>NC_135346.1:34731919-37231919 GCF_023851605.1 Tamandua tetradactyla | reverse complement strand
CAAGAATATGGTAGTCTTAAGAGCACTTCTCCATAATGTGGAGATGCCTTCTTGATGTTCCTGATTAGAAATTTTAATATACTCCTCCCCACCCTAACCATGGGGAAATGTCTCTGAGATTCAACCAAATGACTTATAATGTATCTTTGGGGACACAGTACATTCGTAATTTGCCAGCTAAAGGCAAGCTCTAGTGATGTTCAGATTTGTCTGTGAAGTATAGGTCACTGTCTGTGGGTCAGGAAGAACACATTCTCTGGAAAGAGTGAAGGATTTATTTAAAATGAAGAGAGGGACACATTCCCATAAGTTTTACTCTGTTGTTGTTGTTGAAGTATATGCTGCCCTGAACAGTATGCATCATGATGGAAAATTCACTTTCAGGATCATTCTTCTAACTCTTGTCGCTCCCAAATAGGGTTATGATAAAAATCTAAGGGATAGTAGAAATCACTATGCAAATCTCCTAAACTTAACATTCAGATGCAGTATATAGCTAGCTTTCAAGGATTTGATGGATCAATAGCCTTGATCATTCACGGCATTGAAAGACAGCAAAGAATGGAGGAAAGGAACAAGAACCTCCAGATGCACCCCTTGTTAGGTGTGTGACCTTTAGCTTTCTTATCTGTGAAATGGGATTAATAATAGTATTTACCTCTTTGGATTATTGTGAGAATTAAATTATTACATCTAATGTGCTTAAAATAATCCCAGCACATCATCCGCGTGAGATAATGGCTCAACAAATATTACTGCATTTAGTGATAAGCAACTGCATAAGCAGTTTCCTCATTCAGTTTATGAACAAAAAAAGATAGAGGGAGGAAGTACAAATTTTAACTCCATCTAAAATCATGGATAGAATCACTTCACATGCTATTAGAAATATGAAACACAACCTTGAGAAAAATATATCTAATATATTTAACTTTACAGTTCGGCAGCCTTTGATTTTCAAATTCCCAATAAGTAAAGCTAAATCAAACCAACCAATTAAACAAACCAATGCAGAAGACAGGACACACTGTTGGCTTTAAATCTTTTTGGAGCTGTTTCATCACTGAATGCTAATTCAGAGGACAGAGCATGGCTGGCTGTCCTGTCTATAATATGAGTTCCAGAAAGCATCAGACCCTGCCATCTTCCTGCCCTCTGAAAAGGAATGTGCTTCTGACTTCTCTTTGTGAAACTAAAATGGCATTCTTAAGTCTTTTCTTTGGGAAGGAAGCATTCTCCTTCCTCTCAGTGCTGCTTTTTTGCTTTTAGATAACAGGGATGGGCTCCATGGACAAAGTCCAATTCTTGCAAATGAATGCATGTATAAGAAGTCTGGCTGAGGACTGGAGCCAGCGTGGCTTTTCAGGACCAGAGGCTGCAGTTTAGGAGATAAGGGTTGGGGTATTGAGTCAAGGGGCTTGAGTTCAAATCTAGTCTCTATCCTTCAACAACTGTATGACCTTTGATAAGCCATGTAAACTCTCTATGCCCTAGTTCTCCCATCTAAAATAGCTGTGGTTAGGAATGGCAACTACAGGGATCTCAGGAGGATTCAACCTGAATTGCATCATGTGCTTCAAACTGAGGAGTGTCAGTATGAGTTATGATGTCTTACCTAAGTTGTTTAAGCTTTGTTAACCCTGTTGTACAAGGATTCCTTACAAACAGCATCAGTAAAATTATGAAACAATTGTAGGCCCATTTATAAATTGTTTCTAGAGTCACAGTTCATTTGAATATAGGAGGACAGGGAAGCAATAATTGATCATGTCTTATAGATAAGGAAACCCAGGGAGTTGACTTCCTGAGATTATAAACTAGCAAACAGTAGGGCCAGAATTCAATTCCGAACCTTGTGACCAGGTTTCTAGTCAGTATAACTTTCACTTAATATAATCTATAACTTATCACATCCTCATCAAACATGACTGGGTTTCCTGCTATTAGTGGTGAGAATGATGACTCATTGTCCTTCAAAGTTCAAGTTCTACTAGGGGTGAAATATAGATGCAACATCAATTAATAATAATAATAATAGACACTTGTATTTGTTAGTCATTATGCTTAATGAGACCACATTTAGCCTGGAAAACATCCAATGAGATAGATGCTACTGACAGCCCGTTTTCTAAGTGAGAAAACTGAGGCTCAGGAGGTCAATGAGTTCCCCAATGACACAGTCAGAAAAGTCAGAATTTAAACAAAAATCTTACTAGACTCTAGAATTTTTACCAAAACACTTTAGGTTTTCATGCCTCTAATGTGTGACAGTCCCTTCTATGTTCTTTCTTCTAGGATAATCTCTATGACCCCTCAGAATATTCATGGAGTGAAACTATGGGGCAGATTGTATTTTCCAAAAATAGTTATCACAATATCTATCATTCCACATGTTCTTACAATGTGACCTTGATACTTTTCCCATCTAGTGGAGGAGCCTAGGTCCCCTCCCCTTGAACTTAGGTGGCCCTTTGTGACTGCTTCAACCAATAGAGTATGACAGAAGTGACACTATATGGCTTCCATGGCTAGATGATAAAAATGCCAGGCACTCCTAGCTTGCTGTCTGAGGAAGCTCTCCCTCTTGGAACCCAGCCAGCATGCTGCAAGGAATCCCAAATTAGTTCATGCATAGCAAATACACAGGGAGTCCGTGGGTATGACATTCTGGCCGATGGCCAATATCAACCACTGGACGTGTGAATGGTGACAAATTCAGATGATTTCAGAAATCAAATCAATACCAGATTTCTAGCATTCCCAGCTGAAGCCCCAGATATAGTAGAGCACAGAAAATCCACCCTTGTGGTGCCTTGTCTGAATTCCTGGCCAACAAAACCATGAGCATAATAAGCTGGTTGTTTTGTGCCACTAAACTTTAGAGCAGTTTGGTATGCAGTCAGTGCGAGATAACAAATACAAAGCTTTTGGGTTGAGAGATGATAATGCTGATCAGCTCTATTTGATCTTCCCTGGGGAATCCTGATTATGTTATTCCTCTTGGCATTACATTTTCACCAATTAAGTGCTCATGAATGATATAAAAATGTGTTTAGGTTATTTTTTCCCCGTGCCTGTAGATAGAGTGCTCATGGATTAGTGATGTTAATTTTTCAATACTATCATGAAATTTCCCCTTATTAAAAAGAGAAGAGACAAGCTGCAATTTCTAAATGTGCACCCGAGGCAGCCCTAGTGACAAACATGTCTCCTAACCTTCCTTAGCACAAAGAGTAGAGTTGCAGTTGATTATATAACTTGTACCAAACCAAAAGGACAAATTCTCCAGAGTGTACGCAGAGCAGTTCGAAAGTGGGAAGGTTTCAAGAGGTCTATTTCTATCTAATTCAGTTTGTTTTTCATGATGACAAAACTTTGTTCTTACTTCAAAAGTAGCAACCCATTCAGATGAGGAAAAAATACATATTTTGTGTGAAGATGATGAAAATTAAAATTCAGTGGCATTTGTCAATTTGAAAAGAGAATCTAAAAGCTTTGAAAATTCAACTGCAAGGTAGATAGAAAAGAGGTACAACAATCTCCATGCTAATATATGTGAAGAAATAAGGAAAGGTAGAAAAATAAGTTAAGGCAAAAGTTGAATTCTTACCTTCCAACATTTTCAAAAAGGATTGCCTCTGGAGAGTTCAGAATAAAATCCCCTTTTAAGAAGGTAATTTTAAATGATATGAATTAAACTTCCTTGTGAACTTTACCCTGAGTAATAATAGTCACAGATTGCCAAGGCTCCAGTAGAAAGTGAGGACAAATCTACCCTGCTGTACAACTTCCATTTTATTCCAATAATATGTTAGCTTTGTTAACCTGATAGCTTTGATCACAGAATTCAATACATTCCTCCATGTCCAGAACAAAAACAAACAAACAAAAAAACACGAATGAGAGATGAGCGCAAAGTTTTTATGAGTCTGTTCATACCCGCAATACCATTCAATGAAATTTTTTGAGCACCAGTAAATCCAAGACACTAGAATATGAAGTTCATGTTAGTAAACATAGATGATCTTCCCAGGCTATGTCTTAAGAGCTCTGGATTCCACTACATCCATCTTCTATCCTGACAGGAATGGAATAAATATTTGTGGCAATCTTTTGTTTGATATATGTCTCCAACAAACTCTGAACTCCAAGATGGCAGACACCATGACTGACTCACCACTCAGCCCAAAGCATAAACCACCACCTAACAAATGCTCAATATTTATCCGTTGAATGGCTGGTATGGAAAAGGGTAAGGAATGGCAAAATTCCTTCATTATGTGTCAAATCAAATTTCATTTATTTTACAAGATCTCGTGCAAATTCTACCATCTTTGGAAAGCTTTTCTTAAGAATTCCCCACTTGAGATTTCAGACTTCTACATTGAAACCCGTGTGGGCAAGAAAAGAATCTAATATACCTCTTTAAAGTCGATGCCTGTCACAGTCTGTGGTACTTTGGAAAGAGTGCAATAAAGTTTTGGTGCACCTAGCTCAACAGTTTGGATGTTTTTCCTACAGACATTGAGGAGCCATGGCTGATTTTTTAACATTACTATGTAGAGTGTCAAAATTCAAAATATTTGTTTGTCTTGGCTAAGACTGCTAACATTTTCAATGCATGCAGCAAGAACTAAGACAAAGAATAGCAATGAAGTATATAATCATTTTTTAAAACATCTCAGAGGTATTTTCAGCATTCTATAACTGGATATGAAAAAAAAAAAAAACACAGAAAGTTTCCAAAGGAAGGCAGATGATAGCTATAAATGAACAGAGTTCAAAAGAAAGCTTATCATCACACATTGAGTATCACCTGTGAAAAATGTTTATTCAAAAGTTTCTTCCCAGGCATTTCTCCCTGTCTCCTTTAGCATACCATGTTATCTTTTTAAAATACCTTGATCTCACTTACTGCCCCCTCCTGAGCTTGGGGATATATCTATCAAATAACAATCTCTTTTGGTGGCTACCTACTGCTGTCTGCTAACTCTGTTCAGTGGGATCTCGTTGAGTCTGAATTCACACTCAGTGCCATGCATCTCGCGATGCTGTTTAAGAAAAGCAGTTTGGTCCCTAAGAGATTAACTTGCCAAACATGGGAAGATGCCTCATACTCCCCGGGCACAACCAAGCTGTGCAAAGCAGTGAAGGGCTTTAAATGGAACCTTGAAGTACCATACATTTACTCCTGCATCCATCTGTGTATATGTGTGTATGTGTGTTTATACTGTGTGCCCATGAAATGGTAATTGCTTGACTCAAATTATGTTTTAAAGAGCACCATGCTTTACATTTAGGCAGTGTTTTATACCTTCAAAGACTTTGCACAGATATTAAACAATTAGATAGACAGGATAATGTCACTGGGTCAGGTTGGTCAAAATGTGGTCCTAGAGCCAGCATCATCTGGGAGCTTATTAGAAATGCACATTCTTAGGTCCCACTTGTATCTGCTGAACTAAACACCCTAAACACAGGTTTTACAAGCCTTTCAAGTGATTCCGAGACCTGCTCAACACTGTTGGCTTTGAGAAAGAAGGGCAGATGGTCGCTAAAACTGGGAATTGAAACCATTTTCATCAGCAAGGTATCCGCTGTCCTTTCCTTCATCTCTTTATCTCAAAATGGGAACAATAACATTACCCAACACAAAGGTTGTTGTAAGAATTAAATGATATAATGCAAGAGTGTTTGGTTTAATAACCATTCAATAAACGCTAACAATTATTGAATGGCTCATGTCAATTACAATACAGAGACCAGAAAGTGGAAAAGGCTTTGGGGTTAAGAAGGTAGAAAAACTTTAAAATGCCTATATATGGAAAAGGGTAGGAACCAACACATAAATAAAATAAAGCATGCATTCGTGTAATCTTAAGTCTTATTTTCATACTCAAATCATATGGAAATCCCACCCTGCCTCAGAAACATTATTATCTGCAGAGATATCATATAAGGACACACCTATGTTTCCTATATGCAATATAGATGGAGGAAGAATGAGCAAAATTTGATACATTCTTACATCTTTATAAAAGCACTGTGATTAAAAAAAATAAATAAAGCACTGCAAATTTTTCTAATCTATATATGTTATACAGAAATTGTATGGCTGCCTTGTTTCAGGGGAACATTAATGACATCAAATATGTTGCTGTATTGTCAGGAAGAAAAAAAACCTAACAGGTACGTCTCTGTACAAAACAGCTATCTCAGAGCTGTTCAGAACCCTTAGTTTAGAAAACACAGTGAATCCTCTCAATTGTACAGCTTGCAAGCATGCTTTTTTCACTACATGGAAACAAGTCAAAGGTATCAAATGCTGGCTCTGACAGCTGTTGTCTCTCATTTTCAACCTGACATAATGAGTTTCAAGCCTTCAAGACTGCTGTCCAGAAGTGGTGGTGAGGCCTGGGTAATTGGTTTGGAAGAGGGAAGAAATTGAACAAAGAGGAAGGAACAAACATGGTCTCATTTTTTGTTCTTGAGCTATCAGTTTGGCATTTATTTACTCCTGGAGGAATTCTGCAAGTCAAACCACTGTTTTTCATGTTGCAAAATAGGCGAAGGTATTTTAGTCCTGTATTATATATGCTCAGAGATGAGACAGACATACAAGCAAGGCTTATCAGGGTGAATTTTGCTCACTACTTCCTTAGGGCATGCTATGATTTCTTCTCTTCTCATAGCTTGAGAACTTTCTTCTTTCTATTTGAATTATATTTATCTAAAGATACATTATTTAGTCACAGGATGTGAAATAAATTCCTGTGCTTTAGAATCCTGTACTTTTAGTCCAGTAATAGGAATTAGTAATTTGCACTTTAAAATACCACTTTGCAATATTGAAATCTACAGTTTTTGATAAGGGAAGCAGATGCCAGGGGTAAGGGAGCTAATGACAACTTTAGCCTAGTGTGCTAGAAAAGATGACAATGACATTAAGTTGCAAACTATGGTTCATGGCCCACCTCCAGCCCACCAACTACTTACCCACTGTTTTTATACAGCTCACAGGCTAAGAATGGTTTCCATACTTTAAAATGGTCGAAAAGGATCTAAGAAAAACAATAGTTTGTTACTTGAGAGAATTGCATGAAATTCAAATCTCAGCGTCCATAAATAAAGTTATTCTGGGACACAGCCATGCTTATTCATTTATGTATGGCTGCTTTGGTGCTACAATGACAGAATTGAGTAATGTCAATTGAGACCAGATGGCCCACAGAGCCTACAATAGATACTATTAGGCCCTTTATAGAAAAAGTTTGCAGCTCCTGAATTGATTGAATAGCTACTGACTTCAAAGGGTTTTACTTGAGTTACAAATCCACAAACGGATTTTGTTGCTTAGGATTAGTGAATCAACACAACTGACAAATTTCAAGAGCAGAGTGGAGAAAGTAAAGGAGCAATGGATAAGTATTTGATATTCTTACATCTTTAATAACAAGAAGAAAGAGATAGGTCCATTGGTCCCATCTCCCAACTTCCTCTGTCAATTGAGAGAAACACCAGTCCTTCAAAAACAATAATAATTACAATAATAGCAATATCTAGCTTTTGCTGCATTTCCGATATTCTGAACAAATGCACATTATTTCATTTTATCCTCACGTTAATCCTGTGATGTCACTATTATTATTCCCATTTTAGAGAGGAGAAAACTGAAGCTTAAAGAACTTAAAGAACTTGCATGGTTAATGATTAGGGCTCTCTCCTACACCCCCAATTATCATTTAGTTAATCTTTAAATATCTCTCAGCATTTTGAATGTCTCCTCTTCTTGTTGGAACCCAGAAATTTTGAAGGACAATGTAATGATGACCAAAGCATAAAGTCAGCTTGACCAATTAAGACCAACATATGTGCCTTGACTGGTGCTGCTAGTTGCCTACTTTCATTTCCCTACCCCCCTCCCTTGTTAACAGAACCTGCCCTCATTCAGGCTGGATCTGTGCCTAATCCCAGGTAAAAGATATACTTTCCAGATTCCCTGACAGCTAGAGTGACCATGGGACTTGGTTCTCACCTGCTATAGTGTAGCAGGCAGGCCTTCTCCTCTTTCTGGTTTAGCTGTGCTCTCTGTGGAAAATCCCCAAACCCCCTCTCCTTGCAGGTAAGCAAGATAAGGCACATTTCCTGGTATAGAAATCCCTTCCCCTAGCTTTCAGGAACTGGTGAAGATGCACGTAGGCAAAAGAAGACATTCCTGGGTGGGGGCCCCTCAGTGGTTCAGCTCCGGGCCATTCTCAACTTAAATCAGCCAATTTTTACCTTGTCTTTAACATGTCAAAGAGTCTATAAAAGCTAAGGTTGCCTTTTGTTCGGGGCTCAGACTTTCAGAGGTTACTCACTGAGCCCTATGGCCATAGCAAATAAAACCTGCTTCCCAAAACTACGGATCCTTAGTCTCAGCCTGTTCTAACTTCACGGAACATTCCTGGAGGTCTGTGGCCTCGTTCCTGATTTTCATGCTACAATAGGTGGAGGTTTTGGGGGACTCTTGGAAAATATATTATCCTACTAACAAGGAAAAGATATGGCTGAAATGACTGTTTCCTCCTTCTTCACGCCTTAAAAGTGAGTGTGATGTCTGGAGTTATAGCAGTCATTTTGTAATCATGAGGAGACAAAAGAGAATTATGAGATGCTGGTACTAAACCAATGACAGCAATTGCCATTTCCAGAGCTCTTTGTTTAGGTTGTTATCTGCAGCTATTCCTGATATAGATATACAACAAAGCAATAAAAATCTAACTCATTTCTACCTTCAATCTTTCCTATCTCTGTTACCTGGATGAATTTTTCCCAACATAAAAAATCAAACTATTATGATATTTCATAATAATGAATATATATATACATATATAAACTCTGTACTCAACCCAGCCAAGACTTTATTAAAATCTGACAGGCATTCATTTGTTCTTTCATTCTTTCACTATATATAAAAAAAAAAAAACATTAGGAAATAGCTGTGAATCAGGCACTGTTTTAGAAAAGAAGGCCTCAGAATTCATAGGGAGGGAGAGAGATAGTTGCACCAGAAAGTCTACTTTTCTGGGATCATTCCTGTTATTATCCTTTGAAGAAGGCCACAGAAAGTAAAAATAAATAGTTTAGTTTCTACTCTGGAGTCATAAAGATTTGGGTTTGAACATGTATGCTGCCACATATCACCTGGAAAAGTTATGAAAGCCACTTAACTTCTTTACGGGCCTTTTTCTTCACCTGTGATGTGGGAATAATATCTAACTCATACAGTCACTGGGCAATTAAGTGAAACGGTGCAATTGTGGTGCCCAGGCTGGTACTTAGTCAGTTAATGGAGGTTGTCATTATAATCACTGTTATCATCATACCAGGATATAAATGAGGAACAGGGGTTGGGGTCGAAGAAGACAGATATGAACCAGAGAAGGCTGCCTGGAGAGAGAGAGGTGGAAAGATGAATGGGAATTTGCTTGATGAAAAAGAGGGAGAATGGAGTGCTGGGGCAGAGATAATTGCCTTAGAGGGAAGATGCTTGGCAGATGTGGCAGAAGAAAAGACTAGTGTGGGCTGTTGGAACAGGCAGGCATGTAAATTGAAAAGCCAGGCTGGGGTCAGATCATGAAAGACCCTATCAATGCCAGGTTGAGTTTGGGGCTTCATCCTATAAGCAACAAGAACGTCTGACATGGCAACAAGGAGGTGGTATAACCAGCTCTCTATTTTAGATGGATAATTGTTAGCAGAATAGGAGAGGGGCTGCATTTGGTAGAAATTGACAGTAATAAGAGCCATTAGGAGGTTATTGCTATAGGCCAGCCAAAGAATAATGAGAAAACCGATCTAGGACAATGATAGTAGAAGGTGGGAGATGGATTTTAGATACATTTTAGAAGTAGAAAGATAAGACTTAGAGACCAGCAGGTTTTGAAATGTTAAGAAAATAGGAAACTCAGAATTGACTCTGAGTCATCCAATTGTATGGGTGAGTGGCTATTAAATGTCATTACCTGAGATAGGAATGTTCAAGAGGTACATTAATAAATGGAAGCTCAAAATATGGGCATATACACCTTTTTTGGAGGTTAGCTACTTATGTCAAGTCTTCTCTAAAGTCTCACCTAATTCTCCTCAAATGCCTTCAAACCCGCTTCTTCCTATAACATTGGTGGAGGTGAATAAGGAATGATCACATTCTGTTTTTAATAAAACATCATATGCCTTGATATCATTTAAGGTGAATGTAACTGAACACAAAATGGTATTCCCAGTCCTTATCAGCAATTCTACATGAGTTTTGCTGAGAATGTGGCTCATAGTCACTATTATCTACTCCCCCTAGTGGACCTTGCAAATGATAAATGTAAGAACAAATTTGGGTGGTTTGATCTAACACTCATAACCCAGCAGGGAGCTGAGGTTGAAAGGGGTTTATTATAGAGGGGGGAGGGGGAAGAGGTGGGAGGGAGGGGGAAGAGGATGGGGGAGGGGGGAAGAAGAGGGGGGAGGGGGAAGAGGCGGGGGAGGGGGGAGGGGGGAGGGGGGAGGGAAAAAGGGTAAAGGAACACTTACTTCAAGAGCCTGAAGAAAAGGTCCACCTGCATTGTGATGTGTTTCTCCTTTTATACTCTGAAGTTTGCCGTCTCTTATTGGTCCTGAACTCTGCATTTGGTGACTGGTCTGATTGCCTTTGGCTAGTATTTTTGCTTCCTTCTTTTTGTGCCTGTCCTGACCTGTTTGCTTTTTATTGGTGGGGTTTGTGCTATAAGTCCTTCTTTGATGTGACTTCTTGCCCCGGGCAGCATTTAGCAAGAGGCAGTCATGAGTTGTGGTAAGGAAGAGGGGGAAGGGAAAGGGTCACGAGTCAGCGGGGGATGGAGAGTTTCACTGTTGCTGCAGGGGGAGAGGGGGTTGGGGCCTGAGTTCCGTCCCCTGCGACCTGTCAGTTAGCCCTCAACAAATGGTTTTTATTTTGAACAGACAAAATTGAACTTCTTGAGGGTAAACTTTATAGTCACCAGTAGCTATTGTGTAAATTCTGAAGAGACAGCTTCAGAGAGATCTCAGATGAAATAGATGTGAAGGTATTTGCACAAATCTAGGCTCTAGGGGATTTGTCTACTCTCTCATAGATATAAAATATGGCATTCTATTGCCATATTTTCCTCAATGTTTACTTTCCTCAGTGTTTCTATCCATGATCATCCTCTACCCTTGACCCAGCCTTACATTCTCTTCACAACTTGCATCCGTCCCACTCCTCAAAATGGTGCATTAGTTTCACAGTTGTTCCAGGGCACTGACTCCAATGCATTAATCCTTTGGCGCTCCAGGAATCTGCTTAATTGTACTCCTTCAGCAGCCTTAACCTCCATTTTTGTTCTGTGCTCTCACCCACCATTTCCCAGTGTGTCCTCTAGCATGCATGCTTTCCATGCACATTAATCAGGGATCAAATGCGTTGAGAGTGTGCGGTCAAAGTGAGATAAGCTGGTAAAGAATTGATCTTTTCCTATGCAAACATGAACTGAAAAATGCTCAGGAACTAAAGAATCTTCATAATATTTCCCACACTTATCTGAAAATGGATTTTTAAAGTGACCACAGCATTTCCAGGATGAGTAAACAAAGGGAAAATTGACCTAAATACAAGTCTCAAAGAGTGCTTCCAAGTCTTTGGTCATAAGAGGAAGAGAACTAATGAAAGAATGAGTGAATGAATGAAATAAAAAAAAACTAAATGAAATGAATAAAAGAATTACCTCTATTTTTTTCTCTGAAATTATTACCGTTCCTGTAGGTGGCATCACAGTCTCTTCCTGGCCACATCTAAAGGAAAGGAAGAGCACCAGAGGCTTGAGAACACAAGGGGAAAATTCCAGAGTCCCAAATAAGGAGACTCCTTTTTAGAGAAAACCTATTGGCCTATAAAACACCCAAGAGGCAGCCTTCCAGTGAAAGAGGAAAAGCATTCACAAGTAAATGAGGGACAACTCCAAAGGGACAGCTGTCTATTGAGGCTGGCAGCTGTCTGCCAGGAAACATACTTCTCTCCTCTCCCCATTTTGTGAAACTGATTCAGTCAGCCCTCTTGGATGCTCAGGGAACTAGTGCTTTAATGTGAACTTCTGCCAGCCTTCAGTAATAGAGTGAGAATGCCATTATTTAAAATAATTTGAGACCCTGTAGTTCCAAATTCATTAGCTTCATCTACCAAATTCTGGGGTAGAAATGGGGAGAAATTCACACAAATGCGACTCTACCACTACCTGCATCAAGACAAACCATATACTACTGTACTGGTGCCTAAGACTTGTGACAGCAGAATATTGAGCCTCTGAATTATCCTGGGTTTTCCTGGCCAGCCTAATCTAATCAAATGAGCCCTTAAAGATCAAAAGAGCAGGAAGAAGAGGCAGAAATGCAAAGTAACTCAAAGCACAAGAAGAATTTGAGTCCAGAGAGCAAGGAATGCAGGTGGCCTCTAGGCGCTGAGAGATCAGTTGCACCTGGTCAAAAGCCAGCAAATGACACAGAATGGAATTCTGCCACCAAGCTGAATGAACCTGGAAGAGTTTTCCCCAGATAAGGACCGGCTTGTCAACCCCTTGACTTTGGCTTTGTAAGACCTAATCAGAGAACACAACTAAGCTACCCTGCACCCAGACTTCTGATTCAGGAAAAGAATGAGATAATAAAGAAGTGTTGTTTTCAGCCTCTAAGTTCATGGCAATTTGTAACAGCAATAGAAAACTAATAGTGGATTTGTTTAGCCCAGAATATCAAAGTTCCAACTGTTACAGCTCCAGTTAGTGCCTGTCTGTACCACATGAGAGACCCCAAGAGAGAACCACCCAGCTGAACCCTTACCCAATTTCCGACCCACAGAAAACACAAGAAATAATTAAAAAAAAAAAGGTTCTTATTATTCTGAGCCACCAACTTTTGGCATGATCTGTTACTTAGGATTATATAACCAGAATACCTGGGATTGTAACCCTATTTCAAGAGGAGTCTAGATTCAGCTTTTGGTATATTAAATTTGAGATGCCTTTGAAACATCCAAGTGGATATGTCAAATAATTCCTATTAGAAACATTCCTGGGTTCAGAACACAGGTTTGTGCTATAGATATAAATTTCAGAGATATCATCATATAACTGGAAATTAAAGCCATGGATGTAGACAAGATTGCTCAAAAAGAGAACATTCATTCACTCACCACAGATACTTAGTAGGTGCTTGTAGGCTGCCTACAACTATTGTAGGTACTGGGATATACAGTGTCAAACAGATAAGATGACTCTTCATGGATCACAAATTCTAGTAGGGGCAAAGAAAGGTTAATGAAATGAATAAGCAAATAAACAGGAAAATATTCAGTAATAGTTCTATAAGAAAAGTTAAAGATGTCCAGATGAGAAGAGAACATGGGCTAAGGCAGGGCCTTAAATAATGGCAACATTTAATCACTAGGTAGAGAAGGATGATTGTGTAAAAGAAACAGAAAGGGGGTGACTAGAAAGAAAGGAGAACAAGAAGATATTTCAGGGAAGAAGGCATGACCAACCAAGTTGAAAGCTGTTAAGAGTTCAAGTGAGATGAGGATCAAAAGTTGCCTATGATATTTGCTTTTGTATCTGGTATTCATTGCCACATAACAAATGGCCCCAAAATGCAATGGTTTAAAATAACAGATACATCATCTTGTAATTACTGTGCACCAGAAAATCGGGAGGAGTTTAGCTAAGTGCTTCTGGCTTGGAGCACATTATGAGCTTGCACTCAAATTGTTGCCCAGGACAGCAGTCATCTGAAGGTGCCTGACTGGGGCTAGAGGGTTCACTTCCAAGATGGCCCACTGACATGACTATTAGAAGGAAGCCTTAGTTCCTTGTTATAGGGGCTTTTCTGCAGGGTTGCTTAAATGTCCACGTCATTGCAGGTGGCTTCTCCCAGAGTGCAAGATCCAAAAACATAAGAGAGAAGCCACATGTGTCTTTTGGACCTAGCCTTGAATTTCGAATTGCTAATGCTGCTGGAATACAATATACCAAAAATGGACTGGCTTTTACAAAGGGCTTTTATTAGTTTACAAATTTACAGTTCTAAGGCCATGAAAATGTCCAAATTAAGACTACAACAAGAGGATACCCTCACTAAAGAAAGGCTGATCACGTCCGAGGTTTCTCTGCCACAAGGGAAAGCACATGGCAATGTCTTCTGGTCCTTTGCTCCCAAGTTTCAGTGCTTTCAGTTCCTGGTTCTACTGGCTTCCTCTCTGAGGGTCTTGTCTCCAAGCATTCTCCAAATGTCTGTCATGTGGTTTCATTTCTCTGTTCTCTGTGTCAACTCTCCAAGCAGCTGTGGTTTCTCCGAAAGGTCTCCCTCTTCTAGGACTCCAGTAAGAGGACTGGAGTCACACCCTGAATGGGCTGGGTCACATCTCCATGGGAACAACCTAATCAAAGTGCCCCACCCTAAAATAGGTCTGTTTCGCAAGACTGGATTAGAAGAACACAGCTTTTCTGGGGTACGTAACAATTTCAAACCAGCACACCTTGGAAGTCACCCTGTCGTTGTTTTTGTAACATCCAAGTTGATCCTATTTATTTTAGGAGGGGGCCACATACAAGTGTGAATGCCAGTAGGAAGGATCATTGAGAATCTCCATGGAGTCTGTTTATCCTAGACCCCAGAAATCAGGCAAGACAAATGCTGAATTACTTATCTTTGAGAATCCTTAACCTCTTTACAAAACCAAATGCAGTCAAAGTCCCTGAATTTTTTAAACAAGAACCTTTGGAGAAGTGCTTTACATTGCTAATTATAAGCTATATATAATTTTTAACTCATATTTTAAGTACCCATTACTTTCAGGGTTTAGTTTTTCAACCAAAAGCTCTCCTGTTTAAGCAGTTACCCTCATTTTCTTTTTTTACGTGGGCAGGCAACAGGAATTGAACCTGGGTCTCTGGCATGGGAGGCAAGAACTCTGTACCCTCATTTTAATAAAGAAAACAAACATACATCATGCTTCAAAGGAAAGGAATTATTTGCTGATTAATGCAAGATGGCATAGAAACTGTCATACATAGTACAGTGGGCTGAAGCTGGATGTACCCTAGAAAAACATGTTCTTAAATTTAATCCATTCCTGTGTGTGTAAACCCATTGTAAGTAGGACCTTTTGTTTTGTTATAGCCCTTTAGAAACAGAATGAATACAGAGAGAGAGAGGGAGAGAGAGGGAGAGAGAAGGTGGGAGAGAGAGAGAGAGAGAGAGAGAGAGAGAGAGAGAGAGAGAGACAGAGAGAGAGAGAGACAGAGAGAGAGACAGAGAGAGACAGAGAGAGAGAGACAGAGAGAGAGAGAGAGAGAGACAGAGAGAGAGAGACAGAGAGAGAGAGACAGAGAGAGAGAGACAGAGAGAGAGAGAGAATGGAATGGAAAGAAGCTGAAATTAATGGAACCTGGAAGAGACGGGATGGACCAGCAGATGCAGCCATGTGACTTGCCATATGGCAGAGGAGCCTAGGATGACTGGCAGCTGGTCTTCAGGAGGAAAGCATTGCCTTGATGATGCCTTGATTTGCACATTCTCATGGCCTCAAATTATAAACTAAAAAGTTCCCATTACTTAACACCAATTCATTTCATGTTATCTGCTTTAAGCAGCCTAGAAAACAAACAAATACATATATGAAATGAAAGCTTGCATTGTGTATTGCAAGCTTTCATAATTTTCCATCGTTTAGGAAAAGAAGCACATGGCTTACCCTTGAAACATCAGACCACTTGGAATTGTAGAAAACGTCCTAAACTTGGCTTTATAAGACTGAGAGACATGTAATAGGTAATTTGTTCTCCCCGTGACTCAGTTTACTCACCAACAAAATGGAATTGATATTTTAATGCAAATAAACATTTGCGGAGTAAACAGATAATAAATCCCTGCCTTACTTAACTAAAATGCGCTTTCATTTAATTCAGGATGTAAAATGTGCTTTATAAAGTAGAAAATGCTTTACAGATATAAATCATCATCATTATTGTTATTAAGCTAACAAACGTCTTCAGAAGGGGGAGATGGCTTAATGTTTCTGAAGCCAGCAACAAGAGTCATTCTAATGATTCTGACAAATGGACTGGAAGAAGTCAGTGAACAGTTCATGAAATTTCATCCATGGGTACACTTCTCACTGGAGCAGCAGAAGCCACCTGCCATGGACAGATTAGGTGGATGCCAGCTGAGGGACAAGGGCTTAGACTAGACAAGACATATTAAGCCCTGCATTGCTATGAAAACTTGCTCTGACTAGAACAACACAGTAACTACAATCTCTGAAATTACTAACTCAATACTTAGGTTGTCATTTGACTTAAAATATGCCCAAAGTTGCAATCAATATACTTTGACATTCTTTTAAAACATAATTTTTGAGTTTTTGTCACTCTTGCTTAAAACCCTCAGAAAATGCTGTTCTGTGGGTACTCTCTTCCTGATGTCATAAATCTAGCCAAGATTTACAGCCAAGGAATTTAGTATCATTGACAGATTACCATATTGTATTGTGGAGAGTCTGAGCTTTGGAGTCCAAGAGACCTGCGTTTGAGTCCCATCTCTGCCAGCTAATAGGAAAGTTACTTAAATGCCAAGACTCAATTTCAAATCATCTCTAAAATAGGAATATGTAAGAGAAACCAATATACATGGTTGTTTCTTGTGCAATGCTGAACTCATAGATGTTTGGCAAATACTATTATCATCACTGCTGTTATTGATCCATACTTCCTGTGTGCACCTGAAAGCTCAAATTACTTTAAGATGCAAGCAATATCTCACCTATATCTTCCTCCCTCCCCCATTACTAAAAAGGGAAAAGAAAATGAACTGAAGCCTGTCTACAAAAGATTTCTAAGCTGAGCTATTTGTCTTCCTAGAGATTGTCCATCTAAGGCAGAAATGAAGCAGCAAAACAGGGTTGTGTTAAGTACAGAAAGCCACACATGCTCTGTTTCAGAGCCCAGTGTCAATTGCTGGCATTTGGAATATTGTGGAGATAGATATCACAATTTCAAAAGAGCCTTATCCCCAGAAAGTAGCACAGAACAAGTAATTCATCTGCAGTATCATAGCTGAGGCCTCAGAAGGAAACCCAGAGTTCAGGCATGTGGTAATTAGGTCTCTAAATTTACTCTACTGGCTGGGAAACCTGTCAAAGAAATTCTTATCATGGGCAGCATTAATTACACATAAAATGACAGGGCAGACATGCTGGGAGACAAATGATAACCTGGAGAGAGAGATAGCTAGAGGAAGGGCAGGGAATGGCAGTGTTTGGATCTGGTTTCTGTGAATTCTAAACCCTTCTAGCCCCAACAGTTATAAACCAGTCAATTGGGATTGGAAATGAACGATTTCAGTGTCCATGTGGATTTATGTTGGGTTAATTCACAGAAAGCTTAAATAAACTACAAAGGCGGCAACTGAAAACTTTCTAATGTTTGATTTACTTACAAACACAAGAAATTTTTTTGCACACGGTGCTCATTTGCTTTCGTTCATTCATTCACACAGCATTTGTTGAGCATGGACATGCATCAGACACAATATTTGACATGGAAAAACAAAGTTCCTGTTCCAATAGGCTAGTCAATTATTAAGGGAAACAGGAGTCACACTGAACAACTCCCAAGCAAATGGATAATCACAAATCATGATAGTTAGGGCAATAAGGCTTATGTGTGTGTGACACAATGACAAACAGTGCCAAGTCGTATAGGCTAGAGCACCAAATCAACAGCACGAATGCAGGCCCCAAAGGGGTTTGGAACGTGAGGAGGCAGGAGAGTAGTATGAGCAGGAGAGGCTTGAGGTGGGTCTCTAGGATAGGTGGGGCTCAGGGAGTCAGAGATACGGGTCACATTCATTTCAGGAGTGGGGAAACAGCTTAGGCAGGGCAGGGGCTAAACATGTTTGGAGAAGGGAAATGCTAAGGAGGCGAGGCTAGCTAGAGCAGAAGTTGGGGCTCAGGAGGCACTGAGAAAAAGCTTAGGTGGATAAAGGGTGACCACAGTGAGTAACAGTAGGACAGAAAAAACTTGGTGTGAAAAGAGGAAATGATAATTGTCATGTATAAATATAAGCAAAGGCCAGAGGGAAATAGGAATTGCATGAATCAAACCAGCTCTTGAGTCCTCGCCTTCCTCAGTCCTACCTAGTTATAGACTCTATAAACTATCAGTTTGCAGT
This sequence comes from Tamandua tetradactyla, assembly GCF_023851605.1. Classification (NCBI taxonomy): domain Eukaryota; kingdom Metazoa; phylum Chordata; class Mammalia; order Pilosa; family Myrmecophagidae; genus Tamandua; species Tamandua tetradactyla. The sequence continues at coordinate 37,213,667 of NC_135346.1, read as the reverse complement.
TTAATCAATTATCCTCACATTTGATGGAATGTCTTGAGCTCCAGCTCTATGGAAGGTGCATCTGGGCTCAGTCTTGTGGCCCCAAGCCTGGGATTCTGGGTGCCCTTCTAAGTGTTCTCCAGGTCCCCACTGAGAAGCCCAAACTCCAGCTGGTTTCCCTTCTGGCCTGGGCACTCAGCCCCTCCTTTGCTCCTGCCAGTCACCTGACTCAGACTCAAGTCCTTTCCACCCCTGCTCCCATCAGTGGGAAGGGCTATTTCAAGCCAAATTCCCAGCTCCTCCACCTACTGGATCATTGCGAGCACCTCCCGTTCTGCAACCTCTCTCTTAGGAGCCAGACAGAATCTTCCAGGCACTGACAAGGGTCTGGATTGAGCCTAGCTTGCGATGTCCTTTGAATCTTGTCAGTTGGATCACTCTTTCCCATATGGTGCCCCTCCTTATGGGGGGGGTTCCCTGCAACTGGCCATTCTTCCTCACCCAAGAGACCATGTGTATCCCAGTATGCCCAGCAGGTTACTGAAATTTTCTGAGAAAAATGATTAGTTTGTTTGTGTGTTTCTTTGGGAGAATTATTTTTGCAACCCCCCTCCAAAGATGAATTACTTTGGTATCATTTTTTTAAATGTGGTAACATATATGCAGCATAAAACTTCCCATCTTAACCACTTTCAAGAATACAATTCAGTGACTTCATTACATTCACAGTGTTGTGCCACCGTCACCATCATCCATTACCAAAACTTTTGCATCACCCCAAACAAAAACTCTGCACTCATTAAGCATTCCTCCTTTCTGCTCCTGGTAACCTGTAACCTATTTTTTTGTCCCTAAGAAGAAGTTTCTTACTCTAGTCATTTCACGTAGGTGAAATCGTACACTATATGTCCTTTTGTATCTAACGTATCTCACTTAACACGATATCTTCAAGGTTCATCCATGTGCTAGAAGAATTTTAATATCAAATTAAAAATAAAGGCTAAAAACCGTTACTAAAATAGTGATCCTAATCACCACATGTGCATGCACTAAATGGCATTGAAGAGGTATCTGCAGTTGGTAAGAAATTTCCAGGACTATGTATACTAGTACGTGATGTCATGGCCATCTACACTCTTATCTGAGCCAGACCCAATGAATTCCCCAGCACCAGCATAGAGCTCATCATAATGCACTACCCAGACCCCCGTATGGAATGAAGAGCTGATTCCCCCAACTTACAGGGGTACTGCCAGCAGAAGCCCTCAACTTTCACTCCTCTATACCCAAGGACTGGTCCAGGCAGAACTGTAAAACCTCAACTTCTTTGCTTCAACTAGGGGCAACTCTAAAGAGGGATCCCAGTTTCAAAGCTCCCTATGGGGCTAGTAAAGGCTCTGCAGAAATTCCATGGCTGCCCAACTTCTGCCTCTGCTCAATCCTTCTTTCCCTTCCTTCCCACTGGTACGGATCCCATCAGCCCTCCCTCCTAGGAGTCTTGCATGCTAATCTCCACCTCAGGCTGGTTCCTAGGGACTGACAGCTACCCTCCAGGGACTGGAGGAATAGGAGGTAGTATGACTTCACACAATTAATTCATCTTATGCCTCAGGCACTTAATGAGTACATCTGGGTGCCAGGCATTGTGTTCCCTTCAGAAGCTTGTAGCCCTAACAGAGATCTCAATGAGTGTTTCTCGTAGGTGTGTGCACATTAAACATCAGACTATGAAGCCTAAAGTGTTAGTTGTTATTCCAAGGACTACCTTAATAGCCAAGGTAGTTGCAATGATCCAATGTGGACCATCTGTTGTTGTGTCAAACTATTTAGGCAAGAGAGTTAAAATCCTGGGAGAGTCTGGAATCACAAATATCTTGCATTCAAAAATAATGTGGCAGCATTTTCAGCCCAGCTGTGAAGCACTGCATGATTAAGAAAATACAAGTCCCAGATGAGGCACCCTGTGCCACAAGCTAATGAAATCAGATGAGACCAGCTTTTTGACCTAATTGGTCATCTGAGAGGCCAGTGTGTATTTTTTTTTAGTCAGCTCTTTAAATAGTGATTTTCTCATTGTAAATAGACTCCCTTTCTAGGGTAGTTATGTAGCATCATCATTTTTCACCATAACATTTTTTTTAACTCAAACACTTTTCCCCTCTCTTTTCTCTAAAGAAATATTTCTGTTCCTAAAAATTAATTTTTTAAAAATAACACAAAATGCATATATTTAAAGGCTTGGTGGCCAATAATTTCTATTGTTTCAGAGCTTAAATAAGAAGGAATCATAGCATGAAAGGCCACAGTTGGAATTTATACCTGGTGAAGGCTGAGTTTAGACAAGGGAAATAGAACCAACATTCACCTTTGTCATCGATAAGTTAGAGACAAAAGCCACCAGGCAGTACAGATTAGTTAACATATTTCACTGGCATAATAATAATGCAAAATCCTTCTTGACTAAAAGTAATCCATTGACATATTTGACACACTGTCATTTAGATGTTCACTTCGATTTGTGTTTTCATTCATTCAGAAGGTGTATTATTACAGGGATATTCAAACTGTTTTCCTGGTTGACTACTTTCTTTCCTTCCCTGTTTCCACTCCTATATTATAATCCAGATTCTTGGGCCTTGACCCAAATCTCCTGATTTGGAATCTTCTACAGAGTTGCTCTGGGATCAGCATTCTGAGCTAGCATAATGTGATTTTTTTATGCACAATTAAGCTTTGGAATCAATAGTTTTGACATGTCGAAATCATAAATGGAAACCCAAGTACAGACGAACTATGCCATGTTCCAGTCCTTTCCACAGATGTGTCCATTCTGACACTTTAAATGGAACTGCCCCACCCACAAAACATTCTCTGTGACCTACAGTTCCTTATTCTGTACTTAGTCCCTGGCCCTTTGGCTCACAACCCGGAGACCATTCTGGACTATGCCTTTCATCCTTCAGATCCAGTCACCATGACTCAAGTAAGAGACATACTTAGGCCACAAGAAATGAAATAGCTGTGCCCTCTTCCTGTACATTCATCACATTAATAGACAAAAAAATAAATCATTCATTCATTCATATGTTTACTGAATATGTATTATGTGCCAGGAACTGTACTATGCCTTGAGAATAACAATAAAGAAAATTGGCCTGGTGTTCGTGTTAGGGTGTTTATATTCTAGCAATCATTAAAATAACTACATAATTAATTATTTAATTATAATTGTGGGTATTATGAAGAATGATTATGAACTTCTATGAAGGTGTATTTTGGCAGATCTAGTTGAGTTTAGAAGAGACAAGAAAGTTTTCCTGAGGAAATAATGGTGGGTAGAATCAACAACTTGGCTACAGAAGTGAGACGTGGATGAAAGTGGGGCCAGGGTGATGGTGAGCTGTTTCCCTGGATAACAAACAAGTGCAAAGGCCCTGGGGTACAAATGAGCTTGGCCAAGTGGCTAGAGAGGGGAAAGGAAAGGGAAGACTGGCTAGAACAGTTTGTTCACTAACTCAGGCCTGCCCTTAAAATTACATTAAAAATTTTATTCTGATCCAAAAACAACGTGAAACTTTTGTGAAAGGGAGCCATGGGAGCCAATCTCCATTTCAGTTTTCCTGCTGGTGGGTAGAAGATGACTAGAAGAGGACAAAATCAACAACAGGAAGGGAGAGTTGTTAAGAGGCAATTTCAAGTGCAAGCTAATGCTAAGACAAGGACAATGGTAGTGGAGATGGGGAGAGGTGATTTGGTACTTGGGAACACCGATGCCAATGTTGGACGAGGGAGAAGGTAGTGTCAGGGTGACTCCCAGAGAGTGAACACGTTGCTTTCTGCTCGGTCCACGTGGACCTCAATTCATGGTCACTGCTCTGGGGAAAAGGAAAACAAATGACATTAAGTTAACAAATGATGTGCTCTTCTGGTATTTCAATGTCTTCACTTAGAAAATGAAGAAAATAAAAGTATTTACCGTGTGGGGCTGTTGGGAAGATTAAATGAGCTAATATGCTTCAGCTGGTAAGAAAAGTGCCTGGCTCACAGCACGCTCTCACTGCTGTTACCTCAGCCTGTCAATGACACGTTATGGTGGAGCAGTGTCATGTGGCAAAGGGCTTTGGCTCTAGTGATAGTCGTATCTGATTTGGGAATCTACATCTGGCATTTAATTACTATTTAAACATTTACATCACTTTAGCTTGATTTTTTTTGTTTTCCTTTCCAAATATGAAATATTGTGAATAGACAAAAGTATGGAAAATAATATAACCAGCATCCATATACATACCCCCAGGTTAAACAAGTGTTTACTTTGTGCTTCAGACTTATTTTTAAAGAAATGATGCAAGACCCCATTAAATAACTCTCCTCATTAAATTCCTGTCCTTTCTCTAATAGAGGTAACCATTTTTTAAAAATTGGTGGTTTCTCCCCTATAGTTTTTTTATACTTTTACTACCTATGTAAATGCCCATAATAATATATAGTACTGTTCTGTATATATACAGTTTTCATATAAACGGTATCATACTGTGACTAAGTAAAATTTATCCTAGTAATGAAAGAATGGTTTTAACATTTAAAAATCTATTGCTAGAATTTATCACATAAACAGAATAAGCACAGGATTATCTGAATATAGTAAAGGGATTTGATAAGAAACCAAAAGTCATTCATGATAACAACAACTCTCTTCAATTTGCTAATAAATCATGTGAGGCCAGAGTTTCTCAGCCTCGACACTACTGACATTTTGGGCCAAATAATTCTTGTTTGGGTAGTGGCTATTCTGCACATTTTAGGATGTTTAGATAGTAGCACACTTTCGTTCATGGCCATCAAAAATGTTTCTAAACATTGACAAATATGCTCTGGTGGCCAAATAGCCCTTGCTCGAGAACTATTCTGTTAGGCAAGTTATTTTTGTCACTATAAGTCTCAGTTTTATCACTTCAAAAAATGGAGACAAGAATAGGGCCAATTCAATAGGACCCTATAACCAGTGTTATAGGGAATCTGTAAAATCAAATGATATAAGCTACTTAGGATCTGTGCTGGAAGATCTCAATAAGCCTCGTAAGTGTCCCTGCTTGACAGTGGGGGCTGGTGCAGGGACTATGATGGTCACAGTGACGATGCTGATGAGGGCGGGATGGTATTTTTAAAATACAACCAACCACGTGTTTGTCCTTGGGACTCCCTTCTCTCTCTGGGCCCCTCCGCATTTATCATCAAGCTATTCTGTAAGCATCTCCTCCAGGAAGGTATAACATCAGAAATGCACAGAGACCAAGAGGAGGCAACTGTCGGCCTAGGGAATAGGTGGTCTCACGGGCCCAGAAAATAGATTTGTGGGAATTTAGCAAACAAATAAATTAAAAGCTCCATTTTGGGCTAGAACAGATAACATGGGCCAAGGTGAGAAGGAGAGATAGGGGTGCTGCTGGGAGGATGAGAGGTCCTAGAAACCCAGGATGGGAGGGACAGACCTGGAGGGGCTTGCCAAGGGGGGGAGCAGACCCCCTCCAGAGACTTCCCTCCTTGCTTGGGATCATCTTGTCCAGGGTCCACTGCCCATCTCTGATACCCCTGGGAAGCAGGCAAACGCCTACCCATTATCTCCTCTGCTGGAGCGAACATGCATATCACGTGTATTGAGGCCCTCTGCAGCACTTCCACTGTCAGCTGTCCAGGGGGAGCCGCACTAAGTGCCCTGGACATTGTTTGATACAATATATTGTTTGTTTATTGTTTGATACAATGTATTATTGATACAATTTATTATTTATTGCTTGATACAATTTATTGCATTTATTGTATTGCCTCAAATTATTGTTTCAAATTTATTACATTGTATCAAATTATTGTCACAGTTTACTGTGGCCTGAAGGAACACACCTTCCCTTCCTGGATACCAGATGGTCCTGGACACCCTGAGGAAAGAAAGCCTGTGGAAGAGCGTCTCATCTTCAGATGGGACAGAATGAAAGAAGCCCAGTGCCTCCCCTGAGGCATTATCATTTTTTGTAGTAGTTGCTTTTTATCGTTATTACTAATATTTGGTTTGGGGCAGGTAATGTGACTTGGCTGGGTCTCAATTTCCTCAAGTGTGCTACTGGCAGGTTGGATAACAGGAGCCTGAAATGCACTGAGCTCTAAAGTTTTATGATTTCTTTCTCTACCTTTCCACAGGTTAACTGCTCTTCATGAATATGTAGTAACTGCTTGAGAAATATTCAGGCGTCATCAGTTTGAAGTGATGAAAGATTGAGAGATAAAAAATAAAATAAAAATGAAAAGTTGGGCTACTTTAACAGCATGGATTGATTGTGAGAGAGAATTTGCTTATAAAAATGCCAAATTAATGGCAGTTTTAGTCAGCTTTTATTAACTCTCATTACTTTCATCTGCTGTGATTTTTAAATAGTGCCCGCACAGAGGGACTTCAACAGATCACCAAGATTTTTATAATCGGCAGTGCTATGAATGTCAGATATGTCAAAATAAAGGATGTTTAGGTAACGGTAGATGTAGACCATATACCTATTTTACAGATAGGAAGTCGAGGCTTTGAAAAGTTAAATAGTTTGTCTCACATAATTATTAAGTGGAGAAGCCACAATTGAAAGCTAAGACAGGTTTCCAAAGTTCACTCTTTCAAGCAGGGCATACACAAGTACAGATTCTATAAATTTTACTTCTTGTATCATTTATATTCCTACGTGCAGATTTAGTTGAATGGCCAAACACCTAGGCATTTTCTTTTCTCAAGCACCTGATCATTTTTTCATTCTAACGCCTTCATTTAGAAAATCCATCACCATTGATAAGTTCAGATTTAACCTAAAATTGTATTTGCTGGAGAGAGTGTTTGGGGCAAAACAAACACATGGAACTTTCCAGTAAGCTAAGTCATGACTGTGTTGTTTTGATCAAATCACTGACTCTTGTCAAAAACTTTCTAAGTGTACAGCTAGATTCAAAGGGAACCATATTTAAAAGTGAGTCATTCATCTTCTGGAACTAATTTTAAATGGTTAGAAAATGAGAAAGTCTGTGCAAATATGCTAGGGGTTATTAAATCCTGGTTTGGACTACAGTGCAAATGGGTGTGGGTAAATATCAGCTCACTATGATAATTACTCAAGTCTGAGATTCCATACTGCCAAAGCTCCACCCAGACTACATTTCCAACTTGAAATACTGTATAATCTGACTGTTTCTGGCTTTTCTTTGCATTGCCATAAGGCCAGAAACTAAAAAAGGAAAAGTTTACTACTTAAAAGTTTAAAAGTTTGTATGGACAAAGATACTAAGACAGTTAAAAGACAAAGCACAAAGTGGGGAAAAAAGATTGATATATGTCTACATATGTCAATAACCCTACTTATATCTCTAAGTACTGGCATAGAATGATGTTCGTAATGTATTATTAAGCAACAAGAGTAAAGCATTATAATCATATCCACTTAATAATGACAATAGTAACTATTATTAAAAATAATAATAAAAAATAAAATAAAATAATAATGATTGCAAATATATATAAAATGCCTGAAAGGAAATAAACTAATTTGTTAATTTGTTTTTGGAGTTGCTATTAAAGAAAAAAATGGACTATTTAGTGTAAGCATTTATATAGAATTTGGATCTTTAACAATTAGCATGTATTAGTCTTTTATTCCAATTTGAAAAATGGCCAGAAGTTATTTTTAAAAGACTTGATGATCTAATCATTTCACTTTGAAAGGCTTTTAGAAAATGCTAAAGCAGGGGAATAGATGTTTATACTAGGAATAATTGTTCTACATCTAACTAATGGCAGCTCTGCATTTCTAATTAGGAGGGAACTTGGGGCAGTCATGCATTTGAAAGGGAATAATTGAACCTGCTTTAGGAAAGTATTTTCAAAAGATTAAGGAAACCCTAATTTTGAAAGATTAAGTTTTGTTTTAATACATTGTCATTTTGTTTTTATTTAGCATCAGGTTATCAGCCAGTAAACCAGCAACAGTGATTCCTGCCTTATTTCCCAGAATAGCTATGCAAATGAAAGCAGTTTATAAACTGAAGGGCACTCAGCAGACATGAAGGATTCTGTAATTCTGGTTGACTCCCAAATGAAATGATATCAGTATTTCTTCAGAAGATAAATCATTTACTTCAGCATTTTCTGTTACCCAGTATCTAAACTACATCTGCAAGAAGGCTTCTGGTCTCTGGATTTGTAAAAAATCATGTATCCATCTTCCACAGGCTCTTATGAAACAATGGGCTAATCAGAGTGAAAGTTGGGCCAGACAAATCTTAATGCCTGGAAATTATACTTAAAAGATAGAAAGTGATATCACCAATCTCAGCAATATAGCAACCAAAAGTTTGCTGTAACTGCAGATAGGGTACTGCTCTTAGTATTTCAATGGAGCTGGTACTGACATCAGTCACCGTGTCTGGACCCTGTAAGAGATGACTGTCTCAGGTGAAGCAGATAAAGCTAAAGTGGATGAGAAGAGCTTTGCTAAAGCCGACGAGTAGAGCTTTGCTGCTATACAGACTTGGCTTCCCAGGTGTGCAATTTTGGGGCATGTAATATGTGGCAAACACTAACCCAATACTCATTTCCAAAGTTTCCTCTCTAACTTTCTAACTTTTTTTTCACTAGGGAGTTGTAAAAACTAGAATATTCATTTCTTCAGTTTTCCTTGAAGTTAGGGGTAGCCAAGGGACATTGATCTTCCCAGTAAGAATACTGAGGAAAGCAGTAATTTTTTTTTTTTTCCTAATAAGTGAAGCAGATGGAACAGGTGCCTTTCCTCCTTGTTCCTCCTGCATGGAATGCAGAAATGCTGCCCAGGGCAGCTTCCCTGAGATCATGAGGAGAAGAGTGAGACAATCACAGAGATCTGGCCTTGACATCACTGAACTTCTAAATTGGAGCAAGCTGTTGCCTCCTTCCAAAGTTCTCGTTATGTTATAAAAATGGACTCCTGTTTGGTTAGGTCACTGTTAGTTGGATGTTCTGTTACTTGCTACTGAGAAACACTCTTTATATATTACATAAACTTCCTTAGCATCAACTTACTAATAGGTACAATGGAGATGGTCATGTCTTTCTTGCCACACCAAACACACACACACACACACACACACACACACACACACGTATATAATCAATGATACATTGTATTCACATCTTTCAAAATACTGTTCAAATAACAAGTCTCAGAGAGACCTACCTGACAACTCTATATAATTTGTATTCCCCATCATTCTCTCTGAACTATATTTTTATTCGTACTAACTTGTATTAAAAATACAATATCAGTTATTTATTTGTTTGTTGTCTGAGACACTCCACTAAAATGGATTCTCCAGAAAGCCAGAAACTTTATGCTCCTTTCTATAACTCTAGCACTTAGAATTATGATTAACATAATCCACATTCAACACTTATCAACTAATGAGTGAATAATTCAATGTATGTAAAATGTTCATCATATAAGTTTGCCTTAATATAGGTAGCAGTTGTTAGAGTGATGGTTATTGCACAAGCAACACTCACTGGGACAGACAGTGCTCAAGGGAAAGTAGGAGAATGTGACCTTCCTGGCAGACGATGAGTGAGCTGATAGGTGGTAGGGGCTGAAGGCTAGAAGAGACCAGGAAGCTCTGTTTGTGGATCAACCTTTGTCCTAGGTAAAAGGGCTCTCCACAATTAGATTTCTCTTAATTGGGACTGTTACTCCTTGACTAAGTTGAGGCTGCATATTAGAAATGGCGGGATCTCCATTCATGGAGGCCTGTGGCCTCTGGAACTGTCAACCTAACCTCATCGTGTGTGTGCCTACCCTGTAAACAAAAAGGCTTACAAAGACAATGAATGAAACTTCTGTTTTTCAAGAGGAAGAAACACTTGTCAAAATGGAAATATTGCAAGGGATCTTGGAGATGATCCAATTCAGCCACCTGTTTGAAGGAGCAAACAGCAGACTTAGTGAGATGAAGGTGATTTGTCCAGCATCATAAGGACAGTGAATGAGATGGTTTATAGTAATAACATTTTCTAAACAATGTAATGTAATGACTCATTAGGTGGCAAGTGCTGTGCTAGATATTTTGCACTCACTAGTCATTCAATCCCCAAGACAACTCTAGGAGCCATGTTATGGTGAACCCTGTTTTACAGAGCCTTAGATTTAGTGAGCTCCTGTAGACCTCAAACCCACCCAGGTCAGAAGCAGGGTTCAAACCCAAGTAAGTCTGAGTACTTGATACTATTCTCCTATATGATGCCTGTCATCATCACACCACATGGCCTCTGTCCAATATCATAAGTCACTGCAAACTCAATGTTCCACAGCCATTCTGGAATACACACTCGTTTCTCCTTTTATGTGAAACAATCTGAAAGCTGATTACCATAAATTGTTTTATATTTTTAATTTTCTCAGTTCTCTCACATTTTGAAGTGTGCATGTTCAGCTCTGCAGGGTATCTTAGAGGTAAACAAACCTTTATAAATCACTGCTGTTTTCATTTTAATTTAGCATCTCTTCCCAACACAGCCCCATGGGTCAAAACTCATATACTCTTGTAAATATGTATCAACTAGTACTACCTACATATGCTATCATTAGTCCATCATGAGGATGACAAGTCAGCAGATTCCAATAATGTAGTGTTGCAACGAACCTGGATGTCCACTTCACAACATAAAAATACATACATATGGATATTCACAGCAGTACTTGTTCTGTAAATACTAAAAAAAATACAACTTAAATGTCCATCAATATGCCAAATAATTATGGAACACCCACATCATGGAATAATAATCAGCCGTTAAAAAGAATGAGCTAGATCTGTATGTACTTTTATGGACATATGTACAAAATATAAAAGAAAAGTAAGCTATGGAGAAACATAATAAAATATGATTCCATTTCCTCAAAATGGTCACAAAACAAAACTGCCTATTTCTCTATGTACCAGTTCTTATGTATATAATCATGGAAAAGAATCTGGATGATACAGACACACCAAACTACTATTGATGTGGCAGGAAACAGGTTGGGGGGGTTATAATTGTAAAATTCCTCTGTCCTTTTTCATTACGGAATTTTTCAGAAAAGATTATATCCATATATACATGTGTAATAAAAATGGACTAAAACCATAAATATTTTAAGAATAAAAGTCTAAAAGCATCCATGTGCCATGTGCAATTTAAGTAAATCCCCCACCTAAATCCAAATTTCCTTTCATGAGAAATGTCTCAAGTGCTATTGATAGACAGTTTTCATTTAGGAAAACCAGCAATTCATTTTTAAAATTAGAACTCCACATACAAAACACGTTTCAGTCAACTTCCTACAATTATTTGCCTGACTCTGAGAAAATTATGATCACTTTTAATGCCTGCTTTATATAAAAATGAATGATCACTCTCCCCAATCTCTCTGGAATGCTGAAGCAGTTTGTCAGCTTGTGAATGATCCCAGAAAAAAAAATCATAATTATGTGCTCTTCTTTTTGAAAGGAAAACAATAGTTCTCCTCAGCAAGCCAGAATGTATCGAAAAGAGGGTGACACAGAGCTCTCTTCCAACAATATACAATTATGAGGAAGCAAAAAGGATACCTTGGAGCTTTCCTCCAGAGTTAAGGCAACTCTTTGGCTCCTATTTCCAGAATCCCTACACTATTTCCACCAAATTAAGAGGAAAGGGGTTGAGGAGCTCAAGGCAGTGAAAGCAAATTGTCCATTCACCCCTGGCTGCTTCGTAAGTCATTATTGAACATATTATGCAGGATAATAAATAAAGCTGATTGAGCACATGATTAAGAACATTAAAGAAACCCAGAGTACCTTTTGAGAGAGTTGTGCTGAGAGGCAGAGATAGAGAGAGAAAGAAGAGTATTGAAAAGTGAGGCATTTCCCCCCTTCACATTTAAATGTGGTGGCTTGGGAGGGAACCCATATTTGCAATGGATAGGAGTAATTTGCTGTCATTAGGGAACACTTAAACAACCTCTGGCTGCTTATACCCTCATCTTTTAGCATCCTAGTAAATTGCGGTTATTTGTTCCAAACAGACAGAAGGGCCTGGTATAATGGAGCAATTTAAGGCTGGAAGAATACAACACCTGTAATTCAATTTCATGGCAGCTGGTTTCACAACATTCTCCTGTACCTCCTCTTATGACATGGGAAACTTCCCTCCAAGTGTAACAACTCTTCTCTCGCTGTGCTAAGTGCTCAAGACGATAAGTGAACCTCAACTGGACAGAGACACTCATCAAAGATAAGTTGTAAGTCAGCTTCATTCCCCAGGCAGCTCAAGATCCATTAGTTGCCCAGACTGGAGGGAACTATTAAACTCTCCCGACTCTGACTATGAATCAGTGAGGGCTGCTAGAAGAAAGAAGTGCTCCAGGGAAAAAAATATCGGCCCATTATCACAGCAAATCTCAAATATGGAAGACAATAATGAAGGAATCACATGAAAAAATAATGTAATTAGGAAACCTAAATGGGCCTCTATATAATAACTGAAAATATAACACAACATAGTTAATAGCATCAGATGCCTAAAATATGATTGGCGGAATGGCATAAGGGCATAATAAGAAGCTAATTAGCACTGGATGACTGCCTGCTCCCTGAAACAAATAAGCGTTAATGTTAGCTAAACCTAGTGGCCCCTTAGGCCCATGTTAAGCAACTTCAATGAATTCTCACAACTCAAAGAAGTCAGGCACTTATTTTTCCTCCCATTTAGACATGAGAGAAATGAGGATCAGAGAGATTCTACCACTCACCCAAAGTCACACAGCTGGTTCAGAGAGATTCTACCACTCTCCCAAGGTCACACAGCTGGTTCAAAGAGATTCTACCACTCAACCAAGGTCACACACTGGTAAGAGGCTTTGCCAAGGATTTATACTCTGGCAGAGTGACCCAGAGCTTCTGTATCCCACAGACCTCTGCAACTTGTTGACTTGGGTCAAGAAGAATGTTGGCAGAATTCTGTTGTGAAAAGTATTTGACTTTTGTCTAGCATTTATAAAGTGCTATCTCACACATTACCTTATCAATTTATTTTATCAATCCAGTTAGTGAGAAAAGTATTATTATTAGCTTCATTTTATATACAAGGAAACTGTGACTCCGTGAAGCCAAGAGATTTATCCAAATTGTCACAAGTGGTAAGAGGATACACAAAACTTGAATCCAGAGCTTGATACCAAGGTTTGCTCTTTCTGTAGCTCTGAAATTGCCTAAATTAAGCTGCATGGGTTCACACTGACTGGGTGGGCACTTATTAAGGGTGGTTTTATTTGGATTTGAGGAGAATATTTAATGCAGGGCATCTGGATCCTCTTCTTGGCATCAAGATGTTTGAGCCTTCTGTGTTTTGAGTGCTTGCAGTTTTAAGAGATTTTTCAGATTTGCAAACATCTAACAACTCAAAAATTTTGGCTTAACTCAAAGGAACAGATCTGTCATTTCACAAAAAGTGCACCCAGCAGGGATATTCCCTTTTCCTCAAATCCTCCCACCCATATGTATGAAAATTAGCTGACAGGTGTAGCAATAGAGAGAAATAAGTGAGACCTAAGAGAGAACTTTCCTATTTTCACGGCTGGGAGATTACCAGTTGTGCAGCATTAGCCTTAGGGAAGATCTGAACTAGGACAGGCATGAAACAGAGATGGTACCTGGCAAGGGCTCCTTCTTCTGCTGAGAGGGGCCAGGGACATGGAAGTGTCTCTGATGCTGATGAAGTTGGCTGGGGCTATTAGGCATTAGAAGAGGGAACTTTGAGATGTGTGGTGGATGCCAACAACATTTACCATGCATGTTTACCGAGACAAAGTAATCTTTGTCAGGGTGGGTCATGGGGACTCGGGGCCCAGGCTCTGAAAGTTGCTTTCAGCTGTCTTCAGGCCCTTGCACTCAGCCAGAGAAATGTGCTGCAGTGGCCCAAGGCTGGGTCTTACAGGGCCTAGGACGAACGCTAAATCTACATTGCCACTTACCAGTGTGAGTTGCTGGGGTGAGTTCAGCCCACAGGCAGGGGCTGAACGGCCTTTCCGTAGCAGAGCTGGCACACACTCTGGCTTCTGACCCAACAGAGCAGGAACGTGTGAGTTCAGGCGACAAGCTATAGGGGACAGAGTGGGCTTTGGAGTCATAGCCCTGGCATCCAATCTCTGCCACATACTGACTTAATCCTCAGATTCCCTTTTGGAGGCGTGGCATCCCTGTCAGTCTAACGAGGACCCATAATAGAGTGTTTATGGATCAAATGAGCAAAACCATGTTTATTGGTGAACACAAATGCCAGCCTATCACAGATAATTCTCTTCTTTGCTTCTCTTCCCTCTTTCACGAGGGAAAAGAAGACGAAACATGTTGAGGCCATGAGGAGATACCACCCTTATCGTAAGACCATAGAAAAGCCAAACAAATCTAGAATGTGAGCAAAAGGTTTTTCTCTGGCTGTGGCAATAAGAAACTTTAAGAGAAAGCAGCCGTTCATTTTTGTAGGCATCTTCACAAACAGCTTCTAAGGAAATCAGGCCAAATACAGTGGAAGTTGTGTAGGTATGAAATTTGTACAAAAACGAAGTATCTGCAATCACATGCACCAACACATCAACTTTTCGGTGCTTCAATTCTAGGTCATTCTTTAGTTTCCTGATTATTTGCTCATTTTTAAAACAAAGAATATTATTTTTTTGTGAAATTGTTCTAAAACATTTTTTTTTTAAATAACAAAGTGCCTACTGAATACATCATTGCAATGGCAAAGAGAATCAGGTAATAGATCACCTTTATTAGTCATAGAATTTTGTACAGGCCAATCCCCAAGTCTCAGTTTTCTTATCTTCAAAATGGGTTGATAAAAATGATAGTTCTTATTCATAGGTTGTCATGAGGATGAAACAAGTAGATACTTGAAATATAATTAGAACAATGCCTGCTATGGAGTACGTTCTCAAGAAACGTGGTCATCATCATCACCACCGTTACTTTCTAGATCTTCTTCTGGGCCAGTGAAAGCAACATCAAGCAAGCTGAGAAGACTCAGGAGGGCTCATGCAAGTGTAAGGGATTTAATGACGTTCTGACTTGTTTTAACTCCAGTGTTCCAGCTAGGTAGAGCTGCAGGGAAATATCAAATCATTGATTTGATGAAATTATATATACCACCACCACTTCTTTTATACTCAGTGCTTTCAAAACTTGATGAAAAGTAATCACTTTAAGATGTCAGACACACTTGAGAGGTACTGTCAGTGTTTGGAACGTTTGTCTGTTTTGCTTTCTCAAGTCATGTCAATAAACTTATTGAACATGTATGATGAGCTAGCTGATGAGCTGGGCATAATGGGGGATACAAGATAAGCTTAGGTATAGCTTTTGCAGCGCATAAAGTTCTCTTGTCAATGTTCACAGTGACAGAAAAATCTCTGTCCTTGAATGTTAAAATTGATTATTGGAAACAGTTCAAATGAGTTCAGAGCCAGCTCGGGCAGGTAACTAGGCTGGACATCAAAACTGAGATCCATCCTGAATGGGATGTGTTGCCCTGTGTGCTTCCAAATAATTCTGAAAGCCATTTTCAAAGGATATTTGCAAATGCTCTGAGCACTGGAAGGGTTGCTGAGAAAAGTAAGTGCATGAATCACTAAGGTCACTATTTTGAAGAAGACCACGTCTACGATTTGTATATGTGTGTGCATGCCCTTGTGTGCATGGATATCAGGTCTGCTGCTTTTGAGTCAGTCTCATAAAACATTCCCCTGTAGCAGAGATCAGATTTTTTCTGTTCCCTTTGTTTCTTCCTGTGTAACTTGGTGCAATCTGGAGCACACAGTGCACGGTGCATGCTCAAACAAGCACCTTTTCTACTGCCTGTGAGAGATTACCCCAGGTAGAAACCCATGCCTTAGCCCTCATAATCCCTCTGATGGTTCAGGACCCTTTCTCATTTCAATCTTGCTACACACAAATGGAGCATACCCTGTTGATTTCTGCTAAAACTGTATTTCTACTACTCCCATCAATACCTCCAAATGTTTCTCAGAATGCAAAAGCTTGCAAGGCTCCTAGCAGGCACAGTCGGTACAAAAAGCCCATAGGGAGGGTATCTAGTAGAGGGCAATGAGAGTCCTCTCCATGAGCTAGTTAGTGGAAGGGCAGAACAGCCCAGTTAGTGCCATTTCAACGCCAAAGCCCAAATACTCCCTATACTAGAACCTAAAATGGGGTTCTCCAAGTATGATTCAAACAATTTGCCAGGTAAATACATGCTTTAAGGTTGCTCACAAACATGTGATAGAAGTATTTTCCTAAGTTCAATAGGGCACCATGGATTTCCATTCAGTAAAGTGTAGTGATTAAGAAAATAAGCTCTAATTTAGACAAATTTTAGTGCAAATTCTGACTCTACCCCCTGCTAACTATGTGACTATACATAGATTATGTAACCTCTCAAATTGGTAATTTCCTAATCCATAATATAGAGGTTGTGATAGTTCCTAACTCATTAAATGTTATGACAATTCAATGCATTAAAAAGCATTTAATGCATAGTAAGCATTTAACAAATATTTGTAGTTATGCTCATCATTATTAATTAGAAAATCTTCAGAGCATAGTTATTTGCTTATCTCATTCTGCCAACTTGTTAAACAACTGCATGCATTTTCCTCCACAAGAATTATGTAATCCGCAAATATATATGCACGAAGCCTCTTCCATTCAAAATCCCATTGTGTCTTTGTTTGTTTCAAAAACTACTCTTTTTAATGAAAACTTAATCCGTAAAGGTTTGAATCAAAGTTAGGTTAAGAAAAAAATGATTCTGCAACAGTTCAAGTAAAAAAAACCAATAAATGTCTGAGGCCCCTACTTTCTGAAGTAACTGATAACTTTCAATGTTAATTTCTGTCAAATAGAGATTAAGCCTTGCCAGGTGGTAATAAGTGAACAACATATAACATGGCTAACTGGATTTGTAATCTTCATTAGTCTTCATAAAGAATACACCCAATGTTTGTTTGTCGGATGAAATGTTAAATTGCCAGCCAATTAAATGCCAAAGGGAGCAACTGGTTACCTTGATATTTCTAGTGAGTCATATTTCATTTTCAGGGAAACATTTAAAATTATTTCCCATCTAAAATAGACAAATTAAAGTGGCAGTTGAACTAAAATGAGAAATGTAAATACTCATCAGCAAAGGAAGATTATTTTTGAAGACTAATTGAGATGTAATTGCTCAAAAATCAAAATAAAATATACTGAATAACAAAATGTAAAACTAAGATAAATTTTAACACAAATAAAAGGGAGCATAAATATTCCTGTCCTTTAAGCAAGGCATAATTCTGAAAATACTGTTCTATAACAGTAGTATACAGAGGAAACAAATGGAGAGTTAGGGTAACTTATACTTCTGACACATTGACAGGATATCGGAAACTTGTCACTGAAACGGAGAAAAAGAAGTTATAGCTAATAATAGTGCTTCTACAAGTTCTAATTATTGAATTCACTGTTCTCTGTTCTTCTAAACCTTGCTTAGCCACCACCATAATTTTGTCATCACCACATAATCAAAATGCTTGAGTGCTTGACAGTGAGATGTGGAATTTCAGGTCACAGTAACAGTACAACAAGGATTCAGGACTGCAAGTGGAAATTGAAAACTACTACTTGTTCCGTGGGTGTGTGGGGTGGAGAGTGAGTTTATATTCAGCATTCTGGGAAAGAAGCTGGACTTTGTCCACAGGTAGGTACTAACTCTGTCCTTTAAGGAAGCTCTTGTGGGAGCTCATTTAGACAAGCAGACATGAAGCAAGTACTTGGCTATTCTTGAGGAAGACCCACAGAAGAGAAGCAACCAATACGCAGCTGCTTCTAAAATGTCAGGCTTTTAGCTTAGACTGGTAAAATGGGTTTATCTTTATCAAGACTCAACCCTTTCAGGTGCTTTTAATTTTTCTTTTCTAAATATGGATTTAAAATGGGTTATCCTGTAAACTATTGCTTGGGGTAAAGTGGAAGGATGTGTGCAGGTTTTAACTGTTTTTGTCTAAAGGTATTTGCCCAGAGAGATCTGGGGCTGGACCAGACCAGGGAGAGCCATTGAGGCCTGAACACTCAGCTCATGCTGGAGAAGAGTCTTGAAGCACATGTGGCCCGCGCTTGGTGCTGACTAGAGACAGGGGTGTCGGTGCCCTACCCACGATGTGGGCACTTAACACCGATAGGTGAGTGTTCTGTCAGCTGCTGTGAGTGCCTCCCCTGAGCCTGGGCAAGCCAAGTCAACACAGTGGTCAAGGGTTGGGTATCCCCTGCAGGAAATGGATGTCACTACTGTCAGTTACCAGGGAGCATCAGAGGAGAGTGAGAAGACAAAGTGAGAGAAAGAAAAAGAGAGGGGAGGGGATAGGAAGGGGAGGGAGTAAGTCAACCTTGTATTCTGTACTGGCAAATGCTATGTACTACGAGCTCATTGTTTTCAAATAAGGAATCTGTAACATCTATTAGCTTGCTTGTTTGCTTTCTACTAAAAATAGGTCACTGTCTCTCCAGCCCTGAGGTTAAGATAAGGACTTTGGAGCCAGCAGCCAAAGTTTGAAAGCCCAGAATAGGGTCTTCTGAAACTGATTAGCTTCATGGCCTTGAGATCATTAGATAATCTCTCCGGAGTTTGGTTTTCTAAAATGGAAAAACAAAGAGTCATTATAAAGCCATCTTTCTTGGAGCTGTTATGAGAGTTAAATAAATTAATATGTATGATACTCAGTATACTGTCTAATATATGATTAAAGCATGATTGCTAAATGTATTACTAAAATACCTATATTATAAAGTACCACTAACACTTTCAAATAACATTGAAAAATCTCTTCAAACATTGACTGTATGTATGAAATGCTAATCCAGCTGATTTATTTAAATTTAGCCACCCAAAGTTCTCTGAAGGAAACTCAACAAATCCTTTACAAACCCACCAATAAGAAAACAAAGAAAAATTAAAGGTTTTCCAAAATAAAATTTATGGTCTCAGGACAAGAGGCTAAAAACTACTCAAAGAGAAAGGGCTTACAAATAGAGAAGAATCAGGGGTGGGCCACGGTGGCTCAGGAGGCAAAGTTCTCACCTGCCATGTCTGAGACCCGGGTTCAATTCTCATTGCCTGTGCATGCAAAAAATAAAAAGAGAAGAATCAGACCCTACAAAGAGAAGTACCAGACTCCCTCTATTATAAGCAATATGAAATTGGGGACTATTAAGAAATGCCACTTGGCATGTTCTCCAGATTGAACTCAAGATTAAGAATTGAAGAAACCATAGGGGAAGCACCTGAACAGGGCTGATGAAAGAGACAGTTCAGTATTGGCCCCAGGACACCTGGCATAGAGCCTGGCTCTAAATATAAGTGAAATAAATGAATGAATAAAGCAATAGGAAGAAAAACTGCAGGTGACTGTGAAAGGCTGATTAATGTGCTAAACTATGTCACATTAAACTGAGCAGTGAGGCCAGGGACCCATAAATGATCTCACTGTAGCTAAATGGTACAATAAGGCCTCCACAGTTTTGTAGTAAACTTTTGTAGCTTGACTCACCTTGAGTTACATTCACTGGAGCCCTATCATGGAAAATGAGGGACAGAGAGAAGAAAAAATGAAGGTGTGTCTTTGGAGAAGACAAATTTCCTGAATTTGGGGGGCATTGGGGAAAGCAAATCTCTTGTATAGAATTATGCAAAGAGTTTTACTTGGGCTTGGGTTGAAAAATCTTCCTGAACCCCTAAGGCAGTGTTTATTAATCAACACAGCCACTTACATTTAGTGTGCCATAGACAAGGGGATTCCAATGTATATTATTTGAACTAATCCTCACAGCAATCATCTGAGGCAGGTGTTATTATTATCTCTGTCTCCCAAATGAGAAACTGAGACTTGGACTTTGTTGAATGTCACAACACTTCTGGTACAAGGTTGTGCTAGGACTCAGATGATGCTCTGATTCATGTTTTTAATTACTTTCTTATATTGCCACCATGCTTATAGTCATTCAATGGACATTCATCGTCTACCTAGATTAGATGCAGTGAGTGATTTTTTTTATCTTACATGTAGAAGACATTGGTCTCAAACCTCAAGGAACACAGAGTCTGCCTGGGAATTTGATATATGGAAGAGATGGTGGAAGAACATGACACTGAAGAGTGCAAGTCTGGGCTGTCTGCCTGGATTTACATACCAGCTCTACCCATCCTCAGCTGGGGGACCTTGCTGTTGAACCTATTTAGATCTCAATTTATTCATCTGTAAAATGGGGATGATGACAATGATACCTCTCACCTAGGACTGTGTTAGGATCAATTTAGTTCATAATAAATGCACACTTTATATAGTATTTAGTTCATAAAATACATAGAACAGGGACTAGCAGAAGGTAAGCAATGAAAGTCAACTTTTATTAATAGACTACTTCAGAGTTTAAAAACTACCTGTAAGTGTACATTATCTGTTACAATCCTCACAACAACCCTGGAAGGCAGCTAGGGCAGGTGGAACATTCAGTTTTGCCTGGCAACTTTACATTGTCTTGGCAAACTCACCCTCCACTCTCTTAAAAGAATTCCATACAATCCTTCCTAAGTGTGAATAAAACTGTTTTAAAAAATAATAAAATAAATGATATATAATCATTGGACACACAATAATACTGAAAAAATATCTTTTGGACTGTTTTTAAAAAAAAAAGTCAATTTTTTTTTCTCTTTTCAAGCCCTTGGCACCTCCAGACATTGACCTTCCTTTCTGCTTTTCTGAGAAAAATGAAATAATTAGAAAAGAACTTCTACAAGTTCCCAATACCCTGTCTATCTCCTTCCTGCATCTGCACCCAGCCCGCCTCCCGTGAGCCTTTGGATGAAGAGTCCATGTCTTCCATGGTGGACAGAATAATGGCCTCCCAAAGGCGCTCATGTCCTGATCCCTGGAACCTGTGACTATGCTACACTATATGACAAGGGAATTAAGGTAGGAGATAGAATTGAGGTTGCTACTCAGCTGACTTTAAAATAGGGAGACAATCTTGGCTTACATGAATGGGCCCAATATAAACACAGGGGTCCTTTGAAGATGAAAGAAGGGAACCATGAACCAAGGAAAGTGGGCAGCCATTAGTAGCTGAAAAAGGTTGCGAGGGCCTCCAGAAAGGAATGCATCTGTGCTGACAGCTTGGTCTTAGTCCAGTAAGACCCATTTTGGATTTATAACCTTTAGAACTCTAAGATAATAAATTTGTGTTGTTTTAAGCCACTCTAAGGCCTTAAATTTGTCATAAATTGTTATAGCAGCAACAGGAAACTAATACACCATCCAAGATCAACCCTCCACATCCCAACCTCCTTACCCTAATGAAGCTCATGTCTCCAGCACATCTCCCCCTCTCTTGCATTGAAAATTTTCTCCTTTCCACCAAACATATTGTTGCTTATACCATCAATTAAATTATGGAAAAAAGTAGTCTTTTGAAGCTACCTACTTCTCCAGATACTACTCCATTGTGTCCTCCCTTTATAGAAAATCTCTTAATAATAAGAAACCTATTTTTAATAAGAAACTTGCTGGGTCTGATTCCTACCTCCCACCCCATTCTCACTGAAACACACAGTCATTGGGCATCCCCCCTTACTTTTAAAATGTATCCCATGTCATGTTACTTCTGCTGAGACATTTTCAATGACTGTCCATCTCACGGCGAGTCAAAGTCCAAGTCTCACAGTGATTTACCCTACGTGGTCCAACTCCTTGTTCCCTCTCTGACTTCATCTTTAGTAAACTACTGTCTCCTTAACTCACTTCCAACCATATTGGCTGTCTTGCCTTAGAGAATGTCTTAGATGAATTTCCAAGGAAATAAACCCCGAGATGGAGATCTGAGTCCAGGAGTTTATTTGGTAAGTGTCCTCGGGATCAATACCTGTGGGGGGCAGTGAAGGAAGCAAGACCGGACAGAAGGGGGAGTTTAACTCTGAAAACACAAAGAGCTCTGGAGCTGGGGTGGTCTTTGGAGTCATCTTGGTCCTAGGCAAAGGTATTATGCTTTCTTCCTCCACACGGACTAGTCATTGATTGGACTTATCCCAGGTACAGATGGACTGAAAAGGATGCAACCCTCTTCAGCTGAGTGTGACTGCCAGAGAGGGATTCCGGTGAGAGTATGTGCTCTCACTCACAGCAGCTGAGGGAACGCGTGCCTCAGAAATGAAAGGGGTATCTGAACAGCACATCACAGTACCCACTTCATAGACTCTGTATCTTCTCTTTCCTCCATCTCGAATGCTCTTCCCCCAGATACATACATGCAAGTCCTATTTCTCAACTCCTTCAGATCTTTATCAAATATCACTACTCAGTAAGGCCTTCCCTGACTGCATTATTCAAAACCACATCACTTCCCGACCCCGGCACTCCCTGTCCCCTTCCCTGGTTTACTTTTCCTTATAACATGCATCTAATACAGTTTAAGTTTTGATTGTCATGATATTAATACTTTCTCTCTCCCTACACTAGATTGCAATATCTGAGTATTGCAATCTCTTTATATTGTTCACTGCTTTATCTCCCACACTTAAAACAGCACCTGGTATCTAGTAAATACTTGATAAACATTCCTCAGATAAATGATATATGAGAAGCCAGAGGATTAGAGAAGTTGAGTACTTGCCCAGAGTCATAACATCAGTGCAAAAAAAATTTGGGGATTCTGGATTTAATAGTTTGGACTCTAAGTCCAGTGCTCCAAGATTTCCCAAGCAATTGGTACTCTTCCTGACCTCTCTTCATATGCTATAACTAGAAAAGAAAACTAAATATGAAGTGATGATCAAAATGACACTGCTATACCTAAATAAGAGAAATAGGGAGAGGTGGGGAAGGAGAGATAATACTGGAACAAAATTAGTAATGACTGTTCGGCCATATTTTGACCTCAAAATACAGCATTTAATCTACTGAAAACATGATCTTCATGGAATTTTATTCATCCAAGAAAGGTATTAAATGCCTTCTAAATGCCAGGCCTTGCCCTGGGCTCCTGGGGTAAAGTTGGAACAAGACAGGTATGTCTGTCACCTCCTGGACTCTGATAGCGTCAGTCTGTAAAACACAATTAGGCACTAAAATGTATATGTATCAAATGGAAAAATGCTACTTGTCTGAAATAAAACTTCTTCAGACATGATGGTGAAAAAAGTACATTTCACAACTCAGTTTCCAGGTAATGTCTGAAGAAATGAAGAAAACTAGCATTTTGGCAAAAAAAAAAACAAAACACTGAACATACTGAAAATAATATCAAGTTAACAGATTGATTTCAATTAATAAAATACAAGAAAATACTTTGCATCTCAGTCTCAGTGTGGTCTTTATACAGAGGCTTCCCGCACATGGAACAGTCATTAACATGAAATTTTGTAAACATTCTCTGAAAATTACTCAGTCTTGTCATTTGTATTTCATCCCAAATAAGCAGTTCAGCTTTTAGGTCTCAGCATTGGGGTGTGTGCAATGTCTCAGCAACTCCCTTCAGTCCGAATGGACCAAGATGTGGGTGGAGTAAGTATGCTGACATGATGAAAAGTAAACAGCTCCACCTTCAATATCTTCCACGCCAGCTCAAAGCACGAGCAGCTACCATCCCTCAGAGAAGAATCCTTCATGCATTTTTACTTTTAATTTCTCCTTCATGGAGCTGATTAAATTTTAGTCCGAGTTATTTTTTTTAAACTCAGTGTTCATAAACGTCCCTAACTTCAAAAATAATTTAGCTTTAACAAGGCAGCTGCCAAGTCTATAAAATTGCCTCTCATAAGCTAGTGATCTCTGTGGAAGATATATAAGAAATAGCAAGAAGGGTCTAAATCATGAGCATGAAATCTTCAACCTGCATCACGCCCACCCCAGAAGAGCCAGAGGGAATTCCGAGGCTGTGTTGGGGAAGGCGAACTCAGAAGAGCAAAGAGGCACTTTCAATGGGACACAAAATTAGCATTCCAAATTTTTAGAGTAGAAACTCAATTATTCCACAGTTTGAATGACATTTGTGCTTATTGTCAAGTTTACACATTTTAACCCTTAATTCACTAAAGTTCTGCATTGCTAGTTAATTTTTATGTGGCTATTCTTACAGCTAATTCAGAAAGCTGCTTGAGGGTTGGGATATCTCAAATTTTCTTTTCTTATGCCCCCAATTTCTTTTCAGGGCTGAGTAGAGAGTAAAACATTAAGAGATAATTACTGATTGACTTGTCTTTGTTTTCCTGTTCAAAAATATTCACCCTTATATTATGACTAATACATACTGAAATATTGGTATGTCAATATAAGAGCAGTTTTAAAAAATATGTAGGCAACATGTTCATATATGTGTTTCTGGAAAACTCCTACCCTCCCTTCCAGTAACATGCAGCAGAACTATTAACCCTAAATCAATCTGGACATAACTATAATCATATTTGAGAAATCTAATAATAGGAAAATATTTTTCACACAGCAGAATGAGAAAGCTGAAAATATCTTCAACATGCTTGCAATGGAGTGTTTGGGTAGAAAATATTAGAACCAAAAGGATTCTGTCAAATGCCCAAATCTGACATGTTATGTACTGTGCTATATATGATTAGATATAAGCCAACTCTGGTTTAAGAATAAACCAAATACTTTTGGGAAAATCCAATAATAACATTTACTTATCATAGTCCAGCCACTGTTGTAAATGCTTTACATTCATTGTATGTACTTACTTATTAATTCATCAAAGAAGTATAGAGTGCCAACATGGTATGGCACCAAGTCCTGGGGCTACTGTTGGAAACAGAAGGAACCAAAAGTCTCTGTCTGGGAGCTTTTACATTACAGTCATTTAATCCTGAAAACAAACCCATATACTATCCATAAAGAAGTTACTGGTCCTTATTTTACAGATGGGGCACTAAGAATTGCTTTAACCCCAGCTCAGTTCACAAATCAAATGGATCCAAACTGCTATTATATAAACATAATACATTTGGCAGTGTTAATCTAAGTTTTGTTTTGATTTCTTTTACAAATAAAAAAAAATGGTACAGGAGACTTTAGTCCATATGGTGGAGAAGAGCAAAGGTTTTGAAAGCTGAAGACATGATTTTAAGTCTCAGTTTGATTGGACTTCTGAAACTGGCCTATTTATTTAATATAACTCTGCCTCCATTTCTGATCTGTACAATGGGGACAAGAATAGCACCTGCCTCCATAGGGTGGCACAAAGTATTTGATCAGGTGATGGATGTATAGCCTTGAGCATGGTACCTGGAAACATATTAAGTGCTCATTAGGTGTTAGCTAAAAATAATTAATAAAGATCTTTAGGTTAAATTTCAGGATAAATTTCATATTTCAACGCATATCTGCAAATGAAATAGTAGGTCTGGAAGACAAGAAGGTAACACATTTGTTAGGGGAAATAACAGATGACTTGGTTGCCCAGGTTTGAGGGAGAAAGGGCAAAGCTAAAGCAAATGAACATTTACCTAACTGCCTAATTGTTACCAGGTACTTAAGAGACAGCACAGTTCAGTCAGCTCATCGAATTCTCAAAGCCATGATGTGCTGTTGATATTTTTAAAGAAGCTTCTGTTTGTCCGGCCTGAATAAGATTAGGAATCACTAACTAGCTGGTGATGACTGATTGAAGGAAAGGCAAACCTGGGAGCTTCATGAAACTGGAAACCAGGAGAGAAAGCTAGCAGATGACACCATATTTGCCATGTGCCCTTCCAGCTGAGAGAGAAGTCCTGACTGTGTTCGCCATGTGCCCTCTTCCATTTGAGAGAGAAACCCTGAACTTCATCAGCCTTCTTGAACCAAGGTATCTTTCCCTGAATGCCTTAGATTGGACATTTCTATAGAATTGTTTAATTGGGACACTTTTTCGGTCTTAGAACTGTTGGTAGCAACTTATTAAATTCCCCTTTTAAAAGCCATTCTGTTTCTGGTATAGCGCATTCTGGCAGCTAGCAAGCTAGGACAGGGGCCACCTTTTTTCTATAAAGGGCCAAATAGTAAATATTTTAGTCTTCGTGGGCAATGGTCTCTATTGCAACTACTCAGTGTAGCCCTTGTAACACAGCAATAGCCATAGACAATATTTAAATGAATGATCATGGCTGTGTTGCAATAAAATTTCATTTACAAAAAAAGAAGGCTGTGGTTTGCCGAACTCTGCATAATGGAATGAGCAACGAGAACCCAGTTTATGGAAAATAAGAAGGACTTCAGTAGAAACAAGGGGGTTCTAAGTGAGCTTTACTTTGAAGAATTGTCTAGAAAGGTAAGAAGCAAAAAGGAAACACCAAGCAGAAACAACAGCCAGTGCAAAGTCATGGAGGCACTAAAGACACAGTTTGTTCAAGAAGAATGAGGAACGATGAGAACTGGGAGACTGTAGAGAAATGAACAGAGAATTAGAGAAGGACTTTTTGTACATAGCTGTGTGGCAGTCAGAAGAAAGGTTCAATATTATCTTTCAGTATTGCTAAAGGTCGAGCTGCATTTCCCCTCCCAAAGCTAAATGATAACATGATGCAGTTCAAAAGCTGGTCATATCAAATTGCCATCTAATCATTTAATTAAAGCCCCATGCTGGCACCAGCCATCCTCAGGGCCCATTTTTCATTTAGGCACATTTCATTACACTTTTCAAAGCAAATTTGCCTTTTGAAAGGCGAAAAATGCAAATGAATAGGTTTGAAAGGAAATGCATAACGCTCTGCATAATGACAGGGATTTTCTTGGAAAGCAGTAATGCGCAGACAGAGCTATCTTTAGGGGCCCAGGATGGCTTATCA
The DNA here is from genome assembly GCF_023851605.1 of Tamandua tetradactyla. Taxonomy (NCBI): domain Eukaryota; kingdom Metazoa; phylum Chordata; class Mammalia; order Pilosa; family Myrmecophagidae; genus Tamandua; species Tamandua tetradactyla. Next base: position 37,186,756 of record NC_135346.1, on the reverse strand, counting down.
GCCCTATAGGAACTCTACATGATATTTTATTACAGCACTGGAACACAAACAGAAGTGAAATATCAAAGCCAGAAAGCAACAGTCATCCTTTGTCTCCTGCTTCAGCATCGTTGAAACCAAATTTTGAAACAGGGTGCACAAGACCAAGGAAGACATTGATAAATGGAGGGTACTTATGGGGTGGTCAAGAAAATGATGAGAAGCTAAGAGGAAGTGACCTACTCAATGACAGGATACCTAAAGGACAATTAATAGGAAGCATTAATAGCAAATTTAAATGCATTAAAAAACATTCTCAAGAGTAAGGAAATGTCCACTTTGAGGCAGTATACTGCATGCCTACAATATTCACGATAAAGGCATGAAAGAGATGTTAGCAATGTAATCAGCATCTTCCTACTCAGTTTGTGGAAACTCTCAGAAGTGCTGCACCCCAATTACTTGTGTCGTTCACTTTGAAAGATAAAACTGCAGCATGAATTTTATGAATCTACAGACCCTGAAATCAGAAACAATTAGTCCAAAGGGGAGACAGTGATATAAAATGAACATCTGTTCATTTATTATCTATCATTAGGAAGAGAAGAACAGCTGAGCTTCAGGAACTCAGACAAATCCTTTCATTCTGTGGAAGGAACACCAGTGGCTGGAACAGCAGCATCCATGGTGAGGCTGAGAGTCTCAGACAAGGTAAGACAGGGTGGACTGTTTGAATTTGCAGCCAGAAAACAGGTTACCTACTTGCATTTCAAATAAGGGCTTCTGAGCAGGAAAATCACTAGTACTTGAATCATGACTGGTTAGCTCAGATAAGGCCTCAGACTAATGTAAGTTAAAGACTTTGTTCCTTTCCTTCACAGAAAGGATTCTCAGCCTGGTGAGCCCACCTTCGGATTGAGGCAGGGTAGATCCTAGCCCAAATGGGCATTCAGTTCAGAGCACCACCTCACCTCAGAGACATGGGGAAAAACTGATACACAGTAGGTCATTTTGACATAGCCTATCTGACATTGCTTTGCAATTTTACAGAATATTGAAATACATTATGCATACAAAAAGTGTGCATATCATAAGTGTACAGCTTGGTGAATTTTCATACATACTTGTGTAACCAATAATTAGGCAAAAAAACAAACAAACTACCTCCCCCACATATAACATTACCAGTATCCAGAAGCTTCCCTCATACTCTTATTTAGGATAACCATTGTCTAGGCTTCTAACAACATTCAGTGGTTTTGCCAGGTTCCCATTTTATATAAATGGAATCATACAATATAGTCTTTGTACCTGGATTATTTGGGCCAACGTTACATTTCTTGGTTTTATCTATATTGTTGGGTATAGTTGAAAATTGTTTCTTCTCATTGTTGTACAGAGTTCCATTATGTGACTATATCACAATTTATTCATCTATTCTACTGTTGATGGCCACTTGTGTTATTTGGACCTTTAGGCTATCAAAAATAGCACTGCTATGCAGATTGTTTCAGTTTGCTAAAGCTGCTGGATCGCAATATTCCAGAAATGGGTTGGCTTTTACAGTGGGGATTTAGTAGTTTGCAAATTTATATCTTGAAGCCTATGCAATTGTCCCAATTAAGGCATTAACAGGATGATACCTTCTCTGAAGAAAGGCCAATGGCACTGGTGTTACTCTATCACATATGAAGGCACATGGGTGGTGACTGCTAATGCTTCTCTCCAAAGTTTCATTGCTTTCAGGTTCTGGCTCTTTCAGTTTCTGTGGGTCCTTGCTTACATTTCTGGGAGTTTCTCTCTCTCGTGCTCTGTCAGCTTCTCTGTCTTTTATACTCTCATAAAGGACTTCAGTAAAGGATTAAGACTGACTTTGAATGGGCTGGGTCACTTCTCACTTGAAACAACCTAATCAAAAGGTCCTATACACAATAGGTCTGCCCCCACAGGGATGGATTAAAAGAACATGGCGAGAGGAGGTAGGACAAGATGGCAGTGTAGGGAGGTGTGGAATTTATTAGGCCCTCTAGAGCAGCTAGTAAATAGCCAGGAACTAACTGTCTGAACAACTGTTTGGGGAACATCCGTGACTGGACACATGTGATACACCAGTCTGGAATAGGTGGAAGGGCTACGATCACAGCACAGAACTTTAAGTAAAGCCCCCAAACTATGGAGGCTCGGTCATCCTTCATTGGTATGGCAGGCTGTTGGAGACACTTTCCCATAGGGAAAAGAAGTCATCTCTACTAGGAGCAAGGGGAGGCAGCTCAACCAAACTCCAACTGTGGCTTTAATGAACGAATGTGGACTGCTGAATATAAGCTCTGAGCATGGATAAATCCAGAAAAAGCAGTTAAGTAACCCTGTGGTCTCTTCAACAGAGAGTAGAAGGGGCTGATGAAGAAAAAAAAAGGCGGTTTTTGGAATGGGTTGGGCTCAGAATAGTGGAAAAGGGCTGTGCCCTAAGAAAAGGGGCACCTAGAGACAGGTATCAACTTTGGTTTTTGACTGGTGAAACCTGGAGGATGGGAACGTGCTCTGAAAGGGATTTTGTTTTATTTTTAAATTCATTTCCTCCCTCTCCCTCTTTCTCTCTCTCTCTCTTGCCTTTTTTAAAAAGATATTCTAATAATTCTAAGCAGCTTATTAGAGAAAATGCAGGCATTTTCAACTGTCAGCACTGACCCAGGGAAGGGCAGATTTAAGACAGGTCTGACAGACAAAGTGACAAACCAAGTGAAGGAGATAATTCCCTAAAGGGCATATCTTCCCCAAGAAAAGGGGCAGCAGGGCCCAAATCAAGTGGGGGCTCTCCTTCAGATAATTCAGAAACCAGGTGACAAAAATCAGAAACAGTCTAAACTTGCCTTCCACTTCTCCCAAGCAGGGAGAGGAGATGCTGAGAATTAAAGGCACCACACCTTTAATTATGCTGTTGGGGTACTGGAAGCTGAGTAGTAATATCTGCTGGGCAGGATAGGAAAATCATAGAGTCTAGAGGCTCAATAGGAAAGTCAGACAACCTGCTGGGTCTCATCATCAGGGAAAATTGATACAGATTTTACCCTTTTCCTGGGACCTGGGCATGCCTTGTCTGGGAAAATATGATTGAAATGATCATATCAGAGGAGACCCTTCTCAAAAAAAGTTCCATATAGAAAGGGGAAGAAGCAGAAAAAGACAAGCTGAAAAATTCTGGTCAGTTAAAAAGAAGCTATGTAGAGGCCTAGAATAAGTTGAACTGAATGCCAAAGAACATGGACAGAACAAGGCCAACCAGCCAGAAAGCCCTAGGTAAAAAAGTGAAAATGACCTCCAGAAAGACTAATCAAGAAAATCACATGCTTAGACACCAGCAAACTATTATGAGTTACACTAGGAAAAGCAAAGATAGGCCCAGTCAAAGGAACAAATTAACAATTTAAACAAGATAAAGGAATCAAAAACAACTAAATCACAATGTTCAAACAAGCATGCTAAATCAAATCAACAAATTGAGGGAAGGTATGGCAAAAGAGATGAAGGATATAAAGGAGATTTAGAAAATGTGAAAAACAAATGGCAGAACTTATGAGAATGAAAGGCACAACAGAAGAGATGAAAAATAATGGAGACTTACAACAGCAGATTTGAAGAGACAAAAGAAAGGATTAGTGAACTAGAGGATGGGACATCTGAAACCCTACACACAGAAGAACAGATAGGGAAAATAATGGAATAATTTGAGTAGAGTTTCAGGGAATTTACTGGCAACATGAAGCATATGAATATATGCCATGGGTGCCCCAGAAGGAGAAGAGAAGGGAAAAGGGGCAGAAATAAAAATGGAGGAAATAATCAGTGAAAACTTCCTATCTGTTATAAAAGACATAAAATTGCAGCTCCGAGAAGCGCAGTATATGAAAAACAGAATGGATATGAATAGAACTACTCCAATACAATGTCAAATGTAAAAGATAATGAGAGAATTCTGAAAGCAGCAAGAGAAAAGCAATCCATCACATGAAAGGGAAGCTCAATAAGACTATGTGCAGGCTTCTCAGCAGAAACCATGGAGGTGAAAAGGCAGTGGTATGATATATTTAAGATAATGAAAGGGAAAAACTGCCAACCAATAATTTGGTATCTGGCAAAACTGTTCTGCAAAAAAGATGGAAAGGGTGGGCCACAGCGGCTCAGCAGGCAGAGTTCTTGCCTGCCATGCCAGAGGCCCAGGTTTGATTTCTCATGCTTGCCCATGAAAAAAAAAAAAAAATATATATATATATATATATATGTATATGTGTGTGTGTGTGTATGTGCATGCACATGCACGTGTGTGTATGAGGGAGAGTTTAAAATATTTTCAGACAATGCTGAGAGAGTTTTTGAACAAGAGACCAGCTCTATAAGAAATCCTAAAGGGAGATAGGAAAAGACAGGAGAACAAGGTCTGGAATAGAGTGTAGAAATGAATAATATCACTAAGGGTAAAAAAAAAAAAAGAGAGAAAAAAATAAGATATGCTATATAAGAATAAAGTCATGATGCTTGCAACAACATGGATGTACCTTGAGGACATCATGTTGAATAAAATTAGCCAGAAACGGACAAATACTGTTTGGTCTCACTAATATGAACTAACATTCATGAACGAACTTTGGAGTTAATGTAGGGAACACAGGTTATCAGGAAGTAGAAAGAGGGTAGAGATTGGGAATTGGCTGTTGAAGGAGTACAGAATGTTCAACAAGATTGATTGTAAAGATCCAAAAACAGATAAGACAATTCTCCCGACAGTAGCACAATACTGTAAGTACTCCGAACAAAGCTGAGTGTAAGAATCGTTAAAAGAGGAAGGCTAGGGGCATGCATGACACTAGAAGGAAAGAAAGAAGATAAAGACTAGGACTATATAACTTGGCAAAACCCAGAGTGGACAGTGATACTGATTAAATGTACAAATATAAGAATGTTTTACATGAGGGAAAATGAAAGAATATCAATGGTGCAAAGTGTTGAAAATGGGATAGTATAAATAAAAACAAAATCAATGCAAACTAGGTTCTATAGTTGTCAGTAATATTGTAAATATGCTTCTATTAAATGTAACAAAGGCAATATACCAAAGCTAAGTAAGAGGGGGATATAAGGGAGGGGTATGGAATTCTTGGAGGTGGTGGTTGTCTCTCCTTTTTATTTTATTTCATTTTCTGTTCTTCATTTTCCCCTTTTCTTTCTTTGCAGCAAAAATGGAAATGTCCTCACATAAATTTTGGTGGTGAATGCATAACTATATGATTATACCAGGAACCATTGATTGTTTACTTAGGATAGATTGTATGATGTGTGAATAAAATTGTTTAAAAATAAACAGAAAGACACAGGTGCTGGAGAAAATGTGGAGAAACAGAGAGATGTATCTATTCACTGTTTGTAGGGAAGGAGAAGGGTGCAACCCCTTTGGAGGGCAGTGCAGTGGTTACTCAGGAATATACGTTCGCCATATGATCCTGCAATTCCCTTATTAGGTATATACTTGGAAGAACTGAAAGCAGGGGCACAAATGGACATTTGCACACTTGTGTTTATTGTGGCAATAGTCACAATTTGCAATTTAAGGAGGGGGCCTAAGGGTACATTAATTAATCATTGGAAGGGTGAACTGCGGTATATACATACAATGAATATTGAGAGGTTGCAAGAAGGAATGAAGTTGTGAGGTATGCAACTAGGTGAATGAACCTTAAGCACAATATGTTGCAATAAGCCAGAAATGAAAGGACAGATGTAATAATTCCACACTAAAATAAACTAACTACATTGTGCAAGTTCTGAGAATTGAATTCAAGAGCATAAGTTATCAGGGGAATGCTTATTGCAAAGGTTCCTAGATTGTAAGCTCTTATACAGCAGTCACATCTATTCCTGAGTTGTAACAATTATTTCTAAATTCTGAGATGTTGAGTTCTTTGCGTATAACTTGGTTGTTCCCTGGAACTTTGGGTATCTGTGTGACGCTTGAAACTCAGAGCTAGACTTCTGCAGTTATGAAAGTCATTATCTCATATAGCAACTGTTTAAAGAGCTGAAAAAGAGACCAGTCTTTAGAGATATAAATGAAGGCGATCTGATTAGAACTAAGGTAAATCAGAATACAGGGTAAAGGATGATACTGACTGCATTTTAAGACTTCAACTTCCGAGTGAGACCAAAGGAAGAGATGTGCAAAATTTATATGTTCTGCAGCAGAACGTGTATGGTCAATTTATTCAAATGCCATAATTGCATGGAAACTTGAATACGGAGTGAGACTTTGTTGGTTTGTACAGGTTAGAGTGATGTCCCAATACATCCTAGACAATCTGGTCAGAAAATAAAAAAGTATTTGCAATGTTCCCTTGAGGGACTGGGGAAAAATATGGAGATATTAAACTTCCCCATCTGGGGAAGGTCTGATATTCTTGCAAGCATTTGGGGACTGCCACTTTCATAAGCCAAGCTCTTGATTCTAGGGTCGACCCTTATGAAACTTATTCCTGCAAAAGGAGAAGCTAAGAATACTTATCATTATGCCTAAGAGTAACCCCCAGAGAAACCCTTTTGTTGCTCAGATGTGGCCTCTCTCTCTAAGCCAACTTGGCAAGTGAAATCAATGCCCTCCCCACTATGTGGGACATGACTCCCAGTGGTGTAAATCTCCCTGGCAATGTGGGACAAGACTCCTGGGATGAACCTGGCACTGGCATCATGGGATTGAGGAAGACTTCTTGACCAAAAGCAGGAAAAGAAATGAAGCAAAATAAAATTTCAGTGGCCAAGAGATTTCAAACAGAGTTGAGAAGTCCTTCTGGAGGTTATTTCTTGCACAATATATAGATAACCCTTTTCAGTTTTTGGTGTATTGGAGTAGCTAGAGGAAAATGCCTGAAATTGTTGAACTGTGATCGTGATTACAGTACCTTGATTCTTGAAGATGACTGCGTAACTATATAGCTTTTACGGTGTGACCAAGTGGTTGTGAATACCTTGTGACTGACACTTCCTTTATTCAGTGTATGGATAGGTGAACAAGAAAATAAAGACAAAAATAAATAAATAATAGGGGGGAAAAGGGGTATGGGATATTTTGAGTGGTCTTTCTTACTCTTTCATTCTTGTTCTTATTTTTATTGTTTTTGGAGTAATGAAAATGTTCAAAATTTATTGTGATGATGAATGTACAGTTATATGATGATATGCAAACCACTGATTGTATACTTAAGATGATTGCATGGTATGTGAATATATCTCAATAAAACTGCATTTAAAAAAAGGCATGATCATAATAGTACCTACCACATAGAGTTGTGTGAATTAAACTAGTTAACACATTGAAATCACAATGCATGGAATATAGTAAGTGCTCAGTTTCTGTTTTTATTATTATTATTATTATTATTATTATTATTATTATTATTATTATTATCATCATCTACAGGCTCCAAAAACTCTTGAAGCAAATAAATATATTTAACTTTAATTCATAAAAAAAGAAGATAGCCTTTTCTGGGGTACATAATAGCTCCAAACTACCATGTCTTTTTGTCAGCATGGCAGATGTTTTGATTATGCCACTTCCATGTGAGAAAAATTACGGTGCGGCATTTTGATATGGATGTGTTAAATTCACCACGTTAATATGAAATCACATATTTTTCCTGAAGTAATGTAGAAAAGAGACTTCCCTATTTACACATTATCTCTGACCTTCTGTTTGGCCATGAACCTACAGAATAGGCTCTGCCAAAGTACGATGGGTACTTAAGACTGAAAAACAAAGCAGGTCCCTCCATACAACACAATACTAAGAGTTTATTAGGGTACAAACTGGGAGCTGGTCCTGGGCAGTGCAGGATGTTTACAGTAGAGCTCTATGTCACCCAGGAGTTTACATGGGGTTATACAGGGTAAAACGAGGATGAACTAGAGCCAAGTCAGGATTTGCAAGATTGTAAACATATTTCTTTGAAGTTCCTTATATGTAGTAGGAGTGGGTCTAGAACAGACAGCTGTTGTGCTTAGGAAGGTGCACTTGCCTAGAGGGTCCTTTGTTTGCCTTAGCTAGGAATTTATGACTTCTCTGGTTAATGGCCTCATCCCCTCCCGTCATCCTCACCTCTGGGGTCCCTTCTCTTCCCTTCTAGTTCAAGAGACTGGGAATGGGGAGAAATGAATAGCACATTAGGGAAGTCTGAAAGAGAACATGTAATACTAATTGCACTGCTGAAAGAGACACCAAAATATGCTTGTAAAGCCACATAAAGATTCCTTAAAAGGGAATTTTAGACAAGAGGGTTTCCTGCCCCTAGCTCAGTAATCAATAATTATAACAGAGTCTTGCCATTTGAAGAGTATCAAGTGGTAGTGGTTGTTAAGGGAACATATATTCCATTCATTATAATTCAAGCCACCAGGTAGGAAATACTATGAGTAGACTGGAAAGAGATCAATTATGCCAGAAGCAGGTATAGGTATATGAAGATCTAGAAGGCTTTGGAGAGGAAAGAAGTAGAGGACATTTTCGGGACCTTCCTAGCAACTATGCTCTCATTCTTCCTTTTTAATCATACCCCAAATTTCCTACCCATGTGGTTGGTGTGTGCTAGCCCAACCCCTCACAAAGCTGAACATAAATTTCCTAGATTCAAAGCCTACCCCTCCATATTCTAGTTACATATCATTGGGCAAATCACTTAACTTCTCTAAACATTGGTTACTTTATTGCTAGAGAAAAGTCAAAATAGTGTGTAACTCATATTTTTGTCCTGAGAATTAAATAATTGAATCTATACAAAAATGTTTCCAAGGTGTCTGAAACAAGGCACTCAAAAAAGACTAGTGATCTTTCTTATGATCGTGAAGATCCTTTGATACCAGGAGTTTGAACTTCTCTTGATAGTAGAAAGCCAATAATGTTTTCTAAGAAGATTTACACAGTTAGAGCTGTGCCTTTGGAAGTTTAAAAAGGCATCTGTTGGAAGGACAGATTGGAAGAGAGGTAACTATTTAAATTGACCTAATATGTGTCATCCATATTGCTTAGACACTCAGATTTTTTTTAGTATCTTGCTTCTCATTTTAGTGCAGCACACAGTGTTTAAAAAAAATAAAAGAGCAAAAGTTAGGGAGATTGTTTTGTTTTTCCCTTTTAAAGCCTCCATCCAATCAAAAGATCACATCCACAACTGGGCATGTCGCATCTCCATGGAAACCATCTAATCAAAGTTTCTCACCTTTAAACAATAGGCATGGCCCCACATTGCCTCTGCCTCACCGTCTATAGGATTTACAGGGTAATGGAGGAGCAAATACTACACAAAGAATTATACAAACATCTGACTACAATGGCAAGTGCCAAGAAAGGAGAGCTTCTGGGGCCATGAAAATTGTACAGAGGACAGAACTAGACTAAAATGTAAGGGATGACTTTTCTCAAGATTTGAGGAAAGTCAAATGGGAGCTGGTAGGTGGAGTGTTTAAGTACCAGTGAAGATTGTGTGGCTGGAGGGTGCCAGGAAACATAAAGGAATACAACAAAGACCAGTGTTACTGAAACCCAATGGAGGCTGGAGATGTGGTTAGGGCTAGCTCAGGCCAAGCCTTGAAGGCCACGCCAAGGATCTGGTCTCATTCCAGGAGTATTAGGGAATCCTGAAGGGTTTAAAGGCAGGGGAAAGACATGCTGAGATTTGCTTTTTAAAAGCTCACATTAAGTGCTGTCTAGAGAGTCATCTGGAATGGCAGGGGTGAATATGAGGAAGCCAACTGGGGGTTGTGGCAACAGTGCAGATGAAATGGGCTGGGAGCATGAAGGAAATGGTGATGATGGAGAGGAAGTGAGGTGGATGGATTTGAAAGATTTAGGAGGTAAATGGCCAGGGCATTGTGATGAACTAGGTAAGAAAGGGAGGTAATAAGTAGTGGGAAGGTGTCAAGGATGACTGTTAAGTTTCTGGGTGGTACAATGGCATAATGTAGGATTCACATGGTCAAGAAACACTGGCTATCAAGCTACAGGTTTCTAGGAGAAAAATTCTGATTTCTGTTTGGGGTGTGTTAATTTTCAGATGCTTTGTGTCATAGGCACTGTATTAGATGCTTTGCATAAATAATTTCATTTAATTCTCAATCATCTTGAAAGTTAGATATCATTTTCACGTTATGGTTGAACTTTTTTTACCTTCAAGTAATACATTTTGATTGCCAATTTTTAGTAGTAAAAAGGCTTAGTAATAAAAAGGCTTAGTAATAAAGGCTTTCAATACAAAATAAGGTTTGTTTTCATTCATAGACTCCACTGTTGTGTCTTGCCATGCCAAGTCAAAACTCTAGTAGCTTGCTTCACTAAAAGTATTCCAAAAAGATAGGTAATCTGGATAAAATCAAGAAAATTATCAGCTTCTTAAAAGTATTTAAAAGAACTGAGACATTTTGCCTTGAACTGAAGATTCTGAAGAATATTTGTCAACCTTCAGAAACTGCTGTTCAGATGTCAGTAAGAGGATGTAGAGACTCAACCTTACTTAGCATTCGAGGCCAGTATACAGAGAATGCATTTCCACTCCTGTACTAAGGAGTGCACGGGCAATTTAAGAATAATGATGTCTGCAACTTTAGAGGTAAACTTTAGTGTGGCCACAGGTCAACAGCAGAACACATGACAGTCAAGGTTCAGACTCTCTCCACCTACCACTTTATCATATAAATTAAATATGGAGAGGAATACAGGCACTCATCCCTGTTTAAGGGTGGGAAAAAGAACAGCCTGAGGTCACACAGCTGGTTAGGGTAGAGCACAGAATTAAAGCTAGATCTGGCTGACTTCTAAGTCTCTGCTATTTCTACTATATTTTTCTTGCAAGAGTTAAATCAAATGTTTTCCAAATAGTTGTGTGTTGATAAGTATGAAAGCCCTTTTCCTAGTGGTATTTTGAAGCCTTAAGAAAAATAGCAATATTTTAATGCAAATAGGATTGTGAACTCCCTGATCTGTTCCTTCTCAATCTTTCTAGAGATGTAAATAGTCAGAGATTGATAGTCCCAGTTTAAGCAAAACAAGTATTCATGCCAAAACTATATAGCTGCAGTAGTTGGAAAGTTATTGTTTGTATAACCACAATAAAATCATCTTGTGAAATTCATCAGGCATCAAACAGACTAGTCAGAACATATCTTCAAAATGTTGTGGCCAACCAAACCAGCTGGCTCATTAACACATAACTACACATAATTTCACCCTCTGGCTGGTTGCTCTGGGAAACAGAACATAGTTGTCACATAGTGTGACAGTGTACTATAATTAGGAGGGACCTTTATGGACTCTGACAATATTGGACATTTTAGAGGTGATACAGCCAAAACCCATCATTTCGCAGATGGGGTCACAGAACCTGGCAGGAGAGATGACAAGAACATTAAAGAATGTAATGGAAACAGGTCAGGAACCCAGGTTTCCAGTCCAATACCCTTTCCATTCTATCAGCAAACATGTATGATTGATCAATAGAGATCAATCACGTTCTTAATCAAAAATGGTCTTAATCAATTCTGTTCTTAATCAAGGATGAATAGATATATATGGAAAGATAGATAGATATTTTCCCTTTTATTACTACTATAGTGTAGATGCTTGACTTGAATTTTCTTATTTAATTCTTACACCAATCATTAGTATTATTAGCCACATATAGCAGAGGAAATAACTGAGGCTCAGATTATTAGTTCAATATTAGCATAGTCAAATACCTAAATTATATATATAAATGATCTTGGAAATCACTTATAATTTGTGTTAGTTTTTATACAGTTGTTTCTGGAAAAGATGGAACTTTCTTGATTAGGAACAAGATTGCAGAGGAAACCTTACTGACTTTCCTCCAAGCTGTAGAGATACTATGATCTTTGGACCAATATCTAGTTTGGAATAGGGCTCATCCATCCTCTGGTTTGAGGATCTTGAGCAAGTTCTTTTAACTTCTCCTGGGCTCAGTTCCCTCATCTCTATAATAAGTATAAACATGTCTGTCTCCCCAAGGCAAAAAAAACATTCTGAAGAAATACTTTTGAAAAGCAATGCTATCAAGATAAAGTATCAGCACGGAGGAAATGGAGGTGGGCAAGAGAATGAAGACGTCTCATTTGACTCTCCACCCATTATGCCCATGAAGCACAGGTTGGTACAGAGCAAAAAGATCTCCTTCAGGTACTCTGAATCCATGAAGGGGCAAAGAAGAAGGGCAAGAGAGATGAAGGTTGAAAATACAGTCTTTGAAAAGAGGCATTCTTACAAGCTCTGTGAACTTGGGTGAGAAAAATAATCTCTCTCAGCCTCACTTTTATTATCTACAAAACTGGGAAAATGAGAACTGCTTTCCAGAGTAGTTATAAGGATTTCATAAGACAAAGTTCTTAGGGTGAGATTTGTCATACAACAGGTATTCAGCAGATACATGCGGAGTATTGGGAGACTTCCCAAGTCAAAGGCAGAAGTTAGGAAAAAATGCATGTCTCTTAATACCTATTATGCCAGCTTGAAATTACTATGTACCCACGAAAAGTCATGTTCTAATCTGATCAAATTTTGTCACATTATAGGGTTCGATAAATATTTTTGAATGAATTAAAGATGACTCCCTCCCTACCTCTCTCTCCCCCCTTGGTCCTTTCTTTGCCTCCTGTCTGCCTTTCTTTCCTTCCTTCCAGACATTCTGAATACTAACTGTATTCAGAGAGTTCCTGTATTTGGTAGTAAAAACATTACTTGCTAAACTTTGTTTGAACTTTCCCAACGACACAGAAGTCATTTTTCCCAAAAATCCTCATTTACAGAAAGTTCTAAATGATATTAGTTCTTTTCCAAAACAAACTGAAATTTATATCCATGTAACTTTTCATTTGTAGATGTAATTTATTTGTGGCATCTAAAATTGGAGTGAATAAAACCAATGGTATTCACAAAAACCCTTGATATGTGGTAAGTTAGGTCACTATCTATGTGGTGAGATTTACAGAGACTCCACATGGTCCCCAAATCTTTAATAGCATGCCCATGGGCAGATAAAACATAATTTAACTGTTTAAAAATTCGCCTAACCTCAAAAGAATATGGTAAACATCATTTTAAAAGACAGGAATGAAGAGGAAGCAAATATAACTGAAAGTTCGGTACACATTCAGTCTAATCTTTTTTTGGTAGATGATCTGACTTCCTTGTAATTTTAGGGTAGACGATCTGTCTTTCCCATTAGGCCACAAGTTTTTTGAGCGTAAGTTTCATATCTTTATAGTAAATGTCTTTAACCCAGCAGTTTGTGCAATAGGTTCTCAATACATATTTTTTGAGTGAAGGATATAATAATGACGGCAAACATAGCCCCCATTCTAAGTTAACACTAATAATAATAATACGATTATTATTACTTTATTGTTTAATTAAAATATCAAATGATGTTAATAACTTATCAATATATTAGCAATTAATACTATTATAATTACCAATTGATATATTAATAAAAATATAACAATGTTAATTAGCACTTGGTGTTCAGTTCTGGACTGCATCCTTTTGAGACCATGTAGTTGAATGAAGTAATCTATATTCTGCAATAGAAAAGTGCTTATAATAAATAGAGTCAAAGTTCTAGAAGAGTACACAGTGTTATTTAATTTGAGAAAGACAATATCATATGTGTATGTGTGCTGATAAGTGCACAATATATGCCTAGACACAGTGTGGTAGGACCCCTGCAGATTTTAATAGCTATTCTTCTTAGGAATGTGATTTGCCTAAGCAGAGAATATAGACTCATTTACTTTTTTTATGCCATAGGTTTTGATTTGTTTGTATTCTGATCTGGTTTAATTTGCAATAGTATACATTACTTTTGTGATGAAAGAAACAACCCCAAGGCTAGTGCAAAATGAGAAGAAAGCAATCAGGCTGGTGAAGGACCCGGATACCAGGAGAAGTGGGTAACCACTGAAAGAAACCGAGGCAGTCAAGTAGAGAGGGCCAAGGCAGAACAGATTTAGTAACTGTCTTCAGATGCTTCAAGGGTGTTGTCATGCAGAGTGCGGCAGGCTGCCCTCTACAGGGCAGAATTGGGACCACTTAATTAATGCCCAAAAGTTTTAAGTATTCAAATTTCAGTTCAAAGTGAGGAAAAGCACTTTCTCACCTTTGAGCTATTCAGCAGTGAAATGGGCTACTTTGAAGCAGCTCCTTTTATATCCAGGGAAGTAGAGGTCTCTGCAATACAGTTTATGAATAGATTTCAGGTGTCAGTGAACCCCTAAGATTGGGTTCAAAATTGTGTTAGTGTATACATTTTCCAGGGGAGGGGCTGCAAACTCGCTTCAGCTTTCTATAGGATGAAATAAAACAAAGGAGGCCTAATAGGGATTTGATGACTCCAAGGGGATTCACAAACCCTTAAAATGTTAATTATCTCATCTGCCCCAAATATTAGAAACTAGAAAAAAAAAGGGGGGGGGGGTAGTTCTGGAGCCTATTGGTCCTCCTCTCTGAAAATTCTTTAATTTTATGAATTAGTTATTACTAATTCTTATATAGGGCTGTATTTCCTCCAGATCAAGCACTGCTTCTTGTCAAAATAGATGCTCAATAAATGAATGAATACATGAAGGAATAAACTCCTGTGATAGATAGATTTTTCCCTTTTTTATGGCTTGATGTAGTAATTATATCAGTAAAGCGTGATTCCATATCAGAATGGGTGATGGCACAATGATAATGATAATAATGATGTTAATTAAAATGTTATTGAATACTTACTATGTGCCAAGCACTTTTCTAAGCATTTTTATACGCAGTAGCATGAATAATTTTTATTGCAGCTATTTAAGGAAAATGGAGCTTAGATTAATTAAATAACTTATTAAGGTTGTTCAGCTAGTAAGTGCTAGAACTGGGATTCAAACGCGGGCACACTACAGCATCTGAACTCCTAACCTCTGAGTAAAATTCTCCTTCGGGAATAACATGATCTGGACTTTGGTCTCAACACTGTCATCCCTTGTGAATTTAGGCTAGGTACTTGTCTGTCCCTTTCTTTTCAAATATGTTATCTGGGAAACATTCTACTACGTTGGGAGGCAGCGTGGCATGATGATAAAGAATGCGGACTTTGCCTAGTCACTGCAAGCATATTTTTCTGTACATCCTTGAACATAATTATAATATTGGTTTAAAATCCTTGTCTGCTAATTCCAACATATGGATAATACTAGGGTCATCTCTGTTTATTGCCTTGAGTCAACTTACATTTTACTATTCATTTGTATGTCTATGGCTAATAATTTTGGATAGTGTTTCAGTTTGCCAAAGCCGCCGGGCAGCAATATGCCAGAAATAGGGTGGCTTTTTCAAAGGGGATTTATTAGGTTACAAATTGACTGTTCTGAGGACATAAAAAACGTCCAAACTAAGGCATCAGCACGAGGATACTTTTACTAAAGAAAGGCTGATGGTGTCCGGGGTTCTTCTATTACAAGGGAAGGCACATAACATCTGCTCGCCCTTCTCTCTGGGTTTCTGGTCTCAATGGCTATCTCTAAAATGTCTCTGGTGTTTCTTTCTCTCTTAGCTTCTCCCAGGTATTTTTTCCCTCAGCTCTCTCTCTCATAAGCTTGCTTAAAGGACTCTACTAGAGGGTTAAGACCCACCTTGAATTGGGTAGGTCACATCTCCATGGAAACAACCTAATCAAAAGGTCCTGCCCCCAAAAGGTCTGTACCCACAAGAATGGGGTAGAAGAACATGGCTTTTCTGGGGTACCTAACAGTTTCGAACAACACAGACAGTATCTCAGACACTGCACATGATACTTTCTAGAGATTTTGGGTTCTGTTATACTCTCCCAAAGATTTGTTGGTTTTGCTTCTCCAGAAAGGGATCAATTCGGGGAGAGAGAGCGGTGGGGAGTCCAGAGCCCTTGAGATGAGATATGTGGGGTGGCTGCTTGTGCCAGGAGAAGCAGACTTGGAAAGGATGGATGAAGGAACAGTTTGTAAATACGGTCATGCACAACAGGCTTTATGAGTATATCTAAGAACTGTGTAAAGATTTCAATTGTGTTTTAACTCTTTTTAGTTTGGGGACATAGGACTTCTTGGTCTCTACTAAAGGTGACACCATACTGACATTGGCTGTCTGTCAGTGGACAGGCAGCTTCAGATGGATGATAATGGTGATGATGACTCTAAGGAGAGATAGTGAGGGGTATGGGGTATAGTGACAAGGGGGAGAAAATGTAGGACTTGGTGTTTTAATCCCAACTTTGACACTAACTAGTTGGATCCTTCGACAAATTATTTAAACACTTAGTGTGACAGTCATGGCATCTGTATAATGGGGATAACGATGTCTGGGGATAATGTACTACACGGATATATGGATAGGATTAAAGGAAAAGGTATATGAACTGGTATTGTAAAGTACATAACATAGAACTTGTCATCATGGGGCACCAGAATCTATTAGTTCAGTTTCCTTCCTGTTTCCCTGTCCTTCCTTCTTAAACTATCAAATCAAAGCACACCTTGCAGGAAACAGCTACTGCCTTATAGGAAAAACCACTGCCATAGTATTAGCACTTTGGTAAGTGGCTCAATTAACCAAATGCCGATTAAGTTCATCTGAATTTCATAGACCATACATAGCATCAAGACCAATAGAGGAGAGGGGTAGACCAGGGAAGAAAAAGGCAGGGTGATTAATGATGCTCCAGTAACAGCCAGACTGATGCCTCGTAAACAGTCGCATGTTTGTTTACTCATATATAATTTGTTTATTTTTCCTTTTTGAGGAAATCAGAAGGGGCTGTCACATGAGAAATTCAATCTGTAGCAATTTCCTAAGCACACTTATCCTGGGGCAGACCCCAGTTTATTTCAGGCTGACAGCTGGCACCTGTGGCCTGCAGTGAAATACACTCTGACATTGATGAAAAGAGACAGGTGGCAGGGTTGCCACCAAATGCCACATTTGATTGATAAAGTGATCTAAGTATCACAGGCCAGAGGAATGTCATTAGCAATCACTGCTTCCCCTACATAAGGCACCCCAGCAGCCAAGAAGGCAACAAAAAATGTAGCCCCTGAGTGTCTCTGTGCGTGGATGTGTGTGTTTGTGTGTAACTAGAGATTGTTTCCATCGTTGTGGTACCAAGGAAGAGCACTGGGTCTGGTGCACAGGAGAGCCCAGTTCAAATCCTGACTCGGACACTAACACACCATCAAACTTGTAAAGCTCAGCTTGCTCCTTTCTCATCTCCTTTATTCTCAGCACCTAAACTCCCTCAGGCAAAACTTTCCCGACCACCCCCATCCCCAGACAAGATTTGATCTCCTTGTAATGCAGCCCCATATCACAACTGTCATTAGATGAGTGAGACTTATCTACTTGTTCATCTTCCACAATAAATTGCAACATGAAGGCAGGGACTGTACCTGTTTTAGCAAAACTGTTCCCCTGTGCCCTGTACATCCTTCTTCCCAAGTCTGCTCATCCCTACACAGCAGTCACCCCAAAAGGCCCATCTCAAGTGCTCCAGACTCCCCAAAGTTCTTTCTCCAAAAACTCTTCCCCACGCTGGGCTTTTTCTTCCTTCCCTGCTTCAACAGATTCATGAAGTCCATCCCATCACTCTCCCTCTCTCATTCTTCTTCCATTTCCATTACATTTTATTTCTGGCTGACATCATCTCATTCATTTACTTGTTTATCAGCAGTCTCCTCCCACAAAAGTGAAGTTTGTTTTGTTCACCAAAGTGGCTCAGTCCCAATGACAGTGCCTGGTAAGGATTAGCCTTTCAGTAAACATATCTTGAATAAATTAAATAAGTTAATTTTTTGAAGGCAAGAATGAATAAAAAAATGAACAAAGTCATTCGAGTGTCATAAGGCGTAAGTAAGAAAACGTATGTAAAAACATGCTTTATATCAGAAAAGATTTCTGTTTGCAAGCAACAGAAAACAATTCTGACTAAATTAAACAGAAAAATGATTCATTCAAAGGGTATTGGTTGGCTCACAGAATTGGCAGGAGGATTCTATAAACTGCTAGGGGCCATGGACTAGGTATATAGCCCCAAATTCAGTTACAGAAAATGTGGTGATGACATCCCCAAGGTATGGTGGTTTAAACCACAAATACATCTAACCATGAACATTGGGTGCTGATGCTTCTGCCCCAGGAACCCTATTTTCCTGCAAACGATGCCTCTATATACATTGCTCTAGGCCCCAGCTTCATGGTGTCATTAGCCCATGGTCCAAGTCTGGGGCAGGAATAACCAACCAACCAAGCAACCAAGCAACCAATGATAGACTGTGGCCAAATGCCCATCCTATTGCAATGGGAAAACAAGTTGCCAACATTTCAGCTTCTGTGACTATACTGGGAGAAAGGCTATAACCTCCATCCCGAATCATCGAGTGAGGAGTTTTCCAAACATGGGAATAAAGTTCAGATGCTGAATCACCGAAAATAATGGCAATTTTTCACTACAATGCTGAATAACTATTGATCACAAAACAACCCAATTACCAACAGTTTCTCCTTTGCAAAGCAACTGACTGTCAAGAAAGGAAGAAACAAACAAGAGCTGTTTAATTTTTTAAAGCCTTACCAAGTTGGAAATACAGATTTTTACAACTTTTCATGAGTTATTCAGTTTGTCAACTAGCTGGATATTAAATGTGTTTGTGTATTGATTTGAGGGAACTTTTTTCCTCCATAGTTCAGTGCTACGTGCAAAAAAAAAAAAAAAAGATCATTAAAGAGGCCTCTTGCCGACACAGCTCTGGGGATGCGAGCTCGATGCCAAAGAAGCCAGGCCATTTTCATGGCTTTCTGCTCACCATGGAAAATAAATTCTCAGCAGCTTTCCAGAAATGCAGGTATCAAATACTCTTCACCAAGGCAGCTGCTGATTTAATGGGGTTCTGCACTTGGCAACAGTCTCTAACCTGAATTGGTGATTTCGTTTGGCAACCACTCAGTCCCCATCTGATGCTCTGTCTTAGTCGAACTTTCAAGCAAGGAGCCTGCCCGCTCCTAACAAAGCGTGATCAATCAGATACACTCTCCCTGGAATTTGATCCTTGATGGCTGCAATAGATGATAATGCCTCCAGATGGCAATGCCCTAATGTTCCTTGTGCCTAGAAGGGTTTCATTCCAATTCCTGTTCATTTTAAGCAAGGTTCTTCAGCTTTCCCTTAATTCTGTGAGATTTCACAGTTGGGTTCCATCACTTACAATCAGTGAGAATTTCCTGAGCCTGAGGGTGACTGATAGGATAATATTAATGGGTAAAAAAAAAAAAAGGATAATTTAATGGATAAAGTTTACTTAAATACTTATTTCATAACAGGCATTGGCAAATGCTTTATTGGTATCATACCATTTAACCATCACAAAACCTTCAAGGTACTCCTTTTATATCCATTTTGCAACTGAGGAGTTGCAGCTTAGAAAGGTTAAACTGGCTGTCCAAGCAACACACCTGTGGAAGTGGCAAGTTCTCAATTCCATCTAAAGCCAAAGCCCATGCACTTGATCACTATGCACCAGGCTGTAAGAATAATTCAATAATTATTGATTGACCATTTATATTACGCCATGTTCTTTTTTAGAAGCTGGGGAAATGGTGTAAGAAGAATAAGATTCACTGTATTTGTGGGGTTACATCCCAATGTTAGTGACAAGCAATAGATAAGTAAATGAACAAACAAACAGTCTCTGATAAATAACTGAAGGAAAAGGGAATAGAGTGGAATGTGGAGATTGGTATTAATTTTTGATAAAATAACAAGGACCCATGAAAATATCTGAAACAAAGCATTTGAGTGAGACAAACTGGCAAGTATTGTTATGCCTGGGACAGGAATGAGCTTGATGGGTTTGAGATAGAAAAAGGCCTCTGTGGCTAAAGCGAGGCAAAACAGGATAAGACGGATAGGAAATAAATGAAAGGCAAAGGCCAAATAATATGGGAACTTTGGAGTTTGGCTTCTGCTTCTCGCCTTGTCTCTAACAGTGGTTTGTTGGTAGAAACTCACTTAACTTCTCTATGTTGTTTCCTTATTTGTAAAATGAGAACGTAGGTGCAAGTAACCTGAAAGGTCCTTCCTAGCCCTGATATTTTGTAGTGAGATAGAGAATATGATGGATGACAAGGAAAAACATTGAATAACGAATCTAGCCTCTCACAGTGTTCACCTTGAATGTCTCCATATTTTTTAGTATGTGCCAACGTGGGGGTTTATAAATAACACTACACTTCCCAGAAATTGTACACCCATCTGATAACCATGCTTGCCCCATGATTCATTAAACACAAAGAGATAAAGAAAATGGCCCTGACATTCATATAAAGGAAATTAAAAACATTCTGAAACTCAGTAAAATGCCCCATCACTCTGCCCAAAACATTTCAATGTGATGAATGTTCAGAGTGAGATGTTTATTGGACACTCCTATTTCATTGGATGCTTGCAGAAAAATAGTTCCTAGTATGAGCTATTCTTGGGGTGAGAGTATCAAATAATTTTTTAACAAAAGGTAGTCTAAATAACATGTGGAATGTTGTCACACACAGAATATAAAGCCAACCTAAATGTGTTTCATATATTGTCCCTAGTGATATGAAATCTGTCTAGATGATGACTGTTTGATAGGTGGAGGCACAGAAAATATCCAGAGATTGACCAACTCCTTAAGGTGTGCCCATTTAAGACAATCTGTTCCTTCCCTTGAAGAACTTCCACTTTACAGAGAAAGCCTACAGGTGGGAAATAATTACACAAATACATGAATCTAAAAATATACAAATTGCTAAATTAAAATTATAAAGTATTATGGGAGTATATGATAGGCTGGCAAAATTATTATACCATTCTTGGGGAATGAACCATGCCCCCCCAAGACATGTTCAAGTCCTAGCCCGTGGTCCTGTAGATGTGCACTCATTTGTAAATGGTTCTTTGAAGATATTATTTAGATGAGGCCAAACTCAGTGTGGGCCAATATGACTGAGGTCCTTATAGGGATCGAAAATCTAAACAGAGACAGACAACTGAGCAGGAGTAGAAGGGATGGGAGGAGACCAAAGGAAACTCCTTTGACAGTCAAGGTTGACAGGAAGCCATCACCAGAAAACTACGGATTTTATAGAAAGATATCCTGATTTTGGACTTCTAGCTTCCAAAACTATGCCACAATAAATTCCTGTTGTTTATGCCAACTGGTTGGTGGTATCTGTCATAGCAACCCCAGCAAATTGAAACAACGGGTGAGGCAACCTGGAGAAGAAGTGACTTACATAAGGACAGACAGAAGGTAAATGGCCAAAAGCAAATCTGAACTCAGGTTTTCTGAATCTGAAACTATGTATCATCTTGTCCAAAGAAATGCTAAGAATATCTACATATCTCCAGACTTAATTTAAATTGGAATTTATTCAGTGCCAAAATGCCAACAATACTTGCTTATGTTAATTAAGAAAATGTATTATTAGTGGGATACCAGAAGCACCTGCTCAACACAGCTGGATCACCTTGCTTAATTTCTTCAATAATTCCCACACAATTAAGTGACAAAACCCCCACAACTTTTAATCCTCATCTAGAAATAACTGTATAAGGACATTAAATGAAGACAACTACAAAGTATTTGCAATATCTCTGGTGCATGGATAACTTAGTTAATTTAGGCTGAAATATATTCACAGCCAAATGTTTATGATGTTACACTAAAATAGAAAAAAATCCATAAAGATGCTGAAGCAATTTTGAAAAAAATAACAATTTAACTATTTTTTACTTCTCTCTATTTTCCTACAATCCCACCATGCAACTCAGAATAAGAGGCCTATAATAGTAAGTGATGCCCAGTGAAAATAACCCAAAAAAAGCCTTTTGCTCTTATAAGGCTTTAAGGAAACTAAAAAGAATGAGAGAAGATTTCCTTTAGTGTTTAGTAATTTTACCTTTCATGTGTTTTAAATATCATATGATTATTCTATTTAGTAACATCTTCTGTCAGTGCATTAAACAAAAGAAATCCACATACAACCATTTGTAAATGTTCAGCTACTGGAACCACCACGAAAGATCAGAGAACTTTTACAACAATAAATGACAAGAAGGAATGAAAATAAATGAGTAACTCCCAACTCCTAACTTCAAACGAGATTATATTAAGCTTAACATAAAACCTGCCAAAAATGTCAGGGACTGTGAGTACTATGATCTTTCAGTTGAACGAGACCCTTCACCTCAAAATAACTCCAAATAATGAGGGCAAGAATATCTTAATCCTACAGCTTTCAGTCACTTTCAATAGTTACTGGTATAAATAGAATCTGTTAATTACAAAATATCTGCACTGGAAGGGACCCTTCAGATAATCTGTTCTGGTTTCCCAAATGATGCTTAGGAAGAATGTAAATTTCAGACCATCATAGTAAAGGTAGAACAGAACTTGTTAAAATCCATCAGCTAAAGTGAGACCAACCTCCCAGGCCTCCTCAAAGTGCCTTAACACCTTGGTCTACCCCATTCTTTGAGGATGAAGTGCACTGATTCAGGGAAGGGAGTAGTAAAAAAAATCATTCATACTGGCCATTGCACTCAAAGAATACACAGAATCTAATGTGACTTCCATTTAATATCACCTTTTTCTCCCTTCCTATTCTCTAGCATTGGAAATGACATCTTTCCTTTGAAGTTTGCTGATTAGATTAGGCAAACTCGGTTGTTGAAGCTGTTCAATCCTTTCATCTCAGACCTTTGCCATCTCTAACACCTTCTATTAGTACACCCCACGAACCAAGGACAATTTGTCATCATTCTCTTCTGCAAAGAACTCTTCAAATTATATTGAGGGTTTTCCAGGTAATAGACACTTCCTACATGCTATAAGAAGCACAAAGACAGATACGCTCTGACAAATAAGAAGTTTTCTAACTCTGGCAAGAGGGGTGGGGGCTTGCAAAGGAGATGGGGAAGACCTGTACCACATACCACTAATACAGAGGGAGAGTACTTAGTGGTGGTGTAAGCCAAATGTTTTCAGTGCAGAGTAGCGAGCAAGGAGTTCAATCTGGATGACTGTGGATGTTTTTACATAGAGATGTATCTGGATCTCAAAGAAAACAAAGACTTCTCCTGATGGAGAAGGGAAAGAAGGGCATTCTGAAGAGGTAACAATACCAATAAAACCAAGTGCACAGTAAATATAAGAGGAATGGAAATTGTACCTAATTCAGGCACCATAGTATTTGTCAAATGAATGATTATTTGGGTATAGGCTGTGGAGCAGTAAATGGGGGTAGTTGAAACCAGGAAAAGAGATTGAGAGTATGAGAGAAAGAGCTTTGAGATGCATGAGTAAGAATTGAGGACCTGTATTTTGGAAGCAAAGGAGTTGCAGAGGAGGAGCCCTGACCTATGTTTTAGAAAGACAACCTGGGAAAAGATGTGGGAGAGGACAGTGAATGGAGATGAGATTAGTCAGGGAGGTTAGAGAGAAGAGATTAGTTTCTGGGCAACTTTAAGAGTTGAGACTACATATGATGAGGAAATGAACTACAGCAGTGCCAGAAAAAGGGAACAAAAAAGGGGGGGAGGGGTTGCTTTGAAGATATTTACAAAGTTAAATTGCAAAGTATTTATGAAAGAATGTGGTAGATGTAGAAAGAGAGTAACATTTTTCCTTTTTATGAATCATTTCATTCATGAAAATATGTTCATTGAGATAAGGAATTGCTGCAGATCTGTTGGAGGTGTCCTCTTATGCAAACCAATGAGCAAGTGCATATAATGCTAGGTACTGGAGATGATTCAGCGGGGAGCATAGTCAGGCATGGTTCTGGCTTCATGGAACACCCAGTCTTATTATGTCAAACTGAAGATAGATATTTCAAGTATGAATGTAAAAGTATTCATACCATTAAAAGAAATCCACAAAGTTTGTAATTATAATTAGATTAGAATTAGAAGGTCATTACTTTAGGGATTAGAATTAGAAGAGGAAAATTTTTTACCTTTCACTTTATACTCCTTTGTATTGTTGGAAATTATTATAATCAGCTAATGTTACCTTTAACATTTAAAAATCTATAGTAATTAAAAGTATATTCAAATTTCAATAGAACACCAAACCAATTTCAAAAAGATTCAGAATATAAAGTGAATTCATGAATATTTTTAAAGATGTCCTTGAAGATGCTTGCTTTTGGTTGTTGCACAAGATATGATTGATTTAATGTATTGGTCTATAGTGTTACTGGAAAATTTGAAAAAGAGGAAATCCAATTATTGAGTTTTTCTTTGCTTATTATTGAATGTGAGACCCTGAAGATATGCATATTTTACTGAATATGTGTCTGATGTATTTTCTTTCTTTTCTTTAAAAGAATAAAGGCAAACTACATTTGGCTTTTTATAAATCAAAATTCAATTGATGGATTCATAATGCCATCCAAACTTGATATCCTCCCTTATGGAAGCAACCTAATTTCATTTAAAAAGCCATTACCACTAAGAATCTTTTGGTACAACTATTTAAATAAAAAGACTCACCTAGGGATTGGGGCATGAAAAATAGCTACATTCCATCTTTTTCCCAGGGTCCTCAATAAGCAGGGTCATGAAATATTATTTGGAAAAAGTACAAATTATTTCACAATTGTTTCCTTATGCCTATTTTATCTCCTGGCCACCTGACTTTCAATTTTTTCCATGAACATACCTTCTATTAGTCTTTTTCAAATTGACATGTATTTTTGTTCAAACTACAAACATAATGCAAATTCAAGGTAGAAAAATTGGAAACTATAAGTACCTATTAAGAAAATTAAAAGTACTGAGAAATAGAATAGAGCAGGTCTGGATATTTACAAGCAGGCCCGACACAACTAGACCATGTTATTTTCCTGTTGGATGGGAACAATCTCATGGAACACTAAACTCAGACAAACCTTCTCTGGAACATGATAAAATAAGATAAACCAAGTTCCCTTCATAATTTTGTCAAAGTACAAAGAAAAACAAGGTCACTGGGCCACTTACAAAATATCAAAGCCCTGCTTTCTTGGCCAAAATGTGTGACTGCCACTTCTTGACCAATTATAAAGCAAGGATAAAGTTGTTACTGGTAAATTTGCCCTCCTTATAGATAGGATTTATTAAGATAATCATAGAATAGCCCCCACGTTTTTTTCTCATGGGCAGGCACCAGGAATCAAACCCAGGTCTCTGGCATGGCAGGTAAGAACTCTGCCACTGAGCCACCATCGCACTGCCTTGCCCCCACTTTTTGACAGTGAATAATCTAGAGAGAATCCCTGTTTCATTAGACCCTCCCACAAATCACCCTACCAAAGCCAAAACTCGGGAAAACCCTCTTACTAATATGGCCATAATTCTCTATGGAGAACAGTCCTCATTGCTGGAACTTGTTCAACTTTAGCTATGTTCCTGGTGGTTTGGGTGGGAGGCATTGCCTATGATATGATCAGGATATATTCTGGTGTATTTCCTCTCTTTCCTTTCACTATAATATAGATAATCGCTAACAATAATTAACATTTACGGAATGATTAACTATGCATTAGTCACCACTCTAAGTGCTTTCCTTATATTTAATTAACTTAATCCTTACAAAATCCTATGAAATGAATACAATTATCTTATTTTAAAGATGCAAATATAAGATTCTCAACTATGGAAATAGCGACATTTTGGACCAGGTACTTCTTTGTTGTAGATGGCTGCACAGTACATTAGAGGGTGTTTGGCAGCATCCCTGGTCTCTACTAGATGCCACTAGCAATCTCTCCACCTGAGATTACCAAAAATGTCTTGAGACATTGTGAATGTCCCCTAGGGGCAAATTATCCCGCTTATCTTTTAAATGATTGGGATCATACTGTACACAATTTTATTTTCATTTTCTTTATTTAAGATACTATTTTAAGTGTTTTCCTATCATCAGTATATTTTTTCAAACATAATGTATTTGGAAACATAAATGTTAATGAGTACATTAATACATATACACTAATTGATTTAAACACCTCCAAATCATGGAATATTTCCTTAGTCAAATTTTTGCTATTGCAAATAATTCTCCAAGGACATCATCGCTTACCTATTATTTTCTGTTCATCTGATTTTGCTCCTTAGACTTAATTACTGGAAAAAGGAACTATTACACCATAAGGTATCTTTATTTTATAGATTGACGATGCATCTTTTATTTTCACTTTATTCACTAATTTGTTTCACTAACATACTTAAACAACATGTATGTCCCTGTTTCAAGTTTCTGAAGGACCTGAGTAGGTTTCATGATGATTATTTTAGCTGAATATATATATTATATAAATTTTGGTACATTCAGAGTATAGCATATTTGAAAACTGAAGTCCTGCAACCACACTTGAGAAACCATAGGTGGCAAAAATACAGGGAAAAGAGGGTGAAGTGTTTGGAAGATGAGTCTAAAAAGATTGTAAACAGTAAAGTTGTAAAGCATCTTCCATGCTGGGATAAGGGTCTGGCCTTTACACTGTCAATGAAAAGCCACTCAAAGAAGTACATCAGGAAGTTCTCCGTAGGTTAATAAAAGGGGTTTCAGTAATCAGAAGGGGTTGGGGTATCACAGAGACGCCTCTTTTATTTTTATTTTCCAAGAAATAACTATATAAATTATATATAATTCATTTATTTATATATAATCTACTTTTGCCATCATTTTATAGGCGAAAGGCTATTTTAGCACAAATATAGATTGGAAATAAACACCAAATAATACTGAAATTCAAATTTACTTTTTATAACTTCTTAATTTCCTCATTTTCCTACAGACTGCTAAGAATTCAGTTATGGGTCAGCACGATTCCACCCCTGGCTCATTAAATCTTTGCTAATTCTGTCCTATTCACACACTTAACTGCCCTCAGAAGCCTTCTTTACAGTGAGTCATTGCATTGTGCGTAGGCAGGGCGCACAGACCAGCATTTTACATGCCTTCCTCAATATTTTAATATGACCCATTATTTTAGGCTGATTGAAGAGTAAATCATAAATATTTAGAACCAAAATAGAATTTGGAGACCCCAATCCAAACTCTTCTTTTTACCTAAAGAGACATGAGACCCAAGTTGCTGAAAGACCTATCCAGGATGCTCAGCTAGGAAGGTCTACAAAATAGCTGATTCTGTTTAAAACATTATCTTTTAATTCCAAACTTACTGTTTTTTCTACAACTGTAATTTGCCTTTGTTGATTTTGCATCCAGTTTCACATTTTCATGTTTCATCTCCCCAAACATAATGCTTAACTTTTAAGATCAAAGACCACTTACTGGGTATAATTCCATGGGCCACTTTCTGGCTGAGCACTCAACGCCTGCCTCTTTAATAGAGGTGAAAGGGATGAAATAGGCACAAAGAAGCTATTAGTTGTGATGAAATTTCCTTTACTACAAGGAAGAAGTCTCTTTCCTCCACCTTTATAATAATCTGTTCAGTTAAATCAGGCTACTTCTTCACATCCCAGGCTCTTTTCCTCCTCCAGTGGCTTCCCTCTTGTTTTATCTTTTTTTGTGCTTTAGTGAAAAATATTTCTCTCAAATTTAC
This sequence comes from Tamandua tetradactyla, assembly GCF_023851605.1. Classification (NCBI taxonomy): domain Eukaryota; kingdom Metazoa; phylum Chordata; class Mammalia; order Pilosa; family Myrmecophagidae; genus Tamandua; species Tamandua tetradactyla. The sequence goes on along the minus strand of NC_135346.1, from coordinate 37,159,083 downwards.
TATGGCTTCATAGGTTTACGTTGGATACAAATTGTAAAGCTGTCTGGACCTCTTTAATCAATAACGCTCTCTTTCTATATTAAAAGGAAGATCATCCCTAGAAGTCCAGGAGAAAAGAATACTATGAAATATTGGGCTAAAAGTTCAAGTATTTATTTTTTTACTTTACCAGAGAGCACTTTTGTAATCACCTACTTTGTCTTGCTCTTTCTCTGTAGTTTGACATGGTAGAAAACATCCTCCTTAAGGGCGCTGATGATCTATGATTAAATTTAAACAAGGACACTTAATTTCTCTGGCTCAGTTTCCAGACCCAAAGCGTGGGGACTTTATTGCCCCACAGGCTGTTTGTGGGGATCACCGATTATAAAGGTGCTCTAAAAACTATAAGGAGACATATGGGGGTGGGGGGTGGGGTAGAAAAGTCTATCACCCCCTTAGTTAAAACAGTTAAATAACTTCCTCCTGGGGAGTGAGGAGAAGAAACTTAATATTAAAATAAATGTCAGTAAAAAAATACTGAGTTCTCCTGGTAAGGAGATACTGTTTTCATTAGTCAAATTTGTCCAATTCCCTCGATTTCGTTTCCTGCCTCTCGGTAACTCTAACAGAAAATGCACCGACATTCTTCAGTTTGCAAAGCCTGTCACATCAAAATATTGATTGAGTGATGCTTTTTCCCAAGGTCTTATGTGGAAATGTCCATTCACAAAAAGCTTATTATGTCGAGAAAGGAAAACATAATTACGGATGTCCGTCTTCGCAATTTTCCAGTTCCCTTTGCTTAAGTAATGACTCATGGCTGAGAATCTGATAACTTTTAAGTTGAAATGTTAATACTGAACAAAAGACTGGGACTCTACTGTCAAAACACAGAAAGCTGTTTCGGTGCTTGAATCTCTAAAATGTTTTGATAGTGGACCCCATAAATAAAATAAGCTTAGACATATATACCCACATGTGATTTTTTGAGTAAATATATGTGCTATTGTATTAATACATTACACATTAACATACAAAAATTTAAAAGATGAAATTAAAATGTATTAGTCAGCTCTTAATGTTTTCCTCCAGGGCTTTAATGAATAGTCTTTCTCAGCTTCACCAGGTGCAAATACCCAATATAGGAGATCTTAGTTCTATGATATCAAGGAGATAAACTGTTAATAATGGTGAGCACTGTCTGATTGTGGCCTGTTCTATCCCAGATAATTACTATGTTTCATGCTATATGGTTATGTTAATAGAAGTCATCAAGAAATCAATGTATTCACCATCGTACACATTTGTTCATTACCCATTGGAGTATTGGGGCATTGTCTGACATGCAAATTTTTCAATGGGCATTGATTGTGCTCAAGCTGTTGGTGATGTACTGGTTTTTTTGAGATGAAATACTCAATTTCACAACCCCTCTTTCTCTACAATTTACTTCTTTTGGGGGCCCAAAAAATATTGGTTTAGTTTAAAGGACTCCTATGTCTGCACCAAAATATTTACATGAGCATAGGAGAATAAATTAAGTGTCTACAGAGCCCGGTGTTATAACCTGAGCTAATCTTTTTGCAAAATTCCTTTAAAATTCCATCTTACCTAAACAATTTCCTATGAATTTTGTATTCTGTCTTTACTAAGCCATTTTTAATTTTAATCCACAAGTAATATTTAAAAATAATAAATGCCAAATAAATCAGTATCTTCAGGGAAAAAGTCCATGCTTCTCCTTTTGCTGCAGGCATCCCTGTGACACTCAGGATTTTGCTCAATTCACCTGGTTAGAACAACTCGAGAGTAAAGGGCAGGGACTGGACTGGGAGGTAAGGGCTCAAATGAGTACAGGCCACGTGGCTAACTGTCCATTTGTGAGACTTTGGCACTTCACTCCACTTTTCTAACTTCCACACAATGGTATCAAGAGAACATTGTTTTCCTACCAACACTCTTACTTCTAGGTCACTTTAAAAATTTCATCTTATCAACCAACAGCTTTAGAACTCAAAAGAGCCTACTGATCATCATACAATATTTTAAAGATGAGGAAGGAAAGGGCCAGAAAGGTTGACAAATTACCTGCCCAAATCATACAGTGAATATTTTCAAACACTGGAAGTGATCATTTTGATTTCAGGAGAAAAAAATGCTTCTCAAAAGAAATGAATTTTCTCGGAAAATCCTCAACATATCAAGAAGTGGTCTTCCTTTCCCAAATACAAGTCTACTGCCTTTTCCACAGCATATGCCTCTAGTTCTTAGCACATATCAAGTGCTTAAAACATGGTTATTTAAATGAGCTGCATTATTTTAGCTGAGGGAGATCTTAGGAGCTCCTATGGATGGGCATTCTCTTTACTGTCTCTCTAAACCTAATGCATTTGGTAATATTTTCAAATGGCTTCACAGAGGAGTTGTATGTGTGTGCTGTGCGGATATTTTTCAGCATTCCTTGTAATTTTGTATAGTTTGAATCAAACCCCATATGTGGTTATATCAAATGTTAATTATGTAGTTCTCAAAAGAGCTGCTTTTTACTTGAGTAAAGTTCAGGTTTCTTTCTGAGTAAAGTTCAGGTTTTAGGCAGCTAACATCATCAGAGCCTTCAAACTTCATTTTTTTGGTGTATTCATTTGTGTTTTGAATCTGAACCCCACCTGCCTCTTCAGCATTGTCATCTCACTACTTTCTCTTTATGGACTCTCAGCTCTCTTCACTGCAACTATTACTTTGCACCAGCACTTACACATACCCAAAGTTTTCCCTTCTGAAAGCAAAATAAAGTGAAGAAAAATAACTTCCATCCTATGTACTGCCTCTATTGCATCCTGCTGTATCACTTTAAGAACTGAACTTAATCAAGGTATCTGCACACAATGTGTCACGTTTTCTCATTTTATGCTGTCTCTTCACCTACTACAATCTGCTTTCTGCCTCCATACCCCTACAGAAACTTCTCTTTCTCTCAATTCCCAACAAATATCTTGGTTATAAATCCAGTGGACATCTTTGAAACCTTCCTGAAACACTAGGCACTGCTGATATGCTCTTCATCCTTAGGTTCTCTGAGTGATTTCCCTCAAGCTTCCATCATCCATAGACATTCCTTCTTCACCTTTATTCTGAGCCCCAGTTATTCATCTTTTCTATTAAGTTTGACATTAGCTAAGGCTCTGCTCTAGTCCTTCATTCCATTCCCTGGTACACACCCATGATGTCACTTATCTTCAACACTTCAACTTGGCAGTCATTACTGACCTTTCTTCTGGTATACAATGTATAAGATGCCTCTTAGACGTCTTCACTTTTCACAGACTGGTAGATAATGTGGTTTTCCACCCAGATCCATTCTTTGGGGTTGGCCCATCATCTCACTCTAACCTAGTTGCTTGAAGTGTCTGCTGCTGGCTCCTCACAGTTATGTTCCTCATTGAAAATCTCTCTCTTTTAAGATCTGCCCATCCAAGATTATGAAGCAGCAGCCCATAGCAGGGAGTCTTACAGGCAGTGCAGAGTCAAAATGGAGGCAAGTAGGACCGGCATTTGTATGGGTCCCACTTGCCTCCATTTTGGGTCCTATGAAGGACCATCCAAGCTCCAAAACTCCCTGTATGTTTGGCTAAGTTTTCAGTTGTAACTGCATTGTAGGGCCAGCTTTTCTCTCTGATAATTCCTACCTTCATCCTAAATAATATCTCCTATGAGAACTCCCCAATAAAACTTAGATATTCAACTGTCCATCTCAGAGTCTGTTTCCAGGAAACCACAGTAAACATTTCCAAAAGAAAACTTGCCATTCTCCCTCTAAACTTCCTTTTCCTGTTCTTCCTCCTTCTATAATATTCACTGTCTTGGTACATCATCCACCTATTTACTCAAGCCACAAACGTGAGAGTCATCCTTGATTTCTTCCCCTCCTATATCACTCACAAGAGCATCAATTCTGTCTCCTAAATATCTTTCAGATTTATCTTATTTTCTCTAATTTTACTATAACATTATAGGTTCAGGCAAACATCTACTCTCCCAAGTCTATTTAGTATATCCCAGTCAGCTAGACAGGGCTAGATGTTGATCACTTTAGCCCTGGAGTTGCCTGGTAGGATCTGGGGCAGCCAGGACATATCTTCATTTTCCTCTAGCAAGAGTAACCTCATTCAGGGCTCTGAATTACCACCAGTGACCTGTGATGTGCTACACAATATTATAATTTCCTATGTATATGACAGAGGCTGGAAACACTGTGGCAAGGTCAGGTTCATATATCAACCTGACCAGGTGGTAGTGCCCAGTTGTCTGGTTAGGCAAGCACTAGCCTGTATGTTGCTATGAGGGTGTTTCATGGACTTAAATCATGACCATGTTGGCAGCATTCAAGGCTGATTGCATTTGCAGTCAGTTAAGGGGAGGTCTTCTGCAATGAGTGACGCTTAATCTAATCACTGGAAATGCTTTTAAGGAAGATTCAGAAGAGACAACCACTCTTTCTGCTTCAGTCAGCCAGTTTCTCCTGCAAGTTGGCCGAGAACCTTCATTGGAGCTGCCAGCTTGTGGCCTGCCCTACAGATCTTGGATTCTTCTAACCCCCAGTTGCCTAGCCAGTCTTTCCTGAGAGCTTATTGAAGACCTTCATTGAAGCTGATTGCTTGTGGCCTGCCCTACTGATCTTGGACTCTAACATGTCCACGGTTGCCCAGACAGCTTTTCCTGAGAGTTCACTGAAGGCCTTTATTGGAGCTGCCAGCTCACAGCCTACCCTACAGATTTCGGACCCTACATCCCCATGATTATGTGAGATAATTTTATAAATTTTTACATTTACAGACATCTCCTGCTGATTCTGTTTTTCTAGAGAACCCTAGCTAATACATACTGCTACTGTCAAGCGGTCCTAACTGGTCTCCATCCTGCAAGTCTCCTCTCCCCAATGGCAGGTGGTAAGCTCCTTCAGGACAGGTGTGTTGTTTTCTGTCTTTCTATTTTCCAGTGTGTAGTCCAAGACTGGCATATTGCAGGAACTCACCAAATATTTGTTGAATGCATCAGTTAACAAGTTAATCAATCCTTCAAAATAAAGAAAAAAAAATCAAAGGACAAAAGGCTGGGAGGGCAATAATGAAAAGAAGAAAGGGAAAGCAAAGGAAACCTGTTTCCATCTTTTCAAGGGTCTTGTCCCTGGTGTTGACTTGATTGCCATGACATATGATCTGTCTTAGAAGATAAGATAAATGTTGGTAAAGTTCTGGAGAATAATGTTTTCAATTATAGCCACATTTTCTTTTTTTTAGTTTGTAATCTCCAAGAGGGCTTACAATATCAGTTTGTGCAGTGAAGTAGTTTACCCAACAGAGAGAAATCAATACATACTAATTAATGATAATAATTACAGAGGAATAAGTAGGAGGACAACAGAGTTAGAATGGTTAAATAGGCTTCTTCTGGGGCAAATCCCTCTGGAAAATGGAAATTTTATGCCATTGGCCTTGGCTGTTCCATTATAATTATTTTCTATAGTGGAAAAACACTGGCCAACTAGTGGAAAATAGGAGGTCATGTCCCAGCTCAAACATGTCTTAGCTGTGTGACTTTGGGGGAAGGCATTTAACTTCTTTGAACTTTGATGTGATGTCTTTGCCTGTAAGAAGAATTGGAACAGGATTGGACTAGATGACGTTCTTGACCACTTCTAGCTCTAAAATTGTATTGGATTCTGTCCTGTTATTTTTAGCTCATTCAATGCCTGTCAATCCACTGCTTTCTGCAGACTGGAAAAAGAATTCAAACTGGCTAGTGTTTTATTACAGAGTTAGCTAAAAATAAACTTTAAAACAAGAACCAGGAAGCTGTACTGTGAAAACAATGTGTAGACAGCAGGCTGGAATCTTTTACAAAAACCATTTTCAGAATTATTTTTCTTTACCTTTTAAAGTATGTGCTTCAAACAGGAAAAACATGACATACTTATTTATCAAGCCAATTTATGGAAGAAGAGGGAGAAGACGAACATGGAAATTCCAGTTACTGTTGGCTGCAAGGGATTGCATAGAAGGCAAGTCCCAGAAAGAAACTGGATCAGTAGTGGAAATCCACTGGATCACTGGATCTATGCAATGATTTTCCTCTTTATCCCACCACCATGTTCCTATTAGGAAAAAAAAAACCTGAACATATGATGAGATAAGGAAGGCAAACATGGTGTTCTAGATGTATGCGGTCACATAATTCCCTAGATGTATAAGTCACTTTACAATTATTATACTCTATTCTGGTATATTCTGGTCATCATGTATTGCTTAGTCTTCAGGAGACCATTATTGTTATTTTCCCTTTCTCTTGTTTAAACGAGAGGAGCATTTATATGAAACCTTTAATCCCTTGGGCTGAGGCATTTTCTATTCTTTTGAGGAAGATTTGACATGAGAAAGGGAAACACTTGTATAAAAAATTAAATCATTTGTAATATTTGGCCATCCAGATTATTTCCTGTGATATTAGATTTCAGGAAGCACAGTATGAGTTAGAGATCAAAAGAAATGTAGCCAAAAAATATAACAGAAATTTCTGCTGCTTCTAACAAGGTAAATTAAACCCTTAACTCTTGCTTAGAGAGAATTCTCCCTTGTGACCATATCCACCAATAAAAGCCAACAGGGTCTGAAAAATCTTGTCAGTGTCTAAATTAGAACAAGCCTAAACTTGAAGGTTAGGAAAATGGACCATTTCTGGACATAGACTGCATTTCACAGTCCGCCTTTGTAGGGGCACTAACTCTTTCCCAGGCTTCCACTAGATTGGGCTTTCTGCTGTGAGAACTGTGTATGTCCTCCCTAACAAGCTCTCTCTCTCTCTTTCTCTGCCTTGTCTCTTGATATTCCTAGAAGAAAAGTTCCAAGGGGCATTTTGTTTATGATCTGGAGAAGTTCACTTTCCATTTGGCTAGGATGCAGGTGATGCTTCCACTGAAAACTCATTCTTTAATTCTGTCAACTCCGTTCAATAACACTATTCAAAGTGCCAATAATTTCTAATCATAATAGTTAGCATTAACTATTATGATTACTTACTTGCTGTGGCCAGACCCCTCATTAGGTGTTTTAAATGCAATTTTCATTCACTCCTCACCACAACCCTTGAGGTTAGCATATCTTATCTCTCTCCTCACTTAACACAGGAGTCAACTGATGAGGACCCTCTCACATACATTGCACTATTTGCCTACAGGGCAGTCAACGTCACCCCTCTTAGTGATTCTTGAGTGAAAAATTTCTTCATTTGGCTCTGATCCAATGGAGTAGAGATGAGAAGTGCAGCCAAAGATCATTAGAAACTTCAAGTAGTGCATTTTAGGGGGTCAGAAGATCAAGTTAGTGTCAAAATGTGAAATTCAAATGCAAGCAGCCTTTTACGACTGATGTTACTTTCATGGTGTCAGATATGGAAATAATCACTATCCATTTATTTTTAAATAGGAGATGGAGAGACGATAGGAGAGTGAGAATGTCAACCTCAAACAAAAGCAAATAGAAGAAAGTCAGGAGCTGCTGCAGCTAGGTAACTTGAAGCAAGTCACTTTACCTCGCTTCTTTCTGTGATTTCATTGGTTCTAGAGTGTATGTATTACCCTTTGCCTTCTCTACTCCAGTAGATATTGACCAGAAGCATATAAGATAACAGCATTGAAAGAATTTTGAAAAAGTTCAAATGTTCCGTAACTGCACGCTATTACTGCTACTGTCACTCTAATTTAGTTTAACTTCATTTCCTTGAGATTCTGTGGATGTAAACACAAGGAACAACTGAAGCAAAGCTCAACAAATTTCCTAGACTTTTCTAAGAAAACAATGCATACTTTGCACCTTAGCTATAATATTATGGTCCTCTCAGGAGCAACTTGAAAAAAAAAAAGAAATTAGACTGGAAAAATGAAGATCAATGTTCATACCAAAGTTCAGTTTAATTTGGGTCTATGATACCCCAGCTTCACTTGTTATCTATGATATCCCAGCTTCACTTGTTATCAAATGCCAAAAACAAGATTATTCGCAGGCCAGGATAACCAGGACAGTGGGGAAACCTATGGTGAAAACATGAGATCAGAGACCTCAAGTCATACTATAGTAAAATAAATAAAAATAAAAGTAATTTATGACTTTCAGGGGCTAAAACAATCACTAAACATATCCACTAAAATATAAGACAAATAAACCCAAGAGTTATTTCTGAAATAAATTTCATCCAACTTCTCTGTTCTATTCTTTCTTTTAGGCCATTAGATTTCCACTTCTGCTCCTTCCCCCCAATGAAACACACCCATAAACATGACTCCCAGGAAGTGACATTATTCTTTTTTGAAACAATAATATGTTACTTATTTTCTTTGTGTACGCTGTGATTCTGTGTGTGCACATTTGAATGTTTTACACTTGCTAAGAAGAACTCAATTTGTACAATGAATATATGGACTTTGGAGGTTTGTAAACAGGGATTTTTAAGTGAAGATAATTTATTTTGTCAAGGATTTTTTCCTTACATTTCTATAAGGAGACCAACTATTTAAACCAAAAAAGGGAGGTGCCACCTCCTTGCCTTTCTTCCTACTTTTCCCTCTTTTCATGTACCAATTCTTGTACATTGTACTCATTGGGCACTGAAGATGTAACAAATTTCATTTTCATCAGGAAATCTTCCCAGGCATGAATTTGAAAATGTCACCCCACATAATGTCACACATACTGAAATGTACTCATATTCCACTTCAGACATATTTTTGCTATAAAGACTGAAATCTTTTAAATAATTTAAATTTCAAACTTGGTATAGTAACTCATTTATTATATGATATTTGATGATGGACTACGATTACTTGCAAATATCATTCAGACTGAGGGATTATTGAAAAATGATAACGTATAACTCACAAACTGTTTGCAAATGTAATCCAATTTTGAGGAACCTAAAATTGAAAAAGCAATGAAATTGATACAATATTATGTTTTGTAGCCATTTAATTAATCACTGATTAATTTTTATTTTGAACATTTTATCAGGCATTCTGTAGCCACTGATTTATGTTTTTCTTCAAGTCCTATGTCTACTTTTCTAATCATTTTGGGCCTTGCATAGAGCAATTCTACCTTTTATTATCATAATCATGGGTTATTTTAAATCATGCATTCTCAGTGGGGGAAATATCTCCCCTGAGGGGGTAAAAATTAGTTCTTAAGGAACAAAAAAATCTTATTCTATGTTTAAATCATAGATATAAATACCGTATACAAACAAACGTGAAAACAGTATCTCTGTATTATTAGAATTTCATTGGGGAGAGGGAGGAATTAGAAAAAAATGTTTAAAAAGTCACCATTGAGATGTGATAATGAGAAAAACATTGAGAAACACTGATTTAAATTGTTTTCATTGGCTTTAAATATATTTGTCTAGTTTTCCCAACTGAATTGAAGCTATTTATGAGCAGGGACTACATCTACTTTTCCTTAATGTTTTCTTATACTCAGCTGGTCAAAGGTTCCCAATATTTTTTGTTTGCCACTCTCCTGGGAATACACCGTCATCTAATTTTATGCAACTTTGAATTTTGCAAATTTGAAAGAGTGTCATAATAAATATTCAGGGCTCAAAACGGAAATAATGCAAATTGCCTCAAACTAAACATTTGTCAAGAATTGCATGGTTTCAAACCTGGCAACCCAAGGAATTGTTAATCACATTTAATTCCAAGTGGTAGCATTGTAGGCACAGAAATACCTTCCATCTTTTGTACGGAACAATTTTTAATTGTGTGAAGTCTCTAGGAACACTTCTCTCCTATAAAATGAAATTGTCATCTCTTGTAATATATTAAGTAGACTTGTAGGAATTTAACATTTAAAGAATATATATATTTAAAAAGTTGGGTGGGCCGCGGTGGCTCAGCGGGCAAAGTGCTTGCCTGCTATGCCGGAGGACCTCGGTTCGATTCCCGGCCCCAGCCCATGTAACAAAAACGGAGAAACAGAATACAATAAAAACAAGAAAATGTTTAAAAATGTTTCCCTTTCTTCCTTCCTTCCTTCCTTCTATCCTTCCTTCCTTCTCTCTGTCTTTCCTTAAAAAAAAAAAAAAAAAAAAAAAAAAAGTAAGTTTGGAGATGTTTGAAAAGTTCTTTCTGTTTAATCAAAATGCATAAATATATAGCAGAGCATATTTTGATCATTAGATTATTGTGTTCATTTTTCTTTAGATCCTGTTATTGAGGTTAAAGCTTTCACTGGGGGAATTGTAGGAAATGGTAGAGTAGTAAGTTTAAGGATTCAACCCTTCCATCAGAACAAACTACTGAACAGGCAAAAACTTTCTGAAGCAACTATTTCAAAACTCCAGAATACAGTGGAATACTATACAGCATCCAGGGAAGAGTGGGAAGAAGAGGTTGCTAAATTATGGTAAATGCCTCTCTCCATCTCTCCCTGGTGGTTACTGTAGCTCGTACAGTACCTCGAACTCTTGTGGCAGCCAGTAGTGAGGTCTGGCCCCCTGCGTAGTTCACTGGTGCTAGAGACACTCATAAAAATCTACTTCCCCATGATCTAAGGGTAGGGTACAGGGCAATTGCTGATTAATATATTAGATTAGCTATTTCAGATCACTGGGGTTCTGGCTCTAAGGGCAGCATTGCTCCAACCCATCTAAGACAAAGATGGTGGAGGAGACTTAGTCAGTATACTTCCTCAGAGTGGTAGAGGACAGTTGAAGGTCTGCATTTACTAGACAAAAGCCAAGTCCAGAAGGCATAGCATTAGAGAGCAGTGGAAGAAACTTCTGGCACCCTTCCTGGCACTTCTCTCATCCCTGCTCCAAAACAGTTTGGAGTTGACCAGCATAACCTTAGTAGGATGCTGGCTTTGTTCCAGTAGAGAAAGACAGACTTGGAAAACTCTTCCTTTTGTGCCCTCCAGGCAAGAGCAGCTTGAGAAGAAAGCACTATATGCTACAATTTAGGTGGAAGGCCTGGGGCAAAGGCTTATCTGTTTAAGTCTGACAGTTGAACACCAAGAAGGTTGGTTTCCTGGGAAGTATAGAGGGCATTCAAACTCCTGTAAATAGGGAAATTACAAAGGTCACTAGCAAGGACAACCCAGGAAAAGACACAGGCCCAGGTCCAGAAAAGTCAAGGAGGACCCTGTGTTTTGCATTTGGCTTGGGCTGATCTTCCTGCTAGGAGGACTGAACTGTGAAGGAAAACATCAGCCAATGCAGAGCTACATTGCAAAGACTGTAAGAGATTTGTTTTCACTTGGGCAGGGTTCTTAGCTCCTGATACTCAAGAAAATCTTTGGCATTTCACTAGCTGGATAAAAGCTAAAACAACAGTAACAACAAAAACAACAACAAAAACAAAACACATACACACAAAAAAACACACAAGAAACAGATCAGGGACAAAACCCAGAGTTAACATTTAAAAATATTAAAATGTACAATGTGTGACAAATGACTACCAGACAAACAAAGAAACAGAAAATCACTGTCCATCCAAAAGAAGAAGATAAAAATCTAGAAAATATCAACAAAGAAGATGACGTTGTAGGCCTACAGGGCAAAGACTTAAATATATATATATATATATATATACCTATGATATGCTCAAGGAGATGAAGGAAAACACAGAGAAAGAACTAAAAGATATTAGGAAAACAATGAATGAAAAATATGAGACTCTCAATAAAGACATAAAAATTTTAAAAAGGAACCAAAGAGAACTACTGGAGTTTAAGACCACAATAACTGGAACGAAAGCCTCCCAGTAGGGATTCAACTGCAGACTGGAGCTGGCAGCAGAAAGAATCAGTGAACTCAGACAAGACAATTGAAATGAGTCAGGCAGAGGAACAGAAAGAAGGAAGAATTTAAAACAAATGGAAAATAGTCTAAAGAAGCTATGGGACACCATTAAGTACACTGATACTTTGCATTATGGGAGTTCCAGAAAGAGAATAAAGAAAGAAAGGGGCAGAAGGATTAGTCAAAGAAATGACAGAAAACTTCCAAAATTGAGAAAAAGACTTGGAAATGCACACTGAAGAAGCCAAGAGAACAACATACAGGATAAACATGAAGAAACTATACCTTATCACATGCTGATCAGATTGTCAAATGTAAAAATTAGATAAATAGATAAATAAAGAGGGTATTCTGAAAGCTGCAAGAGAAAATCAACATGCTATGCACAAAGGAGTTCCACTTAGATTAAGTGCTGATTTCTCTTCAGAAACCATGGAGGCAAAAAGGCGTGGGTTGTACTACTTAAAGTGCTGAAAGAAAACAATTGCCAACCAAGAATTTTATATCCGGCAAGACTTTCTTCAAAAATGAGGATGAGATTAAGACATTCCAAGATAAACAAAAGCTGAGGGAGTTCCTCACCACTGGACCTGCCCTACACACTATGTGAAAGGGACTTCATCAGACTGAAAGGAGAGCGCACTAGACTGTGGTTCAAAGTTGCATAAACAAATAAAGATTTGGTAAAGGTGACCATTTGGGCAAATATAATTGTCATGCAAGTAGTAACTGCTGGAACAATGGGCAGTGTGACTGCTATAAAGCCTTCTTTTCCATCCTTCAAACTCCCTTAGTTCACAAAATATTCTGCAGCTAGAGTTCATCCTCCCTTTGTCACAACAGAGATTCTGACCCCAAACACCCTCTGTCCAACACTTTCTGTAAATGGAAGTTCCCAGCCACCAAGAATAGCTCTCCCCTACCACATACCCCTACTTGAATTTAAATAGTACATGTTCTCTCCACAAAAATGGGCTGAAGTCTGACTTTAGACCCCCACCATGCTGATGCCTGAATAAATCTCTTTGCCTGTGATTAGTCTGTCTCCAGGCCTTATTCGAACCTAACAGTAATCAAAAGAAAGCTGGTATAGCTATACTAATGTAAGATAAAATACACTTTATTAAAAAAATGTTATGAGGGACAAAGGCAGTTATTATATATTATTAAAGGGGTCAATTCAACAGACAGGACAATTATAAATGATAAATTTATGTGTACCTAACAGCAGAGCCCCAAATTATGAAGTGAGTATTGACTGATTTAAAGGGAGAAACTGACAGTTCCAAATTAACAGTAAAAGATTTTAACACACTTTCAATAATGGCTAGAACCTCTAGACAGAAGATCAATGAGGAAATGCAATACTTGAATGATACTTGAAACCAACTATATGTAACAGACATATATAGAACACTTCACCCAAAAATAATACGACACAGATTCTTCTTGAGTGCACATGGATCATTTAATCATTTGTGTCCTCATTTTTTTCTGTGCCAACCTATGGTCGTTCAAAAGATCAACTTTCGGTTTTGCTGATTATCTGTCTCTGTCTCTTTTTAATACTCTATTTCATTTATCACTGCACTAATCTTTGTTATTTTCTTCCTTCTGCTTGCTTTGGGTTTAGTTTGCTGTTCTTTTTCTAGTTCTTCCAGATTTGGGGTTAGGTCTCTGATTTGAAATCTTTCTTCTTTTTCAACATAAGCATTTAAAATTATAAATTTCCCTCTCAGCCCTGCCATTGCTGCATCTCTTGAGTTTTGATATGTTGTACTTTCATTTGCATTTGCCTCAAGATATTTCCTAATTTCCCTAGTGATTTCTTTTTTAATTCATTGGTTGTTTCAGAGTACATTGCTTAATTTCCACGTATTTCATATCTCTCTCTATTATTAATTTCTAGCTTCATTCCATAGTGGTTGGAGAAGATACATTGTATGATTCCAATATATTTTATTGAGACTTTTTTTTGACCTAGGATCTTTAATGTCATGCAAATGCCCTGCTGTTAGTGCCTATTATTTGCATGAAAATAAAGCATTTGTTAAATGAGTTAAATGGTTGTTCATAAAAATACAGTAGCAGTAGATACAGAAAAGCAACCAAGGACCTATAGTGATATCAATATATTTCCATTTGATAGGGACATGCATTCACAGCTTCATCAAAATTTTGTGGCATACCTGTGAAATTTTCCCAGCACACTATGAACTCTTTCAAGGAATACCAGGCACAGTGCTTGAAAAGGAATGAGAAGATACAAATTCAGGGTTTCCTCTCACACATTGATATTGGGACTTTAGGAAATGTTGCTTATGTCTCTAGTCCTTGATTTCTTCACTAAAAAAATGAGGGCATGCAATAGTGATCCCAAAGGATCAACATTATAACTATAAACTTTTATGGTTTTATGCTCCCAAAAATCTTATCAGCAATAAATCTATCATAATCAGTCCTAAGTTTGAATTTCTAAATGATGAGCACAGTAAAGTTTAATATCAGGGGAATTATTTGTTTTACTATCTATGCTTTTGTATTTTGCATGGGCAATACAGAGCTGTACAGGAATCTTGAACTCATTTCAGGATACACCTGAGAAATTTGGTAGCAATTGCAAAATATTGTTGGCTATGATCTATTAAAATAAAAAGAATCCTACTTCAAATATATACCAATACAACAAATGTGTTTTGTCTGACATAGTCTGAAGAAATGAATGACCATTTCTTGACTGTCAAGGTGCTTGTAACTACTGAAGAGACAAAAACTAGGAATATAAAAGAATTACATAATAATCAAGAATTCTATGATTTAAAAATTTAATTTGATGTACTCAATAGCAAAGAGGTAAATTATTGATAATTAGCCAATGTTAAATGGAATTCCCAGAAGAGGTGCAGTGAAGGAATTGATGTCTTAAAATTATAGGATACTGGTGAATGGGGTCCAAGATGGCAGCTTAGTGAGGTGTAGAATTTAGTCTGTCCTCCAGAGCAGCTAGTAAATAGCCAGAAACAGTACAGAACAACTGCTGGGGCCACATCAGTTACCTAACACACAACGTACACCAATCTGGACAACTGGACCAGCTGCGATCCCACCCAGAATCATGAGTCCCCCAAGCTGCTATGGCTGGCACCCCTCCCCCACAGGCTCCGTCCCAGAGGGGAAAGGAAAGGGACTTTACTAGCAGCAAGGGGCTGAGCTCAACCAAGCTCCAATTGCAGAATTAATTTAAAATTTCTGACTACTAAAAATAGACCCCCAGGTCAGCTGAACTGTGAGTGAAAGCTGATGTTGCTGGTTTTTGCCCAATTGTGGAGACAGCAGAACTGACCGAAAAGGAAAAAAAAAAAAACAGCCCAGACTTTCTTTTGGATCAGACAGTACAAAATACTTGAAAAGGTCTGGGCCCTGAGGGAAAGGAGGGGGCACATAGGACCTGAAGATAAGTAGAGCAATGTACCAACTTAAGCTCTTTATTGGCAGCTGAGGAACCAGGGTCTTGCTCTGAAAAGGATTTTTTTTCTTTTCTTTCTTGTGGCTGTGTTTCTACAGCTTGACTGCTCTTTGCATACAACTGCAAGGCTTCTCCGGCTCCAAATGCCCCAGGCAAGGGTAGAATTAAGTTTGTCTGAGAGGCAAAGAGGTTGGTCAGGTGAAAGGAAGTAATACCCTGGAGGCTGTGCCTTCCCAAGAAGAGGGATGGGGCTCAGCTCAGGTGGAATCCCTCCCTCAAGGAATTCAGACCCCAGGGTCTGGAAAACTGAAGAATTAAAGCCAGAACTACAACCTCTCCTCTGTCTCCACCAAGCCTCAGCAGGGAAAGTCTGCTGAAGTTAAAGGTACTGCCTCATTTTATGCTGGTGGGGCCTACAGACAGACAAGCGCCGCATATTGGGCAGGATAGGAAAAACACAGAGTCTAGAGGCTTCATAGGAAAGTCTTTCAACCTGCTGGGTCTCATCCTCAGAGGAAACTGATGCAGGTGACTCTTCCCTCTTGAGAGGAGGCCAGTCTGGTCTGTGAAAATCTGCCTGGGGTCTATTGTACCTAAGTAGACCCTCAAGGAAAACAAAAAAGGGAACCATACAGGCAGGGCAAGAAACAAGAAAACAAGTACTGAAAAATTCTGATCTGTTAAACAAAACCTAAGTGAGAGGTCTAGAATAAGCTGAACTGAAGGTCAAAGAAAAGATAGACAACAAAGTTATCCAGCAAGAAAATCCTAGGTAAAAAAGTGAAAACAATTTCCAGAATAAACTAATTAGGGAAATTAAATGTCTGAATGCCAGCAAAAAATAAGGAATCACACTAGGAAAATTGAATATATGACCCAGTCAAAGGAACAAACCAACAATTCAAATGAGAATTAATTCAGGATGTTTGAACAGACATGGAAAATCTCATCAGAAAGCAAATCAGTGAATTGAGGGAGGATATACAGAAGGCAAGGGACAAACAAAAAGAAGAAATTGAAAGTCTGAGAAAACAAATCCAGAACTTATGGGAATGAAAGGCACAGTAGAAAAGATGAAAAACAATGGAAACCTACGAAGTTAGAATTCAAGTGGTAGAAGATAGGATAAATAAACTGAAGGGCGGGACATCTGAAATCTGAGAAGTAAAAGAAAATATAGGGAAAAGAATGGAAAAATATGAGCAAGGGCTCAGGGAACTGCATGACAACATGAAGTACATGAATACAGGTGTTGTGGGTGTTCCAGAAGGAGAAGAGAAGGGAAAAGGAGGAGAAAACTAATGGAGGAAATTATCACTGAAAATTTCCCAACTTTTATGAAAGACTTAAAATTACAGATCCAAAAAATGCAGCTACCCCAAACAGAATAGATTCAAATAGATGTACTCCAAGACATGTACAAATCAGAAAGTCAGATGTCAAAGAGAAAGAAAGAATTTTGAAAGCAGCAAGAGAAAAGCAATCCATCATATACAAGGGAAGCCCAATAAAACTATGCATAGATTTCTGAGCAGAAACCATGGAAGCAAGAAGACAGTGGTATGATATATTTAAGATACATACAGAGAAAAACTGCCAACCAAGAATTCTATATCCAACAAAATTATCTTTCAAAAATGAGGGGGAAATTAAGACATTTTCAGACAAAAAAATCACTGAGAGAATTTGTGACCAAGAGACTGGCTCTACAAGAAATACTAAAGGGGACACTAGAGAGAGATAGATGCGAAAAGACAGTAGAGAGAGGTGGTGAGAAGAGTGTAGAAATGAAGACTATCAGTAAAGGTGAAAAGAAGAAAAATTAGACATATAAAATCCAAAAGGCAAAAGAGTAGAAGAAAATACTGCCCTTATGGTAATAACACTAAATTAAACACCCCAATCAAAAGACATAGAATGGCAGAATGGATTAAAAAAACAGGACCTAACACAGGACCCATCTGTATGCTGTCTACAGGAGATGCACTTTAAACCCAAAGATAGACATATGTTGAAAGTGAAAGGTTGGGAAAAGATATTTCATGCAAACAACAATCAGAAAAGAGCAGGAGTAGTTATAATAATATCCAACAAATTAAACTTCAAATGTAAAACAACTAAAAGAGACAAAGAAGGACACTACAAATTAATAAAAGGAACAATTCAGTAGGAACACATAACAATCATAAATATTTATACACTGAGCCAGAGTGCTCCAAAATACATGAGGTAAACACTGAAAACACCGAAAAGAGAAATAGACACATCTATCATAATAGTTAGAGATTTCAATTACCCACTCCCATCAACAGACAGAACATCTAGGCAGAGGATCTATAAAGAAACAGATCATTTGAATATTACATAAACAAACTAGATTTAACAGACATTTATAGAACATTACACTCCACAACAGCAGGATACACCTTTTCTCAAGAGCTCATGGATCATTCTTAAGGACAGAACATGCAAAGGACTCAATACATTGAAAAAGACTGAAATCATACAAAACACTTTCTCAGATCATAAAGGAATGAAATTGGAAATCAGTAATAGTCAGAGCGCCAAAAAATTCACAAATATTGGAGGCACAGCCATACACTCTTAAAACAACAAGTGGGTCAAGGAAAAAATTACAAGAGAAATCAGTAAATATCTCGAGGCAAATGAAAATGAAAACTCAACATATCAAAATTTATGGGATGCAGCAAAGGCAGTGCCAAGAGGGAAACTGACTGACCTAAATGTCTATATCAAAAAAGAAGAAAAAGCTAAAATTGAGGAATTAACTGTTCACTTGGAAGAGCTAGAGAAAGAACAGCAAACTAACCCAAAAGCAAGCAAAAGGAAAGAAATAATGAAGATTAGAGCAGAAATAAATGAAACTGAGAAAATGAAAACAATCAAGAAAATCAACAAAACCAGAAGCTGGTTCTATGAGAAAATCAATAAGATTGATGGACTGTTAGCAAGGTTGATGAAAAGAAGAGAGAGGATGCAAATAAAGAAAATAAAAAATGGAAGAGGAGACATAACCACTGACCCTGCAGAAAAAAAGGAGGTAATGAGAGGATACTATGAACAACTTTATTTTAATAAACTAGACAATGTAGATGAAGTGGATAACTTCCTAAAAAGGCATGAGCAACCAACATTGACTCAAGAAGAAAATAGTCTACCTCAACAAACCAATCACAAGTAAAGACATTGAATTAGTCATTAAGTAGCTCCCAAAAAAGAAAAGTCCAGACCGGATGGCTTCACATGTGAATTCTACCAAACATACAAGAAAGAATTAATACCAATCCTGCTCAAATTCTTCAAAAAAACTGAAGAGGAGAGAGGGCTACCTAACTCATTCTATGAAGCCAATATCACCCTCATACCAAAGCCAGACAAAGATATTACAAAAAAAAAAAAGAAGAAAGAAAATTACAGACCAATCTCTCTAATGAATATGGATGTAAAAATCCTCAACAAAATTCTTGCAAATTGAATCCAGTGGCACATTAAAAGAATTGTACATTGTGATCAAGTAGGATTCATTCCAGGAATGCAAGGATGGTTCAGTAGAAGAAAATCAATTAATGTAATAAACCATATCAACAAATCAAAGCAGAAAAACCACACGATCATCTCAATTGATGCAGAAAAGGCATTTGACAAAATACAACATCCTTTCTTGTTGAAAACACTTCAAAGGATAGGAATAGAAGGGAACTTCCTCAACATGATAAAGGGAATATATGAAAAACCCACAGCTAATATCATCCTCAATGGGGAAAAACTGAAACCGCCCCCCCCCCCCCCCCAAGATCAGGAAGAAGACAAGATGTCCACTGCCAGCACTGGTATTCAACATTGTGTTGGAAGTTCTAGCTAGAGCAATTAGACAAGAAAATAAATACAAGGGATCAAAATTTGAAAGAAAGAAGTAAAACTCTCACTGTTTTCAAATGATATGATACTGTATGTTGAAAACCCTGAAAAAGCCACAGCAAAACTCCTAAAGCTAATAAATGAGTACAGCAAAGTGGCAGGTTATAAGATCAACATTCAAAAATCCTTAGTGTTTCTACACACTAATAACGAGAAACCTGAGGGGGAAATCAAGAAAAAAATTCCATTTACAATTGCAACCAAAAGAATAGAATATTTAGAATAAACTTAATTAAGGATACAAAAGACCTACACAAAGAAAACTACAAGAAATTGCTAAAAGAAATCACAGAAGACCAAATAAATGGAAGGGCATACCATGTTCATGGATTAGAAGACTAAATATAGTTAAGATGTCAATTCTACCAAAATTGATTTATAGATTCAATATGATACCAATTAAAATCCCAAAACCTTACTTTTCAGAAATAGAAAAACCAATAACCAAATTTATCTGGAAGTGTAGGGTGCCCCAAATAGCTAAAAATATCCTGAGAAAGAAAAAAGAAATCAGAGGTCTCACACTACCTGACTTTAAGGTGTATTATGAAGCTACAGTGGTCAAAACAGCATGGTACTAGCATAAAGATAGATATACTGTACAATGGAATTGAATCGAGTGTTCAGATATAGACCCTCTCATATATAGACAATTGATCTTTGATAAGGCAGTCAAGCCAACTCACCTGGGACAGAATAGTCTCTTCAATAAATGGTGCTTGGAGAAGTGGATATCCACATGCAAAAGAATGAAAGAGGAGCCACGTCTCACATCCTATCCAAAAATTGACTCAAAATGGATCAAAGAACTAAACATTAGATCTTTGACCATAAAACTTTTAGAAGAAAATGTAGGGAAATATCTTATATATCTTATAATAGGAGGCAATTTCCTAGATCTTATACCTAAAGCACAAGCATTGAGGAAAGAAATAGATAAATGGGAACGCCTCAAGATTAAACTTTTGTGCCTCAAAGAACTTTGTCAAGAAAGTAAAAAAGACAGTCTACACAATGGGAGACAATATTTCCAAACTATATATAAGATAAGGGTCTAGTATCCAGAATACATAAAGAGATTGTTCAACTCAACAAAAAGATAAACAACCCAATTATAAAATGGGCAAAAGACATGAATAGACACTTCTCAAAGTAGGAAATACAAATGGCTAAAAGGTACATGAAAAGATGTTCAACTTCCCTGGCTACTAGGGAAATGCAAATCAAAACCACAAGGAGATACTATCTCACACCCACCAGAATGGCCATTATCAATAAAACAGAAAACGGCAAGTGCTGGAGAGGATATGGAGAAAGAGGCACACTTATCCACTGTTGGTGGGAATGTCAAATGGTAAAACCGCTGTGGAATGCAATTTGGAGGTTCCTCAGGAAGCTAAGTATAGAATTTTCATATGATCTGGCAATAACATTGCTAGGTATCTACTCAGAGGACATGAAGGCAAGAATACAAAAGGACATTTGCATACCAATGTTTATAGCAGCATTATTTATAATTGCTAAGAGATGGAAACAGCCCAAATGTCCATCAATAGATGAGTGGCTAAACAAGCTGTAGTATATACATATGATGGAATATTATGCAGCTGTAAAACAGAATAAAGTCATAAAGCATATAACAACATGGATGGACCTTGAGGACATTACACTGAGTGAGATTAGCCAGAAACAAAAGAACAACTACTGTAGGGTCTGACTGATAATGAACTAACACTAACGAATGAACTTGGAGAATTTCAGTTAAGAACAGAGGCCATCAGGAGATATAAATAGGGTAGATATTGGGTAATTGGAGCTGAAGGGATACAGATTGTGCAACAGGACTGACTGTACAAATTCAGAAATGGATAGCACAATACTACCTAATTGTAGCACAATAATTTTAGCACACTGAATGAAGATGAATGTGAGAATGATAGAGGGAGGAGAGCTGGGGGAACACATGAAACCAGAAGGAAAGATATATGATAAAGACTGAGATAGTATAATCTAGGAATGCCTAGACTGTACAATGATGGTGACTAAATGTACAAATTAAAAAATGTTTTAGCATGCAGACAAACAAAGGAATGTCAATATTGCAGAATGTTGAAAATGGTAATTCATATTTTAAAACTCAAACTTATGTGTGCGTTTAAAGAAAAATGTTTATTTGGTACAAAATTTGTATTTTGACTAGTGCATTTCCTAATATAATTTATATGGGCCATTTAATTGAACATCATAAGTACATGGAACCTTGAATAAGGCATGAGATTTTGTAGGTTTGCCCAGTGTGATGCCCTGATAAATCCCAGAGTGAGTTGAACAGTAAATAAAGAAGTATTTGCAAAGTCCCCTTGCGGGAATGGCAAGAAAGGGGGAAAATTCAAGTTCCCCGTTTGAAGAATTCCTGATACTCTCGCAAGCAGTGGGGACAACAAAATCAATAGGCCAAGCCCTCAGTCTTGGGGTTTATTCATATGAAACTTATCCCCACAAAAGACATATTAAGCCTACTTAAAATTAGGCCTAAGAGTCATCCCCAGAGAACCTCTTTTGTTGCTCTGATGTGGCCTATCTCTCTCTCAGCCAAAATGGCAAGCAAACTCACCATCCTCCCCCTCTGTACGTGAGACATGACTCCCAGGTGTGTAAACCTCCCTGGCAACATGGGACAGAAATTCTCGAATGAACTGGAACACAGCACCAAGGGATTAAGAACATCTTCTTGACCAAAAGAGGGAAGAGAGAAATGAGACAAAATAAAGTGTCAGTGGCTGAAAGATTTCAAACTGAGTCAAAAGATTATCCTGTTGGTTACTCTTACGCATTTTATAGATATCCCCTTTTTAGTTTAAGGTATTGTGCTGGTTTGAAAGGAAGTATGTCCCCTAAGAAAAGCCATGTTTTAATATAAATCCCATTTCTTAAAGGTAGAATAATCCCTATTCAATACTGTATATTTGAAACTGTAATGAGATCATCTCCCTGGTTGAAGTGATTTAGTTAAGAATGGTTGTTAAATTGGATTAGGGGATGACATGTCTCCACCCATTTGAGTGGGTCTTGATTAGTTTCTGAAGTCCTATAAAAGAGGAAACATTTTGGAGAATGAGAGATTCAGAGAGACTCAGAGAGAGCAGAACGATGTAGCCATGAGATGCAGAGAGTCCATGAGCCAGCAATCTTTGGAGATGAAGAAGGAAAATGCCTCCCGGGGAGCTTCATGAAACAGGAAGCCAGGAGAAGATGCTAGCAGATGATGCCGTATTCACCATGTGCCCTTCCAGCCGAGAGAGAAGCCCTGACTGTGTTCACCATGTGTCTTCTCACTTCTCAGAGGGAGAAACCCTGAACTTCATCGGCCTTCTTGAACCAAGGTATCTTTCCCTAGATGCCTTTGATTGGACATTTCTTTAGATGTGTTTTAATTGGGACATTTTCTCGGCCTTAGAACTGTAAACTAGCAACTCATTAAATTCCCCTTTTTAAAAGCCATTCTGTTTCTGGTATATTGCATTCCAGCAGCTAGCAAACTAGAACAAGTATATTAGAGACGCTAGAGGGTATGTCAGAAACTGTACAGCTGTATTCCAATAGCCATGTTTCTTGAAGATGAATGTATAATGATATAGATTTTCTAATGTGCTATGTGATTGTGAAAACCTCGGGTCTGATGCTCCTTTTATATATGATATTGACAGATGAGTAAAAAATAAGGATTAAAAATAAATAAATAATAGGGGGAACAAATGTTAAAATAAATTGAGTAGATTGAAATACTAGTGAACAATGAAAAGGAGTGGTAAGGGGTATATAAAAACAATAGGGGGTACAAAACTTAAAATCTATTGAGTAGATGGAAATACTAGTAGTCAATGAGAAGGAGGGGTAAAGGGTATGGCATGTATGAGGTTTTTTTTTTTTATTCCTTTTTCTGGAGTGATGCAAATGTTCTAAAAAATGAACATGGTGATGAATATACAACTATGCAATGATATTGTGAACCATTGATTGTGCACCATACATGGAATGTCTGTATGTTAAGAATGTTCATGTTTGTTTGTTGTATTGGTTTGATAATACAAAACAAATTTAAAAAATAAAAAAATTATAGGATCCTGGTCTGTAAAGGTCCTTAGAGTTAAGTTAAACCATTCTCCTTATAATAGTTCATCTTCTTATCCTATCCAGTTTCTAGGTGAATGTTCCTACAGATGGAGAATGCATTCTTTTCGCAATCAGCTCCTAATAATACCAAGTTTTCCTTTTGTTGACTTAAAATGGACTTTTCATCATTTTCTTCTAAACGTCCAGTTTCTTATTCTGTTCTCTTGAACCCCACAGATCAAATGGAATCTTTCTTCCATATGGAATCTCTTAAGTCATCTACAGACAGAGATCATGGCACAACTTGTCTGTTCACCTGGATAATCATTCTTAGTTGTTTCTACCATTATACTCACATGAATTTTTCTGGTCTGTATCTCAACTCATCTCCCCTCACCATCCTTGTCCATTTTCAAATGGTAGCCCTCTTTCCTGAGTCTCCTTGATTTGAGAATCCCAAAGTTGAGTAACCAAGGAGTAGGAAAGATTGTCAAGAATCATGTTAAAAAGAAAAAGATGTTAGAAAAACTTTATCCACATTACTGTTGTAGAAAAAGTCACAATGCAACAGTATGAAGAAATTCAAGATTTAAAAGAATAGATTCAAGCCCCTCTCTTTTCTCACTTCTGTCCTTGTGAGAGTGCCTACATGTCCTCTCAAATGTGTTCTCAATAAATTTTCTAAAAGCTTACTCCGAAAAAAAGTATAGATTCAGACACTGAAAAGTCCTTAAAAGAAAGTTATTAGTAAGTTATTTTCATTACTATTTAAGTATCCAGAAGGAAGGGAGATGGGAGGATCACAATTAGAAAATGAAGAATTTGGGAAGGAAGAAAGCAATTAAGGAAATAAGGGTGTTAAAAATGTTAGGAAGAAAGTTGGATGAAAGGAAGCTAGGAAAGAAGGGCATTGATGGATGGATGGAAGGAGGAAAGAAAGGAAGGAGGAAATGGAAGGAAAGAAGAAGAAAAGAAGGAAGGAAGGAAGGGAAGGGGGGAGGCAAGCAGGCAGGTTGGCTCGCTGGCTAGTCAAGATTAAGATGAATTGACTATCCCACTGTCTTCCACAGAAAATTAGTGTGTACAAATGAAGGACATGTAATGAAGAAAAATATATATTCCTCACAAAAATCTGGTTTCCAGGTTGTGCTTAAAATACAGACACAAAAACCATGTGAATAAAAACAAAACAACTTACTGTGTTGGTTGCTGCACATCGAGCAAGCTGTGCTGCCTTAGCTTGGCACTGACTGAAGAAACGAATCCTGAACTTCATTTGGACAGGACCCAACGTATTCAATGCCCCAATAGGAGGCACAAATCATTAAAAGAAAAATGTTGAAAGCAGTTTCCACATTGGTGTGTAATTTCTCAATGTTGTTGCCAGCACAAAGAATACTCTGAAGATAAACAAAAGCTAATGGACCCCTGTAATGACCATTAGTAGTGCTTGTTAATGCATCTGCCCTTCCTCAAGTTTCACAGGTTTCTTCTATTTCTTTCTACACGCTCACTCTGTAGTGTGACACTTTAGAACACATGGGGTTTCACCTAGGTATGATGTATTTTAATCTTATCTCAAGGGCCTTCAAATCAAATATTAATTGTGAAATTCCTGAAATAACAGGAAATGCTGAGAATGGGTCATTGACCACCTTCTCCATCCATGTCTAATCATGGAGAAGAAAACACTTAGGAAAAGGAAGGTTTTTCTGCACAGATCCCTAGGACCCGAGATAAGTGGGCAGTGTGGAGAAGGCTGTTCAGTGTCCAGAATTGGGCCACCCCTAAGAGAGAGTGCTGCAGGTGATAGCAGAAAAGGCTGTTTCTCATAAGAGACTGTGAAACTCACGGCACAACAGAACAACTATGTAGCACCGGTTACAAAAAGTGACACCACATAGAGGGCAGGTCATTCTCTCTATTTGGTCATGCTAGAAGGCCTCCATTCTAGCACTTGGGAAATAGGTACTATCAGACTTTCAGGAAATACCACTTTTCTAACACTTCGCGTTCTCCTGAGTGCTGCACCACTGAATTCACAAGCTGAGGGCATCAACAATGCGGCAAGAATAAGAGAAGAACATGCCACGGTAGATGTGGCACTTTCAGGCTTCCCTGGAAAAGTCTTTCCAGTGGTTAGGATTTAGAGAAGAACAGTATAAGCAAGAATCAGAATATATGAAATATAAATACCACTGTGAATGTGTTTGTACCCAGGGGCTATTGAAGTCAGGAGGATATTTCGAATTCATTCCACTTATTTTTAATTTTTATTCGAGAATAACATGGTGGGCCTGGTAAAGGAAAACTATGGGGTAATGTGTTTGGCATACTCACCTAAGTAAGAAAAATTTAAAAATAAAATGTAGAAATGAAGCAATTGGAAGTATTTGGAAATCCACATGCAAGAAGCAATATTTGAAGATGGTAGTCAAAATTCAAGAATCACCTGCATATTTTGAGACCTTATAAATCCTGGATTTTATAGAATGATATAAGCCACAGTCCTTCTAAAAATAGCAATTTCATATTCATGATAATACAGGAAATTACAGATAATGCACTGCTATTCAGCCAACATTCATCCTACTTATCTTTGAAATGTGAACCACCCATGTCTGCTCTCTGATGGAATAAGTAGCAAAGTACCAAGTTAGGCCCTCATGATTTTCATGCAGAAGATGTACAGCTCCCCTTTCTGAGCAAAGAAAAAAAAAAGCCCAAATATTTGCGCAGAAAGTCAGAAAGCAACTGAAGTAACAGAACACAAATGAATCACGGAGTTGAGGGGCGTCTTCCATTTTGACAGCGTACTCCCCTAGAATTGGGAATTTTATGTGCATATGATTCATTTTCTCCTCTCCTTCTCCTATTGCCAAGTGACAATTTAGTTACCATTTTTTTCCCCTTTTTTCCTCCAGGAGGGAAAAACAATTCTATCAGTAGGCAAAGTGCAGCCAGTCTTTTAGTCTGTTATTTCGCACTGACTCACTCAAATTTGTCATCCTAGTGTTGTGCCGTTTCATGGCCCTTTGTGGATGTGTTCTCCTATCAGGATTGACATGATGTGCAACCACCAAGCTACTGTCTTGCCTAAAAGTCCCTGTGCTGAGCAATCGAATGACCTTCTTGGGACCAGAGCCCAGGACTGGCTTTCTGCCCTAATTCCACTTGCTTGTCATCTAACTTCTCTCTGCTGAATTCCTTACCTGCTTCTTTTACCAAAATCTGTCACTAGAACCCTCCAACTCCGTTATTTAAAAAAAGCAAAGATTTTTGTCCTTTGCATTATCCTCTCAATCACCTGCTTTTTAAACTTCCTTATTGAATAGTAAAAAATGACATTTTAGGCAGAATTCTAACTTAAGAAACAATTTTTAAAAAAGACGGGGGTTGGGGAACTATGTTTAGTGAAGAGACTGGAAAGGAGCTGCTAGGTAGTAGTGGGGGGTACTGATCACCACCTGCGGATATTTCTCATACTCCCCCAAGCATGTACATGTATACCTTCTGGAGAACAAAATTTGAAAATCACTAACTCATAATATAATACAGCTTCCTGTTGTAAAGAATTGTTGCATATTTTTCTGTTGAAAACTGAGCATACAGATATCAACAATCTGTTATTAACATTAGCAACACAGGCTTCTGTGTTCACAGACGATGAAAACATTATATTTTGATTTAATTCCAGTATTATTCATTCTCTAGGAATAATTTGTAAATTATACGGTTTTAACTAGAATTTCCTGGGGGAAAAAAGTCCTAGAATTGCTAAAATGTGGAATAACTTTGCTTTCATATGTTAAGCTTTTTAGAAAATTCTATGTGTCCAACACTGATAAGCATTTTAATATTTTTGGCTTAGATCTACCACAAAAGATTTAAGATAAATTTCAGGTGCCCCTAACTTTTTTAATGCCTTTGAGAAACCTGAAAGAATTGAGAAGTGATTCTTTAAAGATGAAGAGTTTGTGCTCTCTCTAAAAAAGAGACTCTTTTGGTGCCGTTGGAAGTAATTGCTATTATTTATTCAGCCTAGTCTAAAAGACTATAATCTACACTTTGGTTTTTATAATCTTATTTTTTAAATGTATGCCATCCTAGAAGAAACATTCTGAAGATCTACAGATAGGAATTAAGCACCAGATAAAGCTCTCCCTAAATAACATAGGGATGTTCTTTGCATAAAAACATTGTAGAATAGTGTGTGGATAAAGGAGGAAATGATGGTTATTTATAGAGTATTTCCAGCATGGTTCCAGCAGGATCTGATTTACTATGAAGTATTAAAGAAGATCCCCTCAGAAAATGCAGTTTCTATCTTCTGAATGTTACTAAACAAATCAACTGTTTTTAAAGTTTATTAGAATAAAATAGCTATGGGTATTACTGACACTTAATGATTCACAGTCTGAAACTAGACTTTCTTTTAGATAGGAGAGAAAGACACATTTTGTTCCTTAAAAGAGTTCAGCAGGGGACCTGTTTGGAGCATCTGTAAGAAAATTGTAGACAATTGCAGACAGATTATTCCCCACCTTCTCAGAGCCTAGCATTCACCAGATGATTAGCCTCAAGTTAATCAATGATTTAAAAAATGAAATCATGCTCCTTGTGTCCTTCAGGAATGAAAAGCCCAGTGTCTTAGTTTCCTAACATAGTACCAAATACTGGGTGGTATGGAGGTGGCAGCACATGCTGGGTGGCTTGAAACAACCTTAACTCTCTCACGATTCTGGAGACTAGAAATTCAAGATCAAGGTGTTGACAGGGTCAGGCTCCCTTCAAAGGCTCTAGAGAAGAATCTTTCCTTGCCTCTTCCAGGCTTCTGGTGGTGGCTGGCAATCTTTTGTATCCCCAGGCTTGTAACTTCATCATTCCAAGTTCTGCCTTTGTTTTCACAGTCATCTCCCCTCTGTGCATATCTCTAAATCTTTTCCAAACTTCCTCTCCTTATATGGACACCAGTCATTGGGTGTATGTCCCACCCTGCTCCAGTATGACCTCATCTTACCTTGATTCATCTGCACAGACCTTATTGCCAAGTAAGCTCATATTCACAGATCCTGTGAGGACATGACTGTTTGGTGGGTACCATTCAACCCTGTAGAATAACTTACAGTTTATCAGCAGGAAATGTGTTCTATTGAAGTACGTTTAGAAAATATGTTATCGATCCATTCCTTCCTTCATTTCACAAGTATTTATTGAGCATCTACAATCATGCAAAGTAGATTGGGCCTTTTGAAGTTTATGGACAGAGGCTGCCACTTACAAAACAGACAGGACCCCACCAGGTGGTTAATTTAGTGAATCTGTTATGTTATGAGGGCTGGCTCTTGTCCCAAAGAAGTTCAAAATTGAAACTATGTGATTTGTTGACACTGAGTCACAAAAAACAATGTTCACAAAGAGACTGATGTGTAAGCCAGTGAGAAAACATAACTGCTATGTGAACCAGGCAGCTTTTTAACAACCCATGTACAGTTATGTGGAATAGTTCAATGTCTCATTGTTACTTGCTGTCTGAATTTGTACAAGTCAGACAAACTCTCAGAGCCTTAAAAGTCCCCATCTGCAAAACGGCAATCATAACTTACTCCACAAAGTTGTGGTTAAGTGAAATTACCTTTATACAGTGTGCATCACTCATTAATTCAACAAATATTTCCTGAGCACCTACTATGTTCTAGACATTGTACTAACCACTTGGGATATAGCAAAGAACAAATCAGACAAAGTCTTCATGGCTTTTTGGAGGCAATGGTCATGAAATCATGGATGAGAATCCACTGGAACCTGTGGAGCTAACTGCGTGCTTCACATTGCCAAGCTAGTCAGAACGGTTATTACCCGTTAGATGAACTGGTTGGGTCCTGCCAAAGTTTTTTCTGTGATCCTCTTTTAAGTATTCTTAGCTGTTGATTGTCCCTTATGATTGACAACTTCATTCGATATACTTCTCCAAAAATCTAATACTGGCTACTCATTACTGAGCTTGTATCACATGCTGGATAATATGATATTATTCTGGCTAGGGGGTTGATTCTCTCCCTACTGTTATTTTTGCATCTGTTTTTTTAGTATTTGTGGTTGATTTATAACGTGTCACTATAACTAAGTTGGAACTACACTTCCCAGAATCCCCATCCCTGTCGCTCTAGTTTGCATAGCGGCCAGAATGCAATATACCAGAAACGGAATGGCTTTTAAGAAGGGGAATTTAATCAGATGCTAGTTTACAGTTCTAAGGCCAAGAAAATGTCCCAATTAAAACAAGTCTATGGAAATGTTCAATTTAAGGCATCCAGGGAAAGATACCTTGGTTCAACAAGGCTGATGAAGTTCAGGGTTTCTCTCTCAAGTGGAAGGGCACATGGTGAACACGGTCAGGGTTCCTTTCTCATCTGGAAGGGCACATGGTGAACACGGCATCATCTGCTAGCTTCTTCTCCTGGCTTCCTGTTTCATAAAGCTCCCAGGGAAGCATTTTTCTTCTTCATCTCCAAAGGCTGCTGGCTGGTGGACTCTGCTTCTCGTGGCTATGTCGTTCTGCTCTGCTCTCTCTGAATCTCCTCCTTCATTCTCCAAAATGTTTCCTCTTTTGTAGGACTCCAGAAACTTATCAAGACCCACCCAAATGGATGGAGACATGTCATCACCTAATCCAGTTTAACATCCACTCATGATTAAATCACATCTCCAGGGAGATGATCTGATTACAATTTCAAACATACAGTATTGAATAGGGATTATTCTGCCTTTGTGAAATGGGATTTAGATTAAAACATGGCTTTTCTAAGGGACATACATCCTTTCAAACCAGCACACCTGTATAGTATTGGGTAAGCATTAGTCACATGCAACATCTTGTCTGAGATTTGGAAGGCAAAAGTGAAGAAGCAACTGTCTTTTAATGGTCAGAAGCTTAGGGCATGGTTGTAGCTCATGCCTGTTTAGCTGTTGGATGAAGAGTACCTGTTTCCCCTGTAGATCATTCCTAACATCAAAGTAGTGAGAGAATGGTATGGGTCCATCTGTCCTTGTACCTTCTAGCTCACCCTGGCAAATTTCAGTTTGTACTTGCCTCTTCCATTTCACACCTATCTTCCCTCCCTGATTGCCTGCCTGGCTGACTCCAAGCTCAAGCTCAAGACATAGTAGCAACAGTCTCCCATATGCTATTTAACCAGCACCCAGAATTGTGAAGGTCAAATCCCTATAAAAATTATATAGATAGATAGATAGATAGATAGATAGATAGATAGATAGATAGATAGATAGATTAGATAGATATAGATATACATACATAGATATGTATATCATCTATGGTTTCTGCTTCTCTGATGGAACCTGACTGATAAAATGTTAATTTTAAAACACACTTCTCTAAAGGCAGTTGCCCTTATTTCAAAGACTCTTGGAAGATGAGTGATGGGTAAAACCACTGTGATAAATCTCTAACCTTTAGGAAAAAACATGATTGAGATATAATTCACCTTCCATAAAATTTACCTCTGTAAAGTATATACTACAGTGGTTTTAGTAGATTCACAACGTTGTACAGCTATCACCAGCATCTAGTTCTAGAATATTAGCATAATCCCCCCCAGAAACCGTCTCCATAAGCAATCACTCTCCATTCTCCTCTCTCTCCAGCTCCTAGCAACCGATAATCTATTTAAAATAGATTATCCAATTCTGTACAAATGGAATTATACAATATGTGACCTTTAGATACTGGCTTCTTTCATTGAGCATAATGTTCTCAAGTTTCATTCATGTGGTAGCATGCAGCAGTACTTCATTCCTTTTTACAACTGAATAATATTCCATTACATCAATACAGTACATTTGGTTTATCTATTCATGAGTTGATAGGCATTTGGGTTAATTCCATTGTTTTGCTATTATGAATAATGTTGCTATGAACATTTGTATACAGGTGTTTACATGAAAATGCACCTTCAGATTTCTTGGGTGTATGCCCAGGAGTGGAATATCTGAGTTATATGTTAACTGCATTTGTAACACATTGAGGGGTCACCAAATTATTTTCCAAATTGGCTGCACAACTTTACATTTACAATTTCTCCACATCCTCACCAACACTCTTTTTGTCCTTCTTTTTTATTATAGCCATCTCAGTGGATGTGAAGTGGCATCTTATTGTATTCATCATTTCCTATACAAGGGATTCTAGATGGCCCACGTGAAAAATGTCATTTCAATTGTCTTGGGGCAAAGTGTTTTCTTTTTTACTTTGAACCGTACAGAAGGAATAATAATAACTATTATTGTTATATCTTACATTGGCATAGTGAGATGTCATGAAAAAAGTCTTTCACTATGACAGACAATTCTCCCTACAACGATTTGAGAAAGACATCAACGATGCTATTCTTTTCACAATATTCCGACAGAGCACCAAGACAACAGTAAGCACTCTGTTAAATGGCTCAATCCCACTCAATTTATAGGTGAAGAAACAGAAGTTGTCCAGCTAGTTAAGTGACAGAGTTTCTAGACTACAGCCATGCATCTTTACTATACTATGCTAGTTAATTAAAATAAAGTGGGGTATTCAATAATTCAGTGATGCATATTGAGTCAAAAGGTAAAAACAGTACTTTGTACTCTTTCTTTGAGAGGATGGTTTTATTAAAAATATATAGTTATAAAAATTTCAAGTCAAAAAGTGAGGTCAGAGACAAGAGATGACTCACTCTATTTTTTCTTGGCTTGACAGATTGTAAATATATTATTTTCTAAAAAATGTATCCAGAAAAATCCCTTCACATGCATCCTATATAAATATATGTGAAATAACTACTGTTTTAAAAAATACTCTATTATGCATATGGAAATAAAACACATGAACAGCCAAATACAGGGTATATTTTAAAAATGTGGTTCCTTTAACAATTAAAAGGAAGTTATAGGGGTGATGGTACTATAGCATTGCATATATACTCAATGACACTGAATTGTACACTTAAGTATGGTTAAAATAGTAAATTTCATGCCACATGTATTTTTCCACAATAAAGGAGAAAAGGAGATTGAAGTTTGCAAAGAAGTCTTTTACACATCTTAGTGGCAAGTTCTATTCTCTGAAGACTGGACAAGGCCAGGAGAGAGTGACTTACAATGTGGTTGCCAGGGAAACCTGCTCCTCATTGAAAGAAGATTCCCAACAGCTGCAGAAATATATCATGCATGTTTCTGGAAACCTTCTCTTCTTGTGGTTTAAGCCAAATCATGTGAAACAAAGAAAGACATTCTTTCTGAAGGCACAAAGATACAAATTTCGCAAATTCTCACACACAGGCATAGTTGCACACTAGCACGCACACGCAACAGGGTGAGAAATTCACTGGGAATACTCAGAATATTTCCTCTGGAGAGCTGGTGAGTGAAGGCCGGTGTGAAAGTCAACTACAAAAGACCTGACACAAAAGCTGAGGCCCCAAAGCCCTGCTTTTATACCCCCAGAGGCCTTTGATTCTAAGATGAGATGAAGGTTGTCTTTTTATACTAGGAAGAAACTAGAGATTTAACTGAATCTGAATTAAGTTAGAGAAAACAAACACACTGTGCCCAGGATTTTTATTTCTCTACATTTTCTCTTTGGCTTTGAACCTTACAGATAGTCCCACAAGAATGATTTCTTAAATTAAATTCTATTATACTACTGTTGATCACTAGAGTTAATTCATGGTCTATTGACTAGTCCAAAAAAGTTTTATTTTTTATTTGTGAGTATGGTAACCATGCCAGTCAGAGTCCTTACCAAGCTCCTTGTTCCCTGGAACAAGGAGCTGCTTCCCCCAGAGGCTCCTTAGTAGAAGAAGGATTCAGAATTCTCCTTAAACCTGGGTAAACCAATAGTGTTTTCCTCACTCAAGGTTAGCCAATGGACAGGTAGTTTAGAGACTGATAAGGAGGCCTTGCTTATAACAGAACAAACAGACAACAAAAATATTCTGGCCCATGAGAACAGCAGTAATTGTTTGTTCCAAAAAGGTAATTTTGTAGTTTTTATAAGAATATATGGGGTGTAAGGGTAGTTCGGTGGTAGGATACTTGGCCACCAGGCAGGAGACCTGGGTTTGATTTCTGGCCTATATACAACCCTTCCCTGCCTGACCACTAAAAAAAATCCAATAAATGGTGCTGCAATAATGGGACAGTCACATGGAAAAAGAATGACGTGACCCTCACCATATAGCACACAAAGGAAAAAAAAGAATATATGGAAAGTAGAGCCAGTTGTTAATAAAAGGAGAATAGAAAAAGTAAAGAAATTAAAGGAGAGAGAGAGAGAGAGAGAGAGAGAGAGAGAGAGAGAGAGAGAGAGAGAGAGAGAGAGACTGGCCAAGACCCCAGCAGAGCTTCTGGGAAGCACACAGAAACACAGACCACAGAGGGCTTGGGAAGATTTGGTATTCTGTCCCTACAGAAATCTATTTTCTGTTGCTTGCAACCTAAAACGGATGAACTAACACATTAAATAAAATCGTATCGTGAGAAAAATTTTGATCTTCTTTTTTCATGTTCCAGTAATGCTTAGCTAGTTCAACTACATACATAATCATAGCCCAAAGGACATGGCTGAAAATATCTGAAGTGCAGACACAGGGCTCAGGAGAAAAAAAATTGACTGTATGTAACTCATATCTATAAAGTGTAGCAAATAGCCCAACAGTAAATGGAGATTTCTCATGCATAAGGATGGAGAACAAAATAGACTGGGGTACCTAATCACAGCATTCTAGTGCTACACTGGTTTGTGTTGAACAATTTTAATATTTTTAATTTCAAGAAGAAAAGGGAAGAGCAAAATAGTTAAGGCTTATTGAGTGTCTATGCGTCAAGCATGATGTTAAATGTATTATCAAATTTAATCTTGATAGTAATCCTATTGGATACCATTATCATTTCCAAAGTGCAGAGAAGGATACTGGCAATTGAGAAGGTAAAGTTACCAGTCTAGATCATAGAATCCCCAAAGAGGCCAGGCAGGGAATCCTGACCTAATTTCCACGTGTATTGACCACAGTCTAATGCCAAGTTTCATCAGGCAATAATTTACCATATGATCCTGAGAAACCTGTTCTAGTTTGCAAGCTGCCAGAATGGCTTTTAAAAGGGGAATTTATTAAGTTACAAGTTTACATGTTCCAAGGCTGTGAAAATGTCCAAATTAAAGCAAGGCTATAGAAATGGCCAACCTAAGGCATCCAGGGAAGGATACCTTGGTTCAAGAAGACCATTGACATTCAGGGTTTCTCTTTCAGCTGGTAAGGCAAAAGGCAAACATGGCGACATCTGCTAGCTTTCTCTCCATGCTTCTTGTTTCATGAACCTCCCCTGGGGGCATTTCCCTTCTTCATCTCCAAAGTCTCCGGCTACCTGGGCTCTAAAGCTTTTTCCAAAATGATTCCCTCTTAAAGGGCTCCAGTAAGCAAACCCACCTTGAATGGGTGGGGACACATCTCCATGGAAACCATCTAATCAAAAGTTACCACCCACAATTAGGTGGGTCACATCTCCATGGGAACAATTAACAAGCTCCCACCCAGCAATATTGAATAAGGATGAAAGGACATGGCCTTTCTGGGGTACACAAGAGATTCAAATCGGCACGAAACCATTAACTGACATGAGCTTCCTCAGCTTCTGAAGGGTGCTGAAGTAGGTAATGACTGCAATTGCTTTCAGTTTGAACACACTGAAGGTATGAATAAATATGTTTTGAATTTAAAGAGGTGACATTATTAACAAAACCAACAAATATTTATATGAGTTCTCATTCTGTGTACAGTTTGGTACATAGTAGATGTCCAATAAATATTTTTGAATGAATACATAAATATGCTAAACTTATTAGTTTAGCATCACCTTCTTTAATTCTCAGACTTCTAAAACTCAAACATTTCCTCTTAACAAATGCAAAATTTGAGTCTCAGAGAGGGAAAAGTAACTTGCCTAAAAGGCACACAATAAATGTTAGAAATAGCTTCAACACAAGATGTCTCAATACAGAATGCTGGACCTTGACTGAGAAAACGCAGAACTGTGGGACCCCATAATTTCAAGTTAATTAAATTGTTAATGCTATTTATTTTTAAAAATACCAACCTATAAACAAATGGAGAGAAAGCATGGATTTTTGGAAAACTACAAATAATTATCAAGAGAAACTTATATTTTAGGTTTTTTTTTATTGGATGATTATCTGCCTTGAGAAAACCATTTACTTTCTCTGCATTTCTGTTCCTGATCTATAAAGTGGGAATTATTCAGCTTACAGTTAGACAATAAAGTTAATAAGTAAGAAGGTTAAATGTTAAAGTAGACATGGAAGCCATTTGAGAGTAAACGTGTAATACAAATGCAAAGGTTACTTTTTAAATGTTTTAAAAGTTTCATCTTTCTGGCTAGATGCCAAAGATGAACTTCACAGACTCAAAGCTTTACATGTCAGGTTAGGCTTATTTTAAAACCTGAATTTGACTTTATTCCCTTTCTAGGTGGTTTTAGAGAAAGAGCACTGGGCTTAGTTAACTTTTTCAAGAAATTCTTAAATGCTCAGCCCTTAATCCAGATTTGCCATTTACTATTCAAGGAACGTGGGCAAATTACTAAGCTTCTCTAGACTTCTTTGCTTTCTCAGTTTGGAGCTGAGCCTCTCACCTCCTTCCAGACCTCAAAGTTCTGATTCAACCTCAGACTTTCAATTCCAAGGATCTCAAAGACACCAGGACTTTAATATACATTGCTGCTTTTTGCTTGGCATCTCCAACTGGTAATTTAGAACTCACTCAATTTTGATGTTTTCTTTGTATTTTACACTAAGATATTTTTTCTTTTTCAAAGAAGTTATGGGTTTTCAGAACAATAATGCAGAAAATACAGGATTCCCAAATACTAACCCACCATCAACACCTTGCATTGGTGTGGAATAGCTGTTAGAATTGGTGATAGCACATTTTTATAATTGTACTTTAATTAAAATCCATGGTTTCACTTAGGGTTCCCTGTTTGTATAATGCAGTTCCATGGATTTTTAACATTTTTTATCCTATTACCATGGACACAATCTAACATTTCCCCATTTAATCATATTCAGATAAATATTTCAGTGCTGTTAGTTGTGTTCAAAATGTTATTACACAAGGTTTTGAAACATGGGATATCTGCAAATGCCAGCATTTGGTGATGAAGGACAGTTTTAAATACTTCCTTAAAAGTGTTACTGAACAATAAAATTATCACTTATTTACTATTCGTTTCTTCAAAGGATTTAAGTTACTTCTGTAAAATGACTTCTTGAAAATCCAATTTCTACATTTTAAACTAGAATTTTCACTAGGGCAGGTCCCAATGCTATTAGAAGGCTATTTGCAGTTGTGTGTTGGGGGGAGGGACTGAAGAGGTGGTAGGTATCTTTTTCACTGCTGCTGCTTTCAATCAGTTTTCTCAGTACTCTATTTTCTGATTCTTTTAAGCTGATCTGTTTTTTTTTGGCTTGTTTGTCTATAAGATCCCAATTGCAAGAATCTTCTAGAAAAGTTGAATTATTGGCTTTTAAAGATTGGAGAAGATTTTCAGTTTATTTTCATTATTCTGGAATGTGAACAGCAAATGAAAATATCCTCTATTATCTTGGAAAATCCAAAATGAATTATGCAAATTTACATCTAGTAGATTGTATATGAGTATCCAAAGAGGTATTTTTTTTTTTTTACTACGTAGGGAAAGCCAACTAAACCATAAATTTTATAAAGAAATATAGTTTTGTCATTTTAAGTATGAATATCAGTTTAACCAAGCTGTATTTGTCTTGTTAGGTTATTTTTTGATAATCTTACTTTAATTAACTGATAAGAATTCTTTCAATGATCATTGTGAACTGTTTGCAAATGGGAACTGCCACGGTAAACACTTTTGTATTTACAATAGTCCTCCTAGAGTCCACTGTGTATGTACCATTTAATTGGTTACTGAGTCATTCTTTTAAAAGTCCAGTAAAGTTAAGTTTCAACCTCACTGCCCTTCATAAAGTGTAACATGCTAACTGAACCTGATCTGAAAAAATGTCTAAACACAGAACTATGTGTAGCAAAGAGAATTTTTAAATCACCCTGATTTATTTTTTCTTGAGGTTTCTAATCTAAAGCATGGTTCTAAAATATCATTCCCGGAGCATAGGAAGAAACACATTCTTTTAGGGTGGAAGTGTTAATTAATATACAGGACATAGAGAGAACAAAGAAAAGGTTAGAGCTGATGCTTCTGCTAATAGCATTTCTAAAAATAGAGGATTTTGAAACAATGCTCTTTCCTGTTAGTTAACTTTCTCAAAGCCCTAGGATTAGGGCTAAAATACATTATTGATTGGTTAAAATAAAATCACCTGTTACACAGATATCATTTATGCACATTCTCATTTCAACTAATTCTATCATTTATTTCTCATTAAAAAGTATTTCAAAGGGGAAAGATGTTTTTTCTTTTTTTACATAATTTCTCCCAAAGGTTTTCTGGGATTAGATTATTAACAGGAACAGTTTTCACTCTGAAATTATGATCAGAGTGGACTTCAGAATCATAAGCATGCCATACAGACCTACTTGTATCTCTTCCTTGAGGGGTTTAAGGCCATGTATTCTGAACTTTCTTCTGGTCCTCAAATGCATAGAACATTTCCTTAACTTCATGACCTTACATGTCTCTCTCTGGTTCTCTGCTTGGAATTCTCTCCCTGTTTGCTCCTTCAGGAAAACTCTAGCAAGACCAAAGATTATCTCTTTTGTTAACGTCTTTCCTGACTATCCTAACTTGGTTCATGCTAGAGATTGGCTCAGAAGCTCATCAAATAGGAGGCTAAAAAATTGATACTCTATTTCCCAGTTTTCCCTGTAACTTGAGATAGCCATGTGACCCAGCTCTAGTCAATGAAATATGGGAGATATATGTTTGGAGGCATCTAGGAGTAGTTTTTCTCCTTAATAAAAGGGAAGAAACATGTGAAGAGAACTCTCTTCTCTTACCACCCTGGCTGCCTGTCTTCTTCCAGCTTTTGGAAGCAGTCTCATGAAAGTATGATTCCTGAGTCTTGTTGCAACCTTGAGGGAAGACTGCTTGAAATGGCCAGGATGGCTGAGAAGGAACATGGCAAAAGATGTTTTTTATCATTGTTGGATACCACACCAGCCCTGTAACTGCCTACCATAAAGGTCTGAATTGTTTAAACGCTATTGGTTAACTGTAGCTAAAAGCATCTAATGAATATTCCTAACCAGGAGAAAACACTAGTTGCTCTGGTTTACAAATCATTCTTATAAATACATCTCTCTCGTGCCCTCAATTCATATTGTGTTAGTCTCATCGCCCGTTCAAATGCCTGCCTCTTTCAAGAGATTGTGCGCTCCCCATCCCCTAGCACAGGATCTAGCACAGGGCAAATAATAAAATGTCTGTTGGATGAATGAACTGATTAATTAATTAACAAATATAGAGGCATAGGAAAATCTTGGGGTGATGGTCATACTTTTTCAGCCACTCTATTCAAATTTTCATGTGTGTAAATAAAGAAAAATATTCTCCAAGTTATAGAGTGTGGTGGCTCCAAAGTCTTTTGATTTTTACCTGCACAGAAAGACAATTTGCCCATAAGGTAACTGCTGAAAAACATCACTGACACAAATCTCCTTGAAGTCACCAGCCAAGAAGAGAGAAGGAAAAGGGATAGAAAGTGTTAAAATAAGAGGTGTCAGAGTTAAATTTAAGAGTTTGAATCAAAAGTGTCTGGATGGGGATCATGTGTTCATTAATCCACCTATTCAATCATTCATTCCTACTTTACTGAGCATCTACTATGTATTATGCTATATACTAGATGCTAGTGATTCCATATGATTCAGAGAGTCACAATCCTTGTTGTCATGGAATTTTCAGTACAGAGGGAGCAAGCCATGTCAAGATCTCATCTCCTCTTAGGTCATGCACCATACATCAACAGCAATATTTCACTTTAATCCATTACTGTATACCAGTAAGTGGTTGTGCTGAAAATCATTTCATGATGAAATAAAGAACTGCACAATTAACAGGATTTTCAACCTGAAAGGAATTCTTCAATATATAAAACACTTATTTTTAAAGTTTAAGCTTCATTTGTTTGTTTGCTTATATTCCCAAATGCAAATATATAGGGGTGGGGGATGCCCATCTTCTAGGCAGGCCAACCCATAACCCTCGAGATATCTCTGCAGAACTTGGGACTTCACATAGCATAATGTGAAAAATATTAATTGATTTCCATGTCTTCATTTAAAAAGGGAGGACTTTAAAGTCCAGAGTTCAAGATAACATCCATAACCATATCAAGTGCTAGAACCAGAACTCAGATTTCTTGCCTCTCCATTCCAGCACATGGTCCTCTATGCAATAATCAAGTGGCTTATCCAAACCGAAAAACAAGAGTGAGGTGATAAAGGATTAAAGACCAGGTACGCATGCTAAAACATTGGTATTTCTAGAACATATTAATATTTCATGGGGAAAATAGAGTAGAATGTGCAAACACCAATCTATTGGGTAAAATCCAAGATTTATGGTTGTCTCATCAGACAAGACAAAGTATAAGAGCGAGAATGTGTTTAAGTCAAAGGCCATATGTCTCGGACAACAGCTGCAGGTGAATTCTCTCATGGAAATGGGGAAGTTTAACTAAAATAATGTCAACATTTTTCATTTTCTGAGCTCTGTGAGGCTTTGCTCTGCCTATTATTCCCTGAGATACCAATTTATATTCGCTTCCTTGCAATGTTCTCCTGCTTTGTTGTATAAAAGCCAAAAGGGAAAGTAATCTCTAAATGGTCTGCATCCCACAGAGAATTTACTTAGATGACATTCAAATCTGTTTTTCAGGATTTTTTGGTACCACTATAAGAAATCATGCAGTCATTACACTTCAAATTTGACAGTTCTTTCACAGCTTGAAAAGAAGAAATTAGGTCCAAATATATTTATTTAAATACAAGGTTTCACTTACCACCGGAACATTTGTGGAGACTGAAAGATGTCAGCAGATAGTGATTTCTGCACTATTGTTATTTCATGAACCCCTGCCTATGGAACCCCTAGTTCAAATACTTTAAATTCAAACAATCAACCCATTAAAGAGAGTCTTCAACTATGATCTCTCCCTCTCGTTATTCAAAGAATGCCATTAATTCCCATAGCAATCACATTTCAGAGAGAAAAGGAAACTTTAGCTATGAACAAGCTTTGAAATGTATTTGAAGAAATAGGATCTGATCAGGCAGCACTTAATTAATCAGATCTCAAAATCTCTACCAGAGTATTGCCTACCAGAAAAGTGAACCTAACAGGTCAATCCTAGTTGTGGAAAATGGAAATTCTTTGGGCACATTGTTCTTGCACCCTATTTTGTCAAGTGCAAGAAAAAACTGATTTTTTTTTCTTTGAGGCATCAAGGGGGTAGAACCCTTGTTTTCCTCCAGCAGGAGTGATCAAGAGAAAATCCATCAGCTTAGATAAGGTCCCATTGTCTCTGAGTTACTTCTCTCTGTTTGATGACCCCAGCACACTAAGAATGAGATCACACCTCCCCAAGACCTTTATACTGCCAATAGGAATCAAGAAGGAAAAAAAAAAAGATGCTGGTTCACAAAGTACCCTGGCTACCACCCCTTTGTAGTCCCAATGATCATACTCTGATCCACCCTCTGTTTGGCAAGACTAATCTCATTGTGCCTTTTATTTCTGTTTATATCTAGTATCACAAGAAGCCTCTGACTCCCAGGTTGCTCCTCATGTCCTGCATATGAATGCCCATGATTAGAGGATTATATATTATTTATGTGTATCCAACCATATGTACTGGTTTGCCCAGGAGAAGGCTAGTTTATGCTTGTTTTCCCACAGAAGGTGCATCTAAAAGGGAAGACAGAAGATACCTAGCACCATCTTTCACTCTCAAAAGTATCCCCTACACATAAGCCACTCTACATTATTTCTGTTTCCTTCCACTGTGCAACTTCAGCAGAACTCTCAACTTCTTTGAACGTTCCTTTCTTTTTCTTGCTCCAGGTTTACTGACATTCATTCCTACACTGCCCCAATCTTAATTTGAGTGTTTTCAATATGAACTACATGAGAATCAATCATTCTTTCAATATCAAAGTCAGTTCCTCTAACTCCTTTTCTTCAGCAGCCTTGACTTCTGCCCTACCTCAGCTGCTCACTGCAATGGTCATACTCTAGAGAAAAGGTCAGCAAACTTTTCTACAAAGGGCCTGATAGCAAATATTTTTGACTTTGCATGCCATTTGGTCTCTGTCATAATTACTCATCTCTGCCACAGTGGTGCAAAAGCCATAGAAATTATGTAAACAGATAAGTGTGATAAAATTTGGGCCATGGACCATATTTTGCCATCCATAGCTCTAAGCCCTGTCAATACAATAATTGCAACTCCTCCCTGATCTAAGTTTCCTGCATTCCACTTCTGAATAACCCCTCCCACACGTCTCCTTTACTCTGTGAATTTCCTAACACCAACAATCCTTAATTTCACTTAAAATCCATTCACTCTGCCACTTTTTCTCATGTCCCTCACCCACACCCAAATGTTTTCTCTTCCTTCCTTACCCAACCTATATTGTTTCATTCACCATAACTGCCTTCCATATAACTTTAATTCCCTTCCCTGCTTCAAGTACATTTTTCACTTGGAAAGACCTTTGTTAAATTCAGCTCTCTCCCTGCTCTTTGCCTGTAACCATGCAGCTGTCTGTGTTCAGAGAAAAATGCACAACCATGGTCTCACTAAATTCATGTACACAGATCTCAAGGGGCACTCAAAACTTCAAGGCAATCATTTTGTATTTCCATACTCTGTTGCTTGCCAATTCTCCTAGACAACTATTTAATTATTCCAAAGTGTTCTTATCTCCTCAAACCTTCAATGCCTCCTCCCCTATCTTCACTTTCAGCTGATAGATCTTGTCTCCCAACTCACTACGAAAACTCAAGCAGTAAGAAGAGAATTGCCACAGCAAGCCAGTCACTTAACCATGAAACTGTACCCTTACATTACATGAACCTAATCTGTTTCCTTTACTCTCTTTTCCCTCCTACTGCAATAGGTAAACTGTACATACTTCAGTCTAAGTCTAGCTCACCACCCTAAGTACCTCTCTCACCTACTCAAGGACTCAACTCCAGCAAGTCTCCCCTCTCTCTCCAATTTCTTCCTGGCTATTGGACCAATTCCATAAACACATAAACATGCTGGTGTATCAGCACTCTCTAAAATTAATTGCTTGAGCCCACTTCCCATTCTAGCTACTGCCCCCATATACTACAAAAATTCCTTTAAAAGTTGCCTCTATTTATTGTTCCCAGTTCTACTCTGTCCATTTTCTGTAAATTCAATCATGCTTTTAATCCCATTCTCATTGGTTAATGCTTTCACATTGCTAAATCCAAAGGTCAAGTCTAAGTTCTCACATAACCTGACCTATCAGCAGCATTTGACACTTAATGACATCCTATCTTATGGGAAATACTTTCCTTAAAAGTCTTCCAGGATATCATAGTGTTGGTTTTCCTTCTCCCTCACTGGCTGCTCCTTCTTTCTTATGTTTTCTTAATGTTGGAAGGCCCTGAGCTCTTAACCCCTATTAGTCACCCTTGGTCCTGCTCATCCCTCTATCTACTTTTCTCCCTTAGTCATCTCACC
Organism: Tamandua tetradactyla; assembly: GCF_023851605.1. Classification (NCBI taxonomy): domain Eukaryota; kingdom Metazoa; phylum Chordata; class Mammalia; order Pilosa; family Myrmecophagidae; genus Tamandua; species Tamandua tetradactyla. The sequence continues at coordinate 37,115,947 of NC_135346.1, read as the reverse complement.
ATTTTCATAGTTTAATGACAAGCCTACCTGATGAAGACTCCTGGTTTTGATCCCCAGCCTGAACCCATCTCCTGAACTCCAGAACTGTATATCCAACTGCTTATTTAACATCTCCATTTTTATGTCTAATAATAAACACCTGAAATGTAACATACCAATGATTTTTTTCACAAAACCTTGCTCTACCCAGTCTTCTGCAAAATAGTCAATGACAACTCAATGCTTCCGATTGAGTTGGTCAAATAATTTATATTTATATTCTCTGAGCTGCCATCATCTCCTTCCTTGATTCTTGTAAAAGTTTTCTCACTGTTCTTTCTGTGTACAATTTTGACCCCATGCACCACCCCAGCAATCTATTTTCTACACTGCAGACAGAGGGATCCTGCCACTCCTGTCCTCAAAAATCTCCAACAGTTAAGCAATTCTCATGTTCATTCATTCAACAAATATTGATTGATCACTGACTATGTGACAGACTCTATTCCAGGTGCTGGGAATGACAGCAGTGATGAAAATAGAAAAAACATTTCAACCTCACTAGATTCTATTGGAAGAAGACAGTAACAACATGAGTAAGTATATGGTATGCTAAATGATGCTATGACAAAAAATAAATCAGGGTAAGGGTGAGGAATGATGCGGTAAGGAACAGAAGTTGCAATTTTAAACAGTGTGGTCAAGGAAGTCATCAGCGAAAGGTATCCTATGTAGAGAGAATTGAAGGTGAGAGAGATAACCATACAGATATCAGGAGAAGAATATTGTAGGAAGAGGGCAGAGCAAATACAAAAGCCCTAAGGTAGAAACATACCTGACAGCAAAAATTCAGGCATGGCTCAGTGTAAAAGGGAGTATTCAGAGATCAAGTTGTCTGAATGGTAAGAACATTCATTTTAATCACCAGCATTCCAGAGGGGCTGGGGAAAGCAGACTGATCCAACAGGGCTACATCCTTTGTAGGAAGCAGAGGAAGAGATGGGATTATACGTCACAGAGTCTATAGGGTGAGCAGGTGACGCACATAGAATCCTTTGGGAAATGATTGAGATAGAGAACAAAAGAGAGATGAAAGAACTGGAAAATGTATGTGATCCTTGGTATGGAACCCCTAAGAATTGCTATCAAAGTTACCAATCCAAAGAATGTTAAGTGTGATTGGATTTTCAATGGAAAAGTGGATGTATAAAGATCTCTGTCAAGGTCTCATGCAGGTGTAAGAGGTAGAAGCCAGAAGAACTCTGAATTGTTGAAATAAGAAAACGAGTGAGGCTTGAAAATCCTGGGATGGAATTTCTGAGCTGGTCCAGATCTTAGAAATAGGGTCAGGTGAAAGACAAGGAATCCTCACATGTCATACAAGTTTCACATATGCTATATTATTTAATACTCATCAATTGTGCTGGTTTGAAGCTATTATGTACCCCAGAAAAGCCATGTTTTAATCCTGATCCTATCTTGTGGGGGTAACCATTTCTTTTCATCCTGATTCAGCATTTTAGGGTGTAAAACTTTGATTAGATTATCTCCATGGAGATGTAGCCCACCCAATTGTGGTTGTGACCTTTTGATTAGATGGAAATGTGATTCCACCCATCTCATGTAGATATTGATTAGTTACTGGAATCCTTTAAGAGAGGAAATACTTTGGAGAGACCCAGAGCTGGCAGAAACTTCAGAGCCAACACAGAAAGCAGAGGGAGATTCTCAGAGAACAGTTGCTTCAGAGAACAGAGACATGGATGTTTGGAGGTACATGGAGCCCAGCAGATGTCTCCATGAGATGTAAGCAAGTCAGAACCTGGAGAGAGCCAAGGGAAGCCAAAAGATGAAAGCCAGTCCTGGAGAAGTAAAGTAAGAAACTCCCACAAGAACAGGCTGAAAGCAACAGAGCCCAGGAACAAGGGACCAGCAGATGCTAGCCATATATATGACTTCTCAGCTAACAGAGGTATTCCTGACCCATTGACCTTCCTTGAATCAAGGTATCTTTACCTGGATGCCTTAGTTTGGACATTTTGATAAGCTTAGAACTGTAAACTTGTAATTTATTAAATTCCCTTAATAAAAGCAGTTCCATTTCTTCTATATTGCACACTGGCAGCACTTAACAAATGAATACATCTATGCATATGGTTATTTCAACTTCTGGTACAGTAAAAAAAAATTAGTGAAGTCAGGTAAGTATACCACTATTCATCCAGCTAATTTATGGCCTGCTGGGACTCAAAGCCAGGCCACTGGGACTTTAAAAGTCAACTCACTTTTAGTCTCCTAGTGAACATACCTTCTGCAAACAGAATAATAAATTCCTTTTCCTAGTATTATTTATTTTCACAGATTACTTATACAATTATCAAGAGAAACTCAAAAAGTAGATTTAGATCCCAGTTCTGTTGCCAGATTTTCAGTTATTAAATCAGGTGTAAACATGCTTAAGGTTTTTAAAGAATAAATATTAAGGGAGGCCTTGCATGAAGTAGACCATGTTTTATGATCATAGTGACTAATAGGGGTTAAGATTTCTAGGGATTTTCCAATATGGGACCTCTCAGACTCCCTGAGTCAACTTGGATGTCATTTATCTATCAGACATGGTACATGCATAGGATACCCATGGCTTGGCTGGGAGCATTATCATTTTATTTTATTTTTTTCTTTTCTATTTTATAGCACATATTGAGAGTCTGATCAAGTAATAGCAGGAAAGTTGAGAAAACATCCAAAAAATATCTTAAAATTATTTTCATCTTGCATTTGGCAACTCCTTTGCTAAATTTATAGTCATCACAAAGAATCGGATGTAAAGAGGGAGGGTGAGGACTATTGCCATGAAATGGGGAGGCGCTTAGTAAATTCAACTCCTCATTTTACAGATGGGAAAATTGAGGCCCAAGAAGACATCTATTTACTGCCCATTACAACTCAGCTCTTTAAACAAGGTTCAAAAGTTCTATTTCACTTTTGGCCATGAGAAGCCCTACACTGGGTTGCATGAGAGTTGACCTTAATATGTGTCTACATACCTGGGAACTAAGGAAAAGCTGAATAACTGAAATTTGGAACATTACCACTAGAAATCTAAAGACCATTCATCAATAATATGACTCTCCACATATTGGCCTTTCTCTCTTCTCTTCCAAAATGCTTCTTGATCTTCCAGAGGATATTTATTATTTGGGGGGATATAGAGCATATATTTCCTCATCTGTTTGGGATATCTCAATATTCTTTAGGGAATTCCTCTGTACAATATACAGACACATGAGGCTGATAATTAAGTTGTTCTGCCCTCTCTTTTCAGAGGGATGGGCATATGACCTAAGCTAGGCCAACTGGACTCCTACCTTCCCACCCTAATAATGAATCTTGGACTTAGAGATACAAAGATAGAGAAACATAGGTTGGAACACATTCATATCAACAATGATGCAAGTCCATTTTTTCTTGTAACTCCACAGCTTCCTGTGTCTTCTTCCAAGCCTGATTCTCTACCTTTCCCTTATATATTGTGAGCTATTTTATATTATATTCCAATATATTACCTTTCTTTTTAAGCTTGACCATAACTGTTTTCTTGTATCCAAAGAACCTGTACCGATAAAGTCTTGAATTTTCGCCTGCCTTCACAAAACTGCTGCTTCTTCCTTGTGCTTGTTTTCTGGTAACTTTAGGTTGTCCATCATTCAGCTTGGCTTTCCAAGCCTCACTATATAGCTGCAATTATCAAACCTTAATGACAGTAAAAAGTGGTGCTTGTTAAACACCCCTTTTCATTTTCATCACCCATGAATCAAAAATATGGACATGGTGCCTGAGAATCAGCATTTTAATCAGAATGCCAGTTGATTCTGATACAGGTGGTCTCTAAAATATTCTACTCTCTATCATGAGTTCTCAGCATTTGCTCCTATTCTGCTAACTGCCTTGGTAAAACATTATTTCTTAGTTCATATTCCCTCTGTTTGGCCCAATCTTCTCCATAAGCGAGGCCAAACCAGCCTGGAAAGGGTCAGGTACCTACCCATGGGCCGACTGGCTATGAGACAGGTGTGGGTCACATGGTCCTCATGGAACTGCTCTGCGGTAGGGCCCGTGGAATGATTTTTCTCACAAAATGCATGCGTGGGAGACAACGCAGTTGATGCTGCTAAACACCTGAATAAGAAAGCAGGTCTCCTGACTACCTTTCCCACACAACTTTCCCCAACTACTCTCCAAATCAAAGGTCTTCCTAACTTAATTCATCCTTTGAAAATAAGATCCAGGATTTAATGAAATATGTCTAAATTAAAAATTTTCCTATGCAGGAGGTACAGACCTTGAAAGAGTAATTGGTAGGCTGATTAGTTAAACATCCATAATCTCTTGTTAATCACTTTAATTACCACCTCCTGAGTCTTCTATTCAGCAAAAACTCAAAGAACCCTATCTCTCTGGAGAATGATTATGCTTTCATGGGGAGCCCCAATTCCCTATTAAAGATATTAGTTCTTAAAGTTAAGAAAGTAAATCCCATTTTAAAGTAAGCATACTACAAAACAAAAAAAAAATTCCAAACCTACAAAGATGTATACAATGTACAAAAATATGTATCATTTTAAAACTACTACACAATAAACCTACTGTGGGAATTTACTCAAACAGTCTCTGTGTGCATTCATTTATTGTTTTTGTTCTGTATTCGTTGTTTACTAAGGCCTAATATGGACCAGACTCTTGATTAGGGACACAAGATGAACTGAGATTTACTCCCAGGTGGAGACAGATATGGGAAAAAGAGTAATTAAGAATACACCAAGAGAACCATAAAACGAATGTATGAATGTGGTGTTATGAGAATAGAGGTGGGCAAAAGCAGCCACTCTGTGATTAGAGGAGTTGGGAAAGAAAGTTGGGAAATTTTAAGGTAGACTCAGTCTGTGGCAAGATATGAAAGTGAAGCATGGGCAAATAAGAGGAATTAGTGGCTAATGGCAAAGACTGGACAACAGGGTAGAGGCTAGGAAGATTGGTTGTGAAGGACTGAGGAATTTTGGGAATGAGGAACAACGGAGAACTTATAATCCATGGAATGTTTTAGAAGAACAATTCTGATGGGAGATTGGAGGTTGGCTTGATTAAGAAGCTGGGCATGGGGACACCAGATAGGAAATTGCCTTAAGTCTTAGAGAGAACCCTCTATCATGGAGAAGAGGGAAATAATTACAGAGAAATTTCAGAGAAAAGATGGACTGAACTTGATAAGAGTAGAGAGGTGTTGTTAACTAGGTCGGGTTTAACATGCTCAGAGACACTGAAATGGAGTACAGTAGAGGCAGTTGAGAATGCAGGTATGTTCGTAAATCATTTTTCTACTCCAAAAAGAGAATGGAGAACAGAAAACCTGAAAGAGTAAAGCATGGGGAGCAATTGCTATTAGAAGATTACTGAGAAATGCAAAAGTGTCTCAAAAATTACGTTGCAAGGCAGACAGAAAATACTAACAGAATAATACAAATTTGATTTCTGTGCAATCTCTCAGGAGGTGATCCATGTGTGAAGGGGAGAGACATCTGTTTTACTCCATTCTCCTGACATTGCTATCCCCAAATTGTGAAATAAATGATCAGAGCCCTTGTCTGGTTCCTTAAGTAGTGCTGTCTCAATGAAATAAAAGGAACACCAGGAATTTTCTTATAGGGGATGCCCACCAGGAGATTTCAGGTGGCAAGGAAAGGAAATAGATGACCTTTCTACCAAGGGCTTCAACTGGAGCTTCTGGGAAATCTGTAGCCAGCATGCCTTAAGTGGTTTAGAATAAGGTTCACTTGGCAAGCATTTCTGAGAGAAACAGCCAGAATCAATGAGTCCTGGACATCCTCCCTGAGAGAGAACCCACAGAAGGCTACAGGCGGTTTGTAGCTGCTAGTCTAGAAGCCTGCCTGCTTAATCCCTCCCCATCCTGAGTTTGTCTCTTCTCTAATGCTCAAGCATTTTCCTTCAATTTTTGGCACAGGAATATCCTCTTGCATATACCCCTGGTACCTGGGATATTTTCCTCTAGAGAAGACAACTTCTAGATCACCTGCTCATCCCATGACTTCCTCAGCCCTCCTAAGGCTATACACACATGCACACACACAAAAACACATGGCTCTGCAGTCAAGTTTGTACCAAGTGAACACATTCCTCTGCTTCTAATTGACTGGGCCAGGGATGGACGTATGACTCCAGATAGATTTATTCATATTCTCTCATACAGAAATTTGGAATCTCTGGCTGGTTTGAGCAGACAGGAGCTGAGGACTAGGGCCAGCATTTTGGGAAGCCTCTTGGATCACAGGAAGACAGATGCAGGAAGCAGATGTTCAGGGAGCTCCAGATCTTAGTTTCGGTACCTTCTAAGGCCCAGCCTAACTTTCTGCTTTAAAATCGTATGAAATAACCTCGTATGTTCCCAATAATTTACCACTTTTGGATTAAATTAGTTAGAATCAGTATCTGCAACTTGTAAACTAAACCATCTCAACTCAGACATAACATTAAAGGAATTATATATAAACGCAAATATTGCTGGAAATTGCACTTTCAGGGAGCCCAAGATAAGGAAGAGGTGAGCACGTTCTCTCTGTAATAAATGTGTAAATATCATGTGTTCCTTCCAGTCTCAGTTTTTCTCGAGACAAAAATAAAAATGATTATGAGAAGCATCATTATTTATACTTTTAACTTTTGGAAACACACCTACTAGTTCATGTTATTTAATAAGGAATGGCATTACTGAATCTATTTGCAGATGGTGAAACTGAGGCACAGAAAAATATCCTGAACCGGCCCAACTGGGGCCTCTTCCTCCTATACTCCTACATGTTCAGAATAAATAATTTGGAAGTTCGTGGTGTTATTTGAGATTGAAGAATCATGGATTATGAAAAGGCTTTTTTTTTTTTTTTGACGGTAACAAAAAGCTCAATGCTTCTGAATCTGCTTATGTTTGAAAAAAACATGTTCAAGCTTTCCTTTTGAAGAATGGCTGTTAATGTTTTCAACAACCAGAGTTGGTATTTAATATGCAAACAGTATGTCCATAGCATATTTACAAGAACACAAGAATGTCTGCATCCTATTATCTTTACTTTGAACATACCTAGACGTAATTCTGTACCTCATAACTGAATAACGTTATATTTTCAAGTGGTCGCTTTCTACCCACCAACTGAGCCTCCCACCCCCATTCTCTGGGATTTCATCATAACAGCTGCTATTTTATGCTTGTTTCTATCTCAATAAATATCATACTGCACTGATATCTGTTTGGCCATACCAGGTTGTGAACTTGTTGAAGGCATGAACTCTCTCTTTTTTGTCTGTATTCTCAGAACCTAGCACAGTGCTGGTGCCCAAGCAATTATTAACTGTTTTCTGGATGACAAAAAGTCAGCAGGTTGTATCCACCCAAACATAATATAATTATCTCAGAGACAAAGGGCCTTGGAATTTGTGTGATATCAATTTATGTTTATTGACTAAGAACATATCCTTAGTTATGACATGCATTTGTGTGAAATGCTATGGGGAGAAGGACTGAAAGAAGTCAGAAGATAATTATTCTTACTTTGATGAAGGTTACAGAGAAAACTATTTAAAATATTTGCACAGAACATACCATGGCTATCATCATCATAATCATTATAAGCCTAATTATTGATTGTTTACTATGTATCAGGCACCATTATGTTCTTTGCATGAATTATTTTATTTAATTATTACAAGCCCTTATGAGGTTAGACACTATTTCTGTTCTCACTTGACAGGTGAAGAAACTGAGGTTTGCCAAGTTTAAGTGGTCAAACAGTTTAATAAGTGGCATAGCTGAGTCCCAAATGCAAGTCTTCCTATCTCTTCAGTTAATGCCAAACTTGATGTCAAAGGAAATTATACCAACTCTAAAGGACTAATAGTTCAGAGAAGACAGAAAATGATAAAAGAGAGGATAAAGAAACATCCTGACAGATCTCTGAGTATTTCAACCTAAGCCGGAGACATAAGGCAAATATTATAAAATCACAGCATTTTCAATAATTTTTCTAGAGAAAAGTCTGTAAGAAACGATACAAAACAGTTTCTATAGTAACTTACAGCTTGACAATGAGCTAAATGTACTGCAGGAGGTTATAGTGAAAGGCTCCCAGATACCACGGCAGAGAATGGGGCAAGCCTTGCGTGGGATTTATGGTTCCTGAGGGAGCAAAAGCCCCCCAGCACCAGTAATCAGACCATACATCAGAGGAGTGATTACTTTGGACTCTCCCAGACACACAGAAAGACAAACAAGTTGCTTGAAAGTAAATGAAAGCAGAGAATTGCAAGCTCCTTCACTTGGCACGAGAGCTGTGAATCACTTTGGTAAAGGATTCATCATCTTTAGGTGTCACCTGGGTCATAATAGCGGCATTAAGTTGTGTGCAAGATGGCTTATTTCACACAGAGAAAAGGAAGAGGTCAAGAAGAATAGGGCAATAATAGTACCCAAAAGCTATTACTGAGAGCAAAGTTTCTTTATGGACATGTTTATACAAGCTTTGTGACTAGAGAGAGCACTGAATTGGGAGTCTAGAAACCTGAATTCTAGACCCAGTTCTGCTTTCAACTACTCTGTAGGATTTGCTAATCTCTCTAGGCCTTACTTTCTTCACTTATCCAAGACAGTTGGCTGATAACTCCTTTTAATCATCTGCTTTTTGAACTGGCATTGATTTTAGGAGAAGCATGTTGGTTATGGAATTATTGGTAGGCTGAAGGTTAGAATACTTGGATTCTAGTCTGGTTTACCACTTGAAAAATTCTCTTCTCTCTCTGAGCTTCTGTTTCCCCACCTGTGCTGGTTTGAAATTGTTATATATCCCCAGAATCCATGTTCTTTTTCCTAATCCAATCTTGTGGAGGGAGACTTATTGATTCAGGTGGGACCTTTCAATTAGTTTGTTTCCTTGGAGACGTGACCCACCCAACTGTGAATGGGACCTTTTGATTAGGTGGTTTCCATGGAGATGTGTCTCCACCCATTCAAGGTGGGTTGTTTACTGGAGCCCTTTATGAGGGAACTATTTTGGAAAAATCTCAGAGCTGACACAGACAGAGACATCTGGAGATGCAGAAAGAAAACACCCGCAGGGAAGCTTTTGAAACCAGAAAGCCAAAGGATCATCAGACACCAGCTACGTGTCTTCCCAGCTGATAGAGGTGTTCTTGGCACCATCAGCCTTTCTTGAGTCAAGGAATCTTTCTCTGGATGCCTTAGTTTGGTCATTTTTAGGTCTTAGAACTGTAAACTTGTAACTTAATAAATTCCCTTTATAAAAGCCAACTGATTCCTGCCATGTTGCATTCCAGCAGCATTAACGAACTAAAACACACCTCTAAAGTAAATATGTTTGATAAAATAGTCTCCAAAGCCTCTTTTAGTTATAGAGGCCTTGCAGTCTATATTTTCTTAATCTTGCATTATCAACTTGTGTAGGAAATAACTCGGGTGATAATTTTGCTTCTAAGAGAAGGAATATTTTCTGTTTACCTAGCAGTCAAATGCAAGTAAAATTCTGAAATAAAAACAGCAAAATGATAGATATAGTTCTGACAATACCAACAAATCTATGTCTTTATCCACAGTGGGAATGTACTAGCTGGATTTTTACAGGGAGAAACAGAAATAACATTTCCAAAACTTTCCTGGTTGAATACAAATGCAAATGCAGGTTTGTTGGCTCAAGTTCAAGCCTGTGGAGTCACCAAGGTCAGAGCTGCTGTTAAAACTGTGTGGGTGCAAACTCTGACATAATGAGAAGGAAAAACATCTCGTTATCTCACCATTTCCTCTCCCATGAGACGGCCTCTTGAAAGCATGTTTGTGTGTGTGGGGGGGGGTCAGGTGGAGTGGGGGGGTTATGCATTTAAAATATATCTGGATATCACTGATTGACAGGTTTAGGTAGTGTTCTGGAATAGACACCAAGCAAGGTATGTGTTAATGTATCAAAGTGAATTTTCTAACAGCAGCAAGATTCAAAATTTTTGCACATATTACCATCCTCAAATCCACCTCCATGGGAAACAACGATAATTAAGCCAAAAAAGAAACAAAAAACATACTAAAAGGCAATTCTAATTTCCAGAATAATCTTTTTGAACATTTTCAAAACAATGGTATCATGTGAAAACTTTAGATTTATCTAGCATTTATGGTGAGTCCCATTTGCCATGAATTATGGTTAGCACTAAATATGCATGTGTTTATAAATCCTCACCACCATTCTATGGAGTAAATAGGAGCTATTCCCACTTTAAAGATAAGCAAGCTGAAAGTCAGAGGTTAAGTTATTTGCCTTAGGTCACAGCTATATTCATCAGGTGGGCTGGCTTTTGACAAGGTGTGGTTAACTTCAGAGCTCTTAAATCCTGTGGCTTTTGACTAGGTGTGGTTAACTTCAGAGCTCTTAAATCCTGTATAGCTGCCGTTTCCACAGACTTCTGGACGTTCTACATTTAGCCACGATACAAATACAAATAAGTTACTGCAGCACTTCCACAACACAGCTTTTATGGCTGGAAAATGAAAATCAAAACAATGACAACAAAATCCCTTTGTCTTTCTTACTATAAAGGAAAACATAAGATGCAAATATTTAAATTAAATCAAACTATATGCAATGATTTTGAGAATGGAAGCAAGCCAATTAACATTTTGTACCCTGTTTTTCTAATCTATCAGTTGGTTAAAGTAACTACCTTACTTTAGAGACTAAATGTAGCAAGTTGGAAAAGAAAAAAAATGCCTTTACTCCTTGCATTTTATTTTAAGAATATCATCCTTCAAAACTGTGTCACATATAAGGTTTCTTTTTTTAAGATTGTTATTTTTTACACGAGGAGCATTTGCAGCCAAAGAAAAATGTTTGATAGCTTAATTGTTCCAAGAGCCCATCTTTGAGGGAAAAATTTGGAAGGGAAAATAATATAAGCAGAAGTTGTCAAGAATGTGTTCAATCAGCATCATTGTTACTCTGATGGTGAAACAAGTAGTAATGCCAAATGCACACAGCAGTGAGTATTAGAGCACGCTTTGGGGCCAGAGAGCATGACAAACCTGGCTATATGAAAAGGAAAACCACTCTGGTGTACAAAATGAGCACTTTACAGTTTTGGAAATACATTTTGCTGTTTTATATATATCATTAAGTATATGCCACAGCCATGAGTTTTTACTTTGAAGTTTACACATAAGAGGATATTTAATGCTTGGAATGAAAACTATATAGATTTTGGCTAAGAGCCAGGTAATTTCTGTAGCAGGAACAAAAAAATTACTAAATCATGTCTGTTAGACTCCAGTCACAAATACTTTTTCTAGGTTTAGCAGATGTGATGCCTGATCATAGTTATTTCCTTACGATTATTATTGACAGAGTTTGACTCTGGTGTGAAATCCAAAACTTAAAAAGACAAAAGAAGTTTTATTTCCTAAGGGTCACTAATAAACCAAAACTGAATCAAACCTAGACAGAAGTAGTAACAATTAACTTGTTCTTCATAAAATAAGGCTCAGTACTGAGTTGCTTCTAGCCCCCATACCAAATTGGGGCTAGAGTCCAGTTTTCCAAATGTGACAGAGTCCAGTTTTCTGTCTGTTATAAATATTTTAGTTCTTTTGGATCTGAAAATGACCCCAACAATGGTATGCAGGTTACCAAAATCTGAGTCCTGTGCAACAGTGTGACAGACACCGTGGGTCACTCCTCCTTTCCTTCCTCGCTAAGAGAAACCCAATTTGTAACACTCCTAAGAAGCCATGTCCTTCAGGAAGGCTCAGCTTCGACCTAGCAGTCGGGTAGACTCTTGATTATTCTAAACCAATCAGGGTGCTTTCATTCTCCTTGCAAAGAAATTGCTATAGGGATAGTCTTATGATACAATTTTCACTAAGAAGCTCTAAAGTAAAGTCTGGGAATAGCCAGACAAGTCTTCTCACTCTAAATAAAGGAAAAGTGTTGGATGCTCCCTTTTACTAACCAGTTGCTTTAAAGTGCATAAGCTGTCTTGGTAGCAGGCAAAAGAGGACAAGCCAATAGGAAAAGGATGGTAGAGAAGAAAGATGGAAAGAACTAGGGTCCATGATACAAGTCACTAAATTACTGGATTAACCCAACTTTGGAACAGCCCTAGCTTTCAGTTTCTTGTTAGATTAGACAAGGCAAATTCTTGGAATTTATATCATTTTGTTAGGATTTCTGTTACTTGTAGCCAAAAACATCCTAACTCATACAAACTTCCACTTTAATAACTCCGGGTCTTCCATAAGCCCAATGGTGAACAAACAATGGAAAGTCATCCACCCTAATGGTTTCCTCTATGTTACACAATCAAAGAAAACATTGGGATCATAGCAAATATGGTGCTTTTAGCAATTTTACCTTGTCTGCTTTACAAAAGGTGATTTATTAAAATATCAGAAGGACAAATGGTATTAAAATGGGTTTGACCTTAACACATACGTTATGCATACCAAAATCCTTTTATAGAATCATAACGTATATGAGCATATCAAAGGCTCTGAGAAGTCTTGCAACAAAGGAACCTGGTTAACTTTATTCTGCTTAATCAGAATTTCCCAAATGTATTTTAACATAGAATTCTTTTTTTCTCATGAAACATATTAATTCATCTAGAATTAATACTGCTTGAAACACCTGGAGAAACATTAAGTACAATAAGAATTCCAAATTATGTATACTGAAACAAAAGGTACTGAAGAAATTTACCATTTAATCGTTCCTATTTGTAGCAAATGTTTAAGAATAACCAATAATTACTGAATGCTTACTCTGGGCTGGGCTCTGTGACAAACAGTTAAATTCATTATTTGAAGATACTATTATGAACCTCATGACACAGATGAGGAAGGTGAGGCATAGAAAGGTAAAAGGTTCTCCTATCCTCTGATTTACACTGTTCACACCATTCACAGTTTTGAAAAGGGAGAACTTCATCGTATACTTAAAACTAACTGCCAAATCCTATGGCTAGATGCACTTTACTCACACTGATTTACTTTGACCATGAGTAACTTGGCAAACCCTATCTGAAGACTGTGCATGGAAATTGTGTCAATGATCATCTTAAAACCTGGATTGAGTCCTTCGGGATGTACAGTATTGGTATGATTTGGAGACACTTAAAGACACCAGTGGTATTCATTTAAATCTGGCACAAGTAACTCTTACCAGCATTTGCACTTGTAGGGATCCTTTGGGATTGTTTGAGCTTTGAATTTTTAAAAGTCCATCAGAGCTGGGCAGGCCTTTCACAAATGAAAGGAAAAACAGTTGAAATTTAAAAGGTTTCTGAGCATCCCAACACAAACTATATGTTTCTTGAAGACAGGAAATGCATTCCTAAATGCTGACTATATAGTGGGCATAAAAATAAATATAAATATTTTGCAGTTGGTTTCTACTGATCCTTTTTTGGGGGGTGGTGGTGGTGGTGCATGGTCTGGGAATCGAGCCCAGGTCTCTCGCATGAAAGACGAGCATTCTACAACTGAACCACCCATGCACCCGGCTCCGTGTTTTAGTAGTATATACTTTATGTAGCATTTTCACATAATTGCGACATAGAAATACACACTGATCTTCGAAACTCATTTAGGTTAAGTCACTAGCACATACCAGGAAAGCCAGCGAAGTCCACCAAATAAAAGCAGACTATCAGTATCCTTATAATGCTTTCATATATTTGAATAGTCTGTTATTTGTTATTTGACTGGCAATCTGGAATTAAAATTCATTCTAATAGTGTGCATAAATCTATATAGCCAAATACCATGATGATAAGAGGTATATGCACATGTATTATGGTAAATAGAGGACATTAGGAGAGAAAGCTATGTTTTAGATGACAAAACTGTACTTGTGATGCTTAAAAACAAACAAAATTTGTTTCTATAGTCAAAAGTTTTTTCTGACAAAGAATATTACTTATCAAAATAGATTCCAACTTTCTCCTTCATACAGAATGATGTATTATATCACTTTAGAAGGAAGGTAAATTGCACATAAATATAACACAACCACTTCCATTCATGCAGTGCTTTCAATGTGTTTTGCTTTTTTTTTTTTTATTTTTTAAAAGTGTGCTGCTCTTCCTAAAATGGAAAGATATGCAGATGTTCTCATACTGATGCCATTCAAAATATAATTGTTCATCCCACGGAAGCCTCAGAACAACACTGAAAACTGAAGTGGGGGCTGGAAGGTGGGTGGAGGTTAAAGATCCATTTGGCAGATGGTGGCTGAGATGCTTTCATTTTTATGTGCCTATCAATCTTCAAATATTACAATCACGTGCAGTCCATTTTCACATCTTTACAATCCTAGCAGGCTCCAATGCGTCAATTTATAACAGAAGTTTGTTCACAGCAGAGGGTGTTGAGAAAGTTTGGCCACACCTCAGAAGACTAAGGTAGAGCTGACACAGGAACCCCAGACAGACACCCTCTGACCTGAGATTACTGCTATGATAGAGGACAGCAAAGAGGCCACAACAACTTAGAATGGTTGGACAGTCTCAAAAATATGAGTTCTGGTTAAAAATAATACACTGGCTTCTGAGAATACTGAAATGCTTTCAAATTGTCACAGCTTGGTAGAAGACAGATGGAGTTTCTGAAAAAAATTCCAGGTTTTGCAAGAGATCTTCAGAGCAAATGCACCAGGTTGTTAGGCTTGACATAAATTTCCTAAATAAAATGCTCTGCAAAATGCTCATTTCTCTCATCCTCATTTATGTCATTTTGGTTTTTAAAAGTGTTTATTGAGACATACATTAAACTGCACAGATTTCAAGGATATGATTTCATAATTTTCGATGCTTATCCACACCTGCTGAACTATCTCTACAACGGCAAATATGAATACACCCATCCAATTTTAATAGTTTCCTCAGGTCCCTCTGCAATATCTCTATCCCACCCCTCTCCTGTCACCCCCTCCCCCTCAGGCAATCACTGACATGAATTATATGTCAGTACAGATTAGTTCGCATTTTCTGAAGTTTTATCTAAACGGAATTATGCAACATGCACTCTTTTTGTCCTCTTTCAGTCAACATAATCAATCTGAGATTCTTCCATGTTGTTGTATGTATCAATATTTCTTCTTTTTTTTTTTTTCACGGGCAGGCTCTGGGAATCAAACATGGGTCTCTAGCATAGCAGGCAAGAATTCTGCCACTGAGTCGCCATTGTACCACCCTAGTTTATTTTATTGATAAGTAGTTTTCAATTGTGTGGGCTAACCATAAATTTCCTATCCATCATTTCTTACTGGACATTTGTGTTGTTTCTAATTTGGAGCTATTAAAAATAAAGCTGCAATAAATGTTCATATATAGTTCTTTCTGTTGGCATTTACTTTCTTTACTCTTGGGTAACCATCTAGGCATGCAATTGTTAGGTCAAATGTTAATTGTATGAATGTTTGACTTTTTGGTTAACTGTTGAACTCTTTTCCAAAGCAGCTATACTATTTTGCATTCCCACCCATAAGGTAGGAGATTTTCAGTTGTTCCACACACTCAACAAACTTGGTATTTTCATTAAAAAAAAAAAAGAACAACTTAACTTTTCTAGAGTGTGTATCAATATATAAGTGCTGTTTAAATTTGTATTTATATAATGACTGACAGTGATCTTTTCACATGCTTCCATTTGTATGTGCTCTTTAGGGAGATGTCTCTTCAAAGTTTTGCCCTTCTTTTCTTACTGATGAATTATAATCCTTCTTTATATAGTCTAAATACAAGTCCTTCGTCTGATGTACGTTTGCAAGTATTTCCTCCCAGCCTGTGCCTTGCCTGTTCATCTTCTTAAATATGACTTATGTTTTGTTTTTACATGCAATTTTATTGAGATATATTCACATACCCTATAATCAACCAAAGTATACAATCAGTGGTTCCGAGTATCATCATATAGTTGTGCATTCATAACCACCATCAATTTTTGAACATTTCATTACTCAAAAATATAAAAATAAAAATGAAAAAGAACATTCAAAACATCTCAGACTCCTTAGGCTCCCCTATTATTTATTTATTTTTGTCTTTATTTTCTTACTCATCTGTCCATACACTGGATAAAGTGAGTGTCAGTCACAAGGTTTTCACAACCACACGATCACACCATAAAAGCTACATGGCTATACAATCATCTTCAAGAATCAAGGCTACTGGATTACAGTTCAATGGTTTTAGCTATTTCCCTCTACCTACTTCAATACATAAAAAACTGAAAAGGAATATCTATATAATCCATTAGGAATAAACTCCAGAATGACCATTCGACTCTATTTGAAATCTCTTAGCCACTGAAACTTTATTTTGTTTCATCTCTCTGCCCTCTTTTGGTCAGGAAGGCTTTCTCAATCCCATGATGCCAGAGCCAGGCTCATTCCTGGGAATCTGTGTCACATGTCAGGGAGATTTACACCCCTGGGAGTCATGTCCCATGTAAGGGAGAGAACAGTGAGTTGTCTTAGAGAGAGAGGCCACATCTGAGCAACAAAAGATTAACCAATACTTTTTGAAGACTAAATTTATTTTTATTTTATAGTTTGTGCTTTTGTGTCATATTAAAAAATCTTTGCCGAAACCAGTCACTAAGATTTTTCTCCAAGAAGTTTCTAGAAACCCAATAGTTTGTTGTTGTTGCTATGTATAATACATACCTATCCTCACACTGTGATAAAACTGTAGAAAGTGCTCTTTATGTTCTTTCACATAACCAGGAAAACTTGTTCTGAGTGAGTCTAGCCAAGTCAGCCTAGAGGGCAATGTTTGGTTTTTATGAGATGAGGGATCCTTTTGCTCCTTCTTTTGAAAAACTAACACAATATAAAAAGAAGAAAAATGTGTAAATTGTATAAGACATGTATGGTTATTAACATCACTGCTGAATTCCAGCAGTCTCCTGCTGATAGGAGCAGTCATGTGAAAGCTGAAAGAAGTCTATGGGGTAGGGAGCTGTTTCCTTGTAGTGTTGTTACTGGATCAAACTATATCTTGACTAACAAGATGGAAGATTTTAAACATTAAAAATAGATGTCATGTTAAATCTTCTGAAATGGTGTTTAAACCGAAGACTAAATAATTTAAACTCTGGATAAACTGCTCTCTGCCTTCCTTTTACGAGTACTTTTCCTCAAGTGGGTCATAAAAGTATAGCTACAAAGTAGTGTGCTATTTTAACTTTATAGTGAGGCATACTTTTAAATATATAAATATGTCTGTGCTTTTGCTAATCACTTTTCAAAGAGAAATCTGTGGTGGATGCCTGAAAAATAGTAGATCATATTTTGATTCAATTCAACAAAATTTTATTCATTTCTTACTATGTGCAGAACCAAATGATGTGCAAAGCAATAGCTGTAGCCACAGAAGAGATATAGAAATGAATGGCACATAAGTTCTGCCCTCAAACAGCTCACAGTTAAATAATTAACATCTTTCAGATGTTCTATCAGTAGAAAAGAAGTTTCACCTCTTATGGACTACATCTAAAGCAGAGGTAAGGAAATGGATAGATGATTTACAACTGGTGTGTATAGAGCAAAACTTTAATATTACAAAGTGGCAGAAAATTAGGATCAATCAAACATGGCTAAATTTAGGGATTATCTCAAAACTAAAATCTTGGACAAAAAGCACTATAGGAAGACAAAGAGACAAAATAAACAGTTTTTGAATAGGTGCAAGATATTGATGATAAATATGCACAGAGTATTCATATACTCCAGTGGTAGAAAGAATGGATTAGAAAAGAAGGGATAAAGTAGAGACATCATTGCAGAAATTTGAATGTAAAGTAGAGGGGTCCAGACTAGGGACAGCCAGTGGACACAAACAAAAGACCCCAACAACTGAATCGGAGATATTATAAAGAATAATCTCTGTGCTGGACAATGTGTTCCATGACCACAGGTCCACTTATGCCTTATTCATCTTTCCATCTCCAGAAATTAACACTATGAAAGAATGAATAAATGAATGGGATCTCTGTATAAGAACAATATTGTTCAACCCAAAGCTATAGGCAGAGAGACCAACAACACTCTCTCAATAACTGATAGAACAAGGAGTCAGACAATTACCAATGATATAGAAGACATAAACAAAACTATCAACCAATCTGACTTAATTGACACCTCTACCCAACAATAGCAGAATACTCATTTTTCTCAAATGCTCATATAATACTTACCAAGATAGACTATATACTGGGCCATAAATAAGTCTCAATAAATCTAAAGGGAAAAACAAAATGGTATACTTCTACATAATCCTTGATTCAAAGAAAAATTTTAAAAGTATTTTGAGCCGAATGAAAATGAAAACACAAACATCAAGATTTGTGGGGTGCATCCAAAGAAACGCTAGAGGGGAATCTATAGGACTAAACACCTAATTAGAAAAGAAGAATGTATCAGAACAATTATCTCAGTTTTCATCACAGAAAACTAGAAAAATAAGAGGAAATGTAATCAAAATAAGCAGAAAAAAGAACAAGATAAGGGAATAAATAAAAGGCATAAATCAGTGAAGCAGAAAAAGAGAAAAACACTAAAACCAAGACCTGATTTGTGAAAAAGATCAATAAAATTGGCAGATCTCTAGTCAGAGTGCTCAAGTAAAAAGGGAGAAGACACAAATTAAGAGCATCATAAATGAGAGATGTGACACCACAACAGAACATACAGACACTAAAATGATAATTAAAGACTTTAATGAACACATTTATGTCAATAAATTCGACATAAAAGATGAAATGGAAAATTTCCTTGAAAGATACAAGTTATCAAAGTTCATTCAAGAAGATATAGATAACTCGAATAGTACAATATCAGCAATTCTTGACAAACATAGAAGATACATCTGGGAAATTTTTGATATTCTTTTTATATTATTTTATGTTCTTTTAACAAGTTATTACATTTCAAAAGTAGTGTAATGGACAATAAACACATTAATAGATGCTTAACATAGCAAAATTGTAAAAGAAAGTCAAAACCAAAATGAGGGTTTCAGGCTAATGAAGATTTTGGTGTAAGATGCTCCAGGGTGAAATCCCCAACAGAATCTTTGAATAACTAGCACAAACTAGCAAAGACATCTCCCTCAAAACTCCAGAAAACAGGTAAAGTGTTGCAGAAACTCAGTGAGAGCTGAACGAAAATACAGCTTAAAAATGGTTGGAAAACAAGTGCTAGAGAAAATGTGGATGAAGAGGTTTGCCTATTTACTGTCGGTAGGGAAACTGAGAGGTCTAGCCCCTGGAGGATGGTTTGGTGGTTCCACAGGCGGCTAGGGGTGGGGTTGCCATTTGCTCCTGCAACCCCACTGCTAAGTAATTACCAGGAGGAACTGAGTGTGGGGACATAAATGGACATCTGCACACTGGTGTTTATGGCAGCAGTGTTCATGATTCACAGTGGATGGAGGGGGGCTAAGGGTATAATGATTAAGGAATATAAGGGGTAATTTTGGTGTGTGCATACACTATAGACCACTGAGCGGCCACAAGAAATAATGAATTTGTGAGGCATGCAACTAGGTATATGAACCTTAAGGACTATATGTTGAATGAAATGTCAGGAACAAAAAGGCAAATATTATCATGCCTCATGCATATGGATTAACTATAATATAAAAACTTGGTGAATTGAAGTTGAGAACATGGGTTATCAGGTTTGGGCTTATTGTAAAGGCTCCTAGATTGTAAGGAGTCACATGTATTCAGCAGTCACATGTATTTAGGAGTTGTAACTCTTATTTCTAAATTCTGGGATACTGAGCTTTTGTATATAACCTGGTTCTTCCCAGAAACTCCAGGTATTTATGTGACACCTGAGACTCAGAGTAAGAGTACTGAAGCTATGAAAGTCAACAATACCTCATATAAGAACTGTTTAAAAAATTGAAAAAATAATCAGACTTTGAGTAGACATATGAATGAAGCTGATCTGGATAGGACTACAGTAAATCAGAATACAGGGTAAAGGAAGATATCATCCATATTTTCTAACTTCAACTTCTGTGTGAGACCAAAGGGAGAGATGTTCATTTGGTGAAAAATTTATATTTTTGATAGTGCATTATCTAATTTAACTTGTTTCATTAGTTTATTCGATCGCCATAACTACATGGAAACTTGAATAGGGTGTGGGATCTTCTTAATTTGTACAGGTTAGTGTAATGCCCCAATATATCCCAGAGTAATTGGGCAGTGAATAAAGAAGTATATGTAAAGTTCCCTTGGGGGACTGGGGAGAAAGGAGGAAATATTCAACTTCCCCATTTGGAGAATTTCTGATATTCTTTCAAGCAGTGGGGACAACTAAATCAATAAGCTGAGCCCTCGATCTTGGGGTTCACTCCTGTGAAACTTATTCCTGCAAAGGATAGGCTAAGCTTACTTAAAATTAGGCCTAAAAATCATTCCCAGAGAACCTCTTTTGCTGCTCATATGTGGCCTCTCTCTAAATCAACTCAGCAAGTGAACTCACTGCCCTCCTTCCCCCCCCCCGCCCCATGAGGGACATGACTCCCAGGGGTGTAAATCTCCCTGGCAATGTGGGAAAGAATTCCCGGAATGAGCCAGGAAGTGGCATCAACGGACTGAGAAAACCTTCTTGCACAAAAAGGAGAACAGAGAAATGAGACAAAATAAAGTTTCAGTGGCTGAGAGATTTCAGAGTTGAGAGGTTATCCTGGAGGTTATTCTTATGCAATATATAGATATCCGTTTTTAGTTTATGGCGTATTGGAGTGGCTGGAAGGAAGTCCTGAAACTGTTGACCTGTGTTCCAGTAGTCTTGATTCTTAAAGACGATTGTTTAAAAATAAAGCTTTTACAATGTGACTGTGTGATTAGGAAAATCTTGGGTCTGATACTCCTTTTATCCTGGGTATGGACCAAAAAAAAATAGTAAAAAAAAATGGATAAAAAATAAATAAATAATAGGGGGGATAAGGGGTAAAATAAACTGGTAGATGGAAATACTAGTGGCTAATTAGACGGAAGGGTAAAGAGTATGGTATGCATGAATTTTTTCTTTTCTTTTTATTTCTTTTTCTGGAGTGATGCAAATGATCTAAAAAATGATCATGGTGATGAATATACAACTATGTGATGATATTGTGAGCCACTGTAAACCATCCATGGAATGTATGTTTGTGAAGATGTGTCAATACAAATGCTTTTTTAAAAATCTCAATTAGAGAACTGAAGGAGACTTTAGAAATCATATAGTCTAATCCTTGCATTACACAGACTAGAATACAGATTATGCAACTTCCTTAGGTGCCCACAGCCAGGTAACGGCAGTCCAGGGAATAGAATTAGCATTTCCAACTTTGGGCTAGTGCTCTTTCTACTTTTTTTGTGCATTGGCCCCTTAAGGACACTTGGAGGCAGTGAATACTAATTCTAGACATAAGAAAGAAAAACATTATCTTTCTCTGATAGAATGCAATAAATAAGAAAAACCTTATCTGATGAAGGCACTTAGTAATTTTAATTAATAAATGTGGTGTTCCAAAAAAAAATGAATGGAGAATAATAAAGTTTACATGTGAACTAAAACAAATGTACGTAATTATTACAAGATGTTAATAATGAGGTAGCTTATGGGAAAAACTACAATTAATGCAAGCTAAGGTCTATTAGTTAATAGTAATATTATAATATTCTGTCATTAATTGTAACAAAGACACTACACCAGAGTAAATGTCAACAATAGGGGGATATATGTAGAGGTATGGGATTTATTTTTTTCAGAAGAAATGGGAATGTTCTCACAATGATTGCAGTGGTGAATGTGTAACTATGGGATTATACCAGAAGCCAACGATTGTACACTTAGGATGGATTATATCATGTGTAAATAAAACTGTTCTAAAAAAAACAACAAACATTTGGAGAAGCCCCTGGCTCCCTTCCCAGTCCTACCCCACTTCATTTATAGGCACAGTGTGAAGCCAGGCTGGGATATCACCGTGAGTCACTGGTACTGATCTGAAGGGAATAGAGCAACCCCAAGGCACATATGCCTGTATGCCGTTGTTAATCTATCAGTGGCAAGCTGGAAGACTGAGCAGGAAACTCATCTTGGGTTAGCCCTCCCAGACCTTGCCATGCAGGCAAAAGCAACCATGGACAGTTAAAGCAGTGTAATAAACAATTAAGACAAAACAACTTGGGACAAGATTATCTGCTTTCAATCATATAATAGAACAGCTGGGAGGTGAGAAAACACTGGCAGTGAGCCCCAGAATGCCACAGTCTTCTGGGAAAAAGCGTTGCACTGATGATGCCTAAATTTTAGACTTCTCCTAGCCTCAAATTTATGAGCCAATAAATTTCTGTTGTATAAACCAACCCACTACATGAGATTTCTTTTAGCAGACAGGAAATTTAAAAAGCCATGAACAAGTGCAAACCCAATAGAAATTCATAAAAGACAGTAAGGGTCCCATACTTTACATTCAGGTCAGGCTGATCTTGAAAGTAGGGTTAAATTCTGTAGGACAACGTCAGCCAAAGCAGAGCCAAATTTCAGACTATAAAAGGTGCTTTACTGTTTGTTTGACTGTTTTTTTTTGTTTTTTGTTTTTGCATTAGTTTGATTTTTGTGTGTTAGTTCCTAGAACTCAAGGAAATCTCTTTCATGTCACTAGGTGGATATGAACTTAAGGAATAGACGGTTATGGTACTAAATCCCAGAGTTAGCACTTTAAAATACTAAAAGGTACAGTGTGCAACAAAGATTACAAGACAAATGAACAGGAAAATGATGAATCATTCAAAGAAATAAGATAAAATCCAAACATCATAAACAAAAAGGACCAGACATAACACATAAGACAAAGATTTAAAAAAATAACAAAATTCTCCATATGCTTAAATAAGTAAAGGAAAATACAGAGAAAGAACTAAAGTATATCAGGAAACAATGAATGAACAATATGAGAATCTCAATGAAGAGACAGAAAATTTAAAAATGGAACCAAACAAATATTGTAGTTGAAAGCCACCGTAACTGAAGTGAAAATTTCCCCAACAGGTTGTAACAGTTAATTAGAGTCAGCAGAAGACAATATCAGTGACCTTGAAAATTCAGAAGATGATTGAAATGATCCAGGCTAAGAAGCAGGAAAAAAAGTTAAAGAACACAAACAGAGCCCAAGTGGCCTGAGGAAATACCATCAGACATACCAATATATGCATTGTGGTAGCCACAGAAGGATAAGAAAGTGAGAAAGGGGCAAAAGTTATATTCAAAGATACAGTGAACCAAAACAGTTAAACATAGAATTACCATGTGACTCAGCAATTCCACTTCTAATTACACATTCAAGAGAAATGAAAACACATGTTCACCAAAAAAGTTGTATACAAATGTTCATAGCAGCAGTATTCATAATAATAGAAAAGTAGAATCAATCCAAATGTCCACCAACTGATAAAGGAATAAAGAAAAGTTGCAAAACAATGTAACAGAATATTATTCTGCCAAGAAAAGGAATTAAGTTCCTATACATGTTAAAACCTGAATAAACCTTGAAAATATTATGCTACATAAAAGAAACTAGTCCCAAAAGACTATATAGTATATGATTCCATTAATATGAAATGTTTGTAATAGACAACTCCTTACATAAATACATAAAATATAACAGTGGTTCTCAGAGACTGTTTTTTTGTCAATCCTAGCATTAAAAATATTTAATGAGGAGGCCAGCATAAGAGGTATATATATATATATATATATTTTGGGGATTTCCATATATTTCTTCATACACACACACATACATACATACATACACATTGTGGATAGAAATAGGGATTTATTAAGCTAATTATATAGAACGTAAATTTCTTAAGAATTTACATTAAAGGGCAGAAAATCATTCAAGTACAGATTATTTTTAATAAGCATCAGAAGTGAAAACATGAATTCACATACTGTTTTAACCATCTCTTCATTTACATCTCCATGCTTTCCATTTATTGAGATTTCCCAAAACACAGCTTAACTAGCTTACTACTCTTCCATTGTTTCCCTAATTTCATCATATCCCCAAATAAGGTAATCTTAGCTCATCTTCTTGTATTGTCTGGGTTTGTCTCTTTCTTTCTTTCTTTCTTCTGTTACTGTAAATTCATAACACCTTTGGCCCGATCTGTCTTTACAGATTTACAAATGCTTTTCTCCAAAGGAATATAAAGTCTACTATAGAGCTTCTGGCAGAAGGCAGTGTTTTATAAACCTCCAGTACACAGAAGATAAAAAGCATCCTTCTAAAGTTTAAAGCTTTTTTGCTTGTTTGTTTTCCTTCTACAAAAGATATTCAGAGAAAAAAGGTCCTTTTAAAAGGCTTTCCCTGTCACTTCATTAATATTTACAGTTTTTTATGCTTCTTATGCTGGTAGCTATTTACTGGATGTATAGGCATGTTTCTACTGTAAGGGGCAATTTTTCCCTATATTTTTCAAGGACCTTTCAAACACTAGATGAGTATTCATTTGGCAGGTTTTCAGTCCTTGAAGACATAAAGTTACCTTTTATTTTTCTGTGCTAAATATTTTGTGTGGCCACGCTTTGAACTCCATTTGCCTTAGAATGGGTCTGGGCTTCCTCATCAGCACTCTTCCTTTACCCTCCTTACGGCTGTGGGTTCATCATGTTGTTTGGGGCATGGATATGATAGTGTGCTGGAGGGCATGACTGCAAAACGAGCTTGATTCAGGGCCACTGCACACCATTTCAGTGCATTTATGCAATTTAGAAAATAGTGCCCTTCCTAACAGTAGCTGCAGCATTGCAGGTACACAGACTAGAGAGGAGAGTACTGACAGGATGCAGCACCCCTCAACCCCTGAACACATTTACACTACTGAAAGATGTCTTCCTTTCAACCATCCTTCACAAATCCTTTATAACATCTGGTTCCATTCTGCCAACCTTCCTAGACTAGGGACAGTATCTACAACTTAACACAGGCTGAGATTCAGAAACTGTTCTCTGTGTACTACTCTCTTCATGCTGAGTGAAAGCTTTAATCAACAAGCTACCAGCAACCCTCCTTTGTTGAGCCTGTATCAGTCATAGCTTTGAAAATAAGAAGTAGGCAAAGAAATGATCATGTACTTGGATGACAGACATTGTGTTCAAGTCCTGGAATTAACATTTGTAAGAACTTGGGAAATTCACTTAATCTCTCTGAGCCTCAAGTTCCTTATCTGTTAAACTGGGAGAAGCAAGACTGATGGAGACAGTAGATTGGTTGGAGTTGGGGATGAGGAATTATTGCTAAGGGGTACTGAGTTTGTTTGAGGTGATGAAAAACTTTGTGAAATGGGTGCGGGTGATGGTAGTATAACATTGGGAGTTGTGAGAAGAAATCCCATCTCACAGTACTGTGGGGAGGAATAAGCAGAAATTTGCATGTAGCGTTCAGCACAGTGCTGGGAGCATAAAAAGCTCTTAAAATAGAATCTGTCATAATTCTTGTGCATGTTATTTTTGAGAACCTATACCGATGGATAAACTGTCCAAAACAGCAAGGTATTTCCATTATTATATTTGTTGCCATAATAAAGCATCTTGCCTTACTATCATGATATTTTGCAAAACTAAAATCCTTGAAGCCCAGAGGATAACGCTGAGTGTATATTGAGAAGTCTCTAACTCAATTGATCTGTAAACTCTGAATTCAGGTTTCGTTTCAGGGAAAAATATGACATTCATTGGCTCAGTAAAGATTTTCAACTTGATTCCCTAACAGACAGGTCTGAAAATAAAGTTCTCTTAACTTTGTGTGAACCAATTCATCTAACATGTGTTGAGTAACTACTATGTGCCAGGCATTGTTGTAGGAGACCTTAAATGCATTATCTTCATTTAAATGCCACAATAATTTTGAACACTAAGCATCATAATCCACAGTGCAGAAGTAACGAAAATGAGGCTCAGAGGGGCTTACCTTGCCCAAGGTCACAAGCTAATAAGTAGCATTAGAATTCAAGTTTTATGCCTCCTAAAGAATTTCTTCTCATGACACTACTCCAGTTTCTACAAAATTCTGATTACCCAGGCAATATGGGGATCTGAGAGAAAAGTCCCA
Source organism: Tamandua tetradactyla (assembly GCF_023851605.1). Classification (NCBI taxonomy): domain Eukaryota; kingdom Metazoa; phylum Chordata; class Mammalia; order Pilosa; family Myrmecophagidae; genus Tamandua; species Tamandua tetradactyla. Next base: position 37,089,727 of record NC_135346.1, on the reverse strand, counting down.
CGGGAAGAGGGAGTTAGCATTAACTCTTCTGAGTGGGAAAACAAGGCTGCTAATGGAAATCTTGGCTAACGAGGCATGCTGGAATGGTGGCAACTGGCTTGGACATCTACCAAGTGAAGCTCAGATTTCTACCAAGGAGTGAAGGGTCTACCTGGGATGGCTGAAACGATGCAAGATGCCCTGGGGACACTGTAGCATTTGCTCAGCTCCCTGAAGAGCTGATCAGTACACTGTGCTCTTGTTCAGGGTAAGGCAGGCTCTAATGAAGCTGCAAGTCCTAATGAGGCTGCAAGTTTGTAGAGATCTGCCCAGAGACTGGCTTTTGTGAAGGGGATATCTAGTTAGTTTTGAAAAAGATGCCCAAGCCTTTTTCACAACAGTTTTTTGTCGTTGTTGTTATCCATAAAGTTTTGATATAGATTTGTTGCCCTGATTATAAGAACATTTCAAATAACAACAAATACTAAATCCCAACATTTTCCTGGACTGGACTATAAACCTAAATCTTCCCCACACCAGAAAAGCTGTATTTTCAACTTTAATGTTAGTCCACTAACAGACAAGGAGAAGTATTTCACAGCTATGTCAGTGAATTCTCTTGCTGCAGCATCTGGCATCATATGGTACTCAGAGAAGTACTTAATAAAAAAAATTAGGACAAACAAGACAATAGCCAAACTGCTCAATAGCTGGCAAAAGAAATGTACATGATGTACATTACCGTTTCCTTACAAAATACTGGCATTCTCCAGCTCTCATCCACAATTCTGGGAAAGAATTCTATTCAAAGTCACTATCTGTTGATTGCGTCTATGTTTTAACATTTAAAATTTAAGTTATTAGACTTTTAAAATTATGCTCTGAACATTAAAAATAAGTTTAAATGTTGGGACAGGAATTTTAAGATGTCAAGAATCTACAGAGTTTTCTGTGAAAATACATATATTTTCATAATGTTCTAACATTTATACGTGTCAATTTGGAAATAATAAACATCTATTATGAGGCATTGTGTCATTGTGTGCTAGAGACTGTCAGGGAGATTTCACACATATGATCTCATTTCATCCTCACAACCGACCTGACTGTAGGCATTCTCATCCTCACTGTGTGGATGAAAACTAAGGCTGTAGGTCCCTATTCCTCCAGGAAATAGTAATTTATTAACTTCTGCTTTTTCCTTCCTCTGCCACATCCTTCTTTGATAACCACATCATCACCCAACAACATATCAAGTTAGAAAGCCATTCCTCTCCCTTACTGACTACTGCAAATCTGCTTTCAGGTCCTGTTCCTTCAATCCTCTGTCCACTTGCCTCTTATCCACTCCAACACAACCACCAAGCTCTCCTGATTTTTTGTCTTCACCACCATAATGTTCTCCTAAATGGATTTTCTGACTCTTTAGCTTCTTATCCCCAACCCATCCTCCAAGCTATCATTAGAGTTATCTTTTTACAATGCACATATAAGGATGCATGTCCTCTGCATTTAAACATTGGATGGCAAACATTTGTGGGTAAAAAAAAATGTCCAAATTCTTTGTCATAGTATTAAGGTTCTTCCCAAAGGGTCTAATCTACCTTTTCAGATTTACTTCCAGCCCTTCACTGCCTTCTCTTCCTCTACACTATTGCTATGCCCAGCAATTCCTTCAACATTTTCCTTTTGAGTAGGAAATTCTCATCTATAACCTATTTACCTATAAAATGTGCAATTCTCCACTTTCTGTTCTCTCAGTCCCCGATTCCAAAGCACAGTTCCTGGCACATATCAATACTCAAAAGGGGCAGTTTTCTTCATTTTATCTTCATTGTGTGGTCCCACAAACTTTGTTTATACCATTGACATATCTTTTAACCACAATTATTCCCTTACCTGGCTCCTCAGACTGACTGAGAAGCTCAGCCAGGCATTGCATTCATCTCATTGTCTGGGCCAAGGTTTGGCACAACACAAGTTCCAATAAAGATTTTCTTAATAAATAAGTACTTTGACAGGCAACTAAGAAATCTTGAAGATATAAAAGCAGGTCCTGGATTTCAGAAAACACCTGGATTTCCCAAACTTCATCAATGGTCCTTAACAACGTACCACTTCCTCAACACAGTGGCAATCGATTGCATTAAAAACTTTTTGCTTCAAAATATTATACAAGAAAAAAGAATTAAAAGCTAACCAAATTTGAAAGGAAGAATTGAATCTATTTCTATTTGCTGATTATGTGGTCCTGTGTATAGAAAACAATAAAGAATCCATAAGAAAACTACTAAAGCTAATAAACAAATTCAGAAAAGTTAGAGTACAAGATTACCATGCAAAATTCTGGTATATTCCTATATTCCAGCATGGACTATCTCAAATGGAAATTAATAAACAATGCCATTTAAAAGAACATAGAAAATAATAAAATATCTAGGAATAAATTTAACAAAGAGGTGAAAGATTTGTACACTGAAAACTATAAAACACTGCTGGGAGAAATCAAAGACCTAAACAATTGGTAAAACATCCATGTTCATGTTAAAATGCCAATGCTACACAAAATGGAACATAATCCCTATCAAAATGCCATCAGACATTGTGCAAAAATGGAAAAGTTGCTCTTCAAATTCACATGGAATTGCAAGGGGTCCCAAATAGTCCAAACTGTCTGGAAAAAGAACAAATTCAGAGGTCTTTTACTTCCTGATTTCAAAACTTACTACAAAACTACACTAACTGAAACAGTATGGTATGGGCAGAACAATAGACAACAGATCAATAGAAAAGAATTGAGAATCCAGAAATAAGCCCACACATTTATGGCCAACTGGTTTCTCACAAGAGTGTCAAGGACAACTAATGGGGAAAGAACAGTCTCTTCAACATATGGTGCTGGGAAAACTGGACATCTACATGAAAAAAGATGAAGATAGCTTGACTTCTTCCTTTCTAATCTGGATGCCTCACACAGTATACAAAAATTATTTCAAAATGAATCAAGGACCTAAATATAAAAGTTAAAACCATAAAACTCTACAGAGGGAAATATGCTCAACACCCTGGATTTGGCAATGATTTCTTAGATATGGCACCAAAAGCACAAGCAACAAAAGAAAAAATATATAAAATTTGGATTTCATCAAAAGTAAAAACTGTTTTGAATCAAAGGAAATCATAAGAATCTTTCAACTCTTCCGAAGATATCGAAAGGAAAGAACATTTCCTAATTCATTCTATGAGGCCAGCAACATCCTGAGGCCAGCCTGATGAAGACATTACAAGAAAAGGAAATCACAGAGCAATTTCTCTTATGAATAAAGATGCAAAAATCCTTAACAAAATACTAGCAAACCAAATTCCACAACCCATTTGTATCAACCACATTTTCTAGCTGCTGTAAATTGATGCTTTAACTTCAATGGCATGCCCAAGTGGCTAAGCCCCACATTTATACTGGTTATCCTACATAATTCTGAGCCCAGTTGTGGGGGCAGCATTTTCACATGTCAAAAGACAAATTGGAGTCAGTTTTGCATAGTACAGCATTACATTCAGGACCCCCAAAAGCAGCATGGAAAACCAGATCATTTTTAAAAACAGAAGCAGTTTTTGTTGATGGATGAGACCTTGGTAAGTTCCTTGATTACAGTTCCAGTGAAACGGGTATTTTCTGTTGCTTGGGAAAAATAGTAGGACTTCCCCAGGTGGGAAAAACAAAGACTAATAGATTGTAGCTACTGTGAGCACAGAGCCTTGTGACAAGGAAAAGCTGTATCAATCCAGAAAATAAGCATACAATAACAAGGAAATACTTATATCCATAAAAGGTGTTAGCTAATAAGTCCATTTAAAGATGTTCACCAGGCCTTGTTTGCCAAAGGATTTGACCCTGCCCTATCTCCACAGTTATATAATTGACAGGTAGAACACAGCTCATATACTTGTCTTTCTTGTTTAGTCACCCAGCAATGATGTTTTAGAGTCAAAATGAGGGTTTCTGGACCACGGTCGGTGTATTCACATAAGGTCTTGGCTATGAGCCATTTTACAGACTCAGGTGCTTCAGCAGCCAGCCATCCTGGGACCATGAGAGCCCATCAGAGCAGACAGCATATCCAGCTCTAAACTAATTTTTTGTTTCATTTTTGGAAGCCAATTGTTCAATTGTACTCAGGGGGCCCTTGAAAATCTTCCTTAAAATGTCTGCAGTTTAAAAAATTATAAGCTGTTGACCTGATGATGTTTACGCTGCCCTTTTAGCATAGAGATCAGCCAGAGCATCTCTTTCATGTTTCTCAGTGTCACTCCTTGAATGAGCTTCTATTTATATAGTGGCAACCTATCTTGGCTATTTAGGTCATTTCAAGAAGGCCATTTTTTATGGGAGTCCTTGAGGATGTCATGAATCTCTTTTTTTTCCAAAGCATTTAAAAGTCAGGACTACACTAAAAACATATCTACTGTCTGTATAAATGTTTACTCTTTGAGAGTCTGACAATTTACAAGCTCCAAAGCTATTAATTCAGTTATTTTGTGGACTTAACCTCAGGTAAGGGTTTATATTCAAGAGGTTCCTATGAAGCAGTTATTGCATAGACTCCGTGATAATTACCATTTTCAGTCCTTACGTAGGATTTTGGAGGACTGTGTTTCTGAGATCCAGCTTAGGAGTAGAAATTTCATGAATGAGGGCCAAGCAGTCATTTGACATGCCTGCCTCCAGAATAGGAAGAAGCACGGCTGGATTGAGGGTATTACATTAATGGACAGTTATCTGGGGTCAGTAAAAGGATTTTATATGAGGTCAACTGCTAGCAGAAAAATGTTAGGTGTTTACATTTAGAAGAAGAAGAGTTTTAGTGCATGGGGTAACCATTAGAAGTAGGAGAGAGTCTACAACCATGTAGGTTGAACTCTCAGACAATTTGGTGGCTGTGGCAACATCCCTAAAACAAGGTAGACAGGCCTTGACAATTGGGTCAAGGTTGAGATTACAATAAGTGATTGATCTCTGCTTGTCTCTGTGCTTTTGACTTAGGACTCCCAGAGCATGTCCATCTCTTCTATGTACAATTAGGAAGAAACTCTTATCATAATTTGGAAGTCCCAGAGAAGGTGACTGTGATAAACCTGTCTTTAGTTGCATAAATGCCTTTTCTGCATCATTAGTCCAAGGGAAGGGGTTCTGGAATACTAGTTTTAGAAAGGTCAAAGAATGAGGCTGCTAGAGCTAAGAAATGATCTGTTTAGTGCTGACAACAGCCAGTTAAGTTTACAATCCCCTAATCTGCCTCTTCATGATTGGCCTTGGAAATTCTATAATGGTGCTGAGTCTACTGGAAATTAATCTTTTTCCCTCCTGAGATAGATTATGTAAACAATATACAGTCCTTTGACAAAATTGTAGTTTATCCTTCTATGGTTTATGCCCCTCTTTGGCCAATTCCTCTAGAGAGGAAAGGAAGTCTTCCTCATATGCTTCCTTATTTTAGAATAAATTAGTAGATCATAAATATATTGGATTAAAATGGACCCCTGAAGAAGTTTAAGTTTTATGACTACTGATTGGGAAACTGAGAGAAATAGGAGGGACCCTCACTAAATCCTTAAGGCATGACAGTCCATGATCTTGAGATCTATTTGCAGATGACATGATCTTATACATAAAAAAATCATATGGAAAACAACCCAAGGAGGAAATTAAGAAAATAATTCTATTCACAAAAGCATCTAAAATAATAAAATATCTAGGAATAAATTTAACCAATTATATAGAAGATTTATACACTGAAAACTACAAAACACTATTGAAAGAAACAAAAGAAGACCTAAATAAATGGCAAAACATCCCATGTTCATGGACTGGAAATCTCAATATTGTTAAAATGTCAATATTACCCAAAGTGATTTAAAAATTCAATGCATTCCCTGTCAATATTCCAGTAATCCTTTTTTTTTTTTTTTTTTTTTTTTTTTTTTTTGTAGAACTAGAAAATCCAATCCTTAAATTCATATGTAAATGCAAGGGGCCTGTTGCAGTTTGCTAGCTGCTGGAATGCAACACACCAGAGATGGATTGGCTTTTAATAAAAAGGGATTTATTTCATTAGTTCTTCAGAGGAAAGGCAGCTAACTTTCAACTGAGGTTCTTTCTTACATGGGAAGGCACAGGGTGATCTCTGCTGGCCTTTTCTCCAGGCCTCTGGGTTCCAACAACTTTCCCCGGGGTGGTTTCTTTCTGAATCTCCAAAGGTATGAGCTGAGCTGTGAGTGCTGAGATGAGGTATGCTGAGCTGGTTTGACTGTGCTATGTTAAACCCTCTCATGTAAGCACCAGCCAATTAAATCAAATATCATTCATTGCAGCAGGCACGCCTCCTAGCAAACTGCAGATGTAATTAGCAACAGATGAAGTTCACACGCCATTGGCTCATGTCCACAGCAACAGAACTAGGCATTTTCATCTGGCTACGTTGATATATGAACCTAACTACCAACAGGCCCAAAATAAATTTGAGAAAGAAGAACAAATTTGCAGGATCAGAGTTTTCAATTTCTAGTTGTATTACAAGACTACAGTAATCAAAACAGTGCACTTCTGGTCTAAAGATAGACATATAGACCAGTGGAGCAGAACTGAAAGTTCAGAAATAGATCCACACATCAATGGCCAATTGATTTTGGCAAGAGTACTAGATAAATGCAATGGAGAAGGGGTAGTCTTTTCCACAAATATGGCTGGGGACAGTGGATATTCCTATGCAAATCTGAGCTACATATATAACTCAAAATACACTAAGGGCCTAATATAAAAGCTATAACTATAAAACTCTTAGGAGATAATATAGGGGCAAATCTTCACTACCCAGGATTCAGAATGTATACTTAGATATGACAGTAAAAGCACAATCAACAGAAGAAACAACAGATATTTTGACTTCATTAAAATTAAAAACTTTTGTAGATCAAAGGTCACCATTGAAAAAGTGAATAGACTACAAACAGAAAGAAAGCAAATAACTGCAAACCATATACTGGATAAGGCTTAATATTTAGAATATATACAGAATTTTATACCACAACAACAAAAATACAAAAACAACACAATTTAAAATGAGCAAAAGGTTTGAGTAGAACTTTTTTCAAAGAAGATACATAAAGGGTTAATAATCACATAAAAGATGCCCAATATCATTAGTCATTAGAAAAATAAAAAAATTTAAAAAGTAAACAAGCACTGGAGAATATGTGGAGAAAATGGAACTATAGTTCATTATTGGTAGGAATGTAAAATGGTACAGCATGATAGAAAGCTACATGTTTGCTCCTCAATTAAATACAGCATAACCATATGACCCAACAATTTCACTTCTAGGTATATAACCAGAGAATGGGGAAACAGGTGATGAAACAAATACTTGCTCACCAATGTTTATAGCAGCTCTACTCACAGTAGCCAAAAGGTAGAAACAAACTAAGTATCCATCAACAAATGAATGGATAAACCAAATGTGGTACATATGCACAATGGAATATTATTCATCTGTAAGAAATAATGAAGTTCTGAGACATGCTACAACATGGAATAACCTTGAAATCATTATGCACAATGGGATAAGCAAAGACACATAAGGACACATATTGTATGGTGTCACTCATATGAGATGCCTAGAAATAGTAAATCTGCAAAGACAGATATTGGATTAGCACTTACTGGGGGCTATGAAAGGAGAAATGGGGAGGTATTGCTTAATTGGTATCCTTTCTGTTTGGGGTGATGAAATATTTTGGGAAATGGATGGTGGTGATGGTAGTATAACATCATGAGAGCAATTAACATCAATGAATTTTGCACTAAAATTGGTTTTAGTTTGTATATATGTTACTGGAATAAAAATTAAAAAAAACCCATAGGACTCAGCTCATTCTAACTTTTTCATGTTGAAAAGGGGTGTCAACAATATAGGATAGGGGGATGGAATTAGCTGATACTTTTGGAGAGGCTGGCTCCTCTGAGTTTCAGGACATATCTGACCTAGGAATCCTCTGGAGGTGATAGGTTTCAGGAAAGTAAACTAAGTACATAAAACTTCTGTAGAGTCTCAGAGCCCTAGGTCTTCTTTAGGTTTAACAGGAATGATGTTTATAAGGGCATGACAAACCATGGCAATTGGCAATATCTAGCTGAAGCTTGCATAAGAATAGCTTCAGAGTAGCATCTGACTCCATACGAACTTGCTTAGTCACTGATAGTTTATTTTGTTACATGTCCTTTCCCCCTTTAGTCTGGAAGGCATTGTAGATTCCTCAGTAGGATGGCCATGCTCTACCCTGGGAGTCATATCCTCCACTGTCAGGGAGACTTTCAACCCTGAATGTCATATCCCATGTAGGGCGAGGGTAATAATTTTCCTTAAAGAATTGGTCTCAGGGAGAGAGAGGCCACATCTGAGCAGCCAAAGAGGTTTCCTAGAAACAGCTCTTAGGCATAATTATAAGTAGTCTTAGCTTCTCCACTAATGAAATAAGTTTCATAAGGGCAAGCCTCAAAATCAAGGGCAGGGCCTATTTTTCTTGGGAATCCCTAATGTTTGAAAGACTGGCAGGAGTTTCCAAGATAAGAAAATTTAATATTCTATATTTTTTTCCAGTACCTCAAGGGGCTCTACTAATACTTTTTAATGTTCAGCCCACCATAGTCTGGGATATCTCCAGGTATTACATTAAGCTACACAGGATTACAAGGATTCATTCTCAATCTGGGCTCCATGTTGTTTTATGAGCTATCCAGACAGGTTGATTAGATGGAGTGTTACAGAAAACTTAGGTTCTAGACACAACAAACTTCTTTGCCTTTGGTCTCATACAATATGTGAAGCTCTAAAAAGAGTATATACACTCTCATCTTTTGCCATGTATTTGGATTTACCTTAGTCCTAAATAAATCAGCTTCGTTTTTATCTCTAATTGAGGCCTGATCTCTTTTTCGATTACTTTAACTGTTATGGTATGTAGCAAGGCTGACTTCCACAGAATTCCAGCTCTGAATCTTAGGTGTCACAGAGGTACTCAAAGTTCCAGGAAAATACCACCCTGTACACATATAGCTCAGTATCTCAGAATCTAGAAATAATACACTTATAATTTTGGACTAAGTGTGGCTATTATAAGAGCTTACAATCTAGGCTCCAATTTTCTTATAAGTATTTTCTGAATGAGACCATAGCATATTTGTTCCTCTGTTTCCAACTTTTTTTGCATAACACATTGTCCCCAAGTTTTGTTCATTTTGTTGCATGCCTCATAATATCATTCTTTTTCGTAGCTGCATAATATTCCATAATATCATTCTTTTTCGTAGCTGCATAATATTCCATATAGATTGGGGATAGGAGCAAAGGAAAAAGAGGAATTATAATAGAGAGGAGATAGGATTTAACAAATGAGTATGACTGCTGAATCACTACGTTGATATTTCTCCTAGCTTCCAGTGTTTTGGAGCAGCTAGAAGGAAAAACTTGAAAATGTGGGATGGTAATCCATAACAAACTTTGAAATCTGTTCTGAAATTACTTGTTAAAGTGTACTTTGAAAATTATTGCTTTTTTTGTATATATGCCATATTTCACAATACAAAAATGTTTTAAAAAGAACCCATAGGACTGTACAACATAAACAACGAACCCTTATGTAAACCATTGGCTGTGGCTAATAATATATTGTCTCATCAAAGATACCACCCTAAGGGGTAGTACTAACAAAATAGGGAAAACCATGTGCATGATGGGCGGTATACACTCTATATTTTTCTGTATGATCTTTCTGTAAACCTCCTCTTTATAAATACATAAACAAACATTGATTAAAATGGGAATTTTTGTGATATATATATATATATGTACATTTAAAAACAGAAGAAAAACTTATTATTCTATAAACTAGGGTTCCAAATATCAAGAGCTGAGTGGAGTGTGTTCCACCCTGATGAGCATAAACAGCCCCTTACACCACAGAGGTGGGATTCACAACAAATACCTGTGCTGCTGCTTCTCCCTGGCTCCGGACCTTTTTGTTCTGATTCCTTCCCTGAAAATTTACAAACACAGATAAATCTACATTGTGTTGTACTCATCAACTGCTCAGGATGTCTGTCTGTTTTTTGACCCTAGAGAAATTTTCACCTCAAGTAGTTTATTTTGAAAGCAACAATTGTAAAAATGGACTCTGTTCATTCCACTGATAATAATAAGCTAAAATAATAATCTCGTGCAGCAACCTCTGAATCAAATCAACGGAACTCAAACAAGGGTCATCTCCAAAAAGACATTGTCTAGAGAGCATTTCAATAAGATACTTTCATTTGTCTACTCTGAAACCAGTTTTTTATTTTGAAATAGGAGCAGAATACTTGCACGATGGGTTTCTTAGTAATAGGAATTGTGGAGTAGGCAAAAGAGGAATCTAAATAAGAGCTATTAAGAAGTAATATTCTTTTTAAGGTATCCTTCACAGGGACAGGGCAGGTGATATAATGTGATATGGTTATATCCTGATAACCATCAGATTATTAAAATCCTTGCTTTTCCTCTTTTTCTGCTTAGCATTAGACTTTTTCCAGCCCTTTCTGGCAAACAAAGAAAAGACAAGAAAACACTGAACGTAAAAGTTTATTTTTTGCAGGTCCTTTAAAAGTTGTATGAAGAAAAACAAAAACAAAAACAAAAAAGTATATGAGGGATGAGGCAAAAACAAATGATGTAAGTAAGATTTGGGTAGTCATGATCCATCAGGGTGTTCAAGTAAAAATTCAGAGACAATTTACTGATAATGTGACTTTAATAATTATAACATTCTTGCCTGCCATGCTGGAGACCCGGGTTTGATTCCCGGTACTTGCCTATGCAAAAAATAATATATATATAGTAATTATAACATATGCCATTTATTAGCATAAACACCACTTAGAAGCATCAGGCACTGTTCTAAGCACTTTACAAATATTACCTCGTTTAGTCTTCACAATAACTCGTTAGTTGGGTGCTATAATTATCCATATTTTACAGATGATGCTTGAGGCACAGAAAATTAAGGAACCTGTCCAAGATCACACAGCAGAAAAGGAAAGAGATGGGGTTCTAACCCAGGCTGTCTGGCTCCACAGTCTCTTCTCTGTTTCTGACAAGCCATGTGATCTTAGGCAAGTTGCCTAGCCTCTCAAGACTCATTTTCTTCATTTGTAAAACATGGATTTCATCAAGCAACAGTTCGCAAAGTGTAGTTCACAAACACAAGGGGAAAGAAAGGAGAGAACTCCTTTCTAGATCCTACCAGGGGTCTGCAAGATCAGAAATATTTCTCTAATAACATTCAGATGTTACTTGCCTTTTTCACTGGGTTGGCATTTGCTCTGATTGTGTGGAAGCAATGGTGAATAAAATTGATGGCATCTTGACATGAATTGAAGAAGTAGCACCAAACTTTAATAGTAACCATCACATTCTTCACGAAGAACTACGTGTCAAATGCAAGAAAGTGAGAGTTAGAGTGAGAGTGTGTGTGTGTGTGGGGGGGGGGGGGTGGTTAGTGTTTATAGATACATAGGAATGCCCTCAATGAATCAGGAAGAGTGACTGTATTAGCTAAGGTTGTCTAGAGAAACAGAATCAGCAGGAAATATATATAGATATAAAATTTATAAAGTTTCTCATGGAATCGTGGGAACATAGAGTCCAAAATCCGTAGGACAGGCTGCAAAGCTGATGACTCCATTGGGGGTTCTGGATGAACTCCACAGGAGAGGCACATCAGCCAAAGCAGGAAGAGAGCCTGTCTCTTCTGAATTCTCCTTTAAAGGCTTCCGGTTATTAGATTAAGCATTACTCATTGCAGAAGACACTTCCCTTGGCTGATTACAAATGGAATCAGTTGTGGATGCAGCCGACATGATCATGATTCAATTCTATGAAATGTCCTCATGGTAACAGACAGGCCAGCACTTGCCCAACCATTCAGACAGGCACCACCTGGCCAAGGTGACATATGAACCCAACCATGATAGTGATCAATGATATAAAATCTCTCCCCATGAGTTCTCACCCTCACTTTGTCACAGAGAATATTAAAATAATATCTGTGGCTCTCTTTCTCTGCCGACCCGCCGCGCGGCGCCCACGCCCCGCAGCAGCCGACCCGCCTGCCCTCCTTCTCCCCTCTTCCCCCTCCTGCTCCGGTGGCTCTCCAACCACCACAGTGCCCTCTTCTCCCGCCTTCACCGGCTCCTCCACCACCAGCCTCGACAGCCTTGGCGCCCTCACCTTTCCTCCTCCAGAACAGCTACTGGGGGAGTGGAGACAATACAGAGCAGCTCCCGGAGCCACGACGGAGATCAAAGGGACAGTGTACCCCATCCTGGAATGGCTGACTGTCTGGGAGAACCAGCTCCGGTGAGAACACCGAGGGACGCAGGCTTTCCTGGGCGGGACGGCAAGCGGCCAGAGTCCCTCCCTTCCTCCTTCCCAGGCCAGCTGGCAGAATTGGGCAGGCGGTCCCCTCAGGCCGTGGCGGCTGGCGTCCCCACCACGCGAGGCCCCCCAGACCAACTGAAAGAGTTGGGTCAGAAATCCCCAGACTGTGGGGAACGGTGACCAGGGAGTCCCTTCCAAACACGTGACTCCCCGGTCCGCCTGGGAACAGTGCACTCTCCCGGGCTGCGACAGCTGGCGCCCTTCCGCCACGCTTGGCGCCCCGGGCCGACTAGGAAATTTGGTCGGGCGCTCTCACGTGCTGCGGCGGCCAGCGACCCTCCCCGCATTCGGACCCCCGGGCCGGCTGGCACTCTTCCAAGACGCTTCGGCTGCCAAACCTCCCCTACGGCGAGAGTTTTCCAGAGTTAAAGGACCCACAGCAACTTTTACTGGTGGATCCTGTAGACAAACGTGTGCCACGAGCGCCACCTACTGGGCAGGATCAGAAAAACAGAACCCAGAGATTTCACAGAAAAATCTTACAACCTGTGGGTCCAACACTCAGGGAAATCTGACTAAATGCCCAGACGCCAGCAGAAGATAACGGATCACGCTCAGAAAATTGAAAATATGGCCCAGTCAAAGGAACAAACCAATAGTTCAAATGAAATACAGGAGCTGAAACAACTAATGCTGAATATACGAACAGAAATGGAAAACCTCTTCAAAAACGAAATCGATAAATTGAGGGAGGACATGAAGAAGACATGGGCTGAACATAAAGAAGAAATAGAAAAACTGAAAAAACAAATCACAGAGCTTATGGAAGTGAAGGATAAAGTAGAAAAGATGGAAAAAACAATGGATACCTACAATGATAGATTTAAAGAGAAAGAAGATAGAATTAGTGATTTGGAGGATACAACATCTGAATTCCAAAAAGAAACAGAAACTATAGGGAAAAGAATGGAAAAATTCGAACAGGGTATCAGGGAACTCAAGGACAATATGAACCGCACAAATATACGTGTTGTGGGTGTCCCAGAAGGAGAAGAGAAGGGAAAAGGAGGAGAAAAACTAATGGAAGAAATTATCACTGAAAATTTCCCAACTCTTATGAAAGACCTAAAATTACAGATCCAAGAAGTGCAGCGCACCCCAAAGAGATTAGACACAAATAGGCGTTCCCCAAGACACTTATTAGTTAGAATGTCAGAGGTCAAAGAGAAAGAGAGGATCTTGAAAGCAGCGAGAGAGAAGCAATCCATCACATACAAGGGAAACCCAATAAGACTATGTGTAGATTTCTCAGCAGAAACCATGGAAGCTAGAAGACAGTGGGATGATATATTTAAATTACTAAAAGAGAAAAACTGCCAACCAAGACTCCTATATCCAGCAAAATTGTCCTTCAAAAATGAGGGAGAAATTAAAACATTCTCAGACAAAAAGTCACTGAGAGAATTTGTGACCCAGAGACCAGCTCTGCAAGAAATACTAAAGGGAGCACTAGAGTCAGATACAAAAAGACAGAAGAGAGAGATATGGAGAAGAGTGTAGAAAGAAGGAAAGTCAGATATGACATATATAATACAAAAGACAAAATGGTAGAGGAAAATATTATCCAAACAGTAATAACTCTAAATGTTAATGGACTGAATTCCCCAATCAAAAGACACAGACTGGCAGAATGGATTAAAAAACAGGATCCTTCTATATGCTGTCTACAGGAAACGCATCTTAGACCCAAAGATAAATATAGGTTGAAAGTGAGAGGTTTGGAAAAGATATTTCATGCAAATAACAACCATAAAAGAGCAGGAGTGGCTATACTAATATCCAACAAATTAGACTTCAAATGTAAAACAGTTAAAAGAGACATAGAAGGACACTATATACTAATAAAAGGAACAATTAAACAAGAAGACATAACAATCATAAATATTTATGCACCGAACCAGAATGCCCCAAAATACGTGAGGAATACACTGCAAACACTGAAAAGGGAAATAGACACATATACTACAATAGTTGGAGACTTCAATTCACCACTCTCATCAATGGACAGAACATCTAGACAGAGGATCAATAAAGAAATAGAGAATCTGAATATTACCATAAATGAGCTAGACTTAACAGACATTTATAGGACATTACATCCCACAACAGCAGGATACAACTTTTTCTCAAGTGCTCAAGGATCATTCTCAGAGATAGACCATATGCTGGGTCACAAAGCAAGTCTTAACAAATTTAAAAAGATTGAAATCATACACAACACTTTCTCGGATCATAAAGGAATGAAGTTGGAAATCAATAATAGGCAGAGTGCCAGAAAATTCACAAATACGTGGAGGCTCAACAACACACTCTTAAACAACAGGTGGGTCAAAGAAGAAATTGCAAGAGAAATTAGTAAATACCTAGAGGCGAATGAAAATGAAAACACAACATATCAAAACTTATGGGACGCAGCAAAGGCAGTGCTAAGAGGGAAATTTATTGCCCTAAATGCCTTTATCAGAAAAGAAGAAAAGGCAAAAATGCAGGAATTAACTGTCCACTTGGAAGAACTGGAGAAAGAACAGCAAACTAATCCCAAAGCAAGCAAAAGGAAAGAAATAACAAAGATTAGAGCAGAAATAAATGAAATCGAAAACATGAAAACAATAGAGAAAATCAATAAGACCAGAAGTTGGTTCTATGAGAAAATCAATAAGATTGATGGGCCCTTAGCAAGATTGACAAAAAGAAGAAGAGTGAGGATGCAAATAAATAAGATCAGAAATGGAAGAGGAGACATAACTACTGACCTCACAGAAATAAAGGAGGTAATAACAGGATACTATGAACAACTTTACGCTAATAAATACAACAATTTAGATGAAATGGACGGGTTCCTGGAAAGACATGAACAACCAACTTTGACTAAATAAAACATAGATGACCTCAACAAACCAATCACAAGTAAAGAGAATGAATTAGTCATTCAAAAGCTCCCTAAAAAGAAAAGTCCAGGACCAGACGGCTTCACATGTGAATTCTATCAAACATTCCAGAAGGAATTAGTACCAACTCTCCTCAAACTCTTCAAAATAATCGAAGTGGAGGGAAAACTACCTAATTCATTCTATGAAGCCAACATCACCCTCATACCAAAACCAGGCAAAGATATTACAAAAAAAGAAAACTACAGACCAATCTCTCTAATGAATATAGATGCAAAAATCCTCAATAAAATTCTAGCAAATCGTATCCAACAACACATTAAAAGAACTATACATCATGACCAAGTAGGATTCATCCCAGGTATGCAAGGATGGTTCAACATAAGAAAATCAATTAATGTAATACACCACATCAAAAAATCAAAGCAGAAAAATCACATGATCATCTCAATTGATGCAGAGAAGGCATTTGACAAGATTCAACATCCTTTCCTGTTGAAAACACTTCAAAAGATAGGAATACAAAGGAACTTCCTTAAAATGATAGAGGGAATATATGAAAAACCCACAGCTAAAATCATCCTCAATGGGGAAAAATTGAAAACTTTCCCCCTAAGATCAGGAACAAGACAAGGATGTCCACTATCACCACTATTATTCAACATTGTGTTAGAAGTTCTAGCCAAAGCAATTAGACAAGAAAAAGAAATACAAGGCATCAAAATTGGAAAGGAAGAAGTAAAACTATCACTGTTTGCAGACGATATGATACTATACGTCGAAAATCCGGAAAAATCCACAAGACTACTAGAGCTAATAGATGAGTACAGCAAAGTAGCAGGCTACAAGATCAAGATTAAAAAATCTGTAGCTTTTCTATACACTAGTAATGTACAAGCTGAGGGGGAAATCAAGAAACGAATCCCATTTACAATCGCAACTAAAAGAATAAAATACCTAGGAATAAATTTAACCAAAGAGACAAAAAACCTATATAAAGAAAACTACAAAAAACTGCTAAAAGAAATCACAGAAGACCTAAATAGATGGAAGGGCATACCGTATTCATGGATTGGAAGACTAAATATAATTAAGATGTCAATCCTACCTAAACTGATCTACAGATTCAATGCAATACCAATCAAAATCCCAACAACTTACTTTTCAGAATTAGAAAAACCAATAAGCAAATTTATCTGGAAGGACAGGGTGCCCCGAATTGCTAAAAACATCTTGAGGAAAAAAAACAAAGCTGGAGGTCTCGCGATGCCGGACTTTAAGGCATATTATGAAGCCACAGTGGGCAAAACAACATGGTATTGGCATAAAGATAGATATATTGACCAATGGAATCGAATAGAGTGCTCAGATATAGACCCTCTCATCTATGGACATTTGATCTTTGATAAGGCAGTCAAGCCAACTCACCTGGGACAGAACAGTCTCTTCAATAAATGGTGCCTAGAGAACTGGATATCCATATGTAAAAGAATGAAAGAAGACCTGCATCTCACACCTTATACAAAAGTTAACTCAAAATGGATCAAAGATCTAAACATTAGGTCTAAGACCATAAAACAGTTAGAGGAAAATGTTGGGAGATATCTTATGAATCTTACAACTGGAGGTGGTTTTATGGACCTTAAATCTAAAGCAGGGCGGGCCGCGGTGGCTCAGCGGGCAAGAGTGCTTGCCTGCCGTGCCGGAGGACCCCCGTTCGATTCCCGGCCCCAGCCCATGTAAAAAACAAACAAACAAACAAAATATAATAAAACAAGAAAATGTTTAAAAATGTTTCCCTTTCTTCCATCCTTCCTTCCTTCTCTGTCTTTCCTTCCTTTCCTCCCTCTCTCTAAAAAAAAAAAAAAAAAAAAAAAAAAAAAAAAAAAAAAAAAATCTAAAGCAAGAGCACTGAAGAAAGAAAGAAATAAATGGGAGCTCCTCAAAATTAAACACTTTTGTGCATCAAAGAACTTCATCAAGAAAGTAGAAAGACAGCCTACACAATGGGAGATAATATTTGGAAATGACATATCAGATAAAGGTCTAGTATCCAGAATATATAAAGGGATTGTTCAACTCAACAACAAAAAGACAGCCAACCCAATTACAAAATGGGAAAAAGACTTGAACAGACACCTACCAGAAGAGGAAATACGGATGGCCAAGAGGCACATGAAGAAATGCTCAATGTCCCTGGCCATTAGAGAAATGCAAATCAAAACCACAATGAGATATCATCTCACACCCACCAGAATGGCCATTATCAACAAAAAAGAAAATGACAAGTGCTGGAGAGGATGCGGAGAAAGAGGCACACTTATCCACTGTTGGTGGGAATGTCAAATGGTGCAACCACTGTGGAAGGCAGTTTGGCGGTTCCTCAAAAAGCTGAATATAGAATTGCCATACGACCCAGCAATATCATTGCTAGGTATCTACTCAAAGGACTTAAGGGCAAAGACACAAACGGACATTTGCACACCAATGTTTATAGCAGTGTTATTTACAATTGCAAAGAGATGGAAACAGCCAAAATGTCCATCAACAGAAGAATGGCTAAATAAACTGTGGTATATACGTACGATGGAATATTATGCAGCTTTAAGACAAGATAAACTTATGAAGCTAGTAATAACATGGATGGACCTAGAGAACATTATGCTGAGTGAGTCCAGCCAAAAACTAAAGGACAAATACTGTATGGTCCCACTGATGTGAACGGACATTCGAGAATAAACTTGAAATATGTCATTGGTAACAGAGTCCAGCAGGAGTTAGAAACAGGGTAAGATAATGGGTAATTGGAGCTGAAGGGATACAGACTGTGCAACAGGACTAGATACAAAAACTCAAAAATGGACAGCACAATAATACCTAATTGTAAAGTAATCATGTTAAAACACTGAATGAAGCTGCATCTGAGCTATAGGGTTTTTTTGTTGTTGTTGTTTTACTATCATTACTACTTTTATTTCTTTTCTCTATATTAACATTTTATATCTTTTTCTGTTGTGTTGCTAGTTCCTCTAAACCGATGCAAATGTACTAAGAAACGATGATCACGCATCTATGTGAGGATGTTAAGAATTACTGAGTGCATATGTAGAACGGTATGATTTCTAAATGTTGTGTTAATTTCTTTTTTTTATTTTTATTTTTTTTCTTTTTTCTTTCTTTCCGTTAATACAAAAATAAAAAATAAAAAAAAAATAATATCTGTGGCAAAATGGGAAATAGGCATAAAACGTTTCTGCTGCCACTGAAGGATGATGGTTGTCTTGAGGAAATAGCCTTTGTTCAATTGCTTGTATTGCGAGTTGAATTAGCAGCCTTTTTCAGGGAACACCATACTTCCTTGAAAGAATGGCTGAGACAAACTGTGTTTATTGGGATTTGGATATTTGGCAGATATGTTCTTGAAAGTGAAAGAATCAAGCCCAGCACTTCAAGGAAGTGTCAAATGCAAACAGAATTTTGCAAAACTTGCATCTCCTACTGTGAGCTTGATGCCTTCTCAAAATTTAAGGGCTTTTCTGATGTGACTGTTGGCGAGAATAACGCGTGACAGTTTTTCTGATTTTATACAATGACGTGTAAACATTTGGAAGATCTGCATAATTCAGTGAACCAGTATTTTCCTAATGATCAGTATATGATGTTACAACATTATGCATGGGTAAAGTGCATGGTGCCTAATAGATGTTAAAGTAATAGAGTAAGAGAAGTTCATTAATATATTTCAGGCTCCACGTTACAAGTAACTTTCTAGAAACTGCCACTTGTTAAGTTTAGTTTAAAGTTTAGTATCAAAGACCATGTCCACAATGATGTGAAAAAGAAATTAAAATACTCCTTTCTTTCCTGCTATATAGATTTTCATCAAATACTTCAACTTCAACCAAACTAATATAGAGAGGATGGTGAATGAATAAGCAAAGGAACAACTATCTAGACATTACCAATTCAGATCCCTTCTCAAGGACTTAAGTGAAAGAGTTTTTCCCCAAACACAATCCCTGGAATACATTTACAAGGAGATCTTGGCCCTCTTCTCCAAACCTCCCATGGAGAGTGCATCAGTAGCTATGGAAAACACGATAATTTGATTGGCACTTTTTGTGGAGGACGGTATGATTTCGTTGTTCTGCAAATGAAGACTAACAGCATCTCAGGGAGTGGGTGGTAATTGACTTAAGTCATCCCAGTCAGGAAAGAAAAGTCACTCATGGAAATAAAGAACATGATCGGGCAAAATGCTGCATCTTTGGTTAAACTTGAAGGAAAGAAAATCATCCGTTGTTTTCTGCTCAGATAGAATCCCTCACTTTTACCCTGAGAACATTTTGCATTGTATTGTACCTAAACAGGGAGAGAATCTTGAAGAAAACCCACCAGGAAGTCATTTAAAAATCTACACACCAGGAAGGAAGCAAATTTAATTCAATTTCAAGAACATACACACAAAATGAGCAAAGCATAATGAGAATTTGCTTCTTCAAAATATGGCCAAGTGTGCAGCCAGGAGTCAGGGGCAGACACTGCTCAATAACTCTGCATCTGCATCTAATGCTGCCACCAAGCCCTTGGAGAATGACTCAGATTCGGTGATTTTATAATTCATCTGTCTTCTAGATATAGCTGGCACCCATCCCCTTCAGTCAAGCCACAGCATCCCAAGCGTCCACTCTAAGATATATTCAGAGCTCTCCAAGATTCTTTTGAAGCTCCTCTCAACAGAGATTGAGCTCACTGCTTCCCTGATAACATTTCCTAAAACGGTACAAAGAGGCACCTTCCTCCTGTATCTTCTCTGTAATTTAACAGTTTTAGAATTTTAGTTAGTGTCCCAACAAAAATCTTGGGGCTTCTCAATAAATTGCCAATAAGTAGATAGAATCACATGGAACACATACAGGGGAGCCCTAGAGTTTAAATCTTCACTCTGCCACCTACAGGATACGGACAAGATATTTACCTCTTGGCATCACTTCCACTTCCCCTTAAAGACCAGACTTGTCTCTATCTTATAGAAATGCTGGAAGAAATAATTGAGATAAGGTAAGCATGTGGGACGTGAGTATGCAGAGCTGCATTCTAAGGTTAGTAAATGAAGTGAAAAACTAGCATAGAGTCAAAATACCTCTTGCACCCTAGCTCAAAACACAGCCCTTCTCAGTAAGATGTTCAAACTATGGGAGCACCATAGAGAATGTGTTAAGTCTCCTAAGATACACCTTTCAGGTGCTCAATGGGAGAAATTGCAAGCAGCATACCAAGGCTGCTAAGTTTTATTTCTCTCTCTATTTAATTTTTGGTGATAGTGGTTGGGGGGAGTAAAGCTGGAGAGTTAAATGTATGGACAGTTAAATATATATATACAGACACACACACACACACACACACACACACATTTAAATGTATGGACAAAGGGTTCTTCTATAAATTACACACCTTAGCAACTGGTATAAAGCAAAATCTTAACGAATGTTAGCCATCGTTATTAATTATTGTTTTTGTTTATTTAACTACACAATGTAAGGCTGTAGGGGGTGTCACAGAAAGACTCATGGAAAGTCTGAATGTGACTTGCTTCTAGTGGCAAAACAATGACCAGGAGGCATCCAGGAGAAAGGGGGAAGCCATGGCTTCATTGAGTTAATTTAAACAAGATCCCCCTACTGCCTGGTAAAGTCTTATGGGTATAAGATCTTTTTTCCATGGAATTCAAAGTAAGCCAGAAAGGTCTGGGCACAGATGGAGAGAGTTGGTGACTTCCACATGGTCTACAGATTCCACAAGCATGAGAAATAGAGCCTTGAACTCTCCTCATCCCTAACATGCGCTGGAAGTTGAATAATAGGAAGACATTATGCAGGAATATTATGTTTAAACATAACTTCTTCAGGGAGGTCTTCATTGACTCCTAAATTAAACTATTTCCTCCTGATACATCGTTCAGTACCACCACTTACCATACTTGCTTTAATTACTTATTTATTATGTCTTCCCTGATACATTGTAAATTCCATAATAGCAAGGACTATGTTTGGCACATCATAGGTACTTCATAAATATTAATTGAGTAAATGAACTCAGTTTAATATGTATGTGTATGTGTGTAATATATACACTGGCTGTTTTCTACCTTCAAATTCTCTGTTCTTGAATTCAACTGAAGTTTTCAGACTAAAGCACTTCTGGATTCAAAACTCATTTTTTATTTGCCAAACAGTAACCTGCAACTTGGAGTTTATAAAAACCTTGAATTACACTTTAGGGCTCTAGGTGTTTTTCTGTGACAGTCATCAAATTGTTTTTGTTTCAGACTTTCCACTTCAAAAGCTATATTCCCTGGGTTTTTATTTTACTCTTTTAAGAAAGCTAATGCAGAAGTCTTGAAAATCTTAAGTGAATCTTTTGAGAGACCTCAAGTAGGTATACCCAAATTTAATGGAAAAAAATGATTCCACGAAGCATGCATTTCATCGAGAATACTTTGCAAGGTATCTAGTAAAATGAGATTTCAACAGCTTGGAAACAGGAATGACTCTTTCAAAGACAGGGGTGAAATTCAATATTGTAATCAGTTGTGAACCCTCCTTGATAACTGTCATCTTTCCTGTTTCAGCACCCGACTCTTAACTGATACGGTTGTCCAGAAGCTAATTATTATCGCTACAAGAGAGTATTTAGGGAAGGTAATTTTAAATAAGCCCATAATCAAACCTGACTTTTAAACAAGTTTTTCAATGAAAACCTGACACAAACTTTCTAAAACGTCGAAATGTACCAATAGTTTAAGAAAGTTTAATGTTAGCATTGTCAGTTTAAAAGCATGAAATAACCATTTGGAGTTTTCTAGCAACCTTCTAAAATAAATTCTATTGCAGCAAAATTTATAGTGCATGGTAGGCTTCCTAAGAAAATGCCACATCTTTGTTTTCCTACTGA
Source organism: Tamandua tetradactyla (assembly GCF_023851605.1). Lineage (NCBI taxonomy): Eukaryota > Metazoa > Chordata > Mammalia > Pilosa > Myrmecophagidae > Tamandua > Tamandua tetradactyla. The sequence goes on along the minus strand of NC_135346.1, from coordinate 37,067,376 downwards.
CTGACCCGACCTTCCTCATGTAGCTCTACATACTTGGTATTGGAGAAAAAGAAAACAACTGATTTTGCTCCATGCAATAATGTTTAAAAAAAACTTTAGGTAAATGCTCAACATTTCAAAATAAATTGTTCTGTCTCTCCCTACTCATGTTCCTTTTCAAATGGCATTTGTATGTATGATGGGGAAGGGCTGTGCCTCTAGTGGCCTCCTAATGGCAAGGGACAAGGGGGTTTTCAAAACTTTAGGGAAATTCTCTGGATCTTCAAGGCACTGCGACTGTGCAATGGCTGGACCAGCACCCTGTTCTGATGACCAGTGAGGTTGACTATCATCTGGATTTTAAGGGAGGGGCAAATGCTTACATTCACTACTGGAACCCACGATTACAACTATCTGCTCTGTTATTAAGGTCACAGCCATAGCAGCCTCTGCAGCCACATAGGGTTGCATGGCTATCTTGGGTTCTCTGAACCCAATGCTCAGGCAGGCATCCCACCCCTAATTCTAAGGTAGACTCATACAGTGGAATATATTATTCAGCAATAAAAAGGAACAAATTACTGATACAGCATCAGGAGTGGATCTCAAAAGCACATGCTAAGTGAAAGAAACATAATAGATGAAACACAAGGTAATTCATTTACATGAAATTCCAGAAAGGTAAAAGTACAGTGTCAGAAAGCAGATCAGTGATCACAGGGGCCAAAGATTAATGTGAGGGATTTGACTGCAAGGGCCACTAGGAAACATTTTGGGGAGATGGGAATGTTCTCTATCCAGATTGTGGAAATGGCAGATACATTACTATATATATTTGTCAAAACTCATTGACTTGTACACATGAAAGGTGAATTTTAATGCATGTGATTATACTGCAATGAAAACTGTATGGGAAAAATGAGAATTATAGCAATAGAAAATATGTAAATTACAACCTCTTAAAGTGATGCTTGGAATTCAAGTCCTCCATTTTCACAAGAAAAAACAAATGCATTGCCTGATAGCCCTAATATATTGAATGCTCAAAGCTGGTAGGTTATTCTCAAGTACATTTATCAAATTTTAAATGGCATTGGAATCATCTGGGGAATCCAATTCAACAGATTTGGGATGGGGTCTGAGATTCTGCATTTCGCAAAAGATCCCAAGTCATGCTGCTGCTCCTGATCTACAGATACACTTTCAACAAAAAGAAACTGAGACTCAAACCCTCTCCTTCAAGAGGCTTTGATTGCTTTCGATGCATCAAAAAAGTTTGTCAGTTTTATGCATTATTTTAATTAGATAATGTAATTAAATATTACATAAAACAATGAGTTGTGAGTATAAAAAGATTTGGTTTGATGAAAATCGAGTTGAGTATTTTGTAAAGACTCAATAAAGGCGAGTTTATAAAGCAAATGCTTTTAAATTAAATATGGGCAAGAAGACTATAAAAGTTGTAAAAAAATTAGAAAGGTTTTGTGCACAGATTGCTTTATAACTGTGTTTTATAAAAAAGCAGGTTTACTGAGTTATAGCTGACATAAAATAAACTGCAGATATTTAAATCGTTCGATTTGAAATGTTTTGATTTATGCATATACACATGAAACTATCAACATTATCAACATAATGAGCCTATTTATCACATCCTAAAGTTTCCTTGTGCCCTTTTCTATCTCTCCCTCCAGCTTCACCCCATTCCCTATCTCTCTCCACCTCCTCCATCCCCAGGCAATTACTGATTTGCTTGTAGTTACATGGAATTTTATATAAACAGACTAATACAATGTGTACTATTTTTTGCCTGACTTTTTTTCATTCAGCATAACAATTTTGAGTTTCATTCATTTTTGGGGGATGTCAAAAGAGTTCATTCCTTTCTTTTTGTTCAAAAGTATTCCATTGCAGGGATATACCATAGTTGTTATTCATTCACCTGCTATTGGACATATGAGTTGGTTCTGATTTTTGCCTGTAGCAAATAAAGCTGCTACAAACATCCATGTACAAGCCTTTGTATTGACATATACTTTGGTTTCTTTAAGTAAACACTTAGGAATTGAATGCCTGAGTCACATGGCAGATAAATGTATAACTTTTTTTATCAAGTAGTTGTACTATTTTTCTTTCTCACCAACAGTGAATAAAATTTCTGTTGCTTCACATCCTTACCAAACTTGATATGGTCATTCTTTTTAACTTTACCCATTATAATGGGTGTGTAGTGGCACCTAATTGTGGTTTTAATTGCATTTCTCTAATGACCAATTAAGTTAATCATCTTTTTGTGTTATTTGCTGTCCATATAATATTTGAGCTGAAGTGTCTGTTGAAATCTTTGGCCTATTATTTTGGTAGGGGTCACATTTCATTCTTTTTCCATGTGAGCATCCCCTTATTGCAGCACCATTTGCTGAGTTTTTGTTTATTTGGTTTTTCTCTTTTTTGTTTGCTTGTTTGTTTGGGAAGTGCATGGGCCGGGAATCAAACCCAGGTCTCTCACATGGCAGGTGAGAATTCGACCACTGAACTACCCTTGCAGCCCCTCTCTGACCTGATTTTTTTTTTTTAACATTTTTCAACAGCATCTTAAAGAACAGTTCTTAATTTCAATAAAGTCCAGTTTATAATTTTCTTTCTTTTTTAGATAGTCTTTTTGGTGTTTCTATTTAAAGTGGTTTTCTTGTAGGTAGTATATAGTTGGATCTGTCTTTTTTCTTTTATTCAAACTAACAGTGAGTGTCTTTGAATTGATGTTTTTAGTTAATTTACATTTAATGTGATTATCAATATGACTGAGTTTAAATCTATCTTCTATTTGTTTGCTATTTGTACCTCTGTTCTTTGTTATTCTTTTCTTCCTTTTCAGCCTTTTTTGTGTGGAATGAGTTTTTTATGATTCTGCTTAATCACCTATGTTGGCTTATTAACTATAACTTATGTTATTTTACTGGTTTCTTTAAAGTTTATATTCTATATCATTAATGCATCAAAGTCTATGTTCAAGTGATATTATACCACTTCCATTGAATTATAAGAACTTTATCACAGTTTACTTCCATCTCCTCTCTCAGCCTTGGGTTACTGTTACTATGTGTATGGCATTAGCATTATTTTGCTTTACACAATACATTACTTTTAAAATGAGATTTAAATAATAGGAAAAATATATTTTATATCTATCTACTGGAGTAGTTACCTTTTCCAGTGTTCTTCATTCTTTTATGTAGGAACAGATTTCAATGTGGTATAATTTTTATTTGATCTGAAGAACTTCCTTTAGAATTTCTTATAGTGGAGGTCTGATGTTGATGGATTCCTTAAGATTTTGTGCTGAAAAAATTCTTTATTTTGCCCTCATTGTTTAAAGACATTTTTGCTGGGTATAAAATAGTAGGTTGACTTGGTTTTCTTTGAGTACTTCAAAGATGCTCCTCCACTCTCTTCTGGCTTGCATTGTTTTTTATAAGAAATCTACTTGTAAGATTTCTTGTAAAATCTACTTGTCATCCTTATTTTGTTTTTCTATATGTAATACATATTTTTCTGTAGCTAATTTTATTTTTTATTCTTTATTACTTGCTTTAAGCAATTTGATTATGGTACCTTGGGGTACTTTTTTTATGGCTCTTGGTCTTGTGATTTTCTAAGCTTCTAATAGATATGGGTTTACAGATTCATTAAATTTCAAAATATTTCAGCTATAATTTCTTTATGTATTTTTTCTGTCCCCCTTCCTTTAAGGACTCTAAGTATATGTATATTAATCTATTTAAAATCATCTCACAGCTCACAGATGCTGTGAGTGTGTGTGTATGTGTGTAGGTGTATATGTTTTATTTTGTTAGTCTATTTCATTTTGGATAGTTTTTATTGCTGTATTTTCAACTCACTAATATTATTTTTTTTCTGCAGCATTTAGCCTGTCATTAATCCTATAAAGCATAATTTTCATCTCCAATATTTTAATGTTTATGTATAAAAGTTTGATTTGGATTTAGTTTTCCATGTCTCTACTTTCCATGGTCACTCTTTCCTCTTGTTTCTTGAACAAATGGAATAAATGTGTAACTGTTTTAATGTACGTCAATGAAATATGTCCAGAGTTGTTCTCTCTGTGAACATCTCTCCTGTCTAATATTCTACCCTGAAAATGTTGGCTATCTGCCTCACTGAATTCCAAGCTCCATATCTTTGATTCAGGGAAACTATTGACTGATTTTTCTCTCCCCTAATTATAGCTGAAAATTTTCTCCAAACGGTGAGTTGGGTTGATTGTAGTAATCACTTCACTTGTTTTCTGTCTCTGGGATCATTGTCATTTGCTGTCTGATGTCATACGCTTTACAATTTTTCTTAGCTATTTCAAATGGGATAGTAAACCTTACACTTGCTATTGTGTCCTGGAAAACAGAAGAACTCCTCTGTGATTTTCTTAATTTCTTTTTCTACTTTAAGAACCAGAGATGAAAATCACAGATGATTGGTATTGCAAAAAAGAAAACATTGTATCCCTCATAGACAGATACACCCTGAAAAAAAAAAGGGGGCCTTGATTATACATCAAAATATTGTGTACATCAAGCGATTGTATGTTTAGTAAATGGATACAGTTGGATGGATGGGCAGATGCATAGATGGATCAATAAAAAGAATGATATGGAAAATGTGGCAAAATATTGAAAGTTGGTGGATCTGAGTACCTGAGAGTTTTTTGAACTTCTCTATTTGGGATTTTCAGTATTTTTTTCAACGATGGAAATCATTTCAAAATACAAAGTTAAGTAAAGATTGATAGGTATATGCACATTTACATGCTTTGCTAAATTAAAATATTTAATGTATCAATAGAGCATGCTTGATTATTTCATCAATTGTTTTTGATCATATCAAAGATTTCCAACTTAATTTATATTTGAAGATTGTTGTGAAGATTATAGCTAATTTACATAAAAATATCTAGCACATTGTCTAGATGAGTGGTTTTCAACCATTATTGCACATTAGCACCCTGTAGGCAACTTTTTTTTTTTTTTAATGTGGGCAGGCACCGGGAATCAAACCTGGGTCCTCGGGCATGGCAGGCAAGCATTCTTACCTGCTGAGCCACTGTGGCCCGCCCATCTAGGCAACTTTTTAAAATGAGTTTTACTGAGATATATTATATTTTCACACACCATATGATCATTCAAATTGTATGATCAATAGTTCACAGTATCAACATATAGCTGTGCATTCATCACAATAGATTTTTGAAATTTTTCTTTACTCCAAAAAAAAAAGAATAAAAGCAAAAATAAAATGGAAAAAGAACACCCAAAAACATACCATAACCCCCATTCTCCCTATTATTTATTTTTTGTCATTTTTTTCCTTACTCATCCATTCATACATTGGATAAAGGTTGTCTGTGACAAGGTTTTCACAATCACATGAACACACCTTAAAAGCTCTCTAGATCGTCAATCATTTTCAAGAATCAATGCTATTGGATTACAATTCAACAGTATCAGTTATTTCCCTCTAGTATCTCCAAAACAACAAAAACGTAAAGGGGATATCCACATACTGCATAAAAATAAGCAACAGTATGGCCTCTTGACTCTAAATGAAATTTCTCAGCCATTGAGTTTCAATTCTCTTCTCTCTTTTGGTCATGAAGGCTTTCTCACTCCCATGATGCCAGGGCCAAGCTTGTCCTCTGGAGTCATGTCCCATGTTGCCAGGGAGAATTACACCCCTGGAAGTCATATCCCATGTTGGGGGGAGGCAGTGAGTTTACCTGCAGAGTTGGCTTAGAGATAGAAAGAAGCCTGGGGAACTTTTAAAAAATGTTTAATGCTGAGACCTACCTCAAAAAACTTGAATCATAATCACTGGCATTTGGGCCCAGCATTAGTAGTTTTACAAGCTCCTCAGGTGATTCAAATGTACCTTGAGAATTGAGATCCCTAAGTCTAGATTTTAGTAGGTACCCACTAAAGAGAGTTATTAATATTTCTATTATTAACACTTGAAAGTAGATTTCCATGTAGAAAAGTTTCTTGTTATAGAAAGAGTGCAAGTTTAGATGTAAGACAACTTGGCTTCTAAACCACCATCTGCCATCAAGAAGTTGTTGTGACCTTAGCCAAGTCATGACTTCCCTGGGCATGAATTTGTAAGACAACAAGAACATTAACTTTTCCATTCATAAACCAAGGTAGTTAGGAAGATTAAGAAAAAGATCTCAGAGTTGGGAAGGAATTTATCATCCTACATTTTCTTTTTATAGATGAAGAAACTGAAACCCAGAGAAGTTAAGGGATTTTCCCAAGGCAACATATATAGCCTGTTAATAACCAAACTGGGATCACAACCAGGGTGTCCTACCTTTCTGTCCAGAAGTCCTTCCATTATACACTCTGCCTAACACTATAAGTGAATGTCCCTTGTAAATAAAACTCTGAACAATTATAAGTTGCTATTATTTGTGTTGTTTTTCAATCACTTAAGAGTAAGAATGAGCTTAAGAAACTTACAATCAATTATGGGAGAAAAAAGTGAGCTCTTAAAGTGAAATAAAAGTGAAAAAGAATACCCAAAACATACCATAACCCCCTTCCCTGCTATTATTTATTTATTTATTGTCATTTTTTTCCTTATTTTTCCATACATTGGATAAAGGATTTTTATCTGTCACAAGGTTTTCACAATCACATGAACATACCTTAAAAGCTCTACAGAATCAATCATTTTGAAGAATCAAAGTTATTGGATTATAGTTCAACAGTTTCAGATATTTCTCTCTAGCTACTCCAATACATAAAAATCTTAAAGGGGCTATCTTCATACTACATAAAAACAACCTCCAGAATGACCTCTCAACTTTATTTAAAATCTCTCTGCCTCTGAAACTTTATTTTGTTTCAATTCTCTTTCCTTTTTTGATCAAGAAGGCGTTCTCACTCCCACCATGCCAGGGCCAGGCTCATTCCCTGGAGTCATAGTCAGAGGGAGTTTAATATCAGTGAGGAACCCTGGGATCTAGTGCAGAAATGTTTCAGAGGTATCTCTACTTAGGTTTAAGGGAGCTAGGGTAATTATTCAATAACTCTCACACAGTCCTTAGGTGAGAAATGCTAAAGCAGGGATAGGCCTTAATTCAGTGGAACAACTGGCCTGCCTTGAGTGTGAACTGGGCAGTCTCTGCAGCTAAAGAAAACCTTTAGACAGAAGTGCAGATGTTGGCAGCTAAGTCCAGAGTACAGCCTGAGGGGAGGGGGTGGGACACCATTTGCTAGAGAGAAGAAGAGAGTGGTATGCAGAATAGTAAAGGAGTTGAGTACAGGATCTTAAAGAGTCAGAAACCATAACTCAAGTTATGGTCCTGACACCAACTCTGAACAATTGTTGATGTCAAGTCCTGACACTAACTTTGAACAACTGTTGACTCTGGGTAAGTACCTAAATTTTTCTTAAGCTTCTTCATACTGTGTATAAAATAATGACAATACTACTTGCCTCAGAGGACTTAAAAGTATTAAATGACTCAGTGTAAGCAAAGCTTTGGTACATTGCATGGCCCTATTTATGCTTGGTGAATATCAGCCACTGTTACAATACTTTCTACTATTGCTATATTTAAACTTGTAAAATTTACATGATACATGATATTCATATTAGATCACAGAATATCAGTGTGGAAAGTCTTCACCAGAGGAAATTTATTTTGGGTCCCAATTCAAACATTATTAAATGTGTTAAACTAAAAATTTCCTGTATAGAAATAATTTTTGCTTTGTTTTTAATAGTTGGAACATCCTGTCCAAAATGCTGAATTAGAATAACCCATCTGTAATTGAACCAGCTGAAATAATATGGGAAGTTGTGATACAAGGAAAATTATCAGTAGAGATTAAAACTTATTTGTGCACCCAAGAGAAAGAATAACTTCTTAAGAAAAATCTACATGAAACTTGACTATATCATAAAAACATACCAAATGGTAACATAAATAGGGCAAAATAATAACAACAAAAAAAAATAAGAACAGAATTATAATTTAGAGCCATGGTTCCCAACAAGAAGGAATTCTGTGATTTTGCCCCCCAGAAGACATTTGGCACTGTCAGGAGATATTCTGATTGTCACACTTAGGGGAGGAAGTGCTTACTGGTATTTAGTGGACAAAGACCAGGGATACTGCTAAGCATTCTGCAATGCATGGGACAGTACCTCACAGCAAAGAATTAGCCACCTCCAAGTGTCAAATGTGCTGAGGTTGAAGAACCCTAATTTTACAGTATATGTTATAATAACATAGGTACTGGGGGCTCTAAAAAATAAAAATTTCTTTTTTTGGGGGGAGTGGTGGTGGTGCATGGTTCAGGAATCGAACCCGGGTCTCCCGAATGGAAGGTGAGCATTCTACCACTGAACCACCTGTCGCCCTAAAAACTCCTTTTGATGTATAAGTTGATTTTGTTTTTTAATCAGCTAAAAAATACTATATTTTTAAAATGTTAAGAAAAATAGTCTTCTTATGAAAGGAACTGCATATCAAGAAACCTCTGAATACTAGGTAGATGTTCTTACTATAAATTCACTGTATTTCATCCTACCAGATGAAAGCAATTTCAAGAAATCATCAACAAAGCCAGGTAATTGAAATGCTGGAGTAGACATGACCTTGGTTAATTCTCCCTGACTTGAAATAGCTAAAATGATGACAGAGAGGACCCGAAGGAAGCTAAGGTCAGAACTATAAAACATGGGACTAAAATTTTCATTTTCAGATTATTTTAAGCAAAACAGTGGTTTACTACAATGACAAAAATTTCCCTTTTCTTTCCATGACTATACCCTCTGGGAATTTTGATACAACAGCTACAAGGTAAACCTGATTGCTCGGTTTATAGAATACCATACACATTATCAAAGGACTAATGACAATGTCTAGTCACTTAGAACTCTGAGCAACCTGCTGACTTTTAATCAAGTTTTAAAGGCACAAGAGCAAAATAAAAATTGGAGAATGAATGTTTTGTACTCCTAACTACTGGAAGGTAAGGAGGCATGTCAACAGCTGTTCAAATAACATAAAGAACTGAGATTAGAACATGTAAGAAAAGAAGCAAACATTTTCAGAAAGGTATTTTTTTTTTCCTAAACAACAAATTCTACAAATCTCAAGAAGAAACTGTGATTCAAATCCATTTTTTTCTAGTAAGATTGCTTTGTTACAGCACTGTTGAAGCAAGACTAAAGAGCTCAAAACGCATTTTCTTCTCCAAACAAGCTAAAAAAGATGTGATCCAAGTGTCTAAGCGCTCTGAGTTTTCAATCTATGAAATATCTATTAATATACGCTAATAATCAACTCTTAAATAACAGAACTAATGTTGTTGAGATTTTCCTGATGCTTCCATCCATTATACTGTAACAGGTATCCTTCCAGACTTAGGGCTTGGACGTTTAACATATCAAAATCCAGAATGAAATCAATTGACTCCAGTCAGAGAAAGGATTATTAGGAACTTCCCTCAATTCATACAAAGTGCAAATAAGAGGTGTGGAAGAAAGCTGTCACTCAGAATTCAAGACTCGGGCCCTACAAGCGAGCACTTTTCCTCTATTACCTGGACAACTCTTTCTTGAGCACTTAAAAACACACTGAGCTATGATTTAGCATCTGTGATGTAAGACATCAGTACCTAATAAGGCCTAAAAATAGCAATGGAAAGAAGCATGTTACAAGCTTATTAATACACCAATTAAAGAGATGAATTATATATGTTTTCTAAATTCCTTTCTCCTTTATTTTTCCCTTTTCCAAATGTCAATAACCATTTATTTGACCAAGGCAGCTTTTAATAAACTGTTGTGTCTACTGTAAATAAAATTCATATCTCAATTTGTTCCAGTCTCTTGCCTCTTTAAACATGTGGTAAATAGTTGGGGAAGAAAAACATTCTTCCTTACAATAATCTTATTTACAATAGAGAAGTAGGGATACCATTACTTTCAAGAAGTCTTCATCACAATGGCATAAACCAAACCAAACAAACAAACCAAGAAGCATTTTTTTGTTCATAAGTTTTCAACTCATCAAAAGACTTTGTCTACATTGAATAAAAACATTAAATTAGTAATAGTATGGCAATATTACTACAACTTCAAGTCTTTTAACAATTTCCAAAGACTTGCACTATTTTAACCACTCTCCAAGCATTCAATGATCTCGATACCATGTTATATAGCACATTTGGAAAAAAAATGACAAGGAAAAGTAACACGAGTAATGATAGGATATTTGTGGTGGCAGGAGATATAATTTTTTACACTTCAACTTGTGAAAACAAATTTTAAATCAACTTTGATGAGTGAGGATGGCATATGTAAAATGCTATACCCTTGAGCTCCTATTATGTTAAAGATGGGAATGTGTACAGGATGGTATGGGAGAAAAGCTAGTAGAGATAGAGGCTTAGCTCTAGAGACCATCTATTTCAACCCTGTGTTACACCATTTCTCACAGATTCAGATTAAGGCAGAAGAGCTCCAAAAGAAAAATTGAAATGGTGTCACAGGAAGAAGAAGAGATAGATTCTAAGTGAGCAAGGACAGCAGATGTACATGGAGTCAGCATGATTTATTCATGCAGAAAATGTGTAGATAAGAGATTTCCAGACAAAGGGACAGCACTTTATAATGAATTGTGCTGTTCCAGGGTAGTAATATTGGGGCCACTTTTCACCAACCTCAGGTAGGTTTCACCAACCAGAACCCCCAAACTACCAGAAGTTTCCACTGATGATAAGGACTAACATTGTATTCCTCCACTAACTGACTAATGTGTGTTGGGAAGTGAGAGACCAAAGACATTGTTGGAGCTTCTGATGATGCATTGGTTCAAGGCAGCCAGGAAAAAATCAAAAACAAAAAAACACCAAGATGACAGTTCACAATTGAAACTTGCTTTGCTTTACTCCCACAAACAAGCCCCATTCTCCTCCATCCAAGAACGCAATGAACTCCTCAGGTACTCCTTGTTTCTCCATAACTCTAGGAAGGGACAAACTTTTCTTAAGTTCAGATCACCTGAAAACATTACAGATTAGTCCCAATAACATACTGTGTTGTGCCATGTTCATGTCAAACTTACAAGCCAAAGCCTTAAGATGATCAGTGTGGCTGAGAGAGGCAAAAGATGAAATGTAGAATGAATTTCTCAAAAAGAGAAAGATACCAGCTGCTTGAACTGTAATTAATCAAGCTTCTAATTAGCTGACACTCTAAAAATAGAATAAATCAGATATTATAGCTACACTTTGACAATAATAAAAATAACAGCTTATTTATTAAGATAAAAAGACCCTTCCCACCTCATTGATTTCCTGTAATTTCATCAGAATCTGTTTTCAAGCAAAACAAAACTACAGGTAAATATTTCTAAGCCTACTTCTGATCAGATTGAAATTTCCTTGAGTACAGCAGTTGTGTCTCAGGCATGTGTAACTCTAGAATGTGCCTGATACAGCTCCATCCGTGGATGAGGGAAGGTCAAGAGGAAAGGGGAAGGAGAAAAGGAAGATCCAACCCAGTAAGAATTATCACTGCATCTGCCATACCACCTACTACAGTTTCTGCATAATCACTCAGCAAACATCGCGGAGCTGCTCCCTGGTAGATGGGTGAATTCTGTGACTGATCAGCAGTACAGTCTCCTTTGATATTTCTTGGTTGGCCCAAAATGTCACTTTTGATCATTTTTTCAATTCACCATCCTTTCATCAGCCAAGGCAGAACAAACCTACTCCCATTCTCTTATTTTGGTACAGACTCTGTGTGAGTGAATTCATTACTCTTTTTTTCCTGAGGTCATTGCAAAATTTCCCTTGTTTCTTCCTCCCTGCAAGTCTCTTATCCTTCCTGGAGTCTTTTATTTTATTTTATTTTATTTTAAGTCTAGGCAGATTTCAGCACTATCATCAGTCCAGTAAGGGTGCTTGGATAAAAGAGCTATCTGCTTAAGCTCCTCAATTTATCAGAGCCTTCAGACATGAAAGAGTAAACCAGTTCCTAGTCTGCAATGTTGCATTACAGAAAAAGCAAATAAAACCATCAAATGGATTACATACAAGCTTTGAATCCAAAATTAAAGAATATGGGGAAACAATCAATTAGAATGAGCCCAGTGTTCTCTTTACAGCCAGAAACCAACCAATTAAATAAGCAGCAAATAACAAACAAGCCTTCAATTCTGGTATTTATATAGCAAATGATATGCTCATTCATTCCAATGCCCCAGTTAAAAGTATCTGACTTAATTCTTCAAGTGTATTGAACTAGAACATTATTTTTTTAACTGTGTCAACTCATTCAAGGTCATTTTCTTTCATTGAATCAGTTCTGCACCTTCACTAACATTTGTACCTCTGCCAGATATGATATTTAAAAGGGAGAGATGGCATTTTGTGTATCTATTAATAAATCTAAGCTACTCAATACTCTCTGACATAATGGAATGTTATAAACAGAATCCATTTCCATTTTAATGTGACGACGACATATCTGATGCCATATTTTACATACTCTAAATCTCACACTATGTGATCCAAACTGCTATTTAAACAAGAATTGCACAGTTAATTCTACTAATTAGTCAACAAATTTCCAAAAGTTTACCCAAGAAGGCAGAGTTTTATGTAGAACTGTTACTTAAAACTAAGTTAACTAAATAGTTAAAATGTACTTATGATCAAATTTATATGTACATATTACATATCATAGCATCTAATGCATTCTAATGCCTAAATTGTTCCCTAGATATAAATGGGAACTTCCAGTTTCAGTAGGTTTTTCAGCTCAGTAATATTTCAGGCATTGGACTTTAATAGTTAGGTTTTGACCTGATAGAGAAAGAGAGAGGGAGAGAAAAAGAGTGAGGGAGATAGAGGGATTGAGAACAGTAGCTTCTAAAAATCCCTAAGCTACTACTCAGAAGTAGTTTTCACATTGAAAGAATCAGTTATCTGTTATAACATTAATTCAATTGATTGTACAGAACTTGAGGACATGCTCTGGTGGTCATTTTTTACAGCACTAGGAAATGTGGTCATTTTGTCCAGTATGAAAGATTTTTAATGAGAACAACTCACTACTTACGGAAATATATTTGCCCTTGAGAATTTAGTAGGGGGGATTTTATGACAAAAATGAACGTGTTTACGACCCAAAATACTAAAAATGGCACTAGGTAGTAAGGCATTAATTAATTCACGCATTCATCAATTATTTATTGAATATTTTCTAGAAGTCAGGTTTTCCATAAATGAAGTTACTTATTACTTTCTTGTTTTTTGCTTTGAACAAGCATACATGAAGCATCATCTATAGCAAAACACTGCATTAAATGCAACAGTATATATATGATGGGGGCACCTATGCCTTTCCCTCAGTGATTTCGTAAATAGTGGGGGAAATCTATATGAATTAAAACATAATATAGATGCTATTTAAAATATAATATAAAAGCCATTTGGACAGCTTTTATATTAGAGAGGATGAGCAAGCATTAAAGAGAGGTGTTGCTACATCAAATCTGTAGAGCAGTTGAGTACCAGATTTCTCTGTCTGAGAATGGAACACTTGACAGGAAAATAGATGAGAGGACTTCTGGAAGCAAAGATTCCTTGCAGAGGGGAAAACAATTGCAAAGGAAAGTATACATGTTCCAGGGGTAGCTTTTATTGAGGGGTATCCTAACTAATGTCTTTCCTACCCAGACTTTCTATTTGCTGTTACCAGCCCTCTTCCAGGAACTGAAATGTGATACTGCATTAACCCAAGGATATTCAGAAACAGAACAAAGATGCTACATTCTTGGTTTTTAAGTACAAACACCAAAGTCCTGGTGGCAGACATGCACTGCCTGGCACATCCAGTTACCTCAGTCCATCTCTGCACAGAAGTTGTCCTTCTGCTTTATTTTCCCTCATAGTTCTCAGCATCACCTGAGAGTGTCTGTCTATTGTCGGCCTCTCCCTGCTCCATCTAGAACAGAAGCTCCATGAGACTAGTTTCTTCTCCTCCCAAAAGCTTCATTACATTCATTCGGTCACACTTTTAATCATTCATCAATCAACTAAATTAATTAAGCCCCAACTACATGTATATTACCATGCTAGGAACTAAATACATAAGATGAATGAGAGAACATCCCTATTTTCAGAGCGATTATCACTCACAAAAATGGGTGTTATGGTTATCTACTGCTCTGTAACAAACTACCCTAAGACTCAGTGGCTTGACACAAAACATTATTATTATACTGCATGATTCTATAGGTCACAAATTAGGTCAGAGAACAGCAGAGGTTAGCTCAGTTCTTCTCTGTGATGTCTTGGACCTGAGCTAAAATGGCTTCAACAGCTGGGGTCTGGGACAGTGGGGTCTGGGACAACTATGGGCTGGCTGGGCAGCTTTCTCTCTCTCCGCAAGTCCTCTCCACGTGGCCAGTTTGAACTTCCTCACAGCAAGGCAGCCTTAAGGTAGGTGGACTTTTTACTCACCAACTTAGGGCTCCAAGAGATGGAAGTGGAAGCTGCTAATCCTTACATAAACGCTAGTCCCAGAACTGGCCTAACATCATTGCAACTGTACACTACTTGTCCAAATAGTCACAGGCCAGTACAGATTAAAGGAAAAGGGCGATAGAACCCATCTCAGTGAGAAGTGTCAAAGAATTTGCAGCATGTTTAATCCACCACAGTCAGCTAACCATGTCCCCATTACCTGTACCATGAGGCAGAATAAGACACACTGTTAAGGCAACAGTGCTGGCATCAAAAGCAAGATGTGGTTGTATGATGGACATGATTTTAATTCTGATACCATTGCTTATGCAGTATATGATATGTGGTATATCACTTAAGCACTCTGAATTTTTGTTTCCTCATCTTTAAAAGGGGATAATAATTATACTCAACCTGATAGAGCTGTTTTAAGAATTAAATGGCAGTTTTTACACACACACACACACACACACACACACACACACAAACATACACACACCTCATACCTAGCCTAGATAGTGGCACCTGGTGAATACAATAAATACTAATTTCTCATTGAAAATGGTAAAAATAGAGTAAATATTGTTTTTTCCATATCTCAACAATTTTATACTTCATACCTAGAAATAAGCGTTTTTGAACACTCTTATATCTATGGAGATGAGTGGTAGCAATTTAAATTCTTGTTCAGCAAAAAATTAAACTCAGTAAACAGCAGCTCAAGAGGGAGAGGTTGAGAGGTTGAATATAAACAAACAAAAAAGAAAACAAGAGAGAAGAAAAATAATTATTAGCCCACATGATAGCATTCTAAAAGATATAAAATAAACATAACCAGACAGCAGCATTAAAATTAGAATATTATTTTCCATATTTCTCTAGCTGTATTAAGCAGAGAATTACACGTGGCTTCCCTTCAAGATAAGGAATGGCATAAGATGCCGATGGTGTGTTTGTGGGTAAAGTGAGTATAAATCCCTAGAACCATAGAGAAATCTGGTGAGTTTCTAAAAATCATTTTCAATTTTTATAGGGAATCATGATATTACAGGACATTAATAGAAGTTCTTTGTTAAGCACAGATGATAATGATGTGTAAAATACAGAGATTGTAGAGTTAGCTTTGCTGGTTTGAAAGGATTTATGTACCCTAGAAAAGCTATGTTTTAATTCTAATCAATCTTGTGGGAGCAATGGTTCTTCGAATCCCTATTCAGTACCATGGGTTGGAAACTTGATTAGGTTATCTCCCGGAGATGTGACTCAATCAATTGTGGGTATTAAACTTGACTAGATGAAGACGTGTCTCTACCCATTCTACATGAGTTTTGATTAGCTTACTGGAATCCTATAAAAGAGGAGACGTTTTGGAGAGAGTTCCTTTTGAGAACAAGGAGGGAGCCACAGCACCACGACAGAATGACAAGAGAACTACAGAGTCCACCAGCCAGTGACCTTTGGAGATGAAGAACTAGAAGGCTGCCAGGGAGCTTCATGAAGCAAGAAGCCTGGAGAAGAAGCTAGCAGATGACACTGTGTTCACCATGTGCCTGTCTACATGAGAGAGAAACTTCATCGGCCTTCTTGAATCAAAGCAGCTTTCCCTGGATGCCTTAGATTGGACATTTCTACAGACTTGTTTTAATGGGAACATTTTCATGGTCTTAGAATTGTAACTTGTAACTTAGTAAATTGCCCCCTTTAAAAAGCCATTCCATACCTGGTGTATTGCATTCCAGCAGCTAGCAAACTAGAACACCAGCAAAGCTGCTGTTTGACTCAATCTACTAACCACATAGCACAATAAGCAAACATAAGACACACAAAAAAGAGAAAGGCATACACCCTTCATTGCAGAATTATATATATATATTTGGCATGGGCAGGCACCAGGAAGCGAATCTGGGTCTCCAGCTTGGCAGGCGAGAATTCTGCCACTGAGCCACCGTCACACAACCCTATATTTATTTTTAAAAGCTAATTACTGAAAATCTAAAGGAGACTCATGCAAAGTGACAGATGTATGCTTTTCAGACTGACTTGGGGATTAGTGGTCAATAAGTTTAGATTATCTAGTACATTCTCAAATTGAGTTAGCAATAATAATAGCTTTAATGTCACCAAATCCATATGTTCATGGAAAATGCCATGGTAGAGTTAATTTTCCTGTGTTTTCCTCAAGTTTAAAGAAATTATCTTTAATAAAACCCTTCAAGCGTGGATAAGAATTTCAAGTTATTACTCAATGCTGGAGATGATCTTAGAATACTGGTTCCAACCACAGGCATTATCTTCCATGGATGGCCACAAGGTTCATTGTTTTCCTATTGGGGAAGTATGTGTTCTGCTCTTCTCAGGTTTATATGTGGAATAAAAAAAGCAAATCTACCCAGGCCATAGCACATTGCCAAGTGGCCAAGAAAAGATGTACATGGCAGAGAAGAGCATCAAAGATTAAAGAGAGATGGCATAACTCAGATAGGGCCTTTCCTGATCCTCTGTGAACTCTGGCTTGACAGGAAAGTGGGTCTGCAGATAATACATTGGCTTTGCAGGTTACCCCAACTTCCACCTCTGGGAGAAGTTGTATGGAACGTGAAAAGCCATTTGACATTTTGCCTAAAAACCTTCCATCTTATCATTATGGTTACAACTATGAAATATTTCCCAAGCTCTATCTCCAGTTGAAGGTTAAGTGCAGATGGAAAGGTTACAACACTTTCAAAGAAGGCAGGTTGTACTAAGGTTGTTCAGTGTTATAATGAATATTTTGGCAGACGAAAACGAAAGGGAAAGGAATCTGCAAAACTAGTCATGTGCCTTAAAATTTGATTCCTTAATTTTTCTGCAAAATCAATTGAGAAGAAGGCACATATACCACATCTTCCTACTATAATAATTAAATTACTACATCACAAATGTGATATCGAAGATAACAGTATCAGGAATTTGTATATTAAAATTGGTAATAGTCATTATAAATTTAAAAATAACTGTATCAAATGTTTCATATGCATTATGTCACTAATGCCAGAAAGGTACTATTACTAGCTTCATTTTAAAGATAAAGTGACTGAAGCACTGAGATGTGAAATAACTAATACCACCCAGTAAGTGTCATGGATCGGATGACCCAGAATTAATCAGTGTGTATATTGCTCCTTCACAATGCTGGTTTTAAATTAGCATATAGCTTAAAGTGAGTCTCTGACCTTCATCTCCTTATATTCTGTTCTGTCACTTGCATTTATAATGTAAGGACAATGGCACCAGACATCCTCAACTAAATTTTGGTGGAAAGCAATTAAGAAGTGACTGGAAAACACTTGCTGTACAATTCATTTCCTTTTCTCTCTTCCATCTACTATTTAATCTTTTTTCCTTCTAACACTGCAAGAAGGTTTTTATTAATGAACCACACACCACTTTCCAGTATCCCTGAGTCACAACTGTCTTCTCACATGCTATAAACAGCCTTGCTTATGAAAATAAAATCATATCCTAAACCTTAGCAACATCTTCTGGCAATTAACACGCTCACTTAGGATTAGTTTTTACTCAATATGTATAGAAAGAACTTTATTTTAAAAATGGGGAGTTTACTATAAAGGGGGAAATTTTAGAAAAATATAAATCTTGCAAAAATATGTCTTTGGAACCAGGGAAAGCCAAAAGTCAGGAGGCTACAACAGTCAACTGCAGGGGCAGACTATGTGCAAACAGGGAAAACTAAATAGAGGAATAATGCAAACTACAACAAGCCCCTAATAAATGCAAGATCTTCATGAGCTGAGGGTGGTTTATTTTCTTATAATATTACCACTTACTCTAAATTTCAGGAGAAATTAATTTGAGTTTCAAAACACCAGTTCCACCATTAGAAGATACTCATACAACCATAAGAATAATTGGTTGTACTCACAGCATAGCACTGTATTATTCAAGGTCTTTTGGATATACCAAAAACTTACCTTTCAAGTAGCTTGAGCCAAACTGTTAGTACAAGAATACGAGCATGAGCCCTGGATTTACCAGAAGGATACAAGTGTCTAGTGGAATCCAAGAGAAAGAAGTATTTCTGTGCTTTGTGAGTGACTGGGACATAGAATTAGGAAGCCACAAGCAGTCAGGGGTGCAGGTCCAGCCTTGGGGCCATGTCATATTCTAACTGGAGCACCCATACTCAACATCAGCTTCTTAATTTCCTTCTGTATTTAAAGGAAATAAAATAAGATTGTCTTGTCTTGAGTCAGAACTCACCCCTCCTGATCCATTCTGCTCTCGACATGGGTGAAGGAAAGGGTCACATAGTCCAATTAATTCATAACACTTGTACACGTAATTATTGAGACTTTAACTGTACATACGTGACAGAGAGAGAGAGGAAGAAAGAGAGAGAGAGGGAATCATTTTGAAAGTGAGGACAGCTTTGCTGGCTGATCTACTCAGTGAGCATACATCCCAATTCATGCACAATTTGGAAGACAGAAATGAGCTGTTATCTCAGTTCACCTCAGCATGAACATCTCACTGCTTGATGAGCATCGTTCTAGAATTTAAAGATATGTATTTGTCCTATAACATTCCCCTAGACCCAAGCCAAGTATTTTAGTGCTCAATTACAGAAACAGCCACAAGGCCCACAACTATAGGAAAATTTGGTTGTGCTCAACTTAGTGAGATAATAAGTCAGTTTTCAAAATGGAAGATTTTGAACTTTTCAAGGTCAAGTTCAGTTGTATGTCTTTTTTACCTTATATGGTAGGTTGAATTATGTATCTCAACACCAAACCAAACAAAAAACATATGCTCTTGGTCTTTGCATTCTGTGGGTGTGAGCCCATTGTAAACGGGATCTCTGGAAGATATTATTTTAGTTAGGGTATGGCCCAACTGAATGAAGGTGAGTTAATCTTATTATTGGAGTCCTTTATAAGCAGAAGAAATTCAGACATAGTGAGGGAAAGCCATGAGAACGAGTTGGAAGCCAGAAGTCAGCAGAAGTAAGGAAAGAAATGAGAGTACACTGCTAGATGCATTGGCGTGTGGCAAGAAATCCAGGAACCTAAGTATTTCCAACCAAGCAAAATACTACTGAATCTAAGAAGAAGCAAGACTTCTTGTCTCTGAAACCATGAGCCAATAAATTCCTGCTGTTAAGCCAACTGTTTGGTATTTTTAATAGCAGCCTGGGAATTAAGACATTTTAAGATAGATTTTCTAACATAATTCTCATACAAGATGCCCTTCCTTTGTATTTCTTGTCTCCTTGACCAGCACCCATTCTTGAGAATGGCAATCGATTAACTGAGAAATGGAACATGGAATAAAGACATAGCATTAAAGATGACTATGAAGAGTATGGATTTAGGGAAATTAGACTATCCTACATGGAGTATATAAACTTGGAGTAAAGTTGAAGAAAAATCCATTTAACAATTCATCAGTCACCATTAAAATCAAGTTGTTAACTAAGGCAGAAAAAAATGATACACTGATATTTATAATTAATTATTTTTAATGAAGAACACACAAATTCTGTGGATACTTCTAGTTTGTGTTGTTTTACTTTCACAGTTATAAAAAATTTGGATTAATAGCAAACACATTTGGATACTTTTACTTTTACTTAATTGGAAAATATTGTGTGATCCTGTTTAATTTTATTAAAATTCTTCAGTGCCAGATACTTTTCATGATTATATACTTGCTCATTTGAACAGAAATTATCCAACACCACTAGACACCAAAAGGCATCCTTTGAAATAGAACAAAAAACAAAAACAAAACAGAACTATGTTTTAGTCAGTAGTCTTTCTGTTATAGAAAAAATTCAGTTCAAACTAGTTTAATTAAAAGTAAGGAATTTTCTGGATCATATGGTAAGGCAATCCACAAGGGATGCATAGCTAGATCCAAAAGTTCAAATGCTGCCTTTAAGTATCTTTCCTTTTTTCTTCCCCCGTCTCTCTTCTATTCTTTCTTCCATGTTGGCTATATTTTCAAGCAGACTGTTCCAAAGGGGTAGCAAAGGTTCATCGCAATACAATCATATACGCCTCTCAGCATCCATTCCACTCTTTGCAAAAGTGTTGCTTTTGGTCTTAGTTGGACCATGTGCCCTAGGCCCTTTACCTCCCACTCCAGACCAATCATTATGTCTAGAAAGATGTGTAATCTGATCGGTCAGGCCTGGAAGGGGGTGAGTCATAGAAAGAAGGTAACAAACTCTGGGTTTTCTTTGTTTATTCTTTTTCCTTTGGGTTTGAAGCGGTAGTCATATCCTCCCAAACTATACGGATTGGACAGGATTGTTATCAAATGATAAAGGGATAGTTTCCCTGCAGAACTTATAGAATGGAAAAACATACTAGCTGTTACAAGCCTCAAAATAAATTTTCAGAAACGACACACTGGAAAAAATACTTGGAACGTATCTGATTGACAAATTATTGGCATCACTAATTTAAAATCTCTGCTTACAAAGTAGAGAAGAAAAAGACCAACAACACAGAAAAAATGGACAGACATGAACATAGAATTCACAGAAAATAAAATGCACATGGTCTTTAAACATTTGGAAAGATGCTCAACTTTGCTCATAATAAGAGAGATACAAATTATAACTATACTGAGAAACTTTTTTATCACCCATCAAAATGGGAAAATCAGAAAGTTTTATAAGGCTATTTGCAAAGAAGTGGGGAAACAGCCACTGACAATACACACACACACTCACATACACACCATACATTTAAAGTACATCCACTCAGAGGAGGAAGTAAAAATATGGAGCGGACAGGCATTGAAACTAGACTTCTTTGAATTTACCATGTTTTATAACCTTGACTTTTGAACCATGAAAATGCTTTACAAAATTATTTTTTCAAATTTACAAAAGTGTTATCTCAAAATAGTAAATATTTTGTGACTAATGATGAATTGATTGTAAAGATTATATTGAAAGGTAAAATACTCCCAAATAGCCCACACAATACTAAAGAATAACAAAGGTGGAGGTCTCACACTACCTAGCTCAGAGACTTTCTATAAAGCTACAATACTGACATCACAGTATTGGTAAAAGAATAGATACATAGGTTTAATGGAACAGAATGGTAAGCACAGAAATAGATCCACAAATTTATTGTCAACTGATCTTGACAAAAGAGCAAAATCAATTTAATGAAGAAAGGGTAGTCTTTTCAATCAATACTGCTGGAAAAATGTATGGACATATGCAAAAAATAAATCTAGACTCAGACCTTGTAGGTTAAGTTCAGGTATCAACTTGGCCAAGTGATGGGGCCCAGCTGTTCTGTTGCTAGGGACTTAAATCAGCAGCATGTCAAATTCATCTATGGCTGATTATATCTGTGGTCAGCTAAGGGGAATGCCTTCTGCAATGAGTGATATTTTAATTAACCGGAGGCTTAAAAGAGAGACATCAGAAGAGAGCTCAGAAGAGCTCAGCAGCCCAGCACACCTCGGCTCAGAGCAGCTCAGACCCAATATTTGGAGAGATGAATGGAATCACTCCAGAGAAAACAGTTTGACCCCAGAAGCCAGGAGGGAAGTTCAGCAGACCTTGCTGTGAACCTTCCCATGTGACAGAGGAAGCCAGAGGACAGCCAGCTTCCCTTCCTCAGAAGAACTGTAAATTTGTAACTAAATAAATCCCCTTTATAAAAGCCAGTCCATTTCTGGTGTATTGGATTCCAGTAGCATTACAAAAGTAAAACAGATCTTATCCCTTTCACAAACAAACAAAAAAACTCAAAATGAATCATACATCAAATATAAAATGTAATGCTATAAATGTTCTAGAAGAAAACAAAGGAGAAAATCTGTATGCTTTTGGGTTTGGCAATGAGAATTTAGGTTTAACACCAAAAGCACAATCCATGAGAGAAAACAAAAAATAAGATATGTTAGGCTTTATTAAAATTAAAATCTTCTGCTCTGTAAAAAACACTGTTGATAGAAGCAAAAGACAGGCCACATTGGCAGAAAATATTTTCAAATCACATATCTGATAAAGGCTGTATCCAAAATATACGAAGAAACTTAAAACTCAGGAATAAGAAAACAAACCAATTTAAAAATGGGTAAAATATATGAATAGACACGTCACCAAAGAAGAAATACAGATGGAAAATAGGTGTCAGTAGACATATGAAATGATGCTGAACATTATTTATCATTAGGGGATTAAAAGTTAAAATAACAATGATAAAAGCACTACATACCTATTAGAATGGCTAAAGTTCAGAACACAACAAAACAAAACTAACAATACCAAATGCAGAAAAAGATGTGAAGCAAGAAGAACATTTTATTCATTGCTAGTGGGAATTCAAAGTGGTACAGCCACTTTGGAAGACAGTTTGGCCATTTCTCCCAAAGCTCAACATATTCTTGTCATAAAATCCAGCAATTGTGCCCCTAGGTATTTACTCAATTGATATGAAAACTTAAGTCTACACAAAACCCACATGCAAATATTTATAGCAGCTTCATTCATAATTGCCAAAAATTGGAAACAAACAAGATGCCCTTCAATATTGGATGGATAAACAAACTATGATACATCCATACAATGGAATATTCTTCAATAATAAAAAGAAATGAGTTATAAAGCCATAAAAATACATGGAGGGATCTTAAATGTGTAGCACTGAATGAAAGAAACCATTCTGGAAGTACTACATTTTCTACATACTGCATGATTCCAATTATATGAAATTCTGGAAAAGGAATAACTATAGTAGTAGCTAGGAGTTCAGGAGAAGGTGAGGATATTTAAATAGGTGTAGCACAGGGAATTTTATGGCAGTGAAACTATCTATTTAATACTGCAGTGCTGAACACATGACATGCATTTGTCAAAAGCCACAGAACTTTATAGTCCAGAGAGTGAATCTTAAAGTGCGCAAATTTAAAATAAGATCATTTAGAAGTCTAGGGTTCCCATGAAGGAACACAGACCATGGCAAAAAATCCAAATATACTACTAATGTATTTAACAATCTCACTGAAAGAAATGGAATGACACAGGCATAGACTCTGGAAATGAGTGAAGCCTGTGAGACTAAGGACAAAAGAACTGCATATAAATACTCACTCTAATTGTTAAAGTTGTTTTCCAAAGAGGTACTGGTACTGCTACACATGTATACTGGAATTGAATAATTAAATTCATAGATGGTGAATATTGGGAGCCAGATTTCTCACTGTTAAAATTAAAATTTACAGATAAGCAAGGGAAGGAGGCTAGCATGAGCCATGTGATAACAGATTAGAATTGGGGACATCAGTAGTAACTCATGTTTAGCTTAATATAGATGCAGGTGGTCACATATAGGAATATTTCTATACATATATATATATATATACAAGGGCTAGTATACATTCATATTTATTTACTCTGTTAGCTGAGAGGGACTAAAAGAGACAATACCTGAGTAGCAAAGAGCACACCTAGTACTCAGATCTTGGTTTTAATACCATCTTCTGATGAAAGAAGCCAGGGCTCCTTAGAGAAATGACTGATTTTAGAACTGGGGCACAAGAATCTAAGCACCTGGAGCATCTCGTAGTGCCAGAAATTAAGGAATCACTAAAACAAACAGACACCCACACATCAGGGCAATGTCAAAAGGGCACAGGACCCAAATGCAAGACTCCAATAGCCAAAGCTAAAACAATTTGAGGAACAAAATATATGAAATAGCATTGAATTAAAATCCAGAGTATAAAATGTATAACTATGAGTCCATATTGATATAAATACAGATACTCTATCCTCAAGGAAGTGGAACATGATTCCTGATCTCTAAGATTAAGCCATTTTTTCAGTTTGCTAAAGCTGCTGGAATGCAATATACCAGAAATGGATTGGCTTTTATAAAGGGAATTTATTAAGTTATGAATTAAAATTCTAAGGCCCCAAAAATATTCAAGTCAAGGTACCATGAGGATCCCTCCTTTCAAGAAAGGTTGATCAGGTCCAGGGTTACTCTGTTGCATGGAAAGGCACATGGTGACATCTGCTGTTCTTCTTTTCCAGCTTCTGGGTTCAAACAGCTCTCAGCTCCTTCTGCATCTCCAGGTGACTGTATCTTGGTTTCGTGTCTCTGCCTTTTGTGCTGGCTCTGAGCTCTCTTGATGTTTTTTACCTTTAATTCTCCTCATACAGGGCTCCAGGAAAAGGACTGAGACCCACCATGAGTGGGTGGAGTCACATATTCATCTAATCAAAAGGTCTCACCCAAACAACAGGTCTGCCTCCACAAGATTGGATTAAAATGAAAAGAACATGGCTTTTCTAGGTACATAACGGTTTCAAACCAGCACAGCTATATATCATAATATCCATCAAAGAGGAAAAGTAGGTTAATAGGGAGGCAGAAGGCAACTTTACAGTGGAGAAACCTAAAAAAAACACTACCTCAGTGAGGTGGTCAAGGTCAGCATCAACATGATAATTCCGATTGACTGTATGTACCATTGAGATGCTGTAATGAAAATATCACTCTGTGGTCTTCCTCCTCAAACTTATAACATCAGTATAATGATGAGAAAAACATCAGATGAACTCCAACTGAGGAATATTCTATGAAATATCCAGCCAGAACTCCTCAAAACTAGCAAGGTCATCAGAAACAAGTAAAGTCTGAGAATCTGTCATAGTCAAGAAATGTCTAGGGACAAATGTCAACAAATGTTATCTAGTATCTGGATGGGATTCTGGAATGGAAAAAGAGACATTGGTAAAAACTAAGAAAATATGAGCAAAATGGACTTTACTAAATAATATATTGCTACTGGTTCATTAATTTCAACCTATGTACCCGAACACTGTAACATGTAACATGTTAATATAAACATGCTAATAAGAGAAGAAACCAGAGTCAGGGTATATGGGAACTGTTAACTATTTCTTTATTTTTTTGTTCTAAAAGATAATCTATTAAAAAAAACTTCTAAAAAACTGTTCTAAAGAAAAGTCTATATTAAAAAAAGTTCAAAGCACTTCCGGAGAAGATGGCGGTTTAGTAAGACACGTGGGTCTTAGTTCCTCCTCCAGAACAGCAACTAGAGAAGTAGAAACGATACAGAACAGCTCCCGGGGCCACGACAGAGACCAAGAAGACAGCATACCCCATTCTGGAATGGCTGACTGGCTGGGAGAACCCGCTCTGGTGAGATCGCCGACGGGCGCGGGCTTCCCTGGGCCAGGGCGGCAGGCGGCCGGAGTCCCTCCCTCCTTCCTTCCTGGGCCGGCTGGGAGAATTGGACAGGCAGTCCCCTCAAGCCGCAGCGGCTGGCGCCCCCCACCCCACGAGCGGCCCCCCGGACCAGCAGAGAGATTTGGATCGGAGATGCCAAAGCCGCGGAGAACGTCGACCAGGGTCCCTTCCAAACACATGGCTTCCCGATCTGGCTGGGAATGGTGGAAAGACACTCCACCAAGCCGCGGTGGCTGGCGCCCCCCCAACACGCTTGATGTCCCGGGCCGGCTGGGAAATTTGGACAGGCACTCCCCCAAGCCACGGACGCCGGCGACCCTCCCCACACGTGGATCCCCGGGCCGGCTGGGAGATTCGGATCGGCACTCCCCCAAGCCGCTTCGGCTGGCGACTCCCCCCTACAGTGAGAATTTTCCAAAGTTAAAGGAGCCACAGCATCTTTTACTGGTGGCACCCGCAGACAGATGAGCGCCATGAGCGCCACCTACTGGGCAGGATAAGAAAAACAGAGCCCAGAGATTTCACAGAAAAATCTTTCAACCTGTTGGGTCCAACACCCAGGGAAATCTGATTAAATGCCTAGACGCCAGCAGAAGATAACGGATAACATCTAGACAGAGGATCAATAAAGAAATAGAGAATCTGAATATTACTATAAATGAGCTAGACTTAACAGACATTTATAGGACATTACATCCCACAACAGCAGGATACACCTTTTTCTCAAGTGCTCATGGATCATTCTCAAAGATAGACCATATGCTGGGTCACAAAGCAAGTCTTAACAAATTTAAAAAGATTGAAATCATACACAACACTTTCTCGGATCATAAAGGAATGAAGTTGGAAATCAATAATAGACGGAGTGCCAGAAAATTCACAAATACATGGAGGCTCAACAACACACTCTTAAACAACGAGTGGGTCAAAGAAGAAATTGCAAGAGAAATTAGTAAATACCTCGAGGCAAATAAAAATGAAAACACAACATATCAAAACGTATGGGATGCAGCAAAGGCAGTGCTAAGAGGGAAATTTATTGCCCTAAATGCCTTTATCAGAAAAGAAGAAAAGGCAAAAAAGCAGGAATTAACTGTCCACTTGGAAGAACTGGAGAAAGAACAGCAAACTAACCCCAAAGCAAGCAGAAGGAAAGAAATAACAAAGATTAGAGCAGAAATAAATGAAATTGAAAACATGAAAACAATAGAGAAAATCAATAAGACCAGAAGTTGGTTCTATGAGAAAATCAATAAGATTGATGGGCCCTTATCAAGATTGACAAAAAGAAGAAGAGAGAGGATGCAAATAAATAAGATCAGAAATGGAAGAGGAGACATAACCACTGACCTCACAGAAATAAAGGAGGTAATAACAGGATACTATGAACAACTTTACACTAATAAATACAACAATTTAGACGAAATGGACGAGTTCCTGGAAAGACATGAACAACCAACTTTGACTCAAGAAGAAACAGATGACCTCAACAAACCAATCACAAGTAAAGAAATTGAATCAGTCATACAAAAGCTTCCTAAAAAGAAAAGTCCAGGACCAGACAGCTTCACATGTGAATTCTATCAATCATTCCTGAAAGAATTAGTACCAACTCTCCTCAAACTCTTCAAAAAAATTGAAGCGGAGGGAAAGCTACCTAATTCATTCTATGAAGCCAACATCACCCTCATACCCAAACCAGGCAAAGATATTACAAAAAAAGAAAACTACAGACCAATCTCTCTAATGAATATAGATACAAAAATCCTCAACAAAATTCTAGCAAATCAAATCCAACAACACATTAAAAGAATTATACATCTTGACCAAGTAGGATTCATCCCAGGTATGCAAGGATGGTTCAACATAAGAAAATCAATTAATGTAATACACCATATCAACAAATCAAAACAGAAAAATCACATGATCATCTCAATTGATGCAGAGAAGGCATTTGACAAGATTCAACATCCTTTCCTGTTGAAAACACTTCAAAAGATAGGAATACAAGGGAACTTCCTTAAAATGATAGAGGGAATATATGAAAAACCCACAGCTAATATCATCCTCAATGGGGAAAAATTGAAAACTTTCCCCCTAATATCAGGAACAAGACAAGGATGTCCATTATCACCACTACTATTCAACATTGTGTTGGAGGTTCTAGCCAGAGCAATTAGACAAGAAAAAGAAATACAAGGAATCAAAATTGGAAAGGAAGAAGTAAAACTATCACTGTTTGCAGATGATATGATACTATACGTCAAAAACCCGGAAAAATCCACAACAAAACTACTAGAGCTAATAAACGAGTACAGCAAAGTAGCAGGTTACAAGATCAACATTCAAAAATCTGTAGCATTTCTATACACTAGTAATGAACAAGCTGAGGGGGAAATCAAGAAACGAATCCCATTTACAATGGCAACTAAATTTATTCCTAGGTATTTTATTCTTTTAACTAAAGAGACAAAAAAACCTATACAAAGAAAACTACAAAAAACTGTTAAAAGAAATCACAGAAGACCTAAATAGATGGAAGGGCATACCGTGTTCATGGATTGGAAGACTAAATATAGTTAAGATGTGAATCCTACCTAAATTGATTTACAGATTCAATGCAATACCAATCAAAATCCCAACAACTTATTTTCAGAAATAGAAAAACCAATAAGCAAATTTATCTGGAAGGGCAGGGTGCCCCAAATTGCTAAAAACATCTTGAGGAAAAAAAACGAAGCTGGAGGTCTCACGCTGCCAGACTTTAAGGATCAATCTTTTTTACACTGTGAAGCCACAGTGTCAAAACAGCATGGTATTGGCATAAAGAGAGATATATCGACCAATGGAATCAAATAGAGTGCTCAGATATAGACCCTCTCATCTATGGACATTTGATCTTTGATAAGGCAGTCAAGCCAACTCACCTGGGACAGAACAGTCTCTTCAATAAATGGTGCCTAGAGAACTGGATATCCATATGCAAAAGAATGAAAGAAGACCCGTATCTCACATCCTATACAAAAGTTAACTCAAAATGGATCAAAGATCTAAACATTAGGTCTAAGGCCATAAAACAGTTAGAGGAAAATGTAGGGAGATATCTTATGAAACTTACAATTGGAGGCAGTTTTCTGGACCTTAAACCTAAAGCAAGAGCACTGAAGAAAGAAATAAATAAATGGGAGCTCCTCAAAATTAAACACTTTTGTGCATCAAAGAACTTCATCAAGAAAGTAGAAAGACAGCCTACACAATGGGAGACAATATTTGGAAACGACATATCAGATAAAGGTCTAGTATCCAGAATTTATAAAGAGATTGTCCAACTCAACAACAAAAAGACAGCCAACCCAATTACAAAATGGGAAAACGACTTGAACAGACACCTCTCAGAAGAGGAAGTACAAATGGCCAAAAGGCACATGAAGAGATGCTCAATGTCCCTGGCCATTAGAGAAATGCAAATCCAAACCACAATGAGATATCATCTCACACCCACCAGAATGGCCATTATCAACAAAACAGAAAATGACAAGTGCTGGAGAGGATGCGGAGAAAGAGGCACACTTATCCACTGTTGGTGGGAATGTCAAATGGTGCAACCACTATGGAAGACAGTTTGGCGGTTCCTCAAAAAGCTGAATATAGAATTGCCATACGACCCAGCAATATCATTGCTAGGTATCTACTCAAAGGACTTAAGGGCAAAGACACAAATGGACATTTGCACACCAATGTTTATAGCAGTGTTATTTACAATTGCAAAGAGATGGAAACAGCCAAAATGTCCATCAACAGACGAGTGGCTAAACAAACTGTGGTATATACATACGATGGAATATTATGCAGCTTTAAGACAGAATAAACTTATGAAGCATGTAATAACATGGATGGATCTAGAGAACATTATGCTGAGTGAGTCTAGCCAAAAACTAAAGGACAAATACTGTATGGTCCCACTGATGTGAACCGACATTCAAGAATAAACTTGGAACATGTCATTGGTAACAGAGTCCAGCAGGAGTTAGAAACAGGGTAAGATAATGGGTAATTGGAGCTGAAGGGATACAGACTGTGCAACAGGACTAGATACAAAAACTCAAAAATGGACAGCACAATAATACCTAATTGTAAAGTAATCATGTTAAAACACTGAATGAAGCTGCATCTGAGCTATAGGTTTTTTTTTTGTTTGTCTATTTGCTTGTTTGTTTGTGTCTTTTTTTTTACTATTATTATTTTTATTTTTTTTCTCTATATTAACATTCTATATCTTTTTCTGTTGTTTTGCTAGTTCTTTTCCTAAATCGATGCAAATGTACTAAGAAATGATGATCATGCATCTATGTGATGATGTTAAGAATTAGTGATTGCATATGTAGAATGGAATGAATTCTAAATGTTGTGTTAATTTCTTTTTTTCTTTAATTAATAAAAAAAAAGTTCAAAGCAACTGTGAGCAGCTTTAATATACAAAGTAAAAACGTTCACTAGAATATAAAAGGCATATCCTGATGTAGGTTCCAATTTGAAATAAATTTATATTTGACCATGTTTTTTTAAGTCATATTTAAAAATAGAGCAAAATGAAGCAAATGTACCTGTGGAGTAACATCAGGGCATAACCACACAGATTTTAGAACAGAGTGAATTGATAGTACATCTCTAGTGGGATATAGGCTATAGAAAAAGAATTGTTTATTCAACTTAAATTGCTTTTAGTTATCATATTCTTTTTTTTTTTTTTTTTTTTTTTTTTTTAAAGAGAGAGGAAGGGAAGGAAAGACAGAGAGAAGGAAGGAAGGAAGGGAGGAAGAAAGGGAAACATCTTTAAACATTTTCTTGTTTTTTATTGTATTTTGTTTGTTTGTTACATGGGCTGGGGCCGGGAATCGAACCGAGGTCCTCCGGCATAGCAGGCAAGCACTTTGCCCGCTGAGCCACCGCGGCCCGCCCAGTTATCATATTCTTAATGGTAACACTTCTATTATTCTGGAACTGTTGTATTTGTCTTCTAGGATAAGCAAGAAGGGAACATGTTGGTATTTTTGAGCGTTAGAATTATGACATAGAAGAAGAAAGAAACACTTCAGGAATCAGAGAAATTACGTAAGGATGGTATGAACCTAAACTGGAATTGGAGATATCACTATGCACTCCTAATGTGTCTTTTTAAATCTGATTTTCTTTTCTCTGTTCACAGAGGACAACTAGCACCAAAGCTCAATCCAGCAGCAATGAGCAATCCTGGTCCTGAGACTGTGGTATCTAATTACCAATTCCCACTAAAAATAAACAGGCTTCTCTGGAGTAATGGCTGGTTCTAGGTCTGGGCTAGGAAATTTAGATGAGCCTGGATCATTTTATCATACTAGATAGAGCAAGGAAACTATCAAACATGACTGGAGTTGGGCCAACAGGACACAAGAACCAAACTGAAGGGGATTTAGTGGCTTAAGGTAGGATAACATAATCACCAAAAACAATAATATCTGCAATGGATTGAAACACATGGAAGATTTAAAAATCTATGACTACAAAATACTCATAAAAAAGCCCACCCTGTTGTTCATATTTTATGAATTCTAAGTAAGCAATAATTCTGAAAACTGATAAAGGAAAAGAATCAAGGATTTGTCCTGTCTTTTTCTTATGAATTGTACTTCAGTGAAACTAGTTAGCAGAAAAAAATCTTTCTTTGAGAATAATTCCAACTAATAAAAAAAGCCAAATGTTAGACTTAAAATATTGCCACTTTTCAACCCCTAAAGAAAGAATGGATGTAGGCAATTATTCTTTGAGTGTAAAGCTAAGAGGAAACTTGATATCGGATGGACTAGGCTGTCAACATTTGAAACCACCAACCAATGTCAGCATTGCAAAAAGAAAAAAACAGTCACTTCGCCACAGGCTTCCTACTGTGCAAGACAAAGTAAGAGTATCACCAACGAAGAGGTTTTACACACACATATACAAAATGAAAAAGCAAATTGCACCTGAATTTGATCAAACTTCTAAGCTAACGGCTCTTCAACATTTGGTCTCAGGATTCCTTAAAGCTCTTAAAATCGTTGAGGTCATCAAGCAGCTTTTGTTTACATAATTACATCCATTATATTTACCATATTATAAACTAAGATGAAAAGTTCTAAATTACGTATTAACTAATTCATTTATCAATAACAAAAACATGTCTATTACATATGAACTTAAATGGCATATTTTTATGAAATGTAGCTACATTTTATAAAATTAAATAAAGTTAATGAGAAGTAGATTGTTTTACATTTTTGCAAACCCTTTAATGTTTGGCTTAATAAAATATAGCTTGAGTCTCTTATCCCGCATTCAATCTGTTATGACCTGTCAAATAGTTTCTAGAAAATACCACTGTACACTTGTAAGAGAATGAGCATGAAAAAGGCAAATTACATCTTACTATTATTATAAAAAATTGTCTTGACTTCATGAGGTTCTTAAGTGTCTCAAGGATGCCAGCCCGTCCAGATCACACTTTGAAAACTGCTGTCCTAGATCTGTCTGCCAATTTACTGAATATACAGAAAAACATGAAATGGTGCCATAGGGAAACAATAAACAAATATCAGAATATGGGAAACCCTACAAGACAATGATTCAATTTCTTCAACAAAAAAAATCAGGAGGAAATTGAGGGGGAAGAAATGATAGGTTAAAAGACCAGTCAAATCCAATGAAAGGATCTTTTTTTGCATCCTGATAAGAACAAAACAATTAAAAGAACTGATTTATGACCCAATTGTGAAAGTTAAACTCTGATTAGATATTTGATAATTTTAAAAATTGTTAAAATCTTTTAAGTGGTATAATGACATTTTGGTCACATTTATCAAAAAGTGCTTATCTTTTAGATACGCTTGCTCTGAAATGCTTACAGATGAATGATACGTTATCTGGGATTTGTTATAAAATAATCCATTGGGAGGCATAAGGGAAAGTCAAGATGGGGCAATGGGGTCACAAAGCTCATCCCACTATTTTCTCCAATTTTGTATATGTTTCAATGTTTGCATAATGAGTACATGATAAAAATTAAGAAAAAAATGATACTATTCCCTCTTGAACTTGGTGCCGAGCAGGCCAAGCAATTCCCCAGGTCTTAAATACATTTTGAAAGCCGAGAAGGCAGTTTCAAAACCCTACAAGATGGCTACTGCTTATCAACTCAGAAATGACTATGCAAGGAGACTTGAAAGGGATTTTGTTGATTTCTACATAAGGAAAACAGACTGAATTATGTTAATTGAGCTTGCATCCTGACTGTTTTTATAACCATAGGCCTTCTAAGCATGTCTGCTTTGCATTTTAATACAAGGAGCTGGGAAGTTAAAGGGACCACAGGACTGAGAGGGCATGGCAGGCAGCAAGGCTACTGGATGCCATGACTTTTATTCCTCTAAGTAAAATTTCAAGAAACACTGGGTTATAAATACTTTTTATGATGGACCTGTCAAATCAAAAGTTATATACAAAAAAAAATCCTTTGTAATAGAAAATACTATAAATAATTTTCAAATCAAGTGACAGATTGGGGAATAGTATTTATAACTTCTACAATAAAGGGTTGACGTCTATAACAAAAATAATTTAATCATGTTCGATACTATGTAACACCATACAGCAATTAAAATATGTCCACCACATATCACTTAAGGGCAAACAGCATGCTCTTTAAGCTGAGCCTACTTATGCAAAGAAGAACAGATGATAAAAACAAGACAATAGAAACAATACGCATGTGTGCATGTATGCATTTGTGCACATGAATCTGGATGATTCTGTGAGTTATAGATGAATATGTTTTTCTCCAAACTCCCTTTTATTCTATAACCCATTGGGTACTCCATTGCCTTTAAGGTCATAGCAGAAATGGAGCTAGAAAAAGACATCCAATTCTGGGCATTTCAATTTTTAAAAGCTGAGATCCATGTGTAAAACAATCCATTTACTAAACCACTTTCTGTTTGTTGGTTTTCCATGCCAGAAGAAGTAAGGGAAAACACCTTTCCCCGGTCAGGAGAACAACTAAGAAGGGAAACAAGAGTATTAGAAGCTAGTCATGATATCTGCAAAGAGGCCTTGTACCTTGCCTCTTCCCCCAAGGTTAACTTCAATGGGATGGAAGAGACGGAACCCTCTGACAAGTGCAGGGTTTAAGAGTAGTTACGTCCAGTGCCCATTTTCCCTTGGAACCCTGGCAGTGAGTACATACAAAGGAATTCCTTGCTCTACCATGGGATGAGGGAAGTTGAACAGGAATGGCTAGAAAGGTGGTGGTGGGGGCAGTGATGGAGCAGCTCCAAGGTACCCCACCAAATTCCCCATATCCTTGAAGAACTGTTTCTCATTAGCAGAGAGAAGGAATAAAGCATGTGCACCTGAATGGATCTTGGATGGTGACCGCCAGCAGATGGTGACGTAGACGAATAACCAAGCACCACACAACACTGCCAATACTTAACTGGGTGCCGAGAGACGGGGCTATACCTGGAACCTGACAGGATGATGCACATCTAGCAAATTCTGTTAGCAGACCCCAGAGAGGGTGAGCTGTCTCCACACCTCACACCCCTGCCCCACGCAAGCCAGAACACTCAATTTCCAGCATTAGATAATCCCCAGGAAAGATAGACAGGTAGGGGAAATATAATTAGTCAGGACTCAAAGTTGAAAGAATTTTGCTAGGATTGACTATAATTGCATTTTCTGCCATTTGGTGAAGTGGGTGATCAAAATAGTGATTATAAAGAAATAATGGTGCATGTGGGACACATTTTTTAATGCATAGAAACAGTGGTTCTCTGGAGGATTTGGGGGTCAGAGTAGGATTTGGAGAATGTATGAAGGAAGAATCTCATTTTTCAAGCCATTTTATACTATGGTAAGATCATTTCCTTTTTCCGCATTGAGCACGTATTCCTTTTGTGATAAAGGATTTTGTTTGTATGAAAAACAATGATTAAAACCAAAGTTTCTCACACAATATTCCCTAGACGACTGGTGGTGCCACACTCTTTGTCACAGTGCATTTATATGGTAAATACAATCTCATCATAAACTTGATGTCAAGGAAGAATAATGGGGAAAGTCTGGGTGACTTTTCTTGTCACACAAAAAAAGACGTAACTCTGAAAAACTTTAAAGAATTATCAAAAGCACCTGACATGAACCATATTAAAGCACGTTATAGGCCCATATTTTCTGCAACAGCATAAACACTAATTTTTCATGAAGATGGAAAAAACCATAATAAATAAAACCCTTGCATAGTCTTCTGTAGACCTTGCCATGAAATGCTACCTCCTAAACTGAAACCCCAACTCCAACCTCACCACAAAACTAGTAGCATCTTACCTGTCATATATTTATTATTATTTTATTCTTAACACTTATAAACAACTTCATTTCTAAAGTGTCCATGGGGCAGTGACTGTTAAATAATTCTAGGTTCAAAATTTAAATGCAGCGCAGTTCTAAGAAACACTCATTTCAGATCAATAAATGTCTACTGGACACCTATTATGTACTTTCTATTGGTATTTGAGGAATACAAAACATTAATAAGACACAATTCCCACCTTAGGGCATTTACAGTCTTAAAGAAGGGAGAAATATGTAAACAATAATTATATAAACCAGAATAGGGTACATGCTATCAAAAATTATAAGAAAAGAGTTGAGGGAGTATTTGGGAAAGAGTTACTTATTCTGCCTGGGTGTTTGGACTGGACTCTAAGGAACGATGAGAATTTAATAGGCAGAGAAATGGTAAGGGCAGTCAAGGCTAAGGGAACATCATGAGCAAAATCAAGGAGGCATGAAAAGAATGCTGAGGTTCTTCTACAACTTGGCTTCAGGTCTCTAAGAAAATGTATTCTCTAGACCATTCACTGAAACTATTAATCATTTTACATTCCATATTCACTTTTCTCATGTAGCCAGAGGCCATGTAGGTAGATCTAGTGAGAAATTATTAGAAAGAGAAAGTCAAATAGAAGTGCACTTGGTAAATGTAGTTTCCTTGAAAAGCAAAGGTATTCATTCATACATCATGCAGGGGCAATTTAGGAGGTGCTTTAACAACAAAGCTCCTTGAGACTAACTATAGTTAAAGAGAACCTGAGAAGTCCTAAAACCTAGCATGTAACAAGACTGGAGCTTGCAAAATGAATAGGCAGTCTTATTCTCCCTTGTTTTAAAACTGGGGTCCAGCTGAACTTAAATCATAATTCTAAGTAGCCAGTTGTGATACAACTCTTTTGATGTCTCCATCTGTTGGGATCCAGCACAGTTTGTAGAACAGCAGTACCCTCTCCTGGAAAGGAAGTCTCTTGAATGCCCAATACTACCAGAAAAACCTTTCCAATTTCCAAATGAAAGTTTGCATCATATCATTCATTAAAGCTTTCTTCAAATGGTATATTCCCTATTTGGTGAAATTTCATTAATTTTCCTATCCATTGTATTTGATATTACAAATAAACATGTTTTTACAAAAGAAATAAGCATTACATAATGATTGCTTCGTTATATCAAATATTAGACTTTAGTTCAGTCCCTTCTTCCTTTCCGAGAAACTAATATACATGTTCATTGACAAGAGTCCATGAAAACTATGCATGATTCCTAGGAGGAACAGAGCTGAAAAGGAATACGACATACAGGAGAAAATGAGGCACCATAAGATTTAAAAATAGTCTTACTGAAATGTAAACTATTACTCAAACTAATATATTTTCAAAATGTAGACATCTGTGCTCAAGAGCAATGGCATGACACTTAAAGTTCATCAATTGCTACTTTGATTTATTCACCTATTAAACACTGCGTGCCTATTATGGACATGTGATTTTTAAAAAAATGAATATAGCATCACCACTGCTCTTTACCAGGAAAAGGACAAGTCAGACAACAATTATGATAGTGTCACACAGAGGTAAGCTACATTCGAGAGAAGCAGAGCTCTCTCTAAATGCTCAATCCTGAAGATGGGCATTTATTAGAAAGGACTAATGCTTGGGTTAGGTACTGAAGAATATGTAGGAGTTAGCCATACAGAAGACCAGAGAAATAGTTTTCCAGAAAGAAGGAAGAGGAGGTGCAAAGGCATAGAGGCATAAAAGAGACTGGGGCATTGTAAGGACACCAGGTTTGTCAATATTTCAGAGATACAAGGGGCTGCCATATGGGAGAATAGTGAGAGGGGAAGCTAGGGGTTGGAGGAGGCTGAATCTTGCATCTCAAGTTTAGAAAGGATCTTAGACATCATTTAGGTCTGTATTTCTGAATTCCTCTGGCATCCTGACATTCACCAGCCATACAGTTACGCTGACTGATTTTGTACTCTTGGGTCTTTAAATGCAAAGCTAATCCCACTATCATTTGTGGCACTAAAAGAAATTTAACTTTTTGAGATGAAACCTGGAACTAAAGAACTTGGCTAGCTATTGTAAATTTCACTAATAAAGATAACCAGTACTGATCTGGGGTTAGGCTAAAATATCCAATGTTTATATGTGTCCCTTCACAGCATTTCGGAAAGATGACAAATAAGCAAGTATCTGGATTTATCCTAACTCCAAAGAGAACATATCCAAAAGCAAGGTTCTTAAGACTTCTACAAACACCAGAAGACTTCTGAGTGCAAGTGAAGAGGGACAGCTCACTTTAATCCCCAAGATTCATTGTCTGAAGCACCACTTACATTCACTTTCCCTACAAACTCTGTGGAAGCAATTACTAAGTGTGATCATGATTCTACTGACCAGACAGTTCGCGGTGCAAGAGAATAAAATCAACCATATTAATTTCAGCTGAGCAAGAGGAGGGTACAAGTGGCACATGCCAAGTAGAGAAATTGCAGCTCCTCAGAGAAAGCAATTCAATTCACAAGCTCTAATTCCAAGGTAAGATTACAAATGATGGAAAGCACAAAGCAATCGCATATAAAAGTCCAGGTAATGTCAGCAAAAAAGGAAAGCATCCTTCAATAAGCAAGAGCACCTCTCAGCTTGTTTTCTTCTATAAATGTGACACATATTTCCACATTAGACACTACTTAATCAGCAAGAGGTCAAAAGAGGCAAAACAATTAAAGTCGAGAGTAAAAACAGAGGCACATCTCCCTCTTTCACACTGTATGCATCACACAAGATGAAATGAACCAGGACAGGGAAATAAGAAAAAAGGGAAGGGCACAGTCACCAAGCAGCAGCAGCTAATGGGAACACACATCGAAACCGCAAAAACTGGAAAAGGCATAGTCTTTCCACAAGCAGTAGCAAACATTCATCTCAGTGGCTTAAGGTCTAAGAAACCAAGCCTGGGAATCAGACAGACCTGAAGTCAAGTACCAGCTCTATCTCTTCTAGTTAATTGGCCGTGGGCAAATTATTTAACAATAGAAATGTTCAATTTCTCCATCAGCACAATCTCATAGGCATATTGAAAGATTAAATCAGTTACAATGAATGTATAGCCTTCAGAGAGTCTCTAACACAGAACAAGCATTCAATGAATTTAAGCTCAGAAAAAAATGCCTGACACACATCAAAAATGGAATAATCGTTTGTTGGATAAAATTGTAAGAAAGAAGAAAAATTGCTTTCTTTTGTGTTTGGTAAAACAGTGGCCAATAACACCACTGAAAACCGTCAGTACAGAATGAAAGTCTGACATGGCCAGAGAGAAAGTCTCTATACATTCTCATCTTCATGGAAGATATCACTAATGATATCTAATCATTAAATGACCCTATTTTACTTGTGTAGCATTAATAACTGAATCTGTTGATGAGTTATTTTATTATTTTTCATTTTATTTTTTGTAGCGGGAAAAGTCTTTAAAAACTTAATAACCCAATACCTTTGTTCACTGATGAGAGACTATGGGCCAGAAAAGTTATGACAATTTTAACCCAAAGTTCTACCATCAGAGCAAGAGCTGAGAATAGTGGTTAAGTTCATAAGCTCAAAAGGCAGGCAAAGGTGGGTCCAAATCCTATCTTAACGACTTTCTAATAGAGACACTTGGAGCTAAATATTAACCCACTTTGAACCTCCATTCCCCCATCTATGAAAGACAAATTATGGCACTGTCCACTTCACATCTTTGTTTTGGTTATTTGGAGAATTAAGTAAGAGGTTGCATTTAAGGATCTTAGCAGACTGAGAGGCACATAGTAAGCCCTTGATAAATGTTAACTTCAATAATGATTTTTATGAATATGAATCAGTAATGCAACATGAGACTCTTTATTCCAGGGTATTTTTGCACTCAGTCCTCTAATACACTTCTATGAAATTTTAGCTTCCAAGATTATGTGCCATTCACATTTTTTCCAAACAAGAACATTTAAGGAAAAGAAAACAATGAACAATGAAACGCAAAGGGACTGCTACTTTGACTTCTTGATCTTCTGTTTGAGATCCTCCAAAACAGTTCCCAAATAAGCTCCTAGCTATCTTATAGAAACCAGGCATTCTGAACTTAGCTACTAGCAGCCTCCTTGGAAATAGGAGAAAGGGAATATTCTTCCTGCTTTCCTGGAAATAAGTGCTGCTCTCTCCCTTTAAGAAGGGGTTCAACGTGTCTGGGAGAAAATCCCCTGAAAGGTTTTGGGAGGAGGGAAGAGCCCAGTGCAACTTCCAGGAGTCAGGCATTAGCTATTTTCAAGACATTATTTGGGAGAATGACACCTGTGGCAGGTTTCTGAAAAAGGGGACTTTTAAATACTTCATGAATTTTCAAAAAAGTTAATGCCCTTTAACTTGGAACAACGGGGTCCTGTTTGTTTGACTACAGACTCATGAAGAAGACAGAAATGCCAAAGGAATGAGCAGTCCTACCTAGAACTTTTATTGCCAAATGCCAAGGAAGATCTACTCCCAGCCTTAGGGAATTTTCTTCTTTGAATAATCCCAAGGAAATCTTTTTTCATCTTTCCAATACTTTGAGAGAGGAAAGAGGGAGAAGTGCCTTCAAGTGGCATTTCAAAAATAGTGGCCAGCAGGGGTTAGGGCTAGAGAAAGATAAACCAGAAGTGATCTGTGCCAAACTAACATGAGGATTCCTGGTGGGGAGACGTCTTCAATACACGCAGGCACTGGGGGAGGGGTGGGGAGCTGGGGAGAGAGATCTTTGTTCATCAGACCTAGCTGGGACTTAGAGAGGCCATCAAGACATTTCCTATATACATTTAATATGTGCTTTGCATTTTTGTGGTTGCTACTGGAAAACTCAAAACAATATTTTCTGTACAGGGTAACTGCTTTGATTTACCTCACAATTTATATAATTAGCAGTTTATATTCTTTTTACTCATTTAATCTTTATAACCTATATGGTACTAAGCAAAATAAAATGGAAGGAATAGGTGTTGACACAAACTGCTCTGCTGGGTTTAAATTCCAGCTTTACCACCACCAGCTAAGCCTCATTCTCCTCATCTAAATGAAGCTAATAATATCCGCCTTCCTTGCAGAGTTATTGCGAAAATGACTGGTAATGTATAAAATGACTGACAGATAGAAGAAGCAAATTAAATAACTATTGCTATTATGTTGTTGATTTCATACCCATAAAAGAGATTTAGAAAAAAGGGAAGAGAAATTAAGCAACTCTCCTGATGCCCCTAAGTCAACAAGTGGTGAATCTAGATATGGCAGGAGATGCTAAGTGTCTATATTCAGTTTCTCTTTCTTAGTAGCAGAAACTGGAATTATTCAAAGAGGCAATGTGCTCAGCTAGCAGATTATCATTTATTATCTAGCCTTCTCTTTAGCTACAGAAAATTTTAAATGGGACATACAGATTCTCCTTAAGTGAAGGACAGACAGCTGATATGCCTTTTTTTTACCCTCTTTATCCCTTAGGTTCCTCTCTGAAATATAGGTGTGATGGCTGAAGGAGCTTCTGCTGCCTTTTTGGAACATGAGGCTACTCTGAGAATGAAAGTCATATACCGAGGCTGGTGGAGCACTGAGAAAGAAGCATCTGGAATGATCCTGGAGCTGTCATACAAATAGGGAGTGCCAATTCTGGACCTGTTTTATGTGAGGGAATAAATTTTGTATTTGAAATGCTGTTTCTTCTGGCCTCTGTTACTAGCAACTAAATACAGTTCCTAACTGCTACATCAGGACTTTCTTGGAAAGCATGTAGGGAGACTTACTGTCCCCCCTACTATGGAAATTCCTTAATCTTAAAACAAACAGAGTTACTTAGTCAACGCCCCAAAATGCTTCTTCTCAGAAGAGGATTATTAAAACATAATTTTCAATTTCATCTTACATAAGGAACAGTTTTTCCCACTGTAATGGAAAATAATGCTTTGATTTAATACAATTCAACAGATATTGCCTAAGTACCTATATGCAGGTAGTAGGGAGGACACAGAGATAAGGACACCTCCTGACCTCGAGTATCTTACAGTCTCGTTGTATTCTTTTTTCATTAGAGAAATTGTGGGTTTACAGAAAAATCTGCATAAAATAGAACGTTGCCATATACCACCCTATTATTAACATCTTGCATTAGTATGCTACATTTTTTTACAATTGATGAAGGCATATTTTTATGACTGTACTATTAACTATAGTCCATGGTTACCTTAGGGTCCACTGTGTTATGCAGTTTCTTGGATTAAAAAAAAAATTCTAGCAATATAGATGCAGTTATTGAGACTACAGCATAAATAAGCATCATTCTTGTTTTCATAGGGCTTATGCTATAGTGGAGGGAGAGAGAGAAGCAAAAAAGAAGCAAGCGAATAAATGAACAAAATAATTTCACTTAGGGTTTTTGAGATAAAGCCCTTCATACGGGGGGGAAAGAGAAGATCTATTCGAAATGGTGACATTTGAGCTGACTCCAAGAAGGAGGCAGTCATTCAGACAGAGAACAGGAAATGAAAAGATACGAGCCAGAAAGAACTCTAGCTGATTCCAGAATCAGAAAGAAGGCTAGCAAGCATGGAATGTATGGAGTAAGAGTGGGCATAATAAGAGAAAAAGTCAGAGAGAAAGGAGGGTCAGATTCTATTACGACTTGTAGACTATGATAATGCATTTAGATTTCATTAGAAATGGAATAAGTGACATGGGAAGTCACCAAAAGATTTTAAAGCAGGGAAGTAAGAGTCAGATTGCTCTGACTGCTGGATAGAAAATGGACTAGAAGACTCAGAGAGGAGCTGCAGGGATGCCAGTTTTAGGAGGCCAATATTGTCACCCAGATGAGATACCATGGTGGCGGGGATCCTGTGGTAGCAGTGGACTGGAGAGAAATGGGCAGATTTGGTACAAATCTTAGGGCTGGAGTCGCTGGACTTGGGTTGCATTTTATAGCAGCAACAGGAGTCACCTATTCAGTGGGGCTTCCTTTGAAACTTACTTGAAGAGTCAAGGGGCTAAGGAAATATCTTATTTGCATTCCTTGATCCTGGACTGACTATTAAAATATCAATGTGCAAAATAAACTTTACTTTACAGACAGGAAAAATTCCTCCATCTCTCTGACATATGCCTAACAACTTTATCATTTTCCTGATTTTCTAACATTTCACCTTAAAATCCTAGCACCATGTGGAAATGAAGTAATAGGAGCACACAGCCTCATCCAAAAACCCCCAACAGCAAGCAGTTGTTTTATAATCAAAATGTTAATTCTGCATAAATTATAAAACATCATCAGAATGGTCTAATAGTGCACCTTGACCTTCTAACGCATATTCTCACCTTTCCCTTAATTTTACATCTGGAATACCTAGTTACAGGAGTAGAGATGAAATAATTGTTTGGGAGCCTTTTCCTCTTGCTGCTTAGCTGCCAATGAAGTCGACAAGCTCTCTAAGTCTAGACGAGGCTGGTTCTCCTTTCCCTACTTTTTATTACCTTCTTTCCCTTCCTTATGTCATCTTTTTCAGCAAAGTGCATTAATACAAAGAAGTCTGGGATGGAATCATGTGGATTACAGGAGGCCTTGGGGTAACTTGAATCAAACTCTGGCACAAGGCTCTCATTGTCTGAAAATGTTTGCTTGGTAGGAAATGACAGTTTTACATTGTGCCTGGCACATTAACAACACTGAAAACTGAAGGAAGAAGTTACCTTAACCGAGTACTACCATGGACCTGGAGCTCAGCTAGCTCCTTTCCTACATGTGTTCCATTTTTATTTAATCTGCCCAGCAAGGCTACAGAACATACTGCCTTCTCAATTTACAGATGAGGAAACTGAGATTCAACACAATCAGGCTATGTTTCCACAATGGCCTACAATAAGTGATGGTGCTGCAGTTGGAACAACTCCGAAGCCTCTGCACTTCCTCTATGTCACACTCCCCTAAGCTCACTGTAGCAGCAGAGTGGTGAATGTGGGTCTGAAGATGTGGATTCAAGTCTGAGCTCAACCACTCAGCAATCAGGGACCCTGGATAAAAGAACACAATTTTTCAGAGCCTCAGCTTCACCACCCTTGTGGAGTTTGGGGAGAGCAATGCAAATGAAGGGATTCTAAAAACTATATTTTATGACTAATCAGTATAAATTAAAGAAATGAAATAAACCCTGAATACGTAAATGATGGGGAAAATAATTGAATTTATTTTGCCTATAAGCAATTTGCCTCTTAAGAATAAGTATTTTCTCATTTATTAATTATTTTCTCAAGTAATTAATAAAGATATTCAATAATGAATAAATCCACCAAGACCTACCAACTTTTATAATATATTAATATAATAATAAGAATATTTCACACTTACTGAGTGCTTAGCCTTTACCAGATTCTCTTTGAAGTGTTAACTCATTTACTCTTCAAAACCCCTGAGGGGGCAGATGTAGCTATAATTCCCTTTTTATAGATGAGAAAACAGGGGCATAGCGAGGTGAAGAATTTGTCAATTGAATATGAGGATGCAAATCCAAACAGCTCTGCTCCCAAGCTTACCCCTTAATTATGATGCAGGACTACACCCATCCTGAAAATCAATTCTCAAATAATTCATTATTCTTTTTACAGAAAAATATCATCTCTTGAAGGGTAAAACCTCTCTGGTGAATGTTAAAATACTCCTGTGCTGTGTTAGTGGAATGGAAACATTCAAGATTGATATTTGAGGGTGTTTCACTGGCCTTCCAAAGCAGATTCAGCCCTTCCTAATCTGACTTTTCACCATGACAGTCCTGGTGACTCATGACAGGCTAATGATTTCCTTCCCTCTAAGAGTTCGTCTCTGTCGGTCTGTTCCTGCTGTCTTCATGCGGTAATCTGGGATTAGTACAGAAACATCAAACATGAACTTGCAGCTGAAGAGTTCCAAACTCCCTGAAGGAGAAAGTTAGATACAGACGAACTGTCGATAATGATACCATAAGGGACAAAGAACTGTGTAATGCTTTCGTCAACATCCTGAAGCCAACGTTTATAGCCACTGCTTACATTTTTAATTTACAGCAAAAGAGTAGATGTGCAGCTACTCACCAGAAACTAATCTGGCTCGCTCCTCCTCAGAGCACCTTAAAGTTTTTCCAGAATCCAGTGAAGCCACATCATATGCCATTTACCTCATGGGCTGATTTCCTGAGCTTCGAAAAGGGGAGAAAGATGCCCAGGAGATTGGGAGTGAAAACTACTAGAGAGATTTAGTGGGGTCTCAACTGGGAAATGCAGGAAGCAAGAGTTAAACACCTCTCTATACTTTTTCAAAGTGCAATATGTATGTGACTATGATCAAACAAGGTTGAAATTTAAATCAATTAATATTTAGTAAATGCCCTATTATGTGCCAATCCCTGTTCTGGATACGTTCCCACATATTATTTTATGCAACTCATAAAAACAAATAAAACTATGAACATCTATTCAAGTTATAGAAGCTTAATATTTAAATGTAATGGAGCCCTGATGTCAAGGAGAAGCAGTTTAGATTTCTCCATCCATCTCTCACTCAATGCTAAGG
The DNA here is from genome assembly GCF_023851605.1 of Tamandua tetradactyla. Taxonomy (NCBI): domain Eukaryota; kingdom Metazoa; phylum Chordata; class Mammalia; order Pilosa; family Myrmecophagidae; genus Tamandua; species Tamandua tetradactyla. The sequence continues at coordinate 37,022,579 of NC_135346.1, read as the reverse complement.
ATTATATAGACAACTGCCTATAGATTTTTCTTTTTGTTCCATCATCTAATCTAGTTCATATTTCTCAGGTGCAAAATAATTACTGTCCAGGGTTAAAGACACCAAATCTTATTTACTGTGCTTCATGGTCAATTTCAGGACATTTCAAGGGTATTGTCAGGGCCTCTGTGTACAACTGAGCAGGTTGCATCCAGCAAGAATGTGCCTGGCTGAGAAGGTAATGGGGGCTGAAACCCAGACTCTGCCCTACTGTGTAGCCAGCTCAGCTGGGAGGGGGCGGAGTCACCTTTTTTGCATTCATTTGTCCAAAAAGGGGCCACATTTTTAAAATTCACAAAAGGTCCAGATTGAATAACCGTTGCCCTGATTATTTTGATTACAGGCGATTTTCGCCTTAGTAGGTGACTTAAAAAATGAAGTATTTAGATATAAGTTCACTCTTCCTTTAGTTATCCATTTACCCCTATTTCCCCACCAGAATGTGAAGCTTCATCTACTCACAGAACCTATTCACTCTTTTCTGTAACCCCAACATCTAGCTCAAAGCCTGGAATATAGGTGATCAGTAAAGGACGGTAAAGTTAGCCAACTGTTCTAGTTTACAGCTGCTGGAATGCAATATACCAGAAACAGAATGGCTTTTAAAAAGTGGAATTTAATAAGTTGCTAGTTTACAGTTCTAAAGCCAAGAAAATGTCCCAATTAAAACAAGTCTATAGAAATGTCCAATCTAAGGCATCCAGGGAAAGATACCTTGGTTCAAGAAGGCCAATGAAGTTCAGGGCTTCTTTCTCAAGTGGAAGGCACATGGCGAAACACAGTCACAGTTTCTCTCTCATCTGGAAAGGCACATGGTGAACATGGTCAGGGTTCCTCTCTCATCTGGAAGGGCACATGGTGAACACGGCATCATCTGCTAGCTTCTTCTCTTGGCTTCCTGTTTCATGAAGCTCCATGGGAGGCATTTTCCTTCTTCATCTCCAAAGACTAGTGGACTCTGCTTCTCATGGCTATGTCGTTCTTCTCTGCTCTCTCTGAATCTCCTTCATTCTCCAAAATGTTTCCTTTTTTATAGGACTCCAGAAACTTATCAAGACCCACCCAAATGGATGGAGACATGTCATCACCTAATCCAGCTTAACAACCACTCTTGATTAAGTCACATCTTCAGGGAGATGATCTGGTTACAGTTTCAAACATACAGTATTGAATAGGGATTACTCTGCCTTTATGAAATGGGTTTTGATTAAATCTTTCCTAGGGTCCATACATCCTTTCAAACCAGCACACCAACTTTTAATTGTAAATTTAACATATAACGAGCTCTATTTATATGTCAAGCCTGTAGTAATCCTCATAAACTCACAAAACCCCATAAGGTAGGCATTATAATTAGTTCTATCATCATTCTTTAGCTTAGGAAATTCAAATATGTACTTATTTGATATATTTAATAGTATTAAATCATAGTACGATCTCCCTGAAATATGAAACAAGAAATAGTGCTTGTCACTACACAGTCTTCTGATATATACATACATTAAAATTTGCAAAATAAATATTATATTGCATCAGAATTGTGATCTAATATATAAAAGTTCTCCTTTGGCTGGATATTTAGGCTCCTTCTAATTCTCACTGTTAAAAATAACTATTCCTGTAATAATCCTTTGTCTTAATTCCTGATAATTAACTTAGAATAGATTCCTAGATATACAATAACTGAGTCAAAGAGAATGGAGCTTCTAAAGACTCCAGATAAACATTTTTCCCCCTTAACATTTACCCTTTAATTTTTCTTCTGCTTTAAAGTGATAAAAGTTTTCAAGTTTATGCAGAATAATTTACTCAGCATTGTTCTATTTCTTTTTCTGGCTCACACTTTAGAATAATTTTTCTATTACTATCACTACTACTAGCATTAAAAGCTAAGATTTATAGAGTACTTCCCAAGGCCTGGGCTCAGAAATTCACACGCATTATCCCATTTAATTATTGCAAAAGCCTATGGTGTCAGGAGGGTGTTAATTTCATTTTGTCTGTGGCATACAGAGCATTAAGCATAAAGCTAATCATCGAAGCCCTGGTCTGCTTTTCATGCAGAGCTGTGATGCTGACCACTCTTCCAGCTGCCTTTCAACAGAGAGAAATCTCAAGGAGTGGTCACTTGGAGTATTTATGCTAAGGTCAATAAACCTATAACTCTGTATCTGTTGGTAATTTATTCACAATGCACTTCCACATATGTTACTTTAATCACCAAATCACCTCCACCTCTACTGAAGACTAGATCTTTCTTTTTCACGTTGCATTGGATATATGTCCAAGAATCGAACTCAAGGAAAACAAAGAACAAAGTTCTATGGAAAAACTGTTTTTCAAAGGGAAGCAGCAAAAGACTTGGACTTTGATTGAAGCATGGCCTTTCAATGATCAGTGTTGGGAAATGCATAAAGGAGGGTTGGTTCCTAAATTCATGGCCAGGAACTGGAAAACCAACTGGTACTGTCCATTTTCAGAGCCATGGTGCTGGGCTATACTGATCTTATAATAAGAGCCCCAAATAACAACCAAATCCATCCACCTTCAAATCCCTCTGAAAGTGATGCATGTCTCACTTGTATGACTATATTTCCATGCTTTAAAATGAATTGCAAGTAAGAGAAATACTTACATTGCTTTGATCAGTTATAATTAGACTCCTGAGCAAAATGTTGAGGTCACTAGAGTGTCACTGGCACACTTGTATCTTCTTTCAAAGTCCCCCACTCTTTCCTAAGCAGACTGAGCTCTTCTTGCTTTCCATGAACAGAACCCAGTTGTGCAGATGATTTTTTCCACAGACCCTTGAGAAAAAGTACTGTGCAGTGGTTAAATACCTGGATTCTGGGAATCATATTTCCTGGGTTCAAATTCTGGTTCTGCCACTAATTAACTGTGTTTTTTTCTCTTAAGCAAGCAATAAATCTGCAGCCTCAATATCCTTATCTCTGAACTAGTATTAATGCTGTACGGTTGTAAGGATCAGGTGACTTAATACATGTGAAAGCACATGGTAAATGTTTGGTTTTGTTATTTTTTTAGTCTATCCCATCAAGTAACTTTTCTCATGGCACATTCCCATTCACCCATCTGACAAGTGAGAATATGGTTAGTATACCTAAATTCTGCAGAACTTAGAATGACCAATTGATTTGGCATATTATTCGTAGGTTATTTACCTGAGGAGAGACAACTACCAAAGAGTTACAAACTGAAACACAAAGAAATGAATTCTCAAGGAAGAATTTGAGGTTGATGGAGAAGATTTTCATAAAGGATCCTTAAGGAATCTTAGAGTACACGTGAGATCTTAGAATGTTTGAGCTGGAAGGAACTTTGGAAATAAACCAGTCCATTCTTCTCATTTCACATGAGGGGAAGCTGAGACCCAGAGAGATGGAGTTACTTAGTCCAAATAACCCAGAATTCTGTGTCTATAATCCAATATCATGAATGGTAGCCTCATTCTCTTTACACCAAATTTTGTGTTATTTCTCATGCCTACAAAAATTTTGCAAAACATTCTTTAAAAATTGTATATTAATAGAAGCTGCAAAATGAAAACCAATGCTGAAAGTCATACAAAGATGTTTTTTTATCCTGGCGATCTCCTCAAACATCTCCATTCATAAAGCATGGACCTAAATTCCTAAGCCACAACTCTCAGACCTCCCTCCCTCTGTTTTCCCAAGACTGTTCCAGTCTTGGCACTCTCATCTGAGCAATATCCAGGCAAATTTGAACCCTGTCCACTCCTTCGATCTCCCCTCCTACCCCTGAAGCCATGACCTGCCTCTTGCTCTCTCTTCTTGTGTACCTTCTCCTCAACCCTGAATTCTGACTATTAGGACACTACCGATACTTTGAGATATATCCTGCTTGCCCTATACCCCAATAAAATATTCCCTTGATCCTCTACATCCAAATCCAGTTTACTTATTCTCCAGAACAATGAGAATTTTACCGTAGCCCTATATCTTATGGCTACTTCTATCCAAATCTTACCACCCCTGCTATACTAATAGCATAGGGGAGATTTTTGCTTTACTTCAACTTATTTGAGCCTCAGTCATAGACTATTTTTCAGGTATATGTACCTCCTACTGTAAAATAATAGCAATGCTTCTTATACCGAGGTGCTTCAGCAGCCAGGATGGAAAGGAAGAGTTAAAGTAAGTGGATTAACTACCCACCATTTCAACCAGAAACAGAAGCTGAAATTTATCAAGTTCCCATTATATGGAAAGTATAAAAAAGTTTCTCCTGTTTTGTTCTTTAGCTAATATTTCCCTCTTGGTCCAATATAAACCCGCATGTATTTTAAATAATTTTTGTTATTTTGGGGAAAAAAAGAGATCATTACCTAAACAGCCAAATGATAGGAGCATATAATTTATAAAAGTAGAAATACAAACACTAGGCAAACAAATTTTAAAAGTTATCCTCACAAGGAAGAGAGAAATCCCAATTAAAGCAATCTTAAAGTGCTAGTCTAAGCCCATAAAATTAGTAAAACATTCCTTAAGATGAAAACTATTGTTGACACAGATATGAGAAAGTCAGCTCCCATATACATTGCTGGCTGCAGAGTAAAATTGACAGAAACCTTCTAAAATCAGAATGGCAGTACAGTAAAAACTGTAAAAATATTCTCACCCTTAGATCCAATAAATCTATTTTTGTGAATGTCCTCCAAAAATAATTGAACAGAGGCTAAAATAGTGTATTACTGCAGTATTCATTGCAGCATTACTGAACCAGGAAGCAATCTAAATATGCAACAATAAGGCAATGATTTAGTAAATTGCAATGGATCAACATGATGGAATTTTATACTGTTAAAATTATTGTAACTGCATAGAATGTAGAAAATGTTTATGATGTACAGTTAAATGAGAAATGCAAAATACAAAACAGTACAGTAAAATATACATATGCAGTGAAAGATTCAAGAGCAATATATAAAAATGAAAACATGCAGGAGCTGAGTTCAGGCATCAAGCTAATAAGGGTTTTTTTTTTTTTAAATGTATAATGCTCTCAAAACATCTTAGAAAACCATCATTTTCATTATCCAAGCTATTTTTACATCAGCCATTTTCTCACGAATCCACGTAATTTCTTTGTTTTTCTACAGTGGTGCCCTCATTAACTAAACTAATAAGCTTAGGGACTTGTATATGAATTATTCATTACTTTAAAATTAAGTTTAAGTAGCTTACAGCCCTGCCTTATCCCTATAAATTCATATGCTCTAAAATTTTCCATGTTTTGCTCAAAACTCACCTCCTCCGGGAAGCTTTCCTTCAATGAGTGGTTCTCACAGATTCAGATGGCCCAATTGTTCATTATCTGCTCAATAATTAATGTATGTATTTCTATTTGTTTATACAGCACTTGGAAGCATTCTTCAGTTGTTAGATTATGCATGTTCTTCTCTTCCTAAACAGATCTCAAACTCTCAAGAGAACGTCTTCTATTTTTTCATCACCATTTCCAATTAAGCCAAGTACAATGGCTTTTATAAAGGGAATATGTAGTAAATTTGCTCATTGGATTGACCCTTAAATTTTCTAGCCTCAAGATATCTTGCATTTTGCTTGTAAATACAACCACCAATAAATGTTTTCCAGTGTGCAAAACCAGTATACGTTTGGCTTGTCTTTTAGCTTTTCAGACCTAACACTTGCTTATACTTTCTGCTAATATACCTACATGTCTGACATGCTGGAATAATGGTTCCAATGAATGTGTTTTTGCTATACATCATGTATAAGCTTTCATTCATTGTCCACCTAATATTCTAGGTAAGTCTTTTGTATTCTAACCTTATGGTGAGTGTAGAAAATTAATCTCAGCTTCATAGATTTCGAATATAATTTGCTCAATGAATACGGAAATCTGAAATATATAGTCTGATTAGAATACAATTTTAGCTGGTGGAGAGTGATGCAGGTATGTTTGAAATAAAAAAAATAAGTGATAGAAATAACTTACAACAGGTGTACTAACACAAAATTGAGGCTAATGGAAGAAAATAATATGAGTTCTTAAGAAATGTATTATTAAATCAGATAGTAGAATGAAGCACTATATATATAAATGAAAATTTCCTTTGATTGGAAAACTTTTGGATATTTTAATTTACTTGTAACTGAGATTTACATTTCCTAGTATATAATTTTTTTAAAAAATCCATGAACAAACATTAAACTTAAGTGAAACTACAAACTATAGTTGACAATAAAATTATAAAAATATGCTTTCATCATCTGTAGCAAATGTACCATGCCAATAAAAGGTATTAATAATAGGGGAGTATATAGCAACCCTGTATTTTATGCATCATTATTCTGTAAATCCTCTAATTCTGTAAATTCTCTAAATCATTATTCTGTAAATTCTCTAATCAAAAAATTTTTTTACAAATGTCAAGCTACCACAATAGCAGAAAGACATTAGTAAGAGGTTCACAATTGTGATTTTGGCCTTAAAGTTTATTTTTAAATAGAAGCACTGAATAAATTATTGTGTCTATTAAAGTAAAAAAACAACAACAAAGAAAACACTTCCACCCAAGATCATATTGTTTCAAACTTTTCTGAAACTCTTCCTAAAAGACAACATATCTTAGCAATATTTTAGCAAGTATTGTCAACAGGGTTTAGTTGTGGTTAATGATTTAGAATCCTGCAGAGATAGAAGGCCATTATTTTTGGCGTGAATAAATAAGAGGTTTAAAGCATAGGTAACAGGGCTTCGGGTGTGTCCCTTTTATGTCCCCATGCATAGTCTATTATTGCATTCAACACTGTATATTTATTCATCCAAGTATCAATGAAAATGTTTCCTATGGGCCATTTATGGGTCAGGCAGTGTGCTAAGGTCATTGCAGTGAATGATTCAGCCACTGTCCCTACCCCCATGAAGCTTAGCATACAAAAGAAAATAGATATTAAACAATTCTAGAAATAATCAATTATACTTCTAATATAAAGGGAAACACAGGAGCTATGAGATTATATAGCAAGAGGTGAAAAATCTAGCCCCAAAGAACAAAGAAGGTGTTCTTGGAAAAGTGAGTTCTGATGGCTGAGTGGAGGCTAGCCAGACAAATGGGAGGGATAACATTTGTTCCCAGAAGCAGAAAGAGCAAATGAGAAAACTCTAAGATGGAAGGGATCTTGGCATGTGCAGGGTGCTATGAAAAAAGAACATTGCATCCAGCATACCTAAAATGAGGAGAGTGGGGCAAAATGCGCCTGGCAACTGGGCAGGGGCTAGAAGGCATGGGACCTGATATGCCAAACTGAGGATTTGTGATTTTGTCCCAAGAGGAAAGGTTACCAATAATTAGCTGCATAAAGCCTGGTCCTCCATGTTTGATGGTGAATATTCCTATTTCATCATCCTAGCACCTTGAATAATGCTTGAAGAAAGGAAGGGAGGGAGGGAGAAATGGAAGGAAGGAAGAATTGTTCTCTCCATCAAAAGAATAGATTCTGAATTAACCCAGGTCTCTGATTTAGTGGGGGTAGGAGAGGGAAGATTACAACAGCCACTACTGTTTTATGGCGGCAATAAAATATGTACTATGTAATATAAAATATGTATACTTATATATAATTAATAACTTAATATATCACAACCAATGTCCAAAGGAAAATATTAAGATGTTGCCAGAAAAGTAGACTGCTCCAAAATCAAAGCAAAAGTCTGGCCAGGACAGGATCCCAACAGCCTCCCTGGACAACTATCAAACCATAAGCAAATGTTTTGAGGTTATAGAGTCAAGCAGCATAAGCCTTCAGAAGTTTCCCTAGCAGCATGCCAGCTTAACAACACAGACAATATCTAGAAGAAAAGTGCTGTCCTCCAACAGTGACTTGGGAGGGTGATGTGCAGAGACGAAATTTAGTGCTTTGATTAGGACCTGCTCCCAGGGTGTTTTTATGATCAGGGGGTGCTTTGTTGCTAGTCCTTTTCCCTCAGTGGAATTCATGCATGCAGAGGCCTTTTATTTTCTAACATGCAAATAAAAATTTTCTAAGGTTTCAAACATATTGCCTTCTTCATTGTATACCACTTGATAGTCTACCTTTTTCTTTCTTTCTTTAATTTTTGAAGACAAACTTTGATCACCTCATTCCCCTGCTCCACCTCCAGTAGCTCACCATCGTCTATAGAATAAAAGACAAACTTTCAAGCTTGCATTGGAATACGCCATACTTCCCACCTGCCCCACATGCTTGTCTCACCTTCCCTCCCCACCTACCCCAAGTGTTCACTGTGATCAAGCCACTCTCTTGCTTATCAGATTCAGAGACAGACACATCAGCTCCATTTGTTTCTTTTTCTTCTTTCTTCCTTTTTGTCTTCACCTACTGTCAGATAATTGGTTCTCCAGTTAAAACAGAATACCTTGCAGACTAAAGACACAGGAAACTTAACTGTCTAAAACAAATATCAGAGGTTCTCCCATTTAAAAAGTTTCTTGTACAAAACAGAACTGTGATGACATCAGGTTTATTCCCAGGATGACTGCCCAACTAAAGCCATGGTAGTGATACTTCATAGTGATGATTTTTTTTAAGTAGCTTTACAACTCCTTAAAGGGAATTAGTTAAAAATGTAGACTTCTGTGCATGCTCCCAAATATTGTATTTGAACAGTCTATATTGAACCTGAGAAACTGCATTTGTAATTAGCATCATAGATGTGTTTTAGTGAAGTGGCCCAAAAGGTGATACTTAGAGAAATCTTGTTTAGCAGTTTTGGGGTAAACTTCCTATATTTTAGAAATCCTGCTCTTCTAATTAATTTATTTCTCTACTGATATGCAGAAGGCAGAATTCAGCCACATATCTATGTATTAGTTTGTTAAGCTCCTGGAAAGCAATATACCAGAATGGAACAGCTTTTAAGAAGAGAATTTAATAACTTGCAAGTTTACAGTTCTGAGGCCATGAAAATGTCCAAATGAAGACATCAACAAAAGGCTACCTTCACTCAAGAAAGGCTGATGCCACTCAGAACACTTCTGTCAGCTGGGAAGTCACATGGCTGGTGTCTGCCAGCTTTCTCTCCCAGTTTCTCATTCCATTAGGCTTCACTGGGGGCATTTTCCTCTCACATCTCCAAAAGTCTCTGGCTGTGTGGGCTCTGCAGTTTTTTCCAAAATGTTTCCCCTTTTAAAGGACTCCAATAAACTAATCAAGACCCACCTTGAATGGGTGGAGTCACATCTCTAGCTAACCAAAAACCACACCCACAATTGGGCATGCCACATGTTTATGGGGATAATCTCATCAAAGGTCACCCCCACAACTGGGAGTGCTACATCTCCCTGGAGGTAATCTAAAGAGTTTCCATTCTACACTACTGAATCCGGATTAAATGACGTGGCTTTTCTGGGCTACACAACACTTTCAAACCAGGACATCTAGTTTCTTGGCAACCAGGAATTCTTTGAGGAAATTGAGAAATGACAATAATTTTAGAATACAAATTCATGGGGGTTTATTTGGTTTTCCACACTCTGAGGTTGCTTGTCTCTAGCTTCACATCTTCAATAAGAAATTATCATGTTGAGGTCAGCCTGACATTGGCATGAAGCAGTGTTTTGAATAGTAGACCGTGGGTTGATACTTTTTTCTTGGCCACATTTATTCTCCAAGGAGCATGTCTCTTCATAGGAATCAAGTTTTATTCCTCAACTACATTTTAAGTGTCTACCACTTTTCAGTGGGTGCTAGTTTCAGGATTTGAGCAAGTTTTTATTCAGAATTGTTTTTAGTTTCATGAAACTGCCATCTCATGCTACACTATTGTATATATTGGTATATCCAGCATCAGGTAAATGACAAGCAGGAAAGAGCCTTCTTGGAAAATGTAACGATTTATTGGTAGTTTCTTGGGGCTGGCAATCTAGCATTGAACGGAGTTTATCAGTGAAAAGCAGACATTAAAGGAGAATTAATCAGAGAAAATCTCTCTGCACCACAAAATCACATGACGAATATTTTTTAAGAGAAATCTTTTTATCTACTCTTTATTGCAAGTTTTCAGATATGTACTTTTCATTGGGGGACTGTTTTTCCACAAAACACTTTTGCTGGATTTTATCAATACTCAACTCTTCATTTTTATCTTTATTTAACTTAGGAAGGTTAATTGTAGCTGAATTAAAGACAACTGATATAGATATGCAATTGGTCAAAGAAAGAACCTCAAAGTATTAAAAAATAAATAAAATTAAACAACTATAACCCTTTACACTGCCAAGCCTTAAATTATCTCTTGGTTCATTTCAGTAATTTTAAACAGACCACCAGAATAAGCTCTGCTCTTGTCCTGTTTGAATTAGCAGTGATATGAAAAACAATGCTTAGACATGTTTTCTCTCTCTCTTATATCCAACTGTGACCATTCTAATTCCTCTATGCATTGTACTATCTCTGGCATGAGTCTATGAATTCCTTGAGAATGGCAGAGACAACACTCCCAGTACCGTGCCTGGATTTTCTCCTTGCCAGGTTGGCCCTCAGAAACAGTTCAGAGACTTAAAGATAATTGGCTGATTATCAGTTGTAGACCTGTGTTTTCTCTCACAAGTACTCTTTATGGTGTGTTCAGCTATCATAAGACAACCAATTGACAATAGCTTATGCAATGAAAGCATTTAATGTTCTAATATACCAAGAAGTAGAGAGTTTTTGGGTTGGTTCAAGTGGCTCAAGAACATCATCCTGGACCCAGCTCTGTCTCAATAACTGTGAGCTTAGCACATACATTACTTCCATCCTCATGTGTCTTCTGTGATGAATGTCAGAGTGGAACAAACTCAATAAATGTTTATGCGCACATAATCATTACTGTTTTAAATGTTATTACTTTATGAGTGATTTTACTTGCTCAGGCGTTCTACTAAAATCAAAACCATCAACCACTTGGCAGATAATTTCTAAAAGTTTCCTTCAATTTCAAGTAGCTGGCTTTGGTTTTGATCTATTTCCTGCAGATGGGATAGTTTGTCCTACCATTTCATTGCCCTTGGATCTTCCCAAATAGGAAGAAAGTCTGGGATAGAGACGTTAGTAAGTGCCTACTGTATGAAGACTGTGGCGTCTTCCCTGATGGCAGGGAGTACCCGTACCTCTGTGCCCCTCCCTTCATGACTGCTCCTCTACATTCGTCCAACAAGGGTGGGTATGGAATTTTAATAAGAACAAAATGCAACCAGATGGATTTGCCGTCCAGCACATGCTTATTCTACACAAGCACCTTTTAAAACAGCATCCTGGTGGGTGTTCTTTTGTAATGGTCAGAAATAACAGAATTTGGAAATGAAGATTTTAAAAATGCTCAAAACAAGGCATAAAAGTGAGGATAAATCAAAAAGCCAAGATGTCAACCCTCAGTTTTGCTCTGAATGGAAACAATGAGATTCACAGGGTGTGTGTTCTGACTGTAAACAAGTCGGGGAGATGAAATGATAAAGGGAGAACAAAGCCCTCAGAACTGCTAAAGGGGCCTCAGTTGCCAAAGGCTGGTGCATTTCATCCAAAGCTGAATCTTTATATAAGTTGCTGAAAGCAATTTCAGTTAATATATATCCAAGAGCACCAACTTCTTATGACTGTAAGGTACTGTTTTTAATCTACTAATAAATAGCTTCCTTTCCTAATTATGTAACAGTGGAGCATGTCACAGTCTCACCTCTACTGAGACCAACCTAAAAGGGAAAAAAGAAAACTATCCTCTCTCTGTGCAAAGCTTTTTTTTTTCTTTTGAGTGGCATGTAACATTCCAAACTTTCTGAACCACTATATTCCACTATAAATGAACAAATAGATAAGCACCAGTTTCCCATAAACATACCAAATGTTTATATCATAAAACAATGGAAACTTTATTTCACAAAAATATTTGAAATGTCCAAGAAATATTTTATAGGCTATGCTCAACAAACTAATCTAAAAAGGCTTGGGGCGAGTGTTTTATGGGGTTTATGGACTTATTCCAAACAGTGAATCATAGCTCTATCATAACAACACAATTTACTGCCAGTTTGGCATTTTAGGTTTTAGTTTTTAAACCCACGATCCACTGGTTGACCTGACATTCAAACATATCAACCACAAGTTGGTGCATAAGGCAATTAAAACACAAGTGAATCCCAAGTAGTTATCTAAAAACCTCACAGAAGAAGATACTGGAGATAGCTCCTGTCTTCAGGTAGTTTATTCTCTTGCTGTGGAGACAAAAGCCAACTAAATGAAGATTTTTCTTTAAACCTATAATTTTTCTTTAACCTACAAATTCTGCTATAATAAAATACAAACCAAAAAACCAGTTGAATGAAATAATGATCTCAAATACAATTTCTCACATGCTATTCTAAAAAAAAATATTTACTTTTTTGTTTGTTTATTTCAGATGCATGGTCCAGGAATCGAACCCAGGTCTCCTTCATGGAAGGGGAGCATTCTACCACTGACCCACCAGTGCACCCCCAGTTCACTATTTACAAGGATTTAAACGGACAGGACAGAATAAAAGCAAGAAATAAACCACCAGGACCAATGAGCAATTGATGGGAATTCAGTCAGGAAAGGCTGCTCTTTATTCCAGCAAGCCCTTAAACCCCAGAAAAAGAAACACTTATAGGGACATTTCTTTTTCTTTTTAACATTTAGCAATAACTTAAGAAAACCAACTAAATTTTTAAAAAATTCTCTATATAATGCATGTATCTATTACTATGCACATGTGTTTTTACTTATACATCTATTTACTCATTCACTGTCAAGGTCTCAGTGGTGACATAATCTGTGACTTAGAGGTCAATCTAGTCCTGAATATTCAGAATCTCAATTTACAAACCCTTCTGTGCTAATTATTCTATGCAGATGTTATGAATTACATGAAGCGGTCATATGATTTAAAAGTGAAAATAATTCAAGAACAAATGTTTCTAAAAGAGGCAATGGCATTAAAAACCACAGGGTTTCTATTATTTTACTGCAAATTTTTTCCCATTCACAGGTATATTTATTACATAATACAATGATTATTTAAAACACAAGTTGGTGCCTAAGGGGAATTAAAACACAATTTGAATTCTTGTGGTTTTACTCCCAATATTCAAACCATTCATAAAATAACTAAAATTCTTTATCTCATACCCCTACACACAAGTACATGCATATTATACATATATATATTCAAATTCCTCATGATGACATATGGTAAATGATGATGAAAATCATATTTTCCTCCCCTGTCTCAATAAAGTATTAACCATGAAAGTAAGAAAATATTTTCTAATATCAATTCAACAAATAGACATGTAAAATTGTTCTAGAAGTGTCGTATAGGGGTATGTGGCCAGATAGAATAAAGAATAAAAACTAAACTACCTAAAGTTCTTCAAAGCGTATCATTCCAAGGATTTCTTTGCCAGTTTGTACAGTCAAGACATTAGTGGACACATACAATTCACTTAAATGTTGTCTAGCTATGAAGACCTCATCCTCATCTTGTCCCAGCCTTGGTGAAGACCTATCTGTCTGGCATGGCCCATGACACCAGCCCCTATCCTGTCTGCCTGCTTTTAACCTCTCCCTACCCTGTCTTGTTTTGTTTGGTATTTTCCCAACCTTGAGAAATGTGCTGGAGAAAATTACACTTCCGGTTTGCTTTTCAAAATAATAACATTAATCTTGTCAGTCTCCTACTGTGAAAATCTCTACCAGATTTCTGCTTCTTACAGGACAGTTTGAATTCCATAGATGGTGTTTGAGATTCTTTGATATCTTCCCCTACTAATCTTCCCACTTGTAGCTGGCTTCATCTTCCTTAGCCACTCAGCCTCACAAGTCATCCATTACTCCATATGTAACAGCTGTGGCTTTCATGTAGCATTTCCCCTCACAGAAATTCTCAAACTGGAGGGTATGTTTGCTCCCCAGGGACCTTATCACAGTGTCTGCAGGATTTTTGGTTGTCACGATTTGAGGTTGAAGTAGGAATACTGTAGGCGTCTAATGGGTAGACACCAGAGATACTGTTAAACATCAAACATCTGCAATGCACATGACAGCCCTTCACAATAGAAAATTATCCAGCCCCAAGTATCAATAGTACCCTCATTGAAAAACCCTGCTCTACCAGGAATATTGTCTATCTGACCAGTTTCCCCACTTCTTAAGGTCTAGCTCAAATGTCTCCTCTTCTGTGGAACAGTCACTGATTCTTCTAGGCAATCAGCCACTACCTCACCATCTCCGTTTCAACACTCACTGCAATCTACACATACAATGAATATCAACTTAACTGCTTATCTCCTCCCTCGTATGTGAACTCTGAAATGCCAAGTCTTACTCTTTCTGTCCTTTTATTAGCCCTTTGAAGACATGGCATAAGTGTTAAATGACTATATATGCTTTATCATATGTTCTACTTTTCCTTCTAGACCTGCATTGTCCAATATAGTAGTAATCAGCCATGCACAACATTTAAATTGACAATTAAAAATACATATAATTTAAGATTCACTTTTTCAGTTGTGCTGGTCATATGTCATGAGTTCAATAGCCAAATGTGCCTGGTGACTACTATTTGGACATGTAGAGAGTTCCACTGGGTAGTGCACCATCAAGACCATAAAATTCATGGGATTTGAGCACCAGGTCTGCATTCATATACATGCCTCCTACACCATTCTTGTTTCATAAACCCTTGCATGAATGAGTGAAGATACAGGAATTTGGTTATGCTAACTTCCATTTACACTATTCATATGGAGAAATATGTGGAATAAAAGCTCAACCAAGAGAAGGACTGTTTAAAACCCCTGCTTCACAATCGTTCAGCACAGAGGACACTTGGTCATAAGTGCCAATTTATGTTCAGGATGAGTAATAAATTAACTCTAGGGCAGCCACAGAAACAGCAGGGAGGGTCATATGTCAGAAAATTAACATTCCAGAGGCCAAGTATTGAATAATTATCAGCTATTTTTACCATTATCAAGAATATTACAACATCATGAGGATGGAAAAGACTTTAGGGGGTCAAGTTGAATCTCAATCCTTCCCTCCATTCTCACTCTCTGAATTCTGAACCCCTTCTACAATATCCCTGCCAAGAGTTTTCCAGCCTTTACTTGGAATCCTTCAATGATCATGAACTTATTGGATTTTTAGTCAATCCTTTTTACTTCAGATGATTCTGAAACATAAAATGCTATGTTTCTCAATGGAAAACCACTGGCATTTTGGAACTGGCAGTTCTTTGTTTCACAAGGCTGTTCCACACCTTTTAGGACATGAAGCATCTCTGGATCCCATTCTCTAAATCACAGTAGCACTTCCCCATCACTGTGGTAGCAAAATAAATGCCTCATATATTTCCAACATCCCCTGGAAGAGTAATACCACCACCTGTTAAAACTGACAAGCAAATATGTGCCTCCTGATTTGACCTTGAGAAAGTATAAATAAGAACACTCAGAAATGACTGAGATTTCCAGAAATGCATGAACTGCATGCAGATTTTGCTTGTTTGCTCTCAGATCCATTCTCCATCCTTTTCCTGTTCTGCTCTGTATCGCAGGGAATTACGTCTCCCAGTCTTCTTTGCCAATTACCTTCTGGGTAGGTTCACCCAATGAGAGGCAATAAAGAGTGGGCTAATGGGAGAAGTCAGGGCATTCAATTGTCTCTTACTATGCCTTCCGCAATGTCTCTACTCTGGCAGAAGCAGCATCTCCCTCATAGATTGACTTCCTGCTTAAGAGCCCCTTTCTCCAGATTCCCAACTGTCAGAACAGCCCAGCCCATGCTTCTCATTCCTGCTTGATGATTTTGGCTTTGATAATACCCCCTTCTCCTGTGGCCTCCTCAGGTCTACATTTGATAGCAGCTTCCTACTAATCCCTGAGTGGTCTGTTACCTCTGGCTTTGCTTTCAACTTTACATCACCTATGTAATAAATTCCCTTTACCGTTAAATTCCGTCTTTTGAAATACATAGAGTTGTTTCTGTTTTTTCTGATTAGGCACTCATAAACAGGGAGATGATATTTTTTCCTACTATACCTACTATATCTTCATCTTGTATGAATAATAAAAAAAAGTAGCCTTTTCATGGCTTACAGAGCCCTAAAGTAGTCACTTTTGAGGAAACTTAGTGGTGTTTTCTTTCCTAGGGATAAAAGTGTAGAAGAAACTGTAAAAACTACAACTACTTATCTCCCCACGACATACATTTCTTTATGGCAGAAGACACCAGTCCCGCAAAGGAGGCTTATTCCTCAGACAGAAAATATCTAGAAGAGTAGAAGATGCAGGCTGCAATTCAAAGGGCCAGCATGTTGGCTTATTTATTCTCTCCATCTACTTTCTAGCTCTGAAAATTTAGGTGGAAAAAAGTAGTTTTCCAGTATCTGACAAAATTCCATCTCAATCAGTTGCTAAGAAAAATCTCTAATTTCCGAGTGGAATGACTTAGATACTGGTCTAACAGCTCTGGTTAAAAGCTAATAACTATTGAGATACATATAGATAACATGCTTAAATACAAATAAATAACCATAGTGTTTGGCCAGCAAAGCAACAAGAAGTTGTACCTGTGTCTTTTTATTAATTTTCCATGATATTTTTTCCATTCTCATTTTCTATATATATACTCATTTACACTATGAAGATAAATGTTTTAATAAACCATTGGTTGCAAGCAACAGAAACTCACCCACACTGACTTAAATACATAGAAAAAAGTAAGAAAATAATTCCTTTGAATCCCAATGACAAAAAATTCAGTTAAGCCTATGGAAGAAGCCTGGAGCCAGGAATTAAAACAACAGGGAGTATGGAAACTTTCAACTGGGGATAAATCTGCTTTTATCTATATGAACTGGCTTTACTTCATATATGGGCAAGATGCCTAGCCATTCCACAAGAGTAGCCTCAGCATCCATGTTAGCCTCTCCTCAGTTCAAATGGCCACTGGGACTTACTAGGGTTAAGTTCACAATTCTTGGGAAAACATTTCCATCTGAGCCAGCCCAAGTTAGGTGTCTGCTCAAGATCTCATCAACTGCGACTGGGGAAACAAAGGTCATATAGTACTGACATGGCTGCATTGACTAACCCTATCAGCAACAACACTTTGAGAGATAAGGCTGTGAGTCAGGAAAGAGAGTAATGGGACAGGTAGTTGCTCCTGAAGTATGTCAGTTCCACAAACCACTACTACTGTGATTGGTCTGATTTTCCAGACTTGAAACAGACACAGTGAGGTTAATTGCTTGTCCAAAGTCACAAAGTTGACTACCATCAGAGCCACCACTTGGATCCAAGTCTCCAAAATTCTTTATTTCTCAATTCTGAGTTACTTCCTATGTACTAGAAATAGTGGCAGGCAGAATGTGGCAACTTATAGTCTATTAAATACAGCATCATCATCATCATCATCATCAAGGAACTGAGGAGGGTTTCTACAAACTTGACTACCTATGCTAGTCTTTTTCTCCACCAGCTCAGTCAACCTGCCTCTCTTCATTGGCTTCTGCTTCCAGGTGTCAAGAAGGACTCAAAATCTCATGAAGTCCCCATGGAGAGAATTTGAAGCAAGTTTTCTGCAAGGACCAGAGACCTTCAGGATCCCATAAAAAGCAAATAATTTGTGATCCATGAACCTTTAGTAGATTGGGTCTAAGAGTATTCAACTTTATCTCATTTGAATCTCCAAGCCCTAAATGGCCAGGGCTCATTGTAAACAAATGAGATACATCTTCTCTACTCTCATGGATAGTGCAGGGATATCACATTGAAAACTGACTTCCTGCTCTGGTAGCAGAAGAAATTTAACAGCCTTTCCCTAAATTGCATACCTATCAGGGGTGAAATACTTTTGTTTTTCATCAAATACAGATTTCTACAGTTAAGGATATTCCAGGAACAAAACTGAGTGTCAGTGAGTCAGTAGAGGAAAGCAAGTCAACATCTGGAAGGCCCAGAAGCCAGAGAGGAAGATGAGGTAAATTTGCCCTCTTGGAAGAGAGAGTTGAGTGCCTAAATGTCAATATAGTAAAAAGGAACGTTGAGAGAGTCAAGTACAATTTTCAAAATACTTCCTGGAATTTAAAAATATGATTTTTGAATGATAAAATGCAGTATGTTAGTAGCCTGGAAGATAAAAATACAAGAACTATCTAAAAGCACAAAACATAAAGATAAAAATATGGAAATCACAAATCTTAAAATATTGAGAACCTAAGAGGACAGATGGAGAATGCTGCAAAATAAACAAAAAAGAAAGGCAATAATTAATTAAAGAAACATTAGGGGAATAAAATTTTCCCAGAGCTGTGCAATTTGAACGTGCAATTTGGAAGAGCTTGTGAGTTCCAGGCTTGAGAGATGAATAAAACACTCAAGCCCAGACATATCCTGGTAAAATCCTATGAAGTCTTAAGATGACATGAAAATAGTACATACTTTCAAGCAAAAGAACAAGCTTATCTTCAAGAAAACAAAAATCAGACAGGCATCAGACTTCTCATCTACAACACTGATGCCAAAGCATCTATAGGCTGAATACATAAAAGGACCGTATACCCAAGCAAGTACCATATACCAGCCAAGATTAATTCACCAATAAAGGTGAAAGAAAGATAATATAGGACTTGTAGTAACTGAGAGAGCACATCACATCCATTTCTAATCTGAAAGAAATAATTTAAAAAATACTATAAACCAACAACAAATGAGCACAAACTGAGTATTAGAAAAAGAGGTAGGTAAATAAAAGGAGGCACAGCAATGAGTAATGATACTTAATAAATAGAATTCTGTCAAGGAAACACATTTCATTAAATGATTCAAGAGAAATATAGGAATAGGAGGTGGGAATAAGACGGCGATAAAAGGATGTGAAATATGTGTTATATTGTAGGGACAGAAGCCAGGAGGACATAAAGGAAAAAAAGTTCCCTAAAGTTATTGTCCTTTGTGGGAAGTAACTGGGAAGCAGAAAAGTAGCAAATCTATGTTCTAATGGATGAACAATGAATATTGTTTGGGGTTGTATTTATCACCAAACGATAGTCATGTGTGTTGATTAAAAGATTATTAAAAAGACTGGTGATTATTACTGGGATTAAAAAATAAAGTAGAACTTCTAGATTAACAATTAAAATTACTCAGATCTCAACTTTAATCCTTTTAGGATAAAAATCATATTAAACAGATTTACATGCACATCTTATTTAATATATAAAAAAAGAGATATTTGGAAAAAAGAGCAGTCTTTGTTCTTTGGACAATGATGAGGCTTAAATTGCAATGATGACTTGTTCACCAAATGAATATAAGAAAGGAAGAAATATCTTAATTATACCAAGTCAAGGAACAAAATCTAAGAATGACTCAGAAAATTGCCTAGAAAGAAAAGGAAAAAGCAAACATATTTAAATACTTGCATGAATTTCTGCCCTAGGTTTTCTCTCCAAATCACTTAACATGCACCTGGCATGGGCCTATGCATCACGGCAATGGCTTATAAACCATAGTGAACCAGTCTGTTTTCCCTGAGAAAGTGTTGCAGAACAAAAACACAGGACACAGCCAAATTGTTATACCAAATCCCATTTCTTCTGAATTAAGTGTACTCCTCTGAAAGCATCCCTACACAAGTGGTTTTGGCATCACCATGTTTATATCTCTCAGTGACAGAGGTTGAGACCATTAATTAAAAATAGTGCTGCTATTCTGTGTCATTAGAAATATGTATTCCAATTATGGAAAAGCCTCCACCTTAACCTAATACAAATAGCTGCACTATATACCATACAGTTACTACTGTTTCAAAAGACGGTATTAAAATTCATGCAAATTCTACTGCAGAGTTAGTGGGTGATATTCATAGAAGGTAAATCTTTGTACTTTATTGTACTAAATTTGGGGAAAAAATAGGAAATAATCTATCAAGTCTTCTTAAAGGTTTTATAAAGAAAAATGTGTAAATCAGATGGTTCCTTTATATCTGGAAATAATTTGCCACTTTATTCAAAATAAAACATCTAAATCAGTAGAATTTGGTGTTAGAACATGTATCGATTAGCAAGATACTGGGAGATGCAGACATCATAAAAATGAAGAGGCTGTACCATTTTGACATACTTCTGACAACAAAAGAAAAGGAAAACCTGTGGAGTATGCATGAAAAAAAGTGATTTAGAAAATATAGACAAAGATTTAAATAAAAGGAAGTGCTTTGAGATTGTGAATATGTGGCCTTCAGTGCCTGCTTGCTCCCGTGGAGGAAATCATCAGCAGTCGTATTCATGATGCTTTGTTTTGTCTTTAGTCCTGTTGATTTTTGTTCATTTATTTAGCTCTCCTCATGACACTTCAAGGACTGGAATAAGCCCTCTACATCTTGCCACTTGCCAATATGGTTTAACCACTCTCAAGAGGGTAGAATAGAAAGACAACACAGATTTCAGATTTATCACAGGTCTTAAATACTTTTTAGTCTAAGCTTCTCATTGCACAGATGAGGTACAAAGGCTTCAAGGAACAAAGGTTACTCATCTAAGGTCAGAGGTAGTTTGGCCAAAATCAGAACCTGATTTTCCTGTATCTCAGGCTGACGTACAATCCACTGTTACTCATCTACGATCAAAGTATCTTTAAATAGTAGAATTCAACTGAAATACAGAACTTTGTACATTTGTCCACCTACAAAATTTACTGAATTCTATTAACAATTCCAGTGGATTTTTTTCTTCAAGATGATAGATAGTATTGCAAATCAGTCTTGAATCCACACATATGTTTGAAATATGTACAACGAAATAGTCTTATTATGATAAAGATTGACATAATAAAGACTGATATATTGTTGAAAGGGTTAAAACTCCTATATAATTGCTTTATAACACAGCATAAACCCTAGGTTCCCAAGTTTATTAAACTGCTTATAATCTTTGCATCAAAGAATCATTAAAACACAAAAAAGGTGTTCTTTTCCCTTTTTTTCTAGAAAAGTTGGCATAGATTATTTCTACAAAAGCTTTGCAAGAAATCACTGATAAAGCCATCTAGGTCTGGAGTTTTTTGTGTGTGTGAAAAGATTTTTGATAACAGATACGGATTTTCTGTTTCTTCTGTTAGTTTTAGTAGGAATTTGTACACCTCATCAAGATTTTAAAATTGATGTCGTATCCTTTTATAATCTTTTTAATACCTTTATGATCCTTTTATTATCTTTTTAATATCTTTATAATATGTGGCACTGTCCTCTTTTTCATTCCTGATATTAGAAATTTATATTTTCATTTTTCTCCTTGATCTTTCAAGCTACTAACCTTTGTATCAAGTCAAACTTTGGTTCTACTGTTTATTTTCTATTGCGCATCTATTTTCCCTTTAATCCAAATGTAGCTCTTTATTATTTCCTTCTCCCTAAATTTTGGTGTTGAATTTGCTATTCTAATTTCTTGAGATAGAAGCTTAGATTTATTTTTAAGATGTTATTCCTTTCTAATATATGGATTTAAGGCTATAAATCTTAACCTCATTGTACTGCTTTAGCTGCATCTAATAAATTTTGGTAAGTCAGATTTTCATGAAATCAAAATATTTTTAATTACCATTGTGTTTCTTCTTTGACACACAGGTTACTTAAAAATATATTATTTCATTTCCAAGTAGTTTGGGATTTTCTAGTTATCTTTTGGAATTTTCTAATTATCTTTTGTTATTTGATTTCTAGCTTAATTATCTATAATCAGATAATATAAGCTGAAATACTTAAATTCTTTGATACTTGATGAGGCCTCCTTTATAAACCATAAAATGGTCAGTTTTGGTATGATCCATACACACTTGAAATAAAGTGATTTCTACTAATGGATGGGTGCAGTGCCAGATATATGTCATAGACCTATTTTTGTTAAGTATGTTGTTCAGATCTTCAATAGCCTTATTGTTTTGGAAATAACTATTCTATTAGCTATAGAGAAGGTATGTTTTTATAAAACAAAGGAGGCATGTTTATGCTTCTACTATGATTATGTTTTTAACTGTCTATTATTTTGTTTTTTTCATGTGCTGCTTTAAATATTTTAAAGCAGTGATACCAGGTGCTTTCAAATTTAGGATTGTGATATCTTCTTCTTTATAATTATTAATTATTCTTTTTTTGTTTGAGTATGATTCTTATTTTAAAATCTAACTTCTAGTATTGTAGATCTCTACCAGTTTTATTTTGCTTTGTGTTTACATGGTATTCTAGTTTGCTAGCTGCTGGAGTGCAATATGCCAGAACAGAATGGCTTTAAAAAAGGGGAGTTTAATAAATTGCAAGTTTACAGTTCTAAGGCCATGAAAATGTCCCAGTTAAAGCAAGTCTATAAAAATGTCCACATTAAGGCACCAACAAGAGATAACCTCCACTCAGGAAAGACCAATGAAGTTTAGGGTTTCTCTTTCAACTGGAAAGGCACATGGCAATCGTGGTAACATCTTCTAGCTTTCACTCCAGGCTTCTTGTTTCATGAAGCCCCCCTAAGGGCACATTTCTTCTTCATCTCCAAAGGTCTCTGGCTGCCTGGGCTCTTAAGGATCTATATTCTGTTCAAAATGGTTCCCTCTTTTAAAGGATTCCAGTAAAATAATTAAGATCCACCTGGAATGGGTGAAGTCACATCTCCCTCTAATCAAAGTTAATACCCACAATTGGGTGACTCACATCTCCATGAAGATAATTTAATCAAGTTTCCAACCTATAAATACTAAATAGGGATTAAAAGAAATGGTTGCTCCCACAAGATTGAACCAGTATTAAAACATGGCTTTTAGAGGGTACATCATTCTTTCAAACTAGCACACACAATGTATATCTTTTCCCATCCTTTTACGTTTAATATTTCTATGTCTACATATTTAAAGTGAGCATCTTTTAGGCAGCAGGAAATTAATATTTTTTAATCCAGTCTGAAAATTTTGGTCTTTTAATTATCCTTTAACTGGAAAAAAAATCAATGGATTTATATTTAATGTAATTATTCATCTATTTGTGCTTATATAAATATGGTATCATTCAAATTATTTTGGATTCAACTATTATACACGTTTTCTTTCCTTTAGATTAATAAAATACGTTCCATTTAAAAATTTTTCTCCAGTAAGCTATTAGTCATAAATTACTCACTAGTCCTTTAGTGATTACCCTAAAATATGTATCCTTCACTAATTACACTCAAAAACATTAGTTTTATTAATGTTAAGGATTTTTAATACTTCTTTGATAATTCTAGAACACAAATCATTTTATTTCAATTTCTATTCCTTTAATAGTGTGTTTGTATTATTGTGACTGTTGCGTATTGCTTTAAAATCTATATATATTTTAACTCCACAACACATTATTTTTACTATGTTTAGTCCATATTTATTTTTAGCCATAAATGTACTCATTTCCATTGTTCTTTATTCTTGCATCTATGTCTTCCTCTTCTTGAAGATCTCCTTTTACCACATATTTTGGTTCAGGTTTTCCAGTGATACGTGGTATCAGATTTTTGGTTTGTTTGTTTGATTTTGTATGCTGTGTGGTGGGGTCGCATTTCATTATTTTTCTATGTAAGTATTCCATTACTGCAGCATCAGTTGTTGAATTTTTGTTTGTCTGTTTGTTTTGCTTGTTTGTTTGTTTTTGGGAAGTGCATGGACCTGGAATCGAACCTGGGTCTCACGCAAGGCAGGCAAGAATTCTACCACTAAACTACCCGTGCACACCACCCCTCCCCCCATACTATCAGTTTTTATTTGTCTGAAAATTCTCTTTTATTTTACCTTCATTTTCACTGGGTAAAGAATTCCAGGTTGACAGCTATTTTCCTTAATTATTTTCAGATGTAACTTCATTATCTTCTGGTTTCCATTGTTCTTGTTGGGAAGTCAGCTGTTCATTCTATTGTAGCTTCTTTCGAAACAATATCTTATATTTCGTTGGCTGGTTCTCAGCAGTTTTACTATGATGTTACTAAGTATAATTTTCTTTGTATTAATTTTACTTTTAATTCACAGAGCTTCTGGGATTTGGGGTTGATGTATTTGATAACCTTAAAAATTTATAGCAACTATTTTTGAAAATTGATTTTCTGCCACATATTCTCTCTGGTTTTCCTCGGGGACTCTATACAGGCATGGTTGACAATAATACTATATTCCACATCTCTTATGCTACTTTCTTTATTTTACACTCTTTTCATTCTTTTTTTTCTCTCTGCACTTCAGTTAAATGATTCTATTAAGCTGTATTCCAATTTATTGATTCCGTCACATACTGTGTCTAATATGCTGTTGAGCACATTTATTAAGTATTAATTTAAGATACTGTATTCTTAGGTTCTACAATTTACATTTGATTCTTCTTTTAGATTTTACTTCTCAAGTTAAATTATCCACTGCTTTATCCATTATTTCTCAGTTCTTCTATTTTTTTAACACACTAACCACAGCCATTTTTAAATCTTTCTTTTTCTAACTTTTTTTGATTGCATACTATAACATATATACAAAGAAAAGAAATGCAAAAGCAATAGTTTCCAAAGCATTCTTCAACAAGTGGTTACAGGACAGATCCCGGAGTTTGTAATGGGCTACCATATGATCCTCTCATATTTTTCCTTCTAGCTGCTCCAGAATATAGGACGCTAAAGGGCTTAAATACTTTTCTATCATCACAATCAACTTTTTTTTCCTTCTTTTTTTGCGAATAACATATATACAAAAAAGTTACAAATTTCAAAGCACACCACCACAATTATTTGTAGAACATATTTCAGACTTTGGCATGGGCTACCATTTCACAATTTTAACTTTTTACTTCTAGCTGCTCTAAAATACTGGAGACTAAAAGAGATATCAATTTAATGATTCAGCATTCATATTCATTTGTTAAGTCCTATCTTTTATATAAAATTCCACCTTCACCTTTGATCTTTCCATACTCTCTTTGGGGTTGTTTGGGCAATTCTAAATTTTTGATACTGGAAGGGTCTGTCAAAATCTTCGTCTTTTAATGTCAATTTCTAGATCAGCTGTATATATATTATATTGTAAGATTTCTCTCTTGATTTTTTACCAGCAATAATTCTTTGAATGTCAGATATCCTGTTAAAAATTGTAGAGGTTCAAGTTTATATTATTTTTCCCCAGCGAGGATTTACCTCTTACTGCTAGACAGAAAAAAATCAGGGTTGGTCACCTTAATCCAACCAGAGACTAAGTTGCTTCAATGGTGAATCCAAGTTTTTTTTGGGGGGGAGGGAATGCAGTTTTAGTAAGTCTTAGTCTACCTCTAGAAGTCTACTTCACCTAGAGTATCATCCTATACAGCTTCCAAATGAATATCTTGTGTATTAATTAGGCTCATTCCCCTAAGAGGTATAAGACACTAACCTATGTCTCCTCAACACTATTTCCAGAACTTTTTAGCTTAGGTGTATAGCCTCCCACACTCATTCAATACCAGAAGTCATGAAATGAGTTGAGAGGGAAACAAACTCACCTTTTTTTTGCTTCACTCCACTCCATAAGATCACCACAGTATCACAAGTTTCCCTTTTCCTTAACAACAGCCCTCAGACAGGATGGAGCTCCCATTCTCAGCTTCCTACCTATGCTTAGAAGTAACAAATGCCACCAGAGAAAAAGTGGAAATAGATAATCAATTCATCTTTCCATGGTTTTCCCATCTCTGAAATCTTAGCCACAGAAGCCATTACTTCAAAAGCTCTTTTTGAATAGATACTTTAGATGATTATACATATTTTCTAGTTGTTCTCAACAGAGTATTATTCTACCACAAGTCACTCCATCCTATCTAGAACATTTGTTATATTTTAGTTCATAATAAAAGGTAATAAAATTCCCCAATTTCCTTCACCAGTTATCAGGGAAGACAAGACAGATAGGCAAGTCTGTTCCATTAAGTAGCTAAGAAGAACTTTTTGCAGTCCAGCGGAATTTACAACATCGTAGAATATGGTAAAATCTTTATATTATGGCCTAAATATAAAGCTGTACTGTTCATACATCTCACAAGCTTTTTTATTAAAACATATGGAACAAACAAGGAAGTATACCTGTCGTTTTCAGCAATAAATCTTGATGTATACACCTCAAGGTAGAATTCTTTTCCACCCATTCTATAATATAATGAGATAATGACATAGTCATGTTCAATGATGCTCAACTTTTTAAGGTTTGGAGTTGATATTTTTAGTCTCTATATTTAAGAGGTATACTTATCCTTTTATTAAAACATGTAAGAAGTAATAAAATCACTTTGATATATATATATATATATATATTTACACACACTTATATTTATACAATTCTTAAAAACATGTCACCTGTTCTTATACCTAATTACTTAACTTTCAATAATGAATCTTGCCATAGACTCCATGCTAGTATCTAAATGAAGAGCTAAAATTTTCAAACCCTCCAAAAGTGTAACTTTTCCA
Source organism: Tamandua tetradactyla (assembly GCF_023851605.1). Lineage (NCBI taxonomy): Eukaryota > Metazoa > Chordata > Mammalia > Pilosa > Myrmecophagidae > Tamandua > Tamandua tetradactyla. Next base: position 36,995,987 of record NC_135346.1, on the reverse strand, counting down.
CATTTACTTATGAAAGCAGCCAATGAAGGGTAAGCATATGCAGTCATTTCTTTCTTTTGTTGCATATGATATTTTAGGCGACTTTCCAATTTTTCAAAGCATATGGCCTTTATTACTGTAATTAGGGATTTTCCATCTTGCCTAAAACTTGAGATTTAAGATGATACCCTTTAAAGCTGAAATATATAACATTGACCATAAAAACTTAAGAGTAGAGCCCAGTTTGTCTTCAACACTTGGCTTTTATGTTTCAATTCACTGAGGCAAATTTTAAGAAGCATCAGCTCATGAATGTTACTTTCAGAGAATATAATCAAGACTCCTTGGTCCTCACTACTCCCTTAGTTTATGCAAAGTTCAAAGCATACTGTGATAATGGTCCCTATTCTAACAGGGGAAAAGAGTAAATACTAAGGAAATTAATAGTTTAAATTGGGGTATAGAAAAATAGACTTATACAAAAGGAACCTATGCTCTGAGCCTGGTTATACCAATTACTAATTTTGTGACAGATGGCAACATTTAACTTCTGTGTATATTTGGTTTTTTATCTTAAAATGGGCTAAAAATTTTTTAACCTACTTTATGGGGCCATTGTGAAGAGCAAATGAGAAAGTATTTATTAAAATATTATGCTCTGAAAAATTAGGCAGTATGCCAATGCAAGAATCAGTATTTGTATAAGACTAAGAGGAATTTTTACCCTATTTCACAAAGCAAACTATCTTGAAACACTTGGAGCGCTCTTCAGCATTCATTTGCATAAAATTATTTTCTAATTACAAATTATTTTCATGTATTCATTAAAGCAGGTTCATCAGGGCATCGATTAGGCAATTCTTTATTAGCTTAATTCAAATCATATATATGAAAGTAATAAAGCTGTGTTTCTTTTTCAATAATAATTTCAGAGGGATCTCATTAATCCAACTGACTAAAGTATTATTCTAAATTTTATGCTGCTTAAATGTGAGAGAGAAAGGCCTAAAATTGCAAAATGGGTTTAATTCAAATTCCAACTAAGAGGCTACAGGATGGTAAAGAGAAGGTAAATTAGGAAGCTCTAGGAGTGAGTATCTGTTACAGAACAACTATCAAATAGACAGGAACTGTTTGAATCAACAATTTTAAAACTCTAGAGGTCAACAGAATACTGTTCAGCATAGAGGGAACGATGGAAGAAGAGGCTAGTAAGCTATAGTAAATACCAATAAATTGCTCTCCCCCTGTAGTTGGTAATAGTGCCCATGCCACACTCTTCTGGTAGGCAGCAGTGGCATCTGACCCCTAGTACAGATTGCTAGTGCCAAAAAGAGATATAAAAATCGACTTCCCCAAGATCCAGGTTGGGCACGGGCTGATCACTGACCAGAGGTTTTAACTTGCAACTTCGGATTACTGGGGACTTAGCACTGAGGGCGGCCATTTTTCCAACTCACCCTAGAAAGGTAACAGAGGAGATTTAAAGATGGTACACTTTCCTCGGCGTAGTAGAGGACAGTTGAAGGGCTTCATTTGCTAGGCAGGTCAAAATAGCACAGTTTCAGGGAGCTATGGAAGAAGCTCCAGCTGCCCTTCCTGGCCCTTTCCTCATTCTCTCTCAAGGATATTTTGAAGCCAACCAGTGCTTCCTTTGTTGTCCCTACCCTGTTATGGCTGGGAAAAAACTGACTTGAAAAATCCTCTCTGGGTATGCCACCACCAAGGAAGTGGCCTAAGAAGCAACTGAGGGGGACAGCATGGGCAAAGGCTTACCTGCTTTAAATCTAAGAGAAGAACAAATGAGGGAAGAAGAAGGTCTGTTTCCGGGCAAGCAGAGGGGGCACTCAAACTCCTGTTAACAGGGGATCTCCCAAGGCTACTCGCAAACACAAGCCCAGGACAAGACAGGGAGGACTCTGTACTTTGCATTCCCTTTGGGCTGACCTTCCTGATCGGAGGGCTCACACTTAAACATGGCAAATCACCAGCTAGTTACAAAGTCAAGAAACAGACATCTCAGTAAGTAAATCCCAGACTTAACAAATTAAAATATTAAAATGTATAGTGTGCAACAAATGATTAGTAGACAAGCCAAGAAAGAGGAAATAATGGCCCACAGAAAGACGATAAAAATCCAGAAAACATCAACAAAGAAGATGATATTGTGGACAAACTGGACAAAGCCTTGAAAAAAAATGATCTTTATTTTGCTCAAGAAGGTAAAGAAAAAGGCACGGAAAGAACTAAAGGATAGCAGGAAGACAATGAATGAACACTATGGGAATCTCAATAAAGAGACAGACCGTTTTAAAAAGGAACCAAACAGAACTACTAGAGTTGAAGACCACAATTACAGAATGAAAAATTCCCAGGAACATTTTCACATCAGACTGTAGCTGGTAGAAAAAACAATCAGCAAAATCAAAGAAAAGGCCATTGAAATGAGTCAGGTTGAGGCGTGGAAAGGAAAAAATGCATAAAATGCAAAAATAGCCTGAGATCTCTGGAACATCACCAAGCATAACAATATTTGCATTATAGGGGTCTCAGAAAGAGAAGAAAGGGGCAGAAAGAAATTCAAAGAAATGATGACAGAAGTACTTTCAAATTTTAGAAAAAGACATGAATATACATATTCAAGAAGCCCAAAGAAAAACAAGACAATGCGAAGGGAAAAATGCCCCATCACATACTAATCAAACTTTAAAGTGCAAAGGACTAGAGAGTGTTCTGAAAGCTGCAGCAGAAAAACAATGTGTTATGTACAAGGGAGTCCCACTTAGATTAAGCATCAATTTCTCATCAGAAGCCATGGGGGCAAGAAGGCATTGGATGAAAATAAACTGCTTAAAGAAAACAACTGTCAACCAAGGATTTTGTTTCCAGTGAGACATTCTTTCAAAAATGAGGGGGGAGATTAAGATATTTCAAGAATAAAAGAAAAAAACAAAAAGCTGAAGGAGTTCATCACTACTAGATATGCCCTAGAACCAATGATAAAAAGGTGTCTTCATAGACTAGACAGTGGACCGAACAGCACACAGCAATAAAGATATTAGGTAAAGGGAAACATATGGTTAATTAAAAATTTCAATCTTGTTATATTGTATTTTTGGTATATAACTCCACTTTTCATTTCTGCTATGTTCTAAAATGAAAATATACAAAAAAAGTCATAATAAATCTATGGTTTGGATATACTATGTATGACGATACAATTTTTAACAAGTACAACAAAAAGTTTGGGGGATGGTGGAGTATAGGAGTAGTGTGCATGTATGTGTGTGTGTGTACACATACACATGATTGAAGTTAATTTGGTATCAAATTGAAGGTGGTTGTCACACATGGAGTTTGTTAAATATAACACCAATTTAACAGAAAAGAAAATATATGAAAAACATATCCAGACAGAAATGAAAAGGAACTCAATATGGTACAATACAAAACTAAAGAAATATAGAAGTAGATGTTAGAAGAATTGAGGGACAAAAAAATGTATAAGATTACAAACACTAAATAGTAAAATTGCAGAAGAAAGTTTTGCATTATCAGTAGTGACTTTAAATATAAATGGATTGAACACACCAGTCAAAAGACAGAGATTGGCAGAATGGATAAAAAGCATGACAAAACTATATGCTGTCTACAAGAGACTCATCTTAAATTCAAAGAGCTAATTAGATGGTAAGTGAAAGAAAGGACAAATACACCATGCAAGTAGTATAGTTCTCTAAAGAGAATTGGCTGTGCTTCTAATGATAGTATTTAAAATAAACTTTAAGTAAAAAAACAGTTATAACGGACAAAGATGGTCATTATATACTGGTAAAGTTCAACAAGAAGACATAACAATTACAAATATATAGGCACCTAACATTAGAGCTCCAAAATATATGAAGCAAAGACTTAAGATCTGAGGAGGGAACAGCTGGATCTACATTAACAGCAGGAGACTTTAATACACTACATCTAATAATGATAGAACATTTAGACAGAAGATTAATAAGGAAACTTGAATGGTACTCTACACCAAAAAAACTTGAATGATACACTACACCAAAAGACCTAGCAGACATATAAAAAAAATATCAACCAACAAAAACAGAATACACATACTTCTCAAGTGTGCATGAATCTTTCTCCAGGATTGATAACATCTTTGGTCACAAAGGAATTCTTGATAAATTAAAAAAAAAAAAATGAAATTATATATTGTATATTCTCCAACCACAACATAATGGAGTAAGAATTCAGTAACAGAGGGAGAAATGGAAAATTCACAAATATGTGGAAATTAAACAACATACACTTAAACAACTAAGGGGCTAAAGAGGAAATCATAATGGAAATTAGGAAATATCTTGTGGTGAATGAAAATGAAAATACAATATACCAAAATTGATGAGCTGCAGCAAAGGCAATGCTGAGAAGGAAATTTATAACTCTCTAAATGCTTACTTTAACAAAGAAGAATGGTTTCAAATTAGAAACCTAACATCAAAACTCGAAGAAATTTAAAAAGAACAGACTAAGACCAAAGAAAGCGAAAGAAAGGAAGTAACAAACACTAAAGCAGAGATAAATGAAACAGACAATAAAAATAGAGAGAATCCACAGAAACAAAGTTGGTCCACTAAAAAGATCAATAAAATTGAAAAACCCTTAGCTAGACTGATGAAGAAAAAAAGGAATGTATACAAGTGACTAAAATCAGAAATGAAAATGGGGGAATTACTAAAGACCCTACTAAATAAAAAGGACTATAAGAAGTTACTCTGAACAACTGTACACCAACAAATTAAATAGCCTAGATTAAATGGACAAATTCCTAGAAAAACACGAAGTATCTACACTGACTCAAGAAGCAATAGATCTCCAGACAAGGAACAAATAAAGAGATAGACTCAGTAATAAAAAATATCCCAAAGAAAAATCGATGACCAGGTGGCTTAATGGAGGAACTTTATCAAACATTTTCAGAAGACTTATCTCCAATTCTGCTCAAATGCAACAAAAAATTTTTTTTAAATTTGCACATCAAAGGACCTTATCATGAAAGCAAAAAGCCTATAGAATGGGAGAAAATATTTGGGAACCACACATCTGATAAGGGTTTAACATACAAATTATATAAAGAAATCCTTCAACCCAAAAACAAAGGCAAATAATCCAATTAAAAATGTACAAAAGACTTAGACATTTCTTTGAAGATATCCAAATGGCCAAAAACCACTGGAAAGAAATGTTCAATGTCATTATTTATTAAGGAAATGCAAATCAAAACCATAATAGAGATAATATTTCACACCCACTAAAATGGCTACTATTTAAAAAATTGAAAATTACAAGCACTGAAGAGGATATGAAAAAATAGGAGAACTCATATCCGTTGCTGGTGGAAATGAAAAATGGTACAGCTGCAGTTGGAGACATTTTGCAGTTCCTCAGAAAGTCTAGAATTGCCATATGACCCTGGAATTATGCTTCTAGCTATAGACCCAATAAAATTGAAAGCAGGGACTTGAACAGATATTTGCACAATATTCATACAGGCATTATTTACAATTGTAAAAAGATGGAAATAACCTGTATTCATCAACAGATGGATGGATAAACAAAATGTGGTATATACACACACATGAAATATTATTCAGCTATAAAGAGGAATGAAATCCTCATACATGTGACAATATGGTAAACCTTACAAACACCAAGTTGCATAAAATTTCCAGTCACAAAAGGATAAATATTGTATGATCTCACTCATACAAAATAATAAGTAAAGGCAAATTCAGAGTCAAAATCTTGAATATAAGTTACCAAGGAAATGGTAGAGGAAAGAATAGGGAGTTAAGTCTTAAAATATACAGAGTTTCTATTTAAGATGGTGGAAAGGTTTGGGTAATGGATGGTGTTGATTGTAGTACAACATTGTGAATGCAATTAAGGGCACTGAAATATATATTTGGATGTGGTTGAAAATGGAAATTTTAGGTTTTATATATATTGCTAGAATAAAAATTTTTAGAAAATCCATGGAAGTGCACAACAGAAACAATGAACCCTATGTTAAACCTTGGATTATAGTTAATAATACAATTATAAAACGTGCTTTCATCAATTGTAACAAATGTCCCGCATTAACACAAGGTGTGAATCATAAGGTGGATATGGGAACCCTATATTTGATACATGATTGTTCTATAAACCCACAACTGCTTTAATTAAAAACGGATATTGCTGGTTTACCTCATTTTACCTTGGCTCCTTTTGAAATGTTTTTAAAAAAGAAATTTCCTATAAACAGTTAATAGCACTTTATCCATAACAACATCTAAATTTTATGATGTGGCCTAGCTTTTGTCCTGCTATTTACATATCACACTTAAGAGCAAAGGGCCTATATTCAAAAAAGAAAGTGACATTAAGAAACATTCCATCAGATGAAATGACCAGAACATTAAATTCACTAGTTTCCAGCTTATTTTCCAGCCTTGATTATCTGGACTTGCCCATCTAATTAACAAGACCCACAGGATCAGGTAAAAAAATATATTTATCTCCTTTTATTTAAATTTAGCAAAACAAAGAAGCACATCTCCCTTCTACTCTGATGCCTTTATCTTCTTCTCTCTCCCCCTTTCTCCAACCACAATAGCATCGTTTGAGTACCTCAGGCATTTTTACTCTTCTGTTCTCTTGACCTAGACTGTCCTTCTGTGCTCATTAAAACCTTCTTTGACCTTCAGGTAGTAAGGCTTCGTTGAAGCCACACCTTTCCTATGCTTTTATAACATGTTCTGCCTTGTAATGGGATGAATTGTTCTGTTACTTGCATAACCAAAGTATAAGCCTCCTGAAGACAAAGTCAATGCCTTATTCATCTTTCTGCTGTTCACAGCAATACGGTGCTTAGCCTGTGCTTGGAAGGCATGGCATCTAACTGCAGATTTGAATGAAAGAATAGAAGAATGGAGGAATGAATAGACGCTATAAAGGATCTAATGATGGACCTAGTAGTTTAAAGTGATGCACCTAACAGAAGAATAAACTCAATTGATAAATCCACCTAATGCATAAACCCATCTCTACATAGAAATAATATTACCCAATGTTATCTTGTATGAAAACTTTTATTATCACATATAATTGGATTCAAAGGTTCACATAAAATACTTTGGACATGAGACATTAAAAGAATTTATGCTCTGTCAATATTCTGTAATTTCACATCTCCCCAAGATGCTTTTTTCTTTAAATTTTTAAACGTATTTAGTTACAAGACCCTAGGAAAAAGGGACTAGCAATGAAACAATAGTAAAATGATTAAACAAATTATTAAGGAGCCATATTGTTACAAAGCAGCATAAAATTTTAAATCATTCTTTTGAAAAACTAATCATGTGAAGATATCTCAATAAGCTCAGTAATGAAACAGAATATACTTTATTTTTCAAGATAACTATATTTATATTTCTATCTTCATACATATGTAGGTAAGAGACTAGAAGGAAATACACTATAATATTTAAAATGTTGTCATTAGTTGGTGACATGGCTTTTAAAATTTTACTTTAGAATATTTTCTGGACTTTTCAAATGTTGTAGAATGCTTTGTTATCATAATCAGAAAAACACCTGTACATTATTTCAATTTTAACAGAAAAAAAATCTTAAAAATTTTTATGCAAAAGGGTAGGATTTAGTATGATTATCCCAGAAGAATACAATGTTTCCCTAGTTTACTATGTGAATCTAAGCAAATAATTTAACTCTTGTAAATTCTGTTTCTTCATCTTTAAAAAGCCTACTGGGTTAGATGAGCACTAAAGAGCCATGTAGCTATAAAACCCGGTTGTAAGCAAAAGCTGATAACTTTCAAGAGCCTTAGAAATTGGTTCCATCCTTTGCGACAGACAGGACATAAACATGAACCAAGCAAATAAGGAAACCAGAATAGCAACTTCAAGATTCACAGAACTACCCAAAAGGCCAAATACTATCACATTACAATACTGTCGCTCAAATTCCTTCTGCTCAGAGTAGCCCCATGTCTCCTAAGCCACTTCCCTTGAAGGCAAATTAATTGAATGCTGCATGGGGTATTCTCATGATGCTAAGGAGTCATTTGGGGAGGGAACGTAGAAGTTATACTAAACAATATTATACGATTTATAGTCTGGAAGTGGCACATACTGTATAGGCTTACTTTTATTTCACAGTTAATCTCCCAGCTCACAAAAGTTTCATCGGATTGGAGGCATGTGCAGTATTCCCTTTATAAAATTTTATAGTCCCTTGCTATTTTCAGGGGTTTGTTTTATAGGCACAATTTGCTGCTTTAATCTCACCCAATTGTCATGTCCTAAATCATGGTGAATAAAAATGTCCTGCAACAAGAGATGTACTGAGGGTAGTACTTAATTACACTTAGTGCCTGATTTAAATGTTATCTGGGCATTGCCAAGTGCCAGGCACAGGGTAACCCAGCAGTACAAATCCCTCATAAACAGACACAATTCATTACTGGGTTTTTAAAAGCAAAGCCCACTCTCACTTGTTTAACACTCTAGCAGCATTTTGATTGGATCTCTCACTTGTTTAACACTCTAGCAGCATTTTGATTGGATCTTCCAGTCTTCAAAAGTATCTGGGAAAATTAAGGCAGCTAATGAACTAGCTCCTATGGCAAATATTTTCAAAGTGGGAAAGCACAGGTTTTGTCTTTACGCCTATCATTGCAAAGGCAATTTCTGGGCCATCTCTTAGAGGAGCTACCCTCATTCTCATTCAGCCAAAGCTACTGATGATGAATAATGGTGTAGGAAACAGAATCTCACCTGGGAAAAGGCTATCCATTTCAAGGAGTCAGTTATGCTTCAACACAACACAGGAATGTTTAAAACATGCAGAGCTGATTTATTATTTTCCCCTTTAAGTGTGTGGAAGAGGAAGATGACATCAAAAGCAGTAGGGTGATTGTTAGCACATTTTTCCCTGATCTTTCCCGATGCTATCATTCCACTTCCTCTTTAATGAAATGCTCCTCCCTCCTTGCTTCTGATTGGTGAGTCCTTTGCCTGGCCAATCGTAAATACTCTAATTTCTAGACAACAGTGATTGATTCCGAGTGGGCATGTGGCCAAGCCAATCAGAAACGCCCTCAGGACTTTTAGGCAGGAAAGATGGATTCTGGCTGCTTGGGTGGCTAAGTTGGGAGCATGGGAATCTGAGGCAGTTGCTGCTTGGGAGTGACGCCAAACAGGGAGACAGAGCTTACAACAGAGTGTAAAGATCTTGGCCAAGTCATGCCTAACAACACATTAGGACACAAGACCTGGTTTCCTGTTCCACCTTAAGCTAGTGTGTTATGTGGAACGGAAAGAGTCCTGACTATAGCGCGACATTATTGAAGGTGGAACAATGCACTTCATTCAGAAAAACACTATTTACACTTCACTTTCTTTATTGAGTATTTCCTAAGCAGAGCAGTTCTATCGTCATTGTCATCAGTGACAAATGGTGCCTCCACATACTCTAAGCAACATTAGCTGATCATTAAGGGCTGATCCAATACAAAAACAAGAAAATACATTGTAAGTACTACATGAATGGAAACTATAAGCACTGGTAGTAATAATAACTGAACCACAAAGGTTATTTATACAGGAAAGAGTTTATTTTATCCTTTTACCAATCTTCTGACTGAACTTAATCTTGCTATTTATAGATAAATTCAGCAGTTCTACCAGGATATTTTTTAAGAGATTGGTGTAGGTGAAGTTGATATGAGTTATTATCATGCATATCTTTGCATGTTTACCATGTATTTATGCATCTATACATAATCAAGTACGTTGGTTTGCGGATTTTAAAATTTACATTCATAATATCATAATATAGTCCTTAGCAAGCTCCTTTTTGCCTCTATCTATGTTTTATAAAAATGTATTCATATTGATATATATAATTATATATATTTCAATACACATACATTGTGCAAATCATATGAGAATTTCTCTGAGATATACAGTGCATCTTCAAATTTACTATGTACTAATAAATTGGACATTAAATTGAACAGCCCATTTACATACCCATCAACAATTTGTAAAATCTTAAATATTGAGAGAAAAAGATTCCTATATTAATAAATGAAAGATAAATCAACATGAAATACCTGACAGTGGTGAAAGAACTAGAATACATGACTTTTCTAAGTCAAATTCTTCATTGATTCTACTTTCCTGGAATTTGAGTTCCGGGTGGGGAGATATTTGATGTTGCTGCAATGTTATTTTTCAGGATGATCATTTCCAGAGTAAATAATGTTCTTAATCTGAGACAATTAATCTCTCCTGTTCTAGGTTATTTAGTTTCATCATGCTTCAATAGTCCCTCCTGTGACAAATGCAGAATACATCCAGTGACTGTATTTTTCAGAATATGTAAAATATTCCATTGTAGATCAGAACTTTAAGAATATACCCCTAGGAGTCATGTCAACACTGAGAGAGGAGGGCAGTGAGTTCACCTGTGATGTTGGCTGAGAGGACACATCTGAGCAGCAAAAGAGGTTCTCTGAGGGTAACTCTCATACATAATTATGAGTAGGCTTAGCTTCTCCTTTGAAAGAATAGTTTCATAAGGGAAAGCCCCAAGATTAAGGCCTTGACTTATTAAATTGGGAGTCCCTGATGCTTGAGAGAATATCAGGAATTCCCCAGGTGGGTAAGTTTAATAGTCCCACATTTCCCCCAGTCCCTCGAAGGGAATTTGCAAATACTATTTTTTAATTTTCTGTCCAAGATACTCTGGGAAGTTTGGGGTATTATGTTAAACTGGATAGAACAACAAGATCTCATTCCCTATTCTAGGTTCCATGTAAATATGTTGATCAAATCAACTGACCATATAGGTTAAATTAGATAGTGGGCTACAAAAAATTTAAGTATTATCCCCAATAAACATCTCTTCCTTTGTTCTTGCACAGAAGCTGAAGTTTTAAAATACAGTCTCTTGTAGACAGCATATAGTTGGACCATACTATTTTATCTATTCTGCCAATCTGTGCCTTTTGATTGTGGAGTTTAATCCTTTAACATATAATGCTATTACGGTAAAGGCAGTACTTACTTCAATTATTTTATCTACTGGTTTTTATTTGTCATATCTTATTTTGTCTCTCTTTTTACCCTTTTAGCTACCCTTACTGAAAATTTAATTTCTGTAGTCTCCTACAAGACTCTCTCTCCCATCTTTTCCGTTCAGCCTGCAGAAATTCCTTTGGAATCTCTTAAAGGGCAGGTCTCTTATTGATGAATTCTATCAGTCTCTGTTTATCTGTTAATATTGTATACTCCCCTTCATTTTTTTTTTCTTTTTTTGCATGGGCAGACACCAGGAATTGAACCCAGGTCTCCGGTATGGCAGGCAAGAATTCCACCATCACACCGCCCCTCCCCCCACCATTTTTGAAGGACAGTTTTACTGGAAAAGAATTCTTGCCTGGCAGTTTTCTCGTTCAGTACCTAAACTATAACATATTACTGCCTTCTCCCTGCCATCAATTCTGATGAAAAATTGGAACTTAACCTCACTGTGCTTCCCTTGTATGTAATAAATCACTTTTGTCTTGCTATATACAGGATTCTCTCTTTATCTTTGGCATTTGGTATTCTGATTAGTATGTGTCTCAGAGTAGGTTTTACTCTGTTTGGAGTATGGTGAGCTTCTTGGACATGCATATTTATATCTTCCATAAGAGTTGGAAAATTTTAGCCATTATTTTCTCAAATATTCTTTTTGCCCCTTGTGCTGGTTTGAAACTGTTTTGTACCCCAGAAAAGCCATTTTATTTCATCTTGATTCAATACTGTTGAGCGGATTACTTTGATTAAGTTGTTTCCATGGAGATGTGACCCACTCAATTGTGGATGGGAACTTTCAGGTAGGTGGTTTCCATGGAGATGTGTCTCAACCCATTCAAGGTGGGGTTGCTTATTGGAGTCCTTTAAGAGGGAATCATTTTGGAAATCTTTAGAGCCAGCACAGTCAGGGACATTTGGAGATGAAGAAAGAAAATGCACCCAAGGAAACTGTTTGAAATGAGAAGCCAAAGACCCCAGTGGATACCAGCCACATGCTTTCCCAGCTGACAGAGGTGTTCCAGAACCACTGACCTTACTTAAGCCAATGTATCTTTCTCTGGATGCCTTAGCTTGGACATTTTTATACTTAGAACTGTAATCTTGCAACTTAATAAATTTTCCTTTTAAAAGCCATTTCATTTCTGGTATATTGCATTTCAGCAGCTTTAGTAAACCAAAACACTTCCTTTTCCTTTCTCTTCTCCTTGTGGGACACCCATGATGCATATGGTTGCATGCTTCATGCTGTCACTCGAATCCCTGAGAATTTGCTCAGTATTTTTCCATTATTTTTCTGTTAGTTTTCAATTGTCCTGTCTTCTAGTTCCCTGATTCTTTTGTCTTTTCAAATCTGCTGTTGTATGTCTCTAGTGTATTTTAAATCTCTTCTATTGTGCTTTTCATTCCCATAATTTTATTATTTCCTTTTATACCTTCAACTTCTTCTTTATGCTCACATAGTGCCATCTTAATATCCTTTATCTCTTTAGCCATATTTTCATTCATCTCCTTGATCTGATTTATGAGGTTTGCTTGAATTTCTTTGATTAGTTCTTCCAAATTCTATGTCTTCTCTGAAGTTTTAATTTGTTCCTTTGATTGGGCCATACCTTCTTGTTTCTTAGTATGGCTTGTTAGTATGGCTTGTAATTTCTTGCTGATGTCTAAGCATCTGATTATCCTGCTGAGTTTACTCTGATGGCCAGTTTCTCTCTCTTGCCTAGATATTTATTGTTGATTGGCTTTGAGTTACGTCTCTTCTTTGACATTTGTTTCAACTTATTCTAGAATTTTAGAACTGCCCATGTTTAACTGATCAGATTTTTTTCAGCTCTTCTTCATTTTATTCTTACTTTGGATATTTGGTACATTTTTTTAGATTGTACTGTTTATGCAATTCTTTCACCTCCAAAATAAAACTTCTCTGTTCTTTATATGGAAAACTTGATCTGTTCTGTTGCTTTTCGTTTTGTCTCTAAGGTTATTTTGTTGTTGTTTTGTTTGTTTGTTTTTTACACTCATTTTGTTGTCTCTAGCTGTTTTTGCCTGGACAGCAAATTCTTGGAGGAGGGTCACCCCACAGAGGACTCTCCTAAGTCAGTATTTTCCACTCAAAACAGGTACAGGGACCCTTGAAGGGTAAGCAGACCAGCTCCAAAGTACCCTGGGGCATTTTATGTCAGTTACTGCCTTTAAGTAGTGACAGTAAGCATCCTTAACTTCTTTTGAATTTTACAGAGAAAACTTTCAGTCCTTACCATTGACTATGATGTTAACTGAGTGTTTTTCATATATGCTTTTTATCAATATTGAGGGCATTGATAAATGTCTTCTATTGCTGATTGTCTCAGTGATTTTAATAGAATGAGAGGTGGATGTTCTCAAATGCCCTTTCCGCATCAACTGAGATAATCATGTGATTTCCTCATTTTACTAATTTGGGGTATAACATTATTTTTCTTATGTTGTAAGTCCCTTGTATACCTAGGATAAAAACCACCCGATCATTGTTTACAATGCTGTTAATATTTGTTGAATTAAGTTTGCTAATATTTCATTGAGTATTTTTTAATCATATTCATAAGGGATATTGTTCTGTAATTTTTTTTCTTGCAATATCTTTATCTGACTTTGGTATTAAGGTGAATTTGGCTTCATACAATCAGTGGAAATGTCCACTCCTCCTCAGTGTTTTGGAAGAGTATTTGCAGGTCTGCTCCCAATTCATCTTAGAATATTTGGTAGAATTCATCAGGGGAGCCACTTGGGCATGGATTCTTTTGTTGGGAAATTTTTGATCACTGAATCGATCTCTCTATTTGTTATTGTTCTGTTAAAATCTTCTGTTTCTTCTTGGTTCATTATAAGTAGTTTGTATGTTTTCTGGGAATTTGTTCATTCGATCTGCATTATATAATTTGATGGTGCATCGCTGTTTATAGTATCCTCTTACAGTGTGTTTTATTTCTCTAGGGTTGGTAGTAATTTCAAATCCCCCTCTTACAGCTGATTTTAGTCATGTTCATCCTCTTTTATCTTCATCACTCTGGATAAAGGGTGTCAGTTTAACTGTTCTTTTCAAAGAACCAATTCATCAGTTTGGATAAAGGATGTCAATTTAATTGCTCTTTTCAAAGAACCAATTTTGCTTTCCTTGATTATATTGTTTTTTTTCCTTCTATTTCATTTATCTCCACTTTAATCTTTTTTATTTCCTTCCTTCTGCCCACTTTGAGTTTAGATTGTGCCTCTTCTTCTAGATCCTCCAATTATGAGGCTGGGTCTCTAATTTGAGATCTTTCTTCTTTTTTTAATGTAAACATTTACAATAATAAATTTTCCTGTAGCACTGTCTTTGCTGCATCCTATGTTTTTCTCTTTTGTTTTTTTAAAAATGTTTCAAGTCTGCATCCTCTATTTTGATATGTCACATACTATTTTTCACTTGTCTCAAGAGATTTCTTACTTTTCTCTTTGACCCATGACAGAGTCTATTATTTGATTTCCTCATATTTGTGGATTTTACAGTTGTCCCTCTGGTATATATTTCTAGCTTCATTCAATTGAGGTCAGAGAAGATAAATTGTATGATTTCAATATTTTGAGGTTTGATTTGTGACCTAATATATATGGTCATTCCTGGAGAATGATACAGGTGCATTTGGGAGAATGTGCACACACTGCTACCATTGAGTAAAGTGATCCATATATGTCTTTCAGGGCTAGTTGGTTTATAGTATCATTTAAGTCTTCTATTTCCTCATTACTCTTCTGTCTAGGTGTTCTTTCTATCATTGACAGTGGTATATTGAGGTCTACTATTATGTAGAGCTGTCTGTTTCTCTCTTCAATTTGTAAATATTTGCTTCATAAAGTTTGGATCTCTGACATCTGGTGGATATATATTTATAATTGTTATGCCTTCTTAATGAATTGGTCTCTTTATAAATATAAAGTGACATTCTTTTCTCATTGCAACAGTTTTTTTTTAAATTAAAGTCAGCTTTATCTGAAATAAGTTTAGTGACCTCAGTTTTCAGCTTTATCTGAAATAAGTTTAGTGACCTCAGCTTTCTTCTCGTTGCTTTTTCCATGGCATGATTGGTTTGTTTTTCTCCCCCATCCATTCACTTTCAAGCTTGTGTTTTTTAATTTAAGTTGGGTCTCTTGGGTCACATTATTTTATCCATTCTGCCAATCTCTGCATTTGACTGTAGAGTTAATACATTTATACTTAAAGTAAGTATTGAGACTTAAAGTACACTTAAAGTAACTTCTGCCATTTTACTATTTGAACTTTGCAATTCTTATACATTTTTGATCCCTTAATGCTTCTGTTAATGCTTACTTTCATATTTATTTGATTTTAAAATTGTACCATTTGACTGCCTTCTTGTTTCTTTGTGTATACATATTTCATATTTCTTTGCTGTTCAGTTGGGCTTATTTTTAACATTCTGAATATATATCACATTTGATTTAATACCAACTTAACTTCAGTAGTATACATATATACTGTACCTATACTCAAACTTCCTCCCAACTTTTTTTGTAATTGTTAAAAATTATATTATACACAGTGTTCTAATTTGCTAGCTGCTGGAATGCAACACACCAGAGATGGATTAGTTTTTAATAAAAGGGGATTTATTTCATTAGTTCTTCAGAGGAAAGGCAGCTAAACTTCAACTGAGGTTCTTTCTTCTGTGGGAAGGCTCAGGGTAATCTCTGCTAGCCTTCTCTCCAGGCCTCTGGGTTCCAACAACTTTCCCTGGGGTGATTCCTTTCTGCATCTCCAAAGGCCTGGGCTGAGTTGCAAGTGCTGAGATGAGGTATGCTGAGCTGCTTGGGCTGTGCTACATTGAGCTCTCTCATTTAAGTACCAACCAATCAAATCAAACATCATTCATTGCAGCAGGTACGTCTCCTAGCCTACTGCAGATGTACTGTGCAACAGATGAGGTTCACACACCATTGGCTCATGTCCACAGCAACAGAACTAGGCACCTTCATCTGGCCAAGTTGACACCTGAACCTAACTACCACATGCAGTTATGTCCAAGGCCATAGATTTACTATTAATTTCTATGCATGTGCATTTTAGAACCTATACAAAGTAAAAACTGTATTAGTTTCTTTTTATACACCAAAAAATACAACACAACAATACTGGAATTTATAATTACCCATATTGTTAACTTTGCTAGTAGTCTTATTTTTGTATGCTGAATAATGCACTGTGTACTATCCTTTCCTTTCAGTTTGAAGAACTCCCTTTAACATCGCTTATAGGGTAGGTCTAGTGGTGATGAACTCCCTCAACTTTTGTTTATCTGGGAAAGTCTTAATCTCTCCCTCACTCCTGATCATCAGTCTCACCAGATATAAAGTTCTTGGTTGGCAATTGTGTTCTTTCAGCACTTCAAATTGTGTCCCAATGCCTTATTGCCTCCATGATTTTGATGAGAAATTGGCCTTTAATCTCATTGGGACTCACTTATATGTAACATGTTATTTTTCTTTTGCAGCTTTCAGAACTCTCTCCTTGTCCTTAGCATCAAATGGTCTGATTACTATGTGTATGTGTACACATAGTAATGTGTTTTTTTTAACTTTTTATTTGCTTTTACACACTAAAAAACAAACATATTAATTATTGCATTAGTGGATTACATAATCTACTAATACTCATGTTTTTAATGGTTCAGTAGTATAGGGTTGAGCATATGTATGATTTTTCAACCTTCTACAGTTGGACATTTGACTATTTTGCATTTTTTGATGGTATAAACAGTACTACAATGAATATCCATTGAACAGAGATTACTGAATTTAATTATTTAGAAATTGAACCATGTCCACCACAAAAAGCATGTTCAGGTTGCAAACCTCGGTCCTGTCAGTGTGTATTCATTTGTAAACAAGAGCTTTTTCACTTTATTATTTTAAATTTTTTTTTGCATTTATCATCACAATTGACTTTTTTTTTCTTTTTTGTGAAAAATAACATATATACACAAAAGCAATAAATTTCAAAGCCCATTACAACAATTAGCTATAGAAAAGATTTCAGAGTTTGGTATGGGTTACAATTCCACAATTTTAGGTTTTTACTTCTAGCTGCTCTAAGATACTGGAGACTAAAAGAAGCATCAATTTAATGATTCAGCAAGCATACGCATTTGTTTGTTAAACCCTACCTTCTCTGTATAACTTCACCATCATCTTTGATCTTTCTCCCACTCTTTAGGGGCATTTGGGCTATGCCCAGCCTAGTTTTTCATGTTGGAAGGGACTGTTGATAATATGGGACAAGGGGATGGAACTAGTTGATGTTCTGGAAAGGCTGGTCCCTCTGCATTTCAGGACTTATCTGTTCCAGGGACCCATTTGATGGTTGTAGGTTTCTGAAAAGTCACCGTAGTGCATGGAACTTTTGTAGAATCTTATCTATTGCCCTAGATGTTCTTTAGCATTGACAAGAATGGTTTAGGTTGGGGGTTGGCAAGTTATGATAGGTAGCAAGGTCTACCAGAAGCTTGCATAAACTGACCTCCAGAGCAGCCTCTCAACTCTACTTGAACTCTCAGCCACTGACATCCTATCTGTCACATTTTTTCCTTCTTTTTGTCAGGATGGCATTGTTGATCCCATGGTGCCAGGCCATCCCTGGGAGTCATCTCCCACACTGCCAGGGAGACTTTCACCTCTGGATGTGCATAGTCCTTTTTGAGATCATCCAGTTGGGTTCACTGGGATTCTTCAATGTGCATCTTCATGCCTTTCATCAAATTTGGGAAGTTTACTACCATTATATTTTGAGTTTTACTTCTTTCTCTTTCTCTCTTCTCCTACTGAGACTCCCTGTGTATACTGGTACACTGATAGTATCCGATGGGTTTCTCAGGCTGTGTACTTTTTTCTTTTTTTTTCTTTCTTCTCCTCAGCCTAAAGCATTTCAGTTGTTTTGTCTTTGAGAACATTGATTATTTATTCTGCCACCTCCAATCTGCTGTTGAAACCTTCTAGGGAGATCTTCATTTCATTTAATGTGGTTTTCAACTCCAGTAGCTCTGTTTGGTAACTTTTTAAAAGTTTATATCTTCATTCAAATTCTAATATTGTGCATGCATTGTGTTTCTGAGATCCTTTATTTTCCTCTTTGTTTTCCTTTATTTCCTTGAGCATACTGGGGAAAATTTTATGAAGTCTTTGTCCAGTATGTCTGAAGTCTGGTCTTCTTTGTTGGTGGCTTCTTGGTTTTTATCTTGTTTCTTGAGATCATTCCTTTTTCTGTGTTTGTCATGTAATCTGTTGTTGAACACTGTGTATTTTAATACTAAAAAGTGTTAACTCTTGGACTTAGTCCTTGAGTTTTGTATGTTACTTAAGTTTGTGACCATAATGTGAGAGTATAGATATTTTTTTGAGAGGCAGAAGCTAACGAAAGCAAACCACTCAATGCAAAAAACCAAAACAAATAAAAAACCACTTTTTACAATCCTGAAAATTGGCTGATATTCTGCTTTATGTTTGGCTTTCCTATCAAAAGTTCAGTAAATAATGGGGGGAACAAATGTTAAAATAAATTCAGTTTGAAATAGTGGTAGATGAAAGCAAGGGGTAAGGGGTATGGTACGTATAGTTTTTTTTTCTCTATTATTATTTTATTTCTTTTTCTGTTGTCTTTTTGTTTCTTTTTCTAAATCGATGCAAATATACTAAGAAATGATGAATATGCAACTACGTGATAATATTGGGAATTGCTGATTATATATGTAGAATGGAATGATTTCTAAATGTTTTGTTTGTTAATTTTTTTTTAATTAATAAAAAAAGTTAAAAAAAAAAAAAAAGTTCAGTCCAAGGTAAAAATGGAGTACAAGTTCATCTCTGCCTTTTTTTCAGAACTTGAATCTTTTTCTGGGCTTTTGCTGGCTCCCCTCTTTTATAAGAATTCAAATATTCCCCTCTTTTATAGGAATTCAAATTCCCTTATGGTCCACATTACATAGATTTTCTCTCCTTCCTGGTTACATTATTTATGGTTTAAAACAGGTAATATTTTGCCCCAGGCTACTTTGACTTAATTGCTTCTTACACTGCTTTTGAGGTCCATAATCTGCTTTCACATGTGGGCAAGTTCTGGTAGTGTTAGCTTAGGATAAATTTCCTAGCTCAGTCATTCATGTTGCCACCTGATAAGACTGTCATCAACATACAGGCACTCCATTATGCACATAAGAGTTACCATTCTCTCTCTAGAATAAGGCCAGTGAACCCACAAGGAAAACACAGGCTGCCCCCATACTGTGCCAGAGGTAGAGGGGGCTTAAAGAGAGTTCAGAAAGGGTGTCAAAGCCTCTCCTATCACTTTTAAAGCTGTGTTTTCTGGATTCAGCACTCACTCAGTTACTGAAACCCTTTAATTGTTTTGCAGAGTTTTGAGGAAGATGGCTCTGTTGGTTTTTGCTAGTTGTTCAAAGATTCTGTAGGGGAACTGTAACCTGCAGCATCTTGCACCACTATCTAGATCAACTGGAAATCATATTTCATTATTTATTTGAATACAAAATTTTACGTTACTTCTCAGGGCTCCTAAACATACAGTAAAAGTAAGAACAATTCAACAATTTTATTTTACATAGACAAACAAGAATACTGAACAACTTTGAGAAACTTATGACTCAAACTATAGCAATGTGCTACAAAATTACCAAGTCAGTAATGTGATAATTATGGGTGCTTTTACAAACTCTGTGAGACATGTTGATAATGTCAAACTGATTATCTCATATAATTTTATCATGTTCAAAATCATTTGGAGTCTTTTGTTCCCTTCAAATGAGTAGGAAAAAATCCCATATTCCAAGGCATACTGTAAACACAAAAAGTTTGAGGATCACTGCTATAAATCAATGTTAATAAATAAATCATTCATATTGAACTCTGCATTTCTAGAAATCATGATTTTATGTTTTCACCTTATGTAACTCTGCTCTACTTCCTGTCATTATCAAAAATGACCTCATCTGCTCTTGTCAATTCAAATGCCATTGCACCTCATTTCCCAAAGACCAGCAACACAAGAAATTCTCAATAATCATTGCAAAGGCACCATATGAAAATTCAAGGGATTAATAAGTGCATTTATAAAGCAGCAGGGAATTTAGAAATTTCTTTCAAATAGAGCCAATTAGGATGAGGAACTCTGAAAGGAGTTCCACTACAGAGAATGAAAAATAAAACACCATCCATGCCACTATGTCATTGCTACTCAAAGATAACATATTCTATCCATTTTAAAATCAAACCTTATCAGAATGCATGAGGTTTATATGTAGGTAATACAACATGACTGAATGCCACAAAAATATCTTAGCTTCCCAAATATCTTTTCAAAAAGTGAAGGTGTCAAGTTTTTTAGGGGAAAGAATTGAGTGTCAGGCAATAAGCTAATCTTCCAAGCTGTAATCAGATGGAAAAATGGAGAATTCCAGATTTATTTACATTGCCTCAGTTCAGATAGAAAAATTGGAAATCATGACCCAAATTTACCAAGGTAGGTCTATCTATATTTATTTCAGTGTCTTACCTCCTATAAGTGTAAGAGTAGCATTTTTATCAGTGTAATAACATGAGTCCTTTTAAGAACCCTTAAAAATTGCCTGAAGTATAGGAATATGAAAGGGAAAACTTCAGTACCTAGTGTGATATTAGAACATGCTCAAACTTACTAAAAACCAGAAAAAAAATCAAATTAAAATAATAATGATATCCTTTTCGATCCACCATAAAGGCAAATATGGAAAAGCTCATGATACCAAGTGTTGGCAAGGATGTGAAAGGATAGGAATAGATTTCAGAGTGTAAATTGGAACAGTTATTCTAAAAGTCAAACTGGCTTTTTTTTTAATAAATTAAGTATGAATGTGTACTATGACCTAGAAATCCCATATCTGACTATATGCCTCATATTAATTCTCAAACAGTACATGAGATATTCATAAGGGGACATGTACAATGATGTACAACACAGACAGCATTTGCTGTAGCAGAGATGAGTGGAGACAACTTATATGTTCATCAGTATAAGAATGGACAAGTAAAACGGGAGATACTTACTAAGGAGTACAATGCAGAAATAATATATTAGCTTTACAACAACATGGATAGCTCTACAAAACCTGTTGAGTAACAGAAAAAAGAATATAAACCAAATAAATAGCACATTAATAATTATGTAAATTAAAAACTCATATTGCCCCAAACTAGCACTACACATTGTATAATGTGCAATGATAGGTAATACGAAACACATAAATATAAGAATTATCAGTATCCCAGAAAAGTAAAGGGATAGGAAGGCTAGTTGAAGAGATCATGAGGGAAAATTTCCCAATCCTTATAAAAGGCATAAATAGGGAAATCAAACAAGCCCAACAAATTCCAAATAAATAACTTCAATTAGGCTTATTCCATTACACATACCAATTAGAATGCTAAATAATGAAGAGAAGCAAAAAGTCATGAAAGCAGCAAGAGAAAAGAGATTCACTACATACAAGGGAAACTATACAAGACTGAGTTCAGTCACTCAACAGGCACCACGGAGGAAAGAAGGAAGTGGTGTGATATATCTAAGATTCTAACAAGAATTACTTCCAGCTAAGAATTCTTTAGCCTGCCGAGATGTTCTGCAAAATTGAGGAGAGGTTAAAATATTCACAGACAAGCAAAGACTGAGAGAATCTGCCAACAAGAGACCTACCTTACGAGAAATACTAAAGGGAGTTCTATTGGCTGAAAAAAATTAGACAGGAGAGGGATGTCTAGAGGAAGGTTTAGAATTGAAGAGTATCAGTAGGGGTAACTTAGAGGATAAAATGAGAGAGAGGGAAAAGAAAATATAGATCTGACAAATAGAAACTAAAGGATAAGATGATAGATTCCAAAACTGCCCTTACTGCAATAAATCTGAATGTTAATGGACTAAACTTCATCAATTAGAAAACACATATTGGCAGAATGGATTAAAAAGTATGAACCTTCTATATGCTTCTTCCAAGAGACTGATCTTGGACCCAAGGATACAAATAGACTGAAAGTGAAAGGATGGAAAAAGATGTTCTATAAAAGTTCTAATCAAAAGAAAGCAGGTGTAGCCATACTAATACCAGGTAAAATAGACTTTAAATGTAAAGGTGTCATAAGAGACAAGGAAGGACACTAGCTATTCATAAAAGTGACAATTCATCAAGAAGAAATAACAGTCATAGATGTTTATGCTTCCAATCAAGGAGCTTCAAAGTATATGAGGCAAACATTGGCAAAACTGAAGGGAGCAACAGATGTTTCAACAATAATAGTGGGAGGCTTCAATATACCACTCTCCTCTCTGGATAGAGCAACCAGACAGAGGGTCAATAAGGATACAGAGAATTTAAATACTGGGATAAATGAATTAGACCTAACTGATATATATAGAGTTATCATCACACCCCAAAATATCAAGGTACATTCTTCATTAATGCCCATGGAACATTCTCCAGGATAGATCATATGCTGGGACACAAATCAGGTTTTCATAAATTTAGCTAGATTGAAGTTATTTAAAGCACTCTCTCTGATCATGGTGGAATCAGGCTGGAAATTAATAATCTTCATCACCAAGGAGCCAGAACTTTCACAAATATATGGAGATTAAACGATACACTCTTTAACAATCAGTGGGTCAAAGTAGAAGTTGTTAGAGAAATCAGTAAATACCTGGAGAGGAATGAAAATGAAAATACAACAACATATGAGAACTTATGTGATATGGCAAAGGCAAATTTATCACTAATGAAGAATGAGCAAAAACTGATGATCTAACCACTTACCTGGAGGATGCAGAGAAAGAACAGCAAACTAACCCCAAAGCAAGTAGAAGAGGAGAAATAACTAAGATTTGCAAGTAGAAGAGGAGAAATAACTAAGATTAAACAGAAACAAATGAACTGGAGAACAAAAACAATAGAAAAAAAAACAAAAGCAAAAGTTGGTTCTTTGAGAAAATCAATAAAATTGATGGACTAGACTAACAACAACAACAAAAAAGAGTGCAAATAAACAAAATCATAAATGAAATGGAGGTGATTACTGTGGATCCTGAAGAAATTTTTTTAAATCATAAAAGAAAATGACGAACTAAACACTAACAAACTAGACAACTTAGATGAAATGGACAAATTCCTAGAAACCTATGAACTGCTGACACTGCCTCAAGAAGAAATAGAAAATCTTAACAAACCAATTATAAGAGATTCAATTAGTTATCAAAACTCTTCCTACAAAGAAAAGCCCAGGGCCAGACGGCTTCACAGGGGAATTTTATCAAACATTTCAAAAAGAACTAATGCCAATTCTGCTCAAACTCTTCCCCAAAACTGAGGAAACAGGAACACTATCTAACTCATTTTATGAAGTGAACATCACTCTAAAACCAAAACCAGATAAAGATGCTACAAGAAAAGAAAATTACAGACGAATCTCCCTAATGACTATAGATGCAAAAATTATCAATAAAATTATAGCAAATCGAATCAAGCAATATATTAACAGAATTATAAATCACAACCAAGTGGGGTTTATACCAGGAATGCAAGGATGGTTCAACAAAAGAAAATCAATCAATATAATACAGCACATTAACAAATCAAAAGGGAGAAATCACATGATCCTATCAATGGATGGTGAAAAAAAACCTTTGACAAAATTCAGGCTCCTTTTCTGATAAAAACACTTCAAAGGTAGGAATTGAAGGAAACTTCCTCAATCATATTGCCCAAAAGGAAAATCTGTACTCATATATGGTAATGAACCAGATGTTGCAACTCCACAGTAAGAGTATGCAAATGGCTTCACAAGCAATGGCTTTCAAACATTTCACATTTTTAACATTGACCATTCATAATAAAGATTATATATTTAAAAGATATGTTGAAATGTCACTCTGTAATGTAAAAAAACAAAGCAAAGAACCACTTCTCATATTTTGCCAATTATATTTTATCAGGCAGAAATAGATTTTAGAAATATACGTGGAGACTATAAAAATGGTGAAAGTTAACACACATTCAAATTATGACCACAGAAGCTTACTCCAACAAAGCTGTTAATAAAGCTTTTCCCAAAAGAATTCACATAATTTTAAGAGAACTTCTTTTGGAATTGCCTTCAAAGTCTGGCACATTATTTTGGAAATTCTCTATGTGGAAAAGCTTGTATATGAAGGATATCATTGATTTGGGGGGTGCCTCTCTATATAAATATAAAGCAACAAATTCTATCAGTGCAATTCTATAGGGTTTTCAGAGTATGTTCACAAATTCTAGCTACTTTTAAACTGTGTTTCAGAATTAGGTAGAGTAAATTAAAAAAAAAGTAATCAGAGAGTAAATTACAAAAAAAAGTAAGGGAGACTTGTTAGAGATCTGATTGTAAAACAGTGAAAGTTATTTTGTAGCATGCATATGAAAGGGATTTGGAGTCAAAGATAAACTCAAAACTATTCCAAAAACACTTTAAATAATGGCCACAATAACCTAAAAATAACTTACTGCCTTATAGGTTTCAAAGGTGGCCAGATTAGATGCTTAGGATTTGGCATGTCTGTGCTAAAAATACATTTTATTATATTTTAAGTGCTTTGTATGTTCATTCAACTGCTAGTACTACTAGCACTGCTCCATAAGTGAAAAAGTGGCAAAGTGAGAAGGCTCAGTTTTATCTCCTTCTCTCCAATTATACTTAGTTCTTCTAAAATGCTTGTTTTGAAAAGACAAATTTGTTCTAATGCAACTTATATATCAGAGAATAATTTGAGCATGACACAAATTTTGCATTTGCATGTGTGCAGTTCTATCCACCAGAAACATTGGATACAAGCAGAAAACTTCACACAGCCAAACCCAGCCAGGCAGGAAGACATAAAATATAAAAAAATACATAGGCTACCAAGGTTCACCATGTGCATTAACCTACAAGATTGTTTTCAGTTCTTTCACATATGTAAACTTTTCTATTTGGAAAAAAACAAACAAACTTGCTGATCACCTGTTCTAGTTTCCTTGTTGCTAAACAAAATACCGTGAATCAGTTGGCTTAAGCAATAAGACTTTATTTGCTCATGGTTTAGAGGCTAGGAGAAGTCCAACATCAAGGTGATGCTTCTTCCCGAAGACTGACATTCTCAGGCTGCCAATGATCCTTGGCCCTTGCCTTCTCTCTGTTACACAGCAATGCACATGGTAGCCTCTCCTGGCCTCAACCTTCTCTTCCATGTTCCAGTAAATTTCACTTTCTGGCTGCTCCTTCTGCCTTTTTCTCTGTATATGACCTTAGAAAGGGTTTTAGTAATAGAATTAGGACCCATCTTGGGCCACACCTTATCTAAGTAACTTCATCAGAGGGTACTGTTTATAAGGATTCACACACACAGGAATGGATTATATTTAAGAACCTGTTTTTATGGAGGTTCCAAAGCCCTAAACACCACAGTCCACCCTCTAGACCCCCAAAAGACATGTTCTTTCTATAAACAAAATTCATTCATTCTCTCACAACATTTCAAAGCCTCAAATCATCTCAGAAACAATGCTAGGTGTAAAGTCTCATCAAAATTGGTTATGGTTGTGGTCAGTCCTGGGGCACAATTTCCCTCTGACTATGGACCTGTGAAATCTATAAAGCATGTCATCTGCTTCCAATATACAATGGAAGGACAGGCATAGTATAGACATTCTCAATTCAATAGGGAGATATCGGAAGGAAAACAGGGGTCACAGGTTCCAAACAATTCCAAAATTCAGCAGGACATTTGATTTCAAGGTCTGAGAGTTATGTGTGGATTGATATGTTATCCTCCAGGCCAGATGAAGTGACAGCCCCACCCCTTCCAAACACTTGTGCTCGGCCATGCTTTTCCATAACAGTTGGATGAAGGCTCTCACTCTTTCTGAGTACTGGAGTGGCAGCCAGGATTTCCATGAAGGCAGAGATACCAGTCTTACCCTCTTCAAATATCAGATGGTAGCCAGGCTCTATACAAATGCTGGTTCACAGGCCCTACAATCTTTGAGCATTAGGGTGTCAGCACTCTTCCTGAACAATGGAGAGGAAGGCCCAACCTCTTCAAGCACCAGGGCAAATGGCATGCCTCCTCCAAGTGGAGAGGTGAACCCGACCTTTCACATACATAGATCAGCCCACTCTCCTTGCCCAAGGAAATCCCCTTGGTCCAGACTTTAGCTTCCACGGTTCTGCCCTTGAAGTCATTCTTCCTTCAGTTTGTTCCATCTCTTTCCCTTTCAGTCCAGGATGGTGGTGGTTCTGCTCATACAAATTTCATAAAAACCTTGTTGTCTTTGCATGCATTTCAGAGGAACTCAAACAATCAGACACACAGACTTTCCACAGATCCTTCTAGCTCCTGCCTAATGGCATTTCCAATTCTAACTTCCACTGAATGGCTAGTCAGATCCATGTTCACTTAAACCCTGACATGGAGCCCTTTTCTCCAGGGATTCAATTTCTGGAAGCTCAGTGAGGTCCCTGATAGAGGCACTTCTGACCCTAGTGTCAGATCACACTGTCTGAATAGGCTCAGGATTTTCTAAACCATCAATTTCTTGGTTTCCTTGTGCCTTAAGAGTTCAGTTCTCAGCTTACTATAAGCTACAAAGAGAAACAAAGCTATGCTTTCCACACTTAGCTTGGAAATCTCTTCAGCCAAATATTAAAATTCATCGCTTTCAAGTTCTAACTTCAATCTGACATCAGAACTCAATATTGCCAAGTTCTCTGCCACTTTAAAACAAAGATTGCCTTTCCTTCAGTTTCCAATAACATACATCATTTCCTTCTAAGGCCTAAAAGTAAGTATCTTCAGCATGATATTTCTACCAACAGTCTCTTCAAAGCAATCTAAGCTTTTTCTAACAAATACCTCAATTCTTCCAGCCTCTACTCATTACAGAATTACAAAAGCGTTTCCATATTTTTTTTCCTATTTGTAATAGCAGCACTCCATTCTCCTGGTACCAAAAACTATTTTAGTTTCCTTGTTGCTAAAGCAAATACCATGCAATGGATTGGTTTAAACAATTTATTCACTCACAGTTTTGAGGCTGGAAGTCCAAAATCAAGGTGTCATGAGGGCAATGCTTTATTTCTGATGACGTGTTCTGGGGCTGGCTGCTAATCCTTGGCACCTGTCTCTGTTACACGACAATGCACATGGTGTCTTCTGGCCTCTCCCTTCTCTTCTGGGTTCCAGTGATTTTCAGTTTCTGGCTGCTCCCTCTGTTCTTTTTCTCTTTCTGTGACTTTCCCTACATCGCCTTCAGTAACAGGATTAAGAACCCTCCTGGGCACACTTTATATTAACTTACTTCATCAACAGGTCCTACTTACAAGAATTCATACCCACAGGAATGGATTAAGTTTAAGAACATGTTTTTCTGGAATACATAGCTCCAAACCAACACACCAACCCATATATGTAATCAGGTTAAAAAATGCCAAGGAGTGCATGTAAAAGGAAAGTTTTAGTCTTAAGGAGAAGCTTAAAACAATAAAGGGTTTTAAAAGTCATTAGAGAACATGAGGTTTCTTCTGAGCAACAAGCATAAAGAAATTTACATTATAAAACATCAAGGACAATGCTGGGAAAATGAATACCTATGGCTGTAATAATTTCAAATGCTATGACATCAATAATAACAAAACCTAAAGGAATAGAAGAAGTGGAAAGATGGATAAGCATATGGGTGGAATACTGAACAGCCAAAAAATTGGAAACAATCTTTTTCACAGTCAAAGAGACAGTACATCTATAGAAGAAGACCTTAAGTAGAGAATGCCAAATCCTGCATCTGTGGCTGGTTTGGTGGCTTCGAACATCTCTACAATTTCCAAAGCTTTCAGCTGTTGTGCAAAACCACGAATGCAGATGAGAACGCTACAAAAAAGTTTCTAGCAGTGACACAGAAATTAATTGAAGAAGACTATATACTGGATCAAATTTTCATCTTTGATCAAATGGGTGAAAATTATGAATGCATGCCTTGAGGACCTACTTCTGAACGGTAGAAAAACCATGCTCAAAAAAAATCACACATTTTATTCAGCATATTTGCCTTTCAGAAAACTGTCCCTCTCCAGGGTTGAGCCCAAGGCCCTGAGCAGGGCCAAATGGATTCCTTCTAAGAAGTTAACTTTCCTGGAGCTATTAGGATGGACTTGGCCTCTTTCCTCCTGGATATGAGAGCATCTTGCTGCCAAGGAGCCATTTTATAAAAGAGGGGGCAATCACTGAAGAATAAATCTATGCAGTGTTTTAATAACATCCCATAAACTTCTAAACAAGTCTAGGAGCTAGTTTACGTCCACAGAATTTTTTTTCCAGTCATATAAGCCAGCATAAATCCAAAAGTTTAGCTCTTTTGAACAGTTTCTATTATGGGGAACCAAAAGTACATTCATTCATAACCCTGGTCAGAGAAATATTTTGTGATGTCCCAGATTAGATGGGCCCCCTAATGTCTGTTCCTGTAAAACAGACTGATTTTTTTCCAAAGCAGTCAAGGGGCAGGTAGCACTGCGCTCCCCATAGCCATAAGTTCCATGAGGGAAGTTAGACAGTTCTCCTGTTTATCACTGTTTCCTAATACCTAGGCCAGGCTTGGCACCTAATAGAGGTTATAGAGGTTGAATGAATGTTTGCAGAATAAATGAAAGATTTTAAAAAGTGAATAAATAAACAAATGCAACCATTCTTAGCCTGTTTGCTTATCTCTAAAATAGAGAAACAGATGATAGTTGCTGTCCCCTTTCTTAAAATGAGGATCTAATGTACCAATATTGTGAAAGTGCCATGCTAGCTGTAAAGCAATAATTATAATTTATTGAGCATATACTTTCTGTAGTAGTAAGGAAAAGCATAATAGATTTGATAAAAGCATGGACTCAGGAGTTAGAATATGAATATCAGCACTTCTATCTTATTAGCTGTCTAATTTTGGGCAAGTTATATATCCTCTGTAAGCCTCTGACATAGATTTTTGTCAGAATTAAAAAGTTAACACATTTAAAGCATCTAGAACAATGTCTGGCACAAATTATATTTCAGATATTACTTGGTACTCTGTCAGATACACTCTAAATCAGAAAAGGGCTCTGTCCTCAAGGAGGTTACAATCTATTACAGGATAAATCATATATACAAGCAATGTGAATAGACAACAGAAAGGTGCTCTAAAAGAGTTAATGATAAAGTGATACGGGAAATCACAAAAGATCAGTAGAAACCAATTGCGCTAAGCTCTTTTAAAATAAGCATTTTCTTTCTTCTAAAGTATCTAAGGTATTTTCATGTTAATTATTAGCCCCACCGACAAACAAATCTTAAAAGACATTAAACGATTTCAATCAGTGAACTTTTGTTTACATAGCTTGGCATCAAATATTAAAAAGCATTTAAATGCAAACTTTTAAAAAATCTTCAACCACAGAAATATGCATGGCATCAATGTGTTCAAGAAATTATCAGAACTGCTGCCATGCAAGGACTCACCAACTGGCCAATTAGGGACAAAGGCAAAATAGCCTCTATTCTCTGGTTTCGGATCTGATTTCTACTGGGAAAGAATGTGACCAAAGCACTAAAGTCAACT
The DNA here is from genome assembly GCF_023851605.1 of Tamandua tetradactyla. Taxonomy (NCBI): domain Eukaryota; kingdom Metazoa; phylum Chordata; class Mammalia; order Pilosa; family Myrmecophagidae; genus Tamandua; species Tamandua tetradactyla. The sequence goes on along the minus strand of NC_135346.1, from coordinate 36,966,136 downwards.
CCCAATTCAGAGCCCTGATCAGAATTCCTCTGTGAATCAGTAGAAACTGCTTGAAAATGATGAGAAGTGTTCCTACTACAGCAGTCCTGAAATATGGCTAAAGGCTACTCTTCCAAAAGCCCAAAATACCTTGAAATGACCCAGGATTTTTAGTAAAGTTAAAAACCGACATCCTTGAGCTTCAAGAAAAGTGTCTCACTGTCTCCATTCTTACGTAGCAACTTTGTGGGAAAAACTGATTCCAAATGTAAATTGAGAACTTGAGAGGTGAGGCATAATTATAAAGAAGTAAATCCAATTTTTATCAAGCATTCTAGAATTCAAATACTCAAAAGCTTGTTGAAAATTTTAAAGCAGACTTGAAGGAGAGGGTGCAGATAACATACTACACTAACAATACTCGGGCACCATCGAGTTCTCACCCACGTCCTATGCTCTCAGCATGGTTTGACCTTACTTCTCTCTGCCTGTTCTCTGCTTTTTTTCATGCTTCACCCTTTGCTTGCAGCATCCTCCTTCCAGTACCAATACAAAGGCATAGACTATTGGATTAATTCTTAAATATTCTTCAAGATTCTATCCAAGTGTTATTCCCTTCAGGAAGTTTTCTTCAACTACCATAAGAAAAGCTCTCTGCTTTTTGTACTCCATGCCATCTTGGAGCTGAGCTTCAGTAGCAGTTATCCCATTATTATAATCATCTGTTTACATATCTGTCTACCTAAATACTTGGGGTCTCTCAAGGGTTATGACTATGCTCTATTCATCTTGGAATCTTTAAAACTCAGTAGAATTCCTGGAACATAATAGGCATTAAAATGTTTATTAAAGAAATCAATGCATAAAGGCAGCCGCTTAGGAAAAAAACAGTCTCAATAACTTGCTATCTATTTTGGTTATGTACTGTATTTCCAAGACATGACCCCAAATAACATTTAGTTATTTCTAAATATCTAACACACACTTTAAGAAAAAGAGTAAAAGAACATATAAAACAATATGTGATTAAAAGAATGGATCCAGGACTTAGATAGACGGCCTGCCGTGATTTGGCTCTCCGTATACCCTTCTGACTTTGTACTACTTTTTCCCTCATTCTCTTGTCTCCAGCTTGCCCAGCAACTTGCAGTCCCTCCTGTTTCTCCAGGATGTCCAGTGAATTCTCATGAAGATAAAATGAGACAAACCTTCATAAAATCATTTTGAAAATACCAAAGTGCTATGACGATTACTGTACTGAATAGCCAGTCCTTCAACATTGTGGAACAATCACCACTGAAGGGCTTTTGACTGTCAGTACACATTCTTTCTCCTGGAATCAAGAACTTCCTCATTTTTAGCAATGAATTACTCCTCCTGTCTCTTTATCCACTGGTCCAAATAAATGGGAGCTGATACTTTTTCCCACACCTGTAAGAGCCAGAGCATTCTCTAGTACCTGAGGCCAGCTTTACTTCTCGTGGCTTAACTATTAAACTAATACATTACCCATTTTGAATTTTGTTTTGGTCACCTACAACAGAGAGTTCTGAAAGAAAAAAAAATACATGTTGCTAACCAAAAATTAAACAAGAACAAATTTATAATATTATTTATCTTAAAAAGTCAAATAATGGATAATTTTTATAATGATCATAATGAGATTCTGGCCCCAAGATAGCAGAAGGTGCTTCAGGATGATGGAATCTTTCAACAACAACCCAAAACCAGCAGATTCATCTTCATCAGAATTCTAGAAAACAATCAAAGGATTGCAGTAAGTAAATGAGTGCTGAATCAAAAAAAAATGCAAATTTACAAAACAGTAGCAAAAGCTTGTGGCCCCCTTGCTAGCTGCTCCTCCAGCCTCTTCTCAGTGAGATATGGAGCCAGCCGGTGATCCCACTGTAGATCCCTGGCCCTGTTCCAGCAAGAACACAGGAACCCTTGTGCACATACCGAGGTGCCTGTATATTAGGACCACTTTATCTGATGGAAGCATGAAAAATTGAACCAGGAAATCCTTATCTGGCTAATCTTCCCAGAAACTGACCTGCAGGTAGAAGCAGCTTCTGGACAGCTAGAGTACTGTGAAAAAAATTAAATCAAAGCAGCCTGGGATAAAAGATTACTGTTTTGTAGGGAGAAGAGGGGAATTTGGAATTCCTGTACATGGGGAGGGGGGTTTCTACAGCTACAAGCCCAGGAAACAACTTGCAGGCTCGGAAGAGACAGGACATGCACTTACTATTGAGTCAGACTGATATTCTTGTCAGGAAGACTAAACTTTGAAGGAATGCACGGCCACTACAGAGCCAATGTGCAAAGACCATAAAGGTGATTTTGCTAGGGTTTGTTTCTTTTTGTTAACTCCTGTCACCCAAGGAAATCTCTGTCATCTCACTAGTTAGACACAAATTTAAGGAAAAGACAATTCAGGAACTAACTCCCAAAGTTAAGACTTTAAAATAATAAGAGGTGCACTGCGCAACAAAAGATTACAAACAACCAAAAAAGGAATGATGGCCCATCAAAAGAAACAAGATAAAAATCCAGAAAACATCAATGGAGAAGACCAGGCTTTAGATAAACCAGAAAAGGACTTGAATTATTCTTCAGTAAGCTCAAGAACATAAAGGAGAATACAGAGAAGGAACTAAAAGATATCAAGAAAACAATGAGTGAACTATACAAGAAATTCAATAAAGAGATAGACATTTTTAAGCAGAAGCAAAAAAAATTCTGATTTGTGGACCATAATAACTAACATGAAAAATTCCTTAGGGGGATTCAATAGCTGGTTGGACTGGCAGATAAAAGATTTAGTGATCTCAAAGACACAACAATTGAAATGATTCAAGGTGAGAAGCAGAAAGGGAAAAAGATGAAGTAAAGCAAGCAAAGACCAAAAGACTTACAGGTCACTATGAAACATATAAACATAGGGGAAACCCAGGAGGAGAAAAAGAAGAGAGAAAGGGGCAGAAGGAACATTTTCTAAATGACAGAAAACATCCCCAAATCAAAAAAAACATGAATATGCACATTCAAGAAAACCAATGAAAATAAGATTAACTTGAGAGAACTATGTTAAGACACATAATAGTGAAACTATCAAATGCCAAGGACAAGGAGGGAATTCTGAAAACTGCAAGAGAAAAGACACCTGTTATAAACTAAGTAGTTTCATTAATATTGAGCGTCAATTTATCATTAGACAATGGAGGCAAGAAGGCAGTGGGACAAAATATTGAAAGTGCTGAAACAAAACAGTAGACCAAAGTGGCATAAAAAAAATAAAAACCTATGGTAGAGGTAATATATGGCTAACTATAAATTCCAGTACTATGTATTGTATTTTTTTTGGTATGTAATTCCACTTTTTTTTTACTTCTTAAAGGCTTTAAATTGCATATGCATAAAAAGTCACGATAAATCTATAGTTTTAGGCATGCAGTGTATGAAGATAGAATTATTATCAAACATGCAAAAATGTAATGAAACAGAGGGATGTAGGTACAGTATATTATGTTACTGAAATTAAGTTGGTATCAGAACAAATATGATTGTTATAGAATAAGGATGTTAAATTTAAGTACCATGGTAACCACAAAGAAAATATATGAAAAATATATACAGATAGAAATAAGATGTGACTTAAAATAGGACAAAACAAAAATCAAATAAATATGAAAGTGGGCATTGACAGAAAAACTGGGAGACAAAAAAGTACAAGATGTACAAAGACCAAATAGCAAAATGATGGGTGAAACTCCTGCATTATCAATAGTTAAAATGAATGGATCAAACTCTTCAGTCAAAAAGCAGAGACTGGCAGAACACATAAAAAAAACTATCATGACCCAATTATTTCTGTACAAAGACTCACCTTAAATTCAAAGACACAGATATGTTGAAAGTGAAAGTATAGAAAAATAGACACCATGTAAATAATAATTTAAAGAAAGCTGGCGTAGCTATGCTAATATGAGATTAAACAGAATTTAATTTTTAAGACCTGTTATGAGAGATAGAGTATGTCACTATATACTGATAAAGTTATCAATGCAACAGGAAGCAACAGTTATAAATGAATGTAACAGCAGGTCCCCTAAATAGATGAAGAAAATATTCAAAGATTTGTAGGTATTAAAAAATGATTCTACATTAATAGTATAAGATCTCAATACACTACTTTTAATAATGGATAGAACATCTAGAGAGGAGATCAGTAAGTAAACAGAAGAATAACAGTATTATAAACCAATTGGACCTAAGAGATACATATAGAACACTTCACCTAACAACAAAAGTATATACATTCTACCTTAATGAATATGGGTCATTCCCCAGAAGAGATCATATATTAGCTAACAAAGCAAGTTGCAATAGATTCAAAATTATTCAAATCATTCAACATATCTACTCTAACTTCAATTAAGTGAAGCTAGGAATCAATACCAGAGGGACTGGAAAATTCACAAATATGAGGAAATTAAACAATGCACTCTTATACAATGGGTCAAAAAAGAGATCACAAAGGAAATTAGGAAATATCTTGAGGGAAATGAAGAAAAATACATGACATAAACACTTACGGGATCCAGCAAAGGCAGAGCCGAAGGTAAAATTTATAACTCTAAATGCTTATATTAAAAAAGAAGAAAGATCTCAAATGACAGACCTAACTTTAACAACTGGAGAATCTAGAAGAATAAGAGTAATCTAAATGCAAAGTAAGCAGAAGGAAGTAAATAACCAAGATTTGAATGGATTTAAATGAAATAGAGAAAAACATATAAAGATATATAAAAACAGCAAACCAGTAAACTTGACAATCTTTACTAGACTGATGAAGAAGATAAGACAGTGGTTAGACACAACTAAAGTCAGAAATGAGAAGGGGGAAATTACTACCAACCCCAAAGAAATAAAATGGATTATAAGAGGATACTATTAAGAACTATTTGCCAACAAATTAAATAAACTAGATCAAATGAATGAGTTCTTAGAAATATACAAACTGTTTACATTGAATCAAAGAGAAACTGAGGATCTCAATAGAACAATTACAAGTAAAAAGATTGATTCAGTAATCAAAAACATCCCAACAAAAAATCCCAAGACCAAGGAAGAACTGACAGCAATACTACTCAAAATCTTCCAAATACTGAAGAGGAAGAATTCACAACTCATTCTATGATGTCAACATCACCTTAATACTAAAGTCAGATAAAGGCACCATGAGAAAAGAAAATTACAGACTAATATCCTTTATGAATATAGATGCGAAAATCCTCAAGAAAATATTAACAAACTAAATCCAAAAGCATATGAAAAGAATTATACATTTGTTCAAGTGGGATGTATCCTAGATATGCGAGTGTGATTCAACATATGCAAATCAATCAATGTAATACACTACATTCACAGAATGAATGAGGAAAAAACACATGAACTCCTCAACTGATGCAGAAAAGGCATTTGAGAAAATCCAACACCATTTCATGCTAAAAATAGTTTAAAAGCTAGAAATAGAAATAAACTTTCTCAGCATGATAAAGGGCATGTATGAAAAAAACCCCACTAATATCACACTCAACATGAAAGACTAAAATCTTTCCCTTTAAGACCAGGAAAAAGACATGAATGCCCACTTTCACTTCAGTTAACCAACATTGTGGAAGTTGTAGCCAGAGTAATTAGGTAAGAGAAGAAATAAACAGCATCCAAATTGGAAAGAAAGAAAGAAAATTTTCTTATTTGCAGATGCCATGATCCTATATATAGAAAATCCTAAAAATTGGAAATTGGAAATCCTAAAAAAGGAAATTAGTTTAGCAGTTCTTCAGAATAGCAAGTATAGAATTACTGTATGACGTCAAAAATGGAGCTAATAAATGAGTATGGGACGGTGGCAGGGAACAAGATTAAAATGCACAAATAAGTGTTTGTATACACTTGTAATGAACAATAGAGAGGGGGAATTAAGAAAAATTTCCATTTATAATAACAACTAAAAGAATAAAATATTTAGAATAAATGTAGTCAAGGATATAAAGAATATATACACAGAAACAACAAAATATTTCTGTAAGAAACACACAAAAAAACCTAAATAAGTGGAAGGACCTTTCATGTTCATGGATTAGAAGATTAAATGTTATTAAGATGTCAGTTTTACCCAAGGCAATTTACAGATTCACTGTAATACTGAATCAAAATTCCAACTACTATCTTTGTAGAAATGGAAAAACCAATCTTCAAATTTATATGGAAAGGTAAAAGAACCCAACTATCCATCTCAACACAGAAGAATGAAGTTTGAGCAATCATACTTCCTAATTTAAAACTAATAATTCCTAATTTAAAACTTATTACAAAGCTTCAGTTATCAATAAGGCATAGTAATGGCACAAGGATAGATAGGGAAAACACTGGAATCAAACAGAGCTCAGAAATCAATCCTCGCACCTGTGGCCAACAGATTTTTGATAAGGGTGCCAAGTTCACTAAATTTGAAAAGAGTGATCTCTTCAAGAAATGGTGCTGCAAATATTTAATGTCTCTATGCAAAAAAAAAAAAAAAAATGAAGGTTGAACCCTTTTGGACACCACATAAAAATTAATTTAAAATGGATCAAAGACCTAAATATTAGAACCTAAACTACAAAACTTCTAGAAGAAAACAAAAGGTAGCATTTTTAAAGACCTTGTGTTAGGCAATAGTTTCTTAGACATTACAACAAAAACACAAGCAAAAAAAGTAAAAAAGCAGTAAGTGAGACTGTGCCTAAACTAAAACCTTTTGCAAGTCAAAGGACTTCATCATGAAAGCAAAATGACAACCTATAGAATGGGAGAAACTATTTGGAAAGCACATGTATGCTAAAGATTTAATATCTAGAATATATAGAGAAATCCTACAACTCAACAACAAAAAGACAAAAACCCAATTAAAAATGGGCAACATAGTTGAACAGATATTTCTCCAAAGAAGATATACAAATGACCAAAATGTACATGAAAAGACAGTCAACGTCATTAGCCATTAGAGAAATGCAAATCAAAACCTAAATGAGATACTATTTCACACCCATTAGGATGGCTACTAATAAAAAATGGAAACTACCAAGTGTTGGAGAGAATGCAGAGACACAGGAGCATTTGTTCATTGCTGGTAGCAATGTAAAATGTGAGCCACTGTAGAAATTAGTTTAGAAGTTCTTCAGAATAGTAAGTATAGAATTACTGTATGACGTGAGAATTCCACTTCTACTTATATATTTAATAGAACTGAAAGCAGGAACTCAAACACATATTTTCACAACATGTTCTTAGCATCACTGTTCACAATTACCAAAAGTTGGAGGCAACCTAAGTATCTATCCAGATGATTGGATATACAGTGGAAAATTACATAACCATAAAAGAGAATGACATTCTGATGTATGCTACTACAAGAATGAACCTTGAAACAACATGTTAATTGAAATCAGGCAGGCATAAAAGTATAAATATTGTATGATCTTACTGATATGAAATAATTAGTATAAGCAAATTCATATAGTCAGAAACTAGAATAAAGATTATCAGGAGCTGGGGTGGGTAGGGAATGATGAGTTAATGCTTAATTGGTGCAGAGTTTTTGCTTGGTGTGATGGAAAAACTTTGTCAATGGATAGTAGCAATGGTAGCACAACATTGCGAATGTATTTAAGGACCAGTGAACTGTGTATTTGTATGTGGTTAAAAGGAAATTGCAGGTTTTATATTTGTTACTATAATAAAATTTAAAAAAACAAATAAAGACTATAAAACATAAACAGTGAACCCTAATGTAAGCTATCAACTACAGTTGATAATATAATTATAATATTGTTTCATCAATTGTAACAAAGGTGCTACACCAAAGTAAAGTGTTAATAATAGGGAAAATTGTGTGAGTGAGGGGGGTATATGGCAAATGTATTTTCTGCATGATTTACATGTAAACCTGCAACTTTTCTAATAAAAAAGAAGTTACTTAAAAAAGATCATAATGCAAATATTTTCCAGGCATTTTGCTAATCAACATTATACTGCATTAGATAAGAATCTAGAGAAAGAGAAACATGCCTGTAAAATGTGAGTAGCAACATGGTTGAGCACAGTGGGACCCAGAAAATCTAAGGGTGCAACAACTACATGACTTTGGAAAAAGGACTTTGACTCTCTGCTCCCCATTATCCTCAACTACAAATCACCAAGGTCCATTTACAGTCTAAGCCACAGAAATATATATTTTTAAATTCAGATCACAGCAACATTTATGTAATTTTTGATGTCGAAACTCCAATGTTTTTGGTAAAGAAACACATAAAAACATTTTAAAGAAACACATAAAAACATTTAAATGAAAGTTTAAGCATTCAGAATTCTTAAGAAATTATTTCTCCATTCTTTAGTTCAAAACTAGAGCCCTCAATTAATGAACTGAAAACAGGAGATTACCAGGAAAGTTACTTTTTATTAACTTATCTAGCTTGTTGGATAAAAACTTATAAAGAAGACTAAATTCATCCCCTGCTGAAGTGTGGTTAATTCTATAATCAATCACAGCCACAGTATCCAGTAATGCAACAAGTATTTACTAAGAACAAATCTACGTAGTCATTGTGACAGGTGTTGAGTGGAATGCAAACAGGGATAAAGATGGGTTTATAATTTCACCTCCCTGCTTAAAAAACTCCCCAGGAGCACACTATTGCACTTGGAATAAAATTCAAATTCATTACATAGCCTTTTAAGGCCTGACTCTTTAAGGCTCCCACTCTTCCAACGTCACCATCTGCTATCCTCCCCTTTACTCTTCTCCCTCAAGCCAAAGTCCTCTTTCACATCCTTGCACAGCTAAGCCTTTTCTTGCTCCATGGTCTTTGAATATACTCCTACTTAATATTCCATCTGCCTAGAGGCTCTTCTCCCACTCTCCAGACAGGCAGTGTGACTAGACCCAGATGCTTATAGGCTGTTCTTCAGGTTTGCCTTAAATGCCACCTCCTAAGCCAGGCTCTTCTTAAGCCCACTCTCCTTTATGCCCTACCGCCACCATCATCATTATTCTTTCTCAGCCCCATGTCTGCTTCCTTTCCCATGCATCTCACAAGTTACAACTGTTTGCTTGCCTCCCTGGGCTGTGTCTGGGTCTGGGGAGGGATCAGGGATGGTGGTCTGTTGCGTTCACTGTTGTATCTTCAACAGCACACTGCCAACTTATTGAATGAATCAATGAAAAAAAAGAGATGAATATCATTACAACAGCTATGACATAAGGTAGAATAGGTTAAGTGTCTGCACAGCAGAAAAACTGGATGCAAGAGCAAGTGCGCAAAGCACAGTCTGAGGAGTGAAATAAATCTTGTGCACGGTGTGTGGAAGGACATAATTGCTGAGACCACATCATGCAGGATTGTGAGGACTACACAAGAGAATTTGCATTTATCCCATGAGCAGTGAGGACTCATTTAAGGTTTCTGATCAAGAAGGTAAATTTATTAGCTCTGTGTTTCAGAGAGCTCACTCTACTGCCAGTACAAATGAATCCTAGATGGGACAGAGATCACAGGGTATGGCCAGAGACTGGGCAGGCCAGACCAATGGGCTGGACCCATGTAAAACAAAAGAATAAAAGAGAAAAAGGACAGGGTATGAAAGCATGAAAGACATTTTGTAATCGGTTGACTGTGGAAGACAAGAGGATAAGGAAAAGATTCTTCCAAGGCCACACCAAGTTTGATAGTTGGGGAATGTGTGAAGGGCAGAGGTTTCACTTTGGAGGGGAAAGATGATGGATTCAATCTTTGCCACCATAACCACCTGGAAACGAGATAGAAGCATCAGACTCCAGGAGCTTGTTACCTGCTGTCATGTTCTCCTGCTATGCAAATCTCCCTTCCAAATTTTCCTTTCATTCCACTTCATAAGTGAATATGCCTTTAGTTTCGGGCTCTACATGAAAAATCAAAAATGGATAAAATATAGATGTGCTTAAAAGAGAAAGTGATACCCCTTCCGGGCACATCACACAGTGCCTCCGTCAAAATAGCCTCTGATCACAGATTTTTGGAATACCTCCCAGCAGGCTTTTCATGCACATAATAATTCACATTTTTTTGCACAAACAAGAAAATATTATACATATTGTTTTATAACCCGCTTTCTGTTTTATTTTTTATTCCATGGATGTAACTACCCTATTATACATAAGTCTTACTCATATTTTAAAAGGACTCTTTGGTATTTCATTGCGGTATAGTTTATAAGGTATTTCATCAACCCCCTAAGGGTTGGTTTTTTGGGATATTTTCCATTTTTGTAAATATAAGCAATACTTCAATAAATGCTCTTAAATATATATCCTTGTGCAGCTATTTTCGCTATTTTTTTAGACACATTGTAAGAGTATTAGTTGGCTCAACATTTCCAGAGTGCAATATAGAATTACGTATCAGAACTGAAAAGGGAATCGTGGATGATTTTGCAGCTCAACAATTCCAACCTCCTTTTATAAAAGGACAACATTTAAGTAGAGGTGTTTCTGAGGTGGTTCACTTCCAGATCTGCTCAGTCTTTCCGGGTGAAAGATACAGCATTTATTCCACACCCCAGCTCCTCAAGAGATAAACTAATTTCTGTGAAATAAAGGCAGACCTCTAAAAGTCAGGTTCTCAGCTTTTTCTCTGATTGTTTGTTTTGCTTTTGCTTTCTAATTTAGGCCCAGCATCATGACTGACACAGCCTGACATCCCTGAACTGCACTGGTTCCCTCCACCTGGTGCTCTCACAGCATTTGGTTCACACCTACCTTGATTTAACACTTTCCCCAATGGAGTGGGACAACTGCTTTACTTATTTTCCTGCCTAGACTCTGAGCTCCTCAATGACAGGGACTCCTTGTATCCATTACTGTACTCAATGTCAAATTGAGAGTAGACACGGAGGACGGACTTGTGTGAATGAGGCACGGACAACTGTGCAAATGTGTGAGACAATGAGAGGCCATACCTCAAACCTACTTCCAGGATTACTAGGAAATTTGGGGGAGGGGGTGGATAGAGGGAGGTCCATTTTTTTTTATGTTCTGTCACTATCAAATCCTCACTACAATTTAAGAGCTATGCTGGACATCTGTGTACACTATTACTAATTCAAATTGCATCCCTCTCCACCCATCTGCAGCTTTCCTACTCACCTATTTTTCTCTCCTAAAAATGGAACCAAATGAAAAGCATCTAGCAGTACTACTGAAAGAACTTCTGGTGGAAACTGGATGATTTTAGGAGGATGGTGGGCCCACATTCCTTATATACATACATATGTATAATTTTTTGAATAATAAATGTTACATATGTATATACAGTAAAACATTTATTAAATAAGGCTACATGTATTTTATTATATATCATAGCATATACAAGTAAAATTTGTTTTGCTTATATAGAATTCTCTCTATAGAAATAATTCTATAGATAATACATGTATATGATATTATATATCACACTGATGATTTCCCTGACATTATTTCTTAGGATAAGTAAAAAAATCAGATAAAGAAAACTATTAAGTAAATAATAGTGCAGATGGCACAGAGAAATAGCAGCAATTGTGAAGGTGGAACTTGATTGCCTGACATTAGGGCACCACTGCCCCATGGATTAGAGAACTGCTTTAGAGTATGAATCAAGCAAGCAAAAATTCATCATTAGAACAGCAGATAGTGGGTTCAGTTTATAATCCATAGCTCTATATTCTGTCAACAGTCTCCATACATGCGTACTTTCCTTGGATTTAACAGGTAATTTTCAAAATCACACTTCCTTCCCAACCCCCCCCACCCAAAAAAAAGCAGTTCCTCACACCCTCTCCCTTAATAGAAACGATCTCTAAAATGACTGTTCCTGAAAAGCAGGATTCAAGTCAGGGTAAACCTACTGAAAACTCTCCCCGGACCTTATCTTCAGCAAGGCACATTGTCAGGAAGCAGAAAATGTAGTTTGTCTCACATTATCTGTAATACGATAGTCAGTCTTTCATTTTAACAAGATGCCACTGCCAATATGTGCTCTGCTGAGTGTGAAGCAGATACAGTGATTTCTCTATTCATACATGTAGAATGGATCCCTGGGGACCAGAGGCAATTGATAATACCTTCCGTGGGCTGCCACCTGGAGGGCCTCCTCAGCCATCCCGGTGAAAATCACAGTAGGGGATGAGACTCCATGGACTGGGCAGCCAGCAGACCCTGACCTACGTCTATGGAACTGCTGACAGTGAGGCGAGGCATGGGAGCATCTGTTAAATCAGACATATGTGATCAAACTTAATGTTCAGCCCTCACATATGCATAGGGGACCATGAATGACTAATGGTCACAGGGTGAGGAGAGTGTCCAGAGGGGGGAAAGACTGGTATCATGCCAACCACAGGGTGGCTGAAGGAGCTGGGACTGCTGAAGGCATGGTAGGAAGAATTTCTAGTCTAGCAGGTAAATACACATTTCATTCTTCTTTAAAAGGTACCTCCCCACCCCACCCTATCTGTAGACATGTTAGACTTTGGCATTTTCTGTCTTGCTGACCTCCTTCCCCTGCACGTGGCCTGCTGTGGTTCACCTGCTGGAGTGTACCTGGGAGAGGCTGGAGAGGCAGGAAGGATCAAAGCTATTCCTTGGATGGTACTATCCACATAGTGATCCCTGGAACTGGCAAGATTTTTGAGGTAGACCCTCTCTCATGAACACAGCTATGGGCCCTTCCCTGCTAGGTGCCTCCAATTGCAACTCCTTTGGCTGCCTGTTCCTACCTCCCACAGCTGCTGGGCCCATGGCAATATGCTGAGCCACTTCCAGTTGGGGTCCCCTCACCCTGGCATGCTGCTCTACTGGACAGGATCCTTTTAAAATGACCTCTGGCTGATGGGCATTTCATTTATCATAAGCTCTGTCTCTGCCCTGGGACTTGCAGATGTTCGACCCCATCACAGGGGGAGTGCAGTCACATCCTGGATCAGCCGCTCCTCCATAGGCTGCTTGAGTTTTCCCAGGTGTGAGTCCAGCTCCAAACCACCACGACCATATCCCTCCACTTCTCTCTAAGCAGCAGCACAAATGCCTTCTTAGTAGAAGGGTGGTGAGCAGGGAGCTGGGGATCTCAGCACAGCGTTTTCCAGGTAGTCTTCACAAAACCATCTTTCTATTGGTTGTTATATTAATACTCTATGTGAGTGGGAAGTTTAATGGTTATCAAAGTGATTTTTATCCCCTTTGAAATAATGCATATGGTCGAGTACTGCCTTTGGAACACAGCATCTGTTGCATCTTGGTGCCTCAGAAGAAACATTGAGTTTCACGGCCTCTTACATTAATGATCACAACTGTTCTTCTATGTAGAAAATTGCATTAGATAGTCTATAGGTCTTCAGATTCAAAGGCATTGCTTCTTACCCTTTTTTTTTTTAACCCATGCCACTCCCTTTCAAAAGAATATCCACTAGGGTTTATTTTTATAGAAAAGTTTAAGGAAAAAATGGTGTACAATCCCATCAACCAATTTCAGGTAATAGTTTAGAAAATAAAAACAGGCATTTATCATTTTCTTTGCTAGAATCATTTCCCCCAACCCCAGCCCTATCCCAGATCTTATCTTAACAAGGCCGGCTCATTGCTGTTCAGTTTCCAGTCTAATATGAGAGAAGTGTTGACTGATAAGTGTTGAGGCTTGTGGCTATGTACCCCAACAAAACGTTTTAATCACAGTCCATCCCTGTAGTTGTGAGCCCATTGCAAACAGGACTTTTTGATGAGATTACTACAGGTAAGATGTGGTACATGTGAATAAGAATATGTCCTAATCCTGTTACTGGAGTCCTTTATAAGCAGAATGAAATTTAGGCACAGATAGAAAGCCATGGGAAGAATCTGGAAGTCAACGAAACCCAGAGAAGCCAGGAGAGGCTTCCATGTACACTGCAATGCGACAGAAAGACCAAGGACCAAAGATTGCTGGGAGTTAGCCCCAGAATGGCATAGTCTTATGGAAGAAAGCATGGCCTTCAGGATGCCTTGATTTTGGACTTCCAGCCTCAAGACCATGAACCAGTAAATTTACACTGTTTAAGCCAATCTGTTACATGGTATTTGTTTCTGTAGTCAGAAACCTAAAAGCGTTTTCATAAGTAATTCTGTAGAAAACATACACTATCATGCCCCACCCTACCATGAGTTGAGTATAATTCTCCACTCCACTGAGCTGAAGCTGCCATGCAACTTGCTTTGGCCAATGGAAGATTAGCAGACATACGAAAGCAAAGGCCTTCAATGGCCTTGCACAGCTTGCCTTGGCACATTTGCACTACGGTGATCAGTCATGAAAAGAGCTTTCCTAATAGCTTCTGCTCTTTCAGCCTTGGCCTCAGAATGAACAAATGAACAGCAGACCTGAGCTTTACCTACAACCTATCCAAGCCCAATATAGATAAGCTGAGCCACAGGTGACCTTCAGACATAAGTATGAGAATAACGTTTCTTGGAAGCACTTCATTTGAGGGTGGTTTGCTTCGTTATGCAGTATTTTAGAGGCAATAACTTACTGCTATGTTATCTAAAGTGTTCTCCCTTCTGGTACTCTTTACCTGTTGACTGTCTTACATTTTTAGCTCTTAGAACCATTCACAATTATTTTCTTTATTGTGAATTTTTCTTATTACTATCTATTTTCCCACTAGTTTGAGTTTTCTGGGAATTGGGCTTCGGCCATTAAAGTTTCTCTCCTTGAAGTCTTTTCCCCTGGCAGGTAACCCTACTAGCATAATTCTATGCACTCTTTTATAAGGAAAAGAAAAAGTCTGCATACACAAGTAGTACAGCACAAAAGAGATACTGAGAGAGTGATCTGACAGGAGAGAATTTTAGTTTTTGTGCTTATTTTATTTGTTTGTTTGTTTTTAGGCAAAAGTGATCATTTTATTCATTATGCCCTTCACTGCATCGTTTTTGTTGTTTTAACTTGTAAAGCATGCTGGAGTTCTTCCAGTATCAGAACACATGATCACCCATAGCAATAGTTCAAAAGTACTGTACATAATATTTTGTTCAGCCACTCTCCCTTTGAGGGAACTTTAGTAGTTCTTTCCAGTTTTGGTTGGTTTTGCTATTACAAAACAAAATGCTTCTGAGAACATCCTTGCATGTTTCTCTTAAAAATGGCCCATCACTTCACAGATATTCTGAAACTACGACCTTTAGAAAGGAACACTCTTGTTTTGGGGGAACATCTACTTAGTCACTCTAATGCAATAAAAGCCTTGGTTTAGAAACTAGAATGTCTAATCTAGCAGATAAAGCACCCTTCACTCTTCTTTTAAAGGTGGGACCTTTCCCTCCTCCTCCAGCTGTAGAGGGACCATCAGCCATTGAGGAGAAGGTGTGGTTGGCTCTGGCTTCTTATAAAGGAGATTTCATAAAGCCTGACTCTCTATAGGTTGAATAAAAAAACAATATTCATTTAACTTCATTTCCCAATGATGTTATTTTAGAATACAGATATGTTTTTCTCTTCCATTTGCAGTCCCTCACCTTCTCATCCTCTACACTCAAAGCTCTAACACACCCTGTTAGGGGTCAGCCTGCTGGTTAAGAATTACTGCTCTAAGGCATCAGGTTTCATTGCAGCTCCCTCTGTTCTGAGATGAGAAAATATGGTGTTATCATGTCATCTAGGAGAAAGATAATAAAAACCTGGGACAAATTGCACTTACCTCAATCTCAATAACAAAAGGATATAATTGAAGAATTCAAAGGAAAATAAAACTAAACTAAATAAAAATAACAAGAAACAAACGAACTATTTGGAAAAAAATGAGAGGTATCACACATTTACAGGGGATTGTACATCTTTGCTGCAGCACTTATCCAAGCCCAGGGTGCCAATTCACCTCCTCTACCAGTGCTGTCTGTGGGATGGTAGAGAAAAGAGAAACCACACATCAGCCATGTCCCTTTCCTTTTGTTGTGCTCCTGAGTATATATTATCTGTCTCACCTACCCAGGGTACTCCTAAGTCCTAAGTAAATACACGTTGCTGTCATAAAGATGGAAATAAAAGAGATAAAGAACTAAGTACTGGAATAATTGCTATACTACAGTGAATTGTATTATGGTGTACGATGATATTCAATGAAGTGATATAGGACATTACTAGAGAGGAAATGCTGGGGGTGCTGCTCTGAAAGAAATGGATTCAAGGGCCAGCTCTGCCTGTTGCTGGGTAGCCTTGGATGAGTCATTTACCTTACAGGTAAATTAGGTTATTAATTCATGTACTACCTCCCTCACAAACACGTGGTTAAGAATGAACCTTTCAAGCTATTATGAAGATTAAATGAGCTGTGGCACATAGAAAGTATTAAATAGGTAATAGCTGTTATACTTTTTACTGTAATAATTATATTAAAAGATGCAAAAGTACGCAGCAAACTGTAAAGCACTCTAGTCTCCTGTTATTATTATCAGAGAGCAATTTTAGGAAAATCAAAGATATTGTTTTTGTTTCTCACTGTGGTTAGCAGAGAGGTCAGAGCTACGAGTCTAACCCAAACAATTTTTCCATAGAAGAAAAGACAGGAAAGGATGTGTATTAAAATAAATATAGGGTGGGCCACGGTGGCTCAGCAGGCAAGAATGCTTGCCTGCCATGCCAGAGGACCCGGGTTCGATTCCTGGTGCCTGCCCATGTAAAAAATAACTAACTAAATAAATAAATAAGATAAATATAATACTTCACTAACCAATAAATTTAGTCATTTACTTCCAGATGATGACCATCTT
Organism: Tamandua tetradactyla; assembly: GCF_023851605.1. Classification (NCBI taxonomy): domain Eukaryota; kingdom Metazoa; phylum Chordata; class Mammalia; order Pilosa; family Myrmecophagidae; genus Tamandua; species Tamandua tetradactyla. Next base: position 36,949,293 of record NC_135346.1, on the reverse strand, counting down.
TCCCTGATCTCTCTGTCAGTGAAATATGCACACTGCTGATTTATGAAGACGCTGACCTCTTGTCCATGTGCCTTCTTCTACACAAGACAAGAGCAGCTGGGCATATGTGTTTAAAGATGTTTCTGGGATTGTGGCTCTGATATTTTGAATTTCCAAAAACTCTTAACTAATTAATAAATAGAACTGTGCATCATCATAACCTACGAAGAGTGTGTTGCCTTCTGTAGGGATGAAGAGAAAAGAATGAGAGGAATACAAATTAGTAAGCAACAGAGAGGAAAAGAGGAAGGAGAGAGAGAAAGAGATGGAAGGTGAAAAGATTTACTTGCAATGCAGTAATATTCCTTAAAATATTCATTTCAGCCCCTTGGCTGCAGCACTAAAAACATTTGCTCAACCAAGGCTAATATCTAAATTCTGTCATGCAAATTTAGCACAAAAAAGTTTTGGACAAATTGCATGTCTTCAAATCTTGGAAAGGTTTTCAACCATAGGTTAATACAAGCAGCTTCACTCCAAATACCACAGGAAACTGACCACCAACTTCCCTGAAGACAACGAAGACACAATATAGAAGGCTATTAGCCTTCCAGAATCAGTTATATCCTTAAAAAAAAAAAAAAAAAAAGTCAGTCAATTAGTCTAGGCCACATGAAATGTGAAACTACACTTACAAATTATCTTCTTGCAAATGTCGCCCATGAAAGATCATGAAATTCATCAACAACTTAGATACAGAGAATGTCTTTACCTCCCAATAGTTTAGGGAAATAGTAAGGATAGGAGTAAGTATGCATCTGCAGAGTTGATTAGCAATCAGGGAAATCATTTTGTCGTGGCTGTTATTTCCTGGCTCTGCTCATAAATCAGTAAAAAACATTAAAACTAAACATTATGAGGAACTTCCGTTTAAGAAGTCTATTTAGGAAACTGAATGGGTTGATTTAGGAGCAGACTTGAAGACAGGAGCAGATTCAGATGGACTTTAAAAGCCATCCAAAGAAGACCCACCCAACACCCTCTGCAATCTGGGGCATGCTCCTTCACAGTTATTAGCCCAGCATCCTCAACCATAGCAAGCATGAGATGAGCCAGGACATTGCAATAATGCAGTGTTTGAGTTTTGCTGTCGGAGACACTTGGTTCCCAGTTCTGCCACTTAGTAACTATTTGTGGCTGAACAAGTCACTTAAGCCTGCCAAGATTCAGCCTTCCCATTTCCAAGAATTAAATCACCAGCCCCACTGAAAGTAATAAAAATTAAATGATGTGATGCGTGAAAAACACTCAGCATGTACTGGCACATATGAAGATAGTAAAATATTACTTAATTCACAGGCTACTGCAAGAATTAAATGAGATTTAACATATGTAAATCACTTACTGCAGTGCTTACCACATAATACAGACTCAATAGATAATAGCTTATTGTTATTATAGACTAGAGAATCCCTGAGACCCTTACCAGTTCTAAATCTTATATGATTCTACAACCCTTGTCTCTTGTGGTAGAACTTAAACTCACACCCAGGTTCTGGTTCCCTTGATCAGCATGTTTGCTAGTACTCTGCTCAGAAATTGTGTCAGAATAAGTACCTTCAAGGCAAAAGCCCCAGTTAAAAGCTTAGTTTTAGCTTCTCACGTCTCCCAACAGACAGCCTGCCACGCCAACCTGTGGCCCAATATTGACAGTCAGATCTCATGTCAAGCACCACTTCCTGTGGAGAATGACTGACACAGACACACACCCAGACTGGGAATTTGAACCAGAAATCTAAGACATAATTGAGGTCTGAGATCCTTTGAGGAGGGTAAGTTCGTCCAATGCCAAACCCATGCCTTCTCTGTGGTCTACATCTCACACACTGGTGGGTACCAGGCATATCAACTTCAGCCCAAGCTTTCAGGCTAACCATTTGAGGTGAAGGAAAAGGCCTTCCTTGGACAGCTTCTCAGGGACACTATTAGTGTGAAGGAGCCATCACTGCAAAATGCTTTGCTTTCCTCAAAAAACAAAAATATTTTTGTACAAGTTCTAATTACATGCAATTCCAAGTGGCTGGACAATGGTGATAAAAAATAATAACCAACGCTTATTGGATACCTAACTAACTGCCAGGCTCTATGCTGAGCAGTTTTCAGCTCTAATCACAAGAGTAGGGGCAGTTGTTGAAAGCAACGAAGTTTTATGTGATTTTCCAAACAGTTCTCTTAGTGTCTCTTTTATTGGCCAACCTATTAAGAGACTTGGGGGGAGAGAGGGGTGTGGAGGGGAGGATGGAAAGAAGGGGAAAGGTCAACTTAAGAGCAAATGTACAATAAAAAACTGTCTCTCATCCAGCAACAAAAAGACAGCTTTTCGTAATGAAAATAAGTCTCATAAGTTACAGGTTTAGTGGTTCCCCACCCTGGACTTTCAAACAACAAACTAGTGTGTCTGAAAAACTGCATGTAGTTAAGCGCCTACATCTCAGGAAATCCCCATCCCACTCATACTTCTCCACACCGATCTCAGACTCACTTGCGTTGTTTTACATAAATGAGATCAGCTAACCCTGCTATCACTCCCCTTATTTTATAGATGAGAAAACTAAGCATATAAAAGTTCACAATGTCGGGCCACAGTGGCTCAGCAGGCAGAGTTCTGGCCTGCCATGCCGGAGACACAGGTTCACTTCCCGGTGCCTGCCAATGCAAAAAAAAAAAAAAAAATACAATGTCACACAACTGGTGAACGCCAGGGGGAGCACCTGAACCCAGGTCTGGCTCACTCCAAAGCACAATCCTTTAGCTATTACATACACACTTCATAGTTTAAGAAACAGCAAGATACTTCTATCAATCGTGCTGAAAATTATTTCTAAACTTAAAACATCAAATACTAGTTCTATTGATTTTTGAGGGGGAAAATTACAAGAGTAAGCCCATTGGTGTATTAATCACTGCTAATAGGACACTCTCCTGAAAAGAAGGGACTATAATCATTAACAAATTGAGTGTCAGCTCCTGAGTAGTTCACAGTTTAGGAGAAGATCTGTAAGTAAGGAGTTATAGGAAATGGAGACCTTCGTTCTCAGAGACACTGCCAGGGTTATAGGAGCAGAGGGGACCAGCTTGCCCCATTGGGACACCTGGAAAGCAATGGGGAAAACAAATGCGTAGCTCCATTTCTACCATAAAAAGGAATCCTAAGAAACAGGCCTTTTTAATTTCCCCATAACTATGCACTAGATAGAAAATCCTCAGCTCTGACAGTGTGTTGGATAATATCCTGATTTAAAGTGAAGGACCAACTACATGTTTTCTTCTATAAAGTAAACGACTCCAAGATAAATTGTTTTATGATGTTAGATTTGAGAGGTCTGATAGCTCTATTAGTCTCATAGCATAGGTCTCAGAACAGTACAAACAAACAGAAATAAAATAAAACATTGAGCCCTGGGTTATGAGAACATTATTTGCATGGTTTATGTGAATCAGCCCAGGTAGGGCACAGTAAGTTACCAGTCTTTTTGTTTTAATAAATGTGTTTACCAGTTAAGAGAAAGCCGCTTGATTCAATGTGTCATAGAGCACTCAATTTTAGTAAATTAAAGTTAATGATATTCCTCCATGAGTTATAACATCTTACGGTGAATCACAAAGAAAATGCACCAAGTTCAGTGGAAATGGAGTGATAGGCCCTCCCGCGCTCTGGAGGTCCCTCAGTAGAAACAGACATAGGCTAATGTGCATTTCCATTGCAGTTCAGAGGTGGGCAGGCTGAAGCGGTGAGGTTGGCTGGTGGGTACTGGTCCTCCTTGGATTCTAGCCAATGTTCACGGCTGCAAAATTGAGCTGACTTAAGCCAAGATTTGTATCCAGAAAGGTATAAAATACTGAAAATTGAGGGGGAATTATAAGTAAAGGTTAGAAATAATAGCCACTGCATAAATTGTCAACCAGACAACTCTGCAACGACTTCTAAGCATGAAATTAAGCCTTAAGAAATGCATTATTGATAAACTTTCAATTGTAAATAAGGCTAGTAAAAAATTACATTTCCTCCTTCTGTCTGTTGAGAAAAAGAAATAGAATTCACTACTGAATGAAGATTCTTAATACTATGAAGTGGTTTAAAAATAATGCTTGATGTCCCACTTTGTAATTGCAGCTATAGCATGTTGCTGCAAACCAATGCTAGGCAATGCAACATAATTATTTGTTTAATGCTGTAGAGTTCTCTGTGACTCCGTTCAAAATAATGTTTTTCCAATTTTCCTTCTCCCCCATGCTGATGTTTGGAAGCAGGGGATCTTCTCCATTCGTGCCTATATATTTTGAGGGTAACTTTTGCTCTTTTAATTAGTCCTTTCTTCCTTAGGTGGGTGTCAGAAATTATAGGGCAGGCTCAGCCTCCTTGCTGTCTGAAGCCCAATTCATTTAACTGTAGTCCCTTATATTTGAACAGCATTTCTCCGTTTACAAAATGCTCTCAATCCATTAACTCATTTGATGGCCACATATCCCTGTGGGGGAGACAGGGTAGGGATTACTATTCTCAGTTTATAGATGAGAAAACAGAATTAGAGAAGTATTCAAGGTCACAGGTCCTGTCCAGGTCAGGAGGAAAGTCAAGATCTCCCAATGCTAGTTCAGTTCTTTTCCCACAAAATGTTGCTAGCTTTCCAACCGAGGAGGATTTTCTCCTGGTACTCTAAACAAGGTTTGCAGACTCCAAGTATACAAAGGAGTCAGGTAAGTAATGTCTTCAAATGAATCAAGTCAGTACAAGACAACAGGAGATTATAGGGTTTATGACAAACTGGTGGGGGAACACTGCCTGAAAACAGGTCAGTCCAAATCAATTTTAAATATGACAAGAGCCAGACAAAAATACACATTTGGAAAGGGATTGCTGTGAATTTGGCTCTTTGGTTGGCAGTTGATAATTCTTACATTATACATATTTCTTAATGTATAGCTAAGGAATAACAGAGACTCTACACACAGAGGCAAACTTGGGAACCATATTCCTACATGATCAAGGATTGAGTTCATAAAGGGAAACTTGGTCCCACAGTACATGGGGTCTCAGTATATGGGATCACAATATAAGGGTCTCACAGTATATGGAGGAAACGAGACATTCCTGCCCAACTGACAGCCCCTCAGCAAAGCCTTCACCATCTCCCTGCTCCAGATCAAACTTAGGCAGGCTTTCCCTTGGCCTCTCATAGCGGCCTGCACACTATCATTAGTTTGCAATACAAGTGAGTTATTTATTTGTGTCACTATTGCACTTTTGAACTTTGACTTCCTTATGGTAGCATAGTGCCTGACCCACCATGCCACTCAATACGTGACCAGAAACCATCAAGGGTTTCAATAAAACCCATGCACTTTTCTGGCAAAAAGGCAAAAGTGGAAACAAATTAAGCTGGCCAAGATAAGGCAAGTTTAACTGCAGTAACAGCAACCACACACATCTGAGCACTTCCACTTGATTGTCAGGAGGCAGCAAAGGCTAGTGGTGAAAAGGCACAGGATGGAGATGCAGCACAACCAGCGTGCAAATCACAGCACCACTATGCTCTCCTCACCATCGTCATTGAAAAGAAGTGCATCTATTACTTCATTTTTTGCATGTTTAATCAAAACACTTTGTAGTTCTATTTATACACATAGATGCTCAACAAATAGAAAATAATTTTTTTTAATCTCATTTGGTCAAAAAAGAAAAACACCAGTAAATCCTAATTTGGAGCATACAGTGTTTACAGCTATTTCACAGAGGAATGATTATCTTATGTAAACTTCTTGCACCATGCCCAAGACTGTCCTTCTTCTGTCCTTGCAAACCCAAGCACCTGCAAAGGCCAGGCAGAGGCAACGAACATAATACAGTGACCTGGAAGGGTGAGAGCTGTTATGAACTGCTGACACATGCCCCACCTGAACAGCAATCGGGTATAATTAAACACACTGACACTCACACAGAGACTCACACTTAAACTTAACTTAGTCAGGCACCAGAATTAGCCCACAAGCCCCCTTTCTCCAGTGTTTGCTACTGCACAGAGAAGCTTCTCCAACTGCTAAGAAATTATTAAAGAAATTTACAATGTAATTTTAAAAATCTACTTTATAACAAAGAATGGGGTTTTAAAAAGTTCTCATTCTTCAAGAAAATTGTCATTTTAAGATGCTGTTCTATAAATATAGACAAGAAAGGGAACCTTTAGAATAATCTGGTTCTTCATACACTAATTAAAAGGGACAAACAGGTTAAGTTTTTCCACCCAAATTAAATGTATCCTGTCATGCATCTCTCCATGGTGGTTTTCTCTTGTGATCTATTAGATATAGGACAATCATACGTGAAAATGCTGGCTCTGGTTTTTGTTTAAATAAACTCTCTCCCCAAGGGGGACAAGATGCAAAAGAATGAGTAATGTATTAGGTTTCTGTACATGCCTAGAGCAACCCTACCACACTAAAACCGTTATTTACATAAATCACATACAAATATTTTTTTTTCCATTTGCAGTACATCTGTACATCCATTTATAAGGCATTTGATTATAGCAATAATGTTATAAGTGCCAAGATTCTAATTGCAACAATTAGGAATTGTTTCAAAACTTGTTTTTTAGGTTCCTGGGATTCTTCGCCTCCCCAAAGTCAGTTCTAAAAGTAAAAAAGTATATCTACAATCTTTAAACAAAATAAGTGTTGCTTCTCTTAGACCAACAAGAATGAGTTGATATGAGAAAGTAGTGATAACTAAGTTATATGGGTTTACCAAAAACAATTCCTGCCAAATTCACCACAGTTTAAATAAGCTTACCAGCCTTACAAATTGGTAGAATTCCATAATCGGGGAAGATCTTGGTTTTAGCAAAGAATCTGCAAAAATATTTCTTGATAAATTGATGAAGAAGATGGAGGAAAATGTTGGATAGGATAAATTTTAATAAAATTAGGACAGGACATGCATACCAAGTTGACACACCTTACGCAAAGAAAAGCAATTCCTGAATGATATAAAATCGGTGGAGTTAAAGGAAGGAAAGCATCTGTGCCAGTTTAGGAGGACTGTGTACCCTAGAAAAGCCATGTTTTAATCCTGATCCATCTTGCGGAAGTAGCCATTTCTTTCGGTCCATATTCAGTACCATGGATTGGAAATCTGATAAGATTATCTCCACAGAGATGTGACTCACCCAATTGTGGATATTAGCCTTTGATTAGAGGGACATATGACTCCACCCATTCCAGGCGGTGTTTACTGGAATCCTTTAAAAAGAGGAAGCATTTTAGAAAAAGCTGGAGAGGCACTGGGGCAGAGACACCACAACCACGAGAGCCCACACAGCCAGAGACTTTTGGAGACGAAGAAGGAAAATGCCCCCTAGGGAGCTTCATGAAACAAGAAGCCTGGAGAGAAAGCTAGCAGACGTATCCATGTTGACCATGTGCTTTTCTAGTTGAGAGAGAAACCCTGAACACCATTGGCCTTCTTGAACCAAGGTATTTTTATCTGGATGCCCTAGATTGGACATTTCTATAGCCTTGCTTTAATTTGGACATTTTCACAGCTTAAGAACTATAAACCTGCAACTTAATAAATTCCCCTTTTAAAAGCCATTCTGTTTCTGGTATATTGCATTCCGGCAGTTAGCAAATTGGAACAGCATCTCTCGGAGTGTGCCACAAGGCTATGTCTGTCTTGCTGCCTCCGACTTATCGCTGCCTTTTAAAAATATTTTTTAAACAAAAATGGGGAAAAGTCCTAGAAATCAGTCATGCTTATCAATGTGTGGCTGTCACAAGTTTAATACACTGAATGAAATTCTCAATTTTCAAAATTATCCAAATAGACTAATAAAGGATCAATATACAAGTAAATGCTGGAAAAGGATGAACAGGAATGTCTGCATCAAATTTCAAAAATAAATCCTTTGCATAATTGCGATGACTTGACATTTTATCAGAAGGAACTTAAGGCTAGAGCTTGACCCCTGATTCATTATAGATTGCAAGGGAGTAAGTGGCATGAGGTAGAGTGAGTAGAATGAATTTTTAGCACTTGTCTCCAGCCTCTGATGCTTGCAAGCTATGTGATCCTGGAACTTAATCACTCTATGTCTCAGTTCCCACTCTGTAAAAATGGCAATAATAACTACCTCTTAAGGCATAATAAGGATTAAATGAAATATTAAACATAATAATAATATTAATAATGGTGACATCAACATCTATCACTTGTTTGAATCATTAGCTACTAGATAATCTGCTAAGTAAGTATTTTGAATATATTATCACATTTCTCTGTTATCATATCACAGAGTTTGGCATATAGGAAGTTTCTAATAAACACGTATTACTAATTGGTTGCATCCCAGTATGATCTAAGAGAAATCATTGCCAATGATTTATTAAAAGATCTCTGAAACTCTAGACTCTGGATTCCACGGTCAAGAACACAAATCATGCTATATAGATTTTGCCCTTGTGAAGACCAGTTCAATCACATGCCATGCCTATAATTCATGGATCTTTTAAAGCACGCCTCTTCTTTGAAACTGTTGTTTTCTCTGTCCACTGAGTCTTAAGAAATATGTCAAGTCTCATCAATAGGCAGTCACATGTGCCTCTGGACACTCATCAGCTTGGGACACTTTGCAATGTCCCCCAAAAGTGAATTTAACACATGTGAACTACACTATATTTTGAGTTACACTCTTCCCTACGTAGCCTTAAAATGTGGTGAAAATCTGTCTACCTATTTTTGAGTGATGTGGTAACCAGTAAACCAAACTTTAATTTTATTTGATGAATAAGAGATGCTATGGAGTACCATAAGCTACTCTAATTAGGAGAAACTTAAAAAATGTAGAGATCCAGAAGAAGGTAACTAGGACTACGCATTTTTTGTGTGGGCGGTATATGGTCTGGGAATTGAACCCGGGTCTCCTACATGCAAGGCAGGCCTCCTAACCACTGAACTACCTATGCACCCTCTCTGATCTTTTTATGCTAATGTGGGAATATGTTTATTTTCATCATCTCCTGGGCTGTAGTTTATGATGATGTAAGAACATTCCTGCAAGTGATTCTAAGGTAATAGTCAAGGTATTTATCACCAATACAGGTACTGTTTTTATTCATTTCAAGGAAAGAATAATATAGCTACAAATATTTCCTTAAATAAAACATTTGACAAATATTTGGAATATCTATATTTTGAAAGAGCAGAGATTAAAATATATAAGACCTGATAAAACAGGAAATGAAAGCCCAGTAATGAATTGTGTATGTGCCTAACACATTAATCCCTGAGTTGAATCAAGTTCATTTATTCAAAATATTTTATAACTAAGAAAAATAAAAAACAAAAAAAACCCAGACAAAACAAAAAATATTTTATATCTATATTGTAGATACTCCACCTATAAGGGTTTCACACCTCCTCTTATTTTTTTCTTTTTAACGTTAGTCCAGTATATATGGGGAAAGGAAAGTAGGCTACTGTGGTTATTTTCCAAACATTTCAAGTAACAAATGACACAAAAAATGACACCACTCTTGAATGACTCAACCTAGTTACTGCATATATCAAATGCATTGATAAATATTAAATTCTCCATTTTTTCTATATCTGATTAGAAAATCACCAGAGAATCATTGAATGAAGGATACAAGAGGAAGTGAGGGTATAAGCTATAGGGTTAGCATACGGTAGTTAGAATGCAATGTTTGAAATTCAGATGATGAAGGTGGTATAGTTGTTGCAGATGATAAGATCTAGGGCAGTTTTTCTCAAAATGTGGTCCACGGACCAGCAGCAGTAGTAGCATCCCTCAGAACTTAATAGAAATGCAAATTATCCAGCTCCACCATGCGTATAAATGAGTCCAAAACTCTGGAGGAAGGGCCCAGTACTCTCTCTATAAATTCCCTCAAGGTAATCTTGTTATGTGCCAAATTTGAGAATCAGAGGCTTATAGTTTGTCTAGAGACATAGTAAGCTTAGGTGAAATAGAGAACAAAGTCACAGAAGAAGGAGAATTCAAGGAACCAAGCAGTATATTGGGAAATTATCTACATAAATATTGCAGTCATTAAGAATTTTGACCAGAGTAGGTTTGCAGGAAGAGGCAAGTTAATCAGGATTAAAATCGTCAATAATACGCATAACCTAGGAGTTTGAGGATGACCACAACAAAGAATGGTACCTTAATAGTTTGTGCTTCAAATCAACAACACATGGAGAGACCTTGCAGTAGAAAGTAACAAGAAACTGAAAAAGCCAAAGTTAGCAGGCCAGCTAGAGGCAGAGAGTGGCATGAAATATGAGAACAGGTGGAGAAAGGCTTTGACTCTCAGAATAAAATCTATTAGAAACAAGATAATTTTCAGATGGCCAAAGGGGATCAAATCAGATTTGCCTTTTTAAATGATCCTTCTGGCAGCCATGTGAAGGAAAAAAAAGGGGGTAGGGGAAGAAAGAAATTGCTGGTGTGCTGGTTTGAAATGATATATGTACCCTAGAAAAGCTATGTTTTAATCCTAATCCGATTTTGTAAAGGCAGCCATTTCTTCTAATCCCTATTCAGTATCGTATGTTTGAAACTGTAATTAGATCATCTCCCTGGGTATGTGATTTAATTAAGAGTGGTTGTTAAACTGGATTAGGTGATGACATGTTGCCACCCATTTGGGTGGGTCTTGATTAGTTTCTGAAGTTCTATAAAAGAGGAAACACTTTAGAGAATGAGAGAGTCAGAAAGAGCAGAGCAGAACAACATAGCCACGAGAAACAGAGAGAACCAGCCAGCAACCTTTGGAGATGAAGAAGGAAAATGCCTCCCGGGAAGCTTCATGAAACCGGAAGCCAGGAGAGAAAGCTCGGAGATGATGCCGTGTTCGCCACATGCCCTTCCAGCTGAGAGAGAAAACTTGAGTGTGTTCACTGTGTGCCTTCTCACCTGAGAGAGAGAGAGACCCTGAATTTCATTGGCCTTCTTGAATCAAGGTATCTTTCCCTGTATGGATGCCTTTGACTGGACATTTCTGTAGCTGCTTTAATTGGGACATTTTCTCGACCTTAGAACTGTAAACTACCAACTTATTAAATTCCCCTTTTTAAAAGCCATTCTGTTTCTGGTATATTGCATTCCAACAGGTAGCAAACTAGAATAGCCAGGCTTTAGAAGTTACGAAGCTATGAAATTACCCGACAATGATAATGGTGATGGAGCTGGGAACAAGTGGTCAGACTGCCAAGTTCTTAGGGATAGAGGACTCTAGTTGATGAGATAGGGTAAAAAATTGAGAGGTGTCGAGGATAACCCAGGTTTCTAGTCAAATTGGGGCCATTTTACCCAGAGAGAAGTAGGGAGGAGCATCAGTAAGGTAGGAGAAAACTTTTAACTAAGATTTCTATTAAGAATCATTGAACTCTTCTAAGATGAAATTTGTCAAATGCCATATTTCAGCCATAACTACCTAACATTGATAGCAGACTGTGGAACCAGAATGTCAAAGTTCTGATCCCAGCTCTACCATGTTGGTTTGAGCCAGTTGACTAACCATCTCATCTTTAAAATCGAAATAACAGAACTTTATAAATGAGAATAAAAAGTTCCTAACCTCTGAGGAAAAGACTGTTCTGTAACTATCATTGCAAATTTAACCCCCCCTAAGTCATTCTATGACAACTTTGTACCAGAACACACACTTGGGAAAACCAGCTAATCAGTAGTATTCCTTCCTGGAAATTCCCGTCCTGGAAGTTAGTCAACCACCTCCAGCAGCCACACTTCCAAAGGTCAACCAAATCCCAAAACCCACTGCTCCTGAAGACGGGCAATCCTTGAACCTTGGCTAACCAAAATGATCCTTTCCTATCTTATTCCTCTGTCTCTCTCACGAGAAGTAACCACTATCTTCCACTATCTTAGATTTTGTATTTTATAGATGTAATATTAAATAGGTATTAGCCAAAATTAGTTTGGTGTTGCTTTCTTTTGAGAAAAATGCAAAATATTATCATACTATAAATAATATCACACCATAGGTAATTTACTTGTATTAATTTTGTCCCTGATATTCAGCTCTAGGTTAGCGTAGATAGTTGTAATTCATTCATTTTCTCATCCGTAACATAAATATTCTACAACTTATTCATCTATTCTAATGATGGACATTGTGACTGTTTCTACTTTCTTGCTAATATCAACATCGCTATTATGACTACCCTGTTATACGTCAACTGTGGCATACATGCAAGATTATCTGGAGGTTGCATACAGACAAGTGGAATTGCTTGGTCCTAAGTAGGACAAAGTGAAACTTGAGAAGAAAATGTCAAATTATATTCCTAAATGATTGCCAATTTATGTTCCCAAAAGCAATAAATTAAAGTTTTCTCCAACAGTTTATATTTTCAGGCCTGTTAATTTCTGATAATTTAGTAGATATAAAAGAGATTTCATTATTTCATTCTGAATTTCCCTGTTAATGAGGTTATGTGTCTTTCATATGGTTGTTGGTCATATTTTTTTCCTTTTCATGTAACTCCTATTGTAACCTTTTGCTCATTTTCCCATTAAATTGTTTATCATTTTATTACTTTTGCCAGTAATTTTTTTTTTAATATGTTTTAGGTACTAATTCTTCATTATTTATATGTGTTGCAAAAAATCTTTTCACAATTTGTGGCTTAACTGTTCACTTTCTTAAAGCATTTTCTGAAAAATAAAATACAAAAGGTTTTGTAAAGCCAATGGTTATTCCCTTGAAATATCTAAGAAAATTGATATGCCTCTCGTGATTACTGAGAGAGATAGGAAAGAGGAAGAGGAAAACAGAAAAAGAAAGGAAGAGGTAGAGAAAGAGAGAGAAAACAAATGTGTCAGGTTTTTAATTTATTTAAGTGTTTAGGGCTCAAAGCATAAGAACATTCTCTATTTTCTATTATTTGTTTTTGTTCTTCAAAAACACAAGCTAGGGGGCGGGCCGCGGTGGCTCAGCGGGCAAGAGTGCTTGCCTGCCATGCCGGAGGACCCCGGTTCGATTCCCGGCCCCAGCCCATGTAAAAAACAAACAAACAAACAAAATATAATAAAACAAGAAAATGTTTAAAGATGTTTCCCTTTCTTCCTCCCTTCCTTCCTTCCATCCTTCCTTCCTTCTCTCTGTCTTTCCTTCCCTTCCTCCCTCTCTCTTAAAAAAAAAAAAAAAAAAAAAAAAAAAACACAAGCTAGAGGGGGTGCGTGGGCAGGTAGATAGAGTACATGCAAGGCAGAAATCTCGCCTGCCATGTGGGAGAGCATGCACTTCCCAAAAAACGAACCAGCAAGCAAAACAAACAAAAAAACAACAAATAGTCAACAAACAGTGCTGCAAAAATGGGATACTCATATGGAAAAATAATGAAATGTGACCCCCCCCCCATACAGCATACAAAAAAAGAAAAAAAAAAAAAAAACAAGCTAGAGCATTACCATCATAAAATATTATAGAATATTTCAACTCATTTACATTTTTCCCAACTTATTTCACCCACCATTCATTCTTCTGCATTAAACCGTCCTTTTGAAATTACGTTTATTTTGGAAGGACATTCTTTAGAAACTGCCTTAGTAAAGGTGTATTTATCTGGAAATGCAATTTTTTTGTTATTATTAAAAGGGAAACAATTCTAGGTTGACAGCTATTTTCTTTCAGCACTTCGAAAATACTATTCTAAGTCTGTCCTCCATTATGTCATTGAACAGGGTGCTGCAAGTAATAATTGTTTCATTTACATGCAATTAGCCTTAGCTCTCTAGATGAGTCAACCACCTTCTCTTTGTATAGCATTCACAATTTCATTACAATGTGTCTAGATGTGGATTTATTTTTTATTTATATTATTTGCTCTTCCAACATCTGCAAACTTACCACATTCATCAGTTCTAGAATATTCTCAGCCATTACCTCTTCAAATTGCTGTTTCCTCCATTGTCTTCCCAGGAGTCTGATTAAAAATATGATGAACTTTTCACTTTATCCCCTTTATCTCTTAATTTTTCTCTTATATTTTCCATTTCCTTATCTCTCTGATGGATTCTGGGTAATTTCTTCAAATCTATCTTCCTCTGACTTCCGCTGAGCTACCATGTGAGTTTATTCGTCCATTAAGTTGTTTGCTCTACCAACTCTTTTTTCTTTTGAAATTTTTCATTTGGTTCTTTAAAAATTCTCCTATTGGGCAGGCAAGGGTGGCTCAGTGGCAGAATTCTTGCCTGCCATGCTGGAGACCTGGGTTTGATTCCTGGTGCCTGCCCCCATGCAAAAAAAAAAAAAAATATATATTAATTTCTTATACTGGGTTGCATGATTATATTTTTAAAATAGTTACCTTTTATTCCTTTAAGCATTCACACACAGTTATTTTATATTCCATGTCCTCTTAATTCCAAAATCTGAAAAATTGGGAGGTCTAAGTCTGTCTTCTACTTTCTGTTTTTGTTTTTCCTTGTTCTGATGTCTCTGGTAATAGCTTGTTTTCTTGCTTAGTTTTTCATCATTGATTGTGGGCTAAATTTTTGTTTTGTTCTGTTTTCACCCCTGGGGTTCCTGTAGGCCCACATACAGGATGCTTTATTTCAGAGAGGATTTGTCATTGCTTTTGCTGGAAGCCAAGGGAAGGTCTAAATGAAGAGACTTAGAATCCTTTCAGGACTTATTTCCATGCAGTAGTTTTGGGGTCAGCTTCCTTGCCTTCTGCCTTACAACTGCTTTGCTCGAGGTTGATACTCGGATGCACTGATACCTGATATGGGCATGTGCACTCAGACCAGTTTTAGTATTTCTCACTGTTCCCTGCTCAGCACTTTCCCCTTTGATTTCAGTTCAAAGTATTTTTTTTTTTTATTTTGGGGGCAGGTAGTGGTGACTGGGTAGATGGAGTCATGGAGATTTCCTTTATTTGGTCCAAGTCTAGTCAATGCTTAGAAAGCTTGATGCCTGATCTAAGTCTTAGTGCAAATAGGTCTGTGAGGTAATCCCCCAAATGGGAGTCTAAAATAATTATTATTAATGTATTGCTGTAAAAGTCCATTTGATGTCATCTGGATCATATAAAACTGCTCATTTTTGATAAAACAGTTCTCTTCCCATATGTTGGAAATTTCACCCAATTATGCGTTTCCTTGCTGATCACTTCTCTGAAAACTAGTGGATTCATTTTTTAAGATATCCCATTTAAGATTTAATTTCAAATAATTGTTTATCATTCTCAACCTGTTCTGGGTAAGTGCATGTTGTCCCTAGATCCTTCAAGGGCAGAAAGCATCATCTTTACTTGTCTCCAATATTCCCAAGATCCCAAGCAGAAAGGGTCCCTGATCCACAAATAATTGTTGGTAAATTAATTATATTAGAAAAAGTTCATACAATTCAATAAAAAACTGAATTCTTGAAAACAAGGACAAAAAAAGTATAATCATATCCTCTCCATTCCAAAATACTCCATCCACTTATCAAAAATAAAATCACTAATGAAACATATAAATGCCTAGCACCCTTCTTAAAACTACAATTTAAGCCATTTCTGTAAAACTTCCAGGGGAAGTGGAAGGAGAAGTGCTTATCATTGCTGCCTTGAAGGAAGATGAAATTCTTAATTTTGCATATAATGAATCACTTTTGTTTCTGTGTAAATCTCCCTTTCTCTAAAATTCTTAAATAAGAGATGGAAACTAGGAATATGTTTTCTCCTCCAGGTTTCAATATGAAAACAGACCTAATGATATAAGCACAATTCCTCAGTGAATACAATTACAAAGAGTCTAGCTACTCAGGACCAATTTGCAATCAGAGCATCAAGCCATATTGTACAAAAATGTCAGTTCTGGCACAGCCTGATGAGCAGAGATTGAATGCATGAGCCAGTTTATCATATTATCCCAAATGACTGCCCTCTTTTAAAGCTGGCAGGTCCAATTTGAGTACAAAAAGGATTTCAGTTTGAGTGATTTTTGCATCTGAAAAAGCACTACCAAGAATGACAATAATGTTTTTCATTGTTATGTTTTTCTTAACAGAAATAAATGCATGGAAAATGTAAATATTTTGTTAAAATCAAGTGGTCTTACAACATCTATAGGTTTCTATAACAGTATGAATTATAAAAATAAAAATCTTGGAGGAGTTGAGAGATACTTTTGGTGTTAAAAATATGTGTCACTCAATGAAAATATATTAACGCATTTCAAGAATGTTGATACAGTCTCCCTTCATTTCTCTGTCTGTGCTAGTGGAGAAAACCCTGGGGAAATCACTCCAGAAACTTCATTGAGGTGGATGGAGGGCACAGAATTAGCTGGTATTAATTCTTATATTGTTTAATTTGATGCTTCTACTTTCATTAAGACAATTTATTTTCAAAATATAAAAACATAACTTAGAACATAAAATAAAATTCCTCCCTGCTTTGGCAGGCATGGCAATTTCTAGCTGATAAGAAAATTTTGCTTCTTTCACAAATTTATTTGAGATCTCTACTTACCAATTGGGTGGAGCTGCCTCAGCCCCTAGCAGTTCTCCGCCATCACTTTTACACTAGTCAAACTAATGATTTCACTTTCTAATTCACTCATGTATTCAAGTACGTGTTCCTTCATTGAACAAATGTTTACTGGGTACATCTCTATGCTTCTTTCATATTTACGAGGATTATAGGCAAAAGAATTTGGCTGAAAAATCCTGAACTCTTTAAATGAAAATGCATTTGCTTGTAATTTAGAAGTAGCCAAAAAGATTTCTTTAAACCTTCTATGGAGCCCTGGCTGAGGTAGCTCAGGGAGAGTATTTCATTTTTATCACATGCCTACATATTAGTTTTAGAGAAACTCTTTTTCAAGGAGCCAGCATGCTCTACTGCTCTCCTCTGCTTCAAGTCCTCCCGGCTTCCTAACTGGTTCTCAGATCTGACACTCAGTGTGGTAGGGTGAGTCATGTACCCCACCAAAGGACATGTTCGTAATCTTAATCCATGCTCCAGTGGGCATGAATTCATTTGTAAATTGGACTTTGGGGAGGTGTTATTTTAGTTAAGGTATGACCTTAACTAAAACTTCTTAACTTCTTCTCTTCAGGAGAAGAGGGGTGGAGCGGCATCCATATTACTGGAGACCTTAGGAAGAGAAGAAACTGGAAGCCAGAAGGAAAAGAAAATCACAGAAGTGGATACTGGAAGAGCAACCACAAACAGAGATCGTCAAATCACAGGTGACAGAGGTACAAAACAAGGAACCCCAAGGACTGTGACAAGCCAAAAGTGGAAAGCCATGGACATTGGAGAGAAAGCAAGCTCTGCCAATACCTTGATTTTGTACCTCCAGCCTTCCAAGCCCTGAGCCAGTAAATTCCTGTTGTTGAATGAACCCACTGTGTGGTATCTGTCATAGCAGCCTGGCAGTCCAAGACACTTACAAGCTCACATCGGGGCCTTTTGACCTCACTCCTCCCTCCTCATGGAATGATCTTCTAGCAGCTATCTGCTGGACAGCATCCAGCTTAATTCTTAATTGTTTATCACCCTCAACCTGCCCTGGGTAAGGAAATGCTCTCTCCAGATTCTTCAAGGGCAAGAAGCATTTCTTTTCCTTGTTCCCCATCTTCCCAGGATCCCAAAGGCAAACGTCCTCAATAAATATGTGCTGACAGTTTCATTCTGTAAAGAAAATAGTTTGTAAACTTTGAATTCTTAAAAACAAGCACAAATAGGGTTTCCTCATTACTCAGTGAGGTCTTCCTGGCCCCAACTAACTTTTATAATATCTACCCAACCCGTGCCTGTCTCCATCTATTTTTCCCATTATCTCCTCCCCTCACCCTGCACACAGAGGCAGGCTCGCTCCAGAGTCTGCTTTCTTTACCACTATACCTTACTACAGCTAAGTAAACCCCAGTGCATTCACATCATGGCACAGTATAAAACTCATAAAAATAATGAAGCTGCTTGATAGAAACTGACGCACACTATCCCCAAAATATGTCTTTTAAACAGAAAGCCTGCATATAATATGCTATAACAATGCTAATATGTGAAAGAGGAAAAACATACATTTTTTTTGTCCAAATATATTGTTGGGAAGATACAGAAAGCCTTGGTGACATGACTGCGCTGGGAAAGGGGGATTTAAATACTTGAGGTCAGAAATGAGAGAAAAATGAGGTTTTCATGATTTTACACTATTTGATGTTTTTACCATGCACATGTAGTGTTAAGTTGATTTAAAATTATCATCAAAAAAAATTCTGCCCCCAGTCCTATAGCAATCAGAGTTTCCGTAAAGGGCTCTTTGTACCTCAATTACGGCAAAACTGGGCTCTGTATTCGTTCCCCACATTAATGTTTTTAAACATAAGAATAATGTCCTCTAGGTTGTGGAAGGGGTAGTGGCCCCAAGCGAGTCAGGCACGGGTGTAAAGGACACTGGAGCTGGCATCAACGCTTCTTTCATCCTGAGGGATCTCATCCCTCATAATCTGATCAACTACAAGTACCCACCTCCACACACATACATCTCCAGTGGACGCTGCCTCTCAAATCTCACAAGACAATTCTATGGGAGGAGGGTGGAATTAAGGCCAACTCAATGGGCAGATAGTATAAGCCGTCAGTGACAGGAGGTTCTGTACCGGCTGGAGCCCACAAGCAAGGATGGGTGCTCCTGCTCAGGGGCGGGAGTCCACAGGTGTGGGCAGGCATGGGGAGCTCACGTGCTAACACTGGCCCTGCTACTCATGGGCTAGATGATCTGGGACAGGGAAAACTGCTTCACCTCTTCGAACCTCACTTTCTCCACCCCTAAGCATCCATAGTGTCAGTCCCAGTCTGTATTTTTCAGATTGTGGGTCCTAACCCATTAGTCATGGAATCAATCTTGTAGGACAGAGCATGAATTTATTT
Organism: Tamandua tetradactyla; assembly: GCF_023851605.1. Taxonomy (NCBI): domain Eukaryota; kingdom Metazoa; phylum Chordata; class Mammalia; order Pilosa; family Myrmecophagidae; genus Tamandua; species Tamandua tetradactyla. Next base: position 36,930,341 of record NC_135346.1, on the reverse strand, counting down.
TACAAATGAACTAAAATAGAAGCGAGACTATCAGAGCATATCACCCATAGTAAAGGCAAATATTATTTTTCAAAACCTTTGTTTCAGTTATATGAGTGAATATGTGTATGTGTCTACACATGTTTATAATGGACTTAGAATAGGAAATAGTAAATAACCTATAGGAAGTCAGGGGTCTTTTTTTAAACTTTTGTTTCGACTGTAGGTGTGTAGGTATGTAATGGTGTAAAATATTTTTCTCAATGTACCCCACAGTCACTTGAAGTCTAGGGCAAGCTATTCTCTAAGATTCTTTCAAACTTGGAGATTTAAAGGTCAACTGGAGACACTATTACCTGATCAAGTTTGAAAATCAGAAAAGCCTGGGTTCAAAGCCTAGCTGTGTCACTCAAATCAGTGAGAATTTGGTGCAGGTTGACCTTTTTAAGCCTCAGTTTCCTTTGCTTTCTCTAAAGATCCCACTTGGAGACTTCAATGTCTGAAAACAAAAAGGAAGAGGAATTCTTCTCTCCTCCTGACCAATCACATCACTTTCCAACATTTTCTTGCTTAGACTGCAGTTTTTACTATTATTCTGGGTTTATTCTGCCTCCACTTTTCTGCATTTGTGTTGTCCTTGTGGTGGCTTAACTATTCTACCCTTAACTACATCATTGGGTTACTGGGAATATGAGCTGAGAAAATACACATAAAGAACCTATAACCTGTGGCACACAGTAGGCACCCAATAGATGGCCACTGCAGGAGTAACAGTGACAGAGAAGTAGCACTGGCAGGGGCAGCTGGAGCTGGCAGTGGTAAACCTCACTGTCTGTCAAAACATCCATAAGGTGAGAAGGAAGGGGTGGGACATAAGACTGCTAAAGTAGCTAAATGATAGCCTACTCAGAAGTTTTACATTTCAATAGAGGGGCGCAGAAATCCCCCATTATTTGAAATCCAAAGGAATTACTCTTTAATGGAGGACTTTTAGGAATCCAGACAAGGGAGTAAAGGGAACAATTTGTGCTGGTGGCAGGGATGCAAAGTAAGGTGCCTCTTCCTTGCTCCTGATCACTAGCCATTATATCAAAAATCAGTAATCTCAGACTGATTATGTTTAAGAGGCAAAGAGAATGATTATCTGTGCTTTCCATACTTGAATAATCACCATCATGTTACTGGGGATTGGTTTGGCAAACCTTTTGGGATGCAGGGAAGATGTGCTATGTTGAGGTATTTCTGCTGCCTTGTCAACACTGATTATATTGTTTCTAAAGGATCAGCCACAATATATTGCACCAATGATCTGTGTCTTGCTGTCTCTATAATATTGACACCATGTGATAAAGATCCGAGTGTTAAAAATGTCAGAGTGCACTGCACATGTTTCTGTGTTTGAGGATATATTTAGACTGAGCGTGAATTGATCCATTTAGTCATACCTCAGAGCACCCCCAAGGTAGAGAGGTATCCCGAGGTGACTGGCTTCTCATCTTCAGAAAAAATAAATATAGCTATAAGAAGAAAGAGAAGGGGAGCATGATCTGATCCACTTCTTTGCCAAGGACCCTGTGCCAGGGGCTTGGCCAATGAACTTCCATTTATTTCTAAATCTCCTTGAAATATCATACGCAAGAACAACAAAGGAAGGGCTCCATTAAGTCAAATTTCCGTGTTTGAAACACAGACTGGGAATCCCAGAAGTCCACAGAACCAGCCAAGATGCTCTACCATAACATTCTTTGACACTTGGGGTTTTCCCATCAGTAAATCCCTTTAGGCCTGCCTCACTCCTTTTTAGCATGAATTGTATCTTAGAACATTGCAGGAGCAGGATGTGTATATGTAGAAGGCTTTCAAGCACATCTTAAAAGCAAATAAGGAAGAGTAGCTCACCATGGTATGTTCATCACTGTCAGTTGTGCATTAACAGTCCCGGGCTGGAAGCCCTCACAGTGGCTCTAGCCCTAACTTGCTGTGTGACCTCGAGCAAGGCTCTTTCCTTCTTTGAGCCTCAGGCCCCTCATCTCTCATATAAGTTGGTTCGACTTGTATGAATTATCTCTAACCTTGGTTCTAGCACCAGAAGCCTATTAATTTTTAAAACTTCAGGGCTAAGAACTTAGCAGAATTGTCTTTTTGAGCAACTAATTAAATGTACAGATAAAATCACATTAACTTATAAATCAGAATGTCCCTTCTAATTATATCTGAAGCAATACCACAATGGAACTTGCCCAAAGCTACCAACATAGTTAATCAACAACTACAGACACCATTATAAAACTCTTCCATCTGAAGAACTGGCACCTCTGGTAACATGATATATTTCACAGTTTTCAATTCCAGTGTTTTAATATTTCAAATTTTATAATTTAAGGACAAGGTCTTTTGGGCCATAATGAATTAGCTCAAAGTTTCAATTAACCATTCAAAAATATTTGTCTGTGTGCTCTGCCCTAGATGCTATAGATATAACTTCTTATAAGACCAGACCCCTAATCTCAAGAAGCTGATAGATTGGGTGGCAGATACAGAGATAAAAATGGACAAGTACCACAGTTGAAGTGGAGGAGCACATAATAACGACTTCTAATCCAGCTGGGATGTGGGGGAGCCCAAGGAATAACTCCCACAAAAGGTGATATCTATACTGAGACCTTCAAAACAAGTGGGAGTTAGCCAAGCAAAGGCAGCAAGGTATAGACGGGTCAGTGAAAATTCTTCCCAACTAAGGGAAAAGCAAAAAGCAAACATTTAGAAGTGATTTAACCTAAAAAAGCATCCCACAAAGTTCAAAAGATCTCCATATAAAATAGTTCTAGTCACCATCTATGACGGTTTTAATTAAAATGCAAACCAGAACACATTTCACATGCAATACTCTGAAACTATAGGGAAGAAACAATGATTTGGATTACGGTAACAGCAAGTTGGATGAAGGAGAGGCGTTTTTAAAAAGACAGCTCTGGGTTCCCAGCCTCTTCCTGCTATTTAGGATCTCTGGGACTCTGAGCAAGTTGCTTAACTTCCTTGAATGCCTGATTCATCCCAGGATAAGGGGATCCTGGCACACGGTGAATGTTTAACAATTAGTGATGACAATACAGCTAACAGGTGCGTCCTTACCATCTACCAGGCACTGGACTAAGCACTTCAATCACTCATCTAGTTAAATCCAAAAGCACAGAAGGGACATCCTGCCACTGTCGTCAACTTACAGATGAACAAACCGAGACTTGGTTTGAAATGAAATTACCAGACCAAAGTTATATGGCTAGCAAGCTGGAGGCAAGATTTGACTCCTGTCAGTTCGCATTCAGAGCCAAGTCTTAAACACTAAGTGTGTTTATTTTCACCTTTTACTTTTCTACTGCCACACTTGAACAGTAGGTTCAAACTTCTGACAAAAAAAAAAAAAAATGCCAGCATATTAAAGAGCAGACATTATAAAGGTAAGCTCCTGTTGGCTTGCGTTCTAGTCACAAATGACTGTCATTATTTAAACTACTTGCATCAGACAATTGTTTATCAAAGTTGCCTAAGGCTCGATTACCATCCCTGAATAAGGAGGTCAGGGTCAAAAGCACTAGATTCAGAAAATAAATTTGGATCTGAAAAAGGAAAGATGACAAAACAGTTTGCCATACAAAATGCCTGGCACCTTTGGCCTCTTCTCAATGAAATAGAAAAAATATATGTTGAAGTCACCAAGAAAACAATTCAAATGGGCCAGAAAAAGAGAAAGAGTGTTAGATGGCTCCTCCTTACCTACAGAATGAAGCAGATATACTCTAAGGGAGTCAAAAGCCTAATAATGAAGAGGAAGATGGGGTCCTTCTCACGCCACAGCTGGATCACTGAATTGGGAGACTAAGCTTGGTGCCTTTGACAAAGTGACACATGGCATGGCTCATGGTATCATTTCATGTCAATTATCAGTACAAATACTGACACTGGTACATGGAAGGAGAGCACTTGATGTTTCCTTAAATTCTTTCTGAATTAGCACAGGAAATAATGAGCATAACCTACATCGATGTCATTGCTACACTTCCCAAAGAGCTCTCGAAGTTGCCTTTGGGTGGTCCAGCTTGTTTCCTTAACCATGGTACATCAGTATGGACTACTGTGTGCATGTGGGTTTTTCTGGGAGTGAAGGGGGAATTGGAGTACTCCTCTTGAAGCTGTTTGTAAGGGATCCAGAGAGGCAGTCTCTAGGAGCTGTGGAGTAACTGGGGAAAAGGGTAGTGTCATGATACCGAGTTGTGTGTGAACTAAAAAATACAGATTTCTGGGTGATCTGCCCAAGATTTTGATTCAGTAAGCCTCAGTGGGGTCCAGGAACATGTATTTTTTTTTTAACCAAGAACCTCAGGTGACCCTGGTGATTGTCCTGATATGATATCCATTGTTGTGATGGGAGCAATACTAGGCTGGGACTTAGGATATCAAGGTGCTGCTCCCAGTTCTGACAGTTATGGTTGTAGGATCTCTGGCACATCACTTCTCAGTTTCTTCAGTCACTGCTGATTTTCCTCAATTGGTAAAGTAGGAGAGAGAGTGGTTAGTAAAAATGTCTAAAGGTCTTTTAGCTCTTCAGTTTATAATGGGGTACTAGGACAAGGAGCTAGAATGGTATGCAATTAGGAGTGTACACCCTGGGCTCAAATTTCAGCACTACTGCTTGATAGTTACAGGCCCAGGAAAACTAATGTAATTTATCTGGGACACGTAATACATTTTTTTTTTTGAGTCTTAGCTTCCTCAACTGTAAAATGCACATGATAGTAACAGTACCTATGGCATAGTTTGTTGTGAGAGTTAAATGAGCAGAGAGTGTATAAAGAATTCCAGGAATGAGTCCTGCTGAGTAAATGCTCAGTACCTATTTGTTGTGGACACTTCCCAGAAGGTCAGCCAGAGGGGTCTTCTGCCTTCTTCTGGAGCTACTGTGATTAATGAGGCTCATGGAAATGTAACCCTGGCTGAGCTCCTTTCCTCAGGTCTGTGCTTTTATGAAGAGAAACTCATAAGGAATGAATTTTTCTGGGGAGGAGGAGCCAAAAGAGGGAGACAGTAAACTTAAATCTCTTAGGAAGAAATGCAAGAACAAATTACTGAAGAGTATTACATGGTTTTTCTCATGTTTATCCAACATCACATATCCAACTTTATCCAAAGTAGCATCCACCTACTTGAGAAACAACCAGTGCACATGAAATAGCACATTTCCATCCCTACTGAATCAGAATCGCATGGAAGTAGGTCCATTAATTTATATTTCTCAGATGCTACCGAGGAAATACTTCTGTGAACAGGAGTTAGAGAATAATTGGGAAATACGGTTAGTAATACAACCTGCCCTCCTCAATTCTCCAGTCTCGTGTTTACCCAGAGGGGATAAAACCAGCAAAGGCAAATGTGCATCTGTGCATTTACCAAGAATCTAAACTTCTTACATTCTAGTCATCTCCGATGCAGCTGGGCTCCAAGCGGGTGTCCAATTTCTGCATAATTCACGATTCCCCAGAGAAACAAACAGTATCTAGGGGCTGATGACTTAGGGATGTAGATTATGTCAACTTCCTTAGAACGGCAATGTGGTTTATAAAAATTAAACACTAAAAGTGAGAGCCTCCCTATGTCTTCTGTTTCACCATCTTTTCTCTTCTCCTTACTGACTATTTCTCCCCATTCCAATTCAAATTCCTTTCTGCTTTCTCTCTTGCATTCTTTTCTTTCCCCTCCCTCCCCTTTCACTCCTCTCTCTTCTTATTCCTTGCACCTTCTAATTTTCTTTTTCTCATCTGGCTCTTTCCCTCTATTTTTTAAATCTCTGTATGGATCACTTTCCCTGCATCGGTCTTCTGCGAATCTCTCAGTGTCTCTCCACCCCCCCACCCACCTCCCAACCCCCTCTCAATTCTTGGCCACCCATATACCTGCCCTCTAGATGCCTCTGCTACCACCAGATCCTGGCTCCCCTCCCCCACCCAAAAGGAGTCTCCAGGAGGCACATTTTTGGTGATATATCTTCCCCATGCTAAATCAGCCAACATGTTTGAAAAGTCAGGGGTCTCACTCTACAATCCTCTGCCACAGGCCCCTCATGGGGAAGGAAACTAAACAGGGGCTGGAAGGATGTAGTAGCAATTGCAGAGTGGACGCAGCAAGGCAAACTTCTCCACTACCCAGAGTCTTCTCCCAAGGGAAGCCAAGCACTAGCAGCAGACACTTCTTTTGCATTTTCAAGCATCAATCGCTTGGTTTCCCTAGTACACATAGCTCGCTGCTCTGTGAGCAGGCAGTGGTATAAAGGTGCCAAGGTGATGTTGAGAAAGTTCTCACAGTTCTCCATCAGTCTTCCTAAAGCCAACCAACCCCCTCAAAACACAAATAGTAAGTAAAAACTGAGTGCTTGTCATGCAGATAGCCTCCAGACAAGCCTTGCCCACTCCAGCTACCTCTTCATCTTTTAATCACCTATACGTCTTCCTTTATAGCCATACCTGAATTTTATCATGAGCAAGATATTTGTCCCCAACCTGGAGATGGAAAAACTCAGGGATGGAAAAGTTAGGCAGAAGAATATGGAAAAAACTATTATGGAGTGTCACTGCTTTCAGGCCCAGAACATGCTGTGCTTCGAACACCCTCAATCATAGAATGTTGTGAATTTAGGAGTAACTTTTTTTCGCTCAGTCATGCCCTCTCCCTGCACCTGCGCAGGTGCAGAACTTTCTCTCCGGTCTCTTTCTGTTCAACTTCCAAGCTCTCCATGCCCCACACTCACCTGGGCACACCACGTGTATACCACACGTGTCTGAGTCTCAGGATAAAAGTGCAGGAGGAAGATAAAGAAGAATAAACTCTGGCCACAGCACCTGGGACTCTTGCAACTTTCCCTCTCCTCTGGAGAGTATAGAAAAGCAAAACTTAGAGACCGGGGAAAGCCAGGCTTGAGTCCCAGGACCAGGCAAATCCATGCCACCCCAACTGAATGGCCCCTCAGTTGCCTGCAAGTTGAAACCTCAGTCAGGCACACAATGAGGCCGCTGTTTTCCGACTGGAGGCATTTGGATGCCTCACACGCTCACCCCAAAGCAGGCCTAAGACCAAAGAGGGCGTTTCCTCAGCATGAACAGATAAAGCCCCTAGAAGCCGCAGCGGCAGCCTGGTCCCCAGGCAGGGAGCCGCTCCCCTCCCCCACGCCCGCGCAGACCACCTGTTGGACTCCGTCGGGCCGACCTGGTTCGTGCGCCCCCAAACCCGCACAGCCGAGTGGGGCACCCCGATGCCGGATCCATTAGCGGCAGATACATTTCACTCCCGCCTCCTCCTCGGGCTACTTTCCCTGCCCCCAATCTCACACACAAGCACTTCCTCAATATTCTAGCAGTTACTTCTCTTTAATGAAACGCGCCATCCTTCCTGAGGGGCATGGGCTGGCGATGATCCCCGAGCGCACCCAGGTGGCTGCAGATCTCCAAGCGCTCATGCTGGGTGCCTGCTTACCGCGCGGGCGGCTGAAAAGCCCTAAATGGCTCATTGGTAGGGAATAGCCAGTAGCCTGCTCTAGAAAGCCCCTGGTCTCCTCGGGAAGCGGAGTGGGGCTCCTGACTGGCACAGAGATGAAAGCAGATGGGGAAAACCCCGAAGGTAATCAGATTGAGGGATCCAGTGTTGCGTTCTGCTGCCAATCCCAGGATAGGTATAAGGAGACCCAACTTTCTCGCGTATCCTTGTCATTTCTGCAAGCCCTCGGCTGGGGGTAAAAGGCGCCACCGCGAGCAGGATACTCACCCTTGGGTCTGGATGCTGCCCCCGCAGGGGACCCCGGCAGAACTACGCGCGCAGGGTCCGTGAAACGCCTTAGTATCTCGCTCCTCTCCCCAGCCACGCTGCTAAGGCTACGCGCTCCAAGCAGGGCAGCCGAGGGCAGTCGATCCCATGGGTGCCGAGTTGGCAGAAGGAGCACCGCCCGGCTGGGGGCGCATCATTCCCAAGACTGGCGCAGGCTGCAGCGGGGAGAGGGGCTCCCGGGGAAGTTGGCGGCTCTGGGGCCGGACTTCGGACTTAGCGCTCGCTCTGATTCCGGCCGCTGGGCGCGTTCCTCCCGGGTAGACAAGGGACTCGCCGGTAGAATGGAGTCCGGCGCGGGCCAAGCGGCTATGGGAAGCCTACGCCGGCCGCCGCCTAGAAGGAACAGAGCAGCATCTTGCTGCCTGGAGCCCCCAGCAGCGACTAGGGCACAGAATGAGCCACAGAACCGGGCTGCCTCCTCCCGGCTGCGGGCGCCCCTTGCTCAGAGCCTGTCTTGCCCCAGCCCGCCGCGCCCCTCCTCTTGTCCTCGTCCTCCTTCCCTCTGCTGCTTCGCTGGCTTGCGGGGCTGGGCTGGGGCCAGAGGCTGAGCGGAAGGCGGCCGCAGCGCCCGCAGCATCGAGGGCGATCTGACTGGCTTGGGCTCCGGCTCGGGCTCGGGTTTGGGCTCCGGCAGCGGCAGCAGCGGCCGCCGCCTCCCGCGCGCCCACGTGCGGGAGCCCCGGTGTGCGCGCTCCGGCCGGGTGAGCTGGAGGGGGTGGGTAGATTGGGCGAGCCGCTGGTGGGGGCGGCTGGGAAAGCCTGCACACCCGTGTGGCCGAAGGGATGTCGCCGAGAGCCTTCCGAGGGCGCGAGTCTCCTCGTCTGCAGCTCCGGGAAGACTGGTGTGGCTGCAAGAATCCCCAGTTCTCCCCTCCCTTTACAGAGCAGAGGGAGCCAGAGCCAAACGCTTGGCGGTGGGGGGCCCACTCCGCGGGATTGGCCGGGAGCGGCCCGAGACGACTACGTGTCTCCGCCAAACGAACAGATTCCAAGTATCCTTGAACTCCCTCCCCCCCCCCCCCCCCGTGGCGAATGGGGTTCAGAAACACGGGGTAGTGGAGTATGCGGGTTCCCAGGGAGAGCTTGTTCAGGCTTGCCCCGCCTTCTTCCCAGAGTAAGCACTTTTCCCGGTAATCAACAGACTGCAAGGGACTCCTTCCAAGGAGAAAGCAATTGTATGGAAGATGGACTTGACTACCTCCAATCAACTGACAAATAATTAGTGAGCACCTACTTTGAGCGACGCCAGGCAGTGTCCTGGAACATAAGGGCCCTCCCTGGCTGGGATTTGTTTATATTCTCTCCTCTGCCTGCCCTTAGCCAGATCCTCTCTGGGCCTCATTGCCCAACTGTAAAATGAAGAAGTTGATATGAGTACATAAGACAAAACAAGTAATGTGAGAACTTAAAAAATAGAAGATAATTTAAAAGATGGGATATAGTAGAAAATTTCACAGAATAATAGAAAGTGAGGGTTCTAGGCAAACTTATAAAACTAGCAAAGCACATGTATTACTGGACACCCATGTGCAGTCACTTAGAGACCATTAACTCCAATCCTCTCATTACGTTAATGGCGAAATTGAGATTCAGGTGGCTTCGTGGAACACATCCAGTTTGGTCAGTCCCTAGTCTGGTGTCCTGCAGCTAATCCTGTTTTGTTTTGTTTTTCTTTGTTTTTCTGCCACACACCAGTACACAAATTATGCTCAGCGTTATTGTGATGAGACTTCAACAAAAGAGAAGAGAGGGACTCATTCCCCCTGGGTTTTCAAAAAAGTCTTCATGAAAGGAGTGGGTCTTGAGCTAAATCCTAAAGAATAGATAGGAATCCAATAGATGGAAAAGTGAGAGCATTCAAGGGGAAGAAAGAGGTCAAAATGAAGGATGAAGAAGGACACATTTGAACAAGCAGCAAACCAGTCTGGCAGGAGCATTGAGCTTGCCTAGGCGATGGGGAGCCACTGAAGGGTTTTAAGCAGTAAAAGAAAACAATGAAAGCTTCGTTTTAGGATGATCAATATATCCCTGCACAGGATGGATTAGAAAGAGAAGACCTGAGGGTGGAGGAGGGAAGAAAAGAAAGGAATTGCAGGCAGAGAAAACCATTAAGAGGTCAAAGCAGCTATCTAGATGCAAAATGTGGTGGCAGATAGAAGCTGAAATAAATAAAACTCATCCGGCTCCTGTTCTTAAAAGCAGAAAGTACCCTGCTCTTAATTGCAGGTAACACTGTATGGAAAGACACATGTGCTTGAGACTTAATGGGATCTGGGGGGCCAACCCTCATAGACAATAGTGGAGCGTTTCATGACTGAACTGAAGCATATCTGGTCCTGTGCCTTCAATAATCAGCACCTGGGAGCTGGACAGCAACAGTATTTTGCGAGCACCAGGGTAGGTGAAGATTTGTCAATCAACCAAAAGCAAAAACCAAGGAAGAGAAAAATCTTGTTGTCTTTCACTCTCTGGGGGCTTTTTCGGGTTCTTTCACTTGACAGAGCTTCTCCATCTAGCATTCTGTCCACTTGTGAGGATCAGCAGAAAAGGCATCACCTGGGGGTTTGTCAGAAACAGAGAATCTCAGTCTCCACCATGTACCAATGGAATCAGAATTATCACCTTAATAAAATTGCTGGTAATTCTTATGCACTTAGAAGTTTGAAAAGCATTTCCTTATTTGTACTGTCCTAGGCTACTGTGCTTCAAAATGTTGACTGTGATGCAGAGTAAAAAGCTTATATTACACCATGGCCCCTGTCCACATTTAGAACTTCAAGTTTCACAAAACAACACTTATCCTTAATGTGTGATTCATTCCAATATTTTACATTCTATTTTTAAGAAATGCTGGCCGTGGTCTAATAATTGATTCCATGACCTGCTAATGTGTTGCAATCTTTGGCTTGAAAAATATTGAGCAGAACTATTAATTCTTTCTCTCTTGGGTTTTGGTTGCATGTGTGTCTTGTCTCTTCTGCTAGATATTGAACACCTTAAGGGAAAGGTTAGAGATTTTTCATTTGTGAAATATATCAGAGGTTCATAGAGGGTTGTGAATGTAGTAGCAACTCAGTAAATGTTCAAGGACTGAATTAATCAAATAATGCATGAATGGATGGAAATGGGGACAGTGACCAATTGGTGGGAGCTGATTTGCTGAGGATAAAAAAAGCTTGAGCTTAAGGGGAGAATTAAACAAGGCAAGAATTTATCCGAAATTCCAGGCAAAGTCAATGGCCTATAAACAGAAAAATCATTTATGAAACAATCAGGCATTTCAAATGTTCCTTACCAAGTTCCAATAGCACTTACCTTTATTGCTTCACAATACACCTTTATAGAGCTTACCTTTCTTAAGAACTTGAATATGAAGAAAAAGCAGCTAATAGTCAAACATGAATTATTAAAGGAGGGAGATTAAAAATACAAGTCAGTGCACTCCTGACATGAGAAGAGGACAGCTTCTTGCAATCTTGTCATCCTGAGACCAGATCCACTGACCAAGAGGAGGTAAAAGCTAGGATGGATTAATTGGGTTGAGACAGACTTTGTCTGAAACTTGGCAATTAGAGCTTTCTAAAATTCTAAATGGCTTCTTTGGGAGGCAATAATTTTCCTTCCACCGGAAAAAAACCACAAAGGGCAAATAAATACTTGGTCACCAACCAACAGATCTATAGAGTTGAAATATTATGATTTTATTCAATGTAAGTCAAATTATACCCCAAAGAGCAAATATTAGTCACAGAATTTCAGTTTGTAAGGAGACCTAATATTATCCAGATTTCCTTATCACAGATCAAACATGGAAGATATGTAGTTCCAGAATTTGATCCCAGACTTTTAAGGCTCAGGCAACACGTTTACCTGCCATGTTCTGTACAGGAATGCTACAAGGATATAGTGAGGAGTCCCTGTTTTGGTTTAAAGATGAATGATTGAATGTTGCCTAAAAAACAGGGAGTGAATAATATTGAGTGTCTACTCTGAGCTAGTCACTACACCAAGTAATTTGCAAGCTTCATTTCATAAAGCACCATATATTTAAAAATCTAGGAGTTAAGTTTTTATCTCCAATTTGCAAAGGGGAAAATGGAGGCTTGAAAGTTACATAATTTGTCCAAGATTTTTAAGGTTAGAAAGTTCCAGAAGCAAGTTTTGAACAAAGACCTGTGTTACTCCTTACTTATTCATAATCCTCCTATGTTTTATGTTCCAGCCTTAGAAGAATTCAAGTAAAAGCAGGCTGAATATCCACATGGAAGATGGAAGGACAGAAGGATGGAAAATAGCTGTCCTGAAAAGTCATCCCTTTTGCTGAGCTTCTGGGATGCTTTGAAAGATTATTTGCATTAAGGTGGGAAGATTATTAAATACTTTGCATACCCTCTGGTGGGTAGCATCCACAAACTCGCTAAATGATAGCCCATCATATGTGAAACTTAATGCTGCTGTTGAAAACTGCATTGGCTACAACTCAAAAGTAAGTTTTGCATTAGGAGAATTTCACTCTGTGTAAACTAGGCTTCTTTTGTTTGCCAGTGTAACAGACATCATCTTAAGCTAGTTTAAGGGAAAAGCAAGATATTTATTTTAAAGAATTAAGAGACTTAAGAACACGTGGAAAGTGATGAAGCAAAGCCTCTGGGAGGACCAGAATGTGGGGGTGGAAGTTCTTCTGATCCCGTATTCTCTCTCTCACTCTCTCTTTCTCTTTTTACTCGCTGGCTCTTTATCTTTTTCACCTCATTACTTTGATATGATTACACCTTTTTCCCTCTCATTACAAAAGAACTCGGCTTCCCTTCTCCTATAGCAAAAAATATCTATTGTTAGTTACAGCCACATGCATGTGTTAACTTACTATTTCTGGATCCCAAGTCCTATTTACCAGAAGAGGGTATCTTGAGCCAGATGTCCACGCCTGGACAACCAGACAGAACCAAGAGGATGAATAGCATATTACCAACAAAGCTGCTAGGAGCTTAGTCCTCTGAATTAAATATAAATGGGGAAGGTGGGTTGGGAAAAAGTCCCAGAAATAATGCAAAATTACTACACTCCTTAACACCAGCAATCTAATCCTTTAGATGTAGAAATAGGGATCTCAATATACACCTACTAGATTGTGTATAGGAGTTCCCCAGGGGGCCCAAGAGAATTGCTAGTATTACAGCTCATTTGATACCCTAATGTACACATGAAGCCCCTTCTAAAGATCCTTTTCACTTATAAACTGTACAGATGGACCAGAATTAATGGCAACTAACAAATGTCTCAGGCACCTTGTATCTGCCATATTATTTGAAGATTCAACCTGTTTCTGGTTTCCCAGAAGAACACTGAGATGACATTCGGAAAACCTGGACTCAAACCTTGGTTCTCCATTGCCTATTATTTCGGGGAAGTCATCTCACCTCACCAAAATCGGAGGCTAATAAGAATACCCTGCCCACTTCAGTATGCCGGTCAGAGAATCAAATGCGATAATATCTGTGAAGCTAGCATTATGTAAAATTTAAAGCACTGACCAAATACAAGGGATTAATAGTAATACAAGAAATAACAGGAAGCCAATGAGTTGTAACATTTAGGTTACCTTTGCAAATATCTATTCTACCATGCTCTTTGGAGTAGGAAAAAATCATGCTGTGAAAAATGTAATGAATGTGAAGTGTGCTTATTCTATTTTTATGAGTCATGGTTAGGTGAAAAAGATTAGTGCAGTTCAAAAATAAAGGATTGAAAAGTGTTGAGTTGTCAAGGGAGAACTAAAGCCTTTTGTAATCGCAGTAATTTAACTAATAATAGTAGTAATTATAGTAGTAATAATAATAATAATAATAATATGGTTGCTATGTTCCAGGTCATCATACTAAAAGCTTTCTGTATAATAGCTCATTTAATTCTTACTACCTTCACACGTGGGATCTGTTATTGTCCCTATTTTAAAGATGAGGAAACTGAAGCAGGGACATTAATAATAATTTAATAATTTACTCACAATTTCAAAGATGGTAAGTGGTAGAATCCAGAATAAAGCCAAATTTACTCAAATGCAAACTTAAAGTGAGTAACCAATACACTGTCATGTATTTTAGATCCTGAGAAGAAATATGTGATCAATGCCAAATTTTAGTGATGATAAAATTAGGTATGTATTCACATAAAGTTTTGATGTGTGATATTTCTCCATTGAATATGAATAACTAAGCAAAACTTAACTAATTTAACTAACACACACCTATTAAAAAGGCTGTAAGAAAAACCCTCACTACCAATTGCTAACAGCAGGAATTCTAATCATTTGTGGTGGTAATGAAAAATGGTACAATCACTTGGAAGACTGTTTTGCAGTTTCCAACAAAGCTGAACATTGTCTTGTCAGGTGAGTCACCAATTATACTTTCAGAAAATTACCCAATTGAATTGAAAATTTCTATCCATGCAAAAACTTTTGGGTAAATGTTTAAAGCAACTTTACTCATAATCATCAAAAACACTAGTAGCAATTAAGATGTCCTTCAATAGGAAAATAGATAAAGAATAGTATGTCCACATAATACATACAATACAATGGTATTCACTGATAAAAAGAATGAGATATCAAGCCATGCAAAGACATTTTCACTTAATCTCAAAAGCATATTAAGTGAAAGAAGCCAGTTTGAAAGAACTATATAAGATGTGATTCCACTTATTTGACATTCAAGAAAAGGCAGAACTATAGAAATGTAAACAGATCAGAAAGTTGCAAGGGACTTTAAGGGAAGGGGAAAATAAGGAGTAGGTGAAGCTCAGGGACATTTGTAAGACAGTGTAACTATTCTGTATAATATTTAATGGTGGATACATGACACTATGCCTTTGACAAGAATTTTACAGAACAAGTGAACCTTAACGTACCCAAATTTTTAAAAATCATTTAGAAGACCTAAGAGAGACTCCAATATGGAGTGCAGACTGTGACAAAAGAATCTAACTACATTACAAATTGATGAACCAATCAAGTGGAGTAAAAAAGGTAATTGGAAATGAGTTGGGGCTGTAAGACTAAAGGCAGAAGGAATTGTACGTCAGTGCAATTACAACCAGTTGAGAAGGTTGTTATGCACTGGGGTATAGGTTAGCAATTCCAAAACCACTATACATATATACTGGAGCTGAGAAACTATGCAAATGAAATGCAGATTTTGGAAACCAGGTTTCTCACTGTTGAAGAGGGAGGTTACAGGTAAGTAAGAAGAGAAGGCTAGAATAACGCAAGAGGAGACTGAGGCAACATGAAAACTAAATACAGTGGGACCTTGGAACAGCAAAAGGAATAAGATAAAAACCAAGAAAATCTGAATAAATGGACTGTAGTTATAATAATATCAATATTGTTTCATTTATTGTAACAAATGCACCATACTAGTTAAGACAATAATAGGGGACACTGGGGGTGGAGCAAGGGGAACTTTTGGTACTATCTTCGTAATTTTTCTGTAAATCTAAAGCTGCTCTAGAGTAAGAAGTTCATTTTTAAACAAATATTTTTTAATAGTAATTATCTATAAAGCCCCAAGAGATATGCTACAGGAAATACATAGTATTCTTTTCTTGAGTAGCAAAAATGTTAAAGCACAATAAAAATAAGAACAAAACTAAAGAAATGTATATTCACCAT
This sequence comes from Tamandua tetradactyla, assembly GCF_023851605.1. Lineage (NCBI taxonomy): Eukaryota > Metazoa > Chordata > Mammalia > Pilosa > Myrmecophagidae > Tamandua > Tamandua tetradactyla. Next base: position 36,914,821 of record NC_135346.1, on the reverse strand, counting down.
TGAGAAAAAAATAACAGTTAATTTTCCAGATGGGTCAATTTCCCCATTTTAAACATCAGATACTTCATGATGTGGTCGAGAACAATCCTCCACCTCATTTTTCTGCTTGCTAGACCTGTTCTGTTCTATTTAGACATCTCAAAGATAATATTGATCTGTGCCTTAAAGTGGAATTGATTATCCAGCTTGCCACTATTAAAACTTCCCTTCATTGCATAGGAAAAGGCATAGGCTCAACACAAAGGAATGTTATTTTGTCAAAAGCATGTATTCAACAGCTGTAAGATTCCATCTCAACTAAGCAGATAAAGTCAAATTTCATGAAAAGAGTTTGATTTGGGTTTAAAAACCAGCAAAATTTAAAATGCAAGTCTGGATATAGAAGACTATATAGCATTCTACTCCTGGGGAGAAAAATGGAGGGGGTCCTTTTTTAAAAAATTACTGTTTTCCATCATCTGGAGACTAGTCAGTGGAAAAAAATATGTGTGTATGGCAACTGTGGCCATTTGAACTGAGTAAGACAATTAGGAGGTGATTCAAATCTCAATTTCCATCCATTTTCCTCATCTGTTCACTGGCATATTGGAGAAGAGAGCAGCAAAATGAAAATTGCCAGCCAGTTCAGAATTACTAAAGGAAAGAAATCTAATTCTATTATTCATATACATGATGGACAACCAAGCAGAATTGAGCTATTCTTTTGGACTTCGAGAGCTACATAATTTTTCTACCAATACCTTCTAGGAAAAGCATTTTCTTGGGAAATCATGCTTAATGTGAGTTTGGGGCTTTTTGTTTTGTTTTGGGTTTTTTTTTTTTTAAGTCCTATTGTTCCCTTTTGAGTAACACAAATATTACTTCAATCCAGGATATCTGTTCACCAAAAAAATGTTTCCAGAGCAAAAATTGAGGTCAGTGTGGTAATGGAACCATTCCTTTAGCACTCTGGAGCCTCATAAAATTAAATTACCAACATAGGATTTAAATTTTGCAACTTTAACAAACCAGGTTAATGGTTAGAAAAATGTTGAAATAATATTTCATGAGGAAACATTTAGAACTTTTCCTTCTAGGTATATACCCCAAATAATTATAGACAAGTGTTCTAACAAAATTTCTTATACACAAATATTCAGAAGAGCACTATTTACAACAGCTAAAAAGTGGAAATCACCCAAATGTCCATCACTGATGAAAGGATAAACAAATGTGATATAATCATACAATGGAATATTATTCAGCTATAAAAGAGAATGAAATACTGATACATGCTCCAATGTGGATGAACCTTGACAACATCATGCTAAGTGAAAGAAGCCAGACACAAAAGACCATATATTATATTATTTCATTTATATGAAATGTTCAGTATAGACAAATCCATAAAGACAAGAAGCAGTCTGTGCCTGCCAGGGGCTGGGAGAAAGGGAAAATTATCATCCATCCATGGACTAATTACTATAGGAAGACATTGCTTTAGAGCCCTGGGCTGTAAATTCAGGATAAATATGAATCTTGGATACCATAATTCCTTAAAGATATATCAGAGCTCTGTGACTTTTGAGTCTTCCTGAATTCTCCAGTTCAGATTAAGATTGTGAAAATATGATCCATTATTCTCCTTGGTGGAACGCTCAGAAAAAAAAAAAAAAAACACTTCTTGCACATGTAACTTCAAACCAGTTTCTTCTTTCAAATAATGAAATATTCTCTGTCTCCATGTATGTTGTTATATTACTCCTGAAAACTTCAACTCTACCATTAGTCTTTCATCCTGGGGCTAGTTATCTTTTAAAAGCAAGGTCACCATATGGCATTTTTCTCCCCAGAAACATTCTAGCACTCCCCATTAAATAGAGAATAGTCAGAACTCCTGATCCTAACTTCTATCTATATCCATTCTGTTTTAACACCCTCTAAGGATCCTGTGCTCTACTCACAGTTTGCCACTTACCTTCATGGCTTTCTTTTCATAGGATTTGGTTTCAAATGTTTTGACTTACTTGGCAAACTCTACAAATTCTTTAAGACTCTAGTGAACTACCTTTGCTACAATTTTAATGAACTCTCCCCGGTTCCAATGACTCTGTGTTGCAATCCCAACGTGTAATATTTGTACCACTATAGTCATGACTAAATCAGTAAAGACTAAATCATGCCTTTTATGATAATAATAGAAGACAGCATTTATCAAAAACATTGGCTATGCATTTCACATGCATCAGCTCATTTTAAATAACTCAAGGAAATAAATGCTATTAGCCCCATTTTAGAAAAAGGGTAACTATGGGCCAGGAATTTAAGTGATTCACTTAAAATCATAATCTGCAAGCAGCAGAGATGAGCTTTGAACTTTGGTGAGTCTGAAACCTGTGCTCTTAATTAATAAATGTTTAAAATGCTCCCCAAATCTCCAGTTGTCTGTCTGGAAAATTATCAGGACAAATGATTTGAATGGCAGAAACATATGTATTTGATGTATATGTCAAAATCCAATGCCATGCTGAGCCTGAGGCAAAAGGAAAAATCGATAATACTGATTTGGTTTTTATGCAAAGTTTGCTATTTTTCCAGCATGGAGAGTTTGCATTTATTTCAAGTCTTTAACTTATCTTGATTACTGAGGTTTTTCGGTGCCCCTTAAATTTTGCACTTACGGTGAGTGCCTAAATCACCTCTCCCTATTCCTGGTCCTGCTTAGCACATTGTCTAAGACATAGAAGTTACTCCAAAAGTATCAACTTTTATATTGTTTAATTTATTTGTCAGTTTTTTCTGGAAGACTTCAAACTCCTTGAAAGTCATGACTTATGACTGATCCATTTTTGTAATCTTGATAACCCTCACACTGAAATCTTTTGATCCTCAAAAGAATGCTTTGAATGAAAATGTTCTCTCACTTTCAACTGTTGTAGAATTGTATTGATTTTCATTAGCTGATCATCATATAAGCTGTTTTCATAATGCCATTAGAAGATAACTATCTATTATGAAAAACTTGCAATCTGACTATAATTTTTATTTTGTATCAGCTGTCATATCAAATGGTACATAACCAAAAAAACCAAAGTAAGAATTAAAGGTCAACTTTATTTCCTCTAAATTCTTCCCCACAGGTCTTCTTCACTGACAGTCTTGAAGAACTATTTTTAATTTATCTCAAGGATGCCTTACATGGCTATAACTAATTCTCCAAACACACACAAAAATGGGACTCCTACTGTTAATAAGTCATGAAACCTTGTATGACTGAAAAATATAGGCCAAGGAGTAGTTTCAAAGTTTTAAAAGGTAATTATCTTTCTCTCTGCAGTTTCGTCAACTAAAGAAGTTCTGCAATGTAAAGTAGTCATTAAATGTGTGAGCTCAGATGTCAGACAGCCTGGTTTTAAATTCTAGCTCCATCACTGACTAGATGTATGGTATGAGCAAGTTTTAGAAACTTTCCAGGCCATAGCTGAAAATTGGGGATAATAGTAGCTTCAAAAGATTGTCATCAGGTTTTTTTGGGGGGGTGGGGTGGGGGGTGGAATACATGGTCCAGAAATCAAACCCAGGTCTCCCGCATGGAAGACAAGCATTCTACCACTGAACCACCCACACACCCTGTTATTGGTTTTAAATAAGAAAATCCCTGAAAAGTATTTAGTGTAGAGCATAGTCCACCATAATTGCTAAATAAATATTAACTCAATGCTAATTTAATGTTTATATCGTGAGAACTAACAAATACCAGGCACTGAGCTAGGCATTAGGAATACAGACTTGAGACAGATATAGCCCCTCCATTCATGAAGCTTCTGGCTATGCACACAATAAATGGTTGTTTAATTCATATTCATTGATCATCTACTGTACAAGGCACTACACTAGATTCTGCAGGAAAACAAATGAATGAAATGAAATCAGACAACATTATGCCAATTCAGTATAGGAAATCCTTGCAAGAAAAGCTTTACATCTTTGCTCAAATACATGAAACATGCTGTTTATCCTGGGAAAATTGCACTGTAATGGTCACTTGGTGAAGTCATTTTCCCATTCACCTGTAAAGTGGAGATAAATATCTTTCCAGCACATCCCATGGCACCGTTCAGAGAATTAGGTGAAATAATCTTCGTCAGTGTGTCAGTTTAGGGCCACTGTGAAACAGATGCCACCACAAAATGAGAAATGTTAAGAGATTTATCGCAGGAAACACCTGTGAGAGATATAGGATAGAGGAAGCAGGAATAGGGAGGACGTTGAGGAAAAAATTCAGGTTCTGACATTTGAGGATGGAGAAAGGAAAGAAAGAAGATTAGAGTGGGAAGTGCCTCATCCTTTGAAAGTACGCGATGTGGCTCTGAGAATGTCTGCCAGGATGATGGGGAGCCCCAGAGCATAGCTTGCCTGTTAGAGAAGTCCCCCACCGGGCAGGAATGGCTGGCTATGTGCCCTAGCTATTGGTTTTTGCTGGGAACAGCCCAGAAAGAGTGTTGCCTTGGTATGAGGGCTGTGGCAAATCCCAAAGTGTGGCAGCTGGAAGTGTGGGGGAAAAAAAGTGTGGAATTCCTTACAAAAAGTTCTCTCTTGAAGGGAGACGGGAGGGGCCTGCCTCCAGGCCTGTTACAGTGAGTGTATTTTTTAAATGCTAAATAAAGTTGTTATTATTATGGTTATCACCACCCCCCTTGATACTAATGTTACTCTGTTGCTGCTGCTGCTAAGCTTGAATTTCTACTTTCATTAAATGGAGGTCAAGAGGCAAAGAAGGAATAAAATGATTTACTCATCCATAGACTAACTGATCTACAAGGAAGAAACTTTTATTGAGTGTTTAAAAAAACCTAAACATTGAGATATATATATATCCATTATAACCTAAGATTAATATGGATACTAATAATATCCCTGTTTTGTAGATTACAAAACTGAGACACATAAGAGTTAAATAGCTTACCCAAGAACAAAAAGGCAGTAGAAGTTTCAGGATTCTAAGCCAGGCTTCTGCTGGGTTAGACCCCACTGGACTCAAGAGCCTCTGCTCATAACCACAAACGCCTGTCCCCACAGGGGTGCTGGAACATAGGTCTCTGCTATATATAAGAGTGTAATCTGAGGGTTCCTCTCATCTAAAATACTTTTATAACTGGCCTAACACAATGCCCCAAATTTACCATTAGAGATTTATTAGGGTGGTTTAAGTTGTGTACTTCCAGTAATCTCTAATTAACACAGAGCCATTAAAATCGAACACATGCTCTTAATCACTATACTACACTAATTGTAGGGAAAACTATACAATTATCCATGGGAGAAAGGGGGAAAGGAAAGATGGATGGGAGCATATATACCTATTATGTTTTGTAATATATTTAGGAGAGTTAACAGCCAGTAAAGAAAAAGTATTCTTGACTGGTAAAAAATATACAGGACAAAAAAGTGAGGGATAAATATTAGGGTCCATAAATTTTTAAATGCTAGGAAATATTAGTGTAGTACAACCCAGATTTGAATCTTTAAATCCTTTTGGGGCCCTCCAATCATAAAGGTCTTACTGTGGTTTCAGCCTAATATTTTGCATGACTGAAATGGTGTGGTAGGTAGTAAAAAAAAAACTGTGATTAATAGAGAGTGTAAATATATTCAGTAAAGAGTTAACTAATTTTCAAATATTTTAGGTTAAAAAAATAAGCTTCTCAGGGTGCATAGGTGGTTCAGTGGTACAGTGCTCACCTTTCATGCAGGAGACCTGAGTTTGATTCCCAGACCATGTACCCCCCTCCCCCACAAAAATAAATAAATAAAATAAGCTTCTCACAAAAGTTTTATAGTACACAATTTCATCTTTCTTTTATGGTTCAGTAGGCCCTTGGGAGAACTATATTGCCCCAAGGTTATCATTATGAGTTACACTACAAAGGGAAAGTGGGAAGAAATTAATATCTATTAGAATCAACTCTGTGTAAGAAACCATACAAAGTACTTACTATATATAATCCTAATGGTATCTCTGAGAAACCCTAAGAGATAGTGTCTAAGTTCCCTGGGAGCCATGATACGATGGCTTGACCAACAATGGGAATTTATTGTCTCATGGTTTCAGAGGCTAAAAGTCTGTTGTGCCAATTCCAGGGTTGGTATCACCCTGGCTGGCCAGCAAGTCTTGGGTTCCTTGGCTTTCCTGACATATGGTGATGCCTTCTCCTTTTCCTTCCAGATTCCACTGACTTCCAGCTTCTACTCTTCCACATGGCTTTCTCTTCATAAAGCCTCTAGTAATGAGATTAAGGCCTAACTTAATTCAGTAGGACCAGGACTTATCTAAAATTAACATCTTCAAAAGGTCCTATTTATAATAGGTTTATACCCACAGCAATGAATTAAGATTAAGAAACTGTTTGTTTTGTTTTTCTCCCCCTGGAGTATAAAATTCAACCTAACACAGGCATCTCCATTTTATACATAATAAATCTGAATCTCAGAGAGGTAAATGACAGAAGCAGAACTTCATAGCTAGAGAGGGAGTAAACCAAGATTTTAAACAAATTGGGTTTGATTGTGTACTGGTTAGGAAATATGTCTCACTGATAGATACTATATCAGTTGTTAAAGCTGCCAGAATGCAATAAACCAGAAATGGAATGACTTTTAAAAAGGACACTTATTAACTTGCAAGTTTATAGTTCTCAGGCCATGAAAATGTCTAAACTAAGGCATCCAGGAAAAATGCCTTGACTCAAAGCTTTCCCTACTAGCTTATTGTTTCAAAAGGCTTCCCCAGGGGTGTTTTCCTTCTGCATCTCAAAAGGTCTCTTGTCATTTTTCCAAAATGGTTCCCTCTTAAAGGACTGCAGTAAGCAACCTCACCTTGGGTGGAGGTTGGGTGGAGACACATCTCCATGGACACCACCTAATCAAAAGGTCCCACCCACAACTGGGTCACATTTCCATGGAAACAATGCAGTTATAAAGATTCCATCATAAACAATATTGGATCAGGATCGAAGAACATGACTTTTCTGGGGTATACAACACTTTCAAACCAGCACAGATAATAATACAAAAAGTTGCTCAAAAAATAAATAAATAAATAAAAGTAATAGTTCACTTCTCATGGAAAACATGCTGGAGGGAGATAGCACAGTGTTGGTTTCACAAGTCCATGAAATCATCAAGGACTTAGGCTCTTTCTATCTTTCTATATAGCTATCCATAGCATTGGTTTTCAAGCTCAAGGTCATGTAGAGTTGCTAGTGTTATAGCCATCACATCAATATTTCAAAAAGGAAAAAGGAGATTAGCAAAGGACAAAAGAGGTAAGCTTCTAAAGTGAGTCAGCATCTTTCAAAATATTTTCTCAGAACTTCCATTCAACAACTTCTACCTCTAGCTACAAAGGAGGCTGGACACTTGTGGCCAGAATCAAATTACAGGAAAAAAGGATGAACGTGTATTGTGTAAGCAATTCTAGTTGCATATCCCATGCCACTTCTACTCTGACAACATGCTAAAGGATAAAGAATCAAGGGTGGGCTAAAATAATGACTCAACTGATAGGCACACCTCCTCTCCAAATAAGAATCATGCTTTTAGTAAATATCTGTCCTTATTAGGAGAAAATTACAATCCTTATGTATTTTGTGGTAGGAGTCAAAGATATCTGTCAGATATTTTCACCTGTACTCCAATTGTACTTGAAGTATAAAAAGTAACCTATAGCTTAAATTCCTTGAACAATCTCCAAACATTTTGATTGACTAGGAGCTTTGGAGAACATCTCTAGAAAAATAATTGTGATTACAAATAGCTTCACTTTATAAATAAAAATATTTAAATAATCTAAAAAATTTCTCATTGAGAATAAGAAAGTTGATTTATTCTTCAGCTTAAAAATGGATAATCTAAACTAGTTACATAAATATTTGTGTCTGTATACACATATACTCTGGTACTAAAAGGAATTAGACAGCCAAATTTACACAATTATGATAAAGAGTTTTACAACTGTTGTATCAATTTTATGCTAGTTTCTGTGTGCTTTAAATGCAAAGAGATTCTCTTATTAGGATCATAGAAACAAAGAATGGCAGAGTTGGGAAGGTGTTTAGAGATTATATTAATTACTTACACTGTATGAGTATTAGGTTTCTACTGTTTGTAACTCTCACCATCTAGTATACTTATGGCCATCAGGTCATTAAAATTGACTTCCTATATTTATGGGCTTTCCTCCTTATGAGTTTTGCCTTCCTGAGGTAGAAGCCAGATCGTTTTTTTACAAATTTGTTGGCTAACTTTTCATCCAGGGTTTGACCAGATGCATTCATTTGGGACTTCTATTCAGAAAGGAACAATGTGTGGAAGTACGCATAGTGTGGGTTCCACTTTATTATAAACATGAAGGATAAATACACAAATGCCACAAGCAACAGAGATAACAAGTAGTCCATGAGCAGCATTGCATGCAGTATCTAGAAGCTAGTTTTAATGCTTGTGTCCAATATCAGTGGCAACAGAAGTGTCCCTGTGGAGATAGAGTGTGTTTTAGGCATTTTTCTCAAGTGTGTGGCTTGTGCTCCCCACCCCTATAGAGAGAGTCTATGATCTACCTCATATCCTTTAATAAATTTCTTTTCTGTCAAAAGTAACTTGAAAAGTTTCTTGTTGTTTGAAAACAAGTGCCAGAAAAGATACTCCTTATTTCATAGGTGAGAAAACTGAGACCTGGAGAAAATAAGGGATTATGGTCTATGAGGTCTAGTTATTTAACTTATAACCGAGAAATTAAGAATTAACAAGTTATTATGATTACTGAATCATTATAGAGATGTTTTTTCTTTATTGTAGAATAGGCAGAAGTTAATACCTGAAATTACTGAAACTCAATGAGTGTCACCTTTATTTATACTTACTGTTGTAACTGTTGTTATTACTTAGTCTCAGCCCTGTTTACAGCTCCCTGTTTACAGTTACTATTGTAATGGTAACAACTCCATCACTCCCTTTTTTGAATTCATAAAAACCCTGCATGCCTTAGATTTGGGGAGGCAAATTTTAAGGCCAATAGGCCATCTAATCTCCTGCTTTGCATGTAGTGATAAACTCTCTTTGAAACCTCAGTTTCATACATTTGCTCTTGTGTGCTTTGGGCAGAGAACCCCACATTTGTTCAGCGTCAATTATAGAACCAGGAGGAACAGCCATTAATTAAGGAATCATAACCCATATAGTAGCCAATATGTCCCAGCAGGAGTCAAAAGAAAATATGTGCAAATGGATCCTGGAAGTACTGAAAAGAGGGTTAGGACATAAATTAGGATAAAGGAGTTAATTGGACCCTTCTCTAATAAAAAAGGATTTAATTGCTGGCAAAGACACAAGGAAATAATGACAACATAAAGCTATGGTGGCTCTTAAAAACTTGGAGAAAGTAATGACCCACACCAGCTGAAGAGATTTCCAAATCTTGCCAGAATTCTTATGGCAAGTGGTGAAAGGAGGGATCAAAAGGCTCAAAAGAGTGGGCATGCTAGGCATATATATTATGTAGGGCTGAAAACCCACCAACCAACTATGTTTTGTGAGACTATATAAAGGGAATGGAGGATATTTTGTTTTTCAACATAGTGATAATACACTGCTGAGTGGTGCACAAAAATCAATGAGAAGTTCAGTAGTGATTTCTTTTGTAGACCAGGACTATAAGGAAATACTATTACAGAACTGAACTCCCTAATAGCAATGGGGATAACAGAATACTGATAGTAAATGCAAGTGGCAATGCCTAACTATTAGAAGCAAGACATGGTTATCCTATTGGTATTATAGTGGCAGCAAGGGGGATTGATCTGCAGATAGCTATGGAAATGGTTTAAAAATGCAAGGTAGTTGGGCATCCAACAGGGGCATTGCTTAAATCAGGGGTCAGCAAACTATGGCATGCAGGCTAAATCTGGCCTGCCATTTGTTTTTATACAACTAATGAACTAATATTGTTTTTTTTAATTTTAAATGGGTAAAAAAATAAAAAGTGAATAATATTTTATGATATACAAAAATTATATGATCCAAATCTCAGTATCCATAAATAATGGTTTACTGGAACATAACAGTGATGGATAGGTCCATGTGTAAAATTGGCCAGGTAATGGTGCCCATTTGTCTTGTCAAGCAAGCAGTAGCCTGTTACTTTGAAGACATTTGGTGGACTTAAATCATCAGTAAATTGATTGCATCTATGATTGATTACATCTACAATCAACTAAGGAGAGTGTCTTCAGCAATGAGAGATGCTTAATCCAACCAGATGAAGGCTTTAAAAGGAGAAATGATGACTTCAGCAGTCAGAAAAGAACTTTCATTTCTACTTCAGCCAGCTAACTTCTGGAGAATTCATCAAAAACCTTCATCGCAGTTGCCAGCTTGCATCCTGCCCTGTGGAATTTGAACTCATGCATCCCCACAGTTGTGAGACACTTTTATAAAATCTCATAATATTTACAGCTATCTCCTTTTGGTTTTGTTTCCCTAGAGAACCTTGACTAATACGGGTTTGGTACCAGGAGTGGGGTGCTGTGATTTGCAAACACCAAAAATGCTGCAACAGTTTTATAAATGGGTAAGGGAAAGATTCTGGAAGAATTGTGATGAGCTTGATAGAAAAGGCCTATATTGCCTTTGAAGAGACTGTTTGTAGAAATATGTATGTTAAAGGTACTTCTGATGAAGCCTTAGACAGAAAGGATGAAGTATCATTGCACACTGGATAAAAGGCAACCTTTGTTTTCAAGAGGCAGAAAATATGGCAAAATTGAGTCCTGATTTCAAATGAAAGGTAGAATTTGACACTGATGAGCTTGGACATTTAGCTGAAGAGATTTCCAAATTAACTGTGAAAAGTGTGACCTGGCTTCTCCGGGCAGATTATAGTAAATGCAAAAGGAAAGGAATAAGCTGAGATGGGAACTTTGGGTACAAATAAATGAGAAATTGATGGTCTGGGAAATTCTAAACTCAGAATTTACTACCCCATGTGAGGATTTAACTGAATATGGAAAGAGCCAGCCATTTCAGTGTGAGTCAGGATTGGAAATGCTATTATCCAAAAAAGGATTTGTGAAAGGTCCTATTGTCTGATGGTTGGGACCCCTGTATGTTACATGCAAAACTGACATATTTTTGTGAGATCTAGATGAATGGAAGCACTGCTATTCTGGACCAAAAGGGACAGATTGAAGGAAAAATTACTTCAAAGGCAGAAACATGAAAACTGAGGTCTGGAGCAAAGACTCCTCATGCCCAGAGAGTTGGCCTTCCCAAGCACATGAAAAGGGTGAGTCAGCCCTTTAGTTCACAGAAAGTGAACCTTGTGCCCACCAGGAGTGGTTCTTGAGAAACAGAATCTTAGAAATGAGTTTTTACAATTGGTTTTCTACTCTGATTATACTCAAAGGCACTAATGAACTCTGTTTCCAATAATCAAGATGGCACTCACAGTTCATGCTGTGCATTGGCAATAGAAATATGCAAAATATCACCATTTGATTCTTCAAATTGTACATTATATGAGACAATGCTCTGGGTGAGGGTGTTTCACATCTTAAAGGAGTTTATGGAGTTAGGTATAATGATGTTGGCTGGTTTTTGTTAGATACAATGGATACAGTTATAAGGGAAAGGGATGAGCTTCAAATTTGCAACTCAAACGCTGAAAGATAAAAAAGTTTCCATGTGTGCCCTGAAAGAAAATTTTATTTCCTGTGGTTGCAGACTTGAGATCTCTGAAAACCAGACACAGAGCCTCACTGTGTGAATCACAGATTTACAATGTAAACTGAAATATCAACCTTGCAGGGTTTCTGCTGTTAAAGTAAGGGTTGTAACTGATTTTAATGAGACTTTGTACTTATATACTAATAGTGAAATAAGTTGACTTCTACAATTCTGTGATGTAATGAATATATTTTACAAGTGGAAAGAACATGTATTTTGGGGGTGCAGAAGGTGGAATGTGAAGGTTTTCAAGCTGTTATATACCCCTGAAAAGGCCTTGTTCTTTTAATTCATTCCTGTGAGTGCAGACCTGTTGTGGGTAGGACCTTTTGATTGGGCTGTTTCAAATAAGATGTGTCCCACCCCATTCAAGATGTGTCTTAATCCCCTTACTGGAGTCTTCTATAAGAGGATAAAACAGACACAGAAACAGTCAGAGAGCTCATAGAAGTCCCAGAGAATCTGAGAGACAAGGACACATCCACAGAAGCAAAGAGAAGAAGCCACTGAAGCCAGAAGCTGAAGCCAAGGAAATCCAGGAAAGAAGGATTAGTAGATACCAGCCTTGTGCCCTCCCATGTGACAGAGGTATCCTAGACACCAGCAGCCTTTCTTCAGGGAAGGTATTGTCCTGTTGATTCCTTAATTTGGACATTTTCAGGGTGTTAGAACTATAAATTTGTAAGCTATGAAATCCCCACTGTAAAAGCCAACCCATTTCTGATATACTGCATTCTGGCAACTTGAGAAAACTGAAACAATAATGATCTTCATTAATTTACCAATTGTCTATGGCTGTTTTCATACTACAATGAAAGAGTTGAGTAGTTGTAGCAGAAACTGTATGGTCTGCAAAGCCTAAAATATTTACTAATTGGTCCTTTACAGAAAAAGCTTGCTGACCGCTTCTTATACTATATGATTGAAAGAATCAATATATGAGGAGCTCTTGTGTATTGCTGGTGGGAAAGTAAAATGTTGCAGCAACTGTGGAAAACAGTGACAATTCCTCAAAAACTTAAATAAAGAACCATCACATCACTTAGCTATTCCACTCCTAGGTATAAAAAACTGAAAGCTGGTTCTCAATCAGATACTCATGTACCAGTGTTCATAGCAGCATTATTCACAAGAGCCAAAAGGTGGAAACAACCCGAGAGTTCATCAACAAATGAATGAATAAACAAAATGTGGTATATCCATGCAATACAATATAATTCAGTTCTTAAAAGGAATGAAATTCTCCATTCATGCTGCAAGATGAATGAACCTAAAAATATTATGCTAAGTGAAATAAGCAAGATATGAAGACCACATATTGTATGATTCCACTTATATGAAATGTCTAGAATAAGCAAATTCATAAAGACAGAAAGTAGATTGCAGATTACCAAGAGCTGTGGGGGAGGGGAGAAGGGAGAGTTATTATCTAATGGATATAGAGTTTTGGTTTTGAGTAATGAAAAGTTTTGGTAATGGATGGTGGTGATGGTGGCATGGCATTTAAAATGTAAATAATGCTACTAATTGTATTCTTAAATATGGATAAAAGGCTATTATGTTATATATACATGTTACAATTTTTTTTTAAATCAAAGATTAATTATCAAAAGACTTAGGTCAGTTATTCTAATAAAAACTCTACTCTCCCTGCCTCTTTACTAGACCCAAGCCAGTTTTCAGACAAGATCAGATTTTTGGAAAGAACTGGATCACCAGGAGAAAGTAATACTATAGCAAATGTCTAGAGTCCTTCCTAAAGGGACCTACAGCCATTTACTCCAAAAAATTTTAGAAAAGGAGAATACTTCAAATATTCCAAGAACTGTTAGACATAGGATGTGAATTGGCATTGACTCTTGGGAACCTGATATGTCTTTATGTACCCATTTTTACAATGAGGGTATATAGGGAGATCCAGGTAATAAATGGAGTATTGGCCTAGGCCAGCATCCCAAATATCCATTGAGTCAGCTGACCCAAACAGTAGACCTTTCTAGTCCTTGACTGTATAACTGGTATAGGTATACATGCTAGTTGAGGAAACCCCACATTTGTTCCTTGGTCTGTGTGGTAACAGCAGTCACAATGGAAAAATTTAAGTGAAAACAGGCTCTATTAGCAAGGGTTCTCTAGAGAAACAGAATCAGCAGGAGATCTCTATAAAATTTGTCTCACGCCACAATGGGGATGTAAGAGTCCAAGGTCTGTAGGGCAGAACACAGCTGGCAGCTCCAATGAAGGTCCTCAATGAACTCTCAGGAAAGGCTGACTGGCTGAAGCAGAAAGAGTGATTGTCTCTTCTGAATCCTCCTTAAAAGCCTTCTGGAGATTAGGTTAAGCATCTCTCATTGCAGAAGACACTCTCCATGTTGAATGCAGCTGACATGGTCATGACTTAAGTCCATGAAATGTCTTCACAGCAACAGACAGGTCAATGCTTGCCTGACCAGACAAGTCAGGCACCACCAACTGGCCAAATTGACATGTGAACCTGACCATCACACTGGCCAAGATATAAAAATTAAAAAAAAATCCCACAGAGGCACAGGAATAGTGAGGATTAGCATCAGCTTTAAGACCTAAAGGATGCGGAGGGGGTACGCCTCATTATTTCACCCATTTAATACACAAGTTTGGTGTGCCTGAAGAAACTGTATTGAGTGTTGAGGATGTCACTAGGCTAACACAAACTGAAACAGTTTTTGGCCCCAATTGCAGCTGCTTTGCCAAAAAGTGGCAACATTGCTCGAGCTGATTAAGAGAGTCTCAGGTACTTGTTATGTAGCCAGTGGTCTGGGGAAATGCAGTATTTCCATCCCTATTAGGAAGGATGATTTGCAGAAGCTGACATTCAGATAGGATAGTATAACTTTGCCATCTTGCCCCATAGCTACATTAACTCCTCTGCGTACTATTCTAAGAAGTTCCTAGACTAAAAACATTTGGACATTTTGTAGAATATTACACTGTACCACTATATTGATTTCAACATGTTAATTGAACCAGATAAGCAAGAAGTGGTAAGTATATGGGAGGGCTCGGTAAAACACAGGCCAGGCATAGGGTAGAAGATTAATCCCTAAACAATACAGAGTCCAACCACATCAGTGAATTTTCAAGTGGTTCAGTGGTTGGGGACATTCCAGGATATCCTCTCCAAAGTAAAAGGACAAATTATTTCATTTTGCCCTTTCCACTCCTGTGGAGGAAACATAATGTTTGGAATGCCTCTTCAGGTACACAAGGTAGCATATTTTATTCCTAGTATATCAGTTGGTCCAGTCAGGAGAGTTTGATTTAAAGAACTAGTAACTGGTAACAGGCATTGGAGAGGTAGAAAATTGACTTCTAAGGGGAAAAGAGAGCTTGGAAGAATACAGAAATCACAGATAAAAAATCAGGTACTACCCTGCTAGAGCTGAGACAAGTACCTGACAAGTAAACCCATTTGCAAGAGCATCTGCTCAAGGTTGTGATTCACCCTTACCTACTAGAAGGTAGAGAAGTTCTTCTCTGAGATGCTGCAAGCTGAGACTAGCTAGCAGAAAGCTGTCTCTTAGGGAATCAAGGAAACTTGCTGGGAAGCCACCAGCAGGGAGTGTTGCTGAACTTACTTCAAAGCCAGTGCTCCTGTGGAATTCACCAAGAAGCCTCAGAGCTGCTGAAGCCTGCTGGTAGTGAACTCCATGAGGTGTCCTGCACACCAGATCAGGGTCCCAGGAGAAAGAAGCATGGAAAACACCCCCAAACCAAGTCACCTTTCTTCCATAGTGTCCCTCCAGTGCCCTCTACTGGTAAAGCTTAACACGCTATGTGGCAAAAGAGATATGTTTACAAGAGCCAATTCCAGCATAATATAATCCATGGGGAAATAACAATGAGTGGATTCGGAGCTGAGATAAATTGATATCTGGCACAGTCCACCCCTTTGAATATGCAGCCTCTATAATGACCTTTTACACATAATTGAAATTCTGTACAATGAAATAAATATTTCCACCTAATGAGATCCTTTAAACAAGTTTTCACTCTCTGACCAAAACCCCACAGTCTTTTATCTATGTCTCATTATGTTAATTATGCCTCAAAAATCCATCTGAAGTTAGCTGTTACCTAAAGGTTAAATTTTAAAGTGAACCTAAATAAAAATGTTTATACAGTAGCAATGAGAAGAAGGAGGGAGGAGAAAATAAATAGCACATATAAATACATATGCATATAACAAGCACAGAGAAAATCTGCAAACGCTCCTTGTTTCTGTAAGTGGTCACAAAGCTGGAGTTGATATCTGTGACTTCTTTCTGTGACTCCCTATGCCATATTTCCCTGACCCACAGCCAGAACCTTGGCTGGTCAGGACTTTTTACCTGGAAGGATGAACAAATCTATTTCTTAAGGCCCAGAATCCTTAGCAATCCTGCCTTTTCTTGTTCGCAGTATTTTTCATTAAACTTTAATATTGGGCATGGAAGTCCTACAAAACATTTCACAGAATCCCAGACATAGGCTTCCATGTTGCCCTTGTATACCAGCTCAGCCTCTTCATGGAAATAAGAATCACACTCTCCAGTAGGTAGAGCAACCCCTTTTTTCTACCCATTGGTTCAATAGAATAAGGAATCCCAAGGGCCAGGCAGCAGTCTTATCTTCCAATTGAGGGAACTATTGTTTGGTACCCTGGTAGAAGCATTCTGCCCTTGGGGACTAAGACTTCTGTTCTAGTTTGCTAGCTGCTGTAATGCAATACACAAGAAATGGAATGACTTTTTAAAAAGGGGAATTTAATAAGTTGCTAGTTTACAGTTCTAAGGCTGAGAAAATGTCCCAGTTAAAACAGGCCTATAGAAATGTCCAATCAAAGGCATCCAGAGAAAGATACCCTGGTACAAGAAGGCCAATGATGATCAGGGTTTCTCTCTCAAGTGAGAAGGCACATGGCGAACATAGTCAGGGCTTCTCGCTCATCTGGAAGGGCACAAGGTAAACATGGCATCATCTGCTAGCTTTCTCTCCTGGCTTCCTGTTTCATGAAGTTCCCCAGGAGGCATTTTCCTTCATCTCCAAAGGTTGCTGGCTGGTGGACTCTCTGCTTCGTGGTACTGCAGCATTCTCTGCTCTCTCCAGATCTCTTGCTTTCTCCAAAATGTTTCCTCTTTTATAGGATTCCCAAAAACTAATCAAGACCCACCCAAATGGTGGGTCTAATCAAGACACGTCTCCACCTAATCCAGCTTAACAACCACTCTTGATTGAGTCTCATCTCCAGGGAGATGATCTAATTACAGATTCAAACATACAGTACTGAATAGGGATTAGAAGAAATGGCTGCCTTTACAAAATGGGATTAGGATTAAAACATGGTTTTTCTAGGGTATATACATCCTTTCAAACCAGCACAGCTTCCAAACCAGTAGAACACAAAGATGTTCAGATGGGGAGCAAACAATGTTGCAGATGGGTTATTTGATATCAAAGTGAGAGTCTTCATGGCCTTCGTAGTGAGAGAAAACACTCCCACTTTGATCCTTGATTCAAAGACCCACATACTTGATCTATCATGAAAAGAATGGTATATAAGGTATTCTGATTCAAAACATCTGTAAAATATAAGCTGTTTCGGACTGTTTTCTCCTGATGGATTCTTTTTTTTAACTAAAAAATTTTTTTGGAAAACTTGTGGGTTTACATTATATTTATGCATAAAATACAGGACTCCCATACACTACCTCACCACCAACACTTGCACTGGTGGTGTGGAAAGTTTCCTACAATTGATAACACTTTTTTTGTAACATAACTATTTTTTTAACAGTAGTTACATGTTACAATTGACGAAAGATTATTAAAATAGTAATATAATTATTGTCTATAGTTTATGTAGGGGTATGTTTCCTTCAGATTCCCAACTTATTATTATTATGATGATGATTAGTTCCTGCCTTTTCTTATTACTCATCTGCCCATACACTGGATGAAAGGAGTGTTAGTCACAAGGTTTTTACATTCACACGGTCACACAATAAAAGCTATATAGTTATACAATCATTATCAAAGATCAATACTACTGGATCACAGTTCAATAATTTCAGGCATTTCCTTCTGGCTTTTCTAATACAATAAATAAAAGAATAAAAAGAAATATCTATATAATGACTCAGTAGTCACAATCATTTGTTAAATCCTAAATTCTCTATTATTCCTCCTCTCATCTAATCTTTCTCTCAATCTTCAGGGATATCTGAGCAATGAACATTTTAACTCTCTCCTGGTGGAAAGATGTATCAACTCTATAGGATAGAGGAATAAAAATGGTTGATGTTCTTGGAGAGACAAGTACATCTGAGTTTCAGGACTTAACTGGCATAGGAACCATCTGGAGGCCTTAAGTTTCAGAAAAAATAAACTTCTAAAACTAAAATTTTAGAGAGTCTTATATAGAGCCCAAAGTATTCTTTAGGATTTTCAGAAATACTATTGGTTGGGAATGGCATATTGTGGCAATTTTCAATAAAATATCTGGCTGAAACTTGCATAAGAGTAACATCCAAAATGACCTCTTGACTCTATTTGAAACATTTTTTTTCATTTATTTTCCCCCTTTTCATCAAGAAGGCATTATCAATCCCATGATGCCAAGGCCAAGTTCATCCCTGGGAGTCACATTCCATATTTCCAGGGAGACACACACCAACATCCCCCACAGCAGGGAGGATTGTGAGTTTATTTGCAGAGTTGGGTTAGAGAGAGAGAGGTACATCTGAGTAACAAAAGAGGTTCTCTGGGGGTGACTCAGATATAATTATAGGGAGGCTTAGCTTTGCCATTATAGTAATTGGGAGCCACTAATGCTTAAGAGAATATCAGGAATTCCCTAAGTGGGAATTTTAATAGTTCCACATTTCCCCTAAGTCACTCAAGGGGACTTTGTAAATGTTTTTTTAATATTCTACCCAAAGTACTCTGGAATGTATCAGGGTATTACAGTAACCTGCACAGAATAATAAGATCTCTTTCCCTATTCTAAGTTCCATGTAATAAGGTTTAAGTAAACTGACTTGACCGGGTAAATGAGACAGTATGCTAGAAAAAATTTAAATTTTGGACAAAATTCTTTTGGTTTTGCACAGAAGTTGAAGTTTTAAAATACAGACAATATCATCCTTTGCCCTTTGTTCTGATTTATCTTAGTCCTAACCAAATCTGCTTCATTCATAGTACTGATTGAAGTCTGATCTCTTTTTCAGCTCCTTTAATAGTTGCTGTATGGAGTAATGCTGACTTTCAGAGCTCAGAGTCCTAACTCTGAGTCTCAGGTGTCATACAAATACCTAAAGTTCCAGGGAACTACCAGGTTATATACAAAGAGCACAGAATCTGAGAATTTAAAAATAAAAGTTGTAACTCAGAAATAAATGTGATTGCTGTAAGAGCTTACAATCTAGGAAACATTAAAATGAGGCTTATTGAAAATTCTGTACTTATTAATCATCAGTTGCTCAATCACTGCCCACTTTCTATTCCCTGATGACCTATGCTCTTAAATTCAATTATCAAAGTTTGCTCATTATGGTCTATATAATAGACCAATATATATTTGGTCATATAATGAAACCAAACAATATTTGTACTTTCATTTCTGACTTATTTCCCTCAAAGACAATGTCCTCAAGGTTCATTCACTTAGTTGCATGCCTCACTTCATTCCTTTCTACAACTGTTAAATATTCCATCATATGTATATACCACAATTCACCCTTCCAGTCATCAGTCAATGTACCCTTGGGCCATCTCTGTTCATTTGCAATCATGAATAATGCCACCATAAATACCAGTATGCAAACACCTATTTGTGTCCCTGATTTCATTTCTTCCAAGTATATACCTAATAATGGGGTTGCAGGATCATATGACTGCCTTATACTTAGCCTCCTGTGGAACCACCACACTGTCCTCCAGAGGGGCTGTACCATTTTATTTCCCTACCAACAGTGAGTAGATATATCTCACTCTCCACATCCTCTCCAGTACTTGTATCTTTCTGTTTATTTTTAAAACAATTTTATTAACACCCCATAAAATCCACCCTAAGTGTACAATCAATGGCTCCTGGTATAGTCACAGAGTTATGCATTCACCACTACAATCTATATGAGGACATTTTGATTTCTTCCATAAAGAAAGAAGAAGAGGGAAAAATAGAAAGCAAAAAGAAAAGTAAAGAAAGAAAAAGGAAAAACAAGATGAAAAATCTCATGCCCCTCCCTTATCCTCCTCTTATTGACATTTAGCTTTGGTATATTAACTTTATTACAATTAATGAAAGAATACTGCAATGTTACTATTAAACATAGACCATAGTTTGCATTAATTGTATTTTTCATATACCATCCCATTCTTCATACCTTACAATGGTGACATTCATTTGTTCTCCCTCATGTAAAAGTTTCTTGTATTTGTACATTTAATCACCGTCTTTGTCCACTCTAGGTTTTGCTAAATTATGTAGTCCCAGTTTGTGCTTTTTTTTTTTGCATGCGGTATGGTGGGGTCACATTTCATTATTTTTCCACGTGAGTATCTCATTATTGCAGCATCATTTGTTGAATTTTTGTTTGTTTGTTTGGCTTGTTTGTTTGTTTTTTGAGAAGTGCATGGACCAGAATTGAACCTAGGTCTCCCACATGGCAAGTGAGAATTTTACCACTGAACTACCCTTGCACCCCCACAGTCCCAATTTTTATCCTGTATCTTTCCTTCTGGTGTCATATAGACTCTAGCCTTTCTCTTTCAACCATACTCACACTAGGCTTTCTTCATTATACTTATAATATTGTGCTATCATCACACAGTCTTGTGCTTTCCATTTCTCAATCTTTAAAATAAGTCTTGTTAAACAGCTGTACTCCTTCATAATCTGTGTTCTCAACTTTAACTCTTAGCTTGCTCATCATGTAGTCTCACTAATCTGTCCTTTTGCTTCTGGCTTATTTCACTCAACATAATGTCCACAAGGTTGATCCGTGCTGTTGCATGCATCATGACTTTATTCTATCTTATAGCTGTGAATATTCCATTGTATGTATACACCACAGTTTCTTTATCCACTCATCCATTGATGGATGTTTGAGCTGTTTCCATCTATTGGCAATTGTGAGTAATGTCACTATAAATATCAGCATGAAAATGTCTGTTTGTGTCCCCGCTTTCAGTTTTTCCAAATATATACCTAGTCATGGCATTGCTGGATCATACAGGAATTTAAACTTAGCCTCTTGGGGAACAACCAGATTGCCTTCTAGAGTGGCTGCACTATCTTACATTCCCATCAACAATGAGTAAGTGTCACTATTTCTCCACATCCACTCCAATTTTATTTTTATAATGGCCATTTTAGTAGGTGTGAGATGATATCTCATTGTGATTTTGATTTCTATTTCCCTAATAGCTAGTGAAGTTAAGCATCTTGCCATATATTTTCTAGCCATTTGTATTTCCTCTTTGGAAAAGGATCTACCCATGTCTCTTGTACATTTTTTATTGGGTTGTTTGACTTTTTGTTGTTGAGTTGTAGGACCATTTTATATATCTGGGTATTAAATGATATGTGGTTTCCAAATATCATCTCCCACTGCATTGGCTGTCTTTTTATTTTCCTGACAAAATCCTTTGACATGCAAATAACTCAGTTTTGAGTAGATCCCATTTATCTATTTCTTCTTTCATTGCTCATGTTTTGGATGTAAGGTCTAGGAAACATCTCCTACCACAAACTCTTTAAGATAATTTCCTATGTTTTCTTATAAAATTTTTATGATCTTAGCTGTAATGTTCAGGTCTTTTATTCATTTTGAGTTGATTTTTGTACAAGGTGTATGATAGGTATCCTCTTTGATTCTTTTGGATATCAATATCCAGTTATTCCAGCACCACCTGTTGAAGAGGCTGCTCTGTCCCAGTTGAGTGGACTTGGGTGCCTTATCAAAAATCAATTATCCATAAATGAGAGTAAATATTTCTGAACACTCAATTCAATTTCATTGGTCAGTGTACCTATCTTTTTGCCAGTACCACGCTGTTTTGACCATTGCAGCTTTGTAATATGCTTTAAAATCAGGTAGTGTGAAACCTCCCATTTCATTCCTCTTTCACAAGATATTTTTAGCTATTCAGGACATCCTGCCCTTCCAAATAAATTTTAATTATTGGTTTTATTTTCCTGTAAAGGTTTTGATATTTTAATTGGCATTGAATTGAATTTATAAATCAATTTGATAGAATTGACATCTTAACTATATTTAATCTTCGAATCCATGAACATGGTATGTCCTTCGATTTCTTTTAGCAATATTTTGTAGTTTTCTGTGTATAGGTGTGCCAGTTTGAATCTGGTAGACCCTAGAAAAGCCATGTTCTTTAATCCTCATTCAATATTGCTGGCTAGGAGCATTTTAATTGTCCCATGGAGATGTGACCCACCAAATTGTGGGTGGTAACCGTTGATCAGATAGCTTCCATGGAGTTGTGACTCCACCCATTAATCCTTTAAAAGAGGAAACATTTTGGAGAAAGTCCCCTTTCATAGAACCACTTGGTTAAATTTATTCCTAAATATTTGTTTCTTTCATTTGCTATTGTAAATGGAGTTTTATTGATTTATTCCTCAGATTGATCATTAGTAGTGTAAAGAATCACTACTGATTTCTGTGTGTTTATCTTGTATCCTACCACTTTGCTTACTCTTTTATTAACTCTAGTAGCTTTACTGTAGATTTGCTACATATAGGATAATGTCATCAGCAAACAGTGGAAGTTATACTTCTTCTTTTCCAATTTGGATGTCTTTTATTTATTTGTACCATCTAATTGCTCTATCTAGACTCCAAGCACAATGTTGAATAACAATGGTGACAGTGGGCATCCTTGTCTTGATCTAGAGGGAAAGCTCTCAGTCTTTCCCCATTGAATATGATTTTAGCTGTGGGTTTTTCATATATTTCCTTTATCATGTTAAGGAGGTTTCCTTCTATGCCTAAAGTGTTTACATCAAGAAAGGATACTGAATTTTGTCAAAAAAAATTTTTTGCACCAATGGAGATGATCATGTGAGCTTTTCCCCTTTGATTTATTGATGTGGTGTATTATATTATATGATTTTCTTGTGTTGAACCACCTTTGCATATCTGGATTAAAAACCACTTGGTCCTGGTGTATAATTCTTTTTATGTGCTGCTGGATTTGATTTGAAAGTATTTTGTTGAGGAATTTTGCATCCATATTCATTAAAGAGATTGGTCTGTAATTTTCTTTTTTGTAGTATATTTGTCCAGCTTTGGTATTAGGGTGAGTTAGGTAGCTTTCCCTCCTCTTCAACTTTTTTGACGGTATAGAGCAGGATTGGTAGTAATTCTTTCTTGTCTGCTTGGTAAAATTCACATGTGAACCCATCTGGTCCTGGACTTCTCTTTTGTGGAAAGTTCTTGATGACTGATCCAATCTCTTTATTTGTGAGTCATTTACTGAAGTATTCTACATCTTTTCAAGTCAATGTTGGTTGCTCATACTTTTTTGGAAGCTGTCCTTTTTGTCTAAGTTCTGCGGTTTGTAAGCATATAGTTAGTTGTTCATAATATCTTCTCATCCCCTTTATTTCTATAGTTCTGCCCCCCACTTCCATTTCTGATTTTATTTATTTTCTTCCTCTCTCTTTTTTTCTTAGCCTAGCTAAGGGTCCTTCGATTTTACTGATTTGCTCAAAGAACCAACTTCTCGTTTTATTGTTTCTCTCTATTGTATTCATGTTCTCAATTTCATTTTTTTTCTACTTTAATCTTTGTCATTTCTTTCCTTCTCTTTGCTTGGGTTTAGTTTGCTATTCTTTCTCTAGTTCCTTCAGATGAACAGGTAAGTCTTAGACTTTTGCTCTTTCTTCATTTTAATATAGGCATTAGGGCAGTAAATTTCCCTTTCAGTACTGCCTTTGATGGATCCCATATGTTTTGATATATTGTGCTGTTATTCTCATTTGCCTCAAGATATTTACCGATTTTTATTGTAATTTCTCCCTTGATTCACTGGTTGTTTAAGAATGGATTGTTTAGCCTCCATAATTTGTGAATTTTCCAGTGCTCCACCTGTTATTTATTTCCAACTTCATTCCATTATGATCCAAGAAAGTGGTTTGTATAATTTTAATCTTTTAAAATGTATTGACATTTGCTTTTTGACACAGCATGTGGTGTATCCTGAAGAATCCTGTGATTTGTTGTAGGTCAAGGTGATGAAGATTATTGCAGACTATATTATAGCAAAGAAGAGAAAAACTGATGTAGCCCTAGCACAAGATGAAAAGGTGTATTTTTGTTTATTCTGGGTAGACTCATACTGACTCTGGTGGTCCTTGAAAATTGGCATGGAGAAAAAGTCATCAGGAGCATACCAAGTGCCAAGTTTCATGTTGATTTTTTTCCAGTAACTATGTTATATTTGGGATAGCAGTTGCAAGTTGTGTCAGCACCCAATTAAACAAGTCTATAGTTATTCTCCACCAAGAGCTACTCAACTTCTGCACAGGTCTAGCAGGTGGGTTAAATGGAGAGGTGATAGGTCTCATACACTCCATCTTTCAAATCTCATAATGTCACCCTGAATTTCCCTTCAGGTTAACTATCTTGGTAGAGAAGCGAAATTCCAGGGGCTTCCACTTGTCCTGCCTACCACAATGGTTCTCACTCAGTGTATCAGAGAGACATGTAGATATTCTACCCATTGTCCAATATGTCTATTCAAATTACACATCTAGGAACGTGAGGAAATAACCATGGGTTGAATCTGGGGATGAATTGGACCTATTGTGATTGGACTTGAACTAAGATTACATCTATTACCTGATTGCCATAAGCCTTACTTTGACAGGTGGACAACAGAGGTATTTTCTGTAGAATGAGCATCAATCCAAAGCCGGTGTCTAGTAATCCCTGCAATGTCTGTGCACTGTGTATTTTCCTTTGCCTCAATGCATGTTCACTCTAGTAAATGGCTGTGGGACCCTGGACGAAAGCTTACAGGAAGATTTATGTTATGTACTTGATGCACTGTTGCAGGGTCCTTTCTCAAAGGGATCCAGATTTCTCTTCAATCAAAGGACCATGGATTTGTGAATTGACATATGTCTGGAAATTAGGCTGTAACTCATCACTGTTGTGACTTAAGTCAGGTTTTCTGCTACTAGAGCTAGAGGTTTTGTTTTATATGTAGATCAAGCAATATTCTAGCAGGTTGTCCATCAATTTTGTTACGCTCAATTAACCACTGCCAAAGATTTCTGCAGGCCAAGGCACGGTGCATCCTTTCTGCTCTTTATGGTAGTAAGGTATGCCTACCTAAGCTTTAGAAGTTAAGTGCTACTACTTGGCCTTTTCTATACCATAATACCATCATCTCTATTGAAATCACAGAGGACACTGGGTGCCTCACATGACAGCTGAGAACCACAGGGCAAGAAGAAAGGGAGGAATATTTAAAATATGATGTTTTCCCTACTGGCAAAACTTAACCATATGTCAGTTGGCAGAAAAAGAGAAACATTTACAGCTCCAGTATCACAAACAGGCTGATACAGGGTAGATTTTAAGCCAAGAGACAATAACATGAAAACTGTCACACCTATTATGATAGTAGGTTCTGATGTCAACTTGGCCAGGTGATGATGCCCAGTTGTCTGGCCAGGTAAGCACTGGGCTGACTGTTGCTGAAAGGATATTTCATGGCTGGTTGATAGACCATAAAACTGGTTTATTAAATCATCAGTCAGTTGACTGCAGCTGTGGTTGATTACATCTGCAATCAACTAAGGGCATGTCTCCTGCAAATGAGATCATCCAATCATCTGAAGGCTTTCAAGGAAGAAGAGGGACTTTTTCACTGCTTCTTCAGCTAGTGAGCTTTTCCTGTAAAGTTTGTCTACACCCTTCATCAGAGCTGCCAGATTCACAGCCTTCCCTATGGATTCTGGACTCTTCCACTCTCATGGTTGCATAAGACACCTTTGTAAATTTTATATTTACAGATATCACCTGTTGGTTCTGTTTCTCTAGAGAATCCTGACTAATACACCTATGAATATTGTTTTTAAACATTTATCAAGTAACAGAAGTCTGCCTCCTTTCAGTGAGCTCCAGATTAGGAAAGAATTCCTTAGAAGTTCTAGGATATGCAAGCATCCCTGTTCCTGTGACCACATACTGTAGCAATGTTAGGGGTTCAGAGATATTTAGGGGGCAGACACTAAGTAGGGTTATGGTAAACCTCCCAATATCACTACATTGCAGACCCTAGGGTTCTGGAGCAAGACCATGTCATTTGAAGCAGATAACTATAAGCCATTGAATGAACTTCTCCTGACATGCTACCAGGCCCAGTAAAGAAAAATCAACTAATGGTGGGGAATCAAGTTTCCATGTGACAGAACTTCCATCCTCAGGAGTTGAGTTGTTTCAAACACACCAAATTATAAGTTCATGAAAGTCCTGAAGCAATACATCATAAGATGAAAGTGGCACATATTGTATCAAACATGAACAAGTAAGAAAATATGGGGTCAGAGAAAACAAGTAAGATAAAAAAATTTGTAATTCAGATTCCTATGACATCCAAAAGTGTTATTCTGGTGCTTTTCCCTCCAGTCACATATATGGCCACATTGGAGGGAGGTTCCTTTTGGCCATCTAACAGAGGGAGGATAAATGGACAAGCTTTGGTAATGGGCTGGAAAACTTGATATGTGGATACCAACTGAAAATATTCCACAGCTGCACTATAGCCCCATTCAACAATGTCCCTTAAAGAAAACAGTAAGAGCAAATCTTCCCAATGGGAAGAGATTTATATACTACATAAAACCATCCACTTTGTGTGAGAAGAGAGTAACCTGGAAAATGAAAGTATAAGGTCAGGAACAAGGATAGAACTTGTATATTGTGTGTATGGATGGATCTACAGTAATAGGAACAAATAGTAAAGATCTTTGTTAATGCCCATATATTGATGGCCTCCAGAGAACATCGACAACAGAATGACAACCAAATGGACAGGATGACTTGGAAAGTTGACATCATCATTTGATAAATTTGTTACACCAAGCAAAGTAGGTCTGAATGCTGCATGGTGTTAAATGCAGCGGATGCTGTGCTGTACCACCAGATTCCCTCTTCAATACTGAGTCACTCATTCTCCCAGCATCCTGGAATGTTTCCTACTGATTGTTTAGAGCTGTGCCTCTTCACAGAAATATACCTCTGACAAAGGCAGGTGCCTTGCTCCAATATATGGCACTTCCTGGGGATATCCTGGTAGATTCAAGTTCTCTTACTCCAGTTTGGAATACCTCTAAAGAGTTATCCCAAAAGTTAAACCTTTATGGAACTGTACAGCACATCAACATATTACTTTACCTCATCCTCATAGAAGGTGAGTTAAAACTATGGAGGAAAACATATTATTAAAGCTTCATGGTCTTGGGTTAGCCAATGGTTTAATAAATATGACAGGCCATAAAATATGATAAATTTAACCGCATATAAATTAAAAAATTTTGTGCATCAAAAGATACTTTCAAGAAAGTGTAAAGACAACCCATGTAATGAAAGAAAAGTTTTCAAAGAATTCTTACAATAATAAAAAGAAAAAGAACTGAATTTTAAAATAAGCCAAAGGTATGAATATTCATTTCTTCAAAAAATACATATAAATAGACAATACACACATAAAAAGATGCTCAACATCATTAATCAGGGAAATCAAAATTAAAATCATATTTTCCATCCATTGGGATGGATATCATTTTTTTAAAAAGACAACAAAAAACGTTGGCAAAGATGTGTGGAAATTAGTCTACTCATGCACTGTTGGAGTGTGGAATGTTGCAGCATCTTTGGAAAATAATTTAGCAGTTTTTAAAATCTTAAACATATGACACAAGAAGTCCACTTCTAGGTATGCACCCAAGGGAAATAAAAACCTTTGTCCCCACAAAGTCTTGTTCATAATAACACTGTCCATAATAGGCAAAAGCAAAAACATCCCAAATGCCCATTACCTGATGAGTAGATAAATAAAATGTCATATATAAATATGTCAGTTGTGTGTTATTCAGCAAAGGAATGAGATACCAATCCTTAATACAATATGGATTAACCTTGAGAACATTATGTTAAGTGAAAAAGGTTAGTCACAAAAGACCACGTATCATATGATTCCATTGATAGGAAATCTCCAGAAAAGGCAATCTAAAGATACAGAAAGTATATCAGCAGCTTCTTAGGACTGAAGTGGCTAAGAGGAGGGATGGGGAATGACTGATAACAGGCATGGGATATTTCTGGGGGATAATGAAAATATCCTAAAATTGTGGTGATGATGTGGAACTCTATGAATATACTACACATCATTCAATTGTACACATTAAATGGATAAACTTTATGGTAATGTGAATGAACTCAATAACTATGTTTAAAAGTGCAGCTCTGTAGGCTTTCAAAAAAAAAAACACTGAAGTCATATTTCACCTCCACCAGAAACTGTAAAATTAAAAAGATTGACAACAACAAATATTGGATAGAATGCAGAGTAACTGAAAGCTTCAATGCTTGCTGAAGGTAATGTAAAATGGTACAACAAATTTAGAAAAATATCAGAAATTTGCTCTTGGAGATAATCATCCATCTACTCTATGGTCTTGCAATTCTACTTCTAGTTATTTAACCAACAGAAACGTATAATGGTACAAAGTAGAAATTATGTGTAATAAAAAGAATGTATAAATTATATATGCAACATTATGGATGAATTTCAAAAAACTACATTGAGTAAAAGAAACCAGACAAAATGACTTGATACTATATGACTTTATGTAAATGAACTGACAGAAAAAGCAAAATTAAACCATAGTGATAAAAATCAGAATGTGACTGCCTTTGAAGAGAAGTGAGCATGACTACATGTAAATGGGAGCAAGGGAACTTTCTGAGCTGTTGAGTTATGCTACCTACTTTGTTTTGGGTCCTAGCTACATGAATGTATACAATAGTCAAAATTTATCAAACTGAAAGCTTAAAATCTATCATTTTATGTACTTAAATTAGAGCTCAATAAGAGTATAAAGGATTACTGTGGAAAAATCAATACAAAATGAATACAAATACTATGGTGTGGACTTAGGAGAAAAATAATCAATTAATATAAACACAATATTGAGTATTAAATGAAAATATAACATAGATATAAGTAATTGAATAAAAATAACATAATGAAAGATGGGTTGAAAGAAGTCTAGAATGCAAGATTTGGAAAATATTAATGAGAGATTAGAAACATGGAGGACAATAAAATAAAGTTTACCCTACAAATAATGGTATTTCCAGAATAAGAAAGAGAAAGAGAATGGTGGAGATGATGTTGGAGGAGATAATAGCTGATAATTTTGAGAAATAAGGAAAGATACCAATTTTGTCAGAAAGGACAATAAATATCAAGCATAATAAACAATAGCAAATCTACTTTAGAAAAATGTAAATGAAACTGCTAATGTCTAAAAGCAGAGATGGTTTAAACCCCTCTTAAAGGATATGGAGTTTTTGATTGACTAATGGAAAAGTTTGAGGAATGGATAGTTGGTGGTGGGAGTACAACATTGTGAATGTAATTTACACTACTGAAATATATATTTGGATATAGTTAAAAGGGGAGATTTTAGTGTGTATATATGTTATCTAAACAAAAATTAAAAAAAAAAACAGAACTATGCAACACAGTGACTCTAATGTAAGAATGAACCATTGCAAAGAGTGATTAATCGGGAAAACTTAGAGTGTGATGTGGGCATTTTAGAAGCTATGTAATTTCTGTATGATTTTTCTGGAATCCTACAACTTCTATAATTAAAAAAAAAATACAGCCCATACATAAAGAAATCATCATTAAGAAAAGTTTTGTCTGACAGCTGACTTCTCAACAAAAGTGAAGGTTAAATGACAGTGGAATAATATCTTCAATAGACTGGGTGAAACTAATTGTCAACCAAGAATTGTGTATGGAGTGAAAAGATCCTTCAAGAATAAGGGTGATATAAAGACATTTTTGACAAATAAAAACCAATAACTACACTAAAGTAATATTTGCGTTGAAGAATCTATTTCAAGAAGAAAAGTAATCCCAAATGGAAGGCCTGAGATGCAAGTACCAAGAATTGGTAAATACATTGGTAAATCTTTAAAAAGTGAATGAATAAAATAAAAATAACTGCCTACACTAAAATTTATAGCATATACCCTAGAAGATAAAAATAGAATGCACAATTTCAAAACGAAATTAAACAGAAGACATGAAATGAGTAAAAACAGCAATCCCAAAAAAATGAAGTACAGAAAAAATATATGGAATTTATATATATTTATATAAATATATTTAATTTAATTTAATTTAATTTAAAATATATTGTAAAATACATATATCTATATATATATATATATAAAATAAGGGATTTTGTACTTGCTACTTCCCATCACAACTGCTTATATAGAAACTTTTGCTACAACAGATCTGGAAAAATTATTCTACTCTTTTCACAATGTATTATTATTTTTGTTATGATAGTTCCACTCCAAAACACACTAAAAATTATACCAGTGATTGTTTTTACATTACAGTACCAAAAAATATCTACTTATCAATTTAGTTTTAAAAATTGTTCCATCTCAGAGAATGTGCGATGGAGAACATTTTAATATCATTCCATGTTTGATAAATTGAAAACATTTGCTTCATTACTTAGGCCAACTGAGAGGATTGATAAGGTAGTATTCTCTTCAGTTCCTCAGTCTATTATACTTGGGCACTATTTCCATATTTTCCCTTTGTTTCCTTTATTTACTTTCTTTTAAAAAATCTTTATTTTGAAATAATTTCAAACTTACAGGAAAGTTGCAAAAATAATATGGAAATAATGCATAAAAATACAATGTATCCCACCCAGATACTCAGATTTACCAACTATTAGTACTTGCCACATTTGCTACATCTATTTCCTAAACATTTGAGAGTAAGTTTCATACCTCATGATCCTCTAACAATAAAACATCCACATCAAGAGACTTTTCTGTATCAATTGATAGGATCATGCTCTTTCCCTCTTCATTCTATTAACATGGTGTATTAAATTGATTGATTTTCTTATATTGAACTACCCATGCACTCCAAGGATAAATCCTACTCCATGATATATAGAGAATCCTTTTAATTTATTGTTGCATTCAGTTTAATACTATTTTGTTGAGGATTACTGAATTCATATTCATCAGGAATATTAGCTTTTAATTTTATTTTTTTGTAATATCTTTTATGGCTTTGGTATTAGGGTGATGCTGGCCTCATAGAATGCCTTACACTGAATTATTTCAATTGTTTTATCTTCACTTACTTCTGCCAACCTCAACGTACTGGGAATTTATTATTTCTACCAATATGGACTTCATCTTTGTTTGCACACTTTTTTATGATTTCTATCCCTTTACTGATAGTCTAACATTTTCCTGATTTTTTTATGCAGTCTGAGGAGCAGAAAGGATAAAGAAAAGTAAACAGAACCCGGGACCTGTGGAACAACATCATGTATACCAATATATACATTAAGAGATGCCCAGAAAGAAGAGAAAGAAAAAACATTAGAAGAAATAATGGCTAACACCTTCCCAAATGTAGTGGAAGACATGAATATATACATCCAAAAAGCTAACTGAACTACAAGCAGGATAAACTCAAGGAAACCCACATCGATACACATCATAATAAAATTCTGAATGGCAAAGAAGAAGAAGAGAGAATCCTCAAAATTATGAGAGAGAAGCAATGCATCATGTAAAAGGGAGCCACAATAAGATTTAGTGCCTATTTTTTCATCAGAATCAATGGAGGCAAGAAGGCAGTGGGACCACATAAAGTGCTGAAAGAAAAATAATTGCAAACCAGTAATTCTATATCTGTCAAAATCACCTTTAAAAATGAGGGAGAGATTGCAAAATTCCTAGATAAACAAACTTTGTGGGAATGTGTCACCATTAGAATATCCCCACAGGAAATGATAAAGGGAGTCACCATTAGAATATCCCCACAGGAAATGATAAAGGGAGTCCTTCGAGTTTAAAGGAAAGTACACTAGACAATAGATTAAAGCTGTGTGAAGAAATAAAGATCTCCAGCAATAGTAATTGCATGGATAAATACAAATACAACTATGGGTGTGGGGTTTTTTTTTCAGTTTTTTTTAGTTTTTAAAATAACATTAAAAAAAAAACTTCTAAGTTAATTGTGCAACATAGAAAACTGAAAAGCACAAGAAGCAAAGAAAAGTCATCCAGGATCACAAGCAGTTTACACGTTGACATATCCTTCTAGGTTCTTTATGAGTATACATACAATAGAGCATACATTTTTATGTGGTTGAGGTCACAGAAAATATCATGCTTTTTCATGAATATTTACCAATTCAAAGTCCTGAAGTCATGAGTATTGTGATAAACAAGGATACATGACATCAACTCAATCCGGAGGAGAAAAAATGTGTTCCTGCCTTTCTTGAGAACAAAAATTTCATAAAGAACAAAAATGGCAACAGGCCTCTATAGATACCAGGTGTTACAGACACTGCTTTCCTTATCATTCAATTTAAAATTAGACATAAAGCAAGAGTACAAAAAGTACGATGCATCTAAGAGCACTAATAGCAAGGTATGAGTTATTTAACAATATTTCCCTATGGTACAGCTCAGAGCTGTGCACATATAATGGTTATCCCAAAATGGAAATAATGACAAGTACATGGATAGTTCAGTGGTAGAATTCTTCCTCACCATATGGAAGATGTGTGCTCGATTCCCAGCCCATGCACTCTGCCCCCCACTAAAAAAAACTTCTACAAATGGTGCAGTGATAACGGGATACTCACATGGAAAAAGAATGAAATGTGAACCCCACCACTCAGCATACAAAAAAAAAAGAGAGAAAATATGAATACATGTGCATTTATCTCTCTCCCTAAACTTTCTTCTGTCCCTCTGCACCCAACCTAATGAACAGGTCCTGATGCATATTGCTCAGAGGTGGTATAACAATTCTGTGTCAAAGACGCTTCTATTCTATTAACAAAATGATACTTATAAATTCGTTAACTCACTAGCTCTACTTTTATCATACATTGTCACCTCAAGATATCTAAAAAAGTTTGGATGTTGTGAAATAAAGAATTTTATCTGCAGTCAACATAGGTATTTTACAAAAAAATGCACATAGAACTACGGTTATAATCTAAAACCATTTCTAGATATAGAGATACTAGTAAAGAGCCCTTCCCTTTGTCCTTGCCTTTCTTTCTCTTCCACTAATTCGATGACTAAATACAGAAATAACTCTAGCTCCAAGAGGTAGATTAGCAAAAGTCACTCCCAGAAGACACTCCTTCCTATAAACTAACACAAGAACATTTCTGTAGGGGCTGTCATTCTATCTCTATTTTTAATATATTTTGGACATTAAGACTTATACTTTCATTCACAGCAATAAATAAAGTACCTATAGGCAATCTGAATTTGTCTAACAATTTACGTGCAAAGAACTCTTCCCTCTGCACTTCCTTCTCTGCCCCCATACCACCCCCTCAGTACATTGCTCCAA
Organism: Tamandua tetradactyla; assembly: GCF_023851605.1. Lineage (NCBI taxonomy): Eukaryota > Metazoa > Chordata > Mammalia > Pilosa > Myrmecophagidae > Tamandua > Tamandua tetradactyla. Next base: position 36,881,338 of record NC_135346.1, on the reverse strand, counting down.
GACATCTGATTTAACAATGCCATTCTCATGTAAGAACAGAAAAAATATTTAAAGTATTATTTTACACTCTACGTTTAACATATGTTGTACTAATCTAAGCAGCTAAAAAGACTCGATATTTCCAATGAGGACTTAAATTTGTCCACAATACACACAGTAGCATTGAATAAATCACACTCATATTAGTAAAGGATATAATCTATAAGTGTATTCCTAAATAGGAACATTTTAGCATTCTTTTCCCTTCTCTCCTCTATCAACCCAGTGGTTACATTTGCAATGGTTAGAGGGTGTTTTAAGAATTTTGCTTCCACAAGTAAAATTCCATTGTTTTCAGAGCAAAGTCTTCCCTAAATTTTAACACAAAATGTACAAAGTGTGTTAGTTTGCTAAGTCTACTTCTGTCATATACTGGCAACTTCTCTAACATTTGGAAAGACTAGATGATAAAAAATTAGGACTTGTCTGCCCACTATATACACAGTAAAGTAAAACAAAATGCACAGATCATATAGGATGATGGCTTATCTTGCCCAACTACAGACTCACTGGCATAGAGCCCTTGACACTGCCTTCTCCCTTCTCCCTGAAACAGCACAAACAGAATCTGTACTGCTCTGGAGGTGGTTTAACCATTTCCAAAAGATATTTCATAGGAATTTTTAACAAAACAATATCTACAAAATGTATTATTTTACTTCCTCTACTTTTAACATACTTTGTGCACTTCTAAACATCAAGAAAGACTAAATGTTTCAAATAAGGACTTAAAGTTGTGCACAATATACACACTAGTGTTGAATAAACTGCACACATGTAACAATGTTTCTATCTGAAAGTGTTTTCTAAATGGAAACATTCCGGTCTAGAGCCCTTCATTTCTCCCGATTCCTTCTCTCCACCACACACCCAGTGGATGAGATACAGGGGCACATGTCACTTAGATGTGGTTTTACAATTTCATTTCCTAAAGTCAGCTTCAGAAGATAGCCTTACTATGAATTTTAACACAAAATGTACAAAATATGTTAAGTTACTAACTCTGCTTTTGTCATACATTGGCAACCTCCTTAATATCTAGAGATGAGATATAAGAAAATTAGGCCTCATTTGTCCAGCATATATACAATATATACAATACAGCAAAGTTAAAAGAATTAACATAATATAAAGGGCAGTGGATGATCAGAAATTTTCCAGTACAAACCAGAAAAACACCTGTGTTAGTTAGATTCAGTTGTCAACTTGGCCAGGTGAGCACACCTAGTCTTGTTGCTGTGGACATAAGCCAACGGTATGTGAACCTCATCTGTTGCCAATTACATCTGCAGTCAGCTAGGAGGCGTGTCTGCTGCAATGAGTGATGTTTGACTTAATTGGCTGGTGCTTAAATGAGAGATTGCAACGTAGCACTGCTAGCAGCTTGGCATTCCTCATCTCAAGGAATGATGAGGAATGAACTTGCAGCTCAGCCCAGGCCCTTGGAGATGCAGAAAGAAGTCACCCCGGGGAAAGTTGTTGGAACCCAGGGGCCTGGAGAGAAGACCAGCAGAGACCATCCTGTGCCTTCCACGTAAGAAAGAACCTCAGTGGAAAGTTAGCTGCCTTTCCTCTGAAGAACCAACAAATAAATCCCCTTTTATTACAAGCCAATCCGTTTCTGGCGTGTTGCATTCCGGCAGCTAGCAAACTAGAACAACACCGTTCGCCATTCCTTCCCTTCTGCCTCAAATCAATGAACAAGTAGAAGAGTACAGTGTTTAGAGGTGGTTTAACAATTCCATTCCCAAAGACAGTATTTCCCATCAATGTTTAAAAGCTACTTACAGTGTTATGCGACTGTCTCTAACGTTAAACACATCAAACACTTCTAAACCTTTAGAAAGACAGATATTTCAATTAAGAACTTACTTGTCTACTGCATACATATCTTTGTTAAAAAAAAACTGCACACACACAACATTGGATATAATCTGAGGTATCTTCTGAGCATGACCATTTTGGCCTCAATCCATTCTCTCCTCACTTTTCTCCACCGCCAGTTCAGCAGACAAGTACAGGCAAATGTAATGCTTAGAGGCAATTGAACAAATTCATTTCCAAAAGTCATTTACAGAAGACAATGAATGTCAACACAACGTATACAAAACATGATAATTTTACTAACTGTACTTTGTCATGCAACCCCTTTAATATCTATAGATTAGATGTTACAAAATTACGGCTTTTTTTGTCCAAAATATGCACTATATATACAGCCAAACAAAATGCACTATAGAATAAGTATGAACACACTAGCACATCACCTTTTGCGACTGCTTCCCTCCTATCTCCTCCAAACCGCTGAACCAGTATGTAGACAGTAGTACGCTGTTCACAGAGATAGTTTAACAATCCCATTTCCAAAAGACACTATGTTCTACGAATGTGAGCAAAATGATATTTACAAAGTAATATTTTACTACTTCTGCTTTTAACATAAATGGGGCACTTCTAAACATCTAGACAAATCAAATGTTTCAAATAAGGACTTTGTCCACCATATACAGAGCAGCCTTGAATAACGTGCACATATACAACAATAGTTAATCTGAAATTGACCTCTAAACAGGAACACTCTGCTCGAGAACCCTTCTTTTTTATCCTTCCTCCACCAACCCTGGAGGATGCTCAACATTTCAGAAGACAATCTTTCCTAGGAGTTTTAACACAAAATATACAAGATATATAAGTTTACTAGCAATATTTTTGTCATGCATTGGCACACTGGTAATCTCTTTCACATCTAGAACTAGATATAAATTACAATGTGTCCATGCATTATACACATTATATACACAGCAAAGTAAAATCAAATACACAAACATAGGGACCATGGTTACTCTTGTCTCATTATAAACATACTGTCATAGAACCTTTGTACTTCCTTCTCCCTCCTCCCCCAAACCAGTGCTCAAAATGTGTACTGCTCAGAGAGTTGGTTTGGCCATCCCATAATACCCACAGTATTTCATATGAATTTTAACAAAAAATATTACAAAATGTGTTCTTTTACTACCTCTACTTTTAACATATGTTAGGCCCTTCAGAACGTATAGGGAGAGGAGATATTTCAAAAACTACTTAGCATTGTCAACTCTAGATAGTGAGGAATAAAATGACAAAGACAATGGTCATAACACAGAAATATCTTTTAAATATAATGAGTCTGGCATGGAAACTTCTTCTCTTCCTCTTTTCAGCCTTCTTCTCCAGGTCCTCTAACCCACAGAACAAGCAGAACCTGCCACCTCCAGAGGCAGTCTAAATTTCATTTCCAAGTCATTTCCTGAAAACATTTCTTTTTTTTTTTTTCCTAACAAATGGGCATTACAAAAAGCATGATTGTCTAACTCTACTTCATCATGTTGGCAACCTCTTTACATCTAGAAAGCCTAGATGTGGCAAAAGGTTTCTTTAAAAAGGTTCGGGGGGGGGGGGGGGAGGTGATTAAGAGCAGCTTTTTCATCTTATGTGTGCAGGTCTTCTATAAATGGCCAGTAAATCTTCCCAAAAAGTGATGGGCACTTCTTATTGGACAAATGTAGCACGTTATTCTACTACTTCTTATTTTTTCTCTTCTTTTCTATCAAGTAAGGTCTGGTGGAAGGAAAACTAATGGCCAAACAGCCGGCTAACCATTGGCGTCCAGAGCTCGGCTCGCCTTCCAGATTTGTTGAGGCCTTTGTGTGTCCTTGCTGGGAACGGGCAGTAACACCAGATTCTGGATCTGCTGAAGGGATGGCTGAGCTTGAGTTCACGCAGACCCGCCTTCTGGGCCCTCGAGTGCTCTATGGGCCCTCCATGGTGTTCTGGAGGCCGCCTTTGTTCTCTCCCAGACTCGCCCCCTCCCTGGCAGGTTTGGGCCGAGAGACCTGGGGGTTGGCAGCGCTCAGGCTCTGAGAGGCAGCTGCTGCCATCAGGATAACATCACAGCTTTGTTCAAAGTTTTCTTTAATCTTCACTTTATCCTTCTTTCAAGATTTAATATGCACACACATAAAAAGTAATGAACAACCCACACACAAAAGTAACGAACAGTCTATGATTTCTGATATATGTTGTGTAAAGACATAAGGATGATGAGAACAACCTATAGGCAGTGGGGCAGAGGCATATCAAAACCTGGCTTGTGTGCGCTATTCAACTTGAGTTGGCATCGATAACATGAGATTGTTATAATTTTAGGAAGCTAAATTTAAGTCCCATTGTAATCACAAACAAAATATCTAAAAAAAAATACATAAAAGGAAATGAGAAGAGATTCTATAAAGACCACTAAAAATCAATTAAATATAAAAATAGTAATGGTAGGATTGAGGGACAAAAATTATGACACTTAAAACCAATTTACAAAATGACAGAAGTAAATCCTGCATTGTCATTAGTTACATTATATATAAATGGGTTAAACTCTCCAATTAAGAGGTAGAAACCGACAACATGAATTTTAAAAAAAGCACAACATAACTATATGCTATTTATAAGAGACACACCTTAGATTCAAAGATATGAGTAGGTTGAAAGTAAAAGTACATAAAGATATTCCATGAAAATAGTAACCAAAAGAGAGTCAAAGTGGCTATAGTAAAATAGACTTTAAGTTAAAAACTGTTAAAAGGGACAAAGACACTTTAATTAGTAAAAGGGTCAATTCATCAAGAAGATAATAAAAAGTATAAACATATATGCATATAACAACAGAGCCTCAAAATAGATGAAGCAAATATTGGCTGATTTGAAGGAAAAAAATACTTGAATCTACCTTAAAAGAAGGAGATCAATACCACTTTCAATGATGGATAAAACATCAAAAAATAAATAGAAGACTAACAATACAATAAAAATCAACCAGATCTGACAAACATATAGAGAAAACTTCATCCAACAACAGCAGAATATACATTCCTCTCAAGGACACACAGATCATACTTTAGGATAGACTTTATGCTAAGTAACAAAGCAAGTTTCAATATATTTTAAAATATTGAATCAAATAATTCACCTTCTCTGACCAAAATTGGAATGAAACTAATCAATAACATGAGAAACGAACAATTCACAAACAAGTGGAAATTAAATAATATAGTCTTAAATAACCAATGCTCAAGAAATCACATGGAGAATTAGGAAATATCTTGAGATGCATGAAAATGGAAACACAACCAATCAAAACTAAAGGGATACAGCAAGGCAGTGCACAGAAGGAAATTTTATAGCTGTCAATGCTTACACTAAAAGAAGATAGAATGATCTCAAATCAGTAATATAATCCCACACCTAGAGGAACTTGAAAATGAAGAAAAAACTAAATCCAAAGTGAGAAGAAGGAAGCAAATTACAAAGACTACAGTAGATATTAATGAAGTGTGGCATATGATGACAACAGAGGGACTCAATGGTAGTTGATTCCTTGAAAAGATGGATAAAATTGAAAAAAGCATTACCTACAGTGAAAAAGAAAAAAAAAGAGAGGATGCTAATACCAAAAATAAGAAGTTAAATGGGGGACTTATTACTAAGCTTTCAAAAATAAAAAGGATTATAAGAGGGCACAATGAAAAATTGTACACCTAAAAATTGGATAAACTAGATGAAGAGGACAAATTTCTAGAAACACATAAACTACCAATACTGATACAAGAAGAGATAGACAGAATCAGGCACATTCAGGGTGGTATGGAATATTAGCAGTCAATGAGAAGGAGGGATAAGGGGTGTATATGAGTATTTCCTTTTTTCTTTTTTGTTTCTTTTTCTGGAGTGATGCAAATGTTCAAAAAAATTATCATTGTGATGAATATACAACTATGTGATGATATTGTGAGCCACTGATTGTACACCATGTATGGAATGTTTATATGTTTCTATGTTAAATTTTATCAATTAAAAAAAAAAGAAGTAATAGACTATCTCAACAGACCAATAATAAGTAAAGAGATTTAATCAGCAATCAAAAACTTCTCAACAAAGAAAAGTCTCCAACCAAATGGCTACACTGGTGAATTTTACCAAGCCTTCAAATAAGAATCACATCAATACTTTTCAAGCTCTTCAAAATAATTGAAGAGGAGGGAACATTTTGAAACTCTTTTAATGAGGCCAGAATCAGCCTAATATTAAAGTCAGATAAGATATCACAAGAAAAGAAAATTACATTTCTTGATTTCAAAACTAGTTTCAAAGCTACAGTGATCAAAACATCGTGGTACTGGCAAGGACAGATACAGAGCGGAATGGAATAGAATTAAAAGTTCAGAATAATAGTCCACTCATCTATGGCCAATTGATTTTTGACAGGGCATCAAGTCTATTCAATGGGAAAGAAAGGTATCTTCAATAAATGGGACTGGGAAAACTGGATATCCACATTCTAAAGAATGAAGGGGGACTCTACCTCACATCATATCATATACAACAATAAACTCAAAATGGATGCACATCTTGGATGGGCCATGGTGGGCTCAGCAGGCAGAGTTCTCGCCTGCCATTCCAGAGACCCGGGTTTGATTCCTGGTGCTTGTCTGTGCAAAAAAAAAGGAGGTACATCTTAAACATAAAACATAAAATCTAAGACTATAGAACTCTTAAAAGAAAACATAGGAAAATATTTTCAGGAACTTTAGGTTGGGTTTTTTAACTTTATACCAAAAACACAAGCAACAAAAGAAAAATTAGGTAAATGTGACCTCAGCAAAATTTAAAACCTGTGTGCATCAAAGGATATTATTAAGAAAGTAAAAAACAAGTTACAAAATGGGAGAAAATATTTTGTAGCCATATATTGATATATGTGTATGGTTGATAAGAGTTTAATATCCAAAACGTATAAAGACCTCCTAGAACTCAACAACAAAAAGACAAACAACCCAATCAAACATGGGCAAAGGAATTAAGTAGATATTTCTCCAAATAAGATGCATGATTGACCAAGAAGCATATGAAAAGATGCTCAATATCATCAGTCTTTAGGGAAATGCAAATCAAAATCACAATGAGATACCACTTCACACCCACTAGAATGTCTATTATTCAAAAAAGGAACCAGAAAATTAAAAAACCAAAACAAAACAAAACGTGTTAGAGAAGATAGGGAGAAAGAGGAACTCTTGGACCATGGTGATGGAATATACATTGGTACAGCTGCTGAGGAAAATAGTTCAGCAGTTCCATAAAAAGTTAAACAGAGCTACCGCATGCTCTGGCATTCCCATTTCTAGTTTTATACCCTAAAAAGTTGAAAAACAAGGACTGAAACAGATGTTTGTACACCGTTGTTCTTAGCAGCATTATTCACAATACCAAAAAAGATGGAAACTACCCCAGTGTCCATTGACAGATGTCTGAATAAACAAAAATTGTATATACCCAAAATGTATTATCATTCAATTGTAAAAAGGAATGAATTTCTGATATATGCAAAAAAAATGGGTGAACCTTCAAGATATCATGTTAAGTGAAATAAGCCAGAGATAAATGGAAAGATACTGCTTAATCCTACTTATATGAAATAACAAGGATATGACAATTCATAGAGACAGAAAGTAGAATAGGGGTTATAAAGAGTGGGGGGGGGAGAAGGAGTGGGAGTTAATATATAATTGATGCAGTATTTTTGTTTGCAGTGGTTGAAAATTTTGGTACTGGATAGTGGTTATGGTAGCACAATATTGTGAACATGATTAATGCCACTGAATTATATGCTTGGAAGTGGCTGAGATGGGAAATTTTAGGTTAATGTATCTTTCCACAATTTAATAAGAAAGAGAACAAGACTAAAGAGACAATGATAATTGAATGCAACACATGATCCTGGACTGTATCTAATAACATAGAAGAAAATGCCCCAAAGGACATTATTGGGACAATTGATAACATTGAAATGTAGACTGTATGCTTTGCATCATTATTAAATTTCTTCAGCTTCATATCTTTACTTACTGTGGTTGCATAAGTGAATATCCTTGTTCTTAGGAAATATACATGGAATGATTAAGTGTTAAAGGAATATGATGTGTACTTTAATCTAAATGTTTAGAAAGTTGATCAATACATAGTTGAGATAGATAGATAGATAGATAGATAGATAGATAGATAGATAGATAGATAGATAGATAGATAGATGACAGATAGATAGGTATAACGATAAAGATAAAATGATAATGTGGCAAAATGTTAAAAGTTGGTTAGTCTGGGTATCTGGATCGGGGTATATTGGGGTTCTCTGTATTATTTCTGTATTATGTTTACAACTTTCCTATAAATTTGAAATTATTTTCAAATAGCAGGTTAAAAAAAATCACACATGGATTGTTAAATTGGATAAAATAAAAGTTGGATAAAATAAACAGCAAAATTCAGCCTCACTGTACTGCCCCAGGTAAAGTATTTAAAGATACATTTAAAACATTAGAATAAAGAAAATTGAAAATAGAAGGATGTAAGTAGTTGATCCATACAAATAGCAGAAAATAATGATAAAGTAGTTATGCTACTATCAAATAAAATAGAATATAAGTCCAACTATATTAGCAATCAGGGAAATATAAATTAAAATCACAGCACAGCACTCTCTCAGAATGATAATAATTGAAAAGTCTGACAATATTAAATTTTGGTAAAGATGTAGGGGTTTTGTAACTTTCATACACTGCTGGTGAGAGCTTTAATTCTTATAACCATTTTGGAAAAACCTCTGATTTGTATAGTAGAATGCAGAGAAACTCACGCAAATGCATGTTTAAGTATGCATTTACAAAAACGTCCACAGAGGCAATGGTAAAATTGCTAAACAGTAAAAATAAGTGAATTTTGGGAAAGTCAGTCCTCTGGGGATCTCTTGCACTTCTATATACATCCTGCTGCATGTGCCTAAAATTCAGGCACATTCTTGGCTGTTCTTTATCCAGATCATTTCTCATAAATCTATTTGCAGTGAACAACTTAACAGAAGGGAGGAAATGTCTTTCTTCAAGACAAAGAGCATCCTTGTTGATCGCTTCATATAAAAATAGTTTTAAAAAATTGTCAGTATTTCGCTCCTATAACATAATCCATTCAGGTGGAAGCATCTTTCTGGCCCGCTCTACTCTACCTCGGTGGAACATCGGCTTAATTAAGGATGATTGAGGCAAACATGGTGATTCTCTTCTGCTTACTCTACCATGAGTAACAAAATCTGTTTCTCATCCAGTCTTGTCTCTTCTCAATGTTCATTAACAATAACAGGCTGACTTAGTAGCTTTTAGGTAGAGTAAAATCAAATCCTAGATCTGATATTGAACTACGGCATATTTGTACAATAGATTACTATATACCAATGAAAATGAACAAACTATACTTAAGTGAAACAACCTGGATTAATCTTAGAAACATAACATTGACTAAAAAAGGCAAAATGCAAAGTAAATAATAAAGAATAGTTCAACCTATCTAATTTCAAAATGGACAAAACAGCAAATTGCTTTTCAAGAATGCATACTTAGATGGTGAAACTGCAAAGCAAACTAAAGGAATAATTACATATAAGTCAGTGTTTACTTCTAAAGAGAATGAAAAGGATTGTGATCTTGAGGAGGTAAAAATGGAATGTCTAGCATGCTGAAAATGTTCTATTTTTAACATAAGTAGTGCTTACATGTGTAATTTCATAATTACTGCAAATGTAGGTTTCATGCACTTTTTGATGTGTCATATTTATACTAAAGAAATTAAATGTAAAAAGTAAGAAAATGAAAAATACATACATTATGGGAATAATAAAAAGAAAACTGAGATACTTATTTTAATTGATTTTTTTTTTTAAACATGGGCAGGCACCAGGAATCGAACCCGGGTTCTCTGGCATGGCAGGCAAGCATTCTTGCCTGCTGAGCCACCGTGGCCCGCCTGATACATATTTTAATAGTGAACAAATTAGGTTTTAGGAAAAAGCATTAATAAAGAGGGCACTACCCAATGATAAAACTCACTAGAAAGATAATCCCAAACTGGTATGAACCTAATGTATAACCAGATTGTGCAAAGCAGGAATGGATAGAAGTATAAAAGAAATTGATAAATTCATGGAAATACGAATGTCGTTCTCAGTAATTGGTATGTCAGGTACACACAAAAAAGAATATAGAAGATTTGAACACCACAATTAAAAAGTAGGTCTCAACAAATAGGAAAGGATTGGTATACAACCAAAAAATTATCTGATCACAATGAAATTAAGTTAGAATTGCATAAAAAAAGAAAAAAAAAGACAATCCCTCTATGTTCAAAAATTTTAAAACATTAAAAAATTAATTTCACATAAAATCATAATAAAATTATAAAATATTTAAGATTGAATGTTAGTTATAATATTACATAATGGAGACTTATGGGGTAAAGTGAGATCAATATTTATGGGGAAATATATATATATCTAACCTTAGGTACATATTTTAGAAATAAGGTATAAACATGAATGGATGAACTACCTACTTGAATTAGGAAGCCAATTAAGTTGAGTTGTCCCCAGGAATTCAGGGTTAATTCAACATTAGAATTTTGATTAATGCAGTTTATCACATTACCCTATTAAAAGATAAAAATTTTGTGACATACTGAGAGATACAGAAAAAAAAAAAGATTAGTTAAGATTCAACATCCACTCATTAAAAATACTTAGAAAATAGGAACGGAAAGAAAATTCATTAGTCTGATAAGTAATTACAAAAAAGAAAAAGCAAGCAGTAGCAAAAAAGTACTCATGAAATTCCCAACAAAGATTATGGATAGAGGGAAAATGTTAAAAGATTCATTTAAGACCAGGTCTGGTCAATCAACACTTCAATTTAATATGATGCTCGTGATCTTAGCCAGCATACTAAGGTAATAAAAAAAAAAAATAGACATATACAAAGGTATGAAGATTGAAAAGGAAGAAACAAAACAATTGGTATTTGTAGATAACAAATTATCTATATAATAGAAAAGAGTCTGAAGATACTCTTTAATTAAGGAGTAAAGTATTTCAACCCAATCCTATAATGGAAGGCCAGGCTCTTTTTCAGCCAACCAGGTTGAAAAAGAAAGCCATTTTGATAATTCCGTCCAAAATAGTCTAATAGTGTTGAGTGCTCTTGAAAGCCTCCATGCCCTTACCCACCCGGGAGGCAATTTATGCCACTGTACAAAGCAGTAGTCTCAAAACCTGAAACTAAAATGATTGAATACAGTGTAATTCTGTTTTCTATTTGCCATTTTCTAAGCATGGGGCCATAAGAGGGGCGAAGGTGGGGCCAAGGGCACCGAGGCTTTGTAGGTGGGATAGAACTTAACCTGATGCATTTGAACTCAGGAATTTCTTCTTTTCCTCTTTTGTGCCTGCAGAGCTCTTTGCCGCATGGTCTTTGTAGAACATAATACAGAAGGAAATGATTCCTTTGGAATAGCTATGATTTTAGGATTATATAGGAGCCATGGAGGTCACAGAAAAATAAAACTGTGCTAAAATGATGTCAAATTTTTTATTTAACCCCATAAACCCAGAGATTTCCAAGTGCTTAAACAGTTTTCTGGGGAAAGAAATATCCAGTTAAGTTGGTGTAAATTCTCAAGCAGAGAGAAACTGCAATTTTCTCAAATATCTATGATTTATCATTATTTTTCTCCTGGGGTAAAAACAGAGTAACAGCAACACAGGAGCAGAAACTAAAAGGAGGAAAAATACCTGCTGTGGGCTATTCCTTGTCCTTATATCTTTTAGCTGTTTTTAAATCAGTCTTTTAGTTAGTATTACTACAGAATCCTAGATCTTAAATGATGAATGGATCCTTAAGAGGTCCAGCCAGAAGCACCCAATCCAACTTCTCCCTTCTACAGGAAAGGAAACTAAGTCACAAGGCAGATACCCCTAAATGAGCAAAATGAACAGGTGAATTCTGTGGCAAACTGCCGTGCATATATATACCTCATTCCAAGGGAGCAGTGGCTACCAGCTACTGTTGAACTGTTGCAATAAGGAATTGTGGGCCCAGTGGAGCCACAGTTTCTGATTTTTTTTTTTTTATGAGAAGCCAGACATAAAGATTTTTAAAGATGAAATTCCTTGATTAAAAAAATATATATTGGCTCTTTTTTTTAGTTTATTTTTATTTTTATTATTATTTTTTTGTATGCTGTATGGCGGGGGTCACATTTCATTATTTTTCCATGTGAGTATCCCGTTATTGCAGCACTATTTGCTGACTTTTTTTTGTTTGTTTTGCTCGTTTGTTTGTTTTTTTGAGAAGTGTATGGACTGGGAATTGAACCCAGGTCTCCAGCATGGCAGACGAGAATTCTACCACTGAACCACCCTTGAACCCCTGGCTCTTTTCTTTTTTTTTTGTTTTTACTAATACTGTGCAGATTATGACCAAAAAAAAAAAAAATCTATGCATCCAATTTGGTGTATAAGCTGTCACTTTCTGACTTCTGTATAAAATGACTGGCCCAGGTCACCTCGTGAGAAGCCAATCTAGGTCAATAACTCAGTCTCCCAAATTACAGCCAAAGGCCCTTTTCACACTCAGACTGCCTTTCTGGAACATAACAAACTTTAAATTCAATACTGTTTACTCTATTATATTTTCTCTTTCTTAACTATGTACATTAAAATGTAAAATCTAAAGCTGGGCAGGGAAGGGGAAAAAATGCTGGGAAAGGAAAAGGTGAAATATTGCATTGAATTCCAATTAACGAAGAACAATCTGACTTATTTTTCCATGTATTCAGAAATATAAAGCGCATATTTCCAGAGAATGTTTTATATTTACAGCGTGTCTGTCTAGTTATATGGCTGCAATATAATTGTTTTCCTGCTGAGAATTATAGCAGTGAAGTTACTCTGGGTCCTATTATAGCTAATTATAGTCTTGCTCTGGAATTTAAGAGCTCCCCTGCAAAGCTCCCTCTTCTCCAGTTATATACAATGGACCCAAAGAGCATTCTGATTCCACATGTGATTTTCATTCTCAGGCTTCTGCTAGAAATATGACATTTAGATGTTCAGAGATATAAATTACCAGAAATCAGTCCAAGCTGAATGGAATTCAGAATTTCAGTTACATGAAAATGGAACACCATTGTGAAAAATAAAAAGTTTTATATATATATTTTATTCTTTTCCACACAAGGCCCAGAGAACTTGTACAGATGCAGGTTCCCCCTGCTCTGACATCTAGAAGGGATAGAAGGTGTGACTTGGGTACACGGTTTCTCTGGGTTCATCAGTTTGAGCAGAAATAAGTAAGATCATAACCACAAAGGTAAAAATTTTTCACTTTAATGGGTAAACTTCCTTTGGGCTCAGAATTAAAAAACTGAGGCTCTTTCCAGCAATGTCACTTAATTCTTTTGTAATCTTAACAAATCAACTTGAGCTTCAGTTTTCTCGTCTGTAAAATGCAGAATATCATACTTGCCCTGCTTTTATTCCAAAGTTGCTGTGAGGACCAAATTAGATAACAGATGATAAGGGTTCATGCCTCTTTTGACAGCTACTTTCTTAGGAACTGGGAGGCTACATGACATTTTGGTGAAGAGTAATGGATATGGAGTTAGATACCTACTAGCTGTGGGCTCATCAGTAAAATGAGGATGATGGCTATACCTAACTCCTAGAGATGTTGCAAAGGTGAAATGAGATGATGAAGAGAAAGTGCCAGGCTCAGTGTCTACTTTATAGAAAGACTTCACAGCCTTTCTCTTCCGCATTCATATTTTATTGAATTATTGAATCTTTTTTATTGTATTACAATGGCTTACTTGCATATACAGGGCAGTAAGATCAGTACTTCTATTTTTACTTTTGTGATCACTGAGTTTTACCACAAAATGAAAGATTTTTGTTAAAAATCAAACAGTGCACAAAAAGTTTCATGAGTTCAGAAACAAAGCAAAGAAGCTAAATTCAGAACTTTTGATCTTGAAAGTATCTGTTTTCCTTTCTTTCCCAGGGCACATCAGAAGAGGAACGGAGGAGTTAAGGAAGTTGGAAAATATTACCTGGGAAGATCTTTTATAGCAGGGAGTTATATTTCTCTCATTTTCTTAATTTGTTTCTTTTATAAAATTTGATTGCTTTATTTTTATGAAATTAGCACTCTATATGATGTAGAAAGAAAAAAAATACTACGAAGCTTCTAAGTAAAAAACAGCTGTCTCCTGCTCTACCCTTGCTCTACAGTCAACCAATTTCAGATGTCTTAGACGTCTTCTGATACCTCTGTATTTCTAAATAGTATGCTTATACCACCATTTTAAAATTTATTTCCCATTGCTGGTATTATTTATTGATTTCTACTAGGGAAGATGATGATTTAGCTCTCTTAAATCCTCCTTCTTTTCACCCAAATTTCTCTTCCCTCATCCTTCCAATGAAATCATAATAATACTTTTAAGGTTAATCAATAATAGTGTTCACATCACAATGACTGTGGTTATTTGTTAACAGCTGTGCCACACAGTATTCTAAAATTATAATTCCTTTCTGATAACAAAATCTGTGTTTCCAGGAGTTTATAATTGTCCCTTTGATTTGTTTACTTAGCTTTGCACAGAAGTATTTCCAATTCTGCTTAAAATGTTGCAAACTTTAGTGGGTTCAAACACAACAGCAAAGCTATCCAATTCTTTTTTTTTTTTTTGCATGGACAGACACCGGGGCTCAAGCCCGGGTCTCTGGCATAGCAGGCAAGAACTCTGCCACTGAGCCACCGTCGCACTGCCCTCCAATTCATGTTTTGTTCTTCTCTTGGAGGAAAGATTCCATCCTCCAGCTCTAATCTCAGCTGGTTAGTCACCAAGCCTACTGCACAGGTGTTGCCCAGACTCTCTTTCACTGTTATCTGGGTTGCCTCTTGGATATTATACTTTGCTTTCTATGATGATCTTTTTCTTGGTTTACTCTGATTTTAGAAAGCATCTTCTTCAATAGCTCCCTAACAAAAGGTGCTTAATAGGAAAATGTTTGAGACCTTGCTGAACTGAAAATATTGTTAGTTTATACTCTTACTTTGGTATAGAATTCTAGGCAGTCAACAATTTTCGTTCGGAATTTTGAAAGCATTATCCCAATGTCATCTAGCCTCCACTCACGTTAATGGGGAGCCCTGTACCCAGATCACACACAATTACTGTCTGGAAGCCTTTAGAATCTTCTTTTTATCCAAGTGTTCTAAAGCCTTTATGTGTTTCTTCCATTATCATTATCACGCTTGGCACTTGGGGGCCCTTCTGTCTAGTCTGGAATGTCATATGAGTCTCTGCTCTGGGAAATCAATATGTCTTTCCTAATTCCCTCTTCTCAATTCCCTGTTCTCCCATTCTGAGTTCATAGATGTTAGTTATCAGTGCTCTTTAAACCAAATCTCCAATTTTTAAAAATCTTTTCTCATTTTACTCTATTTTATAGGAAAATACATAACATTATTATCAACTCTTTATAATCATTTCCATTATTACATTTTAATTTTAAAGTGCTCTTTTTTCTTCCTTGAATACTTTTTATCTAACAATCTATTTTTTGTTGTTGTTTCATGGATGCCATTCCTTCTCTTATCTGAGAATATCAGTTCTGATGAATTTGTTAAGTTTTATTCCATACCCTGCTATGTCTGTTTCCTCGAACATTCTTTTCTTCCATTTCTTTGCTTCATGTTTTCATGTCTGGTTAACCTTGCTTGTCTAGCCAAACGGAAGAGGTAAGTCCTACAAAGCTGATGGGAAACTCTCTGTGACTGAGCAGGGTGAAAAAGCAAAGTCCTCATATTTCTTGTAGATCTTCTGATGTTGGTTCCATTTTTTTTTTTTTCATGGCAAGTTTTCCTAAGAGAAAGCCTCCTGTCTCCTGCCTGATTATATATTCTGGAATTCTGGAATCCTAAGGACCGAAGAGAAGTAAAGATCTCAAGACCTCACCTGTGCAGACCTTCTAATCTGAGCACGGTGTCTTGCCCGACCCTTAGCTGTGCCTGATGTCCCAGACGTTGAGAACCTCTCTGATTTAACTTCTATGGATACTAAACTTCCTCCCTTCCAAGCTGGGATGAGTGAAGGCTCTCGGGATCGACTGAAATTGTTCCTTATTTGGACTTCTCATCAACCCTCTGATTTAAGCCGCATTCTGAATCACAGGCTTTAGAGATATATGGTGTCTCAAGCCTCAGAGACTTTTATGGGTTCTTCAGTTTGAACCACCTGCTTCCCACCCTAACCACCATGGTATCCAACTTACAGCTTTCTCCAGTCTGTCAATTAACACTCATTTATCTACTTTTACTTTCTAAAATATTATGGAGGTCTATGGAAACATCCTTACCCATTCTCTTTGTTCTTTAGGGTGTAAATCTTATTTAATCAGTGCAGGTGCTCTCCGAAGTAGAAGACAAAATGGAATTAGCTGTGCAAGAGATTTAGTGGAGGGAAAGTCTCTGAAAGGTGAGGGAGAACTAAGAGGAATAGGTGGAGAGGACTTAGTACCATGATGCAATCTGACTCTTGTGAAAGGAATGCGTGAAGGACAGATCTTTGTGTAGGAAGAGCATCAGACTATAGGGCAGATGTAAAAAGTTTGGGGCAGGCTCATGGGGCCCCTCCAGGCAAAGACAGCCCATTAGAGAAGTCCTGCATTAGGCATTCCTGGCCGGGCTCTAGCTTCTGTGCCTTGTTCTGTCACTGGCTGGGAGCACCCTGTTGGAATCATGGCCTTGGTGTGAATGTGATGGGTGCTGAGCATTCAGCAGCTGGTGCTTATGGGCCAACTACACTTATTTCATCAGGTTCTCTTGAAGGGAGAACTCAGTATCATGCTTCTATTTCCACCATATTCAATTATGTTGTTATTCATTTACCATATTTAGTCATTTTAGAGTAGTGTTTAAAAGGAGCAGAGATAATGTCTGTGTTCTACCTACTCTATTTCACTGAAAGTCACTCATATTTCTGGAAAAGCTAATGAAGTTTGCTAAGTACACATAGCTTAGATGAAAGCACAATGTGGGCCCATGGAGAGCAGAGTCATCACAGCCCAGTTAGGCCTCCTGTGCTCTGTAACAAGCTCTCCAAAATTATGTGCAAAGGTTCCAAGAAAGGGCTTATGATTTAAAATAAGAAAATGTTTTTTTTGTATCTGGAAACTAACTGATACGTTATTGTTTTCTACCTTCCTCCAGCCATTTCAGTGTGTGAACACAAAAAGAGGAGTCTGTTTGGGATTTGGAGTAAACTTTTGTTTTTATTAAAAGTGCTATATGTTACAGATTCCTGTTTTCTCTGTGACCTCTGAGAAATAATTATTTTTTCATTTAAAATGTGGGATAAAATAATTTTTAGTTCTATGACTACATTCTCATTTAAAAGAAAAAAATTTTAAGTACAGATCAGGCAGAAGGCTCCTCGATCTCCCAATCCTCTCCCCAACAGGGGTAACCATTGTGTGGAGTATAAACTTTCATTATTTTTTGTTTTATGTGTGTGCATGTGCATGTAAACGGAGAGAATGAGAGACGAAAAAGTAGAGCAGGAGAGAAAGAAGGCTTTTCTAGGTTTTTTAAAACACCAGTTGTAACTGCTCTAAGTATTGTTCTTTTCTTTTTTTCATAACATTATGCTTAAGTTAGCTTACTATCTCAACACATCTAGATTTATGTCTATCTTTTATTTCCTGCATAGTTTTCCTCCTCTTGCACTTACTTTAGCTTAAATTATTTAGCCACCCTTTGGTGAGAACATTTAAGTTGCATGTTGATATAATAAATAACACTGCAATGAATACCTTTGTGCATACATGTCAAGCTTCTTCTGTGACAGATTCATGAAGTAAAAATTCCCAGGTTTAAGAATCTGTGGATTTTAAAGTCTTTCAAACTTCCCTCCAAAAATGTACCCACCAATTTACATTGGATATATCTTTTCTTTTTCAAAATTGTCCAAGATATATTAATGATTTTGAATATAAAATAGTAAATTTTATTCTCTAAAAAGATATTTAGCATATTGGAAATATTTTAAAAGGGTATAATATGAACGTATGCTAGGATGGATGAGTGAATGAATACCATGGATGCGATATGATATTATGTACAAGTAAACTACATTATTTTTCTCAGTTGAGTGGACATGAAAATCTCTAACAATATCACTGATTAATAAGCCAAATCCTTTTTTTAAAATTCTTTGTCATGGAATGATTCAAAATATTAACTATATCAGAATAGGGCAAATATTTTATAGTTAGAAAACATAGGTTCAAATACCAAATCTTCTAGGACCTAATGATATGAATTTAGGCATGTTACATATCTTTTCTGCATATCAATTTCCACATCTGTAATGGGGATAATAAACTCCAGGTCAAATAAAAGAAGGTATGAAAAGCTTATGTAAATTATAACACATTATGCAAATGTAATTTTATTACTTCGTAAGATACTATATTTTTAAATAAAGCATCCAGATCTGAAATGTTTGATTCAGCTTGGATAGAGGCTCACAAAACAGGCTTTCCCCCTTACCTCTGGTCCTCTTTCTCTACACCTTGATTTACTCTAGTCCTTAAACAGCCACACTGCAGCTAATGCTCTATGTATTTCCAATATGAAATGTCAATGAGTTTTCCAGATTAAAACATTAAAAATGTTTGAGGAACTACTGTCATGCAAAAAAGCTAATAATATCCATGGTTTGTTTTTTTTTTAAACTGAGGTTGTTCATTTCAATAGCAACATGTATTATCGTCATCAGTAAAAATAAAAAATCTCCTATTGGTTCACACAACAGGAAACAAGAGTTTTACAATTGATCTCCATTTTTACATGCTAAAGTACAACTGTGTTTATTCCACCAACACATTGCTCTAGTTTTTAAAAAGATGTGAAACATAGAGCCCCAGCTGTAAGCCTATTTGTTATATGGAATTCACACGGTTACATAACTTTCTTTAAAAGCCAGGTAATGTTCGATGGGAAAGGGAAGCAGTTGTTCTATGAAACCTGTAGATGGTTTGCCCTTTGCTGTTTTTGTTTTTGTTTTTTTCTCTTCTTCTGCCTTGTCCCTGCCTATTCTTCTAACTTGGGAACAATATTCTATCATACTGTCAGCCCTCTGCCAGGGTAAAGCACATCTGTTACAAGATGCTAGTTTCATCCAGAGCAGGCCAAACACAGCACTGATTTAGGCTACAGATTTATGCTCAACTAGCAACCACCAATTCCACATTATGCAGCACTTTATAACAATGATGATTGCTGACATTTTTCCTAGCACTTAAGACATAAGAGCTTGGTGTTTGGAATTAGACTGCATGGGTTCAAAATATGGTTCTTACTTGGACAAGATAGCAAACCTCTTTATGCCTCAGTTTCCTTACTTATAAAAAGAGGTTGATGACTCTATCTACCTCATAGGGTTTGGAGGAGAACTGTGTGAGATATCATGGATTTAGAATAGTGACTGACAAATAGGGAGCCATCTTAGCTATGGCTACTAATACTTTTATTATGATTTAATCCTCAAAACAGCCCTATGAGAAAGTATGGAGTTTCTCTCATTTTCCAGAAAAGAAAACAAACTCTGAATGGTGAAATGATCTGCCCACCAGCAACTTGGCAGAGACCAAACTGACCCAAGGCCAGGTCTGTTCCTTCTAAGACTTGTATTCTTCCTACTCCAACATGCCAATTCTTCAGCAAGAGCAGAAATGAGAAATGATAAACAGGAAAGGGAAACAAACGAGGAGTCAGATTGGATCCTGAACTGTGACCCTGCCCAATCACCTTCTTTTCCATGAAGTTGCTTAACTTGATGGCCTTTATTCAGTGAACTCACTGGAAACTAGTGGAGAACAGGACAAATCAGTGTACCTGCACTTATGAAGTTCAAATGCTAAAGTGGAATGTGGAGCAGTGAAAATAACCAACCACAACAAGCAAACAAAAAAAATCCTGCAAATTCAGATAGTAAGAGGAGCTATGGACAAACAAACAAACAAACAAAAAACCCCAACATAATGTGACATTTAGTTGAGGTCTGATCTCAGTCAAGAGAGGAAGTGTGGTGACAGAGCTAGGAAAACGGGCTCTGGATCTAGGTCAAATCCTGGCTTTTTTTATTTCCAGTTGTGTGATCTTGGGAAAATAGCTTAGCATCTTTGTGCCTCGATTTCCTCATATGATTGTTGTATTAAAGGAGTTTATATATATAAAGCGCATGGGAGAGTATCAGGAACATAGTAAATGCCCTAGAAGTGACTGCTAAATAAAAGGAATCAAATTTGGGAGGATTTGGAAGAAGAGTGTTCTGGGTACAAAAATAGCAAATACAAATGCCACAGGAAGAAACAGCTTGGGGTAGTTGAAAGAGAAAAATGCCAATGTGTTGAAGTGTAGTGAGGAAGGGGAAGAGTGGGGGTCAATTAGGTCAATAAAAGATCTATAAGAGGAAATTAAGAATAAGTCCCTTTAGTTCTAAACCCTATGAAAACAACATATCTCACCTATTGAGGGTAAGTACATGGGCTTTTGTCCCCAGTGGATAAAAGTCAACAAGCGCCAACCATCGATCTAACCTCCATCATGGCCAGCTTGGGAATTGGCTACAGAGGAACAGAAATGTGGTCTGTGATCCTTCAGTGTGCTTCTCAGTGGGTTGCTAGTTTGGCCACGGAAAGTGAATGATTGACCTTGGCATTACAAGGAGCCACCTGCTCAGGACCTATGGAAATCAGCTCCCCACTCTGAGCTTGCTGAAACCAGCAAGGTCTGAATACAGCTGATTATGCAAGGAATTCAGGGAATCACCTATCCCATGAATATGTCTGAAGAGGACCCTTGGGTCTAATCTAGGTTTTGTATGAGCCACCTAGGTGATCTTAGACCTAATGTGTAAAATGAAGAGAGATAACAGTATTTCTCTCACAGCATTACAATGAGGATTAAATGAGATAAAGCAGAGGGCTCAGCACAGATAATTGCTCAATAAATGTTAGTGATTGCTATTAGAGATGATCCCATTTTGCTCTCAACAAAGAGTTATTCAGAAGTGAAGATCTGAGTTGCCATTTTATTGACAACTGAATGATAACATACCCTCCTATGCTTGCAAATGAATGGAATTTGGACAATACTTAGACCCAAAGAACAAAGATTAAAAGTTAACATTTCATGAACCAGGGCTGGCTTTCCAGAAAGATGGGGCAGTGGGGATGGGGGTTGTCAATGGAAGATCATGAACTCTGGCCTCATACAGACAGGGATTCAAATGCAAGCTCTTTCTGTGTGGCTTCCTTTCTCACTGGAAATTAATCTCCTTATCTATAAAACTAGGGTTATTCAACTTTTTTGAGTTGAAGTAAAAATTAAATAAGATAAAGGGACTGGTACACAGTGGGTAAACAATTAATGATATCTCTCCTAGTTATCTATGGCTGGATAACAAGTTATGCCATTTTATAAGATGTCATGATTTTGTGGGTCATGAGTTTAAGAAGGACTCAGGCAATTCTTATGTTCTGTGTGGCATCAACTGGGTCACTCAGCTGGTATTCAGCTGGCAGCTAGACTGGTCTAGAGGTACGAGGCCCAAGAAATCTTTGTTCACATGCCAGGCCCCTCGGTGAGTATTCAGGTGGTCTCAGGATCATCTCCCCAGCAGGGTAATTGGACTTCCTACACAGTGGCTCAGAACTCCCAGAGATCAAGGCAAAACCTGCCAGTCCTTTTAAGCCAAAGTTTGCATTAAATGCCACTTCTGCCATATTCCATCGGTTAAAGCAATCACAGGCCAGTCCAGATTCAATGGGAGGGGAAATAGCCCTCATCTCTTGATGGCATGAGAGTTAAAAATTTTTCAACCATCTTCAAGCCACCACAGTAGCTCATACTAGGCATTTGAAGCATAGTCAATTGGACTCTCCAGAAATGGCCCATTCTCAAATCTCATATTTCTTCCTCCCTAGGTCTATAGTTCCTCCCTGATTAAAACTCACTCAATATGCAGTGGCAGATGTAGGTCATCCTGCTAACTGACATACAAAATGATAATATTTTACACAGCACCTTGATTGCACCATTCATCCAAGAATATCCAAGATGACTGCAAACAATAATTAAGCCTATGCACCTCCATGATGCTCTATTATCTTCTCTTTATAGATGGAGAAGCAGTTAGCCCAGGAGGGTGAGCTTGCCAAGGTCATAGGAGATGGTGACAGAACTGAGAAGGAACCCACAGAATCAGCAGCTCTGTCCAGCTCTCCATATTACCAACTGCCTGTGGTGTTAGGCTTAGAAATCCAAGGGCAGGCCACCTGGCCATTTTCCTGGTGGCTCACTCTCACCTTGCCTCTCAACATCATCACTGTCCGTGTTTACAATGGTAACTCTGAATACAAACTTCTTAAAAGCCAGATGGAGACTTTCAAGAGAGCTGGGAGGGGCGGGCCGCGGTGGCTCAGCGGGCAAAGTGCTTGCCTGCTATGCCGGAGGACCTCGGTTCGATTCCCGGCCCCAGCCCATGTAACAAAAACGGAGAAACAGAATACAATAAAACAAGAAAATGTTTCCCTTTCTTCCTTCCTTCCTTCCTTCTCTCTGTCTTTCCTTTAAAAAAAAAAAAAAAAAGAGAGCTGGGAGATCTGCACATTTCTCACTTCACACCCGATGTCTTCTATTACTCAGGAAGTCATGCACTATTAAACAGAGATAGTGAGCAAGGCAAAGTACAGAGGGTGTGCTTGCATTCTTCACCCAGCATAGCTCATTTGCTTTGCTGTCAAATTACAAGAAATCCCAGAGAAAAGGAAGAAAAAATCTAAGTTGGGGTGATGAGATAGGGAGTGAGAGAGACCGAGACACTGTAAATGATATGCCACATTCAGAATGTATCATTTAACTTTTGGCAAACTATTGACTCCTGCCTGATCTTTGTCAAATCTTGCAAAGAAAGCACTATGCCAGCTACTAAGCCTTGCTGGAGTCATTTAATGTGTTGGATAAATTGGAAGGAGAGCAGACATATCACCTTTTATCGATGGACCTTCTTTCTGCTGGCCCTGGCCCCTGGCCTGATGTTCCAAGACCTAGATCATTATAATAATTTCTTAATTGAGCCTTCTCTATCCAACCCTCACCTCTGCCCCCAGCCACTCTGGCCTAATTTTAGAATTGCAATTTTTTTTAAGAATATGAGTTGAAAAGGATCTCAGAAGTCATTTAGCCTAATACCTTCATATTACAGGTAGAGAAACTGAGCCATCAGTATAGCATGGTAACTTGAATACTGGCTCTGCTGATAATTAGTTATGTGAACTTGGACTAACTTTTAACCTCTCAGAACCTTAGTTTCTTCATCTACAAGATGTGGATATACCCATTCCTTTACTGGTTTGTTGTGAGGACTAAACAGCATTATGTGCATTAAAGATTTGTAGTTCTGAACTATTTTACAAAAAGAAAAACTATTTGCTCAAGGTCATACAGCATATCAATCAGAGTTGGAGCCAAAACTCAAGACTTTTAACTCCTATTTCACTGATCCACCCAGTATGTATTTACTGAATGACTAGCATGTTCCAGGCATCACATTGTGAGCACAAAGAATTGAATAATGTGAAAGATGGTCACCGATGCTGCTCTTGTTAGAGATTATAATTTGGTGAGGGAGATGGGATCCACCCTATTATAACTGTGGTGAGGCAGGATGGAAAACTGGAGGGTGCTATGGAATTGAATGACAGAAAAAGAGCCGTGATAGATTTCACTGAGGTAGGCATATTTAAAGCATGCCTGAAGGATGAGCAGACTTTGGGCAGGAGAAGAGAGGGGGGTCAGGACACCAGTGGAAGAGCAAGTGGTGAGATCCCAAATCAACAAGAAGAAAATGAAGCATTAGAATAACACATACATCCCACTAGCAGAGGCCTGTTCCCCCATCTCCAGCATCTTGCTGGACTGTGTTTCCTCCCTAAGAAAAAGTTCACCCCTTCCTGATACCTCCTGGAAGTCCTGCATTGGGGTGACAGTGAGGAACATTTTCAGCTTCTGTCTGGACCTCTGGAGCTCTCTATTTAAGCAAGTTTCATGGCTGAAAATTTTGACTTGTTTAAACCATAAATTAGATGACAGTGACATAATGGGCATTTGCTTGTACAAGTATGTTAGTCTCTGCTTTTCTGATTTTACTGCTCTGATCCTTAGATTACAAATTGGAAAGCAAGCAAGTTACTTAGAAGGAGAAGTGGGAAAGAAGGGCCTTCTATACAACCAAAAGTCCACAGAAGTTGTAACAGGGAATTGTTTTTAAAAAATAGGCATGCAGGATTGCATCCTCTAAGGGGATGTCTCTCACTCTGTCTTCAGACCATTTATCAATTCTCTCTCCCTTTTCCTCCATCAGTGCTCCACACAGTTTCATTTCTTATCAGGCTTAGACTGTGCTTAATGTTCTATTCTGAACATTTCTTTTCCTATTTGCCTTATCTTAGCACAGAAAGAAGGAACACTATCCTCTGGAACTCACATGCAGCCCTGTGACAGATTTGTCCTGGATCAAGAATCAGTATTTGGTAAGCTGGAAGAGTTTATTCACCAACCTAGATAAGCAGTTTATTTTCTCAAAGGGAGATGCCCTCACCCTGTTTCTGCAGTGTTTGGAGCCTTTTGTTCAGAAAGATACCAAAAAGTTACTCGCACTTCACCATTACCAAGAAAATCCTGGCAAACAACTCAAGTTGATTGAACCTGGAGACTGAAGGAGGAATAAGATATAGCCATTGCCTTCAAGACTTATAAAACCAGTTAAGGAAAGTAAATAAGTGTTACTATTATAATAGCTATTTTTTTAAGCCCTGTACCAGGCACTGTGGTAAGGGATTTACATGCAGTAACTCATTTAATCCTCCAAACAATGTATGAGGTTGGGGTTGCCACTTGTTTTGTTTTATAAAAAAGAAAAAGTTCAATAATTTGCTTAAGATCACATAGATAGAATGGAAATAAAATTCATGCTACATAATTCCAAAACTTGTGCAATTAACCATATCAGAATAGCTAGCACAATGTAAAACTGTATACTGGTGCATGTGATTCAGAAAAAGTCTCCTGCTAGATGGAGTAAGGAGCATAAAGAGGCTGCAGAACAGTGGTCTGCGGGTGTGCAAGGGAAGTTCAGTGGTTGGAGACCCAAGTCCTGCTATTTGGGAGACCCGGGTTCAATTCTCGGTCCAGGCACTTCCCCAAATACAAACAAACAAAACAAAACTAAATTCAACAAATGGTGCTACAATAATGGAATACTGATGTGGAAAAATAATGAAATGTGACCCCACTATACAGTATACCAAAAAAAAAAAGCAGCCCGGGCTTTGAGAATGAGAAGACCTTAGGGCAAGTTTCTCCAACTCAGCACTATGGGCATTTGGGGCCAGATAATTCTTTGTTGGGGAGAGAGGTGGGGGAGAGGGGACTGTCCTGCATTATAGCAGCATCCCAGGCCTCTAGAGGATGCCAGTAACAGCCCCCAGTTGTGCCAACCAAAAGTGTCTCCAAACATTGCCAGGGGAGCAAACTACCCCCAGTTTACGGAAGTCAAAGGGCCAAAGGACAGCAAAAGCCCAGAGAAGAGAGGCCCCTACATATTCAGGGGAGCTCTGCTTAACCTGAGCTTGTGTTGTAAAGAGAATAGTTGAGAAAAGATAGAAATGAGGGTGGAACCAGATTGAAAGGGCTTTGAACTCCAGTTTAAGAATCTGAGAGCTGGGAGCAGTTGAAGACGGCATGTACCCCTACTTACATCCATCAGCCTCCTGACCTCCCTGCCGGTCTCTAGTGTTCTCTCAGAGTGCTGCACAGCCACTCTCATTTCCTTTGTCTCTGTTCAAGCATCACTCTCCAAGGAAGGTCGTCCCCTTCTCCTGTTCAATTTCCTTCATCTATCTACTTTTCCTTCATACCCTACCACCATATTATTTACTGATGTGTTTATCATTTGACTATCTTCCCCTATGTGAATATCAGCTTCTTGAGTGTAAGAACTTTGTCTGACAGTGCACTGCTGTGTCCCTAGGACCAGGAACATTTCCTGGCACATAGTACATGCTCAGTAAATATTTCTTAAATTCATAAATTAATTACTAACCAGGAGAGTGTTTTAGGAATAACATTTTTCCCTAGAAGACAGATGATCCCATGCCCAATCTGTAAAGAGAAGATACTGTATAAGATGTAAGATCATCAAAATACTGTCTGGTGACTATATGAATCAGAGTTAACTCAGGGTTGGGCACGGGATCTCTGCTCTAAAAATGTAGAGTCCTGTGCCCCCAGTCCAGAGGCAACCAATAAGAGCATCAGGAAAGAAGGGCCCAGAAACTGCATTTTATTTCATTCCAACTCTAATATCTGAAACACAACCATGTCATTACTCTTTCTGTTAAACTGTCGCTTTTTAGGCAGACAAGATTCAGATACTCTGGAATTAATAAACATGGGGTGATAACGTAGAATATTTGAGACTCCTCATGAATGCCCCTTTTCCTAATACAGTACATTAATTTAGATCTTAAATTATCACAGTTCCTTGCAACATATATAGCATTTTACATTTACAACTTTTATGATTCTTACAAAAAGTCCCCAGAAAGACAGGGTGGGCATCATGCACTCTATTTTTAAGCTAAGGCCATCAAGACTCATAGAGGTGAAGCGACTCACCTAGCACCACACCACTTAGTGAGAGCAGAATAGGGGTCCGTAATTCCCACGCATTGCTATTTCTACTCTACCAGTTAGTAGACCTATGATAACAATTGAATGCACTTTTATTAATGCTTTATAGTTTACCAAATACTTCCACAAAAGCCTTATGAAATACATGTAGATAACTTATATTTTCTGCATTTTCAGATTAGCAAATTAGGAGACACTGAGTAGTACCGTGGTTAAATTCCATGCTCTGGACTGAGCGTCCTATTTCTACCACATGCCTCATGGTCTTAAATAAGTTTTCTAATTTATGCTTCTATTTCCCTGTCTTCAAAACAGGGATGATAATACCCATTTTAAGGGTATTGTGAGGATTAAGTAACTTAACCTGTGTGAAATGCATATGGACTAGCACAATAACAAATTCAACGTATCACCTATTAGTAGTTATGGTAGTTTGAAGATGTTGCGTACCCCAGAAAAAGCCATATTCTCTTAATCCATTTGCATACGTATAGACCTATTGTGGGTAGGACTTTTTGATTAGGTTATTTTAATTGAGAAGTGACCCTCCTACTGGAGGATAAAGGACACATAGAAAAGGTCTAGAAAGCTTAGAGATGAAGGTCCAGAAAATTTAGAGGAGTCCCAGAGAAGCTTAGAGACAGGGACATACCCACAGCAGCTGACAGAGGAAGTCACAGAAGCCAGAAGCTGGAAGCAATGAAACCTGAGACAGAAGGATGAGCAGATGCCAGCCATGTGTCTTTCCCATGTGATAGAGGTGTCTCAGATGCCAGCAGCTTCTATTCAGAGAAGGCATTATCCTGTTTATGCCTTTACTTGGACATTTCATGGCCTTAGAACAGTAAATTTGTAATCAAATAAATCCCCATTGTAAAAGTCATCCCATTTCTGGTATATTGCATTTGGACAGCTTTAGCAAACCAAAACAGTAGTTACTAAAGGTTCTGAGGTTAGTAAAAGCAAGAAGAGTATCTTTTGATAATCCTGATGTTTAGCCCAATGGAGGGTGTAGCAGGAATTTAATATATATTTCCTTAACCACATAATAAATAAATACTAGAGGTTAAAATGTCTTCCTGAGGCTCATATGAGAGTCAAGCTCCACCCTCATGTCTTCCAACATCTAGTGCAGTATTTCTGATACTATGCTGTAACTCCAGCCTTCCCAGCTGAGCAGTGAAGTGAGGGCGATGATTGATCTCAATATTGCAAATGATATCTGAACAGATCCTCCATTCATGAATGTGGAATTGTATGTCCCTGGCTCTGAAGAAAATGCACTGGGCCAGATCAGCCAATCCAGGCCTTGGCATCCTCTCTGCCTTCTTGATGTTCTGGTGCCAGGAGCTTTGCGTGTATGTCTTTATATTCTCCTAAAAAAAACCCAGCAAGGTCATTCTGATACTTCCATCTAATTTGTGAAGATGCTGTTTCTGTGTGCAAGTTCCTGTGGATCAGGAGTGGATTTGGAAGGTGAATAGCTAGAGTGTTCGGTCGAAGCACAAAGGGAGAAGGGTTGTGTAATGGTGACTGTGCTGTCATGTGAGGTTAGTCAATCCCCATCCTTGTGTCCTAACCCTTTAATCACCACCATGTCCTCCTCCCCCACTCCCGGGAGAGAAGGACATTTAACTAACCAAATTCCTTTTGGTCACTTCTGATATGAAAAGTACAGTTCTCCAAGTTCTTCAGTTCATGTTTTCTGTGAAACCTGCATTGAACAGTAACTGCTAATCAATGTTAATTTATTTATAGATCACGACCTAATTTCTCTGAACTGAGCTGAATCATGCAATGAAGATTATACTACTACTAACAATTTAAAATGCGATCATTATTTTAGGGGAAAAAAACAATAAGAATGCAGATTCAGTGTGTTCTGAATGCAAGAAGCTTTATAAGTGAAAAAGCCCAATTTGTGAACCAAAATCCTGAACTGTTAAAATTGTTAGGGATCTCAGAAATAATCTGATCCAACCCTTTCAGTTTACAGTTGGGAAAACTGAGGCCAGAGAGAGACAAAAGATGTGCCCAGGGCCATGCTTCCTCCTCTCTATAGTCAGCCATTACATCTTCTCAGGCTGCCCATTAGAGAGGTGTTCCTAAGCAAATTCTAACATGCACACCAGGAAACGCTATTTAATACACTTTCTCAAGTGCCACATGGGCAGAGCTCTTAGAGTTGTTTAGAAAATAAGATGGCCTAGGAGTAGACCCTCTGCCATCTACTGGAAAGATGCTCTAGCCAAGAAGATTCAAGGTGGAGGGGAATTTGCCAGCTGAGAATATGGGAGGAAACCCGGCTACAAGGCGACAAATCAATGGCAGAGATTAGTAGTACATGATAAAGCTCCTCTATTAAGTTAAGTGATTGGATATGCTCAATCTGGGATCCCAGTGCTTTCAGTTATAGATTATCAGTGATATCAGACACTTACATATAAAGCTTTCCTGGGCTCTCAATGCCAATAGCTGGAAGATAAGAATTAGAATTCCAAACACTTACAATGCCACCTTTTGTGGATGCTAGATACTGGCAAAGGAGTTTGAAAGACTGTCATGCATGCACACAAAACCTACACACACACAGACACACAGCTAATTCATATTAGCTTTGAGAAATTATCCTACAGTAAAACTGCGTAGGACTTCTCAAAAGGCTTTCTCCCTACTGTATTACATTGAACTTTCTTCTAAAGTTAACAGACAAGGGAGCAGTAGGAGCAGAGATTCTAGATGGAGCTAAATCTATTACATCTGGATGTCATAGAACAGTGGCCTCTGTTGGTTGAGGGCTCTGATGAGCAATGTGCTATAATTTCAGGATAAAATATCACAAAGCTGTCTCCATGTTGCTGCTTCTAAAAATATCCTGATGTTAATATCGGTGTGATTAAAATACAAGATTAATATCTTACATTGGCATTGCTTTCTTTAATAATGGAGATAATTATGTATGGCAGTAGACGTAGCAGCAGACAAAATAGCTAACTTTTACTGAACTATAACCATGAAACAGGAGCTGTGTTAAGGGCCTTGTAGATGCTATCTCATTTAATTTTCCCTACCATGTGACAGGCACTGTTATTATACCCACTTTACACTTAAGGAAACTGAGGTTGTAAATAGCCTCCAAATCAGGAGACCAGAGCCAGGTCAGGTGCCAGGTGAGTCTGTTTGCAGAGCATTTGAAATTTAAGACAGCTGTTTCAAATTTTTTTTTTTTAATTAACGCACATTAAAATAGACTTTTTGATGTACCATCCTAGGAATTTTATCACATTTATAGTCTTGTAATCACCACAGTAGTAAAAATAGAGAGCAGTTCCACCATCCTCAAAACTCCTTCATGCTATCCCTTTGTAGTCACACTCTGTCCCCGGCAAACGCTGATCAGTTCTCCTTCCCTATAGTGTTGTCTTATCAAGAATGTCATATAAATGGAATCTAACAGTGTGTAACCTTTTGAGACTGGTTTCTTTCAGTCCACTTAATGACTTTGAGAGCCATCTCAGCTGTTGCATTTATGAATAGTCCGTTTCTCTTATAGCTAAGTACTATTCCAATGTACAGCTCCACTAGAGTTTGTTTATTCACTCACTGAAGGATTGGGGTTATTTCCAGTGTGGGGCAATTATGAATAAAGTTTCCACTAACATTTATGGGCAGGTTTTTGTGTGAGCATGATTTTTATTTCTCCAGGGGAAACACCTAGAAGTGGAATTGATGGGCCCCATGTTAACATGCCAAATGTTTTCCAAAGTGGCTAGTCATTATTTATTCCCACCCACAATATAGGAGAGTCCTGGTTGCTCTGAATCTTTCAAGGTACATGGTATTGGCAATCTTTTTATTTTAACCATTCTAAAATATATGCAGTGCTATCATTTTAGGGTTTTAACTTGTTTTTCCCTAATGACTAATGATACTGAACATCCTTTCATATGCTTATTTTTAACTTCGTTTTCCTTTATTAGAGAAGTTGTGGGTTTGCAGAGGAATCATGCATAAAATACAGGATTTCCACACCCCACCCCACCACCAACACCTTGCATTGGTATAGAATATTTGATGCAACTGATGATAGCATATTTTTATATTTACATTACTAATTAAAGTCCGTGATTTAACATACAATGTTGTGTAATATAGTTTCATGGACTTTTAAAAATATTTTTATTCTTTTACCATATATATAAAATCTAACCTTTCCCCTTTTAATTATATCTAGATATGTATTTCAATGCTGTTAATTGCAGTTGCAGTGTTGTGCTACCACCACCACAATCCATTACCAAAACATGTCCATCATTCCAGATAAGAACCCTATATAATTTAAGACTTAAATACCATCCCCTATCCCCACCCTGTCTTCTGGGAATCCATCTTCTAGATTCTGACTCCATGAGTTTTCTTATTCTAATTGTTTCAAATCAGTGAGATAATGAAATATATATGCTCTTGTATCTGGCTTATTTCACTCAGCATGATGTCCTCAGGGACCATCCATGCTGTCACATGTATCAGGACTTCATTCCCTTTTACAGCTGAATAATATTCCATTGTAGGTATACCACATTTCATTTATCCATTCATCAGCTGAAGGGCATTTGGGTTGCTTTCATCTTTTTGGTAATTGTAAATAATATTGCTACGAACATTAGTGTGCAAATATCTGTTCGAGTCCCTTTTTTCAATTCCTTTGGGTAGATACCTAGTAGAGGGATGGCCAGGTCATATGACAGTCATATACATAGCTTTCTGAGGAACCATTAAACTGTCTTCCACAGCAGCTGCAAATTTTACATTGCTACCAGCAATGAATGAGTGTTCCTGTTTCTCTGCATCCTCTCCAACACTAATTTTCCTTTTTTCAAAATAGCAGCCATTCTAATGGGTGTGAAATGGTATTATATTATAGCTTTGATTTGCATTTCCCTGATGGCTAGTGATGTTGAACATCTTTTCATGTGCTTTTTTGTCATTTGTATAACTTCTTCAGAGACATGTCTGCTCAAGTCTTTTGCCCATTTGTTAATGGGTTTTGTTGATGTTGTTAAGTTGAATTTCCTTCAATATTCTGAATATTATTTATCAGAATATGTGGTTTCCAAATGTTTTCTCCCATTGTGTATGCAGCTTTACTGCGTTATGCTGTTTTGCACCTATTTTCAGGTGCAAACATCATAAATTTTGATGAGGTCCCATTTACCTACTTTTTTGTTGTTGCTTGTGATTTGGGTGTAAAATCTAAGAAATCATTGCCTAATATGAGGTCCTGAAGATACTTCTCTATATATTCTTCTAGGAGTTAGCTTGATAGTTGTGTCTCTTATATTAAGGTCTGTGATACATTTTGAGTTGATTTTTGTGTATGGTGTGGGAGAGGGTCCTCCTTTTTTGTAAATGGAGATCCAGTTTTCCCAGCACCATTTGTTGAAGAGACTATTCTTTCCCAGTTGAGTGATATATGACATCTAGTAAAAAATCAGTTCTCCACAATTGTGAGGGTTGGTTTCTGAGCTTTCAAATGGATTCCCTTGGTCTATATGTCTGTAACTTTGCAAGTAACATGCTGTTTTGATTATTGTGACTGCTTAATAAGTTATAGAACTGGAAAGTGTGAGTCCTCCAACTTAATTCTTCTTTTTCAAGATGGCTTTGTCTATTCATGGACCTTTATTCTTCCATATAAATCTGATGACTGGCTTTTCTATTTCTGCAAAGAAAGTTGTTGGAAATTTGATTGAAATTGCATTGAATCTATAAATTAGTTTAGGTAGGATTAACATCTTAAGAATATTTAGTCTTCCAACCCATGAACACAGAATATTCTTCCATTTATTTAGGTCTTCTTTAATTTCCTTTAGTAATGCTTTGTACTTTTCTGAGTACAAGTCTTTTACATCCTTGGTTAGTTTTATTTCTAGATATTTGATTCTTTTGGTTGTTCTTGTAATGGGGTTATTTTATTGATTTCTTCTTATTATTGCTCATTGCTTGTGTATAGAAACACTACTGATTTTTGGGTGTTGATCTGTAAATTCATTGATGAGCTCGAGGAGCTTTGTTGTGGATTTTTCAGGGATTTCTGTATATAAGATCATATCATCTACAAATAGGGAAAGTTTTACTTCTTCCTTTCTAATTTGGATGCCTTTTATTTCTTTTCCTTGCTTAATTACTCTGGAAAAAAAAATTCAAGTGCAATACTGAGTAACTGTGGTGACATGGGCACCCTTGTTCTATTCCTTATTTTAGAGGGAAAATTTCAGTCTTTCACCAATCAGTGGGATGTTAGCTGTAGGTATTTCATGTAAGTCATTCATCAGGTTGAGGAGGTTTCCTTCTTTTCCTAGTGTTCTGAGTGTTCTTATCAATAAATGGTGCTCTATTTTGTCAAATGCCTTTTCTGTCTCAACTGAGATGACTACATGGGGCTTTTTCCTTCATTCTGTTAATGTGATATATTACATTAATTGATTCCATTATGTTGAACCCACCTTGAATACCAGGGGTAAATCCCACTTGATAATGGTGTATAATTCTTTTAATGTGCTGTTTGGTTTGGAGCGCTGGTATTTGGTTGAGGATTTTGCATCTATATTTGTAAGAGATATTGGTCTGTAGTTTTATTTTCTTGTGGTACGTTATCTGGCTTTGCCATGGGGGTTATGTTAGCTCTGTAGAATGAATTAGAGAATGTTCCTTCATCTTCAATTTTTTGGAAGTCTCTGAGAAGAATGAAGTTAAGTCATTGTGAAATGTTTGGTTGAATTCCCTTGTGAAGCCATCTAGTACTGGGCTTGTCTTGTTGGAAGGTTTTTGATTACTGATTTAGTCTTTATAGTAATTAGTTTGTTGAGATCTGTTGTTTCTTCTTGAGTCAATGTAGGTAGCTTGTGTTTCTACAAATTTCTCCATTTTATCTAGGTTACCTAATTTATTGATATATAGTTGTTCATTTTATCTAGGTTATCTAAGTTATTGATATATAGTTGTTCATATTAGTCTCTCATACCCCTTTTTATTTTGGCAGTTGAGTTTCTCATATTGTTCATTCTTTGTTTTCCTGATATCCTTTAGTTCTTTCTCTGTATTTTCCTTTATCTCCTTGAGCATTTTTAGAGGCATTGTTCTGCATTTCCACATTCTCATTTTCTTCTTCTTTTTTTTTTTTTTCCGTATTTTTATCCTCTTTCTTTGGATGGGCCATATTTACTGTTTGTTTGTTTTCTATTCTTTTGTGGCTCACTGTACATTTTAATATCTTAAAATATTAACTCAGGGATTTATTCCCTGTGATGTCTGTTCTTCTATTCTGTAACCAGTTGGCTGATAACACAGAGATTTTCTTGAGCTTAAGCCCTCCTGTCAGGAATGTCTGCCCAAGGCAAAGGGACTGTGCAGAGTCTTCCCTGTCTTTCTGGGCCTCTGTCATATCCTTTTCTTCTTGGTTGTTTTAGAACTCCCCTGTTCACAGACATTTGGCTGTTCCCTCTGTTTCCTAGGAGACTGAACTCCTTCTCCTGTGGGTTTGAAGCCAGTAGGCCATTTTCCCCAACTGTCTACCTCTATAGATTTTTACACTCCTTCCATTGTCTCAAGCAGCACTGCAGGACAAATTCAGAGTGGACTTTCCTAGCCAAAACAGGTCCAGAGACCCACAGATGAGGAGACCAGCTCGAGTGCCTTAGGAAGGAGATCAGGAAGAGTACCCAAAGCTTCTTTGACAGTTCTCCGAAGCTGAGCTTTCCTGTCCTGCCAAACAAATGCAGCTCTTCAGCTAACTGTCCCCTGCAGCCCTGAGAAAGGGCTGTATCTTTCTATCTCCACCGTTTCTGCCCATGTCCCAAGAGGGTTGAAACAACCTGCCCTCAGAGTTGGGACCCTTCCTCTCCGAATTTACTAATAAAAAGTCATGATCAGCGATTGACAGTGCACACTCCTGTTTTGGGCAAAGAGGATTTTTATGTCCCTTTCTGTGATCAATGAGCCAGCAAGGGGCTGAGAGAGGGGGATGGGTACTGGCAGCTGCTGGGCAGAGAGAGGAATTTACTATTCCTTATCGTAATTGATTATCCTCTTCCTCCCATTCTTCCCTGGACGCTGTGCATTATTTTTCTAGGCTCTGGAGTCTCAAAATAGTTGTTTCAGACAGTTCCTGCCTGTTGAATAGTCCTGCTAGTGGAAGAACTGAGTCTTAGAGATCCCCATTCTTCCATCTTCCCCCGGAGTCTTTATTTATCATCTGTTTTCCCTCTTTGATAATGTTTGTGTCCTTTGCCCTTTTAAAATTTAGGTATTCATTCAGCTATGAACATTCTTTGTTTATTCTGGATACAAGTCTTTGGTTGGAGATGCGGTCTACAAGTATTTTCTCCCAATCTCTAGTTCATCTTTTCATTCTCTTAACAGTGTCAATTTTATTTTTCTTTTGCAGATTATGCTTTCGGTGACAGAACTAAGAACTTTTTGACTAACCACAGGTCGTGAAGATTTTCTTCTATGTTTTATTATAAAATTTCATGCTTGGCATTTTACATTGAGATCTATGGTCCATTTCAAGTTAATTATTGCATAAGGTGTGAGGTTTTGGTCAAGGTTCATTTTTTTTTGCATACTCCAATGGTTAATACACCATCTGTGAAAAAGACTGTCCTTTCTCAATTAGAATGCTTTTGAAATATTATAAAAATATAAACTAGCCAGGAGAGGGGAGAATGGGGAATGATTGCTAATAGGTATGAAGTTTCTTTTGGCAGTGATGAAAATGTTCTAAATCTGATTATGGTGATGGTTGTACAGCTTTGTAAATATTCTAAAAACCATTTAATTGTATACCTTAAATAAATAAATTGTATGGTATGTAAGTTAGGTCTCAATAAAGGTGTTAATTAAAGAAAATCAGTTGGCCATGTTAGTATTGATCTACTTCAGGACTCCAGTCCACTGATCTATATGTATATCCTTTCACAAACACCACAATGTTATGCTTACTGTAGCTTTATAGTAGTTCTTAAAATCAGGTAACTTTATTTTCTTTCTGACAATTATTTAAGTTATTCTTGCCCTTTGCTTTTCCATATAAATTTCAAAATTAGTTTGTACAACATGTTGTTATGATTTTGATTAAAGTTGCATTAAATCTATAGATAAATTTGTAGAAAATTGTCATTTTTACTATATTGTCTTGTAATCCATAAATATGGTCTCTGTCTCCATTTATTTAGATCTTTCATTTCTTTCTTCCAAATTTTTTGTAGTTTTCACCCTTGAGCTCTTACATATGTTTTCTTAGGCATTCCATTTTGGCAGCTGTTGAAAATGGTATTATTTCTTAATTTTTACAATTTACAATTGTGCATTGCTAGTATATATAGAAATATAACTGATTTCGTGCACTTGCCTCATATCCTGTGACTTTGTCAAACTCACTTGTTAGTGCTAGGAGATTTTGGTAGATTCCTTTCAATTTTCTATGTGCACGTTGTCTGTATGTAGAGACAGTTTTACTTCCAATTTACAATCTCTATACCTTTTCTTTCTTTTAATTGCCCTTCTGGTAAAAACTTACAATGTGATGTTAAATAGGAGGAGAGAGAATGTACATCCTTTCCTGATTCTTGATATTAAGGAAACATTCAGTCTTTTACTATTCAGTGTGCTGTTAGCTGTATATGCCCATTAGCAGACTTCAGAATCTTTTCATCATGAATGTATGTTGAACTTTGTCAAATGCTCTTTCTCTAACAATTGTCATATGGTTTTTTCTTCTTTAGACTGCTAATATGGTTAATCGATTCATTACATTGATTAATTTTTGAATAATGAATCAACTTGCTTCCTTAGGATGAAATCCTCTTGGTTGTAGTGTATTATAATATATATATATATATATATATATATTCAATTTTATAATATTCTTAGAAAATTATTGTAGTTATATTCATGAGAGATATTTAGCTATAGTTTTCTTGTATTATTATAGGCTGATATTGGTATCAGGATAATGTTGATAAAATGAATTGTGAAGTGTTGTCTATTTTCTAGAAAAAATTATGTGCACAGATTTAATATTTGTTCATTTGTTTAATGTATGGTAAAGTTTGCCAGTAAAACCATTTGGGCCTGGAAGCTTCTTTTTTGGAAGATTCTTAACAAGGAATCCGATGTATTTAGTAGTTATAGGATCATCTTAGGTAATCTATTTCAGTTAGGTGTATTTTAATTTTAAATAAAAGTAAAATGTAGCCCATAATATTTTAAAAAATTGATCAGTGTGAAAATAACTTGCTAGTTTAAGGAGAGTCAGGGTCAAGAAACTGAGGATGTGAGGAGGGCTAAAATACATTCTTTGTACATGGGGTACATTTTATGTATGGACAGATACATATACAAACATAATATTATAGCTGTCCATAAAGTACATACTTATATGATTTGGAGCCGGTACACTGCTGGACAGTGACTGATGAAAGTTAAGTTGACTCACTAGGCTTATCAACTTAAGGTCCCTTTGCATACACTGAGACCTTAATTTTCCACTGCTCTCTACCATTGCTAATGCACGTGCTACTCATACTACATTTACAAATTATTATTATTATTATTTTATTGCTAGAAATTATAAAATACCATGCACTGACTTACTATGTGCCAGGCACTATACTAAGTGCGCAACATGTATTATTTCTTATCTTCATCACCCCTTCTTTGCAACAGCCTTTTCATCGCCATTTTATAGAGGAGAAAACTGAGAGGCACAAAGTTAAATAATTCATTCTAAGTTACCAAAAGATAAGTAAATAACAAATAATGGATTCAAACAAGGTCTAATAGACCTCAAATCCTATACACTTTTCACTATGAGTTGCTTCAAAGTAACCGTATGCACACACTCTCAGTCATACCCTTAAGACAACTTTTGTGGCTTATTTCCCCCTTAGGGAAGCTCCCTGAAATCCATTTCAGATTAAAATGTGGGTGGGAGAGAAAGGGATTTGGTACAGTTTTCATTACACTCAACCTTATGCCTTCTAAAGATATCTGAGGCATCTTTGAAGTCATCAACTACTGGCTCAGATCAATCCATTGCATATTTATACAGCATTTACTCTGCATAGATATTATTCCAGGTAAAAGGAACGGAAACACGAGTGAAGAGCAAAATCTTTTGTCAGAAATTCACAGTCTTAGAAAATTATTGCAGTTATATTCATATATATGGGCAGTGCAATTTCATCTCATTGCAATTTGATAAATGTTATGATGGAGGTGGGTACACAGGAAGAGAGAAGCGGGGCCTTTAAAGTACCAGAATACCTTGGTTCAAGCCATCACTCTTTCTACAGCAATAGCCTCCTAATTTAGCTACATGTCTCTAATCCACCCTGCTGACAATCTTTTCTTTTTGATTAACAGCTATTTTGAAGTATAATTCACATTCCACATAATTCATCCATTTAAAGAGTAAAATTCAATTGCTTTTATTATATTCACAGAGTTATGCAACCATCACAATTGATTTTAGAACATTTTCTTTGCTACAAAAAGAAACACCCAGGTGGGCTATGGTGGCTCAGCAGGCAAAGTTCTTGCCTGCCATGTCGGAGACCTGGGTTTGATTCCTGGTGCCTGGCCATGCGAAAAACATAAAAAGAAATGCCCCTCCCCTTAGTCACAAACCCCTAAATCCTCCATTTTTCTCCAGCTCTAGGCAACCATTAATCTAGTTTCTGTCTGTACAGATTCACCTATTCAGGACATTTCATATTAATGAAGTCATACAATATGTTGTGCTTTGTGACTGACTTCTTTGACTTGGATTAAAGTTTTCAGTCTTTGCCCATGTTGTATTATTTCTTTTCATTGTCAAATGTCATTCCATTCTACAGATATAGCTCATTTATTTATCCATTTATCATGTGATAAACATTTGGGCATGTTCTTTAAAGCACAAAAGTTTTCAAGTTTGCTGAAGACCAATGTATTGATTTTTTTTCTTTTGTTACTTATGTTTTGTATGTCATATCTAAGAAAATGGCCTAGTCCAAGATGGCGAAAATTTACTCAAATTTCTTCTAAGATTTTAATTTTAAATTTTGCATTAGGTCTTCGATCCAATTTGACTTAATTTTTGTATATGGCATGAGGTGGGGGTCCAAACATCATTCTTTTGTATGTGACTATCCAGTTGTCCCAGCATGATTTAGTGAAAGGACTATTCTTTTCCCCCACCTGAATTGTCTTGGCACCTTTGTAAAAAATCAATTGACCATAAATATGAGGATTTATTTATGGACTCTCAATTCTATTCCATTGATCTATATGTCCACAGCAATCTATTCTTCACTCTCAGGAGTCCTTTTAAAAACATAAAGAAACAAATCAGGTCATTTCATCCCCACACTTAGTGTCCTCGATGATTTAACATCGCATCTAGAATGAATTCAAATCCCACCAGTTCCATCCAAACCTTTGCCCCACTTTCTGAGAACCAGCTACAAAGAACTCCCTTTTCTTCCCTTGCACCAGCCCTTCCTGCTGTCCACAATGCTTCATCTCAGAATTATCAATGTCCAGAATTTAGACCTCCAGGAGGCCTCCTCTGCAAACTTCAGTCACTAACACATTATCCTATAGGGTTATATTTATAAAAATGATCACTTTCTGAAATTATTTTATTTAATTTCTCATTGGTTTACTTGTTTATTGTCTGTATCCCCCAATAGAATGTAAACCCCATAAGATCAAGGATTGTGTTCAAACTTTATCATCAAAGTTTAGCGCATAGTGGGTATTCAGAAATATATTTTAAAATTTGACAAATTAAAAAATGAGTTAATGATTGAATGAGTCAGAGAAGTCATCTGGAGCAGGTGACACTGGAGATGAGTCTAGAGCAAACCTGAAGAGGACTCACCCTCATCTTCATCATAACTGTGCCCAGAATGGGACCATTTTACAAGTCCTGTAAGATTGAAGCCTGTGGTTGATAAAAATCAACATTGGTAGAGAAGTTAATGTATCCTCTATTTAATAACATGTTTTAAAAACATGCCTGTGTAAAATTTGTAACTAAGAGTTTTAACTTTCATTATGGAAATAAAATAATAAAGGGTCATTTCTCCTTTGCCTGGTTTTTAGATCCTATTTTGAGCCCACCCTCTCACTGATCATGGTTTTATGGCCACATACTTGTGAATCAAGTCAAACAGATTCTGAGCTGAATGGATTCTGAGCTGAGGTGCCAATATCAAAGCATTCCTTTCTATCAGGACCAGCTGTCACATGAGGAAAACAGAGCTTACTTTCAGCTGGCACACAACAATGCTTAATATCTAGAATTGGGTGACATTCTCATATTGGCAGCTGGGCCTAGTGGAATTTTGCAAAATATATATACATTAAATATATATATTTTATTTATGAATGTATTTTGCATTCCTAAACATAAATATTAAATATAATACATATTTAATATGTAGAAATAAAAATAAATTTTATTTATGAATGTACTTCACATTACTAAATTATATAATTATGTATATATATAAAGCCTTGCTGGTCCTACTTATTGAGAAATGACAAGGCATTTGCCTTCCTGTCTTAGTTCTTCTCAGAAACTCTATTCAAGCATGTTTATGCTACTTTTCAACATTTAACATTAAAAGGAAAGCAGTAACAGCATTGGCATGTGTGAACAAAGACATGTTCAAGTCTTAACCCTGGTCCTGTGAGTGTGAACTCATTTGTCAGTAGGATCTTTGAATATCCTATTAAGATAGGGACAAACTGAAGCAGGGTGGGCCTTAATCTGGTAAGACGAGTCTGTATAAGCAAAGGAAATTTGGACAGGATAGCACATGCTACGGGAGGGGACAGAAGGAGACAGATCTCCAGGTGATGGAGACAGAGACTGAGTTATGGCATTCCAAGAAGCCATTACCACAACACTATGGACTTCAGAGAAATCATACCCTGTTAATACCTTGATTTTGGACTTCCCACCACCAAATTGTATGTCAATAAATTCCTATTTTTTAAGCTGACCTGATTGTGCTGGCAAACTAAAACAGCATTTAAGGGCATAGGCTGTGGATAAAAATTCCAACCCTGCTACTTACCAGGGTTGGACAAGGGCCTTAACCTCTCTGTACTTCACATTCCTAAATACCTCCTATCTAACTGGGTTATTTGGAGAATTCATTCATTCATTCATAACTAATATTTACAGGGTTCCTGCTATAAAAATTAATACTTGCCATGTTCTGAGAGCATACCATGGGCCAAGGATTATTCTTTTATCCTCAAATCTCTGTAAAAAATAGGTACTATTTTTAACATGAACATTTTACAGAAGGAAACCGAGTCCAAGAGAAATGAAATTTACAGAGGAAACCGAGTCCAAGAGAAATGAAATAACCATCCAAAGTCGCATTGTTAGTAAGTGGCAGAGACAGAATTTAAATCTAGGATTGCCTGAATCCAGCCTTCATTCTTAAAGATTACTTTTTCTAATGGCCAAGATTTTTGCATGTTTTGTTCACTTCTGGTTACCTCATGTCTAGAGCAAGTCTGGCACAAAGTAGGTACTCAATAAATACATGCTGAAGAAATGCACAAATACCTTCTATTGCTAAATGCTAGCCACTATCCAAGACACTGATTATACTGCAATACATAGTGAAGTCTTGGTCCTTACCCTCATGTAATTTACAATCTCCTGGGGATTAAATAAAATCATATCTGTCAAGTACCTAGCACAGTGCCTGCACATAATAAATACTCAAAGATTACTATCACTATAATTTTTATGGCATTCTTCTTTTGTGCATTCTCAATGCACAATGAGAGAATAATTTTATTAATGTATAATATTCGAGTCTTTACCTTTAGGAGTTTTTCCATTTAATCTCCCTCATTTTTTAAAAGATATTTCTTGAACATACTGTGCTGGCTTAATGAATATTGGTTCTATAAAATCCATGGAAATCTGTCAAATAACTTGGCTTCATTCACCTGACCATTTAGTTCCTTGATTCCTTTAGATCCAGATGAGGGATGAAGATGAAAACTACCACTTGCTGTCCAGTAGCCTGGCTTGTCCCAGCCCTTGCACATAGTACCCTT
The DNA here is from genome assembly GCF_023851605.1 of Tamandua tetradactyla. Classification (NCBI taxonomy): domain Eukaryota; kingdom Metazoa; phylum Chordata; class Mammalia; order Pilosa; family Myrmecophagidae; genus Tamandua; species Tamandua tetradactyla. The sequence continues at coordinate 36,839,423 of NC_135346.1, read as the reverse complement.
AGGGAACCCAGAAGCAGATTTAACCTGCTTGCAGTCATTATCTTCTCACACTAGTTGATATAGCCAAGAGGTGAATAGAAATGTAAAGAAGTGTGGGATTGGGCGGAAGTGAGCATAAATAACCTAGGAGAGAAGGAGAGTAGGCTGGGCTCTAAAGCAACAAAATTTGTCTTTTGTACCTCTTCATCTCTTTTTCCAAGCTACCAAGCATCAAAGTGCTGACGTGGAGAAGCAGGTTTACATTTGCTAGGTCTGACTCCAAAGAACAGAAGCAGAAGTTTCCATAGAGAAGTAAAACTTTCTAATAACTGGAAATGAAACAAAGTCGGGTAGTAAGCAACCTGACCAACAGATGCTAGATGACACTCACTTGTCTGAGATATATTAGTAGGAATTATAGCATTTCTGGCTACCTGAACTCAGAATCTTTCTAGCAATAAGATTCTATTACTTCCTCTGTCTCTTGGATAGATTTTCTCAAAAAAGCTAATATTCTCATGACTTTCATCATCTTCTCACACCTATAAAGGACTGGTCATTTACCAGGTGACCACCTCCACTTCTTTTACATCCCACATCAAAATGTCCCCATCTGCAGTCCCTCCTCACAGTGTCCCATTACAGGACTTTCAAAGTAATACAAGTCATGATTAGCTGCCTTATGCTTTCTCCCTTTTTAGAAGGTGTTTGCATTTCGACAGCAAAACTTAAAACACACACGAGGCAATTACTGCTGTTACCATTAGTCCCATCCCAAATCACACAGACAATCAAGAGGCAGTTTTCAAAACCAAAGAATCTTTCCAAAGCTTGGTCTAGTCTCATATGCTCATGGTAGAAGAATTCTAAGATGGCCCCCAGGATCCCCAGACCCTGAGCAGATCACCTAGGAGGGTCTGACCTAATCACATGAGACCTTTTAAAACAGAGTTTTCTCCAGCTGATTGCAAAAGAGCTTGACTATGCATCTTTTTTGGCCTGGAAGAAAGCATATATCCATGATGTGAACTACCTATGGGGACCATGTGGCAAGTAATGGTGGGCAGCCTCCAGGAGCTCTGAGTGTCCTGATGATATACAGGAAGAAGAAGGGACTTCAGTCCTACAACTGTAAGGAAATAAACTCTGTCAAAAACATCAATAATATTGGAAGAGAAACCTGAGTTCCAGAAAAGCATTCAGCCCAACTTACCCCTGATTTCAGCCTTCTGAGAGCCGGAGCAGAGAATTCAGCTAAGCTAAGCCGAGCTTGGACTTCTGACCTACATAAACTGTGAGAAAATAAATTGTGTTGCTTCAAGATGCTAAATTTATGGTAATTTATTGTGCAGAAATACAAATCTAATATGATGCTCATTGTGGAGATTTAGAAAAAAATGAGTTAAAAATAAAATTCACCTATAATCTCACTACTCAAGGGTAGTTATATTGACAGTTTTGATGGACTCATTTCTAGTATTTACGAATACATATTTAAAATGATGATGAAGGAAAAAAATGATGAGGAGGGTACCTGGGTGGTTCGGTGATAGAATGCTTATCTTCCATGTGGGAGACCCAGGTTTGATTCCCAGATCATGCACCTCCCCCTCCCTCTCCCCAAAATGGTGATGAGCTTAATAGCTCTTCTTATTCCTTTATTCTCTTCATTAACATTCTGGCAAGAATATTTTCCATATCATTAAACATTCTTTAAAAACTTGAGATTTAACAATTACTATATATTAAGTACATATAACTATTTAATCATGCCTTTTTGGAGGCATTTACATTGTTTTCATATTTTTTATAATAAACATTATTTTGATTATTGTTCCTGATATAAGTCTTTGAACTCATCTCTTTTTTCTCTAGAACAGATTCCTAGAAGTGCCATTAGTGGAAACAAGTTTTTAAATTCTTTTAAGGTTTTGACATATATTGTCAATTTTCATTCAGAAATGTTGCAGAAATACTGTCCATACCAACAGTGTATGAAAGAGCCCAACTCAACATGTGCTGTAAATTGGATCATGTCCCCCACAAAGTCACATTTAAGTCCTAACCCCTACTGATGTGGCAACATGGGACATGGCACTGTGGAATTGACAATGCCATCCTGAGCAAAAGGGGGGAAAGAAACGTAAAACAATAAGGTATCAATGGCTAAGAGAGTTCAAAAAGATTGAGAAGTTATTCTAGGGCTACTGTCATGCAAGCTTCAGCTAGATATTGTTAATTACCATGGTTTGCCAAACCTGAAACAACATCATTCCTGTTAACTCTAAAGAACACCCAGAATCTATCTGAGAACCTACAAAAGGAGCACACATTAAGTTTATTTTTAACCTAAAACCTTCAGATGTTTCCTAGGCCAGATATGTCCTGAAACCCAGAGGTGCCAGTATCTCCAAGAAAAACAACCAGTTCCATCCCTCTATACAATATTGTTGACACCCATTTTCAACATGAAAAAAGTTAGAATGGGCATGGCCCAGATGTCCCTGAAGATTGAGAGAGAGCTCAAGGGAGAAGGAGGAATTATAACAGAGAAGTTAGATTAACAAATGAGTATGACTACTAAATCATTATATTGATATTTCTTTTTAGAGTCTTGGAGCAGCTAGAAGGAAAAACCTGAAATTGTGGAACAGTAACGCAACTATAACCAAACTTTGAAATCTGTTCTATAGCTACTTATTATACTGTACTTTGAAATTTATTGCTTTTTTGTATATATGCTATATTTCACAATAAAATAAAGAAGAGAGCAAAATGAATCAGGATGGGACTTAATCCAGTATCACTGAAGTCTGTATAAAAAGAAGAAATTTTAACTCTCAAATAGGAGGGAGAAAGTAAAAGGTGACAGGTCAACACGTGACAGAGGTAGAGACTGAGTTATGGATTTCCAGCAAATCAACAGCAGAATGTTATAGACATCAGAGAAAGCATGGCCTACTGTGCTGTTTTGAACCTACTGTGTACCCTAGAAAAGCCATGTTCTTTAACCTTCATTCAAGATTGTTGAGTGGGATCTTTTTTTTTTGAGCAGGATTTTTTTCTAATTAAGTTGTTTCCATGGATATGTGACCCAACCAGTTTTGGCTGGGAAGCTCTGATTAGGTGGTTTCCATGGAGCTGTGTCTTCCCCCATTCAAGATGGGGTCACTTACTGGAGTCCTTTAAGAGGGAACCATTTTGGAAAAAGCTTTAGAGCCCACACAGCTAGAGACCTTTTGGAGATGTGGAAAGAAAATGCCGCCAGGGAAGCAGTTTGAAGAAGCAGGTAGAAAAAGATAGCAGACGTTGCTATTTGCCTTCCCAGCTGAGAGAGGTGTCCAGAAGCCAAAGATCCCAGCAGACACCGTTCACCTGCCTTCCCAGCTGATAGAGGTGTCTAGGACAGAATCAGCCTTTCTGGAGTGAAGGGAATCTCCTAATGGTGCCTTAATTTGGACATTTTCACAGCTTTAGAACTGTAAACTTGAACTTAATAAATTTCCCTTTTAAAATCCCGTTCCATCTCAGGTGTATTGCATTCCACTCTTAACAAACTAAAACACCTACTGATACCTGGATTTTGGACTTCTAGCCCCAAATTGTGAGCTAAAACATTCCTCTTGTTTAAGCCAACTAGTCTGTGGTATTTTGTTGTAGCATCCTGGCAAACTAAGACACCATGCTTTCACCCCATGTGGTTCTTGCATTTAAGAAATCTGAGAAAATCTTCTGATAGGCAAAATGTAACATCTCTTTTGTTTTGTGTTCCTTGAATTACTAGTGAGGTAATTATTTATTCATACCTCCATTAGATATTTGTATTTCTAATATAAACGATCTGTTCATGAACTTCACCCATTTTTTCTATTGTTAGTGGTTTTTTTTTAATTGATTACTACTTCATGTATTTAGGATGTAAACCAAGGATTTCTTGAAAACACTTTCCTCAGAATGCCACTTCCTTTTTTATTTGGATTTTTACCACCTATAGTAGTTTTTTCCCCCACTGATATACAAACTATAATCTATTACCTTTGTGATTTTTTTCCATGGATTGTATGCATAGAAAATTCTTGCCTAACACCCAACACTTACATGTTTTTTTCCTCTATATTTAGGCTATTCTCCGTTTTATTTTTAATGTGATAGTAATCTATCTGGTATGAAGTAAGTCTTCTTGACCTATTATGAGACACATGTCTAATGACATGATGGGAAACATATGTCACAAGGACATGATCCACACCTTGCTCAGGTCTCTTCCAGGAGCCCCAGCACAGACCTACATACACCAGACACACAGCTCTGTAAATGTCTCTCAAACTGAATTGGATTGGACTGATTCAAATTAAATCTCAGCAGCATCAGTGGGCCATGAACTGACGATCCCAGGACACTACTATTGATGAGCATGCTTGGGTCTAATCATATGTCCACATAAAGCTCACTGGACAGCAATGGGAAGGAACAGCTTTAACAAAAAGCATTTACTTCAGCTCTACCAAGGCACTGGCAGATGCTTCTGGTTCCAGACCTCCTTCCATCTGCCAAATTTGTCAGATGAAGCTGCAGATGTGAGGGTCTGTTGCCATTTCGAGATCAAAAGGCACGCTTCCACCTGCTGTCATATGTCTGCTCCTAAACAGGCATCAGGTGATTGGAGGTGACAGATATCACATTCAACAATAAAATCATTTCCAGTCACCTGAGAACTATCCTCCTCCCCTTCACCTTATGTTCAAACCAAAGAAAATCTAGAGCGTGACTCAGGCAGAATCTCTGCACTAGAATTTTTTCTCAGGTCATAAAATCCTGACTAAATATATATAGATTGCTGATGATAAAGCACAAGAAAATACTTTTAAACGGGGAAAAGCTGTTGAAAACTTCTTATCAGTGTGCTTTAGTAGTTTTGTAATTTATTAGCCTAATTCAGACCATGTAACTGCCTGAAAGCCATTGTTCTTAGATAATATTGACTGATACTTGTCCTGTCCTGGGAAAGAGAGGATGTATGCTGAACATACCTTTTAGTCAAAGTACATCATCTCTGCATGATAGAAAATAATTAAGCTGCACTCTTTCCCTGGATGAGATAATTCATCCAGCTTCAACTACCTCATAGGTGTTCACGATATCTTTTAAAGTACTTTCTTAAGGCAATGTATTGGTTACCACTCCAAAATTTAGTGATATAAAATAACAACCACATAACAATCACAGATTGCCTGGGCCAGAAATTCAGTCGGGGCACAGTGTGGGGAGCGCTTGTCTCTGCTCCATGATATCTGGGAATTCAGCTGAGAAGATTGAAATGGCTGCGAATCACTCAGATCTACTGAGGCCTGAAGTTATCTGAAGGCCTCTTCATTCACACATCTCAAACCCGGACTGGAATGATATGAGTGACTGAGGACTCACTGGGCATCTCTGTTTATTAACAGTCTCTCAGCCTTGCCATGTGGTCTCTTGATGTAGAATCTCCAGCTTGGCAGCCTCACGGTACTGGAACTCCTATGGGTCAGCTCAGACCTCTAAGAGTGAGTGTTTCAGTGAACAAGGCAGAAGCTACATGCCTTTTATGACCCAGCAGTACTTCCACCACGTTCTATAGGTCAAGCAGTTGAATCACACTTGGAGTCAAGGGGTAGTGGGGCCTAAAACCTTCACTTGATATCAAAGTGTCAAAATGTCTGCAGTCATATTTAAGAGCTGCCACAATCTGGTTCTTACAGGTCTGTCCCTGACCCAAGGATTCAAGTGAAAGCAGTTAATTTGATAGATGCTCCCAGGAAGTACCAGTAAGGAACTGGGTAAGTGATTCTGGAAGGGAACAAATTCAGGTTGAATTAACCACCAGGTTAGAGCTGTGAACAACTAGGGCTCAGTCCCACTGGCATCTATGTGACACAGCATAGAATATGTTTCATAATTATCCCAACTGAGAGACAAGATTGATGAGTTATTTACATACCAAATCCACACAGTCATTGATTGATGGTTATTTGCCAGAGGTGGTTAACTTCCTGACTCTTTCAAAGGTTTCCCATTGCCAGGGGAATACCTCAGGAAGAGGCACAAGTGTTTGAAGTAGTAAACTGAGGAGTTGTAAGCTGAAAAGATACATTGGGGCATCAGCAGGATTTGCTACATGACTTTCATTATACCTTACATACAGTGCTAATCATCTAGACATGGAATTTAGATAGATGAATCTCCTCTCCTAGCTGATGAATTCCTTGAGGGCAAGAGCTGTCTTTTTCACCTATGAATCATCTGCACCTAGAATGGAACTTTACATGTAATAGGTTCCCCCAAAATCGTGGATGAAAGATTTAAAGAATGCTTCAATATCTTTAGTTAAAAATGCTCTCCTAAGAAATTCTCCATAATTTCATACCATTTAATTATGTGCCACTTTGATACCTCAAAGAGAATGTATATTTCGTCTACCTCTGAGTTTTTTCATACTTTGCTACATGACCTTGAACTTGCTTATATTTCTGTATTTACCTTCTATTATGGTTAGTTTCATGTGTCAAGTTGGCCAGGTGATGGTTCCTGGTTGTCTGATGATTCAAGCACCAGCCTAACCATTACCACAAGGACATTTCATGGCTGTAAATAAACCAGAAGGTTGGCTTATTAAATCATTAGCACGTTGATTACATCCATGGTTGATTACATCTGCAGCCAGCCAAAGGGAATGTCTTCCACAATTAGTACTATATAATATAATCAGTTGAAGGTCTTAAAGGAGAAGTCAGAAGAAAGAATTTCTCTCCACTTCAGCCAGACAGTCTCTCCTGGGAGATTCATTGAGGAACTTCATCCAAGCTGTACGTTCATGGCCAGCCCTATAGAATTTGGAACCATGGGCCCCATAGTTGTGTGAGACACTTTTACAACATCTCATACACACAGATATTTCCTGTTGGTTCTATTTCCCTAGAGAACCCTGACAAATACAACTGGGTTTTGGGAGTGGTTCTTAAGAAACAGAATCTTAAAAATGGGTTTTTGCGATTGGTTTCCTACTGTGACTAGACTCAAAGGCGCTAATGACTCTATTTCCAATAATGAAGATGGCACTGACAGTCCATGGTGTGAGTTGGCAATAGAGATATGCAAAATATCACCATGTGATTCTGCTAATTGCATACTTATACAAGGCAAGGTTCTGGGTGACAGTTGTTTTAACACCTTAATAGAGTTTTGTGGAGTTAAGAGGTATAATGATGTTGGCTGGTTGTTCTTAGATAGGCCGGATGCAGTTATAAGGGGAAAGGATGTGGTAAAGTCTTCAAATATGCAACTTAAATGGTGTATAAAAGATGTCAAAGTTTCTATGTGTGCCCAGAATGAAAATATTATTTGTTGTGGTCAGAGACTTGAAATCTCTGAAAACTAGACCCAGAGTCTCATTGTGTAAGTAGCACATTTACAATGTTAACTAAAATCTCAACCTTGCAGGGTGTTTCCATTTTTGCTAAAGCTGCCAAAATGCATTATACAAGAAATGGATTGGCTTTTTAGGAAGGGTCTTATTAAGTTACAAGTCTAAGGCCATGAAAATATCCAAGTAAGGCACCAATAAGAGGATAGTTTCTTGGAAGAACAGCCGATTGTCTTTGGGTTCCTTTGCACAAGGGAAGGCACATGGTGATATCTTCTGGCCCTTTCTCCTTGTTTCTGGCTCTCTCAGCTCTTGTTCCCAGTCACTTTCTCTCTAAGCATCTGTGAGTACTTGCTTAGCTTCTCTGCCCCTTCTACCTAGGGGCAGCCTCTAGGTTTCATCTCTTAACTTAGCATCTCCAAATGTTTAAGTCTGCTTTTATCTCTCTGCTCTTAGTGTCAGTTCTTTTAAGGACTTCCAGTAAATTAATTAAGCCCCACCTTGAATGGGCAGAATAACAACTCCTGGAAATAATTTAATAAAAAAGTCACACCCACAGCTGGCTGGGTCACATCTCCATGGAAACAACCTAATCAAAAGATTCCACCTTGCAATAGGTCTACCCCCACAAGATTGGATTAGGATTAAAAGTTCATGGCTTTTGGGAGCTCAGGTGGTTCAGTGGTAGAATGCGCACCTTCCAAGTGGGAGACCCAAGTTCAATTCCAGGACCACATACAAAACAAAAACAAAAACTGGGTTTTCTGGGGTACATAACAGTTTCAAAGCAACACACAGTGTACCTGTTGTTAAAGTAAAGTCATTGATTGGGAAAAAATGAATATTGGGATGAGGACATATGGGTTGATAATGATGTCAGATTATCATTATCCAATATACCCAATGGGGACATTCAAACCCTGGATTCTTCTGGGTCTTTACTAGATAAACCTTTAATGGTCTGCCCTGAGAAAACAGTGCCCGTACCTCCAGCCTGCCTTGATGAGACAGCTCCCCTACTTCCAGTCTGCGTTGAGGAGTCTGCCATCCAACCACCACCTAAAGAGGTTAACTTTTCAGTGCCTGCTAAACCTATACCCATCTGCCTTGGAGAAATAGCCCTCATTCCTCTGTCTGAAGAGATTAATCATATTTCACCAGATGAAACTGCAACAGAATGCCCTGAGGTAATTGGCTTGAAGGACATTTTAAATTCTATTCATGACCCACCTCACCACCCCTCTTTTCTTCAAGACCTATAACTGGACTAAAGTCCCAACAGGCCCCAAAATGTTAGGTACAAAGTGTGACCGATGAGGAAGTATGCTATACTCCCAAGAACTGCATGAGCTTTCTAATCTATAGAGATAAAAATCAGAGAAATATGTGTGGGAATGGATATTCAAGGTGCAGCATAATAGTGGAAGGAATATAAAGTTGGACCAAGCTGGATTTATTGATATGGGCCCACTAAGTAGAGATTCTGCATTCAATGTTGTAATTCAAGGGGTTAGAAAGGGGCTAACGGTTTATTTCAGTGGTTGGCTGAACATGGATCAAACAGTGGCCTACACTACCTGATGTCAGATTGCCAGAACCTCCCTGGTATAATATAGAGGAAGGGATCCAAAGGCTTAGAGAGACAGGATCATTAGAATGGACTTATCATGAAAGACCTGCTCACACACCCCAGCAATGTCCAGAGGGTACATCTTTTACCAGAACTATGAGGAATAAATTTGTGAGAGTAGCTCCACCATTCCTGAAGAGTTCTGTAGTCACCCTTTTCTGTAGGTCAGATATTACTGTGGGAACTGCTGTCATTGAGCTGGAATCCTTGATACACAAAGGGAATGGTTGGACCCCAAGTTGGCAGAAGTCAGGTGGCAGTGCTTAATCACCAAAGGCAAAGTGGGTATGGCTACCATAATAGACAGGAGACTCAAAGCAGCAGTCAAAGTATTTTGACTTGCAGAGATGTATGGCATTTGCTAATCGATCCTGGGGTACCCAGAAGTAAAATAGATGGGCAGTCTACTAAATTGCTGTTTGATCTGTATGAGAAGAATTCTAGGTCAAGTTAATGAAAGTCTAACATAAATTACAAAAACAGAGAGTCATAGCCTCTAAGCAAGTCCTAGACTTGAGACAGTTCACAGACCCAGAGCCCCTTGAATGAGGGGAAGGCCAGGAACCCTTGGGGAAAGACCCTGCTACAATGCCACAAATTTATACTGTTAATCTTCCTCCCAGCCTTTCCTAAGGAGACCTATGGCCTTTTACCAGGGCAATTGTGCATTGGGGAAAAGGAAATGATCAGATGTCTGGGGGATTATCAGGAATTTGCTCAGAAGTGACACTAAATCCAGGAGATACAAAATGTCACTCTGGGCCACCAGTCAGAGTAGGGGTTTATAGAAGTCAGGTGATTGACAGAGTTTGAACTCAGGTCTGTTTCACAGTGGATCCAGAACATCCTTGGACCCATTCAGTGCTTATTTCCCCAGTTCAAGAATGCATCACTGGAACAGACATATTCTGCAACTGCAGAATCCCCACATTGGTTCCCTGACTCATGAAGTGAGGGCTATTATAGTAGGAAAGGCCAAGTGAAAGCCCCTAGAACTGCCCCTGCCTAGAAAATGGCAAATGAGAAGCAATACCAGATTCCTGGAGGGATTGAAGAGAATGGTGCCACTCTCAAGGGCTTGAAGGATGCAGGGGTGGTGATTTCCACCACATCCCCATTCAACTCTCCTATTTGGACTATGCAGAAAACAGATGGGTCTTGGAGGATGACTGGATTATCATAAACTTAGCCAGGTGGTGGCTCCAATTGCAGCTACTTCAGATGTGGTATCATCGCTTGAGCAAATCAACACATCCACTACTGTCTAGTTTGCAGCTATTGATCTGGCAAATGCTTTTATCTCAGTAGCTATTAGTAAGCACCACCAGAAACAATTTCCTTTCAGCTGACAGGAGAATCACAATTCAGGCCCTTTGGATTTTGGAGGAAAGCTTTCACATCTTCTGCCAATAACTACTCTCCTTTTGAGAAACAGCTTTTGCCCTGCTACTCGGTCTTAGTAGAGACTGAATGCTTAACCATGGGCCACCAAGTTACCATGAGACCTGAGTTGCCTATCATGAGCTGGGTGTTGTCTGACCCACCAAGCCATAAAGTTCAGTGTGCACAGCAGCACTCAATAATAAAATGGGAATGGCATATATAAGACAGGGCTTAAGCAGGTCCTAAAGGCACAAGTAAGTAATATGAGGAAGTGGTCCAAATGCCCATGGCTCCCACTCCTGCCACATTACCTTCTCTTTCACAGCTCAGAGGTATGGCTTCTTGGAGTTCCTTACAATCAGTTGTATGAGGAAGAGAAAACTAAGGTCTGCTTTACAGATGGGTCTGCAAGATATGCAGATATACCTAAAATTAGACAGCAGCAGCACTGCAGCCCCTTTCTGGGATGACCCTGAAGGACAGTGTTGAGGGCAAATTCTCCCAGTGGGCAGAACTTCAAGTAGTGTTCCTTGTTCATTTTGCTTGGAAGGCCATTTCATTTCCCCTTTTGCCATTTCTATCTGTTACTGCCTCCAGATCAAATCCTTATTATCTTATGGCTTCAAATCTCCTCTGAAATTCTAATATACTCAGACCACTTCTCACTTTAAAGCCCTTCAGTTGATCCCATATAGGTTCAAAATGAACAATTTTTAGCATTCAGTTCTCAGACAATATAAAGTATGACAATTATGTTTTCAAATAAATTCCATCTCATCTATAAGACCCATCTCCTTTATCCAAACATATCACAATGCCTCAAGTTCTCAAGCTCATCCTCTATTTGGATCTTCTTCTCATGCAATTCCCCCTTCCCAGAATGCCCTTATATGTCACTCTCAATCTGATAAAGTTTAAACTATTTTTCAAGGCCCAGTAGATGCCACTTTCTCTATAAAGAACAACCACCATTACTAACCTCATCCAGCCCTAACTCAAAGTACCCTATTTCCTCAATTCTAAGATATAATGATAAAGATATGATAAAATGATGCATCATTGGTTTATCACCTTATTTGATAGAATTAAAAGAACCTGCATGGTCTATGTCAATTTTGGAAGCATTAAATGTGAAAAAAAATTTTAAAAAGCAATGCATCTTAGAATATTGGAAATACGGCCACTGCTTTCTCTTTTTTATTTTCAGAATATTTTAAGGCTGGCTATACTTCCTACTGGGAGTCTTCTGTGTGCTCCAAGTAGTACAGACTTCAAATGAAAATCTTTGAAGCATCTCTCTATATTTTCACTGTCGTAGAATATCCTGGGTTAATCACAAATAAATACCCAGCCAAACCTCTCAATTTACTGGGAACAAAAGAATGTAGATGAGGATTTGAAACCAGACTACAATTGGTATTTAGATCTGCCCAATGGATTGGAATATCCTGAAAAAGGCTGGCTTGGGAAAGGGGACAACGATGGTCCCTAAGGATAAAGAACCCTAAGGAAACATCAGGTATAATGATGCACGCTGAACAGTAGTTCCTACGCCTGAGCATATGGCTCTCACCAAACTACTCACCTTTGCTCACTTTTTCATTCTTGGAAGGCAAGAACTATAATATAAAGTAAAATTCTAGATCACTAGCAACTCTAACAACTATGTTGTGGGAACTCCCTCTGAAAAAGTGATTATAAAAAAGGGCAAAAACTTTCCTTTTATCTAAAGAGGATCTAAGTAGGTCAGAGACCTGGGGGAATTTAATGTTTCAAGTCTGTTGTAGCCTTAGGGCCAATCATACGATTTTAAGTTGACAGTGATATAAGACAATGGCAAGCACTGAAAACTGTGGGCTGTCAGATAAATAATGATGATCAATCAATAGAAAAGAAGGATATCAAAATGGGAGCAAACCAGAGGGTAGAGGTTATGCCTGTAAATATTACACACATAATCACATAAATGAGCCATGGATGTACAGATAAATGAGTTAAAGTTTATTGTATTATAGTTAGTTAATGTGTGTGTTATAGGGACAACTTTAAATAATAGATGAGTAGTCACTGTATGTCCCACACTATTCCTTCCCCTTCCCTTATCTCTCACTTTCCAGAGGAAAAGTTACTGTTACTATTGGATCAAATCCTGAATCTCCATTCTTGTGGAGATCCTGGAAAATGGGCACACATACAAAAGTGTAATCTAGAGAGGCTGAGTTGATCTACAAGTTAAACAGCTGAAACACAGAGGAAGGAGTGAGAGAGAGGAGTAATGAGAGAGAAAGGAAAGGGAAAGGAGAAAGGAGGAAAAGCTTTTCAGGTAGGATGTTAGAGCAAATTTTTGGAGATTGGAAGCTGAAAGTAGAATAGAGAAAATAAGAAGAATTTAGGCATCAAAGAGGAAGGAAGATTGAAAAAGTGAGGTTTTAGGAATATGCACGCCCTTTAATATTACAGGAGCTTTGTAAAGTTTAGAATTATTCTTCATTGTGTATTTTATTTCACATATTTTATTCATCTAGCACTAGAATTTTCATTTAGCTCTTTCTTAAATTGTCTACTTATCTGCTGAGATTTTCTCTATTTATTGATAAACAGTTTTTTTCTTTATCTCATTGATAATAGTGAGAAGAATTTATTTAAAGACCTTTTCTGCCAATTCTAATGGATCATTTTTCCCTAGTATTTTTGTTCATCAAATAATTTTAGATTGTATCTTAGGCAGTCTGAAGTTAAATTATAGAGACTAGATTCTGTTACATTCATCCGAAAATTGTTGACTGTTCTGTTTGTTTGCTTTAGGAGACAATTAACTTGGATGGAATCACTCTTCAAACGGTTCCTGTTGGGCAGCAACTCACCTGTTTACTTAGTTCTTTTTTCCTTAGACAAACAATTTGTAGTCTGAACTGCACATGTGTAGCTCAGGGATCAGTCAGACATTTGGCAGACTTTATACACAGACCTTGGGGTTCCCTCTCTGGTTGTCTCCTTTCCAGTGCCCCACTTTACATTCCACTGTTTGTGGTTGCCCTGAATGCTACACTCTGGTTCTTCAGTCCAGAAGGCCTAGATGTTTACTGTCAAAGTTTTAGCTGTGGGCAACCAACTTTGGCCTGCACTCAGTTCCTTCTTCCAAGTGTGTAACCTTCTAGTTCCTTTTTCCAAGTCTGTAACCCTTTTTGGAATCTGCTTGCTTTTGTTCATTCTCCAGCTTATGTTAGTTAACTGTTTTTTAAAATATTTTGTACAGAGTTTATAGTTGTTCTCTGCTGTAGGATAGATCTCCATTAGGAGATCCCATTCATGTATTAGGAGCTGACTTCACTATGCTTGTACTGCATGGATTTTTTTTATTTTCAGACTACATTGACTTGAATGTGAAACAACACTCAGACTAGGCTCCATGGATGCTGGGATTGGCTTTTCTGTTAGGGGTCAGATCTGTTTCTCAATTTACTGTAAGAATGTAAACCCAGACTAAAAATTCATGTTCAAAAATAAATGTTTCTTGAAATAAATTAGACTTTCTAGTTCATAACAGAAAAACAAATATTCTCCCAATTAATGACTTCATTGATAGAATGTATCAAGAGAAAATAAGAGGCATATTCTTAGTAAAGGACCAATCAAGTGTCAAGTACTGTGCTAGAAATTTAATTAAGTCATTATTTTTATGAACAAAAGCTCATTTTACCCCTACAGTCATACCCTGAAGACCACCTCTCCAGCTAATGTTTTCTATAACTAAGACAGCCTTATTGATCCCTTCAGCTTGAAGGGATGCTCGCTGATGCTAGGCCTCTCAATCTAGGTCCTCTTTCTCTGGCTCTTGTGAATCTAGATGGAACATGTTCCATCTGACTTTAACAGTAAACACAGAAGATAACCCCATTGCTTCACCTTCCCTTAATGTCCTCCAGTACTTTTCCACTTGCTCATTCCAGTCATCAAAAACCTTTCTGCCATCTGCTTCAGTGAATTTGAGTTCAAACGCAATTCTGATCTCTCACAACCTATGGCAATAGCCTTCCAGTCTTTTTCCCTTATTGCAATAGCTTTGAATAAAGTCACCTTGCTTCTGTTTAACACTGTCTGGGGCAATTTCTTCTTTAACACTGTGGTAGTCAGATTCAGTTGTCAACTTGGCCAGATCTATTGCTGTAGACATGAACCAATGGTATGTGAATCTCATCTGTTTTGATTACATCTGCAGTTGGTTAGGAGGCATGCCTGCTGCAATGAATGATGTTTGATTTAATTGGCTGGCACTTAAATGAGAGTGCTCAACGTAGCACAGTACAAGCAGCTTAGCATACCTCATCTCAGCACTCACAGCTTAGCCCAGGCCTTTGGAGATACAGAAAGAAATAACCCCAGGGAAAATTGTTAGAACCCAGAGGCCTGGAGAGAAGGCCCGCAGAGAGCACTGTGTACCTTCCCACGTTAAGTAAGAACCTCAGTTGAAAGTTAGCTGCCTTCCCTCTGAAGAACTAACGAAATAAATCTCCTTTTATTAAAAGCCAATCCATCTCTGATGTGTTGCATTCCAGCAGCTAGCAAACTAGAATAAACACCTAATAGAATGACTCTTTATCTTTTAATATTCAAAGTAATTGAACTTATATATCTCTCAATACAATGTTTTGTTTGTTTGTTTGTTTGTTTTGGGGTGGTGCATAGTCCAGGAATTAAACCCGGGTCTACTGCATGGAACGCAAGCATTCTATCACTGAACCACCCATGTACCCCAATACAATATTTTTTACCTAGTTTTTATAAATGAAAAATTTATATTTTTCTTAAATATTTAATACAACATTTTTAAGAGGACAGTATGCGGAGAAAATGTTCAAGCTATATTCCAAATATAAATAATGGAATACCAGAATCGCTTCTCTTAATTATGTTTATTACCACCATGAGAATGTAGTCAGTGCAGAGAGGCACCAAAGTATCATGTGACTGTTCACAAAATATTTGCTCAACAAAATCATGTTGGTAATTTGGTTATCAGGAAATGATGTTTTAAGCATTTTATATACTAAATGATAGTTTCTCTCCTACATATAGATGTTTTGTGTTTAAATTATGTTTTAGTAAATTAGCTGGTGGTTTGGGTTGACGAGTAATGCATTTTAATTTTTCCATTTAAAATAAGAGGGGAAATAGACTCTTGATTAGTGTTTCTGTGTAAAGCATCTGATTTTTCAAGAACAGGTTATCGATCTGATGTTAAGCAGAAGATGCCTGTGACTACATTTTTGCACAAATATACATGGGCATTAAATATTACAGAACAGCATTTTCCATTTTCCAAATGCATTGCATGAATCATAGGCAAGATATTAATAGGTATCCCTGAGCATCTCCCCATTGTTCTTCAAAAAGCCCTGAACTGAGGCACTAATACAAATGCAAATGTTTCCAACAAAGAAGCTAAGCATTCTGGTATAAGCTGCTTTCTTGAATAAACTGATGTCAAAGCTAAAAAACATGGATAATGAGTTATAAAAATACCAAATTTAGTAATATATAATCCACATATATATCATATATAACTCTACTGATGTGCATCTATGTTATATAGGTGCTGTGTTTAGTCTGAAGATATGTTTTTTAAGGTCTGCACAATATTAAAAAATGCTCTCACAGTCTTCTTTTTCCCTGTCTGGCTGACTGTATCTAGTGCTACCTTACTGGGTCCTACGGGCATTTGAGTTTGAAAACTCTGATGATGGATTTGGAAGCAGAATGATGGGGCTGAGGACACTTGCCCAGATTTGGGGGTGGGCCAACCAATGTTCTCTGTTTTGGCCCTGAATAGTTTTCATTCTTCTGCTAATGTTTGAGACACTTCTCTTTCCCAAACATCCCCAACCTATTACAAGACCATTCTTTCCCACTATTTGATTGAGTAAAGCATATTTCAAAACAGAAAGAATATAAAAGTAAAAGATCAAATTGTATATTCAACAATTTATCCCTAAAGTCAGTGCTGAAATGAATTGAATCTGAAGCTAAAGTAATTAACATTTATTATGATAATGTACACTGCAATACAATTAAGTGTTTTCATCCATTATCTCATTTAAAATAACTTCTTCAAAAAATATGCAGAGTACTTCTAATCTAAATGTACTCATAAATATTTACACAGAGGAATGTTCTTTGCAGTGCTTTTTGCAAAAAGAAAATGACTGAAATAACCCTAATTGTCCAACTCTAGGGAAACGATAAGTTTCCTACATATAATATAATATATATAATATATAATATAATTACGATAGTGGTGTTTCTTGTTTTTTGCTTTTAAATGGTACTCTTAAAAATGTAAAAACATGTATATATTGAAAAGTTTCTAATAAAACATACTAATGCGCAGGATCTCATAGGCAAGAAAAAGGAGTTTGGATATCATTCTATGTGTAGTAGCAACCACTGAAATATTTTAAGCAGCAGAGTGACACAATCAGGTGTACATTTTAAAACTATTACTTTATGTTCTCTGTAGTCTTTTGCCTCTTCCAAAATTTTCTTCAAAAAAGATGTAACAATTTTCTTTTTTTAAAGTTAAAAACAAAACAGGATAAGAGAAAAATCTAGACCTTTGCCTTGCAATCTATCTGACAACTCTGTAAGACACACTGAAGCCAGGAAAACAGCATTATGGACAAACTTCATGGTCTCTTAAGTAAGGCACTACAGGAGGTCTGGAACATTCCCTGGCGTGTGCCCTTCAGCACATTCTTATGGTGCAGACAAATGATTCAACCAAAGTATCTGTTACATGCGTCTAAATTTCTGCTAAATAAACTCCTACCTATGAAGTGTTGGTCTAATGAGAAGATGGTACAGCTTAGCTCTATCAACTCTGCTTCCTTTTCTGGAACGACTGATGCTTCACAGTGACCTTCGTCCTCCTAGGAGACAAAATCCCCATGTCTGCCATGTCCATTTAAAATTGAAAGCTCTAGGATATAACATGTGGCAGAAGCCCCTGAGCCCTTGGCTTCTCCCCTAGGGCCATCCAATGGTTTTCATGGAGTAGGTAGGGGTTGCCTGTATAGTGGGATCTGGGTACAAGGATAAAAAATTCCATTGACCTTCTGCCACCATCCATATCTTGTCCTATGGAGTAGGTTATATTTCTCCATATTTCTGCTTCCACACTGTGAATATACACAGCATAGCGTTAGCTGACACTGTGTCCTGAGATTATAGCTGTTAGGTGGAAAAAAATGTTAATATGATGGATTACCAAAGGCTGCAAGCCTAAGACAAATTCTTACAGAATACAGGGGGGTGTGGGAAGGTTCAGGAAAGTTCAGTGGTAAAATAAAGAAAAATTATAAGAAATCACTGAAATTTGGGCCCAGGGGTAAGATGTACAGGCAAAAGCACAGGCTCTGAATTTGCTGCTTGCTTTGTTTCTTACTCATTCTATGACCTTGGGCAAGATACTCAGTCTCTGTGAATCTCAATTTCCACATATACAAAATAAAGATGATAGTAACTACTTCCTAGAATTTATGTGATGATTGTAAATAAAATATTTAAAACATCTGAGACTGTATTTGGCACATAGAAAGCTGGGGCTCTATACAATGCAATTTGCAAACCATAAATATATCCCCATTCCCTCATTTTACAAAAACAAAACTGAGGGCTGGTGTCATCCCTCATTCAACAGAACTTGCACAATTCCACAACAGCTGTTACAGCCTTAAATTTTGAAATCCATTATCCAAATGACCCCTAAATCCTCAGATCTGAATTATCAAAAATTCTCTAGATTTATGAAGACAGGGAAGTGTATTCATATATTTTGGAAGTTTTTTTTTTTAAACAAAAGCTGAAAAAGAGGGAGATTATATTTGAACTCTCAGTTAACTAAGAAACTAAAATAATTAGAATCTTATTCTAAAGTCCTAAAGTTAACTGAGATTTACTATATTTGCTGGTAAATACAATAGAGTACTCAGTGCATTAGAGTTAATAAAGCTTTTATACTAAAATTGATCTGTTTTTTTTCTTTATTTGGGGAGAGTGTGAAAGGGTTATGTCAGTATAGAAGACTGAAATAATCAAATTCATGAGCTTATATATATTAGGTTTCTAAATGACAGATGACCCTTTCTTTGATTTTTCCTGGGTTTATTAATTATGATTTTTCAAATCTTTTCCATAAAATGCAATTTAAAATGTTGATACCCAATCTACCAGACCAAACACACAGACACACACACACACACGCATATATGCGTGCACTCTCAACCAGAACACAAAATTCCCAGTCTATAATTTAGTATTTTTTTGAAGTAAGGTAGAGAGACTAGACTAGAAGTTTAAATTTAAACCAGACAAAACTATAATGGAAGTTGAATCTGATAAGATACCTATTTCAAGCAGCACTTATTTCTCAGCTGGAGTCTATATTTCAAGGTTGGCTGTATCGAATTTTCTTTCTGTGGTTGGATTCCTGCATCCACAAGGCAGGTATTCCAGATGCTGCAAACGAAGGCCCCAAGGGCTCTGGGAATCCCTGTGGCTGGAGCAGAAAACCCAGCACAGAGAGAAAGAATATGTATTTGGAAATTCCATGACTGTTGATTTGTCAGCTGTCCTGAACTTCATGTTTGCTGACCTTGGAAAGGAATGTTTATGAAACGGAAGGAAGCTCAAGTGGCTGTTTTCTCCATATCGTATCAGAATTCTGCTACCACACAGAGAAGTTCCAAGGAAGGCCCAGACAGGATAACTTTACATTTACCTTGGGTAGACTTCCCTGATAGAATGTATGACACTCAAAGATAATCTCTGTCATATCACCAGCTCGTACAAAATTAAGAAGCAGACATCTTAGGAATTAATACCATAATTAACATTTCATAATATTAAAATGTAAAGTGTGTGAAAAAAAGAGTGCATGACAGCAAAGAAACAGGAAATGATGCCCCATTCAAAGGAAGAGGATAAAAATCCAGAAAAACACCAATAAAGAATACCAGAATGTGGATATCACAAACAAATTTTTTTTTAACAAAGAAGTTACCAAAAAAAAAAAAATGATCTTAAAAATGCTCAAGGAGGGGTTGCATAGGTAGCTCAGTGGTAGAATTCTTGCTTGCCATATGGGAGATCCAGGTTTGATTCCCTAGCCCATGCACTTAAAAATAAATAATAGCTTTCAATAGACACTTCCGGGAAGATGGGCAAATAGAAAAGCTCGAGATTAGCCCTGTTCCATGGAAAAATTAGAGAGGGGACAGGAGGGCAACTGAGACAGCAATTCAAGAGTGCAACTGACCTGGGAGAGCCTTCTGCATCACACAGGGCAGCCTCGATTGCAGAGGCCGAGGAAACTGAGAAGCAGACAACTGGAACCTGGTGCAGAGGCACAAAGCCTGCAGGAGTACACGGACAGGAGCCGGTAGTAGGAAGTAAGCCAGGATGCATTCCTTGGGTACGCTACCCTCACCAGTGCAGCCCCATGATGCACGACTGATCCCACACCCCACACATTTGTCACCCACTTCCATTACCTGCACTCTATGTGCTCCTGCCCCACCAGCCCCCTGTGTGCATACCAGTCCCCCACCCCCACCCCAAGTGCAGCCCAACCCACCTCTCCTGCACCCTTCTTGAGCACTATCTCCCCTTCCCTATTCCCTACAGGCTATTACCAGCACATAAAGGCTATAGACACCGACCTCCATACCCTGGCTAAACCCCTCCCCCTGCCCATAGTGTCATACAGCCTCACCTCACCTCCCCTGAGCTCTGAGCATCAATTTAAGGCACTCCTAGTCCCGTGCATGCACATGGGTCCCCAATCATGTCCATCAGCTCTGGGGACTTCAGTTTACGTTTGTCCTAGAACCGTGCATGCACATGACCCTCAGTCTACACTTCCTGGCTCTGAGAAAGTGCTGATCTGCGCTGGGCCCCTAACCCTCAGTGGCTAACACTGAGCTGCTGCCACAGCTCTAGGGGCTCCACATCCTAGACCACTGCACACCAGGTTTACACCTGTACAGCTGTGCACCTGTACAGCTACATCCTCCCTGGCCGCTGGGCACCCACGTTCACAAGCAGCAGCATAATATCCCCAACCTGCGCCTATAGTGGTCCAGAAACAAACCACAACAGTGTTGTGCCCCACCCCGTACCCTGCTCCCTGCTGCACATCCATCCTGCAAATATAAGGCCTTAGACTACTGAAAGAAATCAACTCCCTAAGTAAATCAATCAAGATATTTACATGCAGGCAGCCATGGTGGCTCAGTGGCAGAGCTCTTGCCTGCCATGCCCGAGACCCGGGTTTGATTCCCAGTGCCTGCCAATGTAAAAAAAATAAATAAAATAAAAAAAATAAAACAAGATATTTACATGTGATGAAAACAACAGAAGATCACTAAGCATATCACAGTGCAGACAGATATAATCAAGCCTAATGATCAAATTAAAATACCAGAGGAGACACAGATATTGGAATAACTAATCAGAGATGTTCATACAGCTCTACTTATGAAATAAGTGGGATGGCAAAGACATAAAGGAGATCAAGAAGACAGTAGAGAAGCATAAAGAGGAATCTGAAAGAATAAATAGAAAGTCTGCAGACATCACAGAGATTAAAGACTCTGCTGAACAAATAAAAAACATACTAGAGGCATACAGCACCAGATTTTAAGAGACTAAAGAAAGAATAATTGATATAGAAGACAGGATTACTGATTTCAAAGACTCAAAAAACAGCAAATGGCAAATAAGATGGAAAATTTTGAATTGGATCTCAGAGAAATGATAGACAAAACAAAGCACACAAATATAAAAGTCATTGGTGTCTCAGAAGGAGAAGAGTAAAGGGCTAGGAAGAGTAGCTGAGGATATAATGGGGGAAAACTTCCCAATCCTTATAAAGGACATAAATATCCAAGTCAAAGAAGCTTAATGAACTCCAAACAGAATAAATCCAAATAGGCCTTCCCCAAGATACATACTAATCAGTCTGTCAAATGTTTAAGAGAAGCAGAAAGTTCTGAAAGTGGCAAGAGAAAAATAATCTACTACATACAAAGAAAGCCACATAGACTGAGTTCAGACTACTCAACTAGCACCCTGGAGGTGAGAAGAAAGTAGTATGATATGTTTAAAATCCCTAAAAGAAAGACTTCCAGCCAAAACTTCTGTACCCAGTCAAATTGTCCTTCAAAACTGAGGGAGGGATTAAGGTTTCCCAGGCGAAGAAATCCTGAAAGAACTTGTCCACAAGAGACCAACACAATAAGAAATACTAAAAGAAATTCTTCTGTATGAAAAAAAGACAGGAGAGGGAGGTCTGGAGGAGGATATAAAATTGAAGAGTACCAGTATGGGTAATTTAAAGGATAAAAAAGAGAAAGAAGGAAAAGAATATATAGATCTGACATATAAAATAAAAAAGATAAGATGGTGGATTCAAGAAACACCTTTTCAGTAACAACTTTGAATGTTAATGGACTAAATTTACCAATTAAAAGATACAGATTGGCAGGATGGATTAAGTAACATAATCCAGCTAGATGCTGTTCACAAGAGACTCAATTTAGACACAAGGATAAAAATAGATTGGAAGTGAAAGGATGGAAAAAGATTTTCCATGCAAGTTGTAATAGGAACTAAAAGAATCAAGTGCTTAGGAATGAACTTAGAGACGTAAAGGGCTTGTACACAGAAAACCACATAATATTGCTAAAAGAAATCAAAGGAGATCTAAATAGGTGGAAAGACATTTCCTGCTTATGGATGGAAGGCTAAATATAGTTAAAATCTCAGTTCTCCCCCAAATGATCTACAGATTCAACACAATACCAATCAAAATTCCAATACCTTACATTGAAGATTTGGAAAAGCTAGTTACCAAATTCATCTGGAAGGGAAAGAGACCCCGAATAGCTAAAAGCATCCTAAAGAAGAAGAACGAAGTGGGAGGATTAACACTGCCTGACTTTAAAACCTTAATATAAAGCTATGGTGGTCAAAACAGCATGGTACAGGCACAAAGATAGAAACATTGACCAAAGGAATCGAATTGAGAGTGTAGAAATAGACTTTATGGTCAGCTGATTTTTGACCAAGCCCCCAAATCCTCCGAACTGGGACAAAAAAGTCTTTTCAATAACTGGGAATGGAGAACTAGATACTAATAGCCAAAAGAATGAAAGAGGACCCCTATCTTCCACCCTTCACAAAAATGAACTCAAAGTGGATCAAACACCTAAATATAAGAACTAGCACCATAAAGCTTCTAGAATAAAATGTAGGGAAACATCTTCAAGACGTAGTAATAGTAGGTAGCCACCTAAACATTACACCCAAGGCACAAGCAGCAAATGAAAAAAAATAGATAAATGGGAACTCCTCAAAATCAAATGCTTCTGCACCTCAAAGACTGTCAAAAAGGTGAACAGGCAGTCAACTCAATGGGAGAAAATATTTGAAAATCACATGTTGGACAAAGGTTTGATTTCCTGTATATACCAAGACATCATACAACTCAAAAACAAAAGAATAAACGACCCAATTATAAAATGGGCTAAAGATCTGAATAGGCATTTTTCTGAAGAGCAAATACAGATGGCTCAAAAGCACATGAAGAGATGCTCATTTTCATTGGCTGTAAAGGAAATGCAGGTCAAGACTACAATGTGATGCCACCTCACACCTATAAGAATAGCAGCTATTGAACAAGCAGGAAACTATAAATGTCGGAGAAGATGTGGAGAAATTGGAACACTTATGCACTGCTGGTAGTAATGTATAATGGTGCAGCCACTATGGAAGACTGTTTGGCAGTTCCTTAGGAAACTAAGTATCAAGTTGCCCTATGACCCAGCAATAGCACTACTTGGTACATACCCAAGTATATAAGAGCTGAAGGCAAATACACAAATAAACATTTGCACATCGATGTTCATAGCAGCATTATTCACAATCACCAAAAGATGGAAACAAACCAAATGCCCACCAACAGATGAGTGGATCAACAAATATGGTATATACATATGATGGAATATTTTGCAGTAGTAAGATAAAATGACCTCCTGAAGCACATGACAAGATGGATGAGCCTTGAGGACATAATGCTGAGTGAAATAAGCCAGACACAAAAGGATAGACACCATGTGATTCCACTTTTATGACCAACATAAAGGTATAATCAGAGGCTTATAATACAGAATATAGGGGATTTAGGGAGACACAGAAGCTACAGATGGGTGAACTATTAGCTAATGAGGCTGAAGTCCAACTAAGGGAATGGATAGGAGTGAAGGTGGTTCTCTAGTGGGTCTATAAGTAATATTACCATATTGAAGATGAACAAGATTGAAAGGGGTTGTATAGACCTACGTATCCCACTGATAAACACTAGAAATATAAATTAGTTCTTGCAAGAATTACTTCAAAGATATGATTTATGTACAAAAAGTGTTTAAGTCCAGGGTACAGGGGATTAACTGTTATTGCATACTGAGGCTATGTTCAAAAGGAAAACATCAGCACTACCACAGCAAAAGCAGAGGGGGGAAGGACAAGAGTTAAGAGGAGGTTTAGATTTCCTATTTGGCGAGGGTGTGTTTATTGGTTTTCTTTTCCTTGGGAGCATTGAAATTATCTAAAATTGAAAGTATTTATGGACTGTGGACTTTGGGCACTGTGCATGATGCCTGATGAATGCAGGTGGCTGAAGGATGCACTGACTGAGAAGTAGATTGGTGAATGATGGTGCATACTTATGAATGAAGGCTGTGCTGCTACAAAAAGGAACAAAGTGATGAGGCATGCAACGATGTGAATGAACATGCAGGACATTTGGTGAGGCAAAATAAGCTAGAAACAAAAGAACAGCAATGGTATGGTCACCTTTAGAAAATGCTTATTAGAAAACAGGGGTCTAGATGTAAGCTTTTAGAGCAGACACATTAAGTCTGAATTGGTGATTATTATTTCTGGATTTTTGAGAGGCTTTTATAAATATATAAATATATATTATAAACATATAAATATATTTTATAATGTATTTTATAAATATCTAAATATACATATTTATAATAATATATTATGTAATAATATATAATACATAATAAAATATTTTATATATATATATGTATAACCTGATATTTAGAGATAAGAATGAAGATGATCAAGTTGGGATTAAGGTAATTCAGAACACAGGAGTAAGGAAAGCGGTGTCTATATTTTAGAACCACACATGCTCTTTGAGACCAAAGGAAGAAAGCTTTATTTGGTCTGGAACTGAAATTTTCTGTAGTGCATAATCTATACCCATCTGTATAGCTCATTTGAACAACTGAAACACAGGGAGCCCAGAATAGGAAACAGGTCCTTTAATCCTGTATAGATTATTTTAATGCCTGGAAACATCCTACAGTACAATGGCAGATAATCAAATGTTTTGGCTAAGTCCCTTGAGGGATGGGAGAAAGAATATAGACCTTTTAAACCTCACCATCAGGGAATCCCCTGATACTGTGTCAAACTTTAAAACACCCAAATCAATAGGCCATACCTTTAATCCTGAGGTTTAATCTTGTGAAGCTTATATAGATACTAGAGAAGCCTAAACTACCTATAGGCATGCCTAAGAGTTATCTCTGGAGGACCTTTTTTGTTACTCAGATGTGGCCTCACTCGCACTAAGCCCAAGTCTGCAAGTGAAATCATTGCCTTCCTCCCTATGTGGGACAAGACATCTGAGGGTGAAAGTCTCCCTGGTGACATGGGAGATGACTCCCAGGGATGAATCCGGCCCTGGTACTGTGGAATCAACAATTCCATCCTGACCAAAATAGGGAAAAGAAGTGTAACAAATAAGTATCAGTGGCAGAGAGAGTTCAAATAGAGTCAAGAGGCTACTCTGGAGGTTGCTCTTACACAAGCTTTAGTTAGACCTTGCTACCTATCATAACCTGCCAAACCCTAACCAGGACCCTTCCAGCCAATCCTAATGAACACCTAGGGCAATATATAAGATTCCACAAGGGTTTTATGTACCAGAGTAACTTTCCAGAAACCTACAACCTCCAGATGGGTCCCTGGTCCAGATTAGCCATGAAATCTAGAGGGCCCAGCCTCTCCAGAACATCAGATAGTTCCATCTTCCTACCCCAATATTAGTGAAAGACCCTTCCAATATGAAAAATTTAAAATGGCCATAGCCCAAACACCCCTAAAGAGAGGGATGGAAAGATCAAAGGTGATGGTGGAGTTACAGTGAAGATAAGATTTAACAAATTAATATGGATGCTGAATCATTAAATTGATATCTCTTTTAGTCTCCAGTATCTCAGAGAAGATAGAGTAAAAACATAAAATTTTGGAATTGTAACACATGTCAAACTCTGAAACATGATCTGCAACTAATTGTGGTGCTGTGCTTTGAAATTTATTGCTTTTTTTATATGTATACTATTTTTAACAAGAAAAAGAAGGAGAAAATTCTATTGTGATGCTAAAACAATATTTAAGCCTGCTAGCCTCCTATATTCTGGAGCAGCTAAAAAGAAAAATCCAAGACAGTGGTATGGTAGTCCATGACAAATTCTGGGATTTGTCCTGAAACAACTTGTTGAAGAGTACTTTGAAAACTATTGCTTTTTTTTTATTTCTTTGCTTTGTATATATGTTATACTATTCAATAAAAAAGTTTTAAAAAAGTAACTTTCAATAAGTGGTGCTGTGAGAATGGGATAATCACATGGAATACAATGAAATGTGACCCCCACCACACAGCATACAAAAAAAAAATGCTAAAGGAAAATATAGAGAAATAACTAAAAGTTATCAGGAAAATGACGAATGCACAATATAAGAATATCAATAAAGAGATATAAATTTTAAAAAGGAACAAAAAAACTGCTGGAATATAAGACCACAATAACAGAAATGAAAAATTCCCAGGAGGATTTCAACAGCAGATTGCAGCTGGCAGAAGTAAGAATCAGCAAACTCAAAGACAAAACACTCTAAATGAGTCAGGCTAAGGAATAGTAAAAAAAAGTAAGAATGATAAAAAGTGAAAATAGCCTAATAAACTTCTTGAACATTATCAACCACACCACTATACACATTATGGGAGCCCCTGAAGGAGCACAAATAGACAAAGAGGCAGAAAGAACACACAGGAATAATGAAAGAGAATTTCCCAAAGTAGCAAAAGATATGAATATGCATGTCCAAGAAACCCAGAGAACAACAAACAGGATAAATTTGAAGGAAAACACACCAAAGTATATGGATCAAACTGACAAATTCAAAGGACAAGGAGAGGGTTCTGAAAGCTGTCAAAGAAAATCAAAGTGCTATGTACAAGGGTGTCTCAATTAGACTGAAGGCTGATTTCTCATCAGAAACCAAGGAGGCAAGAAAGCAATGCGTTGAAATACTTAAAGTGCTCAAAAAAAAAATAACTATCAACCAAGAACTTTATATCCATTATGAGACTTTCCTTCAAAAATGAGGGAGAAATTAAGACATTCCCATATAGTTCCTCACCTCGAGGAACTGCCCAAAAGCAATGCTAAGGGGAAGACTTCAGAATGAAAGGAAAGAAGATAAAGAACTCCAGTAAAGGTAATCATTTTAGTAATTATAAACTCCAGTATTATTCTATAGCATTTTTTGGTTTGTAACTTCACTTCTTACTTTCTATATGCATTAAAAGGAAAATGTATAAAATGTAATTATAAATATATGATTTTCAAATATACAGTGTACAGAGACATAATTGGTAACAAATACAGAAAAAGGAGGGGGGATGTAGGAAAGATAGGATTAATATTGAAATCAACTTGGTTGATTCTAAACTAAATATGATTGTTATATATAGAAGATGTTAAATTTTAACCCTATGGTAACCACAAGGAAAATATATGGAAAATATATCCAGATAAAAATGAGAAGGCAATCATTTTATATTTCAAATAAATGTAAAAGCAGGCATTAACAGAATAATTGTGGGATAAAATGGTATAGGATTTACAAAGCCTAAATAACAAAATTAAAGAAGAAAGTCATCTACTATCAGTAGAGACTTTAAAGGTAATGGATTAAAATTTCCAATCAAAAGGCAGAGATTGGCAGAATGGACAAAAAAGCATATACCAACAATAAGCTATCTGCAAGAGACTCACCTTAATTCAAAGATATATTAGGTTGAAAATGATGGATGAAAAAATATATATCATACAAATAGTAAAAAAAGAGAGATGGGGCTTTAAGTTAATAACAGTTGTGAGGGACAAAGACATTATACACTGACAAGGGGTCAATTCAACAAGAAGCAGCAGCAATTAGAAGTATATATATATGCACCTAACAGCAGAGCCCCTAAATATTGTAAGCAAATACTGGCAGATTTGGAGGGAGAAATTGATGGATCTATATTAATAGTAGGAGAATTTAAATAACACTTTTAGCCATGGTTAGAATATCTAGGCAATAAGAAAGAGTACTAAGAAAGTATAAGACCTGAATAATACTCTAAACCAACTGGTTCTAACAGACGTATCTGGAACAAGTAACTCAACAACAACAGAGTACATATTCTCCTCAAGGGCACATAGATAATTCTCCAGGATACACTATAATGTAGATCACAAAACTAGCCTCAATAAAGGCCAAAATATCGAAATCATGCAATGTAGTTTCTCTGAATACAATGGAATGAAGCTAGTAATCAATAACAGAGGGAAAAATGGAAAACTAATAAATATGAGAAAATTAAAGAAAATATTGTTAAACCCTCTTAACAATGGGCTAAAGAGGAACTCACAGACAAAATTAGGAAAAACTTGAAGCAAATGAAAATGAAAATACAACATATGAAAACTTCAGGGATACAGAAAAGGGAATACTGAGAAGCTAACGTATAGTTCTGAATACTGACATTAAAAAAGAAGAAAGACTTCAAGTCCGGAGAACAAACTTCAATACTAAAAGAAGTGGGAAAAGAAGAGCAAACTAAACTCAGTGACCAGAGGAAAGGAAATAACAAAGATGAAAGCAGAGGTATATGCAATAGGAAAACAAAAAAGCAAAAAATAATTGAGAGAATCAACAAAACCAAAAGTTGGTGCTTTGGAAAGATCAATAAAAGTGACAAATCTTTAGCTAGGCTGACAGAAAAAAGAGAGAGTATACAAACAATGAAAGTCAGAAATAAAAAAAGCAAAAGTCACCACTGAAGTAAAAAGGACTACAGGAAAATACTATAAACACCTACGCCAAAAACCGGATAATCTAGATGAAATGGACAAAATCTTAGATACACAAAACTACCTATACTGAATCAAGAAGAAATAGCTCTCAAGAAGCCAATTACTAATAAAGAGATTGAATTAGTAATCCAAAAATTCCCAACAAAGTAAAGCCCAGTACCAGATGGCTTCACAGGGGAATTTTACCAAACATTCCAAGAATACTTAACTTCAATTATGCTCAAACACTTTTAAAAATTTAAGAGGAAGAAACATTTCCTAATTCATTCTACTAGGCCAATCACCCTCATACCAAAGCCAGATAAATAAACCACAAGAAAAGAAAACTATAGGCCAATATCTTTTATGAATATTTATGCAAAAATACTCAACAAAATACTATCAAACAGCAACCAACAGCACATTAAAACAATTATACACCATGATCAAGCGGGATTTCTCCCTGGTATGTAAGGGTAGTTCAACATAAGAAAATCAATTAACGTAATAAACAACGCTAACACAATGAAGAAACAAATAAACACAAGATCATTTCAACTGATACACAAAAGGTATTTGCTGAAATCCAGCTCCCCTTCTTGATAAAAAATACTTAGGGCATTAGAAATAGAAAGAAACTTCTTCAACATAACAAAGGGTAAAAATGAACAACTGATAACTAAATCCTACTTCCTGGTGAAAAATAGAAAGCTTTCCCACTAAGATCAGGTACAACACAAGAGTGCCCACTGTCACCACTGTTATTCAACACTGAAGCGAATGTTTTTACCAGAGGAATTAGAAAAGAAAAAGAAATAAAATTTCTTCAAATTGGAAGGGAAGAAATAAAATCTTCCCTATTTACAAATGACATGATCCTCCATGCAGGAAATCCTGAAAAATCTACCACAAACCTCCAGGTAATCAAATGAATTGAGCAAAGTGGCAGGGTGCGAGATCAATACTCAAAAATCAGTAGTCTTTCTATACACAAACAATGAAAAAAATCAAAAGCTAAATCAAGAACATAATTCCATTTACAATCGAAACTAAAAGAATCAAATATCAAGGAATAAATCTAATTGAGGATGTAAAGGACGTTTACACAGGAAACTACAAAACATTGCTAAAAGAAATTAAAGAAGAGCTGAATAAACGGAAGGATATCTGTGCTCTTGGATTGGAAGACTAAATATCATCATGATATCAATCCTACTGAAGGTTATTTATAGATTAAATGCAATCCTAATAAAAATTCCAACAATCTTCTTTACAGAAATGGAAAAACCAATCATCAAATTTATATGGAAAGATAAATGGGCCCTGAATACCAAAACCATCTTGAAAAAGAACAATGAAATTAGAGGATTTATAGTTCCCTATCTTAAAACTTATTACAAAGCCACAATAATAAAAAACAACGCGGTATGTGCACAAGGACAGAAATATATAGCAATGGAATCAAAGTGAGAGAATAGAAATAAACCTGTATGCTATGGCCAACTGGTTTTTGACAAGAGGCAAAGACTACTCAGTTGGGAAATAACAGTTTCTTCAACAAATGCTGCTGCAAAAACTGAATCTTCATTTTCAAATATAGGAAAGGTGGAGCCCACTCACACCTTATACAAAAATCAACTCAAAATGTAAAGACTTACATAGAGGAGCTAGAACTATTAAACTCCTAGAAGAAAACTCAGGGAATCATCTTCAGGACCTTTTGTTAGGTAATAGTCTCTTAGACTTTATACCCAAAGAACAAGTAACAAAAGAAAAAAAGAGATAAATGGGACCTCATCAAAATTACAAACTTGTACTTCAAAGGACTTTTATCATGAAAGCAAAATAACCACCTATACAATGGGAGAAAATATTTGGAAACCACATATTCAATAAATGTTAATATCCAGTATATATAAAGAAATCCTACAACTTAACAACCACACACACACAAAAAAAACAACCCAATTTAAAAACATCCAACACACGAGTAGAAATCTCTCCAAAGAAGATACACAAATGGCCAGAAAGCAAATGAAAAGATGCTCAACATCATTATTCATCAGGGAAAGGCAAGTCAAAACCACAATGAGATACCATCTCACACACATTAGATGGCTGCTATTTAAAAAAAATGGAAAATTGCAAGTGTTGGATAGGATGTGGAGAAACAGGTGTAGCCACTGTGGAAGTCAGTTTGGCAGTTCCTCAGAAGTGTGCATACAGAATTATCATATGGCCTGGCAATTCTACCACTAGGTATAAACCCCAAAGAATTGCAAGTAGGAATTTAAACAGATTTTTGCACACTATTCATACTGTCATTATTCACAATAGTGAAATATGGAAGGAACTCAAGTGTCCATCAACCAATGAATGGATAAACAAAATGTGGTATGTTTACACAATGTAATTATTTAGCAATAAAAAGAAATGAAGCTCTGGTTCATGTGACAATATGGATGAGTTCTTGAAAACATCAGGTTGAACGAAATAAGCCAGACACAAAATGACAAGTATTGTATTATCTCACTGATATGAAATAATTAAATAAGCAAACTCAAAGAGTCAGAATCTATAATATAGGTTACCAGGAAATGGAACAGGGTTAGTGTATAGGAAGTTAAGGCTAACGTTTACAGGGCTCCTATTTGGAACCGTGGAAATGTTTTGTTTATGGATGGTGTAATGGTAGCACAACACTGTGAACCTAAGTAACAGCATTGAAAGATATATCTGAAAATGGCTGAAAGAGGAGACGTTAGTTTGAATATATGGTAACAGATAAAATTATTTTTTAAAAATCCTTGGAAATGCATTACATAGAGAACCCTAAGTTAAACCATGGACTATGGTTAATTTTAAATTTAAAATTTTGAACACACAATTTTAAAAAAGTGCTTTCATTAATTGTAACGTATGCTCCACACTAGTGCAAGCTGTGAATAATAGGGTGGTAGTTTAGAATCCGGCATTTCATGCATGATTGTTTTATTAAATCCACAATCTAATGAAGAAAAAAAACACGAGATACCATTACATATTTTCTAGAATGTCTACAATGAAAAACAATGAAAAATACTATATCGTACAAAATGTTGAAGAGCTAACGGAACAACATATGACCCAATAATCATACTCCTAAGTATTTACCCAAAATAAATGAAAAATATATTTATGCAAAATTTGTTTGTTTTTGTTCACAGCAGCTTTTTCACTACAGTATTAAATTGGAAACAACCTGAATGCCCATCAAGTGATGAAGAGATAAACAATTTGCTTTATCTCTATGTAATAGTACTCGGCAGGAAAAAGGAACGAACTAATCCATACAACAACATGGATGCACATTAGGCGAAGTGAAAGAAGTCAAACATCAAAGACAACACAAAGTATGATTCCATTTATATGAAATTCTCTAAGAAGGAAACGATAGTGATAGAAAACTGAAGTGATAGAAATCTGTGCCACCTAAGGGCAAAGGGGAGGAAATGAACTGCAAAGGAACATGAAGAAACCTTTGGAGGGATTAGAAATATTCTTTATCCCGATTGTGTTGGCAGTTATATTAATGTATTTTTCAAAATTCATCAAACTACATACTTAAAAATTGGTAAATTTTATAGGATTTAAATTACATTTCAATAAAATTAAATAAAGAAAAGAAGAGGGGTTGGGTTTAGGATTTCTAATATGCCTTCAATCTATAAAGTATGATTCTTAGAAGGCATGAATCTTTTCTAATGGGAAGTTTGCATGACTCTTCCCATGGAGAGAGACTTTATCTTTATTATACTGGACAGTAAACAAATGTGTCCTCTGCTCATCCCAGAGGCACAGCCTCTTCCTTCCATGGCTGTTCAATACGTAGACATCCTTGAAGAGATAGTCTGGAACAAAGGCAGTCAGTGTCCTTGTTCACATGAAACGGCAAAAATGTGAGACCTGTGGAGAACTGTATCTCCACACCAATCATCTAATCCTTTTCTAAGATTCCATGGAAATGGATCTAAGTGTGGCATCAAAACATCTAAGTTCAAAACCCGGCTGCCATTGTAAATCTTGACAAAACCAGACTGCCAGATAATGTCCTTGGGCAAAGTACTCATTTTAGTCTCAGTTTCCTTGTCTATAAAAGTAGAATAGTAATCTCTGCCTTAAGGTTATTGGGTGAGTCAAGTAAGACAATATATTTTAGAGTGTCTTGAAGCCCTGAGAGACTAGACCCACCATGCATTTTCTAATAATGCTCCTTTCTCTTTTATTGTCAGGTTTACTGATCTTATCTCTTCTTAAGGGCAGAGCCCATGCATTTCTACCTCTTTGTATTCTCTACTGAGCTTAGCACAACGGTGAGCATATAGTGGGTATTCAATTAACTCTTGACAGCTGCCTAATTCACTGGATAAATAGGTACAATTGAACTCATTCAAGATTCCACAGCCTCTTTTTTTGCTCTTATGATTATCCCTTCCCAAGCATCTTTAAAATGGAAAAAAAAAAAAAAAGTCCAACAGTATTATCCCTAGCTTATTTTACTGAAGAAGGTACTTTGGATTCTATTCCAGCACCTCTGCATTAGGTCCTTAGCAGATAGAGTAAAGAGCTAAGATGGTGTGCATGCTCAGCATGCTCACCAGGTAAGAAATGTGTCTTATAAATGGTCAGCACTTAGCATGGCGTTCATGTTCAATGGAGGATAAACATGGGATATGAAAAGGTAGAAGAAAAAAAAAATCATCCCTCTGTAATTACCTTTTTTTAATGCTTCAAGAGATCAACTCTGAAGAAGATTCTATAGTTATTTTCCAACATGAGTGATGGTAGAGGAGGGGGGCTAAGGGGAAAAGAGGCTAGAAAGAGAGATCAGAACTGAACCATCTGCTGTGGGTGCAGTGATGGTGGAAGTTATGGTGATGATGATAATGATGGCTGAGAGTGATATAATATATTGACAAATCATATCTCGCTCAGAGGGAACTTCTAAAGTGAGTACATAAAGTGAAAGACATAAAGGATCAAAGCTACTCCTGGAAAACAACTCAAGAATGTGCCATGCTAAGTACCAAAATATTGCTCCTAATAAAGTCAGCATAGCTAGATTTCCTCAAATGAGCATCAAATGATATAGGTGGTTTGCCATCAGGGATCATGTTGTTCTTTTAAAAAAATGCATTTTTAAATTCTATAGTCTTCATAAGATGTTCACAGTGGGAGATGCATTTGAGTCCAGAAACCGGTTGAGCAAAAGCAGATCCCTGTCTCCTATCACTCACTCCTCACTGAGATTAAAATGACAGGCAAAACTTTCTCTCCTTCCCGCTCTCTTCTCCACAGCTATTAAATCCAACTAAGTTAAATGGCAATGGGGTGACACGCTGCTCTATAAAAGGTTCTAATTTCCTTTCTCCATATTCTCAACTTCCCATTTCCATTTCTCATTTGGACTGCCTAAATTCTCATGAAAAATACTGGACACATCTGCAGACAGCTTTTACACATATAAGATATATCTAAGTTTGATACAAAAGAAGGACATAATAAGTCTTTTCTCTGTTATGTGATTAATGTACTCTGAGGTTTAGGAAAAAGCCAGTAATTGGGAAAGTTTAAGAGGACGTTGGATGAATTCATTGCTGTCAGGGACAATTCACCGTTTCACTGATGGAGCCAGCAGCAGCCCTTCCGAGATCAAGAAACAGCCATAAATCTAAGCGGGGAAATATCTGAGTTTTGCTAGCGCGTCACATAAAATATCTCTTCTCAGAGCTAGAGGTATTTTTCAAAACTAAGTTACAGCCATGGCTATGAATATAACCAGGCTTTTTCCAGAATAAGTACTAGAAACAAAATTTTATAAGACTCCAAATTTCACCTTTCTTGGAAATTCTAATATCCAGCAAGGACTTGTCTTTGAGTTCATAAACATATCATTTGTTTGATTTTCTTCCAAATTTCCATTAGGATAAGATTGTGCCTCATTGCAGTTGGATGTTAAGTAGAACATTGTAAACTGAGGAGGAACAGCTATTCCCCTTGAACAGATGGCTGAACTGGAGGTCAGTGGCCTGCACTGTCTCCCAGGTGTGTTTGATTTGGTCTACACCAAGGTGGCCTAAGCAGAGTATATAAAATGTTTGAATTAATTACAATATTAAGAAATGGATATTGCATCTTAAAATACAGATCTCCAGCTTCTCCTTAAAGAAATAGGAAGACCTTGCAATGCTGGGTTGATATCACTGCCAGGCAGCAATCAGTCTGCCACAGTCACTAGATGCTGTTTCTCAGGTGCTGAGGCCAAGTATCAATTTCTATGTATCAACGTGTTGTTACTTCCTATAACATTAAGCAAAAAGGAAATCAAAAGTTTTGTACCTTTGCGTGTTCCAAAAGTGTGGGGGAAGAAGGAGTCGGAGTAGGCCATGGTTCACACATTAGGTTATTTTGTTGGCACCTGTGAACATTTGAGGTTGCTATAGCTACCTTTAAAGGTCACCTCCTTCAGGAAGCCTGTCTTACTTTCCTAAACTGGCTCCAACATTTGAAATGCTCCCTACCAGCAATTTCTTTTAGATGCCAATGCAACTGAGATTTTAGATGCAACATTTTAATAATCTTTGCATAAATCATCCTATAACCATTAAATTTAAAAGAAAAGCACTTCTACTGTCTTGGGTAAGTTTGTAGCCTCTCGACTAATGATCCACTCCCAATAATTCAACATAAACGGTGACAGTCTGCTCAGAGCACTATTTACTTTTCATTTTCATTTGAGAACTTAGGGAAAAGTAAATAGGCACAGTTACTACCTCTAATATGCAACCCTCCGAATGAGGATAGGTTTTCCTGCAATAAAGTAACTCTATCATTGGTACAACAAAATATAATTTACCTCACCAGCCCACAGAAAAAGTATTTTTTCCTTATTGAAAGGATCTGACTTTTTCAAAAGATTAAAGATGATTACTGTAATATTTCTGAAGCAAGAGGGAAAAAGAATAAGGAATCAACATTGCTTCTAGCATGGCCATGGATTTAAAATGATTTGATTGTTCCAAGGACATTGTGCACAATATTAAATGACTCTAAAGCAGCAACAGACTTTCCATATTTAATATGAGTCTTTGAACAAAATTCAATTTTAGGGACAGTATAAGGTCAATACCAGTCAATATGCCAACCCTTTTTACATTTATTTTAATCTCATCTCCCAGCATTGTCACAATCTTGCCTTCTCCCCACCTCCATATATAAATTGTGTTGACTCTTGAACCTAAGCTCACTTTCTCTCTTGCCTTAATTACCTTCCTGTGATAAGGAAATCACTTTCTATTTCCACAAAGTAGCCCTTAGGGCCACTTTGCTTTTTTTCCTTCCCTGCTCTGTCCACTTAAGTAATACTCTTAAATTATCCTTCCATTCTTCTTTTCTTGTTCCTGCCTCCCTTCCTCCTTCCCTTTCTTCCTTCCTTCCTTTTTTCTCATATTTCTTGTCCCCACCTCTCTAAACAGTTTAGAAAACATGCTTATTCCATTCAGTTTAAGACATTAAATATACATCTACTGTATGTTCCAGCCACCCAACTCCTATGAATTGGTCTAAGAGAATAGAAAGCCTGGGTTCATATAAAGATTTGTACATGAATGCTCACAGCAGTTTTATTTGTAATCATCAAAAACTTGAAACCACCCAAGTGCTTATGTCAACAGGTAGATGGACAGCCAAACTGCGGTGTAGTCACACAATGAAATACTACTCAGCAATGAACAGCAATGAACTGCTGCTACGTGCAACAACACAGATGAACTGCAAAATAACCATGCTGGGTAAAAGAAGCTGAAAAAAATAGAGTGCATACTGTATGATACCATTTTTTAAAATAAAATTCTGAAAAATGTCAGGTTATCCACAGTAATAAAAATGTGGATGGGCGGTTGCCTGACAAAGGTGGTTGTGGTGCAGGGAGGGAGAGGAGG
The DNA here is from genome assembly GCF_023851605.1 of Tamandua tetradactyla. NCBI lineage: Eukaryota > Metazoa > Chordata > Mammalia > Pilosa > Myrmecophagidae > Tamandua > Tamandua tetradactyla. The sequence goes on along the minus strand of NC_135346.1, from coordinate 36,802,787 downwards.
GTGTGATTTCAAACGGGCACAAGGCAACTTCTGCAGGTGGTGGTTTCACAGATATATTTATGGCAAAACTTATCAGGTTCTATACTTTAAATGTGTTTGGTTTGTCAATAATGCTGTTAAAAATAATGGAGCAAAATAATATTAACAAAAATGCCAAGCCAATATGGAAAGAAAAAAGATTAAGGTAATTTGAGTCATAAGACCTGGGCTCAGAGTGGGCACTCCACCACGTACCAGCTCTGTAAGGAGACTTGGGCCTCCCAGCTTTTCTGAAACTGTGTTCTTATCTAGTAAATAGGGATAATATTTCTTGACCTACTTATTTTATGGGATTATGATGAGCAGCTAATAGAGGAACACATGTAAAAAGGCTTTAAAAATTTTTAAACATTACCCACTGAGTGGTAGCTGTCCTCGCTGGCACAGGCCCATTAATCCAGAGAAACAGGAACTTTCTCTGAGAACTGGTTGAGGAAAGATGGCTGGAGGGCAGAGAGGAACAAACTATAAGGACCAATGGAACCACAGCAAAGAGAGGTAGGTGCCTTTGACAACAGAAAAAAAGACGAAAGGGAAGGAAATGTACAGAGCAGGAACAAAAATGGCAGATCTGACTCTGGGGAACAGGAGAGAAGAAGGAAGAAGCCAGCTGCCACACAGAAGAAGGAATGAACCCAGTGGACAAGGAATTCAGAAGCAGGGGATGAGTCTGGGCCCAGACTGAGGACAAAAGAGCTCTTGGGAACACAGACAGTTTTCCTCACTGTGGCCTGCCTGATCTTTTTGGAACTTGTCACCCACCTGCTCTTGGGAGAAAGACAAAACCCTTTCCATGGCCATCTTCCTAGTCTGGCCGCAGCCTACATCTCCACGCTCACTGCTTATCCCTTTCCCCTGGAACTGTGCCCCTACTCCTTTCTCAGCAGTCACCACACAGACTGCAATCGTGCTGTTTTCTCAGCTTAGACTACTCTGTTCCTTCCAACCCATTAACCCCCCATTCATCCATTAGACCTCTAATTAACTGTTGCTTCTTCAGAGAAGCTGGAGCTGGCCTCCCAAACTAAAGCATATCCTCCTGTAATGCCTTTCACAGCAGCTGGTCCCATGCCTCTGTGGTATGCATCCCCGTTGCATTTACATTGCGATTACTGTTCAGGGCTTGTCCCTCCCACAAACGGGACCTCCATGAGGATAAAAAGCACGCCACTTCTCTGCAGTCCCTGCACCGATCATGGTATGTATCACAAGTAGGTGCTTACAAAAGGTGACGATTGAAGAAGTGAATGCAAGTCTTGGGAGAAAGTGACTTTTTGGAAACTTCAAAAATTAGAGAGCTGCTGATTCGTGAGTGTATGAGACCAATCTAAAAGACAAAAATCTATGATGTGAGCATTTTTATAATCCCCATTTTCCATGTGTCAATGCCCAAGTTCAGAGAGGGAAAGCAACTTGCCAAATATCATCCTGCTTACAGGTGGCAGAGCCAGCATGTGAACTCCAAGATTTGAACTCTTAGCTAGCCTCGTCTTGCCCAGCTCTGAGCTCCAAGTTCCTCAGTTTTAAAAGGGAGGTTGATCCCTAAAGGCCTGTTTAGTTCTAAATTACTTTGATCCCATAATCTTAAGAAAATTAGCTGGCGGTTCCCCAACAAGATGCCCTCATCAGTGGCCTGCATTAACCTCTCAGACCTGCCAACTTGTTCCACCAGGAACAACATGCTATTCCACTTCTCGGCTAAGAACTGAGAAGAATTACAATCCAATTGACTCCAGGGCTAAAAGGAATGCCTGTTTAGCTAACATCAGCAGTGCTGACTCTAAATTAATATTTTGACATCAATCTTCATCTGCCAGGCCAACGCGTGGAGCTGTGTCCTCCCTAGGTGAGCTGGGGATAGCCAGCTTCACGTGGGGGAAGGGTCCGAGCAGGCACAATCTCCCTGAGTCCAAAGAATTGATGTGCCAGTTGGGAAACTGCTGCTTAAAGAGAGTTTCTCCTTTCAAGAGCGCAGCTGTCGCCATCACTGACATCTGGGTCTCCAGTGGGGATGATGTCAAAGTGAATTTTTGCCCATAATCAGAAGTGGTTTGGCACTGGTCCCTCAGTTATCAGAACCCAAGTTAATAATTTACAGGGGTCTGGCAGCCCTGCAACATCCATGCCAGTTGATTTGGCTCATGTCACGATGACAGCTAATCATGATGATAATCTATTTTGGTGTCTGTGGGGTGGGGGAGCTAGGAATTAAATTTTTTGACTGCCTCCTGTGCACCAGACATAGTATCTTATTGAATTCTTACAATAACCCATCCTGGTAAATATTATAATCCCCATTTTATTGATAATGGAACTAAGGCTTAGAGATTCAGCCAGGAAGATGACAGAGCTGAGTGGAATGAGTTCATTCCTGCTCTGTGAAACAAGATAGGGGACAGGGAGAAAATGACCAGGACTGTGGTCCCAGGATGTAAGCAATCAAGCAGAGTCTTTAGGCAGTTTTTGGGAGGAGAGTGACACCTATAAGAATGGCTGCTATTAAACAAACAGGAAACTATATATGCTGGAGAAGATGTGGAGAAATTGGGACACATACACTGCTGGTGGGAATGTGTAATGGTTCAGTCACTGTGGAAGTCAGTTTGGCAATTCTTCAGAAAAATAAATATTGAGTTGCCCTATGACCTGGCAATATCAATACTCAGTATAAACCCAGAAAAGCTGAGGGCAGTGACATGAGCAACATTTGCACACTGATGTTCATAGTGGCACTATTCATAATTACCAAGAGATGGAAACAATCCAGGTGCCCATCAACAGATGAATAAATAACAAAATGTGGTATATACATATGATGGAATACTATGCAGCAGTTAGATGAAATGATGTCCCGAAACATATGATGACATGGATAAACCTTAAGGACATAATGCTGAGTGAAATAAGTCAGACTCAAAAGGACAAATACTGTATGATTTCATTATTATGACTCTGGTAAAGCCTCCAGTGTTTTGGAGCAGCTAGAAGGAAAATTCTGAGAGGAGGGAAAGATAGCCCAGGACAAACTCTGGACCTGATCTTTAGCTGCTTGTTGAAGTGTGCTTTGAAAGTATTGCTTTATTTCTTTGCTTTGTAACATACATATATGTTATATTTTACAGCAACAAAAAAAAGGTTAAAAAAAAAACTATAGGCAGTTATAGTAATGTTAGGATAAAATAAACTCCTGAAATAAAAAATTTGAAAATGTTTAGTAATATAGGTCACTAGTATATCAAAGTTGATATTTACTTGATATTTTACTTGGTATTTTGAGAATGTACACAGTTTTAATAGTTAAGCAAATGGCATTTAAGATAGTGCTTAATATTTGGATTCTAAGAAACTCTGATATTCTGTATCTGTAGATTTTTTCATTCCTTGCTTTAATTTTAAGTTGGTTTATAAAACATATTATACAAACAGGCTTTACAATGATTATTTAGATATTTTATTTAAATATGCCTATGGATAAGCTAACTAAGATATCCATTTTAGGTGGTTAAGATACTCATATGTTAATTATAAAAACACAGTATCTTTATATTTTCCTGAAATTAGGAAAATGTTTAGTTAACATAAGTCATTACTATAGCAATGTTGATATTTGTAAAAACTTTCTACTTGATGTTTTGAGAACATTCACAGTTTTGACAGCTGATCAAATGGTATATAAGTGAGTGTTTAATATTTAGAATTTAAGTATATTTAATTTAAAATATCTGAATTTGTAGATTATTTCTTTATTGTCTAAATTTAAAATTGGTTTATGAAACTTACTGTGCAAACAGGTTTTACAATGATAATTTAGATGCTTTATTTAAATATGCCTATGGATAGGCTAACTAAGATATCATTTCTGGTGATTATAAGTATAGTGTTTGTTTTCTTAAATAAAAATACTAAAAACAAAAAATAAAAACGATTAGATTCAAATCTCAGTTTGTCTGGCTTCAGGTCTGCCTGCTGTCTATGGGTTTAAAAAGCATAACTTGGAATGAAGTTTTGACAAAAATTTTACAAAGACATACAAATTTAGTTATATCTTGACATATATTTAATGAACACTTTCACTGAAAAGAATACGATTAAACCAGTGCTATACAAAGCATGGTCTGCAGACTGGTGCCAGTCCATGAACTGTTTGTTGCCAGCCTTCTGGAGAAAGTACAGAAATTAAGAGTAAGCATCTAGAAACACGAATAACAAGTTGACATTGCATGACATTCAAGCATGTGATCATATAATTCATTGTAATTCTATTTTAAATAAGTAATGATCCACGATACATAGGAAATAAAAGCTTTTCAGTGGTCTTTCACTTGAGATAGGTTTTCGAGAAGCACTGAATTAGATGGGCCCGGGGGTGGGGTTTCATGGGGGTTTGACTTTCTTGTACCATGATGAGTACTGTGTCAAACTCTGGGGTAATAAGGGCTCTTAGAAGCTCAATGTACAAGGCTGCTTCTTGTACTAACTGTATGACCTGGGGTAGACTGCTTAAACTCTGATGTCTATAAAGAGGGAAAATAATGGCATTAACATCCTGGGATTCCTGTGAGAATCAAATGGAATTATCCATATGAAGAACTTAGCAAAATGCTAGGCATAAAGCAAGCAGTCAAATGCAGATGCTGGATTTACTGTTGCCATTATTATTATTTCTCATCTTTTCTTGATGCCTTTTCTGCCATTAGAATTTATTCCTTTGGGTTAAGCGACCAGGCCTATTTTGAAATGCAAATTCCTTCTTAGAGAAGGAAGTTATTTAATCATATCAGCTCAACATATCATTTATTAAGGGCCTTTTCCAGAAGGGGAGCATTAAATCAGTCATAACAAGGAAAGATAGGATGAAAAATGGAAAAGACTTCAAGAGGCCATGGAGGGTGGGCAGGTGAGAAAGAGATCATGAACGTGGTCTGTAGAGACTAAATTTGGTAGGGAAGAATCTTGAAATGAAGAATTCTGGAGGCATGACAGCTAGGGATGGGGCTAGGTTATGAGCTGGGAGAGTTGTCTTAAAGAAGGCAAAGAAGAGAAGACTTATTCAAATCAGCAGCACAGAGCTGCGCTGCCTGGGTTTAAATCTTGTCTTTGCCATTTAATAGCTGTGTGATTCTGGACAAGTATCATTACCTTCTTATGCCCCAATTTCTCTATCTATTGAATGGGGATAATAGTAGTACCAACTTCTAAGAGTACTTGTGAGAAGTTAATGAGGTTATACACATATATTATAGCATTCATATTGCTTACAGCAGTGCCTGTAACATAGTAAAAGCTATAGAATTATTTGCTAAAATTATTAATATTTCAATATGCTTGTTCAGAGTTTGTCCAAATAGACAGGTAGCCAAGAGAGAAGGGAAGAAGGAAAGTGGTGATTGCTTGGAGAACAATATAATTAACAAAATATGAGATTTCCAGATGGTAAGATGGAAATTTCATTTTTGCCACTGAGCCCTCCCCACCAAACAAACAAACAAAAAACTGTCCATCAGTAACCAGGCTTATAAACTGATATCTTACTTGACCTAGCATTAGTATTTGACACAATCGATCACTCCTTCCTCCTTAATTTACTTTCTTCACTTGAATTTCATATTCTCCTTGCTTTCCTTCTATTTCACTTTTCAGTCCTTCTCACTCTCCTTTGCTGGTTCTCACTCTTCTGTCCAATATTTAATATTAGAGTAAACTAGGGCTCAAATATTGGTCCTCTTCTCTTATCCTTCTACACTCACTTCCTTGGTTATTTTATCCAGTCTTATGGTATCTACATGCCAGATTATTTCCAAATGTATTTCTCCATTTCAGATGTCTCCCTAGAACCCCACTCACATTCCAATTGCTTACTCGAAATTCTTTTTGAATGTCTGCTAGACATCTCAACTAAACATTTCCCAAATGGAATTACCTATCTTCTCCCAACCCCTTTTCATTCCACCTGCCATGGCCACAGCCTTCCCCATAATAGCAACTCAACTTTCCAGTTGTTCAAGCCAAAAAATTTTGGAGTCACCTTTAACCCTTCTCATTCTTCCACAAGTCACAGGAAAACTTATTGGCACCTCTTTCTGAATATCCAGAATCTAACATGTCTTGTAAATGTCACAGCTACCACCGCATTCTGAGCCACCATTCTATCTTAACTGTATGACATAAATTCTAACTGGTCTCTCTGCTCCATCCTTCACCTCCTATATTCAACTCTCAACTAGCGGCTAGAATCACTTCCTTGCTAAAACTCTGGAGTGTCTCCCCTTTTATTCAGAGTAAAAGCCCACATGCTCACAATGTTGATAAGGCCTTACATGATCTTGTCCTCAATATCTTTCTATCCTATTCCCATATGACTCCCTCTCTCCCTGGCTCACTTTACTCCATCCACGTTACTTTCCTTGATGTTCTTCAATCCTGTCTTACAACTTTTTCAGGGGCTAGCCTCTCTGTCTATAGCTCTCTTTCTGAAGAAAACACATGGATAACTTCTAGTCTTTGCTCTAATCATAGGGCTGCCAGATAACATACAGAACACCAGAATTCCATATAAACAACTATATGGAACATTCAATATTTGGGACAGATAATATTTGAGACATTCAACGTTCGTGTACTAATGTATTATCCTAAAAATTGCTGGATACTTTTCTCAAATTGAAATTTAAGTAGTAGCCTGTATTTGTATTTGCTTATCTGGCAACCCTACTCAAGTGTCATCTTATCAAGGAAGTCTACCTCATCCTTCCTATTTCAATTGCAAATCACCCCTTCCACAAACCCTACTCTCCTTTTTCCCCCCTTGATACACAATCTAACATGCTGTATATAATTTATTTATTTATCATATTCACTGTTCTCCTTCTGTCTCCCTATGCTAAGAATGTAAGCTCCACAAAGGGATAGTATACTGACATATCCCAAGCACCTCAAACACTGCCAGCACAAGTGGGTGCTCAGTAAATATTTGCTGAATAAACAAATATAATAAGGGATTAAGATTTATTGCATACCTACAAAAGAGCAGGCATTGTAGTAGGTACTTAGGAGGCTCCCAAAAACTTTGTATAGAAAATACTCTTTTTCACAGTCAAGTTTCAGAGATGTTTGTAATGTGTCTAAGGTCACGCAGCTAGTAAGTTTCACTTCTGGTATATGAATCCAGGTCTGCAAAAGTTGACAAGCCATTCTATTTCCATTCTACTGAGTAAAAATCAAATGGATTTTGTCAAGAGGAAATTCATTCATCATTCATTCATTCATTCATTTATAGGGAGAATTTTTAGAAGAGCTTTATTTGGTGTGTGAAGCACATTTAATTAGTGAAAACAATCCTCAGATGGTTGTTCCTGGTTTTCACTAAATGTCATTTTGCAGATGTACAGGATATACAGATGCTCACCACAGCTCTGTTTCCCTGCCCTATATCAAAGCCACCTTGATTCACCTGCTTTTTCTCATGCTCAAAGAACACATTTGTTAAATTGTTCGAAGATGTCTCCAAGGTACAATTTTGTTTTATAGTCACTGTCAACCCAAACCATTTAATGTTAATTTCTTACATCCTACTGCACTGTCAGCTCCCCTAAATCGTCGATATTTATTTCCAAACTAAATGTGCATTTATTTGTTGACATTTTTATTAAATTAGACTGTAATAAATCTGCCTGAGTTTATATCTATTTTCCCTCTGTGCCCAAGAATTCAAAGTAAGTTGATATGTCTATTAACTGGGTGACCAATCGCCCAGAGCAACTGATGAAGGGTAAATGTTGTGATGTCAAACCATGGGGAGCACCACCTCTTAGCGTTTGATCTGGCATTGGTTCTAACAGCTACATCCTACACAATCTGTTGAAAGAGGCACCTCCAGAAAAAGAGGACATTGCCGTCCACCCATTAGTCATTCAGAACTTGGAAAGAGGAGTAGGATACCAAGAGAAACTTTGACAAGTGAGTGAGGAGCCTGGAAAATGATCACAATCTCCTATGCCTAGTCATCAAGTGTAACAGAATGATTAAGAATGTAGACTCTGGAGAAAGATCAAAGTTTGAATCCCAGCTCACTGACTTTCTAGCTGTCTAATTTTGGGCAAGTTACCTAACCTCTCTAAGTCTGAAATGTCATCTATAAAATGGGGATACTTATAACACTAACGGCATAGGGTAATTATGAAAATATAATGACATAATGCACATAAATTCCTTAACATGGCATCTAGAATAGTGTAAATGATCAAAAAATAGTGCATGTCAACCACTATCATTTCCTTTCTTTGTTCCAGATTCCAGTCTCTTCTACAAGTCTCTGTCTTGTCTCTGATGTCATTGTGCATAGGAATTTCCTGAGCTGTCGGCATGGGAGCTGTGATGCAGAACTGTGAGCAAGCCAAGTTAAACTTAGAGTGGCTTCTTTCATATCCAGGCCAAGATATTCCCATTGCAACTGAGAGAATCCTGGGAAGTTCCAGCTACACAGAGTATTAAAATGGACCCAAACTTTGAAGCTAGAGGATCTCCCTAAGAGACCCTATGATTTTGCCAAAGAGTTGCAACAGTATGGGCAAGCTGGTTTAATTTCTCTGAGACTTAGTGTGCTACTCTATAAAATGGGAATAATATCTTCTTGGCCTTCTATCTCCCATGTAATTTCTTAGTATGCTGGAAAGTGTTGGACAGATGGTCACGAAATTTTTTTCAGCAGTCTGGGTTTTAAGAGAAATGAGAGAAGAAAAGTTTTCAGATTTGAGAATCGAAATAGGGGGAAGAATTCCACCTGGAATGGGTGGAGTCACAACTCTATCTAATCAAAAGGTCATACCCACAATTAGATGTGCCACATCTCATAGAGATAATCTGATAAAAAATGTCTACCTACAATAGTGACTCAGGATTAAAAGAAAGGGCTGCCCTTACAAGATAAGATCAGGATTAAAGCATGGCTTTTCTGGGGTACATAAGAGCTTCAAACCTGCACAGTTGGCTTTGGTTCTTGGGGGCAGCAGAATAAATTGATAGAGTCTACCTGGGGGAAGTCACAAACTTATATTACATTTTTAGGGAAACTTCAGGTCTGACCTAGAATGAAAAACACAGTTTGCTGTGACTAGCTTCCCAGGATCTAGGTGTGCAATAATTTCTCAAGTAACTAAACAATATAATGTGCTATCAAAAGTTATATAGAATTAATGCAGCTAAAGAAGCATCAAATAGCCATATTAATATACCTTGTACCAACAATGAAGATATGATTGATGAAATAAAAGATTTGGCTTCTGTATATATAGCTAAGGTTTGAGTCATTGCCCAGCAAATTACCTGCTTAAAAACAAATGTGAATGTATATGTTATTAGAATAAAAAATTTTGAAAAACAGGACTGTAAAACAGCGAATATAAACAGTTTAACATAAACTATAGACTATAGTTAATAATGCAATTATAATAATGTTTTCTATAGCGGTAACAAAGGTATCACACTAAAGCAAAGTATTAATAATAGGGAAAACTGTGAATGAGGGCGAACACTGTATCTTCTGAGAACTTTATATTTTCTGCATGATTTTTCTATCAATCCATAATTTCTCTCAAAAAACATATGTGCCAACATTAAGTTCTGAAGTCTACACTGTGCACACGATTTCTCTAAAACAAATGTGAAAAAGGAAACTCTAGAATAAAATGCTTTGAGAAGCAGGGTCATACATTGGAAAGAACACTGGATTCAGAGTCAGAAGCCGTGGTGCATGGGACCTCAGGCAAGCCCTGAGCCTTGGTTTCTCCATCCACTAAAGGGTGTTATACCCTTCCAGGGTGTTGTAAGAATCAGAGAGATGTAAGATGTAAGAAAATCCAAAGCCCCACACAAACGTAAAAGCTTGTTGGACACAAAGGAAATAAATTGAAAAGTCAAGATCTTGGTTCCAAAACAGAGTTGAGAGGTTATCCAGGAGATTATTCTTAAGCACTATATAGATATTTATTTTTAGTTTATGATGTATTGGAGTGGGTAGAGGGAAGTATTTAAAACTGTTGAGCTGTTTTCCAGTAGCCTTGATTCTTGAAGATGATTGTATAAAGATATAACTTTTACAATGTGACTGTGTGATTGTGAAAACCTTGTGTCTGATACCCTGGATATAAGGAGTATGGACAGAGGAGTAAAAAAATATGTATAATAAATAAATAAATAATAGTGGGGATAATGGGTGAAATAAATTGGGTAGATGGAAATACTTGCGGTCAGTGAGAGGGAGGGGTAAGGGGCATGAGATGTATGAGCTTTTTCTTTATTTCTTTTTCTGGAGTGATGCAAATGTTCTAAAAAGTGATCATGGTGATGTATATACAGCTATATGATGATATTGTGAGCCATTGATTGTACACCATGTATGGATTGTATATGTGCAAATGTCATTAAAATTAAAAAATAAATTAAAAAAAAAACATTGGTTTCACAGGGTCTCTGATTGTGTGGCCAATTTCTCTTAGGGAACTAAACTCAATTCACATTCCCCAAAGTAGCTAGGTTGTCCTTCCATGAGCCCAAATTGGCCAACATGGCCTTTGGCAATTCATAGAGTTAGAGGGCCAAGAAAAGCCAGTTGCATTCTGTCTGCAAATAGCACTGGGGTTTAGGTCAGAAAACCAGACATGAGGCCCATGTCCACCAACTAATGGGTATGAGACTTTAGATCTATGTGGGTAGAAGTACCTCATGTGGAAAGTGGAGGCAACCCTGACCTACCTAACAGGGTTTGAGCAAGCTACAATGAAATAGAGTATACAAAGATGACTTATAAACTGTAAAGAACTCTATGATATGAGAAAATACCATCACTAACATCCTAAATATTTTTTTAAGAACTCAATAGAAAACTACTTTACCATTTCTTCCCCATCCTGTTCTGGTTTCCTTTCATTTTATTTCATTCCTTTTCTTCTTTTATCTACTCTCTTTTCTTCTTGCATTTAGCTTGGCTTGCTTCCATTGTAATTTATGAAAGCGAAACATCCAATGAACATATTGAAATACTGCGTCCTCCAGTGACAATGGGGATCACTTTGATTATCCATAACAACTTTTCTAGGCCCTCTGTCCAAGATATATTGCATTTTTCCAAACTTCTCCTTGAAGCTTATTTTGATCTTGTTTTAATTGATTTGCATATTACTGAATTATTAGTCTGTCCCTTGTAATAAAATCCACGCCATGACCTATCACCCATAAATGGGAAGGCCCAGCCTCCTCTCTGATCTCACCTCCTGTGCTGGTTTGAATCTGTGGTGGTCCCCAGGAAAGCCATGCCCTTTAATCCTCATTCAATATTGCTGGGTGGGAACATTTCAATTGTTTCCATGGAGATGTGACCCACACAATTGTGGGTGGTAACTTTTGATTAGATGATGTCCATGGAGGTGTGTCTCCACCCATTGAAGGTGGAGTTGCTTACTGGAATCCTTTAAAAGAGGAAACATTTTGGAGAGAGTTTCTTTTTTGGTAGAGCCATGAGAAAGCCAGCAGATGCCACCATGTTCATCATGTGTCCATCCAGCTGAGAGAGAAATAATGAACTTCATCGGCCTTCTTGAACCAAGGTATCTTTCTCTGGATGTTTTAAATTGGACATTCCTATAGAATTGTTTTAATTGGGATATTTTCTCAGCCTTAGAACTGTAAAGTAGCAACTTATTAAATTCCCCCTTTTGAAAGCCATTCCATTTCTGGTATACTGCATTCAGGCATCTAGCAAACTAGAACACCTCCCACCCCACCCCCTCTTGCTCCAGGCAATCTGCCCTTGTTCATATGAGTTTATAACATGCCAGGCATATTCCTGTCTAGGGGCCTTTACACAGGAGGACATTGACATTTTCTTGCATCTGTAACACCCATCCCCATATTTTTGCAGGGCTGCTTCCTCCCCATCATTCAGCCTCAGCCTAGGACGCACCTCCTTGGAGCAGCCCTCCCTGAGCACTCAGTCAGCAGCAGCACCATGACTATACTACGTTACTCTGTTACTGTGTCTTCATGCCACTTTATGCAAAATCCGCAACATTTATTTATATTAGTGGTTTTCTGCCAGCAGCAACATTGCCACCTGAGGGGGTGCTGGGAATAATGTGGGGACATTTTTTATTGCCACAACAATGAAAGACTCTGGCATCGGGTGGGGCCAAGGATAGTAAATGCCCCACGCAGCCTGTGAGAGTCTGGACAAAGGCCAGTTCCACCCACAGTGGCAATATTTTCCCTGTTGAGAAATACTGCTTTACATCTTATTTTCTAGTGCCACCATTTGAAATGCAAGCTCCTGTGCTGGTTTCATATTGCTTCAATTGTTATAGCAAATTACCACAAACATAGTGCCTTAAAACAATATACATTTATTCTTCTGAACGTCAGAAGTCTAAAATCAAGGCACTGGCAGGGTTGCTTGCCTTCTGGAGGCTCTAGGGGAGAATCCATCTCCTCATCTTTTTCAGCTTCTAGAAGCTACCTGCCTTTCTTGCTTCATGGCTCTTTCCTCGCATCATCCCAACTTCTTGTTTCCATCATCTCATCTCCAGGTAATAACTCTGACATTTTACGTTCTTCTTATAAGGACCCTTTATAGTACATTGGGTCCACCAGAATCATCTAGGGATAATTCCTGTCTCAAGACTCTTTTGCCATGTAAGGTTTTGGGGATGAGGACATGGGCATCTCTAGGGACCCATATCCAGCCTTCCACTGCTCGAAGTGAGCAGGGACCCCATCCGTCTTGTTCAGTGTTACAGCCCCAGAGCTTGGCCCAGGCCTTGGCAGGGAGCAGGTACTCAGAAAATATTGGATTCTGAATTATTGAAGACTAAGTCTGTCATTACTGCAGCCTGATATTGTATCTCTAGCTATGCTCTCATATGCAAGCCGCTACATAAAATAAAGCTGCACTTTAGAACAATGTTGTTGCTTTTCATGGAATAGGGATATATTTCTGTTGAAAGTCCTTTACAACAGGCAGCATTCTACTCAAAACCACTGTTGTCACTGTCAGAATCTGCCCCAACCCTGAACTTTCAGAGTAAATCTTCCCATGAGATACCCTTGGCCATAAATCTTTCTTCTGGTTGTTTATACAAGGAATTAGGTCTAAATGAGGAAAGGGGGTTAATCCTATATGCTCAAATTCATAGCCATATAAGGCCTTATTTTTAAACAATGCACCTAACTCTTGTGTTTGAGGGATTTCCTGTTATCAAGGTTTCCCACTGAGGTTGAATCTAGAGGAATATAACAATATAATGCAGATTATCCTGAAAGCTTAGCATGGGACACAAATTGCAAACCAAAATACTTGCAAGTTTTGTCCTTTTGCATATTTTTCTTGGCTGGAACTGAGAAAAGAATGACATGCTGTAAATTTCCTAAAGCTTGTCTGACAAATACAATTTACAAACCACCCTTTTTTTCTCACAGAGACTTGATACTTACCTCTTTGTCCTTTGTATTCACAGGGGTCAGGGTCTCCATTTTACAGATGAAGATCAGAGAGCAGGAATAATGAGACCATGGAGGCAGCACCAAGACTAGAAATCGGATCTCCTGGCTTACCAGCCTGGCCTCTTCCTTCTCAATTTCCTACAGAAAAAAAAATATGCCATGCTACTTCCAGAACAGGTTACTGTGAGTCCAGGGGAATGTCAGAGAAGGACTCTGCCGATAGAGTTTGCAGAACTTCACTGTAGAACTCAATTATGATTTGAGGGAAATTTGTGTCTTAGGATTCCTTGACCCAGGCCCAGCATAGAAAGGGGTACTAGAACCTTCTGCAATTATGTCATTCTAATCCAAATGAACAAGGCTGCCTTATAGCTAGTAAAGTGAACATTGTGGGGAGGGAGATGTGTGATGTGGAAAGGAGAGGTGGAGAGAATAGGACTAAATCATTGCCTTTATCAACTACCACATGTATAAAGGGAAATTCTCATTTATAGAACAGATTACATTTGCTGCTAACTTCAGCCAGAGCTTGTGACAAGTCAGGGAAGAATTACTCTTCTTTATGGAAATTCAATCTAGTTTGAAGCTAGAAAGCACAGAGTCATCTAAAACGGTAAGTGACAGGCGCAGTAACACTTCAGGAACCCACTCAAGCAAACAAGGTCCAAGCTGCATGCCCGTCTCCATGAGAGCACTTGATGGCAACCCTATCTTGCCATCACCATGGCAGCAGGGGAAATCATTAATGCTTTTACAGTCTTTTCAGGACAGGGGCCAGGAAATAGCCTCTTCAAACTGTGTGTTGTATACCCTTCACAGCTAATTCAGACTAGCACACTCATCCCGGGGACTGAGGGCACTGTGCAGAGATGAGGGGGTTGGGAGAATTCTCTCTCATACCCAAGGCCTTGGGAACACAACACCAGACTCCTTCGTAAGATAGCGGTGGCCCAGGGGAGAACGCACCCACAGAGATTTAGGGTGCCCAGCTTTGTGTCTTTACTATAACATTTCCATAGCTTTTAACTTTTGAAAAGACATTTCCCCTGTCCAGAATCCAATTCCTTGTTTGTCCAATCAGGGAGTTGGTGGGCTCTGGTGGCTGTTGTTGTTTCATCTTTTCAGAATGCATTCTCATTTCCACCCTTTGTGTTTTCTTCCCTTCTCCATGTTCTAATGGCCTACACGTTCTCCACTCCACCCCCACCCCCAATGCACACACATCCTTGACCTCAGAGGGACACACGAGGCAAAGGCTAGGTCAGTCATAGCGTCCCAACCCCTGGCCAGTGAGGAATTCAGAGAACAGGACCCTGGCCGAGCCAATGAGACAGCTCGGTTGCTTAATCCGACTCCACTCCTTGCTAGCTGTGTAAACCTGGACGTTTTACATAACTTCTCTAAATGCCATTTTTCTTTTCCGTATAGATAGTAATAGTGCCTCTCATAGAATTGTATGACAATGCTTAATGAGTGTAAAGGCAGTAACACAAACTAGGTACACAATGTTAGCTCTACTACTAACTATTATTATTTGCTTGTATTATTATGAAAATGTTGAGACAGAAATCTCTTTGGGGATTAAAAACTGGTGGTATGAATACCTCGTAGTATATTGATACCTTGTATTATATTATGACAGCCAACATGAACGCGGTATACCTACTTACAACCAGATGGGTAAATCTTAACAACATGACACTGAATGAAAAGAATAGGTCTCAGCAGATAACCTTTTTGTAAGTAAAATAAATTTTAATTAAATAACATATATTTTAGGAATATGTAGGAATGCGATGATACATAGGTACGTAGTAGATAAACTGACAATAGATAGAAACAGGAAAGATGAATTCAAGATTCCAATATAGTTTCCTTTGGATGGAGGGAAGCAGGAGGTCAGAATTGAGAATCTCATGGATAGATGTACGTTTTTATCAGTATTCTCATTTCCAATCTATTAGCAATATAAAGAGTGTGTCATAAGCCAAGGATTATAATTAATCTAATTAATTTTAAGGTCATTCTTTGGTTACATTTTTTTTTTCAAACAAATATAGATCTAACTTTGTGTACCTGGGGTTCAGGAAAAAAATAACAGGAAGAATATTAATGACAGAGGAAAGGGCATTTTTGAAAGGTCTCTGTTCCCTCTTTCCTCTCCCATCTTCACTTCAAGTCTGGATTCAAAGTGTGTATGTATATATATATATATATATATATATACATTTTGGTAAATAAGGGAGGGGAGTCTGGAGAGCAAGTCAGATGTTGCAGGGAACATACCATTTAGGGACTTTTAGGTCATATGGACTTCAGCTTTTATCCCAAATGCTGCAGGAAGCTACAGAAGCATTTAAGAAGAGAGACATGATCAAATTTAGATTTTAAATGGTCACCTTGCTGCTGAATGAAGAATGGATTGGGGAGGGAGGAAAGAAGGCAGCAGGAAGGGAAGCAGAGAGAGGAGATAAGAAGTTCCTCTACTTAACCTGACGAGAGAGATCTTAGCTCCTGGAAAGGGCACAGCAGCAGGCAGTGGAGAGAAGTGAATGAATTCACAAAAATGTTGGGAAGCAGAAACTATGTCTTCCATTTTCCTCAACACAGAAAGAATCAATGATGTTCACTGATAATTCTGCATTCATCATGTCAAATGACAAATTTACACACTCACCATTAGACCATAAGTCAGTTCAATTAGGGGAAGCTGCACTTTACTGGAAAAGCCCCAACAGAAGATGTTGTCTTTCCAAAGCAGGCTAACAATGCTAGCAGTTAGAGGCCAACATGCTACAACTTAATTGGGGAAATAACTGTTCCACATACTTATTATAAGGAAAAAATAATGTCATCTCTATAGCTCTTACCCTCTAGTTTATGATTTGGAAACTTAGACGATAGTACAGTACAGTCAATTCTCATTATTTACAGTAGTTACGGTCTTTAAAGTTTCCATAAACACTGAATTAGTAAATACTGAATCACTGCTCGCAGTAGAAATATAGGGTTAGGTTCCCATGAGCCTCTAGTCACAAAATTTTCATCAACCAATGAATATATAGCCTTGTTTTATGTGTACTTAGGAATACTAGAGAGCACTTCAGCACTAGATTTGAACACCATTTTAAATAGTGAAATCACAAACAAAATACAAAAAAAATAAAATAAAAAAGGGAAATGTGGCACTAAACTCTCCATGAAAAAGACAATTGTTGGGGATGCAAGGGTAGTTCAGTGGTAGAATTCTTGCCTGCCATGCAGGAGACCCAGGCTCAATTCCCGATCCATGTACTTCCCAAAACACAAACAAACAAGCAAAATAAACCAAAAATAAACAAACAAAACAAAAAAATTCAACAAATGGTGTTGCAATAATAGGATACCCACACGGAAAAATAATGAAATGTGACCCCACCATACAGCATACTAAAAAAAAAAAGACAACTGTTTACACTCAGAGCTGAAACAAGAAGGCAGAGTGTTGCTTTGTTCAATCACATACATCGGATGACTCCAATATTTTGCCTTTCTGCTCTTATCTGTGAATGACCATAAAAGTGCCATGAGTAATGTTTTTGGGGTTACAAATAAATTTTATCTGGAATAGAGAACCCAAGAAAAATGAAGATCAACTGTAACTGTCAGTAAAATTATCCACGGAAAGATCAGAAAATGTGAAGACCCTCTGATGAGTGGGGAGGCATGTCTCATTATATACTTGCTTTCAGCCAGAATGCTTGGAATGTCTAACAATTTTAATTTTCTATTCAGGTTTTTGTGACAATTAAATCAGACCTTGATGAATTTGGAGGAAAAAATACCCAGCACAGTGATTAGGATTACTAATTAGGAAGCAAAATAGTGGCTTTGATGAATCTGTGCTTGGTTTGTCCCTTAATTAATTGGCTGGCTGCTATTATACTTGTGGTTGATTGGTTGAAACATTCCATTAAAATCCGATACAGTCTGTGTCCTTTACAGAAGAGCCTTTTAAGGATGAGGAGTAAGTAGAAAAGGGGGAGTGAAAGGCAGAAATTTCTTTGTTTGGATGCAGAGGGAATTCCTCGAGCAAGATTCTGAGCATATGTCTTTATCCATGTACAAGGTACCCCATGTAACTCTTGGGAAATTTGCTTTAAAGGCAGTTAACAACTTGTTCACATTGCTAAATGAAAAGGGCCCGTGGTGGTCTTCAAGGTCTATTTCAAACACTCAGTGTATCACATCACACATTGCCATGCCAAATGCTGGTTTGGCACATCTACCTTGCCTCTATGTCTAGGGAAATGGCTTTTGTTATCAATCCAAAAAAATTACCAGGGAAATGTCTCTGCAAAAGATAAAATGCAGGGATGTATTTTTCCTCTAATGTCCCTCTAATTTTTTGGCAACCTTAACTCATTTTGTCCTGAAAAGTCTTGTGACATTGATCAAAACAGCAAATAGTAGCAGCCAAATTCATTTCCCCCCTTTCTGCCCAAGGAGCACATCCTCCTTTCTTGGTATTGGAGAAACGATGGTAGAGTACGCTTAGACTGATCAAATAGTAATCCTCCAAGGACCATATAAAGAAACCATATGATTCAAAACCAAGAAACTGTTAGAGTCATCCATGTCAGGGATCCTACATCTGTATGTCAGTCACCATGAGAACTCCAATCTCTGATTACTATTTTGAACCTGCATCCTGTGCCCAAATAGCAGATCTATTGCTGACTAGGCAGCAAATAGTAAGAAGAAAGGAGGAAAGGACTGTCCAAAGTCAAGCTACTGATCGTTACTGCTGATGCGTATGGAATCCCTGCTATAATTACATAATTTTGAGAGCAGTGAATATCTGCTTCAGTGACAATGGAATTATGATTATTATTCTTGCTTTTCAACAAACCCTCACTGTCAAGAAGAGGGGATTAGAAAGGTAGGAAGTTACAAGATCATATTCTTAATTCCTTAGCAGCTATATACATGGAGACTTTATTCAAAGGCTAAGATTGTCCTGAATTTCAAAATAGAATAAATGAATTATTACCATGGCTTCTTCAGGGTAGGGTGCAGCAGTGTGCTCTGAACTTCCCCTCAAGATTGGAAATGTCCTAACCTTGTATCAGAGACCTAAAAGCCTACTGACCTAGAATGGGCTGGCTAGATAAACCAACTCCTTCTCAATTACATAGTAGCTCCCTATCAGAGAATTTTCCTTAAGTTGCTGTGGTGGAATGAACTGCACAATCCAGTTCGCACATGTTCTCGGCCCACATTCCTATGGATGTGTATCCATTGTAAGCAGGATCTCTGAAAGATGTTATGTTTGTTGAGGTGTGGCCCAACTGAATGAGGTAGAATATTACTCTGGCTTACTGGATTCTTTTATAAGCAGAAGGAAGTTGGAAATTGTGAGAGAAAGCCATGTGAAGGGTCAGAAGCTGGAAGTCAATGAAACATAGAAGAGAAAGGAGGAGACATCATCAGGTGAAGGAAAAAACAAGAAATTCAAATATTGCTGGTCAGCCAGGACACAACCAACTCTGGGAGGAAGCAAGCCTTCTAGTGTCTGAAACCATGAAGCAATAAATTCCCGTTGTTAAGCTAATCCATTGTGCCATATTTATCATAGCAATACAATCATTTAAAATGATCTCTAGGTAGATGTCTGAATCCTTGGTATTGACACACACCCATTTTATTTGACGAACCACCCCCACTACCAAGACACTCCAGAAGCCATTTCTTCAGGCAGATGTAATCTTCCCTCTTTTTTTTAAGATCCATACCTCATTCCTTTACACAAGTGTATGGCACCAAGTTTTCCTCTGTGTTACAACTATTTTCATTCTTAACAGAATTCTCTCTACCAAACATAAGCATCTGGAGGACAGCAATCATCGTTTATTAATATAAACAGCCAATCTAATTTCACATACCCCATAGGAGATTTTGTTCTTAGAATCACCTGGATTAGAACTAAGGTTCCACAAATGTACCAGCTGTAAGCCCTAGGACAAGAGCCTTCTCTTCTCAGGGTTTCAGCTTCCTCAGCCAGAAAATGGAAATAATAGTAGGATGTATTATTAATAGGAGTTCTGGCAAGCTTAAATAAAATGATGAACATAAATCACTTAGCCCAGACCTTGACACAAAAGGACTGTCCACTAGGTGGGAGTTAATCAAATTACTATTAACTTAAGCCCAGATCTACTCCATTTGTTTTTCTCACCGGGAGATCCTTCAAGTCAGAGATAAGACTCATTCTTGATTCTAACCCCAGCAGTTGCATTGCACCTGGTTCATGGTAGGTGCTCAGTCAGTGTCTCTGGAAAAAGTGCATATTTCAGATGTTTGACTTGCAACCTTATATCCTCCTGTTGACTGTACAGCCAGAGAATCTTTGATTCCACTGGTAACAACGGAAAGAGAAAGCTAATTGTCTGGTAGAATTAGCAGGCCTCATTTGCAAGAACTACATAATATTTCCCTTCATTCAATAGCATGAGGTTACTGTCTAAGTTTTCTATGCCTCCCTCACCCCTTTTTGTTCTTATAAAACAGAAAAGAAGGAGAAAAGAAAAAAATAATAAGCATATTGAAATGCTAATCTCATTTCATTAAATGAACTGCGAAGGCTGAGATAGTGATCTACATCCTCAAAGAATAATTTCTTTAAATACCTTAAGCTCAATATTCCCTTCTGGACAACTTTTCATCTTTCTTCTTCAATAAAAACTAAGCATTAAATTACTTTAAGTGTCCCAATTAAGACCAAGTATCAGAGTATCCAAGCTTATGGGGATATATCACTAGTGAGGATGAGGCAAAGATGCACCCAAAAATCTCTTTAAAAACAGCTCTGTCCTGTACTCTCCAGCTGTTTACATTGCCTGAAGCAGCTCCCTGAAGCTCAGCAGTGCTTATTTCAGGAAACAGCAAATAAATTCACTGTTTCATGTCAAGTCTGTTAAAAAGTTGATGCGGGCACACACAAGCTTCCTTCAGAAGTTTTGACCCCAAAATTTCTATATTTATTGTGAGCAAACCTCTATCTAAAAGAGCATCCATTTCAATTCTCCAGGGAAGACAGCCACTGAACCAAGTCACACCCCTTATAATGAGCTTGGGGTTGAGTTCATGGTGGTTTTCAAAGTCAGGAGTCTTCTTGCTGTGCCTCTATGCTTGTACTTACAACTTGTAGAAGTCAGATTCAAAGTTATTTTTAATTATATATTTTTAAAAGACACTTTAAACTAGAATGAAAGGGTTGGAGCATGGAAGGGAATATGTATTCCCAGAAGAGAGGACAGCCAGGAAAGGAATTAAATAAAGCAGGTGATTTCACAGAAATGGAAGAGAGAGAAGGACAGGTGGGAAGTGCCTCTAAAGGCACAGAATTTTATCTAGTATAGCAGAGGTCTCTAAAAAATGTTCAGAGAGCAGAAGAGGAGAGAGGTCATTTAAATTATTAACTATATTTGGGAAGAGCCTAGTCCTTTGGCACCAAAGGAAAGAATATCAAGCCAGATCATTCTCTCTGGGTGCATATCAGATAGGATTCTGAGTTGCTGGCAACAGAAACCAAGTCTGGTTGATTTAAGTAGAAAAGAACTCATTAGAAGGATTTTAGGAAGTTCCTGAATCACCAGGAGGGTTGGATAACCAACTCAGCAGCAATTTGGTAAAAAACAGCACCCAAATTCACACAGAACTGCTAATACACTGGTTGCTGCCAGTGCCAAGTCCTAGAAGGTCCAGCTTATACCAAAACACCCAGGTACTGAATGCATAGATGCAATTATTCTTGCAACCCTGGGGATTTAACCTTGCCACAACCACCATCATTGCCAGAGAAGAGTTCCAGCGGTTTCATTTCGATAAGCCACTAGCTCCTACTCAAACTCTTGGTGAATGTATCTTAGAGTTAAGTTCATATGTCTGTGCCCTAGCCATAACAGTAGTCAGAAAATCGAGTTTCTAGCATTTTCAGTTTCGCTAGTGGGAGATGAGCTCTGTGGCAAATTCCCCAAACATAGGAAAAGAGTTCACATAGAGCAACAAAAGTCTCCCACATGATGCCACCTTCGAGGTCCTGAAAAATTAAGGGATACCATAATTCTGTTTTCATGACTGGTCAATCTAGAACTGTTAGGAGCACAAGTTCTAGAGACAAAAAGACCTAGGTCAGATCCTGGTCCCATTACTGTGTGATCTTGGACAAGGCCTTTTAACTTCTTCAAGTCTCAGGTTCCTCATATGGAAAAGGGGGTAAATAATTTGTCAGCATTGTTATGTCATGACATTTGCTGTAGCATCTGTTGTTTCTGCCTATCTGGAACTTCTTCACTATCCTACTAGGCTAATGTTGCCATATATTGAGCTTTCTTGCCATATATGCAGACATATGCACTAAACTCCAATCAAAAATATTATTATTATTATAGCCCTTTTTTCCTATGCAGAACTTATTCTAAATGGTACAAGTGGTCACAAAGATGTCATATGACTCACACCTAGCCAATCATTGTACTCCATATCTCTGGCCTCAGTGATTGGCTCATGGATGGACATGTGACTCAGATTGGGCCAATCAGTATTCTTCCTCCTATCTTTCTATTGGAGATCCCTGTAAAGCTCTTTCTTTCTAGTGGGGCTGCTACAATGGAAACAGGTGAGTTTATATCAGTGGAAGGACATCTTTACCCCCTAGAGAAAGTCTGCCTGAGGTGAAGTAATGACCTGGTTTGGGTCCTTCTATTCAGTTTGACACAATGTCCACAGCAACCTTGGATTTCTGTTGTGAGAGACAATACATTTCTTCTTATGATACTTCGCATTGAATATCTGCCACTAACAGCTAAAGAGTCCTGAATAGGGCAGTTATTGAAAGGATGACATGAAATAATGCTACTAATATACTCAGTGAGGGGCCTGGTGGATATTCAGTTCCTTGAGCTTTCTTGCCATATATGCAGACATATGAACTAAACTCCAATTAAGAACCTTATTATTATTATTACTTGTATTGTTCGAAGCTTGGTCATGCACTATGTTATCTGTCACTCTCTAGGCTAAATGCATTTTAAACTTTTGTTAATAACAGTCCCTCTTTCCTAAATGTTGCTGTCTACGGGAGATCCTTCCTGATTTTCAGCTCCCTTCTTGCTCGTTATGTACAGCATATCATATATTGTGTTCCAAACTATTTGTTTTTTAGTAGTTTCTCATCATGTTGACTACGTCATGTATGTTTGCCCTGCTTTCTAAGATGCATTATATATTCATTGAGGGCAAGGAAAAAACTTAAGCTGTTTTATAAACCCCCACTGCACTAAATGGGGTGTGGCATTTTTCCTCTGTTCATGTAGGAGGGAATCAGGTGAGTTCACAAAAGCAGTTTTGAGCGTAAATCTTCAGGAAATACTTGTTATTTGACTGATTTCATAGACTGAATCAATAGATTCTGTGTTCAAAACCACAGAGAGCAAGGGACATGCCTGAAGTAACAAGAGAATTGGTAGAATGTTGACTAGAACCCTAGTCTCCTACTTCCCATTTGAATGCTCTTTCATTGCTCTATTAGGTGAACGTAGCTGTTTTGAGGATGCACCAACTGTAGTTATTGCTATTTAATATTTCCTCAGCACTTTCTATGTGCTTGGAAGCATGTTCTCCTTGCATTATCTCATTTAATCATGAAGGAGATACTATGGTTCATTTCTTTTTTCAGTTGAGAAAATTGAACCTTAGAGAAATTAAGGCAGTTGACCAAAGTTACATAGCCACTGTTGGGGACTGAATCATGTCTCCCACAAAAGAAATGTCCAAGTCCTAATCCCCAGTACTGTGGATGTGAATCCATTTGTAAATAAGGCCTATGAAAATGTTATGATTAGTTAAGGTATGGACCCATTTGTGAATAGGGTCTTCAGAGGTCCTATTTAGATGAGGCCAAATTTAATCCAGATTGACCTTACTACAGTGATTGGAGTCCTTATAAGCAGATGATATTTGGACACAGTCAGTCAATAAAAGTCATAAGTCAGCAAAAGCTCGAAGTCGGAAGAGCCAGAGGAGTAGGTGGATATCTGTGTAAGGGAGGCAGAGGGACAAATCTAGGAACCTGAGGACTGTGCAAGCCAGTACCAAAAAGCGACAGATTGTAGAGATAGCATGGCCTATGCAGTCCTTGATTTTGGACTTCTAGCCTCAAAAACCGTGAAACAATAAATTCCTATTGTTAAAACAAACCAGTGTTTGGTATTGGACATAACAGCCATGACAAACTAAGAAAGCCAGTAATTGTCAGAACTGGAGTATTAGCCCAAGAATCTCTGACTCAAAGAACTCCTCCCTTAATCATTAGAGCATTCTGTACCCTCAAAAAACAAATGGTCTGTGTCCTTGCTACCTCTTAAAAGTCAACTAAAGCCTAGGACCTCAATAGCTTTGACACAATATCTTGATGTTCTCAGGAAGCTGGAGCTTCAATATTGAGCTTGTACTATTTCCACACTCCAGATGATGCAAGCATCTCTTTATAGCTGTATCCCACATTTTGCTCATTTTTAATGGAATGCTAATTTTATATGCATTTACCTTATCCAGATTTAGACGAGGCACCCCGTTGAGCATACTTAGTTTTATCTAAATGTGCCACATCCCAGGTGAAAAATGTGCTGCCTGCAATGTAATTATGCAGTCAGAATAATGTAGATGTCTGCTGGGGGGTTATAAATCAATATCTTATTTTGCAATATACTGTCCAAAATTTTTGCAATAGGAAATGTTGAGAAAACTAAAGCATGTCAACTGTTGTACATTAATAATAAATTTGAAGCTGGGACAAGAGAGCAGAATAAATTTGAGTGAACATTTGTTGACCACAAAGAAGTCCACAGCTTTCTCATCTGTCTGTTGTAACCTAAAACTAGTGAATATTGTCACAATAAGCTAAGACCTGATGCTTCAATTCTTCAGAGAAGACTTCGTTTTCCACTCAGTAAGTATACATATTGAGTGCCTACAGTAGGCCTATGGGATAGCATGGTGAGCAGACAAGACAAGGGCCTTGGTCTCTTCGTATATAAGTAGAAAATGATAAACAAGCAAACAACTGCACAGATTTATCAGATTTTTTCAAATTGTGATAAATGCTAAGACAGGGTTGAGCTGGTTTGAATCTGTGGTGGAACCCAGAAAAACTATATCCCTTAATTCTCATTCAGTATTTTTGGCTGGGAGCATTTTAATTGTTCCCCTGGAGATGTCACCCACCCAATTGTGGGTGATAACTTTTGATCAGACAGCTTCCATGGAGTTGTGATTCCACCCATTAATCCTTTAAAAGAGGAAACATTTTGGAGAGAGTCCTTTTGTAGAGCCACGAGAAAGCCAGCAGATTCCGTCATGTTCACCATGTGCCCTTCCGGCTGAGAGAGAAACGTTTGACATCATTGGCCTTCTTGAACCAAGGTATCTTTCCCTGGATACCTTAGATATTTCTATAGCCTTGCTTTAATTGGGACATTTTCTTGGCCTTAGAACTATAAACTAGCAACTTATTAAATTCCTCCTTTTTAAAATCCTTTCTGTTTCTGGTATATTGCATTCTGGCAGCTAGCAAACTAAAACAAGGGTTACAGCGTAAGAAGATACTGCGAGTGATGATGCTGGAGATGGCAGTAAATGGGTACTTGGGAAAGGCCCCTCAGAGTAGTACATAGATGAGCTGATAATACCAGATAAAAGCAATTCTCTGCCTGATGCACGTACAGCCAATCCATGACACCAGGGTTTCAGAGAAAGAGTTTAATGCTCTGTGGGAAGCAGGAGATCAGATGAGTCATTAGCCCTAAAATCTGTCTCCTTGGGTCTCAGTAGTACAGGGTTTTAATGGCTCCAAACAAGGTGAGGGGGTGGAGTTATTACCATTACAATAGTAAATATAAATAGGGCTTAGACTAGGCTATAATAACCATTACAGTAGTAAATATAAGCAAAGGTGAGACTAGTTGACTTTTTGGAATTTCAAGAATTAACCACTGTCTTGTCTAAGTATGGAAAGAAAAACATCTATATAATGATTTAGCAATCATAATCATTTCTTAATTCTTAATTTCTCCATTACACTGAGACCTGAGAGATGAGAAGAAGTTAGCTATGTAAAGATGGGAGGGGGCCATTTGAAGGATAAAGCATAATCTGTACAAAGGAAATAAGACCAGTGTGGCTTGGAAGCAGAACGTGAAGGGAGATTGTAGTATACCTGATTATAGACAGGTAAGCAAGGTTTTGATCATTTAGGACCTGGTAGGTCATTGTAAGAAGCTTGGATTTCATTTTAAATGAAGAATGGAACCATTGGAGGGGTTTTACCTGGGAGAATGATGTGATCAGATTTATAAGCTTTCTGCCACCCCAGTCTGATCACATATCCTTATTGCAAATTCGAAGTTCTGGAGGGAAAATTAATTCCAAGTAAGAGCTGCCTGTGTATAAACTGTATTAAAACCTACAGAATTTGGGGGCCAGGGGGCAGAGGAGATGGGGGAAAATTCTTTCCCTGTAGCCACATTCTTACAAGGCAAGCGCTTTGTGGACTTTTCAGTATCAAAACAGCCAAAGGACTTGTGGAAAATTTTACCTCTGATAGTCTGGTAAAGTAGTGAATTTTCTGAATGACTTCACTTAGCTTCACTGAAAAGCAGTAGTGGGGAAGGTAGATGACTTTCTTTGAGAATGAAGATAAAGAATTTGTCCTGAACTACTCCCGATAATGATAATGTACCTGCTAAGGGCTGTAAATTGTGTTTCCTGAAGCAGTTAATGTCCCCACTGAACCATCCATCCACAGTACCCTAAGAAAGAGTGAGGACTCGAGGACTCCGTCACAGACAGATCTGATTCAACTTTCAGCTCCATAGCTTCCTAGTTGTCTAACATTAGTCAAGTTACTGAATATTAATGAGTCTCAGTTTTCTTATGTGAAAATGGGGGTTAGCCATAGTACTTCCAACCTTGGGTTGTGGTGTGAATCTAACAAGGCAATCCAAATATTACCTTAGGTCCAGTGCAAAGCATAAATACGTGCCATCAAGATTTCACATTTGAAAGATGGGCACCTCGGCTGAGAAGTATAAACCCGGCACAAAGTATTCTTCAGGGAAAGGCAAAGGGAATCACATGGGCCAGTGTGCCTTCTTATGAAAATGATGCTCTCACCCAAGTGCTGACAAACTAAAGCTCACAGACCAAATCCAGCCCACTACCTCTGTTCTTACGGTCCACAAGCTAAGAATACTTTTTACATTTTTAAATGGTTAAAAAAAAAAATGAATGGTTTTTGACACACAAAAATGATGTGAAATTCAAGTTTCAGGATCCATAAATAAAAGTTTTATTGGAGCACAGCTACATTCATTCATTTACTTAGTGTCTGTGGCTGCTCTGGTACCACAGCAGGGGTAAATAGTGGCAAAAGAGACCACAGAGCCAAAATATTTACTGCCTGACCCTTTTCAGAAAAAATTATTGACCCTTGCTCAGACCAGCTGGGTTGGCTATAGGGTAACTAACAGATTGACATTCTATTCATATTTGCCCTCCATTTATATTCAGTTTTATATTGATGGGGCTGAAAATCTCTAAATGGTAGGTTCCTTTTCCCCTGGATAATTAGGCTTGTGCAGTTAGTTAGTGTCCGTTTACTGCATGAACCACAGTTTGCTGCTGATGACCTCATGGCTCATTCCACCAACCAGCCTAAGGTACATTTAACAAACAGGATGGGGTGTGCTTTCCTACTCAGATAATATTTAGTGGAAAATTGTTTACTGGAAAGAAAGCACTAACCAGAAATATCAACTACTATCCTATTAGGGTCTTTACGTAGTTCATACAAGTCATGATTTACAGCAAACACAATTAGAAGTACTTTCAAACAATTCCTCTAGCAGACATTAGATTTTTATATCAGTAATTCATATTACCCTAATTATAGCTCCACAATTGAGAAGAATACTTCCATTTTAAATACATGGAAACCTTAAATGTAGAGAGAAATAAAAGTCCTATATGGTCTTTGGACTCTTATCTATCAAAAGCTTCAACAGGCAGTTTCCTTCTAGCCTTTGATCTTCCTGTCAAAAAGACATCTGTCAGTTAGCAAATTATCAGTTAAATGCCCTTCCAGCTTCCTGCTCTCAGTCTGTCTCTCCGCAGATAATCAGAATAGATCTTTGCTTCACAGAGG
This sequence comes from Tamandua tetradactyla, assembly GCF_023851605.1. Lineage (NCBI taxonomy): Eukaryota > Metazoa > Chordata > Mammalia > Pilosa > Myrmecophagidae > Tamandua > Tamandua tetradactyla. The sequence goes on along the minus strand of NC_135346.1, from coordinate 36,775,018 downwards.
GAAAAGTTAGATGAAAATGCTATGTTGTTGTTCCATTTGAAACCTAATGAGCCATTCCCTCATCAGCAAAAAAGAAAATCATTGTCTCTACCTGCCTTTCCTCTCCATTTTCCCATTGTCAATAAGCCGCATTTTTTCTAATTCTTTCAAGTACAGAAAGCATCTCTTGTGCTATATGCCAGACATTATATAGCATGCTTCATATGTATTCTCTCTTTTAATCTTTATTCAACCCTGTAAGGTATGTGCTTTGTCTCATTTTACAAAGGAGTAAACTGACACTTGCAGAAATTAGTTCTTTGCCTCAAGTTGCCCAGCTTGTAAGTGGTAGACCTGGGATTTGAATCCGAGCTCCTAAATCTCAAAACGGTTCTTAATGCTGCAAACTGTTGCAGAATTAATTCTTTGTTTGTCTCAGTTTAATTTTCCATTTATCATTCATGATACCCCTTCCTGATTTAACCATGATAAATATAGTTTATATATATAAAGAAACTTGATGATCCTAATAAGAACAAAAACGATTTATTAAAGAACAAAATGTTCTTCCCACGAGGCTTGCTTTGGGCAGTGTATGACAAATTCTCTGAACCAGTAACATATGCTTTATATAGGATAAGATTGATAGATTTGGAATGCTGAGAGGTTATTTCTTACTCCTGAAGGATATGGAAACCAGCCACATCATTCATTTATGAGTCTGAGTTACTGAAGCCAAGTGCAAAGAGAAGACACGGATTGCCGTCTATATTTGTACCTTGAGTTTATACAAACAACTGTTGGAATTTGTACTCCATATTCCTATTTACTCAAGATGTTTATCACCTAAAGAGTATTGACAAGTAGTACCAATATTATATAAAAAATATTTCTACTGTGCTTAATTATTGTGTATTTATCTTTTCTTTTAAAATCAACTTTACTGAAGTATAATTTACAAGCAATAAAATGTGCCATTTTAAGTGTACATTTTGATGTGTTTTGATACATGTATGCACCTTTGTAAACACCATTTCAGTCATTCTTCAGAGGTCCCTCATTGTAGGTAATGACGTCACCAACCCCAGCCCTAGGTAACCACTGACCTGTTTCCTGTCACTATTAACAAATATGACTTTTATACAGTCTCATATAGTATGCACTCTTTTATTTCAGACTTCTTTCACTTAGCACAGTGCCTTTGAGATCTATGTTGTTTCACATCTAAATAATTTATTCCTTTTTATTAGTAGGCAATATTCTGTTTTATGGATATGCCATAATTTTTTATCCATTCATCTGTGACTAATACTTAGGTTGCTTTCAGTTTTGAGCTATTATGAATAAAGCTGCTATGTACATCTATGTACAACTCTTTGGATGGTCATATATTTTTATTTCTCTTCTGTAAATTCCTAGTAGAACAGCTAGGTTGTATGGCAAGTGTATTAATTTTATGAGAAAGCCAAACAGTCCCCGAAGTGGCTGTAACACTTTATACTCCCCCCAAAATGTATGAATGTTCCAGTGTCTTGATCCTATCAAGTAGTTGATAGATTTTAACTTCATGATAATCTAAGTCTTCCCCAATGGAAAAATGATTCTTGAGAATCCAGTGAACCCTTCCTGTGATGCTGTCAGGAGAAGCAGCATTGCCTCAAATGTCCAAAACTTGTTTCTAATGTTTAATGGCAAAAAAAAGTATACCATAGGATTTTTTCTTTTGTTTTTCTTTTTGGTTTTTTTTTTTTTGCATGGGCAGGCACCAGGAATCGAACAGGGGTCTCCAGCATGGCAAATGAGAACTCTGCCTGCTGAGCCACCACGGCCCACCCTATACCATAGGTTTTAAACGAATTTGATGTAAAATCCAGTCTCTGGGAGTGAGATCAGCAAAATGACAGAGGAAGACACTCCGGAGTCCTATCTCCTCTTAGAATTCTGCAAAAATAACCAGAACCATCTTTTGCAGTGCTTCAAAAAAAACAGTTAAAGGATTGCAATAACTGGGCAAGTGCCAAGTGAAAAAAAAAAGGCAACTTTAAAAAATGATACGGTAAACATGTGGCACCACTGCTAGCCCTTCCCCTATACCATCCCTAGCTTGATGTGGAGATGGCCTGGCTGCCCAGTGTGAGTCCCTGGTCTGTGTTCCAGAGAGAGCAGAGTAATATTTATGCACATATCAGCATGCAAGTATGCCTGTGTCAGTCTGCTTAGTGGCAGCAAGAGAGACTGAGCCAGGACACTTGTCACAGATTCACTGACCCAGAACTTGCCAAGCATGTAGAAGTAGCCTACAGGGCAGCTAATACACTGTAAGACAAAAAAAAAGCAATCAAATAATGGCTGCCTGGGGCAAAGGATTATTGGCTTCAGGATGGACAATACGACACCCAGGACTGGAAAGAAAGACTATTTCTTAATAGAAAAGGAGACATTTGTTACATGCCCAGTATAAATCACATGCTCAGAAAAGACGCAGCGGACCCTACATTTTTGCTCAGGCTGTTCTTCAGACCTATTGATTAAACGCATGGCAAAGCTCTGAGGGAGAAGACACACTTAAGCCAATCTGCAAAGATTAGGAAATTTTCTTTCTTTTCCTTTTTTCTTTTTTTGTTATCTCCTGGCATTCAAAGAAATCTCAATCCCAGCACTAGCTGAAGACAAGCTTAAGGAACAGTTACCTAAGTGTCTAAATTCTAGAGACACATAAAAATATTAAAATATCCAGTGTGGAATAAGAGATTAGAAGTCATGCAAGGAAATAGGAAATGATGCTCCATGCAAAAGAGCAATAAAAGCATTGGAAACCATCAATAAGAAAGAGAGACTTTGGGCATTACAGACAAAGATTTTTTAAAATGTTTTGCATATACTCAAAGAACTAAATGAAAATCCATAGAACTAAAGGATATCAGGAAAATGAAAGATTTACGAAAATAAAATTACAAGAAAGAAATCATGAAAAGGAACCAAATACAAACAGTGGAGTTGAAGGTGATAGCAACTGAATTTAAAAATCCTACAGAGTTCAAAAGCAGACTGCAGCTGGCAGAAGAAAGAACCAGTGAAATTTAAGATGAGACAATTGAAATTATTCAGAGGAGAAGAAAGGAAAAAGAATTAAGAAAAGTGAAGGGTCTGAAACAACTGTGGGACAAAATCAAGCATATCACTGTATTCATTATGGGTGTCCTAGAAGGAGAAATAATAAAGGGACAAAAATATTCAAAGAATTAATGACCAAAAACTTCCCAAATTTAATGAAAGACATGGGTATATATATCCAACAATCCCAATGAAAACTCAAAGAGAGTTACACCAAGACACATTAGAATTAAACTGTTAAATGTCAAAGGCAAAGAGAGACTCCCAAAGCCTCAAGAGAGAAGCAATATACCACATACAAAAGACCTTGATAATATTAAGCGCCAGTTTCTCATAAGGAATCATAGAGGCATGAAGGCAGTGAGAGTATATATTTAAAAATGCTAACCTGAATTTTATATACAGAAAAACTGTCTTCCAAAAATGAAGGAGAGATTAAAACATCCCCAGATAAACAAAAGCTGAGGGAGTTCATCACCACTAGACTTGCCCTCCAAGCAATGACAAAGGGGTCCTTGAGACTGAAAGAAAAGGTCACTATAGCATAAACAAGTGCTAAAATAGAAATGCATAAAAAATAAGTCTGTGGTTTTGGACATATAATGTATGATGATATAATTTGTATGAAGTACAAAAAATGTTGGGAAATGGGGGGATTTAGAAATAGGGTGTGTATATATTATTTAAGTCAAGTTGGTATCAAACCAAATATGATTGCTACATATTTATACTATTAAATTCTAACTCCATGGTAAGCACAAGGGAAATTTATGAAAAAAAAATAGAGAAAAGAGAAGGCACTCAATGTGATACAACACAGAAAAGCAGATAAATATAAAGTAGGCATTAACAGAAGAAATGAGGGGCCAAAAAAACATACAGAACTTAAAAAGACTAAGCAGTAAAATGGCAAAAATATCCTGCATTATCAGTGGTGATTTTAATATAAAAGAATTAAACTTTCCAGTCAAAAGACAGAGATTGGCAGAATGTATTTTAAAAAGCATGACCCAACTATGTGCCGTATGCAAGAGTGTCACTTTTAATTCAAAGACATAAGAGAGTCAAACTGAAAGGTTAGAAAAAATATACGATGCAAATAGTAACTAAAAGAGAGCTGGTATAACTGTATGAGTATTAGGTAAAATGGACATGTCAAAAACAGTACCAACGATCAAGGATAGTCATTATAAACTGATAGAAGGATCAATTTAATGAGAATATGTAACAATTATAAATATAAATGCACCTAACAGCAGAGCCCAACAATATATGAAGTAAACACTAATGGATTTGAATGGAGAAGTTGATGATTCTACATTAGTAATGGGAGATTTTAATATACTACTTTCAATAATGGGTAGACTATCTAGGCATGTATTGTTAAGGAAATACAAGACTTAAATGATACGCTAAACCAACCCATCCAACAAAAACAAAATAGGCATTCTTCGCTAGTGCACATGGTCATTCTCCAAAATCTATCACATCCTTGATCACAAAAGAGGTCTCAATAAATGAAAAAATATAGAAATCATGCAAAGGGCCATCTTTGACAATGGACTGAGGCTAGAAATCAAAAATAGAGGGAGAAATGTGAAAGTCACAAATATGTGGAAATTAAGCAACCTACTCCTAAAAAACAATGGGTTAAAGAGGAAATCAGAAGTGAAATTAGGAAATATCTTGAGGAAAATGAAAATACAACTGTGCTGGTTTGAAAGTACTAATTACCCTGGAAAAGCCACATTTTAATCCTGATTCCATCTTGTGGAGATGGCCATTTCTTTAAATTCCTATTCATTAGGTTGGAAATTTGATTAGATTATCTCCATGGAGATGTAACACACCCAGTTGTGGGGTGTAACTTTGATTAGATGGAGGTGTAACTCCACCCAATCCAGGTGGGTCTTGATTAGTTTACTTGAATCCTTTAAAAGAGGAAGCACTTTGTAGAAACCTCAGAAATGACAAAGTCTAGAGAAGCGACAGAAGTCTCAGAGCCAATAGAAACATCACAGCTGAGCTGACACAGGTGTGGACACATGGAGAACAGAAACACGGATGTTTGGAGTAGGTTGGAGCCCAGCAGATGCTGCAATGAGATATTAGGCAAGCCAGAACCTGGAGAGAGCTAAGGGAAGCCAAAAGATGAAAGCCAGCCCTGAAGAAGTACAGTGAGGGAACCTCCACAGGAACACAGGCTGAAAGCAGTGGGGCCCAGGAGCATGGGACCAGCAGATGCCAGCCATGTGACTACCCATCCAACAGAGGTGTTCTTGACCCATCAGCCTCTCTTGAGTGAAGCTAATGTCTTGTTGATGCCTTAATTTGGACACTTTCACTTCCTTAGAATTGTGAACTTGTAACTTATCAAATTCCCCTTTTGAAAAGCTGTTCCACTTCTGGTGTTTCACATTCTGGTAGCTAGCAAACTAATAAAACAACATATCAAAACTTATGGGATACAGCAAAGGCAGTGCTGAGAGGAAATGTATTGTGCTAAATGATTACATTAAAAAAGAAGGAACTTCAAATCAGATATCTAATCTCAAAACTAGCAGACCCAGAAAAAGAAGAGCAAACTAAAAAAAGCAGAAGGAAGGAAATAACAAAAATTATAGCAGAGATAAATAAAATAGAGAACAAAAAAAAAACAAACAATGGCTCACTTTCTCCCTCCTCCCCTCCCTTCAAATATCAGCCTGAGGGAGTCATCCTTGAAACTAAGAAACTAAGAATTAACAAATGATTATGACTACTGAGTCATTATATAGATTTTTTTTTCAATATAGTATAATACACAGAAGTTAAAACTGAAATTACTACTTCCTGGAAGATGGCGGCTTAGTAAGACGCGCGGATCTTAGTTTCTTCTCCAGGACACCTACTAGGGGAGTAGAAACGATACAGAAAGCGCCCAAAGCCACAACAGAGATAAAAAAGACAGCATACCCCATCCTGGAACGGCTGGCTGGCTGAGAGAAGCAGCTCGGGTGAGATCGCCGAGGCGCGCGGGCCTTACCGGGCGGGGTGGCAAGCGGCCGGAGTTACTCCCTTCCCCCTTCCCGGGCCGGCTGGGAGAATTGGAGAGGTGGTCCCCTGAAACCAAGGCGACTGGCGCCCACACCACGCGCAGCCCCCGGACCAACTGAGAGAATTGGATCGGAAACCCCCAGGCCGCGGAGAACGGTGACCCCGTGACTCCCGGGGAACGTGCACTCTCTCGGGCGGGCCGCTGCCGCTGGCGCCCTCCCACCACGCTTGTTGCCCAGGGCCGACTAGGAAATTCAGACGGGCTCTTTCCCTGGCTGCGGCGACCAGCAACCCTCCCTGCGTTCGGACCCCGGGCCGGCTCAAGCCGCTTCGGCTAGCGAACCCCCAGGACGGCGAGAGTTTTCCAAAGTTTAAGGTCCCACAGCACCTTTTACTGGTGGGACCCGCAGACAAACGTGTGCCACGAGCGCCACCTACTGGGCAGGATAAGAAAAACAGAACCCAGAGATTTCACAGAAAAATCTTCCAAACTTTTGGATCCAATACCCAGGGAAATCTGTCTAAATGCACAGACGCCAACAGAAGATAACGGATCACGCTCAAATAATTGAAAATATGGCCCAGTCAAAGGAACAAATCAATAGTTCAAATGAGATACAGGAGCTGAGACAACTAATGCTAAATATACGAACAGAAATGGAAAACCTCTTCAAAAACGAAATCGATAAATTGAGGGAGGACATGAAGAAGACATGGGCTGAACATAAAGAAGAAATAGAAAAACTGAAAAAGCAAATCACAGAACTTATGGAAGTGAAGGACAAAGTAGAAAAGATAGAAAAAACAATGGATACCTACAATGATAGATTCAAAGAGACAGAAGATAGAATTAGTGATTTGGAGGATGGAACATCTGAATTCCAAAAAGAAACAGAAACTATAGGGAAAAGAATGGAAAAATTTGAACAGGGTATCAGGGAACTCAAGGACAATATGAACCGCACAAATATACGTGTTGTGGGTGTCCCAGAAGGAGAAGAGAAGGGAAAAGGAGGAGAAAAACTAATGGAAGAAATTATCACTGAAAATTTCCCAACTCTTATGAAAGACCTAAAATTACAGATCCAAGAAGTGCAGCGCACCCCAAAGAGATTAGACCCAAATAGGCGTTCTCCAAGACACTTACTAGTTAGAATGTCAGAGGTCAAAGAGAAAGAGAGGATCTTGAAAGCAGCAAGAGAAAAACAATCCATCACATACAAGGGAAACCCAATAAGACTATGTGTAGATTTCTCAGCAGAAACCATGGAGGCTAGAAGACAGTGGGATGATACATTTAAATTACTAAAAGAGAAAAACTGCCAACCAAGACTCCTATATCCAGCAAAATTATCCTTCAAAAATGAGGGAGAAATTAAAACATTCTCAGACAAAAAGTCACTGAGAGAATTTGTGACCAAGAGACCAGCTCTGCAAGAAATACTAAAGGGAGCACTAGAGTCAGAACCAAAAAGACAGAAGAGAGAGGTATGGAGAAGAGTGTAGAAAGAAGGAAAGTCAGATATGATATATATATAATACAAAAGGTAAAATGGCAGAGGAAAATATTATCCAAACAGTAATAACACTAAATGTTAATAGACTGAATTCCCCAATCAAAAGACATAGATTGGCAGAATGGATTAAAAAACAGGATCCTTCTATATGCTGTCTACAGGAAACACATCTTAGACCCAAAGATAAACATAGGTTGAAAGTGAAAGGTTGGGAAAAGATATTTCATGCAAATAACAACCAGAAAATAGCAGGAGTGGCTATACTAATATCCAACAAGTTAGACTTCAAATGTAAAAGAGTTAAAAGAGACAAAGAAGGACATTATATACTAATAAAAGGAACAATTAAACAAGAAGACATAACAATCATAAATATTTATGCACCGAACCAGAATGCCCCAAAATACGTGAGGAATACACTGCAAACACTGAAAAGGGAAATAGACACAAATACCATAATAGTTGGAGACTTCAATTCCCCACTCTCATCAATGGACAGAACATCTAGACAGAGGATCAATAAAGAAATAGAGAATCTGAATAGTACTATAAATGAGCTAGACTTAACAGACATTTATAGGACATTACATCCCACAACAGCAGGATACACCTTTTTCTCAAGTGCTCATGGATCATTCTCAAAGATAGACCATATGCTGGGTCACAAAGCAAGTCTTAACAAATTTAAAAAGATTGAAATCATACACAACACTTTCTCGGATCATAAAGGAATGAAGTTGGAAATCAATAATAGGCAGAATGCCAGAAAATTCACAAATACCTGGAGGCTCAACAACACACTCTTAAACAACGAGTGGGTCAAAGAAGAAATTGCAAGAGAAATTAGTAAATACCTCGAGGCAAATGAAAATGTAAACACAACATATCAAAACTTATGGGACGCAGCAAAGGCAGTGCTAAGAGGGAAATTTATTGCCCTAAATGCCTATATCAGAAAAGAAGAAAAGGCAAAATGCAGGAATTAACTGTTCAATTGGAAGAACTGGAGAAAGAACAGCAAACTAATCCCAAAGCAAGCAAAAGGAAAGAAATAACAAAGATCAGAGCAGAAATAAATGAAATTGAAAATATGAAAACAGTAGAGAAAATCAATAAGACCAGAAGTTGGTTCTATGAGAAAATCAATAAGATTGATGGGCCCCTATCAAGATTGACAAAAAGAAGAAGAGAGAGGATGCAAATAAATAAGATCAGAAATGGAAGAGGAGACATAACTACTGACCTCACAGAAATAAAGGAGGTAATAACAGGATACTATGAACAACTTTACACTAATAAATACAACAATTTAGAGGAAATGGACGGGTTCCTGGAAAGACACGAACAACCAACTTTGACTCAAGAAGACATAGATGACCTCAACAAACCAATCACAAGTAAAGAAATTGAATTAGTCATTCAAAAGCTTCCTAAAAAGAAAAGTCCAGGACCAGATGGCTTCACATGTGAATTCTACCAAACGTTCCAGAAAGAATTAGTACCAATTCTCTTCAAACTCTTCAAAAAAATCGAAGTGGAGGGAAAACTACCTAATTCATTCTATGAAGCCAACATCACCCTCATACCAAAACCAGGCAAAGATATTACAAAAAAAGAAAACTACAGACCAATCTCTCTAATGAATACAGATGCAAAAATCCTCAATAAAATTCTAGCAAATCGTATCCAACAACACATTAAAAGAATTATACATCATGACCAAGTAGGATTCATCCCAGGTATGCAAGGATGGTTCAACATAAGAAAATCAATTAATGTAATACACCATATCAACAAATCAAAGCAGAAAAATCACATGATCATCTCAATTGATGCAGAGAAGGCATTCGACAAGATTCAACATCCTTTCCTGTTGAAAACACTTCAAAAGATAGGAATACAAGGGAACTTCCTTAAAATGATAGAGGGAATATATGAAAAACCCACAGCTAATATCATCCTCAATGGGGAAAAATTGAAAACTTTCCCCCTAAGATCAGGAACAAGACAAGGATGTCCACTATCACCACTATTATTCAACATTGTGTTGGAGGTTCTAGCCAGAGCAATTAGACAAGAAAAAGAAATACAAGGCATCAAAATTGGAAAGGAAGAAGTAAAACTATCACTGTTTGCAGACGATATGATACTATACGTCGAAAACCCGGAAAAATCCACAACAAAACTACTAGAGCTAATAAATGAGTACAGCAAAGTAGCAGGTTACAAGATCAACATTCAAAAATCTGTAGCATTTCTATACACTAGTAATGAACAAGCTGAGGGGGAAATCAAGAAACGAATCCCATTTACAATTGCAACTAAAAGAATAAAATACCTAGGAATAAATTTAACTAAAGAGACAAAAAAACTTATATAAAGAAAACTACAAAAAACTGCTAAAAGAAATCACAGAAGACCTAAATAGATGGAAGGGCATACCGTGTTCATGGATTGGAAGACTAAATATAGTTAAGATGTCAATCCTACCTAAATTGATTTACAGGTTCAATGCAACACCAATCAAAATCCCAACAACTTATTTTTCAGAAATAGAAAAACCAATAAGCAAATTTATCTGGAAGGGCAGGGTGCCCCGAATTGCTAAAAACATCTTGAGGAAAAAAAACGAAGCTGGAGGTCTCGCGCTGCCTGACTTTAAGGCATATTATGAAGCCACAGTGGTCAAAACAGCATGGTATTGGCATAAAGATAGATATATCGACCAATGGAATCGAATAGAGTGCTCAGATATAGACCCTCTCATCTATGGACATTTGATCTTTGATAAGGCAGTCAAGCCAACTCACCTGGGACAGAGCAGTCTCTTCAATAAATGGTGCCTAGAGAACTGGATATCCATATGCAAAAGAATGAAAGAAGACCCATCTCTCACACCCTATACAAAAGTTAACTCAAAATGGATCAAAGATCTAAACATTAGGTCTAAGACCATAAAACAGTTAGAGGAAAATGTTGGGAGATATCTTATGGATCTTACAACTGGAGGCGGTTTTATGGACCTTAAACCTAAAGCAAGAGCACTGAAGAAAGAAATAAATAAATGGGAGCTCCTCAAAATTAAACACTTTTGTGCATCAAAGAACTTCATCAAGAAAGTAGAAAGACAGCCTTCACAATGGGAGACAATATTTGGAAATGATATATCAGATAAAGGTCTAGTATCCAGAATTTATAAAGAGATTGTTCATCTCAACAACAAAAAGACAGCCAACCCAATTACAAAATGGGAAAAAGACTTGAACAGACACCTCTCAGAAGAGGAAATACGGATGGCCAAGAGGCACATGAAGAGATGCTCAATGTCCCTGGCCATTAGAGAAATGCAAATCAAAACCACAATGAGATATCATCTCACACCCACCAGAATGGCCATTATCAACAAAACAGAAAATGACAAGTGCTGGAGAGGATGCGGAGAAAGAGGCACACTTATCCACTGTTGGTGGGAATGTCAAAGGGTGCAACCACTGTGGAAGGCAGTTTGGCAGTTCCTCAAAAAGCTGAATATAGAATTGCCATACGACCCAGCAATACCATTGCTAGGTATCTACTCAAAGGACTTAAGGGCAAAGACACAAACGGACATTTGCACACCAATGTTTATAGCAGCGTTATTTACAATTGCAAAGAGATGGAAACAGCCAAAATCTCCATCAACAGAAGAGTGGCTAAACAAATGTGGTATATACATACGATGGAATATTATGCAGCTTTAAGACAAGATAAACTTATGAACCATGTAATAACATGGATGGACCTAGAGAATATTATGCTGAGTGAATCCAGCCAAAAACTAAAGGACAAATACTGTATGGTCCCACTGATGTGAACGGACATTCGAGAATAAACTTGAAATATGCCATTGGTAACAGAGTTCAGCAGGAGTTAGAAACAGGGTAAGACAATGGGTAATTGAAGCTGAAGGGATACAGACTGTGCAACAGGACTAGATACAAAAACTCAAAAATGGACAGCACAATAATACCTAATTGTAAAGTAATCATGTTAAAACACTGAATGAAGCTGCATCTGAGCTATAGGTTTTTGTTTTGTTTTGTTTTGATTTTACTATTATTACTTTTATTTTTCTCTCTATATTAACATTCTATATCTTTTTCGGTTATGTTGCTAGTTCTTCTAAACTAATGCAAATGTACTAAGAAATGATGATCATGCATCTATGTGATGATGTTAAGAATTAATGATTGCATATGTAGAATGGTATGATCTGTAAATGTTGGGTTAATTTCTTTTTTTCCGTTAATTTAAAAAAAAAAAAAAAGAGAAGGGATAATTGGAGCTGAAGGGATACAGACTGTACAACGGGACTGGATATAAAAACTCAGAAATGGACAGCACAATACTACCCAATTGTAATGCAATTATGTTAAAACACTGAATGAAGCTGCATGTGAGGTATAGGTTTTTTGTTTTTGTTTTTTTTGTTTTTCTTTCTTTCTATTATTGTTTTAATTCTTATTCTGTTGTCTTTTTATTTCTTTTTCTAAATCGATGCAAATGTACTAAGAAATGATGAATATGCAACTATGTGATGTTATTAAGAATTACTGATTGTACATGTAGATTGGAATGATTTCTAATTGTTTTGTTAATTCTTTTTTTAATTAATTAAAAAAAAAACTGAAAAAAAAAAAAAAAAAAAACAATGGAGGGAATCAACAAAACCAAATGTGGGTTTGTTGAAAAGATCATAAAACTGACAAACCTTTAGCTAGACTGACAAAGCAAAAAAAAAAAAGGGATGATACAAATAATGAAAATCAGAAATGAAAAAGGGAACATTACTACCAATCCTGCTGAAATTAAAAAGACTACAAGAGGATACTATGAACAACTATTTACTAATAAATTTGATAACCTGGATGAAATAGGCAAATACTTAGAAAAACACAAGCTACTTACACTGATTCAAGAAGAAATAGAAGATCTCAAGAAAACATTTACTAGTAAAAGGATAGAAACAGTAATAAAAAAAACCCTCCTAATAAAAAAGCCCAGAACAAGGTAAATTTACAGAGAAATTTTACACATTCCAAGACTACTTCACTCCAATTTTGATCAAACTCTTGCAAAAAATTGAAAGGGAGGGAATACTCTGTGATTCATTCTATGAGGCCAATATCACCCTCATACCAAAGCCAGATATTCCAAAAGGAAAGAAAATTATAAACCAAAACATCTTATTAATATAGATGTCAATATCCTCAACAAAAATATTAGCAAACTGAATCCAACAGCACATTAAATAAATTTATAACATGATCAAGTAGAATTTATCCATGGTATGCAAAGGTGATTCAACATAAGAAAATCAATTAATGCAATATACCACATTAACACAATGAAGGAAAAATCTACATCAGAAAAGGCAGTTGACAAAATCCAGCACCCCTTCTGGATCAAAACACTTAGAACACAAAGAATAAAAGGCAACTTCTTCAATAAGGTAACGGGCATATATGGAAAACCCATAGCTAATATCCTATTTACTGCTGAAAGACTGAAAGCTCTCTCTCTAAGATCAGGAAGAAGACAAGAATGCCACTGTCAAGACTACTAGAAGTTCTTGCCAGACCAATTAGGCAAGAAAGAGAAATAAAAGGTATCCACATTAGAAAGGAAGAAGTAGAATTTTCCTATTTGCAGATGACATGATCCTATATACAAGAAATCCTGAAAAATCCAAAACAAAGTTCCTAGAACTTATAAATGAATTCATCAATGTGGCAAGGTACAGGACCAGCACCCCAAAATCCATAATGTTTCTACATGCTAGTAATGAACAATTATTAGAAGAAAATACGAAAAAAACTTCATTACTACAGCAACTAAAAGAATCAAATATCAAGGAATAAATCTAACTAAGGATGTAAAGGACATAGACACAAAGAACTACAAAACATTGCCAAAAGAATCAAAGACCTTATTAAATGGAAGGACATTCTGTGTTCATGGATTAAAATACTAAATACTCTTAAAATGTCAATTCTACCTAAAATGATTTACACATTCAATGTAATTCCAAAGAAAATTCCAACAACCTTCTTTGCAGAAATGAAAAAGCCAATCATCAAATTTATTGAAGGTTAAGAGGCCTCAAATAGCCAATATTGTCTTGGAAATAAAAGAATAAAATTGGAGGATTCACACTTGTCAATCTTAAAACTTATTACTAAGCCACTATAATCAAAACAGCATGGTACTGGAACAAGGACAGGCATATAAACCAGTTATCATGTTAAGAGTTCAAAAGTCAACCCCATATTTGTGACCAACTGATTTTTCACAAAGGGATAAAGATCACACAGTTAGGAAAGAATGGTCTTTTCATCAGATGGAGCTGGGAAAACTGGATCTCCATTTTCAAAAGAATGAAGGTGAATGCCATATATGAAAATCAACTCATTTTGATCAAAGTCCCAAACATAAGCGTCAGTACTGTACAACTTCTAGAGGAAAACATAAGGAATCATCTTCAGTACCTTGTATTAGGCAATGGTTACTTAGACTTTACACCCAAAGCACAGCAACTTATAGAAAAAATAGATCAATGTGCCTAACCAAATAAAAAAATTTTCCACAAAGGTTTATAAAGATATTATAAATGAAAATAAAACAACAGCCTATGCAATGGAAGAAAACATTTGGAAACCATGTATCTAAAGGTTCATCATCCAGAATATATAAGGAAAACTGTCATCTTCACAGGAAAAAGACAAACAACCCAATTAAAAAATGAGCAAGAAGTTGAATAGACATTTCTCCAAAGAGGATATAAAGACCCTATAAAGATAGAGAAAATAATTAGCTATAAAGAAAATACAACTCAAAACTATGGAGATATCATTTCACACCCTCTAGAATCACTACCTTTTTTTTTTTTTTTTTTTTTTTTAAAGGAAAGACAGAGAGAAGGAAGGAAGGATAGAAGGAAGGAAGGAAGGAAGAAAGGGAAACATCTTTTAAACATTTTCTTGTTTTTATTGTATTCTGTTTCTCCGTTTTTGTTACATGGGCTGGGGCCGGGAATCGAACCGAGGTCCTCCGGCATAGCAGGCAAGCACTTTGCCCGCTGAGCCACCGCGGCCCGCCCTAGAATCACTACCTTTTAAAAAATGAGAAATTACAAGTATTAGAGAGGATGCAGGGAAATAGAAATGCTCATTCATTGCTAATGGGAAGGTAAAATGGTGTAGCCCCTGGAGAATACAGTTTAGCAGTTCCTCAGAAAGAGAAGTATAGAATTATCATATGACTCAGCAACTCTACTTCTAGGTATATACCAAAAAGAATTGAAAGTAGGGAGTCAAACCGATATTTGCATACCAGTGTTCATAGTGGCATTATTCACAATAGCCAAAAGTTGGAAGCAACCTGTGTCCATTGACAAATGAATGTATAAACAAACTGTATATACATACAATGTATTCCGCTATAAAAATTAATGAAGTCCTGAACATACATCTACATGAATGAAACTTAAAGACATCATATTAGGTATAATAAGCCAGACACAAAAGGGCAGATATTGTATGATTCCACTTATACAAAATAACTAGAGTATATAATTTCACTGAAACAGAAAGTAGAATAGAGGTTAATAGGGGTAAGGGGAATGGAGAGGCAATGCGTAATTGATGCCGGGTCTCTGGTGTGATAGAAAATTTCCAGTAATGGATGGTGGTAATCATAGCACTATATTGTGAATGGGTTTAATGTCACTCAATTTTACACTTGGGAGTACTCGGAAGGGGAAATTTTTAGTTGCATCTATGTTGCCTCAATTTAAAAAAAGAGAGACCAAAGAGATTAATGATAATA
Organism: Tamandua tetradactyla; assembly: GCF_023851605.1. Taxonomy (NCBI): domain Eukaryota; kingdom Metazoa; phylum Chordata; class Mammalia; order Pilosa; family Myrmecophagidae; genus Tamandua; species Tamandua tetradactyla. The sequence goes on along the minus strand of NC_135346.1, from coordinate 36,759,506 downwards.
AATAACACTACAGGTCCTAGTCTTGATCTAATAATGGAGGAGATAATGCCCAAAAGGACATTCTTTGAACTACTGAATGGCAAACAGAATATATACTGTATGTTTGATATTAATGTTAAATTTCTAGAACTTGATGTCTTTACTTAATGTAACTACATAACTAAACAGCTGTATTCTTAGGAAATATACGTAGAAGTGTCAAATGGCAAAGAACAAGGTATATGCAACCTACCCTCATATATTTTCTAAATATAGTAGACAGATAGAAAGATAGATAGAGACAGACAGTCAAACAGATGGATGCATAGAATGATACCACAACTCTGGCAAAATGTTAAAAGTTGATAAATCTGGTTATCTGGGTAGGGGATAAAATGGGACTCTCTATTCTTTTTGTATTTATGTTTGTAACTCTCCTAAAAGTTTGCAATTATTTCAAAATTTAAAGTTAAGAATATCTGACTATCAAAACAAGATTGATATGGGTTTTCTATTGCTTAGAGACAGGAGAATAATGAACTATTCTTGGGCATTGACCATGAAATTATCGCAATTCGAAATTACAAATGATTTCATATGTGATGTACTTCTTAACTTTATCTGATGCCTGCAGTCTGCCTCAGTCTCCCCACTGAAGGGCACTGAGGTTGGCTTGACTGCTTCCAGAGGTTGTTCGTAAATGGAACTACTACATGAGAGAAAGAACACAGGGAAAATGGAGGACCAGACTCAGAACTCCCAGTCTCAGCCCTATGATACCACCTCAAGGTCTGTTCTCACCAAGAGAGTGAGGGGTGGGGTGTCACAAGGCTAAGTGAAATCCCTTTGACTATTCAAGTCAGAGAGAGAAAGCCAGGAACTGAAAGAGATCAGAAACTTCCCTCAATATTATGAAAGAGAAAGGGTTTTGATTCAATAGTAAAGATTCATCAATTAGCTAAATTGAACTGGCAGCTAAAGGATCACGAGGCTGTGGCACCAGGGAGTGAAGTATAAATTAAGAAGCAAGGACTAAGTCTCAGATAGAGGATATCGAATAATATAAATGAATATATATATATCTTAAATCTGAGACATGAGAACACTAACTGACCATAAAATTCTATCTTTGTCTCATACCTGCTAAAGGACAGTTTTTTCTCAAAATGTAATATTAATTTTAATCTATGTAGTTAGGCCTTGAAAAACATCATATGGTTATTTGTTAAAAAGTAGAATAGTGGCTTCTGATTTAGGGAGGGGAGATTCAAAGTTCTCCAAGAAGAACACCATTTATTTGTGTTCTGCTCAAAACTATAGATTTCTGAAGCTCAAGTACAAAACAATCCTTAAAATTATATAGAAACACAGAAGGAGTTTTAATAGCTAATAATATTTACGTGTTTTAGTGTTTTCTATCATTCACTATGCTAAATCCTTTAAGATTATCTTATTCAATTTGTACAATAACTCCATGAAATAAGTACTTTTCAGCCTATTTTACAGCTAGAGAAACTGAGTCACAGCACAGCTTATCCAAGTTCACACACCTAAGGAAGAAAAGAATTTCCACAGAATGAAATTTGCAAAACAAACATACCTCTCATCTGATCAAGATATGGTACCTGTGCTTGGACCTGACAAATAGCATCCTATCTCAGGGTAGAGAAGACCATTCCTGAACTTGAGGAAAGAAATGCTTTATTAAAGGAACTCAGGTTGGTGGAGTCACCTGTGAAAAATGGCCAGCTTCACATGAGGTGGCATAATTTACGTTTCTATAGCCGTTCCCCACTTTTAAAGAATTTTCAGATATGTTATCTCATTTAATCCTCACATCTTTGGGGAAGGGTGAGTTCATCATTATTGATATGTAACAGAAAAGATCGCAAGGTTCTAAGTAGTTAAGCACCTTGTTTTACTTTTGCAACCAGATTGGAAAATTAGCACTAGAGCCCTTGTCTTCAGGGTGCAGATTTTGCTCTTAAAACATAAGTCTTCCTTCTCTTTCTCTTTCTTTTTAGTATGCTGTATGGTGGGGGTCACATTTCAGTCTTTTTCCATGTGGCTATTCTGTTATTGCAGCACCATTTGTGGAATTGGGCTGGGGGGTGCGAAGTGCATGGTGGGAATCGAAACAGAGTCTCCTGCCTAGCAGGTGAGAATTCTACCACTGAACTACCCTTGCAGTTCCACCACACTCCCGTCTTCCTTCTCTTTATGGTGGGTGAACTGGGTACAGAGAAACATAACTTCATCAACCTTGACTCAGATTCCCAGGAATAGACACACTGTTTAATTTAATGATAAACATAAAGCAACAACAGTACTTACTGAAGACTGTTGCAGGTACTGTGCTATATATATTGTGCAAATTCCCTCATTCAATTCTCATAGCATAGGGCTATGAAGTAGGAACTGCTATATTGTTCCCATTTTACAAGTGAGGAAACTGAGATAAAGTGTTGGTGATCGGACAGACACCCAGGCTTGACTTCCTCCAGAGTCTCTTGCTCTTAATCATTAAGAAACACTGCTTTCTGCTACAAACTCAATTTCTTAAATTAAGGTGGAACCTCTCCAACTCTATGAGATTTGACATTGCAACAAAGAGGCTGGAACATTGTCAACATTGCAAATGTACAGATCAAATTTCTACATCACATACTAATGAAAACCCATTGTCATAGCAACAGACATATCAGATATTCCAGCTCCAGTGCATGGAAGCAACATTCTCAAGTGATCCATAAGAGAGCGTGCCTCCATTCAGTGCCATTGCTCCAGATTTAACTTGACTTTTTAAAAATCCATTTTTTTCATCTTTTAATTTAAGCAGAAATCCCAAGAAGTAGAGAGGATATTCATGAGGAAAGTAGGACACAAAATCATTTGATGTAAAAGATACAGCATGAGAAAGTCTCACAACACGTGGAGCTATTTTTAATAACTTTTTTCATTTTATGTATTTTTACCATCTCATAATAAATTCTACCCTTATTTACAGTTTTATATAGAATTCCAATATCCTGTAAGAAATAAGAGTTCAGTTTCAATTTAACTTGTTCCAAGTGAACCTAATTTTACCTGCTAAAGCCACACACCAATGAGAGAAAAATGAACAACCATGTTATGGATGACATACTGTTCGTTGCTTACTGAAATTAAAATTTAATTGGGTACCCTATATTTTTATTTGCTTTATTTGGCAACCCTATTTGCAATTAGACTGAACAGGGTTTAACTGCTAGTTTCACCATGTGCTAGCTGTGTTCTTTCAGGTCAGTAGTTTAGTATTTACTGTTATTTACCATGTCAATTTTCTCATCTGTAAAATGGGTTTAATGCTTGTATCTATCTCATAAAGTGTGCTGAAGACTACATTTAAAAATACCTATTATGTGCCCAGAATATAATATATACTCAAAATATGTATATTAGTATTATTATCATCATTACTATTATTATCAGTCATCCTGATAAAAAGGATCACTGCCTCATTTCTCTTCAGAATAATATAAATTATCAAATGTTCTTCCAGAAACCTAAATGATTTGATGAGTCAATGACACTTGACTAATAATAAACAGCAATTAACAAAATTTAACTCAATAAACATTTATTAATTCCCTAATCTATGCAAGGCACAGAGCTAAGTACTAGAAGTATTAAAGAAAAGGCTGTCGGAGTTAAAAAGAAACTTAGAAATGATCTCATTTAATGCTATGCCCCTCACTTTACAGATGAGCAACGAGTCAGCATAGGGGACAGTATTAAGTGACTTATCCAGCCTCACATGACACAATGGTGGTCCAGCCAGGACTGGAATCCAGTTTCCTGACTGAATCTAATGTGCCTTTTTCTAACCACTTATGCCCACTTTTGTGCAAAGGAAGAGTCCTCGCCCTCCAGAAGTGTGCAGTCTGATCAGGAGACACATTTAACTGCTGATTTTACCTTTTTTTGCTATGAGTCTACCAGAGTCAGTTTCCCCTAAAAATTTGATCCTCACAAGAAACTAATGAGATATCAGAAAAGGGGAAAAATAGATTATCCTCATTATTCTTAGGAAAACAAAGCCCAGAGAAGTCAATTGGCTGGTGTAATACTGCAAGGTGAGACAGAGCCCAAACTAGAAGGTAGGCCTCCTGGCCTTCTCCACTGGTGCTGGCTGCCCCCACCCATGAAAAGAAATAGACACATAGTATGATGGAAAGTAAAGCCAAGCAGGAGTTTTTAAATGAAGACATCTTTACATAAAAGTGCATAGAAAATTAAAATGAACCTAGAGACCAAGCAGAGGGAAGGAAATAAGATTATCTAAAAAACCAGAAGTAACACTCATAAAAGCAGATAAATAAAATATACTTGCCTTGATGGCCAGGAAGAAAACCCAGATTAAAGCCAAAGTATAGGAAAAAAAAAAAAGCAACCCAGAATTTATAGGCTCACAAATTTCAAAGATGAAAGATAAGGATTTGTCTTAAGATCACTGAAGGAATCAGCGGTCCAGTTGAGCTTGAACCCAGGTCTTGTGAATTCCAGTTTATATTCCACAGAACCATACTGGCTCTTCCATTTTCTCCTCTGTAGAACAGGAGGTAGGGGCGGTTGATCTATGGGGCTCTTTCCAACAACAGCAGCCTATGATTGCATTCCATTTCATTCCATTCCAGCCTATTCTCTTCCCAGGTCTGATCTGTGCATACCTAATTCCTTCTGCTAATTTTCAAACCCAATTTCAGCAATAAGACATTACCTGTAGATGCGTAAGAACAATGATTAATAATTCATAGATTCATAAAATAATTACTAAGCACTGCCGTGAGCCAAGACCGTGTTAGATACAGGGACTCTAGGGATGAGCAAACAGACATGGTTCCTAATAGCATGGAGCCTTCAGTTTAGTAGGAGACTAGACATTAAACAAATATATGCACAATGGATTAATCATAAGAGGCATAAGTGGTATAAAGACTGCTTTTAGAGGCCTTACTAAGAAACTAGAGGAAGATTCTCGAGGAAATGATATTTAAGAAGAGATCTGGAGAATAACCAAGACCAGGGGTCAGCAACCTCCAGCTGCCAGCAAATCTGGCCCACCACCTGTTTTTGTAAATAAGGTTTTATTAGCGCAGTGCCATTTTCTATATATTGTCTATGGCTACTTTCATAATATAATAGCAGAGCTGAGTAGCTGCAACATAGACCATATGGCTCGCAATCCCTAAAATATTTACTATTGGGTCCATCAAAAAAATGTAGCCAATTCACAACAAATATCAGTGAAGAGGTGATGAACAGGTGAAGGGCATAACAGGAGAGGAGGAGATGGCATGTGCATAGGCCCTGAGAAGGGAGAGTATGCACAAGTCAAAGAACTGAGTAGTTGTATTATTTCTCAGAGCTGCTATAACAAATTACCACTAACTTGGTGGCTTAAAACAGCAGCAATTTATTCTCTCATAGTTGTGGATGTCAGAAGTCCAAAATCAAGGTGTCAGCAGTGTCACTTCCTTTTGGACACTCTGAGGGGAATCTGTTCCATGCCTCTTTCTTAGCTTCTGGTGGCTGCCAGTGATTTCTGGTGCTCCTTGGCTTGTAGATGCATTGCTCCAATTTCTGTCTCCATTTTCACATCATCTTCCCTCTTTGTGTTCTATCTCTTATTAGGACACCTATGATTGGATTTAGCACCCACCCTAATCCAAAATGATCTAATTAGAGATCTTTACACAACTACATTTGTAAATACCCTTCTTTCAAATAAGGTCACACTATGAGTTTCCAGACAGACATACAATTTTGTGTGGTCATTATTCAATCAACTAGAGTAGCCAAGAACTATAAAGGCCAGTGTGAAGGAGGTTAGGCTGACAGATGGTGGTGAGCCTTGAGAGACTCTTCTTGGCCCTAGAGGGGCTGACCGATAAAAATGGGGATTCCTCTACACCTCAGGGGCCCAAGGTAATTTCCATGCAATCCAAAAAAGAACCCCAAAAATTAGAAGGAAAGGATCATGTTTTAATTATCTCAGGCCAAAAGGGACTACAGAAATATTTTTTGAGTCATGTTTTCTTCCAAAAGGAGGCCCCCCAAACAGTCAGATTGATAGAAAAATTAGTATTTGAATGCTCTTAGATTAGAAACATCAAGATTTTAGAAATGCAATTTGAATTCTGTGGACACTATTTTTTATCTGGTAAGTCACACTGTCTTTTTATAGACTTCATTTGTCAAAACCTGAACCATTTAAACAACAGTTTTCAGGCTTAACCTTCTTCTCCCCCAGGACTGAGACCATAGGACCATATCTGTAAACTTTGCCCATCTCACTCTTCATAACCAAGGCTGACCTTGAACAAATTATTTTAAGCCTGTTCCATTCAGTGGTCCAAGCACATTAGATTTCAATCATTGCTGATTCACCCTGACCTTGTCCCTGATTTTAGGCAACTAAACATTCATTTCTGAGACTGAGTCTGCTCCTTGAAATACAGTCCTTGTAGCTGGACTCTTCAGTGGTCCCAGGGCCAGAAGTTCTGAAGTTGGTTTTTTTTTTTTAATTTTTAATTGCATTTTATACCACTCCACTGGGGTCATGTTTTGCTCTTGTCAGTCACCCATTCATGGATGCAAGACCTGCCCCTAAATTTTTTTAAATATTTTATTGTAAACAACAAACATTCTTGACATACAAACATTCCATACATGGTATACAATCAATGGCTCACAATATCAACACATAATTTTGTATTCATTACCATGATCATTTTTTTGAACATTTGCATCTCTCCAGCAAAAGAAATAAAAAAGAAAAAACTCATAATATCATACCTCTTACCCCTCCCTCTTACTGACCACTGGTATTACAATCTACTCAATTTATTTAACATTTGTTCCCCCTATTATTTGTTTATTTTTTATCCATATGTTTTACTCATTTGTCCATGTCATAAACAAAAGGAGCATCAGACACGAGATTTTCACAATCACAGTCACATTGCAAAAGCTATATCATTATACAATCATCTTCAAGAAACATGGCAACTGAACAAAGCTATACAGTTTCAGGTACTTCCCTCTAGCCACCCTAATACACCATAAACTAGAGAATGGATATCTGTAAAATACATAAGAATAACTTCCAGGATAACCTCTCAACTCTCTTTGAAATCTCTCAATCACTGACACTTATTTTGTCTCATTTCTCTGTTCCGCCTTTAGGTTGAGAAGTTTTTCTCAATCCCTTGATACTGAGTCCCAGCTCATCCCAGGATTTCTGTCCCATGCTGCCAGGGAGGTTTACACCCCTGGGAGCCCTGTCCCACATAGAGAGGGAAGGGCAGTGAGTTTGCTTACCATGTTGCCTGCCCCTAAATTTAAGATGGTTGCTAGGGTACTACTGTGCCATCTCATAAACTTCTTGTGGCTAAGTATAAATGGTAGACCACAGATCAGGAATGCAAGAAATGAACTATATTTTTTCTTGAATTACATTTAATTTATACTTGGAGCTTTTGTTCTGTGTGGCAGAAACGGAACTCATTCCATTCAAAATGTTCCCTTACACCTCCTATGGTGTTCTGTGTTGCCATGGGATAAGTGGTGAGGACCTGGAAAGGGCTGTTATCATCTGTCCATGTTGGCATCTTCTTAAATAACTTCATTCCAATCCAGTCTCATAGAGGTCACTGCTGATTCCTCCTTCCCCCAATCCCAGAGGATGGCAGAGCCATCTCTGTTAACTGTGACCACACCCTATTCTAACACACAGCAGCAACTTGGCCAAGCCTGTACTACTCAAGGTGTCAACATGGCTGTACTCTCTCAGGAAGCTCTAGGGGTGAATCCATTCCTGACTTCTTCCAGCTTCAAGTGGCTGCTGACATTCCTCGGCTTGTGACCAATAACTCCAATCTCTGCCGATGTCCCCTCTTCTGTCTGTCTCAAGTCTCCCTCTTATAAGGATACATGTGATTGCATTTAGGGCCAACCTGGATAATCAAAGACAACCTCATCATCTCAAAATACTTAATTCAAGGACCTCTGCAAAGTCCATTTTTGCCACATAGGATAATATTCACACATTTAAAGGATTAGGACATGGATATCTGTGTGGCAGCCATTTTTCAGCCTATCACAATATTCAGGGCAGTCATTTATGTTCCATTGCTCCTGCAGCAGTCCAGGCACGAAGGAATTCTGTGATTGCATGTGCTCCCTGAGGTTTAACTAGAGATCGGGAAGGAATACTCCATCCACCTCCAGCTCCAAACTCAGTCTGGGTAAGATAAGAGGCGGTCAAATATGAGGCTTCTTCTCATGGACACCACTCCTTCCCAGAACCAAGTCTCATTTTCTTCCTCTGACTCTTCTCTCCTCTCTCTATTCAAGAAAATTTTAGCTAGTCACAAGGACAGGGGAACTGGCCATGACTGACTATGTATTCTTCTAAGTAGTTTTATCTTATTCTTGAATCTTGGCTTTTGAAACTCCAAAGCCAGAAATTTTATTCTTTCAATACCTGATTCTGCTGGGTTACGTTTTCTTGAGAGCAGAGGTTACAGATACTAACTGTTATGTAAATGGAATAAAGACAACAAGATAAAGGGAAAAATAAATTAATATAGCAAACTAATGCCTCACTACTCTTCCCCTTGCCAACTGCCTGTGAGTTACATCTGAGTTGATCATCTCCAAGACTTCCTAACCTGTTAGAATTCAATACTAATCACCTGGGCTATTACCTAACCTCTCCAAAAATGGAATCCTGTCTGCTGAACTGCACTTATTCTTTCTATCATCCATTCATTTATTTATTCACTCTCCACTCCTTTGATGCATGGATGTTGAGCCCCAAATATCAGTAAAGCATTTTTCTTGGCACTTTGAACACAGAAATGATCCTAAACACAGGAATCATTCATGAAAGAACTCCATTTTGGACAGCATTTCTCAATCTCGTGATTATTGTTATTTTGGACTAGATAACTAACTGTTGGTTGTGGAGGGCTGTCCTGTGCATATAGATGTTTAGCAGTATCCCTGGCCTTTCCCCATTAGATGCCAATAGCAACTGCCTCCTCAGTTGTGAAAACCAAAAATATCTCCAGTCATTGCCAAATGTGCCCTCGGGGCAAAATTGTTCCCAATTGAGAATCACTCTGTTCCAACTGGAGAAACAGGCACATAAATAGGTGATTATAATATAGTAAGGTCAGTGCATGGGTAGAGGCACACACCGCTTATGATGTGATCCTAAAGAAGGCATCTACCCCACCCTGGGGTGAGGCAGGGTGGGAGGTATAGTGATGCCTGAGCACATATTGCTCTCATATGTTTTGAACCATAGTCAGGCTGCTGTCCCACATTTCTGCTTTGTCATTCATCATTTGCTAGACATACAAACATTAATAAGTTATAGTCCCTGCTTACACAGAGGCACTATGGTATTACAGTTAAGATCATGGGCTCTGCAGTCAGTCTGCTTGATTTCAAACTCCAGTTCTACCACTTACCAGCTGTTGAAACTGGGAAAATAACTTAAATCTCTCTGATCCTCAGTTTCTGATTCTGTAAAATGGGGATAATAATGGCAAATATCTCTTGGAGTTAATGAGATTAAATGTGACAATTCTTGCAGATCTCTTAGCATCTATCTTACCATATGGAAATCACAGAATGACTGCAAGTTTATATTAGTCATTGTCCAAATTGTATATTATTATACTGTCTCATCAGTGCTGACACTGTTAATTGGATTATGTCTGGTCATGTCCTGAAATGTGGCAAGCAGAGACTTGGTATCTTATCCATAATTGGATTTCCATTAAAATACAGTTATGATTAAAAGTAATATAGAATCTTAATTAGTACATTCATTTCCATTGTAATAAATTAAAATTTCCAAATCAGCTACAATAACCATAACAAACAAAGAGAAACAAAAGATAGAAATACTCAGAAAACTTAACCTCACAGTTGCAGATTTTAGCCTTCCTTCCCAGTTGATATTTACAGTTTAAAAATGTTTTTCTTCCATTTTAATTCACAAACATTAGTTTGGAGACTATATCTTCTCCAAGGCTTTATGCAATGCCATGTGCATGTTTGAGCATAACAATTACCCAGAGCAAAGAGAAGCTTGGAGATGGTTTAATAACAGTCTTCAAATATACGAAAAGTTATTACACAGAACATGATGACCAGCTGTTCCCTACTTCCACAGAGGACCAAGAAAAATAAATAGGCTGAAAATTACAGGGGCTGACAATTTGAGGTAGATTCACTGAAGAGCTTTACATAGTGGTAAAGTCACTGTGGAAAATCAAAAAAAGAGCTTAGGAAATATGGGACGCAAAAAATACTTGACAGTAATTCTAGGGATGTAGGTTCTTATGCCAACTCTAAACCCATGACTTTCTGCATGCCACTGACCTTCTGAGATTGTTTTATCATATGTAAGGTCTTTCAGACATTCCTGATTTATAGGATGGAGTCATAGCATAACCAGAATTTCCCTGGCACTTAAGAACCTGTGGGTGGAAATGAAGTTACTTTATGTCAGTGGCTCCCAGTTGAGGGCATTTTACCCACCCCATGCCCCCGAAGGGACATGTGGCAATGTTGGAGGCATTTTTGTTTGTCACAAGTGAGGTGTGGTGGTACTGGCATTTATTGAATAGGAGCAAGGACGCTATTAAGTATCCTGAACTATACAGGGCAGACACCCACACGAAAGAATTATCCAGCCCAAAATTTTGACAGTGCCTAAGTTGGGAAATCCCACCCTAAAGTAAAGAATCTAACCTTCTATAACTTCTGTACCTACCCATATAACATTGAATATCAGTGTACAGGGTTTGTCCACTAACTTGAGACTCCTAGGTAGTACCACAGTTTGAAACTGTTGTGTACCCCAGAAAAATCATGTTCCTTAATCCTCATTCAATATTGTTGGGCAGGATCTTTTTGATTCAGTTGTTTTCATGGACATGTGACCCACCCAGTTGTGGGTGGGATCTTTTGTTTAGGTGGTTTCCATGAAGATGTGTCTCTACTCATTCAAGGTGGGGCTGCTTATTGGAGTCCTTTAAGAGGGAACCATTTGGAAAAACTTCAGAGCTGATACAGGCAGAGACCTTTGGAGATGTAGAAAGAAAACACCCCTGGAGAAGCTGTTTGAAACCAGAAGCCAAACCCAGCAGACACCAGCCATGGATCTTCCCAGCTGATGGATATATTCTGGACCCATCTGCTTTTCTTGAGGCAAGTCATCTTTACCTGGATGCCTTAGTTTGGACATTTTTATAGTCTCAGAAGTATAAGCTTGCAACTTAATAAATTCACTTTTTAAAAGTATTTCACTTTTGGCATATTGCATTCCAGCAGCCTTAGCAAAATAATACAGGTAGGGAATGGTAACAACTGTTAGACATGGAGTGCTTCCAGTTCTCTGACTCCTGAGTCATGTTAGGACTGCACTTTTCTAGCCCTTTCAAGTTAGGTGTGGCCATATGACTTGCTTTTGGCAACAAAATGTGACTGGAAGTGATGTACATAAACTAGGAGTGAAAGCTTGGCAGGTCAGTGTGTGATTCACTGTATTCCCTTTCCAAGATTGCTGCACTCTTAGTCAGGGGTCATGTGGTAGTTAGATTCATTTGTCAACTTGGCCAGGTGAAGGTACCTAGTTCTGTTGCTGTGGACATGAGCTAATGGTATGTGAACCTCATCTGTTGCTGATTACATCTGCAGTCGGCTAGGAGGCATGCCTGCTGCAATGAATGATGTTTAATTTAATTGGCTGGTGCTTAAATGAGAGAGCACAACGTAGCACAGCCCAAACAGCTCAGCATATCTTGTCTCAGCACTCGCAGCTCAGCCCAGGCCTTTGGTGATGCCAAAAGGAATCACCCTGGGGAAAGTTGTTGGAACCCAGACGCCTGGAGAGAAGGCCAGCAGAGATCACTTTGTGCCTTCCCACATAAGCAAGAACCTCAGTTGAAAGTTAGCTGCCTCTCCTCTGAAGAACCAACGAAATAAATCCCCTTTTATTAAAAACCAATCCGTCTCTGGTGTGTTGCATTCTGGCAACTAGCAAACTAGAACAGGTCATGATGAACACCCTGTCATCCTGGCTTCCTGAGTTTACCATATTGAGCAGTACTGCCTGCTGACGTGTTGGACACATAATATAAGAAATACAAGTTCTTTCCCATGGTTGGGAAGCTCCAAGAGTAGAAAACATTTTAGAATGCAAAATTAGGATTTCAGAAGAGAATTAAGAGTTGAGATTTTCACATCAAACCTCTTTATTCAAATCTAGTTCTGCCACTTACTAGCTGAGTGACCTTAGTAAGTTATTTAATTTTTCCACAGTACAGTTTCTACATGTGTAAAATAGGGATGACGATAACATCTTCCTTTTAGATCAAATTAGAATATACATGTGGTGCATTTAGTAAAGTGCCTTGCTTATTTGGTACTGTTCTAGGCGCTGCACACATATTGACTCATTTATTTCACATAGCTGTTTTGTAAGATAAATACTATTCTTATCACCATCGCAAGGATGAGAAACTGAGGTAGTAAGAAGCTAAATAATTTTCTCAAGCTCACAGAGATGGGAAATGGCAGAGGCAGTATTCAAACTCTGGCTGTCAGGCTACAGAGATCATGCTTTTATGATATGATAATGATGATGATAATGCCATTGTCTTAAAAATGCCAGATGTTAGGCCAGATTGGCTCACAGACAAGTATAGGGTTTAGACTGTACCCTCAAAAAGTTCACAGTCTATTAGGAAAGATAAGACATGTGCTTTAAAAGTGCCCAGGGAAGTTAAATGTGATAAATGCTACAAAACAGATAAAGGTAAGTGCTTTGGCAATTTTACTAAATCTCCTATTTAACCCTCAGTTAACCTGAAAATTCAATTAACCAGAAGCGTTTCCCATATGTTTCTATTAATCAAGTTTTTATAGTATCAGTTGAACTCATTTAACCTTAATAAGCAAATGATTGCATATGGATTGCAAGAGGATTTAGGAGCACAATAACCCAGAAATCAGCTCCATGCCTAAGTGTTTTCTTAAAAGCTAAGAGAACATTACTAAGCACAAAGGGAGGTGGGGAGAAAACAATGAGTGCTTAGCACAACACAGTAAGGAAAGGGAGAAAATCTTAGTTTGTAGAAGACTAAGTAGGTCAGAGGAGAAAGAAAAAGCCCTTGGCATCGTTGACGTTATCTGGGTAACGTCTGTCGGAACAGATGACCCTGCTTTTCTAGAAGACAGTCCCAAGGACAGTGTCTGGTGAGGCAAGGTGTGCCCATTTATGTAAAAACTAATTGTGAGGATGGACCACCAAGCACTTCACAAGCCCCCAAGCATGACTATAGAGAAAGAATCCAAAGGCAATGACTTTCAGGATATAAGCAGACAAACCATGGAGATTACTCTGTTTCTCCTGAATAAAATGATCTTTCCTTCCAACCAAAAAAATCCAATTCATTCTTCAAGGCCCAACTAAAGTGCCATGGAAACTGTTTCCTAAATGCTCCAGTAAGAAATTAAAGTGTTTCCTTTTCTCTGTTCATATAGTTCTTTATTTATATCTTCTCTATACTAGTTTTTCCATTGCAATATATATGATAGGCTTTTCTAGAAAGGACAGAACTATGTATGCTGACTAGTTATAGAAAGTTTTGTGAAGATAATTATACACCACCAAATACCAATGTCTTTCTTGAGATAATGGTGTCCCTTTTCTAATCTCTGAGCCATGTTTCCATGCTTGTGATTCAGTATTATTCAATGAGCATGTATCCCATTGTGAAAATAGATTTCATGGTGTTCCCTCCTTCCTTAGCCTTTTGAAACAATGAAATAAGATTATGTCCCAGAAAAGGATATCTAAATTTAAGCAGATAAGTGAAGCTTTGGGTAGGGGTGTGAATAAAAAGAGTAGGGTAAAAAAATTCAGATTTCACTTATGAGTAAGACCAATTATATGATACTTGACCACAATGTACCAAAAATTCATCAAATTGAACCAATTTCTCCCAATTTGAGCATGCCAACAATGGAGCTGAAACATATGCCATGAAGATTTTTTTTCATAATTCCACTCATCTGAAATTTGACTTCCTTCTTACCAATCTCTCATGACATTTTTTTATCTTTTTTTTTTTTTACTTATTTTATTGTAAAAAAATAAATATACAAAGCAAAGAAAGATAAAAGCAAGTCTTCAAGAAGTAGTTACAGGACTGATCCTAGAGTCTGTCATAGGTTACCATACCATCATCTCAGATTTTTCCTTCTAGCCACTCCCGAATATAGGAGGATAGAAGGAATAAATATTTTTTTTATCATCACAATCAACTTTCTTTTTCTTTTTTTTGTCTCATGACATTTTGTACTTCCATTTTAGCAATTTTAATTGCTGTGCTCAGTGTCTGCCTCCTCAATAAGATTGTGAACCTTGTTTGATTAAGGGTTAAGCTTTACTTGTATTGGTTGAACTGAATTCAAAAAATGACATCACCAATCAGTTTTTCTAATGACAACCACAACAGCTGAACTAGACCTGTCCTCCCTTCCTATGGAGCAATGAAGGACCTCATTCCATTACAAGGTAGCAGGTGTACGATTGTCCCTTCTATAGATTCAGTGGTAATTGTCTTCTGTGGGCATTTCTTTGAACTCTGCAGCCTCTAAAAACATCCACTAATACTTGGAAAAGTGAAAGTCCAAAATTAATATTAGCAAATCTGGGGGCGAGTCTTCATTTGTGGATTAGGATCATTCTAATTTTCAAGTAACCATCCTATACCAATTTCAGCCTAATAATGCTGTGAATATGTGGTCTCAGAGAACTACTGCACAAATGAATTCCTGGTATGGCGTTTCCCTCCTAAGATTTGTCACAACTTTAAAATTGACTGTTGCAGATAACACCTGAAGCCAATCAATGATTTTTCCAGCAGTGTGTTTCTGTGAGTGTATGTATGTGTGAAATTTCAATAACTCTAGCTGGAATTGTTTCTGCTCCTTACAGCACTATCTGCACCTTATCATTAAAAAGCTTTCTTATAATTACTGATTGTATATGTAGAATGAAATGATATCTTAATGTTTTTTTTGTTAAAAAAAAGCTTTCTTATTACCAAGGGTCCATTTGAATCTTTCATGCACTTAGTGATTTAAGTGATATTTAAGTTTAGGCACAATGAAGCTCATATTTCCAGTCAGCGAAAACAAAACTGACCTACAGAGGAACTCAAACAGATATTTGCAAACCAATGTTCTTAGCAGAATTATTCACAATTGCCAAAAAAATGGAAGCAACCCAAAGGTAAATGAATGGATAAACAAAATGTGGTATACACACACATGGAATACTATCAGCCATAAACAGGAATGACTTTCTGATATGTTTAACAACATGGATAAAACTTGAAGACATTGAGATAAGTGAAAAAAGCCAAATACAAAAGGACGATTGATTTCACTGATATGAAATAACTAGTATAAGCAAATCCATGGAGTCAGAAACTAGAATATAAGCAACCAAGGGCTGGGAGGGAATAGGGAATTAATGCTAAATTAGTACAGAATTCCTGTTTGGGGTGATGGGAAAGATTTGGTAATGAATAATGGTGATGATAGTACAACATTGTGAATATAATGTATATCACTGACATATATTTGGTTGTGGTTAAAGAGAAACTTTAGGTTGTATATACATTACTAGAAAAAAATTTAAAAAGCAATGACAGGACTGTACAACACAAACAGTGACACCTAATGTAATCTATGGATTATAGTTGATAGTGTAATTATAAAAGACAAGATTGAAATTTTCAGATAACTATAAAAATTGACTAGGATTTTTGAAAAAATAATCAAATAGAGACTCAAGAAACAAATTAAAAAAACCCACAATGACTATAATTAAGAACTCAATGTAGGAGTGTAATAACAAATGTACCAAGATATTTGAAGATATCTTAGAACACCATTCTAAAGAAACTCACTAGAAGAAAACATGGGAAACGATGGGTGAAAAGCATAGAGGATAGAGGGAATGTTCCCTTTTATGTTGAACTAGAGTCTGAGGAGGAAAGGAGAAAAAAAAATGGTCAGAAGAAATATGTGGAGAGGTAAGAACTGAGAATTTTCCAAAATTGATAGAAGATATAAAACCGTAGATTTGATAACCCCAATAAACCCAAATCAGAATTAAAGAAATTCCCGCATAGAGAAAATAAAATTTCTAAAATCCAAAGAAAGAGAAAATCTTAAAATCCATTAAACAAAAAAAAATGCAAGATACCTTAAAAAAAAAAAAGGCAGCTGATTTTTCAACACAACTACAGAAACCAGACTACAATGAAATGATACCTTCAATGTGCTAAAGGGAAAAAAAATATTTGGCAAAAATAATTTTTCAGCTAGTGAATGTCTGCTTAAAAATGAATGAAGAGGGCGGTACAATGGTGGCTCAATGACAGAATTCTCATCTGCCATGCCTAAGACCTGGGTTCATTTCCCGACACTTGCCCATGCAAAACAAAAAACAAAATACAAAAAAGAATGAAGATAAAATAAAGGAAACTTTAGACAAAAAATAAAACTGAAAAAATTTTAGATAGCAGAGAGTCCTATTGAAACTGCTAAAGGGTATTCTTCAGGAAGAAGATTAAAGATTCAGAAAACAAAAGGCAATTAAAATGCTAAATATGTATAAAACTAATGAACACTGGGCGAACAAAATATATAGAGATAATTAAAATAAACATCAATAATAGCATATAAATCTAGAGGGATTTAAATGATGATAATGTGCTCTAAGGTGCTTGCTTTGTCTAAGTGCCAATTAGCATTAGAGTTGACAAGTAAAGGATAAATGTTGTAATACCATATAGTCAGCTAGTACTACAATAATGCTGCATAAAAATTCCTCATAAAATTTCGTGGCCTAAAACTGTAATTATGTATTTTCATTGTTCTGTTAGTCAACACAGGAAGGCTGTTTCAAGCTGTAGTAACTGCAGGTGGTAGCCTGCGCCATGATTTTCTACTCTTCCTTGGATCATCAGGCTAGTTTCTTCTCCCAGCAATGGAGACAACAGCCCAACCTCCACTGCACAAGCACATTTCAAGCCCCTGTTTGTCTCATGCTTTCTAACATTCTATTTGCCAGAGAAAATCATATTGACACACTGAAAAGCAAGAAACAAGGAAGGAAATTAAACCACCTACAGAAAAGCAACAAGTTTAAAATTTATAATTTACCAAAGGAAAAAAAAATAGTGTAATAAACATAATAATCCAGAATAAAGGAAAAAAGAGAAAAAAATACCAAGAGAACAGGAGATACAAAAGGAGCCAGATGAGTTAAACCCAAATATACACAAAGCAAACTCATGCTAAATAAATTAAAAATAAGAATGGAATAAATGCTCTAATTAAAAGATAAAGATTATCAGACCAGATGTTTAAAGATCTTTTATATACTCATTAGAGGTGATGCATCTAAAATATGATCTTGAGTGTAAAATGAGATTAAAATATTTGCCTTGCAAACTCTAACTAAAAGAATGAATCTGTGATTAAAAATCTTCCCATCAAAGAACGTATCAGATGGCTACACCAGAAAAGTTACCAAATATTTAAGGAATAAATAACACCAGAGAGTAGGAAAACAGGAAACATTTCCCAGTTAATTTTTTGAGATTGGCATAACCCTTAAACAAGATGTCAAGGACATTATAAGAAAAATTTGCAGACTAATTTCATTCATGGTAATAGAAGCAGACTATAAATAATATGTTATTAGTAAAGGTTCTCTAAGGACATATCTGTAATATTACAGAAGATATTTGTAAATATTAAGAGGTTTTAATAAGAATTTTCTTACATGACTATGGGCATGCACAAGTCCAAATTCTGTATGGCAGGCTGCATTCTGGGAACTGCAGTGAAGGTCCTTGATCAATCCTCTATGAGAAACTGGCAGGTTGAAGTGGAGCTGGAAATTCTCTCTCTGACTGCTGGAATCATCACTTCTCCTTGTAAAGCCTTCAGCTGATTGAACGAGATGTCTCTCATTGTTGAAGGTAGTCTCCTCAGTTGATTGTGGATGTAATCAGCCGTAGATACAATCATCTTAGTGATGATTTAAGTCTATGGAATGTCCTCACACTAAGCATCAGGTAGTCTTAACTTCCAGCTCAATGGAATCATTGTTGTCTTCTGGTGGAAGCACTCCCCCTTTTGGAACTAAAACTGTAGACCAGCAGAGTTTAAGCTTGCAGGGAGAGGAAGGAAAAATTATTCTAGTGGATCACTAGGGGTAATCGTGAATGGTACCCCTCTTATTTCCACCCCTTGATTCCTAGACCCATGAATATTGACTATGGGAGAAACGGCACAATAGAGTGGATACTGAGTAGTTAGAGCATATACAGCCTCCTGGAACACTGCCCTAGCCCTGCAAGTTATTGCTACCTAGTTGGTACCGTATTCGAAATTCATTCTACCATTCTATCAATCCAGCTGCTTCACGATAATGGACAACATGGTAAGACCAGTGAATTCCATGAACATGTGCCCATTCCCACACTTCAATTGCTATGGAGGGGGTCCCTTAATCAGACGCAATACTGTGAGGAATATCATGACAGTGCATAAGGCATTCTGTAAGTCCATGTACAGTAATTTTGGTATAAGCACTGTGTGCAGGGAAGGCAAACCTATATCTGGAGTATGTATCTATTCTAGTTAGAACAAATTGCTGACCCTTCCATGATGGAAGTGGTCCAATGTAATCAACATGCCACCAGGGAGCAAGCTGATCATCTCGGGGAATGGGGCCATATTAGGAAATGGGGCCATATGTTTGGTCTCTGCTGCTAGCAGATTGGGCACTCAGCAGTGACTGTCACCAGGACAGCCTTGGTGAGTGGCAGTCCATGTTGCTGAACCCATGCATAACCTACAGAAATCTTACCTTTAAGATTCTGTTTCTCAAACACCTCTCCTACTACCAAAACTGTATTACTCAGGGTCCTCTAGGGAAAAAAAAGAAGATATCTGTAAATCTTATGAGATTTTTATAAGAATTGTCTCATCCAACTATGGGGACGCAAAAACCCACATTCCATAGAGCAGGCTGTAAGCTGGGAACTCCAGTGAAGGTCCTCGATGAATTCTCCAGGAGAAGCTGGCTGGCTGAAGTAGAGACAAAAATTTTTTCTTCTGACTGTTGAAATCACCACTTCTCCTTTTAACCCCTTTAACTGATAAGATGAAACTTCTCTCATTGTTGAAGGTAGTCTCCTCAGTTGATTGTAGATGTAATCAGCCATCGATGCTATTTAAGTCCACCAAATGTCCTCACAGAAACAATCAGGCCAGTGCCTGCTTGACCAAATAATTGGGCACCATAACCTGGCCAAGTTGACATATGAACTTAACCATCATATAATATAGTAGAAAGTGATTTAGCAATATGCCAAAAGAATAAATATTATAGCCAAGTTGAATTCATTTGAGGAATGCAAGTTTAGTTTAGCATTAAAAAGCCAACTGATAAAACTATCATATTACAAAAATATAGGAGAAAAATTTCAGGATTATCTTAGAGGATACAGAAAAAAACATTTTTATAAAAGTCAGGATTTATTCATATTGAAGATTTTTAGCAAGGTATGATTAAACGAAATGCCTTTGTTCAGATAAAAGGTATTTATTTAAAAAGCTTGTAACATTCTATTTTATAGTGAATTTTTAAAAATTGTAATACCTTAAGAAATTCCCAATTCTTGGAATTGAGCTAATGTTTTCATTTGCTAATGCTGCCAGAATGCAGTATAGCTGAAATGGATTGCCTTTTGCAAATGGGATTAATTTAGTTACAAATTCACAGTTCTGTGGAAGAAAGGTAGCTGGCTTTCCTCTGGTTTTCACTGTCACATGGGAAGGCACACAGGGACCTTTGCTGGACTTCCCTCCTGGCTTCTGGGTTCAAATGGCTTTCCCTGGAATGTATTCCTTTCTGCATCTCAGATGTCTGAGTCTGAGCTGCTGAGCTCTCTTCTGATCTCTTTCTTTTAAGGTTTCAGTTAATCAAATTAAATGTCAGTCACCGTGGAAGGCACTCCCCTTAGCTGACTGCAGATGTAATGAGACATAGGTAAATTTCACATTCTGATGATTTAAGTCCACAGCAACAGAACAACTGGACACCATCACCTTGCCATGTTAACATCTGAACCTAACTATTACAGCTAATAAAATATATACCAGTCCATTATGCTTTAAAGCATAAATTAGTGGGGCTCAAAGGTGGCCCTGGGACTATCATCAGCATTACGTGGAACTTGTAAAAAATGCAAATATTCAGGTTCTGCCTCATACATACTGGCACTCTGGGAATGGGGCCCAGGAAATGGAACTTAATGAGCCCTCTAGGAAATTTTAAGACATGCTAACGTTTAAGAAGTACTGTTCTCAAGCATTATTAAGAGAAATTAAAGGCAAATAAACTAGGAGATATACCATGTTTGGGGATTAGAAGTCTCATAATATAATGAAGTTAATTTTCTAATTGAAATAAAGGGTAATCCCAATCAAAATCCCAGTTGATATATGTGTGTGTGTTTGTAATTTGATAATCTTATCCAAATCCTCATATGGAAATGTGAAGGGCAAAGAATAGCCAAAACAGTATTAAAGAAGCTTAAGTTGGGAGGAGCAGCTCTACTAGATAACAAGAATTTTTATAAAGTTTCAGTAATTAAGGCAGAATGGTAGTGGTGCATGAATAGACAAGCAGACACAACGAGATTTCGGAAAGAGACCTATACTTAAAAGGACGCTTGATTTATTATAAAGTTCACACTATAGAGCATATTCAATAAATGGTACAGAATCAACAGGATATCTATATTGAAAGATATGAAACTTGAATCTATCTCATACCAGAAACAACTATGTGATCTAAATATGAAAAGCCAAACAGTAAACTCTGAGAAGATAATAACAGGAGGACCTCTTTCACTTCCCAGCATTGGGAAATGTATTTAAAACAGAATTCAAAAGCTTTAACCACAAAGAAAACTATTAGTATGATAGACTGCATTAAAAATGGAATTTTCTGCTCATGAAAGACACTCTCAAGATAGTGAAAATGCAGACAATAAGTTGCAGAAGACATTTCATACAAAAACTGACAAGGGTCTCACATATTAAATAAATTTTTAAAACACCAAATCAACAAAACAATGGTAAGCAATAGAACAGTGGAGGTGACTTAAACAGGTACTTGTCAAAAGAGGCCCATGAAATGGCAATACAATATGTTGAACCTTATTAGTAATCAGGAAAAGAAAAGTTAAAACCACACACATTTTCTAGAATGACCAAAAATAGACGGACAATGCCAAGTGTTGGAGAGAATATGTAACAATGGAAAAATCTCAAGTACTGATATAGTAGAATGTAAATTGGTAAAACCACTTTGGAAAATATTGCCAGTTATTTACCAAAGCTAAATATCTACCAACCCTGTGATCTAGCATTTTCACTCACATGAACTATCCAAAATAAATGCATGTATGTGTGCAGCAAAAGACACGTGGAAGAATGAATGATCATAGCAGGCCCTGTCAATAATGGCCAAAAACTAGAAACAATCCAAGTATTAATTCACAATAGAATGGATAAATACATTGCTATGGATCTAAACAATGGAATGCCACACAGCCTGAAGACAAATGTATCACATGTACATCATGGAGGAATCTCATAATCATAACGATGAGCAAAAGAAATGCATGGAAGACACATAGGAAAGAACATGGGGTTGTGCTTCTGAGGTGGTAGGAATGTTCTATTTCTTGATATGGGAAGTGAATCTACAGATAGTGGATCTATAATAATTAATCACGCTGTAAATTTATGTTTAATGGCCTTTTTCTATATGATTTATTTCACTATGAAACAATTAATAAAAGTGTTGTCTTTAAACAAATTGAAGGTCACAGTTACTGATTGCATTACAGTGTGTCAAATGTTGCACTGATATTTTTATATCAGTTAACTCACTTGATTGTTATAGCAACCCTAGGTTGTACATACAATTATTATCTTTATTTTAGGGATAAGAAGATAGAGCAGTTGTTCCCAACATTGGCTGCACATTTGACCACATGGGGACCTTAGCTTTTAAAATTCCTGATGGCTGGCTGCACCCCAGACCAATTAAATCAGAATCTCTAGAGATACAAGTATCATTATCCCTTAAAGCTTCCCTTCTATTTCCAAAGTTGGCCAAGTTTGAGAACCACTGAGAAAGAGGCACAGGAAGATTATTTAATTTACCTGGATTTAAATCTTGGCAGCCTGATTCTAGGGTTCCCACTCTTAACCACTATACTAGACCGCCTCTTGGATAAATAAGACAACCTCCCTCTCTCAAGAACCTCACAATCCAATGGTTAGAGTTAAGAGAGAGTTATATAGGAAACTGGTGTCTCAGAATAACTAAAGTGCAAAGTGAGTAGTGGGGTTGCAGCTGGGTTGCAGGTGAAGTTGGAGGAGCAGATAAGAATCATTGATAGAGGGTGGGTCTGCTATGACAAGTATTTGGGGCTTTTTTTCTGCTGGCAACAGGGATTGGCATGGCCTAAGTACAATTTAGAGAGAGAGACTGACTACAAAGCAGAGGATATAGGTGGTAGATGAGTCACCTCAACTACTTTGCAACTATTTATAAAAAAAGATGAAAAGAATTTGAACCAAGCCAGTGTATTAGGAACTATCAGAAGGAAGTAATTATAGAAATACTTAAAAGGTGTATTAATATGATTGATTAGAGTATGGAATGAAGGATAGAGAATGAAATCTAGGATGGCATTGATGCTAAGAGTGGATGATATTGCTAACTCATGTCAAAAATACAGAAGAAGAAAATTTTTGAGGGGAAGAGAATGAGATCCATTTGGGTTGAATTGGAGCACTCCAAAAGACAGCTGGAAATAAAAATCTTCAGGAGAGAGGTCATACCTAGAGATACAGCTTTAAACATCATCAACATGTAGGTGGCATATAGGTGACAGACCAGACTCTGAGAGTGAGTAAGACTTCCCTGGCTACCAGTGCCCACTTCAGTGTATATTCCCCTCTTTATTTTTCAAGAGTGGTTACTATATGATCCAGTTCCACACCTTACAAACTGGGTAATTATTGAATAAGCCATCTAATTTATTTGAGTCTCAGCTTTATTGTCTGTAAAACTGAACTAATTATCCTGTATTCTCTCACAGTATTGCTGTGAGCATTGCTTTACAAGAATTTAAAGTTATGTGTAATAATATGGTCTTCATTTTTATAGCAAGTGAGACCAAAGCACAAGGTTTAAAAAATGCTTTTGATCACATAGATAAGAGTGAAACTTAGGAATTGGATTTGCAGTCCTATGTTCTCCTTGGATAACATATTTCTTATCCTTTCCTCCTCCCACCCCTATGAGAAAATACATAGTAAACATGAAATATTTCTTTGACAAAATACATCACGGTGGTCATCATCATTGTTGGTACATCATCATTGTTAACACATACTAAGTATTTACTACACAATTGGGCACTGTTTTGTAAGGGCCTTACATGAATTAATTCATTTTATTCACACAGCAACGCTATTAGGTGGGCACTATAATATTCACCATGTTGCAACTGAGACATTGAGATGTCGACTAACTTTCCCAAAGTTACACAACTAAAAAGTTGCAAAGCCATTATTCAAAACCAGGGCAACTGACTTCAGATCTACACTCAACCACATCTCCCATGGCAGGACTTCAGACAAGAGGCTTGTAGGGGAAAAGGGCTTCGTCAGGGAGACCTTTTTGTATTTCTCAAGGGACTCCTCAAAGACAGCCATGCCTGGCTGGTCTCTGCAGCTGCAGAAGCCTTATGCATTTGTAAGAGATGATCCCTTGAGGTATGAAGTTTTCCCCAATTTTGTTTCATAGATCACTTTGGGCAGAAAAGAGCCTAGAAATCGTCAAGGAGAAAACACATGTGACTCAGAGGAATAACAGAAACTATCCCAGAGAGCTTGCAATGAATGTGCTGAACATCCTTGCATGTGGCCCAGGATTAAAGTAAAGGAACCAGGGAAAGGAAGCTCCAGGAACCAAAGAAGGGAAAGGCTCTTGGCTTCTGAAAGGAGAAACAATCTGAGTCTGCAAAGAAAAAAAAATGTTTCTTTAAACAGCGAAAGAGTTAAGTCTAGTGATAGAAGTATACCAAGCCATATTTTCCAGAGTGTAGGACCCATACTCTTGGCTGCCTGGGGCATGATGTTGGGCAGGAGGCAAGACTACACTGAGTGGCAGGGTGATGTTTGTAGGGTGTGTGGGCGTATCTTTTAATAACAGTGAATCACATAGGGAGAGAATTATTCTTTTATCATTTCTGTTTCCATTCTTCTGATTTTTATAAAGTCTAATTTGTAACTAGTATGTTTTTAACAACTCTCTGACATCTGTAAAAGAGACTTTGATGGGTAGCATGGTATTCAACTAGAAGTGAATAAAATTATTTCATTTCCATTGTATTCAACTTTTATAGCTGCCTTCTCTTTCCGGCAATATTTTTTATTTATCATAATAAAATTTCTTTTCAAAATAAATTTATGTAAGAAAAATTTAAATGCTTTAAAGAATTGTTACACAAAAAATAATAAAGGTCACACACATATATGGTAAAAAATATCTGATGGCATGTAATTACCAAAATCTGGGGACTCCTTTTCTAAACCCTTCAAATATTCCATGTTCTAGATTGGATCAGTGTTCTATCATGCAGTAGTCTGTCCACACTGGGAAAACTGTATGCGTTTCTGGAGGTCACTCTCTAAGTCAGATTTAGACGTACTCAGGGCTTTATAGAGAGACCAAAGAATGATCACAGCAAAGAAGAGACTAAAAGCCACAGCATAAGAAGAATCAGAGCATAAATAAAGGACTCTGTACTGGGGCTGTTCAGAAGAACATAAAGGGCTCTCATATGGATAGAACACTATGGGATGTGGTCTTTGTGTACACAAAAGATAGGCATGGACCAATGTTAGATATTCCCAAGAAACAGATTTCTGTCAGATACCCAGAACTTCCCCATGGCTCAAGCCATCCGCAAGTGGAAAAGCTTAGTATCACTGTGTGTAGAGGCAAGAGGACAGGCCAAGTGACCAGAAGGTGTGCCTAGGTTTCAGTCTTCCCACCAGCAGCTCATTCACATAACTGAGATTTCAGATGGTGGTTTAACTCTCTGAGCCACATGCTCCTCATACATAAGGTGAGAAACTAGACCAGAAGAGGGAAGGAAAATAGTATTGCTTTCATAATACTGATTATTTAGTACTTGTTACCTGGAACTACTCATTGAGAAGAATTTTGAGGCCATGTTCAGGCTCTGCGGGAAGAGTGACTGACGTGCAACATCTGCCATAGATAAGGGGGATGAGTCACCATATTTCTGGTTGCCATGGACCAGATGATTGTTAAGATTCCTTGCAGCTTTGACACAATGTCAAATTCACATCACTTCAGTGCATTTGCAAGTAGGTGCAGTTCCGAACAATTCCTGAGCAAGACGGGATGCCGCACTATCTATCTTAGAAAAAAATATTATTGCATCTATTAGTGTTGATTTTCTTTATGGATATTAATAATGTCTTTATTGTTTTTATGGAATTATACTGAGAGTCACAAATCATGGGCCCAATTGTACTATTTAGCATTCTCAAAAGCAGACTAGCAGATTTGTAGGACTCTAATAATGGCAATTAAAGAATTATTCAAAATTTACCTAGTTCTCTAGGTTATGTTTAGAAATATATTGGCTCATTTTGCCTGCCTGACTAATGAAAGGGAAATTCTCTTTTCCCTCCACTTTTCTAGGACTGGCCTGCATTTCTGAAGTGTGAATAATGCCCACATTCACTGTAAAGATGTTTTTAACAAGCACGCCTTCTTCCAAGGAGATTTCCTCCCCAGACAAGCTGTGATGGCATCTAGTAAATCTGATTATGTAATTTCCATTTCATTTTTTCTCTCTCTTCATACATAACATGAAGGATAATATATGATCTAGCACTCAAATGCCATGGAAAGACCTAAAAGCAAATGCATTTTTCAAGGACCACTGTAGTCTCTGCCAACAGCTAGCACTGCTAGATTGTGACCACACTTCATTTTTCATCAACCTCAGCTTAATTTACCATAAGTGTCATCTCCCAGAGCTGTCAGCCTGAAAAGATGATGCCCTTGTGTGGGCTTCACCAGTACTGATTGTTGAGGGACTGGGGCTGTAGGGAATGGGCCATTATTCATAATTTCCTACTCTACTAAGTTGAGGCAGGCAGGTGCCATTAAGCCCGAAGAAAATGAGAACTTGAAGCCAAGCAGATGGGCAGGCAAATATCCTAACAGCATCTGCTGCTAGCTGTGATTCTTCCAGCCCCCTGCTTTTATGGAAGAGACTTTATGCTACTTACTGCTTGAGCTATAGATCTGCCGCATCCAATGTTGTAGCAACAAGCCACATGTGGCTACTGAGCCCCTGGAATATGGCTAGTCCAAACTGAGGTGAACTGAAAGTGTAAAATACACACACACCAGATTTCAAAGACTTAGTACAACAAAATGAAGATAATAATTGACATGATGATTTCATGTTAATGAGAATATATTGGGTACATTATATATATACATATATATCACCTAGTAGCTTTTTACTTTTTCATATGGCTAATAGAAAGCTTAAAATTTTGTAACAGCCTTACATTATATTTATACTAGACCTTGCTGCTCTAGAGTCAGAGGTTCATCAAATCCTACCACTTAATTTTTGAGAAGAAAACCCAGAATAGGATTAGGTGAGGGAGTTGACTATAATCGCGTAACCAGTGAGTGAGAGAGGTGGTAATGAGTCTCCATATCTAATTTCCTGTTTGGACCCCTTTATCATCTCTCATATGCAAAGGAGAATGCAAAAGAATATAATAAGAGAAAGAAAACTAAGAGCGCAAGCATGGTAAATTATGTCTCGCTCATTCCGGTGTCTTTCACATAAAAGCTTGGGCTACTAATGTCGTTTTCCATTAGTGAATCTCCAAGCTGTCTCTGTCAGATAATGTACCCCAAGGCTCCCTTCCCACTAGCCCAGAGCCCTGTCCTTTATCACAGAGGCACCAAATTCAAGTAAATACTCCCCAATCATATCTCTGCCTGACCAACCACTAAAACCAATCCTTAAAATGCTCGGACCAAGGCCCCTTACTTGGGCCTGGGTTCTGACAACAGTGCCACCCCCACTTTGTGTTAGTTATGTGACTTCTCTGCATCTCAGTTTCCTCATCTGTAATAGCACCTATCTTACAGGGTGCCTAGGAGGATTAAATGTGATGATATACGCAAGACATGTCAGGCACACAGGACATGTGTAAGAGCTGTCAGCTATTATTAGAAATGATACTTCTACTTTGGTCATTCAAATTTCTCTGAGTAAAATTTTAAATGGAAGCTTATGATGGGGCCACATCCTTTGTCCAATTTTAGTGACATAAGAATGAACTAATATCCCCAAAAGAAGGATTAGTTTTACTGTCCCTAAAAATAGTAATAATACTTATCTTGCTGGGTTGTTGAGAGAATTAAATGCCTATTTCACTGCCTGGAAATAAATGTGAGCTTTCTAAAACAACAACAAAAACTTTCCTACCCACTGGTAGATATCTTAATGCCATCATTAGAAAGTATCTCTTTAATTTAGAACTTCAGTCTGGTTTAATCCCTTCATCCCTTCACATGTCTTTCTTCTTACTGTAAATATACACAGAATTCCATCAAATTCAAACCTTCTTCTAGACTCCTATTCCTCTCATTTCAGTCTTCTGTCTTACCATTCACTGCCCAACTTATTTAATTAAACGTTCTACACCTGTGGTCTCTTCTCTTTTTATTCATGGCTTCCTGACTCCTCAAAGCCCTGGAATTTACATCCACCATGCTCTGAAATGGGTTCTCAAAAGTAGTACAAGACACCATGTGGCACTGCCCTTTCTCAGTCTTCATTTTTCTTGGCTCCATGCACATGCCAGCACATCCCAACTCCACCTTCTTTCCTTGCCTTCCTCCCTCCCTCTTTCTCTCTCTACTTTGGGCATTTACAATTAAATTGCAAATTGTAAATTCCTCCCATGAAGCCCAAGACCTTTTTCCTCCCTCAATGTCTTCTCAAACACAAGAACTTTGAGTTAGTGGTCTTATTCTTCTACCAGTTTGTCAAGATTAAAAACTCAAGAGTTTTCTTTGACTCTCCTTACTCTGGATTTTGGCAGATCTAAATTACAATCCTTACTTAATTTCTTATTAGTTATGCAACTCTGACCAAAGTGATTGATATCCCTGAGCCTCAGTTTTCCCATTTGTAAAAAAAGGTTATTTAATGAGATTAGATAAAAAAATATATGCAGATCACTTGGCACATCAATTTATCCACCAATAGCCTTCTCTCCCCATTTAAATCCTATCCATCCTTTCTGACTAATTGTCCATAACATTTCTCTTTTCCCTTGCATGTAAAAAAATGCTCATTCAGTATAGGCACTATTTATATTACTCCACATTTACCTTGAAGAACTAACTTGCAGATTATTTTACACTTGTAGTCACTCATCATTTCCTATGAAATGTTTCTTGTGTCTGCTCTTCTTTTACCACCTTCCACCTCTACTATTTCCACCTGACTTTTATCATTTCATAACAAATCTATATTCAATTTCAACAATGCCTCCTATCTCTAATCCTTCTCTCCATTTATCTACTAAATAGGCTAATTGCCTGAAAACTTTGCTATAATCCTGTACTTCCTAACTTGAAAATTTTCCATGGTATTCTATCATTTGTTTAAAACAAACAAACAAACAAAAAACATAGGTCCTCTACCATCTGACATTAAATCCCTTTCTTACTCTCATTTCCCATAGTTGCCTACAATATCCTCCATTCCAGCCCCACTGGTTCATTTATTGTTCTTTGAATCAACGTTGTATTCCCACTTTTAGGCCCCTGTTACCAACATCTGTCCTGAGGATGTTCCCTGTAACCCTTTGAAACTCTAACTCCTTGAAGTTTCTCCAAATTGCTGTGAGCCATACCAATTACTTCCTCCTTTGAATATATAGCTAGATCTATACCTACTGTTTGGTCATTTATTATGTACTGCATTGGAGTCTGTCCTGTAAGGAAGCAGTAGACATGGCCAGTAAATTCATGGGCTTTGAAGTAGAGATTTGATTAGAAAATGACTCCTGCCTCCTATCAGCTGGAGTAGTATGACTCCACAAGCCATGCAACCTCTCTGAGTGTCCTTTTTCAGCTTTAAACTGAGGATAATATTGTCTACCTCATAAAAGTGCTATAAATACTAAATAAGGCACTATCTTATGTGTATCAGCTATAAAGAAAACGAAAATACAACCCACAAAATAGGGAAAAATATGCAAATCATTTATCTACAAGGGATTGGTATCCAGAATCTAGGAACACTTACAGCTGAACAATAAAAAGTCAGATAACCATTTAAAGAATGAGTAAAGGACTCAAACAGACATTTCCCCAAAGAAGATACACAAATGGCAGAAAGTACATGAAAAGATATTCAACATTATTAATCATCAGGGAAATGAAAATCTAAACTACAATGACATGCCACTTCACACTCACTGGGCTACAATATAATATGACTATAATAAAAAAAGGGAAATAGCAAGTATTTCCAAGTATGTAGAGAAATTAGAACTTTCATACACTGCTGCTGGGAACATAAAATGGTACAGCCACTGTGGAAAATAGTTTGGCAGTTCCTTAAAAAGTTAAATATACTGTTATATATAGCCTAGAAATTCCATTTCTAGGTATATACCCAAGAGTCATGAAAACATGTTTACCCAAAAACTTGTTCGTGAACGTTAACAGCAGGTTTACTTATAATAGTCAAAAGTAGGAACAATGCAAATATCTATCAACTGATGAATACATAAACAAAATATGGCATATCCATGCAATGGATTATTATTAAGCCTTAAAAAGGAATAAAGTACTGAAATCCTACTACAACAAGTATGAACCTTGAAAATATCATGCTACGTGAAAGAAGTCAGACATAAAAGATACATATTGCATGATTCCATTCATATGAAATGCCTAAAATAGGCAAATTCGTAAAGACAGAAAGTAGAATAGCAGTTGCCAGGAGCTGGGGGAAGGGGAAAATTGGGAGTGGCAGCTAACAGGTACAAAGTTTGTTTGAGGGCTAATGAAAGTGTTCAGGAATTGGACAGTGGTAGTAGTTGTACAATCTTAGAAATAGGTTAAAACTCACTGAATTGTACACTTTAAAATGATGACTTTTATGATACCTGAATTATATACCAATAAAATAAAGACAAATTAAGGAAGAAAAAGTTAAAAAAAGAAAATAAGGTGCATCAAATAGTGCCTAGTTTACAGACATTGGGTAATTTGCTGAATTTTCCTTTATCCCCCATAGCAAGTGGTGAAGCCAGAATTCAAAATCAAGATATTCCAAAACAAAGACTATGCTTTGAACCACTCCACTAATCTGGTCTTTCATGTGTGCTGATGTACTAGCAAATAGAAATAGTGAAATAAGCCTTTCTGCTGATTCTGCTCTACAGGAAGGTCAATCACATGATAAGTCACTGTTAATTAAATAGAAAAATTTTTCATATCCTTTCAATTAAATGGTTCTGTTGAGACTATATCAATAAATTCAGGGTAAAGAAACAAAATACTATACCCAGACAATGTGGGGGAGGAAGTAAAAGAAGCAAGAGGAGCATGAAAAACATTAACACTGCTTTTGCCTAAATAAAAAACTGCAAAGATTACTTTGGCCAAAAAGATTATGAAAGGAGTTAATAAAATCAAATTAAACTTGAGCAAAAATTAGTTTGACAAATAATTGTTCAGCTGGAGCCTGCATGTAAAAGCAAGGACTAAAGGGAAACAGCAAATATTTCTGGAGTGCCAATCATGATAGTTTCACAGCCCTCCTCTGCCACTTTCTCAGCCAGTAACTTTGGCCATGTTTCTTAATTCCTCCAATCATATCTTCCCTTTTATGTAAAATAGTGATGAAAAAACTACCACATAAGTTTATTATTGTATATATAAAAGTCAGCTAGTAGGTACATTAAAGGGTAGCTCAATGAGTATTATTATATAGGTCAGGAATGATGGTACCCTAACCGGGTGCAGCAAGAGGGGTATCAAATGACAGTACCTACTTTTGCAGGGAAAGCAGTTTCCCATTGTCAAATACAAGCTCCTAAATATAGACAGATCATCCCCCAAATCCTCTTTTGATAAGATCTTTTTATTTGTAATTTTATTTGTTTACCCTTGGCTTAGTGAGAAAAACATAATAATATACCAAAAAAGAGAGAGAGAGATTTCCTTTCAAAATATCAGATTGGGATGATACAACAAACCTCCTTTTCCAACCTTTAACAATGAGAAACACTTAAAAGTTTCCTCTGATGAAGTTTCTAGACCCAACAACTTAAAAAAAGAATTTAATAATTATTCAAAGATATTAAGATTACAATTTATGTAAATTGCTTCAAAGATGAGAAAAACAAGGCTACTACCCAACTCATTTTATGAGCCTAAGACATTTTTTGCATCAAAACTAGAAAGGGACAGTATAAAAACAAAGAGAGAATTATTATCAGTGTATTTTATAAACATGGATGTAAATTTCCTAAATAAAATATTGATTAATTGAATCCAGTAGTATTTTAAATATAATAAATAATGTGCAGGTGGGGCTTATTCTAAGAATGTAATGTTTCAACATCAGAATATATAAACATAATTTCACTACATTAAATGACTAATGGAAAAGCATATGATCATCTCAATGCATGTAGATAAATTATTAGATAAAATTCTACACATTTTCCTAATAAAAGTTTTTAGCAATTGTTCTAGTTTGCTAGCTGCCAGAATGCAATATACCAGAAATGGAACAGCTTTTAAAAAGGGGAAATTAACAAATTGCTAGTTTACAATTCTAAGGCCGAGAAAATGTCCCAGTTAAAACAAGTCTATAGAAATGCCCAATCTAGCTTGGTTCAAGAAGGCTGATGAAATTCAGGGTCTCTCTCTCAAGTGAGTAGGCACATGGCGAACACAGTCAGGGTTTCTCTCTCTCTGGAAAGACATGTGGTGAATACAGTGTCATCTGCTAGCTTTCTCTCCTGGCTTCCTGTTTCATGAAGCTCCCCAAGAGGCATTTTCCTTCTTCATGTTCAAAGGTCACTGGCTTGTGGGCTCTCTGCTTCTTGTGGCTATGTCTTTCTTCTCTCCTCTCTCTGAATCTCTCATTCTCCAAAATGTTTCCTCTTTTATAGAACTTCAGAAACTAATCAAGACCCACCCAAATGGATGGAGACCTGCCTCTACCTAATTCAGCTTAACAACCACTCTTGATTGGGTTATATTGCCAGGGAGATGATCTAGTTACATACAGCATTGAATAGGAATTATTCTGCCTTTACAAAATGGGATTTTGATTAAAACATGGCTTTTTAGGGGACATACATCCTTTCAAACCAACACAGCAAGGAATAGCAAAAATAAAAATTATTTCCCTTATAAATGGTACTCTCAGAAACCTACAGCAAATATACTTAATGATGAAACTTTAGAAGCATTCCCACTAAATTCAGGAACAAAATAAAGATTCCCACTGTAAATTCTATTATTATTTTACTAGAGGGCTTAGCCAATGAAATAAGACAGGAAAAAAAATGGTAAAAAAATTAGAATTTTTTATTTGTTAACGATTTGTCTATATAGAAAATACAAAAGAAGAATCTACAGACACTAGAACTTAATAATTTAGAAGGGTTATTGGATACAAAATCTACTATAAAAATCCATAACTATATATTATTAATAATCAGTCAATAAATATAAAAGGAAATTTGTTCCCATTGACAATAGTAGTAAAAACCATATTAATCAATAAATAAATCTAATAAAAGATATATAGGATCTTTACAGAGAAAATTATGAAGTATACTGAAGGTTACAAAAGTGATCTGACTTGAAAGAGAGATAATCATGTTAATGGATGAGAATATTAAGTATCTTAGATATGAAGATTTTTCTCATAATTAATATACAATTAAAGGACCATTATAGTAAAATCCAAACAGAATTTCTATAAAAGAATATCAAGGAGGAATGACTTGCCCTACTAAAAATTGAAACTATCATAAAGCTGATGAAATTAAACAGTATGGCATTAGTATATGGGTGGACCAATGAAGAGGACAGAAAACCCAGGAAAAGACCAAAGGATAAGGCAAGTTAGATTTTAAGAGAGGTGGCATTATAGTTTTGAAGGAAAAGCGCAAATAGCTAGTAAATGGCTTTTCTATTTTGAAATAAAGAAGAAGAAACCTATTTCATACTCTATACAAAAATTCCTGATGATGTAAAGACCTAAATTTTTAGAAAAAAAAGTTTAGATCTTTGAGATGGACTATAAGATGGAGAGGTTTTGACATTGGGATAGCAAAGAATTTGTTAAATGATAAAAATGCTCAACTAATATAGGAAACCACTACTAAACTTGATCATGTTAAAATTTAAAGATTCTGGGTGACTTAAGTATCATAAACAAATTTAACATAAGTAGCTGATTAGGAGGAGTTACTTACAAAACAGAGTAAGGGCTAGTGAAAAGAATAGAAATTTCTATAAATTATTAAGAAAATAAAAATAAAATCAGTAGGGGATATGAAAGGGAAATTGAAACAACCAATGATCACATGAAAACATGCAACCTCACTCATAATCACAGAAATTAAAATTATATGCCCCATGAGGGCAAGGACACTAATGGACA
Source organism: Tamandua tetradactyla (assembly GCF_023851605.1). Classification (NCBI taxonomy): domain Eukaryota; kingdom Metazoa; phylum Chordata; class Mammalia; order Pilosa; family Myrmecophagidae; genus Tamandua; species Tamandua tetradactyla. The sequence goes on along the minus strand of NC_135346.1, from coordinate 36,725,496 downwards.
TTTGCACACCAATGTTTACAATAGCATTATTTACAATTGCAAAGAGATGGAAACAGCCAAAATGTCCATCAACAGAGGAGTGGCTAAGCAAACTGTGGTATATACATACGATGGAATATTATGCAGTTGTAAGACAGATAAAGTTATGAAGTATGTAACAACATGGATGGACCTTAAGGATATTATGTTGAGTGAGATTAGCCAAAAATGAAAGGACAAATACTGTATGGCCTCCCTGATATGAACTGACATTAGTGAATAAACTTGGAAAATTTCGTTGGCAACAGAGACCATCAGGAGATAGAAATAAGGTAAGATATCGGGTAATTGGAGCTGAAGGGATACAGATTGTGCAACAGGACTGAATGTAAAACCTCAGAAATGGACAGCACAATACTACCTAACTGTAATACAGTTATGTTAAAACACTGAATGAAGCTGAATGTGAGAATGACAGAGGGAGGAGGGCTGGGGGTACAAATGAAATCAGAAAGAAAGACGATAAAGATTGAGATAGTATAATCTAGGAATGCCTTGAGTATATAATGATAGTGACTAAATGCACAAATTTTAAAAATGTTTTTACACGAGGAAGAACAAAGGAATATCATTACTGCAGGGTGCTGAAAATAGATGGTAATTAAAATTTTAAAATTTCAACTTATGTATGAGAGTAAAGCAAAAAATGTTTATTTAGCACAAAATTTATATTTTGACTAGTGCATTTCCTAATATAAAAAAAATTATATGGCACCATTTCACACACTTCAGATTGGTAAAAATCAAAAGGTCTGATAATACCAAATGTTGATGAGAATGTGAGGAGGCTGATAGGATTATGCATTGTTATAATCACTGTCATGGTTAGGGACAGGTGTCAACTTGGCCAAGTTGTGGTACCTGTTCATCTGATTGGGCAAGCGCTGGCCTGTCTGTTGCAATGAGGACATTTCATAGGATTAGGTCATGATCACGTCAGCTACATCCACAGCTGATTCCATTTGTAATCAGCCAAAGGGGAGTGTCTTCTGCAATTAGTGATGCTAAATCCAATCATGGGAAGCCTTTTAAGGAGGACTCAGAGGAGACAGGTTCCATTCCTGCTTTGGCTGGTGAGCCTCTCCTGTGGAGTTCGTCCAGGCCATCCATTGGAGTCATCGGCTTCGCAGCCTGCCCTGTGGATTTTGGACTCTGCATTCCTACGGTCACGTGAGACACTTTCATAAATTTTATATTTGCAAGTGTTCCCTGTTAGTTCTGTTTCTCTAGAGAACCCTAACTAATACATCTTGGTACCAGGAGTGGTTCTTAAGGAACAGAATCTTAAAAATGGGTTTTTATGAATGGTTTTCTACTCTGACTGGGCTCAGAGACACTAAGGACTCTGATTCCCTAATCACCTGTCCCTAACCATGATCAGAGTAATCAGAATGACACTCCCAATCCATGGACTGAGTTGGCAAAGGAGATAGTCAAAATATCATCATTCGATTCTCCTAATGCTTCGCTTGTACAAAGCCAGACTCTGGGGGATAATGTTTTTGACACCTTTACAGAGTTTTGTAGGAATAAGAGTTATAGAGATGTTGGTTGGTTGTTGTTAGATACACTGTCTACATTAAAGGGTGAAAGGGATGGGCTTAAGGCTTCAAACAAGAAGCTTAAGTGCTGTCTGAAAGATGTAGAGGTTTCTATGAGTATCCTGAAGGAAAATTTTATTTCCTGTAGCCGTAGACTTGAGATCTCTGAAAATCAGACTCAGAATCTTATTGTTAGAGTAGCAACTTTACAACGTAAACTGAAATCTCAGTCTTGCATGGTGTCTGTCGTTAAAGTGAGGGCATTGATTGGAAAGGAGCGGGACCCTGAAAAATGGGATGGTGACATATGGATTGATAATAATGTTGGGGGTGAGGTTGAAACCCTAGACCATGCTGAGCCTTCTTTAGATAACCCTGTAATAGTCTGCCCTGAGGACATAGCCGCCCCACCTCCAGCCTGCCTTGAGGAATTGGCCACCCAACCTCCTCCTGAAGGTATTAGCCCTAGAGTTATAAATCCTGTTTCACCAGATGAAACTGCAAATGAAAGCCCTGAAGCAAATGGCTTGGAAGATATTTCTAATTCTTTTCATGACCCACCCCCACCACCCCTCATTTCTTCTAGACCTATAACTAGACTAAAGTCCCAACAGGCCCCTAAAGGTGAGGTACAAAGTATCACACATGAGGAGGTACGTTATACTCCAAAAGAACTGTGTGAGTTTTCCAATTTATATAGACAGAAATCAGGGGAATATGTGTGGCAATGGATTTTAAGAGTGTGGGATAATGGTGGGAGGAATATAAGGCTGGATCAGGCTGAATTTATTGATATGGGCCCACTAAGCAGAGATTCTGCATTCAATGTTATAGCTAGAGCAGTTAGAAAAGGTGTTAACAGCTTGTTTGGGTGGTTGGTTGAAACATGGATCAAAAAGTGGCCAACATTACCTGAGGTTGAAATGCCAGAACTGCCCTGGTATAATGTAGATGAGGGGATCCAGAGGCTTAGAGAGATTGGGATGTTAGAGTGGATTTATCATGCAAAACCTGCTCTTACGCCCCAGGAATGTCCAGAGGATGCACCTTTTACCAGAACAGTGAGAAATAAATTTGTGAGACTAGCACCATCATCCCTCAAGAGCTCTGTGGTTGCACTTCTCTGCAGGTCAGATATTACTGTAGGAACTGCTGTCACTGAGCTGGAATCCTTAAACACAATGGGGATGACAGGATCCCGAGTTGGCAGAAGCCAGGTGGCAGCACTTAATCACCAAAGACAGGGAAGACGTGGGTATTATAATAGACAACAAACTCAAAGGAGGCATCAAAATTATATGACATGCAGAGATTTGTGGCATTGGCTAGTAAATCATGGGGTGCCTAGAAATACAATAGAAGGGCAGCCTACTAAATTCTTGTTGGAGCTGTATAAACAAAAGAGTTCTAGGTCAAGGGAACAGAAGTCTAACCTGAATTACAAAAACACAGAGTCACGGCCCCTTAACCAATTTCCAGACTTGAAACAGTTTACAGACCCTGAGCCCCTTGAATGAAGGGGAGGCCAGGTCCCTATGGGGAAGAAACCTGTTACACTGCCACAAATTTATACTGTTAACCTTCCTCTAAGTCTTCCCCAAGGAGACCGACGGCCTTTTACCAGGGTAACTGTGCATTGGGGAAAAGGAAATGATCAGATATTTCGGGGATTATTAGACACTGGTTCAGAAGTGACATTAATTCCAGAGGACCCAAAACGTCACTCTGGACCACCAGTCAGAGTGGGGGCTTATGGAGGCCAGGTGATCAATGGAGTTTTAGCTCAGGTCCGTCTCACAGTGGGTCCAGTGGGCCCCCGGACCCATCCTGTAGTTATTTCCCCAGTTCTGGAATGTATAATTGGCATAGACATACTGAGCAACTGGCAGAATCCCCACGTTGGTTCTCTAACTCGTGCAGTGAGGGCTATTATGGTGGGAAAGGCCAAGTGGAAGCCACTAGAACTGCCCCTACCAAGCAAAATAGTAAATGAAAAGCAATACTCTATTCCTGGAGGGATTGCAGAGATTACTGCCACTCTTAAGGACCTGAAAGATGCAGGGGTGGTGATTCCCACCACATCCTCATTCAGCTCTCCTATTTGGCCTGTGCAGAAAACAGATGGGTCTTGGAGAATGACAGTGGATTATCGTAAACTCAACCAGGTGGTAACTCCAATTGCAGCTGCTGTTCCAGATGTAGTATCATTGCTTGAGCAAATCAATACATCCCCTGGTACCTGGTATGCAGCTATTGATCTGGCAAATGCTTTTTTCTCAATAGCTATTAGTAAGGACCACCAGAAACAGTTTGCTTTCAGCTGGCAAGGTCAGCAATATACTTTCACTGTCCTACCTCAGGGGTATATCAACTCTCCAGCCCTATGTCATAATCTTGTTCGCAGAGACCTTGATCGTTTCTCCCTCCCACAAGACATCACACTGGTCCATTATATTGATGATATCATGTTGATTGGACCTAGTGAGCAAGAAGTAGCAACTACTCTAGATTTACTGGTAAGGCATTTGCGTGTCAGAGGATGGGAGATAAATCCAACAAAAATACAGGGGCCTTCCACCTCAGTAAAATTTCTAGGTGTCCAGTGGTGTGGGGCATGTCGAGATATCCCTTCTAAGGTGAAGGATAAATTGCTGCATCTGGCCCCTCCCACAACCAAAAAAGAGGCACAACGCCTAGTTGGCCTTTTTGGATTTTGGCGACAACATATTCCTCATCTGGGTGTGCTACTCCGGCCCATTTATCGAGTGACCAGAAAAGCTGCTAATTTTGAGTGGGGACCTGAACAAGAGGAGGCTCTGCGACAGGTCCAGGCTGCTGTGCAAGCTGCTCTGCCACTTGGGCCATATGCTCCAGCAGATCCAATGGTGCTGGAAGTGTCAGTGGCAAATAGAGATGCTGTCTGGAGCCTTTGGCAGGCCCCTATAGGAGAATCACAACGCAGACCCTTAGGATTTTGGAGCAAAGCCTTACCATCTGCTGGAGATAACTACTCTCCTTTTGAGAAACAGCTTTTGGCCTGCTACTGGGCCTTAGTAGAGACTGAACGCTTAACCATGGGCCACCAAGTTACCATGAGACCTGAGTTGCCTATCATGAGTTGGGTGTTGTCTGACCCACCAAGCCATAAAGTTGGGCGTGCACAGCAGCACTCTATTGTAAAGCAGAAATGGTATATACGAGATAGAGCCAGAGCAGGTCCTGAAGGCACAAGTAAGTTACATGAAGAAGTGGGACAGATGCCCATGGTTTCCACTCCTGCTGCCACATTACCTTCTCTTTCCCAGACCAGAGCTATGGCCTCTTGGGGAGTTCCTTACAGTGAATTGACTGAGGAAGAGAAAACTCGGACCTGGTTTACAGATGGTTCAGCACGATATGCAGGTACCACCCGAAAGTGGACAGCTGCAGCATTACAACCCCTTTCTGGGGTGTCCTTGAAGGACAGTGGTGAGGGGAAATCCTCCCAGTGGGCAGAACTTCGAGCAGTGCACCTGGTTGTTCATTTTGCTTGGAAGGAAAACTGGCCAGAGGTGCGTTTGTATACTGACTCATGGGCTGTTGCTAATGGTTTGGCTGGATGGTCAGGGACTTGGAAAGACCATAATTGGAAAATTGGTGACAAAGAGGTCTGGGGAAGAAGTATGTGGATAGACCTTTCTGAGTGGGCTAAAAACATGAAGATATTTGTGTCCCATGTGAATGCACACCAGAGGGTGACTTCAGCAGAGGAAGATTTTAATAATCAAGTGGATAAGATGACCCGTTCTATGGATACCAGTCAGCCTCTTTCCCCAGCAACTCCTGTTATTGCCCAATGGGCTCATGAACAAAGTGGTCATGGTGGTAGGGATGGAGGTTATGCATGGGCTCAGCAACATGGACTTCCACTCCCCAAGGCTGACCTGGCTACAGCCACTGCTGAGTGCCCAATCTGCCAGCAGCAGAGACCCACACTCAGCCCCCGATATGGCACCATTCCCCGAGGTGACCAGCCAGCTACATGGTGGCAGGTTGATTACATTGGACCACTCCCTTCATGGAAGGGGCAGCGATTTGTTCTAACTGTAATAGACACATACTCTGGATATGGGTTTGCTTTCCCTGCACGCAATGCTTCTGCCAAAACTACTATTCGTGGGCTTACAGAATGCCTTATCCATAGTCATGGTATTCCACATAGCATTGCTTCGGATCAAGGAACACACTTCACAGCAAATGAAGTGCGGGAATGGGCACATGCTCATGGAATTCTCTGGTCTTACCATGTTCCCCATCATCCAGAAGCTGCTGGATTGATAGAACGGTGGAATGGCCTTTTGAAAACTCAATTACAGTGCCAACTAGGTGGCAAAAACTTGAAAGGCTGGGGTAATGTTCTCCAGGAAGCTGTGTATGCTCTGAATCAGCGTCCACTGTATGGTGCTGTTTCTCCCATAGCCAGGTTCCATGGGTCCAGGAACCAAGGGGTGGAAATGGGTGTAGTGCCACTCACTATTACTCCTAGTGATCCACTAGGAAAATTTTTGCTTCCTGTCCCTGCTACTCTGAGTTCTGCTGGTCTACAGGTTTTAGTTCCAAAACGGGGTGTACTTTCTCCAGGAGAAACAACAGTGATACCACTGAACTGGAAGTTAAGATTGCCACCTGGCCACTTTGGGCTACTTATGCCTCTGGATCAACACACCAAGAAGGGGATTGCATTATTGTCTGGGGTAATTGACCCTGACTATCAGAAGGAAGTAGGACTGCAACTACATAATGGAGGTAAAGAAGAGTTTTCTTGGAATATAGGAGATCCCCTGGGGCGTCTATTAGTACTACCATGCCCTGTGATTAAAATCAATGGAAAACTGCAACAACACAATCCAGGCAGGACCACTAATGGCTCTGAGACTTCAGGAATGAAGGTTTGGGTCACCCCACCAGGCAAAGAACCACGGCCAGCTGAAGTGCTTGCTGAGGGGAAAGGGAACATGGAATGGGTAGTGATAAATATGAACTTCAACCACATGATCAGTTACAGAAACGAGGACTGTAATGCTGTTTTGTTTGTGTTATACTATTTAAGTTGTAAGATATCAAGTTTAAGAATGAATGTTGCCCAAGGATTTGCACGCTATTCTGGAGAGATTTAATGTGTTTCCAGTTATATGCAGGACAGTTGAGTATTGTCAGGTAAAAGAAAAAATGTGTGCTTATTTGTTTTCATTTGGAAATTAAGTATGGTCTAAGGTGATATATATATATATATGTGCCAAGTTGACAAGGGGTGGACTGTCATGGTTAGGGACAGGTGTCAACTTGGCCAAGTTGTGGTACCTGTTCATCTGATTGGGCAAGCGCTGGCCTGTCTGTTGCAATGAGGACATTTCATAGGATTAGGTCATGATCACGTCAGCTACATCCACAGCTGATTCCATTTGTAATCAGCCAAAGGGGAGTGTCTTCTGCAATTAGTGATGCTAAATCCAATCATGGGAAGCCTTTTAAGGAGGACTCAGAGGAGACAGGTTCCATTCCTGCTTTGGCTGGTGAGCCTCTCCTGTGGAGTTCGTCCAGGCCATCCATTGGAGTCATCGGCTTCGCAGCCTGCCCTGTGGATTTTGGACTCTGCATTCCTACGGTCACGTGAGACACTTTCATAAATTTTATATTTGCAAGTGTTCCCTGTTGGTTCTGTTTCTCTAGAGAACCCTAACTAATACAATCACTATGAGGGCAAATTTAGCAGTATCTAGTGGAGTTTAAAATGGGTTTAATCTATGAAACATCAATTCTGGTTCTAGGTATACACCAGAGAGAAATACTTGCACCTGAGTAGCAGACATACTGTGCAAGGTCATTTACTGAAGCAAGGTTTGTAATAAGGGAGAGAAAAACTTTTTCAACCTAAATGTTCACTAATAGAAAAATGGATAAACAAATTATGGTACCTTCATAAATAGGGTACTATACAGAGATTTTACAATGCTGTTATGGAAATAAACATCTGTAAAGATGGAGATATTTAAAAACATAATTTTGAATGAAAAGAGCAAGTTGCAGAATGACATATACAATAAGCAAGAGTTTGTGCTATTGAAAAACACAATTCATTACCACATAACATTTATCAACAATACAAATGTTTATTGTAAAAAATGAAAACACAGATAGGAAGGCATTCCAAATAGTATGCCTCTGGAGAGAGAAAAAAAGAAACTAGAGTTAAAGAGGAAAATAAAAGGACTTTAATATTTTACAAATACGTATACAAAAAATTCTTGTTGTTAAACCAGCCCATCGTATGGTGTTAGCAGCTGAGAAACTAAAATATCACTGCCAGAAAAACACAGCTAACATTTTTGATGCATTCCTGAATTCCTTTCCAGTGTTTTTTCCATGCAAATAAGATTTCTATGTATACATACATACATATTCACTTATTTTTCATTTGTAACTTAAATAAATACATAAATGCATGTATTAAGTTCCAACAAGATTAAGCCTACAGCATCAAAAACAAAGGTTCTTCTTGCCACTCTCCATCATGAACCATTCTTTACTAACCACTAGCTCACTAATTTATAGAGTTCCATAACTGTTTCTCTGTTCATCTGTATATAGTTTGTTGTTTCTACATACATTAGATTAAACTGTACATATCCTACAACTTGCTTTTATCACATAGCAGATCATGGACATTTTTCTCCACTGATTCATAAAGATCTTCCTTTTAACTTGCAGAGCATTAATTTTTATAAACATAAAAGAAATACATGGTCATATTAAGAAATGCAAACAATAGAGACATCATAGCTCATTCCCCACAGTAGCCACTATTAAAAATTTCTTATGTACACTCTTTAAAATATTCAGTGAATGTTCAGACTATAAGCTGCTAGCTTTTTAAAACTGCAATCATACTATTTCCTTTCTCACTTAAAAAATTTTCAGCATTTCCCTATTTTATGATATATTATTCATGATTTTAAAAGATATATGGTGTTCAATTTACATATACTATAGATTATTTGCTAAATAGCTCATTATCATTACTGTCAATTGTTTCCATGTTATTGTAATTAAGAATACAAAAAGGCATACAGCTAAGCTAGTGAACACAAAGTTTCCTGATCTCAAAGTATTTGTTTTCTATGAGGCCCTAAAAGAAATTACCACAAATTTAGCAGCTTAAAAGAACAAACATTTATCATCTCAGTGTTTCTTTTGGCCAGGCATCTCAGCATGGCTTTGCTAAGACCTCTTTTCTCAGCTTTAGCTGCATCCTTTGCAAGGCTCTGATCAAGGTGTTAGCCAGGGCAGGGTCCTCATCTGTGGAATCAACTGAGGAAGGGTCACTTCCAAGCTCACTGGGAATGTTTGCAAAGTTCTTTTTTTTTTTTTTTTCCCTGATGTAGCACCTTTGGCAGCTTATTTCTTCAAAGCCAGCAAGGAGAGCAAGATTCCAGAGCAAATCTGCTAGCAAATCAGTCTTACATAATGTAACAATCAGAGGGGTGCCAGTCCATTACCTTTGTTGCATATGTAGCATAATCACAAGAGTAAAATCCCATCACCTTTGCATATTCTGTTTAGAAGCAAATCTCAGGTCCTGCTCACATTCAAGGCAAAGGACATAAATTCTAGGAGGTGGGATCACCACCTTAATAGACTGTCCACATCCTGAGATACTTCGACATTACCTAAGGTCATGGGGATGTGTAGAAACTCAGAAGGAACTCTTAATACTGTTTTACTCCTTATTCAACCATTTGAGGGTAAAACAAGTTTTCCCTTGTCTTCCTCAAATTCAACAGTCTCATCTGTTGACTGGTAGAGAATGTTAAATGGTAGAGAATGCTACATGGTAGAGAAGTTTTATTCTCCAATCCCCACAAGGATTACCCCTATTTTCTTCCTTATGCTAGGATGAATTGAAGTATTAGAACATAAAGGAGTCTGGACCAGGTGGAATAAGTGAGACCTCACATAGAACTGTAAATCCCCCAAACTGCAGAGGCTGGCACCCCCCTCCCCCCAGTCGCAGCAGGCTGGTTCTCCCAGGGAAAGGAAACAGACTTGACTAGTAGCAAGTGCTTAGCTCTATCAAGTCCAATTGCAGAATTAATTAACAAATTTGACTACTGAAAACAGGCCCCCAGAGCATATAATCCTGGAATAAGCACTGAAGGAACTAGAAGTTTTTGCCCTGGCAGAGAGGGGGGTCAGGATTGATGGGGGGGTGGGGTGGGGGAGAAACACAGAGGCTTTTTAAGTTGGACAGCACAAAATATTGGAAAAGGGCTGAACCCCAAGAAAAGGGGGCACACGGAGCCTGGAAATACATAGAGCCATGAACCAACTTAAGCTCTTGTTTGACAAACCCAAGGAGCAGCGGTCCTGCTGTGAAAAAGCATTTTTATTTGGCTTTTTTTTTAACTACTTAGCAGCTCATTAGATAAAACAGAGAACACTCTCAGGGTCCAGCACTGTTTCAGGCAAAGGTGGAACTGAAGCTTGTCTGAGAGATAAAGTAGTTACTCAGATGAAAGGGGTTGATTCCCTAAAGGGAATATCTTCCCCAAGAAAAAGGGGGTGGGACTTGAATCAAGTGGAGTCCCTCCTTCAAGGAATTCAGATCCCAGGGGCTAGAAATCAGAAGCAATCAAAGCCTACCTACCACTGCTCCTCTGTCTCAACCACACCCCTGGTGGGGAGAGTCTGCTGAAGTTAAAGTCACCATACCACTTTACACTGGTGGGAAGCTGTTGGAAGACAAATGGCACTTCTGGACAGGATAAAAAAAGCACTGAGTCTAGAGGCTTCATAAGAAAGTCTGACAACCTGCTCGGTCTCACCCTCAGGGTAAACTGATGCTGGTTACTTTTTTCTCCTGAGATGTGTGCCTGTTTGGTCTGTGAAAATCTGATGGAGTCTATAATATCTGAGGAGACCCCCCCCCCCCCCGCCCAAAAAAAAGGCTCCAGATCCTTCTTCCTTTTCTCACTTACAAAGCTGTGGGGGAGGAAGATGGAAGGAGAACAAACAATGCCACCATCAGGGCACAGGTGAAACTCCTTTGAAACTGATGAAAGGGAGCAGAAAACAAAGGCACTCCAATCCTGGGAAAGATGCAGGAATACAGCTGAGAGGGAGGAAGGGGAGGAGCACTGGGGGCCCAGGAAGGGGTGGGGCACTGGGGGCCCAGCAAGGGGTGGGGTACTTGGGGACCTCACCCGGGTGACAAGAATCAATCTTAATCAGAACAACAGAGAAGCCCCACCCAGCCCCAACACTCCTGAACCCCTGCCCAGTACAGGCTAAAGCATCCAGTAGATACCAAGCAATAAAATAAACTGCTCAGAAAGGGACAGGAGAGGGACAAAAGAGTAGAGAGACAGCCCCCAAGGCAAAGTGCAAAGGAGAATTTATAGCTGTTTGTGGAGCAGACCTTGAGAGAAGAACCATTTAGAAGACAATCCCCTATCCTAAATCCAATGTATAGCTTGAAGATCTGAAGCCTGGTGCACTGAAGACAATTATAACAACAACAAACCCCAAACCCAGATCAACTCCTGACTAGATTGGCTCAAAACCTTACACTAAAGGCAAAGATTTAATCCACAAGGCAGATGTACCTAATAACATGGCCTCAAGATATACAAGATAAGGGTTCACTTCCTGGAGCCTGCACATGAAAAAAAAACACACACACACAAGACAAAAATAAATATAATTACAAGGAGAAAAAGACCAGTTGACAATCACACTAGATTTAAATACACTTCTTTCAGTAATTGCAGAACAGGTAGACAAAAAATAAATCAGCAAAGATAGAGATAATTTCAACAGCCCCAGTATCAATAATGGCCTAAAGGGCATAAGTAGAATATTGAATTCAGCATCTATAGAACACACTCTTTCTAGCACATGTAGAACATTTATGAAAATTAGTGCAAATTTCAATGGATTTAAATCACACACAATGTTTTCTGACTCCAATGCCATTAAGAAACAATCATAAAAATTCTATATTGTAAATTAAGAAATATACCTTAAATAACCCATGAGTTAAAGGAGAAATAAAGTGGTTTTAGAAAATATCTTAATAATGAAAATACTGGATGACAAAAACATTCAGTATTTAAAGAGATAATTATATCTTACATATAGACAAAAAAAGAAACTACAAATTAATGAGTTAAGCAGCCATTCAAGAGGTTAGAACAAGAAAAGCAAAATGAACTCAAATGTCCTAGGAGAAAAAAATGTAAATAATAGCAGAAATTAATGAAATAGAAAACAAACATTCAGTAGAGGATCAACAAAGCCATCTTATTTCTTTGAAAACAGTAGTAAAACTAATGATATGATTAAAAAAGAGAGAAAGCATAAATAAGCAGTATCAGGAATAAGAAGAGAAATATCACTATAAATCTGGTAGGAATTCAAAAGAAAAGAGGATATTATGAACAATTTTAAGAAAATAAATACAAAAATTTTGATTCAATGGATAAATTCCTAAAAAGATGCAGGTTAAGGATACTGAATATAAAAGAAGTAAAAAAGAAAATCTTAATTGTTCTATAACTATGAAATAAATTGAATGCATAACTTAAAAAATTACCCACAGAGATTTCTACCAAACATTTAAGGAAACAATATTAATTTTATACAAACTCTTTCAAAAATTAGAAAAAGAGGGAAAACATTAACATTACAGAAAGCTTATGAAGGGATCTGAGAACAATACGTATCGTCTTTGCAACTCTTCTGGCAATCCAAAATTATTCTAAAATACTAAATAAAAAATAATCAATGTAATTCATCATATTAATAGAATGAAATAAAAATGTGACCATTTAACAGTATGAAAAGGTTATTCAATAGAATCTAAAATCCAACCGTGATTTTTAAAAAATCTAGCAAGCTAAAATAGAAATGCAATTTCCTTTGTCTAAAAAAAAAAGTCATATAGTACATTTCCAACCTAGGGGTAAAATACTGAAACTCTCTCTTTGAGACCGAGAGTAAGACAAAGATGCTCTGTGTCACCCTTCTATGCTATAATACACAGGCCATCCTGGTCAGTATAATAAAGCAATATATATATATACATAACCTTGTCATACTGTTAAATGGTCACATTTTTCTTTCATTCTATTAATATGATGAATTACATTGATTATTTTTTATTTAGTATTTTAGAATAATTTTAGATTGCCAGAAGAGGTGCAAAGACGATACGTATTGTTCTCAGATCCCTTCATAAGCTTTCTGTAATGTTAATGTTTTCCCTCTTTTTCTAATTTTTGAAAGAGTTTGTATAAAACTAATATTGTTTCCTTAAATGTTTGGTAGAAACCATTTATATATGTATATATATATCGGGGGTATGTTGAAAGGAAGAAATTAGATTGTTATTATTCATAAATGCTGTGACTCTGTGTGTCGAGATATAGATAAAAATATTGACACATAAATTATTACAATGAATAAGTGGCTTTAGCAATGTTCCTGGGTATCAAAATGCAATTTCTTTTCTGGATACCAGGAACAAAGTTAGAAAATTAAAGAATTGAAAATTAATACCTAAAAATATATCTAACAAAATATGTGTATGACTTCTCTGAAGAAAATTTAAGAAACGTTATTTAGAGCAATCAAAGAAGGATAAACAATGTTCATGAAAAATCTAATATTTTAGAGATACTATTTTTAGCTAAACTGGTCTATAGAGTCAAGGTAATTGCAATCAAAATCTCAAAAAGCATGTTGATGGGATTTGGCAAGGTGATTCTAAAATGTTCACAGAAATGCAAAGAGCCAAGATCAGCCAAAATACTCTTGAAGAAGAATGAGGTGGGAGATGGGAGGATTTGCTCCACTGACTTATAAACACTTAGTAAAAAGCAATGTTTTCAACAAAGTATCTATTTTAAAATATATAGATAAATAGACCAGTGAACTAGAATCCAAATCTCAGATACAGACACCTCTCTTGTACCATCAAAATCTCTTAGTCCACCTTCATTCCAGTCTGCTGCTGGAACAGCCCTGTTGGCTTTGACCAGCTTCATGCACGTGCAATCACACAGCACCTTGCCTTGGACTCACACTCTATTTCTCTTGTTTCCTGCCATAGGACTTTTCTAATGCCAAGGCATGGGATGTCCACACTTAGTACTCACAGAAACACAACCTAGAAATATAGGGGAGTTAAAAAAAAAATCGATGTCAGCCTTTTCCCATGGCAATGGAACACCAGTGACATATAGCAGTGGCCAGTTTTATTACACGTTCTGTTACTGACTTTCTCTCCTTTCTTACTGCACTTCCACTGTCTTCCATTCCTGCTACCCAGGGTCAAGTTCCCAAGTAAAAAAACCTGGATACAAGCCTTTGACTTAGGGATCTGCTTCAAGGGATGCTCATGCTAAGACAGTGGCACTGTTGAATAATAGGGTAAGAATGGCTTTTGCAATATATGGTGCTGGGACAATTAGATATCCATACAGATATGATGAAACTTAACCCCACCTTATACCTCATTTCCAAAAATCAATTTTGGGTGTATTGTAGATCTAAATGTGAGAGGCAAAACAATAAAACCTTAAGAAAATAACATATGAGACTATCTTCATGACCTCAGGGTAGGAGACTTTTATAAAAGAACACATCATTACCATAAAATTAAAGTTTAATTAATTGGACTACAGCAGAATTAAAAACATCTGTTCATCAAAAGACATCATTAAGCAAATGCAAGGCACAGAGTAAGAGAAGATATTTGCCACACATGTGATTTATAAAGGACTTGTATCCAGAATATAAATTTGTCCAACAAAGAAATAAGGAAAGGAATATCTACTGGAAAGGTGGGGAAGGGAGTTGAATGGGCATTTTACCAGAGAAGACATGCAAATTATTACCAGACACATGAAAAGGGATTCAACCTCATTAGCCATCAGGGGAATATAAATTAAAATCACACACACACCCAATTGGCTAAAACTTTTAACCCTCTGTATCAACTGTTGACAAGGATGTAGAGTGTGGGAAACCCTTAGGTTCTGCTGATAGGAAGTTACATTGATACAACTGCTTAGAAAATTGGGCAGTATCTATTTAAACTGAGAATATGCATAACCTATGACCTGGGAATTCACGTCTAGAAATAAACCCATCAGAAACACATACTCATGTGCCACCATGGGAAATGTAGAAGACTGTTCATAGCAACATTATTTTAATAGGCTAAATTAGGAACAATGCAAAGGTTTATGAACAACAGATTGGATAAATCAGTCATGGTACAGTCACACAATGGAATCCAGTAATAAAATTGAAAGAACTGGGTGCATACGGCAAATGACATGAATGAATGTCACAAACATGACATTGAAGAAAGACGTCAGATGCAAGAGTTAGTATGGAGCTGGGTATTTAAAATTCCCGAACAGCCAAAAAATCAAAGCATAGTGCTTACAGATGTGGATAAAGAAAAGCAAGAAAAATAAAGTCAGAATAATGGTTATCTTTACGAGGAGGGGAATTGTCTGAGTCTGGTTCTGTGAGGACCCATGGGTACTGGCAATGCTTTGTTTTTAATCTGGATGATTGTTTCGTAGAGATTCATATAATAGTCATCTATTAAGCTGTATGTTTATACTTTGTGTGTATTTTAGAAAGAATATGTCACAGTAGCATATTTTTTAAAACAAAGAGGAGGGAGACCTTATACATATTTGAGTTTCACTATAACTTAACTCTTATTATTATGAATAATAAGAGGTCAATAGCTAAGGTGTGAGATTTGGCATGGTTTTAGTCATAAAACTGTTTCACCATTTGCCATATTGAAGTTTTCTGAGTTCCTTTATGACCTTTTTTTTTGGGGGGGGCATGGTCAGGCACCGGGAATCAGACCTGGTCTCCGGCATGGCAGGAGAGAACTCTGCCACTGAGCCATCATTGCACCACCTCTTTTATGACATTTTTGAAATGGCTTCAAAACTGTGGCTTGGAATAATCTTTATCAAGACTTAAACTTGAGTATCCTTTGAGACTACACTCTCTCCTAACTCTAGGAACATGCCTGGCAGGGGCAGTAAGAGACTACAGGAAGAGTGAGTGCGTGGGAGGTGCTGGCATTGGACTTGGCCTAACTTAGGAACTGACTTGTTTAGATTTTTTATTTTGCATTTATTTGTACATGTGTGGTTTTGCTTTGTTTGTTTCTGCTGAGGAAGCTCCTGATAAGGCTTCTCAACTGAGGGCAAAGCAAAAATGGGTAGGACTGATTTTTGGACACAATGTGAACTTGCCTTTTTTAGGGCTCTGCTTGGCTGCTTGGATCTGTGTTAGTACTAGGGTGAGGTCATGTTGCATTCGCAACCTGTGTTTACCTCTTTAAAGACATCTATTGCTGCAATAATAACTACCCTACAGAGGTTTGGGCATTAGAACTTAACTCTCTGAAAAACTTCTTAGGAAACGCTACACATCACCTATGTATAAATTACCATTCCATTCTGGGATGGAAAAGCACTTCCATCCCAGAATAATGTGATTTGCCCTGACCCCATTAGATTACATCAGTGTAACTACACAGATGCTAATTGTAATACTCCATTATTTGCACAGGGAATCAAGAGGCAATGTCCTGCCTTAAGAGTTTAATGGCTCTAAAGCAGCAAGAAGCACACTTTGTTATCCCTCTCTGGCTTTTTAGCAGCTGGTGGCCTCTGTAGGAAAATGCAAATGCAGAAACAGAGTAGTTGAACCTTGGATATGTTTGCATTTGCACCTGCTAATTAAACCAAAGGGGGAAAAAACTCATTTTCCCTCCTGAAAACCACCTAACCTGGGAGCTCAGACCAGGCACAAACCAAGAGTGCATGGCGCATGGTAAACTTCATCTAGAACAGGGTTGTCTAATAAAATATAACACAAGCCAAAGATGAGAGCCACTTATGTAATTTTAAATTTTCTAGTAATCTTCTTTAAGGAGATTTTACTATAGTATTTAAAAAATAAAACAGGTGTAAGCAGTACCACATATAGGAACTGTTTAAAAAGTTGAAAAAGGGATCAGACTTTGAGTAGAGATATGATCTAGATAGGACTAAGGGAAATCAGAATACAGGGTAAAGGATGATATTGTCCATATTTTAAAACTTCAACTTCTGTGTGAGACCAAAGAAAGAGATGTTTAGTTGGTGCAAAATTTATATTTTGGGTAGTGTATTTCCTAATTTAACTTGTATGATGAGTTTAGTTGGACACCATATGTACATGGAATCTTGAATACAGTGTGAAATTTTGTTGGTTCATCCAGGTTCGTGTGATACCCCAATATAGACCAGAGTAATTTGGGCAGTGAAAAAAGAAGTATTTGCAAAGTCTCTTTGGAGGACTGGGGACAAAGGAGGAAATATTCAACTTCCCCATTTGGAAAATTGCTGATATTCTTGCAAGCAGTGAGGACAACAAAATCAATAGGCTGAGCCCTTGATCTTGGGGTTCACCCCTATGAAAGTTATTCCTGCAAAGGATAGGCTAAGCCTACTTATAAGTATGCCTAAGAGTCACCCCCAGAGAACTTCTTTTATTGCTGAGATGCAACCTCTCTAAGCCAACTAGGAAGATGAACTCACTACCCTCCCCCATACGTGGGACATGACTCCCACGGGTGAAAATCTCCCTGGCCATGTGGGACAGAAATCCAGGGATGAGCCAGGACCTGGTATCAAGGGATTGAGAAAACCTTCTTGACCAAGATGGGAAAGAGAGAAATGAAGTTTCAGTGGCTGATAGATTTCAAACAGAGTCAAGAGGTTATCCAGAAGGTTATTCTTATGCATTATATAGATATCCCTTTTTAGTTTATGGTGTATTGGAGTGGCTGGAGGAAAGTACCTGAAACTGTTGAGCTGTGTCCCAGGAGCCTTGGTTCTTGTAGATGATTGTATAATGATATAGCTTTTACAATGTGACTGGGTGATTGTGAAAACCTTGTGTCTGATGCTCCTTTTATCCAAGATATGGACAGACGAGCAAAAAAAATCTGGATAAAAAAATAAATTAATAATGGGGGGGACAAACGGTAAAATAAATTGGGTAGATGGTAACACTAGTGGTCAATAAGAGGGAGAGTTAAGGGGTATGGTATGTATGAGTTTTTTCTTTTTATTTCTTTTTCTGGAGTGATACAAATGTTCTGAAAAATGATCATGGTGATGAATACACAACTATGTGATGATATGAGCCATTGATTGTATACTGTGTATGAAATATATGTGTGTGAAAATTTGTCAATAAAAGTATTTTTTAACTTAAAAAATAAACAGGTGATATTAATCTTAATGATACATTTGTAGATGGGGCACTTCCCAAATCTGGGCTTGTTGCCTGGCAGGGCTAACAGAGGACACATCAAATGGGGTTGAGGAGGAAAAAGAGGTTTATTTATGCCAGTGGGAGGACTGGGGAGATTTCCCAAGGGAAGATTTCCCAAATCAGCCTCCCAGGAGGCATCATTCTATGGGCTTATGTGCTGGTTCGAAAGGAAGTATGCCCCCTAAGAAAAGTCATGTTTTAATATAAATCCCATTTCTTAAAGGTAGAATAGTCTCTATTCAATGCTGTGTATTTGGGACTGTGATGGGATCATCTCCCTGGTTGATGAGATTTAGTTAAGAATGGTTGTTAAACTGGATTAGGGGATGACATGTCTCCACCCATCTGAGTGGGTCTTGATTAGTTTCTGAAGTCCTATAAAAGAGGAAACATTTTGGAGAATGAGAGACTCAGAGAGAGCAGAGAATGCTGCAGCACCACGAAGCAGAGAGTCCACCAGCCAGCGACCTTTGGAGATGAAGAAGGAAAACGCCTCCCGGGGAGCTTCATGAAACAGGAAGCCAGGAGACAAAGCTAGCAGATGACGCCGTGTCTGCCATGTGCCCTTCCAGCCGAGAGAGGAGCCCTGACTGTGTTTGCCATGTGCCTTTCCAGATGAGAGAGAAACCCTGAACTTCATCGGCCTTCTTGAACCAAGGTATCTTTCCCCAGATGCCTTTGATTGGACATTTCTATAGACTTGTTTTAATTGAGACATTTTCTCGGCCTTAGATCTGTAAACTAGCAACTCATTAAATTCCCCTTGTTAAAAGCCATTCCGTTTCTGGTATATTGCATTCTAGCAGCTAGCAAACTAGAACAGATTTTGGTACCGGAGAGTGGGGTGCTGCTGCTGCAGTTTGCAAATACCAAACATGTTGGAACGGCTTTTTAAATGGATATGGGGAAGATTCTGGAAGAGTTGTGAAAAGCTTGATAGAGAAGGCCTAGAATGCTTTGGAGAGACTGTTGGGAGAAATGTGGACTCTAAAGATACCTCTGATGAGGCCCTAGACAGAAATGAGGTCTGTGTTATTGTAGACTGGAAGGAAGGCGATCCTTGTTTTAAAATGGCAGATAATCTGGCAAAATTGACTGGTAGTTTTGGCTGGAAGGCAGATTTTAAAAGCCATGAACTTGGATACTTAGCAGAAGAGGTCTCCAAATTAAGTGTTGAAAGTGCAGCCTGGTTTCTCCTCACAGCTTATAGAGAAATGCGAAAGGAAAGAGATAAGCTGAAAACTGAACTCTTGAGTAAAAAGAAACCAGAAACTGAGGTCCTGGAAAATTCTGGGCCTACAGAAAGGGAGACTACAGAGTATAGTGTGGATTTAACCAAATGTGGAACTAGCCAGCCATTTCAGAGAAAGTCAGGAACGGACATGGAGTTATCCAGAAAGGATTTGTGGAAACTCCTTCTGTCTGATGGGCATGATCCAAGGCTACTGCATAGAAAGCCAACGAGAGTGCTGTGGGACCTGTATAAACAGAGCTGCTGCCAGTCTGGACTGAGGGGTTCAGAGAAGGCACACATTGGAGGAAAAATAACTTCAGAGGCAAAACCGTGGAGGCTGAGGTCTGAAGTCAAGAAGCCTCGGGCCAGGAGAGTGGACCCACCCAAGCCCATGGAGAGGGTGAGTTTGCCCCAAAGGCAGAGAATGGGCCTTCCACCTAGTTGCAGTGGAAGAGTCATGCCGCCTCAGGCCTTGGAGAAGGTGAAGCACATTCCTTGGGGTTTGGGGAGAGCCTGGCTGCCACCAATTGGAGGGGTTGAGCGTGTGCCCCGGAGATGGCAGAGAGCCCGGGTGCGGCCCCAATGCTTGGAGAGGGTGGAGCCGAGAGAAAGGTGGTCTCCCCAATATCCCCCAAGGTTGCATTCAGAGAGAGGCAGGCGTAGGCATTTGGAAAGGGTGGGACTGCCACTTTCTAAAGCCCTGAGGATAAATGAGTCTCAGACTTTGAAATCTAATGGACTTTGCCCTGCGGGTTTTCGAAACTGTATGGGTCAGGTGACCCCTGTGTTCCTTCCTCCCTATGGAAATGTGTCTATGTATCCTATGAATGTTCCTCCTTTGTATATTGGCAGCAAATAACTTGTCATGAGTTTTCAAAGGTCCAGAGCAAATGGAGAGAATTTTGCCTTAGGACAGACCATGCCTGTAACTGACTTGATGAGATTTTATACTGTCTCTAATTTTGTACTTCATTGTATTGCTACTGAAAGGTTTAAGGTTTCTGATATTGTTATGAAGTTAATATATTTGTATATGGGAAAAACATGTCTTTTTTAGGGGCCAGAGGGTGGAATGTGCTGGTTTGAAAGGAAGTATGCCCCCTAAGAAAAGTCATGTTTTAATATAAATCCCATTTCTTAAAGGTAGAATAGTCTCTATTCAATGCTGTGTATTTGGGACTGTGATGGGATCATCTCCCTGGTTGATGAGATTTAGTTAAGAATGGTTGTTAAACTGGATTAGGGGATGACATGTCTCCACCCATCTGAGTGGGTCTTGATTAGTTTCTGAAGTCCTATAAAAGAGGAAACATTTTGGAGAATGAGAGACTCAGAGAGAGCAGAGAATGCTGCAGCACCACGAAGCAGAGAGTCCACCAGCCAGCGACCTTTGGAGATGAAGAAGGAAAACGCCTCCCGGGGAGCTTCATGAAACAGGAAGCCAGGAGACAAAGCTAGCAGATGACGCCGTGTCTGCCATGTGCCCTTCCAGCCGAGAGAGGAGCCCTGACTGTGTTTGCCATGTGCCTTTCCAGATGAGAGAGAAACCCTGAACTTCATCGGCCTTCTTGAACCAAGGTATCTTTCCCCAGATGCCTTTGATTGGACATTTCTATAGACTTGTTTTAATTGAGACATTTTCTCGGCCTTAGATCTGTAAACTAGCAACTCATTAAATTCCCCTTGTTAAAAGCCATTCCGTTTCTGGTATATTGCATTCTAGCAGCTAGCAAACTAGAACAGATTTTGGTACCGGAGAGTGGGGTGCTGCTGCTGCAGTTTGCAAATACCAAACATGTTGGAACGGCTTTTTAAATGGATATGGGGAAGATTCTGGAAGAGTTGTGAAAAGCTTGATAGAGAAGGCCTAGAATGCTTTGGAGAGACTGTTGGGAGAAATGTGGACTCTAAAGATACCTCTGATGAGGCCCTAGACAGAAATGAGGTCTGTGTTATTGTAGACTGGAAGGAAGGCGATCCTTGTTTTAAAATGGCAGATAATCTGGCAAAATTGACTGGTAGTTTTGGCTGGAAGGCAGATTTTAAAAGCCATGAACTTGGATACTTAGCAGAAGAGGTCTCCAAATTAAGTGTTGAAAGTGCAGCCTGGTTTCTCCTCACAGCTTATAGAGAAATGCGAAAGGAAAGAGATAAGCTGAAAACTGAACTCTTGAGTAAAAAGAAACCAGAAACTGAGGTCCTGGAAAATTCTGGGCCTACAGAAAGGGAGACTACAGAGTATAGTGTGGATTTAACCAAATGTGGAACTAGCCAGCCATTTCAGAGAAAGTCAGGAACGGACATGGAGTTATCCAGAAAGGATTTGTGGAAACTCCTTCTGTCTGATGGGCATGATCCAAGGCTACTGCATAGAAAGCCAACGAGAGTGCTGTGGGACCTGTATAAACAGAGCTGCTGCCAGTCTGGACTGAGGGGTTCAGAGAAGGCACACATTGGAGGAAAAATAACTTCAGAGGCAAAACCGTGGAGGCTGAGGTCTGAAGTCAAGAAGCCTCGGGCCAGGAGAGTGGACCCACCCAAGCCCATGGAGAGGGTGAGTTTGCCCCAAAGGCAGAGAATGGGCCTTCCACCTAGTTGCAGTGGAAGAGTCATGCCGCCTCAGGCCTTGGAGAAGGTGAAGCACATTCCTTGGGGTTTGGGGAGAGCCTGGCTGCCACCAATTGGAGGGGTTGAGCGTGTGCCCCGGAGATGGCAGAGAGCCCGGGTGCGGCCCCAATGCTTGGAGAGGGTGGAGCCGAGAGAAAGGTGGTCTCCCCAATATCCCCCAAGGTTGCATTCAGAGAGAGGCAGGCGTAGGCATTTGGAAAGGGTGGGACTGCCACTTTCTAAAGCCCTGAGGATAAATGAGTCTCAGACTTTGAAATCTAATGGACTTTGCCCTGCGGGTTTTCGAAACTGTATGGGTCAGGTGACCCCTGTGTTCCTTCCTCCCTATGGAAATGTGTCTATGTATCCTATGAATGTTCCTCCTTTGTATATTGGCAGCAAATAACTTGTCATGAGTTTTCAAAGGTCCAGAGCAAATGGAGAGAATTTTGCCTTAGGACAGACCATGCCTGTAACTGACTTGATGAGATTTTATACTGTCTCTAATTTTGTACTTCATTGTATTGCTACTGAAAGGTTTAAGGTTTCTGATATTGTTATGAAGTTAATATATTTGTATATGGGAAAAACATGTCTTTTTTAGGGGCCAGAGGGTGGAATGTGCTGGTTTGAAAGGAAGTATGCCCCCTAAGAAAAGTCATGTTTTAATATAAATCCCATTTCTTAAAGGTAGAATAGTCTCTATTCAATGCTGTGTATTTGGGACTGTGATGGGATCATCTCCCTGGTTGATGAGATTTAGTTAAGAATGGTTGTTAAACTGGATTAGGGGATGACATGTCTCCACCCATCTGAGTGGGTCTTGATTAGTTTCTGAAGTCCTATAAAAGAGGAAACATTTTGGAGAATGAGAGACTCAGAGAGAGCAGAGAATGCTGCAGCACCACGAAGCAGAGAGTCCACCAGCCAGCGACCTTTGGAGATGAAGAAGGAAAACGCCTCCCGGGGAGCTTCATGAAACAGGAAGCCAGGAGACAAAGCTAGCAGATGACGCCGTGTCTGCCATGTGCCCTTCCAGCCGAGAGAGGAGCCCTGACTGTGTTTGCCATGTGCCTTTCCAGATGAGAGAGAAACCCTGAACTTCATCGGCCTTCTTGAACCAAGGTATCTTTCCCCAGATGCCTTTGATTGGACATTTCTATAGACTTGTTTTAATTGAGACATTTTCTCGGCCTTAGATCTGTAAACTAGCAACTCATTAAATTCCCCTTGTTAAAAGCCATTCCGTTTCTGGTATATTGCATTCCAGCAGCTAGCAAACTAGAACAGCTTATATATCCATCATCTTAGTTAGTAGGTAACAGAGGTCTGGAGAATTTCAATAGCTCATCTTAATTATTTGCTATTTCCTTCAGAACTGACATCCTATCACACCTGGGAAAGGTGGCTTGAAATTTAGGGAGATAGATAAAAGGCCTATTCAAATAACAAAGCTTACTCAGGGCTCTGGGTGCAGAATTTACATTCACAAATTGCTGCAGACTTTACATTTACACATCGCTCCTTTGTGAGACTAAGCACTCCCATTAACAGCTCACTTTCAGCTTTCAAGTTATATTCAAGGGCTATTTTGAACGTTACATTCCAAGGCTACTTTATAATTTCCAGCTTGC
Organism: Tamandua tetradactyla; assembly: GCF_023851605.1. Lineage (NCBI taxonomy): Eukaryota > Metazoa > Chordata > Mammalia > Pilosa > Myrmecophagidae > Tamandua > Tamandua tetradactyla. Next base: position 36,702,037 of record NC_135346.1, on the reverse strand, counting down.
TTGCAGTTTTAAGATTATATTTTAAAGTTGTCGTTACATAATAAGCCCAATATATATCTAAAATATTATCATTTCATTATGTAATTGATATAAAAATTGTTGGTATATTTTACATTTTTCCCATTTTCTCTCATGCCAAGGCATAGGATGGCCACACTCCGTCCACACACATGCACAGCCTGGAGGTATGAGGGAGTTAACACCCATGGAATAAGCTTTGACCAGTGGGGGAAAGGAGCCAATGGAGAAAGGTGGTGAGCATTTTACACTTACAACACATCTCAATTTGGACTTGCTGCATTTGCAGGGCTCAACAGTCACAAATGACTAGTGGCTACTATATTTGACAGTGTCACTCTATAGCTTTTTGGCATTACTCATACAGTAGCTTCTAAAAGTAAAAATGAAACCTGGAGTTTAAATTAGGCTATGACTACATAGTGCTTAGCAGTACCTAAAACATAGTAAGCTAGAGTAGATGATAACTATTAAAATTAATATTATTGTTATTGGTTGGGTTGTACATACTTTGGGCTTATTTTGCATAAAATGGCTCTCTTGAACTTTCAGACCCTTCTATGCCTAAATGTACAAAGCACCAACATCTTATTATATACTACATTTATAAATACTATGCATAATATGTCTAACTACATCTTTGATGACATAGGCTGAAATATCTCACATATGTTATTTTAACCAAACTCCTAATATTACCACATCTGCATACCATCTGGACAATTAATTTATATGTGTCTTCAATCAATTTATTTCTTTAAATTGAATAATTGGGACTTTAGCCTTATCCTAAGAAGTCAATCTCCTGAAATCAGGGTCTGATTAGCAGAATATCTATTTTCCCTAATGTTAAAATAAAAGCATAACTTTTTTTTTTAATCCTTGGACCTCTTCTAAAAGAATTTTATACGCAGTAACAGAATTTCACATTTTGAGGAAAAGAAATTATGTGACCGATAGTACACATTATCCCATCCTGGCTTTGCTACCTTCAAATTTTGTGGCCTTGGCAAGTTACTTAACTTTTCTAAACATTATTTTTATTATCTGCAAGATGAGGATAGCAACAATAGCCAAGCCTAGTGATTTTGAGAATAAGATAATGCATACAAAGTGATTAGCACAGTACCTAGTTTTCTGGAGTGCTTGATCAAGAAATGTTAGCTCTGTCTTTATTATATGAGAGCTATAATAAACAAAGCATTCCCTATGCACTGTTCTCCCAGAATCTACTAAAGACACCAAGGATCATTATTTCTACTTTGTAGACAACAAAACCGAAGCTCAATCACTTGCCCAGGTTTAATGAGCCAGTGGGCAGTAAAGTTCAACTCAAATTCAAGCCTTTAAAGTTATGTTCATTGCCATTTCTACAAAACATACTTTTATCATTGCTACCTGCTACAGGAAGCAAACAATTGAGTGTGGAGTCTCATCTTACATGACCAGCAGCAAACATCTATAGAGGACCTACATGGTATAAAGCCCTTATCCCCAAGAAAGTATGGCTTCCTTTGGTACCTAATCACAGAACTGGTGTCTGGGAAGTTTGTCCTCAGTGCAAACACTTTAATGTACACGTTTATTTGGACTACCCCATTATCAAATTAAGGAATCTGGACAATTTTCTAGAAAATGTGGTTCTGATGCCTAAAAGAGCTCTGTGTGTCAAGGTTGAGAGGAGGGGTAGAATGCTTTTCTGGAATCTAAGTTTCAAATCAAAGTCTAATTTCTTTCTTTCACTCTGTGAAATTGTCAAGTCTTATGGCCTTGGTGTTTTCGGTAGACTAGGATCATGTTCTGCTTTTTAATGGATTTAGGAAAGCTTAGGAAACCAAAGACTTTGAGCCCAAGTTTGACAATGTTACTAGAGGAAAAGCCTTGGAAACCTCTCCTTTGATGGGCTTGAAACCCTCAAGTGTGACTGGCGAGCCTGGAGTTCCTGTGAGGATCCCAGAGTCTATCAACATAAAAAGACAAATCTTCAAGAAATAAACTCAATCTTAGTCAAAATGGGCAAGAATTAGAATGTCACATTTTTTCTATTTACAGAAATTTAAAATTTGGGTAACAGTTCAGAAATGAGCACTAAAAATGGGATAATGCAAATCCATTAAAGAGAAAGTAGGTGTCTTAGAAAGAACAAAACTCTATATAATAATAGCAACCAAATTCACATAGGTGGGAAATGGTGAGTGAGTTTGTAATGAATTTGATTCCATCAACTTGCTGTTCTTATTGCAGTTATAAATTCTTCAAGTTTGACATGTTAGAGGCTATCTAATCAGTTTCCTCATCTCTAAGATAGCACCAGTAGTAGTAGATCAAGCCCTGCCTTCTGCCTGGAAGAGTTTCTTTAGAGTCTGTATTATGAAGCTATAACAGGAAAATATGAACTTTCCATGTATCTTCAAATGCTCATTACCATCCTCTTCCAAGCTAATTTACTATCATCATCAAAGCCATTAGTCGTTTCATTCATTCACTCATTTACTCATGTACTCAGGAAATATCCACCATATTTTCCCTGTGAACCATGCATCGTGCCAGCAATGAGAAGATTACAAAGATGAATCATTAACAAAGCAGGCCTTCAAAATATTACAGTCTCCTTGAGGTTAAAAAAATATTTATAGTATGGGCCTTTTAAGGTGAATGAAGGTGAGAGCAATAGTAGTTAAATGTAGTAATGATTACACTCAGCTTTGAGAAGGAGGAAAGTCTTCAGGGGAAAGCATGTGGCATTTAAAGTAGACCTTGAAGGATGCAGACATTTGGACATTTCAGGCTGAAGGGATTCATGGCAAAGAACTAGTGCATCGGGGCGGGCCACGGTGGCTCAGCGGGCAAGAGTGCTTGCCTGCCATGCCGGAGGACCCCGGTTCGATTCCCGGCCCCAGCCCATGTAAAAAACAAACAAACAAACAAAATATAATAAAACAAGAAAATGTTTAAAGATGTTTCCCTTTCTTCCTCCCTTCCTTCCTTCCATCCTTCCTTCCTTCTCTCTGTCTTTCCTTCCCTTCCTCCCTCTCTCTAAAAAAAAAAAAAAAAAAAAAAAAAAAAAAAAAAAGAACTAGTGCATCACACCTACACTATAAATTATTGACACATGTCCTCTCTCACTGTCTGCTACATGCAAAGGCCTGGGTTTATGGACCAGGCCTTCCACATATATGTTACCCAGTGTGCTGTTTGAAATTGTTATGTACCACAGAAAAACCATGCTCTTTTAATCCAGTCTTGTGGGTGCAGTCTTATTGTGGGTGGAAGCTTTTGATTAGCTTATTTCCATGGGAAGAGAGAGAGAGAGATCAGAAACAACACAGAGAGCAGAAAGATGAAACCAAGACACAGATGTTTGGAAACTAAGCTAATTGATGAAACCCAGGATCTTTCCCAGTAAAGCTAAGTAAGGAACCACAGATGCTGAGAGTGAAAGCCACTGGAAACAGGAGCTGAGAGACCTGTTTGCAGACAGGAACAAGGAGAGATGGACAGCAGATGTTGTCATGTGCCTTCCAATGTGACAAAGAAACCCCAAATGCCATTGGCCTTTCTTCAGATTCAAGGTATCTTTCTCTGTGTGCCTTAATTCCAACATTTTCATGGCCTTCGAACTGTAAATTTGTAACTTAAATCCCCTTTGAAAAAGCCAATTCATTCCTGGTATAGTGCATTCTGGCAACTTTAGCAAAGCAAAACACCCATATTGAGCAGGTAGCCTCTCATATTTTCCTTATTAGTAGTAAAATATGAATATTGATATGAAGTGAGTAAACATTGATAATAATTAAAGTTTATCCCTTACAAAATGCAAAGGCTCTAGTTTGAGCCCTTTGTGTGTATCCTCATTTAATCTATACATGCAAAACATCTCTCACATGAAGTAATTTACCCAACACCTCAGACAAATGAGGACTGAAACCCAGACTTTTCCCAATTCTTTCTGAGTATGGACTCAGACCGGATGCCACTAGTTAGTATTATTGTCTCCTTTTACCAGTGAAGAAACTGAAGCACAGCAAAGTTAAATCACTCACTTGTCTGAGATCATATAGTTAGTATAATGCAGAGATGGTATTCAAAATAGACCTGTGCTCTTAAAGTCCATGCTTTGAATAGCAAATGACAGTGTTAGCAGTGCCAAATGTGTATAAAAATACTTACTATTTGCCAGTGACTGTTCTAATCATTTTACACAGTTTAATCAAAAACCCACAATGACCTTTTGCAGTGAGTACTGTAATGGATTAATTAGTGCCCCGCTGCCAAAATTCATATCTTCCTGGAACCTCAGAACATGGCCTTATTTGAAATAAAGGTCTTTGCAGACTTAAATAAGGGCCTTTGAGATTGAGATCTGATCATACTGGATTAGGGTGGACCCTAAGTCCTATGAGACTGGCCTTATAAGTAAGAGATAGAAAATGGAACACACATGGAGAAAAGTCCAGTGAAGATAAAGGCAGAGATTGGAGGTCACAAAATCAACCACAAACTAAGGACTGCCAAGGATTGTTGGTAGCTGCCAGAGGCTAGGAGAGGGACATGGAATGTATCTCCCTCAGAATCTCTGAAAGCAATCAACTCTGCCAACACATTGATTTCAGATTTTTGGCCTCCAGAACTATGAGTAGGATAAATTTCTGTTGTTTTAAGCCACCCAATGTGTGGCAATTTGTTATGGCAGTTCTAGGAAACTAACATAGGTAGACATGAGAAAACTAAAGTGTAATAAACTTGCCCAGAGTCCCACAGCTAGGAAATGGTACACTTGAGATTTGGATTCAAGGAGTTCAGCTTTAGAGTCTGAGCTGTTAACTGAGATTTTATACTCCAGCTTTTAAACAGGTGAGTGGAGGAAGAATTTTGGAAGTTCAGACCCAACCCTGTTGCCACATACATATCTCACTCACAAAATGCTCTAAACGATCTGAATTTCAAGAGTAACAAGTCTAAAATAAAAAGTATTCCACTAGGAATTCCTATTTTCCTGATTTGGATCATTCATATTTTGTCATTGCATAAACTGGGCAGGAGTTGGGGAAAGACTTTATCAAATAAATGACACGGAACTTTCTATATGTTCAAAATGACTCTGACTAAGTACAACCTGATAGAAGATATTGTAAATCTTTTAAAAAAAATGAGTGTGTACCCAGTGTAATACGAGTGTGTGCTCAGTGCACTGTATGGAAATAGAAGTGGATGTCGCTATGAGAAGTATGATAGCAAAGCTAAAAGGTACACCTTAAAATGATAAAAGATTAGTGTTTTCAGAGCTCAAATGAAGGAAATTCTGTGAAGCCTTTTTATTTTACCATTTCATGTTTTGTAGCCGCCTTTTTTTTATGGTAGCTATCATCCTTTCAAATGTGGTGGGCATTTCCTTGAGCTAGAAATGATCATTAGCTCTTAGAATTAAAAGACACCAAAACTGTCTGACAATTTATCTCAGTTAAGTGATCTCCTGCTTCTTCTTTTGTGCTTGATTTTATTCAGAGAATGAAAAATATTTAGCAGGTGGGCTTCCTGTTTGAAAATTGAAGGAAGATATATTTTGGCTAAACATTTTGTGCAATAGTTGGTTAGGAAATAAGAGCTAGTGTTAAACTACAAGATAAGTATGCAATTAATGGCAACTGTGTAGGAATTAAAAAACAGGAAAATATTAATCAGTCTAAGCTAATGGCACGAAAACAAAAACTCCCCTATCTAGAGGCAATCTCCTCTGCTTCCTTGATTTATATCTTAATTCTTTTTCAGTTAGCTTCAGATCAAGGGAAAATCAAAACCAAATGTATTTTCTATCCTGTACTTGAATTTGAAACTGCAATGAGGTTGTTATTGATAAAAAGAACAGGTCATTTAAAAATTATTATATATAGTATACATAAATTATTAATAATGATATTATTACAATATCACTATTAACTAACAATTCTAGATTTTACTGTGTGCCAGGCACTGTACTGAATATTTCACAATCATGAGCTCATCCAATCCATGCAACAACTTATAAGGCAGAATTGTGTTAATCAATGAGGAAACCATGGCTCAAAGAGATTAAGTAATTTATCAAAGGTCATACATATTGTTAATGAAGCACAATTCTAGTCCATGTTTCTTTGGCCAGAAGGCTGTTCTCTTACATGCTTACCTATAAGTCCTACCTACTCCTCCAAGTGCTCCTCCCAGTTACATTTATCTCTGTACTCCAGTTTTTATTTGTTATTTCCTCCAGACTTAAGCAATGATTGAAATAGGAGAGCAACTACATAATGGCTGCATTATTACTGATAGTTGCATAAAGTTAGACTTCCCCAACTGGAATATGCTTAACCTCCGGGAAATGGTGAAGGTGCCTGGGGCATCAAACCCACAGGGCTTTAAATGATGCCTCTACATGGAATGTTAAAACAACTCAGTGACTTGAGGGTACTTGATTTTTTTTGCTAATTAAAAACATTATTTTATATTAAAACACATATTCTAGAATAGAATTCACATTAATTTTTAAGGTAAAACAAGAGGGCTTGTTTGAAGGGCTAGTTCACACCTGATTATCATTCTCAACTCATCAGCAGAAGTCAATCTGGTTATGCCTGCCCAGCATCCACCCTTATTCTAGCAGGAACATGGAGATTTTCCTCAAGGGACTTAATGCCCCCCACCATACCCACTTGTACTCTCAGCAATTCAGTGATTGACCTCATTCCTGGCTCTAATGGAAGACAGTAATCCAGGCCTGACCAATGGGACTCAATTATAGGTAACTTGGAAAGAGAAGTTCTTTAGTCTGGAATTGAAGCTTAGAGAATATTGGCCTGGAGCTCTGGAGGCCATCTGGCCAGTACATGGGCAGAGCTTGCCTGAGAATGATGCCAACACAGAGGAAAGCAAAGCCAAGAGATGTAGCTCGACCAATTTCTACTGAAATTGTTTGAGCCCTGGCCATGCCTGAGGCTAACTCTGGAATGTATTAGTTATATGAGCCAGTAAAATTTCTTCTTTTTTTTTTTGGTTCATTTGTGCTTCTGTCACTTACAACCAAAAGAGTCCTAATAGAGGATCCAACAGACACTTGATCATTACAGAATTCAAATGTCAAGCTGTTAGCAAACAGATGGAGGGAAAAATCCAGGGTGGTGCTTTTCCCCCCAAATCCAGTTCATCTCCGTATCATGGGAGAGAATAGGTCAGGATCTCAAAAAAGGCATTGAAGGAGAGGTAGGGATCCTCCACACATACAAGTTAACAAATTAAGAACTGAAATAAAAATGATGAACTGGGAAAATGGTCAGGGTTTCTTTATTGTTCCAAAGACTAAATAATTCTTTCTATTCCCATTATAACATGATGGTAGATATGCTAGATAAGAATGACCTACATGATGAGACATAGAAGAGAATAAAGGTAAATTATCCTATCCTCTAAGAAAATCATTTGCCATTTTAGCAAAGGCAGGAAAAGAGAGATGATTTAGGAGTGATGCAGCCACATATTACATGTATCTATTCTATTCTTCAAATAATCTGAGTCAAATTGGCTATAGTTTAAGTTGTTTGGTCTCCTAGATTTAAAACATTGCCTTACTTTTTAGTTCTAAAAATAACAGAGAGGTTTCAAAGGAAGGTCAAGTCAAAGAAAGTCAGGAACTTTGGATCTTTATGTCTTAGCTTTGGTGATTTTTGGTTGCATGGTCTTGGGAAAATCAACTCACCTCTGATCTCGAAGTTTTCCCCATTTCTGGCTCCAACATAACCAAACCAACTTCATTCTCTATAGTCGACATCTTCTCATCACCTTCACAGAATAGCTCTCCTTTCTGCTGTGCCCATTAACACCAGATGGCACCATGTCAGGGAGACCCACTTCTGCATCTGTACCAATCTTGCCTCTCTTTCAGCATCTATTTCAAGTCCTACATACTCTGTCAAGTTCTCCTAATGTTCTAGTTTATGCTTATGTCTTTTTTTCTGAGTTTCCAGAGCAGAGAACATCCAGAAGAATGTTCAAAATGTTATCCAGTCCAATCCCACCAATCTATAGTTTGTATATATATAGCCATCGCAAACTCAGATGCCTGCAAGGGGACTGAAATCCATATAAATACATTAGAAGGTTGGGGTGTAAGAAAATGGACCTTAGGTGTTAAGTACGAAAGTAACACTTGCATAAGCTTCCTAAATGCAGATGGAGCCATGAATAGCCCATGGACAACCACTGTGGATCCTGCCTTGCATCATCTCAGCCAACATCATCATGAATTCTAATTAGAAACCATAGTCACATGGGGCGTGCTATTTCCTGTTCTGCATTATTTCAGCTGTATTAGAAATCCTTCTTTAGGAATCAATTAATACTTAGAATCTTTACTACATTGGGAATAACTCAACCATTTCAGCCCTCCTGTATTCTTCCCCAATTGTTTCAAGTGTATTATTGGTCTTATCTTCTCAAATGTAAGTGTCTTAAGAGAAGGATACAAGGCATTATATATCAGACAATGTTGGGTTAAAGTAATTTTCTTTACCTAACTCAGGCACTATATACTCCTCTTGTTTGAAGAGAATTTCTTTTGAGGTCTTACTTTAGAAAATTCATTGAAATGGTGAAGCAATTACATCCAAAATGCCCAGCCACAGGATGTGGGAGTAGATCTCTCATTTTTCCAGAAATGTTGATTGTGGCATGATTTTTTTGTTGTTGTTTGGTATGTCTGGAAAGTAAAAATTCCTCAAGCATTCATCACCCAGCAATTATACATAAATGTTGCAATTAAGATTTCTTTTTTCTCAAGCTGATAAGTGTCAGGAGAAAAAAATAAATAAAACTTTTAAATTCACTTAGGCAAGGCAGTTTTAAAGGAAAACTTTAATGGACCAAAATTACATCAATGATTCCAGTTTCAGTTTGAAAGTAGAAAAGTCATGATTATTTGACTAGTTTTCCTGACATTTTTGTATACTTTGGAAATTTTCTTACCTATGCTATCAGCCAGGTTTTGTCCCTACTCTCTTTTGCATGTGATTCATTCAGGTAGGTGCAGCCAACCATCATCAAGAATACATGGTTCAGAAGTCCTCACCATCCTTAGCAAGCAACCAAGGAGAGAGCACGTTCTCCTCAGTGGCTGAGAATGGATGAGGAATAGGGTCAATGTAGTAGTATAGGGAGGTGTGGTATTTAATTCATCCACTAGGATAGCCAGTAAATAGCCAGGAACAGTCTGAAACAATGGTTCAAAGGACTTTTGAGACCAGACACACATCATACACCAACCAGGAACGAATTGAAAATCTAGGCCTCATAAATCACAGTACAGAACTGTAAGTAAATTCTTCCATGTTGTGGGGACTGGTGCCCCTCCCCCACTGACATGAAAGGGTAATTTGGAGTCTCTTTCTTGTGGGAAACAGAAGCCCTCTCCATTGAGATCAAGGAAAGGGAAGCTCAACCATGCTCCAACTACAGATTTGATTGGCTAATTGGGGATGCTGAATACCAGCTCGAAGAACAGATAAATCTACAACACAGACAAGAAATAAAACCCATATCAGTACTGCTTCCAGCAGGGAGTAGGCAGGGCTGATGAAAAATAAAATAAAATAAAACACAAAGACTTCTGGAGTTGGCTAAGCTCAGAATCCTCAAAGAGAGATGTGCCCCAAGAAAAGGGACCAACTCCAGCTATTGATTAGTGAACCCAGGATTGGGGGTGGTGATGGTATGTGCGTGCTGGTCACTGGCTCTAAGAACAGATTCTTTTTTCTTTACCTTTTTTTTAAAGCAGCCCATTAAAGAAAGCAGAAGGCATTCTCCTTTTCCAGCCCTGACCCAGGCAAGGGTGGGAGAAAAATTGAAGAAAAGATAAAGTAACTAAATAACTAAAGAGGAGGTAGTTTCCTAAAGAGCAATCTTCCCCAAGAAAGGTGGGAATGGGGTAGAGCACAAGTGGAAACTATCACCCAGAGACTTTAAACCCCAGGGACTAGAATATCAGCAGCAATTTCAACCTACAGAAAGCAGAGCCCTGCCTGTCACAAAAACACTCCCAGCAGGGGGAAACTGGGGGATACTTGAGAGCCCTGTAACATTCCCAGCATGTAAGGGACAGGAGGCTGAAAGTGGCTCCATGCCCCACCCCCAAACAAAACAAAACAGGACAAGGCCCAGCACAGAGAGTGTCTGTTATTTAGAGAATTCAGACCCTAGCAACTAGAGAACAAAACCAGTTTAAGCCTGTCTTTAGCCTCAGCCCCCTTCCCAACCCTGCTTCTGTCAGGGATGGGATCTGCTGAGAATTAAAGGCACAGCACCACTTTAGACCTGTGTGGAGCAGTGGGCTGAAAAGTGTGATCTGCAAGGCAGTATAGGAAAAGCACAAAACTAAGAGGCTTCAGAAGAAAAAGTGACATCCTTCTGGGTCATATTCACAGGGAACCTTGATACTGATTACTCCCACTTGGTAAGTTCTGGGACTGTCTTGTCTGAAAAAACCTGACTGGGGTTGATCCTATGTGAGGGGACCCTCTGTCCAGAGCCAGACATCCAGGTAAAGTTGCTAGAGGTAATGACAGGAGTGTTAAACTTATATTGAGGCAAAAGATCAGAGCAAAATGAACAGCAGATCATCATTCTCTGAGGAATAAGAAGAAAGAGAAGGTTTTTTCTTGGTGGTGAAACAGCTACACACAAAAAAGGGCAATCTCAAAAAACTTCCATATAGGCAGGGCAAGAATCAGAAAAATAAGAGCTAAAAAATTCTGAGCAGTTAAACAGAAGCTGTGCTACAGGTCTAGAGCAAGTTGAGCCATATCAAAGAAGAGTTAGAGAACAAAGCCAACCAACAAGAAAAATCTAGGGAAAAGAGAGAAAATGACCCCCAGAATAAACTAATCAACAAAATCAGATGCTTAGGCACCAGTAAAAAAACATCACAAGTCATACTAAGAAGCACAAACTCATATTAAGAAGCACAAGGCTATGGCACAGTCAAGGGAATAAACTAAAATTTCAGATGAGATATAGGAGTTGAAGCAACTAAAGATGCTAACAGAAATCTTACAAATCAAATCCATGAGTTGAAGGAAAATGTGGCAAAAGAGCCGAAGGATATAAAGAAGACCTGAGTGAACCAAAGAAGAACTCAGAAGCTTGCACAAAATAAATGACAGAATTTATCAGAATGAAAGGCACAATAGAAGAGAGGAAAAACACAATGGAGACATAAAACAGCAGATTTGAAGAGGCAGAAGAAAGGATTAGTGAACTAGATGACAAGGTATCTGAAATTCTACAAAAAAGGACAGATGGGGAAAAGAATAGACAAATATGAACACGGTCTTAGGGAACTGAATGACAATGTGAAGTGCACAAATATGTGTTATGGGTGTTACAGAAGGAGAAGAGAAGAAAAAGGGGCAGAAAGAATAATGGAGGAAATAATCACTAAAATTTTCACAACTTTATGAAAGACATAAAATTACAGGTCCAAGAAGCACAGCATACCACAAACAGAATAGATCCAAATACACCTACTCCAAAAACACTTATTAATCAGATTATCAAATGTCAAAGAGAAAGAAAGAATTCTGAAAGGAGCAAGAGAAAAGTGATCCATCATATACAAGGGAAACTCAGTAAGTCTAAGTGTGGATTTTTCATTAGAAACCATGGAGACAAGAAGGCAGTGGTATGATATATTTAAGATACTGAAAGAGAAAAAGCCGCCAACTGAAAGTTCCATATCTGGCAAAACTACTGTTCAAAAATGAGGGAGACAGTGGTAGATTTCTCACCTGCCATGTGGGAGACCTGGGTTCAATTCCTGGACCATGCAATTTCTAAAAAGCATACAAGCAAAAAAAGAAAGAACAAACAAAAATTCAAATGATGCTTCAAGAATGGAATACTTACATGGAAAAAGAATGAAATGTGATTCCCACTATACAGCATACAAAAAAAAAATGAGGGAGAATTTAAAATATTTATGGAAAAACAGACACTGAGATAATTGGTGAATGAGAGACCTGTTTGTTTCACTTTGCTAATACTGCCAGAATACAATGTACCAGAAATGGATTGACTTTGACAAAGAGGATTTATTAGGTTACAAATTTACATTTCTAAGGCCATGAAAATGTCCAAATTAAGGCATCAGAAAGAGGATACCCCACCCCAGCAGGATACACATTTTTCTCAAGTGCTCATAGGTCATTCTCCAGGACACATATATGTTAGGTTACAAAGAAGGTCTCAGTAAATTTTAAAAGATTGAAAGTATTATAAAACACTTTGTCAGATCATAATGGAATGAAGTTGGAAACCAATAATAGGTGGAGGGCTGGAAAATTCACAAACATATGTCAGCTAAACAACACATACCTAAACAACCAGTGGGTCAAATAAGAAATTAAAGAGAGCTCAATAAATATCTCAAGGCAAATGACAATGAGAACACAACATATAAAAACTTATGGAATGTAGCAAAGGCACTGCTGAGAAGGAAATTTATTGCTCTAAACACATATATTAAAAAAGAAAGAACAAAAATCAAGGACATGACAGAAGGTACTAGAGAAAGAGCAATGAACTAACTCAAAAGCAAAAGAAAGAAATAAAGATTAGAGCAGAAATAAATGAAACTGAGAACATGAATAAAATAGAGTGAATCAACAAAACTACAGATAATTCTTTTAGAAAAATCAATAAAATCAATGGATGCATAGCTAGGCTGATAAACAGAGAGGTTGAAAATAAATAAAAACAGAAATGGGAGGGGGCACATAACTATTGACCCTGCAAAAATAAAGCAGATATTGAGAGGATACTATGAGCAACTATATGCTAACAAACTATACAACTTTAATGAAATGGACAAATTCCTAGAAAAGCATGAACAACCAACATTGACTAGAGAAGAAATAGAAGACCTCAACAAATCAATCACAAGTAAAGAACTGAATCAGTCATCAAAAACCTCCCCAAAAAGAAAAACCCAGAACCAGATGGTTTCACATGTGAATTCTCTACCAAGCATTCAAGAAAAAATTAGTACCAATCCTGCTCAAGCTTGTCAAAAAAATTGAAGAGGAGATAAAACTACTTAGCTCATTCCACAAAGTCAACAACACCCTAATACCAAAGCCAAAGATACTACAAAAAAATAAAATCACAGACCAATCTCTAATGAATATAGATGTAAAAATCCTGAACAAAATACTTGCAAATAGAATCCAGCAGCACATTACATGCCATGACCAAGCAGGTTTTATTCCAGGTATGCAAGAGTGGTTCAACACAAGAAAATCAATTAATATAACACATCACATCTATAAATCAAAGTGGGAAAAACACATGAACAGCTAGATTGACACAGAAAAAGCATTTGACAAAATTCAGCATCCTTCCTTGATGAAAACATTTCAAAGAACTGGAGTAGAATGAAAGTTCCTCAACATGATAAAGGGAATATATGAAAGCCTGTAGTTAACATCATGTTCAATGGGGAAAGACCGAAAGCTTTCTCTCTAAGATCTGGAACAAGGATTACCGCTATCACGACTGTTATTCAACACTGAACTGGAAGTTCTAAAAGAGCAATTAGGCAAGAAAAATAAATAAAAGGCATCCAAATTGGAAAGGAAGACGTAAAACCTTCACTGTTTACAAATGACATGATCTTAATCCCGAAAAACTACAGTAAAGCTACCAGAGCTAATAATTGAGTATAGCAAAGTGGCAGGATATAATAACAACAATGCAAAAATCAGTAGTGATTCTATAAACTACTAAGTAACAATCTGAGGGGGAAATCAAGAAAAAAAAATTCCATTTCAAATAGCAACTAAAAGAAACAAATATTTAGGAATAAATTTAACCAAGGACATAAAAGACCTATAGAGAGAAAACTACAAAAAAAAAAGTGCTAAAAGAAATCAAGGAAGACCTAAATAAATGAAAGGACACACTGTGTTCATAGATTAGAATACTAAATATAGTTTAGATGTTGTCTACTCAAATTGATTTATAGAATCAAGCAATACTAATTAAAATCCCAACAACTTACTTTGCAGAAATAAAAAGACCAATAATCAAATTTATTTGCTAAGTCAGTGTGCCAAAAATAACTCAAAATATCTTGAGAAAGAAAAATGAAGTGTGAATTGTCACATTACCTGACTTTAAAGCATTTTACAAAGCTACAGTGGTCAACACAGCATGGTACTAGCATAGAGATAGGGATACCAAACAATGGAATCAAATCAATGAATCAAAGTTCAGAAACAGATCCTCACATCTATGGACAATTGATTTTTGAAAAGGCAGCCACGTCCTCTCAACTGGGACAGAACTGTCTCTTCAAGAAATGGTGCTTGGAGAACTGGATATCCTTATCCCAAAGAATGGAAGAGGACTCATATCCCACACCTTACACAAAAATTGATTCAAAATGGGTCAAAGAGAAAAATATTAGAGCTAAGACCATAAAACTTTTAGAAAATAATGTAGGGAAATATCTTAAAGATCATATAATAGGTGATAGTTTCCTAGACATTAGACACAAAGTACAAGCAATGAAAAAAAAATAGATAAATGGAATCTCCTCAAAATTGAATGCTTCTATGCATCAGTGAACTTTGTCATGAAAGTAAAAAGTCAGCCTATTCAATTGGAGACAATATTTTGAAACCACATATCACATAAGGGTTTAATATCCAGAAATACATAAAGAGATCCTACAACACAACGACAAAAAGACAAACAACCCAATTTAAAAAATGAGCCAAAGCTATGGAAAGACACTTTTCCAAAGAGGACTCAAATGGCTCAAAGCATATAAAAAGATGCTCAACTTCACTAGCTATTAGGGAAATGCAAATCAAAACCACAATGAGATGTCATCTCACACCTCCTAGAATGGGCATTATAAAAAAAAAAAGGAAAACGACAAGTGTGGGAGAGGATAAGGAGAACAAGGTACACTTATTTATAGTTGGCGAGAATGTAGAATGCTCTGGAAGTCAGTTTGGTGGTTCCTTAGAAAGCTAAGTATAGAATCACCATATGATCCAGTAATCCCATTACTAGGTATATATGTAGAGGAACTGAAGGCAAGGACACAAACGCACATTTGTACACCAATGTTATAATGGCAATACCCATGCTTGTCAATAGATGGAAATACCCCAAATGTCCATAAACAGATGAGTGTATAAGCAAAGTGTTGTATAAACATATGATGGAATATTACACAGCTGTAAGAGAATGAAGTCATGACACATGCAACAGCATGGATGATCCTCGAGCACATTATGTTGAATGAAATAAGTTAGAAACAAAATGATACTTTATAGTCTCACCAATGTGAACTAACTATAATGAGCAAACTCTGAATATTAAAGTTGAGAGCACAGGTTATCAAGAGGTAGAAAGAGAGTGGAGAATGGGCATTTTGCACTGAAGGAATTTGAGAATGACTTGAAAGAGGAAGGCTAAGGGCATATATGATACCAGAGGAAGAGAGGATGAAAACTGGAACTGTAATAACAGCAAATCCAAGAGTAGATAATGATGGTGATATATGTATAAATAAAGGTTTTTATTTGATGAAGAACTAATGAAAGTCACCATTGCAAGGTGTTGAAAATGGGCTGTATATGAAAAAAAATACACTTAATGCAAACTAGGGCCTATTGTTAATAGTAACATTGTAATATTCTTGCACTAATTATAACAAAGGCAATACAGCAAAGCTAAATGTCAATAAGAGGGGGATATGAGTGAGGGATGTAGGATTTGTGTTGTTTCTCCTTTTTATTTTTTTCTTTATTTTTCATTTTTTCCTCTTCTTTCTTTGCAGAAGAAATACAATGTTCTCATATAGATTGTGGTGGTGAATGCACAACTACTTGATTATATTGGGAGCCATCGATTGCTTACATAGGAAGGATTGTGTGGTGTGTTAATAAAACTATTTAAAAAATAAACAGAGGGCAGGGAAATGGTAGCTCAGTTGTAGAATTCATGCCTGCTATGCAGGAGACCCGGGTTTGATTCCAGGACCCTGCACCTCCCCACCCCAAATAAATAAATAAGTAAATAAAATAAACAGAAAGACACAAGTGCAGTAGAAGATGTGGAGAGAGAGATGTACCTAATCACTGCTGGCAGGGCAGCAGAATGGTGCAGGTCCTCTGGAGGGCAGTGTGGTGGTTCCACAAGAGGCTAAGTAAAGGGTTGCATTTTGATCCTACAGCCCCATTATTTGGTGTATATTTAGGAGAATTGAAAGCAGGACTTGAATAGATGTTACACTGGTGTTTACACTCCTATTATTCACAATCCATAATGGATGGAGGTGGCCTAAAGGTACCTTAGAACAGAAGGGTGAACTGTAGTGTATACATACAATGGAATACTGAGTGGCAGCAAGGAGGAATAAAGTTGTGAGCCACGCAGCTAGGTGAATAAATATTGAGGATATTATGTTAGGTGAAATAAGCCAGAAATGAAAGGACAAATATTCTAAGCCCTCCCTAACATAAACTAACTACAATGAGCAAATGGTGAGAATTGAATTCAAAAGATTGGGTTATGAGTGGATAGAGCATTGGCAGAGATTGAATAATCAACAATTAAAGAGCACAGAATGTTCAATAAGGTTTATTGTAAAGGCTCCTAGATTGTCAGCTCTTATAGCAGTCACATCTATTCCTGAGTTGTAACCTTTGTTTCTAAATTTGGAGATACTGAGCTTTTTGTGCACTTCCTATTAGTCCTCTGGAACTCTTTGGGTATCTGTGTACAGATGAGACTCAGAGCTGGAGTTCTGCAGCCCTGAAAATCAATATTACTCCAGACAGCAACTGTTAAGGAAGCTGAAAAAGATCAGACTTCAGCTAGAGATATGAATGAAACAGACTTGGTTAGGACTAAGG
Organism: Tamandua tetradactyla; assembly: GCF_023851605.1. Classification (NCBI taxonomy): domain Eukaryota; kingdom Metazoa; phylum Chordata; class Mammalia; order Pilosa; family Myrmecophagidae; genus Tamandua; species Tamandua tetradactyla. Next base: position 36,685,070 of record NC_135346.1, on the reverse strand, counting down.
TAAATTGGAATACAAGGTAAAGGATGATATTGACTGTATTGTAAAACTTCAACATCTGTTTGAGACTAGAGGAAAAGATGTATATTTGGTACAATATTTATATTTTCTTTAGCACACTATCTACTTTATCCTGTATAGTCAGTTGATTTAAGCAATATATTTATATGGAACCTAGAATAGGGAATGAGATCTCTTTACTATGTACAGATTACGGTAATACCCTGATACATCCCTGAGTATCTTGAGTGGAAAATAAAAAATTATTTGCAAAGTTCCCTTGAGGGACTGGGGAAAGATGTGGAAATATTAAATTTTCCCTCCATGGGAATTCCTGATATTCTCACAAGCATTAAGGACTCCCAATTTAATAAGTCAAGCCTTTGATCTAGGGGCTTGTCCTTAAGAAACTTATTCCTGCAACGGAGAAGATAAGTCTATTTACCTACTCTCAGAGACTGGAACTTAGAAGATATGTCTCAAGAACTTTGGAGGTAATTATGTATATAGTTTGATATGGTTTAAAGATAAAAATATTTTTATTTTAAAAATAAAGTCTTATTTTCTTAAATTAAATGTTGAGATATTAACTTGTTTTTGTACTTCAGAATAGCACAAGAATCTCACTAATTTAGCATCCTGATAAAAGAAGCTTTAGAACAAGTCAGAAAATATAGAGATGTTTTTCTTTTGTGGGGGTAGGGGAAGTAAGTAGTAAGAATCTTTTGAATGAATTGTCATATCACAAAATGTTTTGTATGGCTTAATTGTGTTGATTAAGACAATACTGCATTGTCTTTTGACCTCTTTTTTCCCCAGTTTTTTTTTTTTTTAAGTAGAAATTCCCTCCAGTTTTATTAGCTTCTATTTCTCAAATTGCATGAATGTGACTCTTTTAAGGCTGTTGGAAACTTGAATGCTTTTAGATCCAAAAAGAAATTTTCTGAAATGCTGGATAATCTATCTTTAAACAAGCAGTTGACTTAAAACTTTCTGTTGCAACTTCTGGTTTTCTGACAGTTCCCAATGAGAAAAATTCTGAGAGGACACTGAGATCACTGGCACATTGTTTTTGTGAATGTTTGCTTGGGATGAAAAAGGATACTGCAGCTTCAGCAATGTTGAACAGTATGTTGAAAAATGTGAAATACTGTTATTGTATACTGTATACTGTAATTGATTACATGGGCTGGGGGGATATCAAAGAACTTGACAGGTTGTGTTGATGTTTTTACTTGAGTATTGAAAAGTAAATATTAACATTACAGAAATGTGTGAGTTTTAATATACTTTTGTCTTTACAATGTAAAGGTTAATGAGAAGATGTAAAATTATTTAAACTCCTTAGAAAAATAGCACCACTTGAGAAAAAAAAACTCATGTTACAAAGAACATAAATGCACTGTTCTTAGTTTATTTTATATAATTTAAATTGACTTCCTCACTGTCTTTAAGTTGAAACTGTCAAGCTGAATAAAAACTTAAGCTTCAAATTGACAACTCTGATACATAACAAGGAAAATATAAATGTATACAAACAGCTTCAAGATTTACATTTGCTGTGTACATTTATAACAAACTTTTAATTGCACAAAACCCATGCCAGCTCAAAGTTTAGGGCTACACATTTACCCAGTTGAACATTTTTAAAATAACGACTGCACAAATTGACAATGAGTCATTCTATCTCTAGTTTTCTTTTTCTCCCATTCTTACTTCCCATCCCATCCCCTCCATCCTTGCCTCACCCCCTTCCCCCAACTCATGAAAAGATTTTATCGACTGAAAAAACTCCAGGCTGAAAGGACTGAACTGCCTTGATTGACACAGGGAAAGTGGTGAGGAGATTATATGTATCTCGGCAGCAGAGAATGCAGCCCAACGTGCAGTTTTAATGACCAGCACATAGGTTAAAGCATTTTGCACAGTGTTTGTTTTCCTGTCTTGCACTTACAAATATGGTCTATGTGAGTAGCATAGAAAATGTTTACTCCTTTTCCCTTTTGTATTGCTTTTGTTTAAAATTTGACCACTTTACAGAAAACATAGTCTATTTTTGTGCGTAAGACTCTGAATGGAAAACTCCATTGTGTGTTGCTGGACTGTTTTGGACATATCTGGTCAAATGTGTGTTTATTTGACTGTAATGGCATTTAAAGCAAACAAACAAACAAAAAAAGCTGTGAAAAATATAGGGACCTAGAGATACACAGAAGCGTGAAATGGGTGAACAGTTTGCTAATGAGGTTGAATTTAATTATAAGGGAATAGAAGTGAATGCAGTTCACTAGTGAGTCTATGAGTAATATTACCATTTTGAAAGTGAACATTATTGAAAGGGATTGTACAGACTCATGTGTCCCACCAATTTACACTACAGATAAATATAAATACTTGCATTAATTACTGAAAATGTATGACTCTTGTACAAAAAAATGTATAATTTGGGGGTATGGGGAAAAATGATCTTGCATGCTCTGGCTTTGTTTAACAGGAAAACATCAACAGTACTACAGTAATACCAGGGGTACAGAATGGGGGGAGGGACATGAGCTAGGAGGAGGTTTGGATTTTCTATTTGGTGAGGGTGTGTTTATTGGTTATCTTTCTCCTGGGAACAATGAAATTAAAACTGAGTGTATTGATGGACTGTGGACTTTGGATATTATACATAATGCCTAATAAATGGAGGTGGCTGAAGGATTCACTGACTGAGAAGTAGATTGGTGAACGATGGTATAAATGTATGATCAAACACAGTGCTCCTACAAAAAGGAATGAAGTTGTAAGGCATGCAACGATGTGAATGAATCTGTGGGACATTTGGTGAGGCAAAATAAGCCAGAAACCAAAAAGTAAATATTGTATTATCTCATTTAGAAAATACTTATAAGAAAACTGGGGCATAGATTGTAAGCTCTTACAGAAGTCACATTTAGTCCAGAGTGGCAATTGCTATTTCTGGATTTTGAGAGGCTGTTTTATATATACATAACCTGGTATTTAGAGATAAGGATGAAACCAATCAGGTCGGGATTATGGTAACTCAGAATACAGGGGTAAGAAAGACATTGCATATATTTTAGAACTTCACCTACTCATTGAGACCAAAGGAAGAAAGTTTTTTTTTGTTTTTTTTTTTTAAAATGGGCAGGCACCGGGAATCAAACCCAAGTCCTCGGGCATGGCAGGCAAGCAGTCTTACCTGCTGAGCCACTGTGGCCCGCCCGGAAGAAAGTTTTATTATGTCCAGAACCTAGGTTTTCTGTAGCACATAATCTAACTCAACTTGTATAGATAAATCATTTAAACAATCCAAACATAGGGAGTCCAGAATAAGAGAGCCCTTAACCCTATAGAGCTTAAAGTAATGCCTGGATATATCCCAGAGTATATCAAGCAGATAATCAAAAAGTATTGGCAATGTCCCTTGAGTGATGGGAGAAAAATCATGGAACTGTTAAACTTTACCACTGAGGAAACCCTGGACACTGTGCCAAGCATGAGGACACCCAAATCAGTAGGCCTGGCCCTTGATCTTGAGGTTTGCTCCTGTGAAGCTTATGTAAGTAGTGGGGAAGCTTAGCCTACCTATAGGTATGCCTAAGAGTCACCTTCGGAGGATCTCTTTTGTTGCTCAGATGTGGCCTTTCTCTCTCTGAGTCCAACTCTGCAAGTGAAATCACTGCCCTCACCCTAAATGGGACAGATATCCAGGGGTGAAAGCCTCCCTGGTGGTGTGGGAGATGACTCCCAGGGATGAGTCCAGCCCTGACACTGCGGGATCAACAATGCCATCCTGACCAAAAGGGGGAAAAGAAGTATAACAAATAAGGTATTGGTGGCTGAGAGAATTCAAATACAGTCAAAAGGCTACTCTGGAGGTCACTCTATGCAAGCTTCCATTAGACATTGCTACCTATCATAACTTGCCAACCCCCAACCAAAATCATTCCTGCCAGCCTTAAAGACTACCTAGGGCATTATATAAGACTATACAAAGGTTTCATACACTAGGATAACTCTACAAAACCTAAAAACTCCAGAAGGGTGCCTGGGCCAGATAAGTCCTGAAATGCAGAGGGAACAGTCCTTCCAGGGCATCAACTAGTTCCATCCCCCTATTCCAAATTATTGATAGCCCCTTCCAAACATGAAAAAGTTAGGACGGGCATAGCCCATCTGTTAAGTCCTACAGAGTGGGAGAAAGATCAAAGGTGATGGTGGAGTTTTACAGAGAATATTGTGTTTAACAAATGAATATGAGTGCTGAATCATTATACTGATATTTCTTTTTAGCCTCCAGTACCTTAGAGCAGCTAGAAATAAAAATCTAAAATTATGGAATTGTAACCCATACCAAACATTGAAATCTGTTCTATAACTAATAGTTACAATGTACTTTGAAATTTATTGCTTTTATGCATATATGCTATTTAAAGAGAAGGAGGAGTATAAAGGAAAATATAGGATTTAACAAATGAATATGACTGCTGAATCATTATATTGATATTTCTGTTGGTCTCCACTATCTTGGAACAGTAGAAGAAAAACTGAAAAATCATGGAACTGTAACCCATACAACTTTAAAATCTGTTCTATAACTATTTGTTAAAATGCACTTGTAAATTTATTGCTTTTTTGTATATATGCTATATTTCAAAATAAAGAAAAACGTTTTTTAAAAAGCCATGAAAATGACCTTGGAGCATTATCTTTAATTACTTGAACACTTTCTAGTTTTTTTTAAATACAGTTTATGCTAAGAAAATTTTTAATAATTTGGAGAAGACCTTCAATATCTGTGAGAAAACAGGCTTTCTTTTAGATTTTCTTCTTTGTGGTCATTGTGAGTGACTGCTTTTTCTCTTATTAGTTTCACATTCTTTCTTTGTCCTATGACCTAGACTGATATCTAGCTTTGGCAATCACAGTATGTTTTATTATTCTGAGGGAGCAGTAACTTATAATACTGTTTAATTTTGTACTATTGAAGTGTTTTTGAATTTTTAAACTGTGCGTTAACTGAAATTAATTATAAGAACTGAGAAAAAATAGATAAAAGACATGGATAGACTATTTTACAAAGAGGAATACAAATGGCTCAAAAGCATGTAAAAAGATGTTCAATTTCACTAGCTATTAGGGAAATGTAAGTCAAAACAACCAAAAAGAAAACCCTAGGTAAAAGAGAAACAATGATCTCCAGAATAAACTAATAAAGGAAATCAGATGCCTAGATTCATACAAGGAAGCACAAGGATATGGTCTAATCAAAGGAACTTATTTAGATGCTCATACAAATCTTCTAAATCAAATCAAAGAGGTGAAGGAAAATGTGACAAAAGAGCTGAGGGATAGAGAAGACACTGAATGACTATACAGAAAAACTTGAAAACTTGCAAAACAAATGGCAGAATTTTTTGGAATGAAAGGCACAATCAGAGAGATGGAAAATGCAATGGAGATGTATAACAGCAGAGCTGAAGAGCCAAAAGAAAGTATTAGTGAACTAGAGGACAGGACATCTAAAATACTACACACAAAAGAACAGATAGGGAAAAGAATGGAAAAATATGAGCAAGGTCTCAGGGAATTGAATGATAATAGGAAGTGCATTAATAAACACATTATGGGTATCCCAGAAGGAGAAGAGAAGAAAAAAAAGAGGCAGAAAGAATAATGGAGGGAACAATTACTGAAAATTTCCCAACTCTTATGAAAGACATAAAATTATAGGTCAAAAAAATGCAGCATACTACAAAAAGAATAGATCTAAATAGACCTACTCAAAGACACTAATTAGACTATCACATGTCAAAGGCAAAGAAAGAATTCTGAAAAAAGCAAGAAAAAGTGATCCATCATATAGAAGGGAAGCTCAATAAGACTATGTGTAGATTTCTTAACAGAAATCATGGAGGGGAGAAGGCAGTGGTATGATATATTTAAGACACTGAAAGAGAAATACTGCCAATCAAGAATTCTAAATCTGGAAATATGGTCCTCAAAAGTTGAGGGAGAGGGCGGCATAATAGTGACTCAGTGTCAGAGTCCTTGCCTGCCATGCTGGAGACGCAGCTTCGATTCCTGGTGCCTGCTCATGAAAAAAATTTAAAAATTGAGGGAGAGTTTAAATATTTTCAGACACTGAGAGAGCTTTTGAACAAGAGACCTGCTCTACAAGAAATACGAAAGGGAGTAAGTACTACAGGCAGATAGGAAAAGACAGGAGGGAGAGGTTTGAGAGAAAAGTGCAGAAATGAATATTAATAGCTAGCATTAAAAGAGAAGGGAAGGGCAGGCAATGGTGCCTCAGTGGCAGAGTTCTTCCCTGCCATGCTGGAGACCTGTGTTCAATTCCCAGTGCCTGTCCATGTACAAAAAAGAAATAAAAGAGAGCGAGAGAGAGATAGAAGGGAAGGGAAGAAAGATATAATATATAAAACCCAAAGGACAATATGGTAGAAGAAAGTACCGCCTTTACAGTAATAACCTTAAATGTTAATGAGTTAAACTCCCCAATCAAAAGACAGAGACTGGCAGAATGAATGAAAAACAGGATCCATCTATATGCTGTGTCATGGTCAGGTTCATGTGTCAACTTGGCCAGGTGGTGGTACCTGTTTGTCTGGTTGGGCAAGTGCTGGCCTGTCTTTTGCTATAAGGACATTTAATAGAATTAAATCATGATCATGCTGGCTACATCCACAGCTGATTCCATTTGTAATCAGCAAAGGGGAGTGTCTTCTTTAATGAGAGATGCTTAATCTAATCAGTGGAAGCCTTTAAAGGAAGATTCAGAAGAGACAGGCTCTCCTTCTGCTTCAGCCAGCAAACCTCTCCTGTGGAGTGCATCCAGACCCTCCATTGGAATCATCAGCTTTACAGCTTGCCCTACAAATTTTGGACTCTACATTCCCATGGTTACATGAGATATTTTTATAAATTTTATATTTATGAATATTTCCTGTTGATTCTGTTTCTCTAGAGAACCCTAACTAATACATGCTGTCTACAAGAGACTCACTTTACACCCAAGGACAAAATTAAGGTTGAAAGCAGAAGATTGGAAAATTATATTTCACACAAAGAACAGGAAAGAGTGAAGTATTACACAAATTAGACATCAAATGTAAAATATTTAAAAGAGACAAAGAAGGGTACATTGTATTAATAAAAGGGACAATTCATGATGAAGGCATAATAGTCAAAAGTATTTATGCACCATGCCTGAGTGCCACAAATTATATGAGTCGAACACTGACAACACTGAAGGGAGAAGTGACACCTCTACAATAATAGTTGGAGATTTCAATGTACCACTCCTAACAATGGAAAGAATGTCTAGACAGCATATCAATAAGGAAACAGATTATGAATAGGATGATAAATGAACTAGACTTAACAGACATTTACAGAACATTGAATCCCACAACAGCAGGATACATATTTTTCTCAAGTGCTTATGAATAATTCTCCTGGATTACCACATGTTGGGTCACAAAGAAGGTCTCAATAATTTTTTTTTAAATGGAAATTATGGAAAACACCTTCTTGGATCATGAAAGAATGAAGCTGGAAACAATAACAGAAGTAAGGCTGAAAAATTCACAAATATATGGAAGATAAAACACTCTTAAACAGTGGGTCAAGGAAGAAATTATAAGAGAAATCAATAAATACATTGAATCAAATGAAAATGAAAACACAACATATCAAAATTTAGGTAGCCAAAAGCAGTGATGACAGGGACATTTATTGCCCTAAATGCCTATATTAAAAAGAAGAAAGAGCAAAAATTGAGGAAATAACGTCTCATTTGGAAAATGTAGAGAAAGAACAGGGAACTAATCCCAAAGCAAACTGAAGGAAAGAAATAACAATGATTAGAGATGAAATTGAGAATATGAAAACAATAGAGAAAATCAACAAAACCAGAAGTTGGTTCTTTGAGAAAATCAATAAAATCAATGGACCCTTAGCTAGGCTGACAAAAAGAAAGAGAGAATGCAAATATATAAAAGCAGAAATTGGAGAGGGAACATAAATACTGACCCCCCAGAAAAAAGGAGATTATGAGAAGTGTTATGAATAACTTTATGCTAACAATCTAGATAATGTAGATGAAATGGACAACTTCTTAGAAGAGCGTAAACAAACAACAGTGACTAGAGAAGAAATAGAAGACATTAACAGACCAATTACAAGTGAAGAGATTAAATCTGTCATCAAAAAACCACACAAAGATGAAAGCCCAGTACCAGATGGCTTCACATGTGAATTCTACCAAGCATTCAAGCAACAATTAGCACCAAACCTGTTCAAACTCTTCAAAAAAACTGAAGAGAAAGGAAAGCTACCTAGCTCATTCTATAAAGCCAACATCACCCTAATACCAAAGCCAGAAAAAGATATCACAAATAAAAGAAAATCACAGACCAATCTCTAATGAATATAGATGTAAAAATCCTCAGCAAAATATTTGCAAATCAATTCCAGCAACACATTTAAAAAACTATATGCCATGACAAGGTAGTTTTTATTCCTTATATGCAAGGCTGGTTCAACAAAAGAAATCAATTAATGTAATATACCACATCAGTAAATCAAAGCTGAAAAGCACACGATCATATCAACTGATGCAGAAAAGGCATTTGACAAAATTCAACATTCATTCTTCATGAAAACATTTCCAACGATAGGAATAGAAGGAAGCTTCAACATGATACAGGTAATATATGAAAAACCCACAGCTAACATTGTACTCAATGGGCAAAGTCTGAAAGTTTTCCCCCTAAGATCAGGAACAAGATAAGGATGACCACTGTCACCATTGGTGTTCAACATTGTACTATAAGTTCTAGAAACAGCAACTAGGCAATAAAAATGGATAAAAGTCAAAGCAAAACAGCATGGTATTGGCATAAAGATAGATATATCGACCAATGGAATCGAATAGAGTACTCAGATATAGACCCTCTCATCTATGGACATTTGATCTTTGATAAGGCAGTCAAGCCAACTCACCTGGGACAGAACAGTCTCTTCAATAAATGGTGCCTAGAGAACTGGATATCCATAAGTAAAAGAATGAAAGAAGACCCGTATCTCACACCTTATACAAAAATTAACTCAAAATGGATCAAAGATCTAAACATTAGGTCTAAGACCATAAAACAGTTAGAGGAAAATGTAGGGAGATATCTTACGAATCTTACAACTGGAGGCGGTTTTATGGACCTTAAACCTAAAGCAAGAGCACTGAAGAAAGAAATAAATAAATGGGAGCTCCTCAAAATTAAACACTTTTGTGCATCAAAGAACTTCATCAAGAAAGTAGAAAGACAGCCTACACAATGGGAGACAATATTTGGAAACGACATATCAGATAAAGGTCTAGTATCCAGAATTTATAAAGAGATTGTTCAACTCAACAACAAAAAGACAGCCAACCCAATTACAAAATGGGAAAAAGACTTGAACAGACACCTACCAGAAGAGGAAATACGGATGGCCAAGAGGCACATGAAGAGATGCTCAATGTCCCTGGCCATTAGAGAAATGCAAATCAAAACCACAATGAGATATCATCTCACACCCACCAGAATGGCCATTATCAACAAAACAGAAAATGACAAGTGCTGGAGAGGATGCAGAGAAAGAGGCACACTTATCCACTGTTGGTGGGAATGTCAAAGGGTGCAACCACTGTGGAAGGCAGTTTGGCGGTTCCTCAAAAAGCTGAATATAGAATTGCCATACGACCCAGCAATACCATTGCTAGGTATCTACTCAAAGGACTTAAGGGCAAAGACACAAACGGACATTTGCACACCAATGTTTATAGCAGCGTTATTTACAATTGCAAAGAGATGGAAACAGCCAAAATCTCCATCAACAGAAGAGTGGCTAAACAAACTGTGGTATATACATACGATGGAATATTATGCAGCTTTAAGACAAGATAAACTTATGAAGCATGTAATAACATGGATGGACCTAGAGAATATTATGCTGAGTGAATCCAGCCAAAACTAAAGGACAAATATTGTATGGTCCCACTGATGTGAACGGACATTCGAGAATAAACTTGAAATATGTCATTGGTAACAGAGTTCAGCAGGAGTTAGAAACAGGGTAAGACAATGGGTAATTGAAGCTGAAGGGATACAGACTGTGCAACAGGACTAGATACAAAAACTCAAAAATGGACAGCACAATAATACCTAATTGTAAAGTAATCATGTTAAAACACTGAATGAAGCTGCATCTGAGCTATAGGGGTTTTTTTGTTTTTGTTTGCTGGTTGGTTTGTTTGTTGTTGTTGTTTTTTACTATTATTACTACTTTTATTTCTTTTCTTTATATTAACATTTTATATCTTTTTCTGTTGTGTTGCTAGTTCCTCTAAACCGATGCAAATGTACTAAGAAACAATGATCATGCATCTATGTGATGATGTTAAGAATTACTGAGTGCATATGTAGAACGGTATGATTTCTAAATGTTGTGTTAATTTCTTTTTTTTTCTTTCCGTTAATAAAAAAATAAAAAATAAAATTAAAAAAAATGGATAAAAGTCATCAAACTGGAAAGGAAGAAGTAAAACTTTCACTGTTTGCAGATGATTTGATTCTATAAGTAGAAAATCCTAAAAAATATATAATAACACTATTAGAGGAATAAATGAGTACAGCACAAGTGGAAGGATACAAGGTCAACATAAAAAATCAATAGTGTTTCTATAAACTAGTTAAGGAGCAATCTGAGAAGGAAACCAAGAAAAAAATCCACTGAAAATAGCAAACAAAAGAATAATGTATTTAAGAATAAATTTAACTAAGAATGTAAAAGTCCTATAAACAGAAAACTGCAAAATGTTGCTAATGGAAATCAAGGAAGACTTAAATAAATGGTAGAACATACCATGCTTATCAATTGGAAATAAATAGAGTTAGGAAATAAATTCTACTCAAACTGATTTCTAGAATCAATGTAATACCAATAAAATCCCAAAAACTTACTTTGCAGAAATAGAAAAACCAATAACCAAATTTACTTGGAAAGTCAAAATGTCCAGAATAGATAAAAAATAAATTGAGAGAGAAAAACAAGGTGGGAAATCTCATACTACCTGACTTTAAAACACATTACAAAGCTACAGTGGTCAAAGCAGCATGTTAGTGGCATAAAAATAAGGCATAAAGATAATGGAATCAAGTTGTGAGTTCAGAAGTAGACCCTTATAACTATGGGCAATTGAATTCTAATAAGGCCGCCAAGTCCTCTCAACTGGGATAGAATAGTCTCTTCAACAAATGGTGCTTGGAGAACTGGATATCCATATCCAAAATAATGAAGGTGGACCCCTATCTTACAACTTATATAAAAATGGATCAAAGACCAAAATATTAGAGCTAAGACTATAAAACTTTAAGAAGAAAATGTAGAGAAATATCTTAAAGATCTTGCACCATCAGGTGGTTTCCTACACCTTACAATGAAAATGTGAGCGATGAAAGACTAAATAGATAAATGGGTTCTCCTCAAAATTGAATACTTTTGTGCATCTGTGAACTCTGTCACACAAGCCACCCAACCCCACTGGGCTGTTCAATTGGAGACAATAGTTTGAAACCACATAGCGGATAAAGGTTTACTATCCAGAATATGTAAAAAGATTCTACAGCTCAACAACAGAAAGACAAACAATCCAATTTAAAAATGAGCAAAAGAGATAGACACTTTTTCAAAGAGGAAATCAAATGGTCAAGAGCATTTAAAAAGATGCTCAACTCCACTAGCTATTAGGGAAATGCAAACCAAACCACAAGGATCTATCATCTCACACCTACTAGAATGGGCATTATCAAAAAAGAAATAGAAAAATACAAAAGTGGGAGAGAATGAGGAGAAGGAGTTTCATTTATTCACAGTTAGTAGAAATGTAGAATGGTGTGGTGGCACTGGAAGGCATTTTGGCAGTTCCTCAGGAAGCTAAGTATGGAATCACCATATGATCCAGCAATCACATTACTAGGTATATACTCACAGTAATAGAAGGTAGTATCCCAAACAGACATTTGTACACTGGCATTTGTAGGGGCATTAATCATGATCACCAAGAGACAGAAGTAGCCCAAATGTCCATCAACGGACAAGTGGATAAGCAAACTGTGGCATATACATAAAAGGAATATTATGCAGCTATAAGAGAGAATGAAGTCATGACACATACACATGGATGAACTAAAGGACATTATGTTGAGCAAAATAAGCCAGAAACAAAAGAAAAAATACTGCATGGTCTCACTAATATGAACTAACAAAGATAAGCAAACTCTGAAAGTTAAAGTTAAGAACAGGCAATCAGGAAATAAAAAGAAGTTATAGATTGCACATGTGATAAAAAAAGGAGTGAAGAATATTTAACAGTGTATTAGTTAGGGTTCTATAGAGAAACAGAATCAACAGGGAACACTTGCAAATATAAAATTTATGAAAGTGTCTCACGTGACCGTAGGAACGCAGAGTCCAAAATCCACAGGGCAGGCTGTGAAGCCGACGACTCCGATGGATGGCCTGGATGAACTCCATAGGAGAGGCTCACCAGCCAAAGCAGGAATGGAACCTGTCTCCTCTGAGTCCTCCTTAAAAGGCTTCCCATGATTGCATTTAGCATCACTAATTGCAGAAGACACTTCCCTTTGGCTGATTACAAATGGAATCAGCTGTGGATGTAACTGACGTGATCATGACCTAATCCTATGAAATGTCCTCATTGCAACAGACAGGCCAGCGCTTGCCCAATCAGATGAACAGGTACCACAATTTGGCCAAGTTGACACCTGTCCCTAACCATGACAAACAGGATTTATTGTAAAGATCCAAAAATGGAAAGCAAAATACTATCTGATGGTAGCACAGTATAGCAAGTATAATGAACAAACATGAGTGTGAATATCATTAATAAGAAGAAGGATAGGGGCATGTATGACACCAGAAGAAAAGAGAGAGAATAAAAATTGGGACTGTATGTATAACTTAGTGAAACCAAGAATGGACAATGATAGTGATTAAATACACAAATAAAAGAAAAGTTTTACATGAGGGAAAATAAATGAATGTCACCATTGAACGGTATTGAAAATGGGCTGGTACATGGAAAAAAATACAATTAATGTAAACTAGGATCTATGATTAATAGTAACATTGTATACTCTGCATTAATTGTAACAAAGGTAACTCCATAGCTAAATGTCAATAAGAAGGGGATAAAAGGTAGGGGTATGGGATTCCTGTGGTTGTTGTTTCTCCTTTCTGCTTATTTTTATTCTTTATTTTTTCCCTCTTCTTTCTTTGTGGAACAATGGCAATGTTCTCATATAGATTATGGTGGTGAACTGCATAACCACACAACTATATTGGGAGCCACTTTGTTTATTTAGCATGGACCGTATGGTGCATTAATAAACTGTTTAAAAATAAACAGAAAGATACACATGCTGGAGAAGATAAAATAAGTAAAAATGAAAAGCCACCCTATAGGGTGCAGAGAATAGACGCCCCACTGGATGCTGAGTATAGCTGTTCCCCTGGGCTCCAAGAATAGCCACCCAACCCCACTGGGCACAAGAATAGTCACCCCAACAGCCTGAAAAGTAGTCATCCTGACAGGCTCAGAAAAATAACCACACCCCAGGGCGCTGATAATAGCCACCCCACTGGGAGCCAAGTATAGCTACCCAGCTGGGTGCAGAGAACAGCAGCCCTTTCTGGCACTGAAAATAACCTGGGCACAGAGAATAGCAGCCCTTTTTGGCACCAAAAATAAGCACCCTGCCTCACACCATCTTGCTCAGTTAGCTACTGCAATCAGACAGAGGCAGAGTTGGGGAAGTGGGGGCTCAAGAGCACCATCTATTGGTAAGCTTTAAGTTGATTTGCCTCTCCATCATGAGATCTGGGCCTTGGATTGGCGAGTAATAACTGACAAACCAAGTGCTAAAGGGAACCTTCATGGCAAACCCAAGCAAATGCAAAACCTTAGACAAGTCAAGGAAATCAACTTGCAAAATAACCTCATCAAGATAAACAAATGCCTTTAACACAACAAAAAATCACAAAGCATGTGAAGATTCAGGCAGATATGGCCTAGCCAAATGACCAAAGTAAAACACCAAATTGAACATGGAATTTGGACCAACTAATCAAGGATGTTCATAAAGATATAGAAGGTATCAAGAAGACACTGAAGGAATATAAAGAAGAATTTGAAAAAATAAGTAGAAAATATTTTATCTCATAGAACAAAAGATATAATAGACTAAATAAAAAATAAACTAGAGACACACAACCGCAGACTTGAAGAGGCAAAAGAAAGAATGAATGAGCTAGAAGATAAGATGATTGAACTCAAATGCACAAAAGAACAAATGGCAAGAAAGATGAAAAAAAAATGGAAGAGATTTCAGAGAAATGATGGACAACAGGAAGAACACAAATATAAGAATTATCGGTATCCTAGAAGGAGAAGAGAGGAGAAAAGGCCTAAAGTGGTTATTTGAAGAGATAATGGGGGAAAACTTCCCAAGTCTTATAAAAGTAATAAACATGCAAATCAAAGTAGCCCAGTGAAATCCAAATAAAATAAATCCAAATAGTCATACTCCAAGACACATACAAATCAGACTGCCACAGACTGAAGAGAAGCAGAAAGTCCTGAAAGCAGCAAGAGAATAGTAATCCACTATATACAAGGGAAACCACATAAGACTGACTTCAGACTACTCAGTAGGCAATCTGGAGGTGAGAAGACAGTGGTATGATGTATTTAAGATCCTAATGAGAAAGACTTTCAGCCAAGAATTCTTTATGCAGCAAAGTTGTCCTTTAAAATTAAAGGAAAGATCAAAATCTTCTCAGCCAAACAAAGGCTGAGAGAATTTATCAACAAGAGATGTACCCTACAAGAAATTCTAAAGGAAGTTCTGACAGCTGAAAAATGAAAAGAAAAAAAACAAGAAAGATGGAGGTCTGGAGGAGGGCAAAGAATTGAAGAGTATCAGCAAGGATAATTTAACAGATAAAAAGAGGGAAAAGAATATGTAGATCTGACAGATAAAAACTAAAAGGATAAGTAGATACAAGAATTGCCTTTGCAATAATAACTTTGAATGTTAACTAACTAAACTCACCAATTAAATCATGCAGAATGGCAGAATGGATTTAAAAATATGTTTCATCTATATGCTGCTTACAAGAGACTCATCTTAAAGCCAAGGATATAAATAGACTCAAAGTGAAAGGATGGGAAAGATCTTCTATACAAGCTGTAACCAATAGACAGCAGGAGTGGCTATATGAATATCAGATAAAATAGACTTTAAATATAAAGATGTCATAACAGACAAGGAAGGACAATACATATTATTTACAGGGACAATTCACCGAGTAGAATAGCAATCATAAATGTTTATGCTCCCAATCAAGGAGCTCCAGAGTATATGAGGCAAACATTGGCAAAACTCAAGGGAGCAATAGACATCTCAACAATAACAGTGGGAGACTTCAATATGCCACTTTCCTATAAAGATAGAACAACCAGACAGAGGAACAACAAGGAAATAGATAACTTAAACAATATGGTCAATGAATTGGACCTGACAAACATATATAGATCCCTACATCCCAAACACCAGGATTATAGGGCATACATTCTTCTCTAGTGTTCATGGAACATTTTCCAAGAAAGATCATATGCTGGGATACAAAATGAGTTTTTATAAATTTAATAAGATTGAAATTATTCAAAGCACTTTCTATGACCATATGGAATAAAGTTGGAACTACACTTTTAAACAATCAGTAAGTAAGAGAAGTTGCTAGAGATATAGGTAAATACCTGCAGATGAAAAGAATGAGAATATAACATATTAGAATTTATGGGATGCAGCAAAGGCAATGCTAAGAGGGGAATTTACTGCCCTAAATGCCTATATATTTTTAAAAGAGCAAAAATTGGGGATCTAAACACTCACCTGGAGGAACTAGAGAAAGAACAGCAAACTAACCCCAAAGGAAACAGAAGAAGAGAAATGACAAATATTAAAGCAGAAATAAATGAACTAGAGAACAACAACAATAACAACAATGAAAAAACAAAAAACAAAGAATCAAGAAAACCAAAAGTTTGGCTCTTTGAGAGAAACAATACAATCGATGCACCCTTAGCTAGACTGACAAAGAAAAAAAGAGAGGGATGAACATAAAATCAGAAATGAGAGGGGGGTTGCTACCATGGATCCTAAAGAAATTTTAAAAATCATAAGAAATTTTTAAAATCATAAGATACTATGAACTATATGCCAACAAACTAGATAACTTAGATGAAATGGACAAATGGCTAGAAACATATGAATTACCCACACAGATTCAAGAGAAGAAAGAAGATCTCTACAAACCAATTCCAAGTAAAGAGATTCAACCAGTCATCAAAAATCTTCCTACAAAGAAAAGCTCAGGGCAAGAGAGCTTCACAGGGGAATTTTATCAAACATTCTAAAAAGAAGTAATACCAATCCTGCTCAAACTCTACCAAAAATTTGAGGAAAAAGTAAAGCTACCTAACCCATTTTTTGAAGCTAACATCACTCTAATACTAAAACTGGATAAAGATGCTACAAAAATGAAAACTACAGACCAATTTCCCTAATGAACATAGAAGCAAAACTTATCAAGAAAATGCTAGCAAATCGAATCCAATGACATATTAAAAGAATTAACATCACAACCAAGAGCGGTTTATACCAGGAATGCAAGGGTGGTTCAACATAAGAAAATCAATCAATGTAATACAGCAAATCAATTGAAAGGGAAAAAGCGCATGATCACATCAAATGATCCCGAGAAAGCATTCTACAAAGTTCAGCATCCTTTTCTGATAAAAGCACTTCAAAAGGTAGGAATCAAAGGAAATTTCCTCAGTATCATAAAAGGCATATATGAAAAATGTATAGCCAGCATTATGCTCAATGGTGAGAGACTGTAGGCATTCCCCCTAAGATCAGGAATGGACAAGGATGTCCATGGTCACCACTAATATTTAACACTGTACTAGAAGTTTTAGTTAGCTCAATCAGAGAGGAGTAAGGAATAAAAGACATCCAAATAGAGAAGGAAGAAATAAAACTTTCATTGTTTGATATGATCCCATAGTTGGAAAATCCTAAGAAATCTATGACAAAGTTACTTGAGCTAATAAACAAATTTAGCAAAGCAGTGGGATATAAGATTAATCTACAAACATCATTAATGTTTCTATACACAACAATGACTTAACTGAGGAGACAATTAAGAAGAAAATTCCACTCAAAATAACAACTAAAAGAATCAAATATCTAGCAATAAACTTAACCAGAGATGTTAGGTACCTATATGCAGAAAACTAAAACACTGCTACAAAAAATCAAAGAAGATCTAAATAGATGGAAAGACATTCCATGCTCATGGATAGAAAGGTTGAATGTCATCAAGATGCCAATACTATCCAAATTGATTTACAGACTCAATGCAATACCAATAAAAATTCTCACAATCTACTTTAAAGACTTGAAAAAGCTTGTTATTAAATTTATTTGGAAGGGAAAGAGATTGCTAATAGCTAAAAATATCCTGAAAAAGGGGAGTAAAGTGTGAGGAGAAACACTTCCTGAACTTAAGATTTATTATAAAGCCATAGTGGTCAAAACTGCATGGTATTGACACAAAGACAGAATTATTTATCAATGGAATTGAATCAAGAGTGCAGAGATACACCACCAAATCTCTGGCCAATTGGACTTCGCAAAGGCCTCCAACTCTACTGAACTAGGACAGAGTAGTCTTTTCAATAAATTGGATGGGAGAATTGGATATCAATAGCCAAAAGAATGAAAGAGGACCCCTACCTTACACCCTATATAAAAATTAATTCAAAATGGATCAAAGACCTAAATATAAGAGCTAGTACCATAAAATTTCTAAATAAAAATATTGGGAAACCTCTTCAAGATCTAGTAATAAAAGGTAGCTTCTTAAACTTTATACCTAAAATATAAGCAATGAAAACAAATAGATATATGTGAACTCCTCAAAAATCAAAAGCCTCTGTACCTCAAAGGACTTTGTCAAAAAGGGGAAGAGGCAGCCCAACTCAATGGGAGAAAATATTTGGAAACAACATAACAGATAAAGGCTTGATGTCTTGTGTACCTGAAGAAATTATACAACTTAATACAAACTACTAAAAAGCACATGAAGAGATGTTCATCTTCATGAGTTATAAGGGAAATGTACATCAAGACTACAATGAAATATCATCTCAAACCTATAACCCTATTCAATACTGTATGTTTGAAATTGTAATCAGATCATCTCCCCAGAGATGTGATTTAATCAAGAGTGGTTATTAAACTGGATTAGGTGATGACATGTCTCCACCCATTTGGGTCAATCTTGATAACTTTCTGGAGTCCTATAAAAGAGGAAACATTCTGGAGAATGAAGGAGATTCAGAGAAAGCAAAGAATGCTGCAGCACCACGAAACAGAGTCCACGAGCCAGCAACCTTTGGAGATAAAGAAGGAAAATGCCTCCTGGGGAGCTTCATGAAACCGGAAGCCAAGAGAGAAAGCTAGCAGATGATGCCATGTTCACCATGTGCCCTTCCAGCTGAGAGAGAAGCCCTGACTGTGATTGTCATGTGCCTTCTCACTTGAGAGAGAAATCCTGAACTTCATCAGCCTTCTTGAACCAAGGTATCTTTCCCTGGATGGATGCCTTTGATTGGGCATTTCTATAGACTGGTTTTAATTGGGACATTTTTTCATCCTTAGAACTGTAAACTAGCAACTTATTAAATTCCCCTTTTTGAAAGTCATTCTGTTTCTGGTATATTGCATTCTGGTAGCTAGAAACTAGAACAGCATCTCTTCTGATAGATAGCTGCTTGGTATACACTGAAAATCTGTTGTTTAATATAGTCACCTCCATCCATTACCTTAGCTAGATCTTTTTTTTTTTTTTGCATGGGCAGGCACTGGGAATCAAACCCGGGTCTCCTGCATGGCAGGAGAGAATTCTGCCACCATAGCAACACCCTTAGCTAGATCTTTTGCATAACTTGCTGCAGCTTCTACATCAGCACTTGCTGCTTCACCTTGCATTTTTTATGTTATAGAGATTGCTTTTTTCCTTAAACCTCATAGAACAGCCTCTGTTAGCTTCAAACTTTTCTTTTGTCACTTCTTAACTTTTCTCAGCTTTCATAGAATTGAAGAGAGTTAGGGGTTTGTTCTAGATTAGGTTTTGGTTTAAGGGAATATTGTAGGGGTTTGATCTCTCTCTAAACCACTAAAACTTTCTCCATATCAGCAATAGGGCTTTGTTATCTTTATTTTCATTCATGTGTTCACTGGAGAAGCACTTTTAATTTCTTTCAAGAACCTTTCCTTCGAATTCACAACTTGGCTAACTATGTGGTACAAGCAGCCTAGTTTCTAGCCTTTTTGCTTTTGACTTGCCTTCCTCATTATGTTTAATCTTTTCCAACATTTGATTTAAAGTGAGAGATGTGTGACTCTTCTTTTCACTTGAACACCCAGAGTCCACTTTAATATTATTAATTGGCCAACTTTCAACATTGTTGTATCACAGGGAGTAGGGGCTCCCAAGGAGAGATAAGAGACAGGGAACGGTCAGTCAGTGAAGCGGTCAGAACACACACATTTATCAATTGTTTGCTGTCTTATGTGGTCACAGTTCATAGTGCTCCAATACAATTACACTGTAACATCAAAGATCACTGATCACAAATCACTGTAATGAATATAATATAATGAAGAACTTTGAAATGTTCCAACACACGTTGTCAGAAAAATGGTTTCAATAGATGTGCTTGACTCAGGTTGTTAAAAAAAAAAAAGTGATATCTGCAAAGCACAATAAAGCAAAGTACAATAGACAAGGAATATACATACAAGAGAATATGTGTTGGCTGAAAAAATTAATGACATTTGGATTCAAGCCACAGCATACATGAACCCTGAAAATATCATGTTGGGTGAATCACCCAGGCATAGAAAGACAAATATTGAATGATTCTACTAGATAAAATAACTACAATATGCAAATTCATAGAAAATGAAGTTAGAGTACAGGTTACTTAAGGCAGGGGGAAGTAGGAACAGGAAGCTAATGCATAACTGGTATAGAATTTCTTTTCGAGGTGATGGAGAAATTTTGGTAATGGATGGTGGTGATGTTAGCACAAAATTCTGGATTAACTTATCACCATATATTTCAATGTATTTGAAAGGGGAAATTTTAGGGTGTAAATATATTACTAGGATAAAAACATTTCAATAAACCATAGGACTGTATAACCCAAACAATGAACCTGAATGTAATCTGTGGTCTATAGTTAGCAGTATACTTATAATAATATTCTTTCCTCAATTGTAACAAAGGCACCGCACTAATGAAAGTGTTAATAGTAGTGAATAAGTGGAGGAGGGTTATCTGGGAAGTCCATATTTTTTCCATGATTTTTATGTAAACTTACAAATTCTTGAATAAAAAATGATAAAAATAAATAAAGATACATACTTAGGCCAAATGGTGACTCTAGAAGTTATGCATCTTTTAAATATATATGTATTGAAATTCCCAAATTCCTGAATTTCAGTAAGTTCTCCAAGAAGGAGATGCTAATAGAGATTATACCTGCAAGAGATTAATTAGGGAAAATGCCTGTGAGGGAAAATGGAGTGGACAGTAAAGGAGCACCGTGCAAGTCAGTCTCTGATGAACTGAAGAAGGAAGGAAGTTCGGTTTTGCAGAAGGGTCTTAGACTGCACTTCACTTCTGAGAGAGTTCAGCTAAAGGAGTCCTTGAACCAAAATTGACCATCAGAGAAGTCTCACATCTTCCAGGAACAGGCCTGCCTTATGTGTTTGCTGAGTTCACTCACTAGCTGGAAGCAGCCCCTGGGAAGTGCAGCCTTAATGCCAGTGAGGTGATGGGTTTCAGAGTGTGCTGCCTGGGACAGTGAGAGACCCAGGAGGTGCATTTTCTTGATTTCAACACTCTGGCCTTGCTGATAAAGATCCTGCTGACAGTTAAGCTATGGAGATTTTAGAATCTTTTTGTGACAGTTACTTTATACACTGTTGTTTAGATACCAGCTTCCCAAATCAGACAATGTTGGGTTGTTAGTCCTGATTCTGTGACTCACCAGCCATGTGATCCCAGGCAGTTAATTAACTTCCTTTAACCTCAGCTTCCTCTTCTATAAAATGGGGGTAACAATAATACCTATTTCAAAAGGTTATTACTTCAGGCTAATAGTTTTATTATCATTACCATCATCATCATCACCAACACTCAAAATTGTTTCTGTTATTATTATTCATCAGAAAATGGAGTGAATGATCTTTCCAGAAGCTATGTTTAGGAACTTATTGGCAGCAATACAGTAGACTCGATGACAAGTCAGAACTTCACCCAGATAAATGGGTTTAGGAGCTAGAACATCAGCAGTGAACTTTTGCAGGTCTCACTGCCCTCAACCTTCAGCAGTGCTCATTTATCACATTCACCAAAACCATTTAACAAAACTTTGAGTACTCCATTCATCCATCCATGTCACTGACAGTGATTTAGAAAGATTAAAAATTTCCTGTGCCTTTCCATTGTCCTTAGAGTATAGATAAAACTCTATCCTGAGATTCAGGGCAGCGTGAAGTAGGCACAACATATTGGTGTGTGAAGATGATCTGCAGAAGCTGGGTAGAACACAGGACCTGGGTGAAGCTCATCGGGACATTCAATTATCCTGGCCACAGTGATCCAGCAAAGGGCAGGTAACCTCAGCTTGGCCAGTCAGGTTGAGAATATCAGTATATTTACTTGGAAAAATGAGCCAATGACTGTCTCTCCTTCTGGGTGTGAATGAGTAACTGTGCACTCACAGGAGCTTATTACAACTATCCTAGGATTTCAAGGTGACTCAGCCTTTGGATGAAGTTGAGCCAGAGCATGAAAGAATAGAAATAGATCAGAAAAACCAAGGCCTCTATGACACTGTTGAGTTACTAGATCAATCCTCAACTAAAGGTTGATCCTGAAGTCCTTCTTGGAACTTTCAGTCACATCAATCAATAAATTTCTTTTATAATCGAAGCACATATGTACAGGTTTTCTGTAATTTGCAATTAGAACATCCTAAGAGTTTCATTTTTAAATACATATATTTTTCTGAAAAGAAAGGTCAAAGTTCTATTACATTTTCAGGAGATCTGTGACCCTAAAGAAATACTTTAAAACCCTGGGTTAAAAAGTATCTATGGTTGGAAAAGTTAGAGAAGGGATAGGAGAGTGACTGAGGTGGTAATTCAGGAGTGTGGCTAACCTGGGAGAGCCCTCTGTACCTCATAGGGTGCCCTGGTTGCAGAGGCAAAGAACTGAGAGGCAGAGGGCTGGAGCCTGGAGTAGAAGCGCAGAGCCTGTGGGAGTGCATGGATGGGAGGTGGGGACTAGGAAGTAAGCCAGGCCATATTCCTTTGGTGTGCTACCCTCACCAGCGCAGCCCAGTGACCAGCAACTCACACCACATCCCAGGTACCCAAACCCTGTCATCCATTCCCATTCTGCATGCTCTAGGCACCCCCACCCCACCAGCCCCCAGTGAACGTACCTGCCCCACAACCCCACCCTAAGTACAGCCCAACCCACTTTTCTTGCACCCCTCCTGGGCACTACCTCCCCATCCCTGTTCCCTGAGGGCTATTGGGCATAAAGGCTGCAGGCACTAATCTTCATACTCAGGCTACACCTGTCCCCCTGCTCATAGTGTCACACAGCCTCACCCTGCCCCTCCTGAGCTCTGTGCATCAGTTTATAGCACTCCCAGGACCACACATGTGCAGAGGCCCCCAGTCATCTCATTCAGCTCTGGGAACTGCACTTTACAGCATGCCTAGAACTGTGCATGCACATGGCCCTCAGCAACACTTCCCAGTTCTGAGGAAGTGCTGACCTGCACAGCTGGGTCATATCTGCCCCCAATCCATGAAGGCATAATACCAACCTGCTGTCACAGCTCTATGCATGCACACAAAGGGCACCATGACTTACACAAGCACACACCAGGGTTATGCTCCCAGACTAGTGCACCCACACAACTACATCCTCCCTGGTCACTGGGCACCCACGTTCACAAGCATCAGCATTACATCCTCAACCTGTGCCTATACCTGTCCTGAAACAAATCACCACACTGACTGCCCCACCCTGTACCCTGTTACCTGATGTACAACAATCCCACTAACACAGGGCCTTAGACTACTGAAAGAAATCAATTCCCAAAGAAAGTCAATCAAGATATTTATATGTTATGAAGATAGTAGAAGATCACTAAGCATATCACAATGTAGACAGATATAGCCTTGCCTAAAGACCAAATTAAAAATACCAGAGGAGACACAGACGTTGGAACAACTAATCAAAGATGGTCATACAATTCTACTTAAAATAAGTGGGATAGGAAATGACATAAAGGAGATCAAGAAGAGAGTAGAAGAGCATAAAGAGGAATTTGAAAGAATAAATAGAAAAACAGCAGATATCACAGAGATTTAAGACTCTGTGACCAAATAAAAAACATACTAGAGGCACACAACACCAGATCTGAAGAGACAGAAGAAAGAATAAGTGATATAGAGGACAGGATAACTGACTTTGAAGACTCAAAGCAGCAAATGGCAAAAAAGATGGAAAAATTCAATTGGATCTCAGGGAAATGATAGAAAAA
This sequence comes from Tamandua tetradactyla, assembly GCF_023851605.1. Classification (NCBI taxonomy): domain Eukaryota; kingdom Metazoa; phylum Chordata; class Mammalia; order Pilosa; family Myrmecophagidae; genus Tamandua; species Tamandua tetradactyla. The sequence goes on along the minus strand of NC_135346.1, from coordinate 36,661,219 downwards.
ACAAAGTGCACAGATAAAAGAATCATTGGTGTCCCAGAAGGAGAAGAGAGGCATAAGGGAAGAGTAGTTGAGAATATAATGGGGGGAAATGTCCCAACCCTCCTAAAGGGCATAAATATACAAGTCAAAGAACCCAATAAATTCCAAACAGAAAACATCCAGATGGGCCTTCCCCAAGACACATACTAATCAGTCTGTCAAATGTTGAAGAGAAGCAGAAAATCCTGAAAGTGACAAGAGAAAAACAATCCACTACATATAAGGGAAACCAAATAAGACTGAGTTCAGACTAGAGGTGAGAAGGCAGCGGTATGATATATTCAAGATCCTGAAAAAGAAAGACTTCCAGCCAAGAATTCTGTACCCAACCAAATTGCACTTCAAAACTGAGAGGGAGATTAAAGTTTTCACAGGCAAAGAAGTCCTGAAAGAATTTGTCAACAAGAGACTGACCCTACAAGAAATACTAAAAGGAGTTCTGCAGGCTGGAGAAAACAGACAAGAGAGGGAGGCCTGGAGGAGGGCACAGAGTTGAAGAGTACCACTAAGGGTAATTTAAAGAATGCAAAGAGAAACAGGTAAAAGAATATATAAATCTGACAAATAGAATAGAAAAGATAAGATGGTGGATTCAAGAAATGTCTTTTCAGTAATAACTTTGAGTGTTAACAGACTAAATCTACCAATTAAGAGATACAGATTGGCAGAATGGGCAAAGAAACATAATCCAGCTATATGCTGCTTACAAGATTCATCTTAGACACAAGGATGCAAATAGATTGAAAGTGAAAGGATGGAAAAAGATTTTCCATGCAAGTTATAAGCAAAAGAAAGCAGGAGTAGCTGTATTAATATCAGACAAAATAGACTTTAAATGTAAAGACATTATAAGAGACAAAGAAGGACACTATATACTAATTAAAGGGTCAATTTACCAAGAATATATAACAATCATAAATATTTATGCTCCCAATGAAGGAGCTCCAAAGTACATGAGACAGACATTGGCAAAATTGAAGGGAGTTATAGATGTGTCAACAATAATAGTAGGAGACTTCAAAACACCACTCCCCTCCATAGATAGAACCCAGGCAGAAGATCAACAAGGAAATAGAGAAGTTAAATAATTTGATAAACGAATTAGACCTAACAGACATATATAGGTCATTGCACCCCAAAACACAAGGATATACATTCTTCTCTAGTTCTCATGGAACATTCTCCAGGATAGATCATATGCAGGGGGCACAAAACAGGTCTTTATAAATTTGAAAATATTGAAATTATTCAAAGCACTTTCTCTGATCACAATGGGATGAAGCTGGATCTCAATAACCACCAAGGGATGAGAATAGTCACAAACATATGGAGATTAAATAATACACTCTTAAACAATCAGGGGGTCAAATAAGAAATTGCTAGAGAATCAGTAGCTATCTGGAAATGAATAAAACGAGAATACAACTTACCAGGACTTATGGGATACTGCAAAGTTTATGCTGAGAGGGAAATTTATTGCCCTAAATGCCTTTATTAAAAAACAAGAAAGAATGGTTTAGTGGTAGAATGCTCAGCTTTCATGTGGAAGACCCAGGTTTGATTTCCAGACCATGCAACCCCCCCCAAAAAAAAACAATAAAGAAAAAAAATCAAGGACTTAAACAGCACAACTTGAGGAACTTGAGAAAGAACAGCAAACTAACCCCAAAGCAAACAGAAGAACAGAAATAACAAAAATTAAAGCAGAGATAAGTAAATGGGAGAACAATAGAAAGAATCAACAAAACCAAAGTTGATTCCTTGAGAAAATCAACAAAATTGATGGGCCACTAGCAAGACTGACAAAGAAAAAAAGAGAGGATGCAAATAAACAAAATCAGAAATGAGAAGGATGCATTACCACAGACCCTGAAGAAATAAAAGAAATACTATGAACAACTATATGCCAACAAACTAGACAACTTAGATGAAATGGACAAATTTCTGTAGAAACACAAACAAGCTACACTGACTCAGGAAGAAATAGAAGATCTCAACAAACCAATCATAAGTAAAGAGATTCAATCAGTCACCAAAAATCTTTCTATAAAGAAAAGCCCAGGGTCAGATGGCTTCACAGGGGAACTTTACCAAACATTCCAGAAAGAACTAACACCAATCCTGCTCAAACTTTTCTAAAAAATTGAGGAAAAAGGAACTCTACCTAACTCATTTTATGACGCTAATCTCATTTTAATATGAAAAGCAGGTAAAGATGCTATAAGAAAGGAAAACTACAGGCCAATTTCCCTAATGAACATAGACGGAAATATTCTCAATAAAATATTAGCAAATTGAATCCTACTGCACATTAAAGGAATTATACACCATGACCAAATGGGGTTTATAACAGGAATGCAAGGATGGTTCAACTCAAGAAAATCAATTAATGTAATATAGCACATTAACAAATTGAAAGGGAAAAATCACATGACCATCTCAATTAATGATGAAAAAGCATTTGACAAAATTCAACATCCTTTTCTGCTAAAACACTCCAAAGGATAGGAATCAAAGGCAACTACCTCAATATGATGAAAGGAATATATGAAAAACTGATACTAGCATTGTACTCAATGGAGAAAGACTAAAAGCTTTCCCCCTAAGATCAGAAACAAGACAAGGATGCCCACTGTCACCACTATTATTCAACATTGTTCTAGAAGTTCTAGCTAGAGCAATCAGGCAGGACAAAGAAATAAAAGGCATACAAATTGGAAAGGAAGAAGTAAAACTCTCATTATTTGCAGATGATATAATACTATATTTGGAAGATCCTGAGGAATCTATAGCAAAGTTACTTGAGCTAGTCAACAAATTCAGCTAGGTGGCATGATATAAAATTAACATACAAAAATCAGCAACATTTCTATACCCAAGCAATGACCTAGCTGAGGATTCAGTTAAGGAAAAAATTCCATACAAAATAGAAACTAAAAGAATCAAGTACTTAGGAATGAACTTAACTAGGGATGGAAACAATTTGCACACAGAAAACTGCATAACATTGCTAAAAGAAATCAAAGGAGATCTAAATAGGTGGAAAGACATTCCCTGCTCATGGATAGGAAAGCTAAATATAGTTATGATGTCAATTCTCCTCAAATTGATCTAAAGATTCAACACAGTACCAATCAAAATTCCAACAACCTACATTGAATATTTGGACAATCTAATTACTTTAAATTCATCTGGAAGAAAAAGACACCCTAAATAGCTAAAAGCAAAAAAGAAGAACAAAGTGGGAGGATTAACACTCCTTGACTTTAAAACCTATTATAAAGCCACAGTGATCAAAACAGCATGGTACCAGCACAAAGATAGAAGCATTGACAGCATTGACCAATGGAATCAAATTGAGAGTGCAGAAATAGACTATCAAATCTATGGTCAACTGATTTTTTTACAAGGCCCCCAACTCCTCTGAACTGAGACAAACTAGTCTTTTCAATAATTGGGCATGGAAGAACTGGATATCAATAGCCAAAGAAATGAAAGAGGAGCCCTATCTTACACCTACACAAAAGTCAACTCAAAGTGGATCAAACACCTAAATATAAGAACTAGCACCATAAAGCTTCTTGAAGATAATGCAGGGAAACATCTTTAAGACTGAGTAACAGGAGGTAGCTTCCTAAACTTTACACCCAAAGCACAAGCAACAAAAGAAAAAAAATAGATAAATGGGAACTCCTCAAAATCAAATGCTTCTGCACCTCAAAAGACTTTGTCAAAAAGGTGAAGAGGCAACCAACTCAATGGGAGAAAATATTTGAAAATTACATATCAGATAACAGTTTGATTTCCTGTATACCTAAATAAATCATACAACTCAACAACAAAAGAGCAAATAACATAATTATAAAATGGGGTAAAGATATAAATATGCATTTTTCTGAAGAGCAAATACAGATGGCTCAAAAGCACATGAAGAGATGCTCATTTTCATGGGCTATAAGGGAAATGCAGATCAAAACTACAGTGAGATACTACCTCACACCTATAAGAATGGCTGCTATTAAACAAACAGGAAACTGTAAATGTTGGAGAGGATGTGGAGAAACTGGGACATTTATGCACTGCTGGTGGGAATGTATGATGGTGCAGCCACTATGGGAGACTGTTTGGTGGTTCCTTAGGAAACTAAATATTGAGTTACCCTATAACCCAGCAATAGCACTACTTGGCATATACCCAGACGAGCTGAAAGCAATGATACAAACAGACATTTGCACACCAATGTTTATAGTGATATTATTCACAATCTCCAAAATATGGAGCCAAACCAAATGCCCATCAACAGATGAGTGGATCAATAAAATATGGTATATACATATGATGGATTATTAAGCAGCAATAAGACAAAATGGTATCCTGAAGCACACAACAAGATGAATGAGCCTTGAGGACATAATGCTGAGTGAAATTATCCAGACAGAAAAGGATACATACAGTATGATTCCTCTTTTATGACCAGCATAAAGGTATAATCAGTGGCTTATAATACAGAATATAGGAGACTTATAGAAACATAGAAGCTAGAGATGGGTGAATCGTTAGCTAATGAGGTTGAACTCCAATGTAAGGGAATAGATAGGAGTGAAATTTGTTCTCTAGTGGGTCTATAAGTAATATTACTATATGGAAGATGAACAAGATTGAAAGAGGTTGTATAGACTTACATATCCCATGATTAACACTAGAAATATGAATTAGTTCTCTCAAGAATTACTTCAAAGATATGATTCTTATACAAAGAGTGTTTAAGAACAGGGTACAGGGGGAAAACAGCTATTGCATGCTGTGAGCCATGTTCAAAAGGAAACCATCAGCACTACCACAGCAACAGCAGACATAAATAATAGTGGGAGGGACAAGAGTTAAGAGGAGGTTTAGATTTCCTATTCGGCAAGGGTGTGTTTATTGGTTTTCTTTCTCTTGGGAATAACAAAATTATCTAAAATTGAGAATGTTAGTGGACTGTGGAACCTCTACATGATTTCTGATGAATTCAGGCAGCTGAAGGATGCACTAATGGAGAACTAGATTAGCAAATGATGGTGTATACTTATGAATGAAGGTTGCTACAAAAAGGAACAAAGTCATGAGGCATGCAAAGATGTGAATGAACATGTGGGACATTTGGTGAGACAAAATAAGCCAGAAACAAAAGAACAAGAATGGCACTGTCCCCTTTAGAAAATGCTTATAAGGCTTAGATTGTAAGCTTTTAGAGCAGACACTCTTAAGTTTGTAGTGGTGATTATTATTCCTGGATTTTGAGAGCCTGTTTTTATAAATATAACCTGATATTTAGAGATAAGAATGAAGCCAAACAGACTGGGGTTAAAGTAATTCAAAACATAGCGGTAAGGAAGACAGTGTCTATATTTTAGATTCACACATACTCTTTGAAACCAATGGAAGAAAGGTTTACTTTGTCTGAAACTGAAATTTTCTGCAGTACATAATCTAATTCAACCTATCTGTATAGCTCATTTGAACAACTGAAACACAGGGAGCCCAGAATAAGAAAGGAATAAGAAAGAGGTCCTTTAATCCTTTATAGATTGCTGTAATGCCTGGATATATCTTAGAGTACCTTAAGCAAATAATCAAAAACTATTGGCAAAGTACCCTGAGGGAGGGGAGAAAGCATATGGAATTATTAAACTTTATCATCAGGGAATCCCCTGATACTGTGTCAAACTTTAGGGACACTCAATCATGAGGCTTACTCTTGTGAAGTTTATGTAGGTAGCAGAGAAAATTAGACTACCTATAGGCATGCCTAAGAGTTACTTCAGGAGGACCTCTTTTGTTGCTCAGATGTGGTCTCAGTGTCTCTAAGCCCAACTCTGCAAGTGAAATCATTGCTCTTCCCCCTACATGGGACAAGACATCCAGGGGTGAAAGTTTCCCTGGTGATGTGAGAGATGACTCCCAGGGATGAATCCAGACCTGGCACTGTGGGATCAACAATTACATCCTGACCAAAAGAGTGAAAAGAAGTGTAATTAATAAAGTATCTATGGCAGAGAGAGTTCAAACAGAGTCAAGAAGCTACTCTGGAGGTTGCTACCTATCATAACCTGCCAACGCCCAACCAGGACCATTCCAGCCAATCCTAAAGAACACATAGGGCAATATATGTGATGCCACAAGGGTTCCAGGCACTAGAGTAACTTTCCAGAAACCTACAACCTCCAGACGGGTCCCTGGTCCAGATAAGCCCTGAGACCTAGCCCAGCCTCTCCAGAACATCAGATAGTTCCATCTCCCTACTCCATATTAGAGACAGACCCTTTCAATATGAAAAATTTAGAATTGCCATAGCTCAAACACCGCTACAGAGAGGGATGGTAAAATCAAAGGTGATGTTGGAGTTACACAAAGAAGATAGGATTTAACAAATTAATATGAATGAATGCTGAATCATTAAATTGCTATCTCTTTTAGTTTCCAGTATTTTAGAGAAGCTAGAAGTAAAAACCTAAAATTGTGAAATTGTAACCCTGAAATGCTAAACTCTGAAATATGTTCTATAAATAATTGTGGTACTGTGCTTTGAAATTTATAGCTTTTTTGTATATATGTTTTTTTCACAATAAAAAGAAGGGGAAAATTCTATTATGATGATAAAAAAATATTTATGCCCTCTAGACTCCAATATTCTGGAGCAGCTAGAAGGAAAAATAGGATCTTATGGTAGCCCATGACAAACTCTGGGATCTGTCCTGTAACTACAGGTTAAAGAGTGCTTTGAAAACTATTGCTTTTTTCTTTCTTTGCTTTGTATATATGTTATATTATATAATTAAAAAGTTAAAAATAAAAAAAAGTATCTAAGGTCCCTGTCATGGTTAGGGACATGTGCCAACTTGGTCAGGTTGTGGTACCTGTTTATCTGATCAGGCAAGTGCTGGCCTGTCTGTTGCAATGAGGACATTTCATAGGATTAAGTCATGAGCATGTCAGCTGCATCCACAGCTGATTCCATTTGTAATCAGCCAAAGGGGAGTGTCTTCTACAATTAGTGATGCTAAATCTAATCATGGGAAGCCTTCTAAGGAGGATTCAGAGGACACAGGCCCCATTCCTGCTTCAGCTGGTGAGCCTCTCCTGTGGAGTTCATCCAGACCATCCATTGGAGTCATCGGCTTCACAGCCTGCCCTGTGGATTTTGGACTATGCGTTCCTACGGTCACGTGAGACACTTTCATAAATTTTATATTTGCAAGTGTTCCCTGTTGGTTCTGTTTCTCTAGAGAACCCTAACTAATACATCTTGGTACCAGGAGTGGTTCTTAAGAAACAGAATCTTAAAAATGGGTCTTTATGAATGGCTTCTACTCTGACTGAACTCAGAGACACTAAGGACTCTGATTCCCATAATGAGAATGACACTCCCAATCCATGGAGTGAGTTGGGAAAGGAGATAGTCAAAATATCATCATTCAATTCTCCTAATGCTTCACTTGTACGAAGCCAGACTCTGGGGATAATGTTTTTGACACCTTTACAGAGTTTTGTAGAAATAAGAATTATAGAGATGTTGGTTGGTTGTTGTTAGCTACACTGACTACATTAAGGAGTGAAAGGGATGGGCTTAAGGCTTCAAACAAGAAGCTAAAGCGCCTTCTGAAAGATGTAGACATTTCTATGAGTATCCTGAAGGAAAATCTTATTTCCTGTAGCCATAGACTTGAGATCTCTGAAAATCAGACTCAGAATCTTATTGTTAGAGTAGCAACTTTACAAGGTAAACTGAAATCTCAGTCTTGCATGATGTCTGCCATTAAAGTGAGGGCATTGATTGGAAAGGAGTGGGACCCTGAAAAATGGGATGGTGACATATGGATTGATAATGATGCTGGGGGCAAGGTTGAAACCCTAGGCCATGCTGAGTCTTCTCTAGACAACCCTGTAATAGTCTGCCCTGAGGACATAGCCACTCCACCTCCAGCCTGCCTTGACGAATTGGCCACCCAACCTCCACCTAAAGGGATTAGCCCTAGAGTGATTAATCCTATTTCACCAGATGAAACTGCAAATGAAAGCCCTGAAGCAAATGGCTTGGAAGATATTTCTAATTATTTTCATGACCCACCCCCACCACCCCTCATTTCTTCCAGACCTATAACTAGACTAAAATCTCAACAGGCCCCTAAAGGTGAGGTACAAGGTATCACACATGAGGAGGTAAGTTATACTCCAAAAGAACTGTGTGAGTTTTCCAATTTATATAGACAGAAATCAGGGGAATATGTGTGGCAATGGATTTTAAGAGTGAGGGATAATGGTGGGAGGAATATAAGGCTGAATCAGGCTGAATTTATTGATATGGGCCCACTAAGCAGAGATTCTGCATTCAATGTTATAGCTAGAGCAGTTAGAAAAGGTGTTAACAGCTTGTTTGGGTGGTTGGTTGAAACATGGATCAAAAGGTGGCCAACATTACCTGAGGTTGAAATGCCAGAACTGCCCTGGTATAATGTAGATGAGGGGATCCAGAGGCTTAGAGAGATTGGGATGTTAGAGTGGATTTATCATGCAAAGCCTGCTCTTACACCCGAGGAATGTCCAGAGGATGCACCTTTTACCAGAGCAGTGAGAAATAAATTTGTGAGACTAGCACCATCATCCCTAAAGATCTTTGTGGTTGCACTTCTCTGTAGGTCAGATATTACTGTAGGAATTGCTGTCACTGAGCTGGATCCTTAAATACAATGGGGATGACAGGATCCCGAGTTGGTAGAAGCCAGGTTGCAGCACTTAATCACCAAAGACAGGGTAGATGTGGCTATTATAATAGACAGCAAACTCAAAAGAGGCATCAAAATTATATGACATGCAGAGATTTGTGGCACTGGCTAGTAAATCATGGGGTACCTAGAAATACAGTAGAAGGGCGTCTACTAAATTCTTGTTGAAGCTGCATAAACAAAAGAGTTCTAGGTCAACTGAACAGAAGTCTAACCTGAATTACAAAAACACAGTCATGGCCCCTTAATCAATTTCCAGACTTGAAACAGTTTACAGACCCTGAGCCCCTTGAATGAAGGGGAGGCCAGGTCCCTTTGGGGGAGAAACCTGTTACACTGCCACAAATTTATACTGTTAATCTTCTTCCAAGTCTTCCCCAAGGAGACCGATGGTCTTTTACCAGGGTAACTGTGCACTGGGGAAAAGGAAATGATCAGATATTTCAGGGATTATTAGACGCTGGTTCAGAAATGACATTAATTCCAGGGAACCCAAAACATCACTCTGGACCACCAGTTAGAGTGGGGGCTTATGGGGGCCAGGTGATCAATAGAGTTTTAGCTCAGGTCCATCTCATAGTGGGTCCAGTGGGCCCATCCTGTAGTTATTTCCCCAGTTCCAGAATGTATAATTGGCATAGATACACTGAGCAACTGGCAAAATCCCCACATTGGCTCTCTAACTCATGTAGTGAGGGCTATTATGGTGGGAAAGGCCAAGTGGAAGCCACTAGAACTGCCCCTACCAAGCAAAATAGTAAATCAGAAGCAATACCATATTCCTGGAGGGATTGCAGAGATTACTGCCACTCTTAAGGACCTGAAAGATGCAGGGGTGGTGATTCCCACCACATCCTCATTCAACTCTCCTATTTGGCCTGTGCAGAAAACAGATGGGTCTTGGAGAATGACAGTGGATTATTGTAAACTCAACCAGGTGGTAACTCCAATTGCAGCTGCTGTTCCAGATGTAGTATCATTGCTTGAGCAAATCAGTACATCCCCTGGTACTTGGTATGCAGCTATTGATCTGGCAAATGCTTTTTTCTCAATAGCTATTAGTAAGGACCACCAGAAACAGTTTGCTTTCAGCTGGCAAGGTCAGCAATATACTTTCAGTGTCCTACCACAAGGGTGTATCAAGTCTCCAGCCCTATGTCATAATCTTGTCCGCAGGGACCTTGATCGTTTCTCCCTCCCACAAGACATCACACTGGGCCATTATACTGATGATATCATGTTGATTGGACCTAGTGAGTAAGAAGTAGCAACTACTCTAGATTTACTGGTAAGGCATTTGCATGTCAGAGGATGGGAGATAAATCCAACAAAAATACAGGGGCCTTCCACCTCAGTGAAATTTCTAGGTGTCCAGTGGTGTGGGGCATGTCAAGATATCCCTTCTAAGGTGACGGATAAGTTGCTGCATCTGGCCCCTCCCACAACCAAAAAAGAGGCACAACGCCTAGTTGGTCTTTTTGGATTTTGGCGACAACGTATTCCTCATTTGGGTGTGCTACTCTGGCCCATTTACTGAGTGACCAGAAAAGCTGCTATTTTTGAGTGGGGACCTGAACAAGAGGAGACTCTGCGACAGGTCCAGGCTGCTGGACAAGCTACTCTGCCACTTGGGCCGTATGATCCAGCAGATCCAATGGTACTGGAAGTGTCAGTGGCAAATAGAGATGCCGTCTGGAGCCTTTGGCAGGCCCCTATAGGAGAATCACAACACAGACCCTTAGGATTTTGGAGCAATGCCTTACCATCTGCTGGAGATAATTACTCTCCTTTTGAGAAACAGCTTTTGGCCTGCTACTGGCCCTTAGAAGAGACTGAACACTTAACCATGGGCCACCAATTTACCATGAGACCTGAGTTGCCTATCATGAGTTGGATGTTGTCTGACCCACCAAGCCATAAAGTTGGGTGTGCACAGCAGCACTCTATTGTAAAACGGAAATGGTATATATGAGATAGAGCCAGAGCAGGGCCTGAAGGCATGAGTAAGTTACATGAAGAAGTGGCACAAATGCCCATGGTTTCCACTCCTGCCACATTACCTTCTCTTTCCCAGACCAGAGCTATGGCCTCTTGGGGAGTTCCTTACAGTAAATTGACTGAGGAGGAGAAAACTTGGGCCTGGTTTACAGATGGTTCAGCAAGATATGCAGGTACCACCTGAAAGTGGACAGCTGCAGTATTATGACCCCTTTCTGCAGTGTCCTAGAAGGACAGTGGTGAGGGGAAATCCTCCTAGTGGGCAGAACTTTGAGAAGTGCACCTGGTTGTTCATTTTGCTTGGAAGGAAAACTGGCCAGAGGTGCATTTGTATACTGACTCATGGGCTGTTGCTAATGGTTTGGCTGGATGGTCATGGACTTGGAAAGACCATAATTGGAAAATTGGTGACAAAGAGGTCTGGGGAAGAAGTATGTGGATAGACCTTTCTGAGTGGGCTAAAAACATGAAGATATTTGTGTCCCATGTGAATGCACACCAGAGGGTGACTTCAGCAGAGGAAGATTTTAATAATCAAGTGGATAAGATGACCCATTCTGTGGATACCAGTCAGCCTCTTTCCCCAGCAACTCCTGTCATTGCCCAATGGGCTCATGAACAAAGTGGTCATGGTGGTAGGGATGGAGGTTATGTGATGGGCTCAGCAACATGGACTTCCACTCATCAAGGCTGATCTGGCTACAGCCACTGCTGAGTGCCCAATCTGCCAGCAGCAGAGACCCACACTCAACCCCCAATATGGCACCATTTCCCGAGGTGACCAGTCAGCTACATGGTAGCAGGTTGATCACATTGGACCACTTCCTTCATGGAAGGGGCAGTGATTTGTTCTAACTGGAACAGACACATACTCTGGATATGGGTTTGCTTTCCCTGCACGCAATGCTACTGCCAAAACTACCATCCGTGGACTTACAGAATGCCTTATCCATCATCATGGTATTCCACATAGCATTGCTTCGGATCAAGGAACACATTTCACAGCAAATGAAGTGCGGGAATGGGCACATGCTCATGGAATTCTCTGGTCTTACCATGTTCCCCATCATCCTGAAGCAGCTGGATTGATAGAATGGTGGAATGGCCTTTTGAAAACTCAATTATGGTGCCAACTAGGTGGCAATACCTTGAAAGGCTGGGGTAATGTTCTCCAGGAAGCTGTGTATGCTCTGAATCAGCACTCACAACATTATCATTCTTGATCTTCCAGTCATTGTTTTATATTCCAAGTTTAGATGATAATGCATAAAATTAGATAATAAAAATGTTTCCAAATAAAATTGTGCTTTTCTATTATACAAAGATATGCTTATTAGAAAAAAAATGACAAGTAGAAAATAACAGAAAAACAGCTACTGTTATTATTATTATTATTTCCAGCACATTCTTATGCATAGTTTATGAGAGTTTAATGTGGTTAAGATCATACTCTATAAACATTTTTTGCCCAGATTTTTTTTTACTTGACATTATAACATAAGCATTTCTTCAGATTATTAGAAACCTTTTGCAAACATCCTTTTTAATGGCTGCATAATTTTCCATTGAGCATTGTCATTTCCTTAATGTTAGACAAAATTAGATTATTATTTTTGCAATCATATGACCTTTTTTTGAGAAATGATTCTTGCCTGAAGCTAAGGGAAGGAGCTACCAATGGTAGAAATGTTCATTGCTATGGCAAGTTAAGCCATGAGAAAACTTGGGGAAGGAGGTTAGGGTACATCAGGATGTTCCAGAGCCTTTTCTATTATGCCTTCTCCTTCCCCCACTGCAAAAGAGCTTCCTCTGTTCCTCGGATGACCTTGAGGTTTTGGCTATCTTGATAAACTGGCTCTACCTAAATCCCAATTCCAAGTTTCCAGGAAAGGGACTCTTGCTGGTGTAATTTGAGTCAGGTGCCTACCCTTAGTCTATTCATCTTAGGCAAGTTAGGAAAGGGGGCAAGACTCAAGGTTACATTGTGTAAAACAACCACTGGGAATCCATCACCATTAATTTGGGCCTCATACTTGTTGGTTAGAAGAAGAAGCAGTTCCCAAGGGGACCAAACAAACAAATAAAACATGGGTCACTTACCCATGATTTTGGAAAACACCCCCAAATTATTCACTGTAACAATATCAGGTTACAAACAAAACCTCACCTTCCCATGTCCTTGCTCCTCAATTTTTCTAATACTGTTTACCCTACTGTAGAAGATTTCCCCCAACTGAGTTTTCATGCTGGGCCCCATGGAGTACCAGGATTAGAAGTTACATATTACATCTCCATGGCATTTTTTACTCATTTTCTGCCTGATTTCTTCAAGATCAGACTTAGCTGTGGCAAACCTGTGTGCTAATATGCAAGGCTACATTGGGCTTTCTCATTGTTTATAATACAAAACACTTCCCTCCAGGATCTGCCCTCACAAAGAGCTAAAAACATTGGCTTTTCCTGCATATTGGATTCAGCCAGTTTTTGAAGTCTCCCACCAGCCCCTGGCTACTGGGATTGAGGAAGTAGGGTGCAGCAGGCAAGCTGGGAAGGATAGGTGAGAGAAAAGGAACAGAAGATTTAAATAACTCCTCCGGGTTCCACTATGTGTGTAAACATTCACCAAGAATACTCTGAAGTTTATATTCTTTTGAAGGGCACAGTTAATAAATGCATATCTCTAAGGAGACCTAAAAGGGAGGATACAGTCTGTTGCTTGCTGATCTAAGCAGTAGCTACATACATCTCATATTTGTTAACTCTTCACAGTCTGAAAGGCACTTGTTGAAGTCAGGCTTTCTTCCCTCAACAGTCTCTCCCGCCAACAACAAAAAAAATTTACTGAGGTGTTACAAGGGATAAAAATAGAAATAAAATTTAACCCAGGCCCTAAAGGAGTTTCCTATCCAATGGATGAGCAAAAGACTATAAAGAGGTACAAGGATAATCAAAACACAGGACAAGAGAGGCAAATTCTGACTGGCTATTCTAAGGTTTCATGGAAAAAAATACAATTCACTCTTGTTCTTTAAAAATGGATATGATTTAGTCTAGGGGAACAGGAATATGGTAGGGCAGATATTCAAGTAAAGGGAATAATACAAGCAGTATGAAAGAGGTGATAAAAAATTGGACTTGTCCAGAGACTGCTGTATATTCTAGTAAGATTTTAGCAGTAGCTAGGGGTAAATGGTATATTTAGAAGAAATAAAGGTGGAAAGACAAATTAGGGCCAGGCATTGATAGACCCTAAATGTTGGGCTAAGGCATTTGGGTTTTATCTTGTAGGTGGTGATGGAGTAATAGGTTTTCAGTTAGGTAAGGAACAGGGTCATCTTTTGACAGAAAGAAAACTCAGTCAAAAGGCTGAGAGGCTTTGCTATGTTCAGCAAGAACATTCAAGATCAGAATTTTGGCAACAATTAAAAATAATAATAATAAAAGAAAGCTGCCAAAATATTAATGGGGGGGGAGGTATATATGTGAACTCTGTACTTTGTGTATAATTTTTCTATAAACATACAACTTCTCTAGTTAAAAATAAAAGAGAACCAACTTTCCAAAAGAAAGAAAGAAAAATAAAACTACCACCAAAGCTTTATGCCTACAACATGCAGTTGAAATAAATTTCTAGTTCAAGTCCAAAGGAAGGAGTGATTCACAGGGGCTGGGTTTTTCAGGGAAAGAGGAGGTAGGTCTTAAGAAAAAAGCAAATGTACAATTTATTAAAACTGTGTGATGAGGTAGGCACTCTATGAAGTATTTCCATACATCTCTAATTCATTGTAACATGAAGGATGCATAAAATCTGAATAATGAGATGCAGAGAAAGGAAGGTTAGATGTTAGATGTTAGACCATAAACTGTGGCTCCAAGGACTGATAAGCAGTGTATGCTGGGAACATTTAGCAAGCCAGGCAGATATTACTTAGTGATACTTAAAATCAGATGGATATGGCAGACATCAAAGGATGACCTTCTTGAATATCAGCTAAGGAAAGGCAGATTATGACCCATTATTGTTTTCTGAGGACAGTGTGTGGTTGAAAAGGTGCTAGGAGTCAAGAGGTCTTGGATGCTCTATCATATACGGTGTAAAAGATCATGTTGTCTCCTTTATCAATATTCCCCTATACCCCCAATCAAAATCTTCCTTACTGTATTATTCTAGGTTGGAAGAAAGAACCTTTACAACCAACATGACAGACCAATACCTGCTACTGCAAGCCATGCGGTAAACCTTGTTTTAAACAAAAAGATCCAGACATTTTCTTCTCCCTCCCTTCACAACTCGAGCACTGGGCAAACAGCGCCGGACAGAGGGAAAAGCATCAGGCCTCTTCTGTGGAGATACTGATCAATTTTCTTGGGCATTTTTCCATGCATAAAATAAGGATTAATTATCTATCCTGACTTTGTAAAAGGTTCTTGAGAGGATCAAATGAAGGAAGGTATATGCAAATGCCTTGACATCAAAGTGGACAAAGTAAAATGGCCCCAGTCAAGATACTATTAGATTCAAAATTTCAATCAGACTACATGGCTAGCAATTTGTAAATACAAAATTGACAGAGAACAAAACAACCTTTATTCCTGTACATGAAACATGTGCTATGCATTATGCTAGACATTTTATATAAATAATTTCATTCAGTCTTTCCAAGAATTCTATAAGATTTTATTTCTCTTTTTCAGATGGGAACCCTGAGTGTTAGAGAAGTTAAGGGCCAGATCAAAGTTCTCATGGCTAGTGAGAGTGGGATTTGAACTCAAGATGTTTGTCAGTGGAATTCATTCATGTAACTTTATACTATGCTACTTCCAAGGGACCCAAACCAAATAAGACACTTCAAAGTTGAACTAACAGTTGAATTGAAAAGAAGGACATTCCCTGGATTGGTTGATAAATCTCTCCTGCATGGCCAGAGCTAGAGCCTGATTCCAACTTAAGTCAGCCAAGCACCAGGCAAAGAGAGAGTAGGATGGTATATGGCCAACAGGAGTAAGATAAATGAGGCATGGGATGGATACATTACATATACAGTGACAGAGCACAAAAGTATAAAATATTTGTATTATGGATGAATGGATGGATGGATAGTTGGATTAGTTTATATATTTATGGCTGTGAAGGCTTCCCATTTTGCTGGTAAATTGTCTTCTGCTAACTTGAATTACTCTTATTTTCAAATTCCTCTTCTTTTTACAATATTGCTTATGAATAGTTGGGAAATGACTTTAGAGGGACAAATTCCCATAGTTACTAGAACAAAGCATTTTAAGGATTCCAAATTAGATGGTTCCTTGAAGCCTGGATAGTTTCCAAATTAAATGGTTCCTTGAAGCCAGACCCTGGATGCCTTGTTTCTAGGCACCCCAGTTACCCAGGGCAATAACTGTTCTATCCCTTAAAGCCTTAAAGGCTGCTATGGAAAAGATTGGTCTCTTGTCCAGAGTAGCCTTCCAGAAAGAAGTGTCCAGGGAAAATACTAATAGTGAGTTATTTACATAAATCTGACACAAAGCAACAAATATCATGAATTAATGCATTTGTGGCGCTGCCATATTTTCTAGATGTCATGCACCATGAGTAAAATGTCTGTACCTAATACTTCTTTCATTTGGGGAAGAAAGGGATCATTTGAATAGTTCTATTTGTGCTACTAAGTGACTCCTCCCACCAGACAGTACAATTTATTCTGACTTTGCAGTAGCACATTCTCTGGTTAGCATGATACCCATAACTTGAGCTTTACATAGTTTCTGACACCTTTTCTTTTTGGCTCAAAGTTAAAATCCTTGGTTTGAAGAAAAATGATGTCTCATTTCATGGCCAGTTCTTTTAGGATTTTCAAGTTTCTTAGAACTTAAGGCCATGAAATTGAACTGGCAGAGAGCCTGGTTTACAGGCAAGGAGATAGGCAGCTTATGAAGATAAGGTACAGTACCACAGAGCTAAGATAGGGTTGTGGTCCTGCACAGGGATTTCAGAGACTATCTGAACACAGACCAGGAAGTGAGTATTGTGGGGAAGTGAGCATGCCGGGAAGGAGGCTTTTGCAGTCGCAATTATAAACCCTAACATATTAACTCCAGAAATGCTCCTATGAATTTTTTATTCAGGGTTGTGACTGCTGGCCTTCCAATGAGAAAAAGCCCAAAGAGGAGCTTTGTTTGATGGGCATCGTTGAAAGATTAATTTGAAGGAGATGCCAGTTTTTTAAAATTGGAAGATTTACTGATAAAAATCTAGATTTCTGTCTTCTCATAAAGAATCTGAAGATTTCAATTACCCTAGGTCAAGTGGCAACAACTTAAAGTCCATTTGGGGCCTCACCAAGGTCCTCATCACCCCAAAATTCTCTTTGAAATGGAGACTGAGGGAGAGCTGCCATTGACCACTGGATTATACAGTAATATTTCCTGTAAACATGTTTCTATTAAAAGTGGGAGAATGCACAACAGACCAGGAAAGCTTTGTTTTTCACCAAAAAAAAGAAAATCTATGCTTAGACAGAGGGACAATTTCTATTCTTTCAACATTTAAGCAAAGCACATCTTTGTAAAAAGTATACAACTTAAGACATACACCATTTTGAAAGAAATCTGTCCTGCTTTATGTGTTTATTGACTTATTGGGTCCATGTTGACATCTGAATGTGTGAACCCTAGCTTAATCCCATCCCTGTTACTGCCAAGGTGGAGAAACTGAGGCACAGAGAAGGCCCAAGTGCTCAGACACATAGACTTAGAGGTCTCAGACCACAGAGGCATCAGGATACCAAACCTATCAAGAGAACTCACACAGTAAGTGACAGATGCCAAGTGAGTGGTTTGCACTAAGATGGACAGTGGAATAAGGCAGTCAAGAGGAGTAGGGCAGCTGGGTAGGGATGGATTTAAACTCTGAAGAAAGGTGTTCAGTTTCCTGGCTGCTAAAACAATGACCATACAATGGATTGACTTAAACAAAGGGAATTTTTTGGCTTATGGTTTGAACGTAGGAGAAGTCCCAAATCCAGGTATCAATAAGGTGATGCTTTCTCAAAGACTATGTCGTTCTGGTACTGGCTACCAGTAACCCTTTGTCTTTGGTTTTTCTGTCACAAAGCAATGTACATGGTGGCATCCTCTTTCTCTTCTCTGTTTCATTGACTTCCTGCTTCTGACTGCTTCCCATGGCTTTTCTTGCCATCTGACTTTCACTCTACTTATAAAGGACTCCAGAAATCTAAGTTAAAGCCCAACCTTATTCAGTTGGGCCACATTTTAACTGAATAACATCTTGAAGAGATCTTATTTACAATGGGTCCACACCCACCAGAATGTGGACCAAGACCCAAAACATGTCCAAACTGGGGCACAAAATTAAACTCACTATAGAAGGTAAATCAAATGCCTCACTTGTACTATTTCAAGTCTTCTTGGCAGCTACCAGCTTTATGCAGGTCTCAACCAGCTTTGCTCAAGTCCAGCTCTAGATCTTGGCATCCATGCATGGAAAACCCTTTAGTGCAGGTTGTTAGCGTTCCTCAGGACAACTCTGGATGAAAAGGAGACAGATGCTACTGGAGAACTGCCTCCCCATCATATCCCTCAAAGTAGATACTTCTAAGATATACTTTATATGGCTCCTCAAAAGATCCCATAAAGTTGAGCAACCATCTCCTGGTCTGTTGGCCAATTCAATAATACATTTTAATATTTCCCGTATTCCTCCTTCCATCCCCTAATCATCATCCCTGATAACTGGGAACACATCGCCAAATAAACTACTCTTACAGAAGCCTTAGTCTCAAGCTTTGCTTTTAGGAGAACATGGGCTAAGATGTAAGTCCATTGGCAGTAGAAAGCAGATATCATTTCAGATAGGAATGCAAACAGTGTTCAGGGAACAGAACAGCAAATCTCCTGTGCAAGGATTTTTTGGCAAAGAAATACCTGGGAATAATCGGTTTCCTTAGCATTACATCATATAAACTCTTGTAAGTTTTAATTAAAGGATATTAAGAATGCCCTTAGAATGCCCTGTTCAGTGACTCATTGCCAAAAATAGTTGAAATAGAACAGAACTATAAGTTTAAAACAGCTCAGGAGTAATGTGTGAAGTTTATTTTTGATTTTGAATGTATTGGTTCAAGTCAAGGTTTCCACAAATATATTTCACTGAAAAAATTCAAGTCAAAAGTTTTAGAACTCTTTTGAGATGTGTCCAAACACTCAAATTATTTGAGACAAAGTTTTATATTATCTTAATGAGTTTAGAGTCTTTCATCTGGATCCAGCTTTCTTCATAACTTTAATGAGTGAAGCTTTTCCTTTCAGGATTCCCAGGATAAAATTTGTTATTTCTGAAGACTCTTTGTCAGGAAAAAATGTATATGTAGTATTTAACATTAGTTAAAATTAGTTCTGGTTCCCTGGGTGCCACTCATCCTCCTAGGTAACCTCAGCCAAGTCTCTTTTCTTCTGCTTGCCTCAGTTTCCCCACCTGTAAACCATGGCTTTGGAACAGATGGACCCTAAACTCAGTGCCCTAACCATAGTGTTAGAAGGAAACAAGTTTTGCAGTTTAATGCTCAGGCATGAATCTCTTTTTTAACATGCCAAGACAGTAACTATCCCATTTCAGCAAGAACATTCCCTGTGACAGGGAGCACATTCTTTCCAAAGTTCCTCCTATCCAAAGTGCAGTTTAAATTTTTCACAAACCATAGAAAGAAAATTGCTTACTTGCTTACTTGCCTTTATGCCTGGCTTATAGTAGGGTTATCTTAGCTGGTTTTACGCATCTGTGAGTCCTAAATGCACGAAGACTGCTTTGTTTTATTTTCATTTCAGTTAGCTCTGGAATATCCTCTTAAGGACTCTTAGGTTTTGTAGTGCTGATTAATTCCCCAGGATCAAGAAACATTTGTTTTCCCCAAATGCAACATGGCTTCTCAGAGCAGTGGAGGTGGTAATGGAGGTGGGCAGGCTAGGTGGTGGGGGACTCATACCTCTGGCCCCATGTGATGCCTGTGTCCACTTACTTCCCTGGCCTTAAATTTCCCATTTCATGTCTAGTATCAGAAGGGTTTGGACCAAATATCAGATTATTATTTTAATCTCACCAGTTTGGCCTCAGGATAAAGTCTAGAAAACTCTTCTTTAGAAGCAAGTACCTGGCATAGAGTTCTGACCTGCCCCTCTCCTTGATTCATGCCTCAGAAGATCCTGAGTTAGGCACTGGCCAGCACTGGAATTTCTTAGCTCTCCCTGTCTAGGGGCCATCTGATTAAGCATCTGTGGATGTCAGAGTGTGGCTGACATCCAGACCTTTCCTTCTGGCTAGACTTCATTAGCCAAATGTGGGTTTTCATATCACATCTGTCCTCCAGGCTGGTTACACACTGAGTACTAGCATTTTGCCAGACAGGAACCACCATTATGGCTGTCTCTATGTGGTCCTGCACATCTAACCCTCATAATTAGCTGAGTTTTCTTAAGCTCATTATTTTTGTCTTGCCCCTAACGCCAATAATATGGTTTTCCCCATACAACTGTACATTTTATTTGCACATCTTACATTAGATTAATTCTTAGATACTTGACATTTTTAATGCTCATATGATGGTATCTTTTCTAATTTTATTTTCTGTTTATTTTTGGTTTAGGGAACTACAACTTGATTTTTTACAGTGAAACTAATAACATGCTCTGCCATAATGCAAATCTGATTATAAAGCAATTGGTGTTTGAATCCTGGGCTTAGCCTTTGTTCTCATAGTTATATGGGCTAAAATTCTGGTCTTCCGGGAGAGAGGAGAGGTACAGTTAAAAATACCTGTCTCTGATACTTTCCTGATCGAAATCAGGAAAGTTACAAAATAAGGTGTTAGTGGGTAGGAGATTTTAAACGGACTCTATAGACTATTCTAGAGGTTACTCTCATGCAAGCTTCAGCTTGATATTGCTAATTGCCATGGTATACCAAGTCCCAACCTAGAGTATTCCTGAAAACTCTAGAGAACACCCAGGGTTTTATCTGAGGCTTTATAGAAGTTTCACTCACAAAGTTTATTTTTCAGAAGCTTAAAACCTCCAGATAGTTCCTATGCCAAATAACCCTGAAACCCAGAGGCCCCAGTCTCTCCAAGAACATCAACTAGTTACATCCCTCTACCCCATGATGTTGACACCCCTTTTCAACATGAAGTTTTTAGAACAATCATTGTCCATATATCCCTGAAGATTGGGAGAAGGATCAAATGAAAGGGAGGAGTTGTGACAGAGAAGATAGGATTTAACAAGTGATTGTGACTACTGAATCATTACATTGATTTTCTTTGTTAGTCTCTAGTGTATTAGAGCAGCTAAAAGGAAATACCTGAAATTGTAGAACTATAACCCATACCACACTTTGAAATTTGCTTTATAACTAGTTCTTAAACTGTACTTTGAAATTTATCAACTTTCTGCTTACATGTTATATTTCACAATAAAAAATGTGAAAACCTGCCTGAAAATTTGGGATCCATTCTGGAAAAATCATCCTAGGCACTCAGGACTTCCTGGCAAGACTGGGCAGTGAGGATCTGTTTTGTTTGAAGTCAACATTCAGATTTAATTCAGTAATTGTGAAAAATTAGAAACACAAAAGCAAACATTTTAAAGGAAATATATGTAAGCTGAATCTAAGAAAAGCCCTAAGGAAAAGTGAAATAATACGTTGTCTCTAAATGGGGATTAGTAAAAAACACAATAAAAAAAGGAAATTTGGCACTGATTATATGGTTCTTAAGGGTGGGAAATAATAGGACTGGGTTAAAATTATAATAGAATTTTAGATCTGAAAAGGAATTTGGAAGTCTAATCCAAATCTCTCAATTTACAGATGAGGAAACTTGAAGCCCATTTGTTTATTCATTCAGTAAACATTTATTTTGTACCTCTGTTCTTGATGCTGGAGATACAACAACGAACAAAACAAGGCATGCTCCAGAGGGAAAGTGACTTGCCCAAAGTCATAAAGCAAATCAGCAGTAAAGAGCAGTTTTTTCCACTGAACCCCATGTTGCCTAATAACATACAATCATTTTTGCACCTGTATGTATCCTAAGCATTTGATAAAATTTCTATAAAAAGATAAGATTTTCATACACAACTAATGTAACAACATATGTATAATATAATACTAAAGAATATATATGATGTTCAGATAGTGGTAGATGCTATGTAAAATAAACACATAGTTTCCTAATTAGAATGTGAAATGGTGATTTCCTTGGAAGTACTTTATAATTTCTTGGTCATTAGGGATTTCACTTGTAAACTTTGACAATCCATATTATTAAAACTTTAAACATGATTTCTGGTCATACAACTTAGATTCTTATATATATTTGCCTCCTTTGAATTACAGCTTTCATTCAACTACTACTCTAGTATTTTGATTGTTTGTTTTTTTTTATGGGCAGGTACTGGGAATTGAACCCGGGTCTCCTTAATTTTTTTTTCAATAAACTATTTTTTTTTAAACAGTATAGTATGGGACTGTCTAGAGTCAGTGTACAGTTAATGGGTACAGCATAAATTTCATCATTTTTACTTTTGTACTTTGGGTGACAATACAAAATGGCCTGAATTTTTTTTGCTTTTCACTAACCTCACCAAAAATGAACCCTCACATTTTACTGATTGAATTTTTAGATCTCACTTATAAGTTTATAGAGGGATTTTCTAGTATATTGGTTTCATTTCCAGCAACCTTGCTAAATTCTTTCATCACCTCCAGTAATTTGCTAGAGATTCTTGTAGATTTTATGTCATTTATAAATGAATGAAAAACCTCCGCCTATTTCTTATGTGGTAAAGTTTTTTATTATAAATGGATAAAAAACATTTTTTGCATCTGTTGACATAATTACATGATCAATTTTCTAATATTAAATGCAACTTAATGTTTTTCAAATAACCCCAACTTTGTCATAATGTGCTATATCTTTTAATATAATTTTTTATTCAATTGTAGATATTTTGCTCAGGGTTTTTTGCATTTATTTTCATAAATGAGATTGGCCTGCAATTTTCTTTAATGTGCTCTCCTCATAAAATGAGTTGGGGGAATGAACTCTCTTTTTCTATTCTCTAGAATAATTGGTATAAGACAAGACTTATTTCTTACTGAACACTGGAGAGAGCTCATTAGTGAAGCCATTAGGGTTTGGAAGTTTCTTTAAGGGGAGGTTTTTAAAAACTGATTCAACTTCTTGTTATAGGATTTTGAGATTTTCTATTTTTTGTTGTGTCAATTTTATTAGTTTGTATTTGCTTAGGGATTTATCCATTCATTCTAAATTTTAAAATAATTAGGCATAAATTATCTAAATTTATTTGTTATCTTTTTAAAATCTTTGAAGTCTCTGTAATGATGTTCCTTTTTTATTCCTGATATTGGCTACTTGTGTCTTCTCTCCTTTTTCTTGATCAATTTTATCAAAATTGATAACCAATTGCATATTTTTTAAAAGAAGTGAAATTTAACTTTGTTGATTATCACTTTTTCAGAAAAAGTTTTTCAATTTCATTAACTTCTGTTTATATTGTTGCCCTATTTTCTTTCTTTTTGGCTGTTCATTGCAATCTTTAAATACACTCCATTTTCTGGATTTTTTTTTGTCTATTTGCTCTATCAGTTATGAAGAAGTTTAAGTTTTTCATATTCTAGATTTATCCATTTCTCCTTGTATTCTGTCACACGCTTTAAGTATTTTGAGTCCACGTTATTAGGTGCATGCAAACAGGTCTTTCTGTTGAGAGACATTTTTTACCGTTATGATAAGACTTCATATCTAATATGGCTATTTTTCCCTTAAATTCTATTTTTTCTGGTACATGTCTTAATATGGACTTATTAAGTAATATGGCTACACCAATTTTTTAATTTACATTACCACAGCATATTCATTTTCAACACAGTATATTCATTTTCACCACTTCAGTTTCATTTTTATCTGAAACCCTGTTTTAGATATGTGTCTCATAAAACTTGCATAGTAGGGTTTTTAAAAAATCCTATCTAGGGGGGTGCAAGGGTAGTTCAGTGGTAGAATTCTCACCTGCCATGTGGGAGACACAGGTTTGATTCCTGGCCCATGCACCTCCCATAAACAAAACAAAAAAAACAAAAAAAACTTCAATAAATGGTGCTACAATATTGGGATACTCACATGGAAAAAAAATGAAATGTGACCCCCACCAAACAGCATGCACACAAAAGAATCCTGTCTGATAGTCTTTCTCTAATAACTAGAGTTTTCGGTGAACTTAATACTTATGTAATTAATACTACATTCAGTTTAAACTGTCATATTTTGTGCTGTCTATTGGTCCTATCTGTTCTAGGTTTTCCTTTCTCTCCTATTTTGTCTTATTTTAGAATTATTTCTTGCTACCATTCCATGTTTTTTTTTTTATCTCTACTAGTTTGAGAAATTATACACCTTGTTTCTTTTTTTAACAGGCACATTAAAACTTAAAACATGCAACCTTTAACTTCTTAAAATCCAATGTCAAGCAACACTTTATTCTTCTTTACAGACAATTTGGGTAAGTCCTTTTACTACCATCTTGATTTATATCCATTTTCTGTGCAACTATTAACATATTTTCTAAATTTTACAAGCTATTACTATTTTGTGTCAAATTCATTTATATTGACCATTTTTGCATTTATTTCTTCTTGCACCTCAAACTTTTCATCAGAGACCACTTCTTTTCTATGTGAAGTTTCTTCATTAGAATTTCTTTTAATGAGGATCTGATGGGAGAAAACTATCTCAATTTCGGCTTATTTGAAATTTTTTAAAATGTGGCTTACATTCTTGAAAGATAATTCTTTAAACATAGAATTAAGAATGAACAACTCTTTCCTTTTACCACAATGAAGGTATTATTCCACTGTTATTTGGCTTTCATTTATTGTTGAGAATTCAGCTTCCAGCCTAGCATAAGGGTCAACAAACTATACTCCATGGCCAAATTCAGTTTGCAACTTGTTCTTGTAAATAAAGTCTTACTGTAACACAGCTACATCCACTCATCTATTTCTTGCCTATGATTTCTCTCACATGATCACCACAGAGCTCAGTAGTTGTCACAAGACCATATGGCCCTCAAAGCACAAAACAACTACTATTTCACCTTTTTCAGGGAAAAAAAAATGCTGACCTCTATCCTAAAAGCCACCCATTTGAAGGTAATCTCTTTCTCTTTTTCTTATTTTCTTTATTTCTAGTACAATATGCTTATTTATTGTTTATCCTGCCTGAAATTTTTTTGGTATCTTATATCTGCTCATTGATACCTATTATTGGTGTTTGAAAATTCTAAATCATCATCTCCATTAGTTATCTATTTTCTCATATGAAAGCTTCCAATAATTAGTAGCTAAAACAATAAATGCATATTATATCCCATAGTTTCCAAGGGAAGCAATTTAGGAGTGGCCCACATCGGTGGTTCTAGTATGGGATTTTTTATGAAGTTTCTTTTATATATCAGCTGAAGCTTCAGTCAACTGAAAGGATGACCATGGCTCTAGCATTTGCTTCCAAAGTGGCTACTTCACATGGCTTGCAAATTGGTGTAGCTTTGGGTTGAAAATCTCAGTTTCTCTTCACCTGGGTTTCTTCATGCAACATGATGTCTTCATGACATGGGTTTGCTCCTCCAGAGCAATTCAAGATGTGACAGAGCTGGGCAGAAGCAACTCTTTAAATAACCTAGCTTTGGAGGTCATAAATTTTATTTCTACCACTTTCTATTCTTTAGAAGCAAGTCACTAAATCTATCCCACGTTTAAAGGGAAGGGAATTAGATTCTATCTCTTAAAGGGAGATTTGTTAAAATATGGATTTTAATTTAAACCCACCACTGCATTCTTCATTTTATTCACTTCCATTTTCTTTCCATCTGTTCCTTCTGGTATTCCAATCAAATACCAGTGAAGCCTTCTAACTGTGTCTATGTCTCTTACTTTCTCTTCTGTACTTTCCATATTTTTTCCTCTGTGCTCCACTATGGGTAACTTCTTCTAGCCAATCTTCCAGTTCAGAAGTTCCGTCAATTAAGTTTGATCTGCTATAAAACTCCATCACTGAGTTATAAACTTCAGTTACTTTATTTCAAGAAGTTTGCTTATAGTGAATTTATTTGGTTCATTTTCAAATCTACTAAATCACTTCTTACAATTTCTCATTCCTTAAAAGCAACTTCAATTTTTCATTATCTTTCTTAAAACATAATCAGAAATGCTGTTTTCCGATCTGTGTGTCATCAGCAATACCAGAAATCTTTGTGGGTCATTTCTGCTATCTCTGCTGAATTTTATTCATGAAATCTAATTTTCTTATGTTCCCAGATCTTTCTCCGTATTGAACTTTGTATCTGATTTTTTGTTGTTGTTCTGCTGGGCTCCTAGGGGTTTCTTGTCTAGAAACACCTTAAAACAAGTTCAAAGGTTGAGACTCCCTGAATGAACCAGAAAATTCAGTCCCTGGCTACAACTACTCAGAAGAACTTTCTTAGTTCTCATTCTCTCTCTCCCTGTCAGCAAGGCCTTTGGTAATTACAGCTGAGTGTTGTCAGAGGATAGGTTAGATGTTCACTTTGTGGGTGTGCTAGATTTTTCTATCTTGTCCACCTTACCCACAAGTGTTAGAACCAGGGCTCAAACCAAGGCTCTTGAATTCCCCTATGCACACCTACTCTCTACCACCAGTAACCGATAACATTGAACAGTGTTAATGATGGTACTGCTCTTCCCTGCCCTCCTCCCACAACATAGCCTCCAGGGAAACATCATATTCAGCAATGTCAAGTCATGTAAGAACATATGTATGCCAGGGAAAGACCATGCCCCCAGATACTGAACGCAGAAGTGATGCCTTTTACTAGCTGAACTACCAATGGACAAAATAAACCTTCAACTTGAGTAGTTTGAGAGATGCTAGGGGGATAACAACTGTGTATCTTCTGAGTTACTGCTTCACGCTTGCAGAAATTTAATAGCACTGTCTATAAAATAACATGATATTTTTCATGGCACATATCATCAGGGCATCTGATTGATACACTCCACTGTTTTCAATCATGGTTTATGAGGCCTACATTAAATATTGAAAACCAAGCTATATATTTAGAACAGTAATTAGTCTGAAGCAGCCTCTGTGCCTTACCCCCTGTTAAAGCTTTAAAGAAAAACAAGAATGATGAATATTTAATGTACTGTACCTCATTGTCATCTGATAATAAGATTTGTTATAGGTGGTAAAATGTTATGTTAGGTTCTTACAGCACATCATCAATAATATAAAATATAGCTGGGCTCCCAAACAGAGCTGTCTTAAAGAAGAAAAACAGAAAGACATGTGATATCAACCATTTTCTCCAAGGGCTTGGAGGACAACCAACTGAGAGGGGCAAAGATGTCTTCAAGACCTAGATGCATCCCCCAAATAGTACAGAGAAAAGAAAGAAGAAAAGAGTGAGGAGAATGAAAAGAGGATGAGAGAAAGGATATGGTAAGGGAGAGACAAGAGAATATGGAGAACAAAGAGAAGAGACAAAGAGAGAAGGTTAGTTATCAGGAGAATTCAAGAATCAGATGGGAGATCTGATGGGATGAATTCTAGAGACCTTTCCCACAATTAATCCTAGGATTCCATGTCCCCTCACAATTATAAAATTCTACAGTCAATAGGGATCACATGAAGCCATTTTTTTCTATTTGTTCTCTGAAAGAAGTATCTCAATAGCCACACACCCCTATGAGAGATTTCTGCTGCCTATACAGTAAACTCTGAAGATAAAAGTATAAATGCCATTTTTTAGGAATAAAGGTAAACCAAGAAAGGATTGATTAGAGTCAAGATATTGTTGTTTATTTATGGTTCATTCTTATAACCACACAGAGAGGACAAAGTATTAGAAGAGACGCAGAAATTGAATTTAGGGCCACCATTAGAGTTAGAAGGGGTCTTGGCAATCTCACAGCACATAGAAGATAGCAATGGAACCTTACAGGGCAGGTAAATTTACATTTGATTTCTATCACTTACTAGCTGTGTGACTGTGTAATTGTAGAATCTTTGGGCATCACCCTCCTTATCTATGTAGTTTTGAATTAATAATAACTAAAATAATGAAAGTAAATCATTTAGCACAATCACTGGACATTTTAAATACTCAGCAAATATGAATAAATGATGTTGATAAGTAATGAAGAAAGTAGAAGAGAAGAAGAAGAAATTATCTAACTCACTCTTTTACAGATAAAAAAACTGAGGTCCAGGGAAGAAAAATAACTTGCTCAAAACAACACTGCCCACCACTGCTGAAACTGAAGGTAGAGGCTTTTACTTTTTTTTCACATAAGTGATAGTATATAGCTTTTATTATGTATCCATTCCAACATCAGGGGTCTTGGGATCAATACAAAAAGAAATATAAAACACAGTCTTTAATGTCTATGAATAAGCCTGCTCTATTGAACTCTGAAAGAATAATATAAAATTTTATACTGTTTAAATAGATGAATCACATCTATTTGATGAGAACTGTTACAGAAATTAAATTAGTCTATTAAAACTCTCTGAAACTGAGAGGAAAATCCTTATGCTATAATGTAGAATGGAAAGAAAAAAGTAAAATTATATGTATATAGGAGAAAAAAGAAAGAAGACCATACTAAAATATATCAAAATAATAATGCAGAATTTTCTTGAAGCACTGAGATTATAGGCAGTTTTCGCCTTCATACATTTTTAATATTTTCCAAATGTTCTACAAAGGCAAGCATTACTTTTTTACAGTGATAAGAAAGATAAGTTTTTGCTTAACAAAAAAAGATTACATATAGTAAGAAAAGCTTCTATTCATAATAGCCACTGAAATTTACATAAATATACTCAGAAATAAAATTTAAAAGGAGGTTATAAAACCTTTATGAAGACAAGTAATTAACCTCAATATAATACAATCCCAATATTAATCCCTGTAAGAATTTTTCAGAACTTTACAAAGCCCTTCTAAACTTCATATTGCAGAATAAAGAAATTATATTAGCTAGAAAATTAATTTAAAACTTTTAAAAATAAGAGAAAAATTTTTAATCTTTTGATTTACCAGTCTGAAATAGATTGATAATGACCAGTGTTGGCATTTGGGGTAGACATGTAAATTAGTACTACCTCTCTGGAGTGAAGTTTGGTAATGTACATGAAAATTTTCAAATGGTTATTGTCTATGAACTGGTGACCTCATTGCCAGATATTTAAGGGGCTAACAGACAAGTGTACGGAGAGGTCCACAGAAGCACACTTCACTCTTAAAGAGTAAATGAACAACCTAAAAACAATCTGAAATGTCCACCAATAGGGTGAATCCTGGTTCATCAGTACAATGAAAAGTATATTAGCCAATAATCATGAAGTTATAGATCTAAACTATAGCTCTAAACTCATGGCATCACATTAAGTGAAAGGCATGGTTACAAAAGAGCACATGAGTATGTGTATTATGATAACACTTTTGGAAAATTATTAGCACAAAGAGAAATATTTGAAGAGGGAGGGTCACTTGATTGTCTTAGAATTTAAGGTAATTTTAGATTTTCATTTACATTTTTTTACTCTTTTTTCTTTTTTTCCAATAGCTTGAATTATTTTCATAATTAGAAAAAAAAGACTACTTTAGGTATAGAGAAAATAAAAAGAATAGAGTGGATCAATGTAATTCAGGAAGAGCAGATCAATATAAAAACCTCATTTTAGTGAGTTGCTTCAATCTCCCCCTTATCAAATTTTATATAAAAGAGTACAGGGAAATAAAAGCTAGTTAGTTTACAAGAATTTTTCCCCCTTTCCTTGAACCTACAGCATGGTAATGAGCAGGAAAGTAATGAAGGAGAAGGAAAAATTGGTTATTCAATTCTGGTTAACTGAGAATAATCTCTGCAGAGTTCTAAGGGAAGAGAAATGAAGAGAATGACTCTAAAGAGAGACAGAATTGAGCTTGGTTTGAGGAAAGATAATCTAAGAGATAGCAAGCTCAGAACCCCCTGTCTATAAGCAGACCTGGACCACTACTTTTCAAAGAAGCTTTCAAGGAAATAGATTCATCAGACGAGGTATTGGACTAGATGACTTTTAAGTTATATTTCAATATGAAATGGATTATTTCTCTGCAGCACTTAAAAAGAGGTGCTTCTCTAAGTACAGACCAGAAAGATACCTTTAGGAAACTGCAGAAGAATGGTGATTTGAATGCAATTCTGTTACCTCTATCTCGGTGCATATCTTTCTATCTAAATCAAAGACCAGGGATTCTAGTGGTTTTGTGCAAGTTTGTGGAAGTTCGGGAATAGAGAACCAGTGAAAAGCTTATCTTTTTCACAGATTGAGAAGACAAAATGTGATCACTGTCAGTGGGGCAAGGATGTCAAAATGTGGATCTTGGGAAAGCATGGCCTGCAGAGATTAGTGGACCTAGAGGACAGATCAAGAGAGGTCCCAGTGTGTGCCAGATCCGCCAGGCCTCTAGAGGTAGAGGAGTTACAGGTCAGTGAAGTACTCCCCGTCCTTCAGGCTGGGAGACTACAGGATACAGTGGAACAGGGTGATTTACTTCAGCTTAACAAGGGACAGAGCAGTCAGAGAAAGGAAGATCAATCAAAACAAAAAGAACATAGAGGTTGCATTTGATAGATGCTAGGAGAGACAGATGACAATTTGAAAATAAAAATAATAAGAGAACTTAAGAACATTGCTATTTATGCACACCCCTCCATAAATAAATAAATACAGAAACAAACAAATATTTCAAGAGAAAAAGATATGTTTTCCAACTAAAATGTTTAGTAGATGAATTTGGATAGAGTATGTTCAATGTCACTATTGAGACCTGGTTTAGAGGCCTGAAAAAAAATCTGTGTGTGAAGAAATATATATATAAAGAAACAGAAACACAAGGGAAAAATGATGAAAATGAATTGGAGGATCAATAAAGAGATTTAATATAAAAATAAAAGGAGTTCCAGAAAACAAAGGAAAGAGAGGCAAAACAAACAAACAAACAACAGCAACAACAAACATCTATAAATTCAATGCATTCCCAATCAAAATTCCAATAGGCTTTTTGTAGACATTGAAAAGCTAGTTGCAAAATTTTATATAGAAATAAAAACACAAACACCGTAGAATAATCAATGCAAATTTTAAATAAGAAGAACAAAGTTACAGGACCTACTATTTGATTTCAAGATGTATAGCAAAGTTAGTACCACTCAAATGAGAAAGGGCAAAACCTACCTGTTCAAAGTTTACTATAGCAAGGAAATCAAACGCCATCATTTGGCTTGGTCAGAGAGAGACTCAAAGGTATACAAGGAAGTTGGGAAGCTTTATAGTGGCAAAAAGGGAAGAGATTAGGTCAGGTAAGTTCTTTGGGAGGCTGTTGGCCTGGGAAAACTGGAAATGGGCTATCTAGAAGTGAAACATTCTTCCTATATGATTGGTTAGATAAGCATATTTGACTTTCTATGGTTGATCCTAAGTTGGAAGCCATGGCAAAAATTAGTAAGCTGGCAATTACTGACCAAGTCCTAATAGTTTTAGGCCAACTGTTATAAAGGTTGTGGTTTGGCTTCTTGGACTGGTTGCTACAGAAGTCGTAGGTCAAAGTCCTATTTTTATATATAATCTGGCCACTGTATCTTTGTATATTCAGTGTCTCAGTCCCCACTTTGAACAGAAGTTGACCAATTTAGGGAAGTCTAGGGATCCAGATCTTTACTACTTTGGGATTGTTCAGTCGTCTCCATAGTCGACTGTGTTACAAAAGATCAACTTGACCTTTTAGTTGTTGCATCACCATCCAATCATCTGATGAAAGGAAAGTTGCACAGAGGAATTTAAGACTGCGAGTAGAGTGAAATGGACCATCATCATAGCCACTATGACAAACATAGGAACAATTAATAGTCCCTGTAAGATGCTTCAGAAAAAGGAACTATAATTTCCCAACCCAGACTAAGAGAACAAAGTCCATAGGCCAAGAAGATCAGTCTTATAGCGCCAAACAAAACAGGTATTCCCAGTACAAAACCAGAACCAAGGTCTTACATTACCTATGTCACTTATTTGGATCTCTATTTGTCTTATCCAGGTGGCAAGTATTTGGCCCACCACCCTATAGGTTATTGGATTCAAATTTAGAATTATCTAGGTTCTAATCAGTGGACTATAACCATTGGCTCTTTTTCTGGGAGAAAGGGACACTAGCAAAGTCAAAATTTGATTTTTTAAGTATAGTGCAAGTAGAGACATCATTGGTTGTGCTCTCATTTGATGAGACTGGAATTGCTTCAAGGTTTTTATCATAGGGGTCCAGTGATGGATAGCATAACAAGCAGTCAGTGAGATTGGGGGCAATGACTACTGTTTGGGTACTCTAAGAATATCATTAGAATGAATATGTTCTGATTGAAAATTATAACAAGAAGGGAAGAAAAGAGAAAAAAAGGATCTCTTAAAATGCTCACTTTGAAGTCATCTACTGGAATAGTCTCTCAAATGTGTGCAATTCTGAATTGCCTCTTTCGTGGAAAACTATAAACCCAAGGATTGACTCCCTGAAGTTTCACTGCTTTATTCATTTTATTAGTTCCTGATAAATTCCATTCCAATAAAGTTCAAGGGCAGTTTTCCTCTGTTGTATCTTCCAGTAGGCAATTTTTCTGGTTGAAGATCTTCAAGAGACTTTTAGGTAGATGTGGGAAGGCAGTCTTAACCTATTGGTGTTAGTATTGAGTATAGTACATACAAAAACTCTAGTTTTTCAGTTAAAGATATTGTCTTACAGAGTTCTTTTATAATGGTTCTGGTGAAGTGTGTAACTTGATCACTAGCTATACAGGTTGGTATGCAAAGGTTGGAAACACAA
The DNA here is from genome assembly GCF_023851605.1 of Tamandua tetradactyla. Lineage (NCBI taxonomy): Eukaryota > Metazoa > Chordata > Mammalia > Pilosa > Myrmecophagidae > Tamandua > Tamandua tetradactyla. The sequence goes on along the minus strand of NC_135346.1, from coordinate 36,628,433 downwards.
AACAAGCAGCTTTTTACCAATTGTAAGGGTGGCAGACTTTTGGTATGGAAATAATTCAACTCATACTGAAAATAAATATTCAATAACTAAAACATATGCAAATCCTATGGAGCGGGATAGCTAGATAAAATTCATATAAAGGTTTTCAAAAGAGCATTGACGTTTTGGTTCCCGGAAATGCCCCACCTTTACAGATTTTCCAGGATTATGTTGACAGGGGACAAAGAACCCCCAAATAACTTCAGCTTCATTTTAAAGTTTTCCTACCAATGTTGATTTAAGATATTAACCAGTTTGTCTTTTCCATGTAGTTCCAAGGAGATATTTAGCCAATAACTATTTAAAATCATCTGGTGCCACCATGCAGCCAACTCAAAATTACCAGTGATTATCTGAGTGATGACACAAACAGACTTTTCCAATTTTTCCTTCAAAATTAGGAGCTAAAAAATGACATTTAAGATGGCCTCTTTGAACCCCTCCAGTTTCATTCTTCAAGGTTGTATTGGTTTCCTAGGCTACTGCAACACATTACCACAAACCTAATGACTTAAAACAATAGAAATGTATTATCTCGTAGTTCTGGAGGCTACAAGTCTGAATTCAAGGTATCAGCTGACCCAATCTTCTTCCAAAAGGTTTAGAGAAGAATATGTCCTTACCTCCACTGGCTTCTAATGGTTGCTGGCCATCCTTGGTGTTCCTTGGCTTGTGGTGACATAACTCCAATCTCTGTCTCCATTTTTCCTGTACTGGTTTGAAAGATGCATGTACCCTAGAAAAGCCATGTTTTAATCCCAATCCCATTTTGTAAAGGCAGCCATTTCTTCTAATGCCTATTCAATACTGTATGTCTGAATCTGTAATTAGATTAGCTCCCTGGAATTGTGACTCAATCAAGAGTGGTTCCTAAATTGGTTTAGGTAGAGACGTGTCTCCATCCATTTGGGTGAGTCTTGATTAGTTTATGGGAATCCTATAAAAGAGGAAACATTTTGGAGAAAGCAAGAGATTTGGAGAGAGCAGAGAATGCTGCAGAAAGTCCATGAAGCAGAGAATTCACCAGCCAGTGACCTTTGGAGATGAAGAAGGAAAATGACTCCTAGGGAGTTTCATGAAACAAGAAGCCAGGAGAGAAAGTGGCAGATGATGCTGTGTTCGCCGTGTGCCTTTCCAGATGAGTGAGAAGCCCTGACTATGTTCGCCATGTGCCTTCTCACTTAAGAGAGAAACCCCAAACTTCATCGGCCTTCTTGAAACAAGATATCTTTCTCTGGATGCCTTTGATTGGACATTTCTATAGATTTGTTTTAATTGGGACATTTTCTCAGCCTTAGAACTGTAAACTAGCAACTTATTAAATTCCCCTTTTAAAAAGCCACTCTGTTCCTGGTATATTGCATTCCAGCAGCTAGCAAACTAGAACATTTCCTCCATTACTGTCTGTGTCTGCATTCAGATTTCTCTCTTCTTAATGAGCCATATTGGATTTACGGTCCACTCAAATCTGGTGTGACTTCATCTTGACTTGATTACATCCTGCAAAGATCCCATTTCCATATAAGGTTATATTCAGTTACCATGGATTAGGACTTCAACACACCTCTTGCAGGTACATAATTCAACATATTTCAGAGGGTTTAGATAGGATCATAGCCTTGGTTGAGGCTTCTTGTTTAGAAAAATGTTCTGCTACAGTTTGGTTTCCATATTATACTTTTTTGCATAAGCCTCAACCTTTATAAAGGCCACCTGTCTGGGAAGTAAGAATGCATTGAAAATTTCTTTACTTGTCCATTTTGAAGTTCGGTAGAAGTGAGAAATCCCCACTGTTTCTAAAATATCCCAATGCCAAGTACTACTCTAAAACCTTACTTGCTACTTGTACATATTTATTCTTGGGCTTTGGCTATTGGACAAGCTCTAGTAAGTACAATAAGCACTACCATCTGGGCCAATTGTACTTCAGGTAGAGGACTATATTCTAAAGGAGAGCTTAAATTATTGCTGGCACATCCTTCTATCCTATATCCTATATCCTGCTTGATAACCTCCAATTTCAATTATGAGATAAAACCCATCAACAAATAATTTTAGGTCGTGTTCTTAATGGGGGTATCTAATAAATTTGAGAGAGGTACAGCAAATTCTCTAACCAAGATAAGACAGTCATGGGGTAACCTTTCTTCCAGCAGGGGCAGGCAAGTGGCAGGATTTAGGGTGTCGCAACAGTGATCAGCACTATGAGTGAGAGAGAATAAAAGAATCTCTTAAGAGGTTAATCAGTTGGCTGAAAAGTCTTATGTGTTCTCAATCAGTAGTAAAGTCTATACTGCATGAAGCACCATTAGTTCAAGCCATGAGCCTAGATTTAGTTCAGCAGAAGCACCAAATTTTGCAGTAGCACCTATTGCCCTAAGACAAATAGGATAAGTCTTGGCAATCAGATAAAGGGTGAGGCTATAGTAAATGAAGGGTTTTTGATGGAATCCATGAAGATGAGCTAAAATCCAAATGGCTCATTAACCTTCTTAAGGTTATAGAAGGCCTGTTCATATCTGGGTTCCCAGAGGAGAGAGTCTCTTACTGAGGACTTAGTCAATTCATAAAGAGGTGCTGCAATATCTGAAAAGTTGGCACCTATTGTCTGTCCTCTCAGTATTCATTTTGAAAGGAGTCCAGGATAACTTTGGATAGTTTTTAGTCTATAAGTAGAGAAAGTCTTCCCTCTTTAAATAACTCATGTCCTATATATGGGACTTTGTCTTGGAAATTTTTTAATTTATCTATTGAAACATTGTTCCTTTTTTGCTAAGGCTGAAAGCAAGTAAATAGAATACTTTTTTACAGGCTTCCTTGATTTCTGAACAAAGTAGGTGAACACATACATATTGCATCAGAACTGAATCACAAGGGAAGTTCAGATCTTTTAAGTCTTCATTGAGGACTTTGAAAGTAACAGTGTCTTCAGTGAACCACTAAGGCAGGACTGCACATATACACTGTTGTCCTTCCCAGATGAAGGCAAAAAGGTATCAACTCTCCTAGTCTAGAGGTACAATGAAAAGGCAAGCAAAGATCTACTACAATGAAGTAAGTGGCTTCAGAAAGAAGTTCAAGAGGAAGTGAAGCTGTTAAGAGGTAAATACGTGGGGTGTGTGCAGTCTGCTGGAGGATTCAACAGAACAGCATGATTTGTGTTAGATACTATGAGTAAGTGAAGAATAACAATTCTTTTGAACAAAATGAATAACCTCAATCATTTCGTTTCTTCCTGGCAAGATGGAAGTGTTACAAGGGCTAGTATTGGATATGAGAAGACCTTTGGCTGGGCTTTCTTTTTTTTTTGTATGCTGTATGTCGGTGTCACATTTCATTCTTTTTCCATGTGAGTATCCCATTACTGCAGTATCATTTGTTGAATTTTTGTTTGTTTGTTTTTGTTGGTTTCTTTGTTTGTTTGGGAAGTTCATGGGCCGAGAATCAAACTAGGGTCTCCCGCATAGCAAGCAAAAATTCTACCACTGAACTACCTTCACACCCCCAGCTTTAAGGCTTTTATCTATAGGTTTTAGCCCTTTCTTTCCTTCTGGTGTGATGGGTATTGGGAAAGTCTGGGTAATGATTTAGTAGGATCTCTTTGATAATTTTTAAAAACTTTTTTATTGTATAATATAACATATATACAAAGCAAAGAAAGAAAAAAGCAATAGTTTTCAAAGTACTCTTCAACAAGTAGTTACAAGACAGATCCCAGAGTTTGTCATGGGTTACCATACTATCCTCTCAGATTTTTCCTTCTAGCTACTCCACAATATAGGAGGCTAGAAGGAATAAATTATTTTTTTTCATCACAATTGACTTTTTTCCTTTTTTGTGATAATTAACATATATACAAAAAAAGCAATAAATTTCAAAGCAAAGCACCACAATTAGTTGTAGAAAAGATTTCAGAGTTTGGCATGGTTTACAATTCCATAATTTTAGGTTTTTACTTCTAGCTGCTCTAAGATACTGGAGACAAAAAGGGATAGCAATTTAATGATTCAGCAATCATATTCATTTGTTAAATCCTATCTTCTCTTTATAACTCCACCATCACCTTTGATCTTTCTATCCCTCTCTTTAGGGGTATTTGGGCTATGGCCATTCTAAATTTTTCATGTTGGAAAGGGCTGTCACTAATATGGGGTAGAGAGATGGAACTATCTGATGTTCTGGAAAAGCTGGTCCCTTTAGGTTTCATGACCCATCTGGAGGTTACAGATTTCAGGAAAGTTACTCTAATGCAAGAAACCTTTGTAAACTCTTATATATTGCCCTAGGTATTCTTTAGGATTGGTTGGAATGGTTTTGTTTGGGGTTTGGCAAGTTATGATAGGTAGCAATGTCTAACTGAAGTTCATATAAAAGCAGCCTCCAGAGTAGCCTGTCGACTCTATTTGAACTCTCTCTGCAACTGATAATTTATTAGTTAATGTCTTTTCCCTTTTGATCAGGATGGAATTGTTGATCCCGTGGTGCCAGGGATGTGTGGGAGTCATCTCCCACACAACCAGGGAGACTTTCACCCATGGATATCATGCCCCATGTAGTGGGGACAGCAATGATTTCACTTGCAGAGTTGGGCTTAGAGAGAGTGAAGCTACATCTGAGCAACTAAAGAGGTCCTCCAGAAGTAACTCTTAGCATAACTATAGGTAGGCTCAGTTTCTCTGCTAAATACATAAGCTTCACAAGAGTAAGCCTCAAGATCAAGGGCTTGGCCTATTGATTTGGGTGTCCCTAAGTTTGTCAAAATATCAGGGGATTTCCTGATGGTAAAGTTTAATATTTCCATATTTTTCTCCCATCCTTCAAGGGGCTTTGCAAATATTTTTTGATTATCTCCTTAATATATTCTAGGATATATCCAGGCATTACATTAAGCTATATACAGGATTAAAGGACCTCTTCATTTTGTTCTGGGTTCCCTGTGTTTCAGTTGTTCAAATGGGTATACTGATAGGTTGAATTCGATTATATGGTACAGAAAGTTAGGTTCCAAACAAAAGAAACCTTTCTCCCTTCAGTCTCAAAGAGAATGTGTGGTTCTAAAATATGGACAATGTCTTTCTTACCCCTGTGTTCTGAATTACTTTAACCCCTACCTTATCGGCTTCGTTCTTATTTCTAAATACCAGGATGTATATATCAGCCTCCCAAAATCCAAAAATAAGAATTACCACTCTATACTAAATGTGTCTGGAAAAGAGCTTACAATCTAGGCCCCTGTTTTCTTATAACATTTTCTAAAAGAGACCATACAATGATTGTTCTTTCATTTCTGGCTTATTTTACCTCACCAAATGTCCCTCAGGTTCAGTCACATCGTTGCATGCCTCACAACTTCATTCCTTTTTGTAGCAGCACAGTATTTGATCATATGTATCTGACAACTTTCACCAATCTACTTCTCAGTCAGTGCATCCTTCAGCCACCTGCATTCATTAGGCACCATGTATACTGCCCAAAGTCCACAGTCCACCAACACTCTCAATTTTATATAATTTCATTATTCTCAAGAGAAAGATAACCAATAAACACACTCTCACCAAATAGGAAATCTAAACCTCCTCTTAACTCTTATCCCCCCCCCCATTATTTATCTCTGCTGTTGCTGTGGTACTACTGATGTTTTCCTGTTAAATGTAGCCCATTGCATGCAATAGCAGGTTTCCCCTTATACCCTGGACTTAAGCATTCTTTGTACATGAATCATAATTTTGAAGTAGTTCTTGCAAGAACTAATTTATATTTCTAGTGTTAATCATTGGGACACATAGCTCTATACAACCCCTTTCACTCTTGTTCACCTACAGTAAGGTAATATTACTTATAGACCTACTAGAGAATCACCTTCACTTCTATCTATTCCCTTATATTTGAGTTCAACCTCATTAGCTAACTGTTTACCGATCTCTAGCTTCAATGTATTTCTAAGTCCCCTATATTCTATATTATAAAGCCTCTGATTTTACCTTTACCATGGTCATAAAAGTGAATTTATCCTTTTGTGTCTGGCTTATTTCACTCAGCAGTATGTCCTCCAGGCTTATCTATCTTGTCATGTGCTTCAGGACTTCATCTCATCTTCATGCTGCATAATATTCCACGTATGTATATATCACATTTTGTTAATCCACGCATCTGTTGATGGGCATTTGGTTTGTTTCCATCTTTTGGCAACTGTGAACAATGCTATGAACATCAGTGTGCAAAGGTCTGTTTGTGTCAATGCTTTCAGCTCTTCTGGGTATATACCAAGTAGTGCTATTGCTGGGTCACAGGGCGACTCGATATTTAGTTTCCTAAGGAAACTGCCAAAATTGTCATCCATAGTGTCTGCACCATTTTACATTCCCACCAGCAGTTTATAAGTATCCCTTTTCTCCACATCCTCTCCAACATTTGTAGTTGTCTGTTTGTTCAATAGCAGCCATTCTTATAAGTGTGAGGTGGTATCACATTGTAGTCTTGATCTGCATTTCCCTTATAGCCAATGAAAATGAGCATCTCTTCATGTGCTTTTGAGCCATCTGTATTTGCTCTTCAGAAAAATGCATATTCATATCTTTAGACCGTTTTATAATTAGGTTGTTTGTTCTATTGTTGTTGAGTTGTATGATTTATTTAGGTATACAGGATTTCAAACCTTTGTCCAATATGTGATTTCAAAATATTTTCTCCCATTGAGTTGGCTGCCTCTTCACCCTTTTGACAAAGTCTTTTGAGGTGCAGAAGCATTTGATTTTGAGGAATTCTCTTTATCTATGTTTTCTTTTGTTGCTTGTGCTTTGGGTGTAAAGTTTAAGAAGGTACCTCCTATTATTAGGTCTTGAAGATGGTTCCCTACATTTTCTTCCAGAAGCCTTATGGAGCTAGCTCTTATATTTACGTATTTGATCCACTTTGGGTTAATTTTTATATGGGTGTAAGGTAAGGGTCCTCTTTCATTCTTTTGGCTATTGACATTCAGTTCCCCCATGCCCATTTAATGGAAAGACTGTTTGTCCCAGTTCAGTGCATTTGGGGGCCTTGTTGAAAATTCAATTGACCATAGATTTGGTGGTCTATTTCTGTACTTTCAGTTCAATTCCATTGGTTAATACTTCTACTTTTTTTTGCCAGTGCCAGGCTGTTTTGACCAATGTGGCTTTATAACAAGTTTTAAAGTCAGGGAGTGTTAATCCTCACATTTCATTCTTCTTTTTTAGGATGCTTTTAGCTATTCGGGGTCTCTTTCCCTCTAGATGAATTTGGTAACTAGCTTTTCCAAGTCTTCAAAGTAGGTTGTTGGAATTTTTATTGGTACTGTTTTGCATCTGTAGATCAGTTTGGGTAGAATTGACATCTTAGCTATATTTAACCTTCCTATCCATGAGCAGGGGATGTCTTTCTACCTATTTAGATCTTCTTTGATTTAATTTAGCAATGTTATGTAGTTTTCCATGTACAAGTCCTTTATGCCCCTAGTTAACTTCATTCCTAAGTACTTGATTCTTTTAGTTGCTATATTGAATAGAATTTTTTCCTTAACTGACTCCTCAGTTAGCTCATTGCTTGTGTACTTGTGTATAGAAATGTTACTGATTTATGCACATTAATTTTATTTCCTGCCACCTTGCTGAATTTGTTTATTAGCTCAAATAATTGCTGTAGATTTCTCAGGATTTTCCAAGTACCGTATCATATCATCTGCAAATAATGAAAGTTTTATTTCTTCCTTTCCAATTTGGATGCCTTTTATTTCTTTGTTCTGCCTGATTGCTCTAGCTAGAATTTCTAGCACAATGCTGAATTATAATAGTGACAGTAGGCATCCTTGTCTCATTCCTAATTTTAAGGGGAAAGATTTCAGTCTCTCTCCATTGAGCTGGCTATCAGTTTTTCATATATGATACTGAGGAAATTACATTTAACTCCTATCCTTTGAAGTGTTTTTATCAGAAAAGGATGTTGAATTTTGTTGAATGATTTTTCAGCATCAATCAAGATGATCATGTGATTTTTTCCTTTCGATTTGTTAATATGCTGTATTACACTAATTGCTTTTCTTGTTTTGAACCATCCTTACATTCCTGGGATAAACCCCACTTGGTCATGGTGTATAATTCTTTTAATGTGCGGTTGGATTCAATTTGCTGATATTTTGTTGAGAATTTTTGCTTATATGTTCATTAAGGAGATTGGTCTATAATTTTCCTTTCTTATAGCATCTTTACCAGTTTTAGTATTAAAATGATACTAGCTTCATAAAATGAACTAGGTAGTGTTCCTTTTTCTCAATTTTTTTGGGAAAAGTTTGAGCAGTATTGATTCTTTTTGGAAAGTTTGATAAAATTTCCCTGTAAACCATCCAGCCCTGGGTTTTTCTTTGTAGGAAGATTTTGATGACTGATTGAATCTCTTTACTTGTGATTGGTTTGTTGAGACCTTCTATTTATTCTTGAGTCAGTGTAGCTTGTCTGTGTGTTTCAGGAATTTGTCCATTTCATCTAAGTTGTCTAGTTTGTTGGCGTATAGTTGTTCATAGTATTTCTTTTATTTCTTCAGGGTCTGTGGTAACACATCCCTTCTCATTTCTGATTTCGTTTATTTGCATCCTCTCTCTTTTTTTGTCAGTCTTGCTAGTGGCCCATCAATTTTATTGATTTTCTTAAAGTGCCAACTTTTGGTTTTACTGATTCTTTCTATTGTTCTTTTGTTCTCCCATTCATTTAGCTCTGCTTTAATTTTTGTTATTTCTCTTCTTCTATTTGCTTTGGGGGTAGTTTGCAGTTCTTTCTCACATTCCTCCAGGTAAGCAGTGAAGTCCTCGATTTTTGCTGTTTCTTGTTTTTTTAATATAGGCATTTAGGGCAATAAATTTCCCTCTCAGCACAGCCTTTGCTGCATCATAAGTTGTGATATGTTGTATTCTCATTTTCATTCATCTCCAGATAGCTACTGATTTCTCCTGGAATTTCTTCTTTGACCCACTAGTTGTTAAAGAGTGCACTATTTAATCTCCATATATTTATGAATATGCTTGTTCTTTGGTGGTTATTGAGATCCAGCTTCATTCCATTGTGATCAGAGAAATTACTTTGAATAATTTCAATGTTTTTAAATTTATAAAAATCTGTTCTTTACCTCAGCACTGATCAATCCCAGAGAATGTTCCATGAGCATTAGAGAAGAATGTACATCCTGGTGTTTTGGGGTGCAGTGACCTATATATGTCTGTTAGTTATAATTCATTTATTAAATTGTTTAACTTCTCTGTTTCCTTGTTAATCTTCTGTCTGGTTGTTCTATCTATAAAGAAGAGTGGTGTATTGAAGTCTCCTACTATTATTTTTGAAACATCTATCACTCCCTTAAGTTTTGCCAACATCTGTCACATGCACTTTGGAGCTCCTTGATTGGATTATTTATACTGTTATATCTTCTTGGTGAATTGTCCCTTTAACTAGTATATAGTTTCTTCTTTATTTCTTATGATGGCTTTACATTTAAAGTCTATTTTTTCTTATATTAATATAGCTACTCCTGCTTTCTTTTGGTTACAATTTGCATGGAAAATGTCTTTCCATCCTTTTACTTTCAGTCTACTCGTATCTTTGTGTCTAAGATGAGTCTCTTGTAAGCAGCATATACCTGGATTATGTTTCATAATCTATTCTGCCAATCTGTATCTTTTAATTGTTAAATTTAGTCTATTAACATTCAAAGTTATTACTGAAAAAGTATTTCTTGAATCCACCATCTTATCTTTTGGATTTTATTTGTCAGATCTATATATTCTTTTCCCTTTATCTCTTTTTATCTTTTAAGTTACCCTTACTGGTACTCTTCAATTTTGTGCCCTCCTCCAGACCTCCCTCTCCTGTCTTTTTTTTTTCAACTGGCAAAACTTCCTTTAGTATTTCTTGTAGGGCCAGTCTCTTGTTGACAAATTATTTCAGGATTTGTCTGTGAAAATTTTAATTTCTCCCTCAGTTTTGAAGGACAATTTGGCTGGGTACAAAATTCTTGGCTAGAAGTCTTTTTCTTTCAGGATCTTAAATATATCACACCACTGTCTTCTCTTCTCCATGGTGCCAGTTGAGTAGTCTGAACTTAGTCTTATGTGGCTTCCCTTGTATGTAGTAGACTCTTTTACTCTTGCCACTTTCAGGATTTTCTGCTTCTCTGCAACATATGACAGACTTATCAGCATGTGTCTTCGGGAAGCCCTATTTGGATTTATTCTATTTGGAATCCACTGAGCTTCTTTGACTTGTATACATACAGCCTTTATAAGGGTTAGGAAGTTTTCCCTCTTATATCCTCAACAAATTTTCCTAGCCCTTTACTCTTCTCTTCTCCTTCTGGGACACCAATGATTCTTATATTTATGCACTTTGTTTTGTCCATCATTTCCCTGAGTTTCAATTCAGATTTTTCCATCCTTTTTGCCATTTGTTGTGTTGAGCATTCAAAATCAGTTGTCCTGTCCTCTAGTTCACTTATTCTTTCTTCTGCCTCTTCAAATCTGCTGTTGTTGTCTTTACTATATTTTTAATTTGATCACAGAATCTTTAATCTCTGTAATATCTGCTCTTTTTCTATTCATTCTTCCAAATTCCTCTTTATGCTCTTCTAGTGTCTTTTTTATTTCCTTTATGTCATTAGCCATTCCATTTACTTTATTTAGTAGAAGTATATGAACATTTTCAATAAGTTGTTGCAACATCTGTGTCTCCTCTGGTGTTTTAATTTGGTTGTTAGGCTGGGCTATAACTTTCTGCATTGTGACATACTTAACGATCTTCTGTTGTTTTCGTCGTATATAAATATCTTGATTGATTTACTTTGGAAGTTGATTTTCTTCAGTACTCTAAAGCCTTGTGTTTGCAGGATGGATATATAGCAGGATGCAGGGTATGGGGCAAGGCACAACAGTGCAGTGATGCGTTTCAGTGCAGGTATAAACACAGTTTGGGAATGCTACACTGGTGCCTAATGTGGGTACCCAGCAGCAAGGGAGGATATAGCTGTGTGGGTGCACGGGTCCAGAGGTCATGGCCCTAGTGTGTGCTGCTCTAGAGCACGGGGCCCTTTGTGCATATGTGCAGAGCTATGGCAGTGGGTCAGTGTTATGCCTACATGGGCTGGGGGTGGATATGACCCAGCTGTGTATGTCAGCACTTTCCCAGAGCTAGGGGCCGTGACTAGGGGCCTTGCACATGCATGGGTCTAGGAGTGCCATAAACTGATGTATCCATGCACAGAGCTCAGGACGCAGGGTGGGACTGTGCAACTGTAAGAGCTAGGGATGGCTGGAGCCTGGGTATGGAGGTAAGCACCTGCAGCCTTTATGTGCTGGCAACAGCCTGCAGGGAGCAGGGAGGGGGGAGTAGTTGGGTTGAGGTGGGTAGGTGGTAGTAGGTGGATTGAGCTGCAGTTGGGGTGGTGGTGTGGGGCAGGTACACATGCAAGGAGTTGGCAGTGCAGGGACGTTTGGAGGATGGGGAGTGGGGTCGATTGATGGCACTCTGGTGGGTGGGGTGTGGGTGAGTTGTGGGTTGTGGGCTGCACTGGAGAAAGTAGCACATTCAAGAAATGTGGCTTGGCTTACTTCCTAGTCTCCATCTCTTCATCTGTGCACTCCTGAGGGCTCTGTGCTTCCACGTTAGGCTATTTGCCTAACCAGCCAGAGGGTCTCCATTTCTCTACTTCTCAGTTCTTCAGCTTTTACAACCAGGACTTCCCTATGTGGTACAGAAGACTCTTCCAGGTTACTTACACTCTGGAATAGCTGCTGTCTCAGTCATCCTCTCGTTCCTTCTCTAACTTCTCCTTGGAACAGGACTGAACTCAATCTATCCTATTCGCCGTCTTCCTGGAACCTCGGATCTCTTTGTAATTTAATTGGTCCTGATCCAATTATTTTTGCTTTATCAGTGCAATTTTTAACACCTTCAGTGTCAGGAACAGTGCCAAGATCTTTATCAAGAGTAGTCATCAAATATAATGAAGAATGCAAAGATATATACATATCAATTATGAATAAGGTTCATTTTGAAATCTCAAGAAATAGTCCCTCTGGCAGGCATTTAATATTGCAATTTCATTTGCAAAGTAAGTATCTCTTTATTAAATTTGCAGGGGTGGTATCACAGAGCAGGAAGTAATGTTTTTCAGTGAAGGGTTCTAGGGTTGCAGTTAAGGCATGGGACATAGGGAAAATTGGTTGATTATTTGAAATAACTACCACTTCTATGGATTGTTTGCTCAATGGAAGAGATTGCTTAAAGTTGAAATGATTTAATGTAGGAAGAGTAGCAACTGTATATACCAGGAATTAATGAGGATGATCATTTATATTTCTAGTTAATTTATCTTGACTATTCAAGGCTGAGGCAGGATATTGAGCACTATTTCTTTGCTCAGACCATGTCCATCGATTTGAATGGAGGGATTTTTCTTTTGCCTTAATTTTTCCTTTGTAATATGGGATAATCTTTTTTTTCCCAATGTCCCTTCTATTTACAATATCTACAACCATCATTTTCAGTAGGTGGTACAATAGGGAAGTGGGTCAACTACCTGTTTAATCAGCAGGATCACAAGGTTATTTTGGATTCTATTCTATTTGTATTCTAAGCGCTTTCAAAATATTCTGCCAGGTGTTGTAGTTCAGATAAAGGAGCTATTTTTCAATTCAAATTTTTGTTTTTGGATTACGTCATCAATTTAGGGTTTAACTCCGTTGACAAAATGAAATGAAAGGACTATCATTAATCAGCATCTTCTTCAATTCCTGAATGCTGTTGGAAGGTATTTTCTAATCTATCCCCAAATTGCCTATAATTTCATATTTTCTATGTTGCATGACTACATTATGGTCGTGTGAGTGTGTGTGTGTGTGTGCATTTAATATGAAATATAGAATATACAAAAAAGCAATAAATTTCATAGTATATTATAACAAATAGTTATAGAACAGATTTCAGAGTTTGGTTTGGTTACTGTTCCACAATTTTATGTTTTTCCTTCTAGCTACTCCAAAACACTGGAGACTAAAAGAAATATCCATATAATGATTCAGCAGTCCTACTCATTTGTTAAATCCTGTCTTCTCTGTTATAACTCCTCCTTCTCCTTTGATCTTCCTCCCAATCATTACGGGCATTTGGGCTCTGCCCTTCCTAATATTTTCACATTGGAAAGCGGTGTCAATAATTTGGCACAGGTGAATGGAGCAAGTTGATATTCTTGGAAAGTCTGGCCCCTCTGGATTTCAGGACTTATCTCGCCTAGGAACCCACCTTAAAGTTGTAGGTTTCCAGAAAGTAATCTTAGTATGTGAAACCTTTGTAGAATCTCAGATAGAGTCCTAGGTGTTCCTTAGAATTAACAGGAATCATTTGGGTTAGGGTTTGGCACACCATGGCAATTAGCAGTATCTAGCTAAAGCTTGCATAGGAGTAGCCTCCAGAATAGCCTTTCGATTCTATTTGAACTCCCTAAGCCACTGGTACCTTATTTTGTTATATTTCTTTTCCTTCTTTTGGTCAGGGAGGGGTTACAGATCCCATGATGCCAGGACCAGGATCGTCCCCAGGAGTCATGTCTCACATTGCCAGGAAGACTTTCACCCCTGGATGTCATGCCCCATGTAGGGGGAAGGGTAATAACTCTCCCTGCAGGATTGGGCTTAGAGAGAGAAGCCACATCTGAGCAACAAAAGAGATTTTCTGGGAGTGACTCTTAGGCATAATTATAGGTAGGTTTAGATTCTCTGCTGCAGAAATAAACTTCACAAAGTAAGCCTCAAGATCAAGAGCTTAGTCTATTGACTTTGGGTCCCTAATATTTGATACAGTATCAGAGGTTTCTCCTGGGGTAAAGCATAATAGTTCCATATTTTTTCTCCTGTCCCTCAAGAGACTTTGTCAATACTTTTTAATTAACTATCCAACATACTCTGAGATATAGCTGGGTATTATCTTCAGCTATACAGAATTATAAGCCCTCATTCCCATTCTGGGCTCCATGTTTTGGGTTGTTTAAATGAGCTGTCCAGACAGGGTAAGTTAGATTATATGCTACAGAAAATTTAGGTTTTGGACAAAATAAACCCCTCTTCCTTTGGTCTCATACAGTAGGTGAAGTTCTAAAATACAGGTAATGTCATCCTTACCCTGATTCACCTTAATCCCAACATAACCAGCTTTGTTCTCATCCCTAATTGAAGCCTGATCTCTTTTTTGGTTTCTTTATGGTTGTTGTATGTAGCAATGTTGACTTTCAGAGCTGCAGAACTATCTTAAGTGTCATATAGGAAGCCAAAGTTCCAGGGAGATATCAGGTTATACACATATAGCACAGCATCTAAAAAATCCACAAATAACATTAACAGCTCTAGACTAAATGTGACTGCTAAAAGAGCTTACAATCTAAGTCCAAATTTTCTTATACGTGTTTTCTAAAAGAGACCATACAATATTTGTTCTTTTGTTTCTGGCTTATTTTGCACCACATAATGTCCCCAAGGTTTTTTACCTTTTGTAGCTGTACAATATTTCATCATATATATACATCACAGTTTGCCTTTCTACTTCAGCCACCTCCATTCATTAGGCATCATGTGTAATGTCCAAAGTCAACAATCCATGTCTCACATTATCCGCACTTAGTTATACAATCAACACTCTCATTTTTAGAGAATTTTCATTGCTCCAAAGAGAAAAATAACCAATAGACATACTCTCATCACATATAAAGTCAAAACCTACCATTAATGCTCTTCTTTCCTCCTCAATTATTTATGGTTGGTATTGCCATGGTACTTTTCATGTCTTCCTGTTAAATACAGACCATAGCATGCAATGGTCCCCAAGTACCCCTCTATTATTGAGTCTTTGTACAAAAATCATACTTTTGAAGTAGTTCATGCAATAACTTATATTTTTAGTGTTAATTGGTGGACTACATGGCTTTATACAACCCCTTTCAGTCAGGTTCACCTTCAATATGACAATATTATTTATAGACCCACTAATGGACTGCCTCACTTTCCTTAACCTCATTAGCTATCTCTTAACCCATCTCTAGCTTCTGTGTATCTCTAAGTCCCCAATATCCTATATTATAAGCCTCTGAGTCTACCTTTACCAAGGTCATAATAGCAAAATCATACAGTATCTGTCTTTTTGTGCCTGGTATATTTCACTCAGCATTATGTCCTCAGGTTTCATCCATGTTATCATATGCTTCAGATGGTCCAATGTATTTTTATTAGAAATGTTTGACTGTGACTTTTAGAGGACTTTGCACTTTTTAGGCATTTTTGACCCTCATATTTATTGTAGGAAAATGTTACCCTATGGGTCCCTTTTTGGGTCAGTCCAATCAGTTTCTTCCATGCAGGATTTAGCATCTAAGGTTCTAACCATCATGTATACAGACTGATATAGGTCAGGTAACCTTCATCCATCTGTATCCAAAAGAATTCTAAATTCTTCTATGAACACTTACTGGTTTTATCTGGATTCAGGGAAATCTTTGATTATAGCTCTTAACCCATCCTAAGGTTTAAATTCTACAGTTGCTTCCTTATCTGGTCAAGGGAAGCAGTGAATCATTAGAGGCAACTGGTATTTGGGGAATTATGGAAGTTGTTGAGAAAAGGTAGGGGATTTGGACAAGGGGAAGAGAAGGGAGTAGTCAGTGGAGGCATAGAAGGATAAAGATCAGAAGGATAGGAGATGAGATAAAGTTGTATAAGGGGAGGCAATTACAGGAGAAGGATAGGGCATATTTACTATGAAACGAGTCTTGCTTCTTGTTGCTTAAGTTTCTAAAATTGTTCATTAGTTTTAGCCAAATGATCTTTCAGTGAAGCAATATTTGATTCAGGATTTCATTTGGAGGCCTCTGTGAACCAATAAAAAAATACTGTCCACTGGGCCTGGGACATCTTATTCATTTTTTTTTCTAAAGGGCCTCTCAAAAGAACAACTTAAGTCAATTTGTTCTTAACAAATTGTTAAGTCAAATGTCCCCCTAATGTGATTATTGATGGCCCATATCATACCTGGTGAAGCTATGTAATTTAGAGAGACACAAGAATTAGGATTATAGTAAAAGTATGTATAGTATGAGTTTCAGGATTTAGACTTGGAAGAGTCTGACAATGGTCAGTAAAAATGTAATGTTCATCACCTCATGTCTCAGGTCCCCAATCTCTAGCAGGGGAGCTAGAAAGCTTTAAAATAGACTAAAAGGAAGACTTTACATATGTTCTGAATGGAGGTTATTGGCCTGGGGAAGTTGTAAGTGGGCATATTTTGACAAATTTTCCCAAGGGAATTCAATGGAAAAAAAATGAAATTTCAAAAATTGATGCTGGAGCAATTGGATATCCATAAGGAAATAAGCAAATCAACCATTGGTAATGGTAATCAACCATTACCTCATACAATACAAAATAATAAATTTGAAATGATTGCAGGACTAAATGTAAGTGTGCCTCTACACACAAACCCAACAATCTGTGCCTTCCCTTTCTCCCAACAGTTGGAAAAGCAGAGAGAATGTTTTCTCTGTGTCAAAGCCAAAGTCTCAGGACAATGAATTGAGGTGGAAGGAAAACTTCATCCAGTTTAACTGGTGACCCACAGAAAAGTTTGCCCAAATCTATGCCAATTCTTTGTAAGAAGAACAAATTTACTGGTCTATAAGAACAATTTGAACAGCAGGTTTATAGAGCTTATGGCTGTTTTCTACCATTTGATTCTCCTTCTTATGACAAGCACCACTTTGAGATACACAACACAAACAATAATACAAAAGGCAGCAAAAAGGATGAGAAGGAATGACCTGATTCCACCAAGGATATGAAATAAATGGAAAACATTAACAAAATCTGAGTACCAAATTAAGATTAAACAGCCAAGGTGCTCAATGCAAAACCCACAAAGTTGAAACCAAGTGCTGATTTACTATGTTAGCCTGGACTCAACAAACCATACTCAGCAAGGCACAAGAGGTCTCCACACCTAATCAACAGCTAGGGTCCACTGTGACAGGTAGAGCAGTCCATATCCCAGTGGGACCTCCAGGAAAACTGGAAATAAATGAAGTCTGTCCAGCTAAGAACAAGTAAAGCCTATTACTCAGAACCTGCTATAGCAAGGGAGTCAGGACCACCACTTGCATTTAGCAGAGACTCAAAGGCAGGCAGGAGAGGTGGAAAGCTTTATAGTAGACTAAAAGGAAGGCTTCACATATGTTCTGAATGGAGGTTATTGGCCTGAGGAAGCTGGAAGTGGGCATATTTTTGACAAATTTTCCCAAGGGAATTCAATGGAAAAATGATGAAATTTCAAAAATTCATGCTGGAGCAATTGGATATCTGTAAGGAAAAAAGTAAATCAACCATTACCTCATACAATACAAAATAATAAATTTGAAATGATTGTAGGACTAAATGTAAAACCTAAAACCACAGAACTTCTAAAACAAGTACTGAAATAAACGTGTACAACCTTTAGTTAGGTAAATATTTCTTAGCTAAGAAAGCATAAAACACACAATTTATAAAAGGGGAAAGTAGAAACTATGAAAAGCAGAAACTTCTGTTCTTTAAAATTAATCATTAAGAAAACTAAAAGTTAAAGCACAGACTGAGAGGATATGTTCTATCAGGCAAAAGGCTTATAACAAGAACATACAAAGAACTCTTATATTTGGATAAGACAAACAACCCAATAATAAATGGGAAAAGTATTTGAACAACTTCTTCCAAAAAGAAGATATATGAATGGCCAATAAACACATTAAAGGAAGTGTGATATCATTTGTCATCAAGGGACTGTAAGTTAAAATCAAAATGAGATCTCACTATATAGCATTACAATAGCTAAAATTAAAAGCATGACAATACCAAGTGTTAGAAAGAATTTGGAGTAAATGGAATTCTCATTATTCAGCTGGCAGGAATATAAAATGGTACAAGAGTTTAGAAAATCAGTTTGATAGTCTCGTAAAAAGTTAAACAT
This sequence comes from Tamandua tetradactyla, assembly GCF_023851605.1. Taxonomy (NCBI): domain Eukaryota; kingdom Metazoa; phylum Chordata; class Mammalia; order Pilosa; family Myrmecophagidae; genus Tamandua; species Tamandua tetradactyla. Next base: position 36,610,359 of record NC_135346.1, on the reverse strand, counting down.
AAACCTACTATACAATCCAGCCATTCTAATCTTAATTATTTACCTAAATGTACATAAATGTTCATGGCCACTTTATCTGTAATTGTTAAAAAACTGGAAACAACTAAAATGTCTATTAATAGGTAAATGGATAAACAAAATGTGACATTCCTATACAATGGAATATTTCTCAACAATAAAAGTGACAAACTATTAATATAGATAACAATATGAAGGAATCTCAAATTCACTATTGTGTAGAAAAGAATACAGATAAAGTGTGCATTTTTATAAAATTCCATTTATATATACCATTCTAGCTGGAAAAAGCAGATCAGGGGTTGCTATGGATGGGCATGGAAAAATAGTAAATAAACGTTTGAGAGTAATAGAAATGGTCAATACCTTGATATTTGGTGGCTATGGTGTACATAGATGTCAAAATTTTTCAAATTATACATTATAAATATGTGAAGTTTCTTGTATGAACTTATACCTAAATAAAGTTTTAAAAACATGAAAAATCATTTAGGAGATACACATAGAACCTTACATTCCCTAAATAGGAAACATCTGTGCTTTTTTATATACAAGAGAATATTTCCAAATATCAAAATTGTGCTTACTGTAAGGAAAATCTTTAAAATTCCAAAATAAGTATATAATTATATAAAACCCATATATTTCATAGGCTATGTACTGATATACAACATTACGAAAAATTAAAAGAAATTACAGAGGAAATTATGCAAAGATGATAGAGTAGGGGACTGCAGGACACAGTCCCCCTCCAAAAGTAACTAGTGGACAGGTAGAAACTGTCTGAAACAACAGTTCTGGGGCTCCAGTGGGCAGGGGAGCACTTTACAGCATACAGGAAAGAAAAGGATAGTGAGACCGAGAAGCTGTGGCAAAAAATTGTGAGTGAATTGTGCCTCAGCAGTGGCCAGTGCCCACCCCTCACTGTTGAGGCAAGGAGCCACAGTTGGGTATGTGGCCAGCTGCTAAGGATGGAGAGAGACATGGGGGCCGTCCTCCCTGAGAAAGGGTGGTGGGGAACAGCCAAGTGCTGAGTGTGGTTTCTGCACAGCCAGTTGGGAGCAATGGATTCTGGCTATGAATCACAGTTCTAGCCTGTCCCATACAGAGTACCTCATGGAGATTGTTTGCACATTACATCCATCAGAGGTGGAGTCTACACAGGTTGAAAAGACCATTTCCTCTTTATGGCTGTGGGGAACAGTCAGATGAAGAGAGCTATCTGCTTACAGGCCAGGAAAGCATGGCTTCAGAGAGCTGACTAAAAAGGCCTTTTGGTGTCTTTCCTGACCCTCTCCCCACGGCCCTTTGGAACAGGTCTCCATACCCTTCCCAGGCCCCTGGCCCTGTTTTATATCAGTTAAACACAGGTAATTATGTAGACATAGAATGAGTTGAACCAAGCGTCAAAGAAAAGCCTTAGCTCAAAGCCAATCAACAATTAAACCCTGGGCAAGAGCAGGAAACCGACCATCAGAATAAACTTATCTGGATAATCAGATGCCTAGACATCAGCAAGTACTGCCTTTACAGTAATAATATTGAATACCAGCAGATTAACTCCTAATCAAAAGATACAGATTGGCAAATTGAATAAAAAAATGTGGTCCATCTATATGCTGTCTACTAGAGACTCACCTAAGACCCAAGGACACAAATAGGTTAAAAGTGAAAGGTGAAGAAAATATTCCATGCAAACAGTAACCAAAAGAGTGCTGGAGTAACTCTACTAATATCTGAAGATATAGATTTGAAATGCAAAATTGTTACAAATTTTTTTTGGAGTGGGGGGAGGGTACATGAGATGAGAATCTCACCTGCCACAATTCTACCAATGAACTACCCTTGCACTGCAACAGTAATATTTTAATATTTTTAAATATAAATAGATCTATAGAGAAAGATTTAGATTAGTGGTTGTGTAGGCTAGGGAACCATGTCACTCTACCCTCAGTACCCCCCAAAAAACATGTTCTTTCTACATGCAAAATACATTAATTTCATTGCAATATCCCAAAAGCCTTAAGTCCTTTCAGAAACAATGCTTAGTACTAAGTCTCATCAAAATTGCCTATGGGTATGACTTGTCCTGGGGCACAATTTACCTCTGTCTATGGAACTCTGAAGCCTAAAGAACAAGTTATCTGTTTCCAATACACAGTGAAGGGACTGGCATAACATAAACTTTTCCAATCCAGAAGGGAGAAATTGGATGGAAAGCAGGAGTCACACTTCCCAAACAATTACAAAACCCTGAAATGGGGTCTAAGGGCACACTGTCTGGATAGGGCCAGAAGTTTCCAAACCATCAATTTCTGGTTACTTTGTTTTCAAAGTTCATTTTTCAGCTTATCCCTTTCTTTTTGCATTTTGCTATAAGCTACAAAGAGAAACCAGGCTTTACTTTCCACATTTAGCTTGGAAATCTTCTCAGCTATGTTGGTTAGCTGATGGCTGGGGGTAAGCAGCCGTACTGAGTCAAGCACACAACACACAGTCACGAAGAAACCACTCAGGAGACAGCCCTCAGGGGTGAGCGGAAGGCATCCGCTTTATTGAGGAAGTGCACAGGCTTATATAGGCTGGGAGCATGCAGGAACACGTGTTGGGCTGGAATTGGTCACCGCTGTTGCTAGGGTGCAGGGCAGATTTCTGGGATTGGTCACCGTTGTTGCTGCAGTGGAGGGCAGATTTAAGGTTAGCGCTTTTGGGCGAACCACCGCCAGTTCCGGGAAGAAAGCCGGTCGCGGGTTAGGCCATTTTGTGTTGCCTTGCATCAGCCACGGCAGCCATGTTGGCAAGAAATTATGACATCTCCATCAAGCTAAATATCCAAGTTCATTGCCTTCAAGTCCTGCCTTCCTGATGATATCAGAGCTCGATTTTACCAATTTCTCTGCCACTTTAAAACAAGGAACACCTTTCCTCCAGTTTCTAATAAAACAGTCATCACCTCCTAAGACCTCATTGGAAGCACCTTTGGCATCCATATTTCTACCAACAATCTTCTTCAAAGCAAGCTAGACCTTCTCTATCAAGCACCTCACAATTCTTCAATCCTCTAGCATTACCCAAATCCAAAGCCGTTTTGACATGTATTTGGTTTTTGCAATAGCAGCACACTACTCCAATTCCAAAATCTGCTTTATTTTCCTGGGCTACTCAGGCAAATACCATGAAATGGTTCAGGTTCAACAATGGGAATTTATTTGCTTACCTTTTTGAGGCTAAAAGAAAGTCCAAATCAACATATCATCAAGGCGAGCTTTCTTCCTAAGGACTATGTCATCCTGGGGTTGACTGCCAGCGATTTTCGTTCCTTACCATTTGGTCCTTACATTCTTAATTCCTGTGGCTTTCTCTCTCTCTTTCTGAATTTCATTCTGCTTAAGACCCATTCTGAATGAGGTAGGCCACACTTTAATTGAAGTAACTTCATCAAAAATTCCTACTTATAATGGGCTTACCCCCAAAGGAATGAATTAGGTTTAAGAACATGTTTTCTGGGGGTATATACAGTGTTAAACTACCAAAGACCTAAAGATACATTTTAGAATATATGAGAGTATAATATATCATAAAATGATATTTCATTTCAGAGTAGGAAAGATAGACTTTTAAAATGGCCTTGGCTCAATTGGCCATCTATCAGGATGAAACCTAAATTAGGAAAATATGATGTAAATTAGGAACCTCCTCAATTTGCATCATATACAAATATAAAATAAAGATGGAAGAGAAAAAAATAGAACAGTAGAAATCCTGCAAGAGAAATTAAATGACTTCATGTGTATTTTCATGGTAAAGCAGGCTGCCCAATCCAAGACATGAAAATAAGGTGATTTAAAACCATAGCAAGATCATACAATATTTTCCTTTTTGTGTCTGGCTTATTTTATGCTACTTGATATCTTCAAGTTTCATCCACATTGTAGATTATAGACATATAGTAGATTAGAGGTTACCAGGGGCTGGGGAACAAGGGAAAGTATGAATTATTGTTTACAAGATACAGAGTTTCTCTTTGGGCTAATGGAAAAGTTGGGGTAATGGATATATGTGATGGTAGCACAATATTATGAGTGTATTTAATACCACTGAATTGTATACTTGAAGTAGTTAAAATGAGATATCTCGAGTGGTATATATGCATGTTCAATAAAAATTTTTAAAAAATAAAACATAGCCATATAAAAATTCAAGCATTTATAGCAAAAGGTACCATTAACAAATTCCAGTGTAGAGAACTGAATGTTAGTTCACATACACACAAATATATATCTTCTAAATTGACAAGAGAAAAACAAGCAAAAATTATGGAAGGAATTCACAGAATGATAACTCCAAGTAGCCAATACAATATAGAAAAGCGTATAAAATCAAAAGCAGTCTGGAAAATGTGAAATAATCCAACAATGTTATGGTTTTATAAACATCAGACTGGTAAAAGACAAATAACAACTATTGCATGAGGTGGGGGATGGGGGGGAGAAGGAAGGAAAAGGTTATTCTTGTACATTGGCTGGTAGAGAAATATAAATTGCTACTGACTTTTTGGAACGCATTCTGGCAAAAGTTATTAAAATTTTAAATATAGATATATATATTAATATATATATATATGTCCTGACTCACAAATTCCACTCCTGAGAATTTCTTTCATTAAAATAAAAGTTCCAGTATATAAGGAGACATTATATATCTATACCTATATCTATCTACCTGCCTATGTATCTATTTATGTATAAATCTAGAGAGAGAGAATTAATGCAACACTGTTTGAAGTAGAAAAAACAAGACAACACAAGCACTGAAAACAAACTTAATATCCATCAATTAGGGAAAGAAAGACTATTACATTATAATAATGCCCACCATTGAATATCATGCTTCCATAGTAAATAATTAATAGAACTTCAGCAGCTGACTTGAAAACTTTCAACAAGATTTCATTAAGTGTAAAAATCAAGATACAGAAAGGTGTATCAGTTAAGAATATATCTATACGTAAAGAAGAGAATCCCTGATTATCATGGCTCAAACAAATAGGGACTTATTTTAGAAATACAGAGGTCAGCAGTGGTTGGCATTGACTCAGTTTTCAAAATACTATCATACACCCAGACTCTTATATTTCTATCTTGCCACCATTAATATTCCGTTTTTGTCCTCACCCTTGTCACATCATGATCCAAAGATGGCTATTGTCATTTTAGGTATTGTTTCTACTTTCCAAGAAAGATAAAGGGAAAGGGGACAAAAAGTAGAAAAGCTCAATTTATTCCCTTTAATAGGAAAGGAAACTTCCTCAGAAACCATTGCAACCAACATCTCTTTGGCTGTAGTTAAACAGCACTGGGACACTTGCCTACCTATTGCCAGCAGTGAGGACACCTGCTATGAATTCAAGATTTAAACTTTCAAGCCTCTATTAGTAGCAGAAGGCTCAGGAAAAAGAGTGTGCCCATTTACAAATACTATAAAGATATATTATATTTGGATAATATAATCTAATTTTTATAACCAAATAGCAAAAATTCTACATGTATGTGCACATCATTTGTTTATTACACTTGGAGAAAAATATGCATGTACACCTAGCAGGCTTTAAATGATTTCCTCAAGACAAGTAATATGAATGGAGAAGGCATGAAGAGGAAGAGGAGAGAGCCTAAAGAGATCATCAACTATGATGTGATCATACATATGCATTAAGTAAAATAATGTATATATAAATAATTTTTAAATGTTCCCAAGTGAGAGAAAGATCAAAGGTAATGGTAGAGTTATGCAGAGAAGGTAGGGTTTAACAAATGAGTATGACTGTTGAATCATTATATTGATATTTCTTTTAGTCTCCAGTATCTTTGAGCAGCTAGAAGCAAAAACCTAAAGTTGTGGAATTGTAACCCTTACCAAACTCTGAAATCTGTTCTACAACTAATGATTGCGATATGCTTTGAATTTATTGCTTTTTTGTATATATGTTATTTTTCACAAAAAATTTTTTAAAAAATCTAAATGTTCCCAATTGAGCATTACATTAGCATCATTTTTTCATACAGTTACTATCATTTTTATTTGTTAAAAGAGAGGTGTGTTTTGTGCCTAGGAAATAATACCCAATATTCATTGAGCTCTTATTTTGAATTATACACACATAGATGAATGGCACACATCTTTTAATCCTCTCAACAATGCTATGAGATAAGTTTCTAGTGTTATCCCCACTTTACATATGAGTAAACTAAGACTTGGAAGAGTACAGCGGCTTGACCAAGATCACCCAAAAGTTGAATGAAAGGACACACATCACATTACTGTGCTTATTCCTGGAGGAGGTATTAGAGCAGGGTAGGGGAGAGTGGAATAGAAGGCTTGCACTTTTCCTTTTACCTCAGAACATTTTTAAGATGAATTTGTATTTGCAAAACGAGTTGAGTTGCTTTTTTTATTTGACCTACATTTAACCACAGAAATGCAGCAATTTTGTTTCCCTTCTCTCTGCTCTTTCGTAGCTAAATTAATTTCCCCACTCATTGCTCTATATCATTTTTATTTTAGTTTTATTGCTAACTAACATTGTTCAGTCTTCTCTTTCTTTATTTCTCATCTTCAAAGTAAGACAAATTGTACCCCTCTGGAAAAAAAAAACCCTAGGGAAAGGAGAAGAAACCAAGCTCTCTTGTCAAGCTTACAGAGGATTACAGATGTCAGAGAAATGCATTTTGATGTGTAACATATCTGAATGCAAAACTTCTAGGGAATTAGACCAGCAAGCATTATTTGAAAAGACAATAAGGCAATATATCTGGAGTCCCATCAGACAGAATTTATATATTCTCATATATGGTAAGAAGGAAAAGAAACAAGGTAGAGAACATGGACACCTTCAAAGTCTCTGTATTAAACAGGGATTGGAATGTTGCACTCCAGTGTCAAATCCCACAGTAGTCTGGAGGAAAATTCTGACACGGAGAGAGAAAATCTTTTTAACCTCTTAAGTCACTAGATCCCTGCCTCTGCTTAGCTCCTGACTTTGAGCATGTTCCAAGCTGTAGTTGGAAATAGTGCTAGGGTGTGGATTAAGCACAGTTGAGTTTTTACACTTAAACCTTGAGCATTAACTGCTCAGCAAAGCAAGGTTTTCCCATTACAGCTACCATACTTGCAAGTCCAAACTATTAATAAGGTCCCAAGTTTAACATATCTGTAAGAAATATGCATTCTTCTTGGCCATAAAATTAAGGGTACATCTTAAAGTACAATCAGAAGTCTAGGAAAACAGCCAAGTTGAGACTGACTTAGCTAGACAAATATCTTTCACACATTTCTGAACTTAAGAATAAAAGTTTTCCCAATACCAACTTGTCAAATATACTAACCATGAAATATGCAAGGGAAGGAAGATATATCCATTAAATGCACCCATTTTCTAAAAAGACCCCCTTTCCACACACACACTCACATATACACAAATATCTTCCATTGTATGGGAAAACAATTTCTATGAAGCATTTTCAAAAAGTCTGATCATCTGATCATTTAACATCAACCCATTTTTAAAATTTTTATTGTAATAAATGTATAGAGGCATTCTTATCCATAGTGGGCTCAAATTCAGAAATCTTGTCATACTTTATAATTTGTTCCAAGATGCTGATTGAAGTTTAACCCTGGGTTGCAAAAGCTAGTATCTCTCTCTCTTATTTTTTTTTTTTTTACAGCTTTTGTCTGGAAATTAACCCAAATTCTCAAAAGACAATGGAAAGTAACTCTACCATAAAAAGGGAGGAAGTACTGTTGCATGTTACAACATGGCTAAAAACATTATGTTAAGTAAAACATAATGGCTTGAAAACATTATGTTAAGTAAAATGAACCAATCTCAAAAGGCCACATATTATATGATGCCTTTTATAGAATCATAAAAGGACTATCAATTCCTTTTATAAGAAATTCTCAGAATTGGAAAATCCATAGGGACAGAAAGTCGATTAGCGGGTTACCTAGGGCTGGAAAAATGAGCTGGGGGAGGGGCAGGAAGTGATGGCTACTAGGCGCAGGGTTACTTTTCAGGGTGATAAAAATGTTACAAAACTGATGGTGGTGATGGTTGTACCACTATGTGAATATGCTAAAAACCACGGAATTGTGCTGTTTAAACGGGTAAATTGTACAATGTGTGAATTACATCTCAATATACTAATATTAACAAAGTGTTAGTAATATATTATTAATATATTAATATAATAATATTAGCACCTCAATGTGTTATTTTTTTAAAAGATCATGGAAAGGGAGACATAGACAAGGGGAAGCACTCCATGAAAGGATTACTAAAAATAATCTAAAATAATATTTCACTATTATAAAGGGAATTCCACCAGGATTCTCTTAGGAGATAATATTGTTTCTCTGTTGTTACTAAAACACTCCTGGGAATGAGTTTCCACAGTTAAGTTGCCCTCCGAGTGGTTTTGCTATATAGTCAGGGAAGAGAAGGGGTTGAACAAGGTGAGAAGACAATTGACTAGAGTGAGACAGATGCGTGTAATAAGCATGTGCTGAGAATGAAGGAGGAAGAGAATGGAGGAAATAGGAACATAAAATGGCAATCCTTGGCATCCACTGTGTGTCAGTCACAATGCCAAGTGCTTTCACTGTAACCTCCCTTGGATGCTTTTATTCTTTCTATTTTGAAGAAGAGAAACTTGGACCTGAGAGAGGGACGTGCCATTGGCCACAGAGCTTGCAAGTGACAGAGCCATAAATGAAACATCAGTCTGTCTGATCCTGAAGTCCTTCACTGTAATCACATGGAAAAAAAAGGTGCTGCTTATAGAGAGATAAACCAGGAGAAATAAGATGCATTAAATGATGCCTATTAGCCATCACTTCCTGCCCCTCCCCCAGTTCATTTTTCCAGCCCTAGGCAACCCACTAATCGACTTTCTGTCCCTATGGATTTTCCAATTCTGAGAATTTCTTATAAAAGGAATTGATAGTCCTTTTATGATTCTATAAAAGGAATCATATAACATGTGGCCTCTTGAGATTGGTTTATTTTACTTAACATAATGTGTTTGAAAAAGGGAAGAGGGGAGAAGTGAAGAAGAAGAAATAAAGCAGGGAAGAGTACAAGAAAGGGAGAGAGAAAAAAAGGGCTCACTTGTATGGCCCTAGGAAATCACCCAGTGGTTATGGGGACTCTGTTTTGGTTTTTCAAGCTGCATCTCCCTGGTTGCATTCCTCAGCCATCAAACTATTTCTTACCATATACCTATCTGTACAATATATATATATATATATTTTTTTTTTCTCTATCCCTGCAGAAATTCAAAATCTTTGTGAATGAGTAAAACAGTGAGAAGGAGTCAAGCTGTGAGATTCAAGGTCCACAATATTCAAAATGTCTCTAGTTTGAACTGATTTTGAGTCATTGCTGATTAATCTTTACTGGGGATCTTTCTCTGGAAACTAGATCAAAGTCTGTACAACATGACCACATCTGGCTTCAATTCCATTATGACCCACTCCCCTCTGTTAATTCTTCCTGAAATAAGGCACAGCAACTATTCCCTGCCTATTAAATACTCAGCATCCCATCAGAAAAGTAACAGAGAAATCATGTCCGTAGGATCAAGCAACATAAAATCTCTGAGTCTAAGATTTTGTGTAGCATAGTATTTATATCAGTTGAGGTTTGTTTTGCTTGTTTGTTTGTTTTGTTTTCAAGCAACATAAATTGGCTCTAGCTAATTTAAGCAAAACAGCTTTATTGGCAGGATATGGGATCACTCAAAGAATTAAAGAAACTGCCAAAGAGCTTAGAAACAAAACAAAACAGGAAATAGGGATCCAAGCAGTAGGAATTGATCAACAATCGGGGTGTTTTCACTGTAAACAATCACTCCAGTCGACTTTTCACCCTTGCATCACTGAACTCCATATTCAATGTCCCAAGAATATTAAGAATCCTGTTGGCCTTCTTTGGACCAGTCTCCTACCCTTGTGTTCTAGTTTGCTAGCGGTCAGAATACAATATAACAGAAATGAAATGGCTTTTAAAAAGGGGAATTTAATGAGTTGCTAGTTTACAGTTCTAAGGCTGAGAAAATGTCCCAATTAAACAAGTCTGTAGAAATGTCCAATCAAAGGCAGGCAGGGAAAGATACCTTGGTTCAAGAAGGCCGATGAAGTTCAGGGTTTCTCTCTCAAGTGAGAAGGTACATGGTGAACACAGTCAGGGTTTCTCACTTGGCTGGAAAGGCACATGGTAAACACCGCATCATCTGCTAGCTTTCTCTCCTGGCTTCCTGTTTCATGAAACTCTCTGGGAGGCGTTTTCCTTCTTCATCTCCAAAGCACTGGTTGGTGGACTCTCTACTTCATGGTGCTTCATTCTCTCCTCTCTCTCTGAATCTCCTCTTTCTCCAAAACACTTTCTCTTTTTAATAGGATTCCAGTAAACAAATCAAGACCCACCTGAATGGGTAAAGACACGTCTCCGCCTAATCCAGCTTAACAACTGCTCCTGAATGAGTCACATTTCCAGGGAGATGATCTAATTACAGTTTCAAACATACAGTACTGAATAAGGATTATAAGAAATGGCTGCCTTTGCAAAATGGGATTAGTATTAAAACATGGCTTTCCTAGGGTACATACATCCTTTCAAATTGGCATACCTTGGATAGGGAAAGGCCTCAAAACATGATTGAGAATCCCACAAAAATCTATACCATGGCAAAAAGACAACTATCTAAAAGAAAACTAGGGCAAGCATTTCCAAAATGGGGGTGTCATGGTTAGGGACAGGTGTCAACTTGGCCAAGTTGTGGTACCTGTTCATCTGATTGGGCAAGCGCTGGCCTGTCTGTTGCAATGAGGACATTTCATAAGATTAGGTCATGATCACGTCAGCTACATCCACAGCTGATTCCATTTGTAATCAGCCAAAGGGGAGTGTCTTCTGCAATTAGTGATGCTAAATCCAATCATGGGAAGCCTTTTAAGGAGGACTCAGAGGAGACAGGTTGCATTCCTGCTTTGGCTGGTGAGCCCCTCCTGTGGAGTTCATCCAGGCCATCCATCGGAGTCCTCGGCTTCGCAGCATGCCCTGTGGATTTTGGACTCTGCATTCCTACGGTCACGTGAGACACTTTCATAAATTTTATATTTGCAAGTGTTCCCTGTTGATTCTGTTTCTCTAGAGAACCCTAACTAATACAGGGGGAAAATGAGAAATGGGTGTTAGGTTCTCATTTGCTCTTTTGCTCTCATTTTCTTGGAAAAAAAGGAGAGAGAAGGGAAGAAAGAAGAAAGTAACATTAAGAAAGAGGAGTGGATTACAGTGGCTTTCAAAAATATTCAGGACAGCCATTCTGGTTTGAAAGAATAAGCTTGTGACCCAATAAACTTCTTAAGTTTTTTTTTGAAATGTTATAATAAGAACATGTTTATTTTTGAAACTTGAAACAGCTATACGAAGTGAATCTTAATAAGTGTGGGGTACTTTGTTCTGCTGACACCTTGATATACAAATCAGGAAGAAGAGATGGAGATGGGGGATGCTTAACAGAGAGAAGAGGATTTGGGGACCAGTAAGATTCTCTTCTGAGAATGTGAAATTTGGATTAGAAAGCACATTCAGTTGACTGTAAACCCTGGACTGCTCAGCATATGTAAAGTTGAGGCTTCCATTTTGGAAAGCCATTTATGGTCTGTGTATCAAGCGGGAGAGGTGATCGGCAAAGCAAGATAGAAAAGCAGAAAAGCACAGTAGTGGGTACATATGTAGAGAGCAGTCCATGTGTTGCTAGAGAGAGAACAAGATGGATAGAACAACTGTCTTAGCACCTAATGACCTCCCAAGTCCAGTTATGTCCCTTCAGAGATGTGGTCAGATTTCTAAAATATACCCCTCATTCCTTATAATAAATCCCTCTACAATTGAGCCACATAGATTAGTTTCTGGTTTATTGCTACCAAAAAAATTTTGGTGTAAGACAAACACCCTTAGTTAACCTTGGGATCTAAGCTCATGGCCTGGCCAGTAAACCCAGCAGTGGATGCCAGCATTGTACAGGCTGGATGCCAAGATGGGACATATGACAGAAGGAAGGAGGAAACTTCAAAGCTTTATGGAAGCTCTAGCATCAGAAACTATGGGGGTAGAGCAACAAGCAGTCAAGTGGTTCCCCTAAGCTGAATTTGCCAACTGAGGAAATAATCATTATAAACAGCGATATGAAATTTGCAGTTTTGGTGGCCAACCCGTGCTAACCCCACAGCCTGTGCCGGATGAATCACGACATTCCCACCAGCTTCCCCCAGATGGCGAGTGACCAGAATGATGAGGAACTCCCTCACATTTTTCACAGCTTGAGTGGAGAGCTATTACTGTGATTAACAAGGGCGCTGGGCTCATTCCCATGATGAACTCACTGCTCTGGACACTGAGGAATTATGGCAATTAGCAATTCAGAGTGATTAAAAGTTCACTGGATAAGGCAAAACCTTGGCTGGTGGGGGAACAGTGAGGGAGCTGGGCAGGCACACCGCTTGGGGAGTGGGCTCTGACTAACAGGAGAAGCAGGGGACGGGCATCGATTGTCATTAACCTGGCTGCATCCAAGATGATCCGTGATAAGTAGCTTCCTTGACAGAGAGAAAGGGGAAGAAAGAGCAGTAGTTAATAAAAGAGCGTGGTCTTGTTTGGAATGGGATGGTGAGGGAGTAGGTTTCTTCTTGAACCGGAGGAAATAGAATTAACTTTCAAACATCTCCATTAATCCTCCTTAGGCTAGATTCAGGGATGGTTGAATCTGAGAAACATAGACATTTTAAAAAGGCATAGAAAAGACCTAGAACAGTGTTTAAAAGCTTGGCCTCTGGGATCAAATACATCAAAGTTAACCATGTTCTACCTACCAGCTATGACCTTGGGACGTTCACAAATATCTCTGTGTCTGAAAAGTGGGGATAATATCAGTAACATCACTGAGTTGCTGAAAACTTCACTTAGAAAATGCTTAGAAAGTGCTCAAAAATGTGCTTAGAATGGCACACTTGAGAAATTCAAGTATTAACAACAAAAACCAACTTAAAATCCTTTTGTCATTTGCAGAATCCAAGGGATTCACATACTTCCATGTGCCTCAATGACATCACTACCACTTGGGCACACTTATCAAATTTACAATTGATACAGTGCTAGGGAAAATATTCAATGAAATGGAAACCATGATTGAGAGTCCAAGTGTTCTCAGCTTGTTGAGATGACAATCAAATTCTAAAAGAAAGAAATGTAATTTGGGAACTTATTTTATGTCAGGCATCATACTGTGGGCAGTGGGAACAAAAAGGAGATTAAGCAGTAGTCCCTATTCCCAGTGAGCTCAAAGTCCAGTAAGAGGGAAAGACACATACAGCAAGGAAAATGTTCTCACCTCCTAATAAAAAGGCATTCCCAGGGCCATGTGCAGAGGAAGGGGTAGGAAACCCTTTCTAGGATGGGTAGGGAGGGGGAGTTTCAGGCAAAGGAACACAGTGTGCAAAGCAATGAAACATTAAACAGCATGGCAGGAAGAAAGTGGTAAGTAAAAGGAAAAAAGGATAGAGAAATATTGGCTGGGCAAGACGGTGAGAAACCTGAAGTGCCATGTTCTAAAGAGCTTAGACTTTATCTGAAGAGGACAAGGAAAAAGTCACTAATTCATTCCACAAATATTTATTAATCACCTACTCTATGCCAGGCATTTTTTAGGCACTGAGAATACATTTAATAGCAGACAGGGGTTCCTGCCTTTCTGGAACCTATGTATTTTTTTAAACTATTTTTATTGATAAACAACATACAACACATTCTTAACATACAAACATTTCATACATAATGTACAATCAATGGCTCACAATATCATCACGTAGTAATATATTCATCACCACGATCATTTTTAGAACATTTGCATCACTCCAGAAAAAGGATTAAGAAAAAAGAAACAACTCATACGTAGCATACCCCTTACCCTTCCCTCTCATTGACCACTAGTATTTCCATCTACCCAATATAGGTTAACCTTTGTTGCCCCTATTTTTTTCTATACCCCTTACCACTCCTTTCATTGATCACTAATATTTCAATCTACTCAATTTGTTTAACATTTCTTCCCCCATTATTTATTTATTTTTAATCCATGTTTTTTACTTATCTGTTCACACCGTAGATAAAAAGGAGCATCAGACACAAGGTTTTCACAATCACATAGTCACACTGCAAAAGCTATATCATTATACATTCATTTTGAAGAGACATGACTACTGGAACACAGTTCTATAGTTTCAGGCATTTCCCTCAAGCCTCTCTACTACACCATAAACTAAAAAGGGGCTATTTATATAAGCATAAGAATAACTCCAGGATAACCTCTCGGCTCCGTTCGAAATCTCTCAGCCACTGACACTTTATTTTGTCTCATTTCCTTCTTCCCTGTTTTGGTCAAGAAGTTTTTCTCAATCCCTTGATGCTGAGTCCCAGCTCATTCTAGGATTTCTGTTCCACATTTCAGGGAAGTTTACACCCCTGAGAGTCATGTCCCATGTATAGAGGGGGAGGGTAGTGAGTTTGCTTGCTGTGTTGGTTGAGAGAGAGATAGGCCACATCTGAGCAACAAAAGTGGTTCTCTGGGGTATGGTAGTTAGATTCAGGTGTCAACTTGGCCAGGTGAAGGTGCCTAAATCTATTGCTGTGGATATGAGGCAACAGCATGTGAACTTCATCTGTTGCTGATTACATCTGCAGTTGACTAGGAGGTGTGCCTGCTGCAATGAATGTTTGATTTAACTGATTGGTGCTTAAATGAGACAGCTCAAGGTAGCACAGCACAAGCAGCTCAGCATACCTCATCTCAGCACTGGCAGCTCAGCCCAGGCCTTTGGAGATGCAGAAAGGAATCACCTGGGAAAAGATGTTGGAACCCAGAGGCCTGGAGAGAAGGCCAGTGCAGATCACACTGTGCCTTTCCACATAAGAAAGAACCCCAGTTGAAAGTTAGCTGCCTTTCCTCTGAAGAACTATACATTGACTAAATAAATCCCCTTTTATTGAAAGCCAATCCGTCTCTGGTGTGTTGCATTCCAGCAGCTAGCAAACTAGAAGAGGGGGTGACATTTAGCCTAATTTTAAGTAGGCTTAGCCTATCCTTTGTGGATATAAAGGATACAGCCTTGCAGATATAGCCTTCATTGGCTATGGAAGGAAAGTGGATTTTGTTCTAAGTGCAGTGAGAAGTTTGAGAGTATTAAACAAGGATGTAGTATGCTCTGATTTGCATTTGTGGAAACCCAATCATAGGAAGCAAGAAGGAGATCAGAAAGACCATTGAGAAGCCTGATGCCAGGGTCCAGGTAAGCAATCCTGGGGTTCTGCATAAGGTACTAAGAGTAAAGTTGGTAAAAGTTCATCCTTTTATCTACTTAGAACTCGAACTCTTGAAGTATTTGAAGACTGTTATATCATTCCTAATTATATTCCGCTTTTTGCTAAGCATATCTGGATCCTTCAATTATATTCTATTAACATGGTTTCTAGACTTTTCTCCCCCTTGTCAAAATCTTCTGAAATTTTTCTAGGTTGTCAATATCCCTCTCAAAGTAAAGTTCCCAGAATTGAAGGCAATTCTACAAATGGAGTTTTACTGATTCACTGGACAATAAAACTGGCAACAGTGATCTCTGTACCCTGCTGTTTATTGAAAAATCAATTAGCCTTTTCTGTAGCTACATCACATTGTTTATTTGTATTCAGTGTCTGTAAATTATGTACTTCTCCCCCCACCCCCACTGTAGATATTCTTTGTGGTGGCATGCAAGTCTTTACATTTCTAATAATGTTACTCTGATTAGCTTTTCTTCTGCCTTTCTTTTACCACCCAAATCCAACCCATCATGAAGTCATTTTGGAAGGAAGAACCCTGTGCACATTACAAAAGCCTAAGAAAATAAGGTAGCATGTGACAAATACTAGCAGAGAAGTTCAAGCAATAGGTGTTATAAGCATCTGTCATTTTTTCATGAGCTTTAACCTGTACAAGCTAAGCCTTTCCTGGGAGTGACCTTCTCTCAGGCAGTTGTGTTTATTCTGTCAACAACTGTATCTATCTAGCAGTAAATATCTCTCTTTGGTATATCCAATTGTGCCTCTGCAGAAGAGAATGTTTCATGAAGTTATGAGTTCTCCTAATTGGAGGTGTATATGCAAGGAGTAGATTATCTCTGCTTGAGGACGTTGAAAAGAAAATTCCAATTAGTGGCAACTGCAAGGGATGTGTTCACTAGATGGCATTTATGGTCTCTTGTACCTCTGAAATTGTAGTAATTCCATGATTCTTATAGTCTTTTGCCAACAGGGCTTACAGTTGCTTATTTCTCTTAGTTCTGAGGGACGACTCTATGAAACCCATTGTGCCAGCCGTCTATTGTTGCATAACAAACCACTCCCAAAACTTAGTGACATAAGTCATATTATTATGTTCATGGATTCTGCAGGCTAGGAATTCTTACAAGAAACAATGGAGATTGTCATTATCTATTGTCCAATGTCTGAGGCCTCCATTGGGAAAATATGAATGGCTAGAGTAACTCAAATGTCTGGACATGACTCAAATGATTGGAGGCTGGAATTGTCTCAAAGCTTCTTCACTCACATATCTGGCACCTGGGCTAGGATAATTCTGAAACTGATTTCACCTGAAACTGTTGATTGGCATATCATGTGACTTCTCCATGCAGCTTAGGCTTTCTCATAATATGGAGGTCTGCAAGTAGTAAAACTCCTTAGATGGTGGTTCAGGACTCCAAGAGGTGTTTCAGTGAGCAAGGCAGAAGCTGCATGGTCTTCTGTAACCTAGCCTTATAAATAAACTAGCATCCCTTCCACTATATCCTGCTGATAAAAGATGTCATAGACATGCCTGAATTTAAGGAGAGGGAACAAACCCCATCTCTCAATGAGAATGATATCAAAGAACTTGCAGTCACATTTTAAAGTTGCCATATCCACCATAAGGTTTATTTTTCTAAATTTTAGATAATAACAACCAAGTTTTTTCTCTAAACTTCTTAACTCTTACTGAAGTAAAGGTATGTGTCCATGTAGCTTACAAACAGACACTGAGGCTCTAAGAACAACAGGAAAGAAAAGAGAGTGAAACAAAGCTTCCAGGGGACATATCAGGGATTTTCTGGAGCCAAGAGCATATGTGTCTTTTGAGTGGAACAAAGGTGACATTCTGGACACCTTCTGTTTCCTTTATAGACCTCAGTGACTCCAAGATTAAACTCTGTAGAATCTGAAACTTTGGCAGAAAAAGTCTCATTTTATTGGCTACTGATCTTTAATCCACTGAAATTTGTAGTAAAATTTGTACAAGTCTACAATTCTCTCTATGCTCTGTTTGGGCTAATTGTTTACATTGATATGTCCTCATCCTCACCTGGGGACTATAAACATGTCATTTTTCATGAGGTCCAACCTGTACAAGTGAAGCCTTGAGAGAAGAGGTGAGAGAGAGACAATTGTACTTCCCACAGAGCCCGGTCAAGTTCTACTTCAGAGCAACAAAAGAAAGGAAGGAAAGCTACCTCAGCAAGGGAATTGAAATCCTGGAGAAAGCACTCTCCTCCTTGATGAGTAGAGTACAGTTCTCTGCATCAAACACCAACTAATTGTTTCTCACTGCACATCAGCAAAGGCTCATCTGATTAAAATCATAAATCAGCCCAGTGTATCTGTGGGAAGGGTACGGAGCTGGGATGTTCTTTAAGATGTGCAACATCATCAAAAGTGGGGGCTTTGGTCAAGTCACAAGCCCTTCTCTTTACTTAGCTCAAGATACTAGATTTCTGGGTTCAGAGAGGTTGACATTTCAGTTTGCACTCCATTGAAACTGAAGGTATATTACAAATCAGTATCCCGCCTTTCACAGTAAACCCTGGAGTACTGGACTCCTGAGATTTTTGGAAATTAGAGAGCCCTGTACTCCCGGGTATCTAGAACATGCTTTGGCCTGTCCAGTGAACTAGTGCACAAGGGAACTAAGAAGCTTCCTTGGAGAAAATCCTTCTTAGTAAAAGCAATAGTCAGGTAGTCAAAATTGTCCAAGCAACTATGTTTTTGTCATGGAAGGGGAAGAATGATTATAGATATGGCTGGTTATAACAGTTACAATTTACTGAGCCCTTTATTTCATACAAAGTACTGCATTAAAATTTGATATGTATTTTATAATTCCTAATAACAACCTGAAAAGGTCAGTACTATTACTGTGTCCAGTTTACAAACAAGGTTAGTAATTTATGCAAGTTCATACAATCACCCTGTAATCAAGCCCTGCCATAAATGAGAAGAAACTTTTATTTAAAATTCTTTAAGAACCTAGGGCCACTCCTAACAGTGTAACACAAAAAGGGGGTTGTAACATTTTCCTCTACTTTGCAAGAGAACTGCACCCAATCCATCATGGATTCTAGAGCATTGGTTGGTGGCAATAGGAACAAGCAGCGTGGCATCACCCAGGTCCAGTGCCAATAGGCAGGACAGTGCCCTTGGGAGAGAAGAAATGAGAGAGGGTAGAAAGGAGAATGTGATATGGTCGCTGATCAGTCTGCTCAGTCTCCATGATGGTATTTAGTGAGCATTAACTAAGCACTGATTGTGCAAGTGATGAGCCTTTCATGTCCCTCATCTCATTTTATCCTTGTAACAATCTCATTTGACACATATAGAAACTTAGGCTCAAAGAGGTGAAGCAATCTCCCCAAATTGCAGTTTTGGAAATGGTGGAGCTACAATTTGAACCTACACAGTCTATGCCGAGAGTTGGCCCCTTGAACCACCAGTCAATACTGCATCTGCTCATGAGCATATATGAAACACCTACCAGGGCTTCTCTGGAAAATGAGGAAAGGCTGGGATGTCATAAAGGTTTGGGAAGATGATGTCTGACCTGAGTCTTTAGAGTAAGGAGAGGCTCAGATAGGGGAAGGAGTGTTGAAGATCAAGCATTGCATGTAAAAGGAGCAGTGTTTGTATGTGTGTGCGTGTGTGTGAGGCCCTGAAGGTTTCTGAGAGCCACGTTGAAAGCTCCTTAAAGTCAAGAATTGAATTTTTCTCACCATGGAAGACCTCAGTGCCACATACTGCCCCATAAAAACCGAATGAAGAGTCAAAAGAATGCAGTAGTGACAAGCATGAACTCTGCAGCTAGGATGCCAGTTTTGAGTTATGTGATCTTAAACAACTGACTTCACCTCTGTGAGCTGTGGTTTTACATTCTGCAAAATGGGAGGTGATAATAGTATCTGCCTACTAGAGTTACTGCGGAGGAAGATCAGAGATGATATGGATAAAGTGCATACACAGTCTAGCACCACCCTTGGAGTCAAAGCTCAAGAAATGGCAATAATGGTTGCTTATTATTAGGTCGCCAGTAAATCTTTGCCAAGGGAATGAATGAATGTGTGTGATCATGTCTTATTTAAACGGCAGCAAAGATTTCAGGATGACTCAAGAGTGTGAGGAACAAGTGGTAGAAGAGAAAGCTAATGTTCAACTAGACACACTCAAGTTTGCTTCTATTTTCTTATGTTCCAATAATGCTAGTGGTGATAGTGGTGAGGAGGAGGAGGAGAAGGGAGAAACTACCTTGTGTTTACATTGCAAAGTAAATTTTACAACATACCTTCATAGGCATTATTTTATCCAATCTTACAAATAGATAAATGACAAATATATGATTGTGTCTTTGTCTCCATTTTGCATGCATCGGCTGAGGACCAGAGAACATAAGTACTTATAAAAATTAATAGGTCTATAAGTGACAGAAAAACAAACAAATCCTAATTATCCTGACTTCTGGCTCTGTATTACTCCACATAGATAACAGAAGTAGCGTAGAGACTCTCAAAGAACTGCCTCAATGGCAGAGAATCAGTTTGTTGGATTTTACTACATGCCATTTACTACATTTTTAAAATAAATATCTTAAGATGTTTATGTTTGTCAGAATAGTTGATGATTTTCCTAAGTGTTTTCGTTTATTATCATAAGACATATTTCCCCTCTTGAAAAATCCATTCAAAATATCTTTATCCTTAAGATAAGCAACTTTAACTAAAAAATAATTGATTTTTTCAAAGAAAAAATTCTTAAGATCCTTTAGCTTGATAAATGGAAAGAAATTTAGATGAACATAAGTGCACTTTAGACGTACATTTGCTACCTTATTACATCTTGTTTGCAGTTGAATATGGTCATGTGTATGAGCTCTGGTCAATGGAGGACAGGCAGAAGCAATGTGACCCATAAAAATATGCCACATGAAATTGTCCCATTTTCCCTTTCAGCAGCAACATTTGATAGCTGATCTTCAAGATGGAAGAACCTGGGTCCCTAAGTACAACTTTGAAGGAAATTACTAATTGATCTGAAATGCCTATTTTGGAATTTACATGAACAAGGAATATATTTCTATTATGTTAAACTACAAGGCTTATCCTTGTCAGCAGCTAGTATTACCCTAACTAATAAGGGCAGTAAAAATGATTTCAGAGTTACAAACCCAGACCCTCCTCAGAATTCCCAGTTCCCATACTTCAGTGAACATTTGCTTCCTTATTAGAATTATACTATGTCCCAATCCTCACAATGAGGTAGGACAGATTATAATTGCTAGACTGCAAACTCTTTTTGGGCAAGGATCCTATTTATCTTTATGTCTTCAGCACCTCAAACGATACCAAGCACAGGATAGGTGCTCAATAAAGAGTGGGTGAATGAATAAACTACAAAACAAATTAAGATAATACCAAGGTGAAACACAGGAAGTTCTCTTGAAGTCGCTCTTGAGGAATTCACAGTATAATCAAATTTACATGTAAATGGTAAATAACCATCCTAACCTCCTGGGAGAATCATAGAAGATACCACTAAGGAGGTGATGGTTGAATAAATCTTCAATGATTAGATCATCTAAATGCCTGTTGAATGCATCTTATAGGCCAGGAGACAAGTCATGTCTCAGAGACAATTAAGATGGTAAGAGACTTTATTCCCTGACCCATTGAGACTTTATTCACCCATCCATTCATTTCTTCAAAGCTATATATTAAGTGCTCATTATATATATCTATATAGATATGTATATAATAAGAGTATTAAGTACTGTTCCAGGGGTAAAGGATTATAGCGAAAAAGTAAAACAGACAACGCAGGACTCTGTTCTCATAGTACTTACATTCTAGTGAATTTCTGCATAATGCTGAAATCCTTGCAAAGGAACCTGGGTCCCCAAATCAACTACATACTCAGTCATCTGGGTCTCCGTTATAATAATGAGTGTATATTCCAGTTTAGCAAAGTTATGATGAGACACATTATGGCACTGGCCCATTCTCTTAGAGCATGAGAATATCCACTGAAAAGTCATAAAGGAAGCAAATCATCAACTGAAAGCTCAAAAACAAATTAACTAGATATACACTCAAGAAGTTAGACAATGCAGGAAAAAAAACCACAGCAACAAATGTCAGAGATAAAGATAAGCTTCCCTAGTTGGAAATACACTTGATGAAGCTATCAATCTATTCCATTTCTAAGCTCTTTTTAAAATGGTTAATCATGTAATTTGGCTGTAGCAACACCAGCAATAGCAGATGTGCTGTCCAACTGACCAGGTTAAGAAAAATAAAGGCAGATGGCTTTCGGTGAAAGTCTGGATGGAGGCACCGCCATTAGAGAATTGACGTCCTGTCACTAGGCCGAGGTTCTATTCTCCTATTTACTCTCCTCTCTAAATTACCTGCCACCTGGAAGTCCAAGGAGCAATTCAGCAATTTAGTCATGGGCAACTGAAAAATATTTATTAGTTTGGATTCAGTTATTAATTCAGCAAATATTGATTGAGAGTCTACTATATGTGAGGCAATGTTCTGTGTTCAGGAAATAAAGTAACTAAGATAGTAAGCAAATAAGATGCCTTTAGATTCTGTTGAGTGCTATCAAGACAATGCAGCAGGGTAATGGGAACAGGGGAGCATGGACTCGTGCTCAGAGAAGGGTTCTCTGAGGAAGGGACACTTCAACTGAGACAGGAAAGATGACGTATTTTTTTTCTATTGCTGTGTACCAAGTTGCCACAAACTCAGCAGCTTAAAATAATGGAATTTTTGCACTTTCTGTGGGTCAGGAGGCTGGCTTAGCTCTTTTCTCTGCTCAGGGTCTCACAGGCTAAAATCAACGTGCCAGCAGGGGCTGTAATCTCATCTGAGGCTTGGAGTCTTCTTCCAAGCTCAACATTATTGACAAAATTGCTTCTTGCAGCTCTGTGACTGAGGTCCCCATTATCTTGCTAGCTGTTGGCTGGAGACTACTCTTAGCTTTTACATGATGCCCTCAGGCTCTTACCCTCTTCTCATAATATGCCAGCCCAGCAGGGAAGCATCTCTCTGAGGCTTTACCTTCTTTTGAAGGGCTTACCTGATTAGGTCAGGCCCACTAAGGTAATCTCCCTTTTGATGACGTCAAAGTCCACTGATTAAAAACATGCTAGCAGAAGTGATATATTATAGTCACTGGTATCATGTATATCCATGGGGAGGGAGTTATATCAGAGGGCTGGAATCTTAGGAGCCACTTAGATTTCTGCCTACCATAGATAAAACAAAGCAGGGAAAAGGTTTTACAGGCAGGGACACCAGCATGTACAAAGACTCTGAGGTGGGAACACAGTTGATACTTTCAGGAAAGGGAAAGGATGTGGTGATGTGAAGGGCAGGAAGTGATAAGGCAGGTGGCATGAGAAAGAATCAGACTATCTTGGCCTTTGGATTTCATTTTGTGTGTGAATAGAAACCAATCAATGTTAAATAAGCCCCACTGGCATGATATTCGTTTCATTGGAGACTCAGAGATTAATGGCTCCAAAATCCAGAGAAATGGAAGGCATTAACTTGCTATGGCTACTTCTCATTTTCTGAAATGAGAGCCTGTACTAAAGGTTCTTTACAGGTCTGACATTCCATTTTTCCTAGGTCCTATTAAAATGGCTATTCAGGTAATCTGCTTGTAATCACTTTCTAGTCTTGGATGACCTAATTAGAAGAGAATCTGGTCTTCTGTTTCTGCTATGCATCTCACAATGCCTAAGAAGACACCTTGAGTCACTTCATAAATTCTATAAATAACAATAATAGCACTAATAATATGGAAGAATTTCCAGGAGCAATGTACAATTTGTTCTTTGGTCAAGGGATAATTCATAATAAGTCTTTTCAGAATTTCTATCAATGCTGATTTTCAAAATAATACTGAGGCAAGAGTTTATTGTTTAGAAATACTAGCTCATCATAGTCACTTTTTTCTTATTAAGTTGAGGCTTAAAGGAATATCCAAGTCTGAATCAAACAACCTATAGAAATGTCACTAACTCTGAACCTACCCAGTAGTTAGAGGCATAACTGTTTATTGGTTTCTTCTATTAGAACACTAGCAGGATTTATTTGATTGAGGCTTCACATTGGGCCTCTTATTAGAAAAGGGAAAAATATTTAAAGGATGATAGAACTTAGGATTCTGAAACTTGAAAACCCAATGAGACCTATTTGATGACATACTTTTTAAAAAAATATCAACTTATAAGGATAATTTCCCAAATCTCCTCTGAAATGGAAGTTATCATTAATGTAATATAACATGGGATCCCTCCTTCTCACATCCCTTTTCTATGTCCATAGCTGAGGCCTCTTACAGTAAAGATCATGTTACATTATTTTCCTCTCAGGAAGTAGGAGAAATCTCTTCAGTGAGGCAATCTAAAAATAACTCATTTGAGAGCCAGTGGCTTCCATGGTTACCAAAGGACCCTGTTGATTCTTTGCTCTAAACAGGCAACAATAATTGGGGAACCATTTGAATTTAAAATAACACATCCAAAACAAGCATGAAGGACCCTAGAACAGAATTTCACATACTTCCAATATACTAGGTACAGTCTTCTTCACAGTCCCATGAAAAACCCATGCCAGAAAGAAAGGAAGATACTTTTGAAAACTAAATGCAACTGGACCCCAAACCAATTTCTTGATTCTGGAAATTCCCCCCATGCTGTTATGCTCTGACAAATGTCATATTATTTCATAACTTAAAATATTGAAAACATCATTTTCACAGAAAAAAACAGTTTGTATGTTTAATTTCAATTAAGGTATCAAAGGGAATTAGGGTTTCCCTGCTAAGTAAAAATATGCCATATGACATCACATGAAAATTATGCATTTTAATGGATGATAGTTGTAAGTGGGGCAATATGTGCATGGGCATATAAGTGCTTTGGAAGGTATGAGCTTATATATATATATATATTTTTTTTTTAGGTTCAGATTTTTTTTTTTTTTATTAACGGAAAGAAAAAAAAAAGATATTAACACAACATTTAGAAATCATACCATTCTACATACGCACTCAGTAATTCTTAACATCATCACATAGATCCATGATCATCGTTTCTTAGTACATTTGCATCGGTATAGAGGAACTAGCAACACAACAGAAAAAGATATAAAATGTTAATATAGAGAAAAGAAATAAAAGTAGTAATAATAGTAAAACAAACAAACAAACAAACAAAAAAAAAAAAAAAAAAAACCCCTATAGCTCAGATGCAGCTTCATTCAGTGTTTTAACATGATTACTTTACAATTAGGTATTATTGTGCTGTCCATTTTTGAGTTTTTGTATCTAGTTCTGTTGCACAGTCTGTATCCCTTCAGCTTCAATTACCCATTGTCTTACCCTGTTTCTAACTCCTGCTGGACTCTGTTACCAATGACATATTTTAAGTTTATTCTCAAATGTCCATTCACATCAGTGGGACCATACAGTATTTGTCCTTTAGTTTTTGGCTGGACTCACTCAGCATAATATTCTCTAGGTCCATCCATGTTATTACATGTTTCATAAGTTTATCTTGTCTTAAAGCTGCATAATATTCCATCATATGTATATACCACAGTTTGTTTAGCCATTCTTCTATTGATGGACATTTTGGCTGTTTCCATCTCTTTGCAATTGTAAGTAACGCTGCTATAAACATTGGTGTGCAAAATCCGTTTGTGTCTTTGCCCTTAAGTCCTCTGAGTAGATACCTAGCAATGGTATTGCTGGGTCATATGGCAACTCTATATTCAGCTTTTTGAGGAACCGCCAAATTGCCTTCCACAGTGGTTGCACCCTGTGACATTCCCACCAACAGTGGATAAGTGTGCCTCTTTCTCCGCATCCTCTCCAGCACTTGTCATTTTCTGTTTTGTTGATAATGGCCATTCTGGTGGGTGTGAGATGATATCTCATTGTGGTTTTGATTTGCATTTCTCTAATGGCCAGGGACATGGAGCATCTCTTCATGT
Source organism: Tamandua tetradactyla (assembly GCF_023851605.1). Classification (NCBI taxonomy): domain Eukaryota; kingdom Metazoa; phylum Chordata; class Mammalia; order Pilosa; family Myrmecophagidae; genus Tamandua; species Tamandua tetradactyla. The sequence continues at coordinate 36,584,877 of NC_135346.1, read as the reverse complement.
GCCTCTTGGCCATCTGTATTTCCTCTTCTGGTAGGTGTCTGTTCAAGTCTTTTTCCCATTTTGTAATTGGGCTGGCTGTCTTTTTGTTGTTGAGTTGAACAATCTCTTTATAAATTCTGGATACTAGACCTTTATCTGATATGTCATTTCCAAATATTATCTCCCAGACGCCAGCAGAAGATAACGGATCACGCTCAGAAAATTGAAAATATGGCCCAGTCAAGGAACAAACCAATAGTTCAAATGAGATACAGGAGCTGAAACAACTAATGCTGAATATACGAACAGAAATGGAAAACCTCTTCAAAAACGAAATCGATAAATTGAGGGAGGACATGAAGAAGACATGGGCTGATCAAAAAGAAGAAATAGAAAAACTGAAAAAACAAATCACAGAGCTTATGGAAGTGAAGGATAAAGTAGAAAAGATGGAAAAAACAATGGATACCTACAATGACAGATTTAAAGAGACAGAAGATAGAATTAGTGATTTGGAGGATGGAACATCTGAATTTCAAAAAGAAACAGAAACTATCCAGAAAAGAATGGAAAAATTTGAACAGGGTATCAGGGAACTCAAGGACAATGTGAACCGCACAAATATATGTGTTGTGGGTGTCCCAGAAGGAGAAGAGAAGGGAAAAGGAGGAGAAAAACTAATGGAAGAAATTATCACTGAAAATTTCCCAACTCTTATGAAAGACCTAAAATTACAGATCCAAGAAGTGCAGCGCACCCCAAAGAGATTAGACCCAAATAGGTGTTCCCCAAGACACTTACTAGTTAGAATGTCAGAGGTCAAAGAGAAAGAGAGGATCTTGAAAGCAGCGAGAGAGAAGCAATCCATCACATACAAGGGAAACCCAATAAGACTATGTGTAGATTTCTCAGGAGAAACCATGGAAGCTAGAAGACAGTGGGATGATATATTTAAGTTACTAAAAGAGAAAAACTGCCAACCAAGACTCCTATATCCAGAAAAATTGTCCTTCAAAAATGAGGGAGAAATTAAAACATTCTCAGACAAAAAGTCACTGAGAGAATTTGTGACCAAGAGACCAGCTCTGCAAGAAATACTAAAGGGAGCACTAGAGTCAGATACAAAAAGACAGAAGAGAGAGGCATGGAGAAGAGTGTAGAAAGAAGGAAAGTCAGATATGATACATATAATACAAAAGGCAAAATGGTAGAAGAAAATATTATCCAAACAGTAATAACTCTAAATGTTAGAGGAAAATATTATCCAAACAGTAATAACTCTAAATGTTAATGGACTGAATTCCCCAATCAAAAGACATAGACTGGCAGAATGGATTAAAAAACAGGATCCTTCTATATGCTGTCTACAGGAAACACATCTTAGACCCAAAGATAAACATAGGTTGAAAGTGAAAGGTTGGGAAAACATATTTCATGCAAATAACAACCAGAAAATAGCAGGAGTGGCTATACTAATATCCAACAAGTTAGACTTCAAATGTAAAACAGTTAAAAGAGACAAAGAAGGACACTATATACTAATAAAAGGAACAATTAAACAAGAAGACATAACAATCATAAATATTTATGCACCGAACCAGAATGCCCCAAAATACGTGAGGAATACACTGCAAACACTGAAAAGGGAAATAGACACATATACCATAATAGTTGGAGACTTCAATTCACCACTCTCATCAATGGACAGAACATCTAGACAGAGGATCAATAAAGAAATAGAGAATCTGAATATTACTATAAATGAGCTAGACTTAACAGACATTTATAGGACATTACATCCCACAACAGCAGGATACACCTTTTTCTCAAGTGCTCATGGATCATTCTCAAAGATAGACCATATGCTGGGTCACAAAGCAAGTCTTAACAAATTTAAAAAGATTGAAATCATACACAACACTTTCTCGGATCATAAAGGAATGAAGTTGGAAATCAATAATAGGCGGAGTGCCAGAAAATTCACAAATACATGGAGGCTCAATAACACACTCTTAAACAACAAGTGGGTCAAAGAAGAAATTGCAAGAGAAATTAGTAAATACCTAGAGGCGAATGAAAATGAAGACACAACATATCAAAACTTATGGGACGCAGCAAAGGCAGTGCTAAGAGGGAAATTTATTGCCCTAAATGCCTATATCAGAAAAGAAGAAAAGGCAAAAATGCAGGAATTAACTGTCCACTTGGAAGAACTGGAGAAAGAACAGCAAACTAATCCCAAAGCAAGCAAAAGGAAAGAAATAACAAAGATTAGAGCAGAAATAAATGAAATTGAAAACATGAAAACAATAGAGAAAATCAATAAGACCAGAAGTTGGTTCTATGAGAAAATCAATAAGATTGATGGGCCCTTATCAAGATTGACAAAAAGAAGAAGAGAGAGGATGCAAATAAATAAGATCAGAAATGGAAGAGGAGACATAACTACTGACCTCACAGAAATAAAGGAGGTAATAACAGGATACTATGAACAACTTTATGCTAATAAATACAACAATTTAGATGAAATGGACGGGTTCCTGGAAAGACATGAACAACCAACTTTGACTCAAGAAGAAATAGATGACCTCAACAAACCAATCACAAGTAAAGAGATTGAATTAGTCATTCAAAAGCTCCCTAAAAAAAAAGTCCAGGACCAGACGGCTTCACGTGAATTCTATCAAACATTCCAGAAAGAATTAGTACCAACTCTCCTCAAACTCTTCAACATAATCGAAGTGGAGGGAAAACTACGTAATTCATTCTATGAAGCCAACATCACCCTCATACCAAAACCAGGCAAAGATATTACAAAAAAAGAAAACTACAGACCAATCTCGCTAATGAATACAGATGCAAAAATCCTCAATAAAATTCTAGCAAATCGTATCCAACAACACATTAAAAGAATTATTCATCATGACCAAGTAGGATTCATCCCAGGTATGCAAGGATGGTTCAACATAAGAAAATCAATTAATGTAATACACCATACCAACAAATCAAAGCAGAAAAATCACATGATCATCTCAATTGATGCAGAGAAGGCATTTGACAAGATTCAACATCCTTTCCTGTTGAAAACACTTCAAAAGATAGGAATACAAGGGAACTTCCTTAAAATGATAGAGGGAATATATGAAAAGCCCACAGCTAATATCATCCTCAATGGGGAAAAACTGAAAACTTTCCCCCTAAGATCAGGAACAAGACAAGGATGTCCATTATCACCACTATTATTCAACATTGTGTTGGAAGTTCTAGCCAGAGCAATTAGACAAGAAAAAGAAATACAAGGCATCAAAATTGGAAAGGAAGAAGTAAAACTATCACTGTTTGCAGATGATATGATACTATACGTCAAAAACCCAGAAAAATCCACAACAAAACTACTAGAGCTAATAAATGAGTACAGCAAAGTAGCAGGTTACAAGATCAACATTCAAAAATCTGTAGCATGTCTACACACTAGTAATGAACAAGCTGAGGGGGAAATCAAGAAACGAATCCCATTTACAATTGCAACTAAAAGAATAAAATACCTAGGAATAAATTTAACTAAAGAGACAAAAAAGCATCTTGAGGAAAAAAAAACGAAGCTGGAGGTCTAGCGATGCCGGACTTTAAGGCATATTATGAAGCCACAGTGGTCAAAACAGCATGGTATTGGCATAAAGATAGATATATCGACCAATGGAATCGAATAGAGTGCTCAGATATAGACCCTCTCATCTATGGACATTTGATCTTTGATAAGGCAGTCAAGCCAACTCACCTGGGACAGAACAGTCTCTTCAATAAATGGTGCCTAGAGAACTGGATATCCATATGTAAAAGAATGAAAGAAGACCCGTATCTCACACCTTATACAAAAGTTAACTCAAAATGGATCAAAGATCTAAACATTAGGTCTAAGACCATAAAACAGAGGAAAATGTAGGGAGATATCTTATGAATCTTCCAACTGGAGGCGGTTTTATGGACCTTAAACCTAAAGCAAGAGCACTGAAGAAAGAAAGAAATAAATGGGAGCTCCTCAAAATTAAACACTTTTGTGCATCGAAGAACTTCATCAAGAAAGTAGAAAGACAGCCTAAACAATGAGCTTATATATTTATGTATTCCTTCACACAAATAGAGTCCCCTAAATTTCAACTAGTTTCCATAAATAGAGATCTAAGAAGAATCCATTTTTGAAAATAAAATATTATTTTTTCATTATAGATTCTTGGGGATAGCATACCCAAAATAGGCTCATTAAAATATAAGAAAAACACATACTAAAATACATTTAAATATACATTAAACTGAACAGTCAAATGCCAACGACATGTTTAATATATTTGTTCACCAGTAATCTAGATTAGAGTAATAAGCAGTCAGATCTAAATTGGTTCAAAACATAAATGTTTAATAGTAATCAAATTATCATAAATATTTTTTTCTCCCAAATGGTCTTATAATTCTTTCTTCCATTTAACAATATCCAGTAAGGGGTTCCAATGGGCCAAATTCTATTATAGGGATGAGGGTAGAGCTGTAAGTTGGGCAAGGTACCCATCCTCATGAAGCTTATATTCTAATATGGAGGACAGAAAAACCAAGACAATTCAAAATTGCAATAAGTTGTATGAAGGAAATTACAAAAAGTGATTTGATGGAAAGTTAGGTGAGAGTGGCGGAAGCTTCATTATATAGTTTGTTTGGAATGTTTTTCCTAAGGAAGAGACATTTGAGTTCTGATTTAAAGTAAGAAGGAGGGACCAGCTGTGAAAAGACCCACATGAGGTCCAAGTGAGGAGAGAGAACAACAAATGCAAAGACCTAGTGGTGAGGAAGGCTTGGCTTGACAGACAGCAGGAATAAGGACAGTGTGTTTGGAGCAGAGATAGTAAGCAATGCAAAATAAATTGGAAAGAAAGAAAGACAGAAGCCATGCTAAGGAGCTTAGATTTCATTCTTACTTCCTTGGGAGGCCCTTAGAAGAATTTAAGCAGGGGAGTAATAGGATATGAAATGAGTTTTAGAAGATGACTCTGTCTGATTGTATGAACAAAAGTCCAAAACAAGCCAAAAATATGAGCAAAGTCACTACTTAGGGAGTCACTGCAATAGTCCAAGTAGAAGATGGTGGAAAGGATGGTGGCAGAGTTGGAAAAACATGAATAGTTTCCCTTAGAATTTAAATGAAATGCGTATACCCTAATTAAATGGCCAATACAAACAATGATATGGGACAGTCTACAACATGCTAAGGCAAATTCATTATTTTCCAGAGGTGTGGTCATGAGGGTCAAGGCAGTCTCCCATATTTAAATAGGCTGTGTTTCGAAATTTGTTAATCAGCTGTTTCAAGCTCAAGCCACATTTTTGGTCAGATCTGGCATCAGTACCCAGTGGGGATTCATAAGAATAATGAATAAGTCTAACATTCATATTGGTGATGGGCAGTATGAAAATTATGGGGTGTTGGTTACAACCTTGGGGGACATTGGAGAGACCACCTTTTTCTCCACCCTCTCTAAACTTGGGACAGCACCAGGCTCTCTGTCATCTCCAGGAACAGGCTTAACCCCCTCAGAACAATGAGGCAGCAACAAGGCTCTCCCCAATTCCCAAGGAATGTGTTACACCCTCTCCAGAGGCTAGGGCACATTAATGCTTCCTGAATATCAAGGCAGGAGGCCCACCCTCTGCCTTTGGGGCAAACTCACCCTCTCCAAGTACATGTGTAGGTCCACTCTCCTGGTCCGAGGTTTCTTGGCGTCAGACCTTATCTTCCATGGTTCTGCCTTTGATGTCATTTTTCTTTCAGTTTGTCCCTTTTCTGTCCCTTTTAGTTCCAACTAGCAGTGTTCTATTTACACAGATCCCACAACATTCTTGTTGGTTTTCTATGTAGTATGCAGGGATCATAACCATCAGACAATAGGACTTTCCACAAATCCTTCCTGGATAACTCCATCTCCTATCCTGGCTTTTTCTGAAATGGCTGACTGGTTCCATATTTGGTTAAATCTTCATATGGGGCACTATTCTCTGGGTTCTCCCTTTCTGGAAGCCCAGAATTTTCCAGACCACCAATTTCTGGTTTCTTTGTACCCAAGAGTTCAGTTCTCAGCTTATCTCTTTCCTGTCACATTTCACTATGAGCTGCAAAGATAAACCAGTCTGCTCTTTCCACATTTAATTTGGAAATCTCATCAGCTAAGTATCTCAGCTTGTGGCTTTTAAAATCTTCCTTCCATCCAAAACCAGTAGTTGGTTTTGTCAGATTCTCTGCCATTTTGAAACAAGGATTGCCTTCTTTCCAGTTTGCAATAACAAGTGCATCATTTCTGTCTAAAAGCCTTATCAGAGGTATCTTTAGAGTCCACATTTCTACCAACAGTCTCTTCAAAGCATTCTAGGCCTTCTCTATCATGCTCTTCAAAACTTTTTCTAGAGTCTTCCTCTTTACATTTAAAAAGCCCTTCCAAGATACTTGGCATTTACAAACTCCAGCACCCCAAGTCTCTGGTACCAAAATCTGTTTCGGTTTGCTTAAGTTGCCAGAATGCAACATACCAGAAACAGAATGGTTTTTTAAAAGTTCAACTTTTAAGTTGCAAATTTTCAGTTTTAAGGCTGTGAAAATGTTCCTAAATAAACAAATTAAGGTACCAACATAGGTTACCTTCACTCAAGAAAGGCTGATGCCATCCCGATCACCTCTGTTATCTGGGAAGGCACGTGGCTGGCATCTGCTGGGGTCTTTGGCTTCTGGACTCCTCTGTCAGCTGGGAAAGTAGATGGTGATGTCTGCTAGCTTTTGATCTTAGCTACTCATTTCATAAGGCTTCCCCAGAGGTCTTTTCCTTCTGCATCTTCAAAATTCTCTGGCTGTGTGGTCTCTGTTGGCACTGAAGTTTTTTCTAAAATGGTCCTATCTTAAAGGGCTCCAGTAAGCAACCCCACCTTAAATGGGTGGACACACATCTCCATGGAAACCACCTAATCAAAAGGTCCTACCCATAACTGGGTGGGTCACATCTCCATGGAAACAATTTAATCAAAGATATCCCACTCAACACTATTTAATGAGGGTTAAAGAACATGGATTTTCTGTGGCATACAACAGTTTCAAACCAGCACAGGAGGTTAAGAAGGAAAGAATTTGCAGATAACAGTGCGGGAAAGGAGTAAGCTACATAAAAGAGAGCTCCAGAGATGTGAGAGTGTTATCCTCCATTCTTTACCTCACCTGAGTACTGATCAGGGCATGTTTGTAAGAAAACTGCCAGGACCTGAAGAAATGAAACTGAACAATCCCTGGAGTTCACATAGGCCATCACATTTGTGCCCCCATAAGCCAGAGTGAAAAACTCATAATACATGGGGCGTCAGATATAGTTCTCCGAAGGGCACTGCCTCTGAGAATGTAGACCAAAATTAGCCCTAGACTTAAGGCTACTCTGTTACCACCTGGCAAAATTTAAAAGAAAGCCTCAAAAGGATTAAATTGTTCCTAAATAAAATAATGGTGTCACAGAACAAAGTACATGAATATTTAAAGAATATAACACTTTTACCATCAAGGTAAAATCTATAATGTCTGGCATTCAATAAAAAATTCTAGATATATAAAGAAGTAGGAAAATAGCAGCTATAATAAGGAGAAATATTAATCAGTGGAAATAGATGCAGAAAAGATACAGATGATAAACATAGGAGAGAAGCACATTAAAAAGGTTATTTTTATGAAAATTTTCAAAAATCTATTGTAATGATGAATACACAATCTTATGATGATACTGTGAACCACAGATTGTACTCTTTGGATGATTAGATTTCAATAAAAAATCATTGAAGCAGAAAAAAAATAGTTATCATAAGTATATTTTATATGTTGACAGAAGTAGAAGAAAGCATGAGGATGTTAATGAAAGACATGGAATACATAAAGAAAAGCCCGACTTGAACTTCTAGAGAGAAAAAGTGCAATGACTGAGATGAAAAATACACTGCATGGGATTAACAGTGGATTAGATACTGTTGAAGAATAGATTAATTAACTCAAAAATATGGTAATGAAAATTATACAAAAATGAAACCAGAGAGAAACTTCTAAAAAGCGAGAAAAATGAGCACCTATCTGTGAGCTGTGGGAAAATTTACTGAAATACATGTAATTAAAGTCTCTAAAAGAAAGGAGGAGGCAGAATATTGAAAAAATACTTGAGGAAATAATGGCTGAAAATTTTCCAAATTTGTTGATACAAAAATCTCTATGAATCCAAACCACAAAAAAAATGAAGAAGATTACAACAAACATATAATCAAATTCCCTAAAATCAGTAATAAAGAGAAAAATCTTAAAACGGCCATGAAAAAAAACATCAATATGCCTACTCATTTTTTAGGTATTTGTTAAAATGCATATTCTGAACCAGTAAATCTGGTGTGGACCTGAGATTCTACATTTCTAACAAGTTCCCAGGTGTCAGAACCACATTTTTGAGGAGCAAATTCCTAAGATTATGATAACTAGTCCATCTTTCTTTTCTTCTAAATTAGCCCACAATCCCAGAGACTCACAACTGAAAGAGAAGAAATAGATCAGGAAGTATCATATAACAGTGCTTAACTTTCCAGTTGGTTTCATGCCAGTTACACATTAATAGAGAACTACTTCAAAACCTAGTCTTTAAAATTTCCCTTGGGAATAGGGCCAACGATAGTGAATGTTTTTGGGCTATCTAGCAGCCACACCATATTTGGTGATTTTACCCTTATTTCCCTTTGAAACATCATCCCCATCCCCTCCCAATTTATATCCTGTGAGTGGGGAATTCCACAGAACTACAAGGATGGATCATGTAATCCAGCCCTAGACAAGGAGTTCAGTGTATCCGACTAGCCACAGTGGTTGGTTTAGGTATGGACATGTTACCGTAGTTTGTCCAATCAGGAGTTGATTTGTGTGAGAACATCAAGAAAGAGACTGCTCTTCTTTTCTGTTCTACTTGCACCTGGAAGAATGTAGGCTAGATTTGCTGTAATCAACTTGCCTCCTTTAGAAGAGAATTAGCATAAGAATGGCATCAACACAGAAGAAAAAGAACCAAGAAAAAGAGAGAGAAAAACTAGGTTCTCTTGTTCCACGTTACTCCCAAATCAAATCATTACTGAAGTTAGACATATTCCTAGACTTTCAGGTACATAAACTGATAAATAGTCCCTAACCTTTTTTTTTTTCCCTAAAGCAAGTTTGACCAATTTTTTTTTTTTAATCTCACAGAAGGAATCCTAACAGAAATGAAAATTGTGTATTAGGTACCCTTTTGTGATTGAAACAAACATAGTTACTTTTACAAAAGGGCAAAGGAATTCAACATCTTTTCAACAAATGGTGTGGAAACAACTGGACATTCATAGGCAAAATAATGGATACAGATGCGGATTTTAAACTTTTCATAAAAATTAACTTCGAATGCATCATAGACCTAAATGTAAAATGTAAATCCGAGAAGATAACAGTGGAAAATCCAGATGAACTTGGGTTTGGAAATCAGTTCTTAGCTACAAAACCAAAAATGTGGTCCACGAAAAAAAAAACTGATAACTTAGACTTCACAAAAATTTTTAAAGTCTGCCCTCTGGAGACAATTTTAAGAGAATGAAAAGAAAGGCCATAGATTTGGAGAAAATATTTTCAAACACATATCTGAAAAAATGTACTTGTACCCAAAATATACAAATAGCTCTTAAAATTCAACAAAAGAAAAACAAAAACCCACTTAAAAAGTAGTCAAAAGATCTGAATAGACTCCTCACCAAAAACTATACACGGATGGCAAATAAGTACATGAAAAGATGCTTAATATTATATATCACTAGGGAACTGCAAATTAAAACAAGACACCACTACACACTTATTAGAACTGCTAAAATTCAAAACACTGACAATAACAAATACTGGAGAGGAAATGGAGCAACAGAAATTCTCTTTCATTACTGTCGGAATGCATACTTTGGAGGAAAGTTTCGCAGTTTCTTATAATGTTAAACATAGGTTTACAATCTAATCCTGCGATCATGCTTTTAGGTATTTACTCAAATGTATTGAAAAATTGTCAGCACAAAAACTTGCACAGGAAAGTTAGCAGCAGCCTTATTGATAAGTAGTAAAAATTGGAAGCAACCAAAATGCCCCTCAGTCATCAAATGGGTAAGCAAACTATTGTACATCCATACAATGGAATATTATTCAGTGATTAAAAAGTAATAAGCAAGGAAGCCATGGAAAGATTTATTGAAATGATAAATGCATATTGTTCAGTGAATAAAGCTAGCTTTAAAATAAGTCATACAGTATCATTCAAACTATATGACATTCTAGAAAAGACAAAATTATAGAGACAGTGAAAAGATCAGTGGTTGCAAGATTTCAGATATGGGGAAGGGGAGGAATGACTAGGAGGAGGGCATGTTTACTTCAGTAAAACTATTCTATATGACACCATAGGGCAGATATGGGACACTACGCATTTATCAGAACTGACAGAACTGTACAACACAAAGAGCGAACCCTAAAATAAACTATGGACTCATTAGTTCATAGATTATAACAAAATATATTGTAATGATGCAAGATGTTAATAATAGGGGAAACTATTGGGGGGATTAAGGCGGAAAGGGTTATATGGGAACTCTCTGTACTTTCTCAATTTTTCTGTAAAAGTTAAAGTCTATTAATTAAAAATAAATAAATTAGCTTTGTGGCCTAGCCCAGAAATCTAATCAGAATTTATAATGCAATTTCTATTAAGGATCACCAGTGTCAAATTAGAAACCAGGATGCTTGGAGACATGTCTTCACCATTTGGTATTAGAGCAGTTGTGAATAGAGAGGGGCTTAGATTCTGCTTGGCTGGGTCAGAGGGGGTTGTAAGAGTCCCTCAAATTGTGAGTCTAAACCAAACTTCGGTAACTTGTGCCTTAGAACATTCCTTAAAGTAGGTATCAAAAGAGATCTGGTGAATAAAGTGAAGGAGATTGGTAAAGATAATATAAAATTATGATTTACAAAATCCTTGTGTAAATACCTCTATCTCATTCAGGCTTGTAATCGAACATTGTCAGATTCTCTGGCATGATGAACACCATATTACTCAAGAATATAGCTCAAGGTTTTTGCTGGTCTTCTTTTAAGAAACCCTGGGGGACCACGGTGGCTCAGCAGGTAAGAGTGCTTGCCTGCCATGCCCGAGGACCCGGGTTCGATTCCCGGTGCCTGCCCATGTTAAAAAAAAAAAAAAAGAAACCCTGGGATACTATGGTCCAAATCTCCTGAGAAGGGGTCTTGATCATTGTAATAATGTGGCTGTTTTCACATAGAATCAAGTTTATACCTTTTTAAATACAATGTTATTTAACACTGATTCCTAGGATTTTGGGAGCCCAAATAGTATTCTACAGAACTCATAAGTGAAGAGAATATAGTTCCTTCTATTTTTCCTGAAAGTAAATAATAGTTCTCCCTGAGAAACAAAATCTCCTGTGAAGACTCCAGAGTCATCTAAACATCTCTTCATTCCCGACTCCTTTTCCCAGATTTTCTGGAGTTAGACCTTGGCTTCTATCTTGTCCCTCGCACTTGAAGAAAGAAAGATGCACTGAAGCCAGCATGACCTGGGTTCTGAAATATTGATCTGGTAAGAAGAAGTGATACTTTCCAAACACTTAAGGTAATCTTCTATGGAAGGCCTATACTGTCTCCATTGCCGTGTAGTCAAAAGTAAACCGTAAGAGATGAATTAGTGAACTAAATGCCTGTGTATAACTTTCAGCCTCTCTCGAACCAAGGGAGATAATCGCAGTGTCACAATACCTGGAGGAGATAAACCTAGCCTTCAGCAGCTTAAAATGAGGGCATATTCTGGAAGTAACAAACAAAATTTCAACCTTGCTCATTCAGAAGAAAGTAGCCTAGCCAGCATCTCATCTTAAGCCTCCAAAGAATATAGATTTATTGCCGATTAGTCCTGTGGCCCAAACCTTTAGTCTATTTTGAGGGAAATTTATGATTTTTTTTCTGATGCAAGAACCTACACAAATTAGCTTTGATGATAAGGAAAGCTTTTCATAGCATCAAACATTCATCTGGTGCAAATGCACAGGGAAACCTTCCTGAAAAGTTTTCTGACTTGAGAAACAACTAAAAAGCCATACTAGGTAGAGTAAATAAAGACTAAAATTTAAAAATGGGGGTGGGGCAAGAGGGGGGATAAAAAACACAGGTCACAGAGTAAACCATGCCTGCTGCTAAATTGGTCTTTGTTTTCATGTCTAGTGTACATTTACCTTTATGATCTCAATTTGATGATTTACTAGGTTTGTTATCAGCTCCCTGAGGGCGAATCAAGCTTGCATGCATGCACATACAGCACCACAACCACACTCTCTTATACAATCACTCGAGGACTAGGAGTCTGCTTCAGGAGTGAAGAGCCCTAGCTTTGAAAGATGAACCTGGCTCTCCATGACTGACCCAGGCAATCATTCAACACTGTCCATTCACACACTGCTTCATAGCAAGGCCTGGGCTCATTTTCCTTTGACTTATATGGGCATCCTATTCTGTTTTATGCTTACAAGGCTTGAAGATGACAGTACTACACTGTCCCCTCAACTGATACAGTGTAAGTCAATGTTCCTTCTCAGCCACTGAAGATCTGTGACCCATAGTCCTTTTTACTTTGAACAATCTAAATAAGGATTCATGTGAAATTTTCACTACATTTTGCTACTCATTCTCACTCATACCCACTCACCATCTTGCCTTCATTTGGGCATTTCATGTGATTCCAAATGAAATCTTCACATTTTCGTTCCTGATTTAGATAATTCCAGCTTCACAAATGATGTGGATCTATTTCCTATAAGCTCAGAGATTTCCTGGCAATCCCTTCAAGATTCATTCCCACTCCAGCCACACTAGCCTCTTTCCAGCACTTTTGCTTAGTTTCTCATACACAGGATACTCTGTTTAAAGGGCACTTCCCAAACTCTTCACAGGACTCACTCCTTCCTTCCCTCCTTCTGATCTATGCCAAAAAGACATTCTCCTTAGAAAATTCTTTCGGCACAATCCAGTCTAAATAATTCCTGACTCTCAACATATACCCACCATTATGCTTGATCCCTTTCTCATTTACTTCATAATATCCATCCCAATTTATAATTACAGGTGGACTTTTTTGTTCATTAGTTGCATATTTGATTCTTATAACACTGGACTGTAGGCTTCAGAAGGGCAACAACCATATCTTTTCATTTTCACCTAGGACAGTGTTAAACAGTGAATAAATAGTTGTTGAATGAATAAATGGATTTTGAAGTAAAAAATATTTGTACGATAATTTTTTAAATCCCCCTAGCTTTCCATGTCTCTTATGCAATACAGTGGTGAAATCCAGTATCAAAATTTTCTCTGCCTTCCCTTGTTCCAGAAATTATAACTGCTCTGTCCATGCCATATACTACTCCTTGCTAGAATCATTGGACAGTATTGACATGAGCTTGGGGCTGAGTCAGCAAACTTTGCCCATTGTACCTACGTTTATCTTAGGGCTGAAAGAAGGCAGGAAGTCCCAGTGCTCCTTACACATTTGTTTGCCAGTGAACATGATCAAGATAAAATCTCTTTGCATTCAGGAAATGGTTTTTGAAACAGCTACTATTTGAATTGGCTACAGATAACCAGGAACTGATCTGGTCCCTGAAGTCACTCTAATAAACATTCTCTGTATGCAGTGAAGAAAATATTGACTGAAAGGGATAAGTCCTTTTTTAAGAGTGTAATTGATTCTCTATAAAAAATAAACTGTATTATTGGCAGAGAGCCTACCAGTGGTTGATTTGAAGGAAAGTTTAAAAAATTAACCAAGAGCTATACTTTCTTAGGGTAAATATTGCTGATTTTGGTGGAAAATGGTTGAAAACCATAATGTCGGTTTAAGCCAAATCCAAGATGAATATTCTCAGTCAAGGCATATGTTTAGATGATGTTTGGGGGGTCCTGATCTCTCTAGAGTCAGGTTAGTCCCTCAAAAATATAAAGAACTTTGGATTATAGATCACAGGTAAGAGGGAACTTGTTACAACCCCTATATGCATTGATAAAACTGAGACATAACGACTCACCTACATGAGAAATACACTGTAGCCTAGACCACTGGCCTCAAACTCAGGACCTGGAATTCACATCACCAAGGTCTGGGACAGGACACTGGGGCAAAGCCTCTCAAGAGCAGGGACTGTGTCTTGGTCACACCTTTAGCCATTCCCTCCCCCCATAGCTAGGCAGTTCCTGGTACATGGTAGATGCTAGAAAAATGCGCAATGGATGAGTGACTAAGTATGTTATGATGTGGAAGCATTAAAGGCTGAGGTTACAAAGACATTGGGTTGCACAGCGCTATTTTTCTTCTTGTGCAATGGTACTTTTTGAATTTTGCAAAATGCCACCAGAACTACATGCAACACATATGTGAACATATACTGAAAACCTACAGAGCATTTAAAGACCCATAGGTCAGGGCCAGAGAGGCTTCTTGTGTTCCCTTACAGTAGTTGGATGAATGGGGCAGGTGGCAGAGGACAGGAGAGGATAGGTATCCTTCTCTCCCACTGAAAGCTACTTTGAAAGCTATTATCTTGAAAGTTGTGCTACAATGCATTAAAAAAAGCTCTTTAAAAAAGGTTTTCAATTGAAATTTATGAATAAAAATCATACAATTTTGTAATATTTGAATTATACTTACATAGTTTTCCTTTAACATCACAAAATGTTTTCTCACCCTTAACATGAGAAGAGAAAAAAAAAACAAGAGAATTTCTATCTTATAAGACAGTTGTGAGGAGAAAACAGAATAATCCTTGTATAGGTTTGGTATTTTGCCTGACTTCTGATATACACTCAATAAGTGGTAGCTACTATCATCATGATTAGTATTACTGCTAATTCTGTCCTAGGTTGAGTTTGCAGGGATGGAGATTGCATGCAAAGCTTTTATTATGGAGTGTTCTTCTACTCAACACTTGTGGAAGAGAGAAGGAAGCAGGACTGGGCAGAGGGGGGTGTGGAGCTGTGGTGTAGTCCCAATAAAAGACTCAGTCAGTCCCACAGTGGAGCCCTGCACCAGGCTGGCTCTTTAGAATTGTCATTGGCTTGAGGGCAAGGAGGCTGGGCCTTTATACTCCTGCACTAATGAATCATTATGGCAGGCTGCCCCTACAAGGAGGCAGGCCTTGGACAGAACAGTTTTCTTCAGCTGATGCAATCCCCAAACTGGGTGACAAACTGAGGGCCGCTTTTGGAAGTATTTACAGAGGCTGAGGGATCAAGTCTTTTATTCCTGAGGGGAGATATATGTGCCTCACAGAGTCTGCTGCAATTAGTAAAGGAGAAGAAAGCTACAGAGAGGCTATATGACTTGCTCAAGGTCACAGCAAATAAATAACATTGCTGTGAACAAATGTTAAGTCTTCTGACTTCTAATATCTTCCTCTTTAAAAGTTCAGAACTCTTCTCACCCATTTGGCATTTCTATTCTTTATAGTGATAGCAACTCCTCTG
This sequence comes from Tamandua tetradactyla, assembly GCF_023851605.1. Lineage (NCBI taxonomy): Eukaryota > Metazoa > Chordata > Mammalia > Pilosa > Myrmecophagidae > Tamandua > Tamandua tetradactyla. The sequence goes on along the minus strand of NC_135346.1, from coordinate 36,569,273 downwards.
TCCTATTTGATCCTATATAAGTCAAGAAAAATCTGCTTAAAGTAGTTCCATGTCTTGTTTTTTTTTTTTCCATGTCTTGTTTCCAGAAAAAGAAAAAAGAAAGGGGAGTCTTGTTTTTGTCAAATTATGCTTACCCTTATGAAGATCCTCAGATTCTGACCACACTCCCCCTCATTCAAAATATACACACATGTACTTACTCACATACCAGTCACTCATGCACACACCATAGCTCCTGCATCAGAATCACCAAAAGCATTTGGTAAAATGAAGATTTTAACCAAACACTTACCAAATTACAGCCTCTCAAGAGGAGGACCTGGCATCTGCATTTTCACAAGCACCTCAAGTGAGGGTGATGCATGCTAAAGGCAGCCAAATCAGCTCTACCTCCATGATGCCATTAGCCTAGAGTTACAATCACACTTTTTGTATGTGCCTATAAATAGACTCTGAAAGCAATTTATAGAACTAGAGAATTCTTAAGTTAAAAGGTATTGTGGACATTTACAAGTTTCCTTTTTTATTTTTTTTTTAATTTATTTTATTTTTTTGAGAACAAAAAATGAAGCCAGAGGAGAAGAGTGACTTGTCCAGGGTATAAGAATACATTAATGACCAGAGCCAGACTTCCCTTCCAACCCAAGCCCTCTTATTGGTCTATAATCTTTTCTTCTAAAAGGGGTTTGAAACCACTTTCCAGCAATTTAAAAAAAAAAAAAAAAACTTACAAAATGTTCCAGAACTATTCTCAAAGACATATGACATTGCAATGCAAAAGATCTCATACATTGGCTCTATTATAACTACCACCCTCCTATTTCCTATAACACTTCCCAAATTATGTATCTTATATGACTAGAGACACCAGAAGGCTACTTATTTAAACTTGTTCTTCCCAATGGGAAGAGAAGATCTGAAAGCCATCCATGCCAAAAGGAATGATGCTTTCTTCTACAGTTAATTGGAAATGAACCTTAAAAATCTAACATTTTTAATCAGAAGTGAGCTTGAGTTTCCAAATCTGCTTCTTGGAGGAGGGGGAGAGAAGAGAGCACTATACTTCAAAGCATAATCAGAATTTAGACTACTTTTTTCATTTGAAATCTCTCAGGCTTTGATTAATAGCAATTATAATAACAAGAATAATGACGATGATGATAGAAAATCAACCTACAGTTTCCTCTTTAATAGTCCCTACACTCAGTGACTCAAATAAACATAAAGTATGGAAGATGTGGTTGCTTGTGTTGGCATCTGTGGTTCTCCAGGTCCCCAAATGGCCTGTTGTTAGTTCCATTTATAGCAAATTGAGGAAATAAATAAATTCTTAATTTGGGTGCCTATGAAAATATGGCAGGCTGGCATCTTAGCACAGCCAAAAATCTGCTTTAACTGGTTTTCCTGCCCATTAACTCCATTAAAAGTTGCTAATCTCACAGCTTGCAGTGAGTGAGATACAGAAAGCTTCTGATCTTTTCAGAAAAGCGATGTGGGATGGTGAGCATCTGGAGCCAAGAAGTCAGGAGGTTAAATGCCCCATTTCTGGTTTCCACCAACAAATGGTATATGTTTAGAAAATATGTTTTCTTTCCTGGTGCCTCAAATATTGTATCTGCTGCTGGGTGATTTTCGTGCCTGGCTGATGTTACCTAGAGCTTGTCATAACATTCAAGGATGAAGAAACTAAGAAATCACGTAGACCATACCTCTGTCTCCAAGCTAGCCTGATTTCTCATCATCCTAGGAAAGGAGATAACTTCCTTTCTCATTAAAAAGAAAAGACCACAGAGAGCTTCAGCAATGCAGTAACCACAGACACAGCCTTAAGATACACAAGTCTAGAGATGGTCATCTCTGTTACTCTCTATTCATTTACTGGCCACAAGACCCTGTTCCTCCCAGGATCAATCTAGACTGCAATAAGCTGAAAATTATGATTTAAGATAAAGTTCCTCAATAACCACACTAATCATAAATGACTTCTTTCTAGCCACCTGAAATATTTCCATTTAGAAATGCTTTGGGCTCAAAACAGGAGCTTCTAGAGAAGTAGGAAAGGACTAGTGGTCATTTATACCGTAGTGTGGATTTCAGAGTACCATTTGCATCAATTAGAGTATTTGGATGCCATCCATAGAAATTGACACTGACTAATTTAAGGGAGAAGTGGGATTTAATAACAGAATCCTGAGATAACTCACACAACTGAAGAAAGAGGCAATGAATCAAGAGTTAAGAAACACTTGCCCTAAGGAACTCTCCAAGTTTCCAATACCCAGAAAAAGACCCTAACTGGCCAAAGTTGGCTCATTACCTGCCCACTATCCACCCTTCTACTGCCCACCCCTGGAGCAGTGGCAGAGACCATATTAGGCAGCCACAAGGAACCAGGGTGAAGGTAATTCCCCAAAGGGAGGAATGCTGGACAGGCAGAGGCAAATATCTTCCCTGACATTCAAGCTTCAACAAACATGTGTAACATTTACTCATGGGGATTTTTCTGACAACAAAAGTAATGCATATGTATAATAGAAAGTGGGCTAGAAGGACTTAGTGTGAGTCAGGATAGATTACATCTTACTTTGTGGAGGGGCAAAGGAAGGGAGATGCAATAAGTATGTTCTGTAGCTAAGTCCACCAGAATTAAACAAGAGATTTTCAGATTTTGAAGAAAAGAAGAACAATGTCTATCAAAGTACTTATAAGTGTTCTTAGCTCTTAATACAATTACTGCATAACTTGCTTAGAAAATGAAATGGATGTTATTAACCAGACTGTTCCTTTCTAGATGATGAATGACATAATCTAATCAGAACTTAGACTCACCAGAGTAAGAAGCATTTCTTACATACCAAGACAGAAACCTTCCAAGAAATGTTAAGATATATAATCTATGTAAAAGAGATTTAAAGACTATAGGTCAACACTACAACTGTCAGCTGCTTTTCTTATATATTATTACATATTGGGAGTAACATAAGGAAAGAACAGAGCTGAGAGGGCTTAAGTAATGTATCTGAAGTTCCATAGTTTATAAGTGGAAAGCCGCAGTGTGAATCCAGGTCTGCCTAATTCCAGAACCCTGCCTCTGAATTACTCCACCATGCTGCCATGTGAATTTCATCCATCATGTGTGACAAGTGGAAAATCAGCCAGCCAGGAACACCTGCTGTGGGAGCACAATAAATCCTAAGATTTAAAAAAATGCAATTGTGCCCCATCTGGACACATTCTGTCTGACTGTTGGCTCCCTTCCTGCTGGATCTTGGTTGGGAAGTTTCAAGGATGACAGGAGAAGCAGCTGACCTCCTGGAGCCCCCTGTCAGGGCTAGTAAAAACCAGGGGCCAAAAGCTAAGTGACTTCAGCATGTCTTAGATAGGATTAGAGACACTTCCTACTGACATGAGTGGAAATGCCAACATGCATTCAGGGAACAAGAGTCGCCACGACGGCAAATACAAAATGTCAGAGTGAGAAGGACCCTAAGAGATTATTCACTCCTCTTGTCCATGCATCAAGTCCAGATGGAGAACCATTCCAAACATGGGGTGTAAGCCAATCATCCCCCAAGCTGTGAAAGGACCAAGGACTCTAAGTGTGACAATGTCCTTGGTCCTTTCAGGATTTGTGTAAGACTCATGAGAAAGAGATTTGCTGAAAGGATTTATGCTGGAACTGCTACAGCCCTCTTGTCACAAGGGGAAAGCTGGAATGAGAATGGAGCTGACAGAGAGGAAATGGGGCCAAGGTACAGAAAGGACTCAAACCAGGTCCAGGTGAATTGTTTACGCTCCTGTATCCAGCTGGGCCTCAAGCACATTCTGCCATCAGCATTGCTCAGCCAGAGCCAATTCAAACACTTTCATCTTAAAAAAACACACAACTCAGGACAAGTTTTTTGTCATTTCCAACCAAAATAGTCTAACTCCTTCAATGCAAAAGTGATTCCCAGAGAGGTTGAGGGTCTTGTCCAACATTGCAAAATCTTTTAATGGGTAAGGGGTCCATGACACAGATTCCCTAATTCCCAGCACAGAGTAGACTCTGCTATGCTCCATGCCTCTTATCTGTGGGTCTCAATAAAAATTCCTGTGTTTCTTTCAAACAGGAGGGGATTAAATACTTTCTGCCCTGGCATCACCTATGCAGGAACACAGACTTTACTCATTGTGTTCTCATATGCTCAGGACAAGAGAGCCCCTGGACATAATTTCCAAATGTGCAGAGTCACAGTGTGTTTCATTATCTCCCTGACATGCAAGAACCTGGCCCTTAGGGCAAGAGTTGTGCAATGACCATTCTTAACAGTCTGGTTTCTATGGCATGGCCACAGAGCTTCTAAATTTAAGCTCCCACTGTCTTTTAATTGGGTGGTTAAGTATTATTTCCCACCCACTCTTGCTACTAGCTTAGCCCCAGGCGACTAATTACCAGCAGAACAGGTCAGTTGTCCTGTCTCCACCAACTCCATCATTTATGACAGCTTCACGCAGTGACAGGCTTGCCCTTTTCCTTTTAGCAAAATCTGGGTTAGCCAGTGTTTGGCTTCAGTTTCATGAATGCAGGGGAGCCAGCATTTCTATTTGTGGCATAAATTATTTAGTTGGAATGTTCTGCAGCTAAAATGTGTCTGTTCACTCCACAAATATTTATTTATTCAGGTTCTTCTTGCACCAGGCCCTCTGCTAGGTCCAAGTACAGAGAAGCATTAAACAGACAAGGTCTTGTCCTCATGGTGCCTGTTGTGCAGCGGGAGGTAGGGATGATCATGTCATAGTAAGCAGTCAAATAAATACATAAATAAATATTAATTGTGCTAAGTGTCAAAAATGAAGAAAAAAAGAATTTTATGAGAGATTAACAGAACAACAGAATTTAGATGGGGCATAGCGGGCAGGGAAGGCCATTATGAGGAAATAACTGAGATATGAATGATGAGAAGGTGCCTGGCAGACAAAGAGTGAAGAGGAAGGTATTTCTTACAGAGGGAACAGCAAGGAAGAAGCCACAGAGCCAGAAGAACTACTGATAGATGCCAAGAATTGAAAGAATGTAAGACTGCAGCGAGCAAGGTAGAGGGAGGGCTGAAGATGGAGCTGAAGGGTAGTCACGCTGTGTAGGTCCCGTTAAGAAGTCTGGATTTTATTCTAAGTGTGACAAAAAACATTAGAGGGTTCATTCATGCATTCATTCCTTCCAAATAGTGAATAATGTATTAAGTATCTACCATGAGTCAGGCACTTTTGTAGGCACACAAATAAAGTACTCAAAGCAAACAAAATTCCCATCTTCCTGTAGCTCCCATTCTAGAGAGGTTTTATTTGTTCAGCAGTTGTAAAAAAATCCCTCTGGTTGTCTATGAAAAATTCAAAGGAGAGAGGCCTGGCAGTTGCTATCTGATATGTACAGGAGAGATGGAAAATTATGAGAGCTTTCTGTGCTTCAGATCAGAGGACAATACTCCTGACATCCCTTTTGTGCCACTTTCTGGCTAACATGGTAATGGCTTTGCCTGGCTCCATTATTTCATCTCCCCAGTGGTCTAAAGCAACGTTGTAAGAAGGCTAGCTAAGCTGAACTGCAGACTGCCACCTGAGAATGGCCAGTGCTGAGCGGTGCCTTCAACACCCTTTGAAACAAGTAGCTATGCACACCTAGGCTGCATGTTAAATACAATCCTTGGGGTAAAAGAGAAAGCTATGGCCTAATGCTAAACCCTCCCTGATAACATTTCCACATTCCTTTTTCTTGATAATCAAATCAGCATCCCATGATTTTCTGATTCTTTCTATCCCTGCACCTTACCTATATACATACACATACACACATAGAATGAATTCAGGACTCTGCCCATACAACCATAACAGAAAAATCTAGCTTTTCTCAGGATGTGATCCAAGGATCATATGTTGCAGATTCACTGGGAAGTAAATAAATGTCCAGATTCAGGATGATCCTCTCCCAGACTTTTAGAAACTAAATATCTGGAATGAAGCTGAGGAATCCTCAGTTTCTATATATTCCCCAGGATCTTTTTGGCTTCACTCTCTCGTTATATGAATGAACTCATTCAATCAAAGATGGAGCACAAATTTAAGTTTCTGCTAACTTCCATTATTATTAGGGTTTGATGGGAACCAGGGAAAACGTTGAACTACACGATCCTTAAAAACCCTTCCTTCACTGAGAACCTGTGAGAGATAGGCTGCCAGAGTGGGTGAGAGGTTTTGGGGTGAGCCAGATCTAGGTTGAAATCACAGATCCAGCAATAACTAGCTGTGTGACCGAGGTATATTACATAATCTTTTTGTGATTCTTTTTAGACCTTAGTTTTCCTTATGTGGAAAATGGAGATGATTTCATTTCTTATATTTTGGTGAAGACTAAATGAAGCAACAAGGTAAAGTCCTTAGAATAGCAATGGAACATGCTAGGTGCTTAATATATGGCAGTGATGATGGTGGTGATGAGTGCTTTATGATTTCCTTCCTTTCCTCCACCTTTGCTAATATTAGAACCTGGAGGTATTGTTAGAGATGTGAAAGATGGGAAGAGATTACCATAGAACAGATAATTGTTCTCTCCCCTTCCAAAAGTGAATTGTTTTGTTCACTTTATCATTCTAGGAAGGATTCTTTAGCTGAGGACATACAGATTGCCAGCCTGAATCCCTTATATAAGTATAGAAATAGCTATTCCCACGAGGAATAGAAGCAAAACTCCCACACTCCAGCCCTCCATGCTCAAACAGGGCTGTGAAAGCTGGGCTTGTCATAAAACACCTCCTTAATCCATTCCTATATATCTTTCTAACTTAAAGTTAATTTGGTGCCACTGGAAAAAGGAGCAGGAAGGGGAGGGGAAGGGATGGGCTATCTAATGCCATCAGCAGAATTTAGTTCTGATTTAAACTCAAACCCAAAAAAGATAGGAGCTTCCTGAGAAAAATTTCAAAAAAATATATATATATATTTTATTCCCAAATGGCAGAAGGGAAACTTTAGGAGTAAAACCCACTTTTCAGCATTAGTGACCATAATAAACCAAAGATAACTCCCTTGCCCCTTTTTTCCATTCTCTGGTTGTCTCTTTGTAATAATTTATCTTTATCCACCTTGGATATGACCCTTCTAACCTCACCTTTAATTATTCTGAGTCTGGATGTCCAGGGGGTAAAATAAAAGTGTACATTGTTTGGATGGAGGAAGGGAAGGAGATAAAAAATGGAATACTTTCCAAACCGGCTTTTCGTCCATGAAGCGCCAATGAAACACACAGAAACACTGAGAGTCAGAGTGAATATCTGTTAATGAATGGCACCTGTTCCAAAGAAGAATAAATAGCAAATGATAGGACTTCTCTTTTGAAATCTTTGCCACACTTACAGAAATTCTTTGTTTCTGCTTGTGGTGACTACTGTCTTTGCCTAGAATTTCCATTCCAGCTCCCCTCACATCAGTTCATTCTAGCATGATACCCTAAGACTCTGACCACAAAGATAGAATATGACCATGACAGAGCTGACTACTGTATAACATGGTGTCATGGTCAGGTTCATGAGTCAACTTGGCCAGGTGGTGCCCAGTTGTCTGGTTGGGCAAGTGCTGGCCTGTCTGTTACTATGAGGACATTCCATAGAATTAAATCATGATCATGTCAGCTGTATCCACAGCTGATTGCATTTGTAAACAGCCAAGGGGAGTGTCTTCTGCAATGAGTGACATTTCATCTAATCACTGGGAGATTTTTAAGGAGGATTCAGAAGAGACAGTCTCTCTTCCTGCTTCAGCCAGTGAGCCTCTCCTATGGAGTTCATCCAGACGATTCATCAGAGTCATCAGCTTCATAGCCTGCCCTGCAGATTTTGGACTGTACACTCCCATGGTTATGTGAGACACTTTTATAAATTTTACATCTACAAATATTTCCTGCTGATTCTGTTTCTCTAGAGAACTCTAGCTAATACATATGACTTGGCCATTGTTCCAGGTTTAGGAATGTGTCACAAGCTAGCAATCAGTGCATTTCCCAGGAATCTTCCAAAAGGGGCTTCCTGGAAAGAATTTCTTTTCCTCTATATCCATGGAACTGTGAGGATGTGACCGTCAATGTGGCCATATCGCTCACTATGGAAGATCATAAGGAAATGAAGCTGATGCCTTACAGAAGATTTGTGATATTAAGGAAAAAATATAGATGAAAATATTTATTTTCATCACCAACTTTGGGTTGGGCAAAGATTTTTTTTCTTATGGCACAAAAAGCACAATTATAAAAAAACAAATTAAAAAATTAGGCATCATTAAAATTAAAAATGTACGCTTTTCAAAATGCACTCTTAAGAAAATAAAAATAATTCACAAACTGACAAAATATTTTCAAATCACGTAGCTAGTAGAGGGCTTGTATCCGGAAAGTAAAAAAAAAATTAAAGGTAGCAATAAGAAAACAAACCATTTAAAAATAGGTAAAGGATTTGAACAGATACCTCATCAAAGAAGATACATGAAAGGGAAATAAGCACATGAAAAGATACTGACAATCATTATTTATAAGGGAAATATGAATTATAATTACAAAGAAATACTAGTATGCATAGAGTAGAATGGCAAAAATTTAAAGTCTGACCATAGCACGTGTTGGTGAGCATTCAGAGGGAACAAAACTCTTGCACACCGCTGCAAGAAATGTGAAATGGTGCAATCACATTGGTAAACATTTGGGAAGTTTGTTAAGTTAAATATATACCTATCATATGATCCACCCATTCTATTCCTGGGTATTTACCCAAAAGTATGAAAGCACATATTCTTATAAAAACTTCTACACAAATGTTCACAGAAGCTTTACTCATAAAAGCCCCAAACTGGAAACAAACCAAGTGTCCATTAACAGGTGAATGGATTTTTAAAATGTAGTACATCTATACAATGGAATACTTCTCAGCAATAAAAGTGAATTAACTATTGACCCACAGACATAATGACATAATTGAACCTCAGAATAATTATGCTGAGTGATACAAGCCATGCAAAGAGGAGTACATCTTTTGTGATTCCATTTATATAAAACTTCAGAATATTCAAAATAATCTGTATTGACAGAAATCAGATCAGCCGTTGCCTGATGATGGGAGGGGATGGGGTATGCTGAGAAGGAAGAATTATAAAAGGGAAAGAGGGATCTTTGAGAGATGAGCGATATCTTCACTATCTGGATTGTGGCTATAGTTTCACAGATGTATACATATGCAAAACTTCAAAGCAGGATATTAATGTTTCCACAGTGGTTATAGATTTAGAACACCATCTAAGATGCCATAAGAGAAAATGTTGCCATCTAAAAGTGGTATGGTGCTTTAGACTGGAAGAAGGATATCTGCAAACAAAGACCACCCCATAAATTAAAATTGAAATGAGAAATGTCATAGAAAAAGGAAGGTATTTTTGTCCTGCCAATGCCAAATTGACTCATTCATTCAGCACACTTATACTGAGCTCAAACAAGTGCCTCGAGCTTTGGAGTCAGTAATGAATTAAATGTGCTCCCTATCTATAGGAGCTCCTAATCTGGTGGGAAAAGGGGAGAGGCTGCTCATTCTCAACTCCCCTGAACACTGTTTTGTTAGGGCTCTGTGGGAGGTACACACTAAGTGTTGGGGGCCACAAAGGTGGGAGTGGGATGAGCCTCACAACTCATCAGAACATAAATCCAGCACAAGAACATAAATTTCCAGTCAAGGTCAGACTTAGACCATCAGCCCAACATGTTTCCTCTGACACTGACTTGTTCCAAGAGGTATAGGAAAGAAACATAGAGTTATCTTCCTTGATACTAGCACCACAGTTCAGAACTATTTTCCATACATCCTAGGGTCCCTAAATTCTATATCTGAAAATTTAAATTTAGCTAAGCAATTTGAAGTCTGGAATGCTGTTTGAGAAGGTTATAACTAAAGTCCATAAAATAGTAACCTGGATAATATGAATTCAAACTGGATATATCAATTCAGTGAAATATTTCAGTCAAGCCAGTGTTTAACAACTTGTAGGCAAGACAATCAACTAACTTGCTATCGTTTTGTTTTTAAAATTGCTTTCTACGGGATGCCCAGAGAACCTGGACATTTATTCATAATGGCTAAGAAGCAGCCAAGAGAGTGGATGGAGGACAAGTACTAGCATTAGAGACTTCCTATCAACCTGTGTCATTTGGCAAGCTAATCAACTCCTGAAACTTAAATCCCTCATTGATGAAAAGGGATAGTAAGAGCAACTACTTTAAAGAATCGATCTGAGGATTTGATGAGCTGACATGTGTGTGGATCTTGGTTCACAGTACTTATAAAATATAATCTATTATTGTTATCATTTTCTTGCCATTGTTATTTATATTATAAATCTATCATTTGCTTTCTAGGTATGTCTCTTGGCAGACCTTTCACCATTTCTGAGCCTTCATTTGCATATCTGGAAGATGGCAATAATAAGAGCTTCCCTATCTAATCCAACACTAGATGGTATGTTCCAAGCACAAGGGCTATTGAAATGAATCTAGTATAGGGCTGTAGTTAGTATGTGCCAAGCACTAGGGCTGTTGAGATGAATCAGCCAGGATTCCTGACCTCAAAGAGTTTTTCAGTGTAATGAGGAAGAAATACAAGCTAACAGACACGTTCAATACTGGTATCTTGCCATCCAAATTCGGCCCCCTATGTTGTTTTTGTGATGCTTTCATAGGTGATAGACAAAACCCTGAGAACACCCATAGGAGAGATTCCACAACTGGTATTAAGGGGTCAATAACTACTGTCCATGGTTCTATTCTTACTCACTTAGTGTCATACTGGAAGAGCCGAGAGCTCCCAGAGAAGGTGGTTTACTATCTCAGGTTTGCTTCCCTTGCACTGAAGCAGGCTTGCCCACGGCATTGAAGGCATTTTGCCAAAGGGAGAGAACAGACATAAAATGTTTTACAGACACCATACTGCTTGTCCACAGACAGGCCTCTGTGTGATGGTCAAGGGTCAAATCCGTTAAAAATCGGTGAGAAAATGGAACTGCTGAGGCTCCTAGATAAAAATAAATGGTGGTTTTTTTTTCAAGTTATAAACATGTCCTTAGAGCGTTTATTGTCAACCATCTATAAGCCGTACTGTCAGATGGACATGCAGCTTCAAAGCCTTAGAGAGCTGCCAACTAATGATTTATATTCTCACTAATATGTTACAAAAGGTTTGAACATTTAGTTAAAAGGTGAAAATGGGGAATTTGGGGAGGTGCCAGGGATGTACACTGGGAAGGATTCTGTGGCAGAAGAAAGAACTATCTGATGCATGCCAGGGGTGAAATATATTCACACCGTTGTTCATTGTTCTTTGGGATGAAAATTGAGATCTTTGCATCCAGTACCTTCCTAAAAATTACTTGTAGGAAATCAGTAAATCTTTCAAATACAGAAGAAAAGAGTTTTCCCCAAAGAAGTTTCAAGAAAGCAATTGTTACAAGATTATCAGCCCATTATGCGAGAGCACAGCTGCACTTTCTATTCTGGAGAGAGAAAGAGTTAGAGAACTTGCCTAGTACACTCTTGGAAGAAAAATTATTTTTCATCTTCTGGTGCCTATCATCTCATAAGTAAGTTCTCTATGCTTTGATAATCAGTTTCTTAGCTGATGTCCATCTTCCCAGGGCTCCCAAATCTTTGTAATAATATACATTCATAACAATACTGGAGAGAAACTAATTATAGCAGGTAGCTATTCATAAGACAAATGAAAAATGAATCAGAGACTAGAAACATCAAATTGAAAAATATTGCTTCAGATCCTGGAGCTGCAGCACACATCCAGAGGAGCACAACCCTAAGCAAATTAGCTTCTAATGTATGAATTCTTCTGGAAAACTATCTGTATCTGGTTCAATAGAGTGTAATCTTAGGGAATGGTAGTAGGGTAGATAATTGTTAGAGGACACTCTCTGCCCAAAATCTCTAGCATGTCAAGATATCTGCAAGTAATTGATCATATACTTTGGTATTATTTAAATTATTGAGTTTATACCTTGGAAAGCTTAACTTTAAATTGATAAATCTTACATATAGAATATTTCCAGAGGTATAAAGGCAGTCACTTATTTATACAAAGGGTAGATTACGAGGCTCATTCAATGTATAATTTTTCTCACATTTGGTCACACATAGCCAACTTAACATATATTAGAGGAGAAATAGGAGTTTACACTTGCTTCAACAAATTAGGCAAAGAACAACCATAGAATAGCTGCATTCAAGTGAATACTAGAAGATGGGATGGTAATCAAAAATTTTACACCTGTTCTAACTCTCAAAGTAGCGTGGGTGGACTGTGCCCACACACAGAATCATTCAAGTGGTCAACTAAGTGAAACACAACAGGTCTCTATTCATTACTGTCCAAATGGCAAGCCCTACACTAAGTGCTATAAAAAATGCAAAATTATACAACACATGGGTCCAATCCTTCAGAAGATTCCCTTGTCCCTGGTGAACTATTTTAAATATCAAACTTAATATAAAATAATATAATACATAAGGAAGGGCTAAATTGTTCAGCAATCATTAACTCATTCTATATTTATGAAACGTTTACTATGTGTGTGACAAGTACTATACTCGTCACTGAGGGTGTAAAGATGATTTATACTTACTCTTTGCTCTCAAGAAACTCATAGTAAGAAATAGACTTTCCCAAACTCTTTTCCATGGACACTGAAATTTCCTAAACTGTTTTGAGCATTGAACCCTTTTCTTCAGATGCAAATATTTGGATTCTTTGGAGTTGTTTGGGAAAAGCTGGTCTGGTGAACATGCATGGAATAAAATTCAAGTAATGGATATTTATCTAGGTTAATGTTTGGGAAAACTTCATGGATAGTATGGATTTCAATCAAAGCTCTGGATGATAAATAAGCCTTGAATTAGTGCAGAGATTCAAAGCAGGGAGATCTTTATGAGCAAGGTACAAATGAACGGTGAACATGGTAGATAATAGTTCAAATGACTGGCTTCTCTGGAGCACATGGTCTTAAGCAGAGTAGTAGAAAATAAAATTTGATAGGTGAGTTGAGACAAATACTGAAGGATCAAAACACACAAATTGAAGAGTTTGTTCTTGACTAAGGAAAAAAGCCATATTTTTAAAGAAGTAAACGAATCATGATATTTTAGAGAAACTTACACATACAGAGAAAGTTCTGGAATATACTGAGAGGATAATAGTACCTAAATTCTCAATCTAAATCCCCAGAATACATCAACATGAATATGGTCTCAAAAAGTCAACAAAATATTATTCCACATGATAAGACAAGCTAAAAAAATGGCAGAAACAAGGCATAAAGATGTAGTAAATTTTGATTTGCCTTCCAATAGTAGAATCAGTCTGAGGCATTAAAAAGGTGCCATCAATAATGAGAGAAAGTTGGACACTGATCTCTGAGATCCTAAGAAGCAGCATGATGCAGTTGCAAAAAAAAAAAAGTAAACTAAACTAAAAATAACTACAGAAAGGTGAATTATGGGAAGATAACAGAATAGAAAACTCCAGAAATTAGTCCCTCCACCAGAACAATTATTAAACAGGCAGATACTATATGAATCAACTACTTTGAAACTCAGTAGTCTGGTAGAATACAGTCCATGATTTTGGGAAGAGCAGGAGAAAGAGGTAGTAAACTGGGTAAATATAAGTGAATTGCTGTCACCATGTGATGGTTACTGTCACCCATTCCCCACTCTAACTGTAGGCAGCAGTGGGCTCTGGCACCTGGTATCACTTGCTGGTTCCAGTGAAAGACATAAAAACCTATTTTCCCAAAATCTAGTTTGGTTAGGGGGGAGAGTATGGTGAGTCACTGATTGAAAACACTCATTTTATCACTACTTTGGATCACTGGGGTCTGAGCTGTGAGGGAAACAATTGCTCCAACCCACTCCAAGACAAGGGCGGTGGAGAAGACTTAAAGATAATACTCTTCCTCAGACCTGCAGATGAGAGTTGAAGGGCATTTGCTGAGCAGGTCCAAGGCTGAAAGCACAGCTTTAGGGAGCTGTGGAAGAAGCTCCTGGTACTCTTGACCCCTCACTCATTCCCTTCCCTGGCCTTGTTCTAGCTGGAAAAGAATGAGTTGGAAAACTCTCTGAATGCCTCTCCCCTTCCCAGAATTTTCCCTCTGCAAAAGCAGCTTAAGACAACAAAAGCAGTGTAAGAAACAATTGAGGAAGTTGGACTGGAGCAAAGGATTACTTTTAGTCTTACAGTGGAACAGCTGAAAGAGGGAGAAGGTCTGTTACCTGAGAAGTAGAGGGGGGCAATCAAACTCCTGTAAACAGGGAAACTCCAAAGCAACGAGCAAACACAAGCCCAGGGTAAGACACTGGCCCAGAAAAGACAGGGGGGATCCTGACCTATGCATTCATCTGGGACAAAACTTCCTGATAGGAGAGCTGAACTTGGAAGGAGAGACCCAGCCAATGCAAAGCCAATTTACAAAGGTGGTTTTGCTCAGGTTTGCATGGTTTTGTTAGCTCCTGACACTCAAGAAAATCTCTAGCTGGTGACAACCAGATAGATACAAATACAGGAAACAGAACTTTCAGGGAATAAATTCCAGAGTTAATATTTTAAAATATTAAAATATACAGGGAGTCACATAAGATTATAAAACAAACAATGAAACAGGAGATGATGGCATAGCCAAAGGAAGGGAATAAAATTGAAGAAACATCAAAACAAAATTGAGGAAGATCAGACTATGGATATAATGGACAAAAACTTTAAAGAAAAATCTTCAATATGCTCAAGGAGACAGAGAAAAATAGAAAGAACTAAAAGTTATCAGGAAAACAATGGATGAACAAAAAGAGAATCTCAATATATTATCCAGAATTTACTAGGGAAATACAACCAACGTGAGATATCTGTAAATATTATGAGATGAGATTTTTATAAGAATTGGCTCCCATGACTGTAGGGATGGGCAAGTCTAAATTCTGTAGGGCAGGACACAAGCTGGGAATACCAGTGGAAGGTTTTGATGAATTCCCCAGGAAAATCTGGCTGGCTGAAGGAAAGATGGAAATTCTCTCTTCTGACTGCTGAAATTATCACCTCTCCTTTTAAAGCCCTCAACTGATTGAATGAGATGTCTCTTATCATTGAGGAAATCTCCCCAGTTGATTGTAAATGTAATCAGCCATAGATACAATCAATGTACTGATGATTTAGGTCCATGAAATATCCTCACAACTGGACACCATAACCTAGCCAAGTTGACACATGAATTTAACTATCACATTCCACCCCTTGTCAATATGGCACGTATGCACATCTCCCTAAACCATAGCTAACCTCCAAATAAAAACAATTACATTCACATTTTAACTTAACAATACTCAAGTATTTTGTGTACAGCCAGAAATTAACTAACTTGCCCCAGAATAGGTGCAATCCTTGGGTAATATTCACTCTTAAACTTGATATCCTATAACTTAAATATTATGACATGAAGCAAATACAACTTATGTCATCTGATAAGTTGGTAAGATAAGGAAGAAAACAAAGATATTTTCTTTATGTATACATACAAATATACTCCTAACAAAACAAGGAAGAAATATTCCTAACCCGTGCAGTCCTCATTTCTGTAACTGGCCATGCAGTCATACTTTGCATTTGTAACTACTTTCTTCTACTACCCATTCCATGTTCCCTTTACTTTCAGCAAGCACCTCAACTAGCCTTGGTTCTTTGCCTGGTGGGGTAACCCAACCTTCATTCTTGGAGTTTTTGGGTCACTTGGAGTCATGCCTGGATAAAGTTGCTACAGTTTTCCATTGCTTTAATCACAGGGCATGGTAGTACTAAGAGACACCCTAGAGGATCTCCTGTGTTCCAGCAAAACTCTTCATTATCTCCATTGTGTAACTGCACTCTTATTTCCCCTTATAGTTAAGATCAATCACCCCAGCCAGTACAGTAATTTCCCTCCTTGCAGTTGATTCAGAAGCAGGAAAGGCCAAAAATGGCCAGTTGGCAGTCTTAACTTCCAATTCAATGAGATTATTGTGTCTCCTGATGCAAGCACTGCTGTTTTTGGAACTAAGACCTATAAACAAACAGAGCCTTAGGTTGCAAGGACAGGAAACAAAACTTTTTTCTAGATCACTAGGGGCAACAGTGAATGGTGTTGCTCACATTTCCACCCCTCCATTCCTAGACCCATGAATCCTGGCTATGGGAGAAACAGCACGATACAGTAGAATGCTGATTTAGAACATACACAGCGTCCTAGAGAAGACTGACTGCTCCAGCCTTGCAGTAAAAGTTTTCATTGGATCATATTCACTCTTAAACTTCATATCCCATAAATTAGTTGGCACAATAATTGAGCCTTCAAAAGGCCATTCTACCATTCCTTCAATCCAGCTGCTTTAGTATGATAGGGAACATGGTAAGATCAATGAATTTCATGAGCATATGCCCATTCCCATACTTCATTTGCTATGAAGTGGGTTCCTTGATCAGAATCAATACTATGTGGAATAACATGATGGCGTATAAGGCATTCCGTAAGTGCATGGATGGTAGTTTTGGCAGAAGCACTACCTACAGAAAAGGCAACCCTATATCCAGAGTCTGTGTCTACTCCAGTTAGAACAAATCGCTGCCCCTTCCATGATGGAAATGGTTCAATGTAATCAACCTGTCACTACGTAGCATGCTGATCACTGTGGGGAATGGTGCCATATCAGGGACTGAGTGCTGACAGGGCACTCAGCAATGGTTGTCACCAGGCCAGCCTTGGTGATTGGAAGTCCATGTTGCTGAGACTATGTATAACCTCCATTGCTGCCACCATGGCCACAGTGTTCATCAACCCATCGAGGGATGACAGGAATGGCTGGGGAAAGAAGCTGATTAATATCCACAGAAGGTCATCTCATCCACTTGATTATGACAAACATCTGCATGTGTTTTGCCTATTCAGAAAGATCTATCCACATACTTCTTTCCCAGACCTCTTTGTCACCAATTCCCAATCACATTCATTACAAGTCCATGATCATCCAGCCAAATCACTGGTGACAGGCCGTGAATCAGTATACAAATGCACCTCCAGCGATCTTTCCTTCCAAGCAAAATGAACAACCAGGTATACTGCTTGAAGTTGCATCCACTGGGAAGATTTCCCTTCATCACTGCCCTTCAGGAATGTCCCAGAAAGGGGTTATAGTGCTGCAGCTGTCTACTTTCAGGTGATTCCTGTATATAACACAGAACCATCTGTAAACCAGGCCTAAGTTTTCTCTTTCTCAGTCAATTGATCATAAGGAACACCCCAAAAAGGAAAGAGAAGGTAATGTGGCAGGAGTGGGGGACCATGGGCATTTGGATCCTTTCCTCAAGTAACTTACTAGTGCCTTCAAGTTCTGCTCAAGCCCTATCTCATATATACCACTTCCATTTTATGATGGAGTACTGCTGTGCATGCCCAACTTTTATGGCTTGAAAGGTCAGACAACACCCACTTCATGATAGGAACTCATGTCTCATGGTAATTTGGTAGCCCAGTAGAGACTAATTAATCATTTAGTCTCTACTAAGGCTTAGTAACAAGCCAAATGCTGCTTCTCAAAAGACGGCAGGGCTTTGCTCCAAAATACTAAAGATCTGTGCTGTGACTCTCCTATAGGGACCTTCCAAAATCTCCAGACAGGGTATCTATGTGCCATTGACACTTCTGACACCATTGGATCTCCTGAATCATATGGTTCAAGTGGAAGAGCAGCTTGCACAGCAGTCTGGACCTGTTGCAGACCCTCCTTCTGTTCTGGTTCCCACTCAAAATCCACAACTTTTCAGGTCACTTGGTAAATGGGCTGGAGTAGCACATCCAAAATGAGGAATATGTTGTCTCCAAAATCCAAAGAGGCCAATTAGGCATTATGCCTCTTTTTTGGTTGTAGAAGGGGCCAGATGCAACAAATTGTCCTTCAACTTAGAAGGGATATATCAAAATGCCCCACACCACTGGATGTCTATAAATTTTGCTAAGATGGAAGGACCCTGTATTGTTGTTAGATTTATCTCCTACTCTCTGGCAAGCAAATGCCTTACCAATAAGTCTAGAAGAGTTGCTGCCTCTTTCTCACTAAGTCAATAACTGTGTCTGATCATTTCGTTTTATCCAGTGCACAGTTACCCTGGGAAAAGGCAGCAGGTCACTTTGGGAAAGGCTGGGAGGAAGATTACCACTATAAATTTAGCAGTGTAACAGTGTTTCCCCAAGGTGGCCCAGCCTTCCCAACTAAGGGGCTCTGGGTCTATGAACCGTCTCAAGTATGGGAAATGATTAAGAGGCTGTACTCTCGTTTTACAAGTTAGAATTTTGTTCACTTGACCTGGAACTCCTCTGCTTATACAGATCAAGTGAGGATTTAGTAGGCTGCAAATCTATTTCACTTGTAACATTTCCATCTTTCTAAACATTTGAAGCCCCTTATCTACATTATACCAGGTTTCTGGCATTTTGACTTTAGGCAACATAGGCCACCTTTTGGTCCATGTCTCAACCAACCACCAGAACAACAACTAGACCTCTTTAAAACTCCTCAAGCTCTAATATTGACTTCAGAATCTGCTTAGTGGGCTGATATCCATAAATTCAGCCTGTTCCAACTTTACATTCCTTTTCCCTTTCTTTTATAATTGTATCCAATTTATTTAGGAACAACCAGCCAATAACATTCTACCTTTTAATTCCACAAAACTCTGTTAAGGTGTCAAAAACACCCTCACCAAGAGCCTGGTCTCTTATAAACATTTAATTACCCACATCTAGTGGCAATATTTTGCAATTTTTATTGCCAGTACATGCCATGGACTACCAGTACCATCTTGATTATTTAAAATAGAGTCATTAGTGCATTTAAATCCAAGCAGATTTGAGAAACGATTCTAAAAATTCTAGAACCAATTCAGAAATCTCATCCTTAAAATTCTCTTTCCCAGGGCAGGCCACGGTGGCTCAGTAGGTAGAGTTCTTACCTGCCATGCTGGAGACCTGGGTTCGGTTCCCAGTGCCTGCCCATGTGTGTGTGTGTGGGGGGACTTTTCCCAGTATGAAAGCTGTATTAATCAGTGTTCTTTAATGAAACAGAACTAATAGGAGATATCTGTAAATACCATGAGAATTTTGTAAGAATTGTCTCATGTGACTGTGCAGATGATAAGTCCAAATTCTGTAGGGCAAGCCAAAAGCTGAGAACTCTGATGAAGTTTTTCAATGAATTCCCCAGAAAAAACCTGGCTGGTTGAAGTAGAGATGAAAATTCTCTCTTCTGACTGCTGAAATCATCACTTCTCCTTTTAAAGTCTTCAACTGAGTGGAAAAGATTACTTTCATTGTTGAAGACAATCCCTTCAGTTGATCAATATAACGATGATTTACAGCCACAGATATTCTCACAGTACTAGCAGGCCAGTGCTTGCTTAACCAAACAACTGAGCACCGCAACTTGGTCGAGTTGACACATGATTTAATCATCAACTCAACAAGGAGAAAGAAACTTTTAAAAGAAACAAAGTAGAACTACTGGAATTGAAGATCACAATAATTAAAATAAAAAATCCCCAGGACGGATTCAACATCAGATTAGTGCTGGCAGGAGAACGAATCAGTGAACTGAAAACAAAATAATTGAAATGAGTCAGGCTGGGCAGCAGAATAAAAAAAGAATTATAAAAAGTCCAAATAGACTAAGAGACCTCCGAGACACCATCAAAAATACAAATTGTGGTGATTTGAAGCTGTTATGTACCCCAGAAAAAGACCATGTTCTTTTAATCCATTCCTGTGAGTGCAGGCCTATTATAGGTGGGACCTTTTGATTTGGTTATTTCAATTGAGATGTGACCTACCTCATTTGAGATGGGTCTTAATGCTCTTATTGATATTCTTTATAAAAGGATAAAGGGCACATATAAAAAGTCTAGAGAGCTCAGAGGACCCACAGAATCCCAGAGAGGAAACCACTAGAACCAGAAGCTAAAAGCAAACCCATGAGTGAAGGTCCAGTAGAAGCCGGACATGTGACAAAGGTGTCCCAGATGCCAGTAGGCTGTCTTTAGAGTGGTGGATGCATAACTATCTGATTATACCAAGGGACATTTATTGTACACTTAGGATGGATTGTATGGTGTGTGAATAAAACTGTTAAAAAAAAATAGTGGGTATAAATGAGTATGGAATATTTGGGGTTTTCTTTTTTCTTTTGATTTCTTATTCTGGAATTGCACATAATGCACAACTATGTAATGACATTATGAGCTGTTGATTGTATACTTCAGATGGTTTGTATGGTATGTAAATACATCTCAATTAAATTTCATCAAAAAAATCTGTTGAACTCTGATAGATTGCAGAGAGAAGTACAAATTGGTAAAACCACTTTGGAAAACTCTTTGATAATCTCTATAAAAACTAAAAATATGCAAATCTATTACTTGTCAATTTGCTTTCTTACAAATGCAATTATGTGTGCATGTAAAAACATATATAAGATTGTTCATATCAGCATTATTCATAATAATCCCAAAACACAAACACAAAATGACCAAAAACAGTGGACTGGCTAAATAAACTATGTTACATTTATACGATAGAATATTATCAATCTAGAAGAACCAACTAACTACAGCTACACACACACACACAAACACAAAACCTAGGATGAATCTTACAAAAATGCTTTATAAAAGAAACAAACGCAAAATAATACACGCTGTATTATTCCATTTATATAAAATTTTAAAACAGCAAAGCTGTTCTATTAGAAATCAAAATAGTTGTTAACTTTGAGGGAGTAATAGCAACTGGAAGAGAGAATGACAGGAGCTTCTGGGGTTCTGAAAATGCTCCATACTATGATCTGGGTCCTAGTTATCTGGTGTGTTCATCGCCAGAACATTAATTGAGATGTACAGTTATGATTCATATAAATTTCTGCATTGTGCTATACTTAATAAAAAGTTTCCATTAAGAAAAAACTATTGAGTTAGAAACTTAGGCTGACTTAGTTGAAACTCCACTGCTGTCATTTACTGTTTGTTTTATTTTCAACCAAAATATTTGTTTTGGCTATATGCAGTCACTTCATACTCAAGAATATTCCATACACTGCATGGGGTTTAAGAAATTATATAGCTTTATTTTTTATACTTCATTTAGTCTTTCAACAAAACACCTTCAAGAAAGCATCTGTCATATATCAAAGACTAGTCTGGACACTAGGGGTTCAGCATTGAACAAAACAAAAAAGTTGACTGTCCTTTCAGAGCTTACAGGAATACACAAAAATGTTATTATTAATGTGCAGAAAACTAACACATCCCTTGCACCATTTTCATGAGCCATCCCAGCATTAGCAGATCTCATGTCTTTTTTTTTATTAATTAAAAAAATTAACAAAACATTTAAAAATCATTCCATTCTACATGTACAATCAGTAATTCTTAATATCATCATATAGTTGCATATTCATCATTTCTTAGTACATTTGCATCGATTTAGAAAAAGAAATAAAAAGACAACAGAATAAGAATTAAAGCGATAATAGAGAGAAAAAAAAACCTATACCTCACATGCAGCTTCATTCAATGTTTTAACATAATTGCATTACAATTAGGTAGTATTGTGCTGTCCATTTCTGAGTTTTTATATCCAGTCCTGTTGCACAGTCTGTATCCCTTCAGCTCCAATTACCCCTTCTCTTTTTTTTTTAATTAACGGAAAAAATGAAATTAACCCAACATTTAGAAATCATACCATTCTACATATGCAATCAGTAATTCTTAACATCATCACATAGATGCATGATCATCGTTTCTTAGTACATTTGCATCGGTTTAGAAGAACTAGCAACACAACTGAAAAAGATATAGAATGTTAACATAGAGAAAAAAATAAAAGTAATAATAGTAAAAACAAAACAAAACAAAACA
Organism: Tamandua tetradactyla; assembly: GCF_023851605.1. NCBI lineage: Eukaryota > Metazoa > Chordata > Mammalia > Pilosa > Myrmecophagidae > Tamandua > Tamandua tetradactyla. The sequence goes on along the minus strand of NC_135346.1, from coordinate 36,547,227 downwards.
AAAACCTATAGCTCAGATGCAGCTTCATTCAGTGTTTTAACATGATTACTTTACAATTAGGTATTATTGTGCTGTCCATTTTTGAGTTTTTGTATCTAGTCCTGTTGCACAGTCTGTATCCCTTCAGCTCCAATTGCCCATCATCTTACCCTGTTTCTACCTCCTGCTGGACTCTGTTACCAATGACATATTCCAAATTTATTCTCGAATGTCCGTTCACATCAGTGGGATCATACAGTATTTGTCCTTTAGTTTTTGGCTAGACTCACTCAGCATAATGTTCTCTAGGTCCATCCATGTTATTACATGCTTCATAAGTTTATCCTGTCTTAAAGCTGCATAACATTCCATCGTATGTATATACCACAGTTTGTTTAGCCACTCTTCTGTTGATGGAGATTTTGGCTGTTTCCATCTCTTTGCAATTGTAAATAACGCTGCTATAAACATTGGTGTGCAAATGTCCGTTTGTGTCTTTGCCCTTAAGTCCTTTGAGTAGATTCCCAGCAATGGTATTGCTGGGTCGTATGGCAATTCTATATTCAGCTTTTTGAGGAACCACCAAACTGCCTTCCACAGTGGTTGCACCATTTGACATTCCCACCAACAGTGGATAAGTGTGCCTCTTTCTCCGCATCCTCTCCAGCACTTGTCATTTTCTGTTTTGTTGATAATGGCCATTCTGGTGGGTGTGAGGTGATATCTCATTGTGGTTTTGATTTGCATTTCTCTAATGGCCAGGGACATGGAGCATCTCTTCATGTGCCTTTTGGCCATTTGTATTTCCTCTTCTGATAGGTGTCTGTTCAAGTCTTTTTCCCATTTTGTAATTGGGTTGGCTGTCTTTTTGTTGTTGAGTTGAACAATCTCTTTATAAATTCTGGATACTAGACCTTTATCTGATATGTCATTTCCAAATATTGTCTCCCATTGTGTAGGCTGTCTTTCTACTTTCTTAATGAAGTTCTTTGATGCACAAAAGTGTTTAATTTTGAGGAGCTCCCATTTATTTATTTCCTTCTTCAGTGTTCTTGCCTTAGGTTTAAGGTCCATAAAACCGCCTCCAGTTGTAAGATTCATAAGATATCTCCCAACATTTTCCTCTAACTGTTTTATGGTCTTAGACCTAATGTTTAGATCTTTGATCCATTTTGAGTTAACTTTTGTATAGGGTGTGAGACATGGGTCTTCTTTCATTCTTTTGCATATAGATATCAAGTTCTCTAGGCACCATTTATTGAAGAGACTGTTCTGTCCCAGATGAGTTGGCTTGACTGCCTTATCAAAGATCAAATGTCCATAGATGAGAGGGTCTATATCTGAGCACTCTATTCGATTCCATTGGTTGATATATCTATCTTTATGCCAGTACCATGCTGTTTTGACCACTGTGGCTTCATAATATGCCTTAATGTTTGGCAGTGCGAGACTTCCAGCTTCGTTTTTTTTCCTCAAGATGTTTTTAGCAATTCGGGGCAACCTGCCCTTCCAGATAAATTTGCTTATTGGTTTTTCTATTTCTGAAAAATAAGTTGTTGGGATTTTGATTGGTATTGCATTGAATCTGTAAATCAATTTAGGTAGGATTGACATCTTAACTATATTTAGTCTTCCAATCCATGAACACGGTATGCCCTTCCATCTATTTAGGTCTTCTGTGATTTCTTTTAACAGTTTTTTGTAGTTTTCTTTATATAGGTTTTTTGTCTCTTTAGTTAAATTTATTCCTAGGTATTTTATTCTCTTAGTTGCGATTGTAAATGGGATTCGTTTCTTGATTTCCCCCTCAGCTTGTTCATTACTAGTGTATAGAAATGCTACAGATTTTTGAATGTTGATCTTGTAACCTGCTACTTTGCTGTACTCATTTATTAGCTCTAGTAGTTTTGTTGTGGATCTTTCCAGGTTTTCGACGTATAGTATCATATCGTCTGCAAACAGTGATAGTTTTACTTCTTCCTTTCCAATTTTGATGCCTTGTATTTCTTTTTCCTGTCTAATTGCTCTGGCTAGAATCTCCAGCACAATGTTGAATAATAGTGGTGATGGTGGACATCCTTGTCTTGTTCCTGATCTTAGGGGGAAAGTTTTCAATTTTTCCCCATTGAGGATGATATTAGCTGTGGGTTTTTCATATATTCCCTCTATCATTTTAAGGAAGTTTCCTTGTATTCCTATCTTTTGAAGTGTTTTCAACAGGAAAGGATGTTGAATCTCGTCAAATGCCTTCTCTGCATCAATTGAGATGATCATGTGATTTTTCTGCTTTGATTTGTTGGTATGGTGTATTACATTAATTGATTTTCTTATGTTGAACCATCCTTGCATACCTGGGATGAATCCTACTTGGTCATGATGTATAATTCTTTTAATGTGTTGTTGGATACGATTTGCTAGAATTTTATTGAGGATTTTTGCATCTATATTCATTAGAGAGATTGGTCTGTAGTTTTCTTTTTTTGTAATATCTTTGCCTGGTTTTGGTATGAGGGTGATGTTGGCTTCATAGAATGAATTAGGTAGTTTTCCCTCCACTTCAATTTTTTTGAAGAGTTTGAGGAGAGTTGGTACTAATTCTTTCTGGAATGTTTGGTAGAATTCACATGTGAAGCCATCTGGTCCTGGACTTTCCTTTTTGGGAAGCTTTTGAATGACTAATTCAATTTCTTTACTTGTGATTGGTTTGTTGAGGTCATCTATTTCTTCTTGAGTCAAAGTTGGTTGTTCATGTCTTTCCAGGAACCCGTCCATTTCATCTAAATTGTTGTATTTATTAGCGTAAAGTTGTTCATAGTATCCTGTTATTACCTCCTTTATTTCTGTGAGGTCAGTGTGGCGTATTTCTCAGGGACTGGAGCCTAGCCAAACTTAAAATTTTTAATGTTTCTCTCCCTCTCTAGGTTCACTCTCTGCCCCCCATATCTGTAACCTAGCTCACTGTTCCCCCCTTCCCCCTCTTGTCGTAGACCGCCCATTTCCATAGCCCACCACAAAACAACAGGCCTTCCTGTTATTCTCTATACTTCCCTATCCCCGAAACATACCCTTCTGCCTAGCAACTGCCGCTAAGCTTGTGTGAGTGGCTGCCTCCTCTTGACGTGTGCGCCCAAGACTCCACCCCTCCCCGAGAGTACTTAAGCCCCACGCTTACCCCGCTCTGGGTCGTCCGAGCCCTGGGGTCTTCGGACCCCAGACGTCTCACTCCTCGGGTTCCCGGGTGGCCCATCCCGGAGTGTAACAATAAAAGCTTAAAACCCGCATCTGGCCTGAGTGACGACTTCTCGCGACCGCCGGCTGGGGAAAGCGCTGGCTCCAGCTTACCCAGGTTAATTCCTGCGAGCTCGCCCCAAACCCACCCAGTGTACCGGTCGCGCGGCCCGGCTGAAGCTATCAGCGGCAGTCAGTAGTTATGTCTCCTCTTCCATTTCTGATCTTATTTATTTGCATCCTCTCTCTTCTTCTTTTTGTCAAACTTGATAAGGGCCCATCAATCTTATTGATTTTCTCATAGAACCAACTTCTGGTCTTATTGATTTTCTCTATTGTTTTCATGTTTTCAATTTCATTTATTTCGCTCTGATCTTTATTATTTCTTTTCTTTTGCTTGCTTTGGGATTAGTTTGCTGTTCTTTCTCCAGTTCTTCCAAGTGAACAGTTAATTCCTGCATTTTTGCCTTTTCTTCTTTTCTGATATAGGCATTTAGGGCAATAAATTTCCCTCTTAGCACTGCCTTTGCTGCATCCCATAAGTTTTGATATGTTGTGTTTTCATTTTCATTCGCCTCGAGGTATTTACTAATCTCTCTTGCAATTTCTTCTTTGACCCACTCATTATTTAAGAGTGTGTTATTGAGCCTCCACGTATTTGTGAATTTCCTGGCACTCTGCCTATTATTGATTTCCAACTTCATTCCTTTATGATCCGAGAAAGTGTTGTGTATGATTTCAATCTTTTTAAATTTGTTAAGACTTGCTTTGTGACCCAGCATATGGTCTATCTTTGAGAATGATCCATGAGCACTTGAGAAAAAGGTGTATCCTGCTGTTGTGGGATGTAATATCCTATAAATGTCTGTTAAGTCTAGCTCATTTATAGTAATATTCAGATTCTCTATTTCTTTATTGATCCTCTGTCTAGATGTTCTGTCCATTGATGAGTGTGGGGAATTGAAGTCTCCAACTATTATGGTATTTGTGTCTATTTCCCTTTTCAGTGTTTGCAGTGTATTCCTCACGTATTTTGGGGCATTCTGGTTTGGTGCGTAAATATTTATGATTGTTATGTCTTCTTGTTTAATTGTTCCTTTTATTAGTATATAGTGTCCTTCTTTGTCTCTTTTAACTGTTTTACATTTGAAGTCTAATTTGTTGGATATTAGTATAGCCACTCCTGCTATTTTCTGGTTGTTATTTGCATGAAATATCTTTTCCCAACCTTTCACTTTCAACCTATGTTTATCTTTGGGTCTAAGATGTGTTTCCTGTAGACAGCATATAAAAGGATCCTGTTTTTAAATCCATTCTGCCAGTCTATGTCTTTTGATTGGGGAATTCAGTCCATTAACATTTAGTGTTATTACTGTTTGGATAATATTTTCCTCTACCATTTTGTCTTTTGTATTATATATATCATATTTGACTTTCCTTCTTTCTACACTCTTCTCCATACCTCTCTCTTCTGTCTTTTCGTTTCTGACTCTAGTGCTCCCTTTAGTATTTCTTGCAGAGCTGGTCTCTTGGTCACAAATTCTCTCAGTGACTTTTTGTCTGAGAATGGTTTAATTTCTCCCTCATTTTTGAAGGACAATTTTGCTGGATATAGGAGTCTTCGTTGGCAGTTTTTCTCTTTTAGTAACTTAAATATGTCATCCCACTGTCTTCTAGCCTCCACGGTTTCTGCTGAGAAATCTACACATAGTCTTATTGGGTTTCCCTTGTATGTGATGGATTGTTTTTCTCTTGCTGCTTTCAAGATCCTCTCTTTCTCTTTGACCTCTGACATTCTAACTAGTAAGTGTCTTGGAGAACCCCTATTTGGGTCTAATCTCTTTGGGGTGCGCTGCACTTCTTGGATCTGTAATTTTAGGTCTTTCATAAGAGTTGGGAAATTTTCGGTGATAATTTCTTCCATTAGTTTTTCTCCTCCTTTTCCCTTCTCTTCTCCTTCTGGGACACCCACAACACGTATATTTGTGCGGTTCATATTGTCCTTGAGTTCCCTGATACCCTGTTCAAATTTTTCCATTCTTTCCCCAATAGTTTCTGTTTGGTTTTGGAATTCAGATGTTCCATCCTCCAAATCACTAATTCTATCTTCTGTCTCTTTGAATCTGTCATTGTAGGTATCCATTGTTTTTCCATCTTTTCTACTTTGTCCTTCACTTCCATAAGTTCTGTGATTTGGTTTTTCAGTTTTTCTATTTCTTCTTTATGTTCAGCCCATGTCTTCTTCATGTCCTCCCTCAATTTATTGATTTTGTTTTTGAAGAGGTTTTCCATTTCTGTTCGTATATTCAGCATTAGTTGTCTCAGCTCCTGTATCTCATTTGAACTATTGGTTTGTTCCTTTGACTGGGCCATATTTTCAATTATTTGAGCGTGATCCGTTATCTTCTGCTGGCGTCTGCGCATTTAGACAGATTTCCCTGGGTGTTGGATCCAAAAGTTTGGAAGATTTTTCTGTGAAATCTCTGGGTTCTGTTTTTTTTTTATCCTGCCCAGTAGGTGGCGCTCGTGGCACACGTTTGTCTGCGGGTCCCACCAGTAAAAGGTGCTGTGGGTCCTTTAACTTTGGAAAACTCTCGCCGTCCGGGAGGTTCGCTAGCCGAAGCGGCTTGGAAGAGTGCCAGCCGGCCCGGGGTCCGAACGCGGGGAGGGTCGCTGGCCGCTGCAGCCCGGGAAAGTGCCCGTCCGAATTTCCTAGTCGGCCCGGGGCGCCAAGCGTGGCGGGAGGGCGCCAGCCGCAGCGGCCCGCCCGGGAGTGTGCACCGTTCCCGGGGAGTCACGGGTTTGGAAAGGCCCCCCCCCCCCCCGTCACCATTCTCTGCGGCCTGGGGATTTCCGATCCAATTCTCTCAGTTGGTCCAGGGGGCCATGCGTGGTGTGGGCGCCAGCCGCCCCGGTTTGAGGGGACTGCCTGTCCAATTCTCCCAGCCGGCCCAGGAAGGGGGAAGGGAGTGACTCCAGCCGCTTGCCGCCCCGCCCAGTGAAGCCCGCGCCCCTTGGCGATCTCACCAGAGCGGGTTCTCTCAGCCAGCCAGCTGTTCCGGGATGGGGTACGCTGTCTTTTTTATCTCTGTCGTGGCTTTGGGAGCTGTTCTGTATTGTTTCTACTCCCCTAGTAGCTGTTCTGGAGGAGAAACTAAGATCCGCGCATCTTACTAAGCCGCCATCTTCTCCGGAAGTCAGATCCCATGTCTTTAATGTCATACTTTATGGATGTCAGAGTTGAGCAGAATACATTAATTTACTATAGGCACTAGCCAGGTTTTTTAAAGATAGTACAAAATCATCCATATGTATTAAAACCAGTAACTGACTTTCATTTCTATTCAGAGGACATGATAATCATCACTAGAATTTACAAACAAAATTCCAGCGGTGGAAAGTTTCAAAGTGATCAAATCAATCTACTTTCATTTTTAAAGATGAACGAACTAAAACCAAAGGAGGATAAATGATTTTTCTAAGACTCCATATCTTGTTAGAGGCAGAAAAGGGACAGGAGTTATTTTAGTTTGCTTCAGTTGTCAGAATTCAAGGCACCAGAATTAGATTGGCTTTTATATAGGGGATTTATTTAGGTATAAATTTATGGCTCTTTGGAAGAAGGGCAGCTAGCTCTCCTCTGTATTCTCCTATCACATGGAAAGGCACATAGTGATGTCTGCTGGCCTTCTCTCATGGTTTCTGGTTTCAAAGGGTTTTCTCTGGGGCATTTCCTCTCTGTGTCTCCAAACATCTGGGTCTATGTCAGCTCTGAACACTTTTTCTATCTTCTGACTTCTCCTTTTAAGCCTCCAGCTGATTAAATTAAACATCACTCATTGCAGAAGGCATTCTGTTCTAGTTTACAAGCTGCCAAAATGCGATATACCAGAAATGGAATGACTTTTAAAAAGGGGAATTTATTAAGTTACATGTTTACAGTTCTAACGCTGTGAAAAATGTCCAATATTAAAGCAAGGCTATAGAAATATTCAATCTAAGGCATCCAGGGAGAGAAACCTTGGTTCAAGAAGGCCAGTGATGTTCCAGATTTCTCTCTCAACTGGTAAGGCATATTGTGAACATGGCAGCATCTACTAGCTTCCTCCCCAGGCTTCTTGTTTCATGAAACTCCAATGGGGGCATTATCCTTCTTTATCTGCACGGTCTCAGACTGCATGGGTTCTGTGGTTCTTCCAAAATGCTTCCTCTTTTAAAAGATTCCAGTAAACTAACCAAGACCCACCTGGAATGGGTGGAGGCACATCTCCCTCTAGTCAAAGGTTAATACCCACAATTGGGTGAGTCATATCTCTGTGAAGATAATCTAAACAAGTTTCCAACCTACAGTGCTGAATAGGGATTAAAAGAACTTCCTCCATAAAATAGGTAAGGATTAAAATGTGGCTTTTCTAGGGTACATAATCCTCTCAAGCCAGCACACATTCTCATTAGCCAATCACAGATGTACTCAGCAATGGATGAATTTAACATGCTGATGATTTAAGTCCACAGCAAAGAATAACTGGACACCATTGCCTGACCAAATGGACACTGAACCTAATTAACACAGGAGTCAAGCTACCCTTTATATTTACCCTTTACAATTTGTTCTTTCCAATATACCAGAGAAGATACTATTTGTTAGAGCAATGAAACAGCAGTAGATTTTGCAGTAGGCCCATGATATTTATCGGCATCACCCTTCATTTGGAGAATTGCTCCTCTCTATTCATTGTATTCTTTCCTGGTTCATATGGCTTGGCTAAAGCTCATCCAGACTCTCTCTAACCTTCCAAGTCACAGGTGGGGTCACATTGCCCAGGTCTATCTGGTCAGAATTCTACTTTCTCTCTCAGCTCATTGACTGGTTCAGGGATATGCATGCATGCTGAAGCTAGGTAGACTGATGTCCTCCCTAGAGCTGCAGGATTATCAGAAAAGCTATTTCTCTTCTTCTAGGATCATGAACTGTATGGGCTTTGAAAGGCTAGAACTCTTGGAGCAATAGTCTCTGCCATGGGGACAGAACTTGCTGGAAACACACACACACAAAAGAAGGAGCAAGGAAAGCAGAACCAAGATATTAAAAGTTAAAGCAAAGTATGTCATGACTAAGTCATCTGGATCCAATCTGCCTGCCTTCCCCAGAAATTTCTGAAAAATGCGCCAATTAATATTTTTCCTTAATCTAGTTTAAGTTGAATTTTGTCACTTATAAGTTAAATAAGAAAGTCCCAAGAAACACACATGCTAAATATTTCCTTTCAGAATATATCTAGGACTATCATCTCCAACTTGAAATGTCTTTGTTGTACCATCAAACAGACAAAAAAACCCATAAACTTGATGGCCAAACTAAGTGCCTTTAAGGTCTCTAATGAGGAAGTGTTAAGGATGGTTTATAATTAGTTCTTCAATACATTTTGGAGGAGAGCAACCCACTGTGGTGGGTAAGATCATAGCTATGGAGACAGACAGATTGGACCACAGGTCAAATCCTGACTCTTCCACTTACTAGCTTTTTGACCCTGGGCAAGTTACTCAGTCTCTATGTTTTACATCTCATGAGGCCTAAATAAGAGGATTCCTATAAAGTACCCTTCACAATGCTCACCACATAGTAAGCACTAAATTAATGGGAACTATTACTATTGACTACTGTTATTATCATTTATTGTTGTTAATGTTGGTAACAATGATAGTAGGCACCAACTGTATGCCAGCTAACGTGCTAAGCATTCAGGATGCAAAATGGAAAAAGGTAGAGTTCTTGCCCCTCAAGGAGCTACCAACAACTGGTAAGTACCAAATAAAAGACACCAGTCACAATCCCACTGGAGCCCAGGGAAGGGGGCAATAACCCTGAGTTTGAATGACTGGGAAAGATTCTACTCTCTGAAAATAATATCACAAGTAAGATGTATTATTACTTAGATTTCTGTCTGCAATCATACACAGAAGCAAAGCCAAAAAATTAGAATATATACAAATATGTATATAGCTAAAATATACTTTATATAATATATAAAGCATAAAACAAAACTATAAGGTAAAAATTTGAGACGTGAAAGAGACTTATATGATGATCCAGCCAAATTCCCCATTTTACAGATGGGAAACTGAAGTCCCTAAACGGAAGAGGCTTGCCCAGTTCACACAACTGACCACTGGGAAAGTAAGGGTGAGAAGGCAGTATTCTTTCCATCACATGGCCTGTTTCCACACTGACAGGAACAGTCAATCCATGTCTGTACACAATTTACCATAGAGTAACTTCCATCTCAACTCCTGTCAGTGTGAGAATTATATCACTTTGGTGGTTTCTGTTTTTGTCATTTGTTAATTCCCTAAACTGACTTGAATTTAACATCTTTATTGTAGTCATTAATTTTAAAAGTTTCAATTGGCAGTCTCTTGAAAGACATATCATTTTTCTCATAATAGTATCATTATAGCTCTCTAAATGGCTTTTCTCTTAAGTTGGATCATTAACAGGAAGTGGAATTGTCCTTTTGCTTTGATAATGATCTTGCTTCCTTTGGTGATGATCTTTTCTAGGCAGTAGAGTCCAGAAACTTTAATAAAAAGTTTCCATTAAACGTTATTGTACCAGTCAGTGGTACAATAAGAAACATAAAGCTAGGAATGTTTTTTAGGTATCCACTCCCCAATTTAAATCCCACTTCACATGATAGGGATGTGTTCTAGAACTTTGGACTAGCTGGCATAGATTTGAATTCATTTGCTGAAACATCTGAGATTCTCTATCCTAACTGACAAATCATGATAAATTTTACATTTTTCCTCACTTTTTAATAGCCACCAATCTGTCAGCAGCTGGATTATGGTCCATTGATGGTGGTGAATTCCAAAGACACAGAAAGCTGTTTTCAATCCTTTTGTTATTTTAATGACCAAAATCACCCATAAGCCTTGTTAAAACTTCATTTTAGCTAGAAAAAAAATAGAGATCCCAAGACACTTAAGTAGGAACATGGTACCATCAACATCCATTAAAGCAGAAATAATGGAATGGAAGGAGGCCTCAAAAGGTGGTCCTGGGAGACAAGTGCCCATCCCAGAATGAATCACCAACAACTACACATTTAAATCTTTAGCATTGGCATCCACATTGTTTACCCTTTGCTCTATTAGAAAGAGAAGACCTAGCATCTTCAGGAAAACCTTAACTCAGAGTGCACAGCAAAAACACCAAGAAAAATGGATTCTAGAAACAGCAACCCAGGAAAGACCCTTTACAGAAGTGCAAACTGGAGCCTAAAGGGGGAAGGTGAGCCAGGATTTTCCCAAGGAGTCTTTTTAAAAATGGGCTTAACGTCATCTGAGATATGATTTTCTAATATTTGTTATTCTTGTCTTGCTCTGTCATTTATTAGCTGCATGACATTGGATAATTTGCTAAGGTTCTTTATCCCACAGCTTCCTCATCTGTAAAATGGGCGTAATAATAGTACCCACCTCATGAAGTTGCTGTAAGGATTCAGTAGGATATGTACATGTACTGCTAACCACCTAGCAAGTATTTGACAAATGGCAGACATAACTTAATATTTATGATGTGAAATTTTAATAGCGTGTACCTGGAGATATAGGTAAATCCGAAGACTTCTCTCCCTTAATCTTCTGTGTCTCAGCCTCTTTCTCTCTTTCACAGATATGTCCTATAAGTACAGAATGTGAAATAGGAGATCTGGATTTCAATATCAGCTCTTTTACTTCCTGTGGGAGATGACCAGTTTTGGCCTCAGTCTCCTCATCTCTCAGGTGAGTAACTGGGAGCAGGGAGCAGATGATGTCTACCATCCAAACCATCTCTACTACTAAGTGAATTCTAGAGTCTACACCACTGACCAGTTGCCCACATGATTTCCCTTAAATTCAGGTCAATGGGAGAAGCTTCCAGTGATACTCAGTCCCACAGACAGTGGCTTTAGGGACTGGGAAAAGATGGCCCTCAAGCTCAGCTTTCCATTCCATAGCCACTTTCTAGGAATTACTGTGAAAACCACCATACAATTCCACTTGGGATGATTAAAAACAGGGCCTGGTAAAATACCCCACCTGGCTCAAAATATCTCCCTTACCAGCCTGCCACCAACTATCACAATTGTCCATTACCCTTCTCAATATCTGGCAGTTTCTGATATTTAAGGAACACCAGTTAAGGAGGCAGGGGAAATGTTGCTGAAGGAGCCCATCATAGTCCAACCAGAAGATCTTCACTTTAAAGACCTTTGTTTTCAATCAATGAACTTCACCAGGGAGATAGTGAGAATGAGATTCATAATAGTCATTTTTACAACATGATCTCTAAAGCCCTCACTTTTTAAATGTGTATGGAATGTTTTTTATATGACAGGTGCTTTTCTAAGAGCTTCACCTGGATTAACTCATTGAATCTTCACCACAATCCTATGAGGTAGGTACTTTATCATTGCTGTTTTACAAGTGAGGAAACTGAGGCATCTTCTCCCATGATCAGGTCTGTCACTTTCCAACAAACATCACCTACCTGGCCACTCCAACTTACATTTAATATGAGAGTCATATTTATCTTGTGTTGTTTTAATATAGATTTTTTTCTTTTATAGGTAGGATTTGCTTACTTCATTATGGGTTTTAATTGAGCCTTCTTCATATCTGTAAAGCAGACACACAAAATCATTAAATACCATTGAAAACATTCCACAAAAATATTGATTTTTTTCCCTAAAGTTCTTCTCTGACATAGTTGCTACTGACAATTCAGACTTATGCATGTTAAAATCAATTGGCCTGGCAAATGCTGCTAAATACGATCTGAGTAAACTTTGATTGCTGGATTTTATTCTTAAAATGAAATGATAGAAGTGTGTGATGAGAAACAGGGAAACATTTGTCATTCTTGGCAACAAGTAAAGACTGTATAAATTCAAAAGATCTCTTTTTTTTTTTTCTGAATGTCCCTTCTTAAATAAATTATCCTTTGAAGTTAACAGATGCTTTGCTTCCTCTAAAGTAAGTGATACTGTGTTTCGAAGCCAAATTGTGCAACATAAGGAAATAGTAAAAACATTGGAATTTTTTTCTCTCAAATCTTCACGAAAAATGGATCATCTTTTGTGTCATGGAAAGTTCCACCTATAGTCTTTCTTCTATTAGTCTTAAAGCTCATTAAGGCCACTAATCAAGTTTTGTAACCTTAAAATCCCCCTCAAAACCTAGACTGGTTCTTAGAAGAGAATTTGTCCTGGGAATCTAAGGGAAATGACTATTAAGTCATTGAACAGTTGAAGGAGTTGAATAAGTTAATAGCTCAACTTATTACACTAAAATGTAACTCATGAGCTACCAAGTAAAAGCCTGACTATGTGAAACTTCTGTATTTAATGGCTAAATGATCAGTTGGAACAAATTTACCCACGGTTGGAGGTATGTGCACATACCTCCAGCTCAGACCAAATCAATGGCAACTGTGGCCAACGTTTTAATTTTTTTCCCTTGCTAAATTACTATGGAGATGAATTTTATCAACTTAATCCACCCAGCTTAAACTAATTCTTCATTAAAGCATAACTTTCTCCCATAGGGAAACCTCTAAATCCAGCAGATACAAGCATGAACACCTCCGGTTTGTTTTGATTATTTTTCTTAAATGGGAAATTGAGCACATTTTGCCAAGGATTAAGTAACCTCAGGTCTCACAGATTTGGTATTTTCAAACTAAATCCATGGTCTCATGTTGAAACGCTCTTGTAAATGTAAGAAAACCACTCCATGCCACCATGCAAAAAGTATTTAAATGACTCAGTATAGTGGCCAAGGTCTTAAACAATTGCATACCAACTAATACTTCTGCTAAATTCAACACAGACAGCCCAAAAGATTGTGAATTAAATTTCTCCTTCAACTTCTAATAAACTATAAAGTGAGATAAAAATCATTTTAAGAAGTTAAAACACTTGCTAAACCTCAAAATCTACTCTCTCTTATTTCTTAATATATTTGCATATTCTTATGCACAAAACATTTTACAAAATTTATTGCCCTTTTGGGAGTACTTACTAAAGTAGTTTTTTTTTTAATGTCTATTCTTTGACCCATCAATTCCACTTCAAGGTAACCAGTTTTCAAACATGCATAAGAAAGGTGCACACAATATCCACTGCAACACTGCTTACAATAGTAAAAAATTTTAAGTAATCAAAATATTCTTCAATGGGAGACTAGTTAATAAGATGTTATATCAATAATATGAAATAATATGGAAGGAGATAACATATTTAATGCATATTTTGTTTTAAAAAGTTCCAAAATAATGCATGCAATACAGTCCTATATTGTAAGAAAACACATGCACCAAACAAATTCTATAAAGTTTCATTGGATATCCATATATATGCAAATACACTGAAAAAGTTTTAGAAGGAAAACGCAAAACCTATATCAACTTTTTTCCTCTGGGAAGAGTGTATACCAAGTTAGATTTGTATTTTATCTTCATTGCTAGTGTTTTTTATAATAAAAAGATATTCGTGTAGTATGACTATAATTAAAAGTAAAAAAAAAAAAATTAAAGCTATCATTCTCAATAGTTGAACTTGCTTCGCCAAGAACAGTTTAAAATTGGTAATGCTGAATGTAGCCCTGGAGCCCAGAATGAAGTGCCATCCAATCCAAATGATAAAGCAACATCAGATAGATGGAAAAACTAGGTTGGAAGGAAGGCACTCTTATTAAAATACTAAAAATTTAACAGCCACCATGGAAACACAGACTTCTAATAAAGCATATGTCTCATCATCGACTTATTCTCACTTTTACATGTGTGATCAAACATGAAAGTTTGCTCTTTTATTTACTTTACAAGACCTCCTCCATATTCTTCTTCCCAAACTACACACAGCATTATTAAAACAATAAAAATTAATCAGATTCCACATAATTCAGCATCTTAGGCACATCTAAAGAGCCAGTTCAACAAGGAGGATCTTAAGAATGGTGTAAGAGAAATAAAGTCTTCATACTTTTGAGACTTAACATATGCACCCAATCCAAAAAAGCAGTTGTTTTTTCAAAGCTTGGACTTTGTTTTCTATCAAATTTCTGGAATGCCACATCAACCATGTTAGAATATAAACACTCTTGTCATTTTTTTTTTTTTTACAGTATGAAATATTTCAACAAAATTTGATGGCTGGCTGCCTTGAGATTCCCACTAATGCTACTGGAACCCTTATAGGCAGATGACTTTAGGGTGAGGGACCACGTCTTGGCACCATGCAGTTTAATTATTGTTCAGTCACTGGACTAGATTAAATGGCATATGTAGAATTATGTACAGGTTGAACGTACCCTGGAGTCCATGCTGGGCTCACATTTTTAGGTTCTTATAAGAGAGACAACCACAATACCATCTAGACAAAATATTTTTGCATCAATTCAAAGAATCAGGTGCCTCTAGAAACATGAACTTTGAAGGATTCAATTGAATATTGTTCCACTTATTTGATAAGCTTTTTAAGCTTTGGGAGGAAAAAAAGTTTGATGCATTTGAACAAAAATCAAACTCACAGAATTCTATGTTTTTATCCAAATCAGTGGTTACGAACTGGGGGTGATTTTGCCCCCAGAAGACATTTGACAATATCTGGAGACATTTAAGTTGTCACAACTGAGGGGAGGTGGGGGGCATCATGCTATTATACTTCCTAGAATGCACAGGGGAGCTCTTCACAACAAAGAATTTTCCAGCCCAAAATGTCAGTCATATCATGGTTGAGAAAAGTTGTTTCAAATTAATTATTTTTGTAACGTATCCTTCCACTGCACAAGCAAATTTCTTCAAAGAGTTGTCCATGGTCTCTATCTTTGCTTCTTAAACCCCCGACTAATACCACATCCCACCCCAATCTCAAGTCTGTTCCCCTAACTGCAACAAAATCATTCACTGAGGTTGCCAATAATGTCCTATCACCCAGTCCAATGACTATTTCTCATCTTTTTTTGACCTCCTTCTTGAGTCTTTTTTTCTTTGCCTCTGTTTCTTTTGTAAGTTTATCCTTTCTGTGGCCATTACATGTTGTAGCTCTTCAGCTGTTTAAGGCCCTAGCTCTCTTTACACTACATTTTTCTCAAGGTAACTATATGAATTTTCTATTGTTGCTGTAACAAATTACCACAACCTTATTGGCTTAAAGCATATATATTTATTATCTCACAGCTGTGGCAGTCAAAAGTCCAAAATGAGTTTTTTTGGCAGAGATGGGTTCTTTTCTGAAGACTACAGAAGGGAATCTGTTTTCTTGCTTTTTCTAGCTTCTACAGGCTGCCCAGATTCCTTGACTGGAGGCTTCCTCCCATTTTCAAAGCCAGAAATCACCAATTAAGTCTTTCTCATGTTGTATCACTCTGTCTCTTCTGCCTCCCTCTTCCCTTGTGATTACATTGGGACTACCTAGATAATTCAGATAATCTCTGTATTTTAAAGTAAACTGAATAACAACCTTAATTCCATCTGTTACCATAATCTCCCTTTGCCATGTGTGCTGGTTTAAAGCTATTACATACCCCAGAAAGCCATGTCCTTTAATCCTCATTCACTATTACTGGGTGTGACCTTTTTGATTGTTTCCATGGAGATGTGTCTCCACCCATTCAAGGTGGGGTTCCCTTTAAGAGGGAAACATTATGGAAAAAGCTTTAGAGCCACAAGAGCCACTAAAAATGACAGAGCCAACAGAATGGACAGAATGGACAGGGAAGTCATTGAGGAGAAAGCTAGCAGATCTCACCATGTGCCTTTCCAGCTGAGAGAGAAACCCTGAATGTCACCAGCCTTCTTGAACCAAGGTATCTTTCCCTGGATGCTTTAGCTTGGACATTTCTATAGCCTGGTTTTAATCTGGACATTTACATGACCTTAAAACTGTAAATTTGCAACTTCATAAATTCCCCTTTTTAAAAGCTGTCCCATTTCTGGTGTATCACATTCCAGCAGGTTGTAAACTAGAACACCATGTAAGATAATATATTCACAGATTCTAGGGATTAGGACACGGACATCTCTGGGAGGCCAATATTCTGCCTACTACAGTAGCTTACCTTCAATTACCATCTTTATATACATGGAAAACTCCCAAATTTCTAAATCCAGTCAGGCCTCTCTTCTAAGCTCTAGACCCACATACCCAGCAATCCAAAGGAAACTTAACTCCTATCCAGAAGCAAACTCTTGACCTTCTTTCCCAAAATTGGTCTTTTGCAAGCATTCCCTGTTTCAATGGATGGCATCATTAGCCATGAAGTTGTGAAAGCTAGAAACATGGGATATGGCCATTCTTAACTTTTTTTTTTACCTGCATTTCCAATCCATTACCAAGACATTTTTTATATTATTTTTAAATAGTTCTTCAATTCATCTACTTCTTACCATTTCCATCCCTACCACTCTAATTCAAGACATCGTCTTCTCATCATAACTACTGAAGGAGCCTCCTAACTAGTTTATCCCCTGCCTCATACTTTGATCCTGCCAAGCCATTCTTCATAAGGAGGAATGATCATTTTGGAACCAAATCTCCCTGTTTAATTTCTTTAATGGCTTCCTGTTGTTCTAATGATTGTTGTTCATATATATATATATATATATATATATATATACAAGTCTGTGCAGAATCTGTCGCCATATGATATAACTCTTCTCCCAGTTCAAGGAAGTGCCAACCCCTCTATCCTCACAGGGCTTTTGCACATGCTGCTTTCTGCTTCTTTCTTACCCTGTTTAACTTGTACTCATCCTTAGTCACAGCTTAACCAACACTTCCTCAGGGAAGCTTTCCTAACCTCCCTTACCCAGGCCTTAAAGCACCATGCCTCTCTCTTTTGAAGCACTTGGAATCATTACAGTTTTTAATTTCTTTATGAGATTATTTGCTAAACGTCTCTTTCCTCCATTTGATGGTATGACCCACAAGAACAGGGACAGTGTCTGTGTTCATCAATGAATTCCCAGTGCCTAGCCCTGGGATACTGTCGGCATTCAATATCTGTGTGTTAAAAGAATGAATAAACAAATGAATAATTGAATAAGGCGTCTGTTGCTATAATAGTAATAGCAATAATTAGCGGGACATCATATCACTTTTGTTCATTCAACAAGGGTTTACTGAATGTGCCTTTGTTTCAAATTCCAGTAACCCTTTTACTTTTTAAATTTTATTTGCTAGTTAGAATTTCCAAGTGTCATAAAACAATCTAACAATCATACTGTGAGGTCAACAGAAAAAGATGCTCATTTGGCATGCCTTGATTTCTCCTCTAGATACCTTTTCTTCCCCTGAGATGAACTTGAACCACAGTATGGGAAGGTACTTGACTATCTCCAGCACTGGCAATAACTCTCAAAGCTATAATGGCAGTTGTGGATGCTCATTGGAAATGAAAACACATTTCAACATGGCATTGACTTGTGTGATGCTTTTCTAATGCTTACAGAATTTGGTCATGTGTCAGAACCACTTATACTAAATGATCTATTAGGTGCCGTGATCTTCAAAAGGATCATCTGTCACATTGTAGGCCAGAAGTGTCACCTCTGTTTAATGTGACATGAACTGAAACTCCCCAACTAACTAGCAGTAAATTGGCATATGTCACCGCTATCCAAAAACGATGGGACTCAGTTCACATCCATAAAGGTGCAAATTAAAGTTCCTGCTTACCAGTACATTTACTCATAAGAATTAGTGACCCTATAACTTAAAGGCAACTGGATTGTAATTATTGTAGTATTGTCTCAAAGTAATTTTATGATGAGTATTCTCACAATTAGCATGAACAAAAACTTGTTTTGTGTTTTTTGCTTACTTTTTGTAGGATTTCTTGGCTTTTCTTTTGGTTGGGTTTGGTTTTCCTATATAATGAAAACCTTTGGTTGAGTGGAAATGTTAAATTTGCCAAACAAGAAAGATTTTAACCATGAAGAGATCTGAAAATTCATTTGCAGGTACTACTGTGGGAAAATTGTTGGGATCTAGGGTGATCCTTAGGTTGGCTAAAGACAGCTTCCCTAAGTTGGCAGAAGCAGGATCTACCTTGAAAGCAAAATTGCAGCATCGATTAAACTGAAATCAAGTTAAGTGAACTGTGTTTGCATAAACATCATACTACAATACCCAAGGCAAATTTCAATATCTAACATTTGAAAGTGGAAATGAGGGATGGTAGCAGACAGCAAAGAAAGACACTATAAGAATGAGAAACAACAGAAATACACCACATTGAGTGTTATAAATGTCATATTCTTCCACTTTAGGAGAATTTCAAATAGTTATATTACTAGGTTTACCAACAATGGCAACTATAAGAATTAATTATAGAAATAATAATGTAACAAGTATTCATGCCACAAATGATGTGTATAGATTACATGTCTTATATTCTGATATCACTAAAAATATCACTTGGGTTTGCCCTGAACTAAATATCCCAAGATTTAAAAATAAAAGCAATAATGTATGCTTTAGGCTGACATTTTGCCATTAATTTATATAGTTTTTATGTTTACCTTTTTGCATTTTTTCCTCTCATAATCTAGGAAGTTGTTAAGGTGATTTCTACATTTGAAATATAAGTTACAATCTCTAGATAAAATTGTTAAAATGTACTAGGACATTGCAGCACTTCATATCCTCTTCCCTTGTGGCCTAGGACTTGGAAACACAAAAGAATTTGAGTTATTTCTTCAAAACACACAGTGCCTTGTATGGCAGGCTGGGACTGCAGTCTCCACACTCACAGTTCTGTATCTTTTCTATATATCATGATACCCCTACAGCACTACATTGTTTCAGACATGATCAGTCTTTGTAGTCTTTTGTTCAAGGGGCTTGACTGCCTCCTTACCCTTAAAAAAAGACATTAAAGGGACTTCCGGAGAAGATGGCGGCTTAGTAAGACGCGCGGGTCTTAGTTCCTCCTCCAGAAAAGCAACTAAAGAAACAGAAACAATACAAAACAGCTCCCGGAGTCACGACAGAGACCAAAAAAGACAGCGTACCCCATTCTGGAACGGCTGAACGGGTAGGGAGAATCCACTGCTGTGAGATACCCGAGGGGTGCACGTTTTCCCGGCTGGGGTGGCTGGCGTCTGGGGTCCCCTCCACGCACGTGGCTCCCCGGTCTGACTGGGAACATTGGATAGCGGGGCCCTCCCGTCACGCTTGGCGTCTCGGGCCAGCTGGGCAATTTGGACCGGCACTCCCCCAAGCCACGGCCAGCGACCCCCGCCTCCACGCGCGGTTTCCCGGGCCGACTGCCCCGCAGACAAACGACCGCCACGAGCGCCACCTACTGGGCAGGAAAAGAAAAACAGAGCCCAGAGATTCCACAGAAAAACCTTTCAACCAGCTGGGTCCCACACCCAGGGAGATCTGATCAAATGCCCAGACACCAGCAGAAAATAAAGGATGACGCTCGGAAAATTGAAGATATGGCCCAATCAAAGGAACAAACCAATAGTTCAAATGAGATACAGGAGCTGAGACAACTAATGCTGAATATACGAACAGAAATGGAAAAACTCTTCAAAAACCAAATCAATAAATTGAGGGAGGACATGAAGAAGATATGGGCTGAACAAAAAGAAGAAATAGAAAATCTGAAAAAACAAATCACAGAACTTGTGGGAGTGAAGGACAAAGAAGAAAAAATGGAAAAAACAATGGATACCTACAATGGTAGATCTAAAGAGACAGAAGCTACAATTAGTGAACTGGAGGATGGAACAACTGAATTCCAAAAAGAAACAGAAACTATAGGGAAAAGAATGGAAAAACTTGAGCAGGGAATCAGGGAACTGAATGACAATATGAAGCGCACAAATATACGTGTTGTGGGTGTCCCAGAAGGAGAAGAGAAGGGAAAAGGAGGAGAAAAACTAATGGAAGAAATTATCACTGAAAATTTCCCAACTCTTATGAAAGACCTAAATTTGCAGATCCAAGAAGTGCAGCGCACCCCAAAGAGAATAGACCCAAATAGGCGTTCTCCAAGACATTTACTAGTTAGAATGTCAGAGGTCAAAGAGAAAGAGAGGATCTTGAAAGCAGCAAGAGAAAAACAATCTGTCACATACAAGGGAAACCCAATAAGACTATGTGTAGATTTCTCAGCAGAAACCATGGAAGCTAGAAGACAGTGGGATGATATATTTAAATCACTAAAAGAGAAAAACTGCCAACCAAGACTCCTATATCCAGCAAAATTGTCCTTCAAAAATGAAGGAGAAATTAAAACATTTATAGACAAAAAGTCACTGAGAGAATTTGTGACCAAGAGACCAGCTCTGCAAGAAATACTAAAGGGAGCACTAGAGTCAGATACGAAAAGACAGAAGAGAGAGGTATGGAGTAAAGTGTAGAAAGAAGGAAAATCAGATATGATATATATAATACAAAAGCCAAAATGTTAGAGGAAAATATTATCCAAACAGTAATAACACTAAAAGTCAATGGACTGAATTTCCCAATCAAAAGACATAGAATGGCAGAATGGATTACGACCCAGCAATACCACTGCTAGGTATCTACTCAAAGGACTTAAGGGCAAAGACACAGACGGACATTTGCACACCAGTGTTTATAGCAGCATTATCTACAATTGCAAAGAGATGGAAACAGCCAAAATGTTCATCAACAGACGAGTGGCTAAACAAACTGTGGCGTATACCTACGATGGAATATTATGCAGCTTTAAGACAGACTAAACTTATGAAGCATGTAATAATATGGATGGACCTAGAGAACATTATGCTGAGTGAGTCTAGCCAAAAACTAAAGGACAAATACTGTATGGTCCCACTGAAGTGAACCGACATTCGAGAATCAGCTTGGACTATATCATTGGTAACAGAGACCAGCAGGAGTTAGAAACAGGGTAAGATAATGGGTAATTGGAGCTGAAGGGATACAGACTGTGCAACAGGACTAGATACAAAAACTCAAAAATGGACAGCACAATAATACCTAAGTGTAATGTAACTAGGTTGGAACACTGAATGAAGCTGCACCTGAAATACGGTTTTTTGTTTGTTTGTTTGTGTGTTTGTATCTTTTGTTTTTGTTTTTTTCTTCTTCCTTTTTATATATATATATATTATTAGTATTATTATTTTAATTCTCTTCTCTATATTAACATTCTATATCTTTTTCTGCTGTTTTGCTAGTTCTTTTCCTAAATCGATGCAAATGTACTAAGAAATGATGATCATACATCTATGTGATGATACTAAGAATTACTGAGTGCATGTGTAGAATGGAATGATTTCTAAATGTTGTGTTAATTTCTTTTCTTTTTTTTTGATTAATAAAAAAATTAAAAAAAAAAAAAAAAAAAAAGACATTAAAAGATCCAGAAAGCGAAGATGGCGGCTTAGTAAGACGCGCGGATCTTAGTTTCTTCTCCAGGACACCTACTAGGGGAGTAGAAACGATACAGAAAGCGCCCAAAGCCACAACAGAGATAAAAAAGACAGCGTACCCCATCCTGGAACGGCTGGCTGGCTGAGAGAAGCAGCTCGGGTGAGATCGCCGAGGCGCGCGGGCCTTACCGGGCGGGGTGGCAAGCGGCCGGAGTTACTCCCTTCCCCCTTCCCGGGCCGGCTGGGAGAATTGGAGAGGTGGTCCCCTGAAACCAAGGCGACTGGCGCCCACACCACGCGCAGCCCCCGGACCAACTGAGAGAATTGGATCGGAAACCCCCAGGCCGCGGAGAACGGTGACCCCGTGACTCCCGGGGAACGTGCACTCTCTCAGGCGGGCCGCTGCCGCTGGCGCCCTCCCGCCACGCTTGTTGCCCAGGGCCGACTAGGAAATTCGGACAGGCTCTTTCCCTGGCTGCGGCGACCAGCAACCCTCCCTGCGTTCGGACACCCTCCCTGCGTTCGGACACCCTCCCTGCGTTCGGACCCCGGGCCGGCTCAAGCCACTTCGGCTAGCGAACCCCCAGGACGGCGAGAGTTTTCCAAAGTTTAAGGTCCCACAGCACCTTTTACTGGTGGGACCCGCAGACAAACGTGTGCCACGAGCGCCACCTACTGGGCAGGATAAGAAAAACAGAACCCAGAGATTTCACAGAAAAATATTACAACCTTGCTGGGTCCAACACCAAGAGAAATCTGAATAAATGCCCAGACACCAGCAGCAGAAGATAACTGTCCACGCTCAAAAGATTGAGAATATGGCTCAGTCAAAGGAACAAACCAATAGCTCAAATGAGACACAAGAGCTGAGACAACTAATGCTGAATATACGAACAGAAATGGAAAACCTCTTCAAAAATGAAATCGATAAATTGAGGGAGGACATGAAGAGGACATGGGCTGAACATAAAGAAGAAATAGAAAAACTGAAAAAACAAATCACAGAACTTATGGAAGTGAAGGATAAAGTAGCAAACATAGAAAAAATAATGGATAGCTACAATGATAGATTTAAAGAGACAGAAGATAGAATTAGTGATTTGGAGGATGGAACATCTGAATTCCAAAAAGAAACAGAAACTATAGGGAAAAGAATGGAAAAATTTGAACAGGGTATCAGGGAACTCAAGGACAATATGAACCGCACAAATATACGTGTTGTGGGTGTCCCAGAAGGAGAAGAGAAGGGAAAAGGAGGAGAAAAACTAATGGAAGAAATTATCACTGAAAATTTCCCAACTCTTATGAAAGACCTAAAATTACAGATCCAAGAAGTGCAGCGCACCCCAAAGAGATTAGACCCAAATAGGCGTTCTCCAAGACACTTACTAGTTAGAATGTCAGAGGTCAAAGAGAAAGAGAAGATCTTGAAAGCAGCAAGAGAAAAACAATCCATTACATACAAGGGAAACCCAATAAGACTTTGTGTAGATTTCTCAGCAGAAACCATGGAAGCTAGAAGACAGTGGGATGATATATTTAAAATACTAAAAGAGAAAAACTGCCAACCAAGACTCCTATATCCAGCAAAATTATCCTTCAAAAATGAGGGAGAAATTAAAACATTCTCAGACAAAAAGTCACTGAAAGAATTTGTGACCAAGAGACCAGCTCTGCAAGAAATACTAAAGGGAGCACTAGAGTCAGATACAAAAAGACAGAAGAGAGAGAGATGGAAAAGAGTGTAGAAAGAAGGAAAATCAGATATGATATATATAATACAAAAGGCAAAATGTTAGAGGAAAATATTATCCAAACAGTAATAACACTAAATGTCAATGGACTGAATTCCCCAATCAAAAGACATAGACTGGCAGAATGGATTAAAAAACAGGATCCTTCGATATGCTGTCTTCAGGAAACACATCTTAGACCCAAAGATAAACATAGGTTGAAAGTGAAAGGTTGGGAAAAGATATTTCATGCAAATAACAACCAGAAAAGAGCAGGAGTGGCTATACTAATATCCAACAAATTAGACTTCAAATGTAAAACAGTTAAAAGAGACAAAGAAGGACACTATATACTAATAAAAGGAACAATTAAACAAGAAGACATAACAATCATAAATATTTACGCACCGAATCAGAATGCCCCAAAATACGTGAGGAATATACTGCAAACATTGAAAAGGGAAATAGACTCATATACCATAATAGTTGGAGACTTCAACTCACCACTCTCATCAAGAGACAGAACATCTAGACAGAGGATCAACAAAGAAATAGAGAATCTGAATATTACTATAAATGAACTAGACTTAATAGACATTTATAGGACATTACATCCCACAACAGCAGGATACACCTTTTTCTCAAGTGCTCATGGATCATTCTCAAAGATAGACCATATGCTGGGTCACAAAGCAAGTCTCAACAAATTTAAAAAGATTGAAATCTTACACAACACTTTCTCGGACCATAAAGGAATGATGTTGGAAATCAATAATAGGCAGAGTGCCAGAAAATTCACAAATACGTGGAGGCTCAACAGCACACTCCTAAACAACAACTGGGTCAAAGAAGAAATTGCAAGAGAAATTAGCAAATACCTCGAGGCAAATGAAAATGAAGACACAACATATCAAAACTTATGGGACGCAGCAAAGGCAGTGCTAAGAGGGAAATTTATTGCTCTAAATGCCTATATCAGAAAAGAAGAAAAGGCAAAAATTCAGGAATTAACTACCCATTTGGAAGAACTGGAGAAAGAACAGCAAGCTAACCCCAAAGCAAGCAAAAGGAAAGAAATAACAAAGATTAGAGCAGAAATAAATGAAATTGAAAACATGAAAACAATAGAGAAAATCAATAAGGCCAGAAGTTGGTTCTATGAGAAAATCAATAAGATTGATGGGCCCTTAGCAAGACTGACAAAAAGAAGAAGAGAGAGGATGCAAATAAATAAGATCAGAAATGGAAGAGGAGACATAACTACTGACCTCACAGAAATAAAGGAGGTAATAACAGGATACTATGAACAACTTTACGCTAATAAATACAACAATTTAGAGGAAATGGACGGGTTCCTGGAAAGACATGAACAACCAACTTTGACTCAAGAAGACATAGATGACCTCAACAAACCAATCACAAGTAAAGAAATTGAATTAGTCATTCAAAAGCTTCCTAAAAAGAAAAGTCCAGGACCAGATGGCTTCACATGTGAATTCTACCAAACGTTCCAGAAAGAATTAGTACCAATTCTCTTCAAACTCTTCAAAAAAATCGAAGTGGAGGGAAAACTACCTAATTCATTCTATGAAGCCAACATCACCCTCATACCAAAACCAGGCAAAGATATTACAAAAAAAGAAAACTACAGACCAATCTCTCTAATGAATACAGATGCAAAAATCCTCAATAAAATTCTAGCAAATCGTATCCAACAACACATTAAAAGAATTATACATCATGACCAAGTAGGATTCATCCCAGGTATGCAAGGATGGTTCAACATAAGAAAATCAATTAATGTAATACACCATATCAACAAATCAAAGCAGAAAAATCACATGATCATCTCAATTGATGCAGAGAAGGCATTCGACAAGATTCAACATCCTTTCCTGTTGAAAACACTTCAAAAGATAGGAATACAAGGGAACTTCCTTAAAATGATAGAGGGAATATATGAAAAACCCACAGCTAATATCATCCTCAATGGGGAAAAATTGAAAACTTTCCCCCTAAGATCAGGAACAAGACAAGGATGTCCACTATCACCACTATTATTCAACATTGTGTTGGAGGTTCTAGCCAGAGCAATTAGACAAGAAAAAGAAATACAAGGCATCAAAATTGGAAAGGAGGAAGTAAAACTATCACTGTTTGCAGACGATATGATACTATACGTCGAAAACCCGGAAAAATCCACAACAAAACTACTAGAGCTAATAAATGAGTACAGCAAAGTAGCAGGTTACAAGATCAACATTCAAAAATCTGTAGCATTTCTATACACTAGTAATGAACAAGCTGAGGGGGAAATCAAGAAACGAATCCCATTTACAATTGCAACTAAAAGAATAAAATACCTAGGAATAAATTTAACTAAAGAGACAAAAAACCTATATAAAGAAAACTACAAAAAACTGCTAAAAGAAATCACAGAAGACCTAAATAGATGGAAGGGCATACCGTGTTCATGGATTGGAAGACTAAATATAGTTAAGATGTCAATCCTACCTAAATTGATTTACAGATTCAATGCAATACCAATCAAAATCCCAACAACTTATTTTTCAGAAATAGAAAAACCAATAAGCAAATTTATCTGGAAGGGCAGGGTGCCCCGAATTGCTAAAAACATCTTGAGGAAAAAAAACGAAGCTGGAGGTCTCGCGCTGCCTGACTTTAAGGCATATTATGAAGCCACAGTGGTCAAAACAGCATGGTATTGGCATAAAGATAGATATATCGACCAATGAAATCGAATAGAGTGCTCAGATATAGACCCTCTCATCTATGGACATTTGATCTTTGATAAGGCAGTCAAGCCAACTCACCTGGGACAGAGCAGTCTCTTCAATAAATGGTGCCTAGAGAACTGGATATCCATATGCAAAAGAATGAAAGAAGACCCATCTCTCACACCCTATACAAAAGTTAACTCAAAATGGATCAAAGATCTAAATATTAGGTCTAAGACCATAAAACAGTTAGAGGAAAAATGTTGGGAGATATCTTATGGATCTTACAACTGGAGGCAGTTTTATGGACCTTAAACCTAAAGCAAGAGCACTGAAGAAGGAAGTAAATAAATGGGAACTCCTCAAAATTAAACACTTTTGTGCATCAAAGAACTTCATCAAGAAAGTAGAAAGACAGCCTTCACAATGGGAGACAATATTTGGAAATGATATATCAGATAAAGGTCTAGTATCCAGAATTTATAAAGAGATTGTTCATCTCAACAACAAAAAGACAGCCAACCCAATTACAAAATGGGAAAAAGACTTGAACAGACACCTCTCAGAAGAGGAAATACGGATGGCCAAGAGGCACATGAAGAGATGCTCAATGTCCCTGGCCATTAGAGAAATGCAAATCAAAACCACAATGAGATATCACCTCACACCCACCAGAATGGCCATTATCAACAAAACAGAAAATGACAAGTGCTGGAGAGGATGCGGAGAAAGAGGCACACTTATCCACTGTTGGTGGGAATGTCAAAGGGTGCAACCACTGTGGAAGGCAGTTTGGCGGTTCCTCAAAAAGCTGAATATAGAATTGCCATACGACCCAGCAATACCATTGCTAGGTATCTACTCAAAGGACTTAAGGGCAAAGACACAAACGGACATTTGCACACCAATGTTTATAGCAGCATATTTACAATTGCAAAGAGATGGAAACAGCCAAAATCTCCATCAACAGAAGAGTGGCTAAACAAACTGTGGTATATACATACGATGGAATATTATGCAGCTTTAAGACAAGATAAACTTATGAACCATGTAATAACATGGATGGACCTAGAGAATATTATGCTGAGTGAATCCAGCCAAAAACTAAAGGACAAATACTGTATGGTCCCACTGATGTGAACAGACATTCGAGAATAAACTTGAAATATGTCATTGGTAACAGAGTTCAGCAGGAGTTAGAAACAGGGTAAGACAATGGGTAATTGAAGCTGAAGGGATACAGACTGTGCAACAGGACTAGATACAAAAACTCAAAAATGGACAGCACAATAATACCTAATTGTAAAGTAATCATGTTAAAACACTGAATGAAGCTGCATCTGAGCTATAGGTTTTTGTTTTGTTTTGTTTTGTTTTGTTTTGATTTTACTATTATTACTTTTATTTTTTTCTCTATATTAACATTCTATATCTTTTTCGGTTATGTTGCTAGTTCTTCTAAACCAATGCAAATGTACTAAGAAATGATGATCATGCATCTATGTGATAATGTTAAAAATTAATGATTGCATGTGTAGAATGGTATGATCTCTAAATGTTGGGTTAATTTCTTTTTTTCCGTTAATTAAAAAAAAAAAAAAAAGAGAAGGGATAATTGGATATGAAGGGATACAGACTGTACAACGGGACTGGATATAAAAACTCAGAAATGGACAGCACAATACTACCCAATTGTAATGCAATTATGTTAAAACACTGAATGAAGCTGCATGTGAGGTATAGGTTTTTTGTTTTTGTTTTTTTTGTTTTTTTTTCTTTCTATTATTGTTTTAATTCTTATTCTGTTGTCTTTTTATTTCTTTTTCTAAATCGATACAAATGTACTAAGAAATGATGAATATGCAACTATGTGATGTTATTAAGAATTACTGATTGTACATGTAGATTGGAATGATTTCTAATTGTTTTGTTAATTCTTTTTTTAATTAATAAAAAAAAGAAAAAAAAGAAAAAAAAGATCCAGAAAGCATAAACCATAAAAAGGAAGTGATAAGTCAATTACACTATAAATTAGAAATTCAGCACAAGAAAGAACTATAAACAAAAGATAAGTAACAGACGAGAAGATGTTAGTTTTGGGCATAACAGAAAAATGACTAGTCTCCAGAATTTATAACAAGTGCTTACAATTCAAAAAGAAAAATAAAAAAAAAATGTAACAGACAAAAAAAATGAACAAATAGACTGAGAAACCCGAATGGCCAATATACGATTGAAAAGATGTCCAACCACACTATAATTAGGAAGAAGCAAATTGTAAAAAGATAGCAGCAAATTGGCAAAAAAAAAAAAAAAAAAAATTAAAATCTGACAACATCAAACACTGGTAATGACGTAGAGCTATGGAAGCTCTTATAAACTGTCAAGATTTTAACTTGGTATAGTGACTTTTGACACCCATTTGGCAATATCTAGTAAAGTTGAAAATGCTCCTACGCTATAAACTATCAACTCTGTCCTACACCAGTGGTTCTCAGTGGGGGGTGGGTTGGTGGCTCACCCCTCCAGGGGTATTTTGCAAGGTCTAGAGGGCATTTTTAGTCAACACAACTGAGAAGGCAGGTGCTACTGCCAGCTAGTGGGTAGAGGCCACGGATGCTGCTAAATATCCTAAATGCAAAACATCCTGAACACTCCCCACCCTTCCCCACTCAGATACAACAAAGGATTATCTGATAAAACATCAAAAGTGCTGAGGTTGGGAAACCCTACATGTAATGGATTGAATTGTGGCCCTACAAAAGATTTATTCACCAAAAATCAATGAATGCGAACTTACCTGGAAAAGGAATCTTCACAGATGTAGTTAAGGATCTGGAGAGTAAATTATCCTGGATTATCCAGGTGGGCCCTAAATCCAGTGACAACTATCCTTATAAAGAGGAGAAGACAAACAGAAAAGGAGACTCGAGGAGAAGACCATGTAAAGACAGAATCAGAGAAGAAATGCAGAAAAACCACTAGAAGCTGCAAAGGCCTGGAAAGGAATCTTCTCTGGAACATTTGAAGGAAGCTTTACCCTGCCAATAACTTAATTTCAGGTTTTTGCCCTCCAGAACTGTGAGGGAATACATTTCTGTTATTTTAAGCCACCCAGTTTGTGGTAATTTGTATGGTAACCTAGGAAACTAATCCACTGTTCCAGATATATATCTAAGAGGAACTCACGGGTATGCATGCAAGGAGAATGGTACAAGGTTGGTCACTGAAGCATTGCTCAGCACACAGAAAATTTGATGCAATCTAAATGTCTATAAAGAGGAGAATTGATAAATATGCTGAAGTATATTCACTTAATGCTCTACAGCAATAAAAAATGAACTAGAACTACATGTATCAGCATAGAGTAATTTCAAAAATATAATATTGAAAGCAAATTCAGAAGGATATTTATGGTATTGCATCTTCTTATAAAGTTTTAAATCCACAAGGCAATATTATGCAAAATTTGTAAGTCTCTAGAAATCTAAGTCTATGGTAAAAGTATAATAATGCTGTTGATAAGCACTAAACCCAGGATAATGGTTACTCCTATAAGAAGGAGAGAAGAAAAGAAGAGGGAAACACTTCCATTTGCAACTAAAATATTTAATTTCTTTAATTAAAATAAACATGATGCAGATTTATCATGATATCAAGATCTGATAAAGCTGGGTACTTGACATGTAAAATACTCCATTCTTGTCGATCTATTTTAGATCATTTATGATCAATTTATTCAGTTTTTTAAGATGTGGAAATTAGTGCCGTGTATAATAAATCAGAATGATGTTTACAGGTGTCTGAGAGTGAAATTATAAAGAAACAGGATGTAGGTAAGGCACTTAATTCAACACAGAAATTGAGCCATAATGAGCTGAGACCGCACAAAAACTGATTCTCATTTTTCATCAGGTTTTCTCTCTTCTTTCCTCTCCCCATCCTTCTTTTCCTCTCCCCTATCTCTTCTAGTTCTTTTTTAAATTTGATTTCAGTGGAGAACATTCTTACATGGCCTCCTTCCTCCCTTTCCCTTTTAACTCCAGTGCACGACTGATCTGTAAAAACTAAAACAAAAGGCAAAGTGAGGGTGGAAAGACCCCACCCAGTCTTTGCTACTTAGATCATAAACACCCAGCTTGGAAATTGGCATCAGTGAGTTATATGGCATTAGCCAAATTCTTCCAGACTTGGGGCAACTGCAATGATGACATTTTCTATCGGACCACTGAGCATAATAGCAGAACTACTAAATGTTCTTCTTAATCAGTCCCTCTTTCTCCTGGCCATGGAGTTCCCGTAGGAAAGCAAGGCAAGAAGGTATTTTATGGACCTGGTACAACTGTGATTATTACAAAATCCAAGCACAGTTTGTGATTATAAACTTAGTCAAAGTACACATAGAGAAGAGTTGGAAAAGGTATTTGTCAAGAATTAAATTTCAAACTCTGCTTCTGGGGAAGATGAGTTGGAGAAGATGTTTTGGTAAACAAAAATATTCAGATTGCCTAACAGTCTGAAATACCTAGGCAATAACTCATTCTTTCCTTTCATATTGTCTTTGATGACAAAGGCTGGGTCTTGGTAATTGAATGATTGACTTGAAATAATCAGGGAGAAAGTGCTAAAACATCTGTTCTTTCCGCCATAACAGCTGTTATAAAAGGAACCCCTTCACTTATGAATGTTTATGTTAGACAAGAAAAATGTGAGATGGAAACACAGTCTAGTTATAGCAGCGATAAGTGCGAATCTTTGGAAAGGAAAAAAAAACATTTCATTTTTATAGTTTATCTTTCTTTGTCTACGACATATAATCTGCTCCAAGCTTTCAAATTAGGGACTCATTCGTAGCATTACTCTTGCTAACCTTAGCCCCCAAAACTTCTAGAAAAGTGTTATTTTTTAGACTCTACGTATAATCTATTATTTCCTCCAACACATACACAGAGTATTAAGTAACTATTTATACAATTACTTGTTCACTGTGTGCCCGCCTGGCTAAACTGGAAGCCTCATGAGGGCAGTGATACTGACTGCTTTATTCACTGCTGTCTATTAGTGCCAAGCCTAGAACTTGTCCATAGTAGGTGCTTAAACAATTCCTGTTAAATAAATAGTGCTGTGTCAATGGCAATGATTATTATAATTTACAGACTGATGGAGCATATACAATAAGTGTGGAAAAGTATAAGCTACTGAACCAATTTTAAATGACTCAGATTTAGTTCTTCCTAAATACAAAAAATAATTTCTACTCTCACATTAAAGATATTTAAACTAAATTTTGAAAGAACAGATGCATTCTTGCTGGTGTTATTTTATTTTTAAGCGGAAACATTCACTTCAATTTTAAAACATACTTGACCTTCATAATCCATTTTGAGAATTTTAATGATCATTAAATAACAATTCAAAATGTTCATACACTACAACAAACATTGGGAAGTTCTATGTTAAATACCTGATTGCTTGAGGCCTTTAGTCACTTGAGCATAAAATTTAAGAGAGAGTAATTAATGTTCTTTTAAGGACATGTCATTTTTTCCATATATATATATATTCATTTCTCATCATACCTCCAATCAAAATTATGTTTCTCTTATCATCTCTCCTAGTACCGTACTCATTTGTTTCACAGTATTTGTGATAATGAGAAATTATATTTTTAATTTTGTATGTTTAAAATTTTATTGTGGTATTATATATATAAACTAAAATTTCCCATTTTAATCATTTTTAATTATTCAATTCAGTGGTATTAATTACGTTTAAAAAGTTGCCTTATCATCACCACCATCCATATATTTGTGTATTTTTTAATCTGGTTCTTCCACTAAGTAGCAAGCTCCATGATGAAAGAAATTATGTCAAATTTTACCCTATTACTTTATTACCTGTACATCATGCCTACCACATAACAGTCATTTAATAAATGCTTGGTGAGTGAACAAATGTATTTTTAATGGAAGGGTGGAAATTTTTACCCCATTTCAGCTAGCACCAAGGGTAAATAAAACACCTTGTCTTTATTTTAGTCTATAAGACCAACCTAATCAAGTCAGACATTTCCGAAGGACCATTCTGAAATTATTTGCACAACCTAGGACTTCTGTACTACAACCACAGGCAACATAGAAACATTTTCTCTTGCCAGAGCTGAATGAATCCATCAAGGGAAATAAATGCTGCCAATGACTTCCAAACACTTTTTTGGATGACTGGCAAAAAAAAAAAAAGAAGAAAGAAAAGAGCATAAAGCTGGCCTTGCCAAGTGGGCTAGCCATTCTTTCTGAATCAACACTCAATATGGTTGACTTAGCACCTAGGAACCATTCTCCAAAAGTCCAGAAAATAAATATGCTTGCTTGATGGATGAGAGCATGTTTGCTTTTGCTATCCATTGTGACTCACAGTGACTGATGTGTGATGCCATGAGTCATAATGAAAAATCACAAGACTCTAATCATTGGTACCTATAATGAGCTTCCTTTAGCTAAGTCCCCTGAAACTGTATCTGAGCAAACATCTTTCCTATATGTCCAGGTGACTTAGGTCATTATCTAATCATTTATATTTCTAGGAAGGCCTTGGAACAGTAAGCTAGGAGTGTTTCATAGTCTTTAATAGCACATCTGTCAGAAAATGCATTGTGAAAAAGGAAAACTTCATGACATAAATCTTTCTGTTGGTTTGAAGTTTAATAACTCTTCCTACATTCTCATCTTCTAGTCATTTACTCTGGGTATATAGGGAAGTGCATTATACTCAGTGGACCTACTGATAAGCAAGGAATAAATTGGGGAGGTGCATTAAGCCTTTTAGGCCATTAGGATACCATTTAGTGTACTGAAGAAGGTCATGTACTTACAGCTAGGAGCCAAGGTCCCTTTCAAAAATGAACTTTTTAATCCCAGCTCACCCACTTGATCCTGCTCAATGTGCATTTACTAGTTTAATTTCCTCTGTAGGTTTTCTTTTATTTGCCCTATTTTATTTCTCCCATTTTATAGTCACGTTGTCTAATTTAAACTTAATTAAAACTTTCAATTAGGAAAAAACAAGATAGTTCTGGAGACCTCCCAGGAATCACTTCATTAATGGGAACTACTTAATAAGCAAAATATCTCACTGCGTAGATGAGATACAAAGTTGAAGCCTCAAAGATCCAATGTGTTTTTCCAAAGTTCAGCTCAAGTGGTCAGTGATGACTAAATTCCTTATGGCAAAAGAGTTTGAAGTCTAAAATCACAGAGTTTTGGTTTGAGTTCCTATTAACTATATCCTCCAGACATTTTAATACATTGTCATGAAAATCACACCTACCAGAGGGGTAGTAAGAAATGACTGTATAGCAATGCTGATGATACCCTGTGCTGAGAATTTTGCATGCATTTCCTTGTGAATTCTCACAACCATCCTGTAAGCAGTGTTGATAGTTAACCAGTACATCTTATTATTTCCCTATGTTTGTTTATGGCCCCAACATTTGTTCAGATTAGTTTTTCTGCCTGCCAGTTACTAAATATTTTGATTATTACCCCTGCCCATTAGAGTAATGAGGTGTATGTTACAATTTTGGCTTGTCAAGCATCTCTTTGGGTAAAAGCATTATGATTTTCTTTAGAGAACCTCTTCTTTCTTTCTAAGTTCATACAAATCAGATGGAGCTAATTCCACCTCCTGGATCCTCCTGGCCGACAAAAGTATGACATTCACCTGGCCATGGTTTCCAGGAGAAAACCATGATCCAAATCACCGAAAACAAATATAAGTCAAAAAGACGTTTTCTGGAACTATTGGGAAAGAAGCTCTATTCTCTTTTACTTGTGAAGTTGATAAGGTATAAATTGGGAACTTCTGGAAGCCTAAAATGCCAATAAAGAAGACAGGGTCCCAAAATCAAGACAAATACTTGAAAATGTTTCTTTAACACTTGGTCCAGCTGAGCCTGAAACAAGAATTATTACTATTCTTTCCAGGAGAATAGGCACACACACAAAAAGGCCACCTCTCCAGCCCTTTTTGCAGACTTAAGCCCCATCTCAGATCTAGTGATTCAGAATCTGTATTTTAGCAAGATTACAGTTTGAGAAGCTCTTTTGAGTGGGATTCAATTGCAATTTAGATATTTCTACTGAATACAGGCAGATTCTAGTATCATCTCTGTTTTATAAAATAGGATACTAAGACTTAGAAAAGGTAAGTTGCTCAGCATTATGCAGACAGTAAATGGAGGAGCTTGGATCAAAACTTGAACTGTCTGGCTCCTGAGTCTATGTTCTTACCCTCTGGTCTTACCACACTCAGCAGAAAAAACTCATCCGAGGTTAGTCCAGCTATGGCTCCGTCCACTCAGGGGCTTCCCAGGTGGTAGCATAAAGGTCTTGTCCATATAGGTAGACGGTAAAAAGGCTGCCAATCATGAGAAACATGAAGGACAGCCTGAGAGAGTATGGCTGACAAGGTGGAATTCCTGCCACCTCTTTTTCTGTCCTAAATGAATGTAGCCACCCTAGAAAGAAAGTGGTCATCATATAACGCTGGACTCTTACAGAGCACTTTGATAAAAGTACTCATATCAGACTCATATCTCTCCGTGACTTATTTGTTTTTTCAACTTCCTTGTTTGTTTTGTGGTTTGGATGAGACATTTTGGTTTTGCTGCTTAACCGTTTAGCTTATTACCTTGGTTTTATACAAATGGATTTGCATTTATGCTCTTAGTTCACCATCCTTCTCCTTATTTTCACTCTCACCTTTAAGCTTTTTCAATTTTTCTTTTAAAAAATGCTTTTCAGAAGATTGTGAACAGATAACAGAGAAGGAAGCTCCAGGAGTCAGCTCCCTCCCCCCAACCAGAACAACTATTAAACAGGTAGAAACTGTCTGAATCAACTACTTCAAAACTCCAGAGTCCAGTAGAAAACATTACAGAATCCAGGGAAGAGCAGGAGAAAGAGGCTGGCAAATTATGATAAATGCCAGTAAATTGCTCTCTCCTCATGCCAGCTAATGGTGCCAATCCTCCACTTTCACAGCAGGCCACAGTGTGGTCTGGCCCCTGGCATAGATTACTGGGGCCAGAAAGGGATATAAAAACCCACTTCCCCAGGATCCAGGATAGGTTTGGACCAATTACTATCACAGTTTTTTATTAAAGTGACTTCGAATTGCTGGGTCCCAGTTCTGAGGGTAGAATTGTTCCAATCCATCCCAGACAAAGGCAGCAGTAGGCACTTAAAGATGGTACACTTCCTAAGAGTTGCAGAGGACATGAGAAGTACTACATTTGCTGAGCATGTGCCAAGGCAAAAGAAGTACAGCTTGGGAAGCATGGAAGAAGTTCCTGGCCCCTCCTTCATCCCCTCTCCAGAGAAGCTTGGAGGAAGTCTGTACTTCCTTTGTGGGTCCCTAGCCTTCTTCTACCTGGGAAAGAATGACTTGGGAAACTCCTCTCCAGCTTGCCCTCCCTTCCATAATTTTTCCTCCAGGCAAAAGCAGCTTGAGATATGCAAAGCAGTGTTAGAAACAATTCAGGCAGACAGACTGGGGTAAAAGCTGACCTGCTCTAAGTCCTGCAGTAAAATACCTTGGAGAGGAAGAAGTTCTGTTCCTGGGAAAATGAGGGGGCATTCAGACTCCTGTAAACAGTGAAACTCCTAAGCATCTAGCAAGCACAAGCCCAGGACAAGATACAGGCACAGATAAGACAGGGAAGACTCTGTACTTTGCTTTCACCTGGGGCAGACCTTCCTAACAGTAAGGCTGGCACTCCATAAAATCTGTCATATTAAGAGCAGGTTACAAATGAAAGAAAGAGACATCTCAAGGAATAAATCCCAGGCTTAACTTTTTTTTTTTTTTTTTTTTTTGGCGTGGGCAGGCACCGGGACTTGAACCCAAGTCTTCAGCATGGCAGGCAAGAACACTGCTTGCTGAGTCACCATGGTCTGCCCAACATTTTAAAATACTAGACTGTACAGTGTGCAATAAAAGATTATAAGACAAACAGGACATGATGGCCCATCCAAAGGAAGAGGATAAAAATTGAGAGAACACCAATGAATAAGACCAGACTGTGGACATACAGGACAAAGATTTGGGGGGGAAAAAAAGATGTACAAAATGCTCAAGGAGATGAAGGAAAATACAGAGAATGAACTAAAGGATATCAGGAAGACAATGAATGAACAACAAGAGAATCTCAATAAAGACAGAGAAATTTTTAAAAAGGAAGCAAACAGAACTAATGGTGTTGAAGGCCAAAATTAACTGGAATGAAAAATTCTCAGGAAGGATTCAAAACCAGATTGGAGCTGGTAGAAGAAAGACTCTACTTTGAGTCAATGAACTCAAAGACAAGGCAATTGAAATGAGTCAGGCTAAGGAGCAGAAAGAATAAAGAATTATAAAAAGTGAAAACTGCCTAAGAGAAGTTTGGGACACCATGAAGCACTCAGTGTATGTGTTATGGGAGTCCTAGAAGGAGCAGAAACACAAGAAAGGACAGAAGGAATATTCAAAGAAATAATGACAGAAAACTTCCCTAACTTGGCAAAGTGCAAAAGGGCATGTGATAATGGTACAGTTCTTGACTGTAGTGGTAGTTAAATGGAGCTATATACGGGATAAAATTGCATAGAACTATAAACACAGAAATGAGTGCATATATGTGAATATGTTCTATGAATTGTACCAATGTAAATTACCTGGTTTTGATATTGTATTATATATGAGATGTTAATATTGCAGGAGGCTGGATGAAAGGCACATGGATATCATTATGCACATCCAAGAAGCCCAGAAAACACCAAACAGGATAAACTTGAAGAAAAATACACTCTATTACATATTGAGCAAACTGTTGAATGCAAAGGACGTAGAGAGTTTTCTGAAAGCTGTGAGAGAAAAGCAACTTGTTATGTGTAAGGGAGGTCCAATGAGACTGAGTGCCGATTTCTCACCATAAACCATGGAAGCTAGAAGACAGAAGGGTTGAAATACTTAAAGTGCTGAAAGAAAATGACTACCAACCAATAATTTAATATCTGTCCAGGCTTTCTTTAAAAAATTATTCCTGGTCCACACCCCATGGAGACTAGAATTAGAATCTCTCAGGGTGAGGCCCATTTAACTCACACTTAATGCACCCTGAAGTTTGGGTAGAGACATACTTTCTCAGCTCCAATGCCCACACTTGGTTAAGTTAGCTTCTCTCTACTTACCACAATCCTTAAAAATGGATTCTAGACCAGTGTGAAAGGGATAATTCCCCTCCTGTTAATTACCCCAGGAGCCACCTGCATTCTTATTTGGTTTGGGGGGGATAAGAAACTGAGAAGACCAAAACAAAGCAAGGGGTTTTCACACAAATGCGTGTGAATATTTCGATATTCATGGATAAATATCTTAGTTTTTACTTTTTTATTTTTAAATAATTACAGATTCATGGAAGTTACAAACAAATGCAAAAAACTATTTTCTAGAGTAACATACTATTTACATTCCCAGCAACATAAAAGTGATGCAGTTTCCCCATAACCTCACCAGCATTTGGTGTTACCACTTTTTTTTTATTTTAGCCAATCACATTATCTACAGACAAAGATAGTTTTATTTATTCCTTTCCAATCTGTAGGCCTTTTATTTATTCTTCTTGCCTTATGCATTGGGTAATACTTCTCCTACTGGGTTCAAATAACCCACAGGAAGATAAGAAAAGAGGAACAGGACCAGGAAACACAAGAAACAAAAAACAGAATGCAAACAAAATGGCAAACTTAAGCCCTAATACATTAATAATTAGTATACATATAAATGGCCTAAATATGCCAAAATTAAGAGACAGAGATTGGCAGAATGGATAAAAGTCATGACCCAACTAGATACTGACTATAAAAAACTCACTTCAAACATAACAGCATAGGTAAGCTAAATGGGATAAGATCTATCACGCAAACAGTAATCAAAAGACAGTAGAACTAGCTATATTAGTATTATATAACATAATTTTAGGTCATAGAAAATGCATATTATATATTAAGACTTTGGGGTCAGAAATGAGAGAAGGTATTCCACACTAAAGCAGTTGATGACATTCTTCACAAAAGACCTTGAAGAGTACACACTCTAAGCTCTGGAGATGGTTTACGGTCTTATCTAGGATTAAATAGATGAACTAGATAAAGCATGCAGTCTGTAAAGAATTATATTAGCACGCACATAAAGATGGAAGCAAAACTAATTACAAATAGATTATTAAGCCAGAAAATCTGTAATGGTCAAAGAGAAACAATGTTCTGAAGTTACTCAAGTCCAGCACTCTACTGGTTAAAAGGCTACCAGACAATGCCTGGAAACTCAAAACCCCTCTAATCTTTTCCTGCCTCCTGCTTTCAATAATGTAGTTGGATCTTCCCTGCTGGCCTGTTTCTAACTGTGCATCAATTTGTTGGTCTATCAAGGAGGCACTGAAATGTCTCTAAGTGTATCAGAAGAAAGAAACTTTGATAGATGTGCATATTGGCTTCACTTCTTTGCATAAGGATCCATGAGAGAACCATCTATGATTTGTAACAATGTTGCCTGGGACTCCCTTAACCATCACTTGGCAATCAAAAAATGAAAATCACCTGAGAAATTGCGCTGTGTTGAGAAAAAAAAAAGAGAGGGAAAAAGGGTAGAAATGTAAAGTTACACAGCCAGGATGTAACTTATAGTCATCTCTTTATTTTAATTGAATGGTTTGTGTCTTCAGACAATCTCATTATTCTCCCCAGAGCATAAGTGCTGAATGAAAGCACAAACCTCATTAACCTTTGAAATCTAAAATCAATATTCTGCAATAAATCCAAGCTAATTTGTTGCCAATAAATTTCACAACATGCTGCTGTGTTTTATAGATGGGGACGTCAGAGGACATTGTTAGACCTTCCACAACGCACATCAAGAAGATATCTGGGGTTTGCCTTGTTCGTTTTTAAGGCCTTCTGAGCATAGAACAAGTTATTGAAATTTACATAGATCATAGTTTTCCAGTCACGTTAGGATGTTTGTTTTAGCTGAGAATACAGTGGGACCTCTTCTCTTTCCATGACTCTCTAAAAAATAATAGAAAGAGAAAAAAAGGTGAGCATCTATCTAACAGTTCCTTCTCAAACGCCTTGAAAAATAGGGATGTGGCTCATAGTGAAGAACTGAGAAGAAGTTCCTTGAGCTTCAAACTTGGGTGTGGTTTTACTCACTTATTGGCTAAAAGCACATAGTAGGTACCCAAAAGGTATCTGTTGAAAGAATAAATGAATGATGGCCCTGACCTTTGCTTTGTACATTTATTAAGTCTGAGCAAAGGAGTGAGACACATTTCTGTTTATCTTGCAAAAGAAAATAATTGGGACAAAAATGTATTGGCCAGTTAGACAGACAAAGGTAGCAAGAAACAAATAAGATAGCAGGTTGGGGTTCATAGCTAAGTCTCCAGTGCCTAGAACTAAGCCTGAGACATAGCAGGTGCTCAGCAAGTGTTTGATGATTGAAGGGACTGATGGAGAGGGAAGTAAGCAGATGAGTAAATATTCATGAGATATTATTGTGAACACACTAAATACCACTGAACTGTACACATTAATATCATTAATTTTATGTTATATAAATTTTGCCCCACTTAAGAGAGAAGAAGAAGAAATAGTAGATCAGATATGAATTTTCTATGAATGGTCTCTATAGAGAGCAGAGAACATTGCAGGACTAAAGCAAACAGGACCATCTATATATGCCTATAACAAGGACTACCCAGGTATATGGCTGTATCCCATGCCTTTAGATAAGTCCTCTCTAACTAGAAGAAGACTTTTGTGTTCCAATGCATTGCATCCAAACCATGGTGTCTAAATCTGACAGACCAGGTCTTTATCATCCTGTCTTACCTCACTGTTATCACTTCTTATAAGTTAAATGGAAACACCTTCATATATCTCAAGACACTGTTGAGCCTTCTGACAACTGGGCCCTGAAATAAATGCTTCTGAGAGGTGAGGCCACCTCACTGCTGCTAATTGCCTCCCATCAAAGGTAGAGCTAATTGTGTCCTCATACACACAGGAGCTCAGGTGTCAGTAGCAAGCATTTAATGAGGTACCACTTGTGCCATTGATTTTGCCCCCAGTCCACAACAGGACCTGTGCATTAGGCATTGTTACTTAATGAGCCAAAATCCACTCCCTAAGTAAGGGATGCAGAAAAGGTAGAAATTGTTACACAGCTTCAGACTTCCAATGAGTGGGTACCATCCCTCAGGTGGCCCTCTGTAATGAAGAATTTAAAAACAGCATTTCTTAAAAGTGTCAGTTCCAAGGCTACCTACATCAGCAACACCTGAATGGCTATCAACAATTCAAATTCCCAGGCACCTCTGCTAGAGATTCTGACGATATGTCTAGGATAGGGGCAAGGAATCTGCCTTAACCAACACCCTAGAAAAATCACAAGCATACTAAAATTAGAGAACCCCTGATGCAAAAATGAGTTTACTTCCCTCCTCCTCCATAAGAGTTTCACACACTCCAGTCTTCATTGGCATTGGAATGTAACATGTTCTGGTGGTTTAAAGCTGTCATGTAACCCAGAAAAGGCCATGTTCTTTTAATCTACTCCTGTGGGTGCAGACCTATTATAGGTGGGACCTTTTGGCTATTTTATTTCAATTGAGACGTGACCCTCCCCATTCAAGGTGGATCTTAATCCTCTGACTAGAGTCCTTTATAAGAGGATAAACCACATACCTGAGCAAAGAAATGAGAGTCAGAGAAACACCCAGGGAAGTTTACAGAATAAGCCACAGCCAGAGAAGCCAGAAGTGGAGCAACAAAACCCAGGAGAGAGGAGCCAGAGATGTCACCATGTGCCTGGCTTATCTGACAGAGAAGCCCAAACTTGTAGTAACCAGTGTACGGAGATGGTATTGACCCTTTGATGCCCTAAGTTAGACATTTCCAGGGCCTTAAAATTGTAAATTGGTAAGCTAATAAATCTCTATTGTAAAATCCAACTCATTTCTGGTATATCGTTATTTCGGCAGCTTCAGCAGACCAAAACAAGTGGTCTCTAAGTAACCTAGTGCAGGAAAAGCTTCAGCCAATACACATTTATTGAGTATCTACTGTGTAAGAAGCACAATAAAGTGGTGAGTGAGCTTGAGTCCTCTGGCCTGAGGTTGCCTGAGTTGAACCCCAGCTCTGCTACTTACCAGTTCTGTGACCTTTGGCAAATTAATCTCTTTGCCCCTTCATTTCCCATTCATAAAATAGTGATGATAACCACAGCACCTATCTCACAGGGTGGTTGTGAGGATTGAATAAGTTAATACATGTGGCAGGTTTGGAACAGAGTTTGGCACAAGGTATGAGTCCACTCTCACTATTACTATGTCATGGGAACTGGGGACAAGCTGTAAAAATAAGAGACTTGGCCCTACCTTCTTGGCACTTAAAATAATAGGAAAAGTGACATCAAATACATCTGTAAATAATGAATTAACTAAACACCAGGGTGAGAGTTCATTGAAGGAGACTGAGTGGTTGCTATTGAAGTATATAAATATGTGGTTCTAACAAGGATATCCTACCTCCTACCTGAGGTAGAAATAATATGGCAAAAGCCATAACGAAGCAAGAACCAAACACCGGGCATCTGATCAGGATTCTGGTCCCACCCTTGCCACTAAACTACGGTCCTCCACCTTTTGAGGCAGGCCCAAAGGTCCTTCCAGGTCTGAAAAAGCAGCTGGACTAAAACCAGGCAAGTTTTGCAGAGACTGGTGCACCAGAACTGGTTCTATGAGAGCAAGAGGCTTTCTCCAAGGAGGGGACGCATAGGAGGTGGGGGAGGGTGAAAAGAAAGGGAGCATCCAGGCATCAAAACCCATCTTCCTTTTGTCAAGGTATCTTCAGGTTAGCCCCGCTAATGTGTTTTCTTCTGTTGAAGGCATTTTTTCTCAGACTTGTGTTTTCTAAGAAGGGCAAAGGAAAAATAATAGCCAAAAATGTGGGGAAAATAATATCTGGCTTATTGTTTGCCAGATGTAGAAACTGAGAAGTGCATATCATCACATTGCATGACTCCTGGGAAATTAGTTGAGGAACAAAAGGAATAAAAGGAAAAATAAAAGGAGAAAGAGGTCAAAAAACAGAAAGGGAGGAAGAGCAGAGACAGCAGAGAGGAAGAGAACAGGAGAGGAGGAAAGAGAACTACAAGAGAGATGAATGTGTTTGTTTGAAGTAGTTATAATTCCAAGCTAGCAATTTAATAGCTCACTCACTCCTGCACTCTCTCTTCCTCCACTCCCTGTCCCCACTCCTCACTTTAGACTTTCTAACTATATCAGTGAACCTTTTAGCTGCTTCATCTCACCTCATGTATTTCTCTGAGTAGCAATAATAGATAAATAACAAGAACTACCAACTACTTCAAGGTAAAAATTGAAAACTGCCTTTATGTAAGTGAGAAATTTTTTAGATTTACTTGTCTGCTTATATGGTCCCTTTTTTCCATTATAAACATAACCTCAAGCTGGAAAGATTAAACAAGGAGCAGAGATGGAGTATTAAGAGCTTACCTCCTTTCGGATGGAGAGATAGAGGAATGGAAATAGCCTTCAGATCACACATGAGGTGGTGGTTGACCAAAGAGTCCTACTCAATCACCTGACTCCATGGTAAGACACCATCTTATTCTCCCAAGGATGTGAAGAAACATTTTTGTATGTTAGCAAGATTTGCATATTGCACCCATGATTTGGGGGACATTATTGTTTAAGTCAAGGCTAAATTATGTATCTATGTTTAAAATATGAAGCAATTTAGTGGAAAATATTAGATAAATATGGAACAATTGTGTAACTAATGGCTCTCCCAAATTATTGTGAGAACATGTTTCTAGCCCTGCAGCAGGGAAAAACAAAATACCAGGAAATTTATCCAGCTTGCAAACTCCAGAGCGTCCTCTAAAAAGTCAAACAATTCACCTTGTGGGGCCTCTTCCCCTCCCTGAGGAATTCAGGAAAATGTGAGCTGGATGTTCAAAGGAGTCAGACAAGCATAATATTATATATACACTCAACATCCATCTCCTCTATGAAACTTCATTGTTCCCGTGTAACAAAAGTAAATATTTACCATGAGCTGAGAGAGGTTGCGAATGATCAGCATTTGGCCATCAATCACTGTGAACCACACTTCCATTTTAATAACCTTGCAAGGGAGGGCGGACAAGGAAGGCAAAGGCTGTCCAGGAGATAAGAGTTTGTCAGAGAAGGTAAATTGTTTCAAGTAGAAAAATACAAGGTGAGTTGTTCTTGCATGCACATGGTGAAGGTCCCTAAAGGTGGGTTTTATACAATTAAGGCCAAAGAGAAGAACACAATCTCTGGAGCCAAACTGCCTGCTCCTACTTTACCCAGCTTCATGAGTTGGAACATTTAATTTCTCTGGGTCTGTTTCTACATCCATACAATGGGAATAATAAAGTAACCACTTCCTGGGATTGCTATTAGGTATTACAGGCAAAGTGCTTAAACAGTACTTGGAGCATAGTAAGTGCTCAATGAATGTCTCTAGGTGTGTCTGAAGACAGTATTACCTCTTAGCTGCAAGTAGATGGCTGAG
The DNA here is from genome assembly GCF_023851605.1 of Tamandua tetradactyla. Classification (NCBI taxonomy): domain Eukaryota; kingdom Metazoa; phylum Chordata; class Mammalia; order Pilosa; family Myrmecophagidae; genus Tamandua; species Tamandua tetradactyla. The sequence goes on along the minus strand of NC_135346.1, from coordinate 36,503,462 downwards.
GGGTCGGTACCCAACCTCTTGTAGCTGAGGTACACTCAGCAAACCAGGTATTCTATCACTTATTTAAAATCTTTCCTGCTGTTCACTTTTCCCTCTTCTAGGTATAAGAATGAACTAATTCTCCATGGAAAAGATAAAGTGACAGAGTGAAATAAAGCACCAAACAAGGGGTCATAAATTTATGTTCTAGACCCAACTGGAATGGTTTTTAGGAATTGGAAGTGTATAGCCTGGAGGGGAGAATAATTGGGCAGAGGATAAGTCTCTGTGTACTTGAGAGGGCTGTGGTGAAGGAAGAACTGCCTTGTTTCCATAGCTCTGGATGAAACCTAACTCCACTGAGCAAGAGATTATCAGGAGAGAGGTTCCAGTCCAATGGAAGACAAAGCATTCCAGGAGATACCAGACTGTGGCTGAGTACTTAAATCCCTGGCAGACAAATCCCAGTACCAACTCTTACTATTCGTGTGACCCTGTGCAAGTTATATAACCTCGCCTAACCTCTGTTTCTTTACCTAAAAATACACAGGAGGGGCTAGAAGTACTCACTTCATAGGACCAATAAAACAAAGCATGTAAATAGATCAGCACAGTGCCTGGATTATAACCCTCAATGCATGTTGGCTGTAAAGATGGTGTCGATTATGAGCGAACATAAATATTACTCCAAACAAAGATAACTATGCATTTATATTTTATTAAAATACATAGACTATTTTAAAAAGTATTCTAGAGACTTTCATGTTTGAGATATTTTTGGAAGATCATTCATCCTTCCTTCATTTAGCAAACAAATGTTTCCTGAGCACTGACTCCATGGAAAGATCTGAAGACAGAGCAAGAACAGGTTGAAATGGTCCGGGGACTTACAACCCCTATATTCCAGGGAGGGAGGCAATCATGAAGGAAAAAATCAGCCAATTACTTATTTACCTATAATGAGAAATGTGCTATGGAAGGTCTAGACCTGCTACCATCTACCAATGGCAGGTTGAGCATGGGGGTCGTCCAAGGGAGTGAGTCTTAAGTTAACATACCTTAAGGTGAGTCTGTGATTGGGGCAAAGGCCCACGGGAACCCCTAAAAAGGAGCAATCCTGCCTGGGTCAGCGTCACAGACAATGGCGTCAGAGCTGGGTTATGAAGGATAAGGGCCCTTTCCCCAAGCAAAGAGAAGAAGCTTAAACCTCCAAAAATTGGAAACACATGAAGAATCCCCCTGCACTATTTCCTCTGTTGAGATGAGGCCTGAAATTCACCCCTTGTTTACTTAACATTTAAAGAGTCCTCTAGAATGAAAAAGAAATGATCTTTGTGGCATCACCAGCTAAACTGTTTAATCTTGAAATAGTTTATGAGGTAAGCCAGGCAACACTAGTGTGAGTGAAGTAGTAAAAGAGAGGGCAGGCAAGTTTTGACAGAGAAGAGGTAGAAATCTCATTTTTGAAAACAGAAGAAATGAGTGAATGATCCCAGATAATAAACCTCTAAAAGAAAGAGGATATCAAGGAAGTAAAGAAATGAAAATAAATTTAAAATCACAGAAAATAAAATTTATTAGTTTGACAATCTTGGCTTAGCATCTGCATTCCTACATAAATTTATCAGCCCCATTTATAGGTCTGGTCATCCATATATTTAGTGTGCCATCTCTCTCTGTGGCTCTCTGTTTCTGCGTGTGTGTATGTATGTATGTCTACCTTTGTTTTCTCATATATTAAATTCAGATGACTGCAATACTTTGGCAAAGAACTGATTTATATGTAGCAGTTTTTGGAAGGTTTTGCAATCACAAGCTGCTCTGTCAGTCCAGAATAAGAACAAGCTGACTACAATGATGCTGGCTCTCAGGCAAATTGGGAGGTTGGGTAAAACCTGTATTTATATATCTCTCATCTTTGGTCCAATGACTGCCTCCTGAGTGAGATCTCCAAGCCAGATTCTGACCATAATGAAACTAAAGAGATCTCATATTCAAGGTCAATGAGATTCACTAGGAGAGAGCCAACATCAAAAGAGATGGAACCTCACCAGAGTGGACCAGGCTAGCAGGAGACAAGCTGGGTGAATAATACTGCTAAGGGGTAGCAACCATGCCTCCATAACTTCTCTTCCACACAGTGGGTACTCAACAAGGTCAACCTCAGCAGTAAGTAGACAATCATGGAATGCTGTCAGGAGAGAAAGGGCAGAAATAAGGGTGTCCTAGTGCAAATGTGAAGGCAGCAACCCTGTGGGCCAAAAAAGAGCAGCCTAGAAAAAGGAGTTGGTGGTTAGGCTGCCCTAGGCCTCAGGTGTTGGGGGATACTTTGGGGGGGGGGGTATGGAGGACTCAATATTATATCCCAAATTTCTACCCTCAGCTTAGACAGATATTTCCTGAGTTTTAGAGCCTGTACATCTAGCTACTTTCTGACTCTTCTTAGATTTCCCACAGGAGCCTCTGAGTTAATATGTCATAAGTAGAGCTTATCATTTTCCCACCAAATCTCCCAATTTCTTCTACTTCTCTGGGACACATTCAATGAACAGCATCACCATTTATCCAGTTGCCCAACCCATAAACCTGAAAGTTGTCTTCTACTCTTCCCTTTCCCTCATGTCCCATATCCCATCAATACAATGTCCTTCTTATTCTTTCTCAACATCTTTCTCTCCACCCCCACTCACTGCCACCTTAGTTCAGGTCACCTTAGCCCAGATCTCATCAGCAGACACCTGACTGGTTCCACAGGCTCTAATCCATTCTCTACAAAGGAGCCAAAGTAATATTTCTCAAATGCAAATCTCAACATATTCTTCTTTATTACTGTTTGAAGTCCTTTTCTAGGCTCCCATTTTGTTTGAAGTAATAGACCAAACCCGTGGTTCGTAGGGTCTTCATTAACATTTTCTGTATCTTCTATCTTATCTACAAGTTCACTCCCTTATTTCTCCAGCCACTTGGGTTCCTTCAGACTCATGAATGCACCAAATTCTCTCACACCTCAGGTTCTTTGCATATGCTGTTTCCTCTGCCTGGGAACTTCTTGCCTACACCTGGATTACTTCTCTAAAGGAGCACTTCTCTGACTCCAGAAACTAGACTAAAGCATGTTACTATGTTCTCCTATAGTATCACTCTTAATTGTAAATGCTTGTTTAACTGACTCCACCCCCCAAGTAGAGTGCAAACTTACTTTGTCTACTGCTGTATCTTTAGTGCAGAGAAAAATGTTAAGAAGTTATTTAATAAATACTTGTTGAATGAATGTAAGAACAAATGAACAAATAAAAATTACTTGATGCCACAGGATAAGAAGAGGTAAATCTACCCACCAGCCTACTAAAACCTTGGTAAGACTCATGCTGACAGTCTTTCATATATTTCATTACAGTTGGCTTCATTTGACTTCTCCTTAATGGCTCTGCCATCATTTCACTAATTTCTTATTTCATCACCTCTACTTTCCAATTTAGTGACTAAGTGATCAACTTGATGCTTTCTGGAGCAGTTCATCCTTCAGAAAATTACCACAGTTCTAATCCAATTGAGTTTTCATCTTCATCCTTCACCCCCTACTGATTAGGGATTTTACTGGCTGAACTGGACTACATTAATGGGTTAAAATATTTTATTTGACTACCAGATAATTAAACTTCCAAACCTGGTGGCAAGTGTTTTCTCAAAAAAGCCGTATCACAAGAGGACTTTTCTTAAAATAGCTGGAATTGCAAACATTTCTCTTCAAGAACCAGGCTGCAAATGCATCTTGGTTTCTGGGTTTCAGAACCATTCTGACCTTAGTCCAGATCCCACCTTGACCACAGTCAAGCTTACTTGGAAGGACTCTGGATAATGCAGAGCTACTCCAAATATGGTCCATGCACCTGTTTTCAACCTCATTGAAACAGAAGCTAGAGTAAGCATTTAGAAACTTTTGTAAAGTTGGCATTACTGCAATATTTTATTGTATTTTACAAAAATGTCAGTCAGCAACAAATTTGAAAATTAAAAAAAAAAAAACTTTTCTCTCACTGTATATATGGAAGCACTGGAATAGATAAATCTAGGGACAGATTCATCAGGAATGTCTTCCATTAGTTTTCCTCCCAACCTCTTATGTGATTCTGTGTTCCAAAGATAGTTGTGCTCATTAATCATAGCAACTGTATAAGAACCTGATTTAGCCACATCAGGATAATTCAAAGAAACAATATTACTAATGGCAAAAGAAGAACTAATCTGTTTTCACAAATGTAATTAGCCGAGGCTGCTGAGCATACTGGTCTAATTCACCTAGTAATGTCCACAATAGTTAATAGTTATGAGGCAGTACTCTTTTCTGCTGAGCTATTTAGGTCATTCACAGGCATTACTTAATCCTCAGAATTCTTTGGAGTAGTATTATTATAATCTTCTTTTAAGGATAGGGAAATTCAAGATCAAATAGTTGAATTAAATTGCCCAAGGTCACATAGCTAGCAACTGGTGACATCTGGATTAGAGATTTAATCCCAGATCTTTAAGAGTACAGAACCAGAGTCCTTAATCTTTATACTATACTGTCCCTCTCTCATTCACAATCCTTCTTTTAGTCTTTTTGATTGAAATCCATATAATTGACCTTTATAATTCATATGAAACACCCACACATCCACACCACAGAATAGCAGAAAAAAACATTGAGTTCAGGGTCAGTGTTCCTGGGTGCCAAAACCAGGTCTGTTACTAAATAGCTGCATGATTTTAAATAAATGGGACCCAAATTTCGTCTCATGCTGTTACCACTGTCCTATGTCACAGAGTTTCTGAGAGGTTGAAATGACATAATGAATGTGAAACTTATTTGGAAATTGTTAAGAACTGTGGATTTGGAGATGTCATCGTTGTTACTATCTTAGAAAACTGAGAACTTAACTATATTTCATAGACTTGATTATATCTCAGAGGAGATTCAGAATTGTTAGGTTATGAAATAGACCATAATCTGTACTATTTAAATTGAAAACTTCAGTCAAGTCCCTTTATAAGACAGCATTAGTCAGTGATTTTTTTTTTTTTTTTTTTTTTTTACATGGGCAGGCACTGGCAATCAAACCCGGTCCTCTGGCATGGCAGGCAAGCATTCTTGCCTGCTAAGCCACTGTGGCCCACCCCATTCAGTGATGTTTTAAAAGGCATAGAACATATATTCTCTGCCTTCAAAGAGTTTTACATCTTGTTCAAGTGACACTGCTTACATTTAAAATGTAAAAACAAATACAGGAGCTTATTAAGAAATGGATGATATAGTCTAGACTCAGAAGGAGAAAAGACCAAGTAAGTGGTGGATGGATAGGAAATGCTTCAGGAAGGAAGGAAGCCTTGAGCTTAAATGGAATCATATAATATTGTTGGTTGACTCATGTCCCCCAAAAGAAATGTTCAAGCCTAAAGCCCAGTAACTATGAATGTGACCCCATTTGGAAAGAGGGTTTTGAGGATGTTAATTAGTTAAGATGAGGTCATACTGTATTAGGGTGACCCCTAATCCAATATGACTGGTGGACACAGAAAGACAGACAGAGAAGAGAAGCCATCTGAAGACAGAGGCAAAGCCCAGGAATACATAGGATTGCTGTGATGGATGAGTTCATGTGTTAACTTGGCTAGGTTATGGTGTCTAATTTGATCAAGCAAGATAAGGTCTAATTGTTCCTTATAGGATATTTCATAGATGGATTTGCATGCATGGTCAGTTAACTGTGTCATGAGTGATTGCATCTATAATCAACAAAGGAGACTGCCTTCAACAACAACGGAAGTCTCTTCATCCAAACAGGTAAAACTCCTAAAGCCAAACTGAGAATTTCAGGTATCAGAAAGAAGAATTTCTCTCTCTACTACAGCTAGCCAGACTCTCCTGGGGAATTCAATATCAACTTCACTGGAGTTTCCAACTTGCTGCTTTTCCTGGAGAATTCAGCAGCATCTTCATCAGAGTTTCCAACTTGGAGCCTGCCCTACAGAATTTGGACTTGCCAATCCCCATAGTTGCATGAGCCATTTCCTATAATAAATCTCTTAATATTTAAATATACATGTAAATATATGTGTGTATATGTGTGTTTCCATCCTGTCAGTTCTATTTTGCTGAAGAATCCTTCTTAATACAGATTTTGGCACCAGAAATTGGGTGCTGCTGTTACAATACCTGAAAATGTGGAAATAGCCTTGGAATTGGATAAGGAATAAAGGTTGGAAAATTTTGAGGTGCTTGATAAAAAAAATACTTAGATTGCCTTGAAGAGACTGTTGGCAGATATATGGACATTAAAGGTACTTCTGGTGAAACCTTAAAAGGAAAGCATGAATGCATTATTGAACAAAGGAGAACTGATTTTATTACATGGCAGAAAACTTGGCAAAATCTTGTTCTGATGTTGGATGGAAAGCAGAAATTGTAAGTGAAGAATTTAGATGAGGAAATTTCCAAGCTAAGTGTGGACAAGGTGGCCTGATTTCTCCTTGCTGTTTATATTAAAATGAGAGAGGAAAGGAATAACCTGAAAACTGTGCTGTTAAGTTCAAAGGAATTGATGATTTAGAAAATTAATGATTTGGAAAATTCTCAGCTTTTCCAGATAGCATGCTGTAGACTAGGGCCAGAAGTAGCTCTACTAGGGCCTTTCCGAGCTCCCAGAAGGTGAATTTCCAGAGAACTGGCCTCCTTGCAAGGATGTGTCTAAGCACTTCTTTGCTAAAGAGGGTATAGCTGAACATAGATTTAATCAACCATCTCGGAGGAAGTCAGGATTGGAAATGTATTTGACTAGGAAGGATCTGTGGAAAATCTTTTATCTGATGGTTTGAACCCCACTTGAACTGCATGGAAAACCAACAAGGATTTCTAGAGTTTTGCATGAACAGAAGTTATTAGGGAAATTATAGATACCTATGAAGCATCCATTGCCCAGCCCTTACCTACCCTAATCTCATTCTCTGGGGGAAGTCACAAACACACGCTAAGTGGACATCTTCCAGCCTTCAGCAATCTCCACCTCCTATTTTGTGCCATTTCACAAGCTGGGGGAGACATTAGGCCTAATGCAAAGGCCTGGCCAGCCTTAAACCCAGAAACCAGAAACAGAGCAGACCCAGATGCTTATCAAAACAGAAATTCTCAATGAGAGCACCCACTCCCACCCCTGCTGGATAAAAATCACACTCAAGCAGTATAGGTTAGTCTCTCTTCTCCAAAGCAAAGTGGGGTGTGCTGAGCTGCCATCTTTTAACTCAACCTGGGACAGATTTTGGTCACCCAGGTGACTGGCCAGGATGAGACTTCTTCCCCTGCTCTTTTGGGCTCTTTGAGCTGTGTAAGTGACTAGGAGATTATTTGCCCTTTCTGGCTCTTTTTCCCACGTAGGTAATAAAGGAATCATTTGTTGAAAGTTTTTGTTGTATCCTGATCCTATGTTCCCATGATGCACCACTGAAGCAACTCACTCTATCGAAGTACCACCAGCCTGAACAGAAAGTGACAGAGAAAAGACAGATTGAAAAGAAACATGACTTTAAGGGCAGGCCCAAGAGACCTCCTCAGGATCAAGAGAATGTACCCACCACTGAGTCTGGAAGGTACAGGCCATCTCCCCCAGAACTTCAAGGGAAGGGAGCACTCCCAATCTGATGTTGGGGAGAGTGCCCAGGGCTGGAAGATGATGGAGTCATTCCCAGGTATCTAGGGAGAGTTTGACCACCGTTCCAATGGGAGTGAGGCCTGCACCCCAGTTCTTGGTAGAGTTAGGCCACCACTCCAGTGCTCAGAGAGGGCAGGGCCTAGGTCCTAGCATTTGGAAAAAGCACAACTCCTCAGGCACTTGGAAAGGGCGGGACTGCTGCTCCTGCAGGCCCAGAGGACAAAATCTACAGGTGATACTCACTCAAGCTTTGAAATCTAATGGAATTTGTCCTGCTGGATTTTGGATTTGCTTGGGAACCAAAACCCTTGTTTTCCTCCCAATTTCTCCCTTCTATCATGGGATTGTATATACAATGCTGGCCCACCATTGTATTTTGTAAGCAGATAACTTATCTAGGTTTCACATTCCCAGATGGAGAGGAATTTTTCTTCAGAATGGACCACACCCGTTGAGTTTAATGAGACTTTGTACATAAAGTTGTTTCCTAAATGGCTTAAGGATTTTGGGATATTGTAATGGAATCAATGTTTTTTGTCTTTTTGTTTTTTTTTCTCATGGGCAGTCATCAGGAATCGAGCCTGGGTCTCTGGCATGGCAGGCGAGAACTCTGCCTGCTGAGCCACTGTGGCCGGCCTGTAACCAATGCATTTTTCATGTGAGACTAACATGACTTTTGGTGATCCACAGGGCAAATTGATTATGTACCCCAATTCAGACAAGTTCCTAACCTTAATCTGCATTCTTATGGATGTGAACCCATTGTAAATAGGGCCTCCTAAAGATGTAACTTTTAGTTAAGGTATGGCACAACTGAATGCACACGTGTCTCAAACTGAATTACTGGAGGCCTTATAAAGAGAACTGGGCAATTCCAGAGGCTAGAAAGAAGACATTACCTGTGTGATGTGGGTAGTGATTCCAGCCAAAGAACCCCAAGTATTGCAACTGACCCCAGAAGGAAACAAACTTTCTAGCCTGTGTAAACCTAGCCTCTGTTGTTTAAGCTAACCCATTTGTGATATTTGTCATAGAATTATGACAAACTAAGACAATTGCCAACAACCACCAGAAATGAGGACAAGGGCAAGGAACAAATTCTTCCACAGAGACTTCAGAGAGAGCATGGCTCTGCCAACATTAATTTGGAACTTCTAGCCTACAGAACTTTGAGAGCATAAATTTCTGTTTTGTAAAGCCACCAAGTATGTGCTAATTTTTTATAGTAGCTCTGGGAAATTAATACATATAGTAACTGAATGTCAAGCTGGAAAAGAACCTAGAAATCAACATTTCCACCTTCTGCACATGGGGAAATGGAAGCCCTAATACAGGAAGCAACTAGCCTGGTATCTCATAGCATGTTGGTAGAAAAGTCAGGGTGGTCTAATCACCGTGCTTCCTCCTCATCACCTGCACAGGGCTACGTTTCAAAGGAGCCCTGTTTACCCAAAGCAATGAGGTCCCAATGTGGGAACTTTTAAACAGGTTAACAAATGTGTGACAGGCATATCTCTGGATGAAGAAAGAGAGGGTGGCTTACTTAGTAAGCAACTGTACTTCATATATCAAACCTCTAAAGAGGGTTAAAATAGGTAGTAATAAGCATGAAAACACAAATTTCAAATGCTCTACCTGCTGAAACACTGTATTTCAAACCAACTGTGTCCCATGGGAGTCTTTGGAGGCACAAAGTATTTCCAGGTGCCCATGACAAAGAACACATGATGACCATGTACAATTCACAGCTATTCCACAGAGAGTGTTCCATCCTTGCCCCACCCCCACCCCCTGCCCCATCTCCAACATCCAACTAACAATTCACTGGGAAAACAGACTTTCAGGACAATTCTCTGAACTCTCTCATTCTGAATGTGAGGCCACAAACTGCAAAATGAAGCTGAAGAAGTATAGTCAAAAAAGGGGGTAGTCAAAACAAGGGGAGAGGGTTTACAGACACTCCTAAAATGTGTCCTTTCACAAGTTTGAATGGTGCCTTTTAAGATGAAGTTGAAGCTAATTCAAGGTAGACCTGAGAGAGGAGAGGGACAAAAATGGGATCTACTTTGAGTCTAAAGGTATTGCTTCTGGTTTCATTTAGATTTTACAAACATTTAAGCAGTTTAAGAATCTGGAATTAAATAGCTATGGACTACCCTCCGTCTAGACCATGAATTCCCGCCCATAGAATTCCCCTTGTTTCTCTGCCTAGGCTCTTGGCAGGCAAGAGAGAGTCCAGAGAGCATGCACTCACCTCTCCAGGCAGTCTGGCCAAATGGGCAAAAGACAATCACATGGAAGAACCTCAGATTCTGCTGGGGCTTCACTATGTCAGGAATGTGCTGCTTGTAAAAACATTCCTCCAGATACAGCCAAGAGTGAATGCCATGCTGTGACTTTGCTCTTTCCAAAGTGAGTTATTGCTAAATCCAAACATGTTGTGGATGGACAGAAATAACACAGAATATAGTCATTTTCCCAGGTTCCAGCCACACTAGCAAATCTGTGCCTAGTGATGACTAAGGGTTTCTCTTTATTCTTTCATTTCTCAATGAAAACGCAAGACAAAACAAAAAAACCAAGATGAGGAAGTTGTTAATTTTTACTGAACACCCCAGTGGCTTCGTAGCTCAGCTCCGGAAGTTTTAAGATACTTGTCAACTAAGTTCAGAGGATCAAAGCCATGGCATTCCCTGTATCTTTTTTTTTTCATCTATTTTGGTTGCACAGTGAAATATAAAACTTTCTACTTTGCAAGCCCCTTTCATTACTGCTACCATGCATCTAGGCCTTATTTCTGACCATGATCCTAGATAAGTAGGTCAGAGATCCTAGGTGATTGCCAACTCCAATAAATTGGCAGTATTTCCTTGAGTGTTTATCAAAGTATCTAGCTTCAACAGGGAAGAGCGAGTACGGTGATAGATTAGTGCTGCTCACCATGGCACTGCAGTAGAATACAGGGATAAAGGTATGCATGGTACATATCTACCATCGAATAATATAGATCTTTCCTCTATCAGGATACTTTTAACACTGAAGAACAGAAAACTCCATGTAGCCCAACTTAAATAATACAGAATTTATTATCTCTTATTAATAAGCTGTACTAGAGTTAGCACAGCTCCAGGGTTGATTAATCCAGTAATTCATCAGCATCATTAAAGACCAAAACCCTCCTATCTTTCTATTCTTCCATCCTTACAGTGGCAGTTAGATCCCCTTAGATCCAAAGTGGTTCAAGCAGCTCCAAACATGGCACATTCATGGCAACATCCTGAGGCAGAAGGGGACAGTTTCTACCATGGTGCATTATCTCTTTTAATTAATAAGGAAACCTTTCCCAGAACCCTGCAACAGATGTCCTTTTATGTCTCATTGCCAAGATCGCATTGCTTGTCCAAACCTGAATCAAGCACTAGCAAGGACAATGGAGGCGTGATTGGCTTGGATCTGGTGAATACTCTGAGTCACTGTGGGACACAGATGTATTCTACCCCTCACCCTTATCCCCCCAAATTGGGAAAACTGGGACTCTGCTAGCAAGGGAGAATGGGAGAAATGGCTGTTGGGTAAGCAATGTCCCCTAAAATGCCTCAGAGGAGAGATGACAGAGCAGAAAGAAAGTTCTTTCTAATCTCTTGGTTTTTAAATTTTAAAAACCTGGGTCTGTCATACACAAAATATTTAGAAAAATAATAGCATAAGCCTCCTGAAAGCCTGAGACTAGAGAAAAATTACCTGGGTTAAAAAAGGGAAAAGGGAGAGGGTCTGCATCAGTAGTTTAATAGAATTTTCACCTGCCATGTGGGAGACCCAGGTTCGATTTCCAGCCAGGCACTCCTTCCCTGCCAAAAATAATTTCAACAAATGGTGCTGTAATAATGGAATAATCACATCAAAAAAAGAATGAAATGTGACCCCCACCATACAGCATACGAAAAAAGAAAAAAAAAAGAGAGAGAGAGAATCATAAAAGGGAGCCAAGGGAGCTTGATGCAAGTGTTCTCTAAAGCACCCACCTCATCACTATTCCCCCCACATACCCAGGCAGACCCTCAGAAGGAAGGACTACAGGACTCTTGGGAGAGGTTTTAAGGATTCAGAGACACAGAAGCACAGTTTCTCTCAGTTCCCAGTGGTATAGAAGGAGCAGCATGTTCCCTCTATCCCCCACAGGCACCCAAAAGCTACAGGATTCTATAGCCAGGTGAATCTGTGGCCCTGAAGAAGCTCTGTGGTTAGAATGAAGTGGGAACCAAGATCAGAAGTGTGCAAGACATCTCAGCAATGGCTGAATGCTGATGATACGCTCCCAGTGCCTTTGCTCTATGACTACCCCTTGGCTTAACATTAATCTCATGGAAAAAGGAGAAATCCTTAATTCAATGAGATTAAACTTCATCTCCCCAAGTGCAATGGGGACCCAAAACACAAAGTAAATTCCCTTACAGATAAACAGAGAATGTTACTTCGTTTGCATATATAAATTGGTCAACTGAGATTTGTGCCTACTTCAGGTATATCTTCTTCCAAATTTCACAATTATTCCCCCACACATTTTTATAATAAATTTTTATTAGCCCAAAATTCCCAAAGTTCCTAAGGTTCCCATCTTAGAAAAAGGCATAGCCAGCTTACCTCTCTGACGTTCCCTGATCACCCAGTCTAAATCAGGTTTTCCCCTCCCCCAAATTTTATCAGCAAAGCTTGCTTTTTTCTATAAGGTCTTCACGTACTTTGGAATGATGCATTTTCCTAGTTGTTTGCTTGTTTATTTTCTCTCTTCTACTATGCTGTATTTCCATGAAATGTTCTTTCAATCACTACCCAGTAGAAGGCCTACCAAATAGTAGTTGTTCCCCAAATGAAAAGTGTTGACCCCAAAATCTGTGCTCAGGACCACTGTTGCATTATATCACACTACAGTTGTAATCTTATCTTCCTAACAATCCTTTAAGTTAAGAATCATCATGAACCTCAGGTAGTATTTACAAGTAATAAAACTGAGGCCTAGAATAGGAAGCAACATCTGGTGCCCAACGTGGAGCTCGAAGAAGACTCCAAAACAATATTAAGGAACCAAGGAAAAGTCTCATTAGAGGCACGTGTGTCCAGGCGATAGAAGAGGACTCGAGTCATATTGACTCCTGCAGAACAGCATTTTAGTAATTTGGGAAAGAAAAATGATACAACCCAAACAGAACTGCAGCTGCAGCCGAGCTATTGGAAAGATGTTAAAGATGATTTATGGAGGACTTCCGGAGAAGATGGCGGCTTAGTAAGATGCGCAGGTCTTAGTTCCTCCTCCAGAACAGCAACTAAAGAAACAGAAACAATACGAAACAGCTCCCGGAGCCACGACAGAAACCAAAAAGACAGCGTACCCCATTCTGGAACGGCTGAACGGGCAGGGAGAATCCGCTGCGGTGAGATACCCGAGGGGCGCGTGTTTTCGCGGCTGGTGACTGGGGTCCCCTCCACGCACGTGGCTCCCCGGTCTGACTGGGAACGTTGGATAGCGGGGCCCTGCCGCCACGCTTGGTGTCTCGGGCCAGCTGGGCAATTTGGACCGGTACTCCCCCAAGCCGCGGCGGCTGGCGACCCCCCCTCCACGCGCGGTTTCACAGGCCGACTGCGAGATTCGGACTGGCAAGTTAAAGGAGCCACAGCATCTTTTATTGGTGGGACCCGCAGACAGACGAGCGCCACGAGCGCCACCTACCGGGCAGGAAAAGAAAAACAGAGCCCAGAGATTTCACAGAAAAACCTTTCAACCAGCCGGGTCCCACACCCAGGGAAATCTGATCAAATGCCCAGACACCAGCAGAAAATAATGGATGATGCTCAGAAAATTGAAGATATGGCCCAGTCAAAGGAACAAACCAATAGTTCAAATGAGATACAGGAGCTGAGACAACTAATGCTGAATATACGAACAGAAATGGAAAAACTCTTCAAAAACCAAATCAATAAACTGAGGTAGGACATGAAGAAGACATGGGCTGAACAAAAAGAAGAAATAGAAAATCTGAAAAAACAAATCACAGAACTTATGGGAGTGAAGGACAAAGAAGAAAAAATGGAAAAAACAATGGATACCTACAATGGTAGATCTAAAGAGACAGAAGCTACAATTAGTGAACTGGAGGATGGAACATCTGAATTCCAAAAAGAAACAGAAACTATAGGGAAAAGAATGGAAAAACTTGAGCAGAGGATCAGGGAACTGAATGACAATATGAAGCGCACAAATATACGTGTTGTGGGTGCCCCAGAAGGAGAAGAGAAGGGAAAAGGAGGAGAAAAACTAATGGAAGAAATTATCACTGAAAATTTCCCAACTCTTATGAAAGACCTAAATTTACAGATCCAAGAAGTGCAGCGCACCCCAAAGAGAATAGACCCAAATAGGCGTTCTCTAAGACACTTACTAGTTAGAATGTCAGAGGTCAAAGAGAAAGAGAGGATCTTGAAAGCAGCAAGAGAAAAACAATCTGTCACATACAAGGGAAACCCAATAAGACTATGTGTAGATTTCTCAGCAGAAACCATGGAAGCTAGAAGACAGTGGGATGATATATTTAAATTACTAAAAGAGAAAAACTGCCAACCAAGACTCCTATATCCAGCAAAATTGTCCTTCAAAAATGAAGGAGAAATTAAAACATTTATAGACAAAAAGTCACTGAGAGAATTTGTGACCAAGAGACCAGCTCTGCAAGAAATACTAAAGGGAGCACTAGAGTCAGATACGAAAAGACAGAAGAGAGAGGTATGGAGTAAAGTGTAGAAAGAAGGAAAATCAGATATGATATATATAATACAAAAGCCAAAATGGTAGAGGAAAATATTATCCAAACAGTAATAACACTAAAAGTTAATGGACTGAATTTCCCAATCAAAAGACATAGAATGGCAGAATGGATTACGACCCAGCAATACCACTGCTGGGTATCTACTCAAAGGACTTAAGGGCAAAGACACAGATGGACATTTGCACACCAGTGTTTATAGCAGCATTGTCCACAATTGCAAAGAGATGGAAACAGCCAAAATGTCCATCAACAGACGAGTGGCTAAACAAACTGTAGCGTATACCTACGATGGAATATTATGCAGCTTTAAGACAGACTAAACTTATGAAGCATGTAATAACATGGATGGACCTAGAGAACATTATGCTGAGTGAGTCTAGCCAAAAACTAAAGGACAAATACTGTATGGTCCCACTGATGTGAACCGACATTCGAGAATCAGCTTGGAATATATCATTGGTAACAGAGACCAGCAGGAGTTAGAAACAGGGTAAGATAATGGGTAATTGGAGCTGAAGGGATACAGACTGTGCAACAGGACTAGATACAAAAACTCAAAAATGGACAGCACAATAATACCTAAGTGTAATGTAACTATGTTGGAACACTGAATGAAGCTGCACCTGAAATATAGTTTTTTGTTTATTTGTTTGTTTGTTTGTATCTTTTGTTTTTGTTTTTTTCTTTTTCCTTTATATATATATATATTTTTATTAGTATTATTATTTTAATTCTCTTCTCTATATTAACATTCTATATCTTTTTCTGTTGTTTTGCTAGTTCTTTTCCTAAATCGATGCAAATGTACTAAGAAATGATGATCATACATCTATGTGATGATACTAAGAATTACTGAGTGCATGTGTAGAATGGAATGATTTCTAAATGTTGTGTTAATTTCTTTTCTTTTTTTTGATTAATAAAAAAAAATTTAAAAAAAAAAAAAAACTGAGGCCTAGATGGGTTAAGTAGCTTGACCATCAGTACTATATTAGCAACAATCTCAAAACTTTTAACTTGGGCCTCTGGGCACTGATGGCATTTACTGCCTTCTGAATTACCTGAGATCCTAGAGGTGCAATTTAAGCTGAGCCAGCCCAGACAGCTATGTAATTAGAGGAACACTGTTCAGATCCCAACTGGTTACACTTCTCTGCCATGAAATTTCAAGGCAAGCCATAGTGCTGCTCTCTAGCATTGACAGAATGCTAATGCAGCTTGTGATTTCAAGGTGCTTTTTCTATAACCAGAAACTCAGGTAATCAATGATCCAGAAGGCATACTGACATTCTGTCCTTCACATATTCTACCTTGGACCTCCAGCTTGGGAAAACTGTTAGTCCCAGCCTGGGTGGATACTCTTTGGAGTACGTGGGAAAAGACTACAACAAACTTTCCAAGCTGATGAAAGAGAAAGTTGGAAAGAAAGAATGTAATGTGAACTCTGACTGCTCTTGAATTAATTAAAAAATGTGTTTTTCTTTCTAAAAAAAAAGAAAGTAGAACATCTTGTTCTTTGCGGTAGCTAAAAAGTTCTCCTTTTCATTTAAAAGGTTACACAAATCCACTTATACTCTTACATTATTTTTTTTTCAGATAAGTACTGTTATTTCAAACTTGAAGAGGCACTATTTCATTTTCTAGATTTGTCCAAGGCTGTGTGTCTTCTTTCTGTGTCTTCCTTATTCCATTATTCTTAATAATTCCTTATTATTACCATTGTTTTGAAAGCCACATTCCAGGTTTGTGTTACTGGTGCTTCAGAAATTTGATTCTTTTTTTTTTTAGAAAACTTACTTGCTTTTCTTTTATGGTCTTCTTTGGGAGCGGGGGTGCATCTATACTACCACTGAGATCTTTAAACTGAAATCTTAGATTACAAAAACTGCTTCCAATATCAGGCCTAAAGCCAATTCTAGCAGCATCAGATCTACAAATTTCAATTTTTCAAAGAAGAAATTGCTAATCTTTCTAAAGTTAAAAAAATAAAAAATAAAACCACAGCAATCAATGTTTTTAAAGAACTTAAATTGCCACAATTTTAAGGAATAGTGCATGGACCGAGATTGATATTTTACAGCCTTCCTCTTCCTCCTCCTCCCTATGGAGAATCATGTGTTTTAAAAATAATAAATAGACCTATGTGAGTTATATAAATGCAGTCAGGACCTTATGGTCATGAAGAACATTCTAGAAAGCTAAACTATACATCCATGAACAAGGAGTGGTGGCCTACAGAATGCTCAGAACGTTGAGAATCACAGTTCTAGAGGGTTAGGTTCCCAGTTAGGTTACAGAGTCAATCATGAGCTTGGAAAAATACAAATTAAGGTAATGGTAACAGAGTGTAACTAACAGCAAAGCAAAAGGAGAGAAAAGTTATAGAGATAAAGAGCAAAGTCATTAGAGAGCAGGCATAGAAGAGAGCTAAGCATCGCCCCATAATTTCAGTGATGATTGTTCAAAGATAGGCAAGGCAAAGAATGTTACATGAAAACGTGGGAGCAAAGTACAAAAGCAAATAGAATCACTCTGAAAGACAGAAGAAGAAATGAACTGGAAATTCTAAACACAGTTTGAAGAATGCAGGCAGGGCCACGTGAGAGGTCAGAGAACTTAGGTGCCTTGTGATAAGTAAGAATTCGTTCAGTGCCAAATCAGTTTGGGCCAAAAAATAGGAGGTTGACTATCAGGACTGTATTCATTTCCTCTGCCTGGATGACACATCCCATATTTTCAACCTGTGAAAATCTTATGAATCCCCTAAAGCCTATTTCAACTTCCACCTGCTCTAAAAGTCTCCCCAGATCCCACTAGTCATAATTAATCTCACCACTTTTCATATTGTGTGTTCCTTAGGACTATAGCCTGCCTTGTGTTACAGTTTTTTTTTCCATATGGTTGACTCTGTTACATTTCTCCCTTAAGAGATTTCTTCCACACAGCAATGGCAGCCCTTGGGAGAAAGGAAGATTTAGTCACGCACACTACCAGTGGGAGAAAAGGCAGCTAGGGCCCATGTATTCTCTTTCATCCACAACTCAATCCCTGATCTGAATGACCTTCACAGTCCCTGCCTTAGATCCCCATGCTTTCAGGCTCAATAAGAACACTGTGTATTGATAATAATAATAACATGTCTGGATCTTTCTGCATCTTCCGTCAAAATAGCACTAAAGGGCATCCAACCATTAATTCCAAAGAACAGTCACCAGCAATATGTCCTAAAAATCACAAATACATTCCTGTAGTGCTTAAATACTCATCCCAAACCCATGATTTCAGGAACACTCTGAGCTGACATTTCTCTGGGTGATATGAAAGATAAACAAGCCAACTTCACTGCTTCCACCCACTTAAACATTTGCATAGAATTATCATAATATGTTATGATTTTGTTTCAAAACAATTACTTCTGACAGACTCCCCACTCAAAACTGAGTATCTGTGGCATAAAGAAGGCTTCACCTTCAAGAAGTGCTTTGTTCATACATACTCTTTAAAGCATAAATCAATAGGTACATTTTAACCTCAAGCAAGAGCATGAGAAAAATCAGTTTTCATTTCTAAGACAGACACAAGGAATCATATTTGTCTTTCATGGGGAATTAAAGATGGATATTACGTACTTTCTTAATATAATTAGGCCCTATTTTCTGGTCCTCTTGTTTTGTCCTCTGATATCTAGACTCTTTAATGCCTTCATAATAACTTTTAAAACTAATAGCTCTTCTCATATCATAGTAGATGTGTCATACTATTATAGATATTTAGAAAAGACCTCTGGGAAAAAGAAGAAAATAAAAATCACCTGTGTCTTACAGAGATCTTCATCTTAATGTTTATATCTCCTTAATATTTATTTTAAGGATTTTTTTAAAGCCTGTATATTTTGGTAATTCCATACAAATTATTTTTTAAGCTAGTAGAACAATGCTGGATGATTTGGCTTTCCTACATCACTCTGTGAAAGTGCATTATTCTCACACAATTTTTAATAAAGGCTCTTAGCACAATGTTTCAGTTGACTATTATTATTTCATATTGATGGGGTAGATAACAATTAAGTCAACAGTGTACTCACAATACATATATTCTAATTAATTCACTGGCAGCACTGGACCAAAAGCTTAGGAGACCAGATTTCCCACCACCCCTCTGATTACTTAGCTGTGTGATCAGGAGGAGACACTTCTCACACCACCACCATCACCATTGTGCTGAATCTCAGGTTCTTCGGCCATAATTTAAAGGGATTGAAATAAATTGCCTCTGAGTAACTTTCAGATCTCTTAGACTAAAATTCAATGATTAGAGAAAATGTTCCCAACAACTGGCTAGGAGATGCAATTATTAAGAATGGTTCTGGGCAGGCCCATAACTAAAACTGGGAAAATGAAGGAATCACACTCATCAGGAAAACACTAAGAATCATTCACTTAAGAATCACAGAAGAAGGAAAAAGTCCTCTGTTCAATATTGTTGTAGCCAAAAGTGTAAATAAATAAATAATAAATGAATGAATAAATGAAAAAGAGATAAAAGTAAATACTCTAAAGTGTGAAATAAGCAATAAAAAATTATCAAGTATAATTTCAGAGAGTGAAAAGTAGTATAAGGACCACAAAGCAGGATAAAGGGCACAAGTTAATGATTTGCTAATGATATAAGAGGACTCAACTATGCAGTAGCTTGCAGTTATGGACCCCAGAAAAACATGTTTTTAATCTTAATCCATTCCTGTGGGTATGAACCAATGATAAGAAAGATCTTGTGATGAGGCTACTTCAGCTAAAGTGTGGCCCACCTCATTCAGGATGGGACTTAATCCTGTTACTGGAGTGCTTTATGCAGAGAATGCACACACAGCTAGAGTGAAAAAAGCCACAGAATCAAGATGCTGGAATTAACAAAACCTGGGAAGAAAAAGTAGAGACCAGAAGATGCTACTATACTCCTTGCTATGTGACTGAGGAACAGGCTTGCCAGCAGCCAGTTTTCAGGAAAAAAGCATTGCCCTGATGATGCTTTGATTTGGATATTTTCTCAGCCTCAAACTGTAAGCTAATAAATTCCCACTGTTTAAGCTATCTCATTCCATTGAATCTGCTTTCAGTACCTAGGAAACTAAAACAGATTTTGGTACCAGAAGAGTGGGATGCTATTGCAAATACCAAAAATGTAGAAACAGCTTTGTAATTGAGTAGTAGGGAGAGACTAGAAAAATTGTGAGGCACTTGAGAGAAAAGACCTAAATGGCCTTGAAGAGACTGTTGGTAGAATATGGATGCTGAAAGTATTTGTCATGAAGCCTTAGAAGAAAATTACGAATGTGTTATCATAAACCGGAGGAGAGGTGAGTTTTGTTTTGAAGAGACAAAGAATTTGGCAAAATTGAGTTCTGCTGTCAGATGGAAGGTAAAATTTGAAAGCAATGAGCTTGGATATTTAGCTGAGGAGATTGCTAAGTTAAGTGTAGAAAGTGCAGCTTGATTTCTCCTTGTGGCATATCGTAAAAGATGAGAGGAAAGAGTAAACTAAGAGCTGAACTCCTGGGCACAAAGAAACTAGAAATTGATGGTTGTGAGAATTCTGAGCTTCCAGAATGCAAGTCCCAAAAAAATAGTGCTCCATATGAGTGTTAAACTATGCATGGACCCAGTCAGTCATTTCAGTGCAAGTCAGGATTGGAGGTGTAGTTATCCTGGAAGGATCTACAGAAAGTCCTACTGCCTGATGGTTTGGGACCCTGTGTACTATGCTGCAAACCTGACAAATTTTTTTGTGAGATCTGTATGAATGGAACCATTGCCAGACTGGACGAAAAGGGACAGACTGAAGGAAAAATCACCTCACAGACAGGACCATGGAAGCTAAGGTCTGGACTGAAGACATCATCTTGGGCCAGGAGAAGGGACCACCCATGTGCGTGGAAAATATGAATCTGCAAGTCTGCCCTAGCACCTGGAGAGGGCAGGCCTTCCACCCCATTGTTCAGGAAGAGTGCAAGACCCTAGTCTTCAGAGAAGTTGGGCATATTTCCCAAGGATTGCAGAGAGTCTAGCCATCACCTCAATACTTGGGAAGGGTAGAGCCTATACCCCAGTGTTCAGGGAAAGTAAGGCTGCTGTGCAAGCACTTGGAAGAAATGAGGCTGCCACTCCATCAGGCCCAAAGGACAAAACATATTTCCATGAGTGGCTCTCAGAACTTGAAATCTAATGGAGTATGCCTTGCAGGGGGCTGGAACTGTTTGGAACCTGTGACCCGCTTTCCTTCCAACAGGAATGGGAATGTTCATCCTATGCTTTTTCTTCATTTGAATATTGGAAGCAGATAAACTCTTTTCTTGGTTTCACAGGTCCACAGACTGAGGGAAATCATGCCCGAGAAGAGACCACACCTATAACCAATTTTGATAAGCGTTTGTAGTAAGAATTGTTGCTGAAATAATATAAGGCTTTGGGTTTGTTGTTGTTGGGAGAATTCATGTATTTTGTGTGTGGAAGGAACATGTCTTTTTCATGTCCACAGGTTGAAGTATGGTGGTTCAAATCTGTATGTGCTCCAGGAAAACATGTCCTTACATCCAATCCATTTCTGTGGGTGTAAACCCATTGTAAGTAGGATCTATTGAAGCGGCTACTTTGAATAAGGTATGACACACCTCATTCAGGATAGAACTTAATCCTATTACTGGAGTCCTTTATAAATGGAATGAATACATAGAGAGCAAAAGCCATGGAAGCAAGCCGAAATCAATTAAATCCAGTAGAGAATGGAGTGACAAGCAGACATCTTCATGTGTCTTGCCTTGTGACGAAGAAACAAAGATTGCTGGCAGTCAATCTTGGGGAAGAAAGCATCACCTCAATGATGCCTTGATTTGGACATTTTCTCAGCCTCAAACTGTAAATTAATAAATTCCCATTGTTTAAGCCAACCCATATCATGGCATCTGCTCTATGCAACCTAGGAAACTAAAACACCATGTGACAGAAAAGGCAAGGATCAAGGATTCTGGACAGCTAGCCCCTAACTGCCACAATCTTCTGGGAGAAAGCATTGCCTTGTTCATGCCTTGATTTTGGACTTTTCCTACCCTCAGAACCATGAGCCAATCAATTTCCTGCTGTTTAAGTCAACCCACTGTATGGTATTTGTTTCAGTCCCTAGGAAACTACTAACATCTATAAAATCCAGAAGAATCAACTATTGGATTTAAGAATAAAGTTCAACAAAGAGTATGGATACCAGATAAATACTAAAAGTTAATGGAGTTCCTATATATTAGCAATGACAACTGTGAAGATAGAATTTTCAAAATATTTCATTTATAGGAGTGATTTTTAAATCTGTAAACTACTTATAAAAAATCTTAGTGAGAAAAAAAAGGTAACATATTGAAAGAGGAGGCAGTGAAAAAAAATACCATCAAACAAAGAAGAAATGGAAAGTTCAAAAATGGTACCAGGGAAATAGCTTTAAAATCCATTGGGACATCACTTCAGGTCAGATGCCAAAATAAATTTTAGATATATTAAAGGGAAAAAAAATATTTCTAACTTAGAAAAAATAGGTATTTATCAAATATATAAATGGGAAAAAGTCTCTAGACACAATCGAAGAAATCACAAAAGAAAATATCAGTAGATATAACAATAAAATTTAAACTTCCATATTAAAAATATATATCAAAATTTAAAGGTGGAAAATTCCTTTCCAGACAAGATGAGGTAACTGGGACCAAATTCACCCTTCCACCTTAAACAGCTAGAATACTGAAGCAAA
This sequence comes from Tamandua tetradactyla, assembly GCF_023851605.1. Classification (NCBI taxonomy): domain Eukaryota; kingdom Metazoa; phylum Chordata; class Mammalia; order Pilosa; family Myrmecophagidae; genus Tamandua; species Tamandua tetradactyla. Next base: position 36,481,189 of record NC_135346.1, on the reverse strand, counting down.
CATATGAAACAACAATTTTCAGACATTAAACAACAGGCAATAGAGGCTAGTGATCTTCGATAAAAGGGAAACAAACTAAGTGGTCCTTAAATTATACCAGCTTACTGCCTAGATGCAATCTCCAAGCTGCAGTGCAATAAAGGAAAGAAACAGGGTTGGGTAGTCTCGCTGAGTTGAGTGGATGGAAATCAGATGTCAGGCAGTCTAAGGCAGCTAGAATTTGTGGAGCAGAGTACTGGAAAGTGGAGAGCTACATGGAGAGCTCGCTGGCAATCTGCGCACAAAACCTTCTTCAGTTTTTGGCTGAGTAGCGATTTGTGCGTTTAGGAGAGGAAACTCCCTGAGGCCAGGAAAAAACCACCATAAAAAAGTAGAAAGAACAATTTCATAAGATTTCAAAACCCTGGAAATAGTGTGTATTTCTACTAACTAAACTGATAAAACCTCATTAAACACGGGGCCACAGGTAGAACCTCAGAAAGGTATCATCTTCTAATGAGGGTAAATTATTCCCAAACTATGGTTGCTATAGATCCACCCTAACAAAAATTAAAAGAAAGCTCTAAAGGATTCAAGATTATAAGTAACCAAACTGAAATACAATACTAGGTAAAAAAAAAAAAAAAAAATCCAACAGTCAACAACAGAAAATTCACAATGTCCAACCACCCAATTAAAACTACCAGACCTGCAAAGAAGCAGAAAAATATGACCTATAACCAGGGAAAAAAATCAGTCAAAACAAGCATACCCAGACTGACAGAGACAGTAGAACTAGAAGACAAGTGATAAATAATCGCCATATACTCAGTAAGGAAGAGGAAAATTCAAGAATGATGAAGAGACAAAAGTACAATGCAAAAAAAAAAAAAAAACTTCTTGAGAAGAAAAACACAATACCTGAAATGATATTATATCAGGATTAACAGCAAATTAAATCTTAAAGGCATAGGAATAAACACTAAAAACATGCAGCACAAATAGAGCTCATTATATTACTAAAAAAAAAAATTGTCAACCTTGAACTCTTTACCAAATGAAAATATTTTTAATGAAGATTAAAGACATTCAGAAAAAAAAAAACTGCTGATAGAATTCTTAACCAGTGACTTGTACTACAGAAAAATAATATGATTTTTTGTTACCTGAAACTCAATTAACCTAAAAGATCATATGATGTTGGAAGAGAATTTGATAAAATTCGACACCCATTCATTCATGGTTTTAAAGGGAAAAGCAAAAGCTAGGAATTCTTAAACCATCTCAAAGAACCATAAATCTCAAGGACCAGAAATTGGTTTCACTGAGTTTCTCTATTGTTTTTTTTTCCTATTTTCTATTTCATTGATTTCTTATCTGTTCTATATTATATCCTTTCTTTTTCTTTCTTAGGATTTCATTTAGTCTTCTTTTTCTAGTGTCATTAGAATTTGAGTGATTGATTTGAGATATTTCTTCTTTTCTAATAAAATCATTTAGTGCTATAAATTCCTTTGTAAGTACTACTTTAGCAGCATCCTCATATTTTAATACATTGTGTTTTCATTTTTCTTCAGTTCAAAATACTTTCTCATTTCCTTTTCTTTTTTTGACCAATGGATTATTTAGAATCATGCTATTTATTTTCCAAATATTTGAGGATTTTCCAGATATCTTTTCGTTGATTTCTAGTTTAACTCAGTTGTGGTTAAAGATTAAAATGTAATGGAACTTGGATGATTATACAGTATATGAATAAAATTAATTAAAAAAAACAAGGAAAGCAGGGAAGAGAAAATGCTAGAGTACAACTCAGGCAGTAAGGATAGGTATTCTTCATGACACATGTATTTGGTGTTTCATATTTATAAATAAACAAATAAAATACCCAAAAATTTTTAAAATAATACCACAGAATAAGGTCTATCTTTGTAAATATTCCCTGTGCGCTGGGGGGAGGGGGAGGAGCATTCTATAAATATCAATAAGACGAAGATGATTGAGAGTTGGATCAAGTCTCCTATATCCTTACTTATTCCTGTGTACTTCTTCTATCAAGTACTGCAAGAGATTTACCTAAATTTCTGACCATAACTGTGCAGTTATTTCTTGTTCCTTGCAGCTATTATGGTTTTTCCTTCATGTACTTTGAAATTGTGTTATTAGATTGTATTGTATTGTATTAACATGGGATTGCTATGTCCTCCTAATAAATTGACTTCTCTTCATTATGAAGTCATCTTTATCTCTGATAATACTCATTGTCATTGAAGTCCAACTTGTCTGATATTAATACAGCTATTACAGCTTTCTTTTGATTAGCATTAGAATATTATACCTTCTTTAAATCTTTTTCACTTTAACCTATTTGTGATTTTATAGTCAAAGTTGTTTTCTTGTGGCAGCATATAACTAGGTCTTGCTTTGGGATACAATCTGACAATCTTCATTTTTTAATTGGCATATTTAATGTGCTATTTTTAGATGACAGCTTTTGTTTTCTATGTGTCTCATCTTCTCTTTGTTTCCTTTTCCATCTCTCAGGAACTGTCATGTTTTGTCTGATGTCCAATGTCTTGAAAACCCACTGTTTTCATATATATATGTCTAGTTTTTTCATTGGTAGAGGAAGCAGGATATTTCTAGTCCCTATTATTCTATGCTGCCCAGAAGTGGAAGTTCTTGACTCACTCCAAAGCAGTTTTATTATTAATAGCCAAAAGCTGGAAACAACCCAAATGCCTATCAAACAGTAAATTGTGGTATGCCCTTTTAACAGCATACTACTCAGCAATAAAAGAACATACTACCGATATACACAAAGAAACATGAATGAATTTCAAATACATTATGCTAATTGAAAGAAGCCAGATGGACAAAAAAACTATTTACTGTAGGATTCCATTTGTATAAAATTTAGAAAAGGCAAAATTGTAGCAACCAAAAGAATAGCAGTGGTTGAGAGGTCCCAGATGTACAGGGAGTGGACTGACTGCAAAATGGCACAAGGAAATTTGGGGGATGATGAAAAAGTTCTATACCTTTGTTGTAGTGCTGGTTACATGGCTCAATAACATTTGTCAAAGCTCAGCAAATAACATATTTAAAACTGACAAATATTGTTCTGTATAAATTATTCTTCAATAAAGCTATTTTTTAAAATATCTTAAAGGCCAACAAAAAGTGGCACAAAGGAAGAACATCTTTCCATAAATATGGCAAAAATAAAAAAATCTTTAGTATATAAAAGATCACACAAATCCGTAAGAACAACACTAAGACTCCACAGAAAGACAAAAGAAATAAAAAGAAAGTTCTTGGGAGAGGAAGGAGACTATTAAATACTAGTGAAGGAGAGATGAGCCAGACACTATGAGAAGCTTCTTGTGGAAATATGACTTGGCACAGCTTCCTAGAAAACAATTTGGATAGCTGGACAAGAGTCTTGAGTTATTCCTACTTTTTGACCTAGTTGAGTCCTTACATAGGACTCTCTCCTAAGGAAATATTCAGAGATATAAACACATGCTGGCATACATGAATGTCCACAGGGCTATTCATTATTAGAGCCAAAAACAGCATGGAAAACTTAATATTTAATATTAGAGGAGTAAATACCTTATAATTCATCTTTTCAATGGAATATTTTGTGAGCACCAAAAATCATATTTTCAGGGCAGTGCAATGGTGGCTCAGTGGCAGAGTTCCTGCCTGCCATGCCGAAGAGCCGGGTTCAATTCCCAATGCCTGCCCATGCCCCTCCTCCCAAAAGAATCATATTTTCAAAGAATTGCAATGAAATGGGAAAATTGTCTTTATATATTATTAATGAATAATGGACATGATACACAGATATTTAGTTTCATTTATGTTATTTGTGATGAATTAAACATTGTGTGTATATGTGTGTGTGCTTGAAAGTCTATAAGGACATATATGACAAGGTTAATAATAGTTATTTCTAGGTGATATCATGGGTGGTTTTTCAATTATTCTTACATCTTTTTCTGAATTTTTCCATCTTCTCCATTGAGAGAAGATGAATTCTAAGCCTGGTATTTGGATTTTGGCCATCTTTAAAAGGTGTTAAGTAAACATGAATTTCAAGAGGGATTCTTAGAAATATTTGGGCATCTTAAATACCTAAAATGCTATGTGAACTTGAGCTAGCTTAGCCATACCAATTTTGCTTTTATATTTCTTATAAAAGCAAAATAGGATAAATATGACATTTAAGTATCACTAAATTAAGTAAGATAAATGTGACATAATAACTATCACTAAATTAAGAAATAGAGAAGTGGTTTGAGTTTGCCTGTTGTAAGAATATTAAGTGAGAACACGCCCCTCCTTCCACGGGAATGAATAACAGTATCTTAAGTATGTCAATATCTTGATAAATCATTGTCATCACATATAAAACAGAGATTCCAAAGCCCGTGCCCTTTTGGAGTTTCTTTCACACTTCCACTGTTTACTGAGTACGTATAGAGGACAATATTAGACATTGGATTAGCAAGCCAAGATCCGTGCCCTCAATGAATCTGCAATCTTGTGAAGTAAGTCAGTTTACAGAGTTCCAACTAGAAGGTTGGCTAGGATATCAATAGACCGTGGCTGTCCTGAGATTGCATATTAGGAAAGAAAAAGAATTCATGTATTCATCCATCCATTCATTCATTCAACAAATATTTATTAAGCACTTACTAGTTTCGGAAACTGCTTAATTTCCTGGCTATAGTGTTTCACAAAACAGATGTGATCCCAGCTCTGATGGAGCTTAGGCCAATAACAAATAGAGAAGTAAATGCACAATTACAACTTGTACTATGGAAGAAACAAAGTTGGTGAAAGGGAACAATGGAGATGGAAGGGGTTTGAGAGAAAGAGCGAAGCAGATAAAGGGAAGGCTTCTCTGGGGAGATTACATTTGAGCTAAGACTGAAGGATGTAAAGGAGCCAGCCTTGCAAAGAGAGGGGAAGACCATCAGGCAAGACTCTGAGCTTGTGCTATTCATGGGACTGAAAGACCAGTGTTGCTGCTAGAGAGGTAGGCAGATAGGAGAGCAAAACACAGCGAGCTGAAGATGAGGCAAGGACCATATCATGCAGACCCTCACATTTTCAACACTCAAAACAGACTGAATTCTAAGTCTGGTATTTGGATTTTGGCCATCTTTAAAAGGTGTTAAGTAAACATGAATTTCAAGAGGGATTCTTAGAAATATTTGGGCATCTTAAATACCTAAAATGCTATGTGAACTTGAGCTAGCTTAGACATACCAATTTTCCTATATGTAAAAGAGGAGTAATAGAAAACAACAGGACTGTTGGGAAGGAAACTGAAAGTGAAATGTGCCATGTGCATAGAAAGTATTACTGTTCTGCAAAATGTAACAAGCAGTTAAAACAGAGGATGGGATTATTTTGCATTAGAAATATAAAATTATTAGCGCTAGTTTGATGTTATTGAATGCTATCAAAAATTGCACTTCAGCATTGATTCAGAACTGTAGGGTGCACTATCAGCATAATTAAAATAAAGAATTTAAGCCATTTCCCCATCTTGCTTCCTTATTATTGTCTAATTGTTCAGAATGTCTGTCTGTTATGGAGACAAAGCAATTAAGCCCAGCAAGTCGCAACAATGGGGATCATAAAAGCGGGGCCCTACTTCATTAGCAAGTTGGATATCAGCATAGAAAACATTAAAGAAAGAAACACAATTGTAGTTGGAAATAATTGGATGGCACAATGCTGGTAGCTGGGAAGATCCGCTATCTGCATTCGGAGGCTTTGATTCACTTCGTGGGTCTTTTTTCACCAGGGATCTTCAGATTTAGAGTTCTGTAAACTTCAAGGTATCAGGATTTGAGGTACCAAAGGGGCTCAGTGAGCTCCGGGCTCTTTTTTCATATACTGGCACCTGTCTCATGGAAAACCAAAAGAATTTCAGTCCCGGAAGGAGAGAGGCCAAGGGAGGCAATGTTTCAGTTAAACACAAATCAGCAGAATAAAATCCCTATCTTTCCCAATCTCATTTCTCGCAAGCACAGAACTGTCCTCCAAAAATCTCAACGTCAACTCTTGGAATACATATTTTTTTTAAAAAAATAGTCCTCTTTCATACATTTTCAGTGCACGGGGTTATGTTTCAAGCAATAAAGAATCTTCTACATTTTTAGGTCTGGGACCACAGCGTCAAAAATTCCCTCATTGAAAAACCGCAGCTCAGAGAGGGGACCAACCTGGCTCAAGTAAAAGGAGATAGTGGAATCAGACATGGAAAACACAGGTGCTGTAATAGCAATAATAGCAATAATATAATACCTACCCGTACTTTGTAGCAGGCACTATGTAAGATGCTTCACGTATATTATCTCATGAGGCATGAAAGTAATGCATTTTATGGTTGAGGAAACTGGCACTCAGAATGGTTATGAAATTTGCCCCTAGTGTGAGCTAACACCAGGATTTAAACCTGGTTGTGTCTGATTACAAAGCCCATGCTCATAACCACTAAACTATCCCACCTCCCTATACCAAGCACCAAGCCTAAAGAAACTAATGTGTTCTACTCTGCTGTTATCCCTGTCACCAAACCAGAAGCCAGAGGAAACCACGTATCGGTGTGGAAATTTCCCAACCCCTTAGACAGGGATCGGCAAACCATAGCCCCGCACCTGTTTATGTCTGTGAGCTAAGAGTAGTTCCTACATGTTTAAATAGTTGAAAAAAATCAAAAGAATGGTATTTTGTGATGTGTAGAAATGATATGAAACTCAAATGTCAATGCCCATAAATAAATTGTATTGGGATACAGCCACACTCATTCATTATATATTGTCTCTGAATGCTTTTATGCAACAGAGTTGAGGAGTTGACAGACAGAGAGGCCCCCAAAGTCAAAAACATTTGCAATCTGATCCTTTACAGAAAAAAATTCTAACTCCCACCTTATCCCACGCTTAGTTCAATTGATAGAAATAAGAGTGTGAAGGAATATTTATGATTGAAGGTTCCCACCCGAAAGCAGAAGACACATGAGCATTATGTGGTACAAAGAGGATCACTTTGTCTAAAGAGTGGTGTGTATCCTCAGATGGGCCCAGTCGGGAGGAGAACTGTGCCAATGAGCCTACAGGACTCCTTGATCCTACGCTGTGGCAAAGGAGTCCCTTTAAAAGAAAACCACCTTCCAGAATCTTAGTGTGTCCCTCAAGTAGTGGCTTTCAGGCTGTAACTTTCCCCTGCTTAGACCACAGACTTGGCCGACAAAGTGAGTTGTGTGGGCCTGCGAAGTTCCTCCTTTCCTAACACCAAGGAAACACAAAGGAAAAACAATAATCTGAACATTGAAACTTATTATGCTCTCCCTGGAAACACACACAAATTCAGTTCCTTGTGAGTGTGTGGGAGAAAAGCAAATCCAGCCCAACATGAAAGTGATTTGTACGATGCTGGCCCATCCAATTCTCCGACTCCTGAACTTGCAGATCCTTCATGAAACACAAGTGAACAGAATGACCTGCTTGCTTGGAAAATGATTTAACCATCCAGTCCACCAGAATCTATTGGCAAGTGTCCTTCATCCTGTTCCATTTCAAGCTGAATATTTCAGAATTACCTTCAGACATAGAATGAGGCCACTCACGTAGGCTATCTGTAGGAAAAATAAGCTATCGGCTGACACGCAATCTAATCTGTGCAAGTTACATTTCTCATTGTAAATTGGCACTCTGGTTCACATGCTTATCAGTCTCTATTAACTAGGGGAATATTACTGTTGTTAAAATTCTGCAATCATTAAACTTTGAGGCCAGATTCTGGACCTGTTAAATTCACCGAAGTCTACCTTGTGAGTGCCTTGAATCCAGCTGGCTGGTCCTCCCTTAGCAAAATCTCTGAAGTTGCGTCCAAAGCATAGTGGCATTGCAATATATGCAAATTAAACTTATGTAAATTCAATAATATATGTCTAGAGAGAGAGCTATTTAAATAGCATGGATAATTCCAGAGGCCATTCCACTTAACCCACTACTCTCTATAGCGCAAAGCTCATGAATATGCTGTTTCCTTAGTTCATCTTTTTCTCCACCCTCATCTTAAAGTGCAGGCATCTCATCATGCCGAGGGAGATTCTAGTGTTTGACAATATATGTTCTTCAAGTTATATGGTCTTTGAATATTTTATCTCACATTCACCTGAGGAAACTGTAAGGAGTACATCATTGGAAGTAATACAAGCTGTACTGGACTACTTAAGTGATGGTAGGTCAGACTGTAGTGTGGCAATGTCTTAAAGTTTTTTTTGAAAAAAATTTTGACTGAAATGCAATTTTTGTCTTGTGCAGTAACTTTGGTTTCCAACCCCCATGTAAGATATAACTTTATGGCACATGTGTTAACTTTTGGAAAACCTAAACTTTCGAACTGTAGGCTATTTTAAAAATTCAGTCTCGTAGGGACAAGGGGCATCTTTATTCTACTTATTCCATAAGAGAGCAATGATTTCCCCCTTAGACTGGCACTTCCCATAAATGTGTTTTGTGAAACATTTTGAGGTGTTCCTCAAAACAAAGTTCTGCAACTTTAAAATTCTGATTTATGTTGCATATTATATTCCTTTCTTAAAAATCACAATGCACAATAGCATACAGAAAAAAATCCTTCAGTAAAGAAATCAATTTCACTTTACTCCAACATTTTCCACATGCAAAGGGGAGAAGGTCTCAGCTGTTTTTCTCCTGTCTTCCCTTCTCATTCCTCTCCAAGAGAAGAGAGTACTAATACAATTACTCAGACTGGAGCAGAGATTGGTCTCTGATTCCACAGGTGAGGGTCACTGTGTACTAAAGTCACAGATATACCCAGAAGAGAGTAAGATGATGCAAAGCCTGTCTCCTAGGAAAGTGCTTCTCAAACATGAACATGCAGACAAATTACGTGGGGATCTTGTTAGAAATGCAGGCTTTGATTCAGTAGGTCTGGGATGGGGTCCCAGAGTCTGCATTTCTAACAAATTCTCTGGTGATGCTAATGATCTGAAGATTAAGGTACAATGAACAATCCCAGCCACTTCCTCTCCCTCTTCTCCTACTCAGCCAGGTAGAGGGAGGACACTTCTGTCTTCAACAGCAGGCTGATGGTAAGATTGGAAATTAGGAGGAAGAGGGGCCCAGCTGAGGGCTCCTACACAACTTCACAGGACAGCTCCCATGGGGAGTGTGGCAGGTGTAATCAGGCACTAGCTCAGGTGGTGGTAGTTTTGAGTCTCATTTTCTTTGCCATTCTAAAATGAGAAGTCCCTTTGGTAACCCCACAGTGAAAGCAGTGATTGACAAAACAGGATTCAGGCACTTCCGGGTCCCTTAACCATAATGCTATCTTCACACATGATGAAAATTTCCTCTGTACCCATCGCAGCATGCTTGCTGGATGACAGATCACTATTTGCATGGACATTTTTAGCAGAGGGCTCTGGTGTGGGAAATAGAGTCTCTGACATTTGGAGATATGTTTCTTTGCTAGCTTAGGGAATATGTATGTTGGTTGTCTTCCAGCTGACTGATGATAAGGCTGCAGAGACTTTCTCTCAGATTCCCCCAGCTTTGTCTTTTTACATATGGTAATTCAGATCCCACAGCATCCTGGAGTGCAGTTTGGGTTTGCAGCTCCAACTTTTTCCCACTAAGTAACGGAACCATATGCCAAATTTATTCATAAGCAACAGGTAGCCAAGATCATCAATCTACCCAGTTAACATTTGTACACAGAACAATCCAAAGGGACCTTCTCTGTCACTGCTCAGAATAAGAAACTGTCCTCATGGGGTATGTTAACTCAGCTGGAAAATGGGCTTTTATTCAAAGTCCAAGTGCTGAAGTAGAACTGTACATATTTGGGAAATTAAATTACCAAAACAGACAAAAAGAAGGATATTCCTAACTCCCAGCTGGAAAATCGAAAATAGCTCCTCTTTGCATTTTCTTTCCTTCCAAGAGAGTAAATTATCATGGCTATTAGATAAGAATAAAGATTATTTCCATGGTGGAAGAGAGGGGGTTCAAGGTGGGGGCAGTTGGGTCAGATGAGCTCTCAGCAGCCTCCTAATAGTTGAAGCACTGGTGTCTAAAATACTGGGTTTGAGTATTTCTGATTTATGAGTAAAGAGAGTAGATCAACCATCTCTCCTAGCTTGCTAGCTGAAAAGGACAGTGTTCCAAAGAAGGATTTAATAAATTCTTTATTCTGATTTGCAAAGCAAAAGGAAAAAATGTTTTGGCTTTTCTTTTCTTTAATGTGCATTATACTGTTTGGGCTGCATGAATTCTAGATTCAATAACAGAAAAAAAAATTCAGATGCACTTGGGAGGGTCAGAAATTCTAAATTCTGTGGTCTCCCAGGGGTTCTCTTTGACATAAGCTTTTGTTCTTGGCTGCTGGGTCATCCTCTATATATGGACTGTCATCAGCCTCAGGTTCCTGAAGGGGAAACTGAAGTGTGTAAAGGTGAGGGTCTTACTCAGCATGAGTTACAGAACCAAACATCGAAAGCAAGAGGTAAGGCCCCAACTTAGAAGTCTGACGAGAAGAGCAGTTGGAAACAGATTTACCATGCTCACAGGCTCCTGGGCCAACAAGGTGAGGTGTGTGTTTACAGAGCTTACCTATGGTGGGGGGAACCACTACACTGTCAGTGTGATATCTTAGAAAAGGGGGTACCCTAGCATCCATTTCATATTTAGAACTGCTTTAAGGGATAATCATGAAAACATAATGGGAAAAGGAATCTCTTAATAAACCCATACCTATGGTTTCTCTTCATTTCATATTAAAAGAATCCCCCGCAGAACAAAAAAAGAAGAAAAAAAAATTTTTTAAATAACCAAAAGAAAAAAAAAAGAATCCCTGGTGTTTTTCTAGAGCTGTATATGTTACCAAGCACTTTAACATCGAGGACATATTTGTGGATATAACAACCATTTAAGGCAGGCAGGGGAATTAATAGAATGACCAGTTTTAGAAACCATGTGAAAACACTTTTTTAAACAAAGGCGATTTTCTATTTTTTATTTCTTCCAGTTGTACAAATAATGCTTGCCTACTTTGAGGAATTCAGGAATTAACACACTATCCAAAGATAATTTGTGGATTATATAAATGTATTTGCATTTGTGATGCATTTCATTTTCTATGGTGGTGTGGGTTTACGTGCTCCTTTGTACATTTTTAACCAGATTGAGGTCTTACTCTATACTGATGTATTTTTTCTTGTTTTAACTCCATAGTAAAATTCGAACAGGCTTCTGGAAAGGTGGAGTATATGTGCTTTCCCTATTCCTCCCTCTAAGGACAAGTGAAAACCCTACACATTATATATTAAAACAAGTATCAAAAGATTCTAAAAGGTAGATGGAATTAAAACAAATGAGCTAAGGACCTCGGGACAGTAGAAATGACACAGCGGTAGGTTCCCTGGGTTTTCTTTATGCCTCATATATCCCAGACTCAGAGTGGAAAAAGCCGGCAACCTGGAAACCCCAAAGGCATAGACAGTAGAGCCCCAACAAAAGCCTTCTTTCTCTAGACAAGAACAAGGAAAGGAGCAGCCTAGTAAGACAGAAAACTTTCAGACAATGAATATTCTACTCCAGCCAAATACCGCAGAAAAAAACTGTGGCTCCATCCCAATCCACGCCAGCAAAAGCCTGGTGGGGTCCAAAGACTCCACCTTCACTTAGCCCTCGTAACGAGGGCGCTGAACCCTCCCTCACCGGGATGATGTCAGAGGAGACCAGGGTGGAGCTGGGGCTTCCATTCTTACTGGGCAGCAATGATACCCTGTCCCCATAGCCCACCCGCACCTCCCATCCAGGATCCTATATGCAGCAAAAATATCTTTCAGACATGAAAGGAAAATCAAGGTATTTTCAGATAAAAGAAAACTAAGAAAATTTGTCACCAGAGATCCACACTCAAAAATATGTCTAGGGCAGGCCACGGTGGCTCAGCAAGCAGAGTTCTCTCGCCTGCCATGCTGGAGACTGGGGTTCGATTCCCGGTGCTTGCCCATGCACAAAAAAAAAAAAAAAAAAGATATATATATATGTCTAAAGAAGTCCTCTAAATGAAAAGGAAACAATAAAAGGGGAATCTTGGAATATCAGGAAGGAAGAAAGAACATGGAAAGCAAAATAATGAGTAAGCACAATACGCTTTCCTTTTAAGTTTACTAAATCATGTTTTGACAGTTGAAGCAAAAATTAAAATACTATATATTTAGATGCAGCTCTAAATATATGTAGAGAGAATAGACTGGAGAGTAAAAGGACATAAAGGGACATAAATGCTGAAGAAGAACCATACATATTTGGGAAATTAAATTGCCAAAACAAACAGAAGTCTCTTCCTAACTCCCACCCTGGCAGATAGAAAATAGCTCCTTTTTGCATTCACTCTTTGCATTACTCAAACTGATGATAAAATGATAGTAGTAGACTGTGATGCTATGTATAAATACTATAATGCCTAGTTTAGTTCTTTCTGTAAAATTTTTATCGAAGAATAATATGCACAGGGAAATGCACACAAATCTTAAATGTGCAGTAAATTACCTTGTATGTAGTTACTACTCAGATCAAGAAATAGAATAATACCTGTAACCCAGAAGCCCTCATTATTTTCCCTCTCTATCATTAGCCCTTCCTCCCCACTTTTGGGAATTCCTATCCTGACTTATACAGTGATAAGTTTTTTTTTAATTTTATATAAATAGAATAATATATCATATTCTTTTGAGTCTTTCTTCTTTCGCTTATGATGATGTTTATAAGATTCACTCATGTTGCTGCACATAGTGGCATTTGTTAATATCTTTTGCTGTAGAATATTGTCTATTAATACAGTGTATTTATCTACCCTACTGTTGATGGATACTTAGGTTGTGGATAGTTTGGGACTATTACAAATACAACTATGGACATTCTTCTACATGTCTTTTGGTGTATATCTGTATTTATTTCTGCTGGATGTTTACCTAGGAGTGGAATTACTGGTTTATACATTAAGCATATGTTCAGGTTTGACAGACCCTGCTAAACTCTTTTCCAAAATGGCTGTACCAATTTATACTCTCATGCATGGGGCTGGGGGTGGTGTGTGGGGGGTGGATTTTCAAGCTGATAAAGTTTGTATCTCTAGATTCATCTGTTTTTTGCATGCGAATGTTCAGATAGTCCAGTATCATTTGTTGAAAAGACCATCCTTTCTCAAAGATCAGTTTATTAAATTTTTGCGTGTCTATATCTGGGCTCTGTATTCTGTGCTACTGATCTGTTTGTCTATTCTGTAAATAACACCCTACTATCCTGATCACTGTTTCTATACAGTCTTGAAACCGGTTAGTGTCAGTCCTCTGACTTGCTCTTCTTTGTTATTGGGCTTCTCAGGTCAGTATAGGTTTTGTGTGCTCTTGGAATTTGTCGATTTCATCTAAGTTGTCTAGTTTGTTGGCATATCGCTGTTCATAGTATCCTGTTGTGATTTTTTTGTTTGTTTCTTTAGGGTCCATGATAATGACCCTCCTCTCATTTCTGATTTTATTTATTTGCATTCTCTCTCTTTTTGCTTTGTCAGCCTGGCTAAGAGTCCATCAATTTTGTTTATTTTCTCAAAGAACCAATTTTTGGTTTTATTGACTCTATTTTTTCTTCTCCAATTCATTTATTTCTGCTTTAATCTTTGTTATTTCTCTTCTACTTGACTTAGGGTTAGTTTGCTGTTCTTTCTCTACTTCCTCCAGGTGAGCAGTTAAGTCCTCAAATTTTCTTTTTTCTTTTTTAATATAGGTATCTAGGGCAATAAATTTCTTCTAAGCACCGCCTTTGCTGTATCCCAAAAGCTTTTCTTTTTTTTTTTTTTTTTACATGGGCAGGCACCAGGAATCGAACCTGGGTCCTCTGGCATGGCAGGCAAGAATTCTTGCCTGCTGAGCTACCGTGGCCCACAATCCCATAAGCTTTTATATGTTGTATTCTCATTTTCATTTGTCTCCAGATATTTACCGATTTCTCTTGGAATTTCTTCTTTGACCCACTGATTGTTTGAGTGTGTTATTTAACCTCCATATATTTGGGGAAGTTCTAGTTCTTCGACGGTTATTGATTTCCAGCTTCATTCCAATGTGGTCAGAGAAAACACATTCTTTGAATAATCTCAATCTTTTAAATTTAATCTTTTAAAATTTTTGAGGCCTGTTCTGTGCCCCAGTATATCCTGGAGAACATTCCATGGTCACTAAAGAACAATGTGTGTCCTGATTTTGTGGGGTGTAATGATCTATATAGGTCTGCTCATATGTAGATCTACCATATAGTTCTAATTCATTCATCCCTATATAATTCATTTATACATAGGTCTAATTCATTGATCACATGGTTTAGGTTTTCTATTTCCTTGTTGATCTTCTGTCTGGACGCTCTATCTGCAGAAGAAAGTGCTGTACTGAAGTCTCCTACTATTATTGTAGAAACATCTACTGCTCACTTCAGTTTTGTCAATGGCAGCCTCATACACTTTGGAGCTCCGTGACGGTGTACATAAACATTTACGATTCTTATTTCTTCTTGGTGGATTGTCCCTTTTATTAATATATAGCATCCTTCTTTGTCTCTTATGACATCTTTGCATTTAAAAACTATTTTGTCTGATATTAGTATAGCTACTCCTGCTTTCTTTTGGTGACAGCTTGCATGAAACATCTTTTTCCATCCTTTCACTTTCAATCTCCTTGGGTCTAAGATGAATCTATTGTAAACAGCAAATAAATGGATCCTATTTTTTAATCCATTTTGCCAGTCTGTAAATTTTTAACTTTTTTTTTTATAGGAAGGCTCCAGGAATAGAACCCAGGTCTCTGGTATGGCAGGTGAGAACTCTGCCACTGAGCCACACTTTTTTTTTTTTTGTCTGTGAAAATTTTAAACTTTCCCTCACTTTTGAAGGGCAACTTTGCTAGATAAGGAATTATTGGCTGGCAATTTTTCTCTTTCAGAATCTAAAATATATTTTACCACTGCCTTCTGGCCTCCATTTTGCCTGTTGAATAGTCAGAACTTAGGCTTCCTATGTACGTGATGGATTTCTTTTCTCTAGCTGCTTTTAGGACTTTCTCCTTCTTTCAGCATTTGACAGTCTGATTAGTATGTGTCTCGAAGTGGGCCCATTTGGATTTATTGTATTTGGAGTTCATTAGGCTTCTTTGATTTGTGTGTTTATGTCTTTTATAATGGTTGGGAAGTTTTCCCCAATTATCTCCTCAAATGCTTTTCCTAGCCCTTTATGTGTCTCCTCTCATTCCTGGACACAAATTATTCCTATATTTGAGTGCACCATCTTGTCCATCATTTCCCTGAAATCCAATTAAAATTTTTCCATCTTTTCCCATTTGTTCTTTTGTGCATTTGAATTCAATTGCCCTGTCCTCTAGTTTGCTTATCTTTTCTTTTTCCTCTTCAAATCTGCTGTTGTATGTCTCTAATATATTTTTTATTTGATCTACAGTATCTTTCATTTCCATAAAATGTAATGTTTCCATTTATTCTTTCAAATTCTTCTTTATGCTCATCTAGTGTCTTCTTGTTATCTTTTATGTCTTTAGTCAGGACACTGATTTTATTTAGAAGATTTGTATGCACATCTTTGATTAATTCTTCCAAGTTCTGTGTCTCCTCTGGCTTTTTAATTTGGCCATTTGGCTTAGTCATATCTTCTTGCATCTGCATATGCTTTGTGACTTTCTGCTAATTTCTCCACATTTCA
The DNA here is from genome assembly GCF_023851605.1 of Tamandua tetradactyla. Lineage (NCBI taxonomy): Eukaryota > Metazoa > Chordata > Mammalia > Pilosa > Myrmecophagidae > Tamandua > Tamandua tetradactyla. The sequence goes on along the minus strand of NC_135346.1, from coordinate 36,465,388 downwards.
TTATTTTGATAAGTTTATTTTGATTTCTCTCACTGACTTAAGATTTTATAGTCTTGTGGGTTTGTGTTGAAGGTCAGAAAAGCAGTTTTCCAGAGTGTACTTTCCCTGTCTTTCCCGAAGATGACACTCTTGGTGTCCCTCTTCCCCCTAAACTATGGGGTTTCTGTGCCCTCAGTTGGCTGGTGAAAATCTGGCTCAATGTGAGGCTGTGTCCCCATCTGTACTTGTGGCATAGGATTCCACCAGCTGCCCCAGCCTGCAGCCATCCCCAGGCAAGGATCGGGCTCCTGCTGCTGTTTCCCAGGTAGAGGGTCCCGGTGTCCCTCTGTCTACATTTTCTCAGACTCTTCATCCCTCACTACCCTAGGCCTTGAAATGTCTGCCCCTCTGTCCTGAGTTCTCAAATGTTTATTAAGGTAGTCTCTGTCTGGCTGCTTGCTGCTTTTAGGGAAGATATTGTAGTCCCCTCCCTAACTCTCCATTTTATAAAATTCCTCCTTGCTGGCCTTTTGTAATCTGCCTTCCCCCATAGCTTAAGTCCTGCTGTGGGTCCCTGTGTGCTTGGGTTGTTGTGTTTGGATCTAGGTGAAGGTCTGTCTCATTGCTGTGAGAGATTTTATAGTAGGTGTCCCTGGTGGGAAGTAGTGGGATCCCAGCTGCTGTCTTTGTGCACTTCCTGTGCTGTGTGGGACCAAGTGAGGGAGAGGGGAAAGGGCCAGCCAGTCCAGGACAGAAAGTTCCTATTTGATATTTTTGTCTTTCTTTGATTCAGCTTTTATAGGATCCGACTCCAGTCTATACGTTTATCCAGAGTTCTGAACAAGCAAGAATAGTACTTTTTTCCCACTGAACTCTGGAGAGAGGTTTTTAGAAGTTGTTTATGTTACCATGTTGATGGCATTACCCCTCCTTGTTCTTCTTCATTATTGTATTGGTTATTGTTTCCATATAAATTTTAAAATCAATTTGTCAGTATCAACAAAATAACTTACTGAGATTTCAGTTGCGAGTACGTTGAATATATATATCAATTTAGGAAGAACTGACATCTTAATAATATTGAGTCTTCCTATACATAGAGTATCTCTCCATTTACCTAGATCTTTGGTTTCTTTCAAAAGAGTTTTCTAGTTTTTTTCACACATATCTTCTATATATTTTGTTATATTTATACCTAAGTCATTTTGGAAGGGAAGATAATGTAAATGGTGTTGTGTTTTTATTTCAATTTCCAAATGTCCATAGCTGGTATATAGGAAAGGAATTGGCTTTTGTATACTAACCTTGTGCCTGACAAACTTATTGTAATTGCTCAATAGTTCCAAGAGGGATTTTTTTCATTAATTCTTTGGGATTTTCTATATATATGATCATATCATCTGTGATCAAAGAGAGTTTTCTTTCTTCCTACTTTGTCTGCCTTTTATTTCCTTTTCTTGTCTTATTGCATTAGTTACAACTTCCTTCACAATGTTGAATAGAGCAGACATTCCATCTGGTTCCTGGCCTTAGGGTAGAACATCTAGTTTACCACCATTCAGTGCAACATTGGCTACAAGGTTTTTTGTATAAGTTCTTTATCAAATTGAAGAAGTTCCCCCTCTACTCCTAGTTTGCTTAGTTTTTTATTATGAATGAGCATTAGATTTTTCCAAGTGCTTTTTCTGCATCTGTAGATATAATCATATGATGTTTTCTTCTTTAGACTACTTATGTAGTGGATTACATTAATTGATTTTTGAATGTGGAATTAGCCTTGTGTACTTGAAATAAATCTTACTTGGTCATGATTTATAATAATTTTTATATGCTATTAGATTTAATTTGCTAGTATTTTTGCATCTACATTCATAAGAAATTTACAGTAATTTCAGTCCATTCTCAAATAACACTGTACCACTTCACAGATAGAATTTCTAACAGAGTAACTCCAATTCCACCCTCTTTTTCTTTGTAACAATGCTATCATTCATTTCCCTTATCTATAAGCTGTAGTTATCCAATATATTGTTACTATTATTTTATGAACAAATTTTTCCTGTTAGAACAATTAAGAATGTGAAAAGTATATATTTTACCTTCATTTATTTCTTCTTGAATGATCTTCCTTTCTTTATGTAGATCCAGGTTCAGACCCATATCATTCATTCACCTTCTCTCTGGAGAATGTATTTAGCAGTTCTTGAAAGGGAGGTCCACTGGCAACAAATTCCCTCAAATTTTTCTTTGTCTGAGAAACTTTATTTTTCCTTCACTTTTACAGGATAGTTCCACTGGATGCATAATTCTAAATTGGTGGGGTTTTTTCTTTCAACACTTAAAATATTTCATTCTCCTCTTGCTTGCATAATTTCTGGAGAGAAGTCCAATGCAATCCTTATCTTTGTTGTCCTATGGGTCAGGCGTATTTCTCTTCTGGTTTAAGATTTTTTCCCCATCTTTGATTTTATTCAGTTTGAATAGGATACTTCTAGGTATAGTTTTTTTTTGGCATTTATCCTCATGGTGTTTTCTCAGCTTCCTGGATCTGTGTTTTGGTTGCTATCATTAATGTTGGAGAATTCTCAGCCTTTATTACTTCAAATATTTCCTCTGTTCATTTCTCCATTTCTTCTCCTCCTGGTATTCCCATTATGCATATGTTACACCTTTTGTAATTGTCCTGCAGTTCTTAGTATTCTGTTCCTTTTCTCATTCTTTTTCTCTCTGCATTTCAATTTTGGAAGTTTCTATTAACATATATTCAAGTTCGCTGGTACATTCATCAGTTATGTCCAGTCTACTGGTGAGTCCATCAAATGCATTCTTTGTTTTGTTACAATTTTTTTATTTCTAGAATTTCTTTTCATTCTTTCTTAGAGTTTCCATCAATGTGCTTACGTTACCCATCCTTTTTTATATGTTATCCACTTTTTCCATTAGAGCTCTTAGTATATTAATAACAGTTATTTTAAGTTCATGATCTGATAATTCTAGTAACTCTGCCATTCCTGAATCTGGCTCTGGTGTTTGCTCTATTTCTTCAGACTGTATTTTCTGCTTTTTAGTATGCTGTGGTAGTTTGAAACTCCTGTGGATCCTAGAAAAGGCCATGTTCTTTTAATCCATTCCTGTGGGCACAGACCTATTGGTTAGGTTATTTCAACTGAGATGTGACCCAGCCCATTCAAGTGAGTCTTGATCCTTTTACTGTAGTCCTTTATGAGAGGATAAAGGATACAGAAAGAGCCCAGAGAGCTCAGAGAGAAACAGCCAGAGAAGTTTGGAGAGAAAAAACCCCTGAAGGAGCTGAGAGAGGAAACCACTCAAACCAGAAGTTGAAAGTAATGAAACCCAGGAGAAAAGGACAAGCAGATGCTGGCAAAGTACCGTCTCATGTGACAAAGGTGTCCCAGATGCCAGCGGCTTTTCTTCAGAGAGGTATTGTCCTGTTGATGCATTGACTTGAACATTTTCATGGCCTTAGAACTTAAATTTGTAAACTAATAATCTCCATTTGTAAAAGCTAACCCATTTCTGGTTGCATTCTGGCAACTTTAGCAAACTGATGCATATGCCTTATAATTTTCCGTTGGAAACTGGAAATGATGCACCAGATAAAGGAACTTAGATGAATGGACCTTTAGTCTGAGGTTTTATGTTTATCTTCCTAAGAGTTAGACTGTGTTTACGGTTCCCTGTAGTTATTGGTATCTGTTTTAGTCTCCTGGGCTCTTCAAGCAAATACCATGCAACAGGTTGGATTAAACAATGGGAATTCAGTGGGGCATGTTTTGAGGCTAGGAGAAGTCCTCATTAAGGTATCATCAAGACCATGCTTTCTTCCTGGAGACTGATGTTCTGGAGCTGGCTGCCAGTGACCCTTGGTCCTGGGCTTCTCTGTGACATGGCAATGCACAAAGCAGCCTCTCCTGGCCTCTCCCTTTTCTTCCAGGTTATGTTGGTGTTTAGATTCTGGTTTTTCCCTCTGTGGCTTTCTCTCTCTGTATCTGAATTTTATTCTGCTGATAAAGGACTCCAGTAATAGGATTAAGACCCATCCTGTATGAGCTGGTCCACACCTTAGCTGAAATAACCGCATTGAAAGGTCCTACTTACAATGGATTCACACCCATATGAATGGATTAGGCTTAAGAACACTTTTCTGGGGTGTAATGCTGTGCTGATATGATACTATTGTGCACCCCAGAAAAGCCATGTTCTTTAATCCTGATTCAATATTGTTGGGTGGGACCATTTGATCACATGGTTTCATGGAGATGTGTCTCCACCAATTCAAGGTGGGTCACCTACTAGAGTCCTTTAAAAGGGAACCATTTTGGAAAAAGCTTCAAAGCCACACAGACAGAAACATTTGGAGATGCAGAAAGAAAATGTCCCTGGGGAAGCTGTTTGAAACCAGATGCCAATGGACCAGGAGATGCCAGCCACATGTCTTCCCAGTTAATAGGTGTTCCAGACCCATTGGCCTTTCTTGAATCAAGGTATCTTTTCCTGGATGCCTTAGTTTGGATATTTTTATGGCCTTAGAACTGTAAACTTGTAGCTTAATAAATTCCCTTTATCAAAGCCAACCCATTTGTGGTATATTATATTTATAGCAGCTTTAACAAACTAAAACAATAGCTCCTAACCACCACTGTATCAGAGACTAAAATTTCCTCTGGGGTACTTATTTCTGTGTCCCCTGTTATGCTCGATTATACAAAATACCTATCGATGTAATGGTAAAGTATATCAGTCTCTTACTGAGCCTGTGCCCCTGGGCTAGACCTTCAAATACCTCTCAGCTTTTCTTCCCTCCCTTATGTGAGACAGGAAGGCTAAGGGAGGTAGAGTTTTGTATTTTCCTTCCCTCATGTCTTTTAGGCTCTCATAAAACCCAAGCCAGTTAAGGCTCCAGATGACTCCTATACTACTAGATAAGGCCTGAAGCCCAGAGTACCAGTCTCTCCAAGAATATCAACCACTTTCATCCCTCTATCCCATATGGTTGGCATCCCTTTTCAGCACAAAGATGTTAGAATGGTCATTGCCCAAATATCCCAGAAGATTGAGAGAATCATCAAATGAGAGAGAAGAGTTGTAACTGAGAAGTTAGGATTTAACAAATGATTATAACTGCTGACTCATTATATAGATATTTCTTTTTAGTTTTTAGTGTATTATAGTAGCCAGAAGGAAATACCTGAAATTGGAAAACTGTAATCCAGTAGCCTTGATCCTTGATAATGCTTGTGTAACTATGTACCTTTCATCTTATGACCACGTGATTGCAAAAACCTTATTACTGGTACTCTCTTTATCCAATATATAAATAGATAAGTAGTAAAATAAAGACATGCATGAAAAAAAGAAGCTGAGAATATGGGGAGAAATATTCCTATGTAAACTATGGACAATAGTTAATAGTACTATTTTAATAGTCTTTCATCAATTGTAACAAATGTAACTACTTTTAAAAAAATAGTAGAATTACAAAAATGTGCTATCATCAACTGTAATTTCCTCACCAATGCAAATGTTGGTAGTTGGAAGGTGTATAGGAATCCTGTATTTATTATGCATGATTGTTCTATATATCCATAACTTCTCTAACAAATTTTCTTTAAAAGTCAGATGGTGTGCTGGTTTGAAATGATGTATGTACCCTAGAAAAGCCATGTTTTAATCCTAATCCCATTTTGTAAAGGCAGCCGTTTCTTCTAATCCCTATTTAGTATTGCATATTTGAAACTATAATTAGATCACCCCCAAGAGATGTGATTTAGTCCAGAGTGGTTGTTAAACTGGATTAGGTGAAGGCATGTCTCCACCCATTTGGGTGGGTCTTGATTAGTTTACTGGAACCCTTTAGAAGAGAACAATAAGAGGGAAAGCCAGGAGATTTAGAGAGAGCAGAGAAGAACATCATAGCCATGAGAAGCAGAGTCCATTAACCAGTGACCTTTGGAGTTGAAGAAGGAAAATGCCTCCTGGGGAGCTTCATGAAACAGGAAGCCAGGAGAGAAAGCTAGCAGATGACACCTTGCTCCCCATGTGCCCTTCCAGCTGAGAGAGAGAGAAGCCCTGACTATGTTCGCCATGTGCCTTCTCACTTGAGAGAGAAACTCTGAACTTCATCGGCCTTCTTGAACCAAGGTATTTTTCCATGGATGCCTTAGACTTAGTCTATAGACTTGCTTTAACTCTTGGGTCACAAAGAATGTCTTCTGCTACTTGGAATTCTATATATTTTTTAACCCTTTATTTATATGCTTATTTTATAGTCTCTATCTGATAATCCTATTAAATACTTTGTGGTCTAATTTTTTCATTTGTGTTTCTGTTTTTTCTATCATGATTGATTATTTCTCCCCCTATATTTTATAATTTTTAGTATAAAGATTTTTATGTAATTGTACATAATACTTTATACTATGGGCTTTGCTTTTAGAAATATTGTGTAACCTAGATTTTAGCTGTTTCCTTTAAAACTTGTCAATTGCTTCTTCCAAGTGCCCCCAGAGTATTAGCAGTTCAGGAGACTTCAAAGGCTTGTGGTTTCTGGACCTTTCACACAGTTTATATTGAAATCCCCATTCCATATGCAGGCAGTCCAATGATTATTCTATCTCATTAGAGACTTATTTTATTATTTATTTATTTATTTATTAGTTTGCATGGGCAGGCATCAGGAAAAGAACCCGGGTCTCTGGCATGGCAGGCAAGAACTCTGCCTGCTGAGCCACCATGACCCACCCCTTTTTATTTTATTTTTTAGTCAAAGTTTATGATGACACAAATCACATATTTGGCTCTCTTTGATGGAGGTATTGTTCCTAGTCCACCCAGTCACTGGGATCCAATTTTTATCCAGAGTATGAGATACTCACTTAGTATGTATCTTGCGGTCTATCCCCACATAGACAGTAAACCTTAAACCCATTGTCTACAGAGGCTAAAACTCCCCACCTCCAATTCCACCCCAGGACAGCCAATACTTTTAATTAACATTTTCTTTTTCAATATCCTTTCCTTTTGGGGGGTCCTATGGATCTCCAATATATCTTGCAAGGGCAGCTATGCATTTAAATATATTGTTTAAGCATTTTAATATTTCCTTCATCAGTTCTAGGTGTTTTGTAATTAATGGCTTTCAGATTAACTAATCTATATGTATTACTGGGATTGGAAGTCCTTTAGCCTTTCTTAGCCTCGGTTTCTTCATGTGACATAAGAATTAATAAGACAAAATATGGAATGGATCCTGCATACACATGATCAATAAAAGGAAGCTGCTTTTTGATTATTATGCCATAGCTATTTAAACTTTTGCTGAGTATGTTTGTTTCCTGCTTCTTTCCATTATAGATAATACTTCAGTGCATATACATGAATGTAGATTTTTGCTCATTTGGGATTATTTCCTGAGGTGAAAAAACAAGTCATTCCTGGGTCAGGGTGGTGCAATGGTGGCTCAGTGGCAGAATTCTTGCCTGCCATGCTGTAGACCAGGCTTGATTCCTAGTCCCTGCCCATGCAAAAAAAATATATGTATATCATTCCTGGGTCAAAAGATCTGTTCACATTTTTGAGACTCTTAATATAGGCTTTCAAGTTTCCCTTCAAAAAGGGATTTACCAAGCTGCATTCCCACCAATAGTATATTACAGTGTCCATTTTATCCTATATTATCCTACTAACACTGCCTAATATAATTTTCAAATTGTTTTTCAATTCAATAGAGAAAAATGATACCTTGTTTTAAGACTGGTAATCCTCTGCTACCATAAAAACTAAACATTTAAAAAGTTAATAAAGGGTAAAGAATATTATAGAATTCCAAGTAGCAGGAGACATTCTCTGTAGGACCCAAGAGTATATATTTGCATAGGAAGGCATGACATGAAACTTGTCAGGCAAGGTTTAAAGGATGCTTGGATTGCAAAGAGAGAGAGAACATTTAGAAAGCAAGATCAAGGTGATGCAAATTCCTGGTACTTGTGCTTCTTATTCCCCACTTGTCAGATAGGGCTTAACTGATCACAGCACTCCTTCCCACTGAGTCTAGAAACAACCTCAATGCCCTTCTCAATACTGTTCTCCAAATAGAAATTGATTACAGTTGGCACCTAAGACAAAGCCTCTTTCTCTCCTTGATCTAGTAGATTATAATTTTCAGGCCATGACAGGAGGAAGAAGTATCTAATATTTAATGTTGCCTTGTAACTGAACCAATAAAATTTGCAGCTCAGTACAAATGTCATCCTTTTGCAGGGTTTGCTTAACCAGCACAGAGCCAACCTCGTCATCATTGCTAGAAAATTATCTCTCTGGGCAGAACAAAAGGAAATATATGAAAGTCCAAGAGATAATCTAAACAGACACTGGAGTTACTCAGCTGTACAGTGGAATCCTGATGGAAAGAAGAATGCAATGAGATGGTCTCCAAACACCAACAGACCTTTTACAAATGTTATTTCCTTTGTGGAACCAAGAGAGAGGAGACAGGAAGTGAACATCTGTGTCTATCATCTCCCTTTTGGCCTGTGAAGCCTCAGGTCACAGACACCAGTACGCTGACCAATCTCAAATGCTCTGAGAGAAACCTATGGAGCTCCCAAATGCCTGACATTTAGTGACGATTGTTCTCTGTAAGCACACTGAGGCATATTGTCCATCTCAGCACTGGCTCTCCAGATGCAGGATCTCCCTAGAGGGGATTCCTGAAGTAGAGGCTTCAATCCTGGGAAGGGGGTTCTCTTTGTCCTAGGGCTTAGTTTTCTTGACAGAGATGCTGACTTGAAAGCTACTTACTGCCTCAAAAGGGGCTGAACTGGTTCAGTCATTAACAACCCACTCTGACAGCACTCTGGGCCCCATGGTCTCCCTCATTTGTTTTTGTCCCTGGGTGCTGCTACTAGGGCTGTCTGCTGGCATAGTATAAAACAGTAAATAAAATGACTTATATATCCTAAAATTTAACCATCACCAAGGGAACTTTCCCAATATAAAGAAATATGTTTACTGTTCTCCTTCCAACTTGAGCATTTATGATTAGCCCAGCTCATATTTTTGGGCACACTGAACCAATGAGATGACTTCTCACAACCTGCTTCTCCCTAACAATAACCATACTCCTTTCCATTTTAGGTAAATTAATTTAGTCCAGCATATAAATCTCTAACCATGAAAACTACACTGTCTCAGGATACTTTACCTGTGCAAGTATCTATCACAACCACCTCTACACATGCACAAACCTCTACCTTCTCCATCCTGCTTCTTATGTTCCACGTCCAGACGAGATGAGGCAATCATTCGTTCAGTTATGGTGGAGAGAGGATTAGATGGTAAAGGCAGGCAAAAAGGGGGCACAGAGACTCTCACATGGGGTGGGAAGGAGGCTGTCTCACCTAAAGGTGGGTCATTTATAAAACAATCAAAACTTGGCATTGCAAAGTTTAATACCTGGTTGTATAACTCCTCTATCTTACTATCCTAAAAGAATCTCTGTCTCATCCTCACCCTTGAGTTTAATTTTAAAAGATCCCATTCTAATAGAAAGATCAAAGGTGATGGTGGAGTTATACAGAGAAGATAGGGTTTAACAAATAAATGTGAGTCCATTAAATTGATATTTCTTTTAGTCTCTAGGATCTTAGAGCAGAAGTAAAAACCTAAAATTGTGGAATTGCAACCCATACCAAACTCTAAAATCTGTTCTACAACTAACTGTTGTGCTGTGCTTTGAAATTTATTGCTTTTTTGTATACATGTTATTTTTCACAAAAAAGAAAAATAAAGTTGCTCGTGATGATAAAAAAAAATGTATTTTTTCCTTCTAGCCCCCTACATTCTGGAGCAGCTAGAATGAAAAATCTCAGATGATGGTATGGTAGCCCATGACAAACTTTGGGATCTGTCCTGTAACTACTTGTTGAACACTATTGCTTTGAAAACTATTACTTTTCTCTTCCTTTGCTTTGTATATATGTTATATTGTACAATTTTTATAAAAGTTAAAAGAAAAAAAAAAAGATTTCATTCTATTCTTGGCATCCACTGCCTTCCATATGCCAGGCTCAGAAAAAGGGAGAAAAACACATCCAGCCACACACATGTCCTTCCCTGTGCTGGAGAGCACCCATTCCTTCTTCTCTGGCTGACAAACTCCTCCTTATTCTTCTCTCTCTGCTAGAATCCTCTGCATAAACTAGGACTGCCCCCAGGGGACCTGGGCCTTCCTTCTCTAATGTTCCCACTGTATCTATTAAAGCTCTTCTCTTCACATATCCCCATGCATTCCCACAGATCCACCTTTCTGCTGCACCGTGAGCTCCCTGATGGCTGGGAGGTTTCCTGCAGATCCTCTTTTCTCCAGCATTTAGCCCACTGTTAGGCATTTTGGTGGCATGTGATCAATTTTGCTGGACAGTTGGATGGGTGAATCCCCATGATGATAACCTGCCCCAAGACCAGTGAAGAATCTTAGTATTAAAGACTGGGAAGAATAATGGGCTCATATTATCCAATGCCCTCTTTTCAAAGAGAAGGCCAACGGAGAAGTGACTTAAGGTCACACAGTGCATCGGCGACACGGCCTGCCCATCTGCAGACTCACAGGCTAGTCCTCCTTCCACTGAACCCTAGTTTTTCTTTCATTCATGGAAGAAAGACGTGCTGCGCATGTCCTCTGTACCAGACACTGAACTAGGCCCTGGAGACATTACAGTGAAAAGAAGAGAGACAGTTTCTTCTTCATGGCATTTAATTATGCAGGGTCAGGGCCAGGGTAAGGTGAGTGAGGACAGATGACCAGGTCTGATTCAGACTTTACTTAAAATATTGTTATTTTATTCACCATGGATTTTTTTGTTCTAATTTTTATTATTTTTAAATATTATTTAATCTCTCAATGTCTGAACTTCACTTGGATTATAAAGGACTCCAGGAATAGGATTAAAATTCAGATTCTGTTTGAAGTCAGCCACCCCTTAGCTAAAGTAACCTCATTGAAAGGTCCTACTTATAAGGAGTTCACAACCACAGGAACAGACTAGGGTGAAAGCATTTTGCTCTAAGGTATATACAGCTTCAAGCCACCCCAACAGTACTATGTATTCTTTTTCTTTTAATTTTAAGTCAAGTATGAAATTAAATAGATTGAGTTAATATACATAGACAATTTTTTTTAGCTATTGATGAACAAGAAGCCTACTTCATATTATACACAAAAATTAATTTCTCAGTATGATACAGGAGGCTGTGTTCATGATCCCAGGGTAGGAAAAAAAATTTTAAATAGAACAGAGAAACACTAACTGTAAAGTAAAAGTGGGTGTTTTTTGAAAAAAACATGCAAATTTATGGAATATTGTTCAAATATATGTGGCCTTGCACACATTGCTAAAATAAATTATTTTTATCACATTAAACAGTTAACAGAGAAATAGTTAAAAACACCAACTATTGTTTGCATTCAAAAAATTTCTTAATCACGCAGCATTCATATAATGAAACAAAATTACTGCCAAGTTACTGAAAAGCTTAGAATAAACTAAAAAACAGGTATAAAGATGCATGGTAAAGTAAACTTCATCACTTCTGAAATGCATCATTCTTTTTTTTTTCATGGGCAGGTACCAGGAATAGAACCCAGGTCTCTGGCATGGCAGGCGAGAACTCTGCCTGCTGAGCCACCATGGCCCGCCCTGAAATGTGTCATTCTTCACCTCAGGTATCATGAAATGGGATTCTGTATAATGGACTGACATTCATAACATTAAATCCCTCAATCAAGAAAGGCAGCCTTTTTACGTAAGAGATGGGATTCCATCCTCAGCAAAGAATACAAGGTGAATGGAGGATGTTTCAGAAATATGTGCAGTGTATGTCCTCAGATGCCTCTAAGATAGCTCTAATCTAATTGCCAGGGTGCCACTTTTCCACATTAATGACAGTTCATATAAAGAATCTGGTAAGGTTGTGAAGAAAATGGATTTTGTATTTTGGCAACCAGAAGAATGTTTTTTTCTCATCCCAACCCTGATACTAGACAGGCACATCTTGGCAGTAACACTGCAGGTCCACTGGCTTCACACTCCATCTGGAATTGAGGTTTTTGTTTTGTCTTAGCTTGGTTTGGTTTTTGATTTTATTATAGAAGTTGTAATACAATAAAACATACATAAAATACAGAGTTCCCATATGCCACCCTAATATCAACACTTGTATTAGTCTGGTACATTTTTTACAGTTAATGAAAAAACACTTTTATAATTTTATTCTTCACTCTAGCCCATGGTTTACTATGTATATTTAATGTTTATTTTTCTAAAAATATAGGAAACCTAAAATTCCCCCATTTTAACCACATTCAAATATACAGTTCAGTGGTGTTAGTTACATGCCCAGTGTTATGCTACCATCACCACCGTCCATCATCAAAACTTTTCCATCACCTTAAATTGAAACTCTGGACCAATTAAGCATTAACTGCCCATTCCTTACCCCCACATCAGACCTCTGGTAATCTATATTCTACTTTCTGACTCTGATGGGTTTGCTTTTATTCTAATCATGTTACATCAGTGAGATTATACAATCTTTTTTCTGCCTGTGTCTAGCTTATTTCACTCAACATAATATGTTCCAGGTTCATCCATATTGTTCTATGTATCAGAATACCATTCCTTTTTTATGGCTGAATAATATTCCATTGTGAGTATATACCACATTTTGTTTATCCACTTATAGGTTGATGGACATTTGGGTTGCTTCAATCTTTTGGCAGTTGTGAATAATGCCACTATGACATTAGTGCGCAAATGCAGTTCAGGATGATATTTTCTGTTCTTTTGGGTGTACACTTAGATGTGGGTTTTCTGCTTCCAGAACGCAATATATCAGAGATGGAATGGCTTTTAAAAAGGGAAACTTAATAAGTTGCTAGTTTACAGTTCTACGGCTGAGAAAATGTCCCAATTAAAGCAGGTCTATAGACATGTCCAATCTAAGCCACCCAGGGAAAGATAACTTGGTTCAAGAAGGCGAATGAAGTTCAATATTTCTCTCTCCAGTGAGAAGGCACATGACAAACACAGTCAGGGTTTCTCTCTCATCTGGAAAGGCACGTGGTGAGCATGGCATCATCTGCTAACTTTCCTTCCTGGCTTCCTGTTTCATGAAGCTCCCCAGGAGGTGTTTCCTTTTTCATCTCCAAAGGTTGCTGACTGGTGGGCTCTCTGCTTCTCGTGGCTATGTCATACTTCTCTGCTCTCTCTGAATCTCCTGCTTTCTTCAAAATGTTTCCCCTTTTATAGGATTCCAGTGAAGTATCAAGAGCCACCTAGAATGGGTGGAGACATGTCTCCACCTGATCCAGTTTAATGACCACTCTTGAATGAGTCACATCTCCAGGGAGATAATCTAACCAAAGTTTCAAAAATACAGTATTGAATAAGGATTAGAAGAAACAGCTGCTTTTACAAAATGGGATTAGGATTAAAACATGGTTTTTCTAGGGTATGTACATCCTTTCAAACTGGCACAGTGGGATTGCCAGATCAAATAGTAAATCTATACAGAACCTTCTAAAGACTCACCAAATTGTTCTCCACACTGCCTACTGTGGAACATTTTGTTTATACATTCTCACCAGTGATGAATGAGTTTTCCTATTTCTCTTCATTGTCTCCAACAGTTGTTATTTTCCATTAGTACTAGAATAGTCACTATCCTAGTCAGTGTAAAATGCTTTCCCCTTGTGGTTTTGATTTCTTCAGCATCTTCTCATGTGCTTTTTGGCCATTTTTATATTTTCTATGGAGAAATCTCTAGTCAAATCTGCAACTCATTTTTTTAAATTGGGTTGTATGGTTTTTTTGTTGTTTAGTTGTAGGATGTTTTTACATATTCTTGATATTAAACCCAGAGAGAACAGGAAATTTCCAAATGTTTTCTCTCATTCTTTAGCTTGTTTTTCTTGCTTTCATGATGAAATCCTTTGATGCACAAGTTTTTTTTTATTTTAATAAGGCACCATTTATCTAGTTTTTTTGTTAATGTTGTTACCCATACTTTTGATGTAAAGTCTAAGAAACCACTACTTAACAAAAGTTCCGAATGATGCTTCCTTCCATTTTCTTCTAGTGGTTTTATAGTTTAGGTTCTTATCATTAGTCTTTGATCCATTTTGAATTAATTTTGTGGGCTGTGAAATAGGTGTCCAGCTTCGTTCTTTTGCATTTGGACATCCAGTTTTCCCAGCACAATTTGTTGAAGAAACTATTCTTTCCCCATTGCATGTACTAGGCACCTTTGTCAAATTTGTTAAGCATAGAAATGAGGGTTTATTTCTGAACTCTCAATTCGAGAGTTTCTATATTTCTGTCCTTGTTTCAGTACCATGCAGTTTTAATTACTATAAATTTTAAATAAGTTTTAAAATTGAGAGGTATGGGTCCTCCTACTTCATTTTGAAGACAATTTGGGCTATTTGGTGCCCTTTGCCCTTCCTTATAAATTTGATGATTGGCTTTTCCATTTCTGAAAAGAAGGTCTATTGGAATTTTGATTGGGATTGTGCTAAATCTATAAATTGCCTTGGATAAAACTGACCTCTTGACAATATTTAGTTTTGTAACCCATGAACATGGAATGTCCATCAGTTTATTTAAGTCTTTGATTTCTTTTATCAATGTTACTTTTGTTTTTTTGTATAAATCCTATAACTTTAGCTAAATTTATTTCTAAATATTTTATTCTTTTAGTTGATATTGTAAATTGAATTTTTTCTTGATTTCCTCTTCATATTGTTCATTACTAGTATATGGAAACATATGGTGGTTTAAAACTGTATGTCTCTATAAAAGCATGTTCTTAAATCTAATCCATTCCTTGGGGTGTAAATCCATTCATTGTAAGTAGGATTTTTTTATCAAGCCATTTCAGTTAATGTGCGACCCACCTCATTCAGGATGGGCCTTAATCTTATTACTGAAGTCCTTTATAAATAGAACGAATATGGAGAGAGAGAGAGAGAGAGAAGAGAGGAGAACACTAGGGAAGAAGCTGAAAGCAACAAAACACAGAAGAGAAGAGAGAGATGCCTTGCCATGGGTCAGAAGTGCCAAGGTTTGCCAGCAGTCAGTCTTTGGGAAGAAAGTATTGTCTTGATGCCTTGATTTGGACATTTTCTCAGCCTCAAAACTGTAAGCTAGTAAATTCCCATTATTGAAGCCAAACCATTTCATGGTATCTGCTTTAATCAGCCCCTAGGAAACTAAAACAAAACACTCCTGATTGGGGGGTGTTGTTCCTGTACCTTGTCACTTTGCTGAATTCATTTAATGGTCCCAGGGACTTTTTTTTTTTAGGATTTTATGTATAAAAGATCATGCCAACTGCCCAATTTCATATATATTTGTATTTTTGTATTGCACCATTTTAGTCCCTTCACATTCTTTTTATATTTTATTTTTATATATTTTCTTTATTATCATGTGGCTAAAATTTAACCTCCTAAATCTATAACAATTGATTTGATACCAACTTAACTCCAATAGCATACCCATGTATTGTTTCTATACCCCTCTGCCCCCCACTTTTGGTTGTACTTGTTACAAATTATATCTCCATACACTGAATGTTCCAAACTATAGATTTATCACTACTTTTTTATGAACAGCATTTTAGGAACTGTGAGAAGTAAAATTTGGAGTTACATATCAGAAAATACATTATAATAATATGGCATTTATAATTACCTTGACGATTCCTTTTACTGGAGTTCTTTATTTCTTCATGTCTTTTCAATCCACTCCCTAACATCCTTTCCTTTCAGTCTGAAGAAGTCCCTTTCGTGTTGCTTATAGGGCAGTGCTAGAGGTGATGAACTCCCTCAACTTTATCTGGGAATGCTTTAATCTTGCCCTAATTTTTGAAAGACAGACTCATCAGTTATAAAATTCTTGGTTGTTAATTTTTTTTTCAGCACTTAAAGTATTTTGGTCCAGTGGCTTCATGCCTTCATGGTTTCTGTTGAGAAATCGGCACTTAATCTAAATGGGACTCTTTTGTACATAACACAACATAACATGTTGCTTTTCTTTTTCAAATTTTAGAACTAACTCCTTGTCCTTGGCATTTGACTGACTTCTATATGTCTGGGCATGGTTCTCTCTGAATTCCCTGTTTGTGTTTCACTGGTTTTCTTGAATATATTTATTTATGTCTTAAGTTTGGGAATTTTTTCTTTAAATGTTTCTCTAAATGTTCCTTCTGCTCCTTTTTCTTATCCCTTTGGGACTACCATAATGCATATATTTTCCAGTATGCTTACTGATATCCCACAGGTCTCTTAGCATGTTTTCTTTTTTCATCCTTTGTTCTTTCTGCTCCTCAGCCTGAATCATTTCAATTCTCATGTCCTTGATTTCACTGATTTTTTTCTTCTGCCAGTTCTAATCTGCTATTGAAATGCTCTAAGAAATTTTCATTTCATTTATTGTGGTCTCCAAGTCCAGCATTTCTGTGCTGTTCCTTTCTTAAATTTCTCTTTATTGTGAGTCTCATATTATTCATTCATCATTTCCCTGACATCCTTTAGTCCTCTCTCCATATTTTCTTTTTTCTCCTTGTGCACATCAAAGGTCATCTTTTATTTCTGTCCAATACATCCAAAGTATGGTCTTATTCATTGATGGTTTCTGGATTTTTATCCTGTTCTTTTGGATGGGCCATTATTTCCTGTTCTCTGTTTGTCGTCTAATCTTTTGTTGTGCATTATATATTTAATATTCTAAAGTGTTAACTCTGTGACTTAGTTCCTGACCTGTCTATTTCTTAAGTTTGTATCCAGTGATCTGACAGAGACTTTCTTCAGTGCTGTAGTGGTTTAGAGTTGCACTTATCCCCCCAAAAATATGTTCATAAGCTTAATCCATTCCTGTGGGCATGGACCCAGACTAAGTTTGACATTTTTTGAGGTTCTTCAGTTAAGGTATAGCCCACATCAACCAGAATGAGTTTCAATACTATTACTGAATCCTCTATAAGCATAATAAAATTCAAACAGAGAGAAAACAAGAAGCTGAAGGTCAAGGGGACCCAGAAAAAGAGAGGCGAGGAGGGGCTACCAGGTATATTGCCATGTGACAGAGGAGCCAAGAACCAAGGATCACCAGCAGCCATCCCCAGGATGCCAGTTTTGGAAAGAATGTATCACCTTGATGACACCTTGTTTTGGACATTTTCCTAGCCTCAGTAACGTAAGCTAATAAATTTCCATCATAAAAACTAACCCATTTCATGGATACTTGCTTGAGCAGTCAAGAAATCTAAAATAAGTGCCAACAGCTTAATAACCAATTAACCAGTAAATAAAATCTTTTACAGTTTGCATTAATAGTATCCTCCTACAGAGCTTAGCCCTCCTATCAAAAAGATCAACCTAAGGCAAAAGTGAAGTGCAGGAGCCTCTCCTTTTCTGAATCTGCATCTTCACCAGGGCTTGTTTTTGCTTGTGATCTTAGGAGTTTCCCTATTTATAGGAATTGGAATACCCCCCCTACTTCTTATGAAATAAACTTTCACCCCCTCCTGAGTGCTGTATTATATGCTGTTTCAGTTTGCTAAAGTTGCCGGAATACAATATACCAGAAATGGATTGACTTTTATAAAGGGGATTTATTAAGTTACAAATTACTATTCTAAGGCTGTGAAAATGTCCAAAGGCACCAACAGGAGGATAACTTCTTGGAGGAAAGGCAGCTGACATACGGGTTCCTCTGTCACATGCAAAGGTACATGACAATGTCTGCTGTCCTTCTCTCCCAGCTTCTGGTCTCAAATGGCTCTCTCAACTTTTAGCATCTCCTGGGGCATTTTCCCTCTGCATTTCCAAATATCTGTGTCTAAGCTTTCTCCAAAATGCTTCCCTCTTAAAGGATGCCAATAAATTGATTAAGAGCCACCTTGAATGCACAGGGGCTCATCTCCATGGAAATAACCTAATCAGAAGGTCTCACTCACAATTAGGTAGATCACATCTCCATGGAAACAACCCAATCAAAAAGTTCCACCCAATAAAAGGTCTGTCACCACAGGTCCATATTAAAATAACATGGCTTTTAGGGGTATATAACAACTTCAAACCGCACATATACCTTAAAGCAAGTAATCCTTTTCCACAGGACTCTCTTACTTAATTGTTTCTTATTCCTTTTTGGGAAGGCCAGCCAGAGACAAGTTTGCTCGTTCAGTCTTACAAGCTGCCATGGCACTGTCATATAGGGACTCCATTATACACGTAGAGGTTACTGTGTTCCCTCTGGATCAGAACCAGTGAATCACAATGGGAGTGCAGGCTGGTTCTACACAGAGGAGATGGGGAAAGGATCAATAAGGGTATCATGAGCTTCTCCTATCAATCTTAAAGCTGTGTTTTCTTGATTTGGTACTCACCCAGTTAATGCAACCCTTTAATTATTTTCTGGAATTTGGAGAAAGAAGGCTGTCCCAGTTTTTATCAGTTGTTCAAAGACTCTATAGGGGAATAGCACCTTAAAGTATATTATGCTACCATCTGGGTTGACCAGAATTTCAATCCCAGTGCTATTCTTTTGATGTTGCCTAGTATTGTATTCTCTCCAATGATGATAAAAATATTTAAATAAAAATTTTAAAAGAATACAAATAAAATTAACCTAAAATGCCAGGTTACCACCATGAATAGGTAATTAGAAAGGGCCACTGAAACCACAGCAAATCTGGAGATCATATGGTTAGTGGTGCAAATCTCAACAGCACACACTTTACCTGCCACACCGAAGCAGCTCACCTTTGCTCCCTAATTTTAAGGTTGTCTTTGATCCTGTTATTAGAGCCAAGGGTATAGAGGCACATTTATATATTATGTGCTGGCA
Source organism: Tamandua tetradactyla (assembly GCF_023851605.1). Taxonomy (NCBI): domain Eukaryota; kingdom Metazoa; phylum Chordata; class Mammalia; order Pilosa; family Myrmecophagidae; genus Tamandua; species Tamandua tetradactyla. The sequence continues at coordinate 36,446,477 of NC_135346.1, read as the reverse complement.
TCATAACTAGCCTGCAGAATTAACCTTGGGCAAGCAACTGGACCTCTCAAAGCGTCAATCATGCAGCTATATCATTGCTACATTCCCAGGAACTTGTTGCTAACAGGATTCTATAACCAAAAAATAAGAATAAAAACCAACACACTTTCTTTGGAAAGCGCCAGATTGCCTTCCTTAAAGACGATCCATATCACAGGAATCACCAATGGACAATAACATTGCATAATGAGCCCTCAGCACAAATGAAGGATTCTTAAGCAAATTTAAGGCAACTTACCTACGTTGGGTGTTAAGGATTGATCTTGTTTCACATGTTAACCTCATAGAATATTTGCTCTGAATCTTTTGTAAAAACAATATACCTTTCCAGGTTCAACTACCAACAAGCCACTTTTAACTATAAGATCTTGGGCAGGTTGTTTAAGCATCTATGTCAGTTTCATCTCATAGCACCACCAATCTTCATGGGGTTTAATGAGGATTAGTGAAGACTGTGCATACAAAGCACATAATAAAGTTCAGACACATAGGAAGTATATGGAAAATATAAGGTGAATGAAAAAGAAGTTGGTGATGGTTTATGATTCACTTTAGTATTTCCAAAAGTACATAAAACATGTCCCGCAGTGAATAGGTACAACAGATATTTGAATGAATAGTAAGTGCTTATAGTTCCCAGTACTACACTGAAGGGGAAGGAGAACAATGGAAAAGAGATAGTTAAGGTTAAAACAGATACCAAAAAAAAAAAAAAAGAGGGCCCCATCCTTGAGGATCATGGCATTCCTGCCCATAAGTTTGTGTATATTTTAACCTCTAGATATTTCTCCTTATACACAAAATGACTGACCAGGTGCACTGCCCAAGGCTCTACCCATTGAGAAAACTATTTCTTCTCACTGCCTTTCAAGGCCATTCCAACCTGAGGCTGCAGTGCAGCTGGCATCCATTTTTAGCTGCTCCCACAGATCATGTCAATCCATCAATAAACCAGGCTTGGGGTTTGTCCTCCTCTATCAGATGATCAAAAAGGATACATGTTATGGATTGAACAATGTCACCTACAAAGACCTGTTCAAATCTTAACCCCTGGTCCTGTGAATGTGAACTTCTTCCTAAACAGGATCTTTAAAGACGTTATTAGTTAAGTTGAGGGCGAACTGAAATAGGGTGTATCTTAGTCCAATATGAATGGGGTCCTGATAAGAAGAGGAAATTTGGAAACACACAGCAGGAGAAGACAAAAAGAGACAGGTGGCCATATAATGGAATAGTGGAGGCAGAGATTGTATGAGTCACGAATTGTTGGCAGGCCACCACCAGAATATTAAAGACTTCAGAGAAAGCTTGGCCATGCCAACACCTTGATGTTTGACTTCTAGGCCCCCAAAAATGAGACAATGAATTTCTAATGTTTAAGCCAAACTGTCTATTGCATTTGTGATGGCATCCATTATAACAGGACCCCAGCATTCTCACTGCAATCAGCGAGCTTAATTCTAATACCATCTTTGACTATCAGACTGAGCTTTAAAGGACAGCCATCTATACCTATCTTTTAACTTATGCTATAACCAAGAACTCAGCAGGAAAGGTGGGAGACTTCTTGTGTATGAAAATGTTATTAAAATTCTATGATATTTTCCCCCTTATCACCCAAAGAATGGTTGATATGAGTCTCTCAGAGATCTGGAGAAATCACAGACAAATGTCAGACCTAAGCAATCTAAAAGCTATCAATCTTGGGCAGAGAAAGAATTGTGTGCTTTAGGATCAAGTCAACCATCCTTAAGGGGCCTGGGGTAAGTATGCCTAAGGGTCTTTTGAGTGTTAGACATGGGTGGAGAGAAAAAGAACCAATCTATGGCTTTCTTTAAATCCTGACTTAGAGCTCTTTTTGAAAGGAAGATGTAGAGTGAACCTTGTATTTTCTGGGGTGATGGAGGAAATATAAAAGACAGCAACTGAAAAAGCATTAACTGCTTCATTGGAAAGGCAGGTAAATTTTCCCATTAGGGTGGGCCTCCAAAATACCCACAGTTGGCTCCGAAGAAAAAGGAATCTGCTTTGTCCACTAAGTCCAAGTTAAAGTCAGCTTTGAAACATTTGTCAAGACCAGTAGAAAGAAGAAACTTATGCCAGAAATTCTTTCTTGCCCCTTCTCTCTCCTTCCCACTCCCACCCCCTTCCCCAGGCTATCTAGCTAGGGATTTGGTGGGGAGTAGATGATAAGTAGAAAGGGGATAAACAGAAAAGCCGAACAGGCCCCCATCTCCACTTTCCTGCTGGAAAGTGGAAGTGGCTATCCCAAGCCCAAGCCTTGGGAAAAGAGAAAATCTTTGGGGTTCCAAATCCTTTCTATTACATAGAGCAGTATATATTCATTGTTGAACTGAGAATGCATGTGGAACTAAAAAGTCTAGCAGAATTTATATAATTTAGATTATGAATTACAAAGCAAAAAGGTCAGCTGCAGCACCTACCTGATCACATGCAGGGGACTGAGAAGAAGTACCATCGCTGAATGCATACGTGCGTGTATGCATGCATGCACACATATGTGAGCAAGAGGTAATAAAGAGTGGGAAGCATAAGTCCCACTCATTTAACATTAATTACAAAAGGTGAACCAGCTTGAAAATATGTACCCCAGAAAAGCCATGTTTTAATCCTGATCCAGTCCTGCGGGAGCAGATATTTCTTTTAATCCTGATTCAGTACTACAGGTTGGAAACTTTTGATTAGGTGAGCTGCATGGAAATGTACATCTAATTGTGGGTGTGATCTTTTGATTAGATTGAGATTTGACTCCACCCATTCCAGGTGGGTCTTGATTAGTTTACTGGAACCCTTTAAACGAGGAAACATTTTGGAGAGAGTCAAAAATGACAGAAGCCTTAGAGCCGACAGACCCCAGAGCTAACACAGATGCCGACACTTGTGGAACAGAAATACAGATGTGTGGAGATGCTTGGAGCCCAGCAGATGTTAAACAAGCCAGAACCTGGAGAAAGCCAAAGGAAGCCAAGAGATGAAGACCAGCCCTGGAGAAGCAAAGTGAGGAACCCCCACAGGAACAGAGGTTGAAAACAATGGAGCCCAGGAGTAAGGGATCAGCAGATGACAGCCATGTGACTACCCAGATGACAGAAGCATTCCTGACCCACTGGCCTTCCTTGAATTAAGGTATCTTTTCTTAGATGCCTTAGTTTGGGCATTTTAATGTAATTATTTATGTAATTTAACTGTATATTTGCTACTGATTCAATTCCCCTGTTTAAAAGCAGTTACATTTCTGGTATATAAGACATACGATTTAATATTTTTTTCCCTTAATTTTAGTAAAAATTTGATTTGCAGCTGCCATCTTGAGCTCATTAGAAGTACCCCTTTCTCTCCTCTGAGGGACAAAATCTCAACTCTCAGGAAGTGTTTATTGACATCCTCCTCAGCATAAAAACAATATTTTGTTTTTACCTGTGTATGGAATGACTGTTGTCTGGAATATATTTTTTTCATTCTTGCAGCTGCTTTTGAAAGACAAATTCTATTGAATTATATAGTTTGTACATCTCAGAACCCTGGGTTTATTATCCAGAAAGCACTATGCAACCTGTTATGAAATATTTCTTACAGCTTTTCTGCAGGCTTTCCAGTCCTGGAAGGGAAAATAGCATGAAGTTTTAGAGTTTTCAATCCCCTTTTCTAATGTGTGTGTAACCGAGTCAGGATGACTTTGACAAAATATAGTGATTTGCTTGTGTCATAATAAAGTTAAGTCTTCACAGAAATCCTCACATTGGGGGCTTTTTTCTTCCCCAATAATAAAAGAGTAGATAAATAAAGCCATTAAATGTTTCCCATTAGTGCTGAAAAGATTGAGCTGAAGTTTCTTCTTTGAGCTGAAAAGCTTGCAGGGAGCTGTAAGGGAAATGAGTCAGGCTTCTCCAAGGCAGCAGGTTTTTATTTCCACCAATTATTACAGAGGTGAACCATCTTGATCCCTTACATATCCCTTATACAATACTGCATCCAGCATATAGTAAATGTTCAGTACCTATTGAATGAATGGCAGCCTCAATTAGAGAATCAGGGTAGTCAGACAGGAGAGTACTTCCCTTTAGTTGAATAGGCAATGTTGAAAGCTGTGGAAGACATGCTGAGCAGAGAAAAAGATTAAAACAATTATCCTAAGTTATCACATCCCTGAAAAACATCACACTATGATTTTCATAACACTATGTGAAATTATTGTGTTTGCTTATATTTTTATAAATATATTAATTTCATATTATAAATCCATATATAGATAGATAGATAGATAGATAGATAGATAGATAGATAGATAGATAGATATTGTATTTTCTAATTGTCTCTTCCTTCCAATGGATTCCTAGGGATTACAGGAAAGCAATGATCTTATTTGTTTTGTTTAACATCCAGTTCAAAGGTTAGCACTTCCAGCAAGACCTCCCTTCTCCCTTCCCCACACCTTAGCCATGGCAGGGTCTTTGGGAGGGACACAGTTTATCTTGTTAATCAATATTCTCTCCTAGTCTTTGGTCAGTTTACTAGAGGCAGGAAGATTCAGGTGCACCTCATTTATTGGGGGCATGCTGGGGTTGGATGGAAACAAAATAGGCCAAGAGAGTTGCTAAGCAAGAAGGCAATGTCAGGGTAAGTCTAGCCGTGGCTGGGTAGTGGGGGCAGGCAGAGTGAAGGCAGAACAGAGGCTCTGAAGCATAAATCACACAACAAAGTGTTTTCCACTTGAGGCCATATCAGTCAGTCACTGGTTGGTCCCGTGAGGGAGGGGGTATAGGAAGTGATGTAACCTCCTGGGATGGGATGGGATTAACCAAGGGCAGGGCTCCAGGAAAGGTTCCATGAGCTCTCAGCTGCTGGGGAATGGGTGTGCCAGAAGGTAAAGAGGATCTGGGCAGGGAAAATAAAGTCTCTGACATTCTTTCACACTACAGACTCCATAGGAACATGAGGTTCTTGAGAACTACACTACCTTGTTGGTTATTTGTCTAACTTCCCTCACTTATTAAGTCAGGGCTGGAGAGCTGAGATCCAATCATCTTCCTCCTCCTCCTCCTCCTCCTGTTACTGCACAGTGGCTCACTGCCCAACGCACACGGAAGCCAATACTGTGACAACAGGATTTTGAGAAAAGAGTTTTATAATAAGGTCATTAGGCCAGGAGACAGGAGCCAAGGCTCAAACCTGTCTCCTGGAGGTGGGGTCAGGTGGGCTTTTATATGATTTGGATGAGGAAGGATTTATGGCACAGGCACAATGGTGGGGAACATGTGCAGGAGTCCTACATATTTGATCATGCCTTAAAGTTAATAAAATGGTGCCTTAGGCATGTTCTGTGGGGCGGGGGGGGAGGGGGCGGAGGTGGGTTAGAGTAAAGGTTACCTAATGTTTTACTTGGGAGCAGGTACACATGCATTTAGCAGGGGAATCTCTATAGGCCGGTCTGGGCTGGCTCTTCCTCCTTTCGGGCAGTTTGTGGTGAAGGTATTAAGGTAGTTTATCAGACAGGAGAAGCTGTAATGACAGGCCCTCAGTTTCAACCCATGCAGGACAGTTGGGAATAATCTTTGAGATGGATGTTAAGAGCTTCCTATAGGAATATACATTTTCACAGTTCAAGCTGCCTAGGGGCTGGTGCCTAGTAGAATTTCAAGAAACTGAGTCCCTCACTATGTTGTACCAGAGCATATCTGTGATGCCTGGGCTGGCTTCTATCATCATCCAATACCGTAGGGAGAAGACAGTGCATCAGGCTTCAGCAGTTTCACGTGGGAAATCTCAGCACCATTCAGTGAGCAGCCAACACAGTAGCAGCCAGCGATCTTCACTGGGCAGCTGTGGTGATATTTGCTAGCAATAAAAGCCCAGACTTCCTGGAAAGCTTCTACACTTGGAAGCTGCCTGGCTGGCTCTAACATAGTTCACATGAGTGTAAATGGGTAGAACCATTGTGGAAAGCAGTTTGATGACAATAAATATTGCTAATATTTTACTTTGCACCAGAAATTATTCTACATACATTGGCTTTTTCATCTTCACAACCCTAAGACCTATGAACTAGGTGTTATTGTTATTATCACCTTTGCTTAATAAAAAAAGTCTTGAAAATGTTCATACCCTTTGATCCAGTTATTCAAATTCTGAAAATCTCCCTTAGGAAACACTTAATACAAAAGAACTTCACATGCAAAGAAAAGTTCATCCGTGTGATATTTATCATCGCAAAAAAAGATTAAAAGAAGAAAGCAAAATATTTAAGGTATATCCAAACAATGGAATTTTATAGGGTCATTAAAAAGAATGAAGACTATATAATATAAATGGAAAAAAGTTATAAGTTTAAATAACATAAAAAGATACAAGCTTTTTGATTCAGAATGATGACACCAATACAAATGTAAAACCATGCGCAAAGGGTCTTCTGGTTCAAGTGGCAGACTGAAAAATGCAACAGTATCAGTGTACAAGCACATCTTGTTTTATTGCATTTCAGTTTATTGTGATTTGGAGACATGTTTTTCCAAATTGAGATTTGTGGCAACTCTGCATCAAGGAAGTTTGTGAGTGCCATTTTTCCAACAGTATGTGCTCACTTCCTGTCTTTGTCATTTTGGTGATTCTTACAATATTTCTAACTTTTTCATCATTATTATATCTGTTATGGTGATCTTTGACCAATGATCTTTGATATTACTATTGTAATTGTTTTGGGATGCCACAAACTGTGCCCATATAGGGCAGCAAACTTAATTGATAAACAAACATGTTTTGACTGCTCTACCGACCAGACCAGCGGTTTCCCATTTCTCTCCCTGTCCTCAGGCCTCCCTATTCCCTAAGACACAACAATATTGAAATTAGGTCAATTAATAACCCTACAATAGCCTCTAAGTGTTCAAGTGAAAGGAAGAGTTGCACATCTCTCATTTGAAATCGAAAGCTAAAAATGTCCAAAGTCAAGATAAGCTGAAAGCTAGGCCACTTGAGCCAAGTTATGAATGCAAAAAGAAAAGTTCTACTCCACTGAACATATGAATGGTAAGAGAAACAGCTTTCTTTATTGCTGATATAGAGAAGGTTTTGGTGGTCTGAATGGAAGATCAAACTAGGCATATTCACTTAAGCCAAAGTCTAATCCAGAGCAAAGCCCTAACTCTCTTCAATTCTATGAAGGCTGAGAGGGGTGAGGAAGCCGCAGAAGACATGATTGAAACTAGTAGAGGTTGCTTCATGAGGTTTAGGGAAAGAAGCTTTCCTCATAACGTAAAAGGATAAGGTGAAGCAATAAGTGCTGATGTAGAAGCTGTAGCAAGTAATCTAGAAGACCTAGTTAAGATAATTGATGAAGGTGGCTACATTAAACAACAGATTTTCAATGTAGATGAAACAACCTTATATTGGAAGACAGTGTCATTTAGGATGTTCATAGCTAGCAAGGAGAAGTCAGTACCTGGCTTCAAAGCTTCAAAGGACAGACTGACTCTCTTGTTAAAGGCTAATGCAACTGGTGACTTTAAGTTGAAACGAAGGCTCTTTACCGTTCCAAAAACCCTTGCATTCTTAAGAATGATGCTAAATCTACTCCGTCCCTACTCTACAAATGGAGTAACAAAGCCTGGATGACAGCACATCTGTTTACTGCATGGTTTACTGAATACTTTACGGCCACCGTTAAAACTTACCGCTCAGGAAAAAAATCCCTTTAAAAATATTACTGCTCATCAGCGATGCACCTGGTCACCCACAAGCCTAACAGAGATGAATATTGTTTCCATACCTGCTAACACAACATCCATTCTACAACCCATGGATCAAGGAGTCATTTCAACTTTCTAGTCTTATTATTTAAGAAATACACTTTGTAAGTCTATCACTGCCATAGGTAGTGATTACTCTGATGAATCTGGGCAAAATCAATTGAAAACCTTCTGGGAAGGATTCACCATTCTAGATGCCATTCAGAACATTCATAATTCATAGGAGGAGGTAAAAATACCAACATTCACAGGAGTTTGAAAGAAGTTGATTCCAATTCTCCTGGGTAACTTTGAGAGGGTCAAGATTTCAGTGGAGAAAATAACTACAGATGTGGTAGAAATAGCAAAAGAACTTGAAATAGAAGTGGAACCCAAAGATGTGACTGAATTGCTGCAATCTCATGATGGATGAGGAGTTGCTTCTTATGCAAAGAAAGTGGTTCCCTGAGATGGAATCTAGCCCTGTTGAAGATGCTGTGAACATTGTTGAAATGACAACAGACTTAGAAAATTACATCAATCCAGTTGACAAAGCAGTGGCAGGGTTTGAAAGGATTGACTCCAATTTTGAAAGAAGTTCTACTGTGGGTAAAATGCTATCAAACAGCATCATATGCAACAGATAAATATTCCACGAAGGGAAGACTTAATTGATGCAGCAAACATCATTGTTTTCTTGTTTTAAGAAATTGCCACAGCCACCCCAGCCACCCCACCCAGATATTTCAGTAGCCATCAACGCTGAGGCGAGCTCCTCACCAGTAAAAAGATTATGACTTGCTGAAGGCTGAGATGATGGTTAGCATTTCTAGCAGTAAAATATTTTTAAATTAAGGTATGTGCATTCATTTTTTAGATATAATGCTATTGCACACTTAATAGACTACTAATATTTTTGTACTCTATTTATGTATAGTATAAAATAACTTGTTTTTTTTTTTTTTTTTGGCATGGACAGGCTCCAGGAATTGAACCTGAGACTCCAGCTAGGCAGCAAGAATTCTTGCCACTGAGCCATCATTGCACTGCCCTAAAAATAACTTTTATATGCACTGGGAAACTAAAAAATTTGCACGACACACTTTTTTGTGATATTCACTTGATTACAGTGGTCTGGAAAATAACCCACAATATCTCCAAGGTATGTCTATAATATATAGTCTTGGTGGGCTCTGAAATCTCATATTACAAAATAATGAAAATAAAGTAGGGGAACCTACATTAAATTGGAAAAACCTGATATGAATTTAGAAGCTTATAAACAAATGTCTTTTCTAAGCCTTGTCACCAAGGCCCAAAAGCAGGTGTAGCATTTTTGCTCACCGCTGTCATCCTTGTGAACTCAGAAGGCTTAGACCTCTAACGGTGTTACTCATTTAAAGAAACCAGGTCAGCTTACCCTTATCCTTTAAAGGATAGTTTCTTCTTGGGATAGTAAAACAATCAGAATTGTTCCGGAATACCGGGTTGCTATTATAAAACAGGCATGGTAAAAAGCAAACACATCAGCTTAAAAAGGATTCTGCTGCCCAATTTGAGTATTAAAAAGGGAATAATAATTACAGTTAATTGAAAAATGGAAGCCTCTATGAGGCCACAACTTCTTAACAGCACTCAAAATCCAATATAAAGGTATTATATCGTATAACAAAAACAAATAAGGTGTACTTGTTTTTAATGATTTTAAATAAGTAGCTGTGGTGGTTTGAAGCTGTATATACCCCAGAAAAACATGGTCTTAAATCTAATCCATTCCTGTGGGTGTGAACCCATTTTAAGTAGGATGAAGTTATTTCAGGTAAGGTGTGGCTTGTGATGAGGGTATTTCAGGTAAGGTGTAGCTCAGCCCAATCAGTCTGGGTCTTAAACCTATTAGTGGATTCCTTTATAAGCAGAATGAACTCAGACATAAGGAGAGAAAGCCACAGTAAGCAAGAAGCTGAACATCAATGAAACACGGAAGAGAACGGAGAGACCAGGAGAGATCACCATGTGCATTGCCATGTGACAAACTAAGGACCGGGGATTGCCAGCACCCAGCCTGAGAACACTGCAGTTTTTGAGGAGAAAGCACTGCCTTGATAACACTTGATTTGGATGGTCTCGTATCTTCAAAACTGTGGGCAAATAAATGTCATTGTTTAATCCAACCCATTTCATGGTATTTGCTTGAGCAGCCTAGGAAACTAAAGTGGAAGCAGTATGTTATTACACATTTCAGTGTTTTCTTCTTTTAAGTACATTTCAGTTTAAAAATTATAAATATAGAGAGACATTTTTAACAGTCTGTGTCACTCCCCACACATACACAGCAAAAAACTATGAGTGTGGAAAAGAGCCCCCAAAGAGATGTAGATTTTATCAGTAAAGGTGATCTGTGCCAACAGGCGCTCACTATAACCAAGCCGAAGGAGATTCCGCTGTTCGTTAGCATCAATGGTCACACACAATAGTTAATTAAAAAGAGGTCCAACACTGTCACTCAGGCTGATAAATTAGCTGTGTTCCGCAGAGTAAGGGGGACTCAACCTTCTGAATTCTTTATCTCCTGAAAGAGTAAGCCTAAACTGACCCTATTAATTATGATGAGACCCTGATAGGACATGCATAAATTCCCAATAATTTTAACCTACCAGGGCAATCTATCATGATGTTAGGACAAGAGTTAGACAGAGCCAACTGGGCAAAACATATAGAATACATAATTTCTTGGAAAGACACCAGGCTCAAAAACATGAAGATCCATATGAAAAGCAGGGAATGGCAGGACCAGGTGACGTTAACAAAACTGGATTATAAAGGGGGACCCAGCCCAAGGAGGAGCGGCCTGGGTTTGGATCACCTTGGCTCTCATAGCCAGACTGCTTATCCTCAACCATTGGATTTCTACTCAGATGCTAAAACTTCTGATTCAAAATAATAATCTTTCCTTTTGAGTCTGGTAAAAATGATTATAGCATTAGGGAGGTGTAACATAATATCTAGTGAAACTATTATAACTTAGAAAAAAATAAAGTGAAGAACAGAGATCATGAGAAAACACAATTTAAATCCATAATATTCCCACTTCAGGTTGGACTTTTAATCAGAGTATAATAATCAGTTAAAAAATCATGACAATTTTGTGGCTATCATGTTCTACTTCTTAGCTACTTAAAACATTAACTACCAAACTTGTAATTGTAATAAATCCTTAAAGAGTTTATTAAATAAGTTTAGAATCAATATTTAAATATTTGGGGAAACAACTTGTTAAATTCATAAATATTGATTTTCCAATTGTGAAGATAGTATACAAATATTTAGAGGCATATTTAGAGAAATATTTATTGTTAATAAGATTTAAATAAAAATTAGGCTTTACACCAAATACAAAAATATGGTGAATCTTTCTCTCCATGTCCAGTATTCTCTTGGGCATTAGCAAATATACTAACAATTATTGCTTTCTCCTCTTGAGATGCCATTAAATCAGTTAAAAAAAAAAAACATTTTAAGATATAACCCATATAGTAGAGAAAGAGGAGGGACAGTCAAAAAAAAAAAGGATATTTTGACAAATTTTCTGAACAAAACCAAGACATGAAATGGTGCTGGGTACTGAGTAGAGGAAGATGCAGCTCAAAAAAATGTTCAGAGAGGGTTAAAGGGGAGCTTAATACAGGAAAGAATGGGGTTAAAAAAAAACAAACTGCAGGGGGATTTGACAGCTAGCTCCACACCCTCCCACAGCAAAGAATTTACGCACCTACCTATTGCCCCAAAATCTCAAAAAAACACTCACAGAAATTGAAGAAAACATGAGACCTAGGCTGAGCTGAAAGAATTTACAGGTTTTAAAAGAGAAAGCAAGAAAAGGGACACGACATAATTCAGAGAAATAAAACACCGAGTGGAATTTTAAGCATAAAGGGTCAGAGCTCTCTCCAACAAGGAGCATTTCCACTGCCTCTGAAATTTTCCCCAAATAGGCTATTGATGAACTCACTTTAATCCTATTCATCAAGTTTCTCTCCCTCTTTTTTACCATTATCTTCAAGAAGTATCAGTGAACTTTAAAAAATTTAGAGCTGGTTTAGACTTAATCGGTCGAACCTTCCTGAGGCTGAGAAGAGAGAGTGATGTGTACAAGCATCACTCAATTGGACGGAGCTGGGTTTCCTGCCTCCCAGTTCAGTGCTCATGTAAGCAGGGTAGGTGAGGTTCACATGGAATTCAGAAGCACAGTTAAATCTTGCAAAACAACACAACAAAAAATCCTTATCTATATAAAATTCCACACATAAATGAAATATTAATGAAAGATCTGATGTTACAGTCACAGGCCCTCTCTCAAACATCCGCCAAATCTATCAGGTCAAAATAAATTATTTTTCTTGATTTGAACTATAAAATTATAAAAACCCTGAACATGTTGTTCACAACCATGAAGTCACTGTTGTTTGAACAGATGAGATTCAGTCTTTCGTACACTTGAGAAGATGTGAACACAATTTGTCATCTTTTAAGTACACAGAAAAGAAGGCTGGAGGTGCTGTCTCATTTTATTTTTTGACTTGCAGTTAATTAAAGGCATGAAGAACAATGAATCCCAATCACAACCCACAAGATCGACCTGATATGTCAGAAGGAACCTGGATTATTGAGACTCACCTAATATTAAATGCAGCTCTTCCATGGACCTCAGAGAACTCCATTTTCTTCTCTGGGCCTTGGTTTTCACATCTGAAAAACATGGTGATTAGATGATCCTGATAATCCTAAGTTTCTTTCCTAGTTCTTCTCAATTCTAATAAACGAATTCTATATCACTGATCATTTTTTAATCCCTTTTTTCTGTAAACGTGACCACCAGTTTTTACAAAAATGCACTTGCATTCAAAATCCAGAACAGCTAGAACCGAGATCTGTTGGCCAACAAAACTCAAACTACTGAACAACTGGCCTTCCCCATGGAATGAGGAACTGGGATGGGCTAGTCAGAAAGAGAGAAAATATCACAACCCCAGTCAATATGAAGGTTAGCTCCTAAAAGAGACATTTAGGAAAATATTGCAGGGAACCAACCCCCAAATAATATTTCTTGACATTATACAGTTAAGTTTATGAGGGAGAACAGTGCTACCAATTTAGAATAGGACCTGGGCTGGGAATCAACTTGATTCAGCAGATTTTATGAAGTCTTGAGATTCTGCAAAGCCCTGTGCTCAAAGCTATGGAAATCACCAAGAGTATACAACATGGGCCCCATCACTGGGTTTATCAGGGCAGTAGAGTTTAATCAATAAGATCATGGACTTTCCTTCCTAACTCTGCTCCCTGCTAGTTTTGTGAGTACAGCCAAGTTACTTAATCTTTCTAAACCTCCAATTGTTCATCTGTAAAATGGGGATGATGATGATAATAGAAGATAATACACCTACAGCCCTTAGCACAGTAAATTCTCAATAAATATGAGTTCTTATAAATAGTGGGTGAAGCAAACAACCCATATTTCAAAGAGTGGGCATACAGGTAACTATAACTAAAGGCAAGATGGAGTGCCATATTAAAGGTACAAGCAAACTGTCAGGGGAGCTCAGGGAAGGGAAAATAAATCCAACAATTTATAGTAAGAATGCATAAAACAAGAGGTGGAGAAAGTAGGGAGGGATAAATTTCTGGCTCGTTTTGTTTCTTGGGACCCAAGACCAGAAAACTTCGAGTTATTCCTATATTTGTAAAATAACTCTTCTCTAGCATCAGAAAAGTTTTAAAATTCAAAGTTAGCAAAGGAGTCTGGGTCACACCATGACCATAGCACATCAAGGTGGATCAGTAGACTAACTATGGCAAATAATTAATAAAATATGTTAGGTTGAAGGCAGAAAATAAGTTGGTCCCTGGAAAACCAAGAATTGGGATGTGAAATATCCTCCACTCCCATACACTAGCATGTGTGTTTGCATCTATACAAAACTTAATTTAACCAGACTTAAATAAGAAACATCCTTATTCAATTTTCCAACTAATGTATAACTACTAACATTTGCTATCATCTTATGAAATAGGTATTATTAACATTCCCATTTTTAAGATGTGGAAAGCAAAACTCAGAGGGCAGATAATATACCAGGTCAAATAATTAGCATATGGCAAGAAGATCTTATCTAATTGTTCATTGCTGAATGAGCTGGTATTCCACTGAGCATGGCTTGGCTTGTCCACTTTATCTCACTTCCTTTCTTATTAATAATAGGTAGTCATATGTTCTCAGAAATTGCTTCCAAGCCTCATTTGCGGTTCTACAGATCTTGGGTTTTAGTCAAACATTAGCGTTTATTATTGATTTAAAAACTGTCTAACACGTACTGAGCAGTTACACATAACAGGCACTATGTTAATGCCTCCAATCCTCAAAGCAACCCCTTGAATTAGATTACTATCATTATTTCCATTTTTGAGATGAGAAAGTGAGGCATAGAAGAATTAAGGGAAATGGTTAAGCCAGGATTCAAACCCAGGCAAGCTGGCTCCAGAGTCCACACTGTATCATCTCACCACATTTTGTATTTCCTCTGCAATTTCATCAAGGGCATCAATCAACCTGACTTTTAGCCCTTGACTGGAAAAATAACAAATTCTTGGAATAAATCTTGATGGTGACTCCTTGAGCAGTAACTTCTTGTGGGGAGCTTTGCTGACCCCAACCATAAAGCTAGATTCCAATAGAAGGAAGGAAGTGTAGCCAGTGGTGAGTGATGAATGGGTAGGATATTGAATGTGAAAGGAGCAGGGAGAGTGACAGCAGCTGCCTTGTTAATCTCTTACCTGCCTCCTCTCCTTGTAAAGTACTCACCCTACTAAATTTTAATGAAAAGGCTGATTTGGGCCATGATTTAGTAGGTTTCTTAAGCATATGTCTTTCAGAGGAATGCCTGCAAGATATCGCTTCTCCTGACCTTAGTAGTTCAAAATCAGAGTCAGACTCATCCAGGCAGCACTGCAGGCAGTTGCCTACGAGATGGGATTTCAGTGGGTGGGAAAGGCTCTTCCCTGGGAAAAAAAGTGGGAGAGGGCCAGGAAGAGTCAACCTCTAAGAAGCTTTGAAACTCCCCTAAGAGGGTGGAAATAACTTATTCCATAATGACAGATGAAGATTACATTCAAAACCAGAGAAAGGAGGAATAACAATTTTAATTCACATTAAAGAGGAAAGAGCTAATATCAAAGCATTTAGTAAGAGTCCATGAGAATAGAAGAGAATAAACAGGGACGAATGAGATCCAAACAAGAGAGGAAGGGGCACTTGGGGGCAAGAGTAAGGCCTTAAGCACCCTCCCTCACCTCACCCTCACAAGGAGCCCTTCTCACCCCTCACTGCCCACTCCCCATCCCGACAACATGAATTCCTCCTGCTCAAGCCCCAAGGCCCTACTTGGATGTCTCTCTCTTTGTGTATCTTCCATCATTTGTCCACATGGCTCCTCCATTCCTGTCCCCATACCACCTTACATACTATTTTACCATCATTATTCACATTAAATAGAAAGGGAGACAGAGACTGGAGGAGAGGAGGAAAGAGCGATGAGAAAGTCATCACATGCCTTACTTCATGTGAGTACTATTGCGAGGTAGCTACCATTATTCCCAAATTATGGATGAAGAGAAGGCTTAGAGATGGTAAGTAACCTGCCCAGGTCACACGGAAAACATGGAGCAGAGTCAAGACTATGCCCTGTTTGCCTTCTAATCCACTGTCCAGCTATTAAATCCTCTTCCTTATCACAGTGTATTACCTACTGCTTTCATGTCTGTTTTCCCTGCAAAGCCATGAATTAACTTCTTAAAGCAGGAATCTTGACTAGTTTACTACTTTATTTCCCACTGTGCCCAGCTCAGTAATGTGGCAGACTAAAGTTTTGCTGAAGGGAAGAGAGAAAGGAAGAAAAGTGGAAGGAAGAGAACAGTGAGTTCATGCACAAGGAATTTAAGATGGAGGATGATATCTTAGAGCTGTAATCCTGTGCGTTTAAAC
Source organism: Tamandua tetradactyla (assembly GCF_023851605.1). Taxonomy (NCBI): domain Eukaryota; kingdom Metazoa; phylum Chordata; class Mammalia; order Pilosa; family Myrmecophagidae; genus Tamandua; species Tamandua tetradactyla. Next base: position 36,430,658 of record NC_135346.1, on the reverse strand, counting down.
AAAGTTGACACTGAGCCCAAGCCATAGGTAGATTCTGGAGCTCTGTCACCAGGACTGCAGAGACAACAGAAGCTGACTCAGACTCTAAACTGCAAACACAGTACAGGGATCACATCAACCTTCAACAGTGTCTGCTACAGATCATCCCTCCCAACTGCTATGAACACAACTTTTTAAAGTACTTGGGGCAATCTTGCTCTGTGAGGAATGCTGTTTTTTTAACAGTCAAGAGCAGACCCAGTCAGTACGCTCAAGGCAATAATTTCCAACTGCTTTGCAATTCTGACAGCCTATCAGTTCTTGGCCTCTGGATAGCAGATCCTCCCCTGACCCTCACCCCCCACCTTTGAAACAGTACTGGACAGTTAGAGGCCTTACCTTTATTGTTTTTTCTGATGACCAACATAAGTCAGCTTATTACAAGATTTCAAATGGAGTGATAGAAAAGTTTTGGTAGTGGATGATGGTGATGGCAGCACACAGTGTGAATGTAATTGCCACTACTCAGTTGCATATCTGAATGTGGTTAAAAGGGTAAATTTTAGTTGTATATATTTTACTAGAATAAAATTTTTTCAAGTACAGGCCTGTACAACATGGTGAACCCTAATGTAAACAATGGACATTGGCTAATAGGACAATTATAATAATATTCTTTCATCAATTATAACAGATGACTACATTAATACAAGATATTAATAATTTTTTTTTAGGAACTCTGATTTTTGGCTTGATTTTTCTGTAAACCTACAATTTCTCCAATTAAAAAAAAATCTTAAAACTCAAATGATGTTGAAATATCTAACTTATAAAACGAAATTCCTCTTCCTGTCTCTCCCAGCTTTTATTTCACCTTCCCTTGGAGAGGACCAGAAAGAATCATTGGCAGGCACATTAACGTTATGTATATTCTCTTACATAGAGAGAATCCTGTGCTGGTTGAAGGCTGTTGTGTGCCCCAGAAAAGCCATGTTCTTTATGCTATTCCAATCTTGTGGGGGCAGACCTATTGTTGGGTGGGATCTTTTTTATTAAGTTGTTTCTGCAGATATGTGACCCACCCAGTTGGGGGTGGGACCTCTTGATTAGATGGTTTCCATGGAGCTGTGTCTTCACCCATTCAAGGAGATCTTAAACTGCTTATTGGAGTCTTTTAAGAGGGAATCATTTTGGATAAAGCTCAGAGCCAACACAGAGTCATTTGGAGATGCAGAAAGTTCTTTGGGGAAGTTCTTTGAAACCAGAAGCCAAGAGACCAACAAATGCCAGCCGTGTGCCTTACCAATTGACAGAAGTATTCAGGACACCCTATCAGCCTTTCTTGAGTCAAGGTATCTTTCTCTGGATGTGTTATGTTGGACATTTTTATGGCCTTAGAACTATAAACTTGTAACTGAATAAACCCCCTTTAGAAAAGCCAACCCATTTCTCAGATATTGCATTATGGCAGCATTAGTAAACAAAAACAAATACTATGCTACATGCAATCCTACAACCAGCTTTTCTCACTTATCAATCTCGGACATCTCTCATGCCAGTTCAAGATCTTTCTCATTTGTTAATGTCTGCATCATATTCCACTGTGGGGATGAACCATCATTTATTTAGCCAGTCTCCTACTGATGGATTTTAGAGCTGGGTCCATTATTTTCCCTATTAAATTCAATGCTACAATTAACATCTCTCTAGATGTAGATATGGATATAGAGAAGATCACTATATCTTTGCATCCTTATGCAAATATTTCTGTAGTTTAGATTTCTGAAGTGGGTTGCTGGGTCATTAAGTTTGAAAATACTTAATTTGAATAGGTATGCCAAATTGTCCTTGAAAAAGTTGTGCTACTATACACTCCAACCAACAATATATGAGTATCCCTTTTCTCACACCTTCCCAGGACTGTGTAAAAAAAAAAAAATGGCTTGCAATTTTTGGTTAAACTTTGCATTGCAATTATTTCTGGTACATTTTAAGACTGTCTATAAACTAGATAGGGAGAATGATGAAAAGAACACTGAGCTGGCATTTTCTAGTCCCTGCAGTCATCAAACATTACAGCCCCAATGTTCCATGTACCCATTTTGGCAGTGCTATGTGGGGCTAGTGGATGGAGTAAGTTAGAGTAGAGAATATATTCTACCCTCTCTAGACCATGCAAGTTATCTTCGGTGTTCATAACCCTAGGGTTATGATCTCAAAGCAGTGATTTCCAAGATGGTTTTGAAATATTTCCCATCCTCTCCATAAAGATCTGGGATCTTAGAGATGTTCTAATTTTATAACAAGAAAATCCAAGGCTCTAGGAAAGAAGCTGTATGACTGGATCACATTCCCAATCCAGTGTTCTTTTCAATTTGTTTAGGAAAGTATAAAATATTCCTTATTCCAACTTTCCCGAGCCTCCAACTCACACATAAGAAACCTAGGGCTCCAACTTTAGACCCCTACAGGGGCCTGAAAGTGAGGTCAAGAATAGGCCTGGTCAGAAGAGAGTCTAGTGGTGTTTATATCACTGTTACCCCAAATCCCTACTGTTAAGTTGCATTGTAGACTTTAGCATTTGGCTATCATATTTTTATGCCTACCAGCCAAAGAGAAACTAAGTCACTAGAGAGCAATAACATGGTAGGAATCACATGCCATGTTGGGCTGCAGATAAAATCTAGACTTCAGATTTTAGCTTGTTTGGCATTAGCACAAATCTGCTTCTTCCACCAAAACCTGAAGCCATTTTTGTTTCACCTTTTCTCTCCAAAACCTCTATCACTTTCCCAAACTCGTGTTTTACTCTGATACCACTGAGGATGAGGGAAAGGTTCATTCTTATAGGTAACAAATGAATCCCTACCTTCAGAACAGGGATAATTAGTGCACATTATCACTTGGGCTGATGAGATCAGAGTCGTGCAGTCCTCTCCCAACATGCCTAATCAGGAATTTAAATGGAAAGTTTAATTCTCTGTGATTAAGGAGATTTTCACAGAAACACTGCACTCAATTCTTTTGTATTTTCATTCACCAACTGAGTATCAAATGTTTTATGACACTGGAAATATGCTTAATATAAAAGGAACAGATGCCCAAATCTCCTTGTGCTCATTTAGACAGACAACCTGGGTTTTCTTTATCTGGGGTGTTATCAGCCAAGATTACTCAAAGACACAGAGATACACAGTGATTCTAACTGGATTTGGCTGAAATAGTTTCTTCACAAGCTATATAAACAGAGCTTTATCAAAAATCCCACTTCCATGGGGACAAAGATGGGGTCAGACACAGAAGATAGTGGGGAGCTTAAGGGATATGTTTAAATTTTACTATCATAAAGGCTGCCTATTTTATTTGGATAATCGTTCTGGTAAGAGCAAAGAATTGTTTAAAAGCACAATCTAACAAGATTTTAATAAACTCCAACTCTGCTTGACCCTCTTCTAGACACTGTTGCATGTAGACAGTACAATTTGGTACAGAGATCATTTTTTGCACGCAAATATGGATTCAAATTTTTCTCAGCCACTACCTACAAAAAGACCCTATGCAAGTCATTTAAAGACTAAGCCTCCATTTCTTCATTTCCTACACACTAGATTACATTAAAATTAAGACCTTCTCTTCATCAGTGAACGCCATAAAGAGAATGAAAAGATAAGTCACAAATGTAGAGAAGTTATTTGCAACAAATATAACTACAAAAAAAAATCTAGTATGCAGAACATGCAAAGATCTCCTGAAAAAAGATAGACATTTTACAAAGAGAACATCCAAATGGCCATTAAGTATATATAAAACTGTTCAACCTCATTAGGAATTGGAGAAATGCAAACCTAATTTTATATATAATCCAGCAATACGAAGCGATAGAAAGAATGTGAGACAACAGAATAGCTGAAATTGGGAGTAGATTCTGTTATAGTCAGTTTGAAAAACTATTTGGCATTAATCATGTAGTAAATTTGAAGATAGCATACCCATGACCCAACAATTCCATATCAAGTAATTTTCTCTAAGAAACTCTTACAAATGTTCTCCAGGATTCAATATACATTTATGGCAGAGGATATGTTTTAGTAGGAAAAAATCTGGAAATATCTAAATGGCCATCAACTTCAGAGATGGGAGATAATTGGTAGGATATTCATTTAGTGGACTTCTATGTAGAAGTAAAAAGGAATTAATTAAAGCCACATGATACAACAGGTATGATCCTGAGGAACACGATGTTAAACACATAAAGCAAGTTGTAAAATATTTAATATAGTATAATTCCATTTATATAAATTATTCAAGATTAGATTATCTATTAAACCCAAGTCTGAGGTCAGAGCCCATCACTCTTAATCACAGCTATGACCTTCAATGGGGAATGAGAAAAAGTGGGAGTAGAAAAAAGGGAAATAATAGTAACCATTAGGAGGATTCAACCAGAAGTCATCTGGATTTCATGAAGAGACATTAGAGAGATACCTATGGGGTGAAGTTAAGTGGGTGAAGAGGCCGAGGAAGGAGACTACAATGGTCCACATCTCTAGAAATCCTACTTGGTGAGTTAGCTTCAAAGTCTATTGATGATTCCTCTATAAGAAGGCATCTTAATGCTTAAAGCCCCTTAACGGTAAGTTTGGCTAACCTAATGAGAAAAATGTGCCTCTCATGGATCTAGAAAGTGTTCGCTTGTGCCCACTCCTTAACTTACATGCTGGCATTGGATTATAGTCGGGATTCTCACTCACAGCTGGGAAAGAAATTCCTCCTCCCCTTCTCTGAGGAGAAGAAATGATGATGAAACAAGCAGACATGAAACACCTGCTATGATCTAGATGTAACACACAGGATCACTATCTAATCTTCATGACAGTCTTCTGTAGCAATTAGGATTTTCCTCATTTGCAAAAGAGGAAATCGAAGCTCAGAGATGTTATATAACTTGCTTATGGCCACACAGCTATAAAGTGATTCAAACCTAAATCGTCCAACTCCAAAGCCCACCATCATCTTCCCAGCATCCTAACAGCTGCAGTACATGTTGAACAAGGGTTAAAAATAGATGGGTGATAGAGTAGTTCTGGAAAAGAAAATAAAAGGGTGTAAAGTGGCAGAAGTCACATCAACTACTGGAGAACAAAAAAAACTCCTGACTACTGGCTAACCAGTGCCCCCCAGAACACATCAATTAGAAGGGAAAAAACCATACTCAGGAGCTTTTATTATGGAAAAGGAATTGTGCAAGGAAATGAGTGAAAACCCAGAGGTAGAAAGAAAAAATATGTAATGGAAATTATGGGTCTCAGAAAACTGTCATCCCAATGCTTGTTGAGACAAGAAGTCATTAATTTCTCTATTAGATCAGGGTCACGCTACTATCCACTGCTAGGCTTTCTGTCCCAAATCCCTCAAAGTAAATCCAAGTACTTTCGCCCACTCCAACCCCCTCATCCTGGAGGTTAGTAAATTAGCTATCAGAAGCTCTTTCTGTCTCCCTGCTCACCCGATTAATGATAATCTACTGGGGATGAAAACAGTGTTCAGGCCACTGCCAGGGGAATGTTAAGGGAATTGCAATTAATTCCTCAGATGCCAACTCTCCTTTGATGGGTCTCTCTGCAGAAAGCCCCTGCATTTATCTCATCCAAACAAAGCATTACTACTGACATCCAAAGTCTTCAGAAAAGGCAGCCTTTGATTCTGACTGGGTATAAGCCATCATGTCAAAAAGGCATCTGGTTTGGGTGGTGCAATGGTGGCCCAGTGGCAGAATTCTCATCTGCCATGCCAGAGACCTGACTTCAATTCCCGGAGTCTGCCCATGCAAAAAAACAATAATAAAAATAAAAATGAAATAAAAAAAAGACATCTGACTAGAGTAAGGAGTAGGTAGGTGGGATCTTTTGCCTAAATTGTACTCTAATACCAAAGCCTACGCAACACTTCACTCATTTTCAGGACCAACTAGTCTCTCCAAAGCCTTTCTTAACAAATGCTGCCTTCGCAGTCATAGGGTGCCTAGTCTGTGCCAGGCACTGCAGAGAATTGTATAGAAATTAGGAGCACAGCCTCTGGGGTTAGACTGTACTTATTCAAAAGCTGGCTCTGCCTTTGAAAAGCTTTGTGATCTTGAGCAAGTTGCTACCTTCTTCAGGGTCTCATTTTCTTTATCTATAATATGGTTACAATAATGATACCTGTCTACATAGAAGGACTAGGGAATTTGATCCAATTAAAGCCCTTAAGGCAATAGCTGGTGCAAGAAAGTACAATAAATATTAACCATTTTTATTATTATCATTCTGATCTCATTTAGCCAGATAATATGAGTATTATTGACCCCATTTTACACTGTAGAAACCAAGGCCCTGCTATACACAGAGAAGTAAAGCCATTTACCCCAGGATACACAGCTCATCATTGGTACAGCTGGGTTCCAAATCTACTTTAGGATGTTATCAAACATAGGATGCCTCTTTCTTGGGATTGTGTCTCTGGTGTTTCTCTCAAACTTACTTGCAAATCATCTTTCTGAAACAGAGGAAAGGAGCCTTCATTTCAGAACCATCTCTGATCTTCTCCAGAGGGAAGCCTCTTTCCAAGACATCCAACATCCAGTAGGATAGGAGGAGCAAGCCTGAGGTGCAGCAGTCGCGGTCTGGCAATGAGCAGCTCGCCCTCACCAGCCACCAGCACCACATCCCCAGCATCAGCTCAGATAACCACATGGGGAGACTCTGGAACAGTCGGGAAAACTTTAAGAAGACTCTCAGGAAGACCTGGGCTTCAATTCCAGGAAAATACGGTGAAATTTGAGACCATCCAGAGATTATAAAAATCTGATTTGGAGAATGCAGGATCTTTGAGGAAAGAATTTAAAAAGCTGAAGGGTAGCTGGCACCCTTTAGATTTTTTCTACATGAGTATTTTGCTATTTTGTGGTTTCCCCTTAGGACACTTTGAAATAACAGGAAGGTAATAGTCACCACAATGTACACTTACTGGTTGTCTTATTATGAGAAGTGGGTATGGCAGCACTGATTCTACAGGTTTGTGAGTAAATCATTATCTATTTAATATCAGCCTCAAAGGCCAGGAATGGCCCCCCAAAGTTCCTAGTTTTCTTTCATAATATTTATGTTTAGAGAACATATGTTCCAAACATCCCTATAGCCTTCAACGTTTATAAACTGCCGTCTCACACATGGAAGAGGCCAGGCTCTTTCACATCTTTCCAGTGGCCTTTCTTAATTAAGACAGGCAGTGGCATCACATCACAAAGCTTATATGGGAGGACGCTAAATGAATAGCACAAGGAAAGAATTCTGTCCTCTGCACATAAACTCTCCAGTTCATCTTTTAAGCTCACTTTCAGTTCCATCTTTTCCAGAAAGCCTTTCCTAATAACTGCAGGCATAACTCCATAAAACCCCTTAGAAGCAGTCCCAGTTGTTCGCCTTATTCTCCAGTGCCTTTATGTACTGATGTTGATAATTCACTACTTTGTTCTATCATCAGTGAACACTCACAAATACATTTATCATGTTCTAGAGTTCATGTTTGACTTTTGTGTGTATCTCTCCTGTTTATATAGATAATAACCTCACTGGGGTCAAGGGATCATGTCTTCTTGTTTTATTTGTACCCCCTAATGCTTACTAAATCTCAAGATGCAAAAATGCAAATAGCAAACACTTGGTGATAGGTCACTTGAACGTGAGGCCATTTATGTTTGTGACTTTCCAAACTTTTTGTAGTTTAATTGGATTTTTAAAAAACTTTTCTCTTACAATCACCAGCAAGCATTAACAAAAAGGTTCCATCACCTTAAGCAGAAACTCTGTACCTATTAAGCATTAATTCTCCATTACCACACCAGGCTCTTGGTAACTTCCATTCTACTTGCTGATTCTATGGGTTTGTTTATTCTAATCATTTCAACTCAGTGAGATCATACAACATTTGTCCTTTTCTGCCTGTCTTATTTCACTCAACATGATGGCTTCCAGGTTCATTTATGCTGTCGCATGTATCAGAACTCCATTCTTTTTTATGATTGAATAATATTCCATTTTACATATATACCACATTTTGTTTATCCATTTAGTGGTTGAAGGACACCAGGGCTGCTTTCACCTTTTAGCAATTGGGAATAATGTGGCAATGAATATGGATGTGCAAATATCTGTTAGTCCCAACTTTAAATTATCACGAGTATATACTTAGAAGTGGGATTGCCAGGTCAGTTGGTAATTCTATACCCAAGTTTCTGAGAACCACCAAACTGTCTTCCACAGTGACTGCACCACTTTATCTTCCTGCAAGCAATCAATGAGTGTCCCTATTTCTCCACATTCTTTCCAATACTTGTAATTTTCTGTTTTTTTGAAGAGTAGCCATTTTAGTGGTTGTGAAATGATATCTCATTATGGTTTTGACTTCCATTTCTCTAATAGCTGATGGTGTTGTACATTTTTTCATGTGCCTTTTGGCCATTTGTATACCATTTGGAGAAATAATTTATTTGAATAAATATCTATTGAAGTATTTTGAACATTTTCCATTGGATTGTTCATCTTTATGTTAAGTTGAAGGATTTCATTATATAATCTGTATATTAAACCTTTATCAGATGTGGTTTCAAATATCTTCTCCCTTTGTTTAGGTTGTCATTTTACTTTCATGATATAGGCCTGTGAGGCACAAAACTTTATAATTTTAATGCAGCTCCATTTATCTATTTTTTTTTCTTTCATTGCTTATGCTTTGGGTGTAAATTCTAAAAACACTATTGCTTACCTCATGATCCTGAAAGTGAACCTCTTTCCCTACATTTTCTCCTAGGAGTTTTATAATTCTGACTCTTATATTTAGGTCTTTTATTTTATATTTTAAAATCTACTCAATATAGGGATGAGTACTCAATATAGGGATGAGGTACAGGTGTTTCTTCATAGTTTTTGCAAAAGGAGATCTGGTTCTCCCAGCACCATTGTTAGAGAAACTGTTCTCTCCAAATTGACTAGCCTTTGTCCCAATGTCGAAAATCATTTGTCCATAAATGTGAGGAATTATTTCTGAGCCTTCAATTAGATTCCATTGGGCTATATGTATTTACTTGTGCCAGCACCATGCTATCTTTATTATTGTTGCCTTGTAATAAGTTCTAAGATCGGGAAGTGTGAGTTCAACTTCATCCTTTTTCAAAATAAATTTGACTATTAAGGACCCCTACCTAACATCCATATAAATTTGATGATTGGCTTTTCATTTCTGCTTAGAAGGTTGTTGGAAATCTGATTGGTATTGTGTTGAATCTATATATCACTTTGGGTAGAATTGACATCTTAACGGTATTTATCTTCTAATCCATGAGTGCAGAATGTCATTCCATTTATTTAGGTCTTCTTTGATTTCTTTTAGCAATGTTTTCTAGTTTTCTGGCATAAGTCCTTTACATTCTAGGTTAGATTTAGTCTTGGATATTTGATTCCTTTAGTTGCTATTATAAATGGAATTTCTCTCAATTTCCTCTACTGATTTTTCATTGCTTATACATAGAAGCACTACTGATTATTGGTATTGAACTTGTATCCCACCACTTTGCTGAATTCATTGATTAGCTCTAGGAGCTTTCTTTTGGGTTTTTTCAGGATTTTCTGTATGTAACACAGTGTCATCTGCAAATAGGGGAAGTTTTTCTTCTTCCTTTCCAATTTGGATGCCTTTTATTTATTTCTCTTGCCTAATTAATCTGCAAGACTTTCTAGTACAACGTTGAGTAACAGTGGTGACAGTGGGCATCCTTGTCTGGTTCCTCATCTTAGAGGGAAAGCTTTCAGTCTGTCATGATTAAATAGGGTGAAAAAATTCTTAGACTCTCACAATCTACATTGACTCAAGAAGAAATAGAAGATTTCAACAAACAAAGTTAAAATAGTTAACAAAGAGATTGAATCAGTAATCAAAAACCTCCCAACAGCAAAAAGCTCAAGAACAGATGGTTTCCCTGGTGAATTTTACCAAACATTCCAGGAAGAATTAACACCAATCCTGCTCAAACTCTTCCAAAATTGAAGAAGAGGAACACTCCCTAGTGCACTCTGTAAGTAAGACCAGCATCACCTTGATACCAAAGCCAGATAAACATCCACAAGAACAGAAAATTACAGACCTATGTTTCTTATGAAAGTAAATGCAAAAAAAAAAAAAAAAATCCTGAACAGAATTTTAGCAAACAAAATCCAACAGGAAATTAAAATAATTATATACCATGATCATGTGGGATTTATGCAAGTGTGCTCAACATAAGAAAATCATTTAATGTAATATACCACATTAACAGAATGAAGGAAAAGAACCACATGATCATCTCAATTGATATAGAAAAGGCATGTGATAACCCAGCATCCTCTCTTGATAAAACACTTAGATAACTGGTAGTAGAAGGAAGCTTCCTCAACATGATCAAAGGGACACATGAAAAGCACACAGCTCACATCATATTTACTCAATTTTTTTTGCATGGGCAGGGCTGGCCCTCACATCATATTTAATGGTGAAAGTCTATACGTCTTCCCCCTAAGTTCAGGAACCAGACAAGGATGCCTACAGTTGCCACTGTCCTAACTGTCATCCAACATTGTACTGAAAGGTCTTGCCAGTGCTATTAGTCAAGAAAAAGAAATAAAAGATATCAAAATTAGAAAGGAAGAAGTAAAAGCTTTCCCTATTTGCAGAAGACATGATCCTGTATACAGAAAATATTGAAAATTTCAAAACAAAGCTCCTAAAGCTGTTAAATTAATTCCACAAAATGGCAGAGTACAAGATCTACACTCCAAAATCAGTAGTTTCTATATGGTTGAAATGAAAAATCAGAATTAAATTTTTTTTAATTATGCTTTAATGATTTAAATGAATTAAATATCTAGAAATAAATCAATCCATGGATACAAAGGACATGCACACAGAAAACTATAAAACACTGCTAAAATAAATCAAAGACCTAACTAAATGAAGGACATTGTGTTCATGGATTGAAAGACTAAATATTATTACGATATCTATTCTGCCCAATGTAATACACAGATTCAATGCAATCCCAACCAAAATTCCAATAATGTATTTTTCCTAAATGGATGAGCCTATCATCAAAATTTTAAGGAAGGGTAAGCAGCCTGAAAATAAGCAGTGCCATATTGAAAAAGAAGAAATTAAGTTAGAAGACTCATACCTCCTGATCTTAAAGTGTATTACAAAGCAACAATAATCAAAACATCATGGTTTTGGCACAAGAACCAATATATAGGCCAATAAATTCAACTAAAGACTCAGAAACCAATCCTCACATTCATGGACAAATGATGTTTGGCAATGGGACAAAGACCACTCAATTTGGAAAGAATACTCTCTTTAACAGTGGTGCTGGGAGAACTGAAACTCCATTCACAAAACTATGAAGGAGGACCTCTACCTCATACCGTATAAAAAAATCTGCACAAGACTTCCAGAGAAGATGGCGGCTTAGTAAGACGTGCGGGTCTTAGTTCCTCCTCCAGAACAGCTACCAGGGAGGTAGAGGCGATACAGGGCAGCTCCCGGAGCCATGACAGAGACCAAGAGGACAGCGTACCCCATTCTGGAGCGGCTGGCTGGCTGGGAGAAACCGCTCCGGTGAGATCGCCGAGGGGCGCGGGCTTCCCCGGGCCGGGGTGGCAGGCGGCCGGAGTCCCTCCGTCCCTCCTTCCCGGGCCAGCTGGGAGAATTGGACAGGCGGTCTCCTCAAGCCGCAGTGGCTGGTGCCCCCCAGACCAGCTGGGAGAATTGGATAGGAGATCCCCAAGCTGTGGAGAACGGGAACCAGGGTCCCTTCCAAACACGTGGCTTCCTGGTCTGGCTGGGAACGGTGGATAGGCACTCCCCCAAGCCACGGCAGCTGGCGCCCCCCCACCATGCTTGGCACCCCGGGCTGGCTGGGAAATTTGGACAGGCGCTCCCCCAAGCCGCAGAGGCCGGCAACCCTCCCCGTGCGCAGATCCCCAGACCGGCTGGGAGATTCGGATTGGCACTCCCCCTAGCCACTTCAGCTGGTGAACCCCCCCCCACAGCGAGAATTTTCCAATGTTAAAGGAGCCACAGCATCTTTTACTGGTGGGTCCCGCAGAGAGATGAGCGCCACGAACGCCAACTACTGGGCAGGATAAGAAAAACAGAGCCCAGAGATTTCACAGAAAAACCTTTCAACCAGCCGGGTCCCACACCCAGGGAAATCTGATCAAATACCCAGACGCCAGCAGAAGATAATGGATCACGCTCAGAACACTGAAGATATGGCTCAGTCAAAGGAACAAACCAATAGTTCAAATGAGATACAGGAGCTGAGACAACTAATGCTGAATATACAAACAGAAATGGAAAACCTCTTCAAAAACCAAATCAATAAATTGAGGGAGGACATGAAGAAGACATGGACTGAACAAAAAGAAGAAATAGAAAAACTGAAAAAACAAATCACAGAACTTATGGGAGTGAAGGACAAAGTAGAAAAGCTGGAAAAAACAATGGATACCTAAAATGGTAGATTTAAAGAGACAGAAGCTAGAATGAGTGAATTGGAGGATGGAACATCTGAATTCCAAAAAGAAACAGAAACTATAGGGAAAAGAATGGAAAAATTTGAACAGGGGATCAGGGAACTGAATGACAATATGAAGTGCACAAATATACGTGTTGTGGGTGTCCCAGAAGGAGAAGAGAAGGGAAAAGGAGGAGAAAAACTAATGGAAGAAATTATCACTGAAAATTTCCCAACTCTTATGAAACACCTAAAATTACAGATCCAAGAAGTGCAGCACACCCCAAAGAGAATAGACCCAAATAGGCATTCTCCAAGACACTTACTAGTTAGAATGTCAGAGGTCAAAGAGAAAGAGAGGATCTTGAAAGCAGCAAGAGAAAAACAATCCATCACATACAAGGGAAACCCAATAGACTATGTGTAGATTTCTCAGCAGAAACCATAGAAGCTAGAAGACAGTGGGATGACATATTTAAATTACTAAAAGAGAAAAACTGCCAACCAAGACTTCTATATCCAGAAAAATTGTCCTTCAAAAATGAGGGAGAAATTAAAACATTTTCAGACAAAAAGTCACTGAGAGAATTTGTGACCAAGAGACCAGCTCTGCAAGAAATACTAAAGGGAGCACTAGAGTCAGATACGAAAAGACAGAAGAGAGAGGTATGGAGAAGAGTGTAGAAAGAAGGAAAATCAGATATGATATATATAATACAAAAGGCAAAATGGTAGAGGAAAATATTATCCAAACAGTAATAACACTAAATGTTAATGGACTGAATTCCCCAATCAAAAGACATAGACTGGCAGAATGGATTAAAAAACAGGATCCTTCTATATGCTGTCTACAGGAAACACATCTTAGACCCAAAGATAAACATAGGTTGACAGTGAAAGGTTGGGAAAAGATATTTCATGCAAATAACAACCAGAAAAGAGCAGGAGTAGCTATACTAATATCCAACAAATTAGACTTCAAATGTAAAAGAGTTAAAAGAGATAAAGAAGGACACTATCTACTAATAAAAGGAATAATTAAACAAGAAGACATAACAATCATAAATATTTATGCACCGAACCAGAATGCCCCAAAATACGTGAGGAATACACTGCAAACACTGAAAAGGGAAATAGACACATATACCATAATAGTTGGAGACTTCAATTCACCACTCTCATCAATGGACAGAACATCTAGACAGAGGATCAATAAAGAAATAGAGAATCTGAATATTACTATAAATGAGCTAGACTTAACAGACATTTATAGGACATTATATCCCACAACAGCAGGATACACCTTTTTCTCAAGTGCTCATGGATCATTCTCAAAGATAGACCATATGCTGGGTCACAAAGCAAGTCTTAACAAATTTAAAAAGATTGAAATCATACACAACACTTTCTCAGATCATAAAGGAATGAAGCTGGAAATCAATAATAGGTGGAGTGCCAGAAAATTCATAAATACGTGGAGGCTCAACAACACAACTTAAACAACGAGTGGGTCAAAGAAGAAATCGCAAGAGAAATTAGTAAATACCTCGAGGCGAATGAAAACGAAAACACAACATATCAAAACATATGGGATGCAGCAAAGGCAGTGCTAAGAGGGAAATTTATTGCCCTAAATGCCTTTATCAGAAAAGAAGAAAAGGCAAAAATGCAGGAATTAACTGTCCACTTGGAAGAACTGGAGAAAGAACAGCAAACTAACCCCAAAGCAAGCAAAAGGAAAGAAATAACAAAGATTAGAGCAGAAATAAATGAAATTGAAAACAATAGAGAAAATCAATAAGACCAGAAGTTGGTTCTATGAGAAAATCATTAAGATTGATGGGCCCTTAGCAAGACTGACAAAAAGAAGAAGAGAGAGGATGCAAATAAATAAGATCAGAAATGGAAGAGGAGACATAACCACTGACCTCACAGAAATAAAGGAGGTAATAACAGGATACTATGAACAACTTTACGCTAATAAATACAACAATTTAGATGAAATGGACGGGTTCCTGGAAAGACATGAACAACCAACTTTGACTCAAGAAGAAATAGATGACCTCAACAAACCAATCACAAGTAAAGAAATTGAATCAGTCATTCAAAAGCTTCCTAAAAAGAAAAGTCCAGGACCAGATGGCTTCACATGTGAATTCTATCAAACATTCCAGAAAGAATTAGTACCAACTCTCCTCAAACTCGTCAAAAAATTTGAAGTGGAGGGAAAGCTACCTAACTCATTCTATGAAGCCAACATCACCCTCATACCAAAACCAGGCAAAGATATTACAAAAAAAGAAAATTACAGACCAATCTCTCTAATGAATATAGATGCAAAAATCCTCAACAAAATTCTAGCAAATCGAATCCAACAACACATTAAAAGAATTATACATCATGACCAAGTAGGATTCATCCCAGGTATGCAACGATGGTTCAACATAAGAAAATCAATTAATGTAATACACCATATCAACAAATCAAAGCAGAAAAATCACATGATCATCTCAATTGATGCAGAGAAGGCATTTGACAAGATTCAACATCCTTTCCTGTTGAAAACACTTCAAAAGATAGGAATACAAGGGAACTTCCTTAAAATGATAGAGGGCATATATGAAAAACCCACAGCTAATATCATCCTCAATGGGGAAAAATTGAAAACTTTCCCCCTAAGATCAGGAACAAGACAAGGATGTCCATTATCACCACTATTATTCAACATCGTGTTGGAGATTCTAGCCAGAGCAATTAGACAAGAAAAAGAAATACAAGGCATCAAAATTGGAAAGGAAGAAGTAAAACTATCACTGTTTGCAGATGATATGATACTATACGTCGAAAACCCGGAAAAATCCACAACAAAACTACTAGAGCTAATAAATGAGTACAGCAAAGTAGCAGGTTACAAGATCAATATTCAAAAATCTGTAGCATTTCTATACACTAGTAATGAACAAGCTGAGGGGGAAATCAAGAAACGAATCCCATTTACAATTGCAACTAAAAGAATAAAATACCTAGGAATAAATTTAACTAAAGAGACAAAAAACCTATATAAAGAAAACTACAAAAAACTGTTAAAAGAAATCACAGAAGACCTAAATAGATGGAAGGGCATAACGTGTTCATGGATTGGAAGACTAAATATAGTTAAGATGTCAATCCTACCTAAATTGATTTACAGATTCAATGCAATACCAATCAAAATCTCAACAACTTATTTTTCAGAAATAGAAAAACCAATAAGCACATTTATCTGGAAGGGCAGGGTGCCCTGAATTGCTAAAAGTATCTTGAGGAAAAAAACGAAGCTGGAGGTCTCACGCTGCCGGACTTTAAGGCATATTATGAAGCCACAGTGGTCAAAATAGCATGGTATTGGCATAAAGATAGATATATCAACCAATGGAATCGAATAGAGTGCTCAGATATAGACCCTCTCATCTATGGATATTTGATCTTTGATAAGGTAGTCAAGCCGACTCACCTGGGACAGAACAGTCTCTTCAATAAATGGTGCCTAGAGAACTGGATATCCATATTCAAAAGAATGAAAGAAGACCCGTATCTCACACCCTATACAAAAGTTAACTCAAAATGGATCAAAGATCTAAATATTAGGTCTAAGACCATAAAACAGTTAGAGGAAAATGTAGGGAGATATCTTATGAAACTTACAATTGGAGGCGGTTTTATGGACCTTACACCTAAAGCAAGAGCACTGAAGAAAGAAATAAATAAATGGGAGCTCCTCAAAATTAAACACTTTTGTGCATCAAAGAACTTCATCAAGAAAGTAGAAAGCCTACACAATGGGATATAATATTTGGAAACGACATATCAAATAAAGGTCTAGTATCCAGAATTTATAAAGAGATTGTCCAACTCAACAACAAAAAGACAGCCAACCCAATTACAAAATGGAAAAAAGACTTGAACAGATACGTCTCAGAAGAGGAAATACAAATGGCCAAAAGGCACATGAGGAGATGCTCAATGTCCCTGGCCATTAGAGAAATGCAAATCAAAACCACAATGAGATATCATCTCACACCCACCAGAATGGCCATTATCAACAAAACAGAAAATGACAAGTGCTGGAGAGGATGCGGAGAAAGAGGCACACTTATCCACTGTTGGTGGGAATGTCAAATGTTGCAACCACTGTGGAAGGCAGTTTGGCAGTTCCTCAGAAAACTGAATATAGAATTGCCATACGACCCAGCAATACCATTGCTGGGTATCTACTCAAAGGACTTAAGGGCAAAGACACAAACGGACATTTGCACACCAATGTTTATAGCAGCGTTATTTACAATTGCAAAGAGATGGAAACAGCCAAAATGTCCATCAACAGACGAGTGGCTAAACAAACTGTGGTACATACATACGATGGAATATTATGCAGCTTTAAGACAGAATAAACTTATGAAGCATGTAATAGCATGGATGGACCTAGAGAACATTACGCTGAGTGAGTCTAGCCGAAAACTAAAGGACAAATACTGTATGGTCCCACTGATGTGAACCGACATTCGAGAATAAACTTGGAATATGTCATTGGTAACAGAGACCAGTAGGAGTTAGAAACAGGGTAAGATAATGGGTAATTGGAGCTGAAGGGATAAAGACTGTGCAACAGGACTAGATGCAAAAACTCAAAAATGGACAACACAATAATACCTAATTGTAAAGTAATCATGTTAAAACACTGAATGAAGCTGCATCTGAGCTATAGGTTTTTTTTGTTTGTCTGTTTGTTTGTACCTTTTTTATTTTCTTTTTCCTTTTTTTTTTACTATTATTATTATTTTTTTCTCTATATTAACATCCTATATCTTTTTCTGTTGTTTTGCTAGTTCTTTTCCTAAATCGATGCAAATGTACTAAGAAATGATTATCATGCATCTGTGTGATGATGTTAAGAATTACTGATTGCATATGTAGAAAGAATGGAATGATTTCTTAATGTTGTGTTAATTTCTTTTTTTTTCTTTAATTAATAAAAAAAATCTGCACAATATGGCTCAAAAACCTAAATATAAGAGAAGTATAAAACTCCTAGAAGAAAATGGAGGGAAGCATCTTCAGGACTTGGTGTTAATCAATGATTTTTTAGACTGTACATCTAAAGCACAAGCAACAAAATTTTAAAAAATGAATAAGCGGAATCTCATCAAAATGAAAAACTTTGTGCATCAAAGGCATGAAAGTAAAACAATAACCTACGCAGTACGAGAAAGTAGTTGGAATGCATATATCTGATATAGGTTTAATATCCAGAATACATATAAAAAAACTTTCAACTCCATAGCAAAAGGACTAACATGCCAATTTAAAAATGAGCAAAAGACTTGAATAGACATTTCTCCTAAGAAGATGCATGAAATGATGCTCAACATCGTTAGCTATTAGAGAAATGAAAACAAAAAGCACAACGAGATACCATTTCATGCCCACTAGAATGGCTATTTTTTTTAAATGGAAAATTACAAGAGTTGGAGAGGATGTGAAGAAATAGAAACAATCATTCATTGCTCCTGGGGATGTAAAATGGTGCAGCCACTGTGGAAGACAGTTTCGTTGCTCCTCAGAAAGTTAAGTATAGAATTACCACATGACGTGGAAACCCTACTCCTAGGTACATACCCAAAAGAATTGAAAGCAGCATCCCAAATGATATTTGCATAATGATGTTCATAGCAGCATTATTCACAATTGCCAAAAGATGGAAGCAGCCCAAATGTCCATCAACTAATGAATGGATATTCAAATGTGGTGTATATATATATTCAGTCATAAAAAAGGAATGAAGTTCTGATGCATCCAACAACATGTATAAACCTGAAGACATCTTATTGACTAAAATAAGTCAGAAACGAAAGGACAAATATTGTATGAACTCTCTGATATGAAGTAGTGTAAGCAAACTCATAGATTCAGAATCTAAAATACAGGCTAACCATGGATGGAATGGAGGGAGGGAATAGGGAATTTAGGTAAAATGCACAGACTTTCTATTTGGGACAACGGAAATGTTTAGGGACTGGGTGGTGGCAATGGTAGCACAACTGCACACATAATTAACAGCCCTGAATTATATATTTGAAAGGGGTTAAGTGGGGAAATTTTAGGTTGTACATAATTACTAAATAAAAATTTAAAAAGAAATCTGTGTGACTGCACAACACAGTGAGCCCTCCATTAAACCATGGTATATAGTTAATAGTACAACTATTCAAATGTGCTTTTTATCAATTGTAACAAATGTACCACACCAACGCAAGTTAATAATAATATGGTGGTATATGGAAACCCTGTATTTTATGCATGATTTTTCCATAAACCCACAACTTCTCTAATAAAAAAAATAAATTAATAACTTCCATTTCCCAAAGTAGAATCCTTCAGCTATGGTAACTTAGCAACATGACAAAACACCTCCGCAAAAGAAAGAAAAGCAGCAAAGAATTGGTTTTTAGTCATATGAATGAATTCCCAACAAATGTGTTACTTACTGATAAGCACAATAAACAGAGAATTGACACCACATGTATGCTTCCTCTGTTGGTGTCCACAGAATGTTCAAGTACAAACATAAAGCCATCAGAGCTCATGAACACAGGTGGAGGCTGGAAAAAATTCTAAATTTCTCAGTTAATTTTTCATACCCACTATATCTATATCAATACCAGAGACTTAAAAAGAGAAAAATATTTGGAAAAACATTAAAATTCTTATGGTCACTTCCCTGCGCCTTGGTGAAGAGCTACGGAATACCAAAGCCAAAATGTTCATGTGTATTTTGGGCATGAAAATATCTGACAACTTGAAGATCAGGCACCAATAAAATGCTTGGAATTGGTTAGGGAAAGCAAGAGGATACCACCCCTGTATTTTCTTAGGTTACTAAACTGCCTCCCTTAATGAGGCACTGAGTCACTGGTGGTAGTGATAGGAAGCATGGCGGGCGGGGCTGACATCTTGAAGAAGGTATTTCCAATAGGAAGAGTGTGTGAGGCAATGATATTTGTGACTTCAGAGTTTCCCAGGCCTTGTTAGATGCTGCTCTACTACCCATGGCTACTAACTGATCAAATCACAGATGCCATCCCAGCATCTACTTAAAACCAGGGAAGTCTAATAAGACTACACTACAAAGTCACCAGCGTGATCACACTTCTGAGCAGAATTGTCAACATTACTCAGCTTATTTAAAAATGTCAAAGAATCCCCATCTCCTATAGAATAGAGGTTAAGTGTTTCTGTGTGGAACTCAGGGTCCTTGGGAATCTGGGAACTACCTATCTCTACCCTCACTCTCATTTCTCACCTGAATAACCTTGAACTTTTTGCCAAAAAGCACAGGTCTTCTCAGCACTCCCATTCATGCCCCGGTGATTCTTGCTCCAATGCCTCTGCTCATTCTCTTCCCCTGCCTGGAACCGCATCCTTAGACCATCCTCTATGGTCAAAAGTGCCCCCATCTCCTCGAGGAATTCTTCTCTAGCCCCTCTTCTCCACCCCACACAAACAACAGGTTAAGTAAGGTCCCTTATAGGTGTTTCCATAATACCCCATACTTGTGCTATCATTTCATCTATCACAGTTTATGATCATTTTCAGTTTATGAGTCAATTCTCTGGACTATATTAGAGGCAAGTACAGTGTTTTAGTCAATTCTGAATCATCGATGGCTGACACAGCAATGGCATATAGGAGGCATTCAAGAAATATTTGTTGAATAATGAATAAATTAACTTTCATATTTTCCCAAATAAATCATAATTCCGCTTAAAGCACACCCACAAATGTGTACATATGCTTGCATACACACACACACACATATACATCTTGGCACAAGTTTTAGAAAGAGGAAAAGAATAATAGAATGCATAAAATGCCAGCCATAGAAAGTACCTTGTTAAAAGCTAACCTTAATCTATACATGAATACCTTCATAACCACCCCAATAAACCCCGCCAATCTTGTACACCTCCAGTGATTGACAGGCAACTTACCATCTCCAGAGGCAACTCTTTCTACCCTTGAATTGCTCTGAGTATTAGCAGGTTTCTGCTTATGATGAGCTGAAATTTTTTTGGCTATGACTTCCACCAGCTCACTGGCCTTAGCTCTATTTCCTAGAGCCACACAGAATAATTATAATCCTTTCCCACATCATAGCTCTTCATATATTTAAAGAGCCACATCTCTTCTACAGTGTAAATATCACAAATTCCTTAAACTGACACCCAAACGCTTGAGCTGGATTCCTTCTCACATCCCTGGTCATTCTTCTTGGATGTGCTTCAGAAGCATCCCTTCGGATTGTCTGTTAAAAACTGTGCAAGTACCTCTTGATGTAAATCCTAAAGCGGAATTTTTTTAAACTTTTTTCAACATAAACACCACCTGAGAAACTTGTTAAAAATGCACTTGAGGGGTCCCAGCCAAAGAGATCCCCATTCCATGGGTGTGCAGTGGGATCCAGGAGTCTGCATTTTAATACGCTGCTCTACTGATTCCCCTCTGGGAAATCCACAGACCACACTTCAAGACTCATCTAAGATGTCACCAATCTCTGCACCCTCTTCCACAAATGGGAGTTAAATCTATCTTCCTCTTAGATCACAAGGTGAGTTGAAACCTCACTCCTAAATTGGTTGCAAAATACTGCCTAAATATTGAAGACCCATAAATAATAATGGAAATCAAACATCCACCAAGCCTTCACATTTCAGCTAAAGAAGAGTTGGCAGATGTCATTCACTTCATTAGAGATGGAATTAGAAATTAGATGGGGTGAGAGAGCAGAAGTCATGCTCTCCATCCTATCAGCAGTCTTTTGAGTGGAATTAAGATACGTGACTTGCTCTGTATTTTTTTAATGCTTCATGGGAAGCCTTTTCCATTCCATAAATATTTATAACAGCAAATCAAACAAGCTGGAGTAGCACTTAGGCATGACACCAGGGGGGACACCATTAATGTTATTAGGAAATTATTAATTGCCACTATTGATGAGTTCTATTTAAAAAGTAGAACTTCTATTTAAGCTATAAAGCATAAACTATAGAGATTAAGGCAACATTGAGATATTCCCAGAGAGTGAGGCAGGACTTTGAAGGATACCAAAAGGTCCATCTCTAGAATCAGACAATACTTCATTTGAATCTTGCCCTTCCATTAACTAATTTATTACCTTGAGCAAGTTACTTAACTATTCAGAGGTACCATTCTCTCATCTGTAAAACAGAACTTCCAATAGTACCAATACTATGGGGTTGTTATTAAAGTTAAAAGAGTCAATACACCCAAAGCTCTTAACACCGTGCCTGGTAGAGTGCAAGGTCCCATTCATGAGGTATTATTTATTTCTCTATTTATGCGTTTACATATTTATACGTTCATTTTGTATTTCTTCCTTCTCTATACAATGCCACAGAAAATCTGTAGTCAAACTATAACCTCTGGTTCATAGATGAAGATACTAAGGAAGTTTTGGTAAATCGGCATGGACACAAAATTTAGATGCCAGGGCAGGCACTGGGCTGGAGCCTGGGGACTCCATCGTGAATAAAGCAAAGATGGTCTCCGTTCTCATTAAGTCTCTACTGAAATGTCATCTCAACCAAGAACCAACCTGATGGACCCTCCTACCCAACCCTAGCAGCCCCCATCTCTGTCATTTCCTATCCTCTTTCCCTGTTTTATTTTCTTCTATTCCCTCATATATTACATGTATAATTGTTTGTACCCTACCCTCCTCTCGTGTTTAACTGTGGCCTTCTCTAGCTTGTTTACTTCTATCACCAGCTCTAAAAATGGTACCTGGTCCACAGTAAGTGCTCAACAAATATTTGTTGACTGAATAAATGGAGTGGGCAATCCTATGGTCATCAAAGCAAGAAAACATAAGTTACTGTGAACTAGGAAGGAAACCTACTAGGATTAGCATGGGAAAGGATAGAGCAGGAGACTCTTGGTTGTAGATGGTCTTAAAGGTCTTCCCTGAGGAGGGGGTGGTTTTTCCGGTGACAATGACCCTTCTGTGCACAAGCAGGGAGGGAATCTATCCTCTGCCCCCTTGTGACCTTAGGCATGTTACTCTCCCTTCCAAGCCACAGCTGAATCAGTGGCTTAGTCAGACAATTCTCATCTCTCAGACACCTCCTAGGACTTAACACAGCGAAGATGCTGAAGGTCAGAATAGCATTAGGGGCCTGGCTAAGATGTGATACTTAAACAAAATGCCTTCATAAAACTCACTGCATGCACCACTGAAATCACAACAGAAAAAGGATTTAAGATTGGGCTTTCAGCTCTGTAATATTTTGGTTATGCTCTAATTAGTCAGTAGCATACGGTGCAGGTGTCAAGTAATCTGCATTTGCTAGAAAATCTGCAAGTAGCAACCAGCATAAGGGGACAGAAGGAAGCCATGACATTCCTACCCTTGAAGAAAGCAGGTGCTCCCTCCTGCCTGCTCCACTGCCACCCCTGCCCCCAAATCTGAGAATGGTGCATGGATATGGGCCCAAGGGGTTGTGGCATGTTCAAGACTGGGTATAGCATGGGATTTGATGGTCACCGCATGAGGGTGGTTAGTTTCTAAGCCAGGAGGTGTAGGAAGGTCTGCCTCTTCACTTACCACTGAGTGTACTGGGGTGGGGGGGGCTGCTTCCCCCATGTCTCCCAATGTGGGGGAAAACTAGGTGCCTATCTGAAAACATTGTTCCTGTTCTCATACCCACATTACCTCAGGCTCCAACATCATTCACCAGACTCTAAACCAGAGCACAAGGATGTGTCCCCCTTCTGGGATATGGTGGCCTAGTAACCCATGCTTTTCTCTGGACCTCCATTTCTTCATCCACCAAATGAGAGAATTTTGGTAAGGAGCATTGCAGAAGCAAAAGCACAAAAAACGCAGGAGAGAGAATAGTTTTACACATGATAATTCTCTTTAAGCCACCTGTATTCCACCTGGAATTCATTTATTAGGTTAGCCCCAGAAAAGACATGAAGCTGAATGAATGGAACCAATAATGAGAAAGTTTTGATGAAAGAAAAGTCATAAAAGGCCTAAATATATAGTCCACTGCCCAGGAGGTCCAGCATGGGGGAGGAGGATCTTACTGGCTCACTCTAGTCTTTGGTGGCAGAGGGACACTGGGTACCTGGAACAGGCTCAGAGAGGAAGGTATGAATCAGAGAAAGAGCACCCCCCTTTGCTCCTACTCTTTAGACCTCAGTATTTCCACCTGTGAAATGGGGATAACAACACCTGCCTCTTAAGGCTGGGTCAAGATTAAGTAGCAAAGCATTTCTTGAGCACCTGGCAGAGAGTTTGGTACATAGGAGGCACTCAGTAAATAAGATTGGGCTGCCCGTTCCTTCTCACAGGAGTAGCTAATTTAAAAAGTAGTAGTAAGACAAAGTAAGCAGGCAGAAAGAAACTTAAACCCTGAATAATGAAGACTAACTTTATGTATTCAGCCCAGTGACTGCAGGACAATTGCTTTGAAATAATTTCTCTGGAGGAAGGAGGCACCCTCACACTAAATTAAGACATTGTGGGCCTGCAGCATCTCAGGCTTGCCTGAGGTAGACAGATGTTCCTTCCTTATCAGTGGATTTCTTTTCTAATTAAAATGCCTGAGCTCCTGAGAGCTTCAGGTGCCCAGAGGAAAAGGGCAGGGCAGGAGGAGGAGGAGGAGGAGGAGAGCAGTGAGCTGCAAAGAAGTTTCTTCCCTGTTTAAAATCCAACTTTAAGGAAAAGTTATTGCCTAAATAATGTATGTAAGCAAAGATGGTGATTGACCTGGCAGGAGTGGCCTCTTTAGAGACCCCAAATTGGGGGGGAGGGAAAAAAATGCACAGCAGATGGCTGAGTAGTGCTTTCCCTGGGAGGGAGAGGCTCTGTGTTTTGGGCTGGTGGCACCAATTTTTTGGAACCAACCTTTCTGTCTTAGCTGGGACTTTTCACAGAACAGCATTGTAGGGAGCCAAGAAGAAGTTCCAATAAAGGACCATGAGAGTATAGTAAAAACATGTTCTTTACTGTGTACTTGCTTTGTGCCAGCACTTAGCATTCATTATCTCATTTATTTCTTAAATATCTCTTGCAATTTGATACTATTATCCCATTTCACAGATGAAGAGCCTGAGGCACTGAGAAGGTAACTGGCTCAGGCTTCGTAACTAATACTACATGATAAAAATTGGATTCAAACCCTGGACGCCCAATAAAAATTGCAAACATTTATACAGTACATGCTAAATGCCAGAGACTGTGTCAAGCCCTTTACTGCATCATTTCATTTAATCCTCAAGGCAATCCTAGCAAGTGGCTATTGTCATGCTCTTCCTTTTAAAGGTGACTCAACTGAGATTCAGAAAAATTAAGTGGTTTGCTGCAGGTGACACAGCCAGAACGCAGGGAAACAGGATGGGATTGAAAACACAAATCATAACCCATCTTGCCAAAGCCATCCTCTTCACACCACACTAACTAAACAAATAGCCAAGTACAAATAAAAGGATGTAAGGTGTTAGAACTGGAATAGCACATGCAGTGGGAGCTCAGAAGAGCAGGGGAGATGAATTGAACTGGAGGTCATTATGAAAAACTGCATGGAGACAATAGCCTTTGATCTGGGTCTTGAATTATGTTAAGGGTACCAAGTGTGTTGGCAATACACATTCTAAGCAAAAGGGGTAGGCAGCAGGGGGAAGGGGCCAAGTTCACTAATCAAAGGAGGTGTCACCTGGGGCAGTAGATCTCATACTTAAGCCCCCTCTGAATCATCTGAAGGGCTAAACTCTGATTGCTGGGCTCCACCCCTAAGTTTCAGTATCCAATGGGTCTAGAGTCGGTCCCACGAATTTGCTTTTTTGACAAGTTCCCTGTTGATCCTGATGTCACACTTTGAGAAGAGCTGATATGGGGGGAGTAGAGTGAAGTGTGGATAGAAGATGGAATGCATGAGAGATAAGGAGAAAAGGAAGGGAAGAGAGCAGCTGCACTGTGGCACTAACTTTATAAGTTACTTTTTGAGACCAGGCAATTGGCGGCAGTGCTGAAGTTCTTAGTGGCCTGACACATTGTCCTCTGACTAACCTTCTTCCCTGTCAGGTCCCAAGTTAGATGTCATGATTTCTAGGAATCTTCTCTGAGCACTTCCCAATTCCTCCCAAAGTTTGGGTTAATGGCCCTTTCATGTACTGCAAAAGGTGTCCAGCCCTACAGAGCCATCACATACTGGACCATGAAGGCACGTTTCCAATGTGTATCCTCCTCTAGATGACAAACTTTATGAAAGGAGACATTATGTCCATCTTGCTCATTGTTATCTCCACAGCCTGGCACCAACCCAGTATATCATAATGTATTAAAGAAGCATGGAACTGAACTCCTTCAAAACCTTTCAATAACTTTCTGAAGCTCTTTTGTTGACAATTGGAAAAACCAAGTCTTGAGAATTGACATGACTTGCTAGGCCTGCAAGCTGCCATCCCTTAGCTAGGAGATGAGGCTATGAAGAACAGAGCACCCTTGCCAAGGTGAGCAGGGTGCTGGGGGCAGACCTGTCTGCTCAGTGGGCAACCCTACTGGACCCCAGCTCAGGACTCAGCAGCTGCAGTAAGATGCCATGGGGTAGTTTAGCTCACCTTTCCTTTCTCCTTGAAGAAAATAGCAAGTGGGGAGCTATGCCTGCTGCAATGGAAGGTTCTATCCAAGAAAGCACAGTTCAGAGCTCAAACCTTCATGTATATTCCAGTCACACCTGAAGCCTGATGATATGCAAAAGCATCAAAATGGGATTCAAATTTGAGTTTCACTGACTGTGCACCAGAGTGGTCTGGGGAATTAGAAGTCCACTCAGCACCCACCAAGCTCATGCCATAAAAGTAACTGAGCAACAACCACATCCTCTGCGTACTCTGTCCATTTCCATGGTGGGCTCTTCATGTGCAACATACCATTTAACTCTAGTGGCAGAGCAAGAGAACCTTCCAATATGAAAAAGTTAGAATGGCCATAGCCCAAATACCCCTAAAGAGGGGGATGGAAAGATCAAAGGTGATAGTGAAGTTATACAGTGAAGATAGGATTTAACAAATGAATATGATTGCTGAATCATTAAATTGGTATCTCTTTTAGTCTCCAGTATCTTAGAGCAGCTAGGAGTGAAAACCTAAAATTGTGGAATTGTAACCCATGTCAAACTCTGAAATATGGTCTGCAACTAATTTCTGTGCTATGCTTTGAAATTTATTGCTTTTTGTATGTATGTTATTTTTCACAAAAATAAAAAGAAGGAAAAAAGTCAATTGTGATGATAAAAAATATTTAAAGCTTCTAGCCTCCTATATTCTGGAGCAGGTAGAAGGGAAAATATGAGAGGATTGTATGGTAGCCCATGACGAACTGTGGGATCTGTCCTGTAACTACTAGTTGAAGAGTGCTTTGAAAACTATTGCTTTTTTATTTCTTTGCTTTGTATATATATATTATACTACACAATAAAAAAAGTTTAGAAAAAACATGATTCTATGACATCAGTGGTAGTATTTGCTCCATTTTACAGTTGAAAACACTGAGACACAGATAGATTAATTCAAAATTGTTTAAATGTAGTTTACAACCCATTAATAGGTTGTAAAATTAATATATGAGCTATGACAAGCATTGTTTTAAATGGTGTGAGTAGGGAAGGGGAGGGGAGGGGAGAGAAGGGATAGGGCTGGAACAGAAAATATCATAATGCATCACATGTGGTAAAGGTATTGTCTTATCAATTGTATGTCAGTTACGTGTCTATGTTTGAGATTGTTCACAGAACTGCATTGTAAAATGAAATGATTATTAACAGGTTCTATGAAGTTTGAAGGGTTAAGTGACTTGCCTGAGGTCCAGCTAATGATTTGAAAACCTATCATTCAAATCCAGATCATCTATCTCCAGAGCCCATACTCTTGATTTCTAAACCAGCACTGTCCAGTAGAAATATAAAGTAAATTAAATATGTAATTTAAAATTTTCTATTAGCTGCATTAAAAAGCTAAAAGCCACATTAAAAATTAATTATTAAAATTAACTTTAATATATTTAATTTAACCCAATACATCAAAAATACTTCAAAATTAAAAAATTTAAAATTTATTGAGAGCTTTTTCACACTTTTTTTTGTATTAAGTCTTGGACATTTTGTGTGTTTTTTAATACTTCCAGGACATCTCAATTCAGACAATCCCCCTTTTAAGTGCTCAGTAGCCACATGTTGGCTGGTGGCTACCATATTGGACAAGACCGCTCTAAATTTACCACTTCCAATACATCTTTGGGCCCTGGACTCTTGTTCACAGAGTTCACTATAAAGGAAAACTCCCTGCTAAGAAAAGAGTTTTAATATATCATGTTTTGTGCATCTCTTTCACCTTCCATTGACCTCCTTCACGCAGGTTCTAGAGAATTTAACTCCAAACCCAGTCAGTCATCTGTTGCCATTATTACTACTTGTCTTGCAACTTTTGATTCCACATCATTGCAAGGCCTTAGGGGAAAGAGAACAGGTGTGAAAAGAGCCCTCCAGCTGAGGTCTGCTGGAGCAGGATGAGGATAAAGGCCCTGAAAATAGGAAGGAAACACGGGGGCTATCACCCAGAGCCAGCTGTTTACAAAGCTATAGTCTCCTTGGCAATGAACATCAGCTTTTAGAAGCACATTCTCTCATGCACCTTTGCAGAGACACTGGATCCTTCATACTCAGCCCTGACAGAAATCAGCTGGTCGCATTTCCATTCCTTTGCCAAAATAAGCAGACTGTGGGATTGCAAAGAAACTGGTGTCTGGAGAGTCATTAGAAGATGAGACAGCTATTGAGTGACTTCAGATATGCCCAGTAGATAATCTGATAAGCATCACACATAAATCTGAGATAAGCAGCATTGAGGCAGCCTTCCATATGGCGCTGGGATCATCACCTAAGTCATCCTCACTGCAAGCCTGTAAGGTGAGTGGGAGGTCTCTGCACAGACACAAGGGCTGTGCTTCATTGCACAGCAACAGCCAGGACAGAGAAGTCAGAAGCAGACATCCTCTCATTTCTGGCTCTTTGCATTATCCCCTGGATCCTGCAGTCTCCCTACTGAGGGAAGTATGTTTTGCAGCCAATCAATTTGGTTTTCAAAGAGACTGGCAAATCCTCCGCTGAGAGACAGTGCTGAATGGTGGCAATACTTGCTGTTGGGAAAACAGGAAAACGACTAGTGGCTGTGAGAAAACTATCAGGCACTTTGGCTTGGATGGTGTGGCATCACCGCTCCCTCGGGTTAAAAAACACAATAGTGGATCCATGCGGCGTTTGTTCATGGTGGTGGAATGGATGAAGAGCTCTTCTGTCATTCACTGGCTTCCAGTTCACTGAGCAGCTACTATGTGCCAGGAGCCCCAGCTGGGGCCTAGGCACTCAAGCCTCTGTCTCTCTCTCTAGATTAAGAACATGTGGACATTATGTAGTGGGGAACTTAAGTCAATCTACAACAGCTGGAATGCCAGGGGAAGGTCAATGGTAGGCAATGAGAACCCTGGATACCTGACAGCTCTCCACAACTTATAAGAGCTACTTATAAGCATTCTGCTCACATTTTATAGCATTTGTACAGTCCAGTAGGGTACACTCTTCATCACTGAGGAAACTGAGGCCCAGGCATCAGAGTATTCATGCCAGTAAAATGGGGATAAAATTGCCTACCTCATGAGACATTTGATAGTGATGGCCAAACATAATTTATTTTGTAACAGAGAATGCCCAGCATCCTGGAAAGGGGACTGCCCCACCTGCAGCAGAGGGGCTTTCTTGCAGCCTCTGCTAAGAGAGGCAAAGACACATGACCCTGTCTCTCAGTTTTCTCCCCTAGGAACTTAGAATTGAGGTTTAGTCACTTTTCTTTTTACTCCCTGGAGCAACTGGATAGAGGGATCATGTAGGGACTCCAAGACTCCAAAGCGTTTTTTTCCCACATTCTGGAGAAGCAAATTTCAATAGTCTATTCATAATAGCCAAAAAGTGGAAAAAACTTAACTCTCATTCAACTGATGAAAGATCAACAAAGGTGGTATATCCCATGCAATGAATATTATCTGGCAACAAAAAGAAATAAGTTCTGATTCATCTACAACATGGATAGATCTTGAAAACATTATACTGAGTGAAAAAGCCTGACATTAGAAGCCACAAATGTGATTCTGTTTTCATGAAATATCCAGAATAGGTCAATCCGTAGTGACAGAAAGCAGATTAATAGTTACTAGGGACTGGGGAGAGGGAGGAAAGGGGAGTGACTGTTTAATGGGTATGGGGTCTTCTTTTGGGGTGATGAAATGTTCTGAAACTAGATAGATGATTGTACAACACTGTGAATGTACCAGAAGCCACTGAATTGTTAACTCTAAAATGGTTAAAATGGGTAGCTTCATCTTATGGAAATTTTACCTTACATTAAAAAAAAAAAAAAGATTCAAGAGTCTTTTCTAAAAGCTGGTTTTAATAGGTTATGTTCTCACAACTAAAAATCCCCAACTAAAATATATGTCAAATATCTTGTCCATGGCACACAACTAAACACCAGGGTCTGAGCTTAGCCATGTCCTGCCAACTGCTGATCAAGCTCCTTTTCCCCACACCCTGCCCTCAATTACCAAAGTGGGCAAATCTTCCCCAACTCCTCTGATAGGTGGTAGGTGTCCATCCAAGTGCATTTATTTGACAGCCTGTCAGAGGAAACCACACTGTATTGAGAGGATGTTAGGGGGCCTCTTTGCTTCCCTACTTTTGTGAGAGTTCTTAATGGCTCAATGCACATATGTCATTTTTCAGCAAAATCTAATATTGATGTCATTTCCAGGGAAAGAACATTTGATGCTCTTGTAATGCATCACTTTTCGTTTCTCTCCATAGCACACGCTGGACAAAGCACTCAGTTATTTGCCACCACATCTCCCCTTACCCACCTCTGAGTGTAGGACTAGGTGTATTACTCACAGAGACAGGAAAGGAGAGAGGTGCAGGGACAAAATCTGAGTCAATATGGAATCTTCCTGATCTTGAGTTTTATAGAATCTGGGCCCTAGAAGAGATGCTGAAATCCTAAAACATCACAGAATTTTTGTATTGGAAAAAAATCTTCAGTTTAGCTATAAAGAGTTAATATTATTTTATTTGTTTATAGCCAGTGATTCTTGATACATCTTAAATAACAAAACAAATAGCTGAAGTTTAGGGAGGCAAAATTAGAGATAAAGATAGTGGGTTATGTGTATATTCCCTACATTCGTGTTGTTTATAAGAAGATGGAGTGTGTATGTAGGAGATATTTTCTACAGAGTAGATCTTATGCTGAGTACTTTACATGCATCATCGCAGGGAGTGAGTAGCATTATGCCCTTTGTTTTTACAGATGAAAGTCTGAGACTCAGAAGGTTACATCATCTGCCCCAAGTTCCAATATTTAGTTAGTAAAGAAGACAGATCTGATCCCCAAGCTTCATATTATAAGCCACTATGATATAACAGAATGATTATGTAATGATAAATATTTGAGTTGCAAATCAAATTTAGACAATTATTTATAGTATGTTAGAATTTTTTAAGGGATTTCACACTCAGCTTGCACTCACAATGCCTTGTTACCACAGATATTAGAGCTACAGCACTTACGAGAAAGATGATCAAGGGCTAGATGCGATGGGTAAGATTCAACAGATGGGGTGGTCTTTGAAGGCTAGGAGGTATTTTAATAATTTGCAAGAAAATGATGAGGGCAACAAGGAATTAGAAACAGCAAAGGCAAAAGCATAAGAAGTATAATAAGTAGCTGGCTAGGGTGAGACATGAATCCCAGTCCCTTAATTCCCCATGTGGAGTTTAGTCACTAATTCTGGATAAATACTTGTTTTAGGTCCCTTCCTCATGGACAGCCAATAATAAAAATAGTAATAATATCGCTTACCATTTGTTTTAGCTTGCTAGCTGAAATAATGCAATGTACCAGAAACAGAACAACTTTTGAAAAGGATAGTTTATTAAATTACCAGTTTACAGTTCTCAGACCATGAAAATATCCAAATTAAAGTAAGGTTACAAAAATGTCCAGTCTAAGGCATCCAGAGAAAGATACCTTGTTCAAGAAGGCCAATGACATTCAGAGTTTCTCTCTCAGCTTGGAAGGCACATGGTGAGATCTGCTAGCTTTCTCTTCAACAGCTTCCCTGGGACTCTATCCGTTATGATGGCTCTGTCAGTTCTGGTATCTCTCATGTTCAAAAGCTCTTTCTAAAATGGTTCCCTCTTAAAGCATTCCATTAAGCAACCCCACCTTGAATGGGTGGAGACACATCTTCATGGAAACCATTTAATCAAAAGTTACCACCTACAATTGGGTGGGTCACATCTCCATGGAAGCAATCAAAAAGCACTCACCCAGAAATATCAAATAAGAATTAAAGAATTTGGCTTTTCTGAGGTACACAATAGATTCAAACTGGCACACCAGTCATCGGGCAATTTATAAACACATCGAGCACTGTGCTAAGCTCTTATGATGACTATATGCTTTGGTTATCTCCTCTAGCAACCAACCCCAATTCCCTCTGGGTAATCACATGCACACATTTTCAGGCTACATGGTTCTCTTAAAGATGAATCCAACCCCAGCTCCTGGGGTGGATCCTGAGATCCAAGCCTAAGCTAATTGGAGTGTCTCATACACAAACCATTTCCGGCCTCGGTAACAGTTCAGAGTTGGGTCTAGTGTTCCAGTCAGAGCCAATGAGATACATTTTCCCTGAAAAGATTAGAGTCAGGATTGGAGTTATTGGTGCTTAAGAGAGAGAGGCAAGTTCTGGATAACATTACCTGCATTCTGAATTCAGCCCTACCCCTGGACTTTTACATTTTGGTGAACAACGAATTGCCTTTTTGTTTATGTTGGTTTGGGTTAGGTTTCTGGTCACTTTATATTGAAAGAATAAATACAAGCACTTAAATGCACATCATGTAATCCTCACAGCTATTCCATGATTTTTTATTTAAGCTTTTTGTTCTCCCCTTTATAAGCTAAGAAATTGAGGCATGTGGAGGTCAGAACACCTGGACAACTGATAAAGGCAGAATTTGAACCCAGACTGTGCAGGTTCTGGTGAGTTCCTCCACCTATCATACCAGAATGTAGGAGTCTAGGTTCACTCTTATGAAACTCCATATGCCCAAAATAAGTCTTTTCATTCAAAATAGTACTGTGGGCTTAAAATAACTTAAAGCATATAAATTTTTTCAAGCTCCTTTACATTTGCAATGATCCCTTTTTGGCTTCAGTTGTCTCCCTGAAAAGAACCATTTAAGCAATAAAAATGGCTCTCCCCAAGTCATCTTTCACTTGCTAATACTTCACTTTCCAAAAAAATTACAGATAAAAGTAACACTGCACAGAAGCAAAGACTATATGACTGCTAAAATGGATTGGATGAAGGAAAGAGGAGATTCTGACCAAACATTTTATGTAATGGCATACAAGGAGTTTTGATCAACACTTTAGAATAATTTTCAAATTCTGTTCCTTAATTACAGTGTGCATTTGTCCATCACACAAAATCTTGGGCTGGTGGCATGGTGAGCCACATCTGTTACTTCCTGAATGCTTTGGAAATTAAAAAATAAAATAAATACTGGCTAGGACAGTTTGACGTGCACATCTTGTCGGGCAATTTTCTCTCTTTGTTCAGTTTCCTAGCAATTTTCCAGAGGGTCAGGAACTCCTTGATGAAGGGATAAGAAGTAGCAATCTTAAAATGGAGTGGAGAGAAGGAGACTGTGCCAGGCTGAAACTATGACCATAAACAACTAAAAGACCATTGAAGGTATACTCCAGCCATGAGTGTTGCTGGGTTTAATCAGTTTAAATGGAGGGAATCGGCTTGGAGTCAGAAGACAGGAGAGGAGTTCTAGTCCAGGCAGAGCACTGCTAACTAACTTTGAACCTTGAACTGTCAATAATTAAATGACACAGTAAGACTATATGTTTTTTTTTTGGATTTAATGAATTAATTAGAGATGTGATATACATAGGGCTAAAAGGATGGGCTTTGGAATCAGAAAGATTTGCATTCATACCCTGACTCTGTAATTTACCATCTTTATGATCTTTTGCAATTTACTTAAACTCATAAATCTCAGTTCTTCATCTATAAAATGAAGGAAATAATACCTACTTCTTAGGGTTGTTGCAAGAGTTAAATGAAATGAGAAAATGCATTTAGCCTAGTTCCTTGCCCAGCATTTGAAAGAGAAAAAAAAAATCACTATTTTATTAGCATTATTAATAAAGTTTAAAATTCTACATAAATGTAAGAGTAATAATGCTCTTCCCACCAAAAGCCATATCTGAATGCTTCCTGGAAAATGTTGGCAATATAAAAAATTTGGCACTGAACAGCAATGCTTTGTTTCTGTATTATTGCTACTCCTAGCAAAACACAGAGATGTGAGGATGTCTGAATAATCCTCAGCATATGTTGACATAATAGAGATATATCCTTAGTTTGATAATGTAAAACTCTGGGTGTCAATGGATGGGCAGGTTGACCAGAAACTCCAGCAATACTGCTGAGCCCAGCCCCTTAGCTATGTAACCCTTCATTACTGCCCATGAGCTGATCTTGCAAGTTATTTCTACTTCAGTCACAGAATAAGTCCTGGCCATTCTCCCTCAAGAACCATCTACTATCATTTGGATTCTGGCCAAGTGATACAGAGAAAACATCTTTTGTCATCCATAGGTTGCAGCCTAAAAGTAATTCCAGCAAACTTCAGTACTGAGCAGCATCAACTGAGCCAGAAATCTTTGTTTTTGAACGGAGAGTATGAAATCCCCATGGTAGGAAGCTTGGCATGCCACTATCAGAGAACTCAAGCAAATTAAATAATAGTAGCTAAAGGTACAGTGACTCCTTTTTGACTTGGTTTGTTGACCTCAGGAAGGTAAATCCTCCAAAGGAGATCGCCCTGGTTGCAATAATCCATACTGATCCCTCAAAGCTCTGAAACTCAGCAGCTCTCAGTGTCTACACGACATGCAACTTAATGCTTAATTATATATACCATCTGGTGGTAGCCTCTGGTTGTCTAATGATTTCAAGGTTGGGTGTAAAAAACACTAAATAAGGAATCAGGACACCTGGATTCCAGCCCCAGCTCTGTCATTGACTCTTACGTGACCACAGGCACATGAAACAGCCATGCAGATATGCCATTAGGGTCACCCTTTGAGAAGGAAGTTGCCATTCAGCAGCAAGGAGTGCACTTGGCTAATGGCCTCCAGTTGCAGCACCTTCAGGATCCACCTCAACTTTTGAGCTGAAGCCATGATTTTCCCTACCAATGGCTGAACACAGCAAGGGTACTAGTGCCTAGCCATTTCTGTCCAACATGGGACTCCTCGAATGAGAAGTCATTCTTCTGGAGCTGCCTGCCTCTATCTGATATGCTTTGTGGACTGAGGTTTGCCCTCCTCAGTCCTGCTTCTCCTTCATTTCCTTTCATAACAGATGGACATCTCCATCTGAAGGCTTTCCCTGCTCAATCTGCTTCCTTTACCATTTATGCTCCCAAATTAGTCTCAGTATCTCTTTCCTGGAACACTTGACTGACATAGTATTGGCTTTTCTTGACCTCCATTTGCTATTCTTTTACAGAGGGCATAATAATAATAATAACAATAATAGTAAAGGGGAAGGAAGGAAAAGGGGGAAAGGAGCAGGAGAAGGAAACAGTGGTTTGGCAGGATAATGTATTGAGATGTAAACAGAGTAAGCCCCAAAGTCTTCACACCCTCTGAGCCCTCACCATCACCACCACTCACCCTAAGGTATTTTTTGCATTAGGGGATGGCTATTAGGGCAGAAAAACAGGCAAACTGTGTTCAAACATTTAAGCCATTGAGCACTAAAGATATAAAATTTGAGCCTAAAAAAATAGATTTGAAAGAAGAATTGCTGCACCTAATGATCCTTTAAATAAGGATTGACTATGAGAAAAGAAGGAAATGGAGGAGGGTATGATGAGGGGGATATCAGTGGAACTCAACATTGAAGGGACTGGACCTGGAGGAAACATGTTAAGGAGATGGAGTCATAGTCAAACCGAATCACCAAAGCATCAACTTCTTTGATGTTCAAGAAGAAACATCAACTTCTCCCAGTTCCATGGGGCCTCAAAAGGAGCCAAATGAGCCCCCCACCAAATTCCACATCTCTGTCTGAATTAGCCCCTTCCTGGTCAATGCTGTGGCACTTCTTAAGTTGTCCTTGCCATGGGGACCACTCACTGATCACAGCCAGCATAAGCGTCAGCTCACTGGACCCAGAAACTTTTTTCAATTCCCCGTTTGACTTACCCTACATGGACAACCTCTTCTCAACAGCTCAGAGTACACGTTATTAGCCTGCACCTTCCCCAAAGAAAGGGTGAACCTGAGATACCTAGAAGAATCGCGTTGGATGGTAGTATGGAAGAAAAGCAACCCCATCCCAACTTAAAACAGTGGTGAAACTCACACAGTAATAATTAACTTTGATTAGCACTGAATTACACCAGGAACTGTGAGTTGTTCTGTCCAGACATAACCCCCATGACTCCTCACAGCAACTACAAGAGGTAGGTAACAATATTAACCCTATTTTACAGACAAGGTAATTGGGGCTCAGAGAGGGTTTAAGTGACTTCCCCAAGCTTAGCTATAAATAGTGTTGCAGGATGTACTTATATCATGTTTTTTTTTTTCCAGGTCTTGACATTTGACTCCTTGAGGACAAGAAACATCTTAGATTCTTCTGCTTACACAACACACACACTTAGCCTAGTGCCAGAAAACTAGAATATTCTCAATAAATGTTTTCTGCTTTGACCAACTGATTTAGATATTTTTTCCCTGCAGGAGGAGGAAAACCACTTGCAATGTGCATCTCCATTTCCTCAGCACTAGGAGAACTACTGGTTCAGCTCCCTCGAAGGGGGTGGGAGGTAGTGAGTGTACATCCACAGGAGAGATGATATTTCAGTCTTTTCATTTCATTTGACAGGAGAGATACTGATTAAAATCAGCTGAACATGTCACAAAAGGGTAACTGGGTTCTTCATTTCTTTCTGTGCAGAGGGAGCCACAACTGTACTTCAGAAGATAACTCTTGACGCATAAAATTACTAATAGACACCATCTATCTGATGAATGTCTTCTCCTTAATAATTTACATCACTTGATTTATTTTCAAAGGTTAGTACTACATTAAAATTACAATTCTGAATAGGTTAGCCTGTTATTAAAGGATAAATTATTTCACCCCTTCATGTTAGTGTTGTGTTTGGATAATGATGAGGTTTTTATTTCTAATTCCCAATGAAACTATGAAAGAAATTGCTTGCTTGACCTAACCTCTCTCACCTAGTATCTTATTCTTTGATTCAGGCTAACTCACTGTCAGTTACTAGCCTGTATGTGTCAAGACACTTTATCCCCATTCTTGTCCTGTTATTTTTCTACATCTCTCCCACCTCAATGCCTGTCCATGTCTTCCCATCTCTCCTCCTCATCCCACCACCCTACCTTTCCAGCCTAAGAACAACCCATTCTCAGGCCCTTTCACTGGACAGAGCCTATATTTGTCTCATCATTGGGCCATCCCATTCCATCTCTGAAGAAGTAACACCTTATAAAAAGATCCTCCTCTAGCTGTCCCAGCCGGTGGCTCATCACCCATTTAGCAAATAAGAATAGAGGGCACAGTTAGTAGGAAGAGAACTAGACAGAAGCTAGTTTGTGTCCAGTAAATCTAGTCAAGTCACTGAAATGATCCTGGTTCCAGTTTTTCCAATATGATAGAAAAAACACAGGCTCTGAAGTCAGATAGTTCTAGTTTCGAATATAACATTCCTAATTACTTAGTAATTCAGGGCAAAGCAATTTCTCTGAGAGCCAGTTTCTTCTTCTATAAAAAAGAGGATGGTAAAACTCATTCACTTAACCCTCACTTATTTAAGGAATTCCTAACTTACTTGTTATAAGAACCAAGGTTAAAATAGGAAAAATATCTCATATAATGTGAATATGATAGAAATCA
This sequence comes from Tamandua tetradactyla, assembly GCF_023851605.1. Classification (NCBI taxonomy): domain Eukaryota; kingdom Metazoa; phylum Chordata; class Mammalia; order Pilosa; family Myrmecophagidae; genus Tamandua; species Tamandua tetradactyla. Next base: position 36,392,913 of record NC_135346.1, on the reverse strand, counting down.
GTTAATAAAGGCTTATTATATGTATCATGGATCAGTGGATGATCAATAAATGGCAGATTATCATTTTTAATGAAAATTTGCTTAGCCAAGAAGATAGAAATGGCAAATTGGAGAAAAATAAGAAGTTGCCTGTGTTGAATACTGGTTAAGTGTATGGGTCTTAAATTCCTAGCTTCAATCCTGACCCACCACTAACCAGCAGTGTGACCCTTGACACATTGTTTTGACCCCCAGTTTTCTTATCTGTAAATGTGACAAATAATACCCACTTTATTGGGCTTGGGGAATGTTTAATGAGAACATGCCTGAAAAAGACTTGGTACAGTGTCCATTATAGTATAAATCCTTTATAAATGGGCATTATCACTCTGAAGATAAAGAAATGTAAAATGTAATGAACGCATGAATGCTTTTGGTTGCGTCTACCACTTGGTGCAATGGTAAAGGTTGATTGAGAAAATGCTTTGAAACCAGAAAGTATATAGACATAGAAAGAATTATTATTATTATTATTATTATTATTATTACTATTAGAAATAATAATGAGGGACTAAACATGGCCTTCATTGGAACAAACACAAACGCTGGAGGTCTTTCTACCATTGGCAAGATATGTGCATGAGCACTTGAGACAGGTGTAAGGCTGGTTTGTTTAATTAAAGGATAATTTCTGTTGTTGCTCTGAGTGTACAAAGTCATAAAGTGTGGATGTTTAAAAGAGAGAGGCTGAAGTAATGTGAGGAGAATTTAATTGATACTCTAAAGCTGTTGATTGTAAATATGCTCAGGAGGTAGATAAGTTCACACTGTTTTATGGCAGGAAAGCTTTTTATTGGTAATTTCACATAATTGTGAAATTGGAAGAATCACTGTGCCGGAGGTTTTCTGTTTCTGGCAGGGAGCGTTTCCTGCCTCCTGACCTTGAGAAGGCCCGTGGGAGCCACTGGCCATGACTGGCCCTTTTCTAGGTAAAGAATTTTCTCTGAAGGGATCAAGAGAAGGAAACAAAGAAAGTTCTTAATAAAGAAGCAGGCCCCACTGGTTATTTTCCCACACTTGTTCCCACATGCCCAGGGGTTTCCACTACCCATAAACCTGAGCATCTTAGGTATCTTTCATCTATGTGGGGGGTAGGCGTTATCTGTCATCAGTCTCACAATCTGACAGGAACAGAGACCCTCCAAGAAATGAAGTGCTGACCGTTCATGCTCATACACGTGCATCACATGTGCACGCCTTCACTCTGTGCATTGGTTTCCTAGACTCTTTTTGTCTGCCTATATATCTGCTCCATTCTCTCTCAGTAGCCTGGCCTCTCTGCTATTCCATGAACATGGCAAAAGAGGTTTGTACTTCAGCTCTCAAGTTTGTATGACCTAAGCTCCAAGGTTAGCTGAAATGAGTTTCCTGGGAACGAGAGAATGAGTAGGTCAGAGCTCCACCCTGAGGCAAGCAGTGCTGTCCATTCGGGTCATGCAGTAACAACATGGGCGTCAGGGCCTATGAAGCAGTTTTAGAGAAGGGTCATGGGCCAAGCAGATATCCTAACATGTACTACTACAGTGATATGATGCAAACTTTTAATTCCTAGAGATGAGGCTAGCCATTGACTAAAAATGCTAACAAATGCAGACAGTACTTACTCTTGGTTTTCCTTCTCCTCTGCCTTCATGGAGCCAAGCAGTGCGTATTGTTCCCGATTTAACAACCATCTCCGATGTGAACTCAGAAAAGGCAAGGAGGCCTGGAGTGGAGTTGACCCTTAAATTTTTCACTATTTAGAAGAATCCTTCCTTTTCAGATTGAAGAAGCTGGGGGCAGGGGGTGGGGGGGTTGCGGGGGTGAGTATCTTGTGGAGTACATATTAGAGCAGCGATAAAAACTGTCATTTGAGACCAACACAGGCTTGTTATTCAGGTTTTGTTCCAAAGTACAGACAGAATCTGAGGATCTCATCATGATTTAATTTATATTCACAACACAACAAAAACAAATTGGGCTAAATGTCAACTGTGCTGCTGATAGATTTCCATAGCGAAATCTTTCAAAGAGCATTGCTCTAAAAGTATCATGCTATAACTGATCTTGGCCTCAGAGTTACCCTGTAAAGTCAGCAAAGGCTATTTCTTCCCATGTTACAGCTGGCAAAACCAAGCCTCAGAAGGATGAAATGACTTTCCAAAGTCAACTGACTAGTAAGTGACATACCTGTTTGCATCTGCTAATTTACGATCCAGTTACCTTTTTGCTATATCACTTTGCTTCTCTACAAACAAACTACCAGATATTATCCATTTGCCCCTACAGAACTACTCTCCACCCTTCTCCATCCTGCTCTGTGTTCAGGGAAGATGACTTTAAATGTTGAATTAACAAACTGGCTCCCATTGGGTTCAGTCAATGGGGGTCATACAGGAAATCAGAAAGTGAGGTCAGGGTGCTTATTTTGCTAGATCTCTCTATCAAAGGCCCCATTTCCTGTTGGATGCCCTCTACCTTCTCCAGGTGCAGCAATTACTTCCATCCTTTGACTTTTCAGACCTAATGATGCTAACATCTTCCCACTAGCAGTAGAGTACTGCATCATCCCTTGCTGTTCTTCCTGAACCCTTCCCCTCTGAACTCAGGTGAATTCAACCAAGTGTGCCAGCCTTCCTTTTCCTGCCAGGACTTTAATCAGCCAATGGTGTGCCTTGAACCCCTGATTATTGCATGATTAAGGATTAAATAGATATTACTTTCTAATAATCTAAAATTAAGTCCTTTGAAAAAGATAAATTTTATAATCTACTTGCAACTCTTCAGTCACAAATAGTCTTCCAACTTAAGTCAAAGCATACAGGTGTTCTTCCATTCAGCATTCTAGCTTCTTCCCATCTACCTCTGAAGAAATTCCTTCGCTGTTCTCAGTCTTAAGTAGACAGTGTGAATGGGAACGGCTGGAACTCATTGCCATGGTACTCATCTTTCACCTACTTTTCCATAAAGGACACTCAAAAGAAGAGGAAATACTGAAAGGATTGCCTATTTCAGGGTCATGTGGGGAAAAGAGACAGATTCAGAGAAAGGAGAGGAAGAGAGAGAGACAGAGAGGAAGAGAGCTTGAGAAAGCTGTACAGCTCTACAAAACTTCACAAGAGACAATTCAGTCCATACAGACTGTGAACAGGAAGGAATTGAACCTATATTTGTCAGCTGTTTACTTTCTACTATATTTTATTCTGCATAAAGTTAAATATAGAGTGATTTATTTAAAAGTTGAATCTTTTAAAGGATGAGTATAAAGACCAACTTTTAAGTGGGTCACCATATTCCTCTCTCTTCACCCAGATATACATACGTAATAAGTCAACATTTCCCATGCAAATTACTCTGTATTGGGATTTTGGTGTTAACTGATCCCTGTCAGCCAACTGGGCTCAAAACACTAGCAAGACAAAGGGATACAGACTGTGCAACAGGACTAGATACAAAAACTCAAAAATAGAGACTTCCTGGAAGATGGCGGCTTAGTAAGACGCGTGGATCTTAGTTTCTTCTCCAGGACACCTACTAGGGGAGTAGAAACGATACAGAAAGCGCCCAAAGCCACAACAGAGATAAAAAAGACAGCGTACCCCATCCTGGAACGGCTGGCTGGCTGAGAGAAGCAGCTCGGGTGAGATCGCCGAGGCGCGCGGGCCTTACCGGGCGGGGTGGCAAGCGGCCGGAGTTACTCCCTTCCCCCTTCCCGGGCCCGCTGGGAGAATTGGAGAGGCGGTCCCCTGAAACAAAGACGGCTGGCGCCCACACCACGCGCAGCCCCCGGACCAACTGAGAGAATTGGATCGGAAACCCCCAGGCCGCGGAGAAGGGTGACGGGTGGGGGAGGCCCCTTCCAAACCCGTGACTCCCGGGGAAAGTGCACTCTCTCGGGCGGGCCGCTGCTGCTGGCGCCCTCCCGCCACGCTTGTTGCCCAGGGCCGACTAGGAAATTCGGACGGGCTCTTTCCCTGGCTGCGGCGACCAGCAACCCTCCCTGCGTTCGGACCCCGGGCCGGCTCAAGCCGTTTCGGCTAGCGAACCCCCAGGACGGCGAGAGTTTTCCAAAGTTTAAGGTCCCACAGCACCTTTTACTGGTGGGACCCGCAGACAAACGGGTGCCACGAGCGCCACCTACTGGGCAGGATAAGAAAAACAGAACCCAGAGATTTCACAGAAAAATATTACAACCTTGCTGGGTCCAACACCAAGAGAAATCTGAATAAATGCCCAGACGCCAGCAGCAGAAGATAACTGTCCACGCTCAAAAGACTGAGAATATGGCCCAGTCAAAGGAACAAACTAATAGCTCAAATGAGACACAAGAGCTGAGACAACTAATGCTGAATATACGAACAGAAATGGAAAACCTCGGGCGGGCCGCGGTGGCTCAGCGGGCAAAGTGCTTGCCTGCTATGCCGGAGGACCTCGGTTCGATTCCCGGCCCCAGCCCATGTAACAAAAACGGAGAAACAGAATACAATAAAACAAGAAAATGTTTAAAAATGTTTCCCTTTCTTCCTTCCTTCCTTCCTTCTATCCTTCCTTCCTTCTCTCTGTCTTTCCTTAAAAAAAAAAAAAAAAAAAAAAAAAAAAAAAAATGGAAAACCTCTTCAAAAATGAAATCGATAAATTGAGGGAGGACATGAAGAGGACATGGGCTGAACATAAAGAAGAAATAGAAAAACTGAAAAAACAAATCGCAGAACTTATGGAAGTGAAGGATAAAGTAGCAAACATAGAAAAAATAATGGATAGCTACAATGATAGATTTAAAGAGACAGAAGACAGAATTAGTGATTTGGAGGATGGAACATCTGAATTCCAAAAAGAAACAGAAACTATAGGGAAAAGAATGGAAAAATTTGAACAGGGTATCAGGGAACTCAAGGACAATATGAACCGCACAAATATACGTGTTGTGGGTGTCCCAGAAGGAGAAGAGAAGGGAAAAGGAGGAGAAAAACTAATGGAAGAAATTATCACTGAAAATTTCCCAACTCTTATGAAAGACCTAAAATTACAGATCCAAGAAGTGCAGCGCACCCCAAAGAGATTAGACCCAAATAGGCGTTCTCCAAGACACTTACTAGTTAGAATGTCAGAGGTCAAAGAGAAAGAGAAGATCTTGAAAGCAGCAAGAGAAAAACAATCCATTACATACAAGGGAAACCCAATAAGATTTTGTGTAGATTTCTCAGCAGAAACCATGGAAGCTAGAAGACAGTGGGATGATATATTTAAAATACTAAAAGAGAAAAACTGCCAACCAAGACTCCTATATCCAGCAAAATTATCCTTCAAAAATGAGGGAGAAATTAAAACATTCTCAGACAAAAGGTCACTGAAAGAATTTGTGACCAAGAGACCAGCTCTGCAAGAAATACTAAAGGGAGCACTAGAGTCAGATACAAAAAGACAGAAGAGAGAGATATGGAAAAGAGTGTAGAAAGAAGGAAAATCAGATATGATATATATAATACAAAAGGCAAAATGTTAGAGGAAAATATTATCCAAACAGTAATAACACTAAATGTCAATGGACTGAATTCCCCAATCAAAAACATAGATTGGCAGAATGGATTAAAAAACAGGATCCTTCTATATGCTGTCTACAGGAAACACATCTTAGACCCAAAGATAAACATAGGTTGAAAGTGAAAGGTTGGGAAAAGATATTTCATGCAAATAACAACCAGAAAAGAGCAGGAGTGGCTATACTAATATCCAACAAATTAGACTTCAAATGTAAAACAGTTAAAAGAGACAAAGAAGGACACTATATACTAATAAAAGGAACAATTAAACAAGAAGACATAACAATCATAAATATTTACGCACCGAATCAGAATGCCCCAAAATACGTGAGGAATATACTGCAAACATTGAAAAGGGAAATAGACTCATATACCATAATAGTTGGAGACTTCAACTCACCACTCTCATCAAGGGACAGAACATCTAGACAGAGGATCAACAAAGAAATAGAGAATCTGAATATTACTATAAATGAACTAGACTTAATAGACATTTATAGGACATTACATCCCACAACAGCAGGATACACCTTTTTCTCAAGTGCTCATGGATCATTCTCAAAGATAGACCACATGCTGGGTCACAAAGCAAGTCTTAACAAATTTAAAAAGATTGAAATCTTACACAACACTTTCTCGGACCATAAAGGAATGATGTTGGAAATCAATAATAGGCAGAGTGCCAGAAAATTCACAAATACGTGGAGGCTCAACAACACACTCCTAAACAACGACTGGGTCAAAGAAGAAATTGCAAGGGAAATTAGCAAATACCTCGAGGCGAATGAAAATGAAAACACAACATATCAAAACTTATGGGACGCAGCAAAGGCAGTGCTAAGAGGGAAATTTATTGCTCTAAATGCCTATATCAGAAAAGAAGAAAAGGCAAAAATTCAGGAATTAACTATCCATTTGGAAGAACTGGAGAAAGAACAGCAAGCTAACCCCAAAGCAAGCAAAAGGAAAGAAATAACAAAGATTAGAGCACAAATAAATGAAATTGAAAACATGAAAACAATAGAGAATATCAATAAGGCCAGAAGTTGGTTCTATGAGAAAATCAATAAGATTGATGGGCCCTTAGCAAGATTGACAAAAAGAAGAAGAGAGAGGATGCAAATAAATAAGATCAGAAATGGAAGAGGAGACATAACTACTGACCTCACAGAAATAAAGGAGGTAATAACAGGATACTATGAACAACTTTACGCTAATAAATACAACAATTTAGAGGAAATGGACGGGTTCCTGGAAAGACATGAACAACCAACTTTGACTCAAGAAGACATAGATGACCTCAACAAACCAATCACAAGTAAAGAAATTGAATTAGTCATTCAAAAGCTTCCTAAAAAGAAAAGTCCAGGACCAGATGGCTTCACATGTGAATTCTACCAAACGTTCCAGAAAGAATTAGTACCAATTCTCTTCAAACTCTTCAAAAAAATCGAAGTGGAGGGAAAACTACCTAATTCATTCTATGAAGCCAACATCACCCTCATACCAAAACCAGGCAAAGATATTACAAAAAAAGAAAACTACAGACCAATCTCTCTAATGAATACAGATGCAAAAATCCTCAATAAAATTCTAGCAAATCGTATCCAACAGCACATTAAAAGAATTATACATCATGACCAAGTAGGATTCATCCCAGGTATGCAAGGATGGTTCAACATAAGAAAATCAATTAATGTAATACACCATATCAACAAATCAAAGCAGAAAAATCACATGATCATCTCAATTGATGCAGAGAAGGCATTCGACAAGATTCAACATCCTTTCCTGTTGAAAACACTTCAAAAGATAGGAATACAAGGGAACTTCCTTAAAATGATAGAGGGAATATATGAAAAACCCACAGCTAATATCATCCTCAATGGGGAAAAATTGAAAACTTTCCCCCTAAGATCAGGAACAAGACAAGGATGTCCACTATCACCACTATTATTCAACATTGTGTTGGAGATTCTAGCCAGAGCAATTAGACAAGAAAAAGAAATACAAGGCATCAAAATTGGAAAGGAAGAAGTAAAACTATCACTGTTTGCAGACGATATGATACTATACGTCGAAAACCCGGAAAAATCCACAACAAAACTACTAGAGCTAATAAATGAGTACAGCAAAGTAGCAGGTTACAAGATCAACATTCAAAAATCTGTAGCATTTCTATACACTAGTAATGAACAAGCTGAGGGGGAAATCAAGAAACGAATCCCATTTACAATTGCAACTAAAAGAATAAAATACCTAGGAATAAATTTAACTAAAGAGACAAAAAACCTATATAAAGAAAACTACAAAAAACTGCTAAAAGAAATCACAGAAGACCTAAATAGATGGAAGGGCATACCGTGTTCATGGATTGGAAGACTAAATATAGTTAAGATGTCAATCCTACCTAAATTGATTTACAGATTCAATGCAATACCAATCAAAATCCCAACAACTTATTTTTCAGAAATAGAAAAACCAATAAGCAAATTTATCTGGAAGGGCAGGGTGCCCCGAATTGCTAAAAACATCTTGAGGAAAAAAAACGAAGCTGGAGGTCTCGCGCTGCCTGACTTTAAGGCATATTATGAAGCCACAGTGGTCAAAACAGCACGGTATTGGCATAAAGATAGATATATCGACCAATGGAATCAAATAGAGTGCTCAGATATAGACCCTCTCATCTATGGACATTTGATCTTTGATAAGGCAGTCAAGCCAACTCACCTGGGACAGAGCAGTCTCTTCAATAAATGGTGCCTAGAGAACTGGATATCCATATGCAAAAGAATGAAAGAAGACCCATCTCTCACACCCTATACAAAAGTTAACTCAAAATGGATCAAAGATCTAAACATTAGGTCTAAGACCATAAAACAGTTAGAGGAAAATGTTGGGAGATATCTTATGGATCTTACAACTGGAGGCGGTTTTATGGACCTTAAACCTAAAGCAAGAGCACTGAAGAAGGAAATAAATAAATGGGAACTCCTCAAAATTAAACACTTTTGTGCATCAAAGAACTTCATCAAGAAAGTAGAAAGACAGCCTTCACAATGGGAGACAATATTTGGAAATGATATATCAGATAAAGGTCTAGTATCCAGAATTTATAAAGAGATTGTTCATCTCAACAACAAAAAGACAGCCAACCCAATTACAAAATGGGAAAAAGACTTGAACAGACACCTCTCAGAAGAGGAAATACGGATGGCCAAGAGGCACATGAAGAGATGCTCAATGTCCCTGGCCATTAGAGAAATGCAAATCAAAACCACAATGAGATATCATCTCACACCCACCAGAATGGCCATTATCAACAAAACAGAAAATGACAAGTGCTGGAGAGGATGCGGAGAAAGAGGCACACTTATCCACTGTTGGTGGGAATGTCAAAGGGTGCAACCACTGTGGAAGGCAGTTTGGCGGTTCCTCAAAAAGCTGAATATAGAACTGCCATACGACCCAGCAATACCATTGCTAGGTATCTACTCAAAGGACTTAAGGGCAAAGACACAAACGGACATTTGCACACCAATGTTTATAGCAGCATTATTTACAATTGCAAAGAGATGGAAACAGCCAAAATCTCCATCAACAGAAGAGTGGCTAAACAAACTGTGGTATATACATACGATGGAATATTATGCAGCTTTAAGACAAGATAAACTTATGAAGCATATAATAACATGGATGGACCTAGAGAATATTATGCTGAGTGAATCCAGCCAAAAACTAAAGGACAAATACTGTATGGTCCCACTGATGTGAACGGACATTCGAGAATAAACTTGAAATATGTCATTGGTAACAGAGTTCAGCAGGAGTTAGAAACAGGGTAAGACAATGGCTAATTGAAGCTGAAGGGATACAGACTGTGCAACAGGACTAGATACAAAAACTCAAAAATGGACAGCACAATAATACCTAATTGTAAAGTAATCATGTTAAAACACTGAATGAAGCTGCATCTGAGCTATAGGTTTTTGTTTTGTTTTGTGTTGTTTTGTTTTGATTTTACTATTATTACTTTTATTTTTTTCTCTATATTAACATTCTATATCTTTTTCGGTTATGTTGCTAGTTCTTCTAAACCAATGCAAATGTACTAAGAAATGATGATCATGCATCTATGTGATGATGTTAAGAATTAATGATTGCATGTGTAGAATGGTATGATCTCTAAATGTTGGGTTAATTTCTTTTTTTCCGTTAATTAAAAAAAAAAAAAAAAAGAGAAGGGATAATTGGAGATGAAGGGATACAGACTGTACAACGGGACTGGATATAAAAACTCAGAAATGGACAGCACAATACTACCCAATTGTAATGCAATTATGTTAAAACACTGAATGAAGCTGCATGTGAGGTATAGGTTTTTTGTTTTTGTTTTTTTTGTTTTTTCTTTCTATTATTTTAATTCTTTTTTTTTTTTTTTTTTTTTTTTTTTTTTTTTTTTAAAGGAAGGAAAGACAGAGAAGGAAGGAAGGATGGAAGGAAGGAAGGGAGGAAGAAAGGGAAACATCTTTAAACATTTTCTTGTTTTATTATATTTTGTTTGTTTGTTTGTTTTTTACATGGGCTGGGGCCGGGAATCGAACCAGGGTCCTCCGGCATAGCAGGCAAGCACTCTTGCCCGCTGAGCCACCGCGGCCCGCCCCTATTATTTTAATTCTTATTCTGTTGTCTTTTTATTTCTTTTTCTAAATCGATGCAAATGTACTAAGAAATGATGAATATGCAACTATGTGATGTTATTAAGAATAACTGATTGTACATGTAGATTGGAATGATTTCTAATTGTTTTGTTAATTCTTTTTTTAATTAAAAAAAAAAAACTCAAAAATAGACAGCACAATAATACCTAATTGTAATGTAATTATGTTAAAACACTGAATGAAGCTGCATCTGAGCTATAGTTTTTTTTTGTTTGTTTGTGTCTTTTGTTTTTTTTTTCTTTTTCCTTTTCTTTTTTTTATTATTATTATTTTTATTTTTTTCTCTATATTAACATTCTGTATCTTTTTCTGTTGTTTTGCTAGTTCTTTTCCTAAATCGATGCAAATGTACTAAGAAATGATGATCATGCATCTATGTGATGATGTTAAGAATTACTGATTGCATATGTAGAATGGAATGATTTCTAAATGTTGTGTTAATTTCTTTTTTTTTCTTTAATTAATAAAAAAAAAAAACACTAGCAAGAGCTATCCCCCAAATGCACCATCAGTGCAGCTTTTCTATGTCTTTTGAGTGCCCCAGAGTATAGCACAGTGCCTGGCACACGTTGAACATTCAGGAAATATTTTTGGATAAAAATGATGCCTTCAGGAATTCAGAAAGTGCATTAACAGTGGGAAGATGCCTAAAAAGGAGAAGAGGAAAAGATGTAGAAGGCTCTGAGAAAGAGAAAACACAGAATCACATCAGACTACTACCTCTCTCACCAGCGACCCTGGGAAAGTTTACTCTCTCTGAAGCTGCTACTTTGTCCCCAAGCTGGCCAAATATGGCTGCCTACCACATTCTAGCTGTAAATGAGCATTAACATAGGCTTTTCTACTTGCGTTGTGTCTGCCCTTAGTAAGAAATGCTTAACAATGGAAGAAAATAAGTTCCAAATTATTCTCAGAGGAGGGCACAGCATGGAATGAGCTGAAAGGAGGCGCCTGCTGCATTCTATTCCTTCACACCAACAAGTAACAAACCTCAAGGGCTGTAAAAAAAAAGACACCTCCAGTCCTTCTTGCCAGTCAGCACCTTAGTCTTTCCTGAGTGACTAAAAGACTCAAAAATAGTTCCAGTCACTGTTCGCTGTTTCCAGTCTCCGTAAGGAATTCAGAATGTGGCTGATGGTAAAATATTCAGCTCTCCGGAAAGCAGGATGGCTAAGTGAATTCTTTTCTGCTGTAGCAAAATGTCTTATTTTATTCTCCCTGGTACAGGAATGGCCAAGCAGACTCCCTACCTCTCACCCCTACCAGCGTCCATGGAATGTCTGGAGCATAGTCATAGCACTGAACGCTTCCCCATACCTAACACTTCTCAATCCTCAAAATTTGGAGATTTCACCTCAAGTAAAATCAAGATATATTTTCTGAGTTCAGGGAGTAGTGAGATAAACAAAGCTGGTCCTTACCTTAGCTTACAATCTAGCATTGAATGTTATTTTCATTTATTTACTCATTTTCCAAGCTAGCAAGTTACGAGATGGCTTACAAAAATGCAAAGGCTACAACAAGATAAAATAAAACTTAAAATGAGTAGGTGAAGACATCGGGAGGGAAATAAAATGAGGACGGGAAGCACAGGGTGAAGCCAGGAATGGATTAACCACCCAAAATGCAGACTGCAAGATCCTGTACTATGCTCTATGTGGTCAGTTTGACTCTAGGCTTTCTAACAGAAAGGATACAAGCTAGTGGAGGAAAGAAGCCAGGAATCCGAATAACAAACCAGGTAAATGGTGTGAACTCTAGAGCCAGATCACCTGGGTTCAAAATCCCAGCTCCTAGTTACGCGAGCCAACCAAAATCACTTAATTTTTCTAGTTTGTAATTCCTTTATGTGTGAAATGGGGACAATGGTGCTTATTTCAGAGGGCTGAGGGAAAAAGGATTTTATGTCTGTATCAATGTACCGTACCCAGTACATGCCAAATGTTCCATAAGCAATGGCTAGTGTTAGAGAAATGACAGCAAATGTTATAACAGAAGTTCAAGTTCATTATAAGAACATAAGATGAAAAATTGATTTTAGCTGAAGATAGGGGAGCGACAGACTAGGGAGTACTTCACAGAGGACACAGTTACCGAATGCGCATTGAAGTAGAAATAAGGTTTTGGTTACTAGATAGGAGAAGGAAAGGAAGATATTTTGGGCAGAACAAACTGCACAAGTGTTAAAATAGAAAAGGATAGCATGTGCTCAAGGAGCAGTAACTTTCAAGAACTCAGAAATGAAGCAGTTTTATCTCTGTGTTAGTCAGGAAATGTGTGGTAGCAAGTGACAGAAACCCAACACTGGCTTAAGAAAACAAAAAAAGGAGCTTTATCCTTTCACAAAGCTCAGATGATCAAGAGTAGCTTCAGATAGAACCGGATCCAGGACCTCAAACAATCTATTATAATCAGAATTCCATTCCTCATCTCCTCTCAGCTCTACTTTCCTCCATGTTGCATTCCTGCTGAGGGGGCGTCTTCCCTCGGAATATTACCCATCAATTCCAAGCTTACATCTCCCCAATCTCAAGCTAGTGGAACTGTCTACATGACAACCACTTCGGAGATAATTGAGGGAAAGTTGGGGTGTTTTTTATAATTCCGTTCTCCTTCTGGGGAAGAGGTAGAATTATACTTTCCCACCCCCCTTTGAAATTAAACATGGCCATGTGACTGGCTTTAGTCAAAGAAATGCGAGTGCAAATGACCTTTTTTTACACTCAGATGGAAATTTTAAGAGACAGCCACATTCCTTTCCTTTGCCATCATGATCACAGACTTCTCATGTCAAGACAGACTCTATCAACCAGGATCTCTGATGAGCAGAACTCCCAAACTAAACTTAAAATATGTAGCAAAAGTGAGAAATAATTTTTTTGTGTGGTGTAAAGCTAATCTGGAAGTTATATGTTACCACAGCATAACCTAGCCTATCCTAAATGATAGAGAAAGAATCTCTAGTGAGATACAGCCCACCATGTTGAAGTGAGTAGGCCACTGATAAATCCCTTCCAGGGACAGAATTTTACTTCAGAGGGAAGGTATAATTGAACTCATGAAATGAGCCTTAAAGAACAAAAGCCTCATCTCTTCTCTCCCCGGCTGTCCCCATGGTTCACTCTACGCTAGAGAAAGAACTTGTCAAACTCACTTTCAGCATTGGATCACTTTCCAAATGAAGCATGTTTCTCTTTGCCCCAACCTGGTCTTTCTGCAGAGTCTTTATAGCCTCTTACAAGCCATGTCATCTAGAAAAGGCCCTGGCTTCCTCCTTCAACCTTTTTTTCTCTTCCCTATACCCAGACGCCTGTATTTCTCACTGACCGGTTAGTAATAGGTTCATTCATAATTTAGCAATTGGTCCACCTATGCTATTGGACAGGTAAACCAGCCTCTGACATTAATGATCCTTTTGAACCTCAGAAGCTTTTACAGTTTCCTCTGAGTAACAAACAAACCAAGAAGGAACCAAGTAGACATGAGGCTTCCATATATGACTGCGGTGATTAGGTTCATATGTCAGCTTGGCCAGGTGATGGTGCCCAGTTGCCTGGTCAACCAAGGACTAGCCTAACAATTATAGCAAAGACATTTCATGGTTATTAACCATGGCTGGTTAATAAGCCAGAAAGCTGATTTTTAAATTATCTGCCAGTTGACTGCATCTGTAACTGATTACATCTAAGATCAACTAAGGGAGATAATCCAATTAGTTAGATTTCATCCAGTCACTTGAAGACTTTTAAGGGGGATGAGAGAACTTTCATTTTTTCTTTACCCAATCAGCCTCTCCTAGAGAGTTCATTGATGGCCTTCACCAGAGTTGCCAGCGAGCAGCCTGCCCTACAGAATTTGGACTCATGCATCCCCGCAGTTGCATGAGAGACTTTTATAAAATCTCATATTTACAGATATCACCTGCCGGTTCTGTTTCTCTAGGGAACCCTAACTGAGATAATTCTCGATCCATCTCGACTACTTCTACCTTTGGCAAATCTAAATCAAGTCACACCCATTGTAGTAAGGGTTCTATTTTCATCCATAGAACCTGTCCCCTAAAATTAACCAGTACGCTGTGGCAAAGATTTGGTTAGAAAATGTAAAACCTTTCCCCTAAAATTGACAACATATTGCCTAGACATCTGTGGAATTATTTTTAAATCCCAAATTTCTCAACCAGTTTTTAAGAGAGTTCATTGTTTTCCCTAGTGAAATTCATTTTCCTCCTTCTAACTTGACAAATTTTGTTTATACTTACACAGCCATGCAAGCCAGCCTTCTCCTCTCTTTCTCCCACAGTTTAACAGCCACTCAATTCACCAAGTCTGTTGATTCTATCTCTATAAGTTTTCTATCACTTGTCTCCTCAATTCCACTCCCAAGAGCACCACTCACTATCTCTCTCTTACCTGGTTATCCTGATTCTAATCTCTTCTACCTCCAATCCTCCCAAAACATTATTTCCCCTCTAAAATGAATCCTCAAAAGATTCTACCACTCTGTTCAAATGCCTTCAATGGCAATTAATTACAAATTAAGTAAGTACAATTCTTCAGTCTTGCATGAAAGACCATTACAGCACAGCTTCAGGTTGTTTCATCTTCCATCAACCACCCCCCACCCTGCCACCCCACCAGGTCATTTTTCTTTAAGTATGGTTTGAGCCGATCAAAGGGCCCCAAGGATTCCCCAATGAACCTGGTGAACCAACCCAAAAATGCAAGCCCTTTCATAATTAAGAGCTGATTATGAACAATTCCATAGATGACTGTTATTCCTGCAACTGAACATTTTTTTACTGGGTGTCCATTAAGTAGAAAAGGGGACCAAATTTAGGTAGCCATAAGCCTTAATTCACACTACTACAGAGTTTCTCAAAGATTCTATTTTAGTATCCACTGAACAATTTGACTGCCATACAACATTGAAAAACTACTGCAACATGCACAGCTTGTGATAAATGGAATTCCCATAAAGGGGCCTGTTTAGGGCTGGTGGGCTGTGAAGTATTTTGCCTAAACAGTCCCTGGTCAAATTAAGTTTGAGAAATACTGCTCTAGCGATAGTCCAAATGCCAGTTAAACTAAGACACTCTGTCCTCTGAATAAGTTTATATGCTTTCCTGCCTCTTCTCCTTCATTAGCTCAGGTCTCTTTGCCTACTATAACCTTCCCATATCTGATTATATAAATATGAATCCTTCTGGGCCCATTTCAAAAACTCCCCTCCATAGGATTCTAATGTCTCTCTTGATTCACAGCCCATCCTTACAAATCTCATATGAAGCTTAAATCATGCTCTTATGCATTAGCATTATTTATTTCCTTGTATTAATTTCTCTACCATATTGAAATCTGCTTGAAGATAGATACTATATCTAACTTATGTTTGCATTCCCTCAAGCACTTTTACAGTGCCTCACATATAATGACCAATCACAAATTTTCACACACTAAAAAACTCTAGCCACAAAGATATAACTTTTTAATGAATTTTCCTTGGAGTGATAGGATAGTTTTATAGCTGAGGTACTTTCACTAATGTAAGTGGAAGTGTTCAATCCCAAAAGATAGTTGTCACATATTTCATTTCATTATCAAATTACCAATAGGCAGGATTGAAACATTTTAGGAAGAAAACCATGAAGATGCCTAAAAGCTGGGACCTATTGAGAATTACAGTACCAAAAAAAAAAAAAAAACTTCACTATTTTCCTGAATCTGAAACCTTCTCTCCACAACTGAACCTCTACACCTACCCAGAAGCAATTCTTTTCCCATACCTCTCTCCATCTCTCTCTCTCTTGCACATATACATGCACACAATTTGTTCCCTGACATCCTTTTGGGAGCTCCCTGAAAGTTGAATGTTGCTTTTCTCATTATTTGCTTGTGCTTTTAAACTGTCTTACAGAACTAAGCTACAAAAATTACACTTTCCTGATAGGCCGATATTTAAAACTGTATAATCCAATTTAAGTCGTAGGAGGCAGCAGGGAAATAATGAAAAGAACACTGGCCGTAGAATCTCATTACCAAGATTTCAATCCCAGCTCTGCCCCTTTCTAGCTGTTCATGCTTTGTGAAGCCATCCTCTATGAATCTCAGCATCCTCATTCTTAAGAAGAGGGTAAAAACAGTTATACGCTTCACAGGGATTTTCTAAAAAATTCACTGCAATAATGAATATGGAATAAATATGTAATCTGTAAAGTGCTAAGGAATTATTTTTACTCTATCAAGCTAATTAAGAAAACTTAAATCCAGAGGTTTCGTCTGATTTTCACACCATTACAGAAGGTGTCATTTTAGTTTGCAGGGTGATTTCAGACCTCTATAAAGCAGAATGGCTAAGATTCAAGACTGCAAACTTGATCAGTGAACAGAGGAAGAGGAAGCAGGGAGAGAGGTAAGAGGGACGAGGGAAAGAGCAGAAGGGCAGAGAAATGGAAGAGAAAGATTTATTTCTTAATGTTTCTTAAACACGGAATCTGTGAGGGCACATTTCTGGTTCTGTTAGAATCTCTGTGTCACGCCCAGTCAATCGTTTTGCCTGATGCGTGCACGGTGTAGATTGGCTCCAGCTCAGATCAGAGACTCCATGCATTCACAGCTTCTGCTCGCTGGGACTTCAGCACCTGTCTCCTGGACAGCGTATTCAAAGAACTTCAGAGAATTTCCTCCAGCATCGCTGCTATAGCCCATGAAGGAAGAGATGAGAAGTGAAATGGCAAACATTTCCCAACTCACTAGTCATGGAGGCTAGAGAATTGACAAAGCAGGGACTGCCAGTTTCCCAGGTTATTAATATGTCAGGCCTGGTGCCCTGGCTCACCTGTGTAGAATGTGATGCCAAATTAGACACAGTCCTTAGTTTTCTTCCAAAGGGGGAGAAAACTGGTCTAAGATGCCTAATACCTCCAGTCATCTAGTAAGTAGTCTGGAAAAAAACATTCATTTATTCATTCAACAAGCATTCATTAAATCCCTACTATGTACTAGGTATTATTTCAGGTGACAGAAACAAGACTGATAAGAATTCTACTATTGCAGAGTATGTGTGCACATATGTTGGGTGGGGGAGCTGGAGAGGGATGATAGATTAGTTAGATCAATTAGATAGATGGATGGATGGATGGAGATAGATAGGTAAATAGATAGACAGACAGACAGACAGATGTACAGATACAGACAGATGAGATAAATTCAGACAATGGTAAGTATCATTTAAAACTTGTTGCCAGATTTGGCTTCCAGGTTCTTAGCCATGCTGGGAGAAAGAACTTAAGGGCACAGCCCAAACTGAGGCAGCAGATAGAAAGCTTATTAGTACTGGAGTGAGAAGAAACATGTGGGCACTCTCACAAATAAGAGAGTGCAACATTGTAGCAATCTGCTTTCATTTGTTTAGCTTTATATACTTCCCCTCGCTCTTCCTTGTTCAGGGCTGTTCTTTCTACCCTTCCTTCTTCTCTCCAGGATGGTGCCTGATGACAGACAGTACATTCGGGGGCGGGGGGGGCCTCCAGGCAGGCTGTCTGTCCTGGACAGGCCATCCTGACCTTGATTAACCATCGTTATTTCAGGGCTCTTTCATGGTATTTTTTCAGTACTCGTCTCTCCTCTCTCAGGTCCCTGTTCTAGCTTGCTTTGGCTGAGGTATTTCAGACAATGATAAGTGTCATTTAAAACTGATACCAAATGATATGATAAAGATGTCAGAGTGGGATGGAGGGATGGCTCTAGTTTGAGGATTTAGAATGTGTCTCTCTGAGGAGGTGACAGTTGAGCTAAGAACAAATAATCAAGGTGTGCAAATTTCTGGGGGGAGAGCATTTCCAACAGAAAGGGGACATGCCTTTGTGAGAAACCCCACCAACTCTCAAAAAAATCTGAAGTACAGAATTTACTCATAATTCTTTCATGATGGATCTCCATACATAGCTCATTAATATTTCAGGAATTATGGTATCAAAGGAGCTTATTCCTGTAATCCTCTGGATCCCAGTAGCACTCCTGATGTAGTTCAGCAACCAAATTAGCTGGAGCTTCAAATTGCCTCTTCTTTATGGAATGCTCCTGAAACTTTTAGAGTCTCTTTCACATGAGATTCTAAAACTCACCTTGAAAGAATATTGTGTGTGTAAAACACATAATTTAGGCCCAAATTCTAGGCACACCTATAAAAGAGTTTGGGGTGAGCCTCATCATTCCTGTGTGTGAAGATTCCTACAGGGGAAGATGCAGGCAAGTAGAGGAGAGTATGGTGTCCTCCCATGGTCTTGTTGCCCTTGACCTGCGCCCACAGCATTGCCTCCCCCAGTCTTGCATATGGGGTCCATGTCTGAACAATCCGGAGCAGGCTGAAACTAGAAGAGTGGTTTTGAGAGGTGTAGGTAGCTAATTTAGAGATCAGGCAACAATATGCAGCTTAAAAGGGGCCCATGATCTTTTAAGCAGAGAACACATCTCTGCTTAGGTTTATGGCTTTGGGCAAAGGAGACAAGGGAAAGACTCTTCTTCACCGGAGAGAGATGATTCGTCAAGGGTGTATTTGTTTAATGCGTGTCCCCTTCTCTAGGGACTCCATAAGCCCAGGGACCCTCAATGTTAGTGTAGTGTCTAGAACATAATAGAACTGTAATGAATTTTTGTTGAATTTGCTTGATTTTTAAAAGGTTACTACAATAACAGAAGTGGGAGGACATCATAGAGGGATGTGAAGACAAGAGCAAAAGACATAAGGAGATCACTTATAAGCACATCAGAATATCTCTTCAAACAAAATACTTGAGGACAAATTATGCAAGTTAGAAGGGGGGCAAGAGGCAGCAAAAGGTAAACAGTTACTCCTAAATGGCTTCCCTTATACTGTATGATAAAGCAACACATAAATACAAACGTAATCCAGGTTATTGTGGCATTTTAGTTCCTTGACCATCTAAACCTCTATGGTTATAGTCTGGGATCATTTGAAATTGTAAGGAAATAGTTCTTTTTGAGTACATATTCTGAACACAGTCCCAAAGAGGCATAGTATTCAAAAACAAACCAAAGCTAAGAAACTGTCAACCTTAGTTTCCTAAATGTTTGCTGTTGGGCTTATCTCCCTGTTAGAAAAATTCAGGTGATGTGAATATCCACATCTTCTCAACAAAGTGATGCCTTGAGCTCGAGTTCCATAGCCCCTATGGAGAAGACAATGCATTTTTTGCCTAAAATGAATTCACTATGCACACACGTGTATGCCTAGGCAGCTTGGTGGGATGTAATTAGAGCCCTTCCCTAGAGAATTTTAATATTGGGGTCTGTGTATTTCACTGTGAGTCCAGCCAAGGAATCACAGTGGGATTTTCCTCTTAATGTAATTGCAACCTTCTGAAAACCAGACAACGGGTAAGTTGCTGGAGAAGTCAGGGCACACCTAGCAACCATCTCTCAGCCCTCTAAGCTACCCCCTCTTCCTTTTCTGTTGTGCACAGATGTTTCAGTATCTCCATTCTACAGCCCTAGGTAGATGTTAGGTCTAAAGAAAAGGCCTATAGGAACTCTCAGTGACAAGCCCAACCCCCACCCCCAGGTAGTATAAATACTCCACCCTTAACAGCAGAGATTTTTCTCTCCTCTCCAACAAGTGGAACAGGCGGTGCTGCCCTCCACTCACTGAGACCGGCAGTTGGCCTCCCTGGGAAATCTGCCGTGGTGGGGCCTCTCCCCCGTTCCCTGGATCCTTTGCGCTATTAAGTAATAAAGCATTCATTTGCTGAAAGTTTCTGTTGTGCCTGAGCCTATGTTCTCACAACGCATTGTGTAGCAACTCACTCCACATATGCTTTCCAGAGGCCAGTTTATCAGCTCAACCCAGCGAGTGCAAACTTAATCTAGGGGTGATCACCTAGGACTTTAAAACTAAGTTTGAAAAGTTATTACATTAATAATGCAAGCATTACATGTAGAACAGAAGAAGATTTCTGTCTTTGCTGAGAAAGAAAGGAAGATTCTCTTCCTTACAGCCCCCACACAATTCATATAATAAACAATGCTAAAAGTATGAACTTCTATCCATGTCCAAATCTGGCTCCACCATTCACTATCTATTTGGCCAAGTTTCTTAGCTTTGTCAAGCCTCAGTTTCTTCACCAGTAAAATGGGCACAATAATGCCTACCTCCCAGCAAGAGTGAAAGGATTAAATGAGATAATAAACATAAAACACTTAGCAGACTCCACAAATATTAGCAAATACACAGTAACTAACAGGATCCAAGCTATCATAATTAAATTCCTTCCCATCACCTATGTAAAGGTAACTTAGGCAGCTGGTGATATACTAGTACAAGATCCCCAAAATAGTTGAGTGGCTTTTGTGGGTGAGAACAGGAGCCAGTGATACTCTGGCTTTAATTTTTGAAATGATGTCAGGAGAGCCCTGGGTTGAAGAATATGGGGCCACAAGCCCAAAGGATTCGAAGGTTCCTGAGCCCAGTGACAGAGACCACATACTCTTGTGCTAGTCCTATAGCTGTTCCCAATTCCAGCCCTGCCCATGGCTCAGAGAAAACACATCTCCATTTACACAAAGACTCCAGAGTCTCCCTATATCTCAAATGCCGCCCCCTCCATGAAAACTTCTGAGTCCTGTCTCTTCAAAGATACCACTTCCTCCTCCTCCCTCGTAATACAGGTTCCTGGTACCTCTCGTTCTCATTGGACAGATAGTATGCGGCATGGTGGTTACTACCACCAGCTCTCAGCAGACCCAGCCAAGTCCAATGCCTGTCGCCTTCTAGTCAAGGGACCTGAGGCAAGCCACCTGTGTATCTGCTCCTTCTTTGTGACCTGGAGAGAACAGCTAGTACTTACATTCTAAGGCTGTTGCAAGAATTAAATAAAATGAAAGGTAGGAGGGCTTTAGCATGGTGCCTGGCCTATGGCAAGGACTCAGTGAGTACCTGGCATCCTTTGCTGGATCAGAGAAAGGCCAGAGCACAGAAGACAGGCTGAGATTCACCCAGCCTTGGTAGCCACAGTGGTCCATGCAGGCAAGAAACAAGCAGGGAAGGCCCCTGTGCATGCCAAAACTTTGCCTCGTAAATAATTGATGTCATGCTCTGTGTTCTTTTATTCAGAATTGTCTTTGAAGCTTCCCCTCATCCATGCTGCAGGGATTTGGGGATGGGGGGTGGGGGGGGGAGAAGGGTAGGATATAAGGGAAGGAGCTATAGAAGGGGAAACAGCAGTGTGTGATCAGGAAAATGGAAAAACTAAAGCAATTTCCGGTATCCATTCGGGTCTGGAGTCAATAATTGTAACTTTTAACCAAGCGAGGATTCCTGGTAGCTAAAGACCAAAATGGAAAGATCAGGAAGAATACAAAAGCAATTCTTTAGAACAGCTGTGGGTGCTAGACCGACAGCTCCCTCCTGGGGAGATGACAGTTGGTGAAAACACTCTGCAGCAGGCAGGAGTTTACCTGGGCAAAAGCAGCTAGCTGGGCCTCGCAGGGACTAATTATGAAAATATGATTATAATGGATTAGTAATCTTGTCAATCAAAGCTACATGCCAGGTAGCACCTGGCAGTAGGTGAAAATGCCACAGGACAGAAGAATTTGATGTTGTGTTTTTTTTTTTCGTACAAAATGTTCCTCCCTTGGAGGGAAGGCCTCACCCCAGAATGTGCAGTGAAGGCACTAACAGGTCCTCTGGGGAGGTGCAGGCAGGGCACTCAGTCCTATGGTGTTTGAATGTGAAATTCTGATTGGCATCCTTTTATTGATACCCATGAGCCTGACCCAAATCTTGCTTCCTGTTTTACATGAGTCTGAAAGGAAATTAGTACTGTCTTCCCATGGCAGTCAACGGAAGGTGTAAATAAAATTCAAGATATGATGATAAGAATAATAGTACTAACCACAGCTACCTTTTCCTGAGCTCATAGTATCTACCCAGCCTGGTGCCCAGACTTTACAAACTTCATCTCATTTAATGCCTACAAAACTCTGTTGTGAGATAAGCCTGCTAGCCCTACCTCATAGCTGAAGGGACTGAAGCTCGGAGATGTTGGTTGGGCTAAAGCTGAACTCCAGAGCACTTTCTCCGCATCACCAGGCTCTACTGCCTTGTGCAAAATGGTAACTCCAAAACCAAAACTGCCCCTCTCCCTTTACCGCACCCCTGGAAGCATTCCCCATGTCACAGCTACAACCATGACAAAAGTAAGGGACACCGCAGAGTATGGAGGACAAGACACTGATGTGAGAATGAGGAGACCAGTGTTTCCTGATAAGACTAAGGACTGCTCTTAATTAAGCATGTATTGTGCCCAGTCATTGTATCCAATGCTTTAGTTATGCCTTGATATTTATTCCTCAAAGCAAATGCACAAAGGAATATTATTATTCTACTTGACAGGTGAGAAAATAGAAACATAGAAAAGTTGGGGAAATTGCCCAAAATTGCAGGGCAGGTAAAAGTCAGAAGAGAAATTGCCAACCAAGTTGTTCTAATTCCTCAGCCTGGCTGCTTTATCACACACCCTCTTGTCTCCTGTGAGAGTTTTAACAAATCAGCATCTACCTTTGCTGATATATGGGGGCACTCAGAGATCTGACCATCCTGTACCTTACTTTCCCCATCCATAAATAGGGCTAACATTTGTCAAGTCACTCGTACAGTCCCATCGGGAGGAAAAGTGACTTGAGATAAGATTCTGTCCCAATTCACAGAATTGTTATTAGTGAGAGAAATTCTAAATTTCATTCATGAGTTCTCAATGTTAAAGGAACAGAGTGAAACAGAAATTTCTTTTCCAGATTATGAGTATTAAAATTTGAAAAACAGAGGTATGTCGCCTAAATGGAAAACAGGATAGTTAAAAAAAAAAAAAGTTAATACATCTATGAAATAGGGGATGGCCTCCACCTCTGCTGTACTCACTTCTATTAGAGCCCTTATACCATCTTACTTATATCTGGTTTACAATTCTCCTCCAATCCTCTGTGAGTGAGGGCTCGGTTAGCAAATCATTTCTTGTGGGCCCCTGCATCCCCCGCATCTAATACAAACCCTGGTGGGTTGCCAAGTAGATACTCAGCACAGCCTTGTTTTATGTGCCCCTTCTAGCGAATCCTAGGTTGAGACAGAAAGATAAACTAAAAGATTTCTTCACTTCCTTTTAAAGCTTAACATTCCACAGTACTGAGGAGAATGGATAGAAGTGATGTATAGGAGACATTCACTCCTCAGACTTATACTCTCCCCCACTGACCTGAAAGAAACAAACCAATCTTAAAAAAAAAAAAAAAAAATGCCACGCACGCTGGCCTTTTACAGTGACGGATGGTGCTGTCAGAAACTTGATGAGTAGCGTGAGCCACTGTGAAAAAGGATCGACACATAAAGTACACAAGGGAATAGGGGAAGTACATTCCAGCAACAGTGAACAGTTTCCCCTTTCAGAAATACCACCCTCCAGTGCACCGCAAGCAGCTGAAACTGTAGGAATTGTCTTATAAGGAGGGGGGCTGATGAATGCACAGCCAATGCTTTGAACGATGTGTCTGTGAATCCTGGGAACTGGAGGTTGATTCTGTTGACAAACTCAGTGGAAGCAGGAATATGCCCATAACTCAAAAAACAGCCTTGAACATCAGAGCGTCTTCTCGACAGATAGTGTCTGGTTAGCCTTGAATATATAATTCACATTGTGAGCCTATTTCTGTACCTCATCCTAAGCCTGCAGTAGGAAACCCAGTGTTTCAGGGGAGAAAAGGAAGAGAAAACAGAAGAAATAAATCCTTGAGGTGGCTGAATCATCCCTTTGAAATATTCTGGTCACCCTTTAACCAAACACCAACTTCAAAAACAAGGGTATTTTAAGAAAAGAGGACCCTTTTCCAGTTCTGAAGAGATGAAACTCATACTGTACTTTTAGGTCAAAGGAAATGACTTGTAAGATTTCCTAGTGGTGCTGAAAGCAGCTCAATAGCTTCTCATTTCTTCCAGGAACAGATCTCAATACCTCTGCCTTCTGAATGGGCTTAAAGTCTCTGCCCAACACGGTCACTGCCCTCACTGCCCTGCGTGATGGGCAAGATACCTCATTCATGTCTCTCTAAAATGCCAGGTGCAGTGTCACTGTCACACCTCTGTTCATGCCAGTAGCATCGCCAGGACTCCACTCCAGGAAAATCTTGACCACCCCTCAAAACCAGTAACATAAGACTTCAGACTTTAAGTACACAGGTAATTACTGTGGAGTATAATTCTCACAAATGTTATTTTCAGCTTCCTGCCAATAGGTTAAAGCATGTGATTTCAAAATAACTGCATACATGACTAAAAACAAAATGTAAGAGACACCTCCATTTCATAGTCTTAAGACAAGAGTCTTGCAATTAAGATTTCTGCACCTGACATCTGCTTGGAATTTTAGAACCACTATGTTAAAATACTGTATGTAACAAGGAAAAGGTGCTTTTATTTTTAATCCCTTTGATCAATATGGCTTTTTTCCAAATTGGCTAATGGGTCCAAATGAAACCTGTCAATGTGAATTCAGTTATTGAACTTGTCACTTGTTTTTGCTAGAAATGTTATTAATGCAATAAATGTTGATGTAGGAGATAATAATATGGAATCTGTCCTAGAATGCTTTGTGTTGGTTACTGATTAAAACTAATTGGTGCAAGGTGGAAAACAAAACAACTTGAGTGCTTTCTCCTCTGAAAACCTTCCCCAAACATCTCAATGCATGTGTTCTGGTTTAAAACTCTTATGTACCCCAGAAAAGCATCATCTTTCAATCCTGAGCCAATATCATGGGGCCAGATCTATTGTTTATGGTGGAACCTTTGATTAGCTTGTTTCCATGAAGACTGACCCACTCAGTTGTCAACATGGCCTATCGATTAGATAATTTCCATGGAAATGTGATGCATCCAGTTGTGGACATGGCCTATTGATTAGATGGAGATGTGACTCTAACCATTCAAGGTGGGTCTTTAGCTTACTGGTGTCCTTTAAAAGGGGAAACATATTGGAGAAAACACAGTTGCTTCAAAGTCAATAGAGATGCAGACATTTGGAGATGTTTCAAGTGCCAATAGATGTAGTCTGGGTACTAAGCAAGGACTCACATAAATAGCAGAACCTGAAGAGAAGAAATCTCCAGCCCTGGGAGATGCTAAGTGATGAAATCCATAATTTTGTCCTGGATCAGCTAAGTCAAGACCCACAGATACTTTAGGGAGGAAGCCACTGGAATAAGAAGCTGGAACCAACAGAACAAGGAACAAGGACAAGCAGATGTCAGCCACATGCCTTCTCATGTAACAGATATCAGCCTTTCTTCTTGAGTTAAAGTATCTTTCTCTGGATGCCTTAGTTGGAACATTTTTATGGCCTTAGAACTATGAACTTGTAACTTAATAAATCCCCTTTATAAGAGCCAATCCATTTCTGGTATATTGCATTCTGGCAGTATTAGCAAACTAAAACAGCATGTAATCTCTTTCCTCTTTGAGTTATTCTTTAAACCCTGAAACTTATGGTGGAATCTTCTGTGATTTAATGGTTCCCTATACATTCAAAGAGATAATAAGAAAATCAACAAGTGATACTTACTGAGCTCTTAAAACAGTCTGAAGCATTAAACTAAACCCTTTATAAACACTATCACATTTAATCTTTACAACCAACCCATGCAGTCACACCCACTATTATTCCTGTGTTGCAGATAAGGGAAATTGAGGCACAGGGGGGTTACACATCTTGCTCAAGGTCACACCACCAGGCACGAATCCAGGCCTGACTCCAGATCCTGTGATCCGACCCACTGTAATAACCATAGCTGACCATTTTCCTTAATCTCCCAGGGAGCCTTATACTGCTGTCCATTTAATTCATTTGTTCACTAACCTAAAGTTTGAGAAGTCATATGTGCCAGTGCTGGGGATAACACAGTGAACAAGGCACAGTCCCTGACCTAAAGGAGCACAGGTTCAGATAGTAGGGATGCAACTATGGGAATTGAATTAATTCCCATGAGCACAAGCCAACCACTGGTAGCCTCAACCAAGTGTGTGTGTGTTTTAGCCAGTCAGCTTAAAGAAGCATTAAACTGTGAAGAAAACCAGACTGAGATTCATAGTCCTAAGATTTCCCTGGGTTGCCAATAATCTGCTGTGTGACATCTGAAGAGGGATATTCCATGTATTAGCTTCTCAAACAGAGAAGTTTGACCACATCAGTGGATCTACAAATTGTACGTCATCAGAATCACTTGTTCAATGATCACCTATTGCTTAATAAGTGTCTGAGTGAATGAATTAGTGAATGAATGACTGAGCTGACTGATCTCTTGTAAGATTTGGAAAAACCAAGACAGTCACACTGTGACTGTGCTGTCAAGAGTGCTCTCCTCAATGATTGCCCATCATTCATTAGATGTATCTATTCCCTTGTCCTTCCAGCTTCTAAGAAATACACCCATAAATCATTTTCTCCTTAATAAACAGTCTTCACTTGATTTTTAAAATGGAGAAAATAATAGTATTTCTCTCTTATGGTTCTGGTATGGACTAAATTAAGTAACGTTATATAAAGGACTTAGCACTGTAACACTACAATATGTAAAGAATACTTGGTACAGGAACAGGTAGAGAAGCAATTACTTTTGAGGGCTTTTTTCCGGGAAGAACCCCTCAGTTCTGGGGCACCTATTCCCAGCATCCTCCCTGTGGTGGCCCTTTGGTTTGGGAAATTGCCTTTGGCTTTCTGAAGCTCATATCTAGATTCATCGATTGTTATTAAAAGGTAAAAGCAAGATCTGTAGAGTCACACAGACCTGGGTATGAGTTCTGGCTCAGTCATTTACTAGCTGATTTGATATGGTTACTTAACATCTCTGTGACCAGTTTTCTCATCTGGAACATAGGGATAATATCTGCCTTGCACAATTACTATGAAAATTAAATGGGACTGCATTACTCAGGATCCTCTGAAAAGCAGAGGCCAAGTCAGAATTAAACATGCAAGAAATTTATTAGGGAAAACATCTGTGAGAAAAAATAGGGAAGGAGCAGGGAAAGACTGAGAGAGCTATCAGACTAGAAACAGATCTGACCCCAGGTGAAGGAGAGAGAAAAGGAAGTAAGACAGGGTGGAAGCATCCTAGATTGCAATACAGTTCTAAGGAAAGTTCAACAGGCCATCAGGAGCATCCAGCATCTCTCAGGAATGGGCTTCCTTAGTATCCCTTCCACACTCATTCACAGGCTGGGAAGAGCCCACGGAAAGCAGGTTGTTGGCAAGAAGGTATCAGAGCATAGCCTCTGGGGCTAATTATGCTCTCCACAGCCAGAGGTCTCAGAGGTACATCCTCACAGCTGCCACATGCATTTTTAATTAATCACCTTGAAATATAGTAGAGAGTAATAATAATGGTCTATTAAGATCATCATCACCGATCATTATCACTATGACCTTTATCTCAGTAAAAACTCCTTCAAGTAGCATACAACCAACTTTAATTAAATCATTAACCACATTTTGTGCTAGTCATAAAAAGTCTTATTGACTGTGATATACAACCAAACATCTTAACTTTGCATCAAAAATATGAGTTTGTAAAACCTCTGTGTGCTAGTTGAAGACTGTTCCTTACCCCAGAAAATCCATGTTCTTTTAACCCAGTCTTAAGGGGGGAAAACCTATTGTTGGATAGGAACTTTGATTAGGTTATTTCCATGGAAACGTGACCTAGCCCATTCGAGGCGGGTTTTAGTTAGCTTACTAGAATCTTTTAAAAGGAGAATATTTTGGAGAAAGTTCAGACACCAACATTTGGAGATGAAGGCAAAGCACACTCCAGGAGAGGCCAGAACGACCTAAGAAAGCCATTTGAACCCAGAAGCTGGGAGAGAAGGACAACAGACATCACCATTTGCCTTCCCATGTGACAGAGAAAACCCTAACATGATCAGCCTTTCTTGAGTGAAGGTATCCTCTTGCTGGTACCTTAATTTGGACATATTTATGGCTTTAGAACTGTAAACTTGTAACTTAATAAATCCCCTTTATAAAAGCCAATCCATTTCTGTTATATTGCATTCCAGCAGCATTAGCAAACCAAAACACTCTATATTTCTTATAGGTACAGGAGGTTAATAAGGTGTAACTCAAAAATAACAGCTGATCGAAGAGTTGTGAACCAAACCCAGGTGATGTTTTCAAATCCTTCAGCTTTCAATCACTTTGTAAGGTTGGCATTGACCTCCAGTGGCTTGGAGACTGCTGCATGGGTCATTTGATGTCTGCCTTTGCTTCTTCAACCACCAACAGTCCATGTAATAAGGAGAGAGAAGAATCAGCTTGAACTTTGCCTCAAAAAAGTCAACCAGAGGTGAGGTGCAACGGTAGTTCACTGGTAGAATCCTCACCCGCTATGTGGGAGACCCAGGTTCGATTCCCAGTTGAAGCACTTCCCAAAACAAACAAACAAACAAGTAAAATTCAACAAATGGTACTGCAAAAACAGAATACTTATATGGAAAAATAGTGAAATGTGACCCTGCCATGCAGTATACAAAAAAATAGTCAACCAGGGCAGGTTATAGGAGGAAGATGGTGGTGGAGTTGCACATTACCCAGGAAGAAACTAAGAAGAACCCAAACATGCACATTTCAGGTGCCTGAAAATGTAGAGCTGTGTTCCAGTAGCCATGTTTCTTGAAGATGATTGTATAATGATAAAGCTTTTGAAATGTGACTATGTGATTGTGAAAACCTTGTGTCTGATGCTCCTTTTATCTATAGTATGGACAGATGAGTAAAACATAGGGATTAAAAATAAATAAATAATAGGGGGAACAAATGTTAAAATAAATTTAGTAGGTTGAAATGCTAGTGATCAATGAAAGGGAGAGATAATCCCTTTCATAGAAAGGTATAGAAAAAAATAGGGGAAACAGAGGCTAAAATATACTGGGTAGATGGAAATACCAGAGGTCAATGAGAGGAAGGGGGAAGGGATATGGTATGTATGAGTTTTTTTTTTCTTTCTTCTTTTTATTTCTTTTTCTGAATTGATGCAAATGTTCTAAGAAACGATCATGGTGATGAATATACAACTATGTGATAATATTGTGAATTATTGATTATATACCAAGAATGGAATGATCATATGGTAAGAATGTTCATGTTTGTACATTGTTATGTTTAAAAAAAAAAGAATTAAAGAGAGGAGGTGCAAGGGTAGTTCAGTGGTAAAATTCTTGCCTGCCATGCTAGAAATCCAGGTTCAATTCCCAGCCCAAGCACTTCCCAAAAACAAAACAAGCAAGAAAACAAACAAAAAGACAAACACAAAAATTCAACAAACAGTGCTACAGTAACAGGATACTCACATGGAAAAAGAATGAGATGTGACCCTTGCCATACAGCTTAAAAAAAAAGAACGGAGAAACAAGAGCTAGAGAAAATGTGGAAAAAGATTATACCTATTCACTGTTGGTAGGGAAGCTGAGAAGTACAGCCCCTGCAGAAAGGGCAATGTTGTGTTTCCATAGGAGGCTAGTGGTGGGGTCACCATATGATTTTGCAACCTTGTTGCTAGATATATACCTGGAGAAACTGAGAGTGGGGACATGAATGGACATCTGTACAGGGTTGTTTATAGTGGCAGTGTTCGAGATTTGCAATGAATGGAGGTGGCCTAAGGGTACAATGACTGAGGAAGGGATGGGGAAGAAAAAAAAAAAGGAGGAACCCAAGAAGTTGATCGAACGGATGTAGACATGCCCAATGCTGCTGCAGATCTTCAGCACCATTAACAATTGCCACCACAGGATGATGAGCTCTCTCACCAAAACACATCCTCCAGTGAGCTGCAGATCTATGCTTGGTTGGATGCAACCTTGAAAGAACTGACTAATTTAGTAAAAGTAGTCTTCCCATAAGCCAGAAAGAAGGGCACATCTTCAATTTGGCAGTTGTTTTTACTGCTCTTAAAAGAAAAGGCTACGGAGGGCCACAATGACTCAACAGGCTGAGTTCTCACCTGCCATGCTGAAGACCTGGGTTCAATTCCTGGTGCTGCCCGTGCAAAAAAAAGAAGAAGAAAAGACTACAGAGTACAGGAGATTTGGCAACACCATGTCTGGCAGAAAGGGAACTGATGATTCCACAGCTCTGCAGTTGCAGAAGTTTCCAATAGGAGATTATTTGGACATAGTTATCACCCATCCAAATCGGGCACCACCAAGTTCTAGACACATGAAAACATGTTAAATTTTATTTACTATTTCTTGAATGTATTTTTCAGTCAGTTATGTAAAATATAATTACACATTCTTTTCCTCCCCCGATTATTGTGATTAAGCCTTTAGACTGTTATGCACATTGTAATGCACCTACTTAGGCTCAATTTGACTGTGCTGTGGTGTGAATAGTAACAGAAGGTCCATTTTATTCCAAGTCCTTATGTAAAATATGAAAAATGTTCTTAGCATTCTGTGTAAAACTGTATTGTGAAATATGTGTGTAATCATCCTGAATCTGAAAGCTAATAGAGAAACGGGAATAGAGTTTAATCTAATGACTATTTGGAGTTTGTGCTAAGTGGTGGGAAGATGTGTCTAAGCTCCAAAGCAGCACAACAAGAAAGCCATGGGACTGTGTTCAATTGAGCCCTCATTTGCAGTATAGACGACTGAAGGCAGTTATCAAAAGGACCAGTGTGCGTGAATGAAGTAAACACTTAGAGGCAACAGCGACATTTCTGGACAGTTTGAGCTTGGTCACGTTGAAAAAGCTGTTTGAGGAGATTGGCCTGCCTTGGCTCTCAGGTTAGGAAGACATAAAAATGTTAGAAGAGAACAGAGAACACGTGTCACAATGAGGGCTGCATATACTTTAAAATGGGAAAATATGCCATTTTGAAGGCAAGACTCAGCAGAGAGGAAACAAGGGTGAGACTTTAGGCGAGGGTTGAAAGGTTTACTGTGAAGGAAGGAATAGCATCTTTCGTTAAGACCCTGATCAAAGCCAGGGATGCAGCCAGGTTGAGTGAGTAGAAGATATTAACACACTCTGCTGGGGCCTGGTGTATATTTAAATTTTGAGAATGCATAAACTATCTGATTTGAGAGGCAGTAGAACATAGTGGTCAAGACCACTGAGGGGGGTTAAAGATTGAAATCCTTAGTATACCACTAGCTCTGCAGTACTGGACAAGTTACCTGAACCAGTTCTTTTACATACATATATATATATAATTTGTAAAATAGAAATAATAGCCTTTGGGTTGTGAATAGTAAGTAATTGTAAAGGGTTTAGGATAGTGCGCTAAACATGCAAGACACAATATTAGCTATTAGTCCTAAGTTGGAGTTTAGTTGAAACTGGAACTATTTCTTCCATGGCACTATTACATCTTTTTTTAATTTATAAAGTGTATGGCAATGTATGATAGGTGGAATCTAATAGTAATTTCTCAGGGTAGCCTAATATCTTTGTCTATTAAAAATATAAAATTGAAAATGTATGTTATTAAATGAAATATATGTACTAGCAGTGATATTCCAAGTAAAATTGCATTCATTTTATCTTGTACATACAAAAGTAGCCATTTAAAATTGGGTGATTTTTCCATGTGGGAGACCCAGTTTCGTTTCCTGGGACCATGCATCCCCCTCCCCAAAAAAAAAAAAACCTCATATGAAATTTGGGTGATTTTGTGGAATTGGTACATGTTGTAAAGGAAGTTTAACAAGTGGCAGAGGAAAGTATGGACTCTTCTTTTCTACCCTCATATTTACCCCAAGTCCTTAGATTATTTATTCATTCAAATAAAGTAGACTTCAGTTCTATACCATAAAATTAATTTGAACCTAATTTTCTGAGGAAGAACCATTCATATTTATAGAAAAAATGGAATATACTACACAGATCAATAGAAGAATGTAGAAAAAAGTAAAAGTGCTCAGTAAGCCAATTTTTTACATGTTATGAAATCTTTTATAACAAGGGTCTTGTAATTCAATATTATTTTCCCACTAGTTTAAAATAAAGTGGTTTGGATGATTTACTAAATTCCACCCTTTGCTTGTTTATGAGGTTTCAATCTCCCACCAAAAGTACTGTTATAACATTCTGTGCTGATTTGAAAAGATGTGTGACCTCTAGAAAAGCCGTGTTTTAATCTAAATCCCATTTGGTAAAGGCAGAATAATCCCTATTCAATACTGTATGTTTGAATCTGTAATTAGATCATCTCCCTGGAGATGTAACCCAATCAAGAGTGGTTGTTAAACTGGATTGGGGGAAATGTGTCTCCACCCATTTGGGTGGATCCTGATTAGTTTCTGAAGTCCTATAAAAGAGGGAACATTTTGGAGAATGAGAGATTCGGAGAAAGCATAGCAGAACAACTTAGCCATCAGAAGCAGAGTCCACCAGCCAGCAACCTTTCAAGATAAGAAGGAAAATGCCTCCCAGGGAGCTTCAGGAAACAGGAAGCCAGGAGAGAAAGGTAGCAGATGATGCCATGTTTGCCATTTGTCCCTCCACTTGAGAGAGAAACCCTGAAATTCATTGGCCTTCTTGAACCAAGTTATCTTTCCCCGGATGCCTTTGATTGGACATTTGTATAGACTTGTCTTAATTGGGACATTTTCTCAGTTTTAGAACTGTAAACTAGCAACGTGTGAGATTCCCCTTTTAAAAAAGCCATTCTATTCCTGGTATATTGCATTCCGACAGCTAGCAAACTAGAACACAGCCCTAATGAATTTATTGCAAATAGTGGTAAGACTCAAAAGATGTTTATTTAGTCCTAATTTACCTCTTGCTTTGGTTAAGTGTTGCTTTGGGTAGCTGAGCTGTCTCAAAAACAAAATAGAAATGGTCATGGTGGCCCATACTAAGTTCTTTAGTATTTACCCTTACCTCTTCTCTTGCTTATAAAGTATTTGGAACTGAAATTTTCCACTTGGAAAATATGAGTTATGGTACATGGCATTTCCTATATTATCTTTTCCATTTTCCTATAGTATGTATTAAGCTGGTATTTTCATGTATTTACAAGTCCTCAATAGGAAGTCTCAAGATTGTTTATACATAAATTTTAGGAATTTTTGAGGAAAAAGTTACTGACCCAGTGTCTCAGATTGTGTTTTAGATACCAGTTTGTGCGTGTATGTGTGTATAAAAGAGAGAATAAACTGTTGACTGGGTTTTAAATTGTCTGAAGTACTCCTATAAAACAAAAAATGAACTCAGTCTATTTCTTTCTTTTCCAAATAAAAATTTCAAACTTGATTTTTCTGAAACCAAAAAGGCAACACCCTAAGCCCAACAGGAGTTTATCATAATAGTTATAATATGAGTACTGAACGGCCAAATATCATACTAAAGAATAGCTTTAGCATGCATTATTTTATATAACTTTCACAGTTGAGATACAGCTACTTAAAGTACACACTCACAGATGAGATTGAGGCTTTGGTTTGTTCCAAGGTTAGCCTAGATTGAAGCCTAGGCTAGACAATAAATCAAGAATGGAGCATATGAGTGTAGGTAACCCACAGTACGGGATTAGTGGAAATAATCTGTTTCCAGAGATAGTGTTCTTTTATGGTTTCTTTTGCCTTCAACTCACTACGATCTGGTATTCACCCACATTTTCCCACGGAAATTGCTCTAGTATAGTTATAAACTTCTGCCCAGGTATAATCAACCAGAGTATGTAGACCTGTTTTATTCAGTGTTATATAAACCCAAAACTATCTTTTAAAAAGTGATAAGGGACAGTTTGCTGGTGGCTCAGTGGCAGAGCTCTCGCCTGCCATGCCAGAGACCCGGGTTCGATTCCCGATACCTGCCCATACCAAAAAAAAAAAAAAAGTGATATGGTTGTGGTTTCCAATTTTAGCATAATAAGAGCAGCCAAATGAGGTTTGACTGTTCTGATTTGTATATTATTGCTTAGATACAGGTTGTGTGTGTCAGTAGCTGTACTTTCTTGGAGTCTGCAGTGGAACAAGTCTGAAGGAAATAGGTTTATTCCTGGATAAAATGTTATTGGGCAACTACTTTATGAAGCCCAAGTCATGGGGGAATAAGCAACCACAAAAAAGTAACTTTAATACTAAATTATTTACTAAAGTTTAATTTTAATAGGCAAAAATCATTAGCATACATCTGTTATAGAGAATTTACTACAGAAAGGCATTATAATTGCATACCTACTTCATGAAATTGTAGGGCACAGTCAATAAAACAGTATTTAGAAGTGTGCCTGCTATAAACTATTTGTCAATAAATTATGATAGCTATTTAAAAAGAAAAAAAAATAGTGAATCACATTGCTGAAGAATACCATATGCAGGCAGGCCAGGAAAGTGCAACTCAGAGAATCATCAAAAAGTCTTCTGGCAGGCGGGCAATGGTGGCTCAGTGGCAAAATTCTCGCCTGCCATGCTGGAGACCTGGGTTTGATTCCTGCTGCCTGCCCAAGCCTCCCACCAACCCCCAAAATAAAAAGCCTTCTGGAGTCTTTGTTGACCCTATCCCCAGGGAATGTTGGAACTGCTCTATACCCCTTCAAGGGTCCATAGCCATGTTTTCGCTGGGAAATAAAGACCTAGGAAAATCCTCCGGGGAGTGAGCCTCCTCCCCAAAGCAGTTAGAGCCAAGGTGGGGGCAAGGGGTAGGACAGGGGCAGTTGAGCAAACAGTACAATCTTTAAAATGGCATTGTGTATCCAGGGCAAGAATTAGATGAGGAAGAGCTAGAAAAATATGATCATTTAAACACACATAACTCTAAAGGTCTAAAATAAGTGAACCAAATGTCAAAAAGAGCATGAAGCCAAGCAACAATAAAATCTAGGCAAGAGAGAAACTGGTCTTCAGGGTAAACTAATCAAGATAATCAGATACCTAGGCATCAGCAAAAAATTATAATCCCATACTAAGAAACAGGAAGATATGGCCCAATCAAATGAACAAATTGAAACTTCAGAGGAGACAAACTTTGACATAACTAATCAATGATGTCAACACAATTCTCTTAAATCAATTCAAAGTGATGAGGGAAAATATGGCTAAAGAGATAAAGGATAGTAAGAGTAAAGGATAAGATACTGAGTGAGCATAAAGAAGAATTTGAAAGTATAAAAAGAAACATAACAGGAATAAGGGGAATGAAAGACACAATAGAAGAGGTTAAAATTCCCTAAATGCAGACAAGAGCAGGTCTGAACAAGCAGAAGAGAGAATCGGTGGACTAGAAGACAGGAAAATTGAAATCTTTTAGACAAAAAAACATATAGGTAAAAGCATGAAAAAAATTGAGCAAGCTCTCAGGGAATTGAATGACAGCATGAAGCACACAAACATACATGTCATGAACATACCAGAAGGAGAAAAGAAGGGCAAAGAGATAGAAAGAATATTTGAGGAAATAAGGGCCCAAAACTTCCCAACTCTTATGAAAGACATAAATATACACATACAAGAAGCACAATCCACTACAAACAGAATAAATCCTAATATACCTATTCCAAGATATATACTAATCAGAATGTCAAATGCAAAAGATAGAGAATCCTGAAAGCAGAAAAAAAAAAAAACAAAGAAAGAAAATTGATTCATCATATACAAGAGAACAAAAATAAGATTAAGTGCCAATTTCTCACCAGAAACCATGGATGCAAGAAGGCAGTGTATGATATATTTAAATTACTGAAAGAGAAAAATTGATAGCCTAGAATTCTTTATCTAGAAAAAACTGGCCTTCTGAAATGAGGGAGAGTTTAAAATATTCACAGATAAATAGAATATGAGCAAGTGAGAGAGTCCATCAACAAAAGAACTGCCCTACAAGAAATACTAAAGGGATTTCTGCAGGCTTAAAGGAAAAGGCAGGAGAAAAAGACATGGAGTATAGAAATAAAGATTATCAGTAAAGGTGACTAAAAGGGTAAAAGGAGACAAAAATAAAATAGAACATATAAAAAACAAAGGTTAAAATATTTGAAGTGACTACTGACTTAGCAATAATGACATTGAATGTTAATGGATTGAACTCCCCAATTAAAAAACAAAGATTGGCAAAATGGATTAAAAAAAAAAAGGTATGATCCAACTACATGCTCTCTACAAGAGATTCACTTTAGATGGAAAGACACAAATAGGTTAAAAGTGAAACCTATCTTTCTTCTGCTTGTTACACAAATAGTAACCAAAAATAACTGAGATAGGCATTCTAGTATCAGACTTACTAGATTTTAAATGCAAAACTGCTGTAAGAGACAAAGAAACACATCATATATTAATAAAAGGGACAATCCACCAAGAAGATAAAACAATAAGAAGTATTATGCATCTAGCCACGGTGCCCCAAAATACACGAGGCAAATGTTAGCAAAAGTGAAGGAAAAAATAGACATATCTATAATAATAGTTGGATATTTCAACACTCTCTCATTCATCAATAGAACATCTAAACAGAGGATCAATAAGAAAACAGAGAACTTGAATAATATGATAAATAAACTAGACCTGACAGACATATACAGAACATTGCACCCCAAAACAGTAGGCTATACATTCTTCTCAAGTGCTCGTGCAACATTCTCCAAGATAAACTACATGTTGGGTCACAAAACAAGTCTCAACAAATTTTAAATGACTGAAATTAGATAAACCCTGTCTCTGAATATAATGGAATAAGCTGGAAATCAATAATAGGTAGAGACCTGGAAAATTCACAAATATATGGAGTTAAACAACACATTCTTAATCAGTGGATGAAAGCAGAAATTGCAAGAGAATTCATTAAATATCTCAAGGTAAATGAAAACAGAACATAATACATCAAAACTTATGGGAGTCAATGAAGACAGTGCTGAGAGGGATATTTATAGCCATAAATACCTATATTAAAAGAGATAAAATGAAAGACCTAACTGAACAACTGGAAGAACTAGAAAAATGACAACAAATTAGTCCCAAAGCAAGGAGAAGGAAAGAAAATTTAAAATTATAGTAGAAACAAAAGATTTTGAAAAAAAAAAAAAAGTAGAGAGAACAAACAAAACCAGAAGTTGATTCTTTGAGATCAATAAAATTGACAATCCTTAGCTAGACTGACAAAGAAGATGAGAAGGAGAGAGATGCAAAAAAAATGCAATCATAAATGAAAGGGAGATTACTATTGACCACACAGAAATAAAAAGGACTTATAAAAGTATGCTATGAACAACTGTATGCCAAAAAATTAGATGAAATGGGGAAAAAAACTAGAAACAAATGAACAACTTACACTGACTCTCCAAGAAACAGAAAATCTCAACAGATCAATCAAAAGAGATTGAAGTAGTCATTGAAAAACCTCCCATCAGAGCAGGCAATGGTGGCTCAGTGGCAGAGTTCTCGCTAGCCATGCTGGAGATCCGGAGCTGACCCATGCCAAAAAAGAAAGAAAGAAAGAAAGAAAGAAAGAAAGAAAAGCCCAGGGCCAGATGGCTTCACAGGTAGTTCTACCTATCACTCCAAGAATAATTAATCCTAATCCTGGTCAAACTCTTCCAAAAAGTTGATGAGAAGGGAACACTACCTAATTCATTATATGAATTATTCATTCTATGAAGCCAACATCACCCTGATACCAAAGCCAGATAAAGAAACTACAAGAAAACTATCAATTTCTCTAATAAATATAGATGGAAAAATACTCAACCTAATACCTGCAAACCGAATCCAACAGCACATTAAAATCTACACCATAATCAAGTGGGTTTTATCCCAGGTATGCAAAGGTGATTCAACACACAAGAAAATTATATTAACAAACAGAAAGGGGAAAACCATATGATCATCTCAACCAATCAGAAAGGGCATTTTACAAATGAAAGGGCATTTTATAAAAGAAAAGTATCCTTTCTTGAAAAAACACTTAGAACGATAGGAGTTGAAAGAAACTTCCTTAACATGATTAAGGGCATATATGAAAAACTCACAGCTAGCATCATACTCGATGCTGAAAGCTTTCTCTTTAAGATTGGTGTTCTAGTTTGCTAGCTGCCAGATTGTGATGCACCAGAAACAGAACAGCTTTTTAAAAGGGAAATCTAAGTTGCAAGTTTACAGTTCTAAAGTTCTGAAAACGTCCAGATTAAAGCAAGGCTATAAAAATGTCCAATCTAAGGCATCCAGATAAAGATACCTTGGTTCAAGAAGACTGATGATGTTCAGGGTTCCTCTCTCAACTGGAAAGGCACATGGCAAACATGGCAACATCTGCTAGCTTTCTCACCAGGCTTCTTGGTTCATGAAGCAACTCCAGGGACATTTTCATTCTTCATCTCCAAAGGTCTCTGGCTGTGTGGGCTTTCATGGTTCTCGTGGCTCTGCTGCTCTCTCCAAAATGCTTCCTCTTTTACAGGATTCCAGTAAACTAATCAAAACCTATCTGGAATGGATGCATCACATCTCTTTGGAAATAATCTAATCAAGTTTCCAGCCTACACTACTGAATAGGGATTAAAAGAAATGGCTGCTTCCACAAGATGGATCAGGATTAAAACATGGCTTTTCTAGGGTACATAGTCTTTTCAAACTGGCACAATTGGCACAAAGCAAGACAGCCAACTGTCACCTCTGTTATTCAACATCATGCTAGAAGTTCTGGTTAGGTCATTTAGGCAAGATAAAGAAAGAAAAGGCATTTAAATTGTAAAGGAAGATGTAAAACTTTCACTATTTGCAAATTACATGATCCTATATATAGTAAATCCTGAAAAATCTGCAACAAATCTCCCAGAGCTATTAAATGACTTCAGTAAAGTAGTGGGGTACAAGATCAACATACAAAAACTAGTAGTGTTTATATACACTAGTAATGAGCAATCTGAGGAGGAAATCCAGAAAAAAAATCCATTTATAATAGCAACTGAAAGAATCAAATATCTAGGAATAAATTTTACCAAGAATGTAAAGGACTTATACATGAAAATTACAAATTTTTGCTAAAAGCAATCAAAGAAGATCTAAATAAATGGAGGTATAGTCCATGCTCAAAGTTTGGAAGAATAAATATCGTTAAGATCAATTCTATCCAAACTGATTTACAGAGTCAAGGCAATCCCAATCAAAATTCCAACAGCCTACTTTGCAGAAATGGAAAAACTAATTACCAAATTTATTTGGAAAGATAAGGGTCTTGAATAGCAAAAAAAAAAAAAATCTTGTAAAAGAAGAATGAGGTTGGAGGACCCACACATCCTGACTTTAAGGTTATTACTAAGCTACAGTGGTCAAAACAGCATGGTACTGGCACAAGGGTAGATACATAGACCCAAAGCACTGAATTGAGAATTCAGAAATAGACCTTCACAACTATAGCCAACTGATTTTTGACAACGCTGCCAAGTCCACTCAACTGAGACAGAAATCTCTCTTCAACAAAAGGTGCTGTGAGAACTGGATATCCACATGCACAAAAATGAAGGAGGACTCCTATCTCACACAAAAAATTAACTCAAAATGGAACGAAGATGTGTAAGAATCAGGACTATAAAACTCCTAAAGAAATGTAGGGAAGTATCTTCAAGATCTCATGGTAGGCAATGGTTTCTCAGATGTGACACTCAAACCACAAGCAACAAAAGAAAAAAACAGATAAATGGAAACTCCTCAAAATAAAACTTCAGGACTTCAAAGGGCTTTGGCAAAAAGGCAACCAACTCATTGGAAGAAAATATATGGAAACCACACATTGATAAGGGTTGCAGATTCTATTTCTATCAAGAAATCCTACAATTCAACAGTGAAAAGACAAACAATACAATTAAAATATGGGCAAAAGACATGAATAGACATTTTTCCAAAGAGGAAATACAGATGACTAAAAAGCACATGAAAAGATACTCAGCCTCACTAGCTATTATGACAATGCAAATCAAAACCATTATGATATATCGTCTCACACCTAGATGGCTGCTATTAAACAAACAGGAAACCACAAATGTTGGCAAGGATGTGGAAAAATAGAAACACTCATTCACTGCTGGTGGGAATGTAAAATGGTGCACCTGCTATGTAAGACAGTTTAGCAGTTCCTCAGGAAGCTAAGTATAGAATTGCCATGATCCAGCAATCCTACTGAATAGACATTCACACACCGACATTCATAGTGGAATTATTCACAATTGCCAAAGGATTGAAGCAACCCAAGTGCCCATCAATAGATGAATGGGTAAACAATATGTGGTGTATACATACAATGGAACATTATTCAGCTGCAAGAAGGAATGAAGTCCTGATGCATGGGACAACATGGATGAACCTTGAGGACATTAAGTTGAGTGAAATAAGCCAGACACAAAAGAACAAATATTGTGTGACCTTACTGAAATGAACTAATCATAATAAGCAAAGTCATAGATTTAGAATCTAGAATATAGATTGTCAGGGGATAGAATGGGGTTAAAGAATGGGGAGTTAATGCTTAATTTGTGCAGAATTTGTATTTAGGCTGATTGTAAATGTTTGGCCATGGATCGTGGCGATGATAGCGCATTATTGTGAATGTAATTCACTGGTGAATATGCTTGTGAATGTGGTCGAAGGGGTAGTTTTGTGTCATGTATGGTACCAGAACGAAAGTTAGAAGACACAATGTGGGGCTGTATCCGTGCACCATGTTGTGGACTGTCACTGATTGTACAAATATAAGAATTTTTTATGAATTATAACAAAAGACAACACTATTACAAGTTTTTAATAATAGGGTGGTATACGGGAAAAAATACACTTAATGTATACTATGGACTAGAGTTAACAGTAACATTTTAATATTCTTTCATCAATTGTAACAAAGGCAACATGCTAATGCAAAAATAGGGCATATTTGGGAAATATATTTTTTACATGGCTTCTCTGTAAACCTACAACATCTCTAATTTAAAAATTACAATAATTTTTAAAACTCATGCTATGTGAAAGAAACCAGACACAAAGTACTACATATTGTATGTATGATTCCATTTATTTAAAATGTAAATATAAATAAATTTACAGAGATGGGATTAGATTAATCATTATGTAGAGCTGGGATAGTGAGATTGAGAGGTGACTTAGGGTTATTGAGTTTTTCTTTTTGGTGTAATGAAAATATCTAAAATTTATTGGGGTTCCAAATGCACGACTCACGTGATTGTACCAAAGCCATTGACGGTACGCTTTGGACAGATTGTATGGTCTATGACTATATCTCAATTAAACTGCTCTTTAAAAAAAAAAAGTGAACTGAAAAGCAGTTTCAAAGAGGTAATCCCATCTTGCTATTCATAACAGCAAGGTTATAACACTGCAACTTCCCATTTAGACACTTCTGCCCTGAAAACAATACATGTTTCATTGCAGTAACTCCATAACAAAGAAGAGTATGACACTTGATCAAATGTAATATGGTAAAAATCAGTTCTGTGTCTTCCCGTAAGGTTAGTTTTGTTTAAAAAGTAGAATGAATGATTGGGAAATAAAGGAAGACAAAGAGAGGTGGGTTTAGACAGCATTTCCAATTTTGAAACCATATTCTTCCCCCTATATTCTTCCCC
Source organism: Tamandua tetradactyla (assembly GCF_023851605.1). NCBI lineage: Eukaryota > Metazoa > Chordata > Mammalia > Pilosa > Myrmecophagidae > Tamandua > Tamandua tetradactyla. The sequence continues at coordinate 36,351,007 of NC_135346.1, read as the reverse complement.
CTTTTAATTAGGGCAGAATCCTTTGTTTGTCTTATGAGAAAAATGATCTTATAAGGGAGCAGCAAAAACCTTAAATAATAGAGGTACATACTAATTTTTGTTGCTATAGTTTCTATCAAATAAAAGCTGTTTCTTGTATTGATTCCTCTCACTTCTCCCCTTCTTATGGGATATCTGTCTGTCTGGCAGAGAATAGGTACCTGCCCCTTCTTAGGCTAATCATATCCTATAAATCTCCTGTTCACAATGATTGGCATGGGCACAGTCATATGACTTAAGCAGGCCAATGAGAACTCTTCCCTGGGATGTTTAAAGACTGAAGGTGTGAGAGGGAAGGGAGGGAGAGAGAGAAAAAGGTTCTCTCTTTCAACTAAGGTAACTAACCTTGGATTAAATCTAAAATTCCCTTTACAACATAAAGAAAAATAATATGTAGAAGAGATGAAAATGAACACAGAATGAAACAGAGAAGGAAAAAAAGAGAGAAAAGATAAAGTGTCAGTCACTCCTGATGACACTTGGTCCCTTGGTCCAATCCATTCTGAGGTAGCTCTGCCCCCCTTTCTTAGATTAATGTGTAGGCTGTACCACATAAAATGTCAAGAACCCAGAAGAAAAAAAGAGAGGCTACCAGATAAGTCCCCCAGAAAAAAAATGATTCCAAATTAGGGGCAAGATTTACATTGTTGAATGATTCCTGGTATCTCCTGGTAATATCCTCTTTGCTTACAATAAATAATCTGTTTTTTAAACAGATAAATATGTGTTGACACATATTTATAAATATGAATATGTGTTGACATAGGAAACAGAGGGGATTGAGGTGCTTTGGGATTGTGAAAGATTTTGCAGTGTGGAGGGGGACATGAATTATATAAAACTTGATAAGTATTTATTTCTTTGAGATGAGCTAGAGATCTAACATCACCTAATCCCTTATTACCAGTGGTCATAATGAGGAAAATAAAGTTTCTTAAGATTCTGAAAAAACGGACTGGCCCTAAGGAAGGTCACGGTTATTAAGAGAACCCAAATCAAATAAAATAATTAGTCAATTATGATCACAAGATTATAGAACCAAGATTCAAGATAAGCCAAAATAGGAAGCTGAAGCACAGGCTTAATGACACAGAAAACTATTGCTTAACTCTACTTCCATTTAAAGATAGTACATGACAATTACTTGTCTCTTTGAAAGGTTTTGTCTATAAGCATATAAAAACAGATTAAGAGGGTGCATGGGTAGTTCAGTGGTTAGAATGCCTGCCTTCCATGGGGAGACCCAAGTTCAATTCCTGGACCATGCACCCGAAAAAACAAACAGATTAAGACAATATTCTGCTCTTCAGGTAAGACAGAAATAGGGCCTTAGCAGTACACTGTCTTCCTGCTCACCCTCCAACAGGATGTGGTGCATAAGACCAATACAATGGGCAGAAGAGCAGGTGGGAAGGAGAACAAGATTGCATCAAGTTGAGCCCTCAGGTGTAGCAGCCCTGGATACAGGAAGATGTTCACACCCACATTGTATCCCACCTTTCCACTCTCCCCATAGTGCTCACTTGCTGGGAAGTTGGTCGAGTCCTCAGAGTAGGAAATGCTCACTGTTGGCTGGTTATACTGTATGACACCATCTGCTACAAAGGGAACTGCAAATATAGAACCCAGGCTTTGTCTGGAAAATGCTAGTTGGATGAGTTTCAGCTTCCTTGGCTGCTCAAGCAAATACAATGCAGTAGGTTGGCATAAACAATGGGAACTTATTCTCTCTTGGCTTTGAGGCTGGAATAAAGTCCAAATCATGGAATCACCAAGGTGATGTTTTCTCTTCAAAGACTGTGTCATTCTTGGGTTGGCTGCTGTCAATCCTTGGTCTTTAGAGCTGTACACATGGCAAGACACATGGTTTCCTCTTCTTGCCTCTTTGTTCTCTTCTGGATCTCATTGAATTTCAGCTTCTTGCTGCTCCCTGTAGCTTATCTTCTGTGTCCAATATCCTTTGCTTATACGGAGTTCAGCATTACTGAAGTGAGGCCAACCCTCATTAACTTTGGGCATACTTTAGCTAATAACATTTTCATACCCACTGGACCAGATATTGGTACATGAATACGTTTTGTGCGAAACATGTTTCAATCCTAACATCAAGTATAAAAATGCTTTGCTTAAGCACATCTGAAAGGTGTTGTTACTTGAAGATCTAAAAAGCATATACAGCTCATGAAGAAAGGGCATGTTCCTTTAGACTTTAAACCTCACCTGCTTCCCCTCTTTCACTCCAAGAATAACACTGAAGAACAGAGATACAGCATGTGCCCTGCCTGAATGGATCAACCACCCGTACATTCTGGACCAACTCAGCTTGGCCCTCAGTGCTCTTGGTAATGCATAGATCTCCCTTTTCACCAACAGACCACACATATGTCTTTACCTTGATTCCAAATTGCAGTTCCAATTGCAAGTCTTCTAAACCTTTCCCTGTTTTTCAAGACCCCAGCACATCTGTATTCCTTTTCTCTAAGTACAACACCCTCTTCCTGAACTCTTAAAATCTAGGCTATTCAGGTGGTGTATGGAAATTCTGTATTTTATGCATGATTTTTCTGTAAACTTACTACTTCTCTAATAAAAAACCTAGAATGGGGCTGATCTGAATAGGATTATGGTAAATCAGACTAAAGGGTAAAGGATAATATTGACTGTATTTCAAAACTTCAACTTCTGTGGGAGACCAAAGAAAGGCAAGTTTATTTGATAAAAATATATATTTTTGGTAGCACACCATCTAATTTAATTCATATGTTTGACTTATTCAAACATGCTAATTACATAGAATCATGAATGGGGAGTGAGAATTTGTTGCTTTGTACAAGTTGGTGTGATGCCCCTATACATCCCAGAGTAATCTGGACAGAAGATTAAAAAGTATTTGCAAAGTCCCCATGAGGGACTGGGGTAAAAGGTAGAAACATTAAACTTCCCCACCTGTAGAAGACCCGATAGTCTCACAAGCATTGAGAACTGCCAATTTGATGGGCCAGGCCCTCAATCCTGTGGTTTGCCCTGATGAAACATATGGCTCCAAAGGAGAAGCTAAACCTACTTATGATTATGCTAACAGTTACCCCCAGAGAACCTCTTTTGTTGCTCAGATGTGGCCTCTCTCTCTAAATCAACTCTGCAGGTGAACTCACCATTCTCCCCACTACATGGGACATGACTCCCAGGGATAAGCCTGGCTCTAACATCATGGGAGTGAGAAAGCCTCCTTGACCAAAACTGGAGAAATGAAACAAAATAAAGTTTCAGTGCTGAGAGATTTCAAATCGAGTCCAGAGTTCTTCTGGAAGTTATTCTTATGCAGCATATAGATATCCCTTTTCAGTTTTTGGTGTATTATACAGGGAAGTACCTGAAACTGTAGAACTGTAATCTAATAGCCTTGCTTCTTGAAGATGATTGTATAATTATAGGGCTTTTAAGGTATGAACGTGTGTGAGTGTGAAACCCTTGTAACTGACACTCCCTTTATCTAGTGTAAGGACAGATGAGTAAGAAAAAAAGACAAAATAAGTAAAAAAGTAGGGGGAGTGGGGGTGATAGAATGTTTTGGGTGTTCTTTACTTTTATTTTTATTCTTATTTTTATTGGTTTTGGAGTAATGAAAGCATTCAAAATCTATTGTAATGATGAATGCACAGCTTTATGATGATACTGTAAATCACTGATTATATACTTTGGATGATTATATCTCAATTAAAAAATTCGTTGACGGAAGAAAAAAAATGAGGGTATCCAATATAAGATTCCTTATCTCACATCTATTCCCATGTTTCTCTTCCCTTTTCCACTGTTTTATCTACCTCCTACTCACCTAAATGAGAATTAATGCCATAGACTCATGACTATGCTATCTCTCTTCAGTCTCTCTCACTTATCATCAATATTCAATATTCATCCTGAATATTGCATGCCAATTTAATATTACTATAGCACCTCTGGTCATTCTCCCAACATCCTCATTTTCATTTTCATTAGTTGTTCAGTGCCTTAGCCTTGCTCTTCAGGCTTCAACCACAACCTACCTTTCCAGAATGTCACCAGTTCTTCCAAAATAGAAGCCCTTGCTTCAGTCATGCCTTGAGATTCCTTCCCTTTTCACCATTACTCAAGCCATTTCTGCCACCTAGAATGCTCCCTCTTCATTGACAAGTATTCCAATACTCCCCACAACCTCAGGCCCAGATGATGTACAGCTGACTCCATGAAATCTTTGCTGATATAGCTCATTCCTCTGCACTCACAGAGCTCATTAAATCATTATTCATTTTACACATAAGCAGGTACTTACTGAGAGGCATAGACAGTCCTGGTACTATATTAAGTACTAGAACCACAGAAATAAAGAAGACAAAGATAGTAAACAGGCACTTTCATAATATTGTGGTAAGGAATAGAACAGATATTCCTTAGGGTGTTATGGGAGCCACATATGGCTGACTGAGAGCTATTAAGGAAGTTGGCCCAACATGATTAGCCACCAATTGAGTAAAGTGGGAAGAGGTTGGGGCGCCAAGGATGATGCTCAGTGACTTAGACAATTATCTGGATGGAAATATCATTTACTGAGAATAAGTAAACTAGTATAGAATGAGTTTAGACTAATCTGACTATGATGTGCCTACAGTATTTTCAAGGTAAGATATCCAATTTGCCAACAGTTAGATAAATGGATCTGGAGCTAAGGAAAATGACCTGGACTTAAGTTTTCAATGTGGGTATCATCAGCTATAGCTAAATGGTCATCAAGGCACTAGAAATAGATTAAATCAGTCCAGAAAGAGTGTATTGCATGAGACTAGATGAGGACCACAAAGAATACAAATATTTTAAGAGTACACAGGGGGAAAGTGTCAGAAATTAAGACAGGAAAGAGAAGCCTGAGAGGTAGAAAGAATATCCAGATATAGAGTGACATCATTCCAGCCAAGAAAATGGAGAATTTCATTAAGAGACAGCTGAACGTTTAAGTAAGACAAGGTCAAAGGCACTCGTGCTTTGGATTTAGGCACAAGTAGGTCACAGAGGACCCTAGAGTGTGTATTTTCCATGGAATGATGGGATTAGATGCCAGTTGTACTATAATGATGCTTATCAAAGACAGCTTGGCATGAGTTAGTTTATATGTTTCCTGATGCTCCTTTAAGATCCCCAGCTCTGACCGAGGACCCCTGGGATCTCCGCTTGGACATCTTAGAGTACTCAGGAGTGAAACTGCTACTTACCAACCCCCTTTTCCACAGAAATAACCCCTCCCCTACTGGCCTGAAAAATTTCCATTTTGTTTATTCATAAAAAGTTTGCTTCACTGCAAGAAAAGTTACTTCAGTGCAAGAAAAGTTTCCTTTCCTTTTGCAGCACCTACTAAGTCTGGCTTTGACTAGTTCCAGCCTCTGAGCATGCTAAGCCCCTATTTTAAGACCAAACATGATCTGTAACACAGCATGCTCTACTAAACCTCACACTCTAGCTTGCCTTCCCCTAACTGGATTAGCCCACATCATCTCACCCCATTCTTAGACACTCCCTTTAGCCTACCTTCCCCAGGCAGTATATTTTGTTTGGAGAGAATCATCTGAGGCTTTTCCTCCCATCTCCTTTCTGGTTGACCATACAATAAGCTGTTTCTCCTCTTGAAATCCTGGTGTCACGGCATCGACTTCTGTGCACATTGGGCAATGAGCCCACTTTTGGTGACAACAGGGGTCATTCAAAAAGCACTTGCTGTGGTGGTTCCACAGGAGACCATCAGTGAAGCTGTCATATGATCCTGCAATCCTATTTCTCAGTATATAACTGGAGGAACTGAGTGTGCAGACCTGAATGGACATTTGCACACTAGTGTTTATGGCAGCAGTGTTCACGATTCACAGTGGATGGAGGTGGCCTAAGGGTACAGTGACTAAGGAATGGACGGGGGAACTGTGGTGTATAAATACAACGGACTACTGAGTGGCTGCAAGAAGGAATGGAGTTGTGAAGCACTCAATTAGGTATTCATTAATTGAATGAAATGTCAGAAACAAAAAAACAAATATTATCATGCCTTACTCCTATGGACTAACTATAATATACAAACTCAGTGAACCGGTGTCAAGAACATGGGTTATCAGGTTGGGCCCTATTGTAAAGGGTCCTAGATTGCAAGCTGTTACAGCAGTTACATATATTCAGGAGTTATCATTGTTATTTCTAAATTCTGAGATACTGAGTTGTTTGTCAATAACCTGGTCATTCCCAGAAACATTGGGTATTTAATGTGACACCTGAGACACAGAGTTATAGCTCTGAAGCTATGAAAGTTAGCATTACCCCATACAGGAACTGCTTAAAAAGTTTAAAAAAAAAAAAAGGATCAGGCTGATAGAGATATGAATGAAGCTGATCTGGATAGGACTGGGGTAGAGCAGAATACAGCATAAAGGGTGATATCATCCATGCTTTTGTGTGTGTGTGTGTGTGTGTCTTGCACGGGCAGGCACCAGAAATCGAACCCAGGTCTCTAGCATGGCAGGCAAGAACTCTGCCTGCTGAGCCACAATGGCCTGCCCTCATCCATGCTTTAAACTTCAACTTCTGTGTGAGACTAAAGGGGGAGATATTTATTTGGTGCAAAATTTATGTGCTGGGTAGCACATTATCTAATTTAAATTGTATAGTCAGTTTAGTTGAACACCGTAAGTATATAGACTCTTGAATAGGGTGTGAGATCTTGTCCATGTTAGTGTGATGCCCCAACACAACCCAGAGTAATTTAGGCAGTGAATAAAGAAGTATTTGCAAAGTCCCCTTGAAGGGCTGGGGAGACAGGAGGAAATATTCAACTTGCCCATTTGGAGAATTTCTGATATTATCACAAGCAGTGAGGACAACCAAATCAATAGGCAGAGCCCTCGATCTTGGGGTTTGCCCCTATGAAACTTATTTCTGCAAAGGAAAGGCTAAGCCTACTTATAATTATGCTTAAGAGTCACTCCCAGGGGACCTCTTTTGTTGCTCAAATGTTGCCTCTCTCTCTAAGCCAACTTGGCAAGTGAACTCACCGCCCTCCCCCCTTATATGGGACATGACTTCTAGGAGTGTAAATTTCCCTGGCAATGTGGGACAGCGCTCTCAGGATTTGCCAGGACCTGGCAACAAGCGTTTGAGAAAGCCTTCTTAACCAAAAGGGGGAAGAGAGAAATAGGACAAAATAAGTTTCAGTGGCTGAAAGATTTCAGAGTCAAGAGGTTATCCTGGAAGTTATTCTTATGTATTATATAGATATCCCTTTTTAGTTTATGGTATATTGGAGTGGCTGGAGGAAAATACTGAAACTGTTGAGCTTTATTCCAGTAGCCTTGATTCTTAAGAAGATTGTACTACAAAATAACTTTTACAATGTGACTGTATGATTATGAAAACCTTGTGTCTGATGCCCCTTTTATCCAGGGTATGGACAGATAAATAGAAAATATGGATAAAAAATTAATAAATAATAGGGAGACAAGGAGTAAAATAAACTGGGTAGATTGAAATATTAGTTGTCAATGAGAGGGAGGAGTAAAGGTTATGGTATATATGAGTTTTTTCTTTCTTTTTATTTCTTTTTTCTGGAGTGATACAAATGCTCTAAAAATCATCAGGGTGATGAATTCACAACTATATGCTGATACTGTGAGCCACTGATTGTAGGGAATGTGTGTGTGTGAAGATTTGTCCATAAAAATGTTTTTTTTAAAAAGAATAATACTATTATAAATATTCATGTACAAAAAAAGCACTTGCTGAAAATAATGTAAATTGACTTTTAAAAACTTCATTGGGAAGCACAGCAAATATTACTTGAGAGGGAAGAAGAAAAGATGCTTATAGCTGCTTGTTGACCTTGTATAGCATTTGTCAATCCTTTCCCTTCCCCCAGCATTAAACGAATCATGCCCTTTCCTCCCACCTCTAGTCCTGGGTGAGTAGACAGGTTCTTTCTGATCTTATTAGACTCCTCAATGAGCTCTAGAGATTTAAAGCAGAGCTTGGTCCAAGGAATCCAGGCAGCCCTCCCATTTCCTATCTGGCTCTGTTTAGGCAATGCTGAAAAACTAACATTAGGCTGGTGTTGCTCCTGATTATTTCCACTTGGGCCCTTTCTGTGACCTCTCTGAAAGGGTGGCCACTCATCATCAGATGGCATTGAGGCAATCCACTTCAGCCACAGTCCAAGTAGATATCATTTATTAAGCACTTATTACATGCCAAACTGTGCTGAATCCCTATGTAACTGCTTTAATCACATCCCTGTTCTGCTCAATATCCTCTCTGGCTCCACACCGTCCAAAGAAACACTTTTACTTGCCTTTATTTCTAGATCAATACCTTTAATTCATTCAGAGACAGCAAAACAAAGCAAAAAGAGGCACGTTACTTTAACAGGCTATTTCATATTACAAAAATACAATCAGGCTAAAAGTACCCTGTTATCTGTACCTCTAACAAGGCTAAGGCTAAAAGAACATTCTCTTGAACGAAATAAAACTTTAAAGAAATCAAATGTTTTATCTTTTCCTGGCTTAATCAATTTCTTTAATTGTGGCATCAACCATACTTTATCACTGTTAGGGTCCATCCTCACGAGGAATTACACAAATAGTCTCCAATACATGATACCTCACAAAGGGAAAACATTACTTATAATTGTAAGCATCAACACAAAGGGAACAAGGACATATTTAGGAGGTGTTGCCAAGCATTAAAGTTTCTACAGTGGACTACTCAAAGAGGCCTCACGCCAGGGGAGCAAAAAGCTGGGCATGATGACAGATACTCATCATTAAGGTATTTGTGTCTTCACCATTGTGCCAACAATCAATTTATTGGTTCTCAGCTCCAAAATCATCCTTCGTTGCTTCTGTGAAAATTAAGCTGAGTCCTATAAATATTATTTTGTCACGTGACATGCTGTCAAGCTAAGAGACACTTCAGCAAGAAGGGTTTTTTTCTTCCTCGTTCCAGTGAACTCACTGGGCAAGCTTCTACAACACAGATGGCTTCCTCACACCCAGCTCCTGGGGCACAGGCAGCTTCTCCAGCTTCTAGCTCCTATGGCATGCACAGCTTCTCCAGTGTCCAGCTCCTGAGTGCATGCAGCTTCCCTAGTTCCCAGCTCCTGTAGTTCAAGTGAATCCTTAAGTACCAAGCTTCCGCAGTGCACAGCAATCATACTGGGTGATTGTGCAACCAAGTATCTCCAGGGAGACACCTCACTGTGAACAACTGTCCCCAGCTCCACACAGGGTGAGCTGCGTGCAAGCTCCAGACGGTGGACTTCTAGAGAGTCCCACCAGGGCAGCACCTCACCTGCTTCTCTGCCATTCAAAGAGCAGTTCTCTTCAACAAGGTCTGGATCTCAGCATGGGGGCGGGAGGGGTGGCTCCTCCTTGGTGCTCTCTTGTAGCCTCAGGATTAGTGGCTACCCCTTTTATGTGCTATTCATCTATTCTTTCACGCTCCTTTCACTTCTTACTAGCCATTCCCTCTTTATTCCAACTCTTTTAGTTAATAGTTCTTCATGCTAAACTTTCCATGTTCAAATTACTATATGATTGCTGTCACCTGATAGGCCCATGAATGATATGGTATTGCACATGCACACATGCACATACACACACACACTCACTCACAGTAGCTTATATATTGCAAAATGGGTATAGACTGTTATAAGGCCTTCCAGAAAAAAAAGGGGGGGGAGAAGCAGCTGGGGATGATTATATTATCTTTTTTTATTCTCATAATAGCCTTAAAAGACATGTATTTTGTCCCTATTTTACAGATAGGGAACTGACAAACAGAGTAGTCAAATTACTTACCAAAAGTACCTTATGAGATGCTTTGTACAATTAGCAACATCAAGACTGGTAGTTATCTCTCCAAACTGAAGACTATATTTACCTAAGAGTAAGGATCATTCTGACTCTGAAAAATTAGGATTCAAACCCAGGCTTATGGATTCAGAACACCATGTTCTTAACTGCTATATCCTGCAAACAACCTCCACTCTCCACCTCCTTACCTGCTATTTAGTGCAGCATGTGGGGGGTAAAAATAACTTCCAATAGAGATTTCATGCTTGCCCCAGACTTCTGGGAAATTGGCTCTTGGTAAAATTCTGTACATGCCTAACTTTGCAGGTTGCTGCTGTAAAAAAGGCATACCCAGAGCCCATGGCTAAGGAAGGAGAACTGATATAAGTCAAGTGATTTTTCTGTTTGTGTTGATCATAAAAGTTCACCCAGTAGCCAAATAAGCAGACAGCATTTTAAATAAAGGTGGCAATAAGGAACATCAAGATTGACAGCCATAACCCTCCAAAATTGGAGAAGATATTACTTAAGATTAAGGATCATTCTTTCACTTTTTTTTCTCGCCTCTCTCTTATAGGAAAAAAAAAACATAGCTATCTGCAAAGCATTTGTTGAAGAATTTCTAATGACTTGTTAAATCCCAAGTCATTATCAGAAAAGACTTGCATCTGCACAGGCTTAAATATTATGATCCACTCTTCTGTCTCTAGAACTCACATTAACCTTGCAAAGAGAAGTGCCAGCAGATAAACAGAGGAACCGTCAAACAAACAAGAACATTCTAAAGCAAAATCCTCCCTTGGAAAAACAGCTACATCTCTTTTATTTCAGTTAAGTCCTGGCTTAGAACTCAGTTTCTCTTGATTCAAAGACTGACGTGGGCTGCCAACAATGACTCCCTAGTGCCCACTGGAGGAAGTCCAGCCCAGCAGGCTGGAACGCAAAGCCTTTGAAAACTGGTTTTGCCTTATCGACGTAGCTCCACACCCAAGGCTGAGATTCTGCCAGTAAAGCTCTTCTGGTTGTTAAAATATTATGTATTTCTATACTATATAAAGATTGCCCAAGACCTCACTTCCCTGCCTACAGTCCAGCAACTAAAGAGTTAAATGCTTGGCAGAACCAGAAGAACTCCAGGACCTGTTCCAGGCCTATGCTGGCATAAGTTCTGGCTCACCAGGGTTCCTGCTAATCAGCCCACTCAAAAACTGCCTGCTTCTTTTATGGCTTTTGCCAAAGGTATTTGAGGACCCCAACAGAGACAGGGTCTCTCTGGCACTGTGCCAGAGAGGCCCTATATGGGTGTGATACCCATATAGACTTCCAAAGCTGTGACCATTCACCATCAGCCTGCTCTCCCTTAGGGTTGTGGCTACTGGTAGGAATGGCAGCCTCTAGAGGACTCCTGCTATGCCGCCATCCTAGATTCAACAGGGAAAAATGGAAGAGCAGATGAGCTGGTGGTAAGACACTGGCCAAGCACTATGGGTTCTACCAATATAGAAGTCACTCCAGCAACTGGAGCAAGGCTACCAATAACAGGCAGGACCCAAGGGAGTGCTTGAGGGTGAGGGGACCTCTTGGATGCGAGTAGACTTTATACCATCTCCACTGAACTGCAATTCCATTTTATGATACCAGTTGTTAAAACCCTCTGAATCTGTACCCATCATGGGTAGATTAATAATTCATAAAAATGAGAGCTGTCATATACATGGCACAAACCATGCTATATGCATATTAACTGATTTAAGTACTATAAGTACCAATATTATATCACCACTGTACAGGAAAATAAACTGAAGTACAGAGGAGTTATTTAAAATTTGAGAGAAGAATGCACTATGGAAGAAGGCAAAGTGCAAAGCTCCAGGAACCAGCCCTACCATCAGAACTATTATTAAACAGGTAGGAACTGTCTGAATAAACTATTTTGAAACTCTGGAGTCCAGTAAAACACCATGCAGAATCCAGAAAAGAGCAAGAAGAAGAGGCTAGTAATCGCAGTAAATACCAGTTAATTGCACTCTTCATGCAGCAGCTACTATGTCCTTCCCCTAGGCTCATGGCAGGCAGCTGCGAGGTACTCAAACCCAGCCCCTGCTGCAGCATGCTGGTACCAGGGCAGGACATAAAGACCTAATTCCCCAAGATCTGGGGCTGCTGCCTATGGGCTGATGGCTGATCCCTGTTATTGATTAGCTACTTCAGATCTGGGGGCCCAGTTCAGAGGGCAGCCATCATTCTAATCAATTTTGGACAAAGGTGAGAGAGTGGGCTTAAAGATAGTAGGCTTCCTCAGAGCTGCAGAAGACAGTTGAAGATCCACATCTGCTGGACAGGTGCGCAGTCAAGAAAGCACAGCTTTGGGGAGGAATGGGGCAAGGGGGAGAAGCTCACAGTGCCTCTCCTCACCCCTTCTTCATCCCCAGGGCAATTTGGAGCTGGCTGGTGCTCCCTTTGTGGGTCCCTGGCCTTCTTCTGGCTGATAAGACTGACTTGGGAAAATGATTTCCAGAGTGCACCCCTCTCCCCTGCATAGAATTTGCCTTTTCCAGGCAAATGCAGCTTGAAACAGACAAAACTGAACACTTGGGAGAGGGAGAAGGATTGTTGACTGAGGAGTAGATGGGGAATATGAACTACAGACAAGGGATCTCCCTTGTCAGGCCATTAGAAGGCACAAGTCCAGGACAAAACATGAACCTAGAAAAGACAGAGAGTACCCTGGAGTAGGCATTCCCCTTGGGCTGAACTTCTTGACAGAAGGGCTGAACTCTCAAGGAAAGAACTAGAAAATGCAAAGCCAATGTACAAAGACTGAGAAAGGTGTTTTGTGCTTAGGCTTGCTTGGTTTCATTAGCTCCAGACACCCAAGAAAAGTCACTGTCATATTACCAACTGGTTATAGAGTCAAGAAACAGACATCTCAGGGAGTAAAATCCCAGAGTTAAAACATAAAATATGAAAATGTATGGTGTGCCAAAAATGATTACAAGACAAAGAAACACAAAATTTCGGCCCATCCAAAGAAAGAGGATAAAAATCCAGAAAACATCAACAGAGACAACCAGGCTGAATACACCAGACAAAGATGATTAAAAAAAGAAAAAGAAAAGATCTTCAATTTGCTAAAGGAGCTGGAAGAAAATATAGAGAAAGAACTAAAGGACATCAGGAAAACAATGAATGAACAACATGAGAAATTCAATAAAGAGACAAAAATTTTAAAAAGAACCAAGGAGAACTTTTGGAATTGAAGACTACAATAACTGACACTAAAAATTCCTAGAAGAGTTTCAACACCAGATTGGAGCTTGCAGAAGAAAGAACCAACAAACTTGAAGACAGGACAACTGAAATGATTGAGGCTGAGGAGCAGAAAAAGAAAAGAATCATAAAAAGCAAAAATAGTCTAAGAGACCACTGGGACACCATCAAGCATACTAATATATGGTTTGCACAGGAGTTTCAGAAGGAGAAGAAAAATGGAAAGGGATAGAGGAATATTCAAAGAAATAATGAAAGAACACTCCCCAAACTTAGCAAAAGATCTGAATATGCATGTCCAAAAACCCAGAGAGCACCAAACTGGATGAAAAGTAATACACTCTGACACGAGATAGAGGAATATTCAAAGAAATAATGAAAGAACACTTCTCAAACTTAGCAAAAGACCTGAATATGCATGTCCAAAAACCCAGAGAGCACCAAACTGGATGAAAAGTGATACGTGCTGACAGATACTGTCCAATAGTCAAATGCAAAGGACAGGAGAGAGTTCTGAGAGCTTTAAGAGGAAAGCAACATGTTATTTAAAAGGGAATACCAGTTAGATTAAGTGTCAATTTCTCATCAGAAACCATAGAAACAAGCTGAGAGAAATATATATGATAGAGATTTAATTTCAAAAGTGAGGGAAAAATTAAGACAGTACCAGATAAACTGAAGCTGAGGGATTTCATTACTACCAGACCTGCCTTACAAGCCAACAGGTGTTTTTCAGACTAAAAGGAAAGAGACCTAGACAGTAGATAAAAGCACCATAAAGAAATAAAAACTTCCGGTAAATGTAACCTTGTCGGTAATTATAAATGCCAGTACTATTGCATTGTATTATTTGGTATGTAACTCCATTTCTTACTTCTAACAGTTGCTAAAATGCAAATGCACTAAAAGATATGCTAAACCTATGGTTTAGAACATACAGTGTATAGAAATACAATCTATAACAAGTACAAAAAAAGGTGGTAAGAAGGAGAGGTATAGGAACAGTGTATGTATATGCTATTGAAATCAAGTTGATATTAGATCGAATATGATTGCTATATATCTAAGATATTAATTTTTAACCCCAAGGTAACCAAAAAGAAAACATGAAAAATATATCCAGAAAGAAATGAGAAGGGATGCAATATGCTACAATAAAAAAATAATAATAAATATAAAAGAAGGCATAACCAGAATTGAGATACCAAAAATCTGTAAAACTTATAAAGTCTAAATAGCAAAATGGCAGGAGAAAGTTCTACATAATCAGTAGACACTTTAAATATAAATGGATTAAACTCTCCAGTCAAAAGGTAGAGATTGGCAGAATGGATAGAAAAGCATGACCCAACCATATGCAGTCTACAAAACACTCACCTTAAATCCAAAGATACAAGTAGATTAAAAGGAAATGATGGAAAAATATATACCACACAAGTAGTAATCAAAAGAGAGTTGGGTAGTTATTGTAATATCAGAGAAAATACACTTCAAGTCAAAGAATGCAATGAGGAACAGAGATAGTCATTATCTCTGATAAAGGAGTCAACTCAACAAGAAGATATAACAATTATAAATATATATGCAACTAACAGCAGAGCCCAAAAATATATGAAACAAATACTGACAAACTTGAAGAGAGTCACTGAGGTCTACATTAGTAGTAGTAGTATACTTTAATACATGACTTTCAATAATGGGAAGAACATCTAGACAAAAAATCAATAAAGAAATAAAAGACTTGAAAAATACTCTAAACCAACTAGATCTAACAGACATACATGAAAATTTCACCCAACAACAACAAAATTCATCCTCTTCTCTACTATACATGTTTCATTCTCCAGGATAGACCATATTTTATGTCACAAAACAAGTCTCAATAAACTCAAAAATATTGAAATCATACAACGAATCATCTCTGAACACAATGGATTGATCTAGAAACGATAATAGAGACAGAAATGGTGAATTTACAAATATATGGAAATTAAAAAATATACACATAAGCAGTGAATGGATTAGGAAGAAATCACAAGGGAAATCAGGAAAAAAAAACTTGAGGTAACTGAAATCACAAGGGAAATTAGGAAAAAAAACTTGAGGTGACTGAAAATGAAACAACATACCAAAACGTATGGGATGCGGTCCAGAGAAGGAAACCTAGAGCTTTAAATGCTTATTTGTATTCAAAAAATAAAGATGTCAAATCAGACACTTAATGTCAAAACTTGAGGAGCAAAAGAAAAAAGAACAAACCAAACCCAAAGCAAGAAGAGGAGAGGAAATAAAAAAGATTAGAGTGGATATTAATGAAAAAGAGAAGGAAAAAACAATAGAATCATTAAAACAAAACATTAGTTTTTGAAATGATCAAGAGAATTGACAAACCTTTAGCTAGAAAAAAAGAAATGAAAATGAGGACATTACTATAGATCCCACTGAAATAAACAGAACTACAAGAGGATACTACGAACAACTTTATGCTGACAAATTAGATAACCTAGATGAAATGGACAAATTTCTAGAAATACACAAACTACCTGCACTGCCTCAAATAGAAGACCTTAAAAAACCAAGAACTAGTGAAGACTTTGAATCAGTAATCAAAATCTTTTCAACAAAATCCAGGACCATATGACTTCACAGGAGAATTTTAACAAATATTCCAGAAAGACAACACCTATCCTGTTCAACCCTTTTACAAAAATTTGAACAGGTGGTGTATTAGCTAGGGTTCTCTAGAGAAACAGAATCAGCAGGAGATATTAGCATGTATAAAATTTATTAAAGTGTCTCATGTAACTGTGGGAATAGAAAGTCCAAGGTCTATCGGGCAAGCTGCAAACTTGCGACTCCAATGAAGGGTCTGAATGAATTCCACAGAAGAGTCTTGCTGGCTGAAGCAGAAAGTGTGACTGCCTCTTTTGAATCCTCCTCAAGAGCCTTCCAGTGATTAGATTAAGCATCACTCATTGCAGAAGACACTCCCCTTAGCTGATTACAAACACAATCAGCTGTGGATACAGCCAACATAATCATGATCTCAGTCCATGAAATGTCCTCATAGCAACAGACAGGCCAGCACTTGCCTGACCAGAGGACTGAGCCCCACCACCTGACCAAGTTGACACATGAACCTGACCATGACCGGTGAGGAAACTCCCTAATTTATTCTACATAACCGACATCACCCTCAGACCAAAGCCAGATAAGCATACCACAAGAAAATAAAATTATAGACCAATGTCTCTTATGAATATATATTTTAAAATCCTCAGCAAAATATTATTAAACAGCATCCATAGCACATTAAAAGAATTATATAACCCACCATGATCAAGTGGGTTTTTTCTCAGGTATGCAAGGTTGGTTCAACACAAGAGAGTCAATAAATATAATACACTATCTTAAAAAACAACAGGAAATAACCATAAGATCACCTCAGTTGATGCAGAAAAGGAATTTGACAAAATCCAGTATGCTTTCTTGGTAAAAACACTTAGAACACTAGGAATGAAATTTTCTCAGCATGATAAAGGGTATAAATGAAAAACTCACAGCTAACACCAAACCCATGCTAAGACTGAAAGCTTTCTAAGATCTGAGAAGAGACAAGTATGCCCACTGTCACCACTATTATTCAATATTGTCCCGGAAGCTCTACCAAGAGCAATTAGAAAAGAAAAGGAAATGAACGGTATCCAAAGTGGAAAAGAAGAAGTAAACCTTTCCCTATTTTCAGATGACATGATCCTTTAAACTAAAAATCCACCCCAATAAAAGTTCTAGAGCTATTAAATAAAGTCAGCAAAGTATAGTGTCAGGGTACAAGGTCACAGCCAAAAATCAGCAGTGTTTCTATCCAGTACTAATGAACAATCAGAAAAAGAAAAAAATTTTAATTCCATTTACAATAGCAACTAAAAGAATCAAATATCTAGAAATAAATCTAATTAAGTATGTAAAGGACTTTTACACAAAAATTCCTACAAAACATTGCCAAAAGAATTCAAAGAATACCTAAATAAATGGAAGTACATTCTATGTTCATGGATTAGAAGACTAAATATTAAAATGTCAATTCTCCCAAAGGTGACATCGATTCAACACAATCCCAATCAAAATTCCAACAACTCTCCTTGCAGAAATGGAAAACCCAATTATCCACTTTATATAAAGTGGAAGGAACCTCGAATAAACAAATCCATCTTGAAAATCAAGAACAAAGTTGGAGTACTCACATTTTCTGGTCATAAAATTTATTACAAAGCCACAGTAATCAAAACAGCATAGTACTAGCATATGGACAGACATACAGACCAATGGAATCAAACTGAGGGCTCAGAAATCAATCTTTATGGCCAACTGATTTTTTTTTTTTTTTTGCATGGGCAGGCACCAGAAATCGAACCCAGGTCCTCAGCACAGCAGGCAAGAACTCTGCCACTGAGCCACCATTGCCCACCCTGGTCAACTGATTTTTGACAATGGAGCAAAGACCCTCAACTGGGAAAGAACAGTGTCTTCAACAAATGGTGCTAGGAAAAAAGGACCTCCATTTGCAAAAGAAAGGAGGAGTGCCCCTATCTCACACTATCTACAAAAATCAAGCCAGAAAGAATCAAAGATCTAAATATAATGGTCAGAATTATCAAACCCCTAGAAGAAAGTATAGGGAAGCATCTCCAAAAGCTCTGATAGGCAGTGGTTTCTTTAACATTTCATCCAAAGCACAAACAGCAAAAGTAAAAATTCACTAATGGAACCTCATCAAAATTAAAAACTTTGTGCCTCAAAAAATTTATCATGAAAGTAAAATGACAATGTACATAATGGGAGAAAATACTGGAAAACACACATCTGATAACAGTTTAATATCTAGAATATGTAAAGAAATCCTTCAACTCCACCACAGAAAGACAAACACCCAATTTAAAAATGGGCAAAAGACTTGCATAGACATCTCTCCAAATAGGCTATACAAAGGACCAAAGAGCATATGAAAAGATGCTCTACATCATTAGCCACTAGGGAATTGCAAATAAGAACTACCTGAAACCATTTCACACCCTCTAGATTAGCTACTATTTTAAAAACTAGCAAATTACAAGTGTTGGAAAGGATGCGGAGAAATAGAAGCACACATTCATTGCTAGTGGGAATGTAAAATGGTGTAGCTACTGTGGAAAACAATTTGACAGTTCCTCAGAAACTTAAGTATAGAATTACCATATGACCCAGCAATCCCACTCCTAGGTACATACCTACAAGATTTGAAATCAGGGACTCAAAACAGGTATTTCCATACCAGTATTTATAGCAATATTATTCAGCAATCAATGAATGGATAAACAAAATATAGTATGTACACACCAATGGAGTCTTATTCAGCCATAAAAAGGAATGAAGTTCTGATACATATGACACCATGGATGAACCTGGACACAAAAGGGCAAATATTGCATGATCCCACTAATATGAAATAATTAGAATAAGAAAACTCAGAGTCAGAATCTAGAATATAGTTACCAGCAGATGGAGTAGTAGGGAGTTAATTCATAAAATGTACCGAGTCTTTATTAGAATGACAGAAAAGTTTTGGTAATGGTTAGTAGTGATGGTAGCCCAACATTGCAAATGTAATTAACAACACTGAATCATATATTTGTTTGTGGTTAAAAGGGGAAATTTTAGGTTGTATATATGTTATAAGAATAAAAATTTTAAAAGAGATTTTAAATTTCTTGGGACTGTACAATGCAGTGAACCATAATGTAAACCATGGACTATCATTAATAATACACTTACAAAAATCTGCCTTCATCAGTTGCAACAAATGTACCAAACTAATGCAAGTTATTAATAATAGGGTGGTAAATGGGAACCCCATATTTTACGCATAATTTTTCTGTCAGCTCACAAGTTTTATAATAAAAAAAAGAATTATGGGGAAGAGCCAAGATTTGCACCAGGCATTCCAGCAACAAAGCTGTGTTTCCTCTCTTCTCATCTAAAAGATTAAGTCTGACTTAATCATGTATGATATTCCAGTAAACTATTTCAGTGACATGTTTGATAATAGGACTATTGAATATTTTTTCAAAGCTTCAGATGGTATTATAAGATCTAGGAAATCTTCAATGTAATTGGTGTGACTTCAGCAGAAACTGAGATCTATTAATACCAAGAACTTTAATGGGAAAACAGAAACTGAGCTGAATTAACCCCAAGAACTTTAATGGGAAAGTCATTGAAAGGGTTTGATGTTGCTCCCTAGGTCAAATTGTGGCTCAGACAGGGCCATCATTTAGCTGGTGACAGATCAAATAAAATATCACAGCAATTTCTAAAGTTGAAAACTATGGAAATAATTAGAACAATGTCGTGAATGAACTACAAACTATATCATTTGGTAAGCAGTTTTATAATATTTAGTTTAGTTATATTAGAGAATAAAATGGGATATATGCTATTCTTATTTATATGTTAATACATTCTCATGCCAATCAATCAATATTTCAATATCAAACCTGTCCATTACCCCTCCTGTCACACTAACCTATGCTTGTTCACTAGCCTTCACTCCTATGGTGACCTCCATCAGTCCTACCATATTTACTTATTTCATCCATCTTCAAGACAGACCAAAGATCAAACCTATTTCTCTAGAGATTCCTAAGATTCTTTGCTTTTATTCCACCCAACCTCTCCCTTCATCTTCACTGCTCTTAACACCTGTAGTATACAATGATTCCACATTTTAGGGTGTATCTGAATCACCTGGAAGGCTTGTTAAACCACAGAATGCTGGGTTTCTTCCCCAGAAGTTTCTGGTTTAGTGGCACTGAGATTGGGTCTGAAGATTTGGCTTTTTAACAAGTTCCCAAGAGATGATAATGTGCCTGGCCCAAGGACAACATTTTGAGAATCACGGGTCTGTCCCATCATTTTAGCACTTAATTGCATTCACTTTAGAACTTCATTACATCATATCTTACATTATGTTTATAATCAGTTCAAAGACGCAAGGTTTGCCTTCCCAGTGATCCCACGAGCTCCACAAAATCTGTGCTTTCTTCTACTTTTGCTTGTTCGCAGGACAGAAGGTGGTTGGCACTTGACTAAATTGAACAGTCCAAGCATAATTTTGGGGCACACATAATGCTCTTAAATCGCATTTCCTCATTTATAAAATAGGGCTAGTGTTTGTATTTAATGGGAATTTTTATGAAGATTGAGTGAGATAATTCATGCAAAATGCCTATTAAAATGCCTGGCTTCTAGAACATGATCAGTATAAGTTAAGTACTATTATTTTTTATGTTATTTTTATTAATGCACAAAGTTCTCACATCTAGACAAAAGAAATGGCAAAACTGAAATCCAGAGTATGCATTTAAGAGGCCACAGTCATTGCACACATTAGGCAGTACATGGAAACCCCATCCATTCCTCCATTCTAACTCTGTACTGTCAAGGCCTAGACAAGTTGTTTGTGAAGATTTCTGCTTCAGAAAGTTTACTTACAGTTATATTATGCCTCAGTTACTCCATTTGAGAAAATGGAGTAACTCAGTTCTCCATGGAGAAAAATCCTGAGTTTTGGAGAAAAACAGTATGCTCAGATCAAGAAATGTCAGGATGTGCTTGATTCCAAGACAGAACATGCTGAAGTTCTTTCCCCAGGAGGTAAGCTACTTTGAATAAGGGGTGGAAGAAAATAAACAAATTTTAAGAGGACAAAACATAGTTCCAAGTTTAGATGGCTCATAAAGACAGGTGGCACCGAATTTCAGTTCAAATCAGCAGAAATTTGCCGAACACTAATGTGTTCAACAAATGTGCCAAATGTGCCAGCACATGTGCCAGATTATGTGCTAAATTCTTGGTCTGCAGAGGTGAAGGAGACCAAGTCCTTGCCCTGGAGAATCTTAGAGTGGCACAGGGTTTGAGTCACAAACTATCCCAAAGGCATAAGATAGGAAGTAGAATTCAAATAATGAATTTGCTGGATTGACTACTACTTACCTCTTTGACAGCAAATCCAGCTTCAGGGAGGAAAGCCCATTCTGTATAGGGGTATGGTGAAAACTCTCAGGTACATATTCCCCAGATGAACACTAAGTCAACTTCTGGTCCCACTCTGACCTTCTTTGGTCCAGTTAACCCAGCTCATTCCCAACTCCTTCATGAAAAGGCCTTTCTTTGTATCCCAGTTTCAGAATCTCTGTTCCTGAGTAGTCCCACTGTCCACCCTTTATCTGAATCTCTGTTTTGGTGTCTTCCCCAATACCTACTTCTTCCCAGGTCTGCATTTCCATTTATTCAACACCATCCACCCCGAGCTGAGTTACCAATGTCTCCCAGAAATCAAATGCTCAACTCCCCAAATCTCTGCCTCCTCCCCACACAGAGAAATCCCCTGGTGCCAACCACCTGTGTCATAGACCTCTCTTGATTCCATGGCCCATCTGGTCCCAGTCACAGTCTTCTCCAGTCTTACCTGGCCAACTGTGGTCTCTGAGCAGTGTTATGGAAAAGGCTAGTATTCAAAGTTGCAGTCCAAGTGAAAAGAAGAGACAAGAAACAGAATCCAAAGAAAGAGGCCAGGCACAGGACCCCAGAGCCCCCCAATAATGGTGGGTCTCCCCAGGTAGCACCACAGGATGCTCACGACTTCTTTGAAAACAATATATCAACCTTTGAACATGGGGAGAAAAGGAAAAATGAAAAAAAAAGGCGAATAAGAGAGAGAGAGATGCATCCCACCCATAATAATGGCAATTGATTACAGCAAATATAAATAGGGACCAAATGTCCAAACTTTCAGAGTCAATGGAGTATGAAATATCCTCTCTCAAGCAAAAATTTGTACATCTTTTTCTTCCTCCACCCCCAATGAGATTATGTTCTACTGGCTGGCAAATAGCTCATTGGAGTAAATGGAGACCTTTCTGTCTCTTTCTCATCAGGTGCCACTGAAAGTATAGGAAAATTCACATTGCAAGATACCATATCACACATCTATTACAGTGGAGGTAAATGATAATGAAAAAAGCAAGTACTGACAAAATCTTGAAGGCATGAAGCAATACAAAATGAAGACAAGGGTGATCTTCTGAATCAAGTGCACATCCATTTTCAGAGCCAATCCCTGGCCATTAAGCTAGGAAGATGACATTTAAAAAGGCCACATCAAGAATCCTACATGGCAGATGGGAAGGGGTTGGGGTCAGGGGTTGATTTGTTCAGCTTCGCCTTTAAGCCAGCAATGAAAAGGGAATGCACATTTTCACAAACAGTAACACTTGTCCTTAGTCCCTTTCCTAAAGTTGCACATACCTGAGCTATCTTGTCTCTTCCTTTATGTTTATTCAATAGCAACGACAGACACAGAGTGAGCACCCACTACATACCAGCCACAGAGCTAAGTGTTGGAGACTCAGCAGCAACGAGATTTGCATGGCCTCTGTTTTCATGGAGACTGGTTGGGAAGATGTGCAAAAATTTTTTAATAATTATTTAATGACACTGATGATATGATAAAGAGGAGGATAGGAAGAATGTTAGGATACATTCACCAGCCTGTCTCTCCTTAGCCAGAGAGAAAATTGCTGAAATATCTACCTGACACCCAAGTCCTTGTGCTGATATATACTCTATATTGACATGGAGTGTTATTTATGCCTCCATGAATTTAACTGACCAGCGAGTTCTACTAGCTCAGTTTCTTGGTGTTCCAGTTGAGCAACTTTACAAGCTGTTATGATCTTCCCCAACTTGCAAAGTAAGGTGATATCCTTTCCTTTAAATAGAGCCTCAGAGCTACCCTAGAACTTAGATATTGTTTTAGCAAGTGCCTAAAGCATGAAACTTACTACCAAAACCAGAAAGGAAGAAGACTGCAGGAATCAGATAGAGTCCTCATTCCAATGGTAACATACTTAATCTAAAGGAAAATATGGTTCAATTAAAAAAAAAGAAATTGAAAGCATAAGCCTGAGGGTTAACAGAGATTATAATATCATCATGTGACCCTGTTTTCTCTCTGCGTTGGTTTTCCAAGCAGTAAATTCAGTTTATAAACTTCATTCATTTCTAGGGTGAAAGTTATTATTTTCTCCACACTAGAAATAGTCTTCTAGAAAAATATTTTTGGTCTATCTTAGAGAGAGATCCCACCAACCCCTGTGGCATAATCTAAAGCCACACTGCAAATAGGATCATGGACATGTACTAATCAGTCACAAAAGGACCTATAAAATAGACAAACCAAAATAGATGCTAGTTCCTCACACAACAATATAGCCCTACTTTATTCTTTTATTCTCCAGTCGGTCAGTGAATCCATGAAATTTACTGGGCACTCATCAAAAAACACACAGTGGGAATGTTCATAATGATAAGAGATGTTGTTCCTTCCTTCACTCCTGGTCTCTGGCTTCTCAGATGTAATTCAATGACTCTCAAGATGTAGACATGAAAACAGTGCAAGTGATTTGAATAGATTCAGGTGGGACTGCACAACTGGCACATAAAGGCTCTCAAAAATGACTATGAATGAAAAAGATGAATCAATCCAATACAGCTTGAGTTGGTTTGAGCCCAGTAGTTTAACATTTCTCTTTTCAGAGTAAAGTGGAAAATAACCAGTGCAAAATAGAGAGAATGAAAGTGGAATCTATAGCATAATTGCCTCTGGCACCCTGTGTGCAACAAAATTTAGGGCAGTGCTATTTGAAGCACAAGTTCCCGAGATGTTTGTTACAAATGCACAGGGAGATGAAGAGTTAGGATCAGAAGGTAAACCAACATACTGCTTTTATTTCTTTTGGTACTGCTTCTTTCATCAAAAAACTTTTACTCCTCACCTCCCCCAAAATGTCATCTGGCCTAAAAGGTGTCCTTAATGCACAGTCGATTTACATTTTAGCTCAAGCTCCATATGTCATCAAGAATGGGAAAAAACACAGTTCAGTGACTTCAGCCAGTACCAAGACCATATTTTGAGTAGAGTAAGTTTAAGGAGTAAGAACTCAAACTCTGGAGTTAGGGAACCTGGGTTTAAATCACAAGTTCATTCCTTCTGTCTATGGGCAACATTGGGGGCAAATAATTCTCTCAGCCTCTGCCTCAGTCTACTCATTTTTAAATGAGGACAATACCACCCATTTCATAGGGTCCTTGAGCGGACTAAATGAGAAGGTGTTTAAAACACTTACCCTAGAGCCTGGAATATGATGAGCAATAGGAGACTTACTCCATAGTATGACTTGGGTCCTTAATACTCTTTCTCTTCATATAGACTAGTAGTTTGGGAAACTCAAAGGTAATATTATCCCTCGCAAGGTAAAACGAAGTCTTTTTTTTTTTTTTTAAGACTTTTACTCCTTGCTTCAGAGAGCAACAAAAATATATACAATGCAATATAGAGAAATCAAGATTAAAGATCAGAATTCCTACGTTCTAGTACTGACTTACTACAGAACCTTCTGGGACAATTCATTTAATTCTCTGAGCCATAGTTTCTCATCTTTTAAACTAAAAAAAATTGAAGGGCAAAGGAAGGGACAATGCTTCAATAAGAATTGTAATACTACTTTTTGCTGCATACCTCACAGACATTGTATCAAATAAAATTGTATCTGCGAAAGCACTTTTTTTTTAATTAGCCACAGAACATGAATACAAATGTAAGTGTTAAAGGAAGATTCCCCACGTGAGCACTTCAGAATAGCTGAAGGAGTTTATATGCCCTTCCTAGAGCCACCTCTTCTCAAGCTTCTTGCCAGAAGTATTCTCCTGGATGACTCCAGAGCAGCTTCCCCTCTACATTTCCTGAGCCAAACAGGGAAAGCACTGTGAAAGCACTTCCCAGGCTGTGTCACTGTCTATCAGCTCTAACAGCTGCCTCCGGGAACACGCTCCATGAGTTAATTACCCATTGTGAAAAAGCCATTTATCCTCAAATCTCAGAGCACAGTGCCCTTTCAGGTTGGTGCCCTCTAGTTTTTAAACCTTGTTGCTTCTAATTGCTTGTGACATCCACCTTCTCTATATGCCACAGAATATCCTTCCTTACTTTCCTCTTCCGGGATTTCCAAATCCGTTCCCATTTTTATTAATTTGGGGGTTTTCTGGAATCCTCACAGATTTCAGAGGCGCTGAAAAGAAATCTTAAAATGTCAGTTGGTGGGGGTGCAAGGGTAGTTCAGTGGTAGAATTCTCGCCTGCCTGTGGGAGACCCGGGTTCGATTCCCAGTCCATGCACTTCCCCCAAAAAATAAAATTTTCAACAAATTGTGCTGCAATAACAGGATAGTAACATGGCAAAAGAATGAAATGTGACCCCCATCATACAGCATTCAAAAAAAAAAGTCAGTTGGTGAGAAGAGAGACAGACAGACACACTGACATTCTCATTAGCAAAGATATTGACCTGAAATTAGAAGCCCTCACTGGGGTTGGTGGGGGGGATGGAATGGGACACTAAAGAGAATAGTCAATAGAGGAACAGTGGCAGATATCAGGACAGAATCCCACCCTACAGGTAGGATTTGGTATCAAAAGAAATTAAAAGTGGCCTAAGATGGTACAGCCCAAACTTTAATGTATATATAAATTACCTAGGGGTCTCTCTCCTCTTGACTTTTACTCTTGGCTGCAGAGAGCAACAGAGAACAAACATACAATGATCTATAGAGGGACAATCACCAGGCCAGTGTCTTTTAAAGATGCAGAGTCTAATTCATTAGGCCTAGGGTGGGGCCTGAGAATCTGAATATTTAACCAACTCCCAGGTGATGCTAGTGCTGATGGGTTCTAGGCAAGCTATAGACACAACTGGCTAATAAAATGGGGAATCTGTGAACAAAACACAGAGGCAGATAAACTGAAAAGTATTCTGACTCAAGGAAGAACATCATGAGGACGCATGTATTATTCATGCAACAGATCCTTGTAGATTCCTACTTTGTGCAACGCAATTTGCTGCAAAGCAATGAACAAGACAGAATTACTTCTGCACCCATCTAGTTTATTACCTAATACCAGACTATAATTTCAATCCATTGATAGACAACAGGTGGAGGAGGTTTACAAAGACAAGGACTGGAGCATTCCACATAGGACTCCTATATTAGCAAGTCTTCTCCAGCAATGTCTCCAAGACAAAACTCAAATCCCTCCACTGTTTTCCACCTCCACTGCTTCCTGCTGTTCCTGCTGCCTGTGGCACAATCAACTCTTTCACCAGCACCTCCTTCGGCAGCTGCCTAAATAGTCTTCAAGCTTTTCCTCTTCCTTCCTGCTTCTAGCACATTCTCCCACAGCAGCCAGAACAATCTTTTTAAAATGTAATCTGGGGGCAGGGGCCAGGGGGCAATAGTAGTTCAGTGGTAGAATTCTCGTGTGCCATGCAGGAGACCCAGGTTCGATTCCTGGCCCCTACACCTCCCAAAACAATCAAGCAAAGAAAGAAAGAAAGAAAAAAAAAAGCAAAAATTCAACAAATGGTGCTGCAATAATGGGATACTCACATGGAAAAGAACGAAATGTGACCCCTGCCATACAGCATAGGAAAAAAAATGTAACCTGGAATACTGTTTCTGCCCAAAACAGAGTGACACTGGATTTGCCCTCCCACTCAAAATGGAAAAAAAAAGAAAAAACAGATAAGATACACGAAACAATGGTTTTTGAGGAGCCTGAACATCAGGCAACGAAACAGTGAGCCCTGAGAGACGGAAACAAATGAAGTCAGCCTTATGATTTCCCCAGCTAATTGCCTTGAGACAGTTTCCAGGCAGAGGCCTACAAGGCTCCCTCAGTGGAGATAGAGCTGGGAGTCTGGGGAGACCACGGCAGCTGGAGTAGGTGGAATACCCCGGAGGAGAGAGTTGCACCAACAGAAAACCTTGATTTATGCGGAAAGTCCCCTTTGAGTATTCAACAGAGTACTTATCAGAGTATTGATTAGGGAATAAATAGACAAAAACTACCTGTAGCCAGGAAAAAGTCCATCCAGAGGGATTAGGAAATGGTACCCCTGTGCTCATCACCTGGGAATTCAGGCCTACCCGAGGTCTACTGAATCAGAAACTAGGGGTGGGGTGGGGTAGGGTGGTGGGAGCCAAGACCTCCAGGTAATGTTCTGATGCCTGTTCAAGTAAGAACGTGGCTGCATTTTATACCCTGGTGTTTAAAATTCTGATATCCAGGCCCCAGCCACAGACCAACTAAATTAATCTCTGTGTCAGGATGTCTGGGAGTGCCCTGTGAATGTATTTCTCATGCATTTCTTAGCAAGGCTGATGCTGTTGGTCTGGGAACCACCCTCTCCAAGGGAGTGAAGACGGCACCTGGCATGAAACAGCTCTACCTGTAGGAAAAGGGGGCTGTCACAGCCAAGCCACCAAGCGGAGCCCAAGCCCCCTAACCATGAGGCAATCCCCATATTCCAAAATAGCCTATTTTATTTGGAGACAACTCCAATTTTTAAGAATTTCTTACATAGGTTGAGCCAAAACCTTTCTCCTTATAACCTTTCAGCCATTAGTCTTCGTAAGTCCTTTTCTCTTCTCTGACTCTTACTTTTTCCCTTTTGAAGAAAATTTAAAACCATAATTGTTACCCCAAGCTGCAGTTAGTTCTTTTCATTGATATGATTTTTTTGGTCGGTTTCTTAATATTGGGAAACTATTAGGACTGCGGTCCTTAAACATAAGAATTACATGGGAGGCAGAAAAGCGCAACGGCAGAGATGGAGCCTACTAACTGATTCTGAAGAACTGGTATCAGCTCTGGTCTTCCATCCTGCCACTAACCATCAATACTCTGAGCTTCAGTTTCTTCAGTTATAAAATAAAGGCTGAGCCTGGGCCCATCTTCTCATTTCCCCAAGTATCCAAGCATGTTGAAAGTGGAAAAAATAAAAAAGCCCCCCAAGAGACAGACACCCTCAGGATCAGTGGAGCTGGAGCCCTGTGTGTGTGCTGCTTCTCCCTACCCTGGGTTCAACACCAGAGCTACTAACACTGCTTGTGGACTTGGCTGTTTTGGCTTCGGGGAAGGCATGCCAGGAACTGAGGTCAAATTCGAGTTTGTAAACAAAGAGAAGGTGATAAGCTCTCGCGGCTCCCAAAAGGAGAGTAGAAGAGGCCTCTCCCGCCAAAGGGGAAGATCTTTTCTTCTCTCCAGTTGCCTTTCAGTCCCTTTACCTGGTCTAGACCAAGTTGTCCTGAAAAATGAGGAAGGAGATGCCCTCAGCCTACCTGTTTGCAATAAGAAGAGAAAAGCCAGCCCTCTTGGGAGGCTTGAGCACCCAAATGTTTCCTGTGCAGCCCTGCCAAGCCTTCCAATGGCCTCCCAGGCCAGCCTTGGCCAAAATAAGCTAAATGGAGAGTCTGGAATCTGTAGCTTCCAGTGTGTGCTTGGGCCAGAACACCCGCTGCAACATGAGAAGAAGGCATCCAAGCAGAAGAAAGCAACTAGATGGAGAGAGGAAGTCAAGCAGAAAGGAAAGAAGTCAAGGAGCCAACCATTCAGCTCTGGCCAAACCTCTTCTAGCCCAGTTCTGGTCCAAAACCTCCCCCAGCTCTCCCAGGTGACCATTCCTGACAAGTGTGAGGGAAACCAGTCTATTGTGAACGAGGAAGAAAAGCAGGGTGGCAACCTCATAGCCCATCCAGCCGGAGAGGTGGGATGCCTCAAGAAGTGTAAGAAAAAACATTTGCTTCCTGATGTGGGGGAGAAGTTAGGGCCTCAGCTGAGGAACCATTCACCACCCTGCTTGAAAAAGCAGGCCAGAAGTCTAAAACCAAAGACCAAGGGCTTGAATTCTCACTGGCGTGTGCCAGACCCTCTAGACACCACAGGTCAGAAACCCAGCTCAGATGTCAGACAGTTCTTTAACATTGACCACAAGAATGTCTGCCGTGTCATTTGCACTCTCTGTTATGCCAGTATCAGACCTGGCAAAATTAAGGGGCAATTCCAAACCTCGAAACTTGTCTCTCACTTGGCAAGTAAGCACCGATTGGAGTGGGAAAGGTGGCAAACAACAGCCAGCCAAGGGAAGAAGGTGAGAGGGGCTGAGGAGAAAAAGCAGAAGGGTTTGCCCACAGATACCTTCAGCGTTGCCTCTGGTGGGCTCCCATTACCAAGATATGGCTCAGATGCCTTCCTGTTTGAAGATTGTGAGGGGGAGCTGGCCCTGGGCAGGCAGAAGCTGTTGTTTATGGTCCCATCATCCCTGACCACTGCCGCCAGAGATAAACTTGTTCCCTATGTGGAAGTGAGGGAAGACTTGGGTGGTATATATGCCTCCAACCAACCCCGAGCACAGACCTGGAACCACAGCATTGCAGAATTGCTCTGCAGCATGGCCTTGCCGCTCTCCTTTGTTTCATCGCAACCTTTCAGGAGATTTATGGCCCAGGTCGACCCCTGCTACCATCTTCCCTCACCAGCCTTTTTCTCAGATAAAGCTTTACCTCTGCTTCATGAGGCTATGGGTGAGCAGGTGCTTCAGGAGATGCAGTGGGCTGAAGGAAACCAAGTTCACTTCACCACATTCACGTCAACCCAGGACTCAGCAGTAGATTACATGGTGATCACTGCCCATTGGGGGGTGATAAAGCCAGGCATCAGGCAGGTGACATCAGGGAGCCTGAGGAAACAAGCTGTGCTCTGGGTCCAAGCCCTACCCTTGGAGAGAACACCAGAGGACAGGCAGCTGGAGCTGGCAGAACAGATCAGCCTGTGGCTCAGCCGCAGCTCCCTGAGGCCAGGCTTCCTGGTATCAGGTGGCCGGCCCAACCTGGAGTGGACAGTGAAGAGAGAGGGCTACACTCACATTCCTTGTTTTGCCCACTTCCTCGACAACCTAGTGAGGAACTTTCTGTGTCACCATCACAGTGCCCAGACTATCGTGGACACAGCCAGGGCAATCTGTAGCCATTTCCAAGGTTCTGCAGAGGCCCGGAGGCTCCTCACCCAGCTCCAGCATCAGTGTGGCCTCCCAGCCCATCAGCCATTTCAGGAAGTCTCAGACCACTGGATTTCAGCCTACCATCTGATGGAGTGGCTAGTGGAGCAGCAGCAACCTCTTCAAGAGTATGAGAAAAAACACCAGCTGGGGAAGGCTGGGACAGCCTTGTCTTCCATGTTTTGGAGTCTGACAGACAGTCTGGTCAAGCTCCTCCAGCCCTTTCGGATGGTGGTCCTGGAGGCAAGCTCAGCCCTGGCTTCTCTAAGCCAGGTGCTGCCCCAGCTGCGCTACCTACATATCTTCTTGGAGCAGGTTCACGGGCACTTTGTGGAGCAGAGTGCCAGGGAGAGGGGTGCAGCTATCCGACTGGCTGAAGGCTTGGCCCTGCAGTTCTCCACAGACCATCACATCAATGAGTTTTTCCACCGGGAGGAATTTGTGCTGGCTACCTTGCTGGACCCCCGTTTCAAGGGGAAGATTGAGGCTATCCTACCCTTGGGGGCTGATATTGATCACTGGAAACAAGTACTAGTATACAAGGTGAAGGAGATTATGGTATCTGAATACTCTTTGCCTGCCTTGTCATCCTTGCATTCCCAGAATGTGCAGAACCCCAAGGATATCCACATGGCTCCATCCCTGCATGGTAGAATAGCCAAGAGCCCCAGGATTGAGGGGAAGGAACCATTAGAGAAGAGAAGCTCTGGATCTTTCCCACTAGTCCAGAAGGAAAAGAGCCTGTTGGAACAGCTGGAGAGTGTGGGACTGCTGGCATCAGAGAAGAGTGGAGCCTCACTCTCCATGGAGAACCATTTTGCTAGCATCATAGTCAAGAAGTACCTGCGTGAGAACGAGACAGTTGGAGCCAAGGAGGATCCCCTAGTTTACTGGGAGAAGAAGTGTGAAGTCTGGCCAGCCCTAGCAAGATTGGCCATCCTGTATCTATCCTGTCCACCCACAGGAGCCTTCTCTGAAAGTATCTTTGCCTCCCTGAAGAGTCCCACCATTGTAGAACAAAATTCTCCTCTCAAAACAGAGACCATTGAGCATCTTCTCTTCCTAAAGACCAACCTGGAGAATTTCCCCAACTATACTCCACCTCCCCTTGTCTTCTCTAGTAATGATCTGGCTGAGGCGGAGAAGCAGACCATTTAGTCTGTTGGGTCTGTTTGGATGGGCAGACTGCAGGACAGGAGCAGATAGTGGTGATCCTGTCACATAGATTCCTAGAATCTCAGGAACTTTGAAGAACAACTAAAAGTCCAGTGTTCTTAAAATCTACCCTTAAAAACCTCTGCAGTAGATAAAAACCTCTGCAGTAGATCCTGAAACCTAGAGGGGCCATTCTCTCCAGAGCATCAGTTAATTCCATCTCTCTACCCCATTTTTTTGACAGCCCCTTTCCCTTCCAACATGAAAAAGTTAGAATGGCCATAGCCCAAATACCCCTAAAGAGTGGTGTAGAAAGATCAAAGGTGATGATGGAGTTACACAGAAAAGATAGGGTTTAGCAAATGAATATGACTGCTGAATCATTAAATTGATATTTCTTTTAGTCTCCAGTATCTTAGAGCAGCTAGAAGGAAAAACCTAAAATTGTGAAATTTAACCCATTTCAGAGGAAAGTCTGAAATCTGTTCTACAACTAATTGTTGTGATGTACTTTGAAATTTATTGCTTCTTTGTATATGTCTTTTACAAAAAAGAATTAAAAAGTCAATTGTGATGATAAAAAAATATTTATTCCTTCCAGCCTCCTATGTTCTGGAGCAGCTAGAAGGAAAATTCTGAGATGACGGTATAGTACCCATGACAAACTCTGAAATCTGTCCTGTAACTACTTGTTGAAGAGTGCTTTGAAAACTGTTGCTTTTATCTTCTTTGCTTTGTCTATAGGTTATATTACACAATAAAAAAAAAACTCTGCAGTAAAAAAAAAAAAAAAAAAAGAATTACATGGGAACCTGATAAAAATATAGAAATTTGGGGCCTTCATCCCGGCTTGGTGGGTCTGGGATGAGCCTGACATAGTTGAATTTTGCGGGGGCGGAGAGGGGGCATGGTCCGGGAACTGAACCCAGGTCTCCCACATGGAAGGCGAGTGTGCTGGTTTGAAAGCATGTATGTCCCGTAGAAAAGCCATGTGCCCTTCCAGATGAGAGAGGAACCCTGACCGTGTTCACCATGTGCCTTTCCAGATGACAGAGAAACTCTGACTGTGTTCGCCATGTGCCCTTCCACTTGAGAGAGAAACCGTGAACTTCATCGGCCTTCTTGAACCAAGGTATCTTTCCCTGGATGCCTTTGATTGGACATTTCTATAGACTTGTTGTAATTGGGACATTATCTCGGCCTTAGAACTGTAAACTAGCAACTTATTAAATTCCCCCTTTTAAAAGCCATTCCATTTCTGGTATATTGCATTTTGGCAGCTAACAAACTAGAACAGTAAGCATTCTACCACTGAACCACCCATGCACCCTACATAGTTGAATTTTAATAAACACCAGCAGCACTTCTGATACGGGGAGTCCTGGAGCCACGTCTTGGGAACCACTACCTGAATATCTGATCCTCATGTTCAGTTCCCAATGGGGCATTCTTTTCAGAATGAACCCTTCCAATAATTCTTAAAGAAAGATACAGCATCCTAAGGTCTCCTCTTCTAAAGACTGAAAATTCTGCTAAACTCTTTAAGTACAATTAGTCCAACCAGGGCACCTGCTATTTCCAGGTGGCCTGAGACATCAGGATGACTGCCGAGGTGTGCACACACAGAGACGGTCTCACAATAAACACCAGGGAAGGTGGGGTTTGATCCTGCTGCACCTGCTGGCAAAGGCCCAGGGCCTTGCTGACTGATGGCAATCTCCCATGTTCATTTTCTCCCACCAGTTCCCTAATGTTTTCTCCCATTTTACTCTCTTTTCATTTCCTGTCCCTCTTCACTTTATCTTCTGATAATGACAATAGCCACTGTTTGTGAAGCCTCTGTTTCAATCGCTGCATAGCATGCTGAGAACTGTACAGATTCAATCTCATTTGGCTTCCACAATCGCCTATGAGATAGGTAGCATATTTTTACTTTATTTTATGAATGTGGAAAAATGTCAACTTGCACAGGGTTGCTCAGCTAGTGACTGGCAACATTGGTCCCTGATCCCATTCTTTTTATTCCCTCTATTTTTTCTTTCCTGGGGGCTCTTTGCTGTCTTCTGTTCCATATCACCTTGCTTTGTCTCTCTTCTCACCCTGTCACCTCCTCCCCACCAGTCTTGGAACTGAATTCACTGCTGTGGCTGACAGCAAGAGCCTAGACTCATAGGACGTCACAGCACACATGCATGAGATGAGGAGTAAACACCATATGGAAAACTTGAAGAGTTGAAGTCGGTTTTTCCTCTAGGAAATAACTGTCACTGAGAACGATTCCAAAGTCCCTTCTCCAGTGCCAAGAACTCAGTGGAATTCCAAGTAATATT
Source organism: Tamandua tetradactyla (assembly GCF_023851605.1). Classification (NCBI taxonomy): domain Eukaryota; kingdom Metazoa; phylum Chordata; class Mammalia; order Pilosa; family Myrmecophagidae; genus Tamandua; species Tamandua tetradactyla. Next base: position 36,317,366 of record NC_135346.1, on the reverse strand, counting down.
GGGAACTGGAGACAGTTCCACAGAATTAAAATTGACACAAGACACTTATTTGCTTAACATATACATTAGTCAGGGTTCTTCAGGGAAAGAGAACCAACAGATGGATGGATGGATGGACAGACAGAAGGATGACATAAATATTAAAAGATTATAAGAATTGGCTTATATGACCATGGAGACTGGCAAGTCCAAATTCTATAAGGTGAGCCACAGGTTGGGAGTGTCAATGAAGATTTTGGTGAATTCCCCCAAGAGAAGCTGGCTGGCTGAAGTAGAGATAGAAATTCATTCTGACCACTGAAATTTTCAGCTCTCCCTTTAAGGTCTTCAACTGATTGAAAGAGACAGCTCTCATTTCTGAAGGTAATCTCCTCGGTTGATTATAGTTTGTAATCTGTCACAGATGCAGTCAACTGATTAATAATTTAAATTCACAAAATGCCTTCACAGTAATAATCAGGCCAGAGCTTGCTTGGCCAAACAAGTGGACACCATAACTTGGCCAAACTGACACTAGAACTTAATTATCACAATACTCATTTACTGAATGCTGTGTATTGACCAATTGGCTATACACAGGTACCCGCTCCTACCATATTCATTAAGAGCCCTTGTGGCCTGCATCTAGTAGGTGCTTCATAAAGCACAGAGTGCACTTTATGGGCAGATGAGTGAAATATGAATGTGCCCAGTGCCGTGTTGCATGCTATAGATGAAAGAAAAAAATTTGTCAAATGTTTCCTGCTGCAGAGTAGCAGCAATTTAGCAGAAGGAAAGGAGGGAGGGAGGGAAAGAGGGAAGACCTCCCCCCTTCCCATTGATGAGAAGGTAGGGGAGGAGACAGGGAAGAGAGAAAGAGGTAGGGGGAAAGAGAGAACTACTAGAGTTGGAGGGAGGGGAAAGGAGTATGGTAGAGAAAAGGATCAGAGATAGAGAAGCGAAAGCAAAGAACATTAAATTGGGAAGATGCCTTAGAGACTTGGACCAGAAACACTTCACATACAAAGCATTCACTGTGTTCAAGCCCATCAATTTATAGTTGAGGAAACTAAGACCCAGATGGAGATCATTTGCTTGCATAGGTAGTAGTGGACAAGGGCAGGATAAGGGGAACTCAGAATGTCTGACTCCAGGGCTATTACTAGTGGTACCTGGCAGAGAGCCATGTAGTCATTTGCTGCATGTCTTCATCCAGAATCCTGTGATTACTCTTCTTGAAGATTTTGGAATAATGTTGGGAGGGAAGCAAAAACAATGGCAGAATTAAACGTGGTGCATGCTTCCCCAAGTGTACATCTACAGAATTAGAGTAGGATTACCCAGGTTCTGTATGAGTGCCTGTGGCATGGGCCAAGGTGAGGGGTCTATGTCCACTGGACATAAGAGGTCCCACAGTGGAGATCCTCCAAGGCTGTTTCTGAATCTTCTCCAATACCAACATACTTCCCAAATTGTACCCCTGTCTCTATCAGCCTGGCTCAGGAACTTGTTTTCTGTTTACTAATCTGCAGAATCAGTGACCTTCCAGCGAGGGGCTCATCCACAGGTGGTATTTTTATTTGGCACTTAGAGAACAGTCTGGTAACAAGAATCAGCCACAAGGAGTGCAGGGGCTAAATCCTCCCCAACAGCTTGCCTGGCCCAAATGAATATGGCATACAGAAACATTCGGCAGAAGCTATGGTTCTTCCCATCACCTCCTGTGCCAAGAAGTCAAGCCCATGTTGAGCAGAGCATCCTCCAGCTCTCATCTGTAGCATTTCAGGTCCTTTTAATCACAGGTTTAACAACTCATTCAGGTTACATAGAGTGGTTAGAGCCCAGACTCAGATAAAGCTAGCTTAAGCTATAGCAATCATGCCCCTGGAGGGTTTCAAGTCTTGCTGGCTACAAGAGATGCTCCCAGACAGTCCAAGAACTTTTCCTAGGATGCCCTGGGTCTACAAGCCAGGGACATTTTACACACAAAGCATTCAGAATGTAAAAGCATGATTTTTTTTTCTTCCAAGTAGCAGGAGTGCAAAGGTTTCTCTGTGAACTGAAAGTAGATCTCCAACAGCTACCAAGCAGCCTAGCTAGGAACAGGGAATTTAAGACCTTCCCTGTACAGTAATATATAGAATCTGAACACAGCTAAGTAGGATTGCCCCATATAATGTTGAAAGCAATTAGTGTTGGTATAATGCAAAGATAACTTCATTTTCAAGACCCACCTGCATGACTTTGGCCAAGTCACTGACTTCCTAAACCACAATTTTCACTTCTCTATAGGAGGAGATGATAACCCCTGTCCCATAAATCTGAAAGCACCTTGCAACCATAAGGGAAATATATTGCAAACTATTTGAGTTTGAATAGTGAATGCCACTTAGATTTTGACAGTGTGTCTGAAATCACCCCAAGGGGGTGACTTTCTATTTTGGTCATGTTGTTAGTAGCCCTGTTCACAAACCCCTCCAAGACAGACCTACAGCTCTCGCTGTGGGGGCAACTGCATTCCACACCTAAGACCACCATCACAGTCTTCCAGTGACTCTGATTGGACTAGGGCTACACAAATGCCCCAAGATGGCCAACTCATGGGTTGGGTGGTGGCTTTGAATTCTCATCAGAATAAAACATTCTAGCCAGTCTTGGGAATTTGAAGCCAGAAATAAAGGGAGGTTGATAATGCCATTTGGAGAAGATGCTGAAGCGAAGTCAATAAATAATTGCTAAGGTAAAGCAAGGTGTGCCAGTCTGAATCTGTGGTGGAACCCAGAAAAGCCATGCCTTTTGATCCTCATTCAATATTGCTGGGTGGGAGCATTTTGATTGTTTCCATGAAGATGTGACCCACCCAATTGTGGGTGGTAACTTCTGATTAGATGATTTCCATGGAGGTGTGTTTCCACCCACTGAAGGTGGAGTTGCTTACTGGAATCCTTTAAAAGAGGAAACATTTTGGAAAGAGTCTCTTTTTGGTAGAGCCATGAGAAAGCCAGCAGATGCTGCCATGTTTTCCATGTGCCCTTCCAGCTGAGAGAGAAATGTTGAACGTCGCTGGCCTTCTTGAACCAAGGTATCTTTCCCCAGATGCCTTAAATTGGACATTTCTATAGACTTGTTTTAATTGGGACATTTTCTCGGCCTTAGGACTATAAACTAGCAATTTATTAAATTCCCCTTTTTAAAAGCCATTCCGTTTCTGGTATATTGCATTCCAGCAGCTAGCAAACTAGAACACAAGGGGTACGAGAAGTCATACACAAGCCAAAGTTGGGAAGAAAATGAAAGTATTAAACAGCAGAAGAATTGAGGAAAAGAAAAGTTGTGGAAACTTTGAAACTCAGTAATGGGAAGAAATATCCTCAAAGAAGCAGCGACAGAGAGAAGATATCATTCAAGTTAAGGGCACAGCATCAGAATGCAGATCCACAGACTCCTACTGCTGACATCCCTAAAAATATCTTTAATCCGGTTCCCATCTCCAAAAAGTAAGATTACATTTTTTATTGGATTCCTGTAAAATCCCTGTTTCCTTTATTGCCATGTGTCTTGTTTCCTGAGTTAGGTTGCTATGGATCTCTCTCTAGCAGCCAAAAGAACTTAATTCACGTGCATTAAAACATCTTAGTACATGGTATTCTGGTCAGATATTAAAGTGACAGGGATTAAGAGGGGTCTATTCCCAGTAATAACTGCAGGGACATCTTTAAAACCTAGTCACTTTGCTGCTGAGTCTTCACAATTTAAGGCAAGACAAAATCCCAGAGATCCTCACCCTTCATCCTGGGCTCCTGGTTGGATTTGGACAGAACACCTCTAAGAAGAGAGGCACTGATTTGCATAATGGTTATACAGAGTTTAAGCTTATTTCCTTTTCCCCAAAATGCATCATGCCCTTTTAAAAAAAATAATCAAGGTAAAGGGGCCCTTAATGATTTTTATTTTCTTCCCCTAGTTTAATGCAGGCAACAAGGGAGATGAGAATTCATGGACTAAGCAATTTGCTGGAGTGGCTGTTAAAGTGATGTGTAGAAGGGACAGCAGCAAAACCCACTTAATGCTTCAAAACACCTGCCGGGAAATATTTTTTCTGCATGGGTTGTAAAAAGTATTAAAACAGTTCTCTTGCCTTTAACAAAAGAGGAGAGGCTGTAATGGGGTAGCGATGTTTCTATGGGGTAGCATCATGGAATAGAACTGGAGAGAATTAAGAGATGAGAAAGAGGCTAGGAAAGAAGACAGGGGTCTTTGCCTAACTTTGAGCAGAGAGCAAAGCTGAGTTGACCCCATTCTGCATCCCTGAAAAGAACTGCTGCCTCAGGCCATGAATTCCCACTTGGTTGTCCTCATTTTTTATTCTTAGGGAACTTCAGTGTGCCCTCCCAGGCTCGAATCTTCTCTATAGCTCAGTGTGGTAGAGGCCTTTCTTCAAATACAGAGGGTGAGAAAAAGGCACATCTAGCTCCCTCTCTCTCTCTCTGGGGAGGTCAGGGGCCAACATTGTCCCTCCTGTCCACTCCCTCTGCCCTTGTTCAGGTTCTGAGCATCTCTCACCAGAATTATTCCAAAGGCTACCTAACTGGTCACTCTAACTCCAATTCCTCCCTCCGCCCCCGCATCAGTCTTTCACTCTGCTGCCATAGACACCTAAAATGAACTCGTTCTATCTGGCTAATGTTCAAAGAATGCATATGGATTCCTTCTGGCCATAGTACTAAGTGCTAACCTCTTAGCCCTATATACTTGGCTATCCCCAATCTGACTCCAATCCACCTTTAAATCTTCTCTTATGCTCACACCATCAATCTATGCTCAACAGCGCATGGTTCTCTAGCCTTGCCTAAGGATTCCCTCTCTCTCTGCTTTGCTCTTGCTATTTGTTCTCCTAGGAATACATTTTCCTGCCTAGAGGATCTGAAATCAGTCTTAAGAGATGGAGAGATCAATACTACCATGGACATAAATAGAACGTTAAATAAAGAAGGAGAAGAAACAAGTTCAAATTAAACTTTTAAGTTTGAGGTGATATTGGGACTTCCAAAAAAAGTTCAGGCAGCTGGAGAAATAGTCTTCAAAGCCAGTGGTATAGATTCAGGAGTTGATGTCAATAAATCATTACACCATGAATTATTTTATTATGTTTCACTAAGGGAGATGGTTCATCTCCCTCCTAACTCTCAGATCCTTTTTAAAATCAAGTCTTTCATTTCATATATTTTTCTACTCCAAATTTCATCAGGCAAAAGTGGCAACGCAGCCCAGAGCTTAGACCATGACCCAGTCCAGTGAGCAGAAACAAATTTCTTCACCATTTCTTTGTGGTTTTGCCTGGGAGAGAGAGTGCCTACTGGCATGGGCTGGCTAGATATATTCCTTAATAAAGTCTTTATCTTCTCTAAGATGCATTCAAAGAAATGCACTTTGATTCTCCCCATTTCTCCCAGCTTGAAATACTTCCTACCTGCCCAAAACACCCTTGAAGATTTGTGCATCTCTTTACTGAAGCCATGAGCACAATCTGCCTTGGATTATTACACTGGTATGTGTGTATAAATACACATGTCTTTTAGCTCAATTAGACTACAAGCCTCTTGAGGGCAGGGTCTTTGTTTACTTCATCTCTATATTTCTTCCATGTTGCCTAATGCAACATTTTCTTCACATAGTAAATGTTTAATAAATGTTTGCTAAGTGAAAAAAATCCAGGCTAATGGGAATCTCGGAAGAATCTGAATAACTAATCGCATGTTAATGAAGAAAGAACGCCCAGATGAACAGACTTTGTGATGGGGCATTTCAAAAATTATGCCAGCACTCATCTTGTAGGATGAACCGCTACTTTTGGGGGTATTCAGTACCATGCACAGCCACGCTTGAAGCATTAAATTACATTTTGCTTCAGTCTTTTTTCCAGATCAGACACGACCTTCTGCTTCTTTGTGTCCTGCTTACAAACAGTCACAACAACACTGTAAAATACGACCGTAATTTTGAAACTTTCCTCTTCTCAAATTGCCATCCTCTCAAGGAGGATAAGTAAGTTGTTAGGTGACTTTCATGAACATTTTACCCAAGCTGGAAAAGGTTTCCTGCATTTCTTATCTTTAAAGCATGTGAAGAAAGGGGTTGTCTCTATCAGAATAGACAAAGTTATTATACTGAGATAACAAACAACCCCATGGCTCACAACAACAAACATTAATTTCTCACTCGTGCTATGTGTCTATCAATAATTGGCATAAGCCTTGATCTATGCCATTTTATTTGGAGACCAGGACTGACAAAACAACCCCCATCTGAAGCATTGCTAGTCTCAATGACAAATGGAACAGTGTGGTAGAATCATGCAACAGCTCTTAAAACTGCACAGAAGTAACACATGTCACTTGTGCTTACAAGTGGCACATTTCATTTCAGCTCACATTTCCTTGACCCAAAAACAAATCACATGTCAATATGACAGGGCTGTCTAATTCTTCCACAAGACGGGAAGCAAATACTGTGATCAGTACTGCAATCCACTTGAAAGGGCAAACAGGATACAATGCCAGGACTTGGCCTCTGCTCCCTGAACAGTTTAAGTGGGTCCATTTACATCAGAAGCCACAAACTTAAATGCCTGTAGAGTTCAGAAGTCAGGCAGGATGCATATATGAATCAGCAGGGGAGAGAGAACAATAGGGAATGGTGGGGCCTGAGGCAAACCAAAAGTGCATAAACTGACTTCAAACATTCAAGCATATACCGATTTAACAACAAACTCATTTTTAAAAAATAAGCCAAACCATGGGTCCTGAGGATTTAAATCCAGAATGATTCTTCTGATGGAAAAGTATATCATTAAATGATAGATCACAATGGAGAAAAAAATAACATTTATTCCATGTCTTTTATATTTTAGACATGACGATAACCACTTAACAAATATTAACTGAAATCTCCATATAACCCAGAAGTTGTCAACCCTTTGGAAATTAAATAAAACTGACTCAAGCTCTCTATCCAATAGCCTATAGGAAGACCATTGGCCTCCTCAAGTTTTCTGTGACTTCTTGAAGCTTATGCTCTCATTTTCACTTCTGCCTCTGAATTACTTCCACTGAACTGTCAATCTCCTTCACATCTCACCTCCAGGGCCTCCTCTAGTCTCTCTGCCACAAGTAGTCCCAGACGTAGAATTTCGCCTCCTTACCTTGACTTTGCCCACAACTGCTCACACAACATGTGAAGGTTCGGATTGACAGAAGGTGGGGATTGTATCACAGCAACAGGAACACATCAGACAGTGTCCCCCGCAAAGGCCCCCCACCACTCGTTCCCTCACCTCTAGCCCAGTCAGGTGGCCCACTCCATTTCCTTCTGTCTGCCATGCCTCTCTCCCACGCCAGTCTTACATCTCTGCTTCTCCAGTACAGAGTGGTTTCACTATCCCTTTATTCTGCTGTTTCATTTCAAACTAGGAAAACAGAGTCTACCTCTACCTTCCTTACCCCTGGAGGCTTCTTCATATCTTTTCCTAAACAAAGAAAGTTTCTTCCCCAAGAGGGACCTGTTGTTAATAAATAAAAACTCTTCACCCAAGGTATTTACAATAACCTTTTGAGGTAGTCGTTATCATTCTAATTTAAAACAATGAGAAATCAAAATTAATATTTAAAAGGACAGAAATTTTTTTCTTGATGTAAACCATTCCCCAGGGTCTCATAGCTGCCAAGGTCAGCCAGGAGCCCATGGAACATCCAGGAAGAGCGAATCCTTGGTGTAAACACCATCACAGATGAGATAGTAGAGACCCAAAATGGCAGTCACATTGAAATACTAGAGAGTTCCATAAAAGCTTTTGTTCCTTTAAGACTCTTCTGGAAGAACACACACACACACACACACACACACACACACACACACACACATCTAAAAGTAAAATTTATCTCTGAACTAATCTGAATGAGAGACTCCCTGACCTCAGTAAAGTATACTGCTTTGGAGTCAGACGAGTTAGTCTCCTTGCACCTCAACAGAAAAGCCCAGCTGAAGTACCACATGCCTTCTAAGCCCACAAAACACAAATACAGGGTGTGATGGTTAAGGTCATGTGTCAGTTTGGCTAAGTTATGATGTCCAGTTGCTCGGCCAAGCAAACTCTGACTTGGCTATTACTGTGAGGGTGTTTTGTAGATGAATTTACTTTATTAGTCAGCTGACTACATCCATGGCTAATTGCATCTACAATCAATAAAGGAGAGTGCCCTCAGCAAATATGGGAGTCTCCTCATCCAATCAGTTGAAGGTCTTAAGGCAAGAACTGAGGATTTCAACAATCAGAAAGAAGAATATCTATCTCTACTTCAGCCAACCAGTTTCTCCTGGGGAATTCAATGTCACTTTCATTAGAGATCTCAACTTGCTGCCCTACAAAATTCAGACTGCCAATCCCCATGGTTGTATGTGCCAATTCCTATAATAAATATCTTCATATTTACATATATATATATATATATATATATATATATATATATATATATATATGTAGAGAGCAAGAGCGAGAGAGAGATTTCTGGAGAACCTTGATTAATACATAGGGATGCCATGGCCATTTGCGGTAGGATGACAACAGGCTGTATAGAGACTCAGCACCTCTCAGTTCAGAAAGCCACTTTACATCACTGTTTGAGCTACACAACTGGGTCCTTGTGTAGGACCTCCACAGTCCAGCCCTCCAGACAGAAGCCCTATCAAGAGTCTAGCCTAACTATCACCATCTCATCCTAGAATCCAAGTTACTACTACCTGTTTGTATACTGGGCGATCCCAGAGTTTTTACCATGAATTAATTCTGTATTCATTTGTTTATCAACAAATATTTATTGTGTACCTACGGTGCATCAAGTTCTGTTCTAGACACTTAGAAAACATAAATGAAAAGACTAAGATCTCTGCCCTTGAGAAACTTACATTCCAGTAAATGGAGACAGATAATAAAATAATAAACATAATAAATAAAGCAATTATAGTGTATTAGAAGGTAATAGTACTTCGGTGAAAATAAAATAGATAGGGAAAAGGCTTCTTTTCCCCTTTTTTATATAGGAAAATGTTGGAGTACACAGGTTAGCCCAGTTTCTCTATCCTTGTCACTGCTGACATTTGGGGCTGGATAATTTTTTATCATGCAGGGTAATCCTATGCATTGTAGGAAGTTTAGCACATCACCTGCCTCTATACACGAGATGCCAATAGCATGCATCCTCAGTTGTGACAAACAAAAATGTGCCCAAACATTGCCAAATGTCTCCTGAAGGGTAAAATTGCCTCCTCCAGTTGGGAATCACTAAGTTAAAGACACTTAGGGGGTCATGCCTTTAAGCTCAAAGTTAAGAACAGACCCTCCTATCCAGCCTCTTACTCACTGAGCTTCGCAATCTGACTTTACCACCTATCAGCTATGTGTCCTGGTCCAACTTCTTAACCTCTCTGAACATCTGTTTTCCAATCTGTAAAATAGGGAGGGGTAACAGTACTTATCTCAAGACTTGTCATAAAGATGTAGGTAACACCTGGTCCATGTTGCCATTTGAAAAAATAAGACTTCCTAACCCAAAATTATCAAGTAGCATCTCACCTTTTCCTCCTGGTAATCTTCTGATGAAGATAAGCAGGCATTATTGTTTGATTGTATGAAAAGATAAACCTAGACCTACTAAGCTAAATGATAAGCTCAAAGGCAAACAATTAGTAAGTGACATAGTTAACACTTAAACCAATCAGTCCTCAATTCCTCCAAATTCCAACCTATACTTCTTTTCCCTGACTACACTGCCGCCCTAAATTTTAACTTGCTTGCAACTGTTTAAGAACAGTTTCTGCAGAACAAAGCACACTAGAGAAGAAAAACATTTGGGTCACAACATTTATTCCTGGAAATCGATTTGGCCCACATGTGGCCTTGACTGGTGTACTTTGGTGCCCTTTCTCAGGAATCCCTGAGAGAAAAAGTTCCCATCAAATGCCCCAGCCTGGCCTCCTCCAGCACTGCCATGGTACGGAAACCCAGATCAAGGAGAATCTGGTATGTGGTTTTCTCCCTTCACCCTGAAATTCACTAAGGCAGAACTGATGGCACCATACATCCAGGCTTCCCTAGCCAGACCCTATCATCTCAGAAGCTTGGATTCAAGCAATATTCAGACAACCAAATGAACTGAGGAGGGAAAGAGTGGATAAGACCATGGCCTATGGCTTTGGGCAAGTGCACACTTTCTCCCGCTGCAATTTTAACAAGACCAGAGTCCTCTCAGAACACTAATTCCTCCCTGGATCACTGCTTCCCAGAGCAATAACATAAATCCATCTAACATTTAAGCAAAAGGATATTGAGCTTGGCAGATCAGTACAGTGTATGTTTGCCTCCTGGAGTGATAAGGTCACCCATCCAAGACCCACTAAGCAAGGCGGATGGAAATGCAGAGAGCCACAACATGAGGTGGCCAGGCTAATATAGAGGGCAGAGATAACCTTTGAAGAAACAAAGAATAATTGGATGGGAATCAAATCAAAGCCTTCTAGGAAGCAGGGAAGTGAGGTGTCCAGCTGTCATTAAGAAACACAAAAAAGTCAAGAACTGGTCAAAATGCATCCTGGTATTGCAGAGAAATAAAAGGTGCATTCTTGTGTCTGGAACCCCCAAAGAGGCAGGTTTTCAGTCCTAAATCATTCAAGTTCAACTGCACAGCCCTAATCAGATTACTTTTGTACCTGAATTCATAAGCTTCCTAAAAGCTAACTTGCTCTTAGTTTTCAGGAAAAACACCCGTGGTGTCATCATTGCACTGTGTCCTGGAAGCTCATCAGATCTACTCAAAGGATGTGGGAAGAACAGGTATCCTCCCATATTGCTAATAGGGGTATAAATTGGTACTTATTTGGAAAGCAATGGGTGATGTCTAGCAAAATTTAAAATGGACATACCATTTCATTTGGAAATTCTACTTTTAGGACTTTATCCAGAAGAAACATTCACACATGGGCAAACATATATTGCTAGTGTATTTTTAGTAGTATGTGGTGGGTTTGGAGATGTATATACCTTAGGAAAACATGTTCTTAAATCTAAACCATTCCTATGGGTATGAATCCATTGTAAGTAGGACCATTTGATGAGGACACTTCAATTAAGGCATGGCCTACCCCAATCAGGCTAGGTCTTAATGCTATTACTGGAGTCCTCTACAAACAGAATGAAATTGGGACAGAGGGAGAGAAAAGCCAGAGGCAGCAGCCAGAAGCTGAACATCAACAGCACCAGAAGAGAAGGAAGGGACCAGGAGATGCCACCATGTGCCTTACCATGTGCCAAGATAAGGACCAAGGATTGGCAGGACACCAGCCCCAGAACAGCCCCAGAATGCATCTTTGGGAAGAAAGCAGCATCTTGATGATGCCTTAACTTGGCCTTTTCCCCAGCCTCAAACCATGAGCAAATAAATTCCCATTGTTTAACCCAACCCATTTTATGGTATTTGCTTGAGCAGCCTAGGAAACTAAAACTTAGTATTTTTTTTTTTATAATAGCCATAAACTACTCTAAAAGAATCTGGTTAAAATGTGCCAATAGAATATGAAACAGCATTTAATTTAATGGATGAGGTAGGTCGACAGTTACTATTATGGAAGAGATTATCTCCAAAATGCAATGGCTAAATGAAAAAAAAAAAAAAGAGTATGGGGTACATACATATACATACTCACATCTACATATGTGCATATAATATCTCTGGAAGGATAAATAAAGTTATACAAGGATCCCCAGTGGGAAAATAGTTTTGCCTTTTGGGGTCAAAAGTAGAAGGTAAAATTCCTCTTAAGCTGTTTGACTGTTTTACTCTTTGTAGATATTATGACAGATAGAGATGGAAGGACAAAGAAAAAAGAGAGTTTCAATGTAGATAATTTTGTAGGTTTCATATACAGGGTAGCCTTCCTAAACCCTTCAAACCTACACATCCAAACAGCCTCCAACCCAGCTGGAGGGCATAACAAGGATCAAGGAAGAGCCCTGGAAATAAATCTGTTTATGGGATATAATTTTGCTTATTATCCAATGTAAATTTTCCCATTATAAAGGACATTAACCCCGACACCCCAACACTTTTTGAACCACTTCAGCACACCATTGATTTGCAGCAAAACCTAGTTTTGAAATCAGCCATAGAAAATATGATTTAGAAAGGTAAGTCTACTCACAAGGGGAAATTATTTAAAATAAAATACAAGTGCTTTATTGGAGCTAATGATCTGCCTTGAAAACCAGAGAGAGTCTGAACCATAAGAACATGTGCTCTGGTTGGCAGGTAAGAGAGGCTTGTTGTCCTGGGGCAGCTGTCAGTAGAAACCATCCCTGGTACCCCCAACATACCTGATTAAGGCTGTACTTCTGTGCTCCCAGAATGTCACTTACCATGCTGTGTCAGAACAGCTTGTTTACATATCTGTCCCTCACACTTAACATGAGAAACTCAAGATCAGACACCAAATCACCAGTCCTTCCCCAGCCACTCCCACAGCATGTGGCAAACAAAAGATGCTTAATAAACATTGGCTCAATTGACTGCAGCAATTTCCCAGCAACACATGCTGGGCTCATCAAGCTCACTGTGTGCTTATAACCTTGGTACAGGGCTGACTGTTTGCACCTTTTACTGTTATGTGTCTTTCTATGTTTGTTACAGAGGGCTGCAAATGATGGGAGACAGTAGCTGAGGTTTGAATTATTGTAGGTATATGAACTTAAGGCAAATTACTTCATCTCCTGTATCCTGTTTCTTTAGCTCTGATATAGAGATAATATCACCTGCCTTGCCAGATTGAGATCAGGAGTAAATGAGATTATGCATGCAACATGCCTTGTATGCTGCCCAGCCACTAAATAAATGGTAACAGTTTCTATCTTTTCCTATTCCCCACACCTTAAACTGGGAGTTTAAGCATTGCCTGGAAATCAAGCATTGCCTCTGACTCACCCTGCCATCCTCCAAATGTCCATTGTAGTATCTTGTACACACTCAGTATTCAACATCTGAGAGGAAGTGTGTACTTTGCATGCTGTCAGACATGGGGTGAAATCCAGGCTTTAGCACTTAAAAGCTGAATATTCCTGGGTAAATCACCAAACCTCTGAATCTCAATTTCTTATCTGCAAAATGGGTACTCAAATGCTTATTTCATTGAGTCCAGGGTAAGGATTAAATGAGATGACACAAAGCTGGGCACATCTTTGTTAAATGTAAGCACTTGTTAAAAAAAAGAGAGGGTGGTCCACGATGGCTCAGCAGGCAAGAATGCTTGTCTGCGATGCCAGAGGACCTGGGTTCGATTCCCGGTGCCTACCCATGTTAAAAAAAAAAAAAAAAAACAGAAACCCTGGCACCCTGGAGCTTTGAATCATGAACATAGCTCATGTTGTTATAACTGTGTTTTTTTTTGAGGGGCAGAGGGCAGGCATCATGCAGAATGATGAGGTGCATTCCACTGTGAATTAAAAAAATTTGTGAAAGGTAACTTGATCAGCTGCAGATGTGAGGGGAAATGTTCGTATGAAGAACTGGTTCACTGTTGAAAGCAGTCCACAAGGACAGCCCCTGGCAGGTTATGCTGGAGAGTCCCTGACTGCCCAGTATTATTTCTCCCATTTCACAGATGCAGGAACTGAGGCTCAGAGAAGTTAAATAACAATCAGGAAAGCTAAAATGTGATAGAGGTGAAATTTAGGCTAGTGCAATGCTTTTTCTACTACATCATCTGCCTTTGGAGGGGGTGGTGGAGGGAACAGTAGTGATCATAATCTATCCATTAATAGTAATAATAATAATGTGACAATTTCTTAATGTATAATTTCACAAAGTTGAAAATATGACCCTCTCCCATACAAACAAAACAAAGACATGTCAAAGATTTAATTAACTCATTAATGAGGAAACCAGCAGGACAGTAAAGCTGGTTCAGAGAGCAGTTGAGGAAGGAAGATTTGTACTGACAGACAGGAAAGGTATGCTGTAATAAGTTTGCTACGTTACAGACAAATGAATGCCCTTAAAGGGCAATAAAACAGGAGCCTATGAGGTAATCATCCATGAGGGGGGTGGGGGTGCAAAAATCACTTGCAATCTCTACAAGATATACAAATGTCTATGAATTTACATATAACTTCACAAAGTCAAGATCCTAATGAATAGTAAATAACAAAAAAACAAAGATGCATTCCCCATAGTTAAATAATCTTTGGATGAGTCAGTTACACCTTGCTTCAGTATAGCATTGAAAGGACATACAGCCATCCTTTTCCAAGTTTGAATGATTTTTTTAAACATACTTATCAAGTTCATTTACTATTTGGCAGATATTATGTTAAATGCTTTATGTATAAAAATTCATGTATTCCTAACCACAAGCCTATGAGGCAAGGGCAATGACTGGCCAACTTTTTAGAAAAGTGAGGCAGAGATGGCTCAAGTGACTTGCCCAAGGTCAAACAGCTAGAAAGTGATGTAAGTAATGCCCAGAGTCCCCAACTTTAACCAATATGCCAAAATGATAGCAAGGATTCTATGCCATTATTGTTGAATCTGTAGCACCTAGTTAAGCACTAGGCATATGAGCCATCGATAAGTGTTTGTGGGTTTTGCTTTTTGAACTTAAAGCTGGGACTAAAGAAAGCTATCACTGAGATCATGAATTATCCAATGTCACCATGTGCCAAACATCAAGCTTGTTCATGAACTAAATTTGAGAATTGAATTGAACTGTCCAAGCGTATACAACAGGTAATTGAACATAAGACACATGGTCCCCTGCCCTCACAGAGCTTACAGTCAAATGGAAAAAATAAAAGAAAACAAGGAACTACAATAAAACACAATGCATGTTGCGACTGGGCAAGTACATGGCACTGCAGACGACCACAACAAGTAGATTTAATATGGTCCAACATCAGGGTCATTGGAGAATGACACTTGGCCATCTGTAACTTTGTGGTCCCCAGGAATCATCAGGACCTCTTGACTATCTACAAGTCTTTCTTCCTAGAAAACCAGAAGATAATAACATCTATCTCCATTTCAGGTCCAAGTCAAAGATAAGCCCAGCACAGACCTGATAATTACATGCACAAATATATAGAAGAGATTGGGATGACTGGGGAGGGAGACAACAGAGGCCTCACCTGCTTGACATATATCTCCTTATCAAGCAAGTTTATGGCACCACGCATGTGGTAGATGATTAGGTCATATTCAATGACAGAGGAATGGATGAATTAATGACTGTTTTTACACAGATTACATTAGATGTGACAAATAAAAAATATTAAGTACAAAAGACAAACTTGAGAACTTCATCTCGAAGTAGACAGAAGCATAATTTAGCATTGAAAGTGTCAACTGCTCAAGTGCCCAACTGATGCCCTTGACATATCTAAGACTATAAAGAAAATATGTCTTAGTGAGGAAAATACGGTGTTTCTCCAGGAAGAAGGAAGGAAGAGCCATGCTTTTATGAATACTGACTCATATTTCCTCCCACGAAGGGAGCCTGTTACTGACTATAAAGAAGAGAATAGGACCCATGAAAGTCACTGAGAAACAGTGAACCTGGCAAGGAAGAACCCAAAACATATTTTATTCAATTAAACCTGCTCTTTTTATATAGGATTCTTTACAGGCTTTTGCTCATGTAGCATAGGCCAAGCATATGGAGTGTCTGATGCTTGGGATTCAGCCTAATGCACTTCCTACAATCAGCTGACACCAAGCCCAGACATGTCTTCTACTCTTCCCCAATATTTACAATGTATAATTCTGCACACACTTAGAAAGGATACAAGGGTCTTATCTACTGGGATATCTCAAGAGCCTAGCACAGTGTCTAGAATACAGAAATGCTTCTTCTCTGGAGCATGCCCTCTATGCCCTGACTTGGCCTCTCTCGACCGGGAAGTTTCAGTTAGAGCAGCTGGGCAAAAAGGACCTGTGTGTCTTGCCTCTCAGCTTAAAGAAGAGCTTTGGTTACCTCGCCCTGACAGAAAGTCAATGGAAGCCATTTGATTTGTGGAGCCTGGCTTTATCAAGCAGAGATGGATGGCCAAGGTCAGTCTGGCCTTTGGGATAAGGTGGCACTGGGCCAGCAAGTTTTTCTAGAAAGGTAAGGCAGACAAACTTAGCAATTTTTTTTTTTTTTTTTTTTTTTTTTTTTTTTTGCTGCTCTGAGCCATTTTTTGGAGGGAATTCACTTCCAAAGCTTTGATCTTGGGTCTTTTCATTGCTGAGATGTGCAGCGTTCCATAGTGAGAACTTCAAGTTTGTGTCTTTCTCTCTCTCTCTCTTATTCTTGAGGTTTATGCTAGATGCATCTGATTCTCTGGGTGTGCTCATGCAAAACTGATTGAACTAGCAAAAGTATGTGAAGATTGTATAGCCCAACTGATTTTTGCTTTTTGCTCTTTCCAAATTAAGTTGAAGTTTTAGAAATGGTTTATCTACCTACTGTGTAGTAGGGAGAGGGTGTATGTTTCCAGAATTTTATGAAAATTAAGCACCAGCTAGGCCAGAGGTTGGCAAACGACACCTGTTTTCATAATGAAGTTTTATTGGAACACAGCCACACTCATTCATGTATGCATTATCTGCTGCTGCTTTGGCGTTACAACGACAAAGCTGGGTAGCTGTGACGACTGGATGATCCAAAAAGTCGAAAATATTTACTATCTAGCCTTGACAGAAATATGTTGCTGACCCCTGATCTAAGCTTTCAACACATTTTTTTATTCTTTCCATGTGAAAGATAGAGGAAATTTCCTTGGCATACTACTGTAGAAACTTACAGCAGAACTTCTCTGCATGTAATAATATAAGAAAGAAGTCAGAAACTTAACATGGATAATATTTTATAGCTATTATACCAATGATTGTAATTTCCCCCTTACTTGTGTTCTGTTACAGCTTCTGAGCGTTTTACGCAGACAATATAGGCTTGGAAGCTCTTTTAGTTTGCTAAAGCTGGCAAAATGCAATATACCAGAAATGGGTTGCCTTTTACCAAGGGGGTTTATTCACTTACAAGCATAAAGTTCTTTGGCCATGAAAATGTCCAAATCAAGGGATCAAAGGGACAATACTGAAGATAGGCTGCAGGCATCCTCAGCTCTCTGTCATATGGAAAGGCACAAGGCACATCTGCCAGTCTCTCCCGGATTTCATTGCTTTCAACATCAGGCTTCAGGAGCTTCCTGTCTCAGCTTCAACATGTTACTCTCTTTTCGCATCTATCTCTCTTAGCTTCTGTATGTCCTTCTCTCTAAACCTCTCTGGGGCTTTTTTCTGTCTTTTATCCTCTGATTCCAGTAAGAGGATTAAAGGCCACACCTCAAGTGAAATATCCTAATCGAAATGTCCCACCTACAGTAAGTCTATACCCACAGGAATGGATTAAAAGAACATGATCTTTTCTGGGGTACACACAGCTTCAAACCAGCACAGAAGCTAAGCTGAACAGAGAGAGAAGATTTTTTTTAATGCTTTAATTCCCATTTAACGCTTCCAGGGCCAGGCCTGCTGCTTCCACAGAGTAAGAAAGATCCACCCCACCCAACACCCTGCCCCCTGACAGTCAGTTATACACAAAATAAAGAAGCCATATTTCCTCTGCACATCTGAAGTGATATGTAGGGTCTTTGTGACCCTGTCTAAAAGGGAACTATCATGAAGCCACATGCTCAATCACTGTTTGGACCATAACTTCTGGTTAATGCTTGCTTCCTTTGCTGCCACTGCATTAGTTTCCCAATCCCAAACTAAAATTTGACCTTCTGACCTCTGCTCAATTAAATCCCCTGGCCAAAAGTCAATCTCATGGCTGCAATACATGAGGGAGAGTGGTATTAAAATCACCAAAACATATCAGCACCAGAAAATGGGTAAAACTACTCATCACCCCTTAAGTTGGTTGCAGTTTATTCATTTGATCCTTCTCTGATTCATTTGTTCATTTATTCAATTAACAAATATTTAGTAACCACCTAAAACATAGAATGCATTGCCCTAAATGAGGGTCTACTGCAGTTAACAGAAAAGATTGGAGTTTATGTCCTAATGTGACCACAGACAAGCGATTAAAAATTAAAAATCAGACCATAAGTCTGATTATGGCTATTAAGGAAACCACCACAGTGAAATTATAAAGGACAATAGGGAACCAACCTACTTAGAATTCCTATTGCTTAACCCAGTGACTTGTACACAGAATGTATATCATTTTTAAAAGTGATGACTGAGTGCAAAACCAAATATTTGTATCTGTTGGTGCTTCTACATGGCCAGCTCGGGGCAGCCTTGATTTGTACAATAGGTCTAAAAAGGAAGAGAAGAAAGGCCTAGGAGGCACTGTACTAGTTTGCTAACTGTTGGAATGCAATATACCAGAAACAGAATGGCTTTTAAAAAGTGGAATTCAATGAGTTGCTAGTTTAAAGTTCTAAGGCTGAGAAAATATCACAACTAAAACAAGTCTATGGAAATGTCCAATCTAAGGCATCCAGGGAAAGATACCTTGGTTCAAGAAGGTCGATGAAGTTCAGGGTTTCTCTCTCAAGTGGAAGGGCACATGGCGAACACAGTCAGAGTTTCTCCCTCATCTGGAAAGGCACATAGTGAACACTGTCAGGGCTTCTCTCTCAGCTGGAAGGGCAAATGGCAAAAATGGTATCATCTGCTAGCTTCTTCTCCTGGCTTCCTGTTTCATGAAGCTCCCCAGGAGGCATTTTCCTTCTTCACCTCCAGAGGTTGCTGGCTGGTGGACTCTGCTTCTCGCGGCTATGTCGTTCCACTCTGCTCTCTCTGAATCTCCTAGTCTCCAAAATGTTCACTCTTTTATAGGACTCCAGTAAACCAATCAAGACCCACCCAAATGGGTGGAGACATGTCACCTAATCCAGTTTAACAGCCACTCTTGACTAAATCACATCTCCAGGAAGATGAATTGATTACAGTTTCAAGCATACAGTATTGAATAGGGATTACTCTACCTTTATGAAATGGGAGTTTTGATTAACACATGGCTTTTCTAGGGGGCATACATCCTTTCAAACATGCGCAGGCACTCCTTGCCTTAAAGGAATTCATGATGGGCAGAACAACAAATTCTCCTTCAAGAGAATTTGCGATGACAAGGCACACACTTTACAGATATCTGTCTTTACAAAGTCAGTCTGGAAATTGGACCTGAGCTCTGTGGTTAAGAAAACAGAATCTCCAATCAGACACCCTGAGCGCAAGACCAGACTCTGATACTCACAAGTTACGCAACTTCAGACAGGTTCTTTAAACCTCAGTGCCTCTTCTTTAAACTGGGTATAAAAAACAGTATCCAATTCTTAGTGTTATTGTGAGGACTCAGTGAACTGATATTATGAAAAACACTTAGCATTGAACTTTGCATGTTGCAGATGTTCAAGAAATGTTTGGCATGGTCACCTTACCTCTCTGTGCCTCCATTTTCTTATTTGTGTAATGAAGACAATGATATCTACCTTGCTGGGTTGTTGAGAGGACTGAATGAATTAATCCACAGTGAGGGCTCAGTTTTAGCAAGTATTAATATTAATAATTATATTAACAGTATTATTATGATGATTCACTTGCTTGAGTGACAGTGGAGGCGAAGCTGTCCCATTTAAAAGCAGCAATCATAAACTTGAGTCCTAGATGTCTGAGCCAATTATTCAAAGAATCAGATTAGCTGAGTCAGACCCACCTAGATCACTGATTCTCTTGGGATAATTTCTATATCATTTGTGACAGTATGGGGGTGGGGGTAACTCCAGTAATACTCAAGCATCTTAAGGTTTATATGCTTCTCGTACATTAACCACCTCCTCCGAGTTTAATTGATTCAGATTTCTTTCATTTTCCAGGTGTTACTATACTGTTTCCTCAGTGTCTACTTCGGGAGGCATCAGATTAGAGCACTTTTATATTGCCTTTCAGCTCATCACTCTGAAAGTCTCTCTCCGTGCTAGACTGTAAGTTCCATGAAGGCAGGACCTTGCCTGCTCGGTCCTTACTATGTCCCCAGAGCCCATGAGGTGCCTTTGGGGCTATGGGCTGTGTATGTAGCAAAGGTACAGAACACGAGGATGCAGAAAGGCAGAAGACAAGGGTAGTGCCTCAGGTCTTTGCCTGCCCAGCATGAGTCTTCCACCTTCAGGGGAGGTGAATGCACATGCCACAGGCACATCTGATCATGGTACAGCATGCAGGAACAGGTGCGGGGAAGAGCATGTGACTTCAGCTGGGCCGGAGACGTTCCTCCAATCTTTTCGGAAGGAGCTGGCACGAGAGTTTCTTTTCTTCTCTGGTCACAAGCTGTGAGGATGAAAGCCTGGAGCTGTGTGGGGGCATATTTTTCCCTGTTCGGGGAAAGCCTTATCTGGAACAGGCACAAGATGATGACACACAGACTATGCTAAGAGGAGAAGTGAGACTCAGACAGTGCTCAAGTCCCCTATCTAGTCCCCAAGGCCATCTCTGCACCTGCCAGCACCACAATTCATTTACCCAGCCCAATACATTCTTCCTTGTGCTTAAGCTCGTTCAAGTTCTCTTTCCTTCCCTGTGTCCAAAAGTCCAAGAAGGCTGGAAGAAGGGTCATCAACTCCATTATCATCAAGAAAATGACAACATAGCTACCACTCATTGAGCACTTACTCTGTGCCACACATTATATAAGTTTTTGTTTCTGTGTCATTTCATTAAATATCCATAACCCTATAAGGGTTATATATAATATAAACCCTAATATAATCTTCTTTTGCACAAAGGGATTTAGAAATATCAAGTGACTTGCTCAAGGTCACACACCTCAAAGGCAGCAGAGTCAAGTTCAAATCCACATCTATCTACATCAAACACCAATTCCAGTATGCTTCAAAGTCTGGTCCCTGGACCACCTGCACTGGGGTTAGTTCATTTAAAATGCAGATTACCAGATTCTACCCTCACCTGTGGAGACAGAAACTCAGTGTGGGGACAAACTATAGTTTAAGCCGATAGGTGGCAGGTATCTTTGGATTTCCCAGAGACCAGAACGACATTTTCTTGGGAAATGAATTCACAGTTATGATCACTCTTCTCCAAAACAGACCCTTCAAATCAGTGGCAAATCTATTCCAGTCTTTCACTGTGGAATGAAAGAGAATGTGAGAAAGAAGGGGGTGAGGGAGCAATGTGGAGGAGAAGGGAAGGAGGGGGGGAGGGAGAAAATAAAGAATCCATTTCCCCAGTCTTACCTCTCCCGTCCACATCCTTTTGTTTTCACTGACTCTGTACCCAGCAAATCAAGAGTAAACAAGTTTAGCAACTTGGCTTACAGAATATTTTAAATAATTCTCGCCTTGCTCATCTTCAGAGTGTGGCTTAGAACTCAAGAAGATAAGCAGTCTTTGAGTAAGTTATTTGTTTTAACAGACAGCAATTTAAGACAGATCTTCTGAAAGTACTTAGAGCCCCAAGAAGAATCAAGTTAGATAATAACAAGTTATTAAGTGTAGGCTCAATCTTCTTTCTCCGCTTTTTCTCAGAATTGCTTTCTTCTCTCTCATACTAGAAAGGCATTTTCATTATCCTCACATTTGAGTTTGTTTGGGTATTTTTCCCCCAGAAGTAATGCTTTCTTACTTCTCCTTCATTGACTTGTGTTTTATTATACTTCACCCCTCATTACTTTTCTCCCTGGAAAGATTTTTATCTTTCTGTGGCAGTCTCCCCTCTCTCCTGACCCATCACTAGGAGATGATGGGCAGCTGTCATTATTTTGTAGTCACTCTCCAGAAGCAAGAACTGCATTTACACAGAAAGGGAGAGAAGGGGGGAAATGACACTGATGCTAAAGTTTAGCACCTGCCTAGTATGAACAACAAGAGATCATGCCTGGGATTACAATTTTATCCTAAATCTCCTATTTTTTTAAAGGGTCCTGAATCGATTTTTTGCATTAGCTGTGGCACCTTATGCTAATAACAGAGGGAACAGAAACCCTTTGCACTCAAGAAATTCTTTAACTGGGTATGTGGCAACCCAAACCTATCAGAGAAATGATTTCACGAGTTTTTCTAAGTCCCCAAATTATAACACCTCTTCCTGTTTCTCTAAATCTCATTGCTGCCACCATCATCCATCACCATGGTAACCCACCTAAGGAAGAAGAAATTTTCTCATGTGTAACATTTTTGGGGGCTTTTCTCATCATTTGTTATTTCATGATTTACATCACCACTAAATAGGCTTTAACCAGAATCTATGATTTGTACCACCACCAGACATCTAAACTACAAATATTTTAAACCCCTAATAACCAAATTTAATTTATAGGGTATGTTACCTCCAAGCCTCTAGAGTATAACTGGGATCTCTTCAGACAATTAGTCTTAAGCAATAGGAAAGCTATTTTGCAAATATATGGCCATTCAAGGCTATTCTGTCTTGAGGAAAAATGTCAAACACAAAGTAAAGAATGGTAGGGTAGGGGGATTGGAAAATGTTCATCCTTTCTGTTTCACTCCAATTCTGATTGAATATTAAATTGCTGAAATTTTGACTTATTTTAATACCTCTCAACTCTTCTTCATGACTTAGAATAAGGGAAGGATTCTTCACGCCAGTACAAGGCGAAAGGAAAACTCTACCCAGCCTTGGCACAGGCATGCCCAGTGTGGCTCTGCTGAGTGACCCACATCTGCTCACCCATTCTGACCTGACTGAAGTGAGGCTCTCAGGACAGTCCACTCTTGATCCATGAGATTAACACGCAGACTTCCACCTTACTAGACACCACCTCTTTCTTAGTCAATGTCTAGCTCTCTTGTTCTCTATTTGGGGAAACTAAAGTATCTTTCCTAAGGGACATGGGTCTCCTTGGTCTAGCAGTCAACTCAGCTTTGTTTTGGACTATTTAAATAGCCATTGGATCTGCTCTATCATGGGTCTCTCCCACTTCTTTGATTCTATTTTACTGTTTAATACATAAGCATAACTTTTCAGGGGTTGGGACATTCACCTATCCATCTATCTATATAGGAATTAATTTATCCATCCAACAAATTCTATATAGCACTTTCGCAACTGTTGCAACCCTCGGGGGCTGGGCAGTCAGTATCCAGCACACCTGTAGCTCATTCAGGACACACATGTGTGCCAGGGCATCTGGTTGGGGGGGGCAGAGGCAGAGGGGAGTTCTCCTCAACTGTATTTGCACCAAGAACTGCACTAACCCTCAAAGACCCAGCGATGAACAGATACGGCCCTTGTCTTCATCAAGTTTACAGCCAAGGGCAGAAAAACCAGGAATAAATTATTTCAAGAGTAACAAGTGTTACAAAAAGGGAAATTACCCGAGTAGTACAGGGACCATAACAGAGAAAACAACTAATCTGGGGCGTCTATTAGTT
Organism: Tamandua tetradactyla; assembly: GCF_023851605.1. Classification (NCBI taxonomy): domain Eukaryota; kingdom Metazoa; phylum Chordata; class Mammalia; order Pilosa; family Myrmecophagidae; genus Tamandua; species Tamandua tetradactyla. The sequence goes on along the minus strand of NC_135346.1, from coordinate 36,293,890 downwards.
AGAGCTTAGTGAACTTCGCGAGTATGCAAAGAACAGGGGCAGAGTTCAGCACCTTGCGGAGCAGAAAGGTGTGTTTTGAGAGGTGATGCTCCAAGAAGGACTAGAAGTGCTAATCTGTTTTCTCCCTTGCTTTCTGAGACATAGTGCGATATCTAACCCTGTACTCTTTGAAATCACTAACCAGGAGGCCACTGTTGTATTTATATGTCCAAGACATGAAATAATTTTCCAAATCTTTGGCCTTTTCCCTCATAGTTACGTACCATTCACGTGTTACCTATCACAACACTCATTTGAAAGTTGCATAATACTGAACGTGGATCAATGCTGCTTGATATTTTTTGAGTACTTAATACCTGCAAGCCACTGTGCTGAGGTGGCTTTTGAATCTTTTTTTATATGAACGGTATCTTTTGAATCCTTACAACCCTATGAAATAGGTACGGTGTGTTTCTCCAACTGCAGATGGGGAAAGTGATTCTGAGGCAGAAAGTAACTTGCCAGCGCCACGCAGTTAGGAAGTGGCGGCGTTCACATTGAGAGCAGGCGGTATGAAGCCAGGGGGCCACTTGTACCATTGGGCAGTTCTGCCCATGATGGCGAGACCAGAGAAACCCAAGATCATAAGGGGGAGTTGAAAGCCAGCGTGAACACTCTTTTTTAGGGAAAGATATTGTCACATGCTTGTGAGTGGAAGCACTGGCTTTTCTGGATCTAAAACTAGAATGTCGGGAGTTTCCTACTGGAAGGCTTTTACATGGCAGACTTGCAATCTGAAAGACAAGTCCTCATCTGACTTCTTCTGGCAGGAAGTGTTAAATTGACACAGGAACACAAGATACAATGTACAAAGTCAGGAGGAATCTCGGGATCACAGACTTACCCCCTGGAAGTGACCTCCGAGGCCAATAGATCTAGTTGTCAGCTCAGCTCCTTGGGCTCATTTTAAAAGGGATTATTTACAAGGGTTCTTGAACTGGAGTTTGGATCAGAATCTCCTGCAAGGCCTGTTAAACCACTAAGATTGGACGCCACCCCCAGAGAGTCATTCGTTGCTGTGGGTGGGGTCTGAGAATTGGCCATTCTAAAAAGTTCTCAGGTGAAGATAATAATGCTGATTCCAAGCTCACACTTAGGTCCAGCTCTCCTTAAAAGACAGAGAAACTGAGGTTAGCAAGGTGAGATTAATTGCCCTGGATCACAATACCAGATTTCAGCACAGTCTAGAGGTCTCTTCCTTCAACCATGGAATGGTTCTCCTATTTCTCCTCTCTTTTCCCCCATGAGGTTTGTAATATGTATTATTTTTCCCTTATAACCACAAAAATCGTGTCCATCACTGGAATAAATGTGTTAGGAGGTGATTCATTGAAAATTGGAATAGTACCATGCTTTTACAATAAATTTAAATCCTCCTTACTACTCTAATATTTAACAAGTTCTCCAACACAGTCTACTTTGTTCAAGGTCAGCACCAAAGAAGTTAATGAAAACCCTCATGTTTGGAGTCGGGCACTCTGGTTCTATGCATAAGCCTTAAGACTTTTGGTCCCTTTCTCTGAGTAATTCTCTCAGTCCATATGTCAGAGTAAAAAAAGAGCTCATGCTCAAACCTAGTTTAGCCTTTCACTGTCAGTCCCACTTCTGGACTCAGGTTTTTTTGTTTTTCTTTTTTCTTTTTTACCTGTAAAATGAGGAGAGTAATCTCAAAGTTCCCTCTTTCAGGGGACCAAATTTATCCGTAGCTGGGAAGTGGAAGCAGCCTGCTTCAACCAAGGGAAGCCTGAATGACAATGACTTCTATTTAAATAGCACTCCCATCACAAGTAACCACTGGGAAAGAAACACACAGTCCCCAGAGGACAATGTAGTCGTGAGGGTGGTGAGCAGAAGGCAGGTCAAGAAGCATGAGTCCTTTGCGGCTGGGTCTGAAAAGATGGAAACAAATGAATCAGCACATTTGCAGCGATTCATTTTGTTTCCCCTGTTTCCCCCTGCCTTCTGAAGAATAAATAGATCCATGACACCTGCGAGGAATTTTCAAGACCATTTTCATTTACAATGATCTTCAGTCGTGCTTGGCAAAAAGACCAGAGAGGCAGAGCAGACTTGAGAATTTTTACAAGAAAAGATGCTGTGAAGGGCCACCGTGTACTGTTTGTTAAGGGAAAATTTTCTCCCTGTATAGCAGCAAAACATGGGCCAACCAGAAATATTATGAAGCCCAATTCATGCCCATTTAGGTAAAAGGTTGAACGTGTCAAAAGACTACAGGGTTACTATTTTAGAATTAACACCTGTCAAAGAGAAATGGTAGCTATCTTAGGTGCATACTCTATCTGGAAGTCAAGGTCAGAAGCCAGCAGGTCCTTCTTATTTTGTTCATTTTCCACACGTACAAAAAGATAATATCTAGCAGATGGAAGCTTTTAGCATAAAATAAGCTCCTGTGGTTGCATTTACCAGCAACAAGAAATAAATGGCTACAGATGGCCATCTGTTTCTTAATTTTAAGGTAGAGGGCAAGGAAAGATTTTCAACTTGAGTTTTTGGATTTACTGAACAATCACTATTATTTTTAAGCGCAGACATCATTGACGATTCCCATACTACGTAGTTTGTTGTGTCTTGCATATTAGATGAGGGTTTTTGACAAAATGATAATACCAGGTGTCAGCATACACATTGCAAAAGCCCTTTAAAAAAAAGTGGCTATGTTTGCAAATTAGTACCTGAGCACTGGTTCCCGCTAAGAGCTCACAATGCATTCCTGCATTATTCTTTGTGCTGAATGATGTAGTCACAAAGAAAGGGCGCTATTTCCAGAATTATGAGAGATGAAAAGCTGATGGGATTGATTATCTTTATCCTGAGGTCTCCAATCAAACCAAGGTGATTACAGATAGAAATGTGTGCCTTGCAATTAATTGAGAATTTTTATGTTGGAGTAGGCTACAAAGCATATTTTCTAAACCCTGCAGAAGTTGATAGACACCTGTCCCCACCTGGCTCCTGAGAAGTATGCCATGCTGCCATGGAGACAGTGGCAGGAAAAGTGGTTCTAGAACTTATTTTGGTGGAAGAAAAGGTACAGAAAGACGCAGAGCTGGTGGTAACGTAAGAGAGCCAGAATAATTACCGAAGAGCATCTTGTGAGATGTTACTCAGAACAGAAGAACTACAGCTGACCTGATGCCAGAGGTGAGAAAAGCCTCATTCTGGAGAACCTGCTCCAGGTTTATTCTGCGTGTTCATCTTCATTCTCCAAAGAGATCTAAACCCCCACAGCCCCCTGGGATCATGTTCTCTAGGAAACACTCAGAAGCGGTAAAACTGAGACAGCAAAAGAGAATAAACAAACACAATGCTCTGAAATATCCATTTCATGAACTTCAGCGAACACCAATCAAAACTCTAGAGAATAAAATTCGGCTAGTGAGAAGCTATTGGGATTTTTCAAATGCCAGTCTTAGAAGTCAGGCTACAAAGCAATCTTGGAAAATCCCTCTGAAGCCTGGAAGGGCAGAGAGTCCCGGGATAGACTCCCAGGCTTCTGCTCCCCCCAAATCCCAGCAGAGAGTGGCAAGAAGGGGCATGCTGTCCCAGCATGATTTGCAATCATGGCTCGCTGGTAAGTGTTGTCATTGCAAGAGAGTGAACTTGGGACACAGACAATGAGAAAGCTAACACAGCTCTGTTTTGTTTCTCTGATGTAGGTCCATAAATGGATAATATAACATTTGGAAACTAAATTATCTAGAAAGCACGTTTTTATTCTCCTGAGACAAATTAATGGGTGCAAATGATAAAAATGCCTGCTTTTCAGAGGTGCAGTGTCCCCAGCTGCTATAAGATAGCTATGTGCTAAAATACCTCCATCACTTTAGACATGGTATTTGGGCAAAACATTTAAACCAACAGTGTCCCAGAAACTAAAGAGCTGAACTTTTTACTGACTAAGGAGAAAATCATTATAACCTTTGGTAGTTATCATAGCACCTCTAGCCCTGCTCTAGAACTCATAAAGACTCGCTCCTTCTACCTGCTAACCCATGACATTGCTGGCAACCTCTGCTTCCTATAACTTTCTCTTTTGTTGGGCCAAAGAGCTGACATCCTGTAGCTTCAGAAAATCAAGCTTGACTTGCTATAAGTGAGCCTGGGAGCTCCATAAATCAGTTATTTTCTTACAGGCTGATCTTTTGTACCAATATTTATAATGTGATTATGTCCACACTGAACTTCGTTCATAAAATCATTACTTGGGCTGGCCTTCAATGCCTCATGCAAAGCAAATGGTGTCTCATTAGTTTTTGGAAACAAAAGTATCTGGTTTGGGGGTGGAATTTTGTTGATTTTTAGCATTTAAGGGGTGTCCAAAGAACGGATATTTTGGAGTGCTGAAACTGTGGAGTCACTTGTCCACCTGTGGCCTCCGGAAGCAATAGTTACGAGTTGCATGTGGCTATTTAATTTAATTGAAATTAAATAAATTTAAAAATTCAGTTCCTCAGTCCCAGTTGCCACATTTGAGGTGTTCAATAGCCACAAGTGGCTGGTGGCTACCATATTAGACAACATAACATAGAACATCTCCATCCTCACATCCTCACAAGGGTTCTATTAGAGCTGTTCTAGAAGCTTAAATTAGATGGGGGCTTTGGATCTCTCTAGTTCCATGTGCTACCGACACAACCTATACTAGGTCTACCCGTATAAATCCCTGACAGGCAGTCTGAAAATAAAATTTGGAAAAAGGGAAGCCAAGATGTCTGAGTCTTCCTGAGAAGCTTATCATAGCGGTTAATTAAGACCCCACGTTTGGATATTCAAAATTGATTTAAAACCGGGCGGGCCGCGGTGGCTCAGCGGGCAAAGTGCTTGCCTGCTATGCCGGAGGACCTCGGTTCGATTCCCGGCCCCAGCCCATGTAACAAAAACGGAGAAACAGAATACAATAAAACAAGAAAATGTTTAAAAATGTTTCCCTTTCTTCCTTCCTTCCTTCCTTCTATCCTTCCTTCCTTCTCTCTGTCTTTCCTTAAAAAAAAAAAAAAAAAAAAAAATTGATTTAAAACCTGGTTCTTCCACATACTGCCTAAGAAACGTTGGAGCATCACCCTGTCTCTAAGCTTTGGTTTCCTCACTGTCTGTGACACATGCACAGCCCTTCCCACTTTCTTCTTCCCTAGTAACAGGGCCTGGATACATTTCAGTAGTTGGCAGAGATCCTTTGCTATCAGGAGAGTGGATCCCACCACCATTCTTGGAGATGCATCCCCAAGGTTGAAACCAAACTTAGTAATGGCTTCCGGAGGCCATAGGTGGACAAGTGACTCAGTTCTATTAGGATATTAGAAGAACCCCGATGAAGAGGGCTCCCCTTCTCAAATAAAAAGCAAAGCTTGTGAGGAGGAGAACTGTATTTCTTACGTCTGCTTCTTGCCTATTGTGTGGACATAGTGCTGGAGTTGCAGCAGCTATGCGGCAACCATGGGGCTTCAAACATGAGGACAGAGGCCAGCATGTAAAGGGTGGAAGAACAGGAGGCTGGACAGAACCTGGGCTCCTGATAGCATCACTGAGCACCGACCTGCATCTGGAATTATTTATGTGAAAAAAGTAAGCCCTTTATGTTTCTGTCCATAAGTTTTGTTTACTTTTAGCTACTCCCAAAAGCATTCCAAACTGATATTCCATCTTTTCTCAGTTAGTATTAGGTTTGATTGTTTTAACCAAAACCTCAAATTATAGAAGTGTTAAAAAGCAGACATTTATTTCTGTCTCAGGTAAATGAGACCAGAGGTACACAGTCAATGGAAGGTACAGCAGCATGGTCACTGGGGCCTCTTGCTGCTTCTCTCTCTCTGCTCCCCCATCCTAACATCTGGCTTCCTTACTCAAAGTTACCTCATGTTCCAAAATAGCTAGTAGAGTTCCAGCCATCACAAAGGCATTCCAGGCAGCAGACAGTAGGAGTGGGGAGGACAAATGGGCACTTCTCCCAGCTAAACTAGCCTCCATTTAAGTAGCCATTCTTGGATGTTCCACACAATACTGTTATTTACAAGTCCCTCATCAGAACACAGTCACACGGCATGCCTGGTTGCAAAGCAGTGAGGGTTTGTAGTCTTTTAACTGGTAGTCACTGCCAGAAGTTCTGCTTCTTAGGAATTGGAGGGAATGATTCTTGAGTGAAAACTGGCAGTCACAGGCATGCCCTTTATATAAAGCTATATTACAACTATATTTTAGTTGTAAGATAAAATGAGTTGATGGATGCAAAATGTTCACCACAGAACATGACATCCTGAATAAAACTCTTTGTGGGGGTAGGAAGGAAGCAAAATATCTTATTTTCACTTTTGAGTTATTACGTAACCAGGTAACCTCTGTTGTGCTAATACAATGTTCCCCAAACTGCAGTTTTTTACATACCATCTTAGCGATTTTTTCCATATTCATATACCAGCTGTTCTGTTAGTTTTCTTTAAATCGACTTGATCTTTACACTTAAATGTATGTATATCATCTCCATAAACAACCAATGTGCCTCTAACAAAACAAAACTTATAACTATTAAAATAAAAATATTCATTTTGGATATCACCTAAAAACCATCTTACGTGACACATTTTGGATGTTTCTCCCTTGAATACTCTGAAATAAATGACATTTGTGATTGATTGCCTCAGTTTGCTTTGGTCATTAATCAATCTCTACTGCTATTTATTTGCTTCATCTAACACTGTAAGATGAAGATTATTCCTTAAATATCTTTGGTAATTAGCAATACTGGCATTTTCTTGAGGTTCAACTACCCTTTAATGAGAACTGATGGCAAGGCAAGAAGAATGTGGTTATGGAACTTAAAGGAAGGCCCATCCATTCAGCAGCTTCATTTTAAATTTTAGGATCCAGACGGAACTCTGTTGAAAACTACCTCGTTAAACAGATTGTCAACTTCAAGTATGTCTTCCATATTTTTTTCTTTTCCGTCTCATCTATCTGTATTCTACTGTTCACCAAGCTCCTTGACGTGATGTTCAGCATCCCCCATGATGCCTCCCATCTCCTACTTTCCTCCGCACTCCCTAACCGAGCTCTACCCCCACCCCCATCATCAAGCAGGCCTGGCATTGCTAAATCCTACGCCATTCCTCGGCTGCTCTCTGCATCACTGTTCCTTCACAGGTAAACTGGCAATTTTACCTCCTGCCTCACTTTAACTGCTAAGCCTGTCATAAGGATAAGAGACCAACTGCGAAAGGTTTTGGAAAAGTGAAAAATGCACACAATAGAGATGGATCATCGAAGTCAATGGCATTCTTGGTGAAGTGGTTCCAAGCACGGGGGACTGCCAGGTTCACCACTTCTGTGCTGTGTGACCTTGAAGAAGCTACTGAACCTCTCTGTGCCTCAGTTTCATGAGGATAGCACCTACCACACAAGATAATATGAAAATTCAATGGATTAATAGACATAAAGCACTTTGAACAGTGCCTGAGACACAATAAGCTCTCAGAACATATTAGTCATTATTATTGTTGTTGTTGTTATTTATTATTATTATTATTATTATTATTATCCCAAAAGGATACTGGTTAAAAGAGTGGGTTCTGGAGTCATACACATTTCATTTCAAATCCCAGCCCATATTTGCACTAGTGGAATGTAAGTTGGTCATGAATCCACTCACATTGCTGCCCCATGTGCTGAAAAAATAGTGTTTATCTCCTTAACGTCTAGATCTGCTCTTTCTCAAAGCCCTCCTACCCCCCTGGGTGGTGGGGAAACAAGCAAAAAAACCTAGACTGAGTCCATTCTGGTGAACCTAGATGGCCTTAGGTAATGCTTGCTCTCTTTCCTCTCTAAGATGTTGACTGGAGGACTTATGTAACGTAGAGGTGTTGGTAGAAGTAGCACCAGGACTACAGGGAGTCAAGCAAGGCAGCCCAGAATGTAAAATTTTAGGAGGCACCTCACGCAAACCTGTGAGTGAGCACCTCCTTAATTCTGCCCCCTGGGCACCTTGCTTGACCCACTCTAGTCCTGGCCCTGGAAAAAGGGGTGCCCCTGGCCTCACACTGGTCTTTGGGTTTGAGCCAGCCAGTTGGGAACCTGATGGTTGCCACTGGTTCTGTCCCTGGGTGCTCTGCTGCTGATGGCTGTGCCTGACACACCCCACAATCTGGCTTCTCTCCTTTGATGTGGGGAGGGGGCCTGGCTCCTCTCTCCTTTGACAGAGGTTCAGTGGCCAATCTGGCCTTACCCTGGCTCTTGCTAAAGCTATCAAATCTCAGTCATATTTTCCATCCAACACCCAGAAATAGGTAGTGCACCCAATCTTCTCTGCTGCCGCTGCCAGGTGGTGCTGCTGTCCCTCAGAGCAGCTACTTGGGGTCCACCCTTGGGCACACGTAGGACCACCTGGGCTCCCTCCACACCTCAAGGAATTTAGAAGGCAACTTACAAAAGCTAACTCAGGCCTCTCTGCCTAATCATGCCGGGCTGCCAAGTTTCTCTGGATGTCCCCCATTTGAAGCAGGGCACCCCAGAGGTATCTCCATTGAGAGCCCCAGGTGTGCCTCAAGTTCAAGGCTCCCTGACCTCTGCACCTCCTCAGCTAACCCCAACCCCCATTCCCCACTCTGACCCAAACTTCACATGTGGGAGTTCGGAACCCACATGCTCACCCCTGTGTCTCTTCCCTCTTCTGCCCACAAAACCCTGGCCTAAAAGAGCAGGCCTCTAGCTTTCTCTCCTGGCTATGCCATACTCTCCTCCTAATCCAGGGCAGCAAGGTACACAGGGCGAAGAGATTTCTTTTCTACACTATAAAAGAAACTATGATCTAAATCTTTAAGGTTTTCTTCTTGATATGTTTAAAAATTTAAGTGAATTTCCTACCTCTTCCTTTCCTTCTCCCTACAACCCCACCTTCTAAAGTCTTTTAATCCTCTTGTCCTTAAATCTTATTTTGAATGTCAGAAGCTGATTAGCTTATTCTTTATCCTTGTATTTCGGCTATAATGCACCCAGTAACCCCATCTCCTGCCTGCAGTAGATGAATAAATTAGGCTAACCCAGGAGTCCATAAAGTACCCAGAAGTGTAAAAGAGGAAAGTTTATTCACACTTTTTCAAAATATAATCCCTACTGCATTTATGACCTTGAATACATTTCATAATTTTTTGAGCTCAGTTTCATTATCTGGAGGAAAGGAAGTTATAATGGTACTAAATCATAGGGTAATTGAGACCAAAGTTCGCATGTATACAAAGACACGTAAATATTCGTGGCCACGTTATTCATTCATAATAATCCAAAACCAGAAACAATTCAAATGCCCATCAGTTGGTGAATGGACAAGAAAATACTGTCTAGCAATAGAATGGGATACTATTTTGGAATAAAAATGAATGAACTTCTGATATCGGGTACTAAATAGATGAACCTCAAAAACATTAAGCTGAGTGAAAGAAGCAGGTACAAACAACCACACTTATGAGTCTAACTTACATGAAAGTATCCAAAACAGGCAAATTTATAGAGACAGAAAGTAAATCAGTCAAGTGCTAAGGGTGGAAATGGGAGTTAACTGCAAAGGGCCACAAGAGAATGTCTGGAATGATGGAAATATTCTAAAACTGGATTTAGAATGATGGCTGCGCATTCTAAAAATTTACTAAAATCTCATGGAATCATACACTTATAATGGGTGGATTTTTGATATGAAATTATATCTCAATAACGCTGTTTTTAAAGTTTGTCTGTATATATGTGTTTTTTCACACACACACCCATATACACAGAATAAGAGCTCCTGACACAGAATAAGCACTTTAATTATGTTGATCACATTTATTACTACTATTATTAACATGTTTATTATTGTTATTAAACTCTCATTTCACATTATTTCCATGGTTGTCGTCCTAGAATAATTTAGGAGAACTGTTTATGTTTAGGGCATTATTTGTTTAAAATGCCTGCTATCAAATTCTTGGTATCTTCAAAAATTCCAGGAGCTATGCCAAAGGTTAGCAAATGCCCTCATTATTTTATTGCACTTTAGAACCAAAGTGGAATATGCATTGTTAGATTATTATTAGCATTCTCAACCACTTTTTTGTCTGTTTGAAAGTCAATTTTCCAAAACACAATACTTGAGACTAAAAATACATAAATAAAAATTAAAACATTCAGTGCACCTGCTTCAATCAGGTGTGTAACCTTTCTGGAGAGTTTTAATATTTATACCCTTCCCTTTAGTTTTTATAAAAGATTCTTCTTTAATATTTAAAAGCACAACCACATCACCTACGTACAATTTGCAGCTCTCTTTCCTATTCATAAGCTAATGTCTATTTCAGTAGAAAGAGAAACCTGAGGACACGTGTACCTCTCATTTGACCAAGAACTATGTACGTCATCATGCTCTTTCCTGAAAGAAGCTATTTTGTTCCACATTGGATTAAATTGCCCATCCAACCTATGCATCCCAAGTTCCAAAGCCTTGTTAGACTTCCTCTCCTCAGCCAGTTAAGAAAACTCATTCCTTTCATCACCCTACGCTGGCCTTTTCCCTCTAGTTAGACAGGTTCCTCACCACCTGGTCCCTGGGCCCCACCCATCCCCTTGCTCCCCATCTGCCATTAGAATTTTACTTACACTACTGCTCCTATCACAAATGATGACCAAGTGCTTGTTGCCATGCCTTAAGACTCTCTCTATCCTTCCATCCCTATCCTCTACTCATTATTTGGGACAATTCACCCTATCTTTCCTGGCATGCACTTATTTCAGGATGAGTAGCATAGTTTTTCTCCAGCATTAGGTTTTGAGCTTCCCAAAGACAAATACCATAATGTCACATCTTTGCGAGTGACTGGCTAATTTAAGGAATTCACCTCCCACTGCACATTCCCTCAAGGACACATGCACATGGAGGAAATGGCATGTTGAATTGCCCACCCAATTTACAGTGTCTTGCCTGTGCCCCTTTCCCTTCCCCTCTCCTTCTCCCTCTCCCTTTCCCTCACCATATAGATAAATTTTCTTAAGTCAGTGGCTCTCAAAGCCTGTCCCAAGCATCAGATAAGCACTACTTGGAAACTTATTGGCAATGCAAACTCTTGAACCCCACTGAAGTCCCACTAAATTTGAAATTCTGAGGGTGGAGACCAGAAATCCATGTTTTAACATGCTCTCCGGGTGATTTAGATGCATGCTGAAATTGCAGCACCATGGCCCAAAGTTAAATGCCTGTGTGATGCAACTTCATTCTCATTGGGATCCATGTAGCTACAACCATCAAATCCTCACTGCACTAGCCATACTTCTAAATTGTCTGCTGCCCCATTAAAAAGACCGCTGTCACCCTCCACATATTTTGCCTTTACTATAGCCAGACAACCACAAAATGAGGGAGAACACAAATCAACTGGTTAACTTCTCAAACTGTTCCCAGAACTAAGCTGACATTATTAATGATCATCATCAGAGATGCTGATGGAACTGAAAAAGTACCTTTGGTGAAAACCATCCTTGGCTTGTGCTCCATTAGAAGCAAGGGTGCAATTGTTCAACTTTTGCCTGATGGAGAAAGACCAGTAGAGGAGGAAAGATAATTTGCTGCAAAGCTTAGAGCACGATTTGGGAAGGCTACTGCAAAAATTAAAAAATAAAAAACAGAAGAGGGCATAAAAGATATTAGTCAGGGTTCTCCAAAGAAACAGAGCCGACAGGATGTATTATCTAATATTAAGAGATTTGTTTCAAACAACTGTAGGGATAGGCAAGTTCGATTTCCTTAGTGCAGGCCACAAATTGGAAACTTGATGAAGGTGAGGATGAATTCCCCTGGAGAAGCTGCCCCGCTGACAAGGAGATAAAAATTCCTCTTTCTGACTGCTGAAATCATTGTTCTTACATCAACGCTTCCAAATGACTGGATAAGAAGACGCCTCTCATTGCAGAAGGGAATCTTCTTTGTTGATTGTAGATGTAATCAGCCATAGATGCAATCAAATGACTAATAATTTAAATCTCTAAAACACCTTAACATTAACAGTCAGGCCAGTGCTTGCTTGACCAAACAACTGGACACCAGAACCTGGCCAAGATGACATATGAACTTGACCATCTCAGAAGGTTCCTTTCAAACAGCAGATTCAATAGACAGGATTAGCAGAATGGAAAGGAGTTTGATTTTTAATTTTTAAAACATTTGCTTGAAGGAGCATGTATTGTTTTTACATGTATTGTTTTAACATATTGTTTTTCCTATGGTCTTAAAATATAATACAAACATTTAAATATTCTCTTAAAAAGAAAAATAAGAATTGAAGTTAATGCATTTGCCTCAGCTACAAGGGTTCACAGGAATTGGAAGGAGGGACAGAAATCGAGACCCAGGTGAACGGCATCTACAAACATTTATTGAGCACCTCCTATATGCACATCTCTCTGCTAAAAGGCTATTGTGACCTCCACCACCAAGCCACCATCATCAGTCACCTCAATATTGTAAGAGCCTCCTAACAGGTTTCCCTGTTTCCATCTTGCCCTCATACAGCAGCCAAAGAGATTCTTCTAAAACATAAACCAGCTCACTCCTCTGCTCAACTCTCTGCCCCCAAGACATCCAACAGACATAATCTAGGATCCAAAGTCCTAACCTTGACCTACTTGGCCCTTGATGGTCTCTCCTGGGCCCCCCACGGCCTCTCAGAACTCCTATCCTACTACTCTCCCCGTCCCTCACTCCACCCCAGCTCCCCTTGCCTTACTGCTGTATTTTAAACACATTCTAAGCATATTCCAACTTCAAGGCCTTTGCATTGACTATTGCCTTTGACTGGAACTCTCTTGCCCCAGATAGCCACACGGCTCTTTTCCCTTTTCCTACAGTCTCTGCTTAAATGTCTCCATCTTAGAAAAACCACCTGCATAAAACAGTACATGTACACACACACCCTCCCTTTACTCTCCCTGCTCCTGTTCTTCTTTATTTTTCTTCATACCTGGTGTATTATATTATTCTTTGGTAGCCTTACCCCACCCCTCTAGAATATAAGCCCATGAGAGCAGAAATTCTGTCAATTTTGTTCTCTGCTATATCCCCAACACATAGAACAGCTTCTTGCACAAAGTAAGTGTTCAGTAAACATTTGTTGGATGAAACAGCTGTTAAACGGATGAATGAATGTTAAGTGCTGAGGATACAAAATGATAAGCTATAGATCCCTGCACTTAATGAGCTCTCAATGATGTTCATATTTATATCCTTTCTCCTGATGAAATGATAATGAGTGTCAAATGTCAGTAAGGCAAGGTATCTGCTTCTCATATTCTCCCTTGGAAAATGCACAAGTGCATTAGCACCTAAATTGTTTTCTTAAAGAAGGTGTAAGTCAAATTCATTTCATAGGATCCATAAGGACAACCACCTTAAAACTGTTGGACTCCTTAAAAACCAATCCGTTTCCATTCACCATAAGTAGCCACATTACTTCTTACTGTCTCACTGCGGTGCCAGGAATCAGGGAGTTACTTTATAACTGATGGATGACTTTTCTCAAATGTTAGTCTCAAGAAAATAGGAGTGATGTACCTTTAAATTATTCTAACTACAGGAAGGTCACCAAGATTTATAGTTCCCCTAATATGTGAAATACCTCACTTCATAAGTGATCCCCAGGAGAGTTGGGGAATACTCAATAACGTTGCTTCCAGGAAAGCAAGCAAAATAATCATTACTTTTAGAAATGCAGTTTGCTCATTAAGTTGGAGTAGCATGCCATGAAATTGATATCAGCAATATTTTTTCTCCCTCATGGTTTGTTTTAATGAAAGTAACATTATGAAGACATTTTCACTTTAACTCCTATTGTGGGATAAAATTATTTTAAAACATCCCCCTTCCTAGATGATCTTCCCTCTTTGTATTATGTGTGCCCTTAATTGCTGTTTTTTTTTTTTACACATTGGACTCCGGAGGTATCTAGGAGCATGAAATCCAAAGGACTGATCAGGTTTTCAAAAGGAACGATAGCAACAGGGACCTTGCCACTAGCTGGCATCAAAGCTTAGTCCAAACAGGAGTTTCCTTCCCTTACAACCAAAGTTCATGCCACAAAAGGAGCCTTCTTGATAAGAAGTCCACTTTCCAGACGATGGTCCTTCGAAGGGGATTCATTGTATCCTCTGTTCTGGAAATCAGGAACTGCAGCAAGTGCTGAGGGATTTAAGTTTGCTTCAGTCTTCTGGTCCCAGTTGAAAACAGTTCCAGAACGTCATGACCTCTGCTTCTATTCCATTGTGTATTTCCCTGAGCTACATAGGAGGGAGCAGGCCAAGGACCCACCAGGAGTCACTGAGCAAGTCCACCAGTGAGCTCTTCAAGACAGCTGTCTGGGAAATCATCTTACAAATATATTAACTATTGACATTGAATAGAAGAATGGAGAGAAAAGGAAAGGAGATGTCTGTGAGCAAGAGACATCCAGTGAAAGATTCAAGCAGCTTACGAACCTAAAATCTCTCAGCTTCCCTAGGGTATAAAGGAAAGAAAATAAACAAGATATCAAAGACTCCCTAAATATGGGAAAGTAAGAGGTTAGAGATTCCTGGGGAGTCTGGGTTAGGTGTCTAGGGAGCCTCTTCTCTTGGGAATAGTCTGAGGCCCAAGTTATTCTTTATTCTAAATGACTTATTGATAATGTTCCTGAATATATACGTATATGTACGTGTGTGTATGTAGTATATATGTAAATATGTATATATATAAAATATCTGGGAACTTACAAACTTATAAGGAACAGCAAATTACAATAGGAAAAACACCTCACAAACATTAGAGGAAGACTTTACAATACCCAAAGAGTTTTTATGGCCATTAACTCTCCAGGGGCAATCAGTGGCCCCAATAGATTGTGATTAGAGGGTACTATTAGTACCTGGACTGTTATTAGTAATGGACTATTACAGGAGAATGAGATAATCCAGTGAGACTGATTCCCTGGACTTATGGATGTATCCATTATAAAATACTTACTATATTAATTTAGAGGTGTTTCCCCTATCAGCCTTTGACACTTCAGTATAAAGGAAAAGGTGTGCTCTGCAGCAGCTAAGCGTGTGGGTTCCTGACTCAGACAGGACTCTAGGTCTGGTCATTTGCTCTACCCTCAGGAGCTGTGACCCCCTGCAAGTTCCTTACCCTCCAAATCTGTTTCCTCACATATTTGGATTATGCCCATCTTACAGTTATCTTTCAGAACCGTTGTAAAGTTTAAATAAAATAATGTGAGGGAAGCATTTGGCACAGGACATGTAATAGACTCAACCTCAGATGTCACTGAAAGAGAAGAGGCTATCGCAAATGCTTGATGAAGCTGGACAAGGAACTGAAGCCAAGTGAGAAACAAAGTCCCTAAGTGGAAAGAGAAATGTGGAGTCATCTACAGCCAGATTGACTGAAATTTTTCTTAGAATCTAAAATTTTCTTAGGACCAACCTGACAGGTGAACTCTGAGTTCATCTTCTGCTTACAGATTATCAAGGACTGTCCAAGGGAAGGGCTCAACATATCTTTCTCAAACTGAATTGAATTTATTAAAGTATGCCAGACAAAACTTGGATCTAGCAGCGTTTGTCCCACTCAAATACCTACATCTGTTGTTTTTTCAGTTCCAATACTAAATGGAATATTTAAGGACTGATTTCCCTTATTTATTTCACATGACTAAGAATGGTGGGTGAACTGCCTAAATATTTTTTAAACTTACTCTTCAGTAGTTTCTATATGTCTACAAAACATCTGCATACCGCACTGCAAGGGAAAAGAAAGAAAAAAATCAAACACCATTTTTAACAGGGAAAAGAAACTTTAAATGAGCACACAAAGTATGCAAAAAATCTTGACGGAGCGATGTGGCCTTTTACAGAGAAAAGCAACAATAACGTACTGTTTAAAAACAGAGAAAATATCTCTTTAAAATCTAGCTTTTAAAAAAGGTCAGAGAAGTTTAAAGTTTACTCAAGTGTAAATGTCAATTGGAATAACTGATACCTGTGAGAAAATGGAGAGACCACTGACCTTTTATCCAAAAGAAGGCTAGATATCATGTCTATGAAAGGTGAGGGGAAGAGAACATTTGGAAGGATTTTTAACATTGGAAAGAAGCCAGAATGAAGGAAAATCTAATTAACAGAAATTATTAGTTCCACACACAGAATACTTTTAGATGCAAAGGCCTACCTAATATGGTTAAACTGAAAAGGTAATATATTAAGTTATTATTTGATCAGAATTCACAAGAGGTTTCACCCAGGAATCACTGTTATCCTAGATACCACAATTTCTCATCATTTTTAGCCTTAGACCTTAACTTCATTTTCAGGCAAATTTTCTACTGGTAGTGCCACAAGCTCCATGTTCCACAGAAAGAATCTGCTTATTGAACAATGCAAATTAAATGCCAGTATTTAGTCTTCTCTTGATTGGTCTGACCTGGATCACATGCCCATCCCAGAGCCAATCACTGCAACTGTGGACATGGGAAAAGTTGATCGGCTTATGTCCTTCCATTGTTAGAGTTAGGACCCTCCCACGCATACCACGTGGCTTTTAATATTGTGATACAAAATAAGATGGTATGGGAGGAATGGGTATAGGAAATTGATAAATAAATGCCCATTACACAGTGACTAAGCCAAAACAACCTTCTTAACTGTGATTAAGCTACCCTTTCTTCAAAAGGTTTGAAATGAAGTAACTTGTCAAGAGAATGAAATTCAAGCAACCGTGTGAACCAACAAACTTATCTCGAGCCATGTTTATCCCTTTAAGAAATGGAACCTCTGAAGAAGCACCATAAAATCAACTCAGCTGAAAAATGTAGTTAGTGGGGAAAACTTTATTTCGTTAAATTTTCAGGAGACTTATCTCTAATCTAGACCGGTTTTTAAACTTCTTCATAATCAAGACCCAATAAGCCTTTCCAATTCTATCTCTTAACACTCTTGGCTCATGTCATGCTTTTCATACAGTCCTCATCTTTACCAGACTTCTCACCACTTCCCCAAAGCATCAGGATTTTTACATGTCCATGCTTTGGGATTCGGTGCTTTTTGTGTTTCCATTTTATACCCACCATTGGCTTATTATTTATACCTCTTGTTCTAACTTTTAGTTGCTGCCCTAGGATTTACAATACATATCTTTATTAATCTACCTTCAAATAATATTATATTGCTGCACAGAAAGTGGACAAACCTTAACAGCAGCATACTTCCAATTCTCCCCTCCCATCCTCTTTGATCTGGTTGTTCTACATTTCACCTTACATGCATTATAGCTCCACAATACATTGCTACTATTTTTGCTTTACACAATTATCTTTTAGAATAATTAAAAGTAAGAATAAGATCTTTTATATTTACCTTACTTCTGCCATTTTCCAAGATCGGTACTTCTTTTCTTACCTCCAAGTTTCTCTCTGGTATCATATTCCTTCTCCTAAAGCGTGCTCTTTAATACATTAGCACAGGTCTGCTGGCAATAACTTCTCTCAACTTCTGTTTACACTAAAAATTCTTAGTTTACCTTCAGTTTTTTTTAAATATTTTTATTGAAAAATCTACATACACATACATTCCACACATGGTGTACAATCAGTGACTCAGAATAGCATCACATCGTTGTATATTCATCACCATGATCATTTCTTAGAACATTTTCATCACTTCAGAAAAAGAAATAAAAAGAAGAAAAAAAAGTCATATATAACCTACCTCTTACCCCTCCCTCTCATTAACCACTAGTATTTCCATCTATCCAATTTATTTTACCCTTTGTTCCCCCATCATTTATTTATTTTACCTTCCGTTTTAAAAGATGTTTGCATTGGGTATAAAATTTACAGTTGACAGATTTTCCTCTTTCCTTCCAATAGTTTAAAGATAACACTCCTTTTCTTCTGACTTGTATATTTACAGAAAGTGGGCTGCTACAATTCTAATCTTTATTCCAATGTAGATTATGTGTTTTTCCCTCTGGTTGCTTTCAACATTTTCTCTTTATCATTGGTTTTCAGTAGTTTGAATATGTGCTCAGTTGTGTTTGATTTTTTGGTTTCTTTTTTCCTACTGAAATCTTTTATTTTATTATTTTGGTACTTAAAGAAAATAGTTTTGCCCATAGGTCACTGAACCCTGGACTTAAAATACCAATTTGTATGTGACTGATTAGGAACTAGGACAAACTGCATTCTTCTTACTTGTATTTGGTTGGTAAATAGCACTTAACTAAGACTTAATGATATCTTTCATATAACCTTTATCATGAACTCTTATTGCATTGATTATTCCCCAAGATCTGAGGAACCGATGCTAATTCAGATAGGCATCTCTGAAAAGGTGTATCAGTTTTCTGTCCCGTCATCTTCTGATTTGTATATTTACTGAAAGTGGTTCTTTTCCATATGCCTATGTATGTTTTTTTGTTTGTTTGTTTGTTTGTGTGCTTTTGTAAGCTGTATGGCAAGGTCACATTTCATTCTTTTTCCATGTGAGTAGCCTGATATTGCAGCACCATTGGTTGAATTTTTAGTTTATTTGTTTATTTTTTGTTGGTGGTGGTTTGTATGTTTTATTTGGGAAGTGCATGGCAGGGAATTGAACACTGGTCTCCTGCAGGCAGGTGTGAATTCTACCATTGAATTACCCTCACACCCCCATATTCCTATGTATGCCATGTGTTTTTTCCTCTGAGTGCTTTCAACATTTCCTCTTTATCATTGGTTAAATCAAGTCAGATTTTTTTGGAAAACCTTAGGGAAAGACTGAAATTCCTCACCAACATGAGACTGCATGTGAGTTTTTACATTAAGTAGAAAAAACAAGAGTCCCAACATAACACCCAATAGCCCTTCACAGATAAAAATCATTGACCAAAGAGTCCTGTGAAAAATTGCCATAGGTAAATATGCCTTAATGGAACCCTGAAGGCCCCAAAAAAGGGACATTGCTGAATCCATTGCAGAAAAAAATGGGCACCAAGTCTTGATAATACTTTCTAATATTACAGGATTTCAGTGCCCTGAAAGCCTGATAACTGTTTGTAAATTTATCATAATGCTTGTAGTCTTGAAGCAATGTGAAAATTGCTTCTGTTGTCCCTGCAAGTACTGCTGCTACATAGGAGTTACAAACTGTGGAGTACTGACATGCTTACAGAAAAAGCAAGTAAAATCCTCATACAAACCAAACATAAGGACCAGTGTAGTTGTCTTCTGCATTAATAGGGGAAAGATTCTGCAATACAAGTTTCAAAATCCATCCCTTCTCAATTGAAGTATTGCATCCTGCGTTTCAGTTCCATAAAGCTGCTGCCAGAAAAGAACCTTCTGAATAGAAAAAGTGATTTCTGTATTATTGAAAGCTGCACAGCAGCCACCAAGTAATGTTTCATTTCACAAACATTTTACATATGTAAATATGTAATATCATATCTTGTTTTGATGATATCATTAGTGGCCTCTTTTCATGGGCTTCTGAATCCATCAGGTTGCTTAAGAACTTTCTTCTTCAGGAAGGATTTTTTTAAACCTATTAACACTATCTAGGTCTGATGGTTTGATATCTTTTCCATTTTCATCCATTGCTAATATCTCTTAGGTTCTCTCTTCTGGAGACAATTGTCGTAACAGAAGTTCCTGTATAATACTTTACTCTTCAGAATTTCAGAATCATCATCGCAGACATCCCAACCCATGCCCAGTAGCCACCCACCTGCAGCCCAGTAAGTGAGTGACACCACACAGGTGCAGTGTGTTTGGTTTTGTTTTAT
Source organism: Tamandua tetradactyla (assembly GCF_023851605.1). NCBI lineage: Eukaryota > Metazoa > Chordata > Mammalia > Pilosa > Myrmecophagidae > Tamandua > Tamandua tetradactyla. Next base: position 36,274,032 of record NC_135346.1, on the reverse strand, counting down.
TGTTTTTATGTGTATACTGATTGGAGTTTTCTAAATTTCCTAGATCTGTAGTTTGATACCTTATAATATTTTTTGGAAAATTTTCAGTCATTATCCCTTCTTATATCCCATCCTTTCTCCCTCTTCTCCTTCTGGGATTCCAATTACACAGATGCTAGACCATTTGATATTGTGCCATAATTCTTGGAAATTCTTTTATGCTTTTCTCTTGCTGTGTTACAGTTTGGATAATTTTTATGGACCTATCTTCAAGTTCAGTGATTCTTCAGCCAAGCCAAATCTACTGATGGATCCATCAAAAGAATTTTTATCTCTGATTTATGTGTTTTTTTATTTCTGGCATTTACATGTGACTCATGCTTAAACTCATCTCTCCACTGAAATTCCCCATCTGTACATGCATGTTGTCCACATTTTCCACTAGATCCTTTAACATAAATAAATTATAATTTACTTTAAAGCCCCAGACTGATAGTTCAACATCTTGGTCAACTCTGAATCTGGTTTTGCCCATTGCTTTGTCTCTTGACAATGTTTTTTTAATTGCTTTTTTGCATCTCATAATATTTTTTATTGAATACCAGATATTGTGTGTAAAGCAGTGAAGTCAATAGTGTGCCTGAAAATGAGTATCCTTCTTTGATCAGGCTGTTTGTTTTGGAATTTAGTAAATCTAGCAAATGTAATGCTACAGAGGTTGCACTCATGCAGTTAGACTTTCTTTCTTGTACCCCTACCTTTTTTTTCTAGCAATAATAGGTCTTTACTAATGCCCTAAAGGCTCATAACCCCCTTTTTTAAGTCTCTAGCTCTGTAGGAGATATGGGTCTGATCAGGAGGGTGGAATTTTGCACTATTCTCACAGTGGCTAATCCCCTCCTCTACACTTGCATTAACAAGGGAGGCTCTCTCTGGTCTCTTGCCCTGCCCCCCAATTTTCTTGTTAGCACCTGAGGAAGTTCTGTAGAAAAAGTATGCTGGTAGGTACAGAATCTCCTTGAATCTGTGGCTCTAAATGAGAAAATAATCCCATTTACAATACTAACTAAAAGAATCAAATCTCAAGTAATAAATTTAACTAAGGATACAAAAGACTTGAATATTGAAAATTACAAAACTTTGCTGCAATAAATTGAAGACATAAATAAATGGCAAGACATCCCATGTTCACAGATTGGAGGACTTAATATTATTAAGATATCAATACTACCCAAAAACATCCACAGGTTCCAAGCAGTCCCTATCAAAATTCCAACAGCCCTTTTTAAAGAAATGGAAAAGCCAATCATCAAGTTCATATGGAATTGCAAGGGGTGCCAAATAGCTAAAACTATTTTTAAAAAGAAGAATAAAGTTGGAAGACTAACATTTCCTAATTTCAAAACTTACTGCAAAGCTACAATCAAAACAGTGTGGGACTGGCATAAGGATGGACAGATAGACTAATGGAATAGAATTAAAAATGCAGAAATGGACCCATACTCTATGGCCAACTGATTTTCTACAAGGATGTCAACTATATGTAATTGGGAAAGAATATTCTCTTCAACAAATGGTGTTGGAAAAACTGGATATCTATATGCAAAAGAATAAAAGTGGAACCCTACCTCACACCATATACAAAATCAACACAAAATGGGCCAAAGACCTAAAAATAAGTGCTAAAACCATAAAATTCTTAGAAAATAACACAGGGGGAAACCTTCATGACCTGGGATTCAGCGATGAATTCTTAGATATGGCATCAAAAGCATGAGCCACAAAAGAAAGAATAAAGTCAACTTCATCAAAATTAAAGACTTCTGTGCATCAAAGGACATTAACAAGAAAATGAAAAGATCATCCACAGAATGGGAGAAAAGAATTGCAAATCGTATATTAGATAAGGGCTTAATATCCATAATATATAAATGCAACAGCAAAAAGACAACCCAGTTTAAAAATGGGTAAAGAACTTGAGCAGACATTTTTACAAAGAGGATATGCAGATGGCAAATAAGCATATGAAAAGATGCTCAACATCATTCACCATAGGGAAATTCAAGCCAAAACCACAATGAGCTAATACTTCATACCTATAAGGATGGCTAATCCTTTTAAATGGAAAATAACAAATGTTGGACAGGATGTGGGGAATTTGGAACTCTGGTGCATTGTTGATAGGATGTAAAATGGTGCAGTCATTAAGAAAAGCAATATGGCAGTTCTTCAAAAAGTCAAGTATAAAACTATCATTTGACCTAACAATTCCACTCCTTGGTTTATACCCAAATGAAAACAGGGTCTTCAACAGATACTTGTACACCTTTGCTCATAGCAGCATTATTCACAACATCTAAAACATAGAAATAACCCAAGTACCCATCAACAAATGAATGGATAACTAAAATGTGGTACATAGACACAGTGGAGTATTATTCAGCCATAAGAAGGAATAAAATTCTGAGACATGCTACAACATGGTTGAACCCTGAAAACATTATGCTGAGGGAAACAGGCGAGGCACATAAGGACAAATATTGTATGATATCACATATAAGATATCTAGAAACAGCAAATTCATAGAGACAGAAAGTAGATTAGAGATTACCAGAGGATTGGGAGATGGAGGTAAAAAGGAGTTATTGCTTGGTAGGTATAAAGTGTTTGTAAATAAAAAATAATAAACAATTTTAATAAAGTCGTGGATGGATCATTTAGATGGGATTTTCTCATTGTTAGAGTGGTAGTGTTGCTCTTTCCAGTTTTCTGCATCCTAAATATACAAAGGCTCTTCTATGCCTTTGTATACCAATAATAATAATCATAATCACTTAATGCTTACTCACTATGTGCAAGTTTGCTATGTGATTTACATGTATCAGCTCATTTAATCTTCATGCTTATTCTAGCCATTTCCCAGGTTGAGAAACTAAGACAGAGAAGATAAGTAACTTGCCAAAGCCTAACAGTTACTAAGTGGTAAAAACTATATACAAACCCAGGCTTCAGGCACAGTACTATGATCCTACACTACTGCCTCTGTCCCCTGAAATTCTTGAGCAAGTCTTTATTGGTGGTGTGTACCTTTCCAGGGTCTATTACATTGCTTCATTCAAAGGAAGCCTTCGGTCAACATTTGTTGAAGGAAGCAAGACTTGCCCTTCTCTTGCTTCTACAAGTCAGAAATGGGGTTTGGAATAAATAAATAGTAATGGTCTCACCAAGTTTTGTTGTCCTTCTCACCTTTCAGACTCACACACAGGAAGCACATGTCATCATGCATGATGTAAAAGTCCTTAGGACCTTGAACAATGTCATCCTTACACTGATCAAGTCAACCCATGACAAGAAAGCAATGTTTGCTTAATGGTTTCTCTGAAAAGTGATGCTTGCTTGCTTAAGAGGAAATATCCTCCATATTTCTCTTATTGTCCCTAAAATTTAACATCAAGGACCAAAAGTTTAGACTCTGCACTATCAAACTACAGCTTCACATTATGTGTCATGGCCCTCCTCTCTTCCTGGTTAAACCATAAAAACTTAAAAGGGAAATGTAAAATGTTTACTGCTCTATATCCCACATAGTACCTAGCACAAAGCTCTACAAATGCCTATTGAATAAGGAATGAAAAAGATTAATTTCAACTGCTCTAATATTGCAGTCCAAACAAACCATCTCATAATGATATTCTTTCACTGAATGTTAGATATTTTTAAGATACAAATAATTCAAAGGCTTGGCACCAAACTGTTTCAGAGATAAAATGAGTTTCAGCCAAGATGGTAGTCAGTTCTAAATCCTTTGTACTTCTGATTCTTCAATTATAAAGAACACTGGACTTGGGAAGTGAAAAAATTAAGTTCTTGCCCCAGTTTTGCCATTATTAACCATATAACATTGGAAAATAGAGATAAAGATATTTCAAATGCTGGGTTGTTTCTAAAATTGAATGAATGGACAAGTACAAAAGCATATTAGAAATTATAAAGTACTATACAAATGCATGTATTCTTAGTATGAACATTTCCATTCTTGCCAGTGTATTTAAATCCTTTGCTTAATTATTAGAATAGTAATAATTATAACAATTAATTTTTATTTAAGGATCATAGGCTAAAATTTTATTTATAGGATCATAGACTATAAAAATCTAATGTAATCCTCATAAAATCCCTATGTGTTAGGTACTATCATTAGCCCCAATATATAAAAAATACTATGAGTCTCAGAGATGTTAAAAGGCTGTATCAACATCACACAGCTCATAATTTATAGGGATTGGATTCAAACTCGGGCAGTCAGATTCTAGAGTCCCTGCTCTTCAGTATAGCCCTCTTCCATCTCCAATTATGAGAAAGATGGTTGAAGAGTAAGGTCATAGGAGATCTGATGGGTCTGTCCTTGACCCTCATCTCTACATTATCCCAAATGATCCCCTCTCCCTTTATTGATTCAACCATCACCTATAAACTAATAGTATCCATACCTCTATTTTTTGGCCTCTAGCTCCATCTATCCACTCAATCACTCAGCAAATGCTTACTATCTTTTGCAATCATATAAAATGCCACAATGAATAATCACTATGCACATGTCAGAGTGAATCTGTAGCATCAAACCTACAAATAAAATGCTATGTGCATTTTAAATTTGAATTTAAATTTAAATATGTTACCAATTGTCCACCACAGAAATTGAACCAAAATGTGATCCAACCAAAAATATATGAGAATTCCTACTTCTCCACATTCTCTTCTATAAAAACAAACAAGACACACCATGTATGACTGTGTAACCCTAGGAAAAACATATTAAGCTCTCTAAGCCTCTGAGTGCTCTCCAATTGTAATGGAGAGGAAAGAAAGGACTTAAGAAGCAGTTTAGAGGTTAAATGAAACAGACAGTGCTCATCTGGCTGGCATGGGGAAAGGTGAAGGGTAAAGGGTAAAGGAAGTTAACCTCAAATTGCTCTGTAACTGAATAAATAATAATGTCACTGGGGGAATTGAGGGAAGATGGTGGGGTAGGAGTCAGTCCTTCTACCAGAACAACTATTAAACAGTTAGGAACTATCTGAATAATGATTTTGAAACTCCAGAGGCCAATGTAACACTGTATAGCATCCAGGAACAAGGGAGAAGAAGAAAATTACAAGACCAGTAAATTGCTTTCTCCAAGTCAGTGCCCATCCACCACTCTTGTGGCAGGCCAATATGGGCTCCAACTCCTGGGTAGCTTGCTGGTGACAGAAAGGAATGTAAAAGTCCTCTTCCCCAAAACTAGTAGTGGTATAACCAATTGTTGATGACAGCTTTTGATTACCTACTTCACATAAAAGCTTTTGATTACCATTTCTGAGGACAGTCATTGATCCAACCCACCCCAGAAAAAGATGGTGGTGGAGGAGAAGTAAAGAGTAAAGCAATGCTTCCTCAGGGCTGTGGGGGAGAAGTTCAAGGGCTGCATTTGCAAGGCAGTTCAAGAAAGCTTGGCTTTGGGAAGCCATGGAAGAAACTCATTGAAGCCCTTTCTGACTCTTCTGCAAAGCAGTTGGAACCAGCCACACCCCCTTCATGGGTCCCTACACCTGTTTCTGCTGGGAAAGATTGACTTGGGAAACTCTTCTCCAGTGTTCCTGCCCTCCCGGAATTTGCTCTCCCAGCAAAAGTGGCTTAAGACAACAAAAGGATGTAAGAAACTATAGAGGTGGACCACTCAGGAAAAGGCTGGCCTGCTTTAAGAATCTGGGAAAGGAAGGACTGTCTCCTAGGAACAAGAGTGTGCATTCAAACCCTTATAAATAGGGAAACTCTGAAACAATAACAAGCTCAAGCTCAAGACAAAACACAGACCCAGAAAAGACAGGAAGGAACCTGAAATCTGCATTTAACTTTTGTAGACCTTCCTAATAGCAGGGTTGAAGCTAAAGAAAATCTCTAACTATCACCAACTGGATACAAAATCAAGAAACAGACATCTCAGAGAATAAAATCTCAGCATTAGCATTTTAAAATATTAAAATGTTCAGTGTGGAAAAAAAAGCATGAAACAAAGAAACAGGAAATGAAAATGGACTAAACTCTCTGATCAAAAGATAGAGATTGGCAGAATGATTAAAAACCTTGACCCAACTATACGCTGTCTACAAGAGACTCACATTAAATTCAAATACACATGTAAGTTGAATGTAAAAGGATGGAAAAAATATATACCATGCCAGTAGTAAGCAAAAAAGAGCTGGGGTAGCTATACTAATATCAGATAAATGAGACTTTAACTCAAGCACTGCAATGAGGGACAAAGACAGTCATTATATACAGATAAACTGGTCATTTCAATAAAAGATATAACAATTATAAATACATATATGCACCTAATAGGAGAACCCCAAAATATATGAAGCAAATACTGAAGATTTGAAAGGAGAAACTGACAGTCTACATTAATAGTAAAAGACTTTAATACACCACTTTCAGTATTAGATAGAATATCTAATCAGAAGATCAATGAAGAAATACAAGACTTGAACAATACTCTAAATCAACTATACCTACAGATGTATATAGAACACTTCTCACCCCCAAACAACAGAATGCACATTATTCTCAAATTCATATGAATAATTCTACATGATATCCCATATCTTAGATCACAAAGCAAGTCTCTTAAATTCAAAAATATTGAAATTATACAATGTATCTTCTCCAACCACAATGGAGTGAAGGTAAAAATCAGTAGCAGAAGAACTGGAAATTTCACAGATATGTGGAAATTTAAAAAATAAACTCTTTTTTATTGAGATATCTTCACACACCATACAGTGCATCCAAAGTAAACAATCAATGGACAGTATTATCACATAGTTGTTGTATTAGTTAGGGTTCTCTAGAGAAACAGAATCAACAGGAAATATTCATAAATATAAAATTTATAAAAGTGTCTCATGTAACCAGGGGAATGTAGAGTCCAAAATCTGTAGGGCAGGCTGTGAAGCTGACGATTCCAATGGAGGGTCTGGACAAATTCCACAGGAGAGGCTCACCGGCTGAAGCAGGACGAGAGACTGTCTCTTCTGAATCCTCCTTAAAAGGCTACCAGTGATTAGATTAAGCATCACTCATTGCAGAAGACACTCCCCTTGGCTGATTAGAAATGGAATCAGCTGTGGTTGCAGCCAATGTGATCGTGATTTAATTCTATGAAATGTCCTCATAGCAACAGACAGGCCAGCACTTGCCCAATCAGACAAACAGGTACCACAACTTGGCCAAGTTGACACATGAACCTGACCACAACAGTTGTGTATTCATCACCATGATCTTTTTTAGAACATTTATATCACTTCAGAAAAAGAAAAACCTCCCATACCACTCACCCCTCCCTCTCATTGACCACTAGTATTACAATCTACTCACTTCTTTTTATTCTTTTTACCCCTTTATCCCTCACCCTAATTTTTTTGTCCTTATTTTTTTACCCAACTGTCCATACCCTGGATAAAAGGAGAGTCAGACACAAGGTTTTCACAATCATACAGTCACTCTGTAAAAGCTATATAGTTATACAAGAATCTTCAAGAATCAAGGTTACTGGAATACAATTCAATGGTTTTAAGTGCTTCCTTCTGGCTGCTCCAATACATCATAAGCTAAAGAGGGATATCTATATAATGCATAAGAATAACTCCAGGATAACCTCCCAATTCTGTTTAAAATCTCACAGCCACTGAAAGTTTATTTTGACTCATTTCTCTCTTCCCCCTTTTGGTCAAGAAGGCTTTCTCAATCTGATGATGCCAGGTGCCAGCTCATTCTCATGAACCATGTCCCACTTTGCTGGGGAGATTTACACCCCTGGGAATCATGTTCCATCTAATGGGGGAGGGTAGTGAGTTCACCTGTTGAGTTGGCTTAGAGAGAGAGGCCACATCTGAGCAACTAAAGAGGTTCTCTGGGCATAATTATAAGTAGGCTTAGCCTATCATTTGCAGGAATAATTTTCATAGGGGCAGGCCCCAAGATTCAGGGCTCAGCCTACTGAATTTATTGTATCCACTGCTTGCAAGAATATCAGGAATTCCATCAATGAGAACGTTTAATATTTCCTCCTTTCTCCCCAATACCCCAAGGATACTCTGCAAGTAATTTTTTATTCTCTGCCTAAATTACTCTGGGATATATTGGGACATCATACTAATCTGTACAAACCAACAAGATAACACTTCCTATTCAAGATTCCCTGTAATTATGGTGTTTGAACAGACTGACCAAACAATTTAATTAGATAATGTGCTACCAAAAAATATAAATTTTGCATCAAATAAACATCTCATCCTTTGGTCTCACACAGAAGTTGAAGTTTTAAAATATAGATCACATCATCCTTTGCCCTGTATTGTGATTTACCTTAGCCCTATTCAGATGCACTTCATTCATATCTGTAGTCAAAGTCTGATCACTTTTCAATTTTTTTTAACAGTTGCTGTATAGGGTAATGCTGGCTTTCATAGCTCAGAGCTCTAACTCCGAGCCTCAGGTATCATACAAATACCCAAAGTTCCAGGGAATGACCAGGTTATACACAAACAGCTCAGCATCTCAGAACTTAGAAAAAACAGTTACAACACCAGAATAGATGCAATTGCTGTAAGAGCTTTCAATATAGGAACACTTACAATAGGCCCCAACCTGATAATCCATGCTGTTAACTTCAGTTCTCCAAGTTTGTATGTTATAGTTAGTCCATATGAGTGAGGCGTGATGATATTTGTCTTTTTGTTTCTGACATTTCATTCAACGTATGGTTCTCAAGTTTCATTCACCTAGTTGCATGTCTCACAACTTCCTTCTTGTGGCTGCTCAGTAGTCTATTGTAGGTATGCACCACAGTTTCCCCTTCCATTCCTCAGTTGATGTACCCTTAGGACATCTCCATCCATTGCAAATCAGGAAAACAATATACTCTTTAAAAAACCATTAGGTTACAGGGGAAATCACAAGGGAAAAAAAGGAAATATCTGATGCAAATGAAAATGAAATCACAACATGCCAAAACACGTGGGATACAGCAAAGGCAGTGCTGAGAGGCAATTCTATAGATTTAGAAAGATTTTGTGTCAGAGACTTAACCTCAAAACTGGAAGAACTAGAAAAAGACAACCAAATAAAACCCAAAACTAGCAGAAGGAAGGAAATAATAAAGATTAGAGCAGAGATGAAAGAAATGGAACAAAACAACAATGGCAAAACTAAACAAGACCAAAGTTTGGTACTTTGAAAAGATTAATAAAATTGGAAAAGTTTTAGCTAGACTAACAGAGAAGAAAAAAGAGAAAGGAAACAAATAATGAAAATCAGAAATGAGTAGAGGGAGATTAGTTCTGACTTGACTGAAATAAAAAGAACTAAAGGAAGATGCTGTGAACAACTGTAAGCCAATAATTTGGAGAACATGGACAAATTCTTAGAAATATACAAACTGTCTATGCTTATAAAAAAGAAATAGAAAATCTCAACAAACCAATTACTAGTAAAGAGATTGACCCAGTCATCAAAATCTCCCAACAAAGAAAAGCCCAGGACCTGATGATGTCACAGGACAATTTTATCAACTATTTCAAGAAGGCTACTCCAATTCTGCTCAAATGCTTCCCAAAAAATTGAAGAGGGAATGCTCTGTAACTCACTCCAAGAGGATACATCACCTTCATACCAAAACCAGGTAAACATACCACCAGAAAAGAAAATTACAGACCAATATTTCTTAGGAATATAGATGCAAGAATCCTCAACAAAATGCTAGCAACCCAAATCCAAAAGTACAGGAAAAGAATGATGACATGGGGTTTATCCCTGGTAGGAAAGGTGTGAAAGAAGCAACTAAAAAACAGAACACTAGGAATGAAAGGAAACTTTCTCAACACAACAAAGGGCATTTATGTAAAACACACTGCTAACAACCAACTTAATGGTGAAAGACTGAAAACTTTCCCTCTAAGATCAGGAACAAGGATGCCTACTGTCACAGTGTTATTCAACACTGCACTGGAAGTTCTAGCCAGAGCAGTTGGTGAGAAAAAGAAATAAAGGCATCCAGTTGGAAAAGAAGCAAAACTTTCACTATTTGCAAATGATATGATCTAATATACAGAAAATCCTGAAACATCCACAAGAAAGCTCCTAGAGCTGATAAATGATTTCAGCAAAGTGGTGGGATAGAAGATGAACACCCAAAATCAGTAGTGTTTCTATATGAAGTAATGAAAAATCAGAAGAATAAATCAAGGGGGAAATTCCCTTACAGTAACAACTAAAAGAATCAAATATCTAGGCATAAATTTGAGAGCTCAGAAATCAACCCTCACATTTGTGGCTAGCTGATTTTGGACAAGGGAGCAAAGGCCTCTCAATTGGGAAAGAATTGTCTCTTCAGCAAATGGTGCAGGAAAACTGGAACTCTATCTGCAAAGGAAAAAAAATGCAGACCCCTACCTCACACCATAAACAAAAATCAATGTAAAGTGAATCAAAGACCTAAATATAAGAGCCAGAATTATCAAACTCCTAGAAAAAAATGTAGGGAAGCATCTTCAGAATCATGTGTTAGATAAGATGGTTTCTTAGACTTGACATACAAAACACAAGCAACAAAAGAAAATTAGATAAATGGGACCTCATCAAAATTAAAAACTTTTTTGCCTCAAAAGACTATATCATGAAAGTAAAATGATAACCTATATAATGGGAGAAAATATTTGGAAACCACCATATCTGATAAAAGTTTAATATACAGAATTATAAATAAATCCTTCAACTTAACAACAAAAGACAAACAAACCAATTAAAAATGGGCAAAAGACTTAAACTTACATCTCTCCACAGAAGATAAACAACTAGCTAAAAAAATCACATGAAAAGATGTTCAACATCATTAGCTATCAGGGAAATGGAAATCAAAACCACAATAAGACACCATTTCACAACTATTAGAATGGCTGCTATTAAAAACTGGAGGGCAGGCAACGGTGGCTCAGTAGCAGAATTCTCACCTGCCATGCTGGAGACTCAGGTTCATTTCCCAGTGTCTGCCCATGTGAAAAAAAAAAAAACTGGAAATTACAAGTGTTGGAGAAGATGTGGAGAACTAGGAACAATCATTTATTGCTGGTGGAAATGTAAATTGGTAGAGCCATGGAACCATGGAAAGCAGTTTGGCGGTTCCTCAGAAACTTCAGTGCAGAATTATTATGACCTGACAATCCCACCACTAGGTACATATAGAAAAGAACTGAAAGCAGGGACACTAATAGATATTTGCACACTAATACTCATAGCAGCATTTTTCACAATTGTCCAAAGATGGAAGCAACCCAAGTGTCCATCAACTGATGAATGGATTTAAAAAATGTGATAAACACACACACACATACACACACACACACACACAATGGAATATTATTTAGCTGCAAAAGAATGAAGCTCTGTTACATACCAAAGCATGGATGAACCTTGAAGACATCATGTTGAGTGAAATAAGCCAGACACAAAAGGACGAGTATTGTTTGGTATTGCTGATATGAAATAATTACTATAGGGGAACTCATAAAGTCAGACTCTAGAATATAATTTAACGGGGAACAGGGTAGTGATAGAGAATGGGAAATTAAGGCTTAAAATGTGCAGGGTTCTTGCTTAGGATGATGAAAATGTTTTGGTAATGGATAGGGTGGTGGTAGCACAACATTATGTATGTAATTATCAGCACTGAAATATATATCTGAATTTGGTTAAAAGGGAAATTTTAGGTTTTATATGTGGTTATATAATAAAGAAAAATTTTTTAATCCATGGAACTGTATTACACAAACATGGACTATAGTTAATAGTACAATGATAAAAGTTGCTTTCATCAGTTGTAACAATGTACCATACCAACGCAATGTGTTAATAATAGCGTGACATATGGAAATCCTGTATTTTATGCATATAACCTACCACACCTCTAATAAAATAAATATATATATCACTAAGTACCAAAGACAGAATGAAAGCAGTTTTTGGAGGAAAGTAGTAAGCGTTAATTTTGACACACTCTGTAAGAGGTGCTAGTGCATCTGGAAAGATTGGTCAGGTAAACATGAGAGAAAAGAGCCCATCAGTGAAGGATGGGGTTTTTTAATTCCACAATGCTCTAGCACCATTCTAGGAGCGTTGTAGATATACCATATTTCGAGATCATTTGGGACTAATCTTTAACTGGGAAAGGAGATAGATTTTATCATTTCTGTTGCTAATCTTAAAGCAAAGCAATTACTTCCCCATGGTTACTGCCCTTCCCCTATCTACAGTTATAACATCCAAAAAGTTGTATTTGTACCTTTTTCTCATCATTATTCAAGTGTTATCTATAGATTTTTTGGATGGTTTAAGGATCCATTTTCCTTCTAACCACAGAGAGCAAGCTATCAGCAACCTAGGGTTGCCTTCCAAGGTTACCAGTTGCTTTAGTTATTTACTGTTGTGTAAAAAAACACCCCCAAGACTTAAAACAACCACAGCATCTATTTTACTCACAAATCAGCAAAAGAAATAGTGTCAGCGATGACAATTGGTCTCTGCTCTCTGTTCCGTCACCTGATGTGGCTTGAGGGCTGGGGACTGCAATCACCTAAAAGCGCACGCATTTGCATGACTGGAGGCTGATGCTAGCTGTCAGCTGATACCTTGGCTCTGGCCTCAATTTTCCCTACGGCTGCCTAACTTCCTCACAAAATAATGCCTGCGCTTCAAAGGAGCATCCCAAAGAGAGAGACTGATGGGAGCCATATTGTCTTTTCTAACACAGGCTAGATATCATATAGAGTGGCTTATCATAATCTACTCATTAAAAGCAAGTCACTAACCCTTATTCAAAAGAAAGGGAGAGCCCATCTTTTGATTACAGAGTGTGAAAGAATTTGTTTTAAAACCACCATACTAGACTTTTTTCCCAACCCTCAGAGGCCTCTGAGCATCTCAGCTCCCATAATCAAATCTGGCAGATTTAGGACCAGCAAGCCTGCTCTAATGCCCTGTATAAATCAGACACTTTGTTTAAGGAATGGCTTGCAAAGTCTAGGAAGCAGTCTGCGACCAGCTTGCCAGGTGAAATTCTTCCCTCTTCTGAGCCCACAGTACCCACTCTCTACCATGACACAGGCCAGATGGCTATTCCATATTCCAACTCATATCAGAATATAACCTCTTTTTCTGGATCATCCCTTGGGCCATAATCACCTAAAGGATATTTTAAAATGTATTATATGTCCCATTTCTGGGTATTTTTCATGGTATTTTAAACCACACCACAAAATGGAGACAAAGAGGAAGGAGGTTTTTTCCCTCTTTACTTTGAGAATATCTGTTCTCTAATATCCACTCTAACTTTAACACTATATAAACTATAAAACACACACATACACACAAACACAGTGCTGATCACTGTGCAAAGCATGTGAAATATCAGACTCTCAAACCTGGAAAGTCCTTAAACATCACCTAGGGTCCAGTCATCCTATTTTCCCTGCAGTTTTGCAAACACTGCCTTATTTAATCACATAATAAATCCACAAGAAAGGTACTATTTTTACCTCCCTTTCTCCCATGAGAAAGATAAAGCTAAGAGCAAGGAATTTCCCAGTTCACAGCAGCCAATAAATGGGACAGAAGACATCAAATCCAGGTCTGTCTGACTCCAAATCCAGGGACCCCCTTAATGAGGAATCTCAGGTCTAGAGGGAGGTGGGGACTGGCCCAAGATTAGGATTTGAGATTCCTAAATCCCAATTCAATGTTCTGCTCAGGTGAATAGTGAAAACTACTTCCTCACTAAATTCAGTTAGAATCAATTCACCCCCAATCTGGAATTGTAGACCACATCCTTTGCCTTCATTTTCTTTCTTTCTTTTTTTGCCTCTAGGGCCTGAATTTCTCTAAGTGGGAAAGGGTGAAAGGGGAAAAATATCATAGAAAGAGGGAGTCCTGATAATACAACTTCTTGCCACAAGAAAAGGGCAAATGGTGCTCTGTTTCAGTTGGTAAAAGCCAGGAACTAATGGGCAATTTTCTGACCTTCTTGGCCATAGCTCCAAGTACTTTGATTCTTTTGGCATTCTATATCTGTATATGAAACTAAATAAAAAGAAAAAATGTTTCTAGACACTTTGCTCTCATGATGTAAAATATAACCTAGAGGAATGTGTAGTAAACATTGGTTGTCATGGGTTGTGATGGTTAAATTCATTTGCAGGCCTGGCCAGGTAATGGTGCCTCATTGTTGGGTTATGTAAGCACTGGCTGGCTTGTCACAGTAAGGATGTTTCATGGACTTTAATCTTCAGTAAGTTGACTGCATCTAAGGCTGTTTACATCTACAATCAACTGAGATTGCCTTCAACAACAAGAGAAGTCTCATCCAATCAGCTGCATGTTTTAAAAGAATGAAAATTTCCATCTCTACTTCAGTCAGCCAGCTTCTCCTGGGGAATTCATCGGCATTCCTATCTTGCAGCTTTCCCTATTGAACTTGGACTTATGCACCTCTACAGTCACATGAGACAATTTTTATAAAAATCTCATATTTACAGATATCTCCTATTGGTTGTTTCCCCAGAGAACTATGACTAATACAGTGAGGGTGGGGCACTAGAGAAGTTCTGGGTTTGCAGAACAATCATGCATAAAATACAGATTCTCATACACTACCCCACCACCAACACCTTGTATTGGTGTGAACATTTGTTACAATTGATGATAGTACATTTTTATAATTTTACTGAAGATTCAAGTCTGTGATTTAACTTAGTATTCCCTGTTTATGTAGTGTAGTTCCATAGATTTTATTTAAAAGTTTATTCTGCAACCATATATGCAATCTAAAATTTCCCCTTTTAATTATATTCAGATATATATATATATATTTCAGTCCTCTTAAGTACATTCACAATTTTGTGTTACCATCACCTTGTTGGTGGTTTTTGTTTGTTTGCCCTGTTTTGCTTAATATCTGACTTCTTTTCCTGTAATTATGAATGTCCCATCTTTTGAACATCTTCTGATGAGGCAGGGCCCTCTCCCACCCTAGAAGCTGAAAGGTCATATAGGCCTCTCAGATTCCCTTGAAACTGGGGCATCAGACATGGACTTGACCAACTAAAAGTTTCTACTCCAGATTTTGAGTAAGGAATTAGGGATACAAATAGGCAGGAAAAGAGGATGTTCCATTCTGGAAGTGGGGGCAGTCATGGCAGTGGCAGCATCAAATTCCCAAAGACATCAATTTTAGAGACAGCATCCTGTGTCCAGTGCCAGTGGCAGGGCAAGCTGTGGCATCCCACATTTCACAGCAGGCACAGCAGCAGCATCACAGGCCAGTTTTTAGCATGATTTTAGCCATAGTCCTGGCTTCAGGCTGGAATTCCTTATTTCTGCCCAGATTCTAAGCCTGGATCTCTAGCCTTCCCAGAGATACTGTATGCACATAATATCACTTTTTAGAAATTACTTTCCTGCTTAAGTCAGACAAAGACAGTTTCTTTTGTGTGCAACCAAGAACCCTCATTTATCAATGAATAAAATTTAAAACGTAATAAACAGACTCAGGTTGGGGGGGCAGAAATTTCTTAAAGAAATTGAATTCAAATGTGCTTGACAAAAAGCTTTAATCAAATGTACTCATGTAAAAAGGAGTGAATGCATTTTCCCATTATCATATTTTCACATTTTATAAAACAAGATCAAAATCTAGGCTGATTTCCCACCCACAACAAGGTCTCCTTCTAGTTATCTCTATTTCTGTCAGGAATAACATCAATTTCCTCATGACTCAAGCTTGAAATCCCGCAACCAGCTTTGAGAAATTCCAAGATAGGTAGTAAGTGGTACTGACCGCATGTATATGAGGCCTGGGTTCTGGTCTTCTGGTTCTGCAACTTACTTGTTTCATGACTTTGGATAATTATTTTACTGCCCTTAAATCATATCATTTGTAAATTAAGGAGGATGGGCTAGCCTGCCACCACATCTCCTGCTAAACACAATACTAGTCCAGGAAGACCAAAGAGATTTATTTATCTTATATGCTTAAACTACTCAGTTGGTAGTGCCTACCTGAAGGCACTGTGTTGAGAAGGATTCTGAGGTTCTGGCCCAATTTAATAGGAATAAATAAGGTGGTTACTCAGAGATGTGTGTCACCATGCATGAAGAGGACTGGAACCATGTGTTCTAAGTATCTTCAAGTACCAGCATAGCCATGCAGCTCTCCTTTCCCTTTCTCAAATAGTCCATTGCTTTACTCATAATGCCCCACCTTAATCTTATTGAAATAATCCCTTCTAATTCCACCTCTAGGGATTCCTAGATGCTCTCCTGTCACCCCTTTGCACATTCCAATTTTTATACTTCTATTAATTTTTATACTTCTATCCTGCCTTGTAGTATTAGTTTATCTGCCTGTCTCTTCCTCAGAAGAAAAGGTCACTGAATTGCTTTGAAATCTTAGTGAAGTAACAAATATAAAATGCCTAGCACACAGAAGTGCAATTATTACTTCTTGCATCTATTCAGCTTAAAATTTCCATATTTCTGAGATTTAAGTTATTTAACATTGAGGTAGATGCAATAGACAAAGATGCATGCAATGAAGTTGGGGCTCAGCACCCTGGACTGTTCAGATGCCTTTAAAGTGTATCTGCTGCAGTTCTGATCCAACTCAAAAGAATTTTCCAGTGTAGGAGCCAAGATGGCAGCTTAGTGAGGTGTGGGATTTAGTTTGTCCTCCATAGCAGCTAGTAAATAGCCAGGAACAGTACACAACAACTGCTGGAGCCACGTCAGAGACCGGACATACACCGTACACCACTCTAGACAAGCTGGACTGGCTGTGAACCAACCCAGAACCATGAGTCCTCCAAGCCATGGAGGCTGGCACCCCTCCCCCACAGGTTGCTTCCCAGAGGGGAAAGGAAAGAGACTTTACTAGCAGCAGGGCTTGAGTGAAACCAAGCTCCAATTGTGGAATTAATTAACAAATTCTGACTACTAAAAATAGGTCCCCAGATTAGCTGAACCTTGAGTTAAAGCTGAGATTGCTGGGTTTTGCCCTGGCACAGACGGGACAGGGTTGATGGGAAAAAAAAAAGCAGAGCTTTTTGGATCAGACAGCACAAAAAACTCAAAAGGGTCTGGGCCCTGAAGGAAAGGAGTGGGAACATGGGACCTAGAGATACACACAGCAACATACCAACGTAAGCTCTTGATTGGCAAACCTGAGGAATGGGGCCCTGATCTGAAAAGCATTTTTTTTTCCTTTTCTTTTTTGCGGCTGTATCTCTATGGCTTGACTGCTCTTTAGATACAGCTACAGGGCTTCTCAGGCTCCAACTGCCCCAGGCATGGGCAGAATTAAGTTTGTTTAAGAGCTTGCCTGGAGGCTTTGCTTCCCCAAGAGAGGGGTGGGGCCCAGCTCAGGTGGAATCCCTCCCTCAAGGAATTCAGACCCCAGGAACTGGAAGCAATTAAAGCTAGCCTGCAACCTCTCCTCTGTCTCAACCATGCCCCCAGCAGGGAGAGTTTGCCGAAGTTAAAGGCATCACATCACCTTATGCTGGTGGTACACGCAGGCAGACAAGTGCCACATACCAGGCAGGATAGGAAAAACACAGAGTCTAGAGGCTTCACAGGAAAGCCTTTCAACCTGCTGGGTCTCACCCTCAGGGAAAACTGATGCAGGTGACTCTTTCCTCCTGAGAGGAGGCCAGTTTGGTCTTGTAAAATCTGACTGAGGTCTATACTACCTGAATAGACTCTCCTAATGGAAAAAGGCACCATACAGGCAGGGCAAGAAATAAGAAAACAAGAACTGAAAAATTCTAATCTGTTAAAGAAAACCTAAGCTAGAGGTCTAGAATAAGCTGAACTGAATGTCAAAGAACAGATAGACAACAAAGTGATTCAGCAAGAAAAGCCTAGGTTAAAAAAGTGAAAACATTCTCCAGAATAAACTAATTAAGTAAATTAAATGCCTAGATGCCAGCAAGAAATAAATTATTCTAGGAAAAATGAAGATATGGCCCAGTCAAAAGAACAAACCAACAATTCAAATGAGATACAGGAGTTGAAAAAATTAATTCAGAATGTTCAAACAAACATGGAAAACCTCATCAAAAATCAAATCAATGAATTGAGGGAGGCTATAAAGAAGGCAAGGAATGAACAAAAAGAAGAAATCAAAAGTCTGAAAAAACAAATCACAGAACTTAGGGGAATGAAAGGCACAGTAGAAGAGATGAAAAAAACAATGGAAATCTACAGAATATAGGATTAGTGAACTGGAGGACAAGACATCTAAAATCCACAAGTAAAAGAAAATATAGGGAAAAGAATAGAAAAATATGAGCAGGGACTCAGGGAACTGAATGACAACATGAAGCACATGAATGTATGTGTTGTGGGTGTCCCAGAAGGAGAAGAGAAGGGAAAAGGAGGAGAAAAACTAATGGAGGAAATTATCACTGAAAATTTCCCAACTCTTAAGAAAGACTTAAAATTACAGATCCAAGAAGTGCAGCATACCCCAAACAGAATAGATCCAAATAGACATACTTGAAGACACTTACTAATCAGAATGTCAGATGTCAAAGACAAAGAGAGAATCTTGAAAGCAGCAAAAGAAAAGCAATCCATCACATACAAGGGAAGCCCAATAAGACTATGCATCGATTTCTCAGCAGAAACCATGGCAGCAAGAAGACAGTGGGATGATATGTTTAAAATACTAAAAGAGAAAAGCTGCCGACCAAGAATTCTATATCCAGCAAAACTGTCCTTCAAAAATGAGGGGAAATTAAAACATTTTCAGACAAAAAAAATCTTTGAGAGAATTTGTGACCAAGAGATTGGCTCTGCAAGAAATACTAAAGGGAGCACTAGAAACAGATAGGAAAAGACAGGAGAGAGAGTTGTGGAGAAGAGTGTAGAAATGAAGACCTCAAAGTACTGCCCTTACAGTAATAACACTAAATGTTAATGGATTAAACTCCCCTAATCAAAGGCATAGACTGGCAGAATGGATTAAAAAACAGGACCCATCCATATGCTGTCTACAGGAGACACATCTTAGACCTAAGGATAAACATAGGCTGAAAGTGAAAAGTTGGAAATGATATTTCATGCAAACAACAATCAGAAAAGAGCAGGAGTAGCTATACTAATATCCAAAAAATTAGACTTCAAATGTAAAACAATTAAGAGAGACAAAGATGGACACTATGTATTAATAGAAGGAACAATTCAACAAGAAGACATACATAATCATAAATATTTATGCACCAAGCCAGGGTGTTCTAAAGTACATGAGGTAAACACTGAAAAGAGAAATAGACACTTCTACCATAATAGTTGGAGACTTCAATTCCCCACTCTCACCAATGGACAGAAAATTTAGACAGAGGATCAATAAAGAAACAGAGAATTTGAATAATGCAATAAATGAGCTAGACTTAACAGATATTTATAGAACACTGCACCCCGCAACAAAAGGGTACAGCTTTTTCTCAAGTGCTCATGGATCATTCTCAAGGATAGACCATATGCTGGGTCACAAAGCAAGTTTCAATAAATTTTAAAAGATTGAAATCATACAAAACACTTTCTCAGATCATAAACGAATGAAGTTGGAAATCAGTAATAGAAAATCCACTAACATATGGAGGCTCAACAACACACTCTTAAACAACCAGTGTGTCAAGGAAGAAATTACAAGAGAAATCAGTAAATATCTTGAGGCAAATGAAAATGAAACACAACACATCAAAATTTATGGGTTGCAGCAAAGGCAGTGTTAAGAGGGAAATTTACTGCCCTAAATGCCTATATCAAAAAAGAAGGAAAAGCAAAAACCACAGAATTAACTGTCCACTTGGAAGAACCAGTGAAAGAACAGCAAACTAACCCCAAAGCAAGCCAAAGGAAAGAAATAACAAACATTAGAGCAGAAATAAATGAAATTAAGAACATGAACACAATCGAGAAAATCAACAAAACCAGAAGTTGGTTCTATGAGAAAAAGAAAAAAGATTGATGGACCCTTAGTGAGATTGACAAAAAGAAGAAGAGGATGCAAACAAATAAAATCAGAAATGGAAGAGGAGACATAACCACTGATCCTGCAGAAATAAAGGAGGTAATAAGAGGATACCATGAACAACTTTATGCTAATAAACAAGAGAATGTAGATGAAATGGGCAAGATGAGTGGCTCAACAAGCTGTGATATATACATATGATGGAATATTATGCAGCTGTAAGACAGAATAAAGTTATGAAGTATGTAATAACATAGATGGACACTGAGGACATTATGTTGAGTGAGATCAGCCAGAAACAAAAGGACAAATACTATAGGGTCTCACTGATATGAACCAACATTATTGAATGAACTTGGAGAATTTCAGTTAAGAACAGAGACCATCAGGAGATAGCAATAAGGTAGATATTGGGTAAGTGGAGCTGAAGGGATACAGATTGTGCAACAGGACTGATCATAAAATTTCAGAAATGGATAGCACAATACTGCCTAACTGTAATACAATAATGTTAGTACACTGAATGAAGCTGAATGTGAGAATGATAGAGGGAAGAGGGATGGGGGCACAGATGAAATGAGAAGGAAAGGAAGATGATAAAGACTGAGGTGGTATAATCTAGGAATGCCTAGAGTGTACAATGATAGTGACTAAATGTACAAATCAAAAAATGTTTTTACATGAGGAAGAACAAATGAATGTCAGTATTGCAGGGTATTGAAACTAGATGGTAATTCAAATTTTAAAACTTTAACTAAAGTAAAAAAGGTTTATTTGGTACAAAATTTATGTTTTGACTAGTGCATTTCCTAATATAACTTATGTGGACAGTTTAACTGAACACCATAAGTACATGGAACCCTGATTAGGGCATGAGATTTTGTAGGTTTGTCCAGAGTGAAGCCCCAATAAATCCCAGAGTGATTTGAACAGTGAATAAAATAGTATTTGGAAGGTCCCCTTGGTGGACTGGCAAGAAAGGGGGAAAATTCAACTTCCCCATGTGGAGAATTCCATTCTTCCAAGCAGTGGGGACAACCAAAGCAATAGGCTGAGCCCTCAGTCATGTGTTTGTTCATATGAAATTTATCCCTGCAAAGGATAGGCTAAGCCTACTTAAAATTAGGCCTAAGAATCACCCCCAGAGAACCTCTTTTGTTGCTCAGATGTCACCTATCTCTCTCTCAGCCAACATGACAAGCAAACTCACTGCCCTTTCCCTCCCTATGTGGGACATGACTCCCAAGGGTGTAAAGATTCCTGGCAACATGGGACAGAAATTCCAAAATGAGCTGGGACTCAGCACCTAGAGATTGAGAAAAATTTCTCGACAAAAAGGGGGGAACAGGGAATGAGTCAAAATAAAGTGTCAATGGCTGAGAGATTGCAGAGTTGAGAGTTATCCTGGAGGTTATTCTTGCACATTATATAGATATCACCTTTTTAGTTAAGGTATATTGGAGAGGCTGTATAGAAGTGCCTGAAAATGTAGAGCTGTGTTCCATTAGCCATGTTTCTTGAAGATGATTGTACAATGATACAGCTTTCACAATGTGACTGTGTGATTGTGAAAACCTGTGTCTGATGCTCCTTTTATCTACAGTATGGTCATATAAGTAAAACATATGGATTAGAGAATAGATAAATAAGAGGGGGAACAGCTGTTGGAATGGATTTAGTGGATTGAAATGTTAATGATCAATGAAAGGGAGTTGTAAAGGGTATGGGAAAAAAAGGGGGAAACAAAGGCTACAATATATTGGGTAGATGGAAATACTGGTGATCAATGAGGGGTTTTTTCCTTTTTTCTTTTTGTTTCTTTTTCTGAATTGATGCAAATGTTCTAAGAAATGATCATGGTGATGAATTTACAACTATGTGATGATATTGTGAGTTATTGACTATATACCAAGAATGGAATGATCATATGGTAAGAATGTTTGTGTTTGTATGTTGCTATGTATGTATATTGTATGTTTTTAAAAATTTTAAATATTAAAAAAAAAGTCTTTTCCAGCCTTGCTTTTTCTAAGGATAATTTAAGTTCCCTTTGCCTTGCATTTTGGGCATTGTCAGCCTCAGGTAAGAGTGACAATCTTGTCTATTCAGGATTTTAATGCCCTTTCTAACTAGCTGATCTAACTGCAGTATAGCAATGAAGTTAAGAGTCCAGGCTCTGGATCAGACCACTTAATGTTGAATCCTGGTTCCCCCACTTACCAGCTGTATGACTTTAAGCAAGTTTTTGTTTGTTTGTTTTTGTTTTCTTTGTATCTTAGCACCTCCTTTACCTTCCATTAAAATAGGAATGATTATAGTACCTGCTTTACAGAATTGTCATGAAGACAAAAAGACACTATCTACTTGGAGTGCTTAGAATAGCCTAGCACATAGAAAGTCCTTAGTAAATGTTAACTATTAGATGTCACATGAGACCACAGAACTGGTTCTAGTCCAGAGCCTTCCTAAACTCACGGGGCCTCAGGAACATTCCTTTACTTCCTCAATTGTAAAACAAGAGAGCTGGAGTAAAACACATATTCCTGAAGTAGGGTCCACAAAGCTTGAAACCTTCCTCATGTCTCAATAAAATTCCTCTTATTTGACATTTGTTCCTTTGTTGAGTCATCCTCAGATGTGATCAAGAATTGGACCTGACAGCTGCTATGGAAGACAGTTTGGTGGCTCCTTAGGAAACTAAATATCAACCTCTCCTATGACCCAGCAATACTACTACTCAGTATATACCAGAAGAGCTAAAAGCAGTGACACAAACAGATATTTGCACACCGATTATCATAGCAGCATTATTCACAATTGCTGACAGATGGAAACAATCCAAGTGCTCATCAACAGATGAGTGGATAAACAAAATGTGGTATATACATACAATAGAATATTATGCAGCAGTCTTATGAAATGACGTCCTGAAGCACATGACATGATGGATGTGCCTTGAAGGCATAATGCTGGGTGAAATGTTAGACACAAAAGGATAGGTACCATATGATTTTGCTTTTATGACCTTGGGAAAGGTAAACTCAGAGGCTTATAATACTGAGTATAGAGGACCTAGAGATATATGGAAGCTAGAGATGGGGGAACGGTTAGCTAATGAGGTTGAAACTGAATGTAAGGGAATAGACAGAAGTGAAGGCAGTTCATTAGTGGGTCTATAAGTCATCGCCATTTTGAAGGTGAGCATGATTGAAAGGGGTTACAAAAAGCCATGTATCCCACCAATTAAGAAGTTCCTTGTATGAGCTACTTCAAAGGTATGAACCCCGTACAAAGAGTTTATAATATCATGGTATAGGGGGAAAACTACAATTGCATGCTATGGACTATGTTTAACAGGAAGACATCAACAATGCCACAACAACCAAGGGTAAATAATTGGGGGAGGGAAGGACTGTTATAGGGAGGTTTGGATTTTCTGTTTGGTGAGGGTGTGTTTACTGGTTACGTTTCTTTTGGGAGCAATGAAAATTGCCTAAAATTGAGAGTTTTAATGATTATACCACTGAATGACAATAATGTGAGATATGGACTATTGACTTTAGACATTATACATGATGATCAGTGGATGGAGGTGGCTGAAGGATACACTGACTGAGAAGTAGAATGGTGAACTGTAGTATATACATATGTTGGAATAAAGTGCTGCTACAGAAATGAGGCATGCAACGAGGTGAATGAACCTGTGGGACATTGTGTGATACAAAATAAGCCAGAAATGAAAGAGGAAATTTTGTAAGGTCTCATTAAGAAAAATACTTATCAGAAAATTGGGGCCTAGAGTGTAAGCTCTTATAGCAGTCACGTTTAGTCCAGAGCTGTAATGTTATTTCTAGATTTTGAGAGGCTGTACTATGTATAACCTGGTATTTCCTTGGAACTTTGTGTATCTGTGTGTCATTAAGGCTCAGAGTAGGAGTTCTAAAGTTCTGAAGGTTAGCATTGCCACATACAACAACTGTTAAAGAAACTGGGAAAGAGACTAGGTTTCAGTTAAAGATAAGAATGAAGCTGATCAGGTCAGGACTAAGGTAAATCAGAATACAGGGGTAAGAAGGACATTGTCCGTATTTTAGAACTTCACCTATTCTATGAGACCAAAGGAAGAGAGATTTATCTTGTCCAAAACCTAAATTTTCTGTAGCACATAATCTAACTCAACCAGTCCGGATAGATCATTTAAACAACCCAAACACAGGGAGCCCAGAATGGGAATGAGAGCTTGTAATTCTGTATAGCTTAATATAATGCCTGGATACATCTAAGAGTATGTTGAGCAGATAATTAAAAAGTATTGGCAAAGTCCCTTGAGGGATGAAAGAAAAAATATGGAAGAAAAAATGTGGAACTATTAAACTTTACCACCAGGGGAACCCCTGCCACTGTCTCAAACAGTAGGATTCCCAAATTAATAGGCCAAGCCCTTAATCTTGAGGTTTGCTCTTGTGAAGTTTATTTATGAAGCAGAGAAGCTAAGCCTACCTATAGTTTTGCCTAAGAGTTACTTCCAGAGGACCCCTTTTGTTGCTCAGATGTAGACTCCCTCTCTCTCTAAATCCAACTCTGCAAGTAAAATCATTATCCTTCCCACTATGTGGGACATGACATCCAGGGGGGAAAGTCTCCCCGACAATGCAAGATATAACTCCCAGGAATGAGCCTGGCCTGGGCACCATGGGATCAACAAGGTCTTCCTGATCAAAAGGGGGAAAATAGTTTTAACAAATAAGGTATCAGTAGCTGAGAGAGTTCAATAGAGTCGAGAGGCTACTCTGGAGGCTTCTCTTATGCAAGCTTCAACTAGATATCACTAATGAGCAGGGTTTTCCAAACCCCAACCAACACCATTCCTGTCAACCCTAAAGAATACCCAGGCTTTCTCTGAGATTCTACAAAGGCTCCATGCAGTATGATCACATTCCAGAAACCTACAACCACCAGATGGGTTCCTAGCCAGATAAGTCCTGAAATCCAGAGCAGCCAGCCTCTCCAGAACATCAATAGTTCCATCTCTCTATCCCATATTATCAATATATTATCAATTTTTTCAATATAAAAAATTCAGAAATGGCAGAGCCCAAATACCCCTAAATATTGGGAGAAGGATCAAAGAAGGAGGAGGAGTTATAACAGAGAAGTTAGGATTTAACAAATGAGTATGACATTTGAATCAATATACTGATTTTTTCTTTTTTTAGTTTCTAGTGACTTGGAGCCAAGTTTTTTTGGAAGGAAAAACCTAAAATTGTGGAACTGTAACCCATACCAAACTCTGAAATTTGTTCTATAACAAATTTGTTATGGTATGCTTTGAAATTTATTGATTTTATATATATATATATATGTTATTTTTCATAATTAAAAAAAATTTTTTTAAAGAATGGGACCTGGAGGAATCTGGGGATGCTGGACCCCATAAGGCCACCTCTTCAGCTCAGACTCGCTGACTTTAGTGTCCCAAAGTTTGGATAACTCAGAAAAGGCATGAGGGTCTCAAGATCCTCAGGCCCAGATTTTCTGAGCCCTCCTCAGGCCTAACAGCAGCCCTTACAGTAACCTAGGAATGCTCAGAAAATAGGAGGAAGCATGAGGCACTAGGAATTCCAGTCCACTGCCCTGCTCTCTGTTATCCATCAAGGTCTTCCTTGAACCCTCTAGTCACTCATTTCAATAACCCCAAATTGTTGCTTCAAGTTGTTGAATGTCCTGCATAGTTCAGTTTTCTATTACATCTCTCTAGCTGAGAGTTCCTAAAACAAAGTCATGTCACTCTGAATCCCTGTGTGCAGACCTGTTTATGAGTTATCCCTTTAATTCCTAGCATCTTTTCCTGAGTGCCTTTAGAAGTGTTATGAACCTAAACAGCTCCCTTGCCCACTGTAGCTCCTAACATGAGATCATGGCTTTAATTCTCGAAACCACAGTATACCTGGTTATTAATAGCAGGGGATTTCACTTCTACACAATGCTCTGATAGACTGCCAACAACCTAAATTTAACATCCTCCAGGGTGTGAAATTAAAAGGAAAGTTCCCAAAGCTTCAGAGTTTAGGTTTCTTTTGAACTAGAGTTTTAACTCCTTCTCTACACCTTCCATTAGTTTTGAGATTATTGTACTTATAGTTCAAGAGCAATTTTGTAAGGGCTCCTTACATAAGTGATTATGTCTTATTCATCTTTGTAGCCGTTAGCAACTAGTATATGATAAGTATTCGTAGGCATTTACATTTTTCTTCAAAAATATTCACTTTCTCCTCTTTACTTCCATGAGGGGAACATCTATCCCTGTTTCATTGATGTTGGGCTTGGCCATGTATCTTGCTTTGGCCAATAAGATGTTAGCAAAGGTAATGCTGCAGAGGCTGGAAATGCACTCACACAGTTTGAAACTGCTCTCTTGTGCTCTGTCATATCCCAGAGAAGAAATTTTCTAGGCTATCTCCCTGGTCACAGAAGGAGGATGAGAAATATGGTGAGTAGCATTGCATTGAACAGCTCCTGCTGAGCCCAGCCTGTATCAGCTAACTCTCAGCCAACCCAAACCATGAGTTAAATAAATACATATTATTGTATGCCATTGAGATTTTAAAGTCACTTGTTACACAGCATATTGTAGCAATAGAAAACCATTAAAGGCCTCAATAGATATGTGGCCAATGAATGAATAAATGGACAATCTTTAAGACTGCAGGGCTGCCATATGCCAACTCCTTATCTCTGAGAGAATAAAAGAGGAAAACTCTGTTATTCACTAGAGAATTATTCTGATACTTGTTTCCTCTCCAATTGGGAGTGAAGGCATAAGAGTACCATGGTCACATTTGAAAAGTTAATAAACATGACCTATAACTTGTTATTACTTCCAAGCAGGTTAAGTAAAGGAGTAAGATTTTCAAATTTTGTCATATTTTTTCTCTCTTTCCCTCTTTGCTCCATCTGAAATAAGAAAACTGCAACTTTTAAGAAGGGCAGAATTTGTCCCAAAGCCACACTGTGCTGGAGAAAAACTCAATCTCTTCTATAATAAAACTCTTCAAAATTTATAAGAATTTTGAATTCCCAATATACATATAATCAAACTCATCTTTATCGCTATGGTAGAACTGGACTAAAAATTAAAAATTCATTACCTAGTGCAGTTTAAAGAAGCTATGTTTCAACTCCTTGGGAAAGGTTCCCGAGCCACTCAATTCAGCAAACATAAGAACACAAAATTCATCAAACCAAGTCAGAGCTCTGCTACCCATAGCACAAAATTCTCCCATAGTTAAGAAACTAAAGCTGTCCTTGATGAAAAATTAGGTTGCAAGCAAAAGGCTCCTTGTTAATAAATCATTCTGGGCACGTCATTCAACAAAGCTTCTGACAGGAGTAACTGGTACCAGATTTACCCTATGTCACAAAAAGCTTTAAAATAGAAAAATATAGGAAACCACTGTTTTCAGGCATTGTATATAGACAAGCAAGAACTGAGATCCCCAGTAGGAGGGAAACTCATCAAGTGAACTCCATGATCATCCCAGCAATATGCCTGAGGACAATTTCCTAACCAAGGTGCAATGAGCTGGAATCCAAGCAGAGCATAGCATTCCTGTTCAGATGAACTGGGAAAGATCAAAGTTTAGGGTAGCAGAAACAGCCAGCTGTCAACAATGGGGAAGGGCACTGGAGAGGACAGAACTATACAAAAGGGCATGCCCAGAAGTTTGTGTTGGGGTTCCCAAAAAGCCCTAGACCAATGGCTGAGCTCTAATGCACAAGGCAGGACTATATGAGGCTTACCAGAAACTGGCTGCCACTGGATGTTGGAAGTCCAGCCTAATCTGAGTGAAGAGACCTTATTAACACCTCATTAATATGGAAACACGTCAACATACCAGAATGGCTTTTACTAAAGAGCAAATAGCATGTCCTAGAAAAAAAGACCTATTCTAGTCCTAGTCTAACAAAGCCTTAAAGCATGCCTTGACACAACCCATAGAGAGACAACTTAGGAGTTGAGTATCACCAAATTACAGGGGCTTCTGAACCACCTTGGGCTTTCCACAAATATGTCACAAACGAAATATAAAACCAAGCCTACACAAGTATTAGGTTCATAACCCTGTAATTGAAGTGTCTATTAGAACAAAAATAAACTATCTTCAAGGGAAGACTACAGAATCCAAAACATCTACAAAATATCATTCGCAATAATCTGTACACAATCAAGTGTTACATGAATGCCAAAAAAATGTGATCATGGTGAAGAAAAAATCAGTAAGTAAAAACTATTTATCCACTATAAATAAAAACTTATACTTACACACAAAGAACTATACACAAATGCTTAAAACATTCCCAAAAATGGAAACAGCCCAAATGTCCTTCAATGGGTGGGTGGATAAACAAATTGTGGCACATCCATGTAATGCAATACTGTTCAACGATAAGAAGAAATGAACTACTGACACGTACAACATAAATGATTCTCAAAGGCAATATGTCGAGAAAAAGAAACCAGGCTCAAACGATTGCGCACTGCATGATTCCATTTATATTACATTCTGGAAAATGAAAAACTATAGCTACAGAGATAGGGGAGTATTTCATTACAAAGGGGCAATACAAGGACATTTTTGGGGTGATGGAATGGTTCTACATTCTGATGGTGGGAGTGGTTACATGTGTTTATACATGTGTTAAAACTGATATAACTCTACGCCCATAATGTCTATTTTACTGCATGTTAATTTTAAAAATTAAAATTAAAATCTGAGAGGAAAATGAATGTAAAGATATTATAAATAGCTTTATTCTAATAAATCCAAAACCAGAAAAAATATTGTATATCTGAACCAAACAAGAAATGGACAAAGGATACGAACAGACAATTCAAAGAAAAGGAAACACAAATTACTCTTAAAAGTATGACGAGAGGGCAATGGTGGCTCAATGGCAGAGTTCTAGCCTGCCATGCCAGAGACACGGGTTTGGTTCCCGGTGCCTGCCCATGTAATAAAAATTAAAAAAAAAAAAAGTACGAAGAGATGCTCAACCCCACATTTTCACTCACTGGATTAACAAGATCAAGAGTTTGAGAATGCATCATGTTGGAGAAGATTTAGGGCCCCCAGGCATTCGAATGCCTTACTAGTAGAAGGTAAATTCATAGGTCAATAGGGGGGAAATTGGCAAAAAAATTTCTTTCAAAAAACTTTTAAATGCATATGCCATTTAACCCAGCAATTCCACTTCCAGAAATTTACCCTACAGATATATTTGCACATATGTCAAATGACCTATGAACCAAGTTATTTATGGAAGCCTTGTTTTTATTAGCAAAAGCTGGAGGGAAACCTAACAGTCCATCAACACTAGACTGGTTAAATAAAGTGTGCCCCATACCTACAATGGTATACATGTGGCAATTAAAATTAGAGCAGACGCTTTCAAGTTCTGAAATGAAATAGCATCAAGTGGAAAATGTAAAGCAAAAAATATTTTGTGGTAAGCTTTATGTAAGAAAAGGGAGGAGGCATCCACATGGCATAAAACATCTTTAAAAAGATACACAAGAAACTGGTTCGGTTGGCTGACTCTGGGAAGGGGCCCAAATGGCAGGGAATGGGGCAAGAGAAAGACATCTCACTGTACATCCTTTTGTTCCTTGTAAATTTTGTGACTGAATGACCTATTTCTAAATAAATGCAATTTTTAATCCATCAGATGCTTTTGGCAGGCTAAGTGTTTTGGCCTAGATTACCTGAAAGCAATCCTTTACTGGCTGAAAGCATGAGTTGTGCTACCATGAACTTCTCCCTTTACTTTTCAGGGACCAATATATTACTAATCCTACCAATCACATCTCTTTCTGTCAGGTTGGTTCTAGTGCTATAATCAAAGCTGAGTAAGAACATAACCAAGTACACAAGACTCCTTTTATATAAAGGTCAAGCATGCATTGCCCATTCTTCTATTCACAAAGTTTAGTATTCCAAACAGGTTCATTTCCCCATTTGTGTTTTTTTATTCACCTGTGAGTTGCTAATGATACCTTTTTGATGGAGCTAACTGCCACTTTCAGGGTCTAATGTGAAGGATTTAGAATGAGCCCTTAAATTGCACCCCAAAACATCTACCATTGGCATGTACTAATAACTCAAATTTTTAGAGTCATAACAATAGCAATAATAAAATTAATAGCAAAAATTCATTCAGCACTTATCACGTGCTTAGTATATATGCTGTGTGATTTCTATGCCCTTTTCATGAGTCTTCTCAATTTCAGCCTCAGTTACACCCCTGTGGAGGGAAGATAACGCACACATACACACACACACATGCTGCTTTTTAAAATGAGAAGACCAAGACTTGGAGTCAGCTTGAATAAGGTGACTCATCTCTCTTGGTAAGACTTAGGCCTAAGGTCCCCAGATTCAGACATGGGCAGTCTAACTCCGGCCTTCCTGCCCTAACTGTTACCTAAGATGACCGCCCCAATGGCAGAAACTTTGCACAGGAGCCAGTCTTGAGGTCATCGGTACAGGGACCCATTCTACAATATGCTTGACAGGAAGTTACGGAGCCTCCACTGGGGAACAGGGAGCTCACAATCTTCTCAGACACCCCATTCCATCACAGGATACCTCAAATTCTTTAAAAACATTTTTTCCACTGAACTCAAACCATCCACTTCCCTGACACTCCCTCCTTCTCTCCTCTGCAGGATGGATGTCTAACGTTCCACCCCCTTCTAGTCTGGGACTCTGGCTCTCCTGCCTGCTCTCATTTGTCTCCTTTTCTGGCTGGTCCTCAGGTTGTTCCCGTGGGAAGGTTTCGAGGTTCCTCAACATCCCAGAGGTGCTCATTTCGAAATCTCTTTGATTTTTTATTTTGTAAGTTAGTTTTATTGAGTAATATAAGTTATATTACTATAACTTATAGTAGGAAGTAATGAATGTTCATATAATAAATGTTACAGTTTGAAGGGTTTTGATGAAATGTACATACCTGTGAAACCCACCATCCTATCAAAATACAGAATATTTCTATCACCTCACAAAGTTCTCCAACATCCTATCCCCCCACATTCACCCCTAGGAAACCACTGATCTGCTTTCCATCACCATAAGTTAGTTTTTCCTGTAATCACATTCTAAGTACTCTTTTGCATCTAACTTCTTTAACTCAGCATAATGACTTTAAGATTCATCTGTGTTGCTGGAAATTACAGTAGTCTACTCCATTTTCATTGCTAGATAGTATTCCACAGTGGGAATATACCATAATTTTTGTACCCATACTCCCACTGATGGACATTTTGACTTTTCCCATTTGGGGCTCAAGAGAATAAACCTGCTATGAACACTCCTATACAAGTTTTTGTGTGGATATATGCTTTCATAAACACCTAGGACTGAAATGGCAGGATTCTTGGGGTACATGTGTATTTGATCTGCAAGGAAATGCAATTAAAGACACAGACGGATTCCACTTCACACCCCTTAAAACAGCTGTAATTAAAAAGACTGATGACCCGAGTATTGGCAAGGAGGTGAAATAACACTCCGCAAACACCATACAAAACTCACAGTGTTGGCTGACCAGCCTAAGGTACTGTCGTCTCCTCTGCTCTGGGCACTCAGCATCCATTCATTAATCCAGCTGAGTCCTGCCCTGGCTCCTGCTGAGCTGACCATCACCTGACCTTCCACCCATGTCTTCACTTTTACTATTGTTAATCCTCTACCCTCTTTTATGCAAGTGATTTTTTTTAAATCCAGATGCTGAGCATATTTTTCCAACTTTAAAACAGATTATACCTGTCCCAATTATAAAGGGAGGTCACTCAAAGAAATCAGAGAAAGCACATAAGGGAAGAAGCTAAATTAAAATGATTATTTAAAAACGTCATGACTATAAAACAAAACCAAAAACCACAAAATAAGAAAAAGATGAATGCAAGTGACTAGTAATAAAGAAGATATTGACCATATTTTAATCTAGAAAATATTTCTTAAGTATAATCTCACTTAATATCCCAATTGCTACATGGGGCAGGTATTCTATCACCCCCGTCTTGTCATATCACCCCTATCTTGGCAAGCTAAGAGAGCTTGCTCAAACTCTTACAATTAATAAGATATAAAGCCACAACTTAAAACTCAAAACGTTGAAAGTTCATGACTCCAAATCATGTGCTTTTCTGCAACATTGGCTCATCTCACACTAATCATCCTGAAAAGTCTCATGTGTAACCCCAATTGCAATAGCTTTTACTAAAAATGGCCCATGGCCCCCATTTGTGACCCTTGGTGGTGAGAGTTAAAATGCAATGTCTTTTGAAGAAGTGCAATTAGCTGCCTTTACCCATTGTCTGTAGATTCCAGTAGAGGCCTGCCTTGGATCCAAGAGCACTGGTATGAGAGTCAAGAGCCCTGCCTTCTCTTTCGATGATCTGCTCCCCATAGTTTTACTGTCAGACATTGTCTTAGTAGGCTTGTTTTCTGTGGAGCATGTACCTGTGACTCCAAGTGGGAAGAGCACCGTGGGCAGTGGGGCAGTGGCACAAAACTAAACACAAATTTAGGGGGTTCTGAATAAAATTTCATAATATTTACAGTTTCCGAATAGCCATTTTGCAGTGTATAGTTCCTTATAAAACTACCCACATTCAGTTTTCCCATGATCTGCAAGTCAAATTTATTTTTAAAGTTTGTGGGCAAACTGCTGCAAAGATATATATTTTGGGCTCAGTTTTTCCTTCATTAACTTGGTGGTAGAAAAATACGTATTCATAGAAATCCTTAAAGTTATATGTGTTTTATATATGTAAGGTAATGTTGATGTATAGATGAGAATGCAATTAAATCTGATGAGAATCTACTTGAGGAGAATATAGAAAATCTTTTTTTCTAAAGAAGATACTTACTCCCTGGTTTACTGCATTAAAGCTTATTCTTAAGGTTACCTCAAATTGTTTCAAAATGCTTTGTTTTCTGAATTTGTACTATATATTTGAGTAACTGTCAAGCTTTTGTTTTATTTAAAATTGCTTAATGTGTACCATGTACACATCATTACTATATTTCAGTGCATCATGCTTATAACGTATTTCATTTATAGTAAAAATGAGTTATTCATTTGTAAGCCATTCAGTAATTTTTCTACTATTCCTGAATTGGCATAATGTTAGATATCTATTTTGAATCACCTTTAATTACATATCAGAATGCCTTAACTACCCTAACTTGATAAAACAGAATTCTTTGGTAAAACAGATGGGGGGAGAGGGGAATGAAGGGAAAGTGTTTGAAAAAATGAGAAATCATCATACTGTGATAGACCACAGACACTTGGTGCCAAGTGGCAGGGTACTGATTTTGCACAAACTATGTGCTATCTCTGTGTATTTAAAAAGCAAAGAAACTTGCATCCGGAAGAGTTTTGTTGGAAGGAATACATTTATACTTGGGCTGATAACTTCAGTTCTTTTGTTTGGGGGTTTTAATTATTTCTGGGCAGAGTTATGTAGCCTTATGATCTAGATACATTCTGCACTTATTTTCCAATGCCCACATTTAAATCTTGGTCAGAGCAGTGCTGGTCAAGTTACTGGCTTTTGTCTGTTCTCATCTAACCCATCTTTGTTGAGCTAGATCAATGGTGTGTTGCACAACTCATTTAATCAAGTCAGTCTTTTTTGAGAACAGGTGTCAGAAATCGACAATGTGTTTGTTCTAGTGATGGTGAAAATAGTAGGACAAGAATTGAGTTTCACAGTGGTAATGACTTTGGACCTGGCCTGTAGATTAGTGATGGATAATGTTTTTTCTGTTTTGTTTTATCCCGTCCTTTCTGTGTTATGCACTTAATGTTACTACTGCAGGGATTGAGTGAATGCTGCTTAAAAAGAAGTTCTACCCTGGGTTCATTTCCCGGTGCCTGCCCATGCAGAAAAAAAAGAAGTTCTACCCACTCTCGGTGGTCAGAGGCTATGTAAGACCGAAACTAGAATTCCCAGTTACAGGGCCCAAGCCTCTATGAGTGTGACTGAGCCATAAGAAGCCTGTGCGACTGAGCTATTCCACTTGATAGGTCTGATTCTGACCTAGATGAGTGGGTTAATTATGTTTTAAACCAAACAGAATAAAAACACAGACGTTCGCCTCATGTAATGGACTTTTATAACAAAAAAGAAATTTTGGATTTCTACTTTACAAATGACAAATTTTCTACCCCTTTCTGGACGCACCAAAGACAGTAAAGTTTATAGCTTTTCCATCTATATTTATAAAACAATACCGTATTATAAAAAACAATACTTTTATTACATATTTGAAATTTTTATTTCGTTCTGTTTTAAAATGTACACTTGAAACCTATCAGAACTGTTTTCCTTCCTATGAACTTAAGCTGTGCACAAAAAATTCTACTTAATGGAGATACAGCAGAGCCCATAGGCTTTTAAAAAAATAAGAAATGAAGAGGAAGGAAAACAAGTTATTTGTACTGAATTATTGTACTGACTTGACATGACTGATAAGTACTAAGTCACAAAAGAATCCATTCCAGGTGTGCATATCTGGGGGTTGGATCTGCCTAGATTAGAAGCTAGATTTCATGTTTGCTATGATGGGAGAGAGCTTCCTGTCAGCTACATTTGTTCTGGATCGACCAGTAGCTCAGAGATGGGAACCAACTTCAGTACCATCAACCTACCACACAAACAAGACAAGAATTGTGGGAATTTACTGAGTCAGTTTTGAGTGTTTTGGAGATTGTGAAAAAGATTGTCTAGAACTGCAAATGTTTGCAATTTGGAGAGGTTCATAGATCCTTGTCACCTTATATCAGCTATCGTTGGTAGACACTACAGCATCTAATTTCCCTGGAAACTGTATCACATTCTTGCATTAATAAGTTTGCAATATCAAAAAAACAAAATCTACTTATTAAACTGAAAATTTGAAACAAAAAGCCTTTCAATTCTATTTGCTAAAGAAAAAAACAAAACAGTAAACTTCACCCTTTGCAAAATCAAACGTCTCAACTAAAAATCAACAGTGTCCATGTCAAAATTCTAACTATTAAAAGTAGTTAGTGGCAAAAATAGCTAAATACTGAAACAAATTTGAATTTGTATATATAGCTTATTAGCTGCTTCTTTCTGTTGAGACTATCATTATTTGTCTTACACAAGAGGCGGTTACCTAAATCGGAAGTTTGAAATATAACTTATACAGGATGGTTCTGTAAACACATATAAATGAACAATAAAGATATTTAATAAATATTGTATTTATACTAAAAATTTTCTTTATTAAAAAAAGGATTCAACTTGGGGAAGTTGAATTCCTGATAAAAAAAAAAAAGGGCAGTGCAATGGTCGCTCAGTGGCAGAATTCTTGCCTGCTATGCCAGAGACCCGGGTTCCATTCCCAGTGCCTGCACATGTGAAAAGGAAAAAAAAGACACAGAGAGAGAGACTTGCCCGCTGATCCTGCCTCTAGCACCAATAAGCTCTGGGACTTTGTGTAAAGATGAAATGGTGATGAAAAAGAATGTAGGCTTTGGAGCCAAAAAAATACCAGGGTTCAAGCAAGCTACTAATTGTATTACCCTGAGAAGATTAATTTTCCTCTCTGAGTCTCTGTTTTCCCATGTGTAAAATGAGGATACTAATACTTGACTTGCAAGGTTATTGTGAGGATTAAATGAGGCAACATGTTTAAAAGGTCTACAATAGTAAGTACTCAATGAATGGCATTTACATTAAAATTATCTCCACCATCATCATAAGTTATAACTTAAGTGTAACTTGGATTGGGGGCTAGATGAGCTCATAACCAGCTTTGTCTGATATTCTGTGAGCCTATCTATGACAACATCTTTGTGTGTGTTATAAAAACCTAGTTGTTGGAAATTCCTTTGACAAATGTTCCAAATAATTGAATGGCTGCTTTATCACTCTCTGGAATGTTTATGTGGAAGTGCTTTCTTTCCTCAGTCACATGCTCACCCATTATTGCCAACCTACAATATGTAGGCACCATGTTAGGCAAGGAATGAGCTTCTGATGAACCAGAAAATTATCCTGTTTACAGAAATACGTGTATTTCCCAGTAGGAGGCACTAAAAACCAGTATTGGAGCTTTCTAAAAGCAGTATTTTGTGTTTAACGTCAGTGAATGTTTATCCACTCCTGACAATCACCTACACACCTTCTATGAATTAGAGGGATTCATCCAAAAGCTTCTTAGTCCCACAGATCACATGTTTTGAGAAAAGGAATTTTTAAAGCAGGCATTACTTTTAGAAAGCTGCCTACTTGTTCTGATTATTAGTTGCTCATAAAATAGCCTATAAAGGCAAAATTAATGAAATGGAAGTTGGATGCTGAAGCAATACTAGTTCTAAATCCAAAACAACTCTAAATTCAGAAACAGATTGCTTCTTTTTCCAGGAGATCACAGGTGTGCTTTGCTTTGCAGCAAAAGGGAATCTTGAAAAACTATGTGCAAACTGATTCCTTCTTAAATGGAAGTTTATTTCAAATCTACATAAAGAAGCTGTTCTTTGAAAAGAAACCTATAGCAGATGGATTGAATGGTGTGTGAATAAAACTGTTTTAAAAATAAACAGAGGTGGTGCAATTATGGCCTAGTGGCAGAATTCTTGGTTCAGCCCCTCTGGAGGGCAGTGTGGTGACTCCATAGGAGGCTAAATACAGGGACATGACTCTCAGGGATGAGCCTGGCCCTGGCATCATGGGATTGACAGTGACCAAAAGTGGGAAAAGAAATGGAACAAAATAAAGTTTCAGTGGCTAAGAGATTTCAAATAGAGCTAAGAGGTCATTCTGGATGTTACTCTTACTCAAGCTTTAGGCAGATATTTCAAACCACCACGGTATGCCAAGCCTTGACCAACTGTATTCCTAAAAACCATAGGGAGTGCCTTGGGTGCTATCTAAGTCTCTATAAAAGTTTTTCCTAATAACTTTATTTTCTCAGAAACTTAAGGCCTCCAGATTGAGCCTAGGCCTGATAAATCCTGAAACACAGAGGTACCGGTGTCTCCCAGAATGGCATCAAGTTTCTTTCCTCCAGGCCAGGAAGTCAACACCCCTTTCAAGCATGAAGCAGTTAAAATGGTCATTATGCAGATATCTATGAAGAGTGAGAGAAAGATCAAATGAGAAGAAAGAGGTGTAACTGAGAAGTTAGAATTTAACAAATGACTGTGACTACTGACTCATTATATAGATATTTCTTTTTAGAGTCTAGGGTTTTAGATAGCCAGAAGGAAATACCTGAAGTTGCTGAACTGTCATCCAGTGGCACTGCTCTTTGATAATGATTGCAAAACTATATTGAGGAAAAAACCAGTCGCCCATGTTTGTATGGATCTACATCTGGAAGTTTTGTTTTGTTCCACTGATATGTGTATACATACACACACATACACACATGTACACACACCACACATATACAAATATATATATATATGTAAGTGCTACACTCTTTGTTAACCTACCTCAATTAAAAGTCTTAAATTTGGTAGATTGCAGTACTAGTGTTCAACAAGAGGGAAGGGTAAGGAGTATGGGGTATATGGGATTTTTCTTTTTACTTTTTATTTCTTTTTATGAAGTAATGCAAATGTTCTAAAAATGATCACAGTGGTGAATACACAATTAAGTGATGATAATGTGTACCACTGATTGTATACATTGAATGGATTGTATGGCGTATAAAGATAACTCAATAAAAATACTTTTAAAAGAAACCTATAGCAAATGCTCTTATAAAGCCAAAAATCATCTTGAAATGTAAATAATAACTTCTGAAGTATGCTTTATAAATCTAGACTTTCACATGTCAAGATTGCTTAATAAAACAAAGTACACATGCATTTTCTATGACAATTCCATTTAAACCTTACCTACACAATTATTTATCATTGTGGTTTGCAGCCACCAATGAAGTCCAACAATAATTCATTTCTATTTCATTTCATTAAACAGGTAAATTATGACTATAAGGCAATAAATGGCAATTTTCATAACATTTAGCTCTTTCACACAGTGAATTAGCAGG
The DNA here is from genome assembly GCF_023851605.1 of Tamandua tetradactyla. NCBI lineage: Eukaryota > Metazoa > Chordata > Mammalia > Pilosa > Myrmecophagidae > Tamandua > Tamandua tetradactyla. The sequence continues at coordinate 36,235,827 of NC_135346.1, read as the reverse complement.
AACTGAGAGCATCTGAAGGTTTAAGTCAATGAGCAACTCTTTTCCTAATTATGAATGATTTGCAATGTGGGAGAAGTATGAGCAGGGAACAGTGGAGGCTTGGAAAGAAAGATCTGTTCCAAAACAGGGAACCTATTTGACTATCAATCTGCAAACTGTATTTTATTAAAAATGTAATTACCCACAGGACTCTTATTTGCAGAACCCGTTGAAGGTATATTGACATTTGCAGGTGCGTTTAAGGTCTCTGAAGTCATCGCAAAGTATTTGGAACCTTCCTTGCTGGGTTAGTGTTTGTAAAGCAAGGTTTTCTTCTCTCCAAAAGACACTTAAAAACTATGAGGAAATTGTTTTATAAAATTCTTTCTTGAGTCAGTCATCAGGGATAAAAAAAAGAGGTGCAGGGTCTTGAGTTCCCTCTTTTGCTTCTTTCTCATTCCCTCTCCATCCTGCCCCAAGTCCCAGAGGCAGCTTTCTTGATGTGCAACCTGTGCAGTCACACATAACCCTGCTCTGGGAAGGGCCCCAAGGTTAGTTTGATTTCTCCTAACACTATCCTTACTTCCGTAGTGATTTTTTAACAAAGGGGTTCATATTTTCATCTTGCAGTGTGCCCTGGAAACTATGCAGTAGTCGGCCCTGCCATGCTCGCACACCATACCCACATACACTCACCACAGACATCTTCTCCAGACCTTCATTGTAGCCACTGGTTCTAATCCCTCCCAGGTAGAGATGGTTGGAATACCGGTTAGGAGCCCGAACACAGAGAAGGCTGACTGCACTCAAGTCCTTCTTTTTACTACCTTTTGTGACCATGATTTCCTCATCTTCACAATGGGGATGACATCGATCCCATCTCTCAGAGTTGTTATGAGAATTAGATGAGATAAAGTAGGTAAAGCCCTGAGAAAAGTGAGCAGTCAATAAAGGTAAGTATTCTTTCCATGGTAATGGAAGGAGAGAAGAGGGAGTACAACTGTGGCCTCCACTGGGAAGATTGCCTGCCCTTCTCAGCTGTGTTTACTGACCCTTTGGCCTTTTAAGGAACCACATTCAATACAGTATTACTATCCTTCTACTCAAATGCACCATTTCCCAAATGCCAACCATTCATTTACCACCTCCAGAACCTTTGCACTATCCATCTACCATATCTTCTCTTTACTTAATTTGCTTGTTTAGATCAATTTCCTTTTTTAAGTGAAATAGTTATACCTTAGATATAAACTTTATATAGCTGCTATAAGTAGAAAGCCAGTATTGTATATCAACAAAAGAGAAAGTAGATGTAGAAATAAATACACAACAGTTAAAATTTTTAAATGTCTAGTCACACATCACCTAACATCTCCTTGGTACCACCAGTGGCCCCCATACCACCCTCATTTCCCCTTCCATGGGTCTTTGAGCTAAGTGCAGCCACCATGTTCTTTCATTTCTTTATCACCAGTTCAAGCAAAGTATGCTAAAAACAGCAGGTTCTCTTGAACTGTTTGCTAATACAGTGAATACATGTGAACAAAATGGTAAGCTTGATAACCCCTTGGAAAGATGCTTGGCTTGGGGCTTTCCTGAGGCCCTAACACCTTCAAATCCTAAAAGCTGTAGATATCTGCAATGTACTGGTACTCAAAATGTGATCTGCGAATCACCTGTACCAGAATCCCCCAGGGAACTTGCTAAAAAGGCAGATTCTCAAGCCCCAGTCACAACCTACTAAATCAGAACATCCAAGGATAAGGCCCAGGAATCTGCCTTTGAATTACATTCTCCTGGTGATTCATATGCACACTGAAGTTTAGCTAATGGTAGAATTTTAGGCATTGAGGTAAATGGCAGGAGTAGTAGTAACAGCAATACTAACAACTACTAATGTCTATTGTGTACTTAATATGCATGAAGAATTACTCTAAGCATCTCATATATGTCATCTCACTTAATCTCCTTAACAAACCTACAGGAGAGGTACTTGGCAGCCTGATTCTAAAGCCAAGCTTTCAACCACCCTACCATATTACTGGGTAAAGGGGAGGTGCAGTAGATTGAATTATAGACCCCAATTTTAGAGCTGTTATTAACTTTAATTCATGTCTTTACCATTGTAAATAGGACATTTTGATGTTGTTAATTTTAGTTCAGGTGTGGCCAACTGAATGGGGGTTGGGCCTTAATGTGGATCCCTGGAGACCTTTATAAGTAGAGGAACTTCAGATACAGTGAAAGAAGCCACAGGAAGAGTCAAAAGCCAGAAGTCATTGTGAACCCCAAAGGGAAGGGAGGGGGCATCACCATGTGATAGGAAGCAGAGAAGTAAGGGAAGGAACCCCACATTTTGCTGGCAACAAGCACAGGAATGTTCCAGGCTTTGGGGACAAAACATTGCCTTGCTAATGCCTCAACTTTGGACTTCTCCTAGCCTCAAAACTGTGCACCAATAATTACCCATTGTTTAAGCCAAACAATGTGTGGTATTTACCACAGCAGCCTGGCAAAGTAAGAAGGTTTCTGCAGAGAGGCACTACCCATGGATTTTTGGGGTCACACCATATATTTTGTTAGCTCCTAAGCTCAGACCAGTCTGCAATTCAGTCATTAGCTAAATGAGGCATCAAATATATATATATATATCATCTTGTACATTCAAACTGCATGCTTGTTAAAGTTTCAGCAAAGAGACTTCTTGGAAGATGGCAGAATAAGTTAGGCTGGATTCACCCCTGCTTCGTGGAAAAAGAAAGGGGACAGAAAAAAATTACAGGACTGCAGTTCTGGGGTGTGCATGATTGGAGAGTGTCTTCTGCATTTCATAGGGAGGTTGAGGGTGAGAGAAGCAGGGAGATTGGGATGGGAAGAATGGGGTGAGTCTGTTTGTCCATAACTCTGCAGGGGGCAGGCAGCAGTGCATGGGGAAGTGCAGGTCCAAGTGAGTTGACTGTCCCTTCACTCCAGCCTGCCCCAGCTGCTAGCTTGGGAAACCATCCTGCACATCTCCACAGCTGGTAGCACCCATGCACAACCCAGAGGCATGTCTAATTGCCCACCGCAAAGTCACTCCACTGGGTGCTGAAATAAGCCATCCTTAATAAGACTGAAATTATCCAAAGTACTTTCTCTGACCACAACAGAATGAAGCATGATCCCAGGTGCTACAAATACCTGTTCTATTGGATGCCATGAATATTGGCAGCACTGGTACTGTGATCAGCTGCCCCATCCCATGCACCAGGACCACCCACTCCACCACACTCTGGGAACAGACCCCTTGCCACGCACACCATCTTACTGAGCTGGTAGCCACAGTCAAGGAGAGGTGGACCTGAGGGGAAGAGATGGCTTATGAGTGCCATCTGCTGGGAAGAAGCAGTAAGTGCAGTCTGGCAAACCGCCAATGTACCTAGTTTCGTTTTGTTTTTTGATGCATGGGCCAGGAGTCAAGCCATGGTGTCCCATGTGGCAGGTGAGCATTCTGCCACTAAACTGCCTGTGCACCCTGGCCTAGCTTTTAATAGACCCTCAAGTAGAATTGCACCCCCTCCCTGAGATCTGGGCTTGGTTTGCTGGGAAATTACTGACATACCAAGGGCAAAAGGAGATCATCAGTGCAAATCCAAACAAATACAAAACTTTAGATGAGCAGAGGAAATCAAGTAGCAAATAACCTTAAGATAATCAAGTGCCCCAAAAGCAACAGAAAATCACAAGGCATATGAAGATTCAGGCAGACAAGTCCCAGCCAAATGACCAAATCAAATCACCAGAAGGGACACAGAATTTGTAATAACTAATCAAGGCAGTTCTTAATGACATTAAGGATATCAAGAAGACACTGGAGAAAAGCATAAAGAAGAATTTGAAAGAATAAATAGAATAATGACAGATTTCACAGAGATTAAAGATACTGTAGACCAAATTAGAAATATACTAGAGATACACAATACCAGATTTGATGAAGCAGAAGGAAGAATAAGTGACCTAAAAGATAAGACAACTGAACTCAAGTACACACAAAAAAAAAAATTGCAAGAACGAGGGAAATGGATTTCAGGGAAATGGTGGAGGACATGGAGTGAAAAAATATAAGAATCATTAGTGTCCCAGAAGGACAAGAGTAAAGGCTAGGAGGATTAGTTGAAGACATAATGGGGGAAAATTTCCCAACCTTTATAAAAGACATAAAATATGCAAATTTAAAAAGCCCAATGAACCCCAAATAGGATAAATACAAACAGGCTTACTCCAAGACACATATTAATCAGATTGTCAGATGTTGAAAAGAAGCAGAAAATTGTGAAACCAGCAAAAGAAATGCAATTCACTGTATTCAAGTGAAGCAACATAAGACTGAGTTTGGGCTATTCAACAGGCGCGGTGAATGCAAGAAGGCAGTGGCATGACATATTTAAGATCCTGAATGAGAAAGACTTCCAGCCAAGAATTCTTTATCCAGCAAAGCTGTCCTTCAAAACTGAGGAAGAGATTAAAATCTTCTCAGACAAGCAAAGGCTGGGAGAATTTCTCAACAACAGACCTGTGCTATAACAAACACTAAAGGGAGTCCTGTCAGCTGAAAAAAAAAAAAGACAGTAGAAAGAGGTTTGGAGAAGGGCACAGAATTGAAAAGTATCAGTAAGGATAATTTATTTGGAAGGGAAAGAGGACTTGAATAGCTAAAGATATCCTAAAATAGAAGAGTGAAGTGGGAAGACTAATACTTCCTGACTTTTAAGTTTACTATAAAGCCATAGTGGTCAAAACAGCATGGTAGTCGCACAAAGATAGAAGTATCAACCAATGGAATTGAATAGAGAATGTGGAGATAAGCCACCAAATCTATGGCAATTGATCATTAACAAGGCCCCCAATCCACTGAACTGGGACAGAATAGTCTTTTCAATAAATGAACATGAGAGAACTGGATATCAATAGCTAAAAGAATGAAAGAGGACCCCTTCATTACACCCTATATAGAAAGTAACTCAAAATGGATCAAAGACCTAAATATAAGAGCTAGTACCATAAAACTCCTAGAAGAAAATGTAGGGAAACATCTTCAAGACCTAGTAATAGGAGGTAGCTTCTTAAATTTTACACCCAAAGCACAGAGCAATGAAAGAAAAAAATACATAAATGGGAACTCTTTAAAATCAGAAGCTTCTGTTCCTCAAAGGACTTTGTCAAAAAAAAAGTGAAGAGGCAGCCAATTCATTGGGTTAAATATTTGTAAACCACATAACAGCTAAGGTTGGATATCCATGTACATAAAGAAATTATTCAACTCAACAACAAAACAAAAAACAACCCAATTATAAAATGGGCAAAGAATATATGCCTGTTTGAGAGTATTATGAAAAGCCATGTTTTAATCCTAATTTCATCTTGTGGAGGGAGCCATTTCTTTTAATCCTGATTCAATAATGGTAGGTTGGAAACTTTTGATTAGATTATGTCCACAGAGATGTGACATGCCCCATTGTGGATATGACCTTTTGATTAGATGGAGATGTGATTCCACCCATTCCAGGTGAGACTTGACTAGTTTACTAGAATCCTTAAAATGGGAAACATTTTGGAGAAACCTCAGAAACAACAGAGCCAGCAGAGAGAGAGCCAACAGAAACTTCAGACAGAACTGACACAGATGTCAACTCTTGAAGAACAGACACAGATGTTTGGAGATGCTGGAAGTTCAGCAGATGTTGCCATGTGATGTCAAGCAAGCCAGAACCTGGAGAGAGCCAAGAGAAGCCAAAATATGAAAGCCAGCCCCAGAGAAGCAAAGCAAGGAGCCCCCACAGGAACAGAAGCTGGGAGTATGGAGCCCAGGAGCAAGGGACGAGCAGATGCCAGCCATGTGACTCCCCAGCTGACAGAGGTGCTCCTGACCCAAAGATCTTCCTGGAATTAAGCTATCTTTCCCCAGATGCTTTAGTTTGAACATTTTCATAGGCTTAGAACTGTGAACTCGTAACTTTTTAAATTTCCTTTTTAAAAGCCATTCCATTTCTGATTTATTGCATTCTGTCAACTTACAAACTAAAACAGATTTTGGTACCAGAGAAATGGGATGCTGCTGCAGTTTGCAAATACCAAACATGTTGCAATGACTTTTTAAATGGATAAGGGGATAACTCTGGAAGAGTTGGAGGAGCTTGGCAGAGACGGACTAGAATGTTTTGAAGAGACTGTTGGTAGAAATATAGACTCCAAAGATACCTCTGATAGGGTCTTAAACAGAAGTGATGCATGTATTATTGCAAACTGGAAGGAAGGTGACCCATGTTTCAATATGGCAGATAATCTAGCCAAATTGAATAACTGCTGTTGGATGGAAGTTAGAATTTAAAGGCAATGACTCAGGATACTTAGTTGAGGAGATCTCCAAATGAAATGTGGAAATGGCAGCCTGGCTTCTCCATGCAGCTTATATAAAATGCAAGAGGAAAGAGATAGGTTAAGAACAGAACTCTTGGGTAAAAAGAAACCAAAAATTGATGGTCTGGAAATTCTGGGTTTCCAGAATAATGCCCCATGTGAAGATTTAACCAAACATGGAACCACTCAGCCATTTCAGAAAAGGCCAAGATTGGAGATGGAGTTATCCAGAAGAGATTTGTGGAAAGCCCTATTGTCTAACAGGCATGATCCCAGTGTACTGCATAGAAAACAAGTAAGAGTGCTGTGGGACCTGTATAACCTGTATAAATCGAATCACTGCCAGTCTGGACTAAAAGGGACAAATTAAAGGAAAAATAATTTCAAGGGCAGAACCTTGGAAGCTAAGGCCTGAAGTCAAGATACTTTGGGTTAGGAAATCAGACCCATCCTTGCATTTAGAGAGGGTGAGTTTGCCCCAAAAGGCAGAGGGTGGGCCTTCCACCTCATTGCTCAGGAAGAGTTGTGCTGCCTCAGGCCTCGGTGAGGGTGGAACAAATTCCTTGGGGATTGAGGAGAACCTGGCTGCCATCCCATTGTTCTGGAGGGGTTGAACATATGCCCTGGAGATGGAAAAGAGCCCAGGTGCAGCCCCAGTGTTTGGAGAGGGTAGACCCGAGAAAAAGGTGGTCTTCCCAGTGTCCCCCAAGGATGCATTTGGAGAGAGTTGGCCACTGCATAGGCTCTTGCAAAGGGTGGGATTGAGGCTTTCTAAAGCCCCAAGGATAAACAACTCTCAGACTTTGAAATTCAACAGGTTTTAGGAACTGTTTGGGACTGCTGACTCCTGTTACCTTTCAATTTCTCCCTATGGAAATGGAAACATGTATCCTATGACTGTTTCTCCTTTGTCTAAACTTGAGAGTGTTGCTGATGGAACAACTCAGTGAGGATACTTTTAGACATGGTTTATTTTGGGCATTATCCATGACAATTAGTGGATGGAGGGGTCCTGAAGGGTACAATGACTAAGAAGTTGAAAGGTGAACCACAATATATATATATATATTGTGCAGCTACAGAAAGGAATGACTTGTTGCATGCAACAAACTGAATGAACCTTCGGGACAATGTGTTACACAAAATAAGCCAGAAACAAAAGAACAATTGTGCCATGGTCTCTTCCAGAAAATACTTATGAAAAAATTGGAGCCTAGATTGTAAGCCCTTATGGCTGCCATACTAGTTCAAAGTTGTATTTTTCTAGCCTCTGAAACACTGAGCTAGATGTATATCAGCTGATATTTCCCTGAAACTTTGAATACCTCTGTGACACCAAAGACCCAGAAATGGAGTACTGAAGCTCTGAAAGTCAGCACTGCTACATATAATAGCAGGTAAAGAAACCAAAAAAGGCATCAATTAGAGATAAAAATGAAGCTGATCTGGCTGAAACTAAGGTAAATCATAATATGGAGCAAAAGGTGATAATGTACATACTCTAGAGCCTCACCTATTGTATGAGACCAAAGGCAGAGAGGTTTCCTATGTCTAGAACCTAAATTTTCTGTAAGACACAATCTGAATTAACCTGTGTGGATAGCTCATTTAAACAATTCAAACATATGGAGCCCAGAACAGGAACAAGGCCTTGTAATTCTATATAGCTTAATGTAATACCTGGGTACAACCCAGACTATGGTGGGCTGATAATTAAAAAGTATTGGTAGAGTCCCCTGAAGAAAAAAGTATGGAACTATTAAACATTCCCATCTGGGAAACCCGGGTACCCTCTACAACATTGGGGACTCCCAAGAAAATACACCAAACCCTTGATTCTGAGGCCTGCCCTTATGAAACTTATTTTTATAGTGGAGAAGCTATGACTATCTATAATGAAGACTAAGAATTACTTCCAGGGGGCCAAGATGGCAGCTTAGTAAGATACGCGCATCTTAGTTCCTCCTCCAGAGCAACTACTAGGTGAACAGAAACAGTGCAGAACAGCTCCCGGGGCCACGGCAGGGAATGGACACACAGCGTACCCCAGTCTGGACTGGCTAGACTGACAGCGAGACTCTGCTGCGGTGAGATCCCCGAGCGGCGCACAATTACCCGAGCAGCGGCAGCTGGCGGCCGGAGCACCTCCCTCCCTCCTTCCCGGGCCGGCTGAGAGTCTCGGAGAGGCAAGTTTCCCAAGCCGCGGCGGCTGGCGCCCCTCTTTTGTGGGTGGCTTCCTGGACCGGCTACGAGTATCGGATCAGAGGGCTACCGAAGCCGTGGTGGCCGGCAACCGGCGCCCCTCCCCCGCGGGCGGCTTCCTGGTCCGGTGGCGAGTTCCCCAGGCCTCGGCGGCTGGCGACCGGCACCCCTCCAGGGAGAGGAGGGAATTTCCGACAGTGGCAGGGACTGGGTCCAACCAAACACCAAAAGGGGCATTAATAATAGGAGCCACAGGGTCCCCTCAAGCCGCGGTGGCTGATGCCGCCACCACACGCGACCCCCCGGACCAACTGAGAGAATTGGATCGGAAATCCCCAGGCCGCAGAGAACGGTGACCAGGGGGATCCCTTCCAAACATGTGAGACAAACGTGTGCCATGAGCGCCACCTACTGGGCAGGATAAGAAAAACAGAACCCAGAGATTTCACAGAAAAATCTTAAACCTGCTGGGTCCGACACCCAGGGAAATCTGACTAAATGCCCAGATGCCAGCAGAAGATAACGGTCCATGCTCAGAAGATTGAGAATATGGCCCAGTCAAAGGAACAAACCAATAGTTCAAATGAGATACAGGAGCTGAGACAACTAATGCTGAATATACGAACAGAAATGGAAAACCTCTTCAAAAACGAAACCGATAAATTGAGGGAGGACATGAAGAAGACATGGGCTGAACAAAAAGAAGAAATAGAAAAACTGAAAAAACAAATCACAGAACTTATGGAAGTGAAGGATAAAGTAGAAAAGATGGAAAAAACAATGGATACCTACAATGATAGATTTAAAGAGGCAGAAGATAGAATTAGTGATTTGGAGGATGGAACATCTGAATTCCAAAAACAAACAGAAACTATCGGGAAAAGAATGGAAAAATTTGAACAGGGTATCAGGGAACTCAAGGACAATATGAACCGCACAAATATATGTTTTGTGGGTGTCCCAGAAGGAGAAGAGAAGGGAAAAGGAGGAGAAAAACTAATGGAAGAAATTATCACTGAAAATTTCCCAACTCTTATGAAAGACCTAAAATTACAGATCCAAGAAGTGCAGCGCACCCCAAAGAGATTAGACCCAAATAGGCGTTCTCCAAGACACTTACTAGTTAGAATGTCAGGGGTCAAAGAGAAAGAGAGGATCTTGAAAGCAGCAAGAGAAAAACAATCCATCACATACAAGGGAAACCCAATAAGACTATGTGTAGATTTCTCAGCAGAAACCATGGAGGCTAGAAGACAGTGGGATGATATATTTAAATTACTAAAAGAGAAAAACTGCCAACCAAGACTCCTATATCCAGCAAAATTGTCCTTCAAAAATGACGGAGAAATTAAAACATTCTCAGGCAAAAAGTCACTGAGAGAATTTGTAACCAAGAGACCAGCTCTGCAAGAAATACTAAAGGAAGCACTAGAGTCAGATACAAAAAGACAGAAGAAAGAGGTATGGAGAAGAGTGCAGAAAGAAGGAAAATCAGATATGATATATATAATACAAAAGGCAAAATGGTAGAGGAAAATATTATCCACACAGTAATAATACTAAATGTTAATGGACTGAATTCCCCAATCAAAAGACATAGATTGTCAGAATGGATTAAAAAACAGGATCCTTCTATATGCTGTCTACAGGAAACACATCTTAGACCCAAAGATAAATATAGGTTGAAAGTGAAAGGTTGGGAAAGATATTTCATGCAAATAACAACCAGAAAAGAGCAGGAGTAGCTATACTAATATCCAACAAATTAGACTTCAAATGTAAAACAGTTAAAAGAGACAAAGAAGGACACTATATACTAATAAAAGGAACAATTAAACAAGAAGACATAACAATCATAAATATTTACGCACCGAACCAGAATGCCCCAAAATACGTGAGGAATACACTGCAAACACTGAAAAGGGAAACAGACTCATATACCATAATAGTTGGAGATTTCAATTCACCACTCTCATCAATGGACAGAACATCTAGACAGAGGATCAATAAAGAAATAGAGAATCTGAATATTACTATAAATGAGCTAGACTTAACAGACATTTATAGGACATTACATCCCACAACAGCAGGATACACCTTTTTCTCAAGTGCTCATGGATCATTCTCAAAGATAGACCATATGCTGGGTTACAAAGCAAGTCTCAACAAATTTAAAAAGATTGAAATCATACACAACACTTTTTCGGATCATAAGGGAATGAAGTTGGAAATCAATAATAGGCCGAGTGGCAGAAAATTCACAAATACATGGAGGCTCAACAACACACTCTTAAACAACCAGTGGGTCAAAGAAGAAATTGCAAGAGAAATTAGCAAATACCTCGAGGCGAATGAAAATGAAAACACAACATATCAAAACTTAGGGGATGCAGCAAAGGCAGTGCTAAGAGGGAAATTTATTGCCTTAAATGCCTATATCAGAAAAGAAGAAAAGGCAAAAATGCAGGAATTAACTGTCCACTTGGAAGAACTGGAGAAAGAACAGCAAATTAATCCCAAAGCAAGCAAAAGGAAAGAAATAACAAAGATTAGAGCAGAAATAAATGAAATTGAAAACATGAAAACAATAGAGAAAATCAATAAGACCAGAAGTTGGTTCTATGAGAAAATCAATAAGATTGATGGGCCCTTAGCAAGATTGACAAAAAGAAGAAGAGAGAGGATGCAAATAAATAAGATCAGAAATGGAAGAGGAGACATAACTACTGACCTCACAGAAATAAAGGAGGTAATAACAGGATACTATGAACAACTTTACGCTAATAAATACAACAATTTAGATGAAATGGACGGGTTCCTGGAAAGACATGAACAACCAACTTTGACTCAAGAAGAAATAGATGACCTCAACAAACCAATCACAAGTAAAGAAATTGAATCAGTCATTCAAAAGCTTCCTAAAAAGAAAAGTCCAGGACCAGACGGCTTCACATGTGAATTCTATCAAACATTCCAGAAAGAATTAGTACCAACTCTCCTCAAACTCTTCAAAAAAATCGAAGCAGAGGGAAAACTACCTAATTCATTCTATGAAGCCAACATCACCCTCATACCAAAACCAGGCAAAGATATTACAAAAAAAGAAAACTACACACCAATCTCTCTAATGAATATAGATGCAAAAATCCTCAACAAAATTCTAGCAAATCGTATCCAACAACACATTAAAAGAATTATACATCATGACCAAGTAGGATTCCTCCCAGGTATGCAAGGATGGTTCAACATAAGAAAATCAATTAATGCAATACACCATATCAACAAATCAAAGCAGAAAAATCACATGATCATCTCAATTGATGCAGAGAAGGCATTTGACAAGATTCAACATCCTTTCCTGTTGAAAACACTTCAAAAGATAGGAATACAAGGGAACTTCCTTAAAATGATAGAGGGAATATATGAAAAACCCACAGCTAATATCATCCTCAATGGGGAAAAATTGAAAACTTTCCCCCTAAGATCAGGAACAAGACAAGGATGTCCACTATCATCACTATTATTCAACATTGTGTTGGAAGTTCTAGCCAGAGCAATTAGACAAGAAAAAGAAATACAAGGCATCAAAATTGGAAAGGAAGAAGTAAAACTATCACTGTTTGCAGACGATATGATACTATACGTCAAAAACCCGGAAAAATCCACAACAAAACTACTAGATCTAATAAATGAGTACAGCAAAGTAGCAGGTTACAAGATCAACATTCAAAAATCTGTAGCATTTCTATACACTAGTAATGAACAAGCTGAGGGGGAAATCAAGAAACGAATCCCATTTACAATTGCAACTAAAAGAATGAAATACCTAGGAATAAATTTAACTAAAGAGACAAAAAACCTATACAAGGAAAACTACAAAAAACTGTTAAAAGAAATCACAGAAGACCTAAATAGATGGAAGGGCATACCATATTCATGGATTGGAAGACTAAATATAGTTAAAATGTCAATCCTACCTAAATTGATTTACAGATTCAATGCAATATCAATCAAAATCCCAACAACTTATTTTTCAGAAATAGAAAAAACAATAAGCAAATTTATCTGGAAGGGCAGGGTGCCCCGAATTGCTAAAAACATCTTGAGGAAAAAAAACGAGGCTGGAGGTCTTGCGCTGCCTGACTTTAAGGCATATTATGAAGCCACAGTAATCAAAACAGCATGGTATTGGCATAAAGATAGATATATCGACCAATGGAATCGAATAGAGTGCTCAGATATAGACCCTCTCATCTATGGACATTTGATCTTTGATAAGGCAGTCAAGCCAACTCACCTGGGACAGAACAGTCTCTTCAATAAATGGTGCCTAAAGAACTGGATATCCATATGCAAAAGAATGAAAGAAGACCCATATCTCACACCCTATACAATGGATCAAAGATCTAAACATTAGGTCTAAGACCATAAAACAGTTAGAGGAAAATGTAGGGAAATATCTTATGAAACTTACAATTGGAGGTGGTTTTATGGACCTTAAACCTAAAGCAAGAGCACTGAAGAAGGAAATAAATAAATGGGAACTCCTCAAAATTAAACACTTTTGTGCATCAAAGAACTTCATCAAGAAAGTAGAAAGACAGCCTACACAATGGGAGACAATATTTGGAAATGTCATATCAGATAAAGGTCTAGTATCCAGAATTTATAAAGACATTGTTCAACTCAACAACAAAAAGACAGCCAACCCAATTACAAAATGGGAAAAAGACTTGAACAGACACCTCTCAGAAGAGGAAATACAAATAGCCAAAAGGCACATGAAGAGATGCTCCATGTCCCTGGCCATTAGAGAAATGCAAATCAAAACCACAATGAGATATCATCTCACACCCACCAGAATGGCCATTATCAACAAAACAGAAAATGACAAGTGCTGGAGAGGATGCGGTGAAAGAGGCACACTTATCCACTGTTGGTGGGAATGTCAAATGGTGCAACCACTGTGGAAGGCAGTTTGGCGGTTCCTCAAAAAGATGAATATAGAATTGCCATACGACCCAGCAATACCATTGCTGAGAATCTGCTCAAAGGACTGAAGGGCAAAAACTCAAATGGACATTTGCACACCAATGTTTATAGCAGCATTATTTATAATTGCAAAGAGATAGAAACAGCCAAAATGTCCATCAATAGACAAGTGGCTAAACAAACTGTGGTATATACATATGATGGAATATTATGCAGCTTTAAGACAGGATAAACTTATAAAGCATGTAATAACATGGATGGACCTAGAGAACATTATGCTGAGTGAGTCTAGCCAAAAACTAAAAGACAAATACTGTATGGTCCCAATGATGTGAATCAACATTCGAGAATAAACTTGGAATATGTCATTGGTAACAGAGTCCAGCAGGAGGTAGAAACAGGGTAAAATAATGGGTAATTGGAGTTGAAGGGATACAGACTGTGCAACAGGACTAGATACAAAAACTCAAAAATGGACAGCACAATAATACCTAATTGTAAAGTAATCATGTTAAAACACTGAATGAAGCTGCATCTTAGCTATAGGTTTTTGTTTTGTTTTGTTTTGTTTTGTTCTGTTTTTACTATTATTACTTTTATTTTTTTCTCTATATTAACATTCTATATCTTTTTTGGTCATGTTGCTAGTTCTTCTAAACCGATGCAAATGTACTAAGAAATAATGATCATGCATCTATGTGATGATGTTAAGAATTACTGATTGCATATGTAGAATGGTATGATTTCTAAATGTTGGGTTAATTTCTTTTTTTCCGTTAATTAATAAAAAAAAAAAAAAGAATTACTTCCAGGGAACCTCTTTGGTTGCTCAGATGTGGACTCTCTCCCTCTAAGTCCAAGTCGGCAAGGAAAATCATTACCTGTCCCCCTACCTAGGACATGACATTCAGGGATAAAAGCCTCCCTGACATCATGGAACATGACTCCCAGAGATGAGTCTGGCCCTGGTACCAGGGGATCGACAATGCCTTCTTGACCAAAAGGGGGGAAAGAAGTGTAACAAAATAAGGCACAAGCAGCTAAGAGTATTTAAATAGAGTCAAGAGCCTATTCTGGAGGCTACTCTTATGCAAACTTCAGCTAAATATTGCTACTTGCCTTGGTTTGCCAAATCCCAAAGAAAATCATTCCTGTTAACTCTTTTTTTTCCATTTTTAAAACATTTTTTATTGTGAAATATACCATATATGCAGAAAAGTGATAGATTTCAAATTATATTTTTAACAGGAAGTTACAGAACAAGCTTCAAATTATGGTATGTGTTACAGTTCCACAATTTCAGGTATTTCCTTCTAGCTGCTCAAATACACTATAAACTACAAAGAAATATCAATATAATGATTAAGTAGTCATTCTCATTTATTACAGCCTATCTTCTCTGTTACAACTCCTCCTTCTCATTTGATCCTTCTCAATCTTTCGGGATATTTGGGCAAGGACCATTCTAACTTCATATTGAGAAGGTGTACTGACATTTTGGGGTAGGGAGCTGCAACTGCTTGATGTTCTTGGAGAGATTGGTACCCCTGGGTTTCAGGGCTTCCCTGACATAGAAACAATCTGGAGGTTTTAGGTTTCTGAAAAATAAACTGTGTGAAATCTTTATGGAGTCTCAGTTAGAGTGCTGGGTATTCTTCAGGGTTTTCAGGAATACTGTTGGTTGGGGGTTGGCATGCCATGGCAATTTGCAATATCTAGCTGAAGCTTGCATAAGAGTTACCTCCAGACAGCTCTCGAATCTATTTAAAATCTCTTAGCCTACAGTGACTCCATTTTTAAAAACCAATTTAAATATACATATTTGGAAAGATGTATCCTAAAATCTTAGCAGTGGTGATCCTTCTCTGAATGGTGCAATTACAGGTAATTTTTTTGTTTTCAATTTTGTGTGACTGTATCTTCTGATTTTTTCTTTAGTGAATCTTTGAAATGAGCAGTCAAAAATGATCTACCTTGAAAAAATTCAATAGAATAAATGTAATTCAAAAATATTAATTACCAATTGTGTGCATATCATTGTGAAGCACTCAAAAACATATTGACCTGGACTCCTCCCCCCATTCACCAAATATATATTGAGCCCCTGCTCTGTGTCACACACTTGGAATGCAAAGATGAATAGTACATAGGCTTGGGTTGTTTTTTGTTGTTGTTGTTGTTGTTGTTGTTTGTTTTTGCATCATTTCTACCCTGAAAAAGATTACACGCCATTGAGGAAGGTGGTTTAAAAAAACCATTTAGTTATCTTTAATATGACAAATGCTATTACAGAGGGAGACATGGAGAGCTGTGGAACACAAAAGAAGGGCTTAAATTTTAAGAAATTTGTGTTCCTGTAAGTTCTTTTGTTTCAAGGAACTGCTATAAACCTGTGAATACAGGCTATGCTGTCTTCCAAACTCTGCTAAGAAGATCCTAGGTGAGCCTTTTGCCCTAAGACAAGCTGTCCCTATGGATTCATTTCCCCACACCCCAAACTGTGAGCTGGTACTCCTCTTCACTCAACACGCAGCCTCCCAGAAGTGTGCATGCTATTTGTTAAGCCCGAAGTTTCAGAAACTTTCAGGTTTGGGATATTACTACATTGCAGACCCTGGAGGACCATCACTGGGGAAACCACTCTTTGGATCATGGGCAGGAATAATACAAAAGTCTCCTGTCTGAGGTGAATTTAACCCTAGTTTTAAGGTTTCCTTGTTGTCCTGGGTGCTCGCCTGGTATTGACCACTTCCCACTCCATGGCCCTAGATCTTGACTGTTTCTTCCTTTTGCCGTCAGCCTCTCATGGCTCACTTGGTTGTCCTACATTATAGTTTTATTTCCTCCATCTCGCTCTGCCTATGGAGTGGCAACAATTGAGCTTTTCTCAGCCTCTGACAATAATTCATATTAAACCAGGACTCTACATTTGCCCAGAGGTTTGTACTAGATATGCTTTTAAGACTTCTGAGTTCATGAGATAACCAAGGATTAGAACTAAAAACACATCTAGCTTTTAATAAAAAGCAAAGTAAGCTATGAAGTGATTACAAGGTGACAGGGTGATCATCAATAGGGATTTCTTCCTTTGGGTTTTCTAGGCTTTAAGGTTTGTAGAATGCCCTTTTTAAACTTTTTTTATCGTGAAATATAAATACATAAAAGCAAGAAACCTCAAAATGCATTGTAACGAGTAGTTATAGAACAGATTTCAGAGTTTTGTATGAGTTAACAGTTCCACAATTTTAGGTTTTTCCTTCTAGCTGCTCCACGACACTGAAGATTAGGAGAAATATCAATATAATGATTCAGCAGTCATACTTATTTGGTAAATCCTATCCTCTTTGTTATAACTTCTCCTTCCCCAAATCTTTAGGGGTATTTGGGTTATGCCCTGTGCTGGTTTGAAACTATCATGTACCCCAAAATTCATGTTCTTTAATCCTCATTCAATATTTCTGTGTGGGATCCTTTTTATTGTTTCCAGGAAGATGCAATCCACCCAACTGTGAGTGGTAACCTTTTGATTAGGTAGTTTCCATGGAGATGTGTCTCCACACATTCAAGGTGGGGTTGCTTACTGGAGTCCTTTAAGAGTGAATCATTTTGGAAAGAGCCCACACAGCCAGAGACCTTTGGAGATGCAGAAAGAAAATGCCCCCAGGGAAGACTTATGAAATGAGGAGAGAAAGCTAGCACACATCACCATGTGCCTTCCCAGCTAAGAGAGAAACCCTGAACATCATCAGCCCTTTCTTTGGCGTTAAGTTATCTTTCTCTGGATGTCTTAGTTTGGACATTTCTATGGCCTCAGAACAGTAAACTTGCAACTTAATAAATTCCCTTCTTAAAAGCAGTTCCATTTCTGGTACATTGCATTCCAGAAGCTTTAGCAAACTAAAATATACCCATTCTAATGTTTTCATATTGGAAATGGGTGTTAATAGTATGGGATAGAGGGATGAAACTAGTTGATGTTCTTAGAGAAGCTGACCGCTCTGGGTTTCAGAAACCATCTGGAAGTTGTAGGTTTCTAGAAAGTAATTTCAGTGTATGAAACTTTTGTAGAATCACAGATAGAGCCCTAGATGTTCTTTAGGGTTAACAGGAATGGATTTAGTTGGGTTTTGGCAAACCATGGTATTTGCAACATATAGCTGAAGCAGAATAGCCTCTCAATTCTATTTGAATTCTTTTAGCTACTGATACCTTATTTTGTTACATTTTTTCCCCTTTGGGTCAGGAAGGCATTGTCAATCCCCTGGTGCCAGGGCCAGGCTCATTCCTGGGAGTCATCTCCCATGTTGCCAGGGAGACTTTCACCTCCGGATGCCATGTCCCATGTAAGGGGAGAGTAATGATTTTCCTTGCAGAGTTGGGCTTAGAGAGAGAGAGAGGACACATCTGAGCAACAAAAGAGATTTTCTGGAAGTAACTCTTAGGTGTAACTGTAGGTAGGCTTAGCTTCTCTACTACAGAGTTAAGCTTCACAAGAGCAAGCCTCAAGATCAAAGGCTTGGCCTATTGACTTGGGAGTCCCTAGTGGTTTGAGACAGTATCAGGCATTTCCCCTGTGGTAAGGCTTAATAGTTCCATATTTTTTCTCCTGTCTCTCAAGGGACTTTGCCAATACTTTTAAATTATCTGTTCTACATACTCTGGGATGTATCAATGTATTACATTAAGCTATACAGAATTATAAACCCTCTTCCCATTCTGGGCTCCCTGTGTTTGGGTTGTTTAAATAGGCTATCCAGACAGGTTGAGTTAGATTGTGTGCTATAGAAAACTTAGGTTTTGGACAAAATAAAACTTTCTTTGGTCTTATACAGTAGATGAAGGTCTAAAATATAGACAGTGTCAACCTTACCGTTACATTCAGATTTACCTTAATCCCAACCCAGTTGGCTTCATTCTTATCTCTAACTGAAACTTGACCTCCTTTTGTTGTTGTTGTTTCTTTAACAGTTGTTGTATGCAGCAACATTGACTTTCAGAGTGGCAGAATTCTAGCTCTGAGTCCCAAGTGTCACACGGGTAGCCAAAGTGAAGATCCCTTTTAATGTAACGATTTGGGAGGAGATTTCATTCACAACTCCTCATTGAATAATGTCTTAACTCATATCAGCAAACAATTGTACCCAATCCTTTAATCAAAACAAGCAAATTCATACTAGAATTAAATTATAGAAGCCATCTATGTGGTAAAGCCCTTACCTACTGTTCTGTCTTTAGATGGATTGAGATAACTGACACTGGAAAAAAACTATATGACACTGGAAAGAAACCATACAAATATCATGTATGTGGGAAAGCTTTTACAAAGCTTAAATTTTAGGCACCATCTTGTGTGCCTTCTTATTTCTATATGGACATTTCTATATTTTACTTCTGGTTACCATGAGGCTAACATTTAAAATTCCAAATATTTAACAATCATATTTACTTTGATATCAACTTGACTTCAATAGCACATGCATATACTCTTCTGTGCCAGATTGAATCTGTTGTATACCCCAGAAAAGCCAAGTTCTTTAATTCTTATTCAATATTGCTGGGTGGGAGCTTTTTTATTATCTATGGCAATGTGACCAATTGTGGGTAGTAAATTTTGATTGGATGGTTTCCATGGAGATGTGCTTCCACCCACTCAATGTGGGGTTTGCTTACTGGGGCACTTTAAGAGGGAACCATTTTGGAAAAAGCTTGAGAGCCCACACAGCCATAGACTTTTGAAGATGAAGAAGTAAAATGCCCTTGGGGGAGCTTCATGAAACATGAAGCCAGAAGAGAAATCTAGCAGGCTTCATCATGTACCCTTCCAACTGAGAGAGGAACAATGAATTTCATCAGTCTTTCTTGCGTGAAAGTAATCTATTGTTGGCACCTTAACTTGGACATTTTCATAGTCTTACCTTGATTTGGACATTTTCATGGCATTAGAACCATAAATTTGCTACTTAATAAATTCCCCCTTTTAAAAGCCATTCCATTTCTAGTACATCACATTCTGGCAGCTAACAAACTAAACACCCTCCATCCCCCATCTTTTTTTTACACTTGTTACGGTTCATATCATTGTACATTGTGTGTCCCAAACAATAGATTTATCACTACTTCTTTATGCATTTGCATATTAGCACCTGTAAGAAGTAAGAAATGGAGTTACATACCAAAAAATTGCAATATGATATTATGGGCATTTATAATTACCCACCTGGTTAGCTTTTTGGAAGTCTTTACTTCTTTATGCTGCTTTAAGTCACAGAGTAGTCCCTCCTCTCAGTCTGAAGACTTCCCTTTAGCTTTGCTTGTAGGGGAGGTCTAGTCATTCCCATTAACTCTTAACACTTAGGGCTCTAACTGAGACTCCATAAAAGTTTCATGCATTAAGTTTACTTCCTTGAAACCTATAATCTCCAGAAGTACCTAGGCCAGATAAATCCTGAAACTCAGAAGGGCCAGCCTATTCTTTACACCCCCCTATCCTTTATTGTCAACACTTCTTTCTCACCATGAAAAAGTTAGAATGGGCATTCCCTAAAGATCCCTATAGATTGGGGAAAGGATCAAAGGAGAAGGATGAGTCATAACTGAGAAAATAGGATTTAACAAATGAATATGACTCATGAATCACTATATTGATATTTTTTATATGCCTCCAGTGTTTTGGAGAAGCTAGCAGGAAAAACTGAAATAGTGGAATGGTAACTGATAAACTCTGAAATCTGTTCTGTAACTGCTTGTTAAAATAAACTTTGAAAGGGGGCCAAGATGGCGGCTTAGCAATGTGCGCGTTTTAGTTCGCCCTCCAGAACAACTACTAAATAACCAGAAACAGTACAGAACAGCTCCCGGAGCCACGATAATGACCAGACACACAGCGTACCCCAGTCTGGACCAGCTGGACTGGCTGCGAGTCTCTGGAACCATGAGTTCCCCAAGCTGCAGCGGCCGGCGCCTGGCACCACTCCCCCACAGGCAGCTTCCCGGAGGGAAAGGAAAGAGACTCTAACAGTAGCAGGGACTGAGTCCAACCAAACACCAATTGTGGCATTAATAAACAAATTCTGACTACTAAAAATAGGCCCCCAGCTCATGCAAAACTGGTCAAGGCGGAGGTCGCTTATTGGGCTAACCGAAAAAGAGGAAAGGTGACAAAACAGAGGGTTTTGTGGCTGTTTCTATGGAGGCTTGGCTGCCTCTGGATTCAGTAGTGGGACTACTCGGGCTGCAACTGCCCCATGCATAGGCAGCAACAGACTGCTTTCAGGGCTATCTCCCACCTGTGCCTTCCCCAGGGGAGGGGTGAAGCCCAACTTAGGTGGAATCCCTCTCTCAAGGAATTCAGACCCCAGGACGTGGCAATTCGAAGCCATTAAAACCAGCCTACAACCTCCCCTCTGTCTCCACCACGCCCCCAGCAGGGAGAGCCTTCCAAAGTTATAGAGCCACAACATCTTTTGCTGGTGGGACCTGAAGACAGACAAACACCACATACTGGGCAGGATAAGAAAAACAGAGCCCAGAGACTTCACAGGAAAGTCTTTCAACCTGCTGGGTCTCACCCTCAGGGAAAACTGATGCAGGTGACTCCTTCCCCCTGATAGGAGGCCAGTTTGGTCTGAGAAAACCTGGCTGGAGTCTGTAATACCTATGTAGAACCTCCTAAGGGTGGGGAGGGAAAAGGCACCTTACAAGCAGGACAAGAAACAAGAAAACAAGAACTGAAAAATTACCCTCTGTTAAACAAAACTTAAGCTAGAGACCCAAAAAAAGCTGAGCTGAAGGTCAAAGAACAGATAGACAACAAACTCAACTAGCAAGAAAACCCTAGGTAAGATAAGTGAAAGCAATCTCCAGAATAAACTAATTAAGGTAATTAAATGTCTAGACACCAGCAAAAAATAACAAATCACACCAGGAAAATTGAAGATATGGCCTAGTCAAAGGAACAAACCAATAGTTCAAATGAGATACAGGAGCTGAGACAACTAATTCAGAATATACGAACAGAAATGGAAAATCTCATCAAAACCAAATCAATGAATTGAGGGAGAACATGAAGAAGGCAAGGAATGAACAAAAAGAAGAAATGGAAAGTCTGAAAAAACAAATCACAGTATGGGAATGAAAAGATACAGTAGAAGAGATAAAAAAAACAATGGAAATCTACAATGGTAGATTTCAAGAGACAGAGGTTAGGATTAGTGAACTAGAGGATAGAACATCTGAAATCCAAAAAGAAATAGAAACTATAGGGAAAAGAATGGAAAAATATGAGCAGGGACTCAGGGAATTGAATGATAATATGAGGCACACAAATATATGTGTTATGGGTGTCCCAGAATGAGAAGAGAAGGGAAAACGAGGAGAAAAACTAATGGAAGAAATTATCACTGAAAATTTCCCAACTCTAATGAAAGATCTAAAAGTACAGATCCAAGAAGTGCAGCACACTCCAAAGAGAATAGATCCAAATAGATGTTCTCCAAGACACTTCCTAGTCAGAATGTCAGAGGTCAAAGAGAAAGAGAAGATCTTGAAAGCAGCAAGAGAAAAGCAATCCATCACATACAAGGGAAACCCAGTAAGACTATATGTAGATTTCTCAGCAGAAACCATGGAGGCAAGAAGACAGTGGGATGATACATTTAAATTACTAAAAGAGAAAAACTGCCAACCAAGAACTCTATACCCAGCAAAATTGTCCTTCAAAAATGAGGGAGAAATTAAAACATTTTCAGACAAAAAGTCACTGAAAGAATTTGTGACCAAGAGACCAGCTCTGCAAGAAACACTAAAGGGAGCACTAGAGACAGATATGAAAAGACAGAAGAGGGAGGTGTGGAGAAGAGTATAGAAAGAAGGAAAATTAGATATGACATATAAAATACAAAAGGCAAAATGGTAGAGGAAAGTACTACCCAAACAGTAATAACACTAAATGTTAATGGATTGAACTCCCCAATCAAAAGACATAGACTGGCAGAATGGATTAAAAAACAGGATACTTCTATGTACTGTCTACAGAAAACACATCTTAGACCCAAAGATAAACATAGGTTGAAAGTGAAAGGTTGGGAAAAGATATTTCATGCAAATAACAACCAGAAAAGAGCAGGAGTAGCTATACTAATATCCAACAAATTAGACTTCAAATGTAAAACAGTTAAAAGAGACAAAGAAGGATACTATCTACTAATAAAAGGAACAATTAAACAAGAAGACATAACAATCATAAATATTTATGCACCGAACCAGAATGCCCCAAAATATGTGAGGCAAACACTGCAAACACTGAAAAGGGAAATAGACACATCTACCATAATAGTTGGAGACTTCAATTCCCCACTCCCATCAATGGACAGAACATCTAGACAGAGGATCAATAAAGAAATAGAGAATCTGAATATTACTATAAAGGAGCTAGACTTAACAGACATTTATAGGACATTACACCCCACAACAGCAGGATACACCTTTTTCTCAAGTGCTCATGGATCATTCTCAAAGATAGACCATATGCTGGGTCACAAAGCAAGTCTCAACAAATTTAAAAAGATTGAAATCATACACAACACTTTCTCAGATCATAAAGGAATGAAGTTGGAAATCAATAATAGGCGGAGCGCCAGAAAATTCACAAATACATGGAGGCTCAACAACACACTCTTAAACAACCAGTGGGTCAAGGAATAAATCACAAGAGAAATCAGTAAATATCTTGAGGCAAATGAAAATGAAAACAGAACATATCAAAACTTATGGGACACAGTAAAGGCAGTGCTAAGAGGGAAATTTATTGCCCTAAATGCCTATATCAGAAAAGAAGAAAGGGCAAAAATTCAGGAATTAACTGTCCACTTGGAAGAACTGGAGAAAGAACAGCAAACTAATCCCAAAGCAAGCAAAAGGAAAGAAATAACAAAGATTAGAACAGAAATAAATGAAATTGAGAACATGAAAACAATTGAGAAAATCAATAAAACCAGAAGTTGGTTCTATGAGAAAATCAATAAGATTGATGGGCCCTTAGCAAGATTGACAAAAAGAAGAAGAGAGAGGATACAAATAAATAAGATCAGAAATGAAGAGGGGACATAACCACTGACCTCACAGAAATAAAGGAGGTAATAACAGGATAGTATGAACAACTTTATGCTAATAAATACAACAATGTAGATGAAATGGACAAGTTCCTAGAAAGGCATGAACAACCAACTTTGACTCAAGAAATTCAATTTCTTTACTTGTGACTGGACCTCAACATACCAATCACAAGTAAAGAAATTTAATCAGTCATTAAAAGGCTTCCCAAAAAGAAAAGTCCAGGACCAGACGGCTTCACATGTGAATTCTACCAAACACTCCAGAAAGAATTAGTACCAACCCTGCTCAAACTCTTCAAAAAAATTGAAAATTCAAAAAACTGTTAAAAGAAATCACAGAAGACCTAAATAGATGGAAGGGCATACCGTGTTCATGGATTGGAAGACTAAATATAGTTAAGATGTCAATTCTACCTAAATTGATTTACAGATTCAATGCAATATCAATCAAAATCCCAACAACTTATTTTTCAGAAATAGAAAAAACAATAAGCAAATTTATCTGGAAGGGCAGGGTGCCCCGAATTGCTAAAAGTATCTTGAGGATAAAAAACGAGGCTGGAAGTCTCACGCTCCTTGACTTTAAGGCATATTAGGAAGCCACAGTGGTCAAAACAGCATGGTACTGGCATAAAGATAGATATATTGACCAATGGAATCGAATAGAGCGCTCAGATATAGACCCTCTCATCTATGGACATTTGATCTTTGATAAGGCAGTCAAGCCAACTCACCTGGGACAGAACAGCCTCTTCAATAAATGGTGCCTAGAGAACTGGATATCCATATGCAAAAGAATGAAAGAGGACCCGTATCTCACACCCTATACAAAAGTTAACTCAAAATGGATCAAAGATCTAAACATTAGGTCTAAGACCATAAAACAGTTAGAGGAAAATGTAGGGAGATATCTTATAAATCTTATAATTGGAGGCAGGTTTATGGACCTTATACCTAAAGCAAGAGCACTGAAGAAAGAAAGAAAGAAATGGGAGCGCCTCAAAATTAAACACTTTTGTGCATCAAAGAACTTCATCAAGAAAGTAAAAAGACAGCCTACACAATGGGAGACAATATTTGGAAACGACATATCAGATAAAGGTCTAGTATCCAGAATTTATAAAGAGATTGTTCAACTCAACAACAAAAAGACAGCCAATCCAATTACAAAATGGGAAAAAGACTTGAACAGACATTTCTCAGAAGAGGAAATATAAATGGTCAAAAGGCGCATGAAGAGATGCTCCATGTCCCTGGCCATTAGAGAAATGCAAATCAAAACCACAATGAGATATCATCTCACACCCACCAGAATGGCCATTATCAACAAAACAGAAAATGACAAGTGCTGGAGAGGATGCGGAGAAAGAGGCACACTTATCCACTGTTGGTGGGAATGTCAAATGGTGCAACCACTGTGGAAGGCAGTTAGGCGGTTCCTCAAAAAGATGAATATAGAATTGCCATATGACCCAGCAATACCATTGCTGGGTATCTACTCAGAGGACTTAAGGGCAAAGACACAAACGGACATTTGCACACCAATGTTTATAGCAGCATTATTTACAATTGTAAAGATATGGAAACAGCCAAAATGTCCATCACAGACGAGTGGCTAAACAAACTATGGTATAAACATACGATGGAATATTATGCAGCTTTAAGACAGAATAAACTTATGAAGCATGTAACAACATGGATGGACCTTGAGAACATTATGCTGAGTGAGACTAGCCAAAAACTAAAGGACAAATACTGTATGGTCTCACTGATTTGAACTGACATAAGTGAATAAACTTGGAATATGTCGTTGGTAACAGAGACCATCAGGAGATAGAAATAGGGTAAGATATTGGGTAACTGGAGCTGAAGGGATACAGACTGTGCAACAGGACTGGATACAAAAACTCAGAAATGGACAGCACAATACTACCTAACTGTAATGTAATTATGTTAAAATATTGAATGAAGCTGCATGTGAGAATGATAGAGGGAGGAGGGCTGGGGACATAAATGAAATCAGAAAGAAAGATAGATGTTAAAGGTTGAGATGGTATAATCTAGGATTGCCTAGAGTGTATAATAGTAGTGAAATGTACAATGTACAAATTTTAAAAATGTTTTTGCATGAGGAAGAACAAAGGAATGTCATTATTGCAGAGTGCTGAAAATAGATGATAATTAATACTTTAAAATGTCACCTTATGTGTGAGACTAAAGCAAAAAATGTTTGTTACAAAATTTAGATTTTGACTAGAGCATTTCCTAATATAACTCATGTAGATAGTTTGACTGAATGTCATAAGTACTTGGAATCTCAGGTAGCACATGAGATTTTGTTGGTTTGTCCAGAGTGATGCCCCGAAGAATCCCAGAATGATTTGATCAGTGACTGGAAAAGTATTTGCAAGCTCCCTTCAGGAAATGGTGAGAGCGGGGAGAAATTCAACTTCCCCAAGCTGAATTCTTGATATTCTCACAAGCAGTGTAGACAACCAAAGCTTTAGGCTGAGCCCCCAGTCTTGGGGTTTGTTCATATGAAACAACCCCACAAAGGATAGGTCAAGTCTACTTAAAATTTAGGCCTAAGAGTCACCCCCAAGAGAGCCTCTTTTGTTGCTCAGATGTGGCCTCTCTCTCCAGCCAACATGACGAGCAGTCTCACCACCCTCCCTCTCTCTGCATGGGACATGACTCCCAGGGGTGTGGACCTTGCTGGCAACGTGGGACAGAGATCCTGGAATGAGCGGAGACTCAGCATCAAAGGATTGAGAAAAACCCTAGAATGAGCTGAGACCCAGCATCAAGGGATTGAGAAAACCTTCTCGACCAAAAGGGGGAAGAGTAAAATGAGACAAAGTGTCAATGGCTGAGAGATTCCAAACAGAGTCGAGAGGTTATCCTGGAGGTTATTCTTATGCATTAAGTAGATATCACCTTGTTGTTCAAGATGTAGCAGAGAGGCTGGAGGGAACTGCCTGAAAATGTAGAGCTGTGTTCCAGTAGCCATGTTTCTTGATGATGATTGAACAATGATATAGCTTTCACAATGAGACTCTGTGAATGTGAAAACCTTGTGTCTGATGCTCCTTTTAGCTACTATATCAACAGACGAGTAGAACATATGGAATAAAAATAAATAATGGGGGGAACAAATGTTAAAATAAATTCAGTTTGAAATGCTAGTGGTAAATGAAAGCGAGGGGTAAGGGATATGGTATGTATAGTCTTTTTTTTCTCTATTATCATTTTATTTCTTTTTCTGTTGTCTTTTTGTTTCTTTTTCTAAATCGATGCAAATGTACTAAGAAATGATGAATATGCAACTATGTGATGATATTAAGAATTACTGATTGTATATGTAGAATGGAATGATATCTTAATGTTTTGTTTGTTAATCTTTTTTAATTAATAAAAAAGTTTTAAAGTTTGAAAATTATTGCTGTTTCTCTTTTCTATAACATATACAGTTATATTTCACAATAAGAAACATTTTTTAAAAATCAAACTTCAAAAAAAAAGTTGCCTGTGAATACAGTTGGAACAAGAAGCATATTTTATCAAGAGAATGGGGACTGCCCTTACTTGGAAGGACAAAGCTACCCACCTCAGATTCAGAAGACCACACTGAGGAAGCCAGGGTCACTTACCTCCACAAACTGTTAAAAGTCTCTCATAGTGAACTGTCTCAGTTTAAGGTGGTGAGTTCTCTGGCACTGGAGGTGAACTAGAAAAAGTTGAATACATTGCCCAGAATATTCTAGAGGCGATTTTTGCCTCTGCTGGGGCATTAGAGTTGACCAATTCCTGAGATCACTTCCAGATCTAGGATTCCATGACTTTACAAACCAGCATTTTGCATTGTTTAAAATAAACAAATTTGAGTTCTACTTTAAAAAATAAGAAGAAAAAGAGAGAAAAGAAAAAGAAAACCACTGGCTGATGTTAGAAATCATTAAAGTCTTATAAACACAAGGGAAGTACAGACCAGGTGCAGGCACTGCTGAACAGACACATTATTAATCATGAGTATAAAGGAAAACAAAAACCCACTGAGTCGGGTGACATTCATCGTGGAAATATTTAGTGTAGCATGGGTCCTGCTGAAGTCTTGATGTTGGAATTTGCAGTTCAATGCTCAAAAGAAATATTTACTTTAGCAAAAGCTGAGCACAATGCAAGTCTCTTGTTCCATATAATTATCATCATTCTTTATATGGCAAGAAAAGTGTTTTCACAAAAAAAATAAAAATTCAAAATTGCCTGTTCTTAAGTCTTACTCAACTTAGCCAAAGGAATCGGAGCCATCTTCAATAAACTAGATTAGTAGAATCACCAATGATGAGCAGATCTTACAAGAACATATGTGCTGCGTAGAAGAGAAAAAAAAAAGCCAATTCTGAAATAAGTCATATTTCCTGAGAGAAAGTCCTAGAATTAATGTCTTCTGGGCCTTCTGTTCTGTGAAATTTCTTTGGATGTGGGGCTCTTGAATCAAAACCACATATGAGCCTGTTCCCAGAGCTACTATTAGGCTGGACATTTCAATAGTATTAAAAGTCACTTTGTGAACAAATTGTCATAAATACACAAATATGCCTTTGTGCTATGAGACATTTATGTGGCTAAAATAACTCCCCATCTATAGCTAACAATAAGGGACTTGGCATTTATCCCCTCTTTGCACACTTATTCCTATTTCTTTAACTAGTTATTGTGCTGCTGCCATTTTTTCCCTCCTGCAATTTTCTCATTTGTTAGTCTGTTTCTGGTTTAACTCTGTCATATGAAATATTGAGAGTTGTTTTTGCATAAATGTAGTTATTAACGAGGCATATTTCTGAGATTTTTGCATTGCCTTTGGATGCCTTCATCAATTAATGCCATCTTCTCTGGATATACAATTCTTGGCTCACGAATGAATTCTCTCAGAACTCTGTAGGTTTTAGCCATGTTCTGATGTAAGCTATTTAAAATAATAAAACTGAAACTAGCTTAATATGTATTCTTTTCTAAAGCCTCTTTTGTTTTCTCTAACTTTCTATTTGGAAGCTTGAAGAACTACTTGTCCCTAAAATTTAAATCCTTACCAGGTTTTTTCTTGGGATAGATTCTATTTAAAGTTTGTCTGAAAACTTGGTAAATCTCTTATTTTACATCCAAGTCTTTTGTCGGTTTTGTATTATGTATTGTTCCCTCAATCACTGCAATATAATCCCATCGCTCTATACTTTTCTTAGTGAATTCCTATTATTTGTAAGTTATACTTGTGTTCTCTGACTTCTATATTCCTTCCCACTTTTTCTTCCTTTCACCTTTCTCTGCATTCTGGAGAAGTTTCTAAAATTTATCCCCCATTCCTGATTAAATTTTCTGTAATGCAGATTCCCATTTCACTTTCAGTTTTTATTTCCTTCTGTCTGTTGTGATTTTCATTTCATTGGACCTTCTTTTCATCCCAGACATTTTAAGAAATGATGTCCTCTCTCTTTTTTTTTTTTTTTTGCATGGGCAGGCAATGGGAATCAAACCTGGGTCTCTGGCATGGCATAAATCAATTCTCTCTTGAGTTTTGCTTCTATTCATTGGGAGGTTCCTTGCAAGATTTCAAGAGACCTTTCCCTCTAAATCTGCCACTTTGCTCTCCTTCCCTCGTTCTGCATATTTTCTCTGCACTAGTACTTCATTTGAGGGATGGTTTCATGGATATTTTTGCAATCACTATTTCTTGATCTTTCTCAGGTTCTGGTTCGGATAAGTCAGTTCACTTGTACATATATATATATATACACTTACCTCTTACTTTCTTTAACCCTATACTCACAAAGAACATGAAACTCTTAGAGTGATGAACCAGTTAGGTTCAGGGTTCCAAACTCAAATGTCCACAGGGTCGGGTGGGTAGTTCAAAGCAAGTGAAGCAGAGGGACATGTGTCCTGGCCAAAGAGGCCAGCCACCACCCAGCTCTAGTCTGAAATCTGGATGTATCATGTATAAATTCAGATGTTTGCAAATTAACAACTAATTTGAAAATTAAAAACAAAAACACTGTGCAGGCCAAACAATACACCTCTATGGACTAGATTCCACATGGAAAGTATTTCCTTACATCCTCTGAGTTAACAAACTGCCAAACTAAGTTTCTGTTAAGCAATTATGCAGGCTCCTTCCTTACACCTCAAAGACAAGCATCCTCACTTAGCAGGAATGCTGAGAAGGGGGTTCAAGCATCAAATGTGCGGGGAAAGGGGGTGAATTAGAAAATTCTCGTGGTGCCTTCAGCCTTGGATCTATCTCTCGCTCTACTTGAAAATCCCCCACCACCATCCTGCCGACACCCCCCCCACCATCCCCACCGTGCCCCACCCCCACCCCACCCCCACCACACACACACACACATTAGCCTCTGGGCCTCCCCTGTGAAGTCACTGGACTGTTTTGTGTTCTCTCTTCTGCAAAGCTCTTCACTACCACTTCCCTTTTAACTCTTTCACCGGTTTCTTTTCTGGGTGTTATCGTATCAACAAGCAATCAGCGGAAAATGTATTAATGAGCTATTTTAGATTGGCTCCTTTTTTTCATATTAAGACTTCAAAATTATCTCCATGAGGAGTTTCTATTTTTCCTGGCCAGGTGTAGCCTTGGCTTTTGATAAATATTTATTAAAATGAGCAGCATTTTTACTGCCACGTTTTTAGCCAATAAGAATTTGCTTTCCAGTCACCCAGTTTCTATGGTAATTTCTATTTCTATTCCCACATC
This sequence comes from Tamandua tetradactyla, assembly GCF_023851605.1. NCBI lineage: Eukaryota > Metazoa > Chordata > Mammalia > Pilosa > Myrmecophagidae > Tamandua > Tamandua tetradactyla. The sequence continues at coordinate 36,205,383 of NC_135346.1, read as the reverse complement.
GCCTTCCACATCCGAAACCCAAATGCTGGGCGCCCCGGAGGTCCCCGCCCGGCAGGCGTGGCGCCTTCGGCGGCTCCCGCCTGTCTCTGGCACCACCTGCTGGCCACTCATTCCACCCGTCAGACGCAGCGAATGCAAAGATGCAAATCCCTAAACGTAAACCAGATTCGGTTTGCCTGGAAGACCTGAAAAATCATTAAGAAAGGCTCAGATTGGGCACAAGAGGAAGTTCATCCCCAGGAAATTGTCCTCTCTGCTCCTCCTTCCTCTGTTTTCTGGGGGTCTAAACTTTTGTGTTAATGTAACAACCGTGTTGTGTGTAGAACCAATACATGACACTGCTTCACCATCTCGTGAGGGTTTTCTGCAAGGCACACACAGGAAGGGGCAGTGCTGGGAGGACAGAAACCCGTGCTGAGGACCTCACTGTATCACTCCCCAGCCACAGGCCTTCATAAAAATACTTCTCCCTTCAGGGCCTTTAGTGACTGGTAGCTCACTAAATTCCTCTCCAGCTTTAGCTGTCTATGGACCTATGAATTTGCACCACAACCCCCACCCACCATCTATCTAGCCTAGGCCGACCATAATGTGTTACAGGAAACTGGGTGCCTTAAAACAACAGAAGTGTGTTCTCTTGCACATCTGGAGGCTACAAGTCCAGAATTAAGGCGTTCGCTAGACCATGCTCCCTCGAAGCCCCTAAGAAAGAATCCTTCCTTGGCTCTTCCAGGTTCTGGTGGCTCCTGGCAATGCTTAGGGTTCCTCGGCTTGTAGCTGCATCACTCCTATCTCTGCCTCTGTTGTCACCTGAGCTTCTGCCTTGTATTTCTCCTCCTCTTCTTGTAAGGACACCAGTCATACCGGATTTAGGGCCCACCTAATCCAGTATGACGTTGTCTTAACTAATTATATCTATAAAGACCCTGCTCACAAATAAGGTCACATTCTGAGGTTCTGGGTGGTCATGAATTCAATCCAGGAACCATCCAATCAAGTTGTTCAGTATAGAAACCACTAACCGCACGCGACCACTCAACACTTGAAATGTGGCTAGTCCAATTTGAGACACACTGCAAGTATAAAATGTACATTGGGTTTCAAAGACTTAGTATGAAAAAGGAATATAAAATATCTCAATAAATTTTATATTGATTACATGTTGTTATGACAATATTTTGGATATAGCAAGTCAAATAAAATGTTAAAATTAATTTCACTAGTTTCTTTTTACATTTTTATTATTATATCAGAAACTTTTAATATGCATACATGGCTCTCGTTATATTTCTATTGAATAGTGCTGATCTAAACAGCCTAAAGCACAGTTAGCATATGTATTAGCAAAAGAAAAAAAAATCCATTTCTAGGGTCTTTTTAATTTCTTTATTTTGTCCTTTTTTTTAAGAGCCTCTATGGAAATGAGAGCATGCCTAGGTCTCCTATTCAGAGGATGATCATTTTGGCCTGTCAGTATCTTCAAAACTTGGAGATGGCCTCACAAAACTTTATTCCTTAGAAGACATCCTAAAGAGGTATGAGGAATACTTCAAGGATCCCTCGTCCAGAAATACTAGTATATAAGGTAAAGAGGAATTCGAGAAGAACCAACTGATAAGCCTGTTTAAAATGTACTCTCTCATTGGTGATCAAAGAATTAGAAATTAAAATATGAGATCTCATTTTTAGCCTATCAGGACATAGACCTTTTAAAAATCATATTCGAGGTCGGTAAGGGCATTGAAAATCAGAACATTTATTCCCTGCCTTTACACAGCCTTTCTAGAAGGCAACTTAGCAATAGGGGAAAATGTTCTTACAACTGTGCCTGTCCTTTGGCCCAGCAATTCCACCTCTAGGGATTTAAACTTAGGCAAATCATCATTGCTGTGTACAGTAATTTTTCTGTAATGATGGTCATTACATCAAGAACTATAACCAAACACCAAACAGAGACTTTTTAAATGGTAGTATATTGAGAAAATAGAATAGTATGAGGTCTTTAAAAATTGTTACAGAATATTTAACGATAAATTCCCAACTCAGGCTATGTGATTCTTTTAATAGTGAAGCAGATCATGGCACTCCCCTGTTTAAAAGCCTCCACTGCCTTTGCTTGGGTTTTAGGATGAAGCCCCCCCCCCCCCCCCATCTATGGCCCAGCTTTACCTCTTTCCAAGCTCCTTCCACTTGCTCATATCCCTCCAGCCACAGGGACCTTCTTGCAGCCTCACAGCCCTGAAAAGCTCTTGCCGGCCTCTGGGCCTTCACTCAAACCATTCCCCAGATTAGACACTCTCTAGACCCCGCTTTTCTCCTGGCCAAGCTCTCCTCATCTAAAGGACTTCAGTTTTAAGTGCCACTTTCACAGAAAGGGCTTCCCTAATCCCTCAGGCTAAATTAGTTCTCCTTGTTTCCTGCCTCTTAGCATCTTCTCTTTGCCTCCATGTGACTTATCATAGTCTTTGACTCTGCATTACTGTGGTTACTTATCAAACGTCAAACTGCCCACCTGTCTATACCTCCCATGAGGGCAGACACTGTGCCAATTTATATTACGAGCACCTGGCTCAGCCCGACACACAGGAGATGCTCCATAAACATGACTCACATAAATAAATGATACTCTAATAAGCAAAAAGCAAGTTATTAAAAGGTATGTGTAATCAGATTCCAATATCAAAATAATGCATATATGTATACAATTATAATAAATCTGGATATAAAAATCTAAAAGACAAGAAGAAAATTCAAGATGCTAATAGCAATTATCTCTGTGCCATGATTTCATTTTTCTTCTTTTTCATCAAAATTTTCTATTATGAGCATATCTAAATTTCAAAATCAAAAGAAATTATTTTAAAAATAGTAATAAAAACTAAAACCTGGGTTCAAATATCAACTCTTAACATCAGCTTGATCTTGGGAAACCTCAGCTATCTCATAAAAGAAGTAAGGAATAATATACATGCAAAATTTTGCACACATTTCAGTAATTACTCTGAGTGTTTGGACAAGTGTGACAGAAACATTGCACAGATGTACCCAGTGGGTCTTTGTGTAGTCTGCCAAATACCACCAAGAGTTAACAATCACTTGACTACCTGGAGCTCAAGCCTTTGGCTGATATATTGATGGGTTGTCACCACCCATGAGGTGAGGATTGGGCGCTATTTGAAATGTAGGAGAGAGTCCACCACGGGGAGAGAAGTGAGAAGATATTCACAGGAACATCTCCTCTCCTTTCCCCAAGACCAACTGCTGGAAAGCAGGTAGCCTCCAGAACTTCAGCGTGACTTCCCAGCAGAGGTGAGAGAGGCACACCTTATGTTAAAGTGTGAAGTAATAGGGTAGGATGGCATTTCTTGTGCTGAAGAACTCAACTTGGTGGACTCTTTCTGCACTTCCTGACAAAAGTTCAGTGATTAGGAGCATCTTCTTTGGCTCTTTCACTTCAGTCGCTTACTTGCTGAATGCAATTTCAGAGAATTGCTCTGGCATTACGGAAGATGGCAGCTTATTCAGTTTATTCCACAAATATTTATTGTGTAGAATGTGTTAGGAACTATGCTAGGAGCAAAGCCTAAAACAGATGAATGAAGCAGTGCCCCTGCTTTCAAGAAGCACATGATCTATTCATTATAGTCTTGTGGTGGTATGTTCTCTCAATCTCCCCCAGCACTGCCAGTTTCATTGCTGCTTCTTCACCCTACCATACCTACTTTAGCACAGATCCAACTAAATGCCATCCACTAATCTAGAAGCCTGTCCCTACTAGCCTGTAATCTCCCTGAGGACACAGACTCTGTTTTGAATGTGCATCTGCAGAACAAGTCTGGTCTATATGGTGCTTATTAAATGAGCAAATGAACAAATGATTTAATTTAATTGCCTGAATAATTTCATGTGCTAATGCCAATAAAGCAGTGAAGGTTGTCTAGAGAATAAATGCTCATTGAGACTTCATGCTGTGCATACTGAATAGAGGTGTGTGTTATCTTTCTCTGTGTGTTCTTTCTCTACTAAATAGACTGGAAGTAAAAGAAGATGAGTACAGGAAATAGGAAGCTATTTCTTCAAGAACCTCTCTGAAATAGATGCTTCAGTTTTGACCCTTCTGGTCAGTGATCCAGAGAAGCGCACAGCTCACAGAGTTTCAATAAAGACTAAGAGCCCTCCTGGGAAATAATTGCACTTATTGAAGGCTACCATCAAACACAGGTCATCTATATCCTCAATTATTTTACCACAACCTGCAAAGCTGGACAACACAGTAGCTTGTGTCAACAAGATGATACTCAGAATGTAAGGGCCATATTCTGACAAGCTGGGGGAGGAATTGGAGATTGTTAACCTGGAAGTGACAAGGAGCAGAAATTCAGGGAGGGGTAAGAGCTGATTTCAAGTGTAAGAATGACTGGGGTACAGGAAAGGGGTAATACTTTCTCAGTGTGGCTCCAAAGGTCAAACCTCAGCCCCACAGGTGGTTGTTAGAGGGTGGCAGAGTCTTGGCTCAATAAAAGAAGCACCTGTCAGGAAACTGCCATAAAGGATGCAAGTTTGTAACTCGATGTCAAAGGCAGTAACGCAGAACAGAACTGCCTTTGAGGCTCTGCTTTCAAAGTTTACAAAAAGAGCACTGGATACTCATGCTCATCACTGAGTTCTTGAGCTCTCTGTCTACCAGAAAAAAATGCTAAATCTCACATTCTATAGAACTGCTCTCTTTGGATTGATGGGCTCGTGGCCTTCTAAGTGGGCCTTGGCTTTTTGGCAACTTGCCTTGCTCATAATGCGTCTACTTACCGCGAGCACACTTTTGACCTATTCAAGTCCTAATGGTCTCAAGGCCCAGCTGACAACTCTCAGGACTTGTTCTGGGATTGCTGCAGGCCACAAATATTCCTCTATTTTCCAAAGTGCTCATAAGCAGGGTCCCTCCAATTTATAAGCTCTCTGGAGTTGTTTTAATGCTATTTTAACTGTTCAAGTATTTATGTTTTGCCCTCCAGTTGGATTCTAGGGCCCAAAAAAGAAGGCACTATAGGCTTTCAATTTACAGGAATGAGCACAGTGTCTTGCATTTACTTAACAGGCCCTCAGTAAAGTAAACATCCACAGATTTGGTGGTGCTGGTTCAAGCCAGAGGGAACCCATTCTGTCAAGGTCTTGGAACATCTGTGTTGTTGTTTTTTTCAGTGCAGCATTTGCCATCCATCACAGAGGAGATTGGAACAGAAAGAAGTCAAGTAAAGTACAAGGTCATTTCCAGGAGTCCCAGAAACTCCATTCTCCAAGGTTAGAATGTTCTTTCCCTCTCTCCTACAGCAGATGGTCTCCTAAATCTTGGCTTTTGAGGTTTAACTCTAATTAAAATGTTCGTTAGCAATGAGGTCGGTGATTCAAAATCACTAGTAGGTTGTTTCCAGACAGCCAAACTTTTCTTCTGCTCTCACTAAGAACAGGGCGGCTGTGTTATCAGCTTTGCTCTTGCTTCCTATATTATAATTGCTTAGCTGTTTAGAAAATGAAATAAGCTCGTAGCAGAAAGCAAGGAGCAGTCCAGGAGACAGGAAGCATGGCAGCCAGATGGCTAAGTAGCCTCCGATGATATTGCAGTCAAATTGGGCGGCACAATCAGGAAATGTTCCTCAATTGTGCAAATGCCACACTCCAGGTGTTGAACTCAGAGGTGCACATGTGTTTGTCTAGATAGCTTGTGAATGTCGTTGAGAAGAAAACCTCAAATGTAAGTTCTTGGAATTGTAAATGTTGGAAAGAACTTTTCAAGGCCATCTGATCAAAAACCTTACCAAATGTACAAATTACTCACCAGAAGAGCTCACTTTCATTCTATTTAAAGGCATTCGGGAGGGACACTCACCACCTTGAAAGTCTTTTGGGAGTAGTTCTATTATTAGGAGGTTTTCCCCCTATTAAACTTAGCATCCTACTTTAACTCCCACTTATCGGTTCTTATTATTCTCTCTTGAGTTATGCAGGAAAGGGCCTTTTCATCCCCGGAATAACCTTTCAAACAATTAAGGCAGCTCTCAGGTTCCTGTTTTCTTTAAGCAGCCCCAAGTATTTAACTGCTCATTACTTGATGCAGTCTGTAATCTCCGCACTTCACTTGCCCATATCTTTCCCTCAGGGACCCTATTTCCCACCAGTGTCCTGCTGAGTCAGCCTGGTCAGGTTCTATACCAGCTGGCCCCACCTGACTAGTCATGGCATGAACATCCAGCACAAGCTCAGCCACCCATAGGCATCCTGTAGCCTCAGTCTGGAGGGGAATAAGTAAGCTGGACCAATCAAGTTGCTCTCCTAGAGCTGGGAAGCTGAGATGGTTGCCATTTAACTGTAGACTACTGAGTGAAAGGATATACAGTCAGGTCAGGAGCAGTCATTTGGGGCCAGGGGCAAGATGAGCAAGCCGAGGAGAGATAGGATAATGCAGCAGATACAGAAGCAGAAGCAGAGGCCCCAAGACGTAGAGAAATGGAGATGAGAAGGAAGCAGTTCCTGCCTTTCTGGACACCTGAGTTGCAGGTCTTCTGGAATCCCAGGGATCCACAGTGTTTCAATAAATGACAAGGATAAATGAAATAATCACTATTCTTTGCAACCCCAAAATGCTGGGCTAGAGCCCCTCCCCATTTCAGTGCCTCTCCTCTTAGAGAATATTCTTACCTTTCCCAAGCTACTCTAGATAAGGGCTTTTTCAATTGTGTTTGACCAATATACATTCATGTATCATATATATTATGAAGCCTGTTTAAGTGAAATAATTTAGAAATGTTAATATGCAAACAATAATTAGAAGCCCACTGAATACAATGTACAGCACTGGATACAAAGCTATGGTGGCAACCCTCAAGCAATCTGGAGTCTCCTGGGGAAGAAAACATAGACACATAGAACAAAGCAGACCATTATATGCTAAAGTGAATGTGGGAGGGGTTGAGAGGGAGTGGCAAGGAGGCTGTTACTTTTTGTGGTTGTCGCTTTCTGTACTATCAGCATTTTCCAACAAAATATATGCATTACTTTTTTATGTCAAGTAATATTTTCTGGGCAATGAAATTGTGGGTCATTTTTTGTTATCTTACTTATAGTTTTGAAAATTAAAAAACACTGAGTATTTTTAACAATTAAAGAAGAAAATGATAAAATTACAATAAAATATAGACAAAAAAAATCTGAAAATACAGGGGAGAGCTTACTTCTGACTGAGAGAATCCTGGAAGATTTTGTGGAAATGGGGCAGTTTTGGTAGGGCTGCAAAGGATGGGAAAGTACAGTAGGTGGATATGTATCTCCAGGGTGATGCAAAAGAAACAACTAAGGAAGAATGGCATGGAATCACATGTGTCCAGGTGGTGAGTTGTCCAGCATGACTGAACAAGACTGCAAGGCAGGGACCTCAAAATGGTGGTTTGGCCCAGATTTGTGGAAGGTCTTAAAATGGATTTGAAGAGAAAGCCTAAAATCAGGGTATTTCAAAAGTCCCTTCCCAAAATGTGAGGTTTTGCTCATGCTATGTTGGCAACATAAAAGTTGAATTGCATATAAGCATGTTTGGTATCACCTTGAAATGTGTTGCAAGGCACTGTGGCTGCACATCGATTATAAACATTTCATTTCTTATAAGATCACTGTGGCATCCAGAATGCTTGATGGCAAAATTGCATTTGAGTGCTTCTGGTTTCTTCTGGGGTGGGAACAAATAGAGACTAGAGTGTGAAACCCAGTAACCAAATAAGTCTGAGAAGTTGAAAGCGAAGTTAGGGTCCAAACGTGAACTGCATCAAAAGCTTCATCTGTAGTTTGGCAAGGCAGCGGGTGATGGTGGGTGTGTGTTGAAACTTCAAGAAGGTTCTGCTGCTTCTCCACACAGCAGTGCTATGAATACGACATTCTTCCCTGAACCAGGAGTTTTGAAATATTGCTATTTGGCTTTATGAAAGAGCCAAAGAATTGGCTTGAAAGAGCCCAGGAATTACAGCAAAATCTAGGGGTCAAGGTTCAGCTACATTTAGCCTGCAGCCCAGACTTTTCCCCAACAGATCAGTTTATTCCAGTCCGTCAACAAGTTTCTATCAACCTGGATGGCAGTTTGAGACATTCAATGAAGCTATAAACAGGCTGTCAGAGATTCTTCACGTTCAGATCCAATGATTGCTTGCAGTAAAATGACCCACAGTCATTGTAAATGATCGACCTGATTTCATAGAATAAACTTTTGTTTTATCCCTCCATAAACTGTCCATTTGTAGAGCCAAAGTTTTGAAAACCTATTGTCTACACAACAGATCATAAAACAGCACTAACGTAGGAGACACGGGGGTGTGCATAGGGCAGGGGAAGCATTTCAGAAGTAGGAATTACAATTTTGATAACTAAGTGTCCAGTCTGAGGGAGAGAGAGAGAGGAGACAAAGATGGCTCATTGACTCAACCAACAATTTTGTACAGTGTGCCCACTATGTCTTAGCATGTGCCTTGAGGAGGTTACAAGTTTGGAAAAAAAAACTCGTGACGCTCACTGAGAGGCATTATAGACAAGTGAGCAGGAAATTATAATAAAATGGAGGGAGCAGATGATGTTGTGGAAACTAGAAGAAGAAACCTAATGTAGTCCAGAAGCATCAGAAAGGATTTCTGAGAGGAATCAGTATTGAAGCTCAGCCTTATTAGGTACTGTATAAAAATTAGCCGCGTGCACGGAAGATGAGAAGGAGAGGTGATTTGAAGCACGAGTCCAGAGTCACACTTTACAGATTCAAATCCTGGCTCTGCCATTTGCTAGGCATGTGACCTCGAGCAAGTTACCACTACTCTTTCTGTCTTAATATTTTTATACATTTGTATGGTTTGAAGCTCTTATGTACCCCAGAAAAGATCGTGTTTTTTTTAATTCTTGTGGGTATAGCCGTATGATGCTTGGGAGCTTTTAATTAGGTTATTTCAGTTGAGGAATGCCCCAGAGTGGGTCTTAATCCTCTTACTGGAGTCCTTTGTAAGAGGACAGAAAAAAGAAGAAAAGCACACAGTAAAAGTCCAGAGAAGTTTAGATAAAAAGCGCCCAGAGCTGAGAGATTTCCAACGAAGTCGAGATGCTATCCTGGGGGTTATTCTTATGCATTATAAAGATATCTCTTCTTAGTTTATGGTGTATTGGAGTGGCTGGAGGGAACTACCTAAAACTGTTGAACTGAATTCCAGTGATTGATTCTTGAAGATGATTGTATAATTCTTGATTCTTGAAGATGACTGTATAACTATATAGTTTTTATAAAATGTGACTATGTGATTGTGAAAACCTTGTGGCTGATGATTGATCCTTTTATCCAGGCTATGGGACAGATGATGAAAAAAATAAACAGAAAACTAAATAAATAAATAAATGATAGGGGGATAAGGAGTTTAAACAGTGGATAAATTGCAATACTAGTGGTCAATGAAGAGGGAGGGGTAAGGGGTATGGGATGTTTGTGTTTTTACTTTCTTCTTTTTCTTTTTCTGGAGTGATGCAAATGTTCTAAAAATGATCATGGTGATGAATGCAAACCTATGTGATGATATGTGAGCCATTGATCGTACACTTTGTATGGACTGTCCTGTGTGAAGATATCTCAATGAAAATATTTTTTTTTAAAAAGCACCCCGAGGATGAGAGCAAGGATGCACAGAAAATGGAGAGGAAGCCACTGAAGCCAAAGTCTGAAAGCAAAGAACCCCCAAAGAGAAGGACCAGCAGACGTCACCACATCCCTGCCCATATGACAGAGGGGTCCCCGATTGCCAGGAGCCTTTCTTCAGAGAAGGTACTGTCCTGTTGTGTCTTAATTTGGGCATTTTCCTGGCCTTCGAATTGTAAACTTGTAAGCTGTATTAGTTAGGGTTCTCTAGAGAAACAGAAACAACAGGAAACACTCACAAATATAAAACTTATAAAAGTGTTGCACATGACCGTGGGAACGCAGAGTCCACAATCTGCAGGGGAGGCTGTGAAGCCGATGATTCCGATGGAGGGTCTGGACAAATTCCACAGGAGAGGTTTGCCAGCCGAAGCAGGAAGAGAGCCTGTTTCTTCTGAATCCTCCTTAAAAGGCTTCCAGTGATTAGATTGAGCATCACTCATTGCAGAAGACACGCCCCTTGGCTGATTACAAATGGAATCAGCTGTGGATGCAGCTGACGTGATCATGATCTAATTCTATGACATATCCTCATTGCAACAGACAGGCCAGCACTTGCCCAACGAGACAAACAGGTACCACCACTTGGCCAAGCTGACACATAAAGAAAGCTGACCATGACATAAGCTAATAAGTCTCCAATGTTAAAGTCCAGTCCATTTCTGTTATATTGCATTTTGGCAGCTTTACCAAATCAAAATGAAACAGGGATAATAATTCTTTCCTCATAGGGTAACTTTAAGGGCCAAATTAAATAAATGGACAAAGAGCTCTTGGTACAGTGAATGGAACACAATAAGTGCAAAATGAATGGTAGCACTTTACTTATGATTAAGAGGGAACAGCATATGCAAGGCTAACATGAACAGGGCAAGTTCAAGGAAAGTATTCCAACATTTCCAGAGTGAACAGTATGTTGGGACCATTGTAAATAATGAACTTGGGAGGGAGGCAGAAGTAAGATCATGAAGTCTCTTAATGAGACTGAGGTGGGTAACGGTGCATAGGGTATCATTACACAAGTCAGAGACTCTGAGAAAAGGCTAGTGCACGACTCTGAGGATGAAAGTCGCAGTGATTCTTCAACAACCACCTTATGACGACTTCCCTCACGTGTACACATTTCAGGGGGCAGAGGGAGACACTGGAAGCCTCTGAATAAGAAGCTACCTGGGCTTTAGGAATGGTAGGAGACAAGGATAGCTAAGCCCTTGGGCAAAGGCTCTTAGAGCAGGAACGAGGTGTAGCTGAATAGGGTGACAGATGAAAGGCGCTCCTCACCCAGAGAAGGAGGAAGTTATCTGGACTCCACTTCTGACACTGACATTTACTCTTATGTGACAAAATCAGTCCCCTTCTCTGAGCCTTAGCAAATAGGGGTTTGCCCCAGACAGGTCATTCTCAGCCCATGAACCACAGATAACTATGTGTCCATGAAGACACTAAAGTAGGTTCACAATCTGTCTTCAACAACATTTTTTCTAAGCCCTGATGCAATACTAGCTCTTTTAACCTGATGCAAAGCTCCAGTGGGCAACTGCATATCTTTAATTACTTTATAATATCTATGAGAATAAAGTAATTACAACTTATTAAATGGAGTTTGTTCTTCTTAAAAATTGAAAAATGTATTATGAAAAGAGTGTTGGATGTGAAAAAGTTTGACATCATTGGATCAGATGGTTTCAAAAAGCCAGCTCTAATATTCTGGAAGCCTGCCTTCACCTCCTGTTAGACATCTGACATCTGGTCTATGAAGGTCTATGCCCTCAAGGTCGAAAGCATGAAGGTTCAGAGTCAGACAGGTCTGGGTTCAAATCCTAGCTCTGGCACTGGCTAGCTGAATAACCTTGAGCAGATTACAAAGCCTCTATAAATCTCCATCCCTGAATACATAAAATCAAGATTAAAATAGTATTTGACTCCAAAAAAATAGTATTTGACTAATAGAGTTGCTGCAAGGAGTTAAGTGAGATAGTGCAATCTTTAGTCATAGCTGTACTTCCTTCCTGATCTTTTCTGTATGTTTTGGTTTGCTAAAGCTGTCAAAAGACAATGCACCAGAAATGGGTTAGCTTTTACAATGGGGATTTATTAGCTTCCTCTGTCACACAGGAAGGCACATGGCTGGCATCTGCTGGTCCTTCTCTGAAACTGAAAGCTGGTTTTGTTGCTTTCAGTTCTGGTTTCAGTGGCTTCCTCTCTTGGCTTCTGTGAGTGTGTCCTTGTCTCTCAGCTTCTCTGGGGCTTCTCTGAGCTGTCTGGGCTTTTTCTGTCTATTTTATCCTCTCGTAAAGGACTCCAGTAAAAGGACTAAGACCCACCTTGAATGGGGTGAGTCACATCTCAACTGAAATAATCCAACCAAAACGTCGTACAGACAACAGCTCTGAACCCACAGGAATGATTAAAAGAGCATGGCCTTTTCTAGGGTACATGACAGCTTCAAACCACCACACTGCATCTGCATAAAACCTGAAACATTAGTTAGATAATAGTTTTATTTAAACCAATCCATGCTTTCATTTGTTATTGTACTTTAACAGGAAATTTTATATTATTTTCATAAATGGAAAACCAGTATCACCATAAATAGGTAATAACTATAAGAATAATGCCAATGAAAATTGTAGTAAATTATATGTAAATCACAATTAAAACTGTATTAAATTATAGCTAAATACTATTCCTACCCAAAGGCTCTAGCCTGAGGCTCTCTCTCTTTGTTAAAATGGAGATCAGCAGGTATAAGAATGGAGTTTAAAACATGGCCACTTCAACCTGAGACTTTCCCCTTGAAGTAATAAGAAAGCTTCAAAGAGATTTAAAAAGGAAATTCTCTATATGATTCAGTGTTATTCAATGCCTCAACTGGGTGTCACCTAAAATAATCTCTCTTAACACTTATGCCACATTTGGGATACACTGAGATAATGCATTCAAAGCACTTCTCGCTGGGCTTGTCAGGAAGTAACTGGGTAAGTGCTCATTTTCATTACTTTCAGTAACAGAGCTGAGCAGTTTGCCCCCTACCCACCCCAATCCACTGACGGCCTGGCTGCTTTACTGTGAAAACCTTCATAAGCGGCATTATCAGTCACCCTTTCCAGTCTTTTAAGGCCACTTAGTCAATTTTCCCTCTATGGTACATCTTTAATTTATCCCTTTCTGTCCACTTTCAAGAACCACCCATTATCTGGCCCTGGTTTTTACGTCAACCTACTCTGCCTCCTTACTCTTCAAATCCAACTCGAAACACTGCCCCGAGAAGCCTTGCCTGACCCCCTAAACCCTGCCGGACACAGCCAGTAGCTTTCTTTCCTGTGCTCCCTGAAACACCTGTACAGACTTCTATCATAAAAATCACCTTCCTACATTGCATTCTTGCATTTGTATCTGTCTTCCTCATTCAATTATAAATCTCAAGAGGACAGGAACTGTGTTGAATTCACCTTTGTATGCCTTGGCGCACAATGAATGCTGAAGTCGGTTTTTGTATACAGACGGAAGAAAGGCTAGAGGAATGGAAGGAAGGAGGGAGGAAGGTAGGAGTGGTGGGTCAGTGATCGATCACACTGCCTCTGACTCTGATTTCCTAAAACAGCAGGAAAAACAAAACAAGGTAATCCAGGCAGAATTGTCTTAATTCCCTCTCGTCCAATTTCTGTACAGCCTCTTCACACACTACACATGGCATTTTCCTCATCTTACAAATACCTAAGGACTCTAGTCTTCATGGAAGCTACCTTGGCTCTGTTCCAGAAAACAAACAAGCCTATGAATGAAGAGAAATAAATAAATAACAACAGTGATGGCTCATACTTTGAGGTCTGGGAAATGAATTCCAAATAGGACCTGAACTCAAAACCAAATGTTTGGCTTTCAGTGACAACTAGCTACATGGCTGAAAGCCTTAGCCCCCTCCCAAGACCACTTAGAAAAGGTTGGCCCAGAGCTCTTCCTGAGAACGGCTAACTCCCATCCACCTTTCTTAGGCATGGAGGAAATTACTGGCACGAAAGGCTTGTTCACAAAACAATCAAACTTTCTACCTTCTAGCTCAAGGTTACTGTTTGCGGTGGATCTTTTTCTACCTTGGTAATTTTCCAACTAGTTTCTCAGGAGTTAGGTAGTGTTTGGAAAGTGTTCATTCCATTCAGTAGATTAATACCTGTCAATGTGTGCGTCACATGCAAGAAACAGACTTTTAACTTGGTGTCTCCTTGCTGTTACGGTTTCACAGGAACTTATATCTGACAACATGTGACTACTTATGTGTCCTGGGTCTGGGGACAGGGTGACCTTCCAGAGAGAGGGGATAATATTGAGAATAGGGATCAGCTAAGGAAGCCATAGTGTATGCTAGGGTCTGGAGTGGGGAGATAGAAGAAAATGCAGAGGGAAAAAGACATTATCCATATACCTTTTTTCAGCAGGACTACACTCCTGGAAAAATTTTAACAGCACTGCTTCCGGGCAAGATCATAGCATCTCCTCTTTAAGAGCCTCTCCTCAGAGGATAGGCTGAAAAGCAAGGTTCTCACTTCCAGGGCTACCGATTTCAACCTTTGCCCTTTCCCCTCCACTGACTTCTCAATGGCAAGGTATCCATGACAACACAGGGAGGCTGCCCACTTGACCACGATACCATCATACCCCAGTCTGAGGGAAGAATCGAATTCAACCAAATGCAACCAGGCAAATGTAGATCAGGGGTGGTTACAGAGGTTAGACAAGGGCAGTGTTACCAACCAGATGTGCATAGGTTTGGGAGGGATTCAGACCCCAGTTCGACTTTGCAAATTACTTCACCTTTCTGAGCCTCAGACTTCGCATCTGTAAAATGGGGATAGTGCTTGCCTTAAAGGATTGTTGTGAAGATTAAATTAAATGTTGTGACATACATAGTACATAGGGTCTATTACCAAATAAGGGTTCAACAAAAATTTGTTGACTGTTAAAAGAATGATGAATTCCCCCTTTATGATGCCCCAGTTAAGGAAATAAAATCAGATACTGTTCTCTCAGGAGCAGCTTGCTCAGTCCCTGGCTTCCAGAAACAACTCCTCCTCACCAGCACCTCGCAAGCCCGAGGCACAGGTGCGGGGCTGTGCTCAGAGGCATATGAGAACAGAGTGTAGGAGCAGTCAGCTCTGTGTGCCTGGAATAATCAGGTACATTGTCTTTAGAGAATTTAAAAACAGTAATAAAAACATCTAAAAGTCAGTCTGTTTTCATGATTACTATACAACAGCAATTTTCCTTGAAAATTGAAGCTTGACAACTGGCTGGCTAGTAAACCTTGGATTCCTTGACTTTCCCCAACATGTGACGATGTACATAATAATGTCTTCTCCTTTCTTTTATGGGTTCCCTTGACTTCCAGCTTCTACTCCACCATGTGACTTCCTCTTCATAAAGCCTCCAGGCATAAAATTAAGGCCCAATCTCAATGACCATAGCTTAACTAAAAATATTATCTTTAAGAGCTCCTATTTGTGGGCACACACCTACAGGAATGGATTAAGATTAAGAACATGTTTTTCTCTGGGGTACATCATTCAACCAACGCAAAAAGTCTTTAAGATGTGATTAATTAAAACAAGTTTGAACTGAAATAGGGTGGGTCCTAATCCAATGATTTATGTCCGTACATGAAGAGGGAAATTTGGGCAAAGGGACACATAGACCAGGGGAAAAGGACATGTGACAACCAAGGCAGAGACTGAAGTGCTGCAGCTGAAAGCCAAGGAATGCCAAAGATTGCCAGCAAACCACCACAAGAGAGAAGACGTAAGCAATGAGTCTTCCATACAGGTTTCAGAGGAAGTAGCCCTCCTGACACCTTGATTTGGGACTTCTAGCCTCCAGAACTGAGACAATAAGTTTCTGTTATTTTAACCTGCCGCAACCAGCACGACTTAGTGTCAGGACTAAAGGGAGGCCACGGGGAATTAAGAAAGACTAGTTAAGGCTGGGACCAGGTGAGACCCTGAGTTCTGATGGAGACTCAAAGACCCTAAGAGGTTCAGCACTGTTTATTTTATAGGTTAGGGAGGTAAAGAAAGTAACAAAAGTGTAACTAAAGAACCAGGAAGTAGGAAGCAGGGGCTGAACCATCTGCTTCCTTGTGCCAGGATGAGTCAAAAGTTACACGTTTCCCAAGGCCTCCTTCCAGCCTCAGACTCAAGCAGCTTTGCAACACTTCAGTCTTTTCAGGACATCAGGTGCCTATTCCCACAGAGACAGCTTTGCTATATCTCTGCAGGAAACATGTGACCTCTTTCTCATCTGCACCGGACATTAAGCCTCTCAGTTGGTGGTTTTTAGTCACATTAACCCTAGGAGATTAAGACACAAGACTAAAACCCAGGTCTCCAGACTTCCGGGCAGGCTCTTCCCAGTGGCTAGTTCAGTTTTGAGCATAATGTGGACATGTCTCAGATGTCCATGAATAAATAAATTAAATATCTTCCTGCCCAGTAACCACCCAACCTTTGCATGAGCATCTCTAGTCTGAAACACCCACACACACCTCTAGAGATGCCCCATTGCACCATCAGCTGCTCTATTAAATTGCTCTACTTTATAATGAGTCTATTACCAAAAAAAAATAATCTATCTCCTCATTGCTTTTGCCCATTGGTTAGTCCTAGATTTCTCACTACTATTGAGCCTGTAAAAGAGATTTTTATGTTAAATCAGAATGTGCTAGTACCTGATAGAATACATTCAAATAATCAGGGTGGTAAAAAATTATCTTTCATCAGTCATTCACCTAGAGAAAGAAAAGGTCAGTCTTTATCTTAATAGCAAAGAAGACACCTTAATCAAGGCAAATCTGAGGAATAAATCAAACAATATGTTTTCAGGAGGCAAATGCCTTCTATTAGATAAATTTAGATGAGGCCCTCAATAGTTGCCCATTACCCTGACAGGAGCAGAAAATCTTGTCTCCATCAATCTTCCCTCTGAAAAGGCAGCATTAATTAGATGCTGACAATATATTTGTGTCTGAAGAGCAGGAACAGACAACAAACAAAAGGGATGCTTAGAGAAAGGGGCACAGGTGCAGGGAATACTTCAGGTATCATCTTTCCATCTATCAGTAGCCTGCAAAACATTTAACACCACCTTAACATTTAACACCATTTTTTTGTACTTATGAAAGAAAGTTTGTCATTTCATTTGACTCTTATGGAAATCCTTGATATCAGTAAAGAAGGTGTTTGATTTTGCAGCTGAGCAAAGTGAGGTAGACAATGACCACGGAACAGCCAAACCATGTTCATTCATTTGGAAAATAATCCTTGCATACTGCATGCCAGACACTGTGCTAGGTTCTGTAGATACAATGGTGAGCAGACAGATAGATCCGCTGTTTCTACAACCCTTAAAACAGAGAGGAGAAAACAGAAGATTAAACAAACAAGTAGGATAAGTACTAGGATATGGAAGTAGGGTGGGAGAAGCATTCAGAGTGGGTTCTGAAGGATGAATAGGAGGCAGCCAGCAGAGTCTTTGACTGTAGGAGGATCACCTTCAGAGAGAGACCCAAAGATTTAAGGCAGGTGATGACAATGGGAAATACTCGCAAAGCACACACACAGGCACACAATACAGCGGGATACAGGAGACCCTAAGCAAGGAGATGAGAAATAGAATGACAAATCCAAAGGTTTTCAGATTCCATAGGCCCCTGGGGACCCACAACATTCAGAGGGTTCCATGTATAAATGCTGAGACTTAATGAGATTTGACTATTATATTTGTAAAATAGAGTCAAAACCAGAAAAAGGAAAATGCTTCAGACAGACATCTTAAACTAGCCTTCTGGCTTACCTAGCCTCGCAGCTGGGAAAATGGTCAGTACAAGTCCAGAGATCTCTCTGCCTACATAATTGACAAGAGGTGCCAGAGTGGCATGTTGTGTCAGTTATATCTCACCAAACAGATATTAAGAAAAAAAAATAGTATTTATCTCTGTTGTTCCTCTTTAACCTCTGGGACTAAAGTGGGATACTTAAGTCAGGAAGAAGAGGCTGACAGGCATTAAGGAAAAAGAACATGCCTTATGACTCTATATACTCTTTCTGTTGACACAATGAAATGATTTTTCAAAGAGCACAAATGACAAATACCTATAGTTTAAGGTCCCCAGGGGAGGGAGAGGGGAGGAATTGATCTTTTAGTGAACAATTGTTACCAAGCAAAGGCTGTAGATTCTTTTGCCTGACATGCTCAATAACCCATTCCTGAGACACCAGGGTTTCAAACAGAGTGTTTGTTACTAGGTGCCAAGTAGAAAAGCAGAAGGTCTAGTGGCCCAAAATCTGTCTCCCTGAACTGCAGTAATTCTGATAGTTTTATTAGAGAAAAGAAGAGTAGAGTTTAAGATAATGGGCACAGTGGCCCCAGTGATGTAATTAGAGGTGATCTAATTATTGAGCAAGTGCAAATTGATTACATGCTTAGTCATAAAACCTATGTAAGAAAATTGTGGAATGAGGTATATGCGATTATAGGTGAGAGTCTAAGCTGCTGCACCTGTCAGGAGGGCCCACTTTTGTTAGATCCAGTCCCAAGATTACTTTGGTCTTGGGGTGGGTTAGTTCTGGGCTGACCAAAGACCCTTCATTAATAAACATTAGGGGCTTTCTTTAGTGATCACAAGACTCCAAAGTTGAAAAACTAGGCAACTGGGTGCAAATGAAGGTTAGCCACGAGGTTTTTATAAACCCAGGGGCAGGAGATAATGTCAGAACAAATGAAACCAGCTTTCTGTCCTTCACCTTGACTCTGTGAGTGCCCAGCTGCACCATTTGTCTGACTGTCTCAGTCCTTTCCCTGTTGCAAAGTTGGGTTCTGGTCTGTAACCACTTTCTCCCAGATATGAGCCCAACTCTCTCTTCCTAGTTTTTCTAGATAGTAAAGTGCTTTGTCTTGCATCAGTCAACAAAATTTATCAGTGTTATTTTGTTACAAGTTGGCTACTCTCATATCACTTATCCTCCTGCCATAAATTTCTAAAGCACCTCCTCTGTTCTCCATTGCCGAGAAAAGCGAGAAGCTTTTACAACATTGCTATAGGTGCAGAAACATTTCCTGAGGGCTCAGAAACATAAAGAAACTGAAAATGCTAGCCCTCAAAGCCAAACCCTCACACAATCAGGCAAATTAAATTTCTCTTCTGCCCCATGGGAACTCTAAAATAACAATGGATATGGATTCTGCACTTTATATTCTTGAAAATATCAATTGTCATCATGTGGTCTGAGTTCACTGATGGCCATTAAACAGTCTCTACTGGATCATTTAACAAGCAGGAGCACCTGGTCTTTATATGCTCCACCCTCAGTTCCTTTCTATGAAAACACTATTTTCATTTCACATATCACGTCTGAAATTATCTTTCTATCTTTGTTTATTCTGTCTCTCTGAAGAAAACAAAAGTTCCATCAAAATGAATACCTTATCATTTTTTCTCAACATTGTATCCCCAGTGCTAAGAGCCAGATACACAGTAGATAATAAATATTTGCTGGATGTGACAGATGCTGGTAAGGCACAGGTGTTGTCGGGAGCACTCAGTCCACTGAAGGATTTTATGAAGTGAAACAGCTCATTTTTTATGCCCTTGTGCTGTAATGCAATTGTGACTGGGTTCCTGCTCACATATGATTTTTCCCCATACCAGATATCCTGTAATTTGGATCTCAGTAAAACAAGTGTGAGGGGAATTTGGTCACTTAACACTGCAGGTCAAGATCCAAGACGTTGTTGGTGAGGCTGGGGAATTTAACACACTGGGAAATTTAGATACCTCCTTCTGAAGATGTCTGAGACATCTACTTGAATTCAAACATACTTAATGCACCTATTCTGCACCAAGAATCTGGAAAGCCTAATAAGAGATAAGCAGCTTTAAACAGAACAGCACCATTGATTGGTTGAATGTATTGAGTGTCATGAAGGATGTCATCCAAGGGAAAAGGATTCTTTTCTGATTTAAAAAAAAATTGAAGACAACATTAAGACCCTAACATCTCTGACCTTCTACAACTGTCCATTTACATCATCTGCAGTTTTAAAATAAATAGGAAAAAAATATTTATGTTGGAGCTCTGAATCTGTAAGCTACCCTGTGAGCCTTCAGTTTGGAAAATGGATATATAATATGTTGAACAGGTTTCTCTATTTTTAAATCTCTTTTACCCCTTATGAAAACCTTGAGTTTTGTATAGTAGATGATCTCCTTTCTCCCAAATTGACATTTGAAAAAGCTGGAATGCAGAGATTTATCCAAAAGTACATAGCCTATTACGGCCAAGCAAAGGCCAGACCCAATTCTTAACCTTGTTACCAGACGAAGGTGGTGGCTTCTTTGGCCCGATGTACTCAAATGATCAATTCCTGAGACTCCAGGGTTTCGAAGAGAGAAACATTTTATTACTAGACACCTAGTAGGAGATCACGTGGCCTATCAGCCCAAAATCTGTCTTCCTGAACTGCACTAATTCTGATGGTTTTATAGCATTAAAAGATGGACAGGTTTTAGGATAATGAGCACGATGGCCCCAGATGATGTGATTAGAGGTGATCTAATTATTGAGCATGCACAGATTGATTACATGCTTAGTCACAGAATGTATGAAAGAGAGTGTCAGCCTTAATATGACGATGATGTGATTTTTAGTATTATAATGAGGTATAGGTGACTTGTAGGTTAAAGTTCAAGCTATTGCACATGTCAGGCGGACCCACTTTGGTTAGACCCAGTCTTGGTTATCAAAATAACTTTTGACTTGAGGTGGGTTAGTTCGTGGCTGATCCAGGACCCTTCATTAATAAACATTAGGGGCTGTCTTTAGTGATCACAAGACCCTAAAGTTGAAAAACTGGATAAATGGGTACAAATGGAGGTTAGTCACAAAAGTTTTACAATCATAGGGGCAGAAGATAAGGGCTATACAACCATTGTCAGAGATTATGGCAGCTGGATCACTGTGGAGATTTCAGATATTTCCCTCTGCCTACTCCAATATACCAGAAAGTAAAAGAGAAATATCTATATAATGATTCAATAATCAAACTTATCCCTTAAATCTCAGTTTCTCAGTCACAATCTGGTACACCTTGCACTGGCTCAGGGTGGCAAAAGGAAGGACACTCAGGACACTCCTCTTCCTCGCCCTCCTCCCCTGAGCCCATGGAAGGCATTACAAATCAATCACCACCCTCTTTCCCACTGTGCCTAGAAGCAACAGTAGAAGCCTTTTCAAGACAGTGTTCCAAGAAGCTACTATCAATCAATCTCTGGCGGAAACCAACACCATCATCCAAGTTTCCTCTATAAATTAGGGAGCCTCTGGTGACAAGCAATACAGAAGTGAAAACTACTGCATTTGAAAGGAGGATGAGTACTAAAGGAATACAAGGAAGGTGAGCTACTAAGACAAGTGATGGAATGAATTTTGAATTTTACATTGAAAATTCATAAGACCTGGGTTTAATTTTGCTCTAGTTGCTGCAAGAAGTAAGGATGAATCATTGTTACCACTATTAAATATTCAAATATGGTTGTTAATTTCATTCTCTGTCTCCATTAAAGAGGCAAATGCTTCTTTCACCTTCTCCCTGGGTGACCAGTATGCACATATTCCAGCACTAATCCCTCCATGAAAGCACTTAAATGGTGCTTTTTACAATCAACCCAGCCTTAAACACTGCAGCTTTAGAGGTGAGGTGCTAACTGTGAAATAACATCTTACATAAATCCATATGATCCTCATTTATGGGAAAACAAATGTAAGTATATCTCTTAGAATCTTTCTTTTCTTCTTGGGCAATTTGTTCCTGTTTTTAAATGACCAAATTAATAAAATTGATAATATACCTGAAAAGGGGGATCAGCAAACACTGACAAAATATTTTCTCTTAGATGAACTGACTACATCTTTCATATTTCCTCACAATACATAGATTTAAAAAGAGATGCTTCTTAAATGAGCACTTAGCAGAAAAAAAATGCATTATTTGCTGAATAACTAGAACAAAGTAGAAATATGACTGTGTCCAAGGACTGATGACTGTGCTAGTTTGAAAGGATTATGTACCCTAGAAAAGCCATGTTTTAATCCTGATCCATTTTGAGGAGGCAGCCCTTTCTTTTAATCCCTATTCAGTACTATAGGCTGGAAACTTGATTAGATTATATCCCACAGAATGTGACATGCCCAATTATGGGTATTAATTTTGGATTAAATGGAGATGTGACTCCACCCATTCCAGGTGATTCTTGATTAGTTTACTGGAATCTTTAAAAGAGGAAGCATTTTGGAGAAAGCTTCAGAATGACAAAAGTCACTAGGAGAGCCCATGCAGCCAAGAGACCTTTGCAGATGAAGAAGGAAAATTCCCCTGGGGGACCTTCCTGAAACAAGAAGACTGGAGAGAGAGCTAGCAGACATTGCCATTTTGCCATGTGCCTTTCCAGTTCAGAAAGAAACCCTGAACATCATTGGCCTTCTTGAACCAAGGTATCTTCTCCTGGATGCCTTAGGTTGGACATTTCTATATCCTTGCTTTAATTTGGACATTTTCACAGCTTTAGAACTGTAAACTTGTAACTTAATAAATTCCCCTTTTTAAAAGCCATTCTGTTTCTGGTATATCACATTCAGGCAGCTAGCAAACTACAACAATGACTTTCCCAGAATTCCAGCCTAAATAATTAGTAGTTTAGATCATCTGTGTCACACAACATCCTCCTTTTAAGTTATGCAGAGATCTTCCAAAAACCCTTCTTTAAACTTTTGGTAAACATCTTCCCCTGTATCACCTAATTGTTGTGCCTAAACTGAGCAGATGGGGCTCCAGGGTGGGTCGACCACTTGCAGTCCCTGAGCATTTCCCCTTTTAATTGTACTTTGAAAGCAGATTGTACTGAGCAGGCACCTGCCTTGGCATTTGGGAAATTGCCCCTCTGTTTTTTGATGGAGGCCATTCAATGTGGAGGTCACCCACTTCACTTTTCATTATGACCTCCTTTCCCCAAATTATCCTTGAAGGTGGATATCTGGTACATCCTGGATATAACCAGGACTTGCATGTTGTTTTTCCTTAGTTGCTTGTTGTTGTTTTTTTTTAAGAGAGAGACTTGTAGGTTTACAGAACAACTTGCAAAAATAAAATATAGGATTCCCCTATCCCATCATATTATTAACACCTTGCATTGGTGTGGTACATTTATTACAATTGATGAAAGGACATTTGTATAATTGTACTATTAACTGTACTTCATGGTGTAACAGAGGGATTACCATGTCATACAGTCTTATAATTAAAAGAAAATTAATTCTGGTAATGTATATACAACCTAAAATTTCCCTTTTTAAGCACAATCAAATATATAATACAGTGATGTTAATTACGTTCACATTGTTGTGCTATCATCACCATCATCCATGACCAAAATTTTTCCACAGTCCCTGTGCTGTTTTGAAGCTTTTGGGTACCCCATCAAAGGCCATGTTCTCTGAATCCATCCATGTGGGGGTAGATCTATTGCTGGGTGGGACCTTTTGATTTTGTTGTTTCCATGGCAATGCGACTCAGCCCATTTAAGGTAGTCTTAAGCTGGGTCTTAATCCCCTTGCTTTATGAGTCCTGTATGAGAGGATAAAAAACAGATGAAACTCAAAGAGCTCAGAGAAGACAAGAGATGAAATCCACAGAAAAGTTTCCAGAGAGGAGAGAGAGAGAGCCCTAGAAACCAACCCAGGAGAGAAGGGCCAGCCCACATTGCTATGTACCTTCTCATGTGACAGAGGAACCCCGGATACTAGCAACCTTTCCTCTGAGTGGGTATCTTCCTCTTGATGCCTTAAATTTGAACATTTTCCTGGCCTTAGAACTGTATATTTGTAATCTTGTAAACTCCCATTGAAAAAGTCAGCCCACTTCTGATATTTTACATTCCAACAGCTTTAGCAAACCAAAACAGTCCCCACCCTACACCCCCCCAAAAAAACAGTACATTTCAAGTCTTAATTCCCTATTCATCCACCCACCCTGTCTTCTGATAACTTACAGCCTAGATTTTGAATGAATGAGTTTGCTTATGTTAATTATTCTGTTTTTGTTTGTTCATGCTGTCAGAATGCAATGTACCAGAATGGGTTGGCTTTTATAAAAAGGATTTATTAAATTATAAGTTTACAGTTCTAAGGCCATAAAAATGTCCAAACTAAGACATCCAGACATAGATACCTTAATTCAAGAAAGGCCAATGGCATCTGGGACACCTCTGTCCGCTGGGAAGTCATGTGGCTGACATCTGTGGATCCTTTAGTTTCTGTTTTCAAACAGCTTCCCAGGGGGGCATTTTCTTTTTGCATCTCCAAACATCTCTCTCTGTGTCAGCTCTGAGCTTTTTCCAAAATGGTTCCTCTTAAAGGACTCCAGTAAGCAGATTAAAACCCACCTTGAATGGCTGGAGATACATCACCATGGAAACCACTTAAAAGGTCCCACCCTAAACAATATGCCTGCCCCAGAAAAGACGGGATTAGGAAAAAGAACATGGCTTTTCTGGGATACAATAACATCTTCAAACCAGCATATCCCATATTAGTGAGAGTATACAGTTTGTGTCCTTTTGTGTCTGCTTTATTTCACATAACATAATGTCTTCAAGGTTTACCCATGCTGTCACGTCTCAGAACTTCACTTTACAGCTGAATATTCTATTATGTGTATATACCATATTTTATATATCCATTTATTGGTTGATTGACAAATAGGTTGCTTCCATCTTTTGGCAATCAGTGGGCCATAAATACGAAGGTGAATTTCTGCATCTCTGTCTCTTCCTGTGCCAGCATCATGTTTTTATTACTATGGCTTTGTAATAAGTTTTAATATCGGGGCATGTGAGTCCTCCAACTTTGTTCTTTTTCTTTCTTAAGATGGCTTTGGCTATTCGAGACCCTTAAATTAAATATATATTTAATATATATAAATTTATATATTATACTTCTATATAAATTTAATGATTGGCTTTTACATTTCTGCAAAGAAGACTGTGGGAATTTTGTTTGGAGTTCCATTGAATCTGTAAATCGCTTTGGGTAAAACTGACAGCTTAACAATATTTAGTCTTCCAATCCATGAACACAGAATGTCCTTCCATTTATTTAGGTTTTCTTTGATTTATGTTAGCAGTGTTTTATAGTTTTGTATGTAAAAGACCTTTACATCTTTGGTTAGATTTATTCTACATATTTGATTCTTTTAGTTATTTTAAATAACATTTAAAAAATTTTCTTCTTCCAGTTATTCATTTCTCCCATATAGAAACAGTGCTAATTTGCAGTCTATGATGGTCAGATTCATGTGTCAATTTGGCCAGGTGATAGTGCCCAGTTGTCTGGTCAAGCAAGCACTGGCCTATCTGTTGCTCTGAGGACCTTTCATGGACTTAAATCATGAGCACCTTGGCTGTATCCATGGCTGATTATATTTGCAATCAGCTGAGGGGAGCACCTTCTGCAGTGAGTGATGCTTAACCTAATCACTGAAAGGCTTTTAATGAGGATTCAGAAGAGACAATCCATTTTTTCAATGTCAGCCAGCCAGCCCCTCCTGAGACCTCACTGAAGCTTCATTGGAGCCACCAGCTCTCAGCATTCCCTGCAGATCTCAGACTCTTACATCCCCAGTTGCCTGAGACAGTTTTATTAATTTCATATTTACAGATACCTCCTGTTGGTTCTGTTTCTCTAGAGAACCCTAATACAATTTATCTCCACTCAAATATTTGTTATTTTCTTTCTTCTACCTACTTTGGATTTAGTTTGGCCTTCTTTTTCTATTTCTTCAGTTTTGAGGTGAGGTCTAAAATTTGTGATTGTCTTTATTTTATTGTAAGTACATAGAGCTATAAATTTCCCTTTCATCACTGCTTTTGCTGCATCCCATAAATTTGTGATTTTGTTTTCATTTACCTCAAGATATTTCTTAATTTTTCTTGTGATTTCCTCTTTGACCCTTTGGTTGCTTAAGAGTACATAATTTAATTTCCACATATTTGTGAACTTTCCAGTTCTCTATCATTTATTTCTAGCTTTATTCTGTGTGGTCATAGAAAATTCATTATAACATTGAATTCACTGAGACCTGTTTTGTGACATAAAATATGGTCTATCCTGGTGAATGATCCATGTATATTTGAGAAGAATATGTATTCTGTTGTTGTGGAGTGAAGTGTTCTATGTAAGCCTGTTAGGTCTAGTTGTTTTAGAGTGTCATTCAAGGTT
This sequence comes from Tamandua tetradactyla, assembly GCF_023851605.1. Lineage (NCBI taxonomy): Eukaryota > Metazoa > Chordata > Mammalia > Pilosa > Myrmecophagidae > Tamandua > Tamandua tetradactyla. The sequence goes on along the minus strand of NC_135346.1, from coordinate 36,179,361 downwards.
GTGTATCCTTATCTATATGTTCTATCCATTATTTCAGTGGTATATTAAAATCTCCTATTATTAATGTAAACTGTCAATTTCTGTCTTCAAATCTGTCAGTATTTGCTTCATATATTTTTTGTCTCTGCTGTTAGGTGCACATGCATATTTATAATTATTATATTTTCTTAATGAATTGACTCCTTTATCAGTATGTAATGACCTTCTTTTTCTCTGTTTTTTACTTATAGTCTAGTTATCTTATATTATTAGAGCTATCCTAGCTCTCTTTTTTGTTGCTACTTTCATGGTGTATTTTTCTCCATCCTTTCACTTTCATTGTCCTATATCTTTGAATTTAATATGAGTCACTTGTAGACAGAATATAGTTGGGTTAAGATGTTATCCATTGTACCACAAGGCAATCTCTGCCTTGTGACTGCAAAGTTTGATCCATTCACATTTAAAGCCACTACTGATAATGCAGGACTTTAATCGACCATATTGCTATTTGGTCTTTGTAAGTCTTTTTGTACCCCAGTTCTCCCATTAATACCTATTCTCATATTTATTTGATTTTTTGTATGTACCATATTGAGTCACTTCTCACTTCTATCTGGATACATTTGTCATATATTTTCCCTGGTGTTACCATGGAGTTAAAATAGAAAATCTAAAATATATAACAATCATATCGTTTGATACCATTTTGACTTCAATAGCATAAATATACACCATTCCTATACCACTCCCATCCATACCTTAAGATAAAAAATTATGTCTTTGTACAGTGTATGGACAAACCCATAGATTTATCATTAATATTTATGCATTTACATATGTCACCTATTTTGAAGAAGTGGAGTTATATACCAAACAATAATACTGACATTTCTAATTATGCAAATGGTTACCTTTCCTGAAGTTTTTATTTCCTTATGCCACTTTGAATCACTGCCCAGTGTCCTTTCCTTTTAGTTGAAGAGCTTCTCCTAGCATTGCTTGTAGGGCATGTCTGCTGGTAACGAACTCCCTCAGATTTTATTTATCTGGGGATGTCTTAATCCTTCCCTCATTTTTTAAGAAAGTCTTGCCAGACAGAAAATTATTGGTTTGCAGGTGTTTTCTTTCAGCACATTAAGTATTTCAACAAACTGCCTTCTTACCTCCATGGTTTCTGATGAGAAATCAACACTTAATCTAATTGTTACTCCTTTATACATAAAGCTTTGCTTTTCTCTTGCAGCTTTAAGAATTCCTTCCTTGTCCTTTACATTCAACAGTTTGATCAGTATATAATGCAGTATATTGTCCTTCAAGTTCATCCTCTTTGGTGCTTACTGGGCTTCTTGGATGTGCATATTCATGTCTTTTACTAAGTTTGGGAAGTTTTCTTTCATTATTTTTAAACAGTCCTTCTGCCCTTTTCTCTCTTTCTTCCCCTTCTGGAATTCCCATAATATGTATATTAGTGTGCTTGATGGTGTCCCAGAGGTCTCTTAGGCTATTTTCACTTTTTATAAGTCTTTTCTTTCCTCCTTCTTAGCCTGACTCATTTCAATTTTCTTGTCTTCAAGTTCACTGATTTTTTTCTTCTGCCAACTTCCATCTGCTACTGAACTTTTGATATTTTTCTCATTATTGTCTTCCACTGTACTGTTTGGTTCCTTTTCAAAATTTCTCTCTTTTATGGAGACTGTCTAATCACACTAAGTGTTAATGGATTAAACTCCCCAATCAAAAGACACAGACTGGCAGATTGGATTAAAAAACAGGACCCATCTATGTGCTGTCTACAGGAAACACATCTTAGACCCAAGGATAAATATAGGTTGAAAGTGAAAGGTTGGGAAAAGATATTTCATGCAAACAACAATCAGAAAAGTGCAGGAGTAGCTATACTAATATCCAACAAATTAGACTTCAAATGTAAAACAGTTAAAAGAGACAAAGAAGGAGATTATGTATTAATAAAAGGAACAACTCAACAAGAAGACATAACAATCATAAATATTTATGCACCAAGCCAGAATGCTCCAAAATACATGAGGCAAACACTGAAAAGAGAAATAGACACATCTACCATAATAGTTGGAGACTTCAATTCCCCACTCTCATCAATGGACAGAACATCTAGACAGAGGACCAATAAAGAAACAGAGAATTTGAATAAATGAGCTAGCCTTAACAGACATTTATAGAACATTCCACCCCACAACAGCAGAATACACCTTTTTCTCAAGTGCTCATGGATCATTCTCAAGGACAGACAATATGCTGGTTCACAAAGCAAGTTTCAATAAATTTAAAAAGATTGAAATCATACAAAACACTTTCTCAAATCATAAAGAAATAAAGTTGGAAATCAATTATAGGCAGAGTGCCAGAAAATTCACAAATATGTGGAGGCTCAACAACACTCTTAAAGAACCAGTGGGTAAAGACAGAAATTACAAGAGAAATCAGTAAATATCTCGAGGCAAATGAAAATGAAAATACAACATATCTAAATTTATGGGATGCAGCAAAGGCAGTGCTAAGAGGGAAACTTATTGCCCTAAATGCCTGTATCAAAAAAGAAGAAAGGGCAAAATTAGAGGAATTAACTGCCCACTTGGAAGAACTAGAGAAAGAACAGCAAACTAATCCCAAAGCAAGCAAAAGGAAAGAAATAATGAAGATTAGAGCATAAATAAATGAAATTGAGAACATGAAAACAATTGGAGAATGCAATAGAACCAGAAGTTGGTTCTATGAGAAAATCAATAAGATTGATGGACCCTTAGCGAGGTTGACAAAAAGAAGAAGAGAGAGGGTACAAATAAATAAAATCAGAAATGGAAGAGGAGACATAACCACTGACCCCACAGAAATAAAGGAAGTAATGAGAGGATACTATGAACAACTTTATGCTAATAAATTTTATGGAGACTCTCATATTGTTCATTCATTTCTTTTTCTGTAATCTTTTAGTTCTTTCTCTGTATTTTCCTTCATGTCTTTTAGCCTAATGAAGATCAATTTCTTTAAAAGATTTTGTCAGGTGTATCCACAAGCCAGTGTTCTTCATTGATGTTTTTGGACTTTAATCGTCTTCCTTTGGTTGAGCCATTATTTCTTATTTCTTTGTCTTGTAAACTTTTGTTGCATACTGTGCTGGTTTGAAACTGTTGTGTACCTCAGAAAAGAAAAGCCAAATTCTTTACTGCTGATTTAATATTGTAGGGTGAATCTTTTTTATTAAGTTGTTCCATGGAGATGTGACCCACCCAATTGTGGGTGGTAACCTTTTGATTAAGTAGTTTCCATGGAAATGTATTTCCACCTACTGAAGGTGGGGTTCCTTACTGGAGTCCCTTAAGAGGAAACCATTTTTTAAAAAGCTTCAGAGCCCACACAGCCAGAGAATTTTGGAGACACAGGAATAAAATGCCCCCAGGGAAGCTAGTTAAAGAAGCCAAAGAGAAAGCTAGCAGATGTTACTGTGTGCCTTCCCACCTGAGAAAGAAACTCCAAACGTCATCAGCCCTTTCTTGTGTCAAGATATCTTTCCCTAGATGCCTTAGCTGAGACATTTTCATAACCTTAGAACTGTAAACTTGCAACTTACTAAATTCCATTTTTAAAAGCTGTTCCATTTCTGATATATCACATTCCAGCAGCTTTAACAAACTAAAGCACATACTATACATTTTGATATATTTAAATGCTAATTTTTGGGTTTATTCCTGAAGATGTCTGTTTCTTGAGCTTGTAACTTTTTTTCTTGAGTGTCTGGCCTTCCTGTCTGGAAAATCCACTCAAAGTAAATGCTAAGTTCAGTCTTCTACCTGTCTTTTCTGGCCTGTGTCTTGTCCTGGGCTTGTATTTGCCAGTGTCCTTAGGTTTTTCCCTCTTTATAGGAATTTAAATGCCCTCTCTACTTCCCAGGAGACAGACCCTCTCCCTCTCCTCCATATTCCACCACAGGAACTAAATAGGCAAGCCTTTATCCCCGGCTGTCCACCTCAATCATCTCCCACAGTGCCTTCCTTTTATCAAGCTGTTTTTGCCTAAAGGGCAAATTCTGGGGTAGGCAGAGCACCAGAGAGAAGTTCCTCTGCAACTCTGAGGAAGCATACTGTCTTTAAGTCTTCTTCGATAGTTGTCTTGTCCAGAGCAGGTTAGAACAATGGCCACCTTCAGAGCCAGATCCCCTGCAATTCATGGTAGCTAATCAAAAACTTATCAGCAATCAACCAATGCCTCCTCCATCCTAGATCTTGGATAAATAGATTTTTGTGTCCTTTTCTGACACCAGCAAGTTACACCAGTGGCTGGACCCCACCATTGCCTGCCTCTAGTGTGGGGGCTGGGTGACAGTAACCGCTGAGCAGGGAGAACAATTATTGACTGGTATTTACAGTAATTTACCAGCCTGTTATGTGCACTCCTCCCTCTGCCATATTCCCACCTCACACCTCTTTTCACCAGGACTTACATTTTGACCCTTCTAGCAAATTCCAGTTTCTCTATCTTAGCCCTTATAGGTGCCATTAATTAAGCACTATTATATGTTTGGCACTGTCCTAAGAGATTTAAGGATAGCAACTCACAAGAACCATCAGTAAATGGAAGATGCTAAGGTCATCTTCATTTTATAAATGAGGAAACTGAGGTTGAGAGAGATGAAATGATGGCTCTCAAGTCACTCAACTTGTAAGTGACAGAGCTGGATTAAGAGGATCCAGAGCCTTTGTGTTAAATTCTAAATGACCTTGCCTCCTTGCCAATGACCTTTCATTTGGACACTCAAGAAAATAAGAGAGAGTACTCTGTCCTCTATCCATCCACATTCCTGTGTTGAACCAGCAAAACATTTTAATATTGGGATCTAAAACACCAAACCAATAATTATCTTACCATTACCAACAATGGCTTAGAATGAAAATATCATGGGCATTTTTGCTATCCAGCAGATGAAATTCTATTCCATGTTTAGGGAATTTCCCCCACCGTAAGTATGGGGAAGGAGCCATTACACCTGAAATTACGATACTTGCCTTCCCAGGGTTCCTTGTGGGTAGAGCATGGAGATATGACCTAGACCCATTTGCTCAGATAGCTCCACCCAGGACTTTGAACTGGAACTAGAGATGTAGGGAAGAGGAGGCTGTGGGGGATCCATTCTGAAGGCAAGTGGTGGCAAAAAAAATACTCCATTCCCAGGGGAAACAGGATGAGTGGTGTCTACACTAGCCAGTAACAACTATGGAGGATATAGTGTCCAGAGTCAGTGGCATGACCAGAAGTGACCTCACCAGACTAGCTGTATGACCATGGTCTGCTCTGGCCATGGTCCCATATTTCCAGCTTCCTTTTGATCCTATGGGGTTCCCCAACCCTTCTGGCCATTGTGGGAGTTCTCCATATCTTTTCTATACATTTATTCTCTGCTTGTATAGCCATCAATTTCTGTCACTTACTCGGCCAGGGAGGCAGAAGTCTAGGACTGAACATGCCACCATGTTTCTCAATCACTAGTCAATCATCTCCCTCCATATTAGAAGAGGTATCTAATTTTATGATAAAATCCAGAATCTCTGCACCCAGAACTTCTGCACCCATAGATAAGATTACTATCTACCAGTAAAGGTCAACTTTGAAATCATTCATTTGCATGTGGCCATTGCAGCTAAATTACCAACTCCACAGATCCCCAAACCATTCAAGTTTCTTTTTGGAACATGGATCCCAGCAAAGATCAAGGGATTTTCAGAAATACAAAGTACACTGGGGAGCAGGATAATATGTGCCCAAATTAAAGAGAAAATATTTAGCCAACACCAAAGAAAGGAGATTTCTTAGGTAAAGGCAGCTTTTGTGAAAGAAAACATTCTTCAAAAATAAAACAAAAAAAAACTGAAATACACAGGATGCATAAGTCCCTGAACTTTACGTTCCTATGACTCTTTATATTTTCAAGCCTGCGTGCCTTTGCAGAGTGAGTTCTAAACATGTGTTTGCTACCAAATGATTTTTAAATGTTTTTTATCCAGAAAACTTCCCTACGGAAATTTCCAGCTACTTTATAATTGTGTTTCTCATAAGGTTGCCACGCTACTTGTTTCATTCAAATGTAATTCTTCAAGTACTTTCTATGTGTTAAGTGCCTTGCTAGGTTTTAGGAATATAGAGATGAATCAGCTTAATCCTTGCCCCTGAGCCCTCCCAGACTATTGGGGTAATGGCATTATAGATGCACACAATGCAATGTGACAAAAGCTAATGAGAAACACAAAGTGTGCAGAGAACACTGAAGATGGCTGTGCTTCCTGGGGTGATCAAACAAGGTCAGCTATATTTAAACAAACCTCAAAGGGAAAATATTAGCAAGTTGACTCTTAACAAATAAGTCCTTGACCTTGCTTTACATGCTGTGGATACCTACATCTGTTTCCCCATCCCACTCTTATTTCCTTTTGGGGATTTACCACCACACAACTGTGTACCATAATGGTGAGAGGGTAATTCCAGGTGCCCACCTTACAAGCCAAAGTTACCAAAGCCTTCTACCCACTCACAAAACAGAGAGCAGACCTGTGGCCTATGATCAGTCAGTCAGATTTCTGGGTCTTTGAATTTGGAAGAGAGGGAAGTGTTGATGGTAAACCAATTACTAGACAACCAGCCTCTAATTGTCTTGAGGTCATTGCTGTGGTTCCCACCACCCATCCAGCCTTCTCAAGTCTACTTTGGTTCTTGCCCTTTCCCAAACCTGGTCCTCCAGGATTCCTGGTACTCTAAGAACCTCCCATAGCCTTCCTTTACATTCCCATTTGCTTAAATTGCCAGAGTCTGTTCTGTGTACAGTCAAGGATCTAGCTAATTCATGCTAGCTGGACCTCTCACAGTGGATTGCAGAGCCCAACAAAACCCTCTTCAGTCCAGGTCACATACCTCTGAAGGCCACCAGTCATTTTTCCCTTCCACAACTACCTTCATTCTCCTCTTACCTGTTATCTTTTCTTTCAAGTATTCAACAGATGTTCCTTATTTGAAACCAAAACCAAAGAAGGTATTCACATGAGAATTTTTGTTATAACAAGGAACTATATAATGACAAGCCATGCAAACACCCTTCAAGCCTTTGAAAATTACTAAATATAATATTGCAGGATTGGACACATACAGATTGAGCTGGAAAATGATATTGTACCTCAGGTATCCTTGCTTCAGCTCTATGGGTAATTAAGTTGAAAGTGCTGCCAGGGCTTGAGGAATCAATTAAATTGAATGTATAGAATAGAGTGTCCATTCTCTACAACTTTCTCAGGAAGGATTTGAGGGTTTACTGTCCAGACAGAGTGGCTGCTGGAGCTTCATGCTCAGTCTCCATGTGCAAAATGGATGGGCCAATAGCAAAGACTTATTACTGAGAATAATAAGCAGCTACTACTACTATTTATCAAGTTCTCCACAAGGGCAGGGACCAAGTCTTCTTTGTGCATTGCTGAATCCCCAGAGCCTAGCACATTGACAAAATACGTACTGAACACTTGCTCCAATCAATGAATGTCAATCCAGCATAGAGCTAAGCACTTTGTGCACATTAATTCAGTGCTCTCAACACTGTGGTGGGCAGTACTCACTATCTACGTATAAGGCATGAAAATGCAGGCTCAGAAAAGTTAAGCAACTAGGACGTAATGGAGTCAGGACTTGAATCCAGGCTGAAATGACTCTGAGACTTATGCCCTTAAGGACCATGCTGCACAGTCTCCCCCTACACTGCCTAAGCATCGCCATCTCCATCATCAAGAAGCCCACTGTCCAGTGGAGGAGGCAGATGTGCATAGAATTATCATTGCAGGCAGTTGAATAGAATGGGCTAAGGAATGAGTCACAGGCAATGCCCACGTGCCCAGTGCTACTACCTTAATTAAAGTTTCACGGGACTGTCTACTGCCACCATCTCCTCACTGATAATCATTTTCCAGGTTTGCTCACCTAATATCCATTCATCACACTCTTGTAAAAGACTCTTCATACCATACAACTAGTTCATGCCATTATCCTACCTAACACCCTTCATTGGTTTTCCGATTGCCCTTGGGATCAATCAGAAACCTTGCCACTCAAAGTGTGGTTTATGGATAAGCAGCATCACTCTCAGCCAGGAGCTCATTAGATATGCAGAGCCTCAGCCCCCACCCAGATCTCCTGAATCCAAATCCATGCTTTAACAAGATCTCTAGGTGATTCGTAAGTACGTTAAAGCTTAAGAAGCTTGAGTCTAAAGTCTTTAATGACCCTACCTCTGCAGCCAAATCTCCAGCCTCTTCACACCCCAAATCAGCCATTGTGAATGTTTCCCTGTTCCCTGCATGTGCCAATGATTGATCTCCCTGCTGAGGACCCCACCCCCTTTGCCCTGGCAATGCCCTTCTCATCCCTTAGGCCTTAGCTTAAACATCACTCTTCTCTAGAAGCCTTCCTTGCTCATCACCCCTGCCTCTATCCCCAACTATGTTAGATGCTCCTGTGATGCATATTCATGGTCCAATACCACACTCATCTGCAAAGTGTGTCAAATTGTATCTCTCTCCAATAACTCAAGTGAGGAAAGTGATCAGGTGTATCTTGTTTTCATTATGTTCCCCATTCCTAGAACAGTGCCTAACAAGAAATATTTAATGAAATCAAGTACTGTATTTCAAAAGCAATGTTTAATTTCCTAATCCAGGAATTCCTAATCCCCCCAATAGAAAGAAGATGCATAAAACCTATTTAAACAACATTTCTTTCCCCATCAATTTTTGTGAAAAATTGATAGTCGTAGTAACTGATATCTGATGCCAACATACACACACTCACACATGCTCACCTAACAAATGACACCAATTATTCATTCAGTTAAAAGAATAAGGCATTTATACACTCAAGTCAAAAGGGTTAGGTGATGGACCATAAGAAAAGAAAATTAAGTCACTGCAATATGTGCTATCATGAAGCTATTGTGGAGAGACATATGAAGCTAGAAGTTAAGGGATGGGAAGGTAAGAAAATATTGAACAGCCAAGGCACAAAAGCAATAAATATTATGGCATTTATCTGATGCCATCTGTTTCTGATTTTCTTAGGAGTTCAGACAGACTCCAGGGATTAAGTATTAAATTATAGAATGCTTTAAAAATGACAAAACCCAGCCAAGAGCAGTTATGTTAAAATCCCTGAGTATGGAAGATACTTCACGCCCACAGGGACATCCTAAATCATATCTTTTTCCCACTTCCAATAAGGCCCTGTCTTTATATCATTTTGCATAAATCTATGGGTGAGTTAACATGAAGTTAGTGACATTCTTAAAACAGAAAATAAAATGAAATTGGATTATCCTCAAACCCCCCGGGAAGGGTCGCCAAGGTGGTATAAAAGGAGAAATGATTTAAACTTTACAAAGATTTTACTTTCAGCAATCTCCGTGACACCAGCCCAAGCCTTCAGATTCCAAGTCTAATATTGACTTCCCCACTCTGTAAGGGATGATAAGCATGTGGTCGGCTGCAAACCCTTTCATCTCATCCATGGTGGGCACCGCTAGTGATCTTATCCCTCTAAATGGGATGTGGCCTCCAAAACTTGGGAGTTTTGGAACATGTGTTCCAGGCAGCCACCTGGAACCTGATTCACTAATCAGGACTGACATCTAAAATGAACTTTCTCCACATTTGCTGATTTAAACTAAGATGCTCTTCTTAATTGTGAAGCTGATTTCCTTCCTTCCTCTTATGAAGCTGTACATTTAGCCCAACCTCCATGATCTATCAACCAAAGATTTTTATTTGAATCAAATCCCCCTTTCCAATCTTATCTTGAACAGAGAGGTCTTCCCTGAATCAAGTCAAACATTAATCCATTTAATGCCTTTCTTTTTATGGTACTCTTAACTTTTTCAAAAGCATTCTAAATTACATTATTATTTCATTTTCAAAAAATACCTGTAAGCTAGGTTAAGCAAGTAGTATCCTCTTCAAGAGTACCAAAGCCTAGAGAGTTGAAATGAATCACAAAAAAATCATCCAGTAAGTTAGAGGAGAAGCTGGGTTGACTGCCCAGGTCACCCAGCTGCCACTCCATACCCTTCCTACCTCACCACAGATGGTGATATATATCTACATCTTCCAGGTGATGCTTCTTCCTCTTTCTCAGGTTACTCTTCTCCACTTGAGCTACACACACACACACACACACACACACACCAAAACCCAAGCACAGAAAGGGACACCCACACACAAAAACACACAAAGAAACAGATACACTGTGTGTGCATGTCTCTCTCTCACTCTGATGTGTGTATAATCAGACATTCAAAGGCATATACTCACAAAGACAAAGAAAGAGAGACAAGCAGGGAGACACAAATAGATGTACACACATACACATACATATAGACACACAGAGGCACCTGGACACACACAGAGAGACAGACTCACAGAGACGTACAACAGGGAGGCACACAGAGAGGGAAAGACATACGTATATACTTTCTGACAACTTTCATTTCATCACCCCAGTGCAGAATGCCCCATTTTTCCATGAGTCACGGAGAACATCCCAGCCCTGGCTGTTCTGTAAAGAACAGGCCTCCTGCTGTGAGCACAGCGTAAAGAGTATGTGAGATGAGAGATTATAGCTCTTAGCAGAACCAGCCTGTGGCGGTCTGTACAGCACTCATTCACTTATTAATCAATCATTCACAACCTAGTTTGTGTTGAGATATTCTCAGAGGCTGTTATGCTTATTATGAGGAATCAGGGCTGCATTGTAGCAGTCACATTGGGTTCTGATGACCCTATCTGATGCTGAATCCCTATTATAACTGTCACATTTGCTTTAAGAACATGCTGTTTGTGCCATCATCTGATTTCCCAAGAACAAAAGCATTTGCTCTTGGTGCTGAAAATTGTAATGGACCTCTGCAGAGAGGCAAAGGGAGAGAAAGACCAAATATAAAAATGTGAAAGTGAGGAAAAATGGGAAAGTGAGAAATAATTCAATCCGTGGTGTTTTTTAGGGTCATAGGTTATAGACAGAGTGAAAGCCATTTCTATCTTCTCTCTTTAATCCTTCCTAATGATGCCTGACTCTCCTTATACAAAGTTTATGTGAATGCTGTTGCTCACCTACCCAAACCATTCTCTCTTGAGGCCCTTCCATGATGGCACAGCCCAGTTTGGGAGAGTTATTTGCCTACCTTCGTGAGAACTTATGCTCAAGGAAAGCCACCCTATCTTCAGCCTAATGAGAAGGGATCTTGATTAGGTGAAGCCAACTAAGATCAATTACATTTTTTTTTGCCAATGATTGACTTGGGAAAGGGCATTTGGCCCAATTCAGGCCAGTAAGATTTGAGGGTTAGCCTGTTGGTAGAGCATCTGTGAAATATTTTCTTAGCTCTTAGAAGGGGCACAAATAAAAGTTAATCTTTTTTCTCCCTCTAGATATTGATGGGTGAGGATGTGATGCATAGAGCTGTTGCAGCCCTCTTACAGACAAGAGAGGAACTAGCTAAGATGCTGAGCATGCAATGACAATTTTTTAAATGGTTGCAAATTGTTTGACACCCCTCTCACCAGGAGGTAGGATCTATGTCCCCTTCCCCTTGAATCTGGGTGAGCTTGTGTATAAAACATGGCAGAGTGACATCAGTCATAAAAGGCCATGCATCTTCCGTTTAGCTGTCTTGGAACACCCACTCTTGGGATGCTTGTTCTAGAGTAAACCATCTGCCATGTAAGAAGTCTGACTGTCCCGAGATCACCATACTGGAAAAGTCAAGCATAGATGTTCTGGCTGACAGTCCTAGCTATGCCCAGCCCTGTAGCAACCCAAGGTTCCAGATATAAGTGAAAAGCCATCTCAGAAGTAGATCTTCCAACCCCAGTTGTTCCCCCACTATCTGAGTAGGTCCCCCACTATCTGAGTCACCTTCCAATGTCCAAGGAACCCCCGGTATTTCAAGCACAACCTCCTTGACTGAGACCTCAGAATCAAAGAGCAACAGCAAGCCATCCCTGTTGTGCCTTGTCTAAATTCCTGACCCCCAGAATCCATGGACATAATAAAATGGACTTATACACTACTATGTTTGCAGGCAAAAATAGTAACCAGAATAAATAGTAAAGGAAAAAGATGGAAAAGCCTGGATCCTTGGTGGCAGCTCTGAAAGGCTATATTCACCAATTCTGGAGTAGCCTTATCTCTGGAACTCTTGCCATGTGAGGTAATTCGTTCCTCCGCTGTTTAAGCTCTTTTGAGATGGGTTCCTTGTGCTGAAATCATTCTTAGAAATACAATGAGAGAAAACTAAACCAGACTAGCTTAAGCTAAAAATAAATACTCAAATAGCTCAAAAATTAAAGAGCAACATGATGCAGTACTTCCAAGAATGTCAGGAGCTGGAACTGAGGATTCAGTGACACCCAAACACGCACTCACTTCTCTTTCTCACTCTGACATCTAAGATTCTCTCTGAGATTTGCAAAGGGGTTGAGAACTACTGAAATTGAGGCTTCTGCTATTAATGAGCCTAAAATTTCACTTCAAATATGGACTTAAAAATAATTCTCTCTTTAAAAAAAAGAAGGAAGCTGAAATTTAAATAAATTATTGTTCATCCATGAAAGAAACATTATGCGATCATAAAAATATTTAAATATTTCTATGTGGAAAAATATTCAGTACATCTTTTAAATATAAATGCAGAATGCACAACAGCATAGCTAGTACACTGCTATGGGAGGAATTATACACAAGTATATCTTTTTAAATGCATGGATCATTTCTGAAAATATGTGCAATAAATTGGTAACAGTAGTTGTCTCTTTGTAAGGAAACTGAAGACTGGGGGAAGGGATTGAAAGATCAGTATATACTCTTTTGAAAGATATTAGATGTTGCAGAAGATTGATGAACTCAAAATTATGGCAACAGAAACTATCCAAAGTGAAATTCAGAGAGAAGACTAAAAAGAATGAACAGAGGATCAGTGAATTGGGAGACAACTTTAAACAGCATTATATATGCGGATGAAAGGAAGTATAGAAGAAAAAGTATGTAAAGAAATAACTGTCATAGTTTGGCGCTGTATGTACCCCAGAAAAGTATTTCTTAAACTTAATTCATTCCTGTGGATGTGGACCCCTTGTAAGTAGGCTTTTCTGGTGAGTGAGATTTTACTTAAATTGAGGTTTGACCACCTCATTCAGGGTGGGCCTTAATCCTCTTGCTGGAGTCCTTTATAAGAGAATAAAAGACAGAGAGAAGAAACAGTGAAAAAAAACAGAGAAGCTGATAAATGAAGCCACAGACGGAGAAGCTAGAAGTTGAAGCAACAAAACCTAGGAGAGATGGACCAGCAGACACCGGCTGCATATATCACCATGTGACAGAGGAGTCCAGATATCATCTGATGATGCTTTGATTTAGACATTCTTACAGCTGCAGAACTGTAAGCTTATAAATTAAAAAATCCCCATCATTAAAAACCAACCCATTTCTGGTATATTGCATCTAGTCAGCTTTAGCAAACTAAAACACAACCAAACTTTTCCAATTTTGATAAAAATAATAACTCCTCAGATCCAAGAGTTCAATGAATGAATCCCACACAAGGAAGCCAAGGCTAATTATGACCAAATTACTTCAAACCAGTTAATAAAGAGAAAATCTTAAAAGCAGCCAGAGGAAAAAAGACACATCAAGTATTAAAGAACAGAAACAAGAATGACAGCAGACAGAAAGGCAGAAGACAGTGGAGCAATATCTTAAAATACTGAGAGAAAAAAGTAAAAAAAGAGACTTTTTCTAGACCCAGTGAAAATATCTTTCAAAACCAAAGATGAAATAAAGACTTTTTAGATGTAAAAGAGCTGAAAGAACACATCCCCAGCAGTCACGCCCTATAAGAAGTGTTGACGGAAGTCTATCAGGCAGGAAGAAAACGGTACCACATGGAAATCATGATCTACACAAAGGAATAAAGAGCCCTAGAAATGACAAACGTGGATAAACACTAGAATAATTTGTTCTTTTTTTAAAATCACTTTAAAATGTTTAAATAATAAAAATAGAGTATGAGAATACATTTTACCATAAAAGTATTTTACTTTTGTTATTTATGTGATTTCCTATATGATGACAATACAGAAATACTTTAATGATCAACCAATAGAAAAGACATGTTAAAAAAACATCTGAATTCAGTAATATTTTTCAATGGATGTTTTTTCCCTCTAATCATAATACTACCTACACATTTTGAAAAATAATCATGCATTATGCATGCCACTTATTCTTGCCAAACAGATGGATTTGTGGACTTCTTGCAACAATCCACTGCTCAGGACGTTCTGTAAGTCACAGGGATGGAATGACATGACTTTGTTTTTTCTTCTGAAGCAAACAAGAATCCTATAATAGTATAAATGTTGACTCTCTCCCTCTCATTAATTCCTTGATAATAGTCCATTTTACATATCTGGGCTTCTATAATCTGCTCTAGCCATCATATCTTTGTGCCATAAAGCAGAGCCTTATACATAGCAGCCACTCAGCAAATAGTTGTACAAAGAATGGATGGCATCCCCCAACAGTGCCAATATATTGCAGTTATTTTCTACAGGGCTATCAAAGAAACAAAAATCCTGGCTACAGGAGCCAAAACCAAGATCTAAACTTGAGTTTCTCTTCTCAATTATCTCTGCCTTTCCTGTTGTGTGTCTCCAAACTATTCTTGCCGTGTCTGCCACAAGTCCAGCCATGACACCTGAGGCTATGCTGCATTGGCAGAACTTGCCACAGTAAATCAACCATCAGAGCAGGACTTATAAGAAGGCACTTAAATCACATAAGAACACAGGTCGGAAACACAACTATGAGCAATGAAGTGGACCTTGGTGTCTTGTGCATAACTAAAAGAACTATAGGACCACTCAGCTGCAAAAGTGTGTTTTGATGAGCATAGAAATGAGAACTGAGCAGACTGTTGTCCAGGTAAAAACCTGACCTTGAAATAACTTTATCATTTCCACACCCCAGAAATGAAGACCGTTATCTGCCCACTTGCTGCTTTTGGTCTTGACATGTTCTAGATGTCAGAACAATTACAGTCATTAGCCACTCAAAGAGTCTGAGATTATATGGCCTGGTAAGAAAGAAACACGTTAGATGGTAGAAAAGGGGGATCTGGCTTTTCCCCTGGAAAGTTTCCAGTGCTTCCAACAATTTAGAATATGCCTGCAATAAAAACAGATCCCCATCAAAGCTCCGTCTTGTTCACATCTATTTTACTTGCTGTCTATCAGTTTTCCTCAGCAGTGCCTCCCTCAGCCACCACCTGGCCATAATTGAAGAAATTCTCTCACACCATTTGCTCTGACTGATTCATGAGAACTAGGAAATATCATCCAAATTCTGCTTAAAATGCCAGCTTAGGCAGAATGGGAGAAGTCAGTGGACCTCATTTTCTTAATTTCATATTTGATTGAGCATTATTCAAAGAGCTGTTCCCATGTTCGTGGAAGGTTTAGGATGGAGTGGTTAGGGACACATATAAAAAGATTTATTCTGCTTTACCTTTTTTTAGTAATAACATTTAGCCCTTAGACATTGCTTTTCATCTCTATCACTCTTTACAAACATTAACCATACAGTTTCACTACATTAACTTCAAAGACAGAGTCAAAGATGGCCTTTTTTTTTTATTTTTAATATGGGCAGACACCAGGATTTTTTTTTCTTTTTTGGCCCTTTAATTTTGTAGACACTTTGGTGATATCCACAGTCTCTCAAAATGCTATTCTACACCCAGAATGTCTATTTTAGCGAGGCTTAAGGTAGGAAGAAAAGGAGGGAGGAAGGGAAGGACGTCATATAATAATAGAGATCTCAAAAGCCTACCTAGAATTATAAGACTATAGCCTGTGGATTTAGTACATGGAATTGGAAGAGTGAGTGAGCCAAAGGACATAACTAACTTTTGAATAGGAGTGTTATACTTAACATATTGCAGTCTGTATAAAAAACTAGGGAAAGGCCCCAAATCCCTCCTAGTAGGGAAACAGTTCTTCCAAATTAAAAAAAAAAAAAAAAAAAAAAAAAGGGTGAGCATATTTAAAATAGAGAGGCCTACAGTCATTGTTGTCATCATGGGTAATATTTTTATAATTTGCCTCTTCCTGGAATCACATTTAAGGCAATCCCCCTTCCCCCAATTAGACTGTTGCTCCTACTATGTGCTAAGCACCATGCTAAGTACTTTAACTGATTTAACTGAGAAATTATGATTTCTCCATCCAGAGAATGAGGAAATTTATCTAGAGCAGGGATCAGCAAACTTCAGCGATGGGCCAAATCCAGCATGCCACCTATTTTTGTAGATAAGGTCTTAGAACACAGCGGCACACATTCATTTACAAATTGTCCATAGCTATTTTCACATTGCAAGGACAGAGTTGAATAGGGTGACAGAAATGATAAGGCTCATAAAACCTACAATACTGTCCATCTGTCCTTTTACAGAAAAATTCGCCAACCTCTGATCTGAAAGATGGTCTTAAAGGTCCTCCTGATATTAACATCCTAGGCCTCTGTCTCTAGATGTTGATAACTCTCTCCATTTTCTCTGCTGATTCATTCATAAGTAGAATCAAACAGCATAAGTGGCAAATTGGCCTGGACTTGCCAGTGTGTTATTATGACTGTGTTTGTTTGCAAGCTGCCGGAATGTGATATACCAGAACTGGAACAACCTTAAAAAGGGGAACTTAGTAAGTTATAAGTTTATAGTTCTAAGCCTATAAAAATGTCCAAACTAAGGCATCCAGGGAAATATATCTTAATTCAAGGAAGGCTGATGGGTCAGGAACACCTCTGTCAGCTGCATCGTCATGGGACTGGCATCTGCTGGTCCTTTGTCCTGGGCTCCATTGCTTTCAGCCTCTGTTCCTGTGGGGGTTCCTCACTTTGCTTCTCTGAGTTTGGTTTTCATCTCTTGGCTTCCCTTGGCTCTCTCTAGGTTCTGGCTTGCTTAAAATCTCATGGTGACATCTGCTTGTCTCCAAGCATCTCCAAACATCTGTGTTTCTGTTCTCTAAGTATTAGCATCTGTGTCAACTCTGCTCTGAAGTTTTTGCCGTTTCTGGCTTTGGCTCTGTCATTTCTGAGGTTTCTGTCATTTCTGGCTCTTTCCAAAATGTTTCTTTTTTAAAGGATTCCAGTAAACTAATCAAGGCCCACCTGGAATGAATGTATTCACATTTCCATCTAATCAAAAGTCAACACCCACAATTGGATATGTCACATCTCCATGAAGATAATCTATTCAAAGGATTCCAACCTATATTATTGAATCAGGATTAAAAGAAACAGCTGCCTCCACAAGATGGAATCAGGATTTAAAATATGGCTTTTCTATTTTTTAATAGTTTCAAGCTGGCACGTGTAGCCTTCTATTTCAATGTCATTTTTGTTTTTGGAAAATATTCTTTGCTTTTTTTAAACTCTATAATAATTAACTTATCAGCCTACCATTGAGAGCTAACAACTCCAGTTAGTCCGATTTTTTTTTTCTCGCATGAGCAGACTCCAGAAATTGAACCTGGGTCTCTGGCATGGCAGGGGAGAATTCTGCCGCTGAGTCACCATTGCACTGCCCAGTTAATCTGATTTTAAATGATATGCTATTGATAACACACACATTGGCTATTTAAAAGGATAATCATGGGACTCTATTCAATTAAACCCAGAGAAAAGAACATTAAATTCTGTTACTTCTTCCCTCACTCTCTCAAGTTCATTACTTCTCCATTTTCTCTGCCATCACTATTGCTTGGTGCTGCTTCATTTCTACTTGAATTATTATTAGCTGAGCAGCAATCAGTTCAATCCTAGGCACAAAGTGAGAATCCACAAATCTGAAATCCAAGACTCACCATTTAAAAGAAACAGAGCTAGAGATGTGAGTACTTCTCTGAAATGATAGCATTTTTTCATATCCCCTCAGATTTGTGGTTAATTGTCATGTGGCATTTACCATGCGACAACTTGATAAAATGCATGAATTTGCAAGACTCTAAGAAACCTTTATCACCATAATTGCTGTTTTAGAAAGGCCTAGGAATGCAACAGTTAACAGATAATTTGTATTAGGTTCTACTAAAAAAAGGTCATGATAAAATAGCCAAAGGCCACCTTGCAGTGAGGACATGAGCATACTGTATTACAGAATGGTGGTACTAAGTCATGTCAGTATGCATAGAGCACAGTTTTAAATAAATATTTTTAACCTCATAAAGACCAGGTGCTGAATTATAGAATTTTTCACGGGAACAATTTTTTTCCAGTCTAAAATATTTATCATTTCTTTAATTGTTGAATCTCTAACTTTTCTGGCTACTTAAATGCCTTCATTGAAGTCACTCTAAAATACTTTGGTACTGACCCAGTAATCACCTAGATTCATTTATTTATTGCAGCTTGAAGTATTACCAAAAAAAAAGAGATGAAAGTACTGTCTTTCTCTCTTTGAGTAGCTACTTTCAACATCATCATCAAAATATCAGTCAAATTACACTCCTATCCTCCAAGTACAAGGTTGGGTATTAGAGGAGACCATAAAGAATTCAAGTTTAGCCCATCTTAAAATCATGGAATTAAAGTTATTCTATTCTGGTTACTAATTCTTCCAATGAGTCTCTAGAAGTAGATGACTGAACAGAGGCAGCTTCTTTAATGAAGTAGTTACAGCCTTCATCATTCTGCTCATGCTCATCTGCCTTAAAACATCACTGGTAATACCTGCATACTCTTTATCTTAGATCTCTCATCTTTCTCCCAGCACAACTGTGGAATCCAGACACTTTTTATGTGTGTCTGATCCTCGCACAGTGAATGAGGTGGTCTCCAAGCAATTCCCCTTGTATCAAGAGCAACCCAAAGGCCAAGAGCACAAAACAGATGCTGGAGAAGACAAACATCTCTGCATTGGAGGCAGGGGTCCCAGTGGCACCCAGCCCCTCCCACAGTTGTTCTGGTAATGGGAGGAGGTTGAAACTGGGAGGACGTTGAGAAACGGTGCAGGGAAAAGCATTATATTCTAAGCCCTGTTTAGAATATAATTGTAAGAACTAGTTGGTTGAAATGGTAGTGCTCTGCTATGCACCTTACCTGCAATTTCTTATTTAATCCTCTCAAGAGCCTTAGAAGGTAGGAACAATCATCTCCAGATTTACACATGAGAGAATATAGGTGAAGTACAGCTAAGAAATGGGGAGCCAGAATTTGAACAGTAGTCTGACTGATTCTTTAAGCTAAGCTTAAGACTCTCTTAGATTTAGCTCCCATGGCATGCCTCAGATATCAAAAGATAAATGAATTCTAAGATGCAGAAAGTCAGATCAGTCTTTTTTATGTTACTTCAGAACAGTAAAGCTCTCTGACTGTTTAAAAGGGGGGGTCCTGGAACCAGTGAAACCATATATTTTGCAAAAAAATAATAATAATAACTTGCTTTTAAAAGTTACCAGATCAGAGAAAAGCAAATAACACTTGTCCCTTGTCCCTACTCCATGTGTTGTATTTCCTTGTTTCCAGCCACATGGAAAACATTTATGATCACATCTGTGTGGGCCAAACCTAAACAGACTTCCTGCCACAGCCCCTCGCAGGGAGTGTAAGGAAGGGAGGAAGAACTCTTTCAGAGCCTTTGGTAATGGCAAAGAAAGCTCAGAGCCAAGTT
The DNA here is from genome assembly GCF_023851605.1 of Tamandua tetradactyla. Taxonomy (NCBI): domain Eukaryota; kingdom Metazoa; phylum Chordata; class Mammalia; order Pilosa; family Myrmecophagidae; genus Tamandua; species Tamandua tetradactyla. The sequence goes on along the minus strand of NC_135346.1, from coordinate 36,159,602 downwards.
TGGAAGGAGCAGCTTCAGAGGATCTAATTGCTCTGCATAGTTAATTGGAAGGAATTGTTTTTGTAGTTGCAAGAGTAGTGGAGGAGAGGGAGGAAGGGCTGGAACCACTAGGAACACGCATGGCTTATGGAACATTTTAAAGGAACAGTGTTTTAGTTTTCCTGACTGTTCAAGCAAATACTATGCAAAAAGTTCTGCTTAAACAATGGAAATTTATTTGCTCACAGTTTTGAGGCTAGAAGAGAGCCCAAATCAAGGCATCATCATGGTGACGCTTTCTTCTCAAAGACTCGCGTTCTGGGACTAGCTGCCAATGATCCCTACCTAGTCTTGGGCTATTGTGTCCTATGGCAGTACACGTTGTGTTCTCCCCTGGCCTTCCCTGCTGTCGCCCTTCTCTTGTGGGTTCTGTTGAATTTCTGCTTCTTGCTTCCTATGGCTTTTTCTCTAACTGTCTGAGTTTCACTCTGCTTATAAAGGACTCCAGTAATAGGATTAGACCCATCCTGGACCACATGTCAACTGAAGTAACCCATCGAAAGGTCCTACTTACGACAGGTTCATTTCTACAGGAATGGATTAAGTTTGAGAATGTCGTCCTGGAGTATGTGTAGTTCAAAACCACCACAAACAAGAATGACCAATATTAACATATAAATCAAGTCATTACTACAACACTTTTTTCACTTCCCCAATCCTTCAGCAATGTTAGTTTAACCTCACTAATGTATTAAATCACTTTTCCTTCCTTAGTGAAAGGGAGTGAAGAGATTGGAAAGAAGGGCAGAAACAACCTTCTTTTTGCTTTCAAAATCGTGGAATTTCTTGTTTTGTGGGGTAAATGTAGGAAAAGTCAGTGTCACCTCAGAGGCAAGCAAAGACACCTTTAGAGTACTCTAATCACTGGTTAAGGAATCTTTTAAACCTCTGTCATTGTTGTTTTGCTCATGGATAGAAAGTTGCTACCTATAACATAAGTGGAAATTGTGCTCTAGATCTCTCTAGAACCCGACCAGCCAGTTCTCTCGTCTGACTTTGTTCCACCAACTGTTACCCAGAAAGGACTCATGGAAAAAAAAGCTGAGCAACTAGACAACAAAAGGCAAACTCTGCTGAACTTTTCAGGCAATGCTTTCCACTTGCCCACCCTCCTTATGTGATTCAGCATCAAGATTTGTGCGGTGCACAATTCATTTGAACTTATTTACAAGTTTTGTCATTATACTTGCCCACATTATGTAGGCAGTTTGCAATCTTCCCTAATTCTCTGACTTTAATTATATAATTGAACAAGCCAAAAACTCATTTTTCCCAGGAAACATTAAACATTACCATCTTAATGAAATTCTTAATGAAATGGTCCACTATGCATGCAAATGACCGGCAGTGGCGATGCCGATAGCTTATCACTGGGAGAGACAAAGGACAAATGCTCTTTCTTTGGTCAGTCACTGGGAATGTTAAGTTCTCACCCACATTTTGAGCTGGAATGATAATTCAACAAGCCCAGAAGATAGGCTTCTATGAGATACATGGATAAAATTAAGGATGGATGAAAAAAGTATAAATGAAATAGGAACTGATCTCTACCTCTATACAAATCAAAACTTATTTTCCAGGCTGAAAGTGCTCACTTACACTTTTCTTGCCAATTAAAAAAAAAGTTATCAGGCTGTCCTCCAGATTATCAAGAGGTTTACCAAAGGTTCGAGAGATTAACAATTCTCTTTTCAAATTACTTCCCAGGGATCTAGAGCAGAAAATGTCCAAAACATAAGAAACCTGGGGGACTTCTAAAATTTTCAACATAATTAAAGGATGACCCTTCAAGTACCTGCATCTTCCCAACTACATTTTTCAAATGCCCTTGTTGCATAAAACTCAAGTCTTTCACTGCACACTATTTTCATGCCAGAGCCACCGCCTGCCAAAAGCTGAAATGGGAGGCAGAACTGTTCACACTCTTATTCCAATAAGATGGGCAACAGTACCCTGTGCAAAGGAGACGCCAAATGAAAGTACTTAATAACAGCTACTATTTATATAACAAATTCCCATTTGCCAAACCTTGTCAAATCGTAACATTGCCCCCCAAAAATGTCATATACCCGATACAGAATCTTACCCTAAACAGTCATGATACTTAAGAAAAAAATAGAGGGCAGGCTACAGTGGTTCAACAGGCAAGAATGCTTGCCTGCCATGCCAGAGGACCTGGGTTCAATCCCTGGTGCCTGCCCATGTTAAAAAAAAAAAAAGAAAAGAAAAAAATAAAAAGACAAATCCAATTCATTCCAAACTCTGAAATCTGTTCTACAACTAATTGGTGTGTTGTGCTTTGAAATTTATTGCTTTTTTGTATATATATTATTTTTCACAAAAAAGGAGGAAAAAAGTCAATTGTGATGATAAAAAAGCATTTATTCCTTCTAGCTTCCTATATTCTGGAGCAATTAGAAGGAAAAATCTGAGAGGATCACATGGTAGCCCATGACAGCCTCTAGGATCTGTCTTATAACTAATTAATGAAGAGTGCTTTGAAAACTGATGCTTTTTTCTTGCTTTGCTTTGTATATATGTTATATTACGCAATTAAAAGTTAAAGAAGAAAAAAAAGACAAACCTCACTTCTTAGAACTCGGCGGGATAAGGACTCCAAAAATGCTGAACTGAAGAAAAAGGAAAATGATGTCCAAGATCGGGTAGGAAATTTCTGACCCAGCCCCGCCAGTCCATACCCCCCACCTCACTCCGTCCCATGCAGCTTGGGGTTCCTGTGGTGGCAGCATGGTCTAGGTCCCTTCTGCCATGGATGCAAGCTCTAGAGCCACTGACAACAGAATATCAATAAAGAAACAGAGAGCTTGAATGATATGATAAATGTACAAGACCTAACAGACATATACAGAACATCGCAACCCAACACAGCAAGAGAGCCATAGATATGAAATAACTGGAATGAGTAAACTCGTAGATTTGGAATCTAGAATATAGGTTGCCGGGATTTGAGTTGGGGGTAGCGAATGAGGATTTAATGCTTAATTTGTACAGAATTTATATTTAGGTTGAATGTAAAGTTTTGGAAATGGATGGTGGTAATGGTCACAGCATTGTAAGTGTAATTAACAGCACTAAATTATATATATATGTAAATATGGTTAGAAGGGGAAATTTTAGATCATGTTTACATTACTAGAGTAAAAATTAAAAGATAAAACATAGGGCTTTATAATACAGTGGGTCCTATTGTATATGATGGACTATAGTTAATAGTACAAGTATAAAAACGTTCTTTCATGAATTATAACAAATTATAATAAATGTGCCACACTAATAGGGTTATATATGGGAAATAATATACCTTATGCAAACTACGGACTATAGTTAATAGTAGAAATTTAATATTCTTTCATCAGTTATAACAAAGGTACCACACTAATGCAAAAGTGTTAATAATGGGAACACTGTATTTTTCACATGATTTTTCTGTAAACCTATAACTTCTCTAATTAAAAAAAGTAAAAGTAATTTTTTTAAATTTGTAGTAGTAGCTCATGTCACCCTTGCTAGCCCCTCCTTCATACCCTCCCTGTAGATGTGAAGCCAACCTGCACTCCCACTGTGGGTCCCTGACCCTGTTCTGGAGGGAAGAGTAACCCCTATGTACATTCAGGGGTACCTGTATGTCAGTGCCAAGCTGTCCATTGACATTATGAAAGACTGAACCAGGAAACTCTTCTGGAGCTCACCCTCCCCAAATATCCCTGCAAGCAGAAGCAGCTTGCAGAGAGTCAAAGTATTAAAAGAAACAATTAAGTCAAAGTGGTCTGGGGCAAAGGATTACCTACTTTAATTCATGCAACAGAGCAGCTAGGATGGGGTAAAAGTCTATATCATAGGGAATAGAGAAGGCATTCAAATTCTTAGAGGGTAATTCCTAAAACCATGAGCAAGCAGAAGCCCAGGACAATATGCAAGCTCAGAAAAGATAGAGAAGACTCTGCACTTCCCATTTGCCTTAGGGTAATCTTCTTGGTAGAAGGGTTGCCAAATTCTGAAGGAAGAGTACCAGCCAATACAGAGCTAATTTTCAAAGACTGTGAGAGGTGGTTCTTGCATTGGTTTGGTGGGATTTTTTTTTTTTTAGCTCCTGGCACCCAAGAAAATGAGTCATAACACTAGCTGAATGCAAACTTAAAGAAGAGACAACTCAGAGAATAAACCCTAGAGGTAAAACTTTAAATATTAATATGTACAGGGTGTGCAACAAAAGCTTATGAGATATTCAAAGAAACAGGAGATGATGGCCCATCCAACGAAACAAGATAAAAATTTGAAATCATCATTGAAGAAAACTAGACATTGGACATGGCAGAAAAAGAGTTGAAAATTATGGTCAATATGCTCACAAAAAGAAAGCAAAACACAGAGAAAAAACTAATGGACATCAGGAAAACAAAGAATGAGCAGATTAATAAAGAGATAGAAATTTTTTAAAGGAACCAAATGAAATACTAGAATTCAAGACCACAGTAACTGAAATAAAAAATTTCCCAGAGGGTTTCAACAGCAGATTGAAGTTGGCAGAAAAAAGAACCAGGAAACTCAAAGTCAAGAAACTAGATATGATTCAGGCTGAGAAGAAAAAAGAAAATAGAATCATAAAAAGCAAACAGCCTGAAGAGACCTGTGGCACAGCATCGTGCACACCAATACACTCCTTATAAGAGTTCCAGAAGAAGAAAGAAAGAAAGGGGCAGAAGGAATATTCAAAGACATAATGATGTAAAACTTCCCAATTTAATAAAAGACATGTATATGTACATTCAAGAATCCCAATAAACTCCAAACAGGCTAAATTCAAAGAGACCCATGCCCCAACACATAGTAGTCAAACTATCAAATGCCAAGGACAAAGTTATGAAAGGTACAAGAGGAAAGCAACATGTTATGCACAAAAGGTCCCAATAAGATTGAGTTCCAATTTCTCATCAGAAACCATGGAGGCAAGAAGGCAGTGGGTTGAAATACTTAAAGCACTGGAAAAAAAATTTCCAACCAAGAAATTTTTATTTGGTGTGACTGTCTTGCAACAGTGAGGGAGAGATTAAAACATTCCCAGAAAAACAAAAGCTAAGGTTGTTCATCACTAGTAGACCTGCCCTACAAAAATGCTGAAGAGAGATCTACAGGACAAAAGGAAAGGATCCCAGACAGTAGCATAAAGAAATAAAGATTTCCAGGGCAGACCACAGTGGTTCAGCAGGCAGCGTTCTTTCCTGCCATGCCAGAAACCCGGGTTTGATTCCCAGTGCCTACCCATGCAGGAAAAAAAAAATGTAAAAAAGAAGTAAAGATTTCCAGTAAAGGTAACTGTATTTGTCAGGGTTCTCCAGGGAAACAGAACTAAGAAGACATATATAAATTACGTAAATTCTTGAGATTTATTATAGAAATTGGTTCACACTGGAAATTGGAAAGTCTGAATTCCATAGGGCAAGCTGGGAACTCTGATGAAGGCTTTTTATGAATCTGCAAGAGAAGTTGGCTGGTTGAAGTGGAGATGGAATTTTCCTTTCTAACTGCAGAAATCATTTGTTCTCCCTTCTCTAAGGCCTTCAACCGATTGGATGAGACTTCTCTCATTGTTGAAGGCAATCCTCTTTACTGACTATAGATGTAATCAAGCATAGATACAATCAACTAACTATTCATTTAAACCCATGAAATACAGTCACACTACCAATCAGGCCAGTGCTTGCCTGACCAAACAACTGGACACCATAACGTATCCAAGTTGACCCAAAAACTTAACCTTCACAGTAACCATATGAATAATTGTAAAAGTAAGTACTATTGTATTGTATTTTGGGGTATGTAACTCCACTTTTTACAACTTACTGATTCTAAAATGCAAATTCATAAAATGTAATGTTAAATCTACAGTTATGGACATACAATTTATAAAAATATAATTTGTAACAAGTACAACAAAAATGTGAGGGGTGCAAAGGGGTATAGGAACAGTATATATGTACCCTGAGGGTAGGTATCAAACATGATCAATACAAATTTAGGATGTTAATTTAAGCCCCATCATAACTACGAAGAATATATGAAAAATATATAACAACATGAGCAGGAACTCAAAATAATACAATACAAAGAAGTCAAATAAATATGAATGTTTGCATTAACATAAGAATCAAAGGGCAAGAAAAGGTTTAACATCTACAAAGAAAATATAGCAACATGGCAGAGGAAAGTCCTACATCATCAATAGTGATTTTAAATGTGAATGGATTAAATTCTTCAAAAGGCAGAGATGAGCAGAATGGATAAAAAGCACGACTCGGCTATATGTTGTTTACAAGAGACTAATCATGAATTCAAAGGCACAAATCTTGAAATTGAAAATTGAAGGTGAAAGGATACAAAAATATATCATGCAAATATTAGCCAAAAAAAAAAAAGCTGGAGTAGCTATAGTAATTTCAGATAAAATAGTCTTTATGTCAAAAACTGTTACAAGGGACAAAGATGGTCATTATATCCTTATAAAGAAAGCAAAATTATAAAAATTACATGTACCTAATCGCAGAACCCCAAAATACATGAAGGATGTTTTGATGGTAAATTTCATGTGTCAGCTTGGCCAGGTAATGGTGCCCAGTTGTCTGGTCAAGCAAGCATTGACCTAACTATTACTGTGAGGACATTTTTTACTTAAATTATCAGTAAGTTGATTGCATTTATGGCTGATTACATCTATGATTGTTTGTGTTCAGCAATGAGAGATGTTTAATCCAATCAAGTGAAGGCTTTAAAAGAAGAACTAGTGATGACTTCAGCATTCAGAAGAGAGAATTTTCATCTCTACTTTAGCCAGCCAGCTTTTCCCAGGGAATTCATCAAAAACCTTCATCAGAGTTCAAGTTTGCAGCCTGCCCTGCAAGACTTGAACTCAGACATCCCCACAGTTGCATCAGACACTTTTATAAAATCTCAAAATACTTACAGATATCTCCTATTCATTCTGTTCCCCTAGAGAACACTTACTAATACAGAAGTATTGACGGACCTGAAAGGAAAAACAGTATACATTAGTAGTAGGAGACTTCAATATACCACTTTCAATAATGGATAGAACATCTAGTCAGAAGATCAATAAGGAAATACAAGACTTGAATGATACTCTAAACCAACTAGGCCTAACAGATATACATAGAACACGTCACCCAAAGGAATACAATGCAAATTATTCTTATGTGCACATGGATCATTCTTCAAGATAGACAATGCATCAGCCCACAGAATAAGTCTCAAAAATTTAAAAATATTGAAATCATGCCCTCTCTTTTCTCTGACTACAATAAAATAAAGCTATAAATCAATAAAAGAGAGAGAATTGGAAAGTTCACAAATATGTGGAAATTAAATAATGCACTCCTAAACAACTAATGAGTCAAAGAAAAAAATCAAAAGGAAAATTAGGAAATATCTTAGGCAAATGAAAATAAAAACACAACATGCCAAAACTTATGGGATGGAACAAAGGCAGTGGTGAAAGGGAAATTTATAGTTCTATATGCTTACATTAAAAAAGAAGGCCTCAAATCACAGATCTCACCTCACAACTGGAGGACCTAGTAAAGTAAGAGCAAAGTAAACCCAAAGTGATCATAAATAAGGAAATAACAAAGATTAGAGCAGAATAAGTGAAAAGAGAATGAAAAATAACAGAAAGAGTAAAAAAAAACAAAAGTTGATTCTTTGAAGAGATTGATAAAATTGATAAATCTTTAAGTAGACTGACAAAGAAAAAAAGACAGACACAAATTATTAAATCAGATATGAAAGTGGGGGCATTACTATCAACCTCACAAATGTAAAGGATTATGAGAGAATACTATGAACAAATTTATGCGAACAAATTAGATAACCTAGATGAAATGGACAAATTCCTAGAAGCAAACTGCTTACATTGACTCAGGAAGAAATGGCAGATCTCAACAGACCAATAACAAATAAAGAGATTGAATCAGTAATCAAAAATCTCCCAACAAGAAAACTCCAGAACCAAATGACTTCATTTGTGAATTTTACTAGATATTCCAAGTAGAATTAATAGCAATCTTGCACAAACTCTTCCAAAAAAAATGAAGAGAAGGAAACACTATCTAATTCATTCTGAGGCCAACATCACCCTCATACCAAAGCCAGATAAAGATACCACAAGAGAAAAGGAAACTACAGACCAATAGCCCTTATAAATGTAGATGCAAATATCCTCAAGAAAATACTAGAAAAACGAAGCCAATAGTATATTAAAAGAATTATACAACATAATCATGTTGGATTAACCCCACGTATGCAAAGGTGGTTTGACATAAGGAAATCAATTAATGTAATATATGATATTAATAGAGTGAGGGAAAAAACATTATCTATCAAGTAATGCAGTTGACAAATCCAACACCCTTTCATGATAAAGCACTTAGAAAGCTAAGAATAGAAGGAAACTTCCTCAACATTATAAAGAACATATATGAAAAATACATAACTAACATCATACTTAATGTTAAAGTCTGAAAGCTTTCCCTCTAAGATCAGGAACAAGGCAAGAGTACCCACTGTTACCACTGTTACTCAACCCTGTACTGGAAGTTCTAGCCAGAGCAGTTAGGTGGAAGAAAAAATTAAAGGCATTCAAATTGGAAAGGAAGATGTCAAACTTTCTCTATATGCAGTTGGCATGACCCTATACACAGAAAATCCTGGAAAAAAAATCTACAACAAAGATAATAGAGCTAATACATGAATTCAGCAAAGTGACAGGGTACATGATTAATATGCAAAAATAAGTAGTGTTTCTATACAGCAGTAATGAACAATCAGAAGAAGAAATCAAGAAAAAAATTCCATTTACAATAGCAATTAAAACAATAAACTATCTAAGAATAAATCTGACCAAACATGTAAAGGACTTGTACATAGAAAACTACAAAATATTGCTAAAATAAATTAAAGAAGCCCTAAATAAATGTAAAGACAGTCTATGTTCATGGATTGGAAGACAAAATATTAAGATGTCAGTTCTACCCAAAATGATTTATAGATTCAGTGCAACCTTAAATGAAATCCCCAGTCTTTTGTACAGAAATGGAAAAGTCAAACATCAAATTTATAGGAAAGGGAAGGGACCTTGTATTAGCTAGGGTTCTCTAGAGAAACAGAATCAGCAAGGGATACCTGTAGATATAAAATTTATAAAACTGTCCCATATAACCATGGGGATGTGGAGTTCAAGCTCTGTAGGGCAGGCCACAAGCTGGCAGCTCTGATATGGGTCCTCAATGAACTCTCAAGAGGAGCTGGCTGGACAACCATGGGGATGTAAGGGTCCAAGATCTGTAGGGCAGGCCACAAGCTGGCAGCTCTGAAGAAGGTCCTCAAGGAGCTTTTAGGAGATACTGGCTGGCTAAAGCAGGAAGAGTGAATGTCTCTTCTAAATCCTCCTTAAAAGCCTTCCAGTAATTAGATTAAGCATCACTCATTGCAAGAAAATACTTCCCTTAGCTGATTAAAAATGTAATTAGCAGTGGATGCAGCCAAAGTGATCATGATTTAAGTCCATGAAATGTCCTCATAGCAACAGACAGGCCAGCACTTGCCCAACCAGACAACTGGGCACCACCACCTGGCCAAGTTGACACATGAATCTGACCATGACAGGCCTCGAAAATCCAAAGCCATATTGAAAAAGAAAAAGAACAAAGTTGTAGGACTTATACTCCCCCAAATTAAAACTTACTACAAAGCCATAATAATAATTTTAAAAAGCGTGACCCTGGCATAAGCACAGACATATAGACCAATGGAATAGAACTGAGAGTTCAGAAATCAACCCTCACATTTATGACCTAAAAGAAAACATCAGGAAGTATCTTCAGGACCTTGTCTTATGCAATTGTTTCTTAAACTACATCAAAAACCACAAGCAACAAAAGAAAGAATAGATAAATAGGACTTCATCAAAATTAAAAACTTTTGTGCATCAAGGATTTCATCATGAAAGTAAAAAAGAAACTCTCAAAATGGGAGAAAATATTTGGAAATGACATGTCTGATAAGGGTTTAACATCTAAAATATGTGAAGAAATTCTACAATTCATCAACAAAAAGCCAAACAACCCGAGTAAAAAAATGGGCAAAGGCTTGTGTAGACATTTCTCCAAAGAAGATATACAAATGGCCAAAATGCACATGAAAAGAGGCTCAACATAATTAACCATTAAAGAAATACAAACCAAAACTGATGGAGATGTCATAATTTCTTGCCAACATGACTGCCATGATTGATGCAAGGCAACACAAAATGGCCTAACCCGTGACCAGCTTTCTTCCCAGAACTGGTGGTGGTTCATGCCAAAAGCGCTAACTTTAAATCTGCCCTCCACCCTAGCAACAACAGTGACCAATCCCAGCCCGACACGTAAATCTGCCCTCCACCCTAGCAACAACGGCCACCAATCCCCATCCGACACGTGTCCCTGCATGCTCCCAGCCTATATAGGCCTGTGCACTTCCTCAATAAAGTGGATGCCTTCCACTCACCCCTGAGGGCTGTCTCTTGAGTCATTTCTTCATTGTGCTTGACTCAGTACGGCCGCTTACCCCCAACCATCAGCTACTCGACAAGTGGCGCCCAACGTGGGGCCCCCCTCAGTGGTTCTCTGTGCACACCACCCCCTCTAAATTCTCCCTATCATGGGCAACACTCCCTCCTCTGATTTCACGCCTCAGGCTCAAGCCATCCACGCCTTATTGGCTGTGAGGCGGGTCAAAATCCCTGAGAAAACCTTACATGAGTACTGGGAAGTCCTTAAGTGATCCAACCCCTGGCTCGAAACTTCCTTGATATGGGACCCAAATACTTGGTCCAAACTCCTTCAGCGCGTTTGCACCACTGAAGAACATGAGGGAAAAACCTTTCCTCTCGGTCTCATTCCCACCCTCCTTGCGGTACACACATGCCTCACGGGAGCCCCTTCTGAGGCGCTTTCACTTTCACCTGCCACGCCAACTTCATCCTCTCCACCCCCCACCTCCGCGCCCGATCCTCCGTCTGCTTCCAAACCCAAGCCTCCCATTTCCGAACCCAAGCCTCCACCACCTCCATAAAACTGCACTCCTCCCCCACGGTAGCATCGTTATATCCTCCCTTACCCTCACCTCCTGAGGCCGCCGCCCCCATGGCTGCCCCACCACCTGCTCCTCCTTCACTCCCCCCTCCTTCTGCTCCTCCCCCTCTACCTCCTCCTCCCCCTGACCTATTCCTTGCAGTAACCAAGGTATGACAAAAAACCCCTAGCTTGAAGGCCTGTTGCTAAATTGTTTGTTTAAGGTTCATCGCAGATGCGGCTGAGAGGGACTTAAGCGCTGGAGAAAAATGTTGAAGATTTTTATCGCGAGCTGCCATCAACAACGCCCTGTGCACCCTTCCCACCTGCTCTCCCACTAGCTGCTGTGTACCCCTGAGTCCCAAAGAAGTCCTCAGGCTCCTTGAGGCCCCCATCCTGCTCCTGAACACCGGTGGTTTCTGGCCTACCCCCTCCCACATGCACTCCCATTGTCTGGGCTTTGGCTTTATCATAAAGTTGCATCGCCTGCATCTCCATGGTCTCCATTATAGCCAACCTAAGCTGCGCATCTCAATCCTCCTGTGTGATGATCAGCAGGCAGCCAATGATGGGTAAGACCTCCAGAGGAGGCAACCTAAGACAGGCACAGTTACCCGGAAAGCTAAAAAACAAAAAAGGAGGAATTGATGGAGATGTCATAATTTCTTGCCAACATGGCTGCCGTGGCTGATGCAAGGCAACACAAAATGGCCTAACCTGCAACCAGCTTTCTTCCCGAACTGGCAGTGGTTCGCCCAAAAGCGCTAACCTTAAATCTGCCCTCCGCCCCAGCAACAACGGTGACCAATCCCAGCCCTACACGTAAATCTGCCCTCCACCCTAGCAACAACGGCCACCAATCCCCATCCGACACGTGTCCCTGCATGCTCCCAGCCTATATAGGCCTGTGCACTTCCTCAATAAAGCAGACGCCTTCCACTCACCCCTGAGGGCTGTCGTCGTGACTGTGTGCTGTGTGCTTGACTCAGTACGGCCGCTTACCCCCAGCCATCAGCTACCCAACAAAAACCACAGTGAGATCCTATTTCACACTCACTAGAATGGCTACTATTTTTAAAAATGCAAAATAGGTATTGAAAGGATATGGAGAAATAGGAACATTTAATCATTGCTGATGGCAATGTAAAATGGTGCAACCCCTCTGGAAAACAGTTTGGGGGTCCCTCAGAAAATTAAGTACAGAATTACCAAATGACCCAGCAATTCCACTTCTAGGCATATACCCAAAGCAATTTAAAACAGAGATTAGAATAGATCTTTGCACTGATGTTCATAGTAGCATTACTCACAATTGCCATAAAATGGAAGCAACCCAAGAGTCCATCAACAGATGAACTGATAAACAAAATGTGTTAAATACACACAATGGAATATCTTTCAGATGATGTGACCTTAAGTATGTGACAACATGGGTGAACCTTGAAGACATCATGCTGAGTGAAATAAGCCAGACACAAAAGGACAAATATTGCATGATCTTGGTGATATGAAATAATTAGATTAGACAAATTCATAGAGTCAGAAACTAGAATACAGGTTACCAAGGGCTGGAGTGGACATAGGGAATGGGGAATTAAAGCTTAATTGAAACAGAGTTTCTATTTCAGGTGATGGAAAAGTTCATTAATGGATGGTGGAAATGATAACAAACATTGCTAATGTAATTAATACTACTGAATTATGTATTTGAATGTGGTTATTATGGGAAATTTTAGCTTGTACATGTTACTAAAATAAAATTTTTAAAAAAGAACCATAGGACTCTACAACATGAACAGTAAACTCTAATGTAAAATATGGAATACAGTTAATAGTACAATTATATTAATATTCTTTTAACAATTGTTACAAAGATACCACATTAATGCAAAATATTAATAATAGGGAAAGCTGGGGACAGGGAACAGTAATACAGGAACACTATTTGTTGCATGCTTTTTCTGTAAGCCTACAATTTCTCTAATAAAAGTTATATAAAATAGAAAAAAATATCCAGATTTATAAAGAAAAAGAGTCTCCACACAAGATGGATCTCTAACATCCCTCCTCCTTAATGCATAGGATTGTGTGATTATAGGGAAAACCTCTTGGCAAAGGTCCTGTGACAAACCAAAGGCTACAATGTGGCAATAAAAATCATGCCTGTATCCCATCTTTCTGTTTCCTAGATATAAAAATCTGTTTTAAATGCATTTATGCCCTTTTCTTGCTGCCTTCTATAAATATATTCCAAGGATTAACTGCTCCTTGGTTGACACACTCATCCACAATGCCTCAGAGCTCAATCCTTCCTTAACTCGGATCATGCCCTTTGGTTCTCATATTTGATAAAAGTGAAAGAGTCTTGGAACATGTTTCATTTCTAACCCCATCAGAAATTTGTGTAGCTCAATAGGATCACCTCTGAATCTCTGGTTTATAAGGAATACAGATCCGGTTTCTATAATCTGTTTTAAAAACAAGATGCCTGTATCATTCGTTCCTCAGTTCAGCACTCCTCTTGCCCCCCTCTCCATGTCTTGTTCTGAATTCAATCATCAGAACTAAAATTCACAGCCTTCTTCTTCTTCTTGCCCTCAAATATTATTGGCAAAAATTCAAAAATACAGAAAATAGGAAGAAAAATGCAAAAAGTACTATAATCCCCTGGATATAAGATTTCCTCACAACTCTGCCCTCTCCCAAGACTTCCCTATTTCTTTTCATGGCACCATATTATTGCCATGGCACAGGCCTCAAACCCAGGAAATCATGCTTGGTTCCTCTCTTTTCTTTACTACCTCCAACTCATCAGCCAGTCATATCTGCCCTCCCACTGTATCCCAAATCCATCTTCATCTTTCTGTTTTCATTCCTACCACCTTAGGAAAAACTGTCATCATCTCACACCTTGGCTACCCCCTTTGCCTCCCTAGTAAATTACTAAAGAAATTAAACAAAAAAGTTAGGCTACAGAATGAAGAAACAAAAAGATCCAGGCCAGCTGGAAGAACCGGGCCAGAGCTAATGAGATTAAAATTAATACAAATAAATGTAAGGCTCTGCAATTACTTTCCAAATTTCATGGCACAAGTTACAAGATGTATAAAGGACTTAGGTGATTTGTTTGACTGCAAGCTCAATTAAGAAAACAATGTGATGTACCCAACCAAAAAATAAAAATGTTCTTGCTACTTTGGCTAAGTAAATAGAAATGCAGTGTCCGGTACAATGGATATAATAGTCCTTTTGTGCCAGTCATACAGTTTTTTATTCTGGGAACCAGATTTAATATAAATATAGATAATCTCGAGAATTGATTGAGAAGGATTCTGAGAGGAGCTAAATTGGGTCACAATAAACAACAGCTGAAAGAACTAAGGATGCTTCATCTGGAGAAGAGAAGACTGAGGGTCTAAAGGGCATCCCAAGCTTTAAATACTTAGAGACTTGGCTCATACTTGAAGAGGAGTCTCCAATGATGAAGCTCCAGTTCAGCAGAATTTGGTTCAAAAGAAATCTGCACACCTTTCATAGTTCAGTTGAGATGCTAGCTCCTCAGAGAAGCCTGCCCTGATTACCCTACCTAAATAGCCCCTCCCAGGAACCCTCCAACACATTACCCTGTTTCATTCCCTTCTTTGCACTTAAATTGTCAGCTTGAGTCACCCCGTGTTTTCAAACATATGCTGCCTCCCCCACTGGAATGTACCATCTATGAGAGAGAAGATCATATTTATCCTCTTCCCCATTACATTCCAGTGCGCAGAAAATGTGTCAGGCACATAGTAGCTCCTACTCAATGCATATTTTTGACTAAAGGAATGAGTGAATAAATGAATGCCTTCCCCCGCTCCTCACAGAGCTTCCTCACAATAGCTTCTGGCATTAAAGAATCATGAAGAAACAGTCATTCTCAAGAAGACCTGGTAAAGTATTTGGGGATCCTGCTGGGAAAAGAGGTTGCAGTGAGTTGAGTTCGTTATCTTTTACCTCCTGGGATTTTCCTTTACTTACCATTTCTCATTCCATGACTCACTGCAGAGTCCTTGGATGTCCTCTAGTCACAGATTATCCTTGGATCAGAGGCTTATTTTTCACTCTACCCAGAGTAAACATCTACACTCCTTGAAGATTCAGCTGGAGCTTCTCAAAGTCCAGGGCATTGCTGACCTTTGGTCTTCTTTTTACTAGATGGCTTATAAGTATTTGGAGACCCAGGATCTAGAGAAAAACAAGTAGAAGACCCCAGAACACTGCTCCCCACAACCTGCCAAGTTCCTTCCTGAAATGCAAACTGAATTGAACAGGCAGATTTTGTTCCCTACCTCTGGTCAAGTCTTTGGGTGGCTACTTTAAATCTGCAACCATTAAGATAATAATAAGTGATCGCTACATAGAGACATTGAAACTTGAATGGTTTGAAGCTGTTATGTACCCCAGAAAAGCCATGTCCTTTTTCCTGATCCAATCTTGTGGGGACAGCAATGTTTGCTTTAATCCTGATTCAATATTGTAGGGTGGATGCCTTTGATTAGATTGTTTCCATGGAAACTGACCCATTCAATTGTGGGTGTGGCCTTTTTATTAAATGGAGATGTGACTCCATTCAGTCAAGGTGTATTTAATTAGTTTACTGGAATCCTTTAAAAAGGAGACATTTTGGAGAAAACACAGTTGCTTCAGAGCTGAAAGGGATGCAGACATTTGAAGATGCTTCAAGTGCCAATAGAGAGAGCAGACATGCAGACACAGAAGTTTGGAGATGCAAAGCCCAGTATACGTTGTCATGTGCCCTTCCCATGAAATACTAAACAAGCCAAAACCCAGAGTTGTGTCCCGGAGAAGCTAAGTAAAGGCACACAGATGCTCAGAGAAGAAACCACTGGCATCAGAAGCTGGAAGCAATCAGGAACAAGGACCAGCAGACGCCAGTCATATGCCTTCCCATATGACAGACATTGGCCTTTCTTGAGTCAAGGTATCTTTCTCTGGATGCCTTAGTTTGGACATTTTCATTGCCTTAGAACTTTAAACTTATAACTTAATAAATTCCCTTTTTAAAAGCCATTCCATTTCTGGTATATTGCATTCTGGCAGCATTTAATAGACCAAAAAAAAAAAACATCAACCAATAGTATTTTAAGTTGAATTTAAGATTTATATTTAAAAATACTTAAAATTAAAATATTTTAAGGTTCTATAACAATATACTGAATATAATCCCATTTTTGTTTTAAAGTAAAGTGCATATAAATTCTGGCAAGAAATATACCAAAATGTTAATTGTATAATCACTGGGTATGGGGAGCATGGGTGTCTTTATGTGGTTTTTGTTCTCCTGTTTTTTTTTTGGGGGGGGATGTGCACAGTCCAGGAATTGAACCCAGGTCTCCTGCATGTTTATTTGCTTTTTTTTTTCAATTTTCTGAAACTTTCCAAAAACTTTTTAATATCCATAATTTTTAAATTAAATATACAATTTTAAATTTTTAGACCTCAAGTCTTAAGTCAAACACCTTCAAGACCTCACGTCTTGTCTGCTACAGAAGGTGTTTGACCTCAGACTTGAGACTGACAAGAAAGTCAGGGAGAGGAAGGAGTTTATATTGTTGGAGTTACCACTGAAAACTAGGAGTTGCGCTAACCACTATTCATGCCTTATCTCCTTTACTTCAACCCTCCCATGAAATGATTAAAAAAAACAGACTCAGGGAGGGTCAGCAATTTCCAAAACATACATTTTGGTAGAGATGAGATTTGAATCCATATCTGCCAAATCCTGCCCTGCTGCTTTCACAGTATATGTTGCTCTTTTTCTCTAAACTGGCAAAGCAAAGGCAGGGACAAGAGAAGCACCAGTCCTTGGACTTTGGTAGATTTAATGTCTGACAAATCTTCTCAGGTTTAAACTATTCTGCCTGCTATCAAATTATCCTTCAAAGCCTCACTACTCACAGTGTGACATAGCAGCAGGTGTTAATCAGGGTTCTCTAGAGAAACAAAGCCAACAGGAAAGATCTCTAAGTATGAGATTTATAAAGGTGTCTCACGCAACCATAGAAATGGAAGTCCAAAATCCCTAGGACAGGTGGTAAAGCCGGCAGCTCCGATGAAGAGTCTGGACTAACGTCACAGGAGAGGCAGTGAAAAAGTCTCTCTTCTTCCTTAAAAGCATTCAGCTGATTGACCACAGATGTAATCAGCCACAGATGCAATCAACTGACTGATGATTTAATCACCCAGCCTTCCAGCTTATCTACCAGCCACGAAATATCCTTGTAGCAATGGTCAGGCCAGTGTTTACCTGACCAGACGACTGGGCATAATCATTTGGACAAGTTGACACCAGAACTAACCATCACACAGCACTAGCATTACCTGGGAGCTTGTTAGAAATGAAGAATCTCAGGTACCATTCCAGACTAACTGAATCACAATCTGTATTTTAACAAAATGCCCAGGTTATTCACTGAGCGTTACAATTCAAGAAATGCTGCTTTTAAAAATCCTCCCAGCCCCATACTCTACCCAGGTTTCTATGGAAACCACACTCCTTGCTTCTACTCCACAAGTCCAGTCTCTTCCCCAAAGCTAAGTGCTCTGTGAAACACTCACAGGAGCCTAGGCACCCAAGAAAATAAAAGCTATCTCCAAAGACAATCTAAATAATGCCTGGCATGTCATGCCCCACACGCGTGAGCTTCAAGGATAGCTGGACCTGGTCCCTCTCCAACAACCAGCCAGCTTAGGGTAGAGCCCTGATTTGTAGCATCTGCCCATTTCCGTGGAGCAAATAGTCTCACCAGGGCTAATTTCAAGCTCCCAAGATGATGTCACTGACTGTAGAGCAGGGCAGGGATGCGGACGACTGGCTCTCACCAGCAGGCGTGAGCAGGCACGGCCAGCTCCAGTACACCACTGAGCCAGAGCCCAATTTTTCTGAGTCAAGACACTTTCTGTGAGAGGGGAAGCCACTGCATTATTTCAGCTAATGCGGACATAATGTTTTCTTGTTGGCTTCCACAGCCATTTAAATTCATCCATCTCTAATTAGTTTTGGAAAACAGAAAATGACTCGGCAAATACACTCTGCAACAGGCTGTCAGACCATAAAATTGTCTGTGGTGGCCATTCACTGGGAAAACAGAGTGAATTTTAAGTTTGCAGTAGAGAAGGACTGGGATGCCAGCTCAGCCCCAGCATAAAACATTTCCAGCAGTTTCTAGGCAGGAGGAGAAAGACGTTCCAGGAAAGCTCACACAATGTATTTTCCCCTAATACTTTAGTGTCTAATCCTATTGTTCATTTCTCAGTAGGAACAAAGCATGGCAGGTGTGTAGTTTTAAGTTTGAAAGATAGTCAAGTTGGAAATAGAAGAAGGAGGTGGATTGACAGAGAGGAAAGGAAATACAGCACATGTGATGGAAAATTGGGAACCAATATACAGAGGAAGGAAACAAGAACTATATGAAGAACATTGAGGAGGCCTGTTTAACTGAACAAAAAAAGTTGTTAAATATTTCCTTTGTTATTAGCCACAATTTATTGAACACTTACCATGTGCCAAGCTCTGTGCGACACATTCGAAGCCAATGATCTCATTGATTCTCCACAGAAATCGTATATAATGATGATGATCGCTACTTTACAGGCAAGGAAACTTACTAGATGTCACACAACTAGTAAGAAAAGGAGGCAAGTCTCCAATCCCAGTCTATCAGATAACAAAGCCCATGCTCTGCATTCATATTACCTCTAAACCTGAGGGGATACCAGGAGCATGAGTGGAAAGGGTGATTTCCCTTCCTGAAAGAGGTTCCAAGAAACCTCTCCATGGACGCAGAGAGACAGAAAGAAATCACGGGAATGGATCACCACAAGTCCTCTAGGGTCCTGAGGGCTGAGAGTGGGTGCCTAAGCTCAGTCTGCTCCACCTACCAGCTCTGCCCTGCTCACAGCCATCCTGGGTGCCACGCTCACTTCCAGTATTTTCAGAAGAACACTGATAAATCAGTGCATAAGCAAAGGAGACTAACTAAAGCATCAGAAGATTCAAAACTGCCCCCTCATCAAAAAGGAAAGGAATACAGGCCAAGAATGATGCTGAACTAATAAATATATTTATCAGAGATACTTGCTGATCACAAGACCAGTTTCCTCTTCTTCCTAGACCCACAGCCAGACCACATCGTCCAGTTGTTATTGCCATTCGGTGTGACCACACAACTGAAGTTTGGTAAATGGAATGTGGGTAGAAGGGATGTAAGACACTTTCTGGTGTGGCTCCTAAAAACCTCCCATATGCAATCTTTTTTTGTTTTGAGGGCTCAGCCTATTGCTTTGCTTGTCCCCACTGCTTGTGAGAATATCAGGAATTCTCCACATGGAGAAGTTGAATTTTCCCCCTTTCTCACCAGTTCCCCAAGGGGACTTGGCAAATATTTTTTTTATTCTCTGTTTAAATTACTCTGGGATTTATCCGGGCATCACTCTGGACAAATCTACAAAATCTCATGCCCTACTCAAGGTTTCATGTACTTATGGTGTTCAATTAAACTGTCCACATAAGTTATATTAGGAAATGCATTAGTCAAAATATAAATTTTGTACCAAATAAACATTTAGTCTCACACATAAGTTAAATTTTTTAAATATGAATTACCATCTATTTTCAACACCCTACAATATTGACATTCCTTTATTCTTCCTCATGCAAAAATATTTTTTAATTTGTACATTTAGTCACTATCATTGTACACTCTAGGTATTTCTAGATTATACCATCTCAGTCTTTATCATCTATCTTTTCTTCTGATTTCATTTGTGCCCCCAGCCCTCCTCCCTCTATCATTCTCACATTCAGCTTCATTCAGTATACTAACACACATCATTGTATTACAGTTAGGTAGTATTGTGCTATCCATTTCTGAATTTTTACAATCAGTCCTATTGCACAATCTGTATCCCTTCAGCTCCAATTATCCAATATCTATCTTATTTCTATCTCCTGATGGTCTCTGTTCTTAAATGAAATTCTCCAAGTTCATTAATTAATGTTAGTTCATATCAGTAAGACCATACAGTATTTTTCCTTTTGTTTCTGGCTAATCTCACACAGCATAATGTCCTCAAGTTCCATCCATGTTGTATATACCACAGCTTGTTTAGCCTCTCATCTGTTGATGGACATTTGGGCTGTTTGCATCTCTTGGCAATTATAAATAATGCTGCTGTAAACATTGGTGTGCAACTGTCCATTTGTGTTCTTGCCCTCATGTCCTCTGGGTAGGTACCTAGCAATGGTATTGCCGGATCAAATGGCAATTCTATACTTAGCTTCCTGAGGAACTGCCACACTGACTTCCACAGCAGTTGTACCATTTTACATTCCCACCAACAGTGGATAAGTGTGCAATCTTTCATGCTCTTTCCTCTTCCAAGGGGACCTTGGGGGGCATTTATTGAAGACGGCACAGCCACAGGATGTATAAATGCCACAGGATAGACATTTATTGATGATGGCATAGCCACATCTCAGAATTACTGCTTAGAGAAGGCCCACCACCAATCAAGAACACTGAATTAAACTTTATGCCAGCAAAAAAGGAAACACATTTATTCAGTTAAAAAAAGAAAGAAAGAAAGAAAACAGGACCTGTCAAAGAAAACAGGACCATTAAGCAGCAGAAAACTCAGAGGTGGGGAGTAGTCATGATATCCAACATTAGATATCTGATTAGTTTCCACATATTAAAAGGTTTCTTGATGCTTTCTCAGATAGAGAACTAAAAGCATGGGTAATATCTGTAAGGAGACTGACCTTGACCCAGTATAAGAAAAATATCCTAAGAGTCAGAGAAGCCCGGGCCCGGCCTACCCTCCCATCTCATCTCTCATTACTTTCTGTCCTTCTTTCTGTTCCATAGGTATCCTGAGCTCTTCCTTGCCTCTAGGGCAGTATGCATGCAGATCTCTCTGCCTCTAACTTGTTCCTTGACTCTTCAGAGGCCATATTCATATATTCCTCCAACCACTATGTATTGCTCTGTGCCTGCTCTCTTCCAGAGGCTGGTCTAGTGCTGTGAACAAAACAAACAAAAGTCCCTGCCTGCCTGGAACTAAGACTCTAACCAGGGATAAGCACTACAAACACTGAACACAACAAAGGAGTCAATTGTTCAGTATGTAAGGAGATAAGTGCTGTGGGGAGAAAAGGAAGATAGAGCAAAAGAAGGAAGGTTGGGAGTTCCAGGTCAGGAGACGGGGGCGGTGATGGGCCAGTTACTGTTTTAAGCAGGGTGGGAACGGTGATGGTAGACTTCAGTGAAAAAATTGAGCTTTGAGCCAACACTCGAAGAAGGTGAGAAAATTAGCCAGAGGATATGGGAGTGGGCGGCATTCGAGGCAGAGAAAACTGCTACAGCAAAAGCCCAGAGATGGGAGCATGTCTGGCATTATTCAAACAACAGCACAGAGGGCAATGCGGCTGGAGTGGAGAGAGCATGAGGCAGTAGGAGAGGGGGTGGGAGAGGCAATGTGGCACCCCAGGCTTCAGATAAAGTGTCACTTCCTCAAGGAGACCTTTCTGAATCCCCAAATTTAACAAGTATTTCCCACCCTCAATTCCATTATTCTCTTTCATAGGCCCCTGTTTTTTTTTTCTTTATTGTGAAAAACAGTATATATACAAAAAAGCAATAAATTTCAAAGCACACTGCAACAGTTAGTTGTAGAACAGATTTCAGAGTTTGGCATGAGTTACAATTCCACAACTTTAGGTTTTTATTTCTCACTGTTCCAAGACATTGGAGACTAAAAGAAATATCAATATAATGATTCTTCAATCATACTCATTTGTTTAATCCTATCTTCTCTGTTATAACTCCTCCTTTTCCTCTGATCTTTCTCCCAATCTTAAAGGTTATTTGAGCTCTGCCCATTCTAACTTTTTTAATTTGGAAGGGGCTGTTGATAATACAGGATAGAGGGATGGAACTAGTTG
Organism: Tamandua tetradactyla; assembly: GCF_023851605.1. Lineage (NCBI taxonomy): Eukaryota > Metazoa > Chordata > Mammalia > Pilosa > Myrmecophagidae > Tamandua > Tamandua tetradactyla. The sequence continues at coordinate 36,137,414 of NC_135346.1, read as the reverse complement.
ATGCTCTGGAGAGGCTGAGCCCTCTGGGTTTCAGGACTTATCAGCCTAGGAACCCATCTGGTGGTTGTAGGTTTCTGAAAAGTAATCGTAGGGCATGGAACCATTGTAGAATCTCAGATAAAGCCCTAGGTGTTCTTTAGGGCTGGCAGGAATGGTTTTGGTTGGGGTTTAGCAAATCATGATAGGTAGCAATGTCTAGCTGAAGCTTATGTAAGAGTAGCCTCCAGAGTAGCCTCTCAACTCTATTTGAACTCTCTTAGCTGCTGATACCTTATTTGTTACAATTATTTTTCCCCTTTTGGTCAGGATGGCATTGTTGACCCCACAGTGCCAGGGCCAAGCCCATCCCTGGGAATCCCATCCCATGTTGCCAGGGAGACTTTCATCCCTGGAGAGGACCCTGTCTTTTACAACATCATAAGTTATCATTTACCTACATATTTGTTTAATGTCTGTCATCCCCACTAGATTGTAGGTGACACCAGGAAAGGGGCCAAGTCAATTTCAGTCATCTCTCTGTACCTGGCACCTAGTGTCTACCAGATGCCCAATTAATGTTTGGTGCTTAATTAATACTTGTTGACCAAATGAGTCGCTATTGGAATAAGTTGGCAATGATTGTCCCAACAGCAAAAGCACTCAGTTAGGGGTCTGGTAATTATTTGGTGAGGATACAGCCATCGCACAGTGTGGCTAGACAGAGAAAACTCTGAACTAATTTCCAAGATAGGAGTTTGTGATTTCCTGGCATTTCTGAAATAAAGCCTTAAGATTGTTTTGGTTCTGCCGCAAACAGGCAGAGCAATCACCTCTAGTCTTCCAGTTCTTCTGAGTACTTTCCTACCATTTAAAACCCTCTTTCCTCAGGCTTTCCCCTGCCTGGACCCCTCCGGTGTGCTGTGTTCTGTTGACAAATTATAATTTCTTTTGAGTTTCTAGCTTGATACTTGCCCATTGACCATTTTAAAGAACAACCAGGTAATAATGCCTATAATTTTAATGAAGTTGGGTTCACTCAAATCTCTACCCCACCCCCACCACCTTGCAGTCTCCTTAACACAGTCAGTTACTCAAGGAAGGACAGTTCCACATGCAGAGGCATAGCTCTGGGCAGAGGGAGACCAATAAAGCATCAAAAATTCCATTCAGGGACACTCGCAGCAAATTGTGTGCAGAGAAAAAAGACGCAAGGCAGACCTCATCTCCAATCCTTGTTCAGATGCTGATTTGTGGTGAGACTTCAGAGCTGTCCTTAACTTCTCTGGCCTCAGTTTCCTCATCTATTAAATGGAGATAATAACTAATGGGGTTAGTATCATAGCATAGAAATAACACAGGAATGTTGATGTGCTACAAAGGTTTACGACCATTATTCTAATGTGAAATGTTTTATTATAATCTAACGTAAAGGCTACTAAATGGAACAGATTCCTTATTGTGACCACTAAGAGCCAGCAAACTCTGGCCCCCGGCTCTCCAAACTCACCTGGATCCCCCTCTCCAGCTAGTTATTTATTAGTTTCAGAGTCATACAAGTTCTTTCCTGTCTTGGGGCCTCTTGCATCTGCCAGGAATACTATTCCCTCCCAATATTTTATTATGTTTCTGTAACTAAGAAATTGGGATTTAAGGGATGGTTTTGATTACTGAATTATTGTGTAGATGTTCCTTTTTACTTCCTAATATATTAGAGTAAACAAAAGGAAATACCTGAAATCTTTGAATTACAATCCAGCTCTCATGATCTCTTATAATGATTGTATAGCCTTTATCTTGTGCTCTTGTGATTGTAAAAAAAAGCATTGAACTGACCCTCACTTGTCACCATTCAGTTTTTCGACTTTAGAGTATTGTTATCATTAAAGACAGCCCCTAATGTTTATTAACGAAGTGTCCTGGATCAGCCCAGACCTAACCCACTCCAAATCCATAGTTATCTTTATAACTGAGACCTGACCTAACCAAAATAAGCTTTGCCTGACATGCACAGTAGTTTAAGCTTTAACCTGTAACTAACCTACACCTCATTATAATACTAAAATCATGCCCATCATCATATTAAGGACACATTTTCTTACATAGTTCTGCGACTAAGCATGTAATCAATCTGTACATGCTCCATAATTAAATCACTTCTAATTACATCATCTGGGATCATCATGCTCATTACCCTAAAACCTACCTATGTTTTGATGCTATTAAACTATCAGAATTACTGCAATTTGGGGAGACAGAATTTTGGGCCAGTAGGCCATCTGATCTCCAGTTCTGTGCCTGGTAATAAAACTTTTCTCTCTCTGAAACCCCAGTGTCTCAGGAATCGGTCATTTGAGCAAAAGAATCCACCACTTTGTCCAGTAATGCTCAAATGCTGCTTTCCCTTTAGTTCTCAGTTGAAGCATTGCCTTCTAAGAAGCGTCCTACCAAAAATGGACTCCTTTCCCACCCCCAAAATTTTTCTTTCTCTCAGCTTTATCTGATTTCTTTATAGCACTTATGCCTCTCAATTTATTCTGGTCACTTGTCTGTCTATGCCCCACCAGTTCAAGAACATAGTCTTCCACCCCTCACCCTTCCCAGTACCTGGCATAGCACGTGTGGGCTCAACAAATATCGGTTGAGTGCATGAGTAAATTAAGTCATGACAGCAAACAATTAGAAACAATACGAAGACCCAACAAAAAGCTAAGGAAATTAAGGTACATGCACTTAATAAAATGCTCTAAAGTCATTTTAAATTATCACTGAAAGGAAATGTTTAGAATATATTCTTAGGCTAGAAAATCCTATTTACACTATGATTGCAACTTTGTAAAAATGCAATGCCATATGGCCAGAAACTAGATGTAAACGAAGAAATTTGGAAACAGTCAAATTATTTGCTAGGGTGGTCAGACTGTGGGTGTTTTTGTTTTTCTCTCTTTTATTTCTGCTTCTGTCACTATAATGTTGTTTGTTCAATTAGTTTGTTTTTTATCACTGAATTAGACACACTATTGAACTGCCCCAAAAGGGAGTCAAGCATTCGCTCAGATGTGTACATGGAAGAAATCTCTCTTCCACATATTTCTAAGACCAGGTTTGGAGGCAGAGTGAGGGGGGAGTTTTGTTTTGTTTTTTATTAATATTTATTATATATTTGCATACCAGGGAACCATCCAAAGTGTACAATCAGCGGTTCTCAATATCATCATATAGCTGTGCATTTATCATCACAATAGAATTTTTTCTTTTTGTGAAAAATAACATATATACAAAAAAGCAATAAATTTCAGAGCACAGCGCAACAATTAACTGTAGAACAGATTCAGAGTTTGGTATGGGTTACAGTTAAGTGGGGAGTTCTTAATTCCCTATCTCTCTGCTTTGCAATTTTGCATCAAAAATGGCACCACACCCAAAATACCTGGAAGGATGTCATTCCCCATACAGAAGGCAGGGTATGACTACTTATTAAAAGACAGAATGCCTGCTGGCCAGACAGATATGACACAGGCATCCACTACATCAGTTAAGATTTTTCTGTAACAACTTACATGTGCACAATTTTCTGTTTGTAAGACCATTTCACACAAATAATCTTCAATTCTCAAAATACCTCTTATGAGGTCATTGGTTATTATATACATATTACAGAATATAAAACTAACACTTGGAAACAATTTCTTTCTTCCATCTTACCTTGCAGGAGGGTGATGTATCAGCAAAGGCAGTGAAATCCTTGACATATAATTATAATTATGTCTCCTGGGAAGAAAAATGCACCATAAATTTACTTAGCCAGGTCATCAGAGATGGATTCCCATAACTACACAGTTATGTAAAGACTGAACTTCCAGTATAAACAAATTACTGGCTCACAAAACCCAACTGGATATTTCAGCAATCCTCAAACTCTTTCCAAGTGTGAAAAGCCTGATAGATGAGACTCAGGTGTGTGAAATACCTCCGTGGGAATTCTCAAGGTCACATACAGTTCTAAGCTACTCACCATCATGACTTTCTCACCTGGCCAGGAGAGCAAACTCGGCACAGGTAAGCCAGGAGGTAAGCAAGTAAATCATTTGAATGCTTCAATATTTTCACAATTATTAGCTTGAGAGGTAGTTTCACATGGTGGCTAAGAGCATGGACTTTAATGACAGTCAAGTCATGGCTTCAGATTTTGGATCTAGCTCTTTCTAGCTATGTGACTCTGAGCAAGTTTTCTTTACTACTCTGAGCCTCAGTCTTCTCATCTCAACTGGGGATAATCCATCTCCTAAGATCCCAGCAAAAATTAAAGGAGAGAATACATACAATTTTCTTTGAACCAGGCTTGGTACAGAGCATGCATTCAAAAAGTGTTAGCTCATAATAGCAGTAGCCGTGCAGCTAAATATGGTTTGAAATATATTTCAGAAATGACTGCAACATACTCTGGCTCAGAGTGACTTGTTCAGAGTTTTGCCCACAAGGAGTTGAGAGTTGGACAGGTGGTATGATTAAATTCATGATGAAGCTGAGCCATTCCAGCAGGAATCCTGCCAGTGTCTGTGGCATTCCCTCATTGAGAAGTAGGCCCTGTGGAGGGCAAAAAAGGAGCCAAGGTCAGAGAACCCATAAAGAGATACATTGATGGGTCAGGGGAGAGATCTTGGCATTCCCACCAAACACTTACAAGAAAAATACGCATATAAATCTCTTTGGAAAGCTTCTCAAAGGAGGAAAGGGTAGGCCTTGAGGCCGGTAAGACATGGGAGGGAAAGGACAGGGCAGAGTCAGGTATTCAAGAAAGGGAGGGACATGGGGCTAAAGCAGAATTTGTGCCAGAGAGCTGTAAAGAAGTCTTCTTGCCTTCTTCTCTTTACCTCTTCCATCATCCTCTGCCCTTCCTAAAATAACTCAGCCCTTTGGCTAAACTATCAGGGTGTTTCAAGTTGGTTCTGCTTGCAGTGTTTCCCCAGCTAACTAATTAAAAGTAGAGCATTTAATTGCATCAGAGTGAAGCCCATAACTGATGTCTCTACAGCCGGAGGGGAAAAGGTGGAGTGTGATGAAAATCAAATGCTTCTTACTGGAGCCAGCAAGACTCCTGTAGATGTTTTCAAACCTCAGCAGAAAAAAAGCGTGCTATTTGAGGCAGTATCATGTACAGATTAGAGTAATCTCCCCAACAAGAAAAGAGAAGATATCCCTTTTATACGACAACAGTTCAGTAAATTTTGTTTAGCTTGCGTAGGATACAGTTAATTACAGTAATTTATCAAAGTAGCATAAGGTGGTATTCACACACAGACAGTATTTTCCCACAGTTGAAAATCCTTAGTTTTATATAAGCTGAGGCTGGTCCTAATTGAATTTTCACTTGGGTAGATAAAATCTTTAACAACTCTTGAATAACTAAATGCTCTTTGCTCAATGATGTGGATCGGGATGATTTACAACACCTTTCACACAATCATGCTAATTTTGCCTTCATATGATTAATTAAAACAATATGTTCATTCTTCCTAAAGTGGCATTAGGGCACCCAAGGAGTTGGCTTTTATTACCAACTTCCCTATCCAGCAGTAAAAGCCATTTTCACACATTGTCTTCAACAAAGTGATAAGGAAATGGGGAACTGATGGAGAGACTTTATCCGGTTCAGTTTTGCTCTTTGGAAAACAACAAAGGTGAGTCTGATGGGTAGGTGGGTTTCTAAAACTTCAGAGGTAAAAAATTATTTTAGAGGCAATCTCATGAAAATCTCCCATTTCACAGATGCAAAACTGTGTCTCATAGAGGGCCACAAGTTGTATCTAATTTATAAGGCCCAATTTGGATAGCGCTGATTTTAGTACCCAGCTACCCTGATATTTAACCCAATCTACTGGGAAAAAGCACTGGATTGGGAAAAAAATAAAGTAAGCCTACGTTTAAGAACTGATTCTGCTACTAACTCACTACAGGACTTTACAAGTTACTTGATCCCTCTCTAGCTCATTTTCCTCTTCTGTAGAGTTGGGATGATAGAAGTTGCACAATCTTCCAAAATAAGGGAGCTAGAAAGATTAACTTCAAGAAGAATAATGAAAACAGAAGCCATAAAACCACAGAGTTTCCACTATTCAAATACAGAATGCTTTTCAGATTACTAATAATATTTACTTCCTTACTACAAGCCAGACCCTAGTCTAACTACTGAAGCTCAGAGAGGTTAAGTGACTTGCCCAAGACTACCCAGCTTGTAAGGGCTTTGTGTCCTGGTCTTCCTGATTACAGAGCCTGTGAAATTCCAGGAGTTGAAATCTCAATAAAGCTTACAGATGCCAGGTTAATTTTTTTAAAAAGTGTGAATTTGGCCATGTAGGATAATGAGCTATGTATTCGACCTCAGAAAAAACATAGAATGCACAGCCCACCTAAATTAAAAAAAATTGACTCTAGTCTGTTCTTCCCTTGGATTGTGTTCAGCCTACAGCCCACTGATTTGCATACTCTACAGGGCACAAAGCTGCCTCTCCCTAAGACCATCATGAAAAGTAGCACATTAATGTAAGGTGTTAATAATACAGTGGTATATGAGAACTCTGTATTTTACACATGATTTTTCTGTAAATCTACAACCTCTGTAATTAAAAAAAAAAGATACTGAAAAAGAAGAGCCATCATGGATGTAAAGGGGATTGATAGAGAACTCCATAGAGCATACCCCAAAGGAAATGACAGAACCCTACCAGCTCTTAGGGCTGGGGGTCGAAAGGGGGAAGGCTAAGTCAGGTGTTGGGGGCCTTGTCTCCCTCAAATTGGGTCAAAGTAAGAGTGGAAAAAATAAGACAGTGCTTTCACATAGTGGCAGAAAATTAACATGAAGTAAATAGCCCAGAAGATCTAGGGGCCATGAATTAAATTATTCATAGCATTGCAACATGGAGGAAAATGCCCCAGTTCTGGAAAATGGGAGAATCTGCCTCTAGTCCACACTGCCATAGACTGATGGCTTGTGATTGGCCTATGTAAGAGATTTGCGTGAAGTAGGTGTGTTGTTAATGGCATCCTCATTTTAGATGAGAAAGTGAAGCTGAGAGGGCTTCTCTCTGAGTAAGTTATCTAAGATTCCACTACTGGGAGGTAAGAGGTAAAGTGGAGATTTCAAAGTACTGGGCCAAGGGTAGGTCTCTGGGCTTTAGTTTCCTCATTTGGGAAATGAAGTCTCAGGTTTTAGAAGCTCTGAGTTCCTCTTTAACTCCAAAATGTAATGGTTCTGGGATGGGGGAACAGCCTGCAGCATCTCCCAGTCTCCCTCACCAGATCAGAGAGGCTCACAGCCTGGGACATTCTTTGACCACGATCAGCTTTCCTCCATCAGCCAAGGCACCCATCCCAGTGCCCATTCCCAGTGCCCAGGTTGGACCGACCTCTTGATGGCTGAAGCATTACAACCTCCAAAACAGTATTCACTCAGGAAGTCAATTCAGGAGTGCCCACCTTTCAGCCCCTAATCCCATGATGTGGGAAAATCCAGAGCCACTCTGAAATGATGACCAATTCCTTTTCATTCCTTCAAGCCAACTGTGCTGGTTTGAAATTGTTGAGGACCCCAGAAAAGCCATGTTCTTTAACCCTGACTTAGTATTGCTGGATGGATCGTTTGATTAAGTTATTTCCATGGAGATGTGACCCACCCAGTTGTGGGTGGGACCTTTAGATTAGGTGGTTTCCATGGAGATATGTCTCCACCCATCCAAGGTGGGGTTGCTTACTGGAGTCCTTTTAAGAGGGAACTATTTTGGAGAAGGCTTCAGAACCAACAGAGTCCACATAGCTAGAGACCTCTGGAGATGCAGAAGGAAAACATCCCACGGAATCCTTATGAAACAAGAAGCCAGGAGAGCAAGCTAGCAGACATCGCCATCTGCCTCCCCAGCTGACAGAGGTATTCCAGACAGCATCAGCCTTTCTTGAGTGAAGGTAACCTCTTTATGGACATTTTCATGGCTTAGAACTGTAAACTTGCAACTTAATAAATTCTCTTTTTAACAGCCATTCTGTTTTTTTGGTATATTGCATTCTGGCAGCTTAAACTAAAACACCAACTATGTCCCAGACCTTTTTCTAAGTGCTGGGACAGCAGTGACAAAACAAATCCCCACCTTCAAGGGGCTTAGATCCTAGTTAGGGAGGTAAATGAGGAAGAACTTAAATAAGTAAATTTGATCAAGTGTTAGTGGTGGGTGCTAAGGAGGAAAAACAAAACAGGAATGAGAAATTTAAGTGTTGGAGGGAAGGGAGGTAAAATGTTAGACTGGCATCTCCAAGAAGATGACTTTGGGAAGAACTGAAATACTTGAAGCCATTAGGATCGCGGGGAGAAGAGCACCGGGCAGAGGGAGCAGCAATGCAAGGCCCGGAGGCAGGAGCTTGCAGGGTACATTGAAAGAAAAGTGGAAGGGAAGCAACAGGGACAGAAAAAGTACATGAGGTCAGAGACAGCAGGAGCCAAATCCCACCCAGCCTTCTAAGCCATAATTATGGGCTTGGAATTTGGATGGTTTTGAGCAGAGGAGAGACGTGATCTGACTTTAACAGCATCACACAAGTGGTCTGAAGTGAGGCATGGCCAAAAAGGTGAAGACGAGTTAGGGGGCAATTGCTTTAATCAAGGTGGGAGATGACAGTGGCTTGAATGTGGATGATGGCAATTGGGGTGATAAGAAGAGGTAGAATTTTGGATCTGAGGTACGGGTTAAAAACAGGAGTCAAGGATGTTTCCATGGTGTTAGGCCTGAGCAAGTGGATTCCTCCTGCCTCCCAGCTCCTACATCAGCGCACAAGAGTTCAGAACATGATACCATGGTAAGAAACTCAACATATCTTCCTGCTTCCTTGCAAGAGGGAGTGTATTCATTTCCTGTTGCAAGTGTAACAAATTACTGCAAACTAGTGGCTTAACACAACACAAATTTATTTTGCAGTTCTGGAGGTCAGAAATTTAAATTGGGTCTCACAGGACTAAAATCGAGTTAGCAGCAGGGCTGGATTCCTTCTGGAAGCTCCAAGGGAAAATCCATTTCCTTGCCTTTTCCAGCTTCTAGACCTGCCTGAATTCCCTGACTCAGCCCTGGGTCACTTTGACCTCTGTTTGCATGTTCACAACTCCTTCTCTGACTCTTTTAAGGACCCTTGTGACTACATTAGGCCCATATGAATAATCCAGGGTAATCTCCCCAACTCAAGGCCCTCAGCTTAATGATTTCTGCCAAGTCCCTTTGGCCATGCAACCTGTTTTCACAGGTCCAGAGTTTAGGACATGGGCATCCTTCAGGGGCCATTCTGCCTACCACAGTGAGCACTGTGGAATTTGCTCTCACCAAGATTTCATGGAGAATACAGAGAAGAGCTTGACATCACACAACTGACAACCAAACATATGAAATTCTCCCTTAGACAGTCCTGTCTTCACGAGTGACTTCTCAACAAACTCCCTGGCAGTGACCCACTTGGCACCCAGGATCACTATTGCCTTTCTCCCCTTCTTGAATTCCCCTTCCAGCCTCTCCTCAACACTTCAGATTCCTCTCCTTCCTACAATATGGAAGGAATCAGCCCTCTCTGGCTATAAGTCACAAACTAGCATCCACTAGCCCATTATGGGCTCAGCTAAACAAAGGGCCTTCCATGAAACAACTAGATAAAGCTCTTGGGCAATAAATGTTAATATTATTTTCTGATTACAACTACAAAGGGGAAGGGCTTCAGAAGGGCCTTAGAAATACTGCACCCTGGTCTCTCAAGGATGGCTGAGAGGGCTGCGATCCTCAAAGCTGGCAGCTGCCTACCACAGAAGCAAGCTGATGCCCTCACTTGCTCTCACTCACCCACACTGGTGAGTTTCCAACATGGCACCTCCCCACACAAAAGCCACTGAGACCTGAAGCAATGGATTGGACTGATTGTACTGCATTCCACCACTTTCTCCCTCCCCGAACCCTTCCAGCACCTGTAAGCAAAGCCTGAATGCTTGGGAAGGGCTTGGGAGAGTAACGACATTTGTCATTAGTCTGCAAATATCTTTAGCAGATCCTCAAATGCAATGCCTTCCAGGCAGGAACAGGTCACTATGCTCAATAGGCAGAAATGGTAAAGCAGGCTGCACAAGACAATGAGAAATTCTGGCTCCTTGTTCTTTAGAGGACAGGGTGTTGTAGCAAAGAGCACACACTGTTTACTCTAACTGCCTGGCTTAGCATCCAGTTTACAGCTTTCAGTGACCCTGGGCTGCCTACTGAAGTGCTCTGAGCTTCAATTTCTTCATGTGCAAAACCAGGATAACAATTGTTGTTATCTCTTGTGGTTGATTGGAAAACTCAACTGAGATAATGCAAATAGAACATTAAACACTGTGGTTGGCACACAGTAAGTTATTTTTAGAATCATTATCATTTTAATTATTATTAACTCTGAGATAGGTCTACCAGCTGAATTACATCAGGATTCTAGGTACTCCAGATTTGAAGGTTAAATCTGGCCTCAACTGTGAGATGATGAAATTTCTTTGAGGTGCTTCTCCATCTTTCACCCCATCTTCTCCTGAATTTCCCAGATGTTCTGCTTCAGCACTCCTTGGCCAGGTCTCTTGCCACTCCCACTCCTTAGAAGTACCTCCAAATGGTGCTTTCTTGTTTTCCAGCTGAGGAAGCTAGAGGCTGGGCGACAGCAAGGCCCCTCACCTAATGATAATGGCAAAGTTGGTTTGAAGTCCCTCATTACCACCACCTCGCTAAGCTGCCTCCTCCCTGCACCCATTCCTGCCCTCTGCCCTCTGTCCTGGGCCACAGTGGAAAGCAACATTCCTGGGTGATGATGCCATAACCCTAAGGGAGCTCTACGTACCCCAAAGCTTTAGCTCTCACCTGGGCAATCCCAAAAAGGAGATCCTGTTTATTCAGGATCTCTGACATCAGACTCAAATTCTTGGGCAGTTAGAAGGGAAGATCTCTCAACTGCCTTCACTTAACGGATAGGAAAACTGAAGCCCAGAGAAAAAGAAGCATTTCTTCTACCATTTACCAAGCACCTCTGTTATGTCAGATGTCACTTAAGGTGCTTTCTTGGGGATCACATTTCATCCACGGACAGAAAGAACACATAGCCTATCAAAGGTCACCTAGCTGTTAAATGCTTAATCTGGACTCACAGGGACAATGCTGTTTTACATGCAAAGGTCAGCTCTCCCGAAGCTTTCTCCTCTAACATTTATCGAGCACGTTTTATAATCACCGAGCACAATCCAAGTGTTTTACATGTACTGTACTAATCCATTTTATACTTCAAACAGCCCTCTGAGGTGAGTACTATTATCATCTCCATTTCAAAAGCAGAGAGGGGAAGTCTCCTGCCTGAACTGCGAGGATCAGAGGGGACAAGGCTGGGATTCACGCTCAGGCAGGTGGTCTCCAGAGTCTGCATTCCCAATGCCACTTCCACTGAGCTGCCTCCCCTCCAACTTTTGTTAGGTCCCCAAGGTCATCGGTCTTTGTGCTCTCTATGCTACTGAAAAACAAAATCAATTAGGAGGTGCCAAGAACAGGTGTCACAAGCCTCTAACTGATGGCGCAAAGACTTCAAATGGACCTTTAAGAGTTCTTGCTTCCCCCAAGGGGTCACTGGCTCCACAGATCCATTAGCATAATGAAACCCGGCCAGTGGCCTCAGCCCCCGCTGGCGCCTGAGTGAGCGACTGCCTCCGACAGCCTCCCTCGTCCTCTCCTGCACCGCTGGAGAGTACAGGCAGCCACGGTCCTCTACCGCAGAGGTCTTAAAACCCACTCAGCAGTGGCATGCCCTTTCCTTGTGGCCAGCTCACCGGAAAGACCCATGGGTTTCTCCAAGCTGGACTGATAATCAAAAAGAGGGAAAGCAATAAAATAAAATACATGAGTGCTGTGGGGTAATACACCAGCAATAACAGGTCTTCACCCAGAATTAGGATAGTATTTTGCTCATCAGAGGTTATGATCACAATTCCTCAACATCCTAACCTCAGTACTTGTAAGCAAAGGTTCTAGAAAGATACCAGATAATCAAATGCTTATTCTAGATTCTTTTCAAGTGAAAAATAAAAATCAGAAGGATTTGTATTTCATCTCTGCAAACCAGAAAGAATGGTATTCATTTCTGCAAAACAGCCACAAATTATTTTATCTCCCTTTGGAGATCATTCCAGATAGAGAAATAAAAAATGGGAAACACTTTCGTAAACTTTGTTATTAAGTCCCATGCAGAGCAATGCACTGTAGTTCAGATGGTGGGCGTCGAAGTGGGACTGCTGGGATCCCCACTCCTGTGTGACCTTGGGCAATTTACTTATCTTGGCTCAATCTCACTCTCCTCTTCTGGAAATGGGGATGATGCTAATAATTATACCAATGTAGTGGGATTATTACAAAGATTCTATGAGATCATGTATGGAAAGCTTTCAATAAATATTGGTTGTTATTACCATGTTATAATTTTATTCATTACATTAGTGGAAATTCTTTCATTGGAGGAGACAGAAAGCAATTGCAACTGGTTTAAACAAAAAGGAAGAAACGGGATATGTTAACTCACATATCTGGGAGGCACAGAGGTGATACCAGCCCCAGGCTTGTCAGGTTCCAGGAATTCTGCCTCTGTTCAACACTCCAAGTTTTCTCCCAGCTTTGGTCTACAAATTGTCATTATCTCAGGCTCCTCACGGACATCATTTCTGAGATCAGTTCTTTACAGCTCATGATACAGGGTGCAAGATAGAGCCACTCCTTCCACTTTCCAGTCACCTAATTCCAGGAAAGTCGTAGGACTTTTCCTGTGCCCTGGAAAGTGGGGACTAAAGTTGGTGACCCCATCAGAACCACATGGAGTAGCACAAAAATCTTCCAAAGGAAGAAGGAAAGCTGCCAAGAGGAGGCGGGCAAGGATGGCTGGACATACCAAAGCAATAAATGTTTATTATACCTGTCAAATTAATACATGAGCCAGTTTGTCCCAGTATGCGCCATTTAAAAAGTATATGCTAATGATGTAACACTATAGTATCTAGAATATAACATGTTATTCAACAGACAATAGTGATGAACCACATCACAAATTGTAGACCCTTTTCAAACAGAGATTAAGTTTATACTTTCCTCTGTCCTCCCCAGTGCCCAGCACAGAATAGATACTCAAAGAAGTATTTATAAAATGACTAATTACTCAGCTCTGGAGTCAAATTATGTCACCGTATGTGCCAGGATAAATTAAGCCATGCTTCAGTAAAAAAAAAAAAAAACAACCCCCAAATCTTAGTGACTAGCACAATAAATTTCTCATTTGCACAAAGTCCCCTGTGGATCCAGGGGACTCTCTGGGTTAAATGACCTCCCAGAGATGCTCTGAGACTCAGTTTGATGGAGACACCACCACCCTGCAGTCCCCCATCTGTCACACAGGCCTCCTCAGTCAACCTGCAGAAGGGAGCTCTGGGGTGAGGGAAGGAATGGCAGGGTCTCATACTAGCAATTAAATCCTTCATTCCGAAAAGTGACACATATCATTCTGCTCACAGCCCACTGGCCAGCCCATCACTATGCCCACCTAACTGCAAAGGATCTGGAAATGTCCCCCTCCCATGCCCCTGAAGGAGAGGAGAATCAGACACGTATCAGCATTACCACAATCAGTTAAAGTAAAACTATTACATATATAGTCCCCAAATTTTAAATATTAAAAATGCCTGAAGAAATTGGCCTGAACCCTATCGATATGACTTTACTACTACCAACATTGAATACCATTCCCCAGCTGAGAACTATAAGCATTTCCGATTAAAACCATATTAACAGCCCAGCAGAGACTAATTCCATTTGAAAGTTCAAAGTTTATTTATTTTGCACGCTCTACTATTAGACAGAAATGACCTTCAAAATCCAATCAGGTATGCAATCTTAATAGAGGGCTACTTGACAGTTCTTTGCAAAAAATTTTTTAAAAATGTGACTGCTCTTTGACCCTGTAATTCCATTCCTGTGATTTAAGCTGAGGAAATAGGCATGGATGGGCACAGAGATTTAGCTATGACAACATTCCTTGCAGCCCATTTGTAAAAGGGAAAAAGTAAAACTTAACCTAAATGCCAGTTTAGTAGAGTGTTGGTTAAATAAATCGCATCCTCACAATGGAATAGTATGCAGCTTTTAATGATCACATTGTGAGATGCAAATACATTTCAATGTATTGAAAGAGGTCTGTGATACATTAAGTGAGGAAAAGCCGTATATAAATGATGCATATATCACATATGCCTGGGGAAGATTCTAGGAGAAAACATATCAAGGAATTAATAATGTTTGTTCCTGTGCAGGTTGGATTATGGGTGTTTTTATTTTCTCCTTTTTTGCTAGACTGTTATTTCCTGCTATTATGCATATTGCCATTGAAATAAGAAAGACTAGAGAGTCTAAACTATCAATAAATAATATCCATGGGCCTGTCACACACCCACTGCTCGTAATGGGGCTTTTATCTCAGAAACTGACTGTGGGCGGTTAGGATCTTTGCAGTCTTTACTGCTCAGTCACCACTGAGGACAATAATAGCAGGAGCATTTCTGAAAAACAGCACATGGCAGTTTATAAGCTCTTTCACATTTACAAATCTCTCAACGACTCGAGGGGGAGGTAGTTTGAGTCTTGCTACCACCATTTTACAGAGGAGGAAGCTCAAAGCTATCACTGACTGACTCGCACAGAGATGAAGGCTCCATGAGAATCCAGGCCTCTTCCAGGCTGGGCTGCCCTGTCTAGCTCTACAAAGCACCACTGTGTCCCGGGGATGCCTTTCCTGAAAGGTGTCCTCCAGAGTTTGTGGTACCATGTCCGGTGCTACACAGAACCTCCTATACTAATTAGCCCCTCTGCAAGTATATGCGCTGACATCAGTAGTGATTGCACGTAAAAAAAATAGTAGTCAATAGAAGGTTTTTGAGTGCCCATAAGTTAGCAGTGTTGGAATAACCTGAAGGTGCCAAGCTAACAAGTTTGGTCTTTATGCTTTAGGGCAATAAGAAGATATTTGAAGGTCTTAAGTGGCAGATAATGTGATCAGAGATATGTTTCAGAAAGATAATTCTGGAGGTAACAAGGGTCAGTGGAGATGGACAAGACTGGGGAAGGAAAAGAGGCCAGTTAGGTAGGAAGCTGTTGCAATCATCCAGGCAGGAGAGAGTGAATGCTTAAACTAAGGCAGAATCACTTCAGTGTTTAAGAAGCATCTGTATTATCATCATTTTGATATTAATAATACCAACTACCACTTATTGAGCACTTATTTTTGAGTCAGATACTATACCAGTGATTTACCTAATGACCCCCATTTAAACTTCAAATTTACCCTATGAAGTAGGTATTATTATTGTCCCCATTTTTGAGGTTAGCATAGTGAGGCTCAGAAAGGTGAGGTCACTTTCCCAAGGTCACACAGCTAGTTTGGAGCAAGGATTCCAAATCAGGCCACTAACTCCAAAGCTCATCCTTTCAGCTATCATGCTAAGAATTAATAAAAGAAACTGGGTACCTGGATGGGTGAGAATGGTAGCAGGGTAAGATAATGAATTTAATTCCAGAAATGTGGCATGCCGTGGAACATCAGATGGACGAGTCAAATAGACGTGGAGAAAGGCTGGGGCTGAAGATGAATGTCTGGGAGCCACTAGTGTGCGGCAGAAGCCAATGCCAGGAAAATGAACAAGCTCCCCCAGAGAACACATGGAGCAGACAGCCTAATGGCACCCTGGGGAACCCCAACCTTTAAAGGCTAGAGAAGCTTCTTTTCAAAATGAAAAACAACCCAAGCAGGAGGAAAATTTGGAAAGGATGAGGCCCAGGAAACCAAGAGTGAAAAGATTTCCAAAAAGCGTAGGGTAGAGTCAGTGGTGTCACAAGCTATTTATCTGACAATACCATAAAAGGAGCTGATATTTTTGAGAACTTACTATATGCCAAGTACTGTTCAAGGTGCTTTATGTGTATTCATTCATTTGCTCCTCACAACAATCCCATGTAGTAGACCTAAGCTCTTTCCCCACTTTACAGATAAGAAAACTCCCCTGCCCCGGGGCTCATGGTTAGGAAGAGGTGGAACCAGGGATTTGAAGGCAGGTATCTGGCTCCAGAGCTAGCACTCATAGCCTCTATACTATTTCATCTACCTCAGTAATGTCTAACACTTTTTTAAGCACTCAGTGTATACCAGGCACTGTTCTAAATACTAACCCATTTAATCTGTACAACCCTATTATTGTCCCCAGTGTACAGATGGGAAAATTGATTCACACAGCAGCTAAGTAAGTTGCCCAAGGTCACACAACTAGTAGAACCATAGAGGTATAGTAGACACATCCATGGAGAAATTAAAGAATTGTCAACGAGCACCTGGTGGATGAAGGAGAACAGACAGGGATCCTAATCCAAGTGAAAGGTAGTGTATTAGTGAGGGTTCTCTAGAGAAACAGAATCAACAGGAAACACTCCCAAATATAAAATTTATAAAAGTGTCTCACGTGACCACGGGAACGCAGAGTCCAAAATCTGCAGGGCAGGCTGTGAAGCCGATGACTCCAATGGAGGGTCTGGATGAACTCCACAGGAGAAGTTCGCCGGCTGAAGCAGGAAGAGAGCCTGTCTCTTCTGAATCCTCCTTAAAAGGCTTCCAGTGATTAGATTGAGCATCACTCATTGCAGAAGACATTCCCCTTGGCTAATTACAAATGGAATCAGCTGTGGATGCAGCTGATGTAATCATGATTTCATTCTATGAAATGTCCTCATCGCAACAGACAGGCCAGCACTTGCCCAACCAGACAAACAGGTGCCAACGCTTGGCCAAGTTGACACATGAACCTGACCATGACAGGTAGAAATGAAAATTCTGATTTCAGTGCAAACTGCAGATTTCTGAAAATATGGCATTGGAAAAAGCCCTGGATATTTGTTAACGCTGTTCAACGAGTGGCAGGCAGAGGTAGGACTATACTTTCTGGCCCCCTGTGTTTGTGTGGGGCCATGTGACTAGTTCTGCCCAGTAAGTTGTGAGAGGCCATGACCTAAGTCACTTCAAGGCCAGAGCCTGTGATTGCCAGGGCCAGACCCTCCAAAGTATTCTTTCCGTCTGTCACAGCCATCTGCAGCAATGGAGATGGTGGCTGTCCCACCATCCTGAGTCCCAGAGTGAAGGGGCATGGAAATGAGACCTCTGCTGACAAATAGTGGACATGTAGCATGATGGAGAAATAACCCATGGGGATAAGTGTCACTCCGATGGCCCTGTTGGCTGATACAAGACCTTGAAGGTGGCTTGGATGGTGTGTCAAAAGGAGAGAGATCTGCCCAAGGTCACAGAGCTGGCTTCCTAGAGACACCAAGAGGCAAGAATCCAAGCCTCAGGCATTGCATCCAGTTATCTCTTCTTTACACCCCACAGCATTTTGCATGTCTTGCATGCCACAGCCCCTTTTAACCCACAGCATTTTCTGCTTCCCTAAATTAATACAAAGGATGAATTAAACTAATCACCCCCTAATTTATAGCCATCTCTTAGTGCAACATACTCAAAACTCAGTTTTCTCAAGAGATATGGGGAAAAGGCACTGGGGGACTGGAGAGTTAGAGAATGGAAACCCTGTTCTACTATTTATAGAATCCAGGCTAATTTAACTAGGTTTTGATGAAAACTATTCAATTCTGCAAACAGTTGCTGCTGTTTCTCTATACTCTGCATCTCCTAGAAGTAACTGACTCCACTCCATCTTCCTCTTTGATGTATGAGGCTATAAAACAGGAAGAGAGCAAGTCACCTTCAAGAGAGGCCTTTTGTCACTGGAATAACTAGAAGTAGTTTATGGGTCCCAAATATTGTGGGTTCTCTCTTGACTCAGCAAGAGACTAAAATCATATTTCAGATCCAGGCAGCCAGTCAGAAGGTCAAAGGGAATCTAAAAGGCATCAGTTTTCTAGACTCCATGACAAATACTCAGTGGTGAAGCCATCAGCAAGGTTTTAGCTCAAGGCTATCATTTGAGTATTTGGGATTTACTTCTCCTTTGGGGGTGACCTGGGATCAAATCCAAATCCCTCCCAATCCTCAAAGTCCAATTGAATGCCTGCCTTTTCTGGACAGCCGCCCTGGCTGCCCTAGCCCATGATACATACTGCAGTCTCTGGCTTTACAATTATTTTGGCCCTTGTCACATTCTCTCTTGGTGTATGCACTTAAATAGCTTTCATCGCACATGCCAATGCTGATCTCAATTAGCAGTGGTTGAGTGCTCTCCCTAGAATGCTGTGGCTGCATTCAGGTTCGGTGGGTAGGAGGGCAAGGATGCATTACCCAAGTGTGCAATAGACACGGGCTTATAAATAAAGGAAAATGTGTGTCATGTTTGCCTCCCATGCTGTATACAGTAAGTTCTTTCAAGATAGGGTCCATAGACATTTTTTATATTCCCGTGAGCATTACATAGTGCATGCTCAAAAACGATTTGATGAATAAATATTTCCCCTTGTAACAATTACCTAACTCCAAAGCATTAATCATCTATGTTCTAATTACCATTCTTTCAAACAGCTCTTAACACACCTATGCGTAGACCTAACTCCCATCAGAAATTTTTCCAAGGCTACAGTATATATGAGGTTTGCATTTTGACACATCAGTTCCTAATATTTATGAATCTTAACATATCAACATCAAGTAATTCCCTGCATCTGTATAGTTATCAATGATTTTCAAGGTTTTCATACTTAGTATCTCATTTGATTACTATGAAACCTTCACGAGGTAAAACATTATTCCCATTTAGAGATTTAAACAACTTCTTAAAAATATTCACAGATTTGAAAAAAATATATTTACAGATTTGAAACAACTTGTTCAGGATAGCATAATGATTCCTTAGGACCAAGAATAGACAACATTCAATGAACATTTACCAATCCCCCATAAAGTTAAATGAGCAGCTAAGATCTAGGCCAGTGTGTTCCAAAGCTTTTTCCCCACAGAACATCAGAGTGTTAGTAGGGGAGGTACATGTTTTTTTGTGGTCAAATAAGTTTGGGAAACCTTAACAGATTTCCCTACCATAGGACTTCTTCAAGCATTTACTACACTAAAGCATTTGGGAAAATTGCACAGAGGATGCTCGACATGAAATTCTTCCCACCTATTTGTTGAGTCCAGGACCCCTTCTGACAAAAACATCTTGTGTTCTGCAAAATGATTTGGAAAATGCTTGTCTGGGCTCAAGAAACACTTGTCCTTAGTTTTTCTCTAAATTACCAGCGGAGACACCAGAAGGACACAAAGTAGCTAAGAGCCTGGGCTCTCGAATCCATCTGCCTGGGTTCAAATTCTGCTTCACCACATCCTGGCTGTACAGCTGTGGACAGGTCACTGCATCGCCAGCCTCCTTCCTCGCCCATGACAGGCAGGGTCTAACCAGGCTCACCTCCTAGGATTGCTGTGAGGATTAAGTAAGACGAGACAGCGCCTGGCACCTAATAAACACTCAATAAATGCTAACTGATACTACCAATGAAGGAGAAGGTCAACATGACACCTATTCAAAAACAACAACAAAAAAAATAGAACAAAACGTCACAGGCTGGGTTCTCTAGGCTGCAGACTCTGCGGTGGAGGTTGTGTACAGGACGTCCACAGAGGAGTGCTCTCGGGGTCAACACCTGTGGAAGGGAGAGGAAGGAAGAGAAAATCACATTGTGATGCAGCCCAATGACAGCCAATCTCCCCAAGAGATCGAGAGCCAAAGCAATCCTTCAGGATTGTCCCCAGACAGGCTAAGGAGGTCAGGCTTTTATCACTGTGCATGAATCAGTCATCGTGTGGGGTGCACCGGAACAGGGTGACCTTGGGTGGGGAGGCCCTCTGCAGCTCAGACAGTCCCTAAAGGGACTGGGGACTCCCAGCAGCTGGGACAAGTTCTTCACTGAAGAGAGTGGGGAGGTGGGGGAGGTCTGAGTAGTGCACAAAATGCCCTCCTCTCAATACCCACCACCCAAAACGAAACAAATCAGACACAAACAAAGAAGGCGGAATGGGAGGTTATTGCTCAGTGTGCACAGAGTTTGTTCAGGGTGATGAACAGGTTTGGCTAATGGATGGTGGTGATGGCAGCACGACAGTGTGAATGCAACGAATACCACTGACTTGTACATTTGGAAGCGGTTAAAATGGAACATTTTGAGTTGTGAATATGTAACCACAATAAAAAGTTTAAAAATAATAAAAACAAAAACCTCCTCTGACCCTCTGGGAAAGAAAAGGGCAGTCTGCAGACATAGGCCAAATCCAATTATTTCTTTCATGCATTTATGAATGCCTAACATAAACTCGGGCCCAGGCTCACGGCTTATTAATCAGGCATAATTTATAAGGTACTGATTATACAGCAATAATAATAATGGTTTCTCTTTACTTTTTAAGACATGGAAACAAAAATAGGGAAACAGAGAAGGGAGAGAGAGAAAATCACTTGTAGGCAGGATATAAACTCAAGTGATCAGTCGCCTGTCAGCCACTATGAAAAGGCGTTAATTTGAATGAAAAAAGGGGCACGGCAATTTTTTCCCCCACAGCAATACATCAAGTTGCTTTCCCAGTGACTTGGCATGCTTGGCAAACAGTGTATGCTGCACAAAACTGAATTCCCAGGTTTGGGGAAGCCTGGGCAGGCATGAGGTACATGTGGATTTATTGCTTTAAGTACTTAAAATGCCTTCCCCTAAATTTGTCGTGACTTTCTCCCCCTGCCTGTGGCCCCCAAGTTAACCACAGCCTGGCACTGAGCAAAGGTTAACAACATGCTAAATCAAACAAAGGACCGTTGCACAGTGATGGAGCCAAGTCCTTGCCATCCTGGAAGCTTGGCTGCATTCCTCTCTTCCCAGAGCTGCGGCTTCCATTGGCACCCTCTGGACTTCTCTTGTCCTCTCCATATTGTCACTCAATGTCTTCTCCCAAGTGCTTCCTCAAGCATTGTCTCCCTTAGCATAACCTAGGTCTTGTTTTCCCTACTGCTCTCCCCACCTGTTTATGTCTTGTCTTCTCAATAAGCCAGCAAGCCACTCACCAGCTAATATTTCACATTTGCAGAGCACTCTACAATTTACAACCTGTTTCCAAGCCTCCCGACAAGCCAAGAGGCAGGGACTGCATCTATGATCACCCCCTCTCTGGAGCTGAGGGCATTGGGGCCCAGAGAGGTAAAGTGACCTGCCCAAGGTCACACAGCAAAATAGCAGGTCTTAAGCCAGACCCTCTGTAGCACAAATTGGACCCAAGCCCTGCCTCCCAGGCAGAGGGACTGGCCACACATCAGCAGCCTGGCTTACATATTGTAGGACAATTGTAGGGCACAGACTAGGGGGAAGTTTCTGCAAATACACAGAGAGGACATCTGGCTTCCCAAAAGAGGCCCATGTCTACATTTACGTGCAAATATATTATACCGCTCAATCTCACTTGAAAGAGCCAAAGGATTTTTTTCTCTTTGTATTACTATTAAGTCAAAGCAACTGATAAAAATTTTGGGATAAAATAACTTATTTTTAGCTTCACTCTTCCAATGTTAAGAAATTATGGTCCTCCAAGCCTAAATTCTTTTTATTCTTGTCAGTTAAAATTCCTGTTTTAAAATATTCCAAAGCATCCTTCTAATAATGACCCCTTGGCAAGTATTCATTCTGCTCCTTTTCTTTCACTCAACAAATATTTACCAAGTGCCTACACTGGGCCAGGCACAGAGCTAAGTGCTGAGGACAAGGCAGGCAGATTCCTGCCCTCAGGGAGACTTACAGTCTGGCAGGAGAAGATGGTCATTAAATCGTTAAGTACAACACAAAATTTAGAAACAGTTGCCCTTGGCAGCTCGGTTGCTGGGAGTCTGAAATGGGGCAATTTGGCAGTAGCTATCAAAATTGTAAATATGCATAATTTAGGATTTTGCAAACACAAAAGTAAAACCAAACTACAGTAAAACAGCAAGAGCGAAAGATTATAGGTATGAAAATATTCACTATGACATTGTCAGTAGTAATAGCAAAGAGGAAAAAAGGAAGGGATGAAGAGAGGAAAGAGGGTAAAGGAAGGAAAGGAGGAAACACATCTCTCCTATCGTAGGAGAAAGCTATGTAGTCAGTAACAATGAGAGATCTATCTATGCTGACTTGGGAAAATGTTTATAAAATATACTAACAGAGGGGGGCATGCAAGGGTAATTCATGCAAGGGTAAGTTCTCCTGCCATGCGGGAGACCTGGGTTTGATTCCCGGTCCATGCACTTCTCAAAAACAAACAAGCAAAACAGACAAACAAAAATTTAACAAATGGTACTGCAATAATGGGATACTCACATGGAAAAATAATGAAATGTGACCCCGCCATAGAGCATACAAAAAATATATATGCTAACAGAAAAAAAGCATGTTGGAAAATAACATATATATTATACAAATCTATGTATGAATATACATGTATATGCCTAAATAGTCATATATGTACATGTAAATATATTTTTATTTAAAGGCAAAAAAAAAATCTGGATGATACAGACTGTTCCTTGTGGTTTTACCTCTGAGGAGTGGAATGGGAATGGTTTCAACTGATAAACTTCTGAACTATTTGAAAGCAGTATTACTTTTGTAATATTGGAAACCCAATTTAACAAAATAAGGAATATTAAACACTATGACAGGGGAAGAAGAGTGTGCTATTTCTGAGCACAAGGCAGGAGTTTACTGATTGTCGTTTTATTCTGCTCTTTCTATAATCTCGAAACATGTCCCTGCCAAAGCTCAAGCATCCTGCAATTCATAACTCCATCTAGTGGCAAATACTAGTGCATTGGGGACAACAAACCTTTAGGAGAAGAAAAAAAATCATTTTTAAAGGATGGTGAATATGACAGACTTCATAACTAATGCTGCAAAATTCCATGACTGGTGGCAGAAAGGGATCCAGGCGGTGGAGGGAGGTGGGGGTGGTGGTTGTCTCACTAATTTCATAGCCTTGTTATGAGGATAAAACGAGTAGAACCTACGATTCTCAGTTCACATATTACTTGTGCAAGAAGATAATTTTCCTTATTTTTTTAATAACATTTTTGTAACTTCTCTTCCGAGCCCTTCCGTATTCCTCCAAGGCAGCAGAAACTTATTTTCAGTTAATAGTCTTATTTTCATTCAATTCAGTACCACCTACTCTAACCCTAGGGGTACCCAGGACCTCTGTCTCCCAGATCCACAGAGTCCATGGAGTTTGTGATTGTCATCACCTCCTCTTTAATTCTCCTCCCAGCAACAAAGAGAATCTTTTTTCAAACTGGCTAGGGCTATGGGAAGTTGTAAATCCCCCTGCCCTCCAACCCTTATCCCATCATCTGATTTTGAGAGGACAAAAAGCCCACAACAGTGCAGGGCATCCAGGTAGGGTGCCGTCCAGGGATTGGTGGAGGGGGGAGCTGGAAATAAAATGGAAAAACAGAAGAGGCTCATGTGCCATGTGCAAGCATTGCTGCCTGATGGTTAAAGGTTTGGTTTTTGGTGTCTTAACTGGGTGGGTTTTAATGTCCAGTCTGTGACTTATTATTTCACTTTTGTTTAAAGCCATTTAAACAAAAGCCATTGCAAGAGATTAAATGGGGTCAGGAAGATTAAATGGGGTAAGGGCCTGGTGCAGCAGACACTGCTTGGTTTCTTCCCATTCCACATAGAAATAAAGACTGAAATTTGAAATGAGTCAATTGTAATTCAGTTCCAAGGGCTTTACACACCAGTCCCTGCCTGAAGATAAGAAATGTCAGTTATCTGAGTGTGGACCCCGTGTTGGCACTGCTTATTCTTTTGAGAGCTGAAAAAACAACAGAGTTACCATGGGCAGCTGAACCACTAGCTTAGCAAGCAAGATCCTGGCATATACCAAACACCTCCTTGTGCCATGCCTCTTACTGCTCCTGATAGGTGGTCTGCAGCACTCCACAGAGGCTCTGATACAAAAGGAACAATGGCCCAGGTCCTGGTGGTGTGGAAATGCCAGTACCTATCACAACAGGAAGATGAGATAAAAGTGATGCAATTGCTCAAGCAAGCAATTGAGCAAGCATCAAAGAGGGAATTAGCCAGTAAGCTCCTAGCAGCAAGCAGGAGCCTCACCCCATAACTCAGCTTTGACAACCCTTCCTGGTTCTGGCCACTAGCAAGTAGCCAATCACCTCCCTCACTGTAGCCAGTTACCATATTAGGAAACACTGCCAGCAGCCAATCACCTCGCCCGAGTGTTACCAATTGCCATATTAGGAAGATGCTAGTAGCCATTCTGTCTATTAATACCTTGTATCAGCCCCTGATTGGGGCTCAGACTTTCAGAGGTGACCTGCCTGAGCCCTATGGCCATAGACTAATAAAACCTACTTCCTGAAACTTCAGAGCCTCGATCCCAGTTGGTTCTGTTTCTGCATAACATTCCTGGAGGCTTGCAGCCTCGTTCCTGGTTATGCACTCCAGTCCTATTTTCACGTAACGTTCCTGGAGGCTCTTGCAGAGCCTCGTTCTTTGTTTTGTTCCACATTTCTGGGGGCTCATCCCGGATCAAGAGGCTGGTGATATTCTCACCTCCCTCGCCCGTGGCAGCGACATCGCCTGGACCGGAGTCCCAACGGAATCCAATGCTGGCTGGGGCTTTACCCCATCTTTTGGACTCCTGACCTCCCCAGCCGGGGCGCTCATCACCACTGGAGTAGAGACAGATCCGGGACAGTTTCAGGAACTAGGTACCAGGAGCACCACTCATCTGACTGGTAAGCACCCAGTTGCATTCAGTATCAGCCCACTTGTAAAAGGCTAGGGGAGCATGAATGGAAGGGGAGCCGGTCACCTCCCAAGACTATCCGAGTACCAGTCTCCATCCAGAGGACCAGGGGAAAGGGAAGCCTTCAGGTTTGGTTTGGGAGGGGTGGTGGAGTGAGTGTGTGTGCAACTGTGTAAGTGAAAGGAAGTCCTGGGCCATAGGAGCCGTGTTCCAGGACATGACTGAGTTCAGACCCTGCGATTCCTGTGACCCTGCTAAGGGCCAGGCCAGATCAAATGAAGCGACCGTCAGTCTGAAACTCTTTGTTCTATGGTTAGTAACCCCCTCCCTATCTGTTGGTTCTGGTGATACGGGAGGGGAGGTCATGAAGACACCATTATGGTGCATAATCTCCAACTTTAAGAAGGCTTTTACTGATGACTGGGGAGTCAAGCTGACCCCTGGCCAACTTAGGAACTTGTGTGAATTAGAAGGGACCACCTTTGGGGTAGATGGGCCATCTGAAGGAACTTTTGAGTTAGAAAAGGTGAAGGCAGTTTACAGTGTAGTGTCAGGGATGCCTGGACACCCAGATTGGTCTCCCTACGTCGCCACCTGGCTGGAAGTCACAAAGAAGAAGCCAGAGTGGATAAAGGGTTCCTTGCCCAAGTGGCAGATGAGCCACACAAGAAACCAAAGGGCAAGACCGGTGAGCCTGAGAGCCCCTACTCTCAGTGTGCCTACTGCAAGGAGGAAGGGCACTGGGAGAGGTGCCCCCAACAAATCTGCCCTGCTGACACACAGAAGTCAGGACACCAGCTCCAGGCCTCACCCTGATGCCACCGCTATTGCCCTGGCCAGTGATGAGCTTTCCCTCTAGGACAGACCGGGTTCCATTTTTCTAGCCCCCAGGAACCCATGGTTGAGGTAAAATTGGGGGACCAGGCACTGGACTTTATGGTAGATACCAGTGCCAAACTCTCGGTAGTAACCCAGCCCCTGGGGAGCTCAGCCCATTTTTAGGCTGAATGGTAGACATAGTTAGCACTGCCAGCATGGTATGAAGGAGGAAAAAAAAAATCCTAAATACCAGAGAATGCAGTATTGGGGGCCGCTCAGTGTCGCACCAGTTCCTGTATGTGCTGGAACGCCCGGTGCTGCTACTGGGGAGAGCCCTCCTCAGGAAACTGCACAGCCAGATTACTTTTAGGCCTGGAGGAAAAGCCTCCTTAGGGATTGATGGCCCCAGAAGATCCTACTTCTAACCACACCAGAGGGCGAAGAATGGCAGCTGCACAAGGAGCCCGAGGTGGGAGGGGAGGTCTGCCCTAGCCTGCCATTCCCAGACATTCCAAGTGTCTGGGCTGAGCACAACCCGCCAGGCCTAGCCAAACACTGCCCCATGGTGGTAACTGCCCTGAAGCCCAAGGCAGTGGGACACTACCCGATCCCTCAGAAGGCCCTCAAGGGGATCCAAGGCCATTTGGTGCAGCTGAAATCCCACCAGATCATCCGGCTCTGCAACTCCCCATGGAACACCCCACTACTACCTGTGAAGAAAGCTCAAATGAGGGAATTTCACCTGGTTCAAGACCTGCAAGCTGTCAATGCAGCCTTGGAAACCATTCACCCATGTTTGCTAATCCATATACCCTCCTGAGCCTGGTCCCAGGCAAAGACAAATGGCTCTCATGCTTGGACTTGAAGGATGCCTTCTTCTGCATCTGGGTAGCCCCAGTCAGCCAGGAAATATTTGCCTTCAAATGGGAAAGGCCCTCTGTGGGAACCAGAAAACAGTATACCTGGACTTGGTTGCCTCTGGGGTTCAAAAACTCCCACACTATTTTTGGCAAGCACTAGGGAAGAAATTACAATTATTCCCGGCTAAAGATTACAACTGCCCTCTCCTACAGAATGTAGATGATCTCCTGCTTGCCGCTGAATCCCTCAGTGACTGTGAGCAAGGGACAGAGTGCCTTCTCTGTCACCTAGACCAGACAGGGTACTGCGTGTCCCGGAAAAAGCCCAAATCCACCAGCAGCACATCAATATTTGAGCCTCTACAGAAAGGGGCCTAAAGCCTAGGGCTGGTGCATAAGTGGGTGGTCTGTGCCATCCCCACACCAACTTCCAGAAAACTAGTCAGAGAGTTTTGGGGGGCAACCAGGTTCTGCAAAGTCTGGATCTCGAACTACGTGCTCTTAGGGAGACCCCTCTACGAAGTCACAAAGTGGGGGCAACAGAGACCCATCCCAATGGGGAGCTGAGGAAGAGCACACTTTCCAGCATCCAGAGACGGCACTCACGCAGGCCCTGAGTCTAGGCCTCCGGACTTGGAGAAACCCTTCACCCTGTCCGTCCACAAGCGGGAAGGTTGTCTTAACACCAAACAACCTAGCGCCAGGATGGGAGGACTAAACAACCAGTTAGCAGGTCCAAACCCGTTTGAATACCTACAGGTCGACTTCCCTGAACTTCCAAGGGCACAAGGGTGTGGCTACCTCCTGGTATTCATCTGCCCTTTCTCAGGATAGGTGGAGGCGTACCTCACCCGCTCGGAAACTCCTCAGGAGGTTAGGCAGGCCCTCTTAAAGGACATCATTCCTCGGTAAGGAATGCCCCTCACCATCGGCTCAGAGCCGAGGCCCTCCAAAAGCTGGCAAAGGCCTTCCAGATAACTTGGAAACTCCACACTGCTTACTGGCCACAAAGCAGTGGAAAGGTGGACCAAAAACTGGACTCTGAAGGGACAATTGAAAAAAAATCTGCCAGGAAACAAAACTGACCTGGTATAGGCACTCCCTGTAGCTCTGCCCCTACAAAGAAAACAGGCTTCTCCCTTTTGAACTAGTATATGGGAGGCCACCACTCCTCACCAGAATCTTGCAGGGAAATGGGAAACTTTAGCCTAACCAGCATTTGGTTCAGCTAGGAAAAGCTTAGCTTTAGGTGAGCTAAAAGGAAAAGCATTAAAAGCAGTTCCTGAGCTTTTTCACATCTAGCCCCCTGCCCACATACATGAATTTGAACCAGGGAGCTTGGTATGGGTAAAAGACTGGACAATGGCTCCATCCAGCCTCAGTGGAGAGGTCCTTACCATGACATCTCAGCTACCCCAACAGCTGTCAGAGTTGCGACCATTCTGTGGATCCATCACTCAGGTTAAGAGGGCCACTGCAGACGACCCTGGGAGTGCATCCCTGATCCTGAAAACCCAATGCATATCATTCTCCAGAAACCACTGTGCCCTTCTCCATCACAGCCAAAGTCAACTGACCAGCCTACAGCTGAAGCCTGAGTGATAGTCTTTGCCCTGTTCTAGCTCACCGGAAGCAGCTTGTCAATGCATGGCTAAAGCTTGAGGACACCTTTAAGCCCTGCTTCAGTCACCACATAAGCTGACTGATCTATGCAAGGCTGAAGTTTGAGGGGCTGCAAACCAGCCTAAATGTCCCCTTCCTCTTCCCTATAAGTGCTCCTGTGCTGCGGGTACTCCTGTTAGGCCCCTGTTCTTGCTAATCGGGTTCCTGATCCCCCTTGTTTTCTTAGCTGCCACCCTGAGTGTGTGTCTCCACTCCTCCCCTGAGGCTAACTGTACATCCATGTGGTGGTACTCCCCTCAGCCAGCACCATGCACCTCTCTGTTTCTGCTCGGCATGGTCAGAAGCCCTTCCAAGGGGAATGACACATGCCAGGCATGCCTCAAGACCACCTATATTGAAGAAAAGGTGGAAACTACCATAGTTTTCTATAACCAGTATTCATGCCAGGGCAGTTCTCAGATCTGCATTCTTAATGGAACCCAGTATTCTGTATGTACCCTAAAGGAAGGTCCCCCAGTACGTTATAACTCCACCTCACCAGACTCCTTGGTCTACCAAGGAAAAACTCTCACTACTGCCCCTGAGGGAAGGCCCACAGTCTGTCTAACCTTCAACACCTGTACACCTGTATGATGCTGGGCTTCACACACCTGGTTGTAAGCTTGCAGGACTGTGGTAGGGAGCCGCCAGTACAGGTTTCAGGGACATTCAGGACAATTTTAACTCCACCAGCTTAAGGAATTCACCACTCCCAGTCCTCCTGGTAGACAGGTGTACACAGTCCTGGGGATTCCCTAACTGGGAGTCGGGGCCAACATGCTGATGAATGGCACAGGGTCCCATCCTGCTAGACCGGAAAACACAGGCCCACCAACCAGTTCTGAACAGGGCCCATTACTCCACTTACTTCGGACAAGAGTCTGACCTGCCCAGACCCACCCAGAACCTGTTTGTACAGCTGGCTGAGCAGATTCTTCCTCTCTCAATGTCACCTCATGTTATGTCTGTGGAGGAACAAGAATAGGAGAAGCCATGGAAGCCCAGGAATGGGAAGTACCCAGAAACCTAAGCATCACTCTCCTAGAATTCCCCGAGCCTCAGGGCAGCCAGTCACTGCTATGGTAGGGAAAACACTGCATGGGGTTCCTCTTTCACCACACCAGTCAGTGAGCTCCTATGTCTAGGACAGCAGGTATACAACACCAGCACAAGGAAAACTGCCTGGAAAGGGAAGAAACATAACAGCCTATCATTCCCTTTTCCTGCATTTAATCTTACTAAATTTGGGGAAGATGTGAGCACCCGCAGCCTTTGGCCAGCTCCTGCAGGGCTCTATTGGATATGTGGGCAGACAGCCTACAGCAGTTACCTGCTGGGTGGACTGGGTCATGCGCAATAGGAACCATTAGACCAGCCTTTTTCCTAACCCCTATGGCGCAGGGAGGACAGCTAGGATACCCTATGCAAGTGGGTCCCAGACAGAAGAGACGTGTAAGTGCAGGAATAACCACTGGGGATTGGGAGGATAATGAGTGGCCCCCAGAACGAATAATCCAGTATTATGGAACTGCAATCTGGGCTGAAGACAGTTCCTGGGGCTATAAAACTCCTATTTACATACTCAACCACATCATCCATCTTCAAGCTGTGTTGGAGTTAATAACCAACAGGACTGCAATGTGATAGCACCTATCACAACAGGAAGATGAGATATAAGTGATGCAATTGCTCACTAGCATGAGCAAGCATCAAAGGGGGAATTAGCAAGTAAGCTCCCAGCAGCAAGCAGGCGCCTCCCCCCATAACTCAGTTTGACAACCCTTCCTGGTTCTGGCCACCAGCAAGCAGCCAATCACCTCCATCTCTGTAGCCAGTTACCATATTAGGAAACACTGCCAGTAGCCAATCACCTCACTCGAGTGTTACCAATTGCCATATTAGGAAGATGCTAGTAGCCATTCTGTCTATTAATACCTTGTATCAGCCCCTGATTGGGGCTCAGACTTTCAGAGGTGACCCGCCTGAGCCCTATGGCCATAGACTAGTAAAACCTACTTCCTGAAACTTCAGAACCTTGATCCCAGTTCATTTCTGTTTCCACATTAATGTTCCTGGAGGCTTGCAGCCTCGTTCCTGGTTGCATGCTCCAGTCCTGTTTTTGTGTAATGTTCCTGGAGGCTCTTGCAGAGCCTCATTCCTGATTTCTTGCTACACTAGAAGGAATTTTCAGGACAACATTGCACCAGGAATTATAACTTTTCCCAAGGCTGAGAGAAGCAATAGTTGAAGCTAATGGTATTATCAGCTGAAAACCTCATCAGGCCTTAATCCCAAAAGCCTTGATTGGAACAATCTTCATACAGCTGTATCCTATGATATCTTGAGCCAAAGGCCAAGCCTTTCCCTAAACAGATTAAGGTAGTAGTTAGCCCAACCAACACGTGTCAGAATCAACAGGAAGGTATTTTGCTCTGCCAACCCCCAGAGTTTCTAATTCAAGAATTTGCATCTTTAATAAATCCCCAGGTAATGCTGATGCAGTTGGTGGAAAACCAATCTTAGAGAAACACTAGATTATGGGTTAGGGGAACACACATCTCAGTGGGGAGAGCCAGCAGGAACTCTAAACTAAAAGACATCAGATTTGCATATATAATTCATTACCCTCAAGGTAAACCTACAGGTATTTTACAAAATGAGTGCAGTGATCTTTGGCATACCTTCCTTAAGAACTAGAGTCTCAATTTATTAACACTCATTATCCCCATTAGAATTGAATATGTTATATGGCTGGTGCCCAAGAAATTTCAGGCGTCAATGAGAAGTTTCCCCAAAAGTCCCTGTACTGGTTTGAAATGATGTATGGACCCTAGAAAAGCCATGTTTTAATCCTAATCCCATTTTGTAAAGGCAGCTGCTTCTTCTAATCCCTATTCAGTATTGTTTGTTTGAAACTAATCAGATCATCTCCCTGGAGGTGTGATTTAATCAAGAGTGGTTGTTAAACTGGATTAGGTGATGACATGTCTCCACCCATTTGGGTAGGTCTTAATAAGTTTCTGGAGTCCTATAAAAGAGGAAAGATTTTGGAGAAAGAGATTCAGAGAGAGCAGAGAATGCTGCAGCACCACGAAGCAGAGAGTTCACTAGCCAGTGCTTTGGAGATGAAGAGGGTAAACAGCTCCCGGGGAGCTTCATGAAACAGGAAGCCAGGAGAGAAAGTAGTAGATGACGCCATGCTCACCATGTGCCCTTCCAGCCAAGAGAGAAACCATGACTGTGTTCGCCATGTGCCTTCTCACTTGAGAGAGAAACCTAAACTTCATCAGCCTTCCTGAATCAAGGCATCTTTCACTGGATGGATGCCTTTGATTGGACATTTCTATAGACTTGTTTTAATTGGGACATTTTCTCAACCTTAGGACTGTAAACTAGCAACTTATTAAATTCCCCCTTTTAAAAGCCATTCTGTTTCTGGTATATTGCATTCCAGCAGCTAGCAAACTAGAACAGTCCCCCAAAATATAAGCCACTTATACAGAAATAGGGAATCCATCAGTGAATTCTTGAATGTACGCATCTCCTCCCACCCATGCTCTGAGAGTGAAGATCATGATGACTCACCATCATCCCTCCAGTGGATAAGCCTCACCTTTCACAACCTAGTAGCATAAGGCAGCACTGAGCTAGGCATCTTTGGAGGTAGGGGTGGGAGCAGGGGGGTAGGGGTGGAGGAGTCTGTCAGTTCACAAGTCTCTTTTCTAGAAATTTCCCCTGATCCATGGGTGGGAGGTGGGGGTGAGGGCCATTGTGTGACCCCACTCCCTACCATGTCTGATTGGACCAGAAATGGATGCCGGGCTCACACTCAGCCAATCAGATAGATTTACTCCTGGGAATTTGAAATCAGGCTCAGAGACATCTAGTCAGTATCTCAAATAAGCTGGACTGACTGTCATGAGGTGGCCAGAGTCTAGCAGACAGCCTGAGGAGCAGAGAAAACTAATCTAGAGAAAAAGAGTGCATAAGTGGAAAATGAAGATGGTAAAAGGGTCCTGGCATCAGACTCCAGCTTCTATCTCCTCTGAGCTCAGACCTTCCTGGAGCATTCTCCATCGTCACCCTTGGGTTTCATGTGACATTTTATAGCCTCATCCATTATTTCTCCTGTTCTACTTAAGCTAGTTCCAGTTGGTTTCACTTGTTTATTTAGTCACAGCTATTTATGAAACCCCTGCCCTTTGCCAGGCACTGTCCTGGGCACTGGAGAAACTGGTGACCACAACAGAACTATCACTGGCCCAGTGGAGCTCACAGTTCAGTTCTGTTGCCTGAAACCCAGGTCACTTAATATAGTCACCCACACCACAATATAGGGAAATGCACACACAGAAAGAAAAATCCTTCACACACAAAAAATACAAATTACTGAGCTATCTGCTGAGCACTTTACAATGAGGATTCTCTCACGACAACCCCATAAGGTAGATGGGATTACCCCCATTTGCTCAGGGGCATACAGGATCCAAACTGGAGAGTCTGATCTTCAGAGCCCCTGTCCTTACCCATTTGAGAGAAATACCGAGAACAAAGACACTGTAGGAAAACACATACACACACACAAACACACACACACATGCACACACACAATTTGGGTCCAGCTACATCAGCACAGATGCAGGCATCCTCCTATTCTCTGTCAGCACTGGCCTTTCTACTCCATCATTACCCCCAAAGGAGAAAAATTCAACCCCTCCTCTTCAGAAATAACCTTGAGGAACAGTTGGGCTTAGTAATACTTTAATTGGACAAGAGTCTTCCAAATTTGGCCTCCTGAGAACAGCAGGGATGCATTTTCACCTGCCTTTTAGAAAAAGAGGATTGCATATGAATGCTCTTAGGGTAATGCCAGAGAATCACTTTAAATGCTTTCCCACCAGCAGGTCAGCACTTACCTACTGGAACACCTCCCCAGGAGCCCCATTCAGGTTTCCTTTCAATTCCATCCCAGCCTGCTCCCTGGCAGACACTGGAGATGTAGAAATAGGTGTGGCTGGTCCCAGCTAACGTCCCCTACTGCCCTCAAGGTGGGTAAGCAGACAGCTGTTGGTCATTTGCCAAATTCCATGTTCTTAGTCCCTAGCTGGCTTCTCTTGGATTCTATTTGGGAGGTAAGAACTGGTAGTGAGGCTTCAGTATTGCAGAGTCTGGGGAGGAAATGAGATTCTAAGAGGTAAGGAAGAAGAGAGGGAAGAAGGAGCAGAGCCAACTCCAGGAGCTGTCGGTAGGTGTGCAGCTCCATTTCCCTGCCTGCTAAGTTGGGATTATACCTGTCCTGCCTAGAAACAGCCACCATTTGTTGAGCACCTTTTGTGTGCCAGGTGCCGTGCAAGCACTATATGCATATGACTTTATAGAACTCTGTTAGGCAGAGAAGACTGATCTTATTTTATAATTGAGAAAACAGAGGCCTCGAAAGGCAAAGGAGTTTGTCCTGGTACACGTAACTTACAAATGAGGACAGCTGCCAGTCACTTGCCAAATTCCACGTTCTCAGCCACCAGTTGACTTCCCTCAGATTCTATTTGGGAGGTAAGAATGGGTAGTGAGGAGAGAGAGACACACAGAAGCACCAGAACATCTTCATTATTAGCCAGCAACCTCTTCTAGCTGGAACTCCACTTCCTCATCTCCCCCATTCCCTCCCTGAATTATTTCCTGTAGGTTTCTTAGATCCATTTTCAGGATCCTAAAACAGGAAGCTTCAGCTGACACCCCACCCAGCAAGTCCACAGAACTCTGATAGAATGCTCTGACAAAACAGATCCTATCACCTTTGCTGGAAAGGTTTTTTTTTTAAAGAAATCTAAATAGTACTGAGGAAATTGAAAAGTGGGGAGTGGATTCAGAGTTGAGCCTTCAATTGCTTTTCTAAAGAGCGATAGGAAATATCTGTCTTAGAAACCCGGAAGTGGAGCTTCGTGGTAAATTTGGGAAAAGTGTGAACCCCTTCTGCCGCCCCATCCCCTCTGCTGGTAAGAATCACACATCCTCCATTTAGTGTTCTCTGCTTTGCCCTCACACAAGCTGCATGGTAGGTGCCCTTTCTCCATTTTTCCTTTGTGCCAGTTTGAAAGTATTATGTACCCCAGAAAAGCCATGTTTTAATTCTGATTCAATCTTGTGGGAGCATATCCTTCCTCAGTTGAGCCTTCGGATGAAACCTCTATCTTGACTAAAACTTTGATTGCAGTGAGAGATCCTGAAGCAGAAGACCTAGTTAAGCTGTGCCTGGGTTCCTGATCCACCAGCTGTGAGAAAATAAACCTGAGTTGCTTTAAGTTTGGGGGAACTTGTTACACTGCCATCAAAAACCAATATACCCTCACACTGTGGAAGTCCGAGACCTATCCCAAGCACCTTAATCTCATGTTCCCTCTGGATTAGTGTGATCAATGGACCATAACACCATTCCTCTTCCATAATCCCTAATCCATTACTGTCTCAATCTAGCCATAAATCTGTCTCTTCTCTGATTTCCATAGACTAAAGGAGCAGCTACAGTTCATCAGTGCAAACAACTTCAAATTGGACAAGTGATACTTACAGCCAACAGTTGCCACCCCACACAAATCCCATCAGTAGCTCAAGATGGCCCAACTTCCTTTTGCCAGAGAACTTCCTCCCACAGAAGGCCAGAAGTATTAGAGAATTAACAGTTCCTGAAAGGAGGCCTCAATCAATATATGACAGGATTTGTTATAAAATGTCCCAGATCCCTCCCTCTTCAGGCAGTCTACATTGAGTCCCACAGTTACCCAGAAAAAAATAAGTCCCAGTTACCCAAAGTGCTAAAAGTGACTTGAAAAAACACCTTATATTGGCTGTTCAAACTTCCTTGCCTCCTTACTCCCTTACTGCTGTTTCCTAGGATTACCTTCTAAGTAAACTATTTGCCTTCAAATCCCCGTCCCAAGGTCTTTTTCTGGAGAATCCAAATTAAGAAAATGTTTTTGTTCTTAAAAGTTCTTATATATAAAACTTCTCCAGGAAGTTCTTACTGGCTGCTCTACCCCAGCTTCATGTTATCTCACGGTCTCCTTTCCCCCTTCTCCCTCTGTGACAAAGACTGCTCATTGATGCCAAAATTTATTCTCTCTTTCTTTCTCCTGATTTTAGCTGGGCATATGGCCTGAATAAAGACTACAAGGTGGGACTATCTACATTCTGGCCAATGAGATATAAGAGTAAGATGTTTGTGTGTATGATTTCTGGGAAATATCCTTAATGTTAGGGACATGCTCTCCTCTGTCCTTCACTTCCTAAGAAAAATGTGCTAATTTGAATCTGTTAATGGACCCCAGAAAAGACCATGTTCTTTTACTCCATTTTGGTAGGTAGCAGACCTATTGTGGGTGGGAGCTGGTGTGACCCAGCTGGTGTGACCCAGTCCATTCAAGACGGTTCTTACTCCTTCACTGGAGTCTTTTATGGGAGGATGAAAGACAGAAACACTGGGAGAGAGAGCACAGAGAAAAATGCCCAGAGACATTTGGAGATAGACATTGAAACCAGAGCGTAGTTTCACCATGTACCTTACCATGTGACATCACCATGTGCCTTACTACATGACAGAGAAACCCCAGATGCTAGCAGCCTTTCCTCAGAGAAGGTATCTTCTTCTTGATGCCTTCGTTTGGACATTTCTATGGCCTTAGAACTGTAAATATATAACCTATAAAACCCAATCAAAAAAGTCAACCCATTTCTGATATACTGCATTTTGGCAGCTTTAGCAAACCAAAACAAGAAATTATGGTGCCAACTAATAAGATAATAATATAATAATAATAAGATAAATCACTCTACATAATCATAGTAATTTCACCACTCTACATAACATTTATGCCAAGCAGTGTGGCCAGTGCTTACGTGATTAACTCATCCTTACAGATCTGTATTTTCATTTTATAAAACTAGCAATTTGTTATGCCTTTCTTTTATAAACTGTATATCAGTATAATGAACTAGTAGATGAAAGGAAGTTTTTCATTATACAAGAATTTCAGTTATTAACTGATGAAGAAATGATAGAATTGTAATATCACCACTTTGCAGCCCCTAATGAATTAATGGATCCAGGCAATGATCTTCAGTGGATATTACAATTATTTTAAAAAGGAAACAAGACTTATATGGTTCCTCAAGGAAGAACACAGCACCTATGAAGAAGTCTTACCCCACACTGCCAGAAGACTTACACATCTGGACGTCATGTTTCACACAGGGTGAAGGGTAATGATTTTCCTTGCAGGGCTTAGAGAGCAAGAGGCCACATCTGAGCAACAAAAGGGGTTCTCTGGAAATACCTCTTCGGCATAATTATAACTAGGTTTAGCTTCTCTGTTACAAAAATGTTTTATAAGAGGAAGCCTCAAGTTTAAAAAAATAATACAATAAATGAATAAATAAAAAAGATCAAGGGCTTGGCCTATTAACTTGGAAGTCCCTAATGCTTGAGAGAATATCAGGGATTTCCCAGGTGGGAAAGTTCAATAGTTCCATATTCTTCTCCAGTCCCTCAAGATACTTTGCCAATACTTTAAATTACCTGCCCAGCATACTGCGGAACATATCCAGGTATTATATTAATCTATATAGAATTGCAAGACCTTGTTCCCAGTTGTAGGCTCCATGTGTTTAGGTTATTTAACTGAACCAGCCAGATATAGTTAAATTAGATTGTATTCTACAGAAAATTTAGCTTTTGAACAAAATAAACCTCTCTTCTTTTGGTCTCATACAGTAGGTGAAGTTCTAAAATACAGACAATATCATCCTTTACTCTGTGTTCTGATTTACTGTAGTCCTAATCAGATCAGCTTTGTTCCTGTCTCTAATTGAAGGCTGATCTCTTTTTTGGCTTCTTTAACAGTTACTGTATGTAGGAATCCTGACTTTCAGAGCTGCAAAACTCAAGCTCTGAGTCTTAGGTGTCACACAGATACCAAAAGTTCTAGGAAAATACCAGGCTATATACATATAGCACAGTATCTCAGAAGTTAGAAATAACACTTAAAGCTCAGGAGTAAATGTGACTGCTGTAAGAGCTTACAATCTAGGTAGGCCTAAATTTCCTTTAAGTATTTTCTAAAAGAGATCATATAATATTTGCCCTTTTGTTTCTGGCTTATTTTGTTCAATATAATGCACTCAGGATTCATTCACCCCGTTGCATGCCTCATGACTTCATTCCTTTCTGTAGCTGCACAATATTCCATTGTATATATACACCACAGTTCACCTTTCTGCTTCTCAGTCAATATACCCTCCGGCCACCTCTATCCACTGAGTATCATGAATAATTTCACCATAAACATCAGTGTGCAAATGTTTATTCGAGTCCCTGCTTTCAGTTCTTTCAAGTATATTACCAGTAATAGGATTGCCTTAATCATATGGCAACCCTATATTTAGCCTCCTGTGGCTCCAGCGCATTATCCACCAGAGGGCTGCCCCCATCTGCTACCCTACCAACATTGAATCAGTATACCTCTTTCTCCACATCTTCTCTAGTATGTGACTCTATCTGTTTGCTTATTTACTTTGAATCTGCAGATTTTCTTAAGATCTATTCATAAAGCATAGATCCAAAATAAACAATGTTTCACAGTACCCTCACTTCGTTGTACAACCATCACTCTCAACTTTAGATAATCTTCTTGTTCCAAAGAGAAGAATAACCCACACCAAAGAGAAAATCCAAAACTCCCCTTAACTCTTGTCTTCGTCTCCCCACCCCACATTATTTACCCCTAGTGTTGTTGTGGTACTAGTGATATATTCCTGTGAAATACAGACCATGGCATGCAATAGGTAGTTTTTCCCATTTATCTTTCTATTATTAACTCTTTGTATAAATATCATACTTTTGAAGTAGTTCATGCAAGAACTTACTTACATTTATAGTTCTAATCAGTGAAGTACATGGCTCTAAACAACCCCTTTCAATCATGTTCGCCTTTAATATGGTACTATTTACTCATAAACCCCTTAATGAACTGTCTTCACCTCTGTCTATTCCCATACTTTTAAGTTCAATCTTATTAACTAGTCTGTACATATTAGGCAACGATTCCCCCTTCTAGCTCCTGTCTATCTCTAGATCCCCTATTTTCTACATTTTAAGACTCTGAGTTTATATTTTCGAGGGGGTTCATATTAATGAAATCATACAGTACCTACCCTTTTGTGTCTGACTTTTTTCACTGAGGATTGTGTCCTCAAATTTCATCCATGTTGTCGTATGTTTTAAGATCTCATTTCTTCTTACTACTGCATAATATTCCATCATATGCATATACCACACTTTATCTACTCACCTGTTGATGAAAACTTGGGTTGTTTCCATCTTTTGGCAATTGCAAATAACGCCACTGTGATAATCAGTGTGCAAATGTCTGTTTGTGACACTGCTTTCAGCTCTTCTGGGGATATATACTGAGTAGAGGTATTACCAAATTGTAGAGCAACTCAATATTTAATTTCCTGAGGAACCACCAATCTGTCTTCCACAGTGGCTATACCATTATCCATTCCCACCAGTAGTATGAGTGATCCAGTTTTTCCACATCCTCTCCAACATTTGTAGTTTCCTGTTTGTTTAATGGCAGCTATTCTTATAGGTGTAAGATAATATCTCATTGTGGTTTTGATTTGCATTTCCCTTATAGCTAATGAAGATGGACATCTTTTCATGTGCTTTTTAGCCATTGTTTTTCCTCTTCAGAAAAATATCTATTCATATCTTTTGCCCATTTTATAATTGGGTTGTTTGTTTTTTGTTCTCGAGTAGTATGATTTCTTTAAATACTGGATATTAAACCCTTATCAGATATATGGTTTCCAATATTTTCTCCCATTGAGTTGGCTGCCCCTTCACCTTTTTGACAAAGTCCTTTGAAGCACAGAAGCATTTGATTTTGATGAGTTTCCATTTATCTATTTTTTCTTTCATTATTTGTGCTTTGACTATAAGGTCTAAGAAACTACCTCCTGTTACTAGGTCTTGAAGATGTTTCCTTATGTTTTTTTCTAGAAAAACATGGTACTTGCTCTTATATTTAGGTCTTTGATCCTCTTTGAGTTAATTTTTGTACAAGATACAAGTTGGGGTCCCCTTTCATTCCTTTGGCTACCAGTTCTCCCAGCCCCATTTATTAGAAGACTATTCTGTTTCAGTTTAGTGGATATGGGGGCCTGAACAAAGACTTTGTTAAAATGACCATAAAAATGCTCAAGGAGGAGAAGGAAAATACAGAGAAAGAACTAAAGGATATCAGGAAAACAATGAGAGGCAATATAAAAATCTTATTAACGAGATAGAAATTTTCAAAAGGAATCAAACAGAACTCCTGGAGTTGAAGACCACGATAATTGATATGACAAGTTCCTAGGAGGGTTTCAAAAGCAAATTACAGTCATTTCAGACACCACCACCTGCCACCACAGTCCACTGCCCAGAGCCATGGTCAACCCCACTATGTTCTTCAACATTGCTGTAGACAGCCCTTGGGATGCATCTCCTTTGAGTTGTTTGCAGACAAAGTTCCAAAAACAGCAGAAAATATTCATACTCTGAGCCCTGGGTATAAAGGATTTGGGTTAAGGGTTCCTGCTTTCACCAAATTATTCCTGGATTTATTTGCCAGGGTGGTGACTTCACACACCATAATAGCACTGGTGTCAAGTCCTTCTATGGAGAGAAGTTTGATAACGAGAACTGAATGCTGAAGCATACCAGTCATGGCATCCTGTTCATGGCCAATACTAGGTCCAACACAAATGGTTTCCAGTTTTTCACCTGCCCTGCTAAGACTGAGTGGTTAGATGGCAAGCATACACCTTTGGCAAGTTGAAAAAGGGAATGAATATTGTGGAAGCCATGGAGTGCTTTGTGTAGTTCATTAGTGGGGTTATAAGTAATATTGCCATATTGGAGGTGAATATGATTGAAACAGGTTGTATAGAGCCATGTTCCCACTGATCAACACTACTAATAAAAATATGTTTTTGCATGAGCTACTTCATAGGTATGAATCTTGTACAAAGAGTGAAACTGATAGGGGTACAGGGGGAAAACTACTATTGCATGTTATGGCCTATAGTTAGCAAGAAGACATTAACAGTACCATAGCAATACCAGAGGTAAATAATTGGGGGGGGGGGGACTTAAGGGAAGATTTAGATTCCCTATTTGGTGAGGGTGTGTTAATCTGTATTTTTCTCTTTGGAGCAATGAAAATTGTTTAAAATTGAGAGTGTTGATGGTTGTAAAACTAAGTGAGGATATTGTGAGACGCGGACTGTTCATTTTGGACATTATCCATGATACCCAACGGATGGAGGTGGCTGAAGGATACATTGATTAAGAAGCAGAAGGGTGAACTGTGGTATATAAATATGAGGGAATATTGTATGGCTTAAAGAACGAGGTCACGAGGCATGCAACAAGGTGAACGAATCTTGGGGATATTAGGTTGTGCAAGATAATCCAGAAACATAAGAACAAATATTGTATGGTCTCTTTTACAAAATACTAGTAAGAAAATTGGAGCCCAGATTGTAAGGTCTCAAAGCAGTCACACTTAGTCCTGAGTTGTAAGGGTTAGTTCTAGATTCTGAGATGCTGTGCTATATGTGCATAACTTGGTGTTTTCCTGGAATTTGAGGTACCTATGTGACACCTAAGACACAGAGTTGGAGTTCTGCAGCTCTGAAAGTCAGCATTGTGACATATAACAACTGTTAAAGAAACAAACAAACAAAAAAAAACACATCAGGCTTGGGTTAGAGACAAGGGAACTAAGGTAAATCAGAATACAGGGCAAAAGATATTATCTTTATTTTAGAGCTTCACTATTATATGAGACCAAAGGAACAGAGTTTTATTTTGTCCAAAACCTAAATTTTCAGTAGCACACAATTTAAATCAACTGCCTGGATAGCTCATTTAAACAACTCAAACACACTGGAGCCCAGAATGAGAACAAGGGCTTGTAATTTGATATAGCTTAATGTAATACCCAGATATATCCCAGAGTATGTTGGGTAGATAATTTAAAAATATGGCAAAGCCCCTTGAGGGACTGAAGAACAAATATGAAACTATTAAACTTTCCTGCCTGGAAAACCCCTGATACTTTCTCAAACATTAGAGACTCCCAAGTTAATAGGCCAAGTCCTTGAGTTTGAGGCTTGCTCTTATGAAACTTATTTCTGTAGCATAGAACCTAAACCTATCTATAAGTATGCCTAAGAGTTACTTGCAGAGAAATTCTTTTGTTGCTTAGATTAGGCCCCTCTCTCTCTAAAACCAACTCTACAAGTAAAATCATTATCCTCTATATAAGGCTCTATCTGAGATTCTATAGAAGTTTTAAGCACTCAGTTTACTTTCCAGAAACCTATATCCTCCAGATGGCTTCTAGGCCAGATAAATTCTGAAACCCATAGGAGACAGCCCCTCCAAGACCATCAACTAGTTCCATCCCCCTACCCCATATTGTCGATACTCCTTTCAACATGAAAATGTTAGAAAGGGCATAGCCCAAATATCCCTAAAGAGGAGGAGAAGGATCAAAAGAGAAAGAAGAGTTATAACAGAGAAGATAGAACTTAAAAATGCTGAATCATTATATTGATACTTCTTTTTAGTCTCCAGTGTCTTGAAGTAGCTAGAAGGAAAAACCTGAAATTTTGAAACTGCAACCCACACCAAACTCTGAACTCTATTCTATAACTACTTGCTAAAATGTACTTCGAAATTTATTGCTTTATATATATATATACTATTTTTCACAATAAAAAATGTTTTTAAAATATATACATATATATATATATATTCAAACTGAAAAAAAAATGAGGGAGAGATTAAGATATTCCCAGGTAAACAAAAGCTGAGGGAATTCATCACAGCAGACCTGGCCTATAAGACTGAAAGGAAAGGACACTAGACAGTGGTCAAAAGCAGCATAAAGATAACCATTTGGGTAATTATAAATGGCCAGTAATGTTTTATATTGTTTGGTATATACTTTCACTTCTTACTTCCTAAAATTGCTAAAACTCAAATGCATAAAAAGTAACAATAAAGTTGTTTTTGGGACATACAAAGTACAAAGTCATAAGTGATATGTATTTTAAAATGTGGGGACAGAGGAGTACAGAAAAATATATATCTATGCTATTAAAGTCAAGACGTTATCAAACCAAATATCATTGTTATGGATTTAGGATGTTAACTTTTAACAACATAGTAACCACAAGGAAAATAAGATGAAAATGTAATCCATATAGAAAACAGATGGTATAACATAAAAGTTCAAATAAATATAAAATTAGGCATTATATTTATAAAGAGATTGTCCAACTCAACAACAAAAAGACAGCCAACCCAATTACAAAATGGGAAAAAGACTTGAACAGACACCTCTCAGAAGAGGAAATACAAATGGCCAAAAGGCACATGAAGAGATGCTCAATGTCCCTGGCCATTAGAGAAATGCAAATCAAAACCACAATGAGATATCATCTCACACCCACCAGAATGGCCATTATCAACAAAACAGAAAATGACAAGTGCTTCAGAGGATGCGGAGAAAGAGGCACACTTATCCACTGTTGGTGGGAATGTCAAATGGTGCAACCACTGTGGAAGGCAGTTTGGCGGTTCCTCAAAAAGCTGAATATAGAATTGCCATACGACCCAGCAATACCATTGCTAGGTATCTACTCAGAGGACTTAAGGGCAAAGACACAAATGGACATTTGCACACCAATGTTTATATCAGTGTTATTTACAATTGCAAAGAGAAGGAAACAGCCAAAATGTCCATCAACAGAAGAGTGGCTAAACAAACTGTGGTATATACATACAATGGAATATTATGCAGCTTTAAGACAGAATAAACTTATGAAGCATGTAATAACATGGATGGACCTAGAGAACATTATGCTGAGTGAGTCTAGCCAAAAACTAAAGGACAAATACTGTATGGTCCCACTGATGTGAACCGACATTCGAGAATAAACTTGGAATATGTCATTGGTAACAGAGTCCAGCAGGAGTTAGAAACAGGGTAAGATAATGGGTAATTGGAGCTGAAGGGATACAGACTGTGCAACAGGACTAGACACAAAAACTCAAAAATGGACAGCACAATAATACCTAATTGCAAAGTAATCATGTTAAAACACTGAATGAAGCTGCATCTGAGCTATAGGTTTTGTTTTGTTTTGTTTTGTCTGTTTGTTGGTTTGTCTTTTTTTTCTTTTTCCTTTCCTTTTTTTTACTATTATTATTATTTTTATTTTTTTCTCTATATTAACATTC
Organism: Tamandua tetradactyla; assembly: GCF_023851605.1. Lineage (NCBI taxonomy): Eukaryota > Metazoa > Chordata > Mammalia > Pilosa > Myrmecophagidae > Tamandua > Tamandua tetradactyla. The sequence continues at coordinate 36,093,854 of NC_135346.1, read as the reverse complement.
TATACCTTTTTCTGTTGTTTTGCTAGTTCTTTTCCTAAATCGATGCAAATGTACTAAGAAATGATGATCATGCATCTATGTGATGATGTTAAGAATTACTGATTGCATATGTAGAATGGAATGATTTCTAACTGTTGGTTAATTTCTTTTTTTCTTTAATTAATAAAAAAAATTAGGTATTATAAGAATTGAGGGACAAAAATGGGATTAGATTTACAAAGTCTAAATAACTAAATGGCAGAAGAAAAAAGATTGGCAAAATATATTTTTAAAAAAAGCATGACCCAACTATATTCTGTCTGCAAAAGACTCACTTTTTTTTTTTAGTTTCACAATGACTTTTATAGCAGTATTATTAACATTTGCCAAAAGATGGAAACAATTCAAGTGTCCATCAACTGATGAATGGATAAACAAAGTGTGATTCATGGAAACAGTGAAACACCACTCAGCTGCAAAATGGAATGAAACTCTTATGCATGTAAAAAACATATATGAATCTTTTTTTTTCTTCTCAGAGTTCTTTTTTGTTTTATTGAGAAATCTTCACACACATATATTCTATACATGGTGTACACTTGATGGCTCACAATATCATCACATAGTTGTGTATTCATTATCATGATCACTTTTTAGAACATTTGCCTCACTCCAGAAAAATAAATAAAAAGAAAAAACTAGAGCACACCATACACCCTACCCCTCCCTTTCATTGACCACTAGTGTTTCCATCTACCCAATTTATTTTACCCTTTGTCCCCCCTATTATTTATTTATCTAATTTTTATCCATATTTTTTACTCATCTGTCCTTACTCTGGATATAAGGAGCATGAGACACAAGTTTTTCACAATCACATTGTAATCATTATATCTTTTTTTTTGTATGCTGTATGGCGGGGTCACATTTCATTCTTTTTCCATGTGAGTATCCTGTTACTGCACACCATTTGTTGATTTTTTTTCAGTTTGTTTGTTTGTCTTTGTTGGTTTGATTGTTTGTTTGCAAAGCGCATGGGCCGGGAATCCAGGCCGGGAATCTAACCCGGGAATCAAACCCGGGTCTCCTGTATGGAAGGTGAGAATTTTACCACTGAACTACCCTCGCACCCTACCCCTGTAATCATTGTATCTTTACATAATCATCTTCAAGAATCTAGGCTACTGGAACACAATTCAAAAGTTTCAGGTACTTCCCTCCAGCCACTCCAATACACCTATAAACTAAAAAGCGATAGCTATATAATGCGTAAGAATAACCTCCAGGATCACCTCTCAACTCTGTTTGAAATCTCTCAGCCACTGAAACTTAATTATGTCTCAGTTCTCTCTTCCCCATTTTGGTCAAGAAGACTTTCTCAATCTCTTGATGCCAGGTCCCAGTTTACCCTAGGCTTTCTGTCCCACGCTGCCAGGGAGATTTACACCCCCAGGAGTCATGCCCCACGTAGGACGGAGGGCAGTGAGCTCACCTGCTGAGTTGGCTTAGAGAGAGAGAGGCCATATCTGAGCAACAAAAAAGGTTCTCTGGGGGTAACTCTTAGGCCTAATTTTTAGTACGCTTAGCCTATTCTTTGCAGGAATAAGTTTCATTGGGATGAAACCCAAGTTTGAGGGCTCAGCTATTGATTTGGTTGTCCCCACTGCTTGCAAGAATATCTGAAATTCTCTAAATAGGAAGTTGAATGTTTCTTCCTTTCTTCCACATTCCCCCAAGGGGACTTTGAAGATACTTCTTTATTCACTGCCCAAATCACTGTGGGATTTATTGGGGCATCACATTAACCTGGACCAACAAAATCTCACACCCTATTCAAGATTCCATTTGCTTATGGTGTTCAAGTAAACTGACCATACAAGTTAAATTAGGAAATGCACTGCCCAAAATATAAATTTTGCACCAAATGGACATTTCTCCCTTTAGTCTCACACAGAAGTTGAAGTTTTAAAATGTGGACGATATCATCCTCTACCTAGTCTTCTGATATACCTTAGTCCTATCCAGATTAGCTTCATTCATATCTCTACTTGATGTCTGATCAGTTTTTCAACTTTTTAAATAGTTCCTATGAGGTGATGCTGACTTTCATAGCTTCAGAGTTCTAACTCTGAGAAGAAACTCACTTTAAATTCAAAATTACAAGTAGATTCAAAGTGAAAGGCTGGAAAAATACATACCATGCAATTAGTAACAAGGAGCCCTGGGATGGTTATACTAATATCCAATAAAATAGACTTTAAGTCAAAAACAGCTTCATGTGACAAAAGTGGTCGTTGTTTAAGGAAAACAGGGACAGTTCAGTCAGAAGATATGACAATTAAAATATATGAACCTAACAGCAGAACCTTAAAATATATGATGCAAATACTGACAAACTTAAAGGAAGAAACTGACGGTTCTACATTATGAGCAGGTACTTTGATACACCACTTTCAGTAATGGGTAGAATATCTAGTCAAAAGATCAATAAAGAAATACAAGACTTGAACTATACTCTAAACCAACCAGACCTAAGAGATATATGTAGAACACCTCACCCCAAAACAATGGAATATACATTCTTCTCTAGTGTACATGGATCATTCTCCAGGACAGACCATGTGTCAGGCCACAAAACAAGTCTCAATAAACTAAAAAATATTGAAATCATATGATGTATCTTTTCTGACCTCTGACAGAATGTAGCTAGAAATCAATAACAGAGGGAGAAATGGAAAATTTACAATATGTGGAAATTGAACAACATACTCTTAAATAACCAATGGGTTACAGAGGAAACCACAAAGGAAATTAGGCAGTATCTTGAGGCAAATAAAAATTAAAATACAACATACCAAAACTTATGGGATACAGCAAAGGCAGTACTAAAAGGGAAACTTAGAGCTCCAAGTTCTTAGATTAAAAAAAAAAAAAAAAGAAATACTTCAAATCAGAAACCTAAATTTAAAGCTATAAGAACTAGAAAAAGAATGGCAAACTAAACCCGAAGTGAACAGAAAGAAGGAAATAAAGATTAGAGCAAAGGAAAATAAAATAGAGAACAATAAAACAAAATAAATTTGGTTCTCTGAAAAGATTAGTATAAGTGACAAACCTTTGGCCCAACTGACAAAGAAAAACAACTAACTAAAATCAGAAATGAAAATGGGAGCATTATTACCAATCCCAGTGAAATAAAAAGGACTATAAGAGGATAATATGGACAACTGTATGCCAACAAATTAGATAACCTAGATGAAATGAACAAATTTTTAGAAACATACAAACTACCCCTACATTGAATCAAGAAGAAATAGAAGATCTCAACAGATCAATTACTAGTAAAGATTGAATCATCTATAATGGACCTCCCAACAAGGAAAAGCCCAAGACCAGATGGCTTCACCAGGCAATTTTACTAAACATTCCAAGAAGACTTAACTAATTCTGCTCAAACTCTTCCAAAAAACTGAAGAGGAGGAAACACTCCCTAATCCATTCTACAAGGCCAATATCACCCTCATAACCAAAGCCATATAAAGATATTATAAAGCCACCATAGTGGTGTGTGAGTGGGCCAGGTGGGCGGCCAAGGTTTCCAAGAAATAACTTCACCAAGATGTCTAGTAATAGGCAAAGTTCTGATGATAAGCATCCCAGCACCAGCAGTGGTACTTTAGATGTGGACCAGCGAGACCTAGCCACGCCAGAGCCTGAAGAACAAGAAGAAAGGAAACCTTCTGTTACATAGCAGAAGAAAAACACCAAGATCTCTGCTAAGTTATCCACTAGTGCTAAAAGAACTCAGAAAGAGCTAGCTGAAATAATCCTTGATCCTCCTCCTCGCTGCAGTGCTGGGACAAAAGGAGAGAACATTTATGGATGGAAGTCAACTATACTTGGTCCACCAGGTTCTGCATATGAAGTTGATATGTTTCTTTTAGATATCACCATTTTCATGAGATGATCCATATAAGCCACCAATCATTACTTTTCACACCAGAATCTATCACTGAAACATCAACAGTCAGGGAGTCACCTGTCTGGACATTCTTAAAGAACTGGAACCTTTATCTAAAAGGTTTATCTGCATATTTGTTCCCGTTTGACAGACGGCAGCACTGCAGATCCTCTGACTGGAAGAAAAGCCACTCAGTATTTGACCAACAGAGCAGAAGATGACAAGGTAGCCAGACAGTGGACCAGGATATATGCAACATAATTTCTACACTGCATGAAGAAGCAGAAGGCATCTTTTCACTTGCTACAAATCTTTATAGCCTTTACAATACATTCTTCTGTAAATATGTATGATGGTTAGATTCATGCATCAACTTGGCCAGGTTATGGTGCACAGTTGTCCGGTCAAGCAAAACTTGCCTGTTACCACAGGGATATTTCATAGACTTAAATCATCAGTCAGTTGATTGCATCTATGGCTGATTACAGCTACAATCAACTAAGGCAAATGTCTTCCAGAACAAGACATTTAATCTAATCAGTTGAAGGCTTTTAAGGAAAGGGACTTCAGCAGTTAGAAGAGAGAACTTTTGTCTCTATTTCAGCCAGCCAACCTCTCCTGGGAAATTCATAGAAGACCTTCATTAGAGTGCCAGCTTGTAGGTTGCCCTACAGAATTTGGACTCATGCATCCCCACAGCTACATGAGACACTTTTATAAAATCTCATACTACTTACAGGTATCTCCTGTTGGTTCTGCTTCCCTAACTGATACAGTATGTTATCTTGATTCTACTTTCTACTTTTATTCTTTGGAGACTGGGAAACAACCCCAAAAAGGTAAAGGCTCTCAAGATTAGAACTTTGTAGCTGTAGATTAGTTATTTTTAAAATGCCTACTTGCAAGTCTTACTTCTTTGGGATATCAAAATGTATCTTGTGATGTACTAAGGATTCTGGCCCTGAAATCTACCAAATAGTATAGTGCCTTTTAGCTTAATTCATATCTGTATGAAGTTATGAAATAGCCATAGATGACTAGTAATTATGCCATTTGTATTAAACCCAGAACTATTTTTTAGTATGTGGTACATCCAGCTGAAAAAATTTCACCTTTTACCTTTGTTAGTTTTTATTTTTTTTATTTTTTTTATTTTACATGGGCAGGCACCGGGAATCCAACCAGGGTCCTCTGGCATGGCAGGCAAGCATTCTCGCCTGCTGAGCCACCGTGGCCTGCCCCCTTTGTTAGTTTTTAATGAAAGGATTTCCTTTTACCCTTTTCTGATACATCAGAAAGCACCTGATGTATCATCTCAAACATAATAAACATGTTCCTGAAGGGGGAATAAAAGATATCACAGGAAAAAAATTACAGACCAATTTCTTTCATGAATATAGATGCAAAAATCCTCAACAAAATACTAGCAAATTGAATCCAATAGCACATTAAAAGAATTACATATCATGATCAAGTGGGATTTATCCCTGATATGCAAGATTGGTTCAACATAAGAAAATCAATTAATGTAATTTGCAACATTAACAGAATGAAGGAAAAAAAACACATGATGACCTCAACTGATGCAGAAAATGTACTTGACAAAATGCAGCACCCCTTCTTGATAAAAATATTTAGAACATAGGGATAGCAGGAAACCTTCTCAACATGACAAAGGGCACATATGAAAAGCCCATAGCTAATATCCTACTTAATGTTGAAAGACTGAAAGCTTTACCTCGAAGATCAGGAACAAGATAAAGAAGCCCACTGTCACCAGTGTTATTCAACATTGTAACAGAAATTCTTGCCAGAGCAATTGGGCAAAATAAATAAATAAAAGGCATCCAAAAAAAAGGAAAGGAAGACGTAAACCTTTCCCTATTTTCAGACAACATGATCCTATATACAGAAAATCTAAAAAATTCCACAACAAAGCTCCTAGAACTAATAAACGAGTTCAACAAAGTGGTGGGGTATAAGATCAACACCCAGAAATTAGCAGTGTTTCTTTTTTTTTTTTTCTTTTTTGCATGGGCAGGGCACCGGAAATCAAACCTGGGTCTCTGACGTGGCAGGCGAGAATTCTGCCACTGATCTGTCATACCGTCCAGCAGTGTTTCTATACACAAGCAATAAACAATTGGAAGAAAAAGCCCATTTACATTGGGTGCAAGAGTAGTTCAGTGAAAGACTTCTTGCCTGCCATGAGGGAGACCTGGATTCGATTCCCAGTCCATGCACTTCCCAAAAAACAAATGGTGCTGTAATAATGGAATGCTCACACGGAAAAACATGAAATGTGACACCGCCATACAGCATACAAAAAAAAAATCCATTTACAATGGAAACTAAAAATTCAGATATCTAGGAATAAATCTTACCGAGGATGTAAGAGACTTGTACATAGAAAACTATAAAACATGGCTAAAATAAGTCAAAGAAGACCTAAATAAATAAAAGGACAATCCATGTTCATGGATTAGAAGATTAAATATTGTTAAGATGTCAGTTCTCCCCAAATTTACAGATTCAATGCAATCCCAATCAAAATTCCTACAATCTTCTTTGCAGAACTGGAGAAGCCAATCATCAAATTTACATGGAAGGGTAAGGGTCCTCAACAGACAAAGTCAAGTTGAAAACGAAAAACAACAAAGTAGGGAGACTCATACTTCCCAATATTAAACATTATTATAAAGCCACAGTAATCAAAACAGCATGGTACTGGCATATGGACAGACATATAGGCCAATGGAACCAAACTGATTGCTTACATTTTTGGCTAACTGTTTTTTGACAAGGGGTAAAGAGCACTCAATTGGAAAAATATCCTCTTCAAAATCCAGCATGTTTCTGGGAAAACTGGATCTCCATTTACAAAAGAAAGAAGGAGGAAACCTAACTCATAGCCGATACAAAAATCAATTCAAAATGGATCAAAGACCTATATATTAGAGCCAGAACTATCAAACTCCTAGAAGAAAATGTAGGGAAGCATCTTCAGGGCCTTTGTTAGGCAATGTTTCTTAAACTCTATACCCAAAGCACAAACAACAAAAGAAAAAAAAAATTTTAATTTAAAACTTTTTTGCATCAAAAGACTTTATCATGAAAGTAGAATAATAATCTACACAAAGGACAAATATATATGATCTCTCTGATATGAAATAATTAGAATAAGAAACACATAGAGTCAGAATCTAGAATATAGTTACCAGGGCCTGGGTAGAGTGGGAAATGGCAAGTTAAGGCTCAAAATGTGCAGAATTTCTATTTGTGACAAACAAAAAAGTTTTGGTAATGGATGGTGGTGACGGTGGCACAATGTTGTTAATGTAATTAAGAGCAGAGAATTATATTTTTGAGTATGGTTGAAAGGTGTGGTAGTTAGATTCAATTGTCAACTTGACCAGGTGAAGGCACCTAGTTCTGTTGCTGTGGATATGAGCCAATGGTACACAAACTCATCTGCTGCTCATTACATCTACAGTCAGCTAGGAGGCGTGTCTGCTGTAATGAATGATGTTTGATTTAATTGGCTGCTGCTTAAATGAGAGAATTCAATGTAGCAAAGCCCAAACAGCTCAGCATACCAGCATCTCAGCACTTGCAGCTCAGCCCAGGCCTTTGGAAATGCAGAAAGAAGTCACACCAGGGAAAGTTCTTGGAACCCAGAGACCTGGAGAGAAGGCCAGCAGAGACCATCCTGTGCCTTCCCACTTAAGAAGGAACCTCAGTGGAAAGTTAGTTGCCTTTCCTCTGAAGAACTAAATCCCCTTTTATTAAAAGCCAAGCTGTCTCTGGTGTGTTGCATTCCGGCAGCCAGCAAACTAGAACAAAAGGGGGTAATTTAGATTGTGTATTTGTTACTAGAATAAGGTTTCTAAAAAATTAATGGAACTGCACAATACAAACAGTGAACCCTGAATTAAACCATGGACTTTATCTAATAGTACAATTCTAAAAATGTGTTTTCAGTAATTGTAACAAATATACAATACCAATGCAAGTTATTAATAATAGGGTGCTATATGGGGACCCTGGATTTAATGTTTGATTTTTCTATAAGCCCATAGCTTCCCTAATTAAAAAGAAAAAAGAGAGAGAAATTTATGAGACAACAACCACATGCAAGGCATGTACCTCATTTTGGCCCTGATTCAAACAAACAAATTATATATATGATTATCTGGAAAATGTGACATATTTGTAATATTTGATAATATTGATGAATTATTGTTAATTTTTTAGATGTGATAAAGGTGTTGTAATTATCCCTATAAAGATTCCTTTTCTTTTCTTTTAGAAGTGTATTATGAAAATTTTTAGATGACTTTATATGAGATCTATGATTTGCTCTAAAAACTTGGGTATAGAGGGACAAGAGTAGAGCATGGGGATATAGATGAAACAAGATTGGTCATGAATTGGTAATTAATGGAGCTGGATGATGGGTCTAAGTGGTCCATTTTATTGTTCTCTTCCTGTGCATATATTCAAAATCGTCCATAATAAACCGCTAAAAAAAAGGGCACAAAATCACTACCTAACCATGCACTCTGAGATACTCTAAGTCCAGAGTGCCATTTGTGCATCCACTCAAAGAATATTTGTTGTGCATTTACTATGTGCAAGTCACTGGAATAACCTGCTTTCAAGTAGGTATAAATAAAAATAATTGTAACCAAGGAAGAGTCATAAGAGAGGCCCAAATGCAGGGAGTAATTATTACTGATGGAGATCAAGGACAAGCCTAGAATCACAGACTGCAAGGAAGAGTATTTAGCTCAGCCTCTCATTTGCCTGTGAAAAATATGAGCACCAGAGAAAGAAAGTAAATTTCCCCAGTTACACAGCAACATTCTAATAGAGGTGGAACTTACTTTGCTCTGTAACTAATATTCATTAAGAGCTTATTATGACTCAGCATCTTGCCAAGAGCTTCACACATATTATTTTTTTATCCTCACAATGAATTCCATATTAACCCATTTTATGGAGGAGGCTCAAAAAGTTTACATAACTCACCTAAGTTGACACAGTAGCTGAGATGGGTCTCAATCCTAGGTAGCTGTCTCCAGAACATTCTCTCTTCCCAGAGAGAATTTAAACCAGGGCTCCTCCCTCCACTTGGTGCTAAGTTATGTTCTAACAGAATGTATGGGGAGAGAGCAAGATGCATTTCATGCAGAGGAAATAGAGGAGATTAAACTAAAATTAATGCTTTATACTACAGGGCCTTCTAGTTCAGATAAATGGAGCACCCCAGGAGAAAAAGCCTATCACATTAATATCTTTGTGGCTAAACAATGGTTGTATTCATAAAATGCACAACATTTGCCCCCTCTGACCATTTCCAGACAGTGTCCTCTGACGCCTCACTCTGGTTTTCTGCACTCAACAGTACAAAGCCCAAAAAATCCCAACACCTGCTCCAGAGCTCTTTCCCACTCCCTGGAGGGCGGCAATGCAGTCCATAGGGGCGCTCACAGGACACGGGCCTCTCCCCGTGCAGATGGTCCACGTGGGCTCTAGAACATAACGCAAGCCTGGGCTTTCGTCCTCAGCTCTCTCAGCAACTCACCAAGTGACTCGGAGCAGGTCATCCAGCCTCATCAGGCCTCAGTTTCCTCTTATGTCACATAAAAAGGTTTTAAAAACACACTTTTGTCTCCAACAAGACATAATTCCATGCAATTAGAAAAGATTTCTCTGAGTTACGTCATTGAGGTCAGGGAAGGAGAAAAACATCTTTTAAAACACTAACCTACTTAAGAGACAAAAAAACTTTATAAACCAAATATAGAACTGAAAATTAAATATACAGGTATGCGACCTTATTGATTATACTGAATACAATAATAACAACAATCATAGTTAACAGTCATGGAATACTGTCTATGTGCCATGAACTTACATTCCACTATCTCCCTCTGGGGCAAATTGAGACTTAAGCAATCTCAACTGCCACATCTGTAATAATGACTAGTGGGAGTGCACATAGCTCAGAGGCTACAACATTACAGTTCTCAGCAGTTTTTTTCTAAATTGTGTCAAGTGATTTTGAACAATGTGCATGCTTGTTCAGAACAATTACTCCGCCAACACCCAAGCTAGTGCAAAGTTTGCAACCATCTACTGAAAAAAAAAATACTATTCAAATATGTTTGTCTCTACTGGTCTTGAAAACTGCATTTTTAAATGTCATCTTATGCCTTCTGGGTTGTTCATCCCAACACCAACTATAGCAATAAATTTATTATTTCCCCACGTCTCCCGTTATAATTCCAAAGTGAGTTCTCATAAATTCAGATAAAGTCATCATGAGATGCCACAAAGAACAAATGAGAAAAATAAAAACATTTGTAGAAGGGATATCCTCTATTGAAAAGCTAGAACCAAAAACTGAGGATTTTAAAAATAATGTTGTTTTAGTTTGTTAAAGCTGCTGGAATGCAGTATACCAGAAATGGAACAGTTTTTGAAAAGGGGATTTTTAATAAGTTACAAGTTTACAGTTCTAAGGCCATGAAAATGTCCAAATTAAGGCATCATAAGAGGTTACCTTCATTCAAGAAAGGCTGATGCCGTCTGGAACACCTCTATCAGCTGGGAAGGCAGGTGGCTGGCATCTGCTGGTCCTTGTTTCTGCTTCCATTGTTTCAAGCTTGTGATGCCAGTGGTTTCCTCTTTAAGTATCTGTGAGCCTTCACTTAGTTCCTCTGGGAGACAACTCTGGGTCCTGCTTGCTTAGCATCTCATGAAAAGGTACATGGTGACACCAGCTGAGTTCTGCCTCTGTCTGGGCATCTGCTCTCTCTGTCAGCACTCCAGGCATCTCCAGACATCTGTGTCTCTCTCCACTCTGAAGCAACTATTCTCCAAGCATCTGCATCAGAGGTTTCTCCAAAATGTTTCCCCTTTTTTGTAAACTAATCAAGACCCACCTTGAATGGGTGGAGTTATATCTCCATCTAACCAAAAGCCACACCCACAACTGGGCATGCCACATCTCCATGAAAATAATCTAATCAAAAGTTTCTGCCCTTTTGATTAAAAGAAATGACTGCCCCCACCAGATTGGATCAGGATTAAAACATGGCTTTTCTGGGGCACAAAATAGCTTCAAACTGACACAAATATGAATCACAACTATATCCCAGGATGTCCTTACCAGGCACTCAAGTGTTAATTACACTATTTCCATCATCATCAAAACTATGTTCTTGTAATCAGGTGTTATTATATTTAGTGATTCTACTATAGAATCAGGAGAATACTTAGAGATCATGCAGTTCAATCCCCTCCCAGTACCAATCCTTATATCCAGAAAAGAAAATAAAAACCCGAAGAATGAGAAACCAGGCAATCAGTCAACAATTAGCTGCTGGGCACTTATTGTTTGCAAGGTGTTCTAGGCTCTTGGGATACCCAAGCAAACAAAACAATACCAAAGAGAACTCCTTGATGTGATGATGCTTTGCTTTGTAGCCCCATCATAATCTCATGACCCTATATTTACTTATCCCTTATCTTGTTTTGCAACTTCGAAGTCTTATGATCCTGCCTAGAGCCCTTAATGTTTATTAACGAAGAAATGAGTCAACCCACACCAATTCTGACCTTATCATGATAGATAAAGCCAGTTCCAACTAGAATCAGCCCACCTGACATGCACAGTAGCATAGAATTTTACTGTAACGTAACCTACCTCATTATAATACTAAAAATCATACCCACTAACATGTTAAGACCAAGTATGTAACATGCATTCTATGACCAAGTTTGTAAACTATTTGCACATGCTCAACAGTTAGACTACCTCTTACTTCATCATCCGAAGCCACTTAACTTATTATCATAAACTCACATTTGCAAAATTTTCTATAAAACCTTCAGAACCTCTGCAGAGAGACATATCTGAGTCTCATGGGCCTCCTGTTCTCCTTACATTGCACTTTGTAATAAAACTTTTTCTCTCTTGGAAACTCTGGTGTCGCAGGATTGGTCATTGTACTTATTGGGCAGCATACCCACGTCTTGTAAGGTAATAATTCTGCTGGCCCCAGAGCTGAGACTCACAAAACCCAATCATAATTCCAAGGTCACCGATATGGGTGTGGTAGAACCTGATCTTCTGACAATTACTCCAGTAACTTTTTATGTTACTTGAAGACCAGAACTACATTCTTTCTCCATCTCTGCACCCTTTACAGAGTGGATCACACTGCCTGGCCCCTACGGAGGCAGAACTAAAGCTAATTTTTAAGAGTTTTTATTATGATTAAGAACAGGAGCTTTGGAATCAAAGGGTTTGAACACCATCTCTGCCACTTACTAGCTGAGAGCCCTTAGGCAGGTTTCTCCATCTGTTCCTTCACTCACAAAAATATAAAAAGAATAGTTTCTACCTCTACGGAGGCTGGAAGGATTAAATGAGAAATTGCATGTAAAGAGGTCAGCACATACTTTGCTTCAGGGAAAGGCCCTCTTCCCACAGAAATGGAAAGGCTACTAAGAAGGAATCATGGCTAGGGTTATTGTACTACCTCACAGAGGGCAGATGTGCCAAACTAGGGACTTTTGAGAGCTGGATCCTCACTGGCCCCCACCTGAATGTGTAGCATTCATGTTCCCATTTAAAGATTCTAAAAACCTTATACAAAGATATGAAGTCCTGATCCATGCTACAACCTGGGTAAGCCTTGAAAATTATTGTAAGTGACTAAGCCAGACACAAAAGGACAAATATTGTATGATTCCACTTGCATGAAAAATCTAGGATAGGCAAATCCATAGACATGGAGAGTGGATTAGAAGTTACCAAGGACTAGAAGGATGGGGAAAAAGAGAGTTATTGCTTAATGAGTACATAGTTCCTGTTTGGGGTGATGGAAAACTTTGGAAATAGTGGTCATTGTTGCAGAACTTCACAAATATAATTAATGCCACTGAATTGTACACTTAAAAATGGTTAAAATAGCAAATTTTATGCTATATATATTTTACCACAATGAAAAACAGCATACACAAAAGTTTCTAAAAGGCTTCTTCCCAGCATCTGCTTGGTTCAAAGTCTGCTTTCCAACCCCCATGGGTCCCTACAGCTATGTTCATTTAGGACACTTCTTCCTGGTGGTTCGTGTGTACAAAAGTGGAGATGCAGCTAATCCTCAGTTTGCAAATGAACAAAGGAAATGCTTTTTGTTCAGACTAAAACCTCCAAAGAAATAAGTCAGGGGCTGACATCAGAGAGAGCCTGACGGTCCACGTGGACCAAGGAAACAATCTCACTGTATTAATAGAACTATGAGGACAATAGGAGGCACCATAATTCTCCCATATGCCATCAAATGAACAAAGCCCCAAACCAAGATCACGGCAGACTGGATGACAGAAGGTTAGCATACAAATCAATCCCCCTTCTTTACTCTGTTTTCCAATTCATTTAGCTCAGGGACATGTGCTACACTGGACCTTCTGATATGAAAGCCACTTCTGAATAGTTTGACGACTCGTGAGTGTCATTTATTAGAGTTTAGGACCTCTACAAAGGAAAAGTCTGGAGCTGCACTTTAAAGTTCAACACATTTTTTTATCTTACTTCATTCAGCAAATACATATTGGATACTCATCTTTGTCAGGTACTGGCCTAGATCCTGGGACAGCATAGCAAACAAAATACAAATGGTTCCTGCCCTCGGGGTAATTATATTCTAGTGACACAGGCAGACAAATATAAGTAAACAAAGAAATCATTAAAAAGCGCAGTAAGCTCTACAAAGGAAACAAACGAGAAGCTGAGAGGGTGAATGATAGTAAAGTTCGAAGAAAGAGAAGATAACATTTTGACCGAATCTCAGAAAACAAGGAAAAGCCAGCCATTTAAAAAGTGATACAGTGTTGTATGATTCCATTTATTGGAATCTATTTATTGTATGATATATATAAAATGTCCAGAAAAAGCAAATCTATAGATACAGAAAGTAGATTCATGGTTGCCTAGGGCAAGAGATGGGAATGGTGGGGGCGGGGGGTACTGTACACAGGCATGAAGTTTCTTTGGGGGATGATGGAAATACTCTAAATTAGATTATGATGGCAGTTGCACAACTCTAAATATACTTAAAGCCATTGTAGAGTACCCTTAAAATGGATGCATTTAATGATATTGAATTCATCTCAAATTGTTAACTATTTAATTAATTAATTGCCCCAGGAAACAAGCTTTTCTAAGGGCCCCCAACCATCCCTTTCCATACTCTCCCAATGCTTCTCCTGTATTGCTCAAGGTTCTGATCCCTGAATTAAAGAGACTTTATAGAAGAGGACAAAGTTTTTCCCTTGCGTTTTGGATTGTTTGGACTCAAAACATCAAGCATATATTAATTACTAAGCGTATTGCTTAATCTGATCCTATCTATATTGTAGTGATTAAACTGTCCCTGAACAGTTTAAACAATTTAAAAGGGAAATGCGGGAAGATCTTCACACGTGGAGGGAACAGCATGTTTACGGGTCCTGGAGTGGGAAGGGACATGGCCCAGGTAAGAACCGAGGGAACACTGCTGTTCTAGCAACAGGGCAAGAGGCAGAGGAGGAGAGTGCCAGAGCTGCAGAGGCCACAGCACACAGGGCCTCTGGGGCCAAGAGAAGGAGCAAGGTGCTGTCAGCCCTACAGAATGGACTCACAGCATTAGTTTCTCAAGTGGTTAATGTTTTGATGATGACACAAAAGACAGAGTGCAGAGAAATGATCCATGCCTTCCTGTCTTATAAAATGCTGTCCCATCCCTTCTCCCATTTGCTCTTCCTGCCAACCTAGTCAGGAAAAGAACCAGTTTTATTATTTCCATTTATCATATGAGGAAATTGACACACAGTGAATTAAATGACTTGTCCCAGTTGACACAGCTATTCACACAGAACCTAGTAATTGTCTCTATTTTAGAAATAGATTCTTTCCAGCCTTTTTGACCAAAAAGGGAGAAGAGAGAAATGAGACAAAATAAAGTTTCTGTGGCTGAGAGATTTCAAACTGAGTCAAGAGGTTATCTTGAAGGTTATTCTTATGCAATATATAGATATCCCTTTTTAGCTAATTGTGGCTGGAGGGAAGCACCATGAACTGTAGATCTGTGTTCCAGTAGTCTTGATTCTTGAAGATGATTATATAAAGATATAATATTTACAATGTGACCATTTGATTGTGAGAACCTTGTGTCTGAAGCTCCTTATATCCAGAGTATGGACAAATGAGTAAAAAACATATGGATAAAAAAATAAATAAATAATAGGGGGAAAGGATTAAAATAAATTGGGTAGACGGAACTACTAGCAGTCAATGAAAGGGAGGGGTAAGGTGTATGGGATGTATGAGTTTTTTCTTTTTTGTTTTTATTTTTTTCTGAAGTGATGCAAATATCCTAAAAATGATCATGGTGATACATATACAACAATGTGATGATGTTGTAAGCCAATGATTATATACCATGTATGGAATGTGTGTGTGTGAAGATTTATCAATATAAATATTAAAGAAAAAAAAATAGATTCTTCCCAAGTTTCAAACATCTGATTTACCAAAACCCAGATTACCAGTCTTCCTGTATCAATTATCTTTTGGAACATAACAAATCATCCCAAAATTTAATAGCTTACAACAACCATATATTATTGCTCATGAGTCTAGGGGAGTGATTGATGGTTCTGTTGATATTGACCGGGCTCAAATGATCTTCACTGGGCTTGCTCACATATCTGCAGTGAGCTGGCTGCTCAGCTGGGATCCAGTCGATCGAGGGTGGTGTCCCTAACATGCCTGGCATTTGCCTGGGAGCAAAGGTAAAGGAGGTGACTGGGCCACAGATCTGTCTGCATCTAGCAAGCTGGCTCTGGCATTTTAAATGGCAGCAATAAAGTTCCAAGAGGGCAAGAGGAAGCACACAAGACTTCTTGAGGTTCAGGCTTAGAATTGATACCCTGTCATTCCTGTTGCATTCTATCAGCCAAAGCAAATGACAAATACAGCCCAGAATCAAGGGGAAGAGAATACATTCCACTTCTTGATGGGAAGAGGTAAAAAGGCACATTGCGGGTGGGCCACAGTGGCTTAGCAGGCAGAGTTCTTGCCTGCCATGCCAGGACCCGGGTTTGATTCCAGGTGCCTGCCCATGCGAACAACAAAAAAAAAAGCGCATTGAAAGACCATGAATACAGGGAGGAGTGAAAGATCATGGCATTTTTTGCAATCTACCAAAATCCCATAATACAAATAGCAAGAAGTCAATTGCCCCTAAAGGATAATGAGCAGGACTTATTCCCAGAGTTCCTCTGTGTTCTCTGGCCACTGCCAAGTACTCACAGGGATCTCTGATTGTGATGAAGCAAGAAGAGGATTATTATATCTGTTCATCAATCTGCCTGCCCCACTTAAAACCCCCTTGTTGGAGAACCTTCTTCAGACCTCTGGAACCCCTCCACAGCTGACCAGACAGCCGTACAGGGTGGACAATGGATTCAGTTGGGCCAAAGCGATACTCTGTTCCAGGCATTTGGAATTGAGAATTGAAAATGCCCATTTATCTTTTCTTGCTCTTGAACTAAAAGGACATGTAGGGAACTAGAACAGCCCTTTTCAGCCATGTGTGTAAAATAGAGAAAGTCAGTCTGCAGAGAGGAAAAGAATGAAGCAGATGTTTAGAGAGAGGCAGGGATGGAAGAACCATGCAAAGCATGCTGAGGCAGATAGACAGAGAGACAAAAAGAGACAGAGATACACTGTCTTAGTTTCTGAGGGTTTTCAGAGCTTTGGCTAAGTCTTTCACAGGGTCAGTTTGTACTTCCTAGCCTTAAACTCCAAGAGATACCCCTGTACACTTACAATAAATTTCCCTCTTTGGTATAAGTTAGCTTGAGTGGATTCTGGATATTTTTTTCCAACATAAAGAGCCTCAGTAATGCCAGAGGTGACTTCGTCATCCTACCTACACACTCCTTGGCCAGGTCTGCAGCAAAAAAGGTATCAATTAGGAAGTGGAAAGTCATTGCAGTTAGGTTCCCAGGTTACCCACAAAGTTCTATTTAATCCTGCAATGTTTTTAGTACGCGAACTCAATTAGAGAGCAGGGAGATAAATAGCACACAAATCATCAAAAAGCACATAAATGAATCAACTAAACCCATATAATCTTTCTTCGGGTCTGCCACAATTAAGGATGCTCCTTTTTCTACCCAAACCATTCTTTCTTTCTATTTTCTTTTTCTTTTTCCCTCACAACAAAGAAAGATACCGGTCAAAGCATTTTCATTCTCCTTTTAATCTCAATTAACTGCAGTACTTAGTAATGTCTTAATATATAATGGGTGTTTGTGGTCACTCACCATCTTCTAAACAGGCTATAAGTCCATCTTCTTCAAGGAAGAAGCCAGAACTCACATTGCCAGCTTCCGTTGAGGTTCAAGTTTATGCATGTGCTCTAGCCCTCCCAATCAGACATATGTGATTATCAATTTGGAAATGAGATGGCAACAACTAATGTGCAGAGTCTCCATTTTGTCCAAATGATAAACATTTACTCTTTTGTCTAGACCCAACTCTGGTGTCAGTTATTCTAGAATATCTGCTTGTTCGCACAGACATTTTGTTTTAATCAGAACTCTTTCTTATGCAATAACAATTCAGTCAAACTGGCTTTAAATGGGCAAAATATTTGAACTGACACTTTACAAAAGAAGGTTTTCAAATGGCCATTAAACACAATATCATTCATTATAATGAAATGTGCTCAATATCATTCATTATAAGGGAAATTAAAATTAAAGCCACGAGATGCTACTTCACAGTCATTAAACTGGATAAAATTATAAAAACTGAAAATATCACTAGGATGTAAAGCAACTGAAATTCTCACACATTACCAATAGATGTGCAAAATGTTCAAATACTTTGAAAGCTTGTTTGTTTCTTAGAAAGTTAAACATATATCTACCCATGACTAGAATACAACAATGAAAACATATGTACACAAAGACTCACACAAGAGGGTTTATAGCAGTCTTACTCATAAAGTGTAAAATGAAAATAATCCAAACATCTATTGATAAGAGAATGATAATCAAAACTGATGTATTCATATAAATAAATACTACTCAGCTGTAAAAAGGAACTACTAATATACAAAACAATATGAGTGACTCTCCAGAACATCATACTGAGCAAAAGATACCAGACCAAAAAAGTAAAGACTGTATGATTTCATTTATATGAAATTGTATAATAGGAAAAAGTACTTTATGGCAACAGAAGTCAGAAAATGGTTGCAGAGGATAGCAAGGGCAGAATTGGTTGGAAAGGAGCACCAGGGAACCTTCTGGGTGATAAAATGCTTTATAATCTGTTTGGGTGGTGGTTGCTCAGATTACATTTATGTGAAAACACATCAAATACAATATTTGATCTGTTCATTTTTAATGTAAATTATGTTTCAATTAAAAATAAACTTGCTTTAAAAATATAATGAACTAGATTAAGCATAGAAATTTAGTTGGCTCAGGTAAGTAAGAAGCCCGGGGGGTAGTACAAGCATGACTGGACACAACATAGAGATAACATCCTTGGGTTCCTCACTCTCTATCTCACTGTCTTGCCTGGCTCCTTTCATCCCTGCACTTGTCTTCACTCTCAGAAACTCCACATGGTTGTAAGATGGACCCCAGTATCCCCGGGTTTATATACACATAAGAGCTTGTGATCCCAGAGAAAATGGCAGTTTCCAAGGGCTCCAGAAAGAGCCCCAGAGATGGTTCTAATTGGCCCTGCTCACCCCCATTCCTGAATCAAGCATTCTGGTAAGAGGTATGGAATACTTTGCACAAATGGATGGGAGGATGGGAAGAGAGGAAACGGGGGGTTTAGTACCACATGGGTCATCTGGAGTGATTAGAGATTGGAAGAGAACCATTTGATTATCTATTATCTTATAGATCCCAGCTATCCACCTCATCTATGGTCTGTGACTCTAGAGCTGAGACTCTGCATATTAGTTGTCCCCACCTCCCTTCTGTTCTGACTTCTGATTGGGTTCTGCCATAGGAAGCATTAGCAGGAGAATGGAAGGGAGGAGGAGGGGGAAAGAGACTTCTTTCCTACTTGTAGTTCCTATCAGTTTTGTTCCAGCATCAGAAGATACCTTTAGTTCCAATGTCAGCTTTGTTTGGCTCTCCTAGCACCTACCTTGGTGTGGTCCCTCAGAAGTCAGAATATCAGCCACATCACATTCCCTCACCATTGGTCATGTCACCTTAGATAGTCTGAACATCTGTGAATCTCTGAGCCCTCCACAGAATTCCAGGTATCAGCTGCAGAGAATCTCTTCCCAGAAGTCCAAGTAGCCACCACCTCCCAAACTCCCAGGTCCTGTTTTATTGAAGTAGTTCCCCCATTTAAGGGATGTGGCTACTTCCATCAGTCACGTTAGCATCTTCTTTTTGCTCTCTCAGCCTATAAACAACTGTGACACCAATTCTCTATATTAAATACCCTCTACTTGAAACTCCTAGAATAGTTTCTATTTTCCTCACTTAACAGTGAAACTTGCCCAAAGAGATGCTGAGCAGGTAAAAAACACCTGCCCAGTACATATTTTATGCGTTTATCTACACATAAAAGATCCATCAGTCTCACACACACACACCATTTTTCTAAACCCCATACACAAAAATTCAAATTCCCCATAATCCATTACATAAAGTGATTCTTTGCTTTTCAGAAACTTTCATCCATTGGGCCTCAGAAACTCCATTGCCTGTGCTTATTCACAGACTGCTTGCTGCTACAAAAAGAGAGAGAACAAACTAAAGCAGAAAGGCCCACTTCCATGGTAGCTTGTTGGGAGCAGGGGGAAGTCCAGCTTTTGCAGACAGATCAGATTCAGATCGTAACTCTGCAGTGTTTTAGCTGGTGTGGGCAAGTTACTTCAATTATCTAGACCTCAGTTTCCTACTTTAGGAAGAGGAGATAATGAAACCCACCTCGGAAAAAGGCTATGAGGCGTCTATGAGAAGAAGCATAACAACTGCCTGGCAAGTACCTGGAACACTGTTAGCTCCCCTCCCGGCTTCTGAAGGTCTATCTGTCTGCCCTGTTTGCTAGGCTAGCTCACCCCATACCTAATCTATGCTAATGAATATCTCTTAGTTTGCCAAGACTGCTGTAACAATGTACAAGAGACCAAATACCTTAAACAACAGGGAGTTATTGTTCCCAGTTTGGGGAGCTAGAAGTCCAAATACAAGGTGTCAGCAAGGCTATGTTTTCTCTGAAATCCATACCCAGTCTGGTGGTGGCTTGCCAGCAACCCATAATGCAGTCTCTGCCTCCATTACATGGCCATCTCGTGCCCCAATTTGTCTCCTCCTGTCTCCTAATCCTTGTGTCCAAATTTCCTTTGTTTATAAGGGACTCTGGTCATATCGGATGAAGGCCAAACCTCATTCATTTTTGGCCTCAAAGATCCTATTTACAATAGGTACACATGTGCAAGGCTGGGGGCTAGAATTTGAAAATCTCTTTGTTGGGGGACATGATTCAGTCCCTATCTCTACCCCTCCTAGTTACATGGTGAGGCAGCAAAGTCAAGGGCATTTGCATGGGCTTTGGAGCTTGCAGATCTGAGGTCAAAGCCTAGTTTGCCTTTCTAAGCTGAGCAATCACTGCTTTGCACCTCACTGAGGCTGACATTCTTTCATGTAAACCTTCCTTGACTGAGTTAAATCCCCCTAGGACCATTATCAACATAGTAACTCTCAGCTCCATATCCACACTTCACTGCCAGCTTGTGATATGTGAACATTTCTCCCTTGCCAGTGAAGTGATAAGCTTTATCAGTAGAGGGCACTGGAAGGATACTACCAGAGCAAAGGGCATTTCTTCCTGATTCCAGCAGGCTCTCCTCAGCTTGCTCCTGGGGTGTGCAGTAGCCAGCAAGGCACAGGACCACCCGTAGAGCTCATTTCTAGGTTCCCGGTCTTCCTTCCTGGCCCAGTCCACCAGCACCGCACAGGGAATCTTCCTAACCACCAGTCCCAGCCCACAGTCCCCAGCCCACCAGCCTCACCTCAGGTTGTAGACCATCCCTGCCCCCAGATAACCCAGCCAAGGCCCCCAGCATCCAGTGGTCTGCAGCCTCATCCTCCCCAACAAGGTCTGAATCTCAACCGTAGAGAATGGGTTGTGTATACTTCCATGGGTACACTCCCTCCATCCTACTAGGGTTCTTCAGAGTTCTGTTTTACTACCTCTCAGTAGCAAATACTCTGTGAAAAGTTGCTATTTCTTCTTCTTCTTTTTTTTGTTTTTTGCAGTTATAATTTTATTTGATCATCAGCTGTTAGTTTTCATCCACATTGACTGTAGGTTTTTGAAAGTGGTGACAGGTACATAGATAACCAATGTATAGACCTTGTTTGGGGATTTCTCATCCCCATTATGATTTCTGGACAACCATACATGGATACAATATGGGACATTCCTCACCCTCTTGGCCCAGGCAGCCTTGTTGAGCCTTGTGTCAATGTGTACATCTGGCGTTCCCATCGCCTTCATGGCAAATTTCTAGATCTTTTTGAGTACCCAAGGGGCACGTTTTTTTGTTGTTGTTGTTAATTTGCATGGGCAGGTACGGGGACTTGAACCCCGGTCTCTGGCATGGCAGGCAAGAACTCTGCCTGCTGAGCCACCACAGCCCGCCCGGGGCACGTTTCTTGAAACCCACACCATGGATGTGCTTGTGAATGTTGATGGTATACTCCCTGGTCACCCCCTCGTTGACGGCAGAAAGGCCCTTCTTCTTGCCACCCTTCTTTGCAGGAGGCATTCTTCCTAGACAGGTTGGAAAGGAAGTAGTTACCATTTCTTTAAATTAAGTCTCCCCTTTTCAAATTGCCATGCCATTTCTGTCTCCTAACTGAACCCTGATGAATACACTCTGGTTTTGGTTTGCCAAAGCTGATGATATACAATATGTCAGAAATGTGTTGGGTTTACAATGGGGATTTATTAACTTATAAGTTCACAATTCTGAGGCCGTAAAAATGTCCAAATCAAACCATCAGCAGGGTAATACCTGGACTCTAAGACCAGCTACTGGTGAGCTCAGGCTCCTCTGTCAGACAGCAAGGCACATGGCAAGCATCTGCTGGTCCTCCTCTCCCAGGTCCTCCTCTCCCAGTTTCCAGCTTCTGGCTTCACAGGTTTCTGCATGTTTCTCTCTTTCAGTTTCTGTCCTCTCAGCTTCTATGGGGCTTCTTTCTGTCTTATATCCTCTTATAAAGCATTCTAGTAAGAGGATTACGACCCACCTTGAATGAAGTGGGTCATATCTCAACTGAAATAAGGATTCAGAATGTCCCACCTACAATAGGTCTATACCCACAGGAGTGGATTAAAGTAATATGATCTTTTGGGGGGTACTTACCACCTCAAACCATCACACCCCCTATTAGGGGCTTTCAAAGCTGGTAATACATCTTCATCAAAATACCCACTACAGGTATAGTTTTCACTGTTTATGTAATTATGTGATTAATGTCTGCTATTCCCCCCTGGAAGATAAACTCCATGTTTTTTACTCACCATTGGATACCCTGTGGGCAGTGACTGGTACATATTAGGTATTCTATAAACATTTCTTCAACTAATGAAATAGTGAATGACCTCAGACAAGGCACTTCTCTCCAGGCCTCAGTTACCTCATTAGGGAAACAGCAGTGGGTAGGGAAAATGTTAGACTAATTAATGTTTCTCTAACTTAAGAGGAAGCAGGTTTCTAGATTCCTCTGAGAAGCTGATTACAGTTATGGGTCCTCTTCACAGATCCAAAAATAAACATCCTTCAACATTTTTCCTGTAATTTCATCCTGCTGCCAGAAACCAGAAGTTCACAGAATCTAGATTAAGAACCCCTAGGCTAAATGACTTCTAAGGGCTTTCCAATATCTCACATTATCTGAATCAAAAAACAATTCTGGAACCACAAGGCTATGACAAAGTCAAGGGGGAAACGAGTCCTCCAAATTCCATTGACTCACCATTCACCTACAGCATAAAGCAAGAAACACTCACACACATCTTTCTCAGAAGTTAACTGCAAAGGCACATGTCTTTATTCTGGCCCAGTGGAGCAGAAGTGGAAGTCAGAAACTCATCAAAAGGAACCATGTGTATTAGAGATGGTCACTAGACAGGAGGAGAAGGGTCTTGAGGCAGAGACCCTGATGTGAAGTCTCGGCTTTTCCACAAAGAAGTCAAAGAACGCCAAAATGAGTCTTGTGGTCAATCAGGCTGACTGCCTTTCTTCAAAGATGTGCACACTGAATCCCAGAGAAGGGGACTGACTGACTTGAGTCCACATAGCACATTAATGGCAGAGCCTAGATGGAACCCTGTCTTATCAAACCCAACTGTTGTGGACCCTCATTTTATTTGCCCAGTCTCTATTTTCTAGGAATTTCTACTTTTTTCCATTATGTACAGGGCTGTAATGGAAGCTGTGATATTCCTTCAGTATAACCCACCCACCTGACTTGAAGTTCATGGGTACAAACATGGGCATCTGACTCAGTTTTTGCCAGTCTGTCCTTTATAGAGTCAGAGAGTGAGAGAAATAGAGAAAAAAGAGGATAAGGAGAAGGAGGGAGGTAGGAGGAGGAAAAAGAGAGAAATTTGAAATCCTACTGGATGCTCATACTACAATATAAACTGGGGAGCTGTTGACAATGCCATTGTGTGACCCATGGCCTGGGATATACATAAGTGAGAAGGGCCCAAGGACAAGGCCTGACAGTCAACCTCCAGATTCTTCTCCAGAGCTTCAGAGAGTTCAGAGATAATTCAAGAAGGTGTATAGTCCAGAAAATAAAAAAGGCATGGGGAAAATGAAACCTAACTGTGGGAACCAAGACAAAGTGTTGAGGTACAAACTGAAAAAGGAATACCTCTACAACTGAGATTCCTTATTCTAAGGAATGGATGTATGCATAGACATGACTATTCCTCATACTGTTACTTACATTAGAAAAAAACTGGAAACCACCTAAATGTCCAAAATAGGAGTGCTGTTAAATAAATTATGATGTAGCCCTATGATAAAATATTATATAAACATTAAATATCCTGTCTAGAAGAATATTTAATGAACTGGCCATTGCTTTCAATAAAATGTAAAGTACAAAACAACAGAATACAATACTACATAAAACATAACCCCAATTTTACAAAAAGATGAATACATATTTATATTTATACTCATAGAGAAAGGACTAGAAGGAGAAGTATGTTAATAGATGTTAGCTTCATTGGAGAGAGAGCTTGTTCCAGTTGGTTCCTAGCTGCTTAACAGAATTAAGGATAGGAAAAAACTTCCTGCACTCCTACCCAATCTACACAATTAACTTAAACACTCTTAATTCCAGGTTTCCTAAAAATAAAACGAGACTTATTCATTGGCACTTTAGACCAAGAAGGAAGAATTGGCACCAACACCATCTTTCTAGATGGTGTACCCTAGGTTCTAGGCAGGATGTTTTCAAGATTCTAAGCGTCACCCTCGAGATAATCTGGCTAGCAGTGGCTGCAGTTTATCATCCCTCATGGACTCCTTGTTGCTGGGTTCCCACCAAAGATGCTTGCCTGGGGAAACTGAAGTGGTCAAGGTAGCTCTCAATGTCTTCTCTGGGCAGATATGATGCGACACATCCCAGCCTAACACCTGGGCTTTGTCTTGTCATAGTATCCTCCTTGCTCTTATCAACATTAGTCTCCCTCCTACAAAAATCTCCACAGAAGCAAAAGTGTGGTTTTCATAGGTTATTTACTCTTGAGCAAGGGTGACTATCCAAATTTTTTAGCAACCTGATTGGCACATCCACCAGCCAATCCGAAGACACACAGGCCATAGCTTTGGAGCAATGTCCTGGAGGCCCTTGCTGGGTGGGCATTGACTTTTAGTTGTTGGGTCGTGGTGGGATGGGAGCCCAGGGTGGTGGTTCTGCAAAAGGAGTAGTGGGGAGACATCACCTAGATTTTAGAGCAACATCTACTACCAACTGTGTAGAAGTAATTCCCTACCTTAGTAAGCAGGATTGTCATGTCAGTGTGCAATACCAGAAAAGGTCCTTACTCAGAGCATCACATTTTAAAAAGCCCCACAAATCACCAAAAATATACCCATTAGAGAACACAAGGGTGCTTTTGTGAGTCAGCATTCAACACTTACCAATCCTTTACATCTGCTCTAGGACCAACACGATTCAAGCCCCAGGGAAGCAGCTCTGCTCATCACTTGCCCTTTGTCCTTGAACAAAAGATGACCGAGTCCAAATGCTGTGAGGGTTTGTGATTTGTACCACCACTGACATCAAAGACAGATAGTAATTCTGAATATAAGGAGGATTTGTGGGAGTGCTTAGGTTAGAGAAAACACAAATTAATTAAGTTGTCAAATCCTTCCACAAAGACGGTGTAAATGTGACAGATTCTTGAATAATGAAGTATCATTTCCCAGTAGTGCTGAGTGTCCACTTTTTAGCTTTTCTTTGTATTTCAGTGTCATTCTAGAGTTAGTCACAAATTAGCATTATATGCATAACTGTATGTGGTGACTAAAGAATTTTTGCCATATTAAATAATTGATCCATATGCTCTGTCATGGAAAGATATCCAAGATTTGTTAAATTAAAAAGTAAGGCACAGACCAGTATGTATATTATGTTGCCATTTGTGTTTTCTAAAAGTCCATATAGGTAGATGTATATATTTCTACAGTCCTAGGAATTTTCTGTCTTAGAAGGAGATTGGGGGTCCAGTAAGAGGAGATTTTACTTTTTATTTATACCTTTTTAAGCATTTGAATATTTTCAGCTATGCATAGATTATTCTTTCAATAAAAAAAACTAGCATATTATAAAAAAAGAAATTCCCTTATATACTGAATGAATTTTATCTTCTATTTTGCTACATTTTCTAATTTTTTCTAAACTGAACATGTATTATTTAGTAACTTCTTAAATTCATAAAGTTATAGTCACCACTTTCCCTCATTAATGTGCTACCACGGGATTTTCTCTGTCTCTTTTTGTTTGTGCTGGGAAATGAAGCAACTGAAGGGTGTGTGTGAGAGAGAGAGAGAAAAAGAGAGAGAGACAGACAGACAGAGACAGAGAGAGAGACAGAATTGAGAATACAGTAGGGATCACGTGAAGAAGAAAATACTTCTGGGGGTGCCCAGGGAGCCTTCCCAGCGTCTCTTCTCCATGAAAATCACAAGTCCTGTGTCATTTGAATGGTGCGGAGATTATGCCAGGGCAGAGAACGATAGTGGATCCAGCCACTGCTGTTAGGTTAGTATCGGCCATTCAGACTGCAGACCAGCCACACAGCCACAGAACTGCTAACCTTCACCAACACCTAAGCTTCCCAGTCATTCCAGAACTCTCTGCTGGCTCTCCAGTTTTGTTCCTAAGCTGTACAAGACTCTGAAACCAAAACAAGAAGTCTTCACCATCCTGAGCTTTATATCTCCAACTCCAGATCCCTCAGTCTTCTTTTTTAAAATGCCTATTAGCTCCATTTAATTTTATTCTAAAATCTACTCTTTCATTTGGGGAAGCAAGGCTCTTTTGATTTCTGGTTGCCTGGCCATTCATAATTAATAACTTGTCTTGAAAAAAAGTCACCATTAGCTGTTCCATTTGATATCCCCAGAGCTTGAATTATAGAAGCCCCACTAGTTGAACAGAACTCTATTCCAATGAGGTGAATCAATAAGGAATGGATGGGGTAAAAAAAAAAAAAAAAGAGCAAGAAAAAGAAAGAGCAAGACAGAGAGAAACAAGGAGCAAGAGACAGATAAGGAGCAAGAGTCCGACAAATAGACACAGAAAGAGAATGAATTCTCCTGCAAACCTCCAGCGGTCAAAGCATTGCCCAGTAAGTTTTCAGCATAATCCTTGTTGTTTTCTAAACTTGGGCTTTATAAAATTTCTCTGGTACTTCTTACATCTTTTTACCATAAATAAATATAGGAGAAGTGTTCCCTTTTCCTGACAGGTCCACACAAACCCTACTGGCATCAATGACCTTTCGAGTTTGTGCATCCTCTACCATAAAGGTCTCATACTTCCTCCAAGTCTTCAGAGGGAGCCAGGATGAGTGGGGGGGTCACTTGGCACTTAGAGATGCTGAAACAATGAAAGTTTAAATATAAAACTGATGAGATAGGGGGATAGGAGGAATGGGGCAGTTGTTCATTGGATCTATGGGGAAAACTGGAGAACAAGTTCAAAGGAAATATGCTTTGCTCTCAAGAACTTCGATTTCATCAGCTATTCTTAAAAGAGTGTTCTGTTTCAATGTCATTTGTGTGTATCTTGCTTTCAATTTCACTACTCAAAAAATAACATGTACAGCATTTAGTCATGCCAGTTCTGGCAGCAGTGGAATACTTAAGCTATCTTAGTAGAAGGCTGTTTTCTGAAATATTCTATTGCAGTGCAAAACTACACAACACACACATACACACAAAATGTCCTGACCCAAAGTAGTTTCATAGACCCCCAAAAGCTCAACAAAATGACTGCTCCTGCCAAATCATGCATGTAGCATCTCAGTAGGAAAGAAAGTTGGACTCCAACCCCCACAAAAGACAGCTTGCAGGTCACCACTGCTACATCGACTTAATTCTTATCAATTGGCTTTGAAGAGCCTGGTGCAGACATTTTGAGCTCCAAGCTGGATGACTGCTGCACTTCTCAGAAAATTTGGATCAACAAGCTAGTTGCTGAATTCAAAGTCCAAATCTCTTAATTGTGGGTAAAATGTTTGCAAATACTGATACTACCTGGAAATCATACAGCACTTTGTATTTTCAAAGTGCATTCACCCGCATGGTCTCATTGGAAGCTCTCCCAGAGCCAGCAGCCAGGCAGGGCGGAAGAGAGGAAACCACTGGGTCAAAGCCACGTAGGTTGCACGTGTGTGAGGTGATGCCCCGACTGCCCACCACAGTTGAGTGAGGAATAAAACCCCCAACTCCAGGCTCTTTCCATGATACCTGATGCCCAGGAAGCCTCACATGTTGTCTGACTCTCACATTTCAAATGTCATTACTCTGCTAGCTTACATGAATGTTCAGACTCACTACCTGCCCCCCAGAATGTAATGAATGCCACTGAATTATACACTTAAAAGTGGTTAAAGTAGCAAAACTTGGCACAATAAAATTAAAAAAAAAAAAAAAAAGCATTAGAAGGCAAGGAGGGCCGGAGTTCTCCATTTGCCTGTGGCGTTCTTCCCGGGAATGGCCAGCTCTTTCTCATTATTAGACTTTCCACTCAAAGGCTACCCTCTCAAGAGGTCTTCCCTAACTGCCCACCTTCACCATGACGCTCCTTTACTTTCTTGTCCACACAGGACTTCACACTTTCTGAAATCATTTCCTGTATTGATGATCTCACCTTGTGGATTGCCTACTCCCCCAACAAGAACTGTGAGGGTAGAAACCTAGGCTAGCTTGTTGACCACTGGATCCCAAGCGCCAAGAACAGTGCCAGGCATGTAGTAGGTGTTCCCAAACACTTATCAAATGACTAAACTATCTCATTTAATACTCACAAGCAACCTCATGAAACAGGAAAGCATCATCATTCCCATCTTTTCAGATGAGGATATTGAGGCCCAGGAAGGTTAAGTGCCTTACTCAAGATGACACAGCCAAAATGTAACAGAGTCGGCAGAATTAGAGCTCTGAAGCTAGGAAACTCAGAAGTACCCCATACACGAACTGTTTAAAAAGTTGAAAAAGTGATCGGATATTGAGTAGAGATCTGAAGGAAGCTGATCTGGATAGGACTAAGGTATATCAGAAGGCTGGGTAGAGAATGATATTATCCATATTTTTAAAACTTCAACTTCTGTGGGAGATCAAAGGGAGAGAAGTTTATTTGGTGCAAAATGTATATTTTGGGTAACGCATTGCCTAATTTCACTTGTATGGTCAGTTTACCTGAACACCATAAGTACATGGAATCTTGAATGGGGCATGAAAATTTTGTTGGTTTGTACAGGTTTGTGTGATACCCTGATATATCCCAGAGTGATTTGGACAGTGAATAAAGAAATATTTGCAAGGTCCCCTTAGGGGAATAGGGGAAAAGGAAGAAATATTTAACTTTCCCATTTGGAGACTTTCTGATGTTCTTGTAAGCAGTAGGGACAACCAAATCAATAGGCCGAGCCTTCAAGTTGGAGTTTGCCCCTATGAAACCTATTCTGCAAAGGATAGGCTAAGCCTACTTAAAATTAGGCCTACAACTACAAGGGATTGAGAAAACCTTCTTGACCAAAAGGGGGAAGAGAGAAATGAGAAAAAATAAAGTTTCAGTAGCTGAGAGATTTCAGAATTGAGAGGTTATCCTGGAGGTTATTCTTATGCATTATATAGATATCCCTTTTTAGTGTATGATGTATTGGAGTGACTGGAGGAAAGTACCTAAAACTCTTGAGCTGTGTTCCAGTAGCCTTGATCCTTAAAGAGGATTGTATAAAGATATAACTTTTACAATGTAACTGTGTGATTGTAAAAACTTTATATCTAATGCTCCTTTCATCCAGGGTGGACAGATGAGTAAAAAATATGGATAAAAAATAAATATATAACAGGGGCACAAAGGGTTAAATAAATTGGGTCGATAGAAATACTAGTGATCAATGAGAGGGAGGGGTAAAGGGTATCATATGTATGAGTTTTTTCTTTCTTCTTTTTATTTCTTTTTCTGGAGGGATGCAAATGTTCTAAAAAAAGATCATGGTGGTGAATACACAACTATGTGATGACTATGAGCCACTGTTTGTACAGCATGTATGAAGAATATGTGTGTGAAGATCTAACAATAAAATATTGAAAAAAAAAAGTAACAGAGTCAGGAAAAGAACCTGTACATTCACTAGACAGCATTTTTTCTACCAAAAGTTGGGGAATTGAAAAATTCTTATTAATTAAGAATTACTTCATACACCACTCATTTATTCAGCAAACAATTTTTAACATTTACTAAGTGCAAGAAAGTATATTAAATACTATGTGAGACAAAAGGATATAGACAAGAGACTAACGAGGAAGATGGTAGAACAGGGAGCTCCAAAACTCAGTCCTTCCACTAAAATAATTGTTAAACAGAGCTGTCTGAAACAACTACTTTGAAACTCGAGAGGCCTGAAGAACACTGTATAGCCTCCAGGGAAGAGCAGGAGGAAGAGGCCAATACATGACAGTAAAGAAGAGTAAATTGTTCTCTCAGTGCCACAGCTACAAGCACCCATCCGCCACTCTTGTGGCAGGCCACCATGGGGTCCATTCCTGGCTTGCTCACTTGGTAACAGAAAGGGATGTAAAAATCCTCTTCCCCAAGAACAGGGTGGGCAGGGCCAATCACTAATCATGGCTTTTGATTAGCAAATTCAGATTGCTGCATCCCAGCTCTGAGGCAGCCCTTGTTTCAACCCTTCCCAGACAGGCAGAGGCAGTGGAGATTTAAAAATGTGGCATTTCTTCAGGCCTGCTGGGGACAGCTAGCTGAAGGGCCACATCTGGTGGGCAAGCCAGAAATGCACAGCTTTGGGAAGGCATCGGAGAAGCTCTTGGCGCCCTTCTTGATCTCATCCCCAGGGCATACTGACACCAATCTCCACCACCTTCATGGGTCTCTGGCCCTGTTTTGTCTGGAAAAGATTAACTTGGAAAAGTCCTCTTTGGGGTACCCCTCCTCCCAGAATTTGTTCTCCAAGCAAAAAGCAGCTTGAAACAATGAAAGGAGTATAAAAATCTATAGAGGCAGGGAGTCTGGGGCAGAGCCCAGCCAGCTTGGAACACCAAGAGAGGGAGATCTATTCCCTGGGAACCAGAGGAGACAGCCAGGCTTCTGCACACGGAGGAACCCTACACAACTAAGGAGCACGAGCCCAGAACAAGACAGAGGCCCCATAAGACCGGGAAAGCCCTGCACACTACATTTGCTTTGGGCAGACCTTCCTGATAGGAGGGTCGAAGCTCAAGAAAAGCTCTGTCTCAATGCAATCTGGTTATAAAACCAAGAAACAGACATCTCAGCAAATAAATCCCAGAGTTAACATTTTAAAATATTAAAATGTACAGTGTGTTACAAAAGAGTATGAGACAAAGAAACAGGAAACAATAATCCATTCAAAGGGAGAGGATAAAAATGCAGAAAACATCAACAGAAAATGCAAATGTATCAAAAGAAATGATAAAGTATGATTATGTTTTTGGACATACAATGTACAAAGTGGTAACAAGTACAAAATTGGGGAGGGGAACAGGGTAGTGTAAGAAATGTATATGTGCATGCTACTGAAGTTATGTTGGTAGCAACGCAAATATAATTGTTATATTATTCCCATGTCAAATTTTAATCCCATGATAACCACAAGGAAAAGAGATTAAATTAAAGGCACTCAATATGGTACAATGCAAAAAAGCAAACATATATAAAAGCACATATTAACAGAAATGAGGGACATAAAGGGTACAAGACTTACAAAGACTAAACAGGAAAATGGTATAAGAAAGTCCCATATTATCAGTAGTGACTTTAAATGTAAATAGATTAGGGTGCATGGGCATTCAGTGGTAGAACGCTCGTCTTTCATGCGGGAGACCGGGTTCGATTCCCAGACCATGCACCCCCCCCCCCCCCAAAAAAAGAATAAATAAATAAATGTATTAGCCTCTCCAGTCAAAAGGCTGAGGTTGGCAGAATAAATATAAAAACATGACCCAACTACATGCTTCTTCAAGAGATTCACCTTAAATTCAAAGATATAAGTAGATTGATGGTGAAGGGATGAGAAAAATATATACCAAGCAAGTAGTAATCAAAAGAAAGCCGGAGTAGCTAAATTAATATTGAATAAAATAGACTTTAAGTCAAAAATAGTTAGGAGGGACAAATACTCCCATAATACTGATAAAGGGGACAATTCAATGGGAAGATATAACAATTATAAATATATATGCACCTAACAGCAAAGACCTAAAATATATGGAGCAAACATTGACAGATTTGAAGGGAAAAATTGATGGTTCTACACTAACAGTAGGAGACTTTATTACACCATTCTCAATAAAGTATAGAACATCTAGTCAGAAATTCAATTAGGAAGTTGATGACTTGAATGATACATTAAACCAAACTAGACCTAACAAATACATATGGAACACTGCACACAACGAAAACAGAATACATATTCTTCTCAAGTGCACATGGATCTTTCTCCAGGGAAGACTATATGTTGTGTCACAAAACAAGTCTCAGGGCAGGCCACAGTGGCTCTGTGGCAGAGTTCTCGCCTGCCATGCCTGAGACCTGAGTTCATTTCCTGGTGCCTGCCCATTCAAAAAAAAGTCTCAATAAATTTAAAAATATTGAAATCATATAATGTACATTCTCTGGCCACAATAGAAGGCTAGAAAGAAAAACATTCAACTGTCCATATTTGCAGATGACATGATCCTATATACAGAAAATCCTGAAAAATCCACCACAAAGCTCTAGCTGAAAAATGAATTCAACATGTGTGGGGTTACAAAATCAACACCCAAAAACCAGTAGTATTTCAATACACAAGCAAGAAATAATAAGAAGAAATTTTAAATGGTTCAATTCACAATAGCAACTAATATCAAATATCTAAAAATAAAGCTAACTAAGGATATAAGATTGTACAAAAAACTATAAAACATTTTGCTAAAATAAATCAAATAAGACCTAAATAAATGGAAGACCTTCCATGCTCTTCTTTGCAGAAATGGAAAAGCCAATCATCAAATGTATATGGAAGGGTAAAGAGCCCCAGACAGCTAAAGCCATCTTGAAAAAAAAAAAAGATTCAGGTTGGAGAACTCACATTTCCTAATCTTAAAGCTTATTACAAAGCCACAGTAATCAAAACAGCATGGTCCTGGCACAAGGACAGCCATATAAACCAATGGAATCTAACTGAGAGCTCAGAAATCAATGCTCCTATTTATGACCAACTGATTTTTGTCAAGGTGATAAAGATCACTCAGTTGGGAAAGAATAGTCTCTTCAACAAATGGTGCTGGGAAAACTGGATCTTCTTTTGCAAAAGTAAGAAGGAGAACCCCTCCTCATGCCATATACAAAAATGAATTCAAAATCTATCAAACCCTAAATGTAAGACTGAAACTATCAAACCCCTAGAAGAAAAAGCAAGGAAGCAACTTCAGAAGCTTCTGTTAGGCAATGGTTTCTGAGACTTTACACTCAAAGAACAAGCAACAAAAGAAAAAAATAGATAAATGTGACCTCATCAAAATTAAAAACCATCTCAGAGGACCATATCGTGAAAGTAAAATAACAACCTGCATAATGGGAGAAAATATTTGGAAACCACATATCTTCTAAAGGTTTAATATCCAGAATACATAAATAAATCCTTCAGCTTAACAACGAACATGTTTCTCCATTGAAGATATGCAAATGGTGAAAAAGCACATGAAAAGATGCTCAACATCATTAAAATCAGAGAAATGCAAATCAAAACCACAATGAGGGGGTGCATGAGTTCAGTGGTAGGAATGCTCACCTTCCATGCAGAAGATCCAGGTTTGATTTCCCAACCATGCACCCAAAAAAAGAAAAAACCACAATGAGGTGTTAGAATGGCTACTATTAAAAACCAAAAAATTACAAGTGTTAGAGAGGATGTGGAGAAATAGGAATTGTCATTAATTGGTGGTAGGAATGTAAAAATGGTACAGCCATTGTAGAAAACAGTTTGGTGGTTCCTCAGAAAGTCAAGTATAGAATTAGCATATGGTCTGACAATCCTACTACTAGGTATATACACCAAAGAACTGAAAGCAGAGACTCTATTTTCACACCAATGTTCACAGTGGCAATATTCACAATTGCCCAAATATGGAAGCAACCCAAATGTCCATCAACTGATGAATGGATAAGCAGAATGTATAAACAAAACATGCAATGGAATATTACTCAGCCACAAAAAGGAATGAAATTATGATACATGCTACAACATGGATGAACACTGAAGACATGAGGTTGAGGGAAATAAGCCAAATACTGTATGATCTCACTGATTTGAAACAATTAGAATAAGAAAACTCACAGAGTCAGAGTCTAGAAGACAGGTTACTAGGGGATGGGGTGGGGATGGGGAATGGGAAGTTAAGGCTTAAAATGTACAGGTTTCCTATTTGGAATAACAGAAATGTATTGGTGATAGATGGTGTGATGGTAGTGCAGCATTGTGGATGCAATTAGCAGCACTGAAATATGTTTCTGAATATGATTAAGGGGGGAGATGTTAGACTATATATATATGGTAACAGAAAAATTTTTTTTAAAAAATCCATTGAACTGCATTACACAAACAGTGAACCCTAAATTAAACCATAGATTTTAATTAATAGTACAATTATAAAAATACGCTATCATGCATTGTTACAAATGTTCCACACTAAAACAAGGTATTAGTGTACAGGAATCCTGTATTTTTTTCAGTGGGGGTGAGGTGCATGGTCCGGAATCGAACCCAGGTCTCCCACATGGAAGGTGGGCATTCTAACCACTGAACTACCCGTGCACCCAGGAATCCTGCGTTTTATGCATGGTTGTTTGGTAAACTCACAACTTCTCTATTAAAGAAATAAAAAAATGATATAGACAGGACATACTCCCTGCCTTCAAGGAATTTATCAAATTGTAGGGAAGTTAGAATAAGGTGACAAATATCTACAAATATCTACAAAATAAAAAAAAAGCCCTAAGTCTTAAAGTGCCTCAATGGAAATGGAGAAAAATGTCCAGAGGCCTGTAAAAATCTCTAGCCAAGGCGACATCTCAGAAGGTTCTTGGAGGAGGTTAAATTTGAACTAGGCTTTAAAATGTCCAGTCAAATTTAGACATATGGAGATGGAGGTATGAATCTTCCGTATAGAAATAAAAGTGCAAACCAAGTCACAGAAGGGGGGAGCATGGGCTTCCTCATCAGATTAAGGGAGACAAGAGTGGGTATGTAGTGTATGAAACTGAAGGCAGGGAGACTGGTCTAAAACTGGAGGTAGAAGCCAGCTTGAAACAGCCCACAGGGACAGATTAAAGATCTTATTCTGCTGGTTTATCCACAGTAGCAAAAGGTGGAAACAACCAAAGATTTCATCAACAGATGAATGGATAGACAAAATGTGGTATATCTATTTAATGGAATATTATTCAGCTGTTTAAAGGAATGAAGGTCTTGATATATGCTACAACGTGGATAAACCTAGAAAACATTTTGCTAAGTAAATAAGCCAGCCACAAAAGGACAAATACTGCATGACTCACTTATATAAAATATCTAGAATAAGCAAATTCATAGAGACAAAGTAGATTAGAGGCTGCAGAGGGGGAGGGAGGGATGGGGGATTATTGCCTAATAGACACAGAGTTTCTGTTTTGGGTGATGAAAACATTCTAGAAATAGATAGCAGTGATTGTTGTACAGCATTGCAAATGTAATCAATACCACTGAAATATATACTTAAAAGTGGTTAGCATTGTTTACCATGGTTTTCCAAACCCCAACCAAACTATTCCTGTCAACCCTAAAGAACACCTAGGGTCTCCATATGAGATTCTACAAAAGTTCCCTGCATGATGATTACTTTCCAGAAACCTACAACCTCCAGATGGGTTCCTAGGCCAGATAAGTCCTGAAACCCAGAGCAGCCAGCCTCTGCAGAACATCAACTAGTTCCAATCCCCTATTCTATATTATTCACAGCCTTTTCCAAAAAAAAGTTAGAATGGGTATAGTTCAAATACTCCTAAAAACTGGGAGAAAGATCAAAGGAGAGAAGGAGTTATAACAGAGAAGATAGGATTTAACAAATGAGTGTGACTCCTGAATCATTTTATTGATATTTCTTTTAGTCTCCAGTGTCTTAGAGCAGCTAGAAGGGAAAACCTAAAATTGTGGAACTGTAACCCATACCAAACTCTGAAATCTATTTTATAACTACTTGTTACAATGTGCTTTGAAATTTATTGGGTTTTTGTATATATGTCATATTTCACCATAAAAATGTAATCATTGGCTGCTTATCCAAAAGAAAATAATAACTCTACTACATATTGACAGAAATCATATTTTCATGAAAAATATCTGTTTCCCAAAATAAAAAATGGTTTAGCGAGGGAAAAAAAAGTGGTTAGCATAGCAAAATTTACCACAAGAACATTTTTAAAAATAAAAGCATTAGAAAACTAGGAAGGAAGAGGCAAGAGTCTTAAAGGAACTATTGAACTCAAGGAGAAATTAGCACAGCAATAATCCCAAAATCTGGAAGCTGCTGCCATTGCTGGTCTTTAAAACCTGGAGGCTGGTGAACAGACACTGGAATGCCGAGTCTACCTCTCAGCTGACTCCTAGCGTCCACATCTCCAATGTCTTGCCTCTCAACAGTCACAGTTGCAAAGAGATTGCATGTAAGAGCAGCAAAGTGATGGATGTATCTTGCATATGGAACCCTGGCTGTAAGAAATATTGGGAAATGTCGTTTAGGGCTTTCTAGTCTCTCCAGGTAGAAGGAAGGAGAGATGGAGACTGAGAAAGCCAAGCCTTGGGTTCTACCACAAGGTGGATAAAGATAAAGGAGCTACACAGTCTTCAACAGGAGCCTCGACCTCCTGGGGACTCAGTTTCCCCATCTCTAAAATGGCACAGCTAAACTATGTGATCTGTAAGAGGCTCTCCAACCCAGCTATTTTGGAAGTCTCTGAAAGACATCCTAGCCCTGACCCAGGACTGAACAGTTTTCTTTCTGGGAGTATTATCTTCCCGGCCTACAGACCAGCCCCATGCATTTGACACAATCATTAAACACCTGGCAAGAAGTGCTATCCCACATACACTTTAACAATTCACATTCCAATCCAATGACTGCAAGTTTCATAAACAAGTGCTTATTAGAATACAGTCATTTCCTCTGAGTAAGCAGAGTTTTTAGAAGGGGAATTGCAATGATTATCTTTAAGATACAGGCACAAGTAATATAATCATCCCTCCTCTCACCTTGTTTTATGCTCCCCTTTTATGCTGTCTTTGATGGAAGACTTTTAGCCAGCAGCAGTTCAATGCAGCCACCTCTTCTACTCTGAACTCTTCCCTTCTCTTGACATATCCACCCTGTCTCTTCATCAAAAGTCATCTGTCATAGTTTGCCAAATCCCAACTAAAACCACTCCTATTAAGCGTAAAGAATACCTAAGGCACTGAGATTCTACAAAAGTTTCATATACTAAGATTACTTTCCAGAAAACCTACAACCTCCAAATGGGTTCCTAGGTCAGGTAAGTCCTGAAACCCAGAGGGCCCAGCCTCTCCAAGAACATCAACTAGTTCCATCCCCCATCCCATATTATCAATAATCCTTTCCAATATAAAAAGTTAGAAAGGTCAGAGTCCAAATGTCCTTAAAAATTGGGAGAAGGATCAAAGGAGAAGAAAAGATAGGATTTAACAAATGTGTATGATTGCTGAATCACCATATTGATATTTTTCTTGGTCTCCAGTGTCTTGGAACAGCTAGAAGGAAAAATCTGAAATTGTTGAACTGTAACCCATACCAAACTAAATCTGTTCTATCACTACTTGTTACAATGTACTTTGAAATTTATTTTTTTGTATATATGCTATATTTCATAATATGTTTTTAAAAAGTCATCTGTCCTGGGTCCTCAGGGAACTTACAGATTTGCTAGGTATCTTATTATTTATTAATCTCTGACCTGCTATTATTACATGTGAAGTTGGAGGCAATTTGGTGGAGAGAAGAGCAGCAGACAGGCAAGGATCGATGAGGCTTTAAGAAGTTATGGCCCCTTTCTGGGGCTCTAAATCCCTAAAATGAAAGGATTGGGTTATATCAGGGGTTCTTAATTGAGGGTACGTGCACAGGTTTCAGGGAGTCTAAGAACAGCCCTAAATTAGAAGCAATAAATTTTGTGCGGAAAGGGGACATTCATGCCCCCAATCTTTACTGGGGGAATAATTTGGTGCTGGGCACTGACTCCACATTATGCTCAAGGCAGAGGAAGTGATCTCCCTAAGGGAATCAATGCTTTCTACTCCCTGGTTCAGGGATGAGCGTGTGCCTAAATCATTCCAATCAGATCAAACCTTATGACCTTTCCTGGGAATCCTGAGGCAAAGACACTCTTTCTTGCTGGCTATGACAAGAATGAAGTCCTGGAAGCTTTCTTCCACCAGCCGTCTTAGGACTCATGGAGGACCCAGCTTTAGGACGAAGCTGACATTGTAGGAGACAGAGCAGAGAGACAGAAGAAATGAGAGCCTTAGCAGAACTGGTGAAGTGCTTGATCATGCTTTACCTAATACCCCCGAAGTTTTAAGTTGCATGAGTCAATACATTTCCTCTATTGTTTAAGCTGCTTTGAGTAGGGATTTTTGTAGTTTGAAACTAAAAGCAATTTAAACGACAATATGATACATGTATGTGAAGTGTTCTAAGGACAATTTCCTTAGATCTGGTTTACAGCAGATACTCAAAGGATCTGTGACCCACAGGAAAATTTAAAATCATTAAACCAGGAAAATCTCTGAAGTCCCTTGCAGCGTCAGCATTCTGTAATCTTGAAATCCTAAATTGCTGGTATAACTGATAATGTGTAACCCTTGCCATTGTAATAACAGCTTTATTTTTAAGTAAAGTTGGATTTTTCCATTACAAAACAAAATGTGTA
Source organism: Tamandua tetradactyla (assembly GCF_023851605.1). Classification (NCBI taxonomy): domain Eukaryota; kingdom Metazoa; phylum Chordata; class Mammalia; order Pilosa; family Myrmecophagidae; genus Tamandua; species Tamandua tetradactyla. Next base: position 36,055,042 of record NC_135346.1, on the reverse strand, counting down.
AACTACAGAAAAACCATGAAACAAAAAAACAAGCACTGTTCATGCTTTGTAAGTTTCCTCCCCAAATTTTCATTTTCCTATATGCATAATCTTAGGGAATTTTTTATGGCTGAGTTCATACAACATGTACAATTTTGCATATCAGATTTTTTCACTTGGCATCATAACATAATACCACGTAATTCCCACAGCACTACAAACCCTTCATAAACAGCCTTTTTAAATGGTTTCTTAATACTCCATTGAGTGGAAATTCTATAATGTACCAATCCCTTAATGTTGGGCAAAATAAGGTCATTTCCAGGTTTTGTTTTTGTTTGCTGGCTGGCTTGGCTTTCTGCCTCCCCTCCCTCCCCCTTTTTTTAAACAAAATACTCTCCGTTGAATGTGGAGAAGGGTGTTATCAGCTGTGGAGCATCCCTCAGGCCAGGTGGGGCAGGAGGTGGGAACTTTGTAAGATCGGAAAGGGCTGTCCTGCTTCATGCTGCAGACAATTCATAGGTTTAGAGGCACCTTCTTCACCTCAAGATTTCTCTTCCCTTTGGAAGGAACTGCATGAGGGACACAGCCAACTGCTCCCCTCCTGGGGTTATAGTGACTGCCCTGATGGGTGGGCGGGTGTCCCACTCCCTCCAGTAAACAAGCAGGGGCAGCCCCTGCGTATGCGCTCTGCAGAGGTCCAGCTTTGCCCGTGTGCAGGTGAGACATGTCATTCTGGGATTGGGCGATAAGAAATCCTTTTAAGCTCAGTGTTAGTTAGATTCAGTTGTCAACTTGGCCAGGTGAGCATACCTAGTTCTGTTGCTGCGGACACAAGCCAATGGTAGGTGAACCTCATCTGTTGCTAATTACATCTGCAGTCGGCTAGGAGGCGTGTCTGCTGCAATGAGTGACATTTGACTTAATTGGCTGGTGCTTAAATGAGAGAACGCAATGTAGCACAGCCAAGCAGCTTGCTCGGCATTCCTCATCTCAGCACTTGCAGCTCAGCCCAGGCCTTTGGAGATGCGGAAAGAAGTCACCCCGGGGAAAGTTGTCGGAAGCCAGGGGCCTGGAGAGAAGACCAGCAGAGACCATCCTGTGCCTTCCACGTAAGAAAGAACCTCAGTGGAAAGTTAGCTGCCTTTCCTCTGAAGAACCAACAAAATAAATCCCCCTTTTATTAAAAGCCAATCCGTCTCTGGTGTGTTGCATTCCGGCAGCTAGCAAACTAGAATAATCTCTCAAATCGGTTTACTCAGAATAAAGGTGACACTTTGTGACCTCTCTCCCTCAGGCTTTTGTTTTATTTTCCAATTGGTTTAGGACTCAGGCGGGAAAGAAGTATGCTATCACTGAACCCTCTCCAAACCAGTCACTGAGACAATAATATCCTTGGCTACTGCCAGGTCTCTTCTCCCCACCATCCCACAAGTCCATGAAGCACCAGCGGGTGGACTCTTACCAGGAGGGGTAAGGGGAGGGCATAGGTCAGAAAGAGGACTCCACAACCACCACCCTCATCTGGGGCTCCACCAGCCCCCGCGCCCAGCAAGACGTTCTCTTCCCGAGGCCACCCTGACAGCGTCCGCATGGGGTGTTTGAAACTGCAGTCTGCCTGAAAATGTTCCTTGAGGACCAGCCCTCTCTCCTCCAGGAGATTTCTCACAGGTGACTTTACCTAGCAACTCTCCTAGCCCACTCATTTTGTAGATAGGGGATCTGTTCTCAAAGTACAGTGCAGACGGAATCCACTGCCTCTCATCGTCTATGCTGACTTCCCATTCAGCCGTTCTGCTGGCCCGTAGCCATTCTCTCCTTGGCTGGCCAACCCTCCCCTTCCCTCACCTCCACTGTAAAACAAAACCCTTCTCAGGACAGAGCCCCGTGAGAGCCGCATGAGAGTCATGAGAACCACAAGAGCCCACACAGCCAGAGACCTTTGGAGAAGAAGAAGGAATATGCCCCTGGGGGAGCTTCATGAAACAAGAAGCCTGGAGAGAAAGCTAGCAGACACCACCATGTTTGCCATGTGCCTTTCCAGTTAAGACAGAAACCCTGAACATCATCGCCTTTCTTGAACCAAGAAACCTACTGGAGTACAACCATCTGGTGTTAGGGCACCTTTGAGGAAACTGAAGGAGAGACTGTTCCATACAGCAGCAGAAGAAACTGCAACACAGTCGATGTTGGAGCAGACTTGAGACAACCCCTTTCCTCCTAACAGAAGTAACAAGAGGGGACCCCACAGAACCCACGATTCTGCCCTGGAACTTAGGCTCCAAATGTAATCCTCATTTCAACTTGGTATTTTGGTGTCTATGCACTGGTCTAATGACCCCTACCAGACTGAAAGCTTCTTAAAAGCTAGTGCAGTATCACTTTTGTATCCTCCAAAATCAAGCATCATCTCTTATATATAATAAGTGATAAGTGGTTATGGAATAGATAATAAATCCTGGCGTTACTCTAATGTGATCCAATAAATTAAACAAGATCAAAAAAAGAAAAAAAAAGTCTTCCCAGTCATTGGGCTAGGGATTGTGGTTTCCTCTGGACAGATGAACTAGGAAATTCCAATGATTCAATCCTTTCTCTCCTGACTTGAGAGTCAGGATCGAAATGGCACTGATTTTGATGGAGCCCAGCAGTCGAAACAGCAACCTTTAGCCTAGGTCCAAGAGGCCTGAGTCGGGGAGCACATTATTGAACTGTCTCCCCTACATCCCCACCCACCTCGGCCCTCGGTTTTGACATGGGAGCTCTGAAAATGACATATATCCTTATAATGTATTATCTCTTCTTTTCAAACGAATCCTAGTACTTCCTGGAGGAGCTACGGCGGTGAGCCTGAGACGGATCATTCCTATCTGTGAATTTTTTTCCTTCTGCTTGGCTAAGGCGGGGGAAGACTTCAGGGCAGCTGGAAATGACATTGCCAGGATGCAGAGTGGAGGAGGCAGAGAAGGAAAGGCTGACAGGGAGGCAGGACCAGAGAGATCAACACAGGATAGTCGGATTCTGTACTACAATGGGCTTTCATATGTCTCAGAACCATGCTGAGGAAAAGGCTGCCTACTGACTGACACTTTGGGAAACTACATGGGCACATGGCATATCCATCCTCATAATGAGGGTAAAATAACATTCTCCAGGTCCTCACCTGACTCAAAAAAAGAGGCATTTACCAAGAACTTAAAAAACCCAATAGTTTCCTAAGTCTATCCCAATTTCTCTCCATCTCAACCCAACATAACTGCCCATATTCACATGCCCAGGAAGGGAAAAGAGGGGGGCTCAACAGGAGAACTGGGGCAAATTACTCAGAGCAGCTTTTGTCCTTTTCTCTGCCATGTCCACTCCCATCTTTTCCAAATGTGCCCTTAGCACATTTGGAAAAAATTCTGTGATTTTTTCCACTCATAGAATCTTGGCTTTCCTTGATCATGCCACTTGTGGCCATACCCCCAAGACACACCCTTCAGTACACACACATCTCCAGTGTCACAAAGTCAGTAGTCAAGCACCCAGGATTTCACAACAATTTGGGTGGTTCTCACTTGGTGTGTCTATTCATAAATAAGAAAATGAATATTCTGCAGAGAGCAACCTTACCTCAGATGCGTCAGTGTGGACTCAGAATGTCCCTTCACCCCACTGATGCCCTTGAATAACTATACAAGCAGAGGACTGTAAGTGGAGGTTTCCTACTGTCAGTTTCAGGAACTCCAAAAATACATCATCCTTGACACCACAAAATACCAACATTTACTGAGCACTTACTAAGTACCAAACATTGTGCTAACCACATCGATTTTTTTGTTAATCTTCAGATTCACCCTGTGAAGTAAGGACTATTATTAGCCCCATCTAACAGGTGAGGAAACTGAAGCTTTAGAAAATGAAGTAGCTCACCCAAGACATAGTGACAAACCCAAGATTTGAGCCCAGTTCTCTCTGACTCCAAAGTCCACCCAGGTTTAAGTTCTTCTACACTTTGCTTTCAAGCTAAATTGTGTGGCTTTGGGCAAGTAACCATCCTTTTCTACGCCTCACTATCCTTATCTGTAAAAAGAAGAGTTACTCTCGGTTTCTAAGGGCCCTTCCTGCTCTGAGTCCTCAGCTCTGAGAGTCTGTTCATCAAAGTGGCCAGCTGACCTGCTTTTAATATCCACTGCAGAAATACAGACTCCCAGCTCAACCCCAGTCCCGAAAAGCAGTCGGACGTCTTGCAGTGTTTATACACAGTTCAAATGAACAGGACTTCACATACCTTTCCAGAATTCTGATTTCCGGCTTTGACAGCCTCATTGAAAGCAGGCACCATTTCCACCTGCATTTATGCTCCAAGGAGAACTGCCCTACAGGGAAAGACCAGCTCCACCTGTAACACATACCTTTACAGCAGTCAGGGGAAACTTGCATTTCTAATTTCTTTCTTAACAGCAGTGTGCTTCTGGGACTAAGAGAGAATAGGTTCATAATGTCTTTCACTTGGCTTAAATGAATATTTCATATTCCAGTTCCAGAAAGCAGGGTAATGGAAGGGCCTCGCTTCCTGGAATTCCTCCCGTGCTTTAGCAGCAGGATAACTCCATTTTCCAACTATGCCATGTTGTAATGGGGCTCCAGACAACATGACTTGATAAAAACAGGCAAGGAAAAGGGGTGGGAAATGGTGAAAAGACTATGGTCAGTAAAGGAACTGGTGGAAAAATAAACACAATGCTAAGAGCAAGTTGGAGCCAAAATGTTCACAAATTCATAAAAAGCTCCACACTGAGCCACCACTCCAAATGTGACTGCTTTATTTATGTGAAGGAGAGAGGAAAGGAATCACACTTATTGGATGCTACCAGTTTCAAGCACATTTTCTCTTTTTAATCTTCTCAGCAGCTAGGGGAAGCAGCTGTGCTATAGTCCCACTTTGCAGATGCAAAACACTACAGCTCAGCTGGTAAATGAGATTTGGAACCAGGTGTGTCTGATTCCAAAGCCTCTTCGTAATCAACTGAGTAATCTGAGGATCACAAAGCACAAAACAGTCACCTCTCCCTTTCTGGAGTTTACATTTCTATTGGCATCACAGGGGCCAATTTTAAAGATCATATGTTCTTTGTCTTGTCTGTATGGGGTAGGAGAAAATACTTCATTCTGATGCAGCCAATAACAATTTTAAGACTATCTTAGATTCAGAATCTTATATAGAATAAAGTTCTTGGGGAAAGAGTATAAGCAATCTGACTTAGGACAGCGGAGGAAAGCTTTCCCAAGGGAATAAAGCCACTCTCCACTCCTTGGTTCTCCTGCCTGTTGCTCACCTCCCTCTCGCTCCTGCTGCAATGTCAGAATCGTGGGTAATTGATGTCTGCTGTCTCTCGGGGCTCCGAGACCTTTCTCCCCCAGGCTGCACCCCACACTCACTCTCAGCAGAGCACAGAAGTCACAGACTCCAGATTCAAGTGCCAGCTCTTCAAGACTCTACATCAGATCCTGCTTCTGTAAGTGGAGGATGATAATACCTACTTCAGATCCATCCTGAATCCCATGACTTCTCCCTCCCACCACCCCGTGGCCTTACCCAAGCTTAATCCACTGCAAGAGCCTAACTCATCTCTCTTCTTCCACTCCTGCCCCCCTCATAGCCACTTTAAACACCCAGCAGGCAGAGTGCTCTTTGAAAATTGCAAATTAAATCATGTTAACTGTCTTACTCAAAACTCCCTAGAGTATCTTATCATTCTTTAATCAAAAAAATTCTTCCCCATTTCCAGCCCTCCCCTGCCTGCTTCTCCTGCACTCACCGTCTTGAACTCTCCACACCAACCACATGAGCCTTCTTCTATTTCCTGGTGTCTATGCACTAGCTGCTCCTCTGGCTGGCAGGCTTTTCTCTGGAGTTTCCCATGCTACCTCCCTCACTTCATTCAGGTTTCTACTCAAATGCCCTTTTCCCAAAGAAGCTTTCTGTGCCAGTTTGAAAGTATTATGTACCCCAGAGAAGCCATGTTTTAATCCTGATCCAATCTTGTGGGAGCAGCCATTTCTTTTCATCCTAATTCAATACTGTAGGATGGAAACTTCTGATTAGATCATCTCCACAGAGATGAGGCACTCCCAACTGTGGGTGTGAACTTTTGATTAGATGGAAGATGTGACTCCACCCATCTTGAGTGGGTCTTAACTATTTTACTGGAATCCTTTAAAAGAGGAAACATTTTAGAGAAAGCCAGAAATGACAGAGCCAACAGAAACTTCAGAGCAGAGCTGATACAGATGCCAACACTTGGAGAACAGCTACATGGATATTTGGAAATGCTTGGAGCTCAGCTGATATTGCCATGAAATGTTAAGCAAGCCAGATTCTGGAGAGAGCCAAGGGAAGCCAAGAGATGAAAGCCAGCCCCAGAGAAGCAAAATAAGGAACCCCCACAGGAACAGAAGCTGAAAGTAATGGCGCCCAGGAGCAAGGGACCAGCAGATACTGGCCACATGACTTCCTAGCTGACAGAGGTGTTCCTGACCCATTGGCCTTCCTTGAATTAAGTCCTCTTTCCCTGGATGCCTTAGTTTGGACAATTTTATAGGCTTATTAAAATTGTTTATTAATTTCCCCTTTATAAAAGCTGTTCCATTTCTGATATATTGCATTCTGAGAACTAATGCACTTCCTATGACCTCACCATATAAAAATCGCATTCTAGATGCTTACTTGCTTCATTTTTCTTCATAACAGTTATGACTACCTCAAGTTGTATGTGTTATCAGTCTTTTCCACTAAAATATAAGCTCTGTGAGATCAGAAGTCTTGTCTATCTTTTTCACCCAACACCTGTCATACAGTACATACTTAATATTAGTGGAATGATCAAATGAATGAGATCATGTAAGTCATGACAGAGACTACTGGCTGTTCCCTATGGCAGCTTGACATTATATACCCTAGAAAAACATGTTCTTGATCTTAATCCATTCCTGTGGATGTGAACCCATTGCAAATGGGACCTTTGATGAGGTTACTTCAGTTAAGGTATGGAGTAACTGAATCAGGATGGGTCTTAATCCTATTTTTAGAGACTTTATAGAGAAAGCCCCAGAGAGAGAAGCCACAGGGAGCAGCCAGACACTGGAAGCCAAAAGAACCCAGAAAAGAAAGAAGATACCACCACATGCATTGACTTGCCATACAAAAAACCAAGCAATCCGAAGATTGCTGACCAGACAGAAGATACAGCCCCAGGAGGAATCAAGCCTTCTAGGCTCTAGAAGAGCCAATAAGTTCCTCTTGGTTAAGCCAACCCATTCATCTCTGAAGTCACAAAGCTAGAAATTGGGAGAGTTTGCCTCAACATCAGGATTTCTAGGTCCAGCTGCAGACCTCCTCCACAAGGGAGAGAAAAGGAAGAACCTTTGGCTACTCCACAAACACACCACTAAGCAACCCCAAGCTAGAAAATGAGTGCTCCTGAGTTTTCCAGGGAACCTTCTAATGTTTAATCCCACACAGCTGCTCATAACACTCAGTTGTAGAAGCCTGCCTCTTCCATGACACCAAGGGGAGAGATGATTGATCCAACAGACAACAGCTCAATACAGACCCTGTGTAGTTTATTCTCATTTTGTAACAATTAATTTGCTCAGGGAACAAGTGTGTTCAGTGGTTATATTACCGTGCAAAGTAAATTAAACATTTATGCATCCTTTATCTCTTCATTGCTAGATGGATAATTCCTGTTAGTGTCTGGAGAAGATATTTTCATTGATGTTGTTCATCTGTTCCACTTGACTCCAGATTACACTTGAGAAATAAGAACTAATGCACTATAGTGTTTTTATATGAGTATGATTAAAGAGGGCCAAATATTAAAGACAAAGTATCTAGCCTGATATTTTAGTACAGCATAAACTCAGTGCAATATGACATAAAGAATCAGGCATAAGCATAGTAGGAACTCATTAAGGGGTCTTTTTGGAAGACCCTATCCCAATTGAGTCCCTATTTAGTCTGCAGCACTGCACTACAGATGGCAAAAATGTTTCCTCTAATGTATAAACTCTGTGTAATCACTGTGTTGTGAAAGATCCTGAGACCTAAATGTAAGCAGAACAGTCATAGCTTGACATAAATTCTATTGTCATTACCTGTTTGCCTGTCCTACACCGGCTCTTCCACCTTACCCACATCATGCTTATCTCAGATCAGGTACCTGCACTGTCTAATGAAGCCTCATGTTGAGTAAAGTTCTAACCACCCATATGACCTGCCTGACTTTGGCAAAGGCACCTAACCTCACTGAGCCTGTTTTCTGATCTCAAAAAAAGAGGACGATACCACCTACCTCATAGGATTGTGTGTGAATTGAATGAGATAATATGCACAAAGCATGAGTACAGTGCCTGGTAGCACCAAAGGTTCAATAAATGGGCTATTGATATATGTCCCATAATGCCTGGCACTGTTAATCGCATGGTGCACTTTCAATAAATACTGATTATATCAGGATCATGAGAGCAAGTGATCTTTTAGTTGTTTCTTACAGCATTTTCTTTCTTTGATACTGAACATGTATTAAGTATCAAGTGTTCGGTGTGTATTAACTCATTTAATCTTCCTACAGCCCAATCAATCTGCTGGGGGTGGGGGAGCGGGAGGATATACCCATGCAGTCTGGCCCTGGCACCTACCCTCTTGACCACTGTCCTCACTGCTTCTGACAGGGAGCAGCTGTCACTTCTTTAGGAATTAGAAAAAGATAAATATTTTTAAAGTACATATGTGTTGAATGACTGTCAGTTCACATCTGAATCTGTAAGAGCCTCCAGATTGAGAGATATCATTTTTCTCCCTCTTCTTTTAAAGTAGACGAAAATTTCTATTGAGAGCGAAGTGTGAGTGGGGCACTGGGAAAGAGGCTATGGAAAATACAATGTCCTCCCTCAGGGACCTGTAAAGGTAGAAGGTGAATTGTCATTGCTAATGGCTAATATTTATTTGATGCTTTCCATGTGCCCACTCACTGGCCTAAAAGCTTTATCTAGTTATCTCACTTAAGCCTCCTAACAAATCAATGAGATAGGTACAATTAATATCCCCATTGTACAAACGAGGAAACAAAAGCCATCAGATATTAATAACTTGCTCAGGGTTGCAAGAAGGAAACAAGCTAGGTGCCACCAGGGGGCCACAGCCAAAAATTCCTGTCATCTCTTCCCACGAGAAAAGCAGGGCTCCTGATAGGTGCTTGAAATGTTCCTGGAAAAGCTTATACAAACTTTTTCATACATTTCTATCACTAAATATCAATGCATTTACCAGACACTAAACTTTACATGCAGACACTTCCAGAGTCAGTGAAATCTAAAGAATTCCATCCGCCGGGCTTATGGACCTCTCTTTACATCTTCTTCATCAGCACCTCTTTTCCCTCCTCCAACATTTAGAGATGAGTCTGAGATGGAAGGGAAACTGCAGTCTCTCTGCTCTCGCTTGCTAATTCTCCATTTCAAGATGTTCTATTATACCTGATTTATGACCTGACAGGCTCATTCTAGCCCACAACCTTGAGCTTGTAAAATGCACAGGGGAAAATTTACTAACGAATGTGTTCATTTTAATGCACTATAGGGAATGTTTTAAGTGAAAAAGACTCACGAAGCAGGGACATATCAAACAGCCAATTATGAATAACAATCGTCTGATGGCCGAGTGTAGTAGATCTTCCAGCTCATTCGGTTTTCATCTAATTAAATCTCTCATTTCCACAGGCAGCATGCCGTAAGAGCTTGTGTTTGCCTTTGTCGGCAGGAAATAATCAATAGGGGAAAATGTGGATGCATTCCAGCATTTATTAGCAGCTCAATTGGAAGTTGTTTTATTTTAATAACATCCTTGCCTTCATTCTGTTCAGGATAAATTGACAGCTTTAATGAATAATGAATGACAGAAAACTGGTTTATATTATCCCAGTAAGAGTAAAGAAATCAAAGACTGAAAGGAAGCTCAGAGAGAAATTGGAAAATACTTTAAAACTGCATTTTCTTTGTTACCAAAAAAAGGAGAAACTAACGAAAGTTACCCTCTATTCACTCTAAAAGATCATCAAATCTGTTTGACTTCAGATAGATTTACTTTCCAAGAAAATGACAATAAGCTCCCTCCTTCTGAAGCTTTCCACCTACTTTTATTTGTAGCTCATATTTAGTTATTCTTAATTTTCACTAGAAGCTGCAACATGAATTAGAATGGGGAGAACCAGGTGTAAAATGCCATTTGTTCACCAGAAGTGAACCCAAATGCCCAAACATTCACATCCTCAAACAGTGGGCACCCTGAAATCACTGAGCTTCAAACTGACCTCTGGGTCAAAAGTCCTCTCTTCTGAAATCCCAGCCATTATGTCTGACCATTGATTTGACAGCTCCCCACAAACATCTATCGCTCAGGCATCTCAAATTTCACATCTAAAAGTCTGAATGTTCTAATCCCCAGGTATAGTCCTCTGCTCTTTCCCACCTCAGCATATGGTATATCCATTCACCCAGCTCAAACCGGAGACCAGGGAACCTGCCCTGACACTGCCACCACTCCGGACCACACCTTGTCTATCCATTCCACTACCTAAATGAATGCCCAGACCACTGCCTGCCATCTCCCTGGTCCAAGTGAGGAACAGCTCCTGTCTTGGAATTCTGAATTGGCCTCCTTCCTCAACTCCTTGCACTCATTCAGGCCCCACCCACTACAGGCCATTCTCCATCAGCAACTAGACATAACCAGATCCTGTCACTCACCTGCTTCAACACTTCCCATTGTACTTACAATGAAATCTGGACTCCGTTCCAGGGTTTACCCCTCCCTGAATCAGTCCAAGTCTCCACCTTTACGCTGTGCCACATTTTCCTCAATCTGTGATTCTGCACATCTCCATACTCTCCGTACTGTTTTAGTTCCTCAAACTTACTAGGTTCCATCCTCATTCAGAGAGACTACCTTTGCCTGGAACATTCTCCCCTCATCATTTGCCTGGCCAAGTCCTCTTTCCCCTTTACTTCAGGCCTCAGTACAAACAGTACTTCCTCAAAGACTGTTTTCACTGTCACATTGCAAAAGGATTGCCTCTGTTATCCTTTCAAGCGCTCTCTTTTACTCCACGGTACTTTTCATAGTTCTATATTTGTATATTCCATACTACCCATGGTCAATATTCTTGATCAAAATTCCCCAGCATCTAGTTTAGTATCGGGCACATAGCAGGTACTCCAAAAACTTTAGTTGGATGACTAAATAAAGGAGTACATACTCTTTTAGGTCACCCAAACAATAAGAAACAGAAAACCTCAGCCTTAAACACAGACGGCTTCTACTTTCACTTTCTTCGAGTACCCAGACAGCCCTCTCTACAGTTATCTGAAACCTGCTCCATGTACGCAATTCCACGTACCCTCTCATAACCACTTGGTATTGGACATATACACTCAAAGGCCTCACTTTTCCTGAGATAGGAATAAGAGTGATGCTTCTCAAAGACAAGGTAATTGCTTGAGTTGTTTCCTGCAATGATATAAATCCACTGACAAGTGCCCACAGCTGTTTCTGTTCCTTGGTTTTCAGTGGCATTCTGCCTTTGGTGATAGTGAACAAATTCCTTGAAACAACATGAGACCAGCAAGATAGATGGAATATAAAATTAGGTCTGTGGTTGCCAAGCACCCTGGAGCATTCCAGATTCCTTACCTCAGCAGTAACGACAAAGCTGCCAGCTCCCTCACAGCTCTTCCTCCTTCTGCAAGCCTCTTCCCCTAGGTAACGCTCCACCAAACAGTAACTTGAGTAATAACCAATGCTACAGAGATTATCATTGTTATTATGGGCTCTACTTATTTTTCTTTTAATTAGTAATTATTTTAAATTACATGGCTGAAGAGCTTCTACAATGGGTATTTCCTGACAGTCAGTGGCTAAATCTCCATCAAGGCAGAAATATGGGCTACTTTGAGTTCGGCCGTTGGAAGCTGTAGTGATGAACACCTCTCAGCACCATATGGTGTAGTTTAAGCCTAGAGTGTTTTCACAACAATAGTTTCATTTCTATTACCATTAAAGAGAAATATGGAAAAACTATTTTCTCCCTAGACAGAGCTCCCACGCTGGCAGGCTTCTGGGTATCTGTGAGGAGAAAACTAAGCAATTCCTGCCACACAGATTGGTGCTAATTCCTTTCTGTATCCCCCTCAAGGATGCTCCAGTTTACAGCTAATATTTAATTGTCCATAGAAAACATAGGTTGATACCCAACAAATCTGGTTAACAAGTCAGAGGTAAATCTCAAACCTGCAAGACCAGGTGGGCAGTGTATTTGCATGAAGAAGACATGGAGACACTCTTTCCAGCATTTTAAATATTTAGGAATAGTCGTATGTCTACAAATAAATATGCTTCTCTTCAAATGGTAAATTCCAACTAAAGAATAAGAAGTGCTCCCATAATAATGAATAAATGTCGAGAGGACATAGGGGCCAGCATGAAGTGGTTCCCATTGGCCAAATCCTTGGAAACTTGAATAATAAACTGTACCCGTTTGAAAGCATTATGTACCCTCAAAAAGCCATGTCTTGGGCGGGCCGCGGTGGCTCAGCGGGCAAAGTGCTTGCCTGCCATGCCGGAGGACCTCGGTTCGATTCCCGGCCCCAGCCCATGTAAAAAACAAACAAACAAACAAAATACAATAAAAACACAAGAAAATGTTTAAAGATGTTTCCTTTCCTTCCTTCTATCCTTCCTTCCTTCTCTCTGTCTTTCCTTCCCTTCCTCCCTCTCTCTTAAAAAAAAAAAAAAAAAAAAAAAAAAAAGCCATGTCTTAATCTTGATCCAATCTTGTGGGAGCAGCCATTTATTTAAATCCTGATTCAATACTGTAGGATGGAAACTTTGATTAAATTATCCCCACAGAGATGTAATATGTCCAAGTCTGGGTGTGGCCTATTGATTAGATGGAGATATGACTCCATCCATTCAGGGTGGGCCTTGATTAGTTTACTGGAGTCCTTTAAAAGAGGAAATATTTTGGAAAGAGTCAGAAATGACAGAAGCTTTAGAGCTGACAGAACCCTGAGTGCTGACACAGATGCTGACACTTGGAGAACAGAGACATGGATGTTTGGAGATGCTTGGAGCCCAGCAGATGTTGCCATGAATCTTAAGCAAGCCAGAACCTGGAGAGAACCAAGGGAAGCCAACAGATGGAGGCCAGCTCTGGAGAAGCAAAGTAAGGAACCCCAGAGGAACAGAAGCTGAAAGTAAAGGATCCCAGGAGCAAGGAACCAGCAGATGCCAGCCACATGACTACGCAGCTGACAGAGGTGTTCCAAATGCATTTGCGTTTCCTGAATTAAGTTATCTTTTCAAGGATGCCTTAGTTTGGACATTTTCATAGGCTTAGAACTGTAAACTTGTAATTTACAAAATTCCCTTTATAAAAGCCATTCCTTTCTGGTATACTGCATTCTGGCAGCATTTAAGAAACTAAAACATGAATAATGATATTTATTAAGTAATTAATGATAAATAAATTGATAGTAATGGATTATAATCCATTAAATAAAATGGGTACCTATGAATCCATAATGATGGAAATGAATGAGGAAAAGAAAGTTCTTTATGGTAGAAAAACAACAAATAGCTGCAGAAGGCATGATGATATTAGAAAATCACCATCAGGCAAACATCATATTAACAATTAATTCAGTCAAGAAACATCAATCAATGTTAAAACCAGTTGGTAAAAGGTTGATGAGGAAAGAGATATTTGCATAGTCTCAAAGTATCTCCTCACAGAATATGTATTTCATACAAAGAGAGTGAAAAGTAACTTGACAGTGAAGGCACGTGGCAGATACCAGCATAAGTGATCAAAGCGAACTTCACCGTAATGGGACAGACATCATATGTCACCCAATGGCATGCAACAACAAAACATAGCATGAGCAATATCCTAGCCAGAATGCATAACCATAACAGAACAAGACAAAATTGAGGGAGAGGCTACAAAATGGTCTATGACCTTGAACAGTGTGCAGTTCATGAAAGTCAGGGAAAGGCTGAGGAGCTGCTCCAGGTTGGGAAAAACTAGAGAGACATGACAGCTGGCTGCGGTGCGTGATCCTGGATCCAATGCATCAAGTGTGTTACTGGAACAATTAACAAAACTATAATGGGATCTCTAGATGGATATGTGGGAGTTCTTGTCACTTGTCTATGAATTTGAAACTGTTTCAAAATACAATATATATATATATATATATATTTCAAAATACTATATATATATATATAAACATATATTTTAAACAACTTTTGTTTTGTTTTGTTTTTTTGCATGGGCAGGCACCGGGGATCGAACCCGGGTCTCTGGCATGGCAGATGAGAACTCTGTCTGCTGAGCCATGGTGGTCCACCCTTAAAATACAATATATTTTTAATAGATGCTTTCTTCCATTTTCCCTTAAAATAGCCTTTTTTTTTCACTTCTGATAGTGATATGCTTATAGGAAATAGGTCTGTTTTCCCATTCTTATAAGAAAATCAGTGTAAGTACAATGAAGAATGGCACCTGACACTTAGCCTCAGCATTAGAGATGGCAGGGAGTGGTATTATGGATAAGAATGGGTGCAATAGAGAGCTACAATTTTCACCATAAGCCTGTTAGTGCTATTTGATTTTTGTAACTATGTACATTGATTACTTTCATAAAAATAAAAGTCAGTTTTAAAAATAAGCAAAGATTGAGAGTTCAGACTTTGGAATCAAACCTCGGTTCATATTCTGGATCTGTCACTTACTAGCTGCGGGACCCTAAGCAATTTATTTAATTTGTTTGAATCTCAGTTTTCTTATCTGTAGAATGGAGACAATATTCAAGCCTACCATTTAGGATGATTATGAGGAGGGAGATAATACATTTTACACTGTGCCTGGCACAGTATCAGCAAGACTAAAAATGCCCCAAAACATGAAATAACATGCTATATGTGCTGAGAGTACTAAAGCTAGTTTGGTATGGTTAGAGTGTGTGGTGATGAGCGACAACACTAGAATGGAAAGCCAGTCTTTGTATGCCAAGATGAGGCAGTTGAACTATGTTCTGATGCCTGTGGAAGGCCATAGGTGGGTTTTAAGTAGTGAAGCAAAGTATTAGAGAAGAGGGTAGTAGAGAAGGTAGCAAATACTAGGCTAAGGTTTTTAGGGATACAGATGCCTGTACATTTCAGTTACTCGTGGGTGTTCTCCCCTCCATTAACACAGAAAATTAACACCATTGGCTTAAGGGAAAACAGATCATTAAGGGAAATGGCACATTGAATGCTCTCACTTTGCATCCAACTCCTTATCAAAACAGGAAACTCAGATGTAAAGAAGTAACTAGTGGCCTAATACAGTCAAGGTAGGCTTAAGCATAAACTCAAATAAGATTGCTCTCTCCTTATCTCTCACTTTAATCTCTGGATGGAGTAGAAATCAAGGTGGATTCTCTTGAATTTGGGGACCTAAACAAGGTCTCCCACTGTGTTCTCCATCTGTCCTCTGCCCTGTACCAGGCTTTCCTTGAACCCCTAACACCTGTGATGAGCAGGACTGGGTCAGAAGACAGTTTGTGCATGCTGCGACTGTACACCCAAAGATGGCCCGTGTCAGAACCTCATCTCATTTCAACATTCTAATGTGGTTACATTTTCACCACCATCCACTTAATGTCTTTCTGAACAGCTCCTCTCCTCTTTGTCTATAAGGCTTAAGGTTTTATGTGAAAACTCAAGGTAATGGAACTAGTTCAAGCATACATTTCTCCAGGGTAAGCTGCATTCTTGACCTGATTCTGCTCACAGTCCTCAAGGTGAGATTTATTTTAAATTGCACTGTATTTTTAAACATTATATTGGTAATATATACCCCTCCTAGAAAAATATCAACAATTCAGAAAACACAAAAAGCAAACTTAAAAGTCACTTATGAATATCACCTAGATACAATAATGCTTAAAATATCAGTAATATATCCTTCTGGTCTTTTTTTTTCCAGTTTTATTTCTACACATATATTATTCACTGTTTTAAAGTTGGGCTTATGTTATTTTTAACATTTTTAAACTTGCCTTTTTTAAAACTTTTTTTTTATTATATAACATATACAAAGCAAAGAAAGAAAAAAGCAATAGTTTCAAAGCACTCTTCAACAAGTAGTTACAGGACAGATCCCAGAGTTTGTCATGGGCTACCATACTATCATCTCAGATTTTTCCTCCTAGCTGCTCCAGAATATAGCAGGCTAGAAGGAATAAATATTTTTTTATCATCACAATCAAATTTTTTTTGTGTGTGAAAAATAACATATATACAAAAAAGCAATAAATTTCAAAGCACAGTACAAGTAGTTGTAGAATAGATTTCAGAGTCTGGCATGCGTTACAATTCCACAATTTTAGGTTTTTACTTCTAGCTGCTCTAAGATACTGGAGACTAAGAGAAATATCGATTTAATGATTAAGCAATCATATTCGTTTGTTAAATACTATTTTCTCTGTATAACTCCACCATCAACTTTGATCTTTCTATCCCACTCTTTAGGGGTATTTGGGCTATGCCCATTCTGATTTTTTCATATTGGAATGAGCTGTCAATAATGTGGGGTAGAGAGATGGAACTAGCAGATGTTTTAGAGGGCTGGCCCCTCTAGGTTTCAGGCCTTATCTGGTCCAGGGACCCATCTGGAGGTTGTAGGTTTCTGGAAAGTTACCTGAGTTAAACTTGCCTTTTTATCAGTAGCTATTACCCCTGGCAGAAACTATTCTTAACACTTGTGCTGGTTTGAAAGGATGTATGTACCCTACAAAAGCCATGTTTTAATTCTAATCCCATTTTGTAAAGGCACCCGTTTCTTCTAATCCCTATTCAGTATTGTATGTTTGAAACTGTTATTAGATCATCTCCCTGGAGATGTGATTTAATCAAGAGTGGTTGTTAAACTGGATTAGCTGGAGGCATGTCTCCACCCATTTGGGTGGGTCTTGATTAGTTTCTGAAGTCCTATGAAAGAGGAAACACTTTGGAGAATGAGAGATTCTGAGAGAGCAGAACAACGCAACCACGAGAAGCAGATTCCACCAGCCAGCAACCTTTGGAGATGAAGAAGGAAAATTCCTCCCGGGGAGCTTTGTGAAGGGAAGCCAGGAGGGAAAGCTAGCAGATGATGCCGTGTTTGCCACATGTCTTTCCAGATGAGAGAGAGGCTGACTATGTTCACCATGTGCCTTCTCACTTGAGAGAGAAAAACCCTGAATATCATTGGCCTTCTTGAACAAGGTATCATTCCCTGGATTGGACAGTTCTATAGACTTGTCTTAATTGGGATATTTTCTTGGCGTTAGAACTGTAAACTAGCAACTTATTAAATTCCCCTTCTGAAAAGCCATTGTTGTTGGTATATTGCATTCCAGCAGCTAGCAAACTAGAACGGCACTTCACATGTATTATGTTATTAATAAACTATAGTGAAATATCACAATGTCATTCAAAATTATTCGAAAACATACAGTACTGCTATCAGCTTCAAAGGTTACATAGTAATTTCCCATTGTATGCATCAGGCCCACAGTATCTGTGTGTAGTTTGTTGCCTGCATAAACTTGGCATGGGACAAGGTCCCCCTGGAATTAGAGGAGCTTCTTTTCTAAGTCATACAAAGGTATGAAAAATTGGGCTAATTACATAATCTAGCCAGTTCCCTACTAATGGAGAGGTTTCAGTTATTTTCAATTATCGCTATTATAAACAAATTTGTGCATATCTTATTACATCAAAGAATGCACAGTTTCTGAGGCTCTGGTTAATGCTACTAAATTGTTCTTGAAAAGGTGGTATTATAAGGTTCTCCTACCAAATACTGAAGAGTTCTCTGTTCTCTATGACTTCCTAATACTAGATATTTTCATTCTTTTTAATCCTGGATAATTTGATTGTGATAACTGGAAGTTTTTGATGTGCAAGTATTTGATTACTAGAGAGAATGAGGATTTTTTCCATCCTTATTAATAATATGTATTTCTTCCCTTGTGAATTGCCTCTCTGTGCTTCTTACCAGCTTGTCTATTGGAATATTGGTTTTACTGATTTTAAGGGCTCTTTGTATTTTAAGACTATTAATGCTTTATCTGTCCTATGTTTTGAAAATATTTCCCCAATTGTATACTGCATTTCAAATTTTTCTTTTGATATTTAAAAATTTGCATATGGTTTTAAATTGGGGAACTATCAAGTCTATAGCTCTTTTCCTTTACGGTTTCTGCCTTTGCTTTGTTGTTTAAAAATGCTCTCCCCAGCTCAAGGTCAGATAAATTTCATCTGTATTTGCTCATTTTTAATTAAATATCTCATATCTGCATTCTAGTTTCCTTTAAACTATCCTTGGTTTCTAAGGTTCAGAGTCTGTTAAATTCTGCTAAACCATGTGGCTGCTTTGCTGGTAGAGCCTTGGATTAGGAGTGGAGAACTGAAACTAGGAAAAGGGAGAAACTGATTTTCACTGAAGGACCTTCTCCTCTTTGTGGAGTCCAATTTTAACTCTTATTTTACTCTTGTAACATTTGGCACATATACAAAAGGTATGCACCTGTGAGCAATATCCATAAAACACACACCCTTGTAACCGCCACCCAAATTAAAGAGAGAGAAAGAGGAAGAACGCTGCCATCGCCTGTGATTCCTCCAGTGGACCCTTTCTCAAGTACACACTCCTTTTACCACTCAGGAACCACTAGCCTAAATTCATCACTTCCTTGTTTTGCCTTATGCTTTTTCCCCAATGTACTTATCACCTATTTTTTCTGCATATTTCTAAGTTTTTTATAGTTTTGTCATGCATATCTATAATATTTATCTGGAATTATTATTGTAGGATGTGCCAGTTTGAAAGGATTATGTACCCTAGAAAAGCCATGTTTTAATCCTAAACCATTTTATGGAGGCAGTCATTTCTTTTAATCCCTATTCAGCATTGTAGGTTGGAAACTTGATTAGATGATCTCCACGGAGATGTGGTGTGCCCAACTGTAGGTATTAACCTTTGATTAGAGAAAGATGTGACTCCACCCATTCCGGGTGGGTCTTGATTAGTTTACTACAATCCTTTAGAAGAGAAAACATTAAGCAAAAAGCTTCAGAGCCATGAGAACTAGGAAAGCCCACGCAGCCAGAGACCTTTGGAGATAAAGAAGGAAAGTGCCCCTGGTGGAGCTTCATGAAACAAGAAGTCTGGAGAGAAAGCTAGCAGATATCCCATGTTCACCATGTGCCTTTCCAGTTGAAAGAGAAACCGTAAACTTCATCAGCCTTCTTGAACCAAGATATCTTTCTCTGGATGCCTTAGATTGGACATTTCTATAACCTTGCTTTAATTTGGACATTCTCATGGCTTTACAACCATAAACCTGCAACCTAATAAGTTCCCTTTTTTATAAGCAATTCTGTTTCTGGTATATCACATTCTGGCAGCTTGCAAACTAGAACATAGGATATGAGGAATTTTTCCCAAAATGGTTTACCAGTTATTTCAGCACTTAATGGCACAATACTTTCTTCTCAAGCCAATTTTTTAAATTCAGGTTTCTTGAAATGTAATCCATACACATTAAAATTCAACTTTTTTAAGAGTACTGTTCTGTGAATTTTGACAAATGTGGTCACCACTATCACCAAGACAGAAAGAATATTTCCATCACCCCCCAAAATTCTCTTGTCCCCTTTTGTAGTCAATTCTCCATATGCACACTCAGTCCCTGGCAACCACTGATCTGTTTTCTGCGGCTAAAAATTTGCCTTTTCCTGAATATCACCATAACAGAATTATATGGTAGATAGGCTTTTGAGTCTGGTTTCTGTCACTTAGAACAGTGCCTTTGAAATTCATCCATGTTTTTTAATGTGATTCTTTCTTTTAATTGCTGAGTATTATTCCTTTGTAAAAATATACAATTTGTTTATCCATTCATCAGTTGAAGCACATTTGTGTTGTGTCCACTTTTGGGGGATTATGAATAAAGCTGCTATAAATATTTGTATATATGTATTCATATGTACATCTGTTCTCATTCTCTTGGGCAAATACCTTGGAGTGCAATAGTTGGGTGATAGGGCAAGTGCGTATTTAACTTTATAAGAAACTGTGAAGCTGTATTCCAAATGTCTGTATTTCCACCAGCAATGTCATGAGAGTGCCCATTGTTCCGCTTTCTCAACAGCATTTGATATCAGTTCTTTTATTTTAGGTATTCTAACAGGTTGTAGCAGTATCTCATTATAGTTTTAATTTGTATTTCCCTTTAATGATGTTGAACATATTTTCATGTCCTTATTTGCCACTAATCTCTTCTTTGGTGATCTGTCTGAATCTTTTGCCCATGTTCTATTTGTGTTGGTTGGTTGGTTTCTTATCACTGAGTTATGATCATTCTTTCTATCTTCTGAAAACTAGTCCTTTACGAGATCTGTATTTTGTAAGCATCTTCTCCCAGCCTGTGACTTTTCATTCTCTTAACAGTGCCCTTCAAAGAGAACATGTTTTAAATTTTGATGGAGTCCATTTTTATCTTTTTTGGTCCATGCTTTTTTGTGTCCTATCAAAGAAATCTTTATAATAACTAAAAGTTATTTTAGTATTATAATAAGTAACTTATTTACTTATTTACTAATAAGTAAATAACTTTTAGTTATTATTTTAGTTATTATAACTGAAAGTCATAAACATTTTCTCCTATATTTTCATCTATAAGTTTTAAATTTAAGTATTTGATCCATTTTGAGTTAAGTTTTTTATTGGGTTAGAGGTATGGCTCAATGTTCTTTTTGGGGGGGGTGGGTAGGGCGCACATACGTATGTTGAATTGCCCCAGCACTATGTGTTTTAAAAACGATTCTTTCTCTTTTTAATTGCCTTGGCACTTTTCTCAAAAATCACTTGACTAGTGAAACCTAATATAATTAATACTGTAAGTATGATATTGTTTCATCAACCTTAACAAATGTACCATGCATATGCAAAATGTTAACAGGGAAAACTGGGTGGGGAATGCCATTTATGGGTATTCTGTACAAACTGCATTTTTCTATTAACCTACAACTGCTCTAATAAAAAATTCAATTGACTACATATGTGTGGATCTATTTCTAGATTAAAATTCTGTTCCACTGAATGATGTTTCATCTGTCCTTTCACTGATACCACACTGTTTTAATTTCTGTAGCACTAGAGTACATCTTCAAATTAGGTAGTTGATTCTTCCAATTTGACTCTTTTTCAAAACTGTTTTGGCTATTAAATGTACTTTATTTTTTATATAATTTTAGTCAACTTGACATTTTCTACTAAACAAAAAAAAATCCCTCTGGAATTTTAATTTGTATTCCACCAAACAATTAATTTTGGGAGAACTGGCATCTTAACACTATTGAGTCTCCAGTCCACAAATACAATTTATCTCTTCATTTATTTAGGTCTATTTGATTTCTTTTATCAATGCTTTGTAGTATTCAGCATATAAATCTTGGGCTTATTTTGACAGATTTATCTCTATTTTGGTACTACTGTAAATGTTACTGCTTTTCAATTTTGATTTCTAATCGTTCACTTGCTAGGGATTTTTGCATGTTATTTATTCCATCCTATAACCATGTTAAACTCACTAATTAGAGCTAGAGAGCTAGTAGCATGTTTGTAGATTGTGGGGGAGGGGAATGGATTTTCTTCATAGGTATTTATGTCATCTGTGAATAAAGACAATTTTATTCCTTCCTTTACAATCTGTATGCCTTTTCTTTATTTTTTCTTTACATATCAAACTAACTAGACATTTAATACAACATTTAAGGTGAATGGTGACAGTAGACATCCTTGCCCTGTTTCTGATTTTAGGGGTTATATTCAATTTTTCACCATTAAGTATGATGTTAGCTATAGGTTTTTCATAGATACCTTCTTATCAGGTTGAGGAAGTTCTAGTTCCCTAAAAGGTTTTTTTTAATCATAAATGGATATTTAATTTTATCAAGTGCTTTTTATGCATCGACCTATTCAGCAATGCATCTTTGTCTGTGCCTGGGGTGGTATATGTTGCCACCTATCTCTCCAGAGCTACAGCTTTTGGATTGGTCAGGGAAAAAAAGTCCAGGGAAGTGGGCAGGGCTTTGTGGCTCCCCCCTCCCCACCACCCTACTCTACATCCACTTAGAGTCTGACCCTTGGGGGGTATACTGTCCTATCCCCAGTAGTGTAAAGCTTTTGCTTCAGTGTGTGTTACTTTGTGCTTGCCCCCTTAAAACATTGATTGCCCCCTGCCTTTTTGTACCACTGAGGTAGATGAGAGAAAACCAGTCCCAGAGTCTCCTGCCCTGCCCCCAATATTTCTTGTGAGGACCCTGTGGAAGACTGTGAGAAACAGTGTGCAGCTGAGTGCAAATTCCCCTCTTGACCCTGATTATTTCAGATAAACACATTAACCCACACTTGAATTTGGACAGTGTATCCAAATTTTAGGTGATTTCTTTTTACCAGCTTGAATAGCAGAGAGACCAGGCCCTCTGCTTCCTGTGCTCTGCCACAGATAAGATAGTTTGTGTATCCTATCTCTTCTTTGAGAAGTTTGTCTCTCTTTTGAATTCATTACTTGATTGCTTCATCACCTCATCTTTCTGATTGAGCTCAACATAAAGTAATGATTTTGTAGTCTGTCATATTCTCATTGTTAGGGCAGGAAAAATGTGTTTTGCAGTTTTCTATCTCCTGAGCAAAAGCGGAAGTTCATTTAAATTCCATCTTTCACCTAAACCAAGTGATATACTAAGTGAGTATATCTGAGCCTGTTTGGGGGCTATTTTTGTTCTTAAACAAGGATCATGCTGCTTTCATATTAAGTTCTTTTTTTCTAGCAGTGGAAGTCACCCTTCAATCTTCCAAAAATTCTTGGCTACTGTCAAACTTTATTAAGCCTCCAGGTGACCTTAGAATTATATTGAAATTTTTATTAAAATTAAAAGACTGAATTATTGAGTTATGCCATCCAGAAATGTGGAAATAGGATGCCCTATTATTTATTCAAGTGTTCCTTCAAGTCCCTGATAAACTTTTACATTTTTATTTATATAGGTCCTGTATATCTTTTTTATGTTAAATTTATTCCTAGATAGTTTACATTTTACTCACTATTATTAATGCCTTTTAAAATTGTATTTTCTAACGATAATTGTTGATCCTAGATAGTTTACATTTTACTCACTATTATTAATGCCTTTTAAAATTGTATTTTCTAACGATAATTGTTGATCCTAGATAGTTTACATTTTACTCACTATTATTAATGCCTTTTAAAATTGTATTTTCTAATGATAATTGTTGATTTAAAGAGTAATCATTGATTTTTTATATACTGATTTTGTAACCAACTGCCTTATTGAATTCTCATTACTTCTAATAGTTTTTCCGTTGATTTTCTTGGGTTCCTCAGTGAGCAATTATAACTATATGCAAGTAATAATTTGACTCCTTCTTTCCAAAGATTTTTCTCTTATTTCATGTTATCTTACTGTTTTGACTAACTTTTGGAGAATATCAAATGATCACAGATAGCAGGCATATTATCTAGTCCTTTACTTTAGTAGGAAGCACCAAAACTTCACAATTAAGTATGATCATGCAGATACAATAAATGAACTCATTCAACAGCCAATTCAATCTCCTTTAAGCTTGTACTTGAGAGAGAAAAAAGAGCAGCACCTGATGTTCAGAAGCTGGCCAGACACTCACAGTTAGGCCATGATATTTTATATCCTGTTGGACATAAACAATCTCTCAGAATACCAACATCAGGCAAGGTTACTCTATGTTGTAGGTTGAATTGTGACCCCCAAAAGAGACATTCAAATAAAAATAAGATAAATAAAAAATTAAAATTAAACAACTAAAGCTAAAAAATAAAAATTAAAAAAAATTTTTTAAAAGATACATTGAAGTCTTAGCCCAGGGCACCTGTGAATGTGAACTTATTGGGAAATAGGGTCTTTACGGATGTCACCAAGTTAAGAAGAGGTCATGCTGGATTAGGGCAGACCCTAAATCCACTGACTAGGGTCCTTATAAGGCCATATGAAAACACAGAAACACAGAGAAGCATAGAGAGAGAAAGTCATGTGGCCGTGGAGGCAGGGATTGGAGTGATGTGTCTACAGGATTGCCAGCAATCACCAAAGGCTAGGAGAGAGGCATGGAAGACTCTCCCTCAGAGCTTCCAGAAGGAGCCAACCTTGCTAGCACTCTGATTTCAGACTTTCTGGCCTCCAGAACAGTGAGAGAATAAAATTCTATTTTTTTTAAGCCACCCAGTTTGTGGTTCTTTGTTGTGGAAGCCTTAGGAAACTAATACACTCTGCGACTAAAACGCAGTGACACAAGGCAAGGCCACTTCATAATTCTGTCTACATAAAAACAAAAAGTCACTTTGACACATACAAAATACCAAGTATCCTCCTTAGCCTGACTAAAATTAGTGACTGCTAATTCTTTACTCAATTTGTCTTTTCCCCCCTCTCGTTTGTCTTCCGTGTAGATAAAAATGAGATAGCCATATAATTGGCTACTTTCATCCTTTTATTAAGTTTCCCAGGTGACTTTAGAATTAATAGGGTCTTTGCAGTTGTCATCAAGTTAAGATGAGGTCATACTGGATTAGCATGGACCCTAAATTCAATGACTGGGGTCCTTATATCCTCCTTTGTGACAGTATTCAATTTAGAGTGAACCCCTCCTTCCTTAAACCCTTTCACAAATCACCCAACCAAAGCATAAATCCTATAATAGGTTCTATTTAATACCCTCTCACTATGACAACCCACGGTTCCCCATGATGTGTGCTCTTCCTTGCTGTAACAAGTAATAAAACCAATTCATCGAGCTATGGTTGTGTTCCTGATAGTCTTTGAGTGGAGGCCATTAACTTGTATTCAAGGCTGGAAAACTACAAAGCACATTTCTAGATTGCCTTACAGTTGAGGTTCAGGCAGGTGAAACTTTCTGCCACTCAGTTACACCCAAGCAAGATTCAGATATGGAAGAGAACAATGTGAGGAGCTAGTTACAGGTTGAGAGATTAAACATTCTGGCAAGCACAGTGCATGCACATCTGCCCTTTTTGGAGCAGCTATGGTGGAATTCTGGTATAAGTCTATAGCTTCACAGGTTGTGTTTCTGGTGGGAGAGTACTGTTGTGGGGGAGAAAGTTTTTCTGGCTTTCCTTAGTACATTGTGCTATATAGCTTAAAAATCTAGTTCTTGGGCCCCATCTTAGTTTGTCAGGGTAGCTATGACAAATAAAATACAATGGGTTGGCTTAAATAACAAGGATTTATAAAATCACAGTTTTGAAGCCCAGAAGTCCAAAATCAGTCTCAACAAGCCATGCTAGGTTATGTAAAATGTTTACATAGGGATATATGGTACTATATCTACAACTTGTCTCTAAGTCTAAAATTGATTCAAAAACTCTTTCTTGAAAGAAACATAAAACAGGACTTCCAGAGTGTTTTAGTTTGTTAAAGCTGCTGAAATGCAATATACCAGAAATGGAGCAACTTTTAAAAAGGGAATTCATTAAGTTGCAAGTAAAATGTCCAATTTAAGGCACCAAAAAGTTACCTTCACTCAAGAAAGGCTGATGCCATCTGGAACACCTTTATCAGCTGGGAAGGCACTGTGGCTGGGGTACTGCTGTAGTCTTTGGTGTCTGGACACCTCTGTCAGCTGGGAAGGCACATGGCAATGTCTGCTAGATTTCTGTCCTGGCTTCTCATTTTGAAGGTCTTCCCAAGGGTATTTTCCTTTTGCATCTCCAAAGATCTCTGGCTGTGTGGGCTCTGAAGCTTTTTCCAAAATGGTTCTCTCTTAAAGGGGTCCAGTAAGCAACCCCACCTTGAATGGGTGGAGATACATCGTCCTTATTTTATTTATTTATTTAGGGATACACAGGCCAGGAATCGAGCCTGGGTCTTGGACATGGCGGGCGAGTGTTCTGCCACTGTAATACCAATGCACTCCTGCCTAGCCTTTCAGAGACTCTCAGTAAAACTATATCCCTTACATGAGATCCAGTTCATGATTTTTCAGGGAATAACTGACAAACCAAATGCAAAAGGAAATTTTCAATGCAAAACCAAGTAAAGACAAACTTTAGATGAGTGAAGGAAACCAACTTGCAAAATAACCTTACTAAGATAAACAAATGCTGTGAACACAACAGAAAATCACAAAGCATGTGAAGATCTAAACAGAAATGGCCCAGCTAAATGACCAAATCAAAACTCTGGAGGAGACACAGTATACAGAACAACTATTCAAGAATATTTATGAAGAATAAGGGATATCAGGAAGACATTAGAAGAACATAAGGAACTCAAAAGATTAGATAGAAAAATGGAGATCTCACAGAGATGAAAGAAACAATAGAACAAATTAGAAATATAATAGAGACATACAATAGCAGGTTTGAAGAAGCAGAAGGAAGAATAAGTGAATTGGAAGACAGATAATTGAATGAGAGCACACAATAGAACAAATGGCAAGAAAGATGGGAAAAAAACAGAACTGGTTCTTAGGGAAATGATGGATGGACAAGAAGCATGCAAATATAAGAATCATTGATGTCCCAGAAGGAGAAGAGAAGAGTAAAGGGCTGGGAAAGTTAGTCGAGAACATATGGGGGGAAAACTTCCCAACAGTTATAAAATACATAAATATGCAAATCAAAGAAGCCCAATGAACTCCAAATAGAATAAATCCAAATAATCCAAATAGGCCTTCCCCAAGTTACATACTAACCAGTCTTCCAGATGTTGAAGGAAAGCAGAAAATCCTGAAAGCAGCAAGAGAAAAACAATCTGCTACATACAAGGGAAACCACATAAGACTGAGTTCAGACTACTCAACTGGCACTATGGGGACAATAGTGCCAGTGGTATAATATAGTTAAGATCCTGGATGAGAAAAACTTCCAGCCAATAATTCTGTACCCAATTGAATTAACCTTTGAAACTGAGGGAGAGATTAAAATTTTCACAGACAAACAAATGCTGAGAGAATGTGTCAACAAGAGACGGGCCTTACAAGAAATACTAAAGTGGGTAGTTCAGTGGTTAGCATGCTCGTCTTTCATGCGGGAGATCCAGGTTCAATTCCTAGACCATGCACTCAAAAGAAAGAAAGAAAGAAAGAAATACTAAAGGAAGTTCTGCTTGCTGAAAAAAAAGACAGGAGTGTGAGGTCTGAAGGAGGGCACAGAATTGAAGAGAACCAGGAAGGGTAACTTAAAGGATAAAAAGAGAAAGAGGGAAAAGAATATATAAATCTGACAAAGAAAATCCAAAGTATAACACGGTGGATTCAAGAAATGCCTTTACAGTAATAACTTCGAATGTTAATGGACTAAACTTGTTAATTAAAAGACACAGATTGGCAGAATGGGTTAAGAAATATAATCCAGCTATATGCTGCTTATAAGACACTCATCTTAGACACAAGGATACAAATAAATTGAAAGTGAAAGGATGGAAAAAGATGTTCCACGCGAGCTGTAACAAAAGAAAGCAGGAGTAGCTATACTAACATGAGACAAAATAGACTTTAAAACATTATAAGAGACAAAGAAGGACACAATATATTAATTAAAGGGGCAATTTACCAAAAAGAAATGACAATCATAAATGTTTATGCTCCCAATCAACAAGCTCCAAAGTACATGTGACAAACATTGGCAAAACTTAAGGGAGCAATAGATGTTTCAACAATAATAATAGGAGACTTCAATACACACTCTCCTCTATAGATAAAACAACCAGACAGAGGATCAACAAAGAAACAGAGACCTTAAACAGTTTGATGATTGAATTAGACCTATCAGATGTATATAGGTTGTTACACCCCAAAATACCAGGATACACATTCTTCTATAGTGCTCATGGAACATTTTCCAGAATACAGCATATGCTGGGGCACAAAACAGTTCTTCATAAATTTAAAAACACTGAAATTATTCAAAGCACTTTCTCTGAACACAATGGAATGAAGTTGACAAAAATTTTTTTTGCTTGTTTGTTTTGTTTATTGGGAAGTGGACTGGGAATCAAACCCAGGTGAAGCTGAAGACTAATAACCACCAAAGAATGAGAACTTTCACAAATATAGGGAGATTAAATGCACACTCTTAAACAATCAGTGGGTCAAAGAAGAGGTTGCTAGAGAAATCAGTGACTGTCTGAGATGAATGAAAACAAGAATACAACATATCAGAAATTATGGGGTGTTGCAAAGGCTTGCTGAGAGGGAAATTTATTGCCCTAAATGCCTATATTAAAAAACAAGAAAGAGCAAAAACCGAGGACTTAACTACACACCTGTAGGAACTAGAGAAAGAACAGCAAACTAACCCCAAAGCAAACAGAAGAGGAGAAATAACAAAGATTAAAGCAGAGTTAAATGAATGCGAGAACAAAAGAACAATAAAAAGAATCAGTAAAATCAAAAGTTGGTTCTTTGAGAAAATCAATAAAATTGATGAACCACTAACAAGGCTGACAAAGAAAAAAGAGAAAATGAAAATAAACAAAATCAGAAATGAGAGGGGGGTCGTTACCACAGACCCTGAAGAAATTTTTTTTTTTAAATCATAAGAGGATACTATGAACAACTACACACCAAAAAACTAGACTACTTAGATGAAATGGACAAATTCCTGGAAACACATGAACAAGCTACACTGACTCAAGAAGAAATAGAAGATCTCAACAAACCAAACACACGTAAAGAGATTCAATCAGTCATCAAAAATCTTCCTACGAAGAAAAGCTCAAGATCAGATGGCTTCACAAGAGAGTTTTATCAAACATTCCAAAAAGAACTAAAACTAATCCTGCACAAAATTTTCCAAAAAACTGAGTAAAGAGGAACACTAACTCATTTTATGAAGTTAGGTATTAAAGTTAGGTATAAAGTTTGGTATTAATGTTATAAACATCACTTTAATATCAAAACTTGGTAAAGATGCTATAAGAAAGGAAACTACAAGCCAATCTCCCTAATGAACACAGATGCAAAAATTCTCAACAGAATAATAGAAAATTGACTCCAACAACACATTAAAAGAATTATACACCATGACCAAGTAGGGTTTATACCAGCAATGCAAGGATGGTTCAACACAAGAAAATCAATTAATGTAATACAGCGCATTAATGAAGTGAAAGGAAAAATCACATGATCATCTCAATTGATGCTGAAAAAGCATTCAACAAAATTCAACATTCTTTTCTGATAAAAACACTTCAAAAGGTAGGAATGAAAGGTAACTGCTTCAATATGATGAAGGGCATATGTGACAAATGCACAGCCAGCATTGTACTCAATGTAGAGATTCCCCCTCAGATCAGGAATGAGACAAGGATGCCTTCTGTCACTATTATTAAGCATTGTCCTAGATGTTCTGGCTAGAGCAATCAGGCAGGAAAAATAAATAAAAGGCATCCAAATTAGAAAGGAAAAAGTAAATAAAAATTTCATTATTTGCAGATGACATGATGCTATAATTGGAAAATCCTCAGAAATCTACAACAAAGTTACTTGAGCTAATAAATTCAGCAAGGTGGCAAGATAAAAGTTTTGTTTTGTTTTTTCACATGGGCAGGCACCAGGAATTGAACCTGAGTCTCCAGCATGGCAGGCAAGAATTCTGCCACTGAGCCACTGTCGCACCACCCAGGATATAAAATTAATGTGCAAAAATCAGTAATGTTTCTACATACAAGCAATGATCTAACTGGAGAGTCAATTAAGGAAAAATTCCATTCAAAACAGCAACTAGAAGAATCAAGTATCTAGGAATGAATTAACTAGGGATGTAAAGGACTTGTATACAGAAAACTACATAATATTGGTATAAGAAATCAAAAAAGACCTAAATAGGTGGAAAGACATTCCCTGCTCAAGGACAGGAAGGTTAAATGTAGTTAAGATGTCAATTCTATCCAAACTGATCTACAGCTTCAATGCAATACCAGTCAAAATCCCAACAACGTACTCTCAAGACATGAAGAAGAAGCTAGTTACCAAATTGATGGAAGGGAAAGAGACCCCAAATAGCTAAAAGCATCCCTAAAAAGAAGAACAAAGTGGGAGGATTAATACTTCCTGATTTTAAAACTTGTTATAAAGCCACACTGGTCAAAACAGCATTTAAAAAATTTATTTTAGCAATGTTTTATAGTTTTCTATGTACATGTCCTCGATATCCCTCATTAGGCTTACTTCTAGACACTTGATTCTTTTAGTCGCTGTTTTTAAACTTTTTTTTTAATTGTGAAATATATCATATATAAAAAAAAGCAATAAATTTCCAAGTACATTTCTACAAGTAGTTATAGAACAGATTTTAAAGTTTGGTATGGGTTACAGTTCCACAATTTTAGGTTTTTACTTCTAGCTGCTCTAAGATACTGGGGACTATAAGACATATCAATATAATGATTCAGCAATCACACTCATTTGTTAAACCCTACCTTCTCTGTATAATACCACCATCACCTTTGATCTTTCTCCCACTCTTTAAGGGTATTTGGGCTATGCCTATACTAACTTTTTCATGTTGGAAGGGGCTGTCGATAATATGGGAGAGGGGGATGGAACTCTTTGATATTCTGGAGAGGCTGGCCACCCTGCATTTCAGGACTAATCTGGTCCAGGGACCCTTCTGAAGGTTATAGGTTTCTGGAAAGTTACTCTAGTGCATGGAACATTTGTTGAATCTTATATAATGCTCTAGGTGTTCTTTAGGATTAGCTGGAATGGTTCTGGTTGGGGGGTGGCAAGTTATGATGGGTAGCAATGTCTAACTGAAGCTTGTGTAAGAGTGACCTCCAGAGTAGCCTCTCGAATCTATTTGAATTCCCTCAGCCACTGATATCTTATTTGTTACACTTCTTTTCCCCCTTTTGGTCAGGATGGCATTGTTGATCATCCCTAGAATTTATTTCCCATGCCACCTGGGAGACTTTCACCCCTGGATGTCATGTCCCATGTAGAGAGGAGGGCAATGTTTTACTTGCAGAGTTGGGCTGAGAGAGAGGCTACATCTGAGCAACAAAAGAGGTCCTTTGGAAGTAACTCTTAGCATACCATACCTATAGGTAGGCCAAGCTTCTCCCCACATACATAAGCTTCACAAGAGCAAGCCTCAAGATCCAAGGGCTTGGCCTATTGGTTTGGGTGTCCCTAATATTTGACACAGTATCAGGGTTTTCCCCAGTGGTAAAGTTTAAGAGTTTGAAATTTTCTCTCCCATCCCTCAAGGAACTTTGCCAATACTTTTTTATTATTCACTTAATATATTCTGGGATGTATCTAGGCATTACATTAAGCTATACAGGATTAAAGGCCATTATTCTTATTCTGGGCTCCCTGAGTTTCGATTGTTTAAATCATCTATCCAAGCAGGTTGAGTTAGATTATGTGCTACAGAAAATTAAGGTTCTGGAGAAAATAAACCTTTGTTCCTTTGGTCTCAAAGAGTAGATGTGCTTCTAAAATATAGACAATGTTTTCTTTACCCCTGTATTCTGAATTACCTTAATCCCGACATGATTGGCTTCATTCTTATCTCTAAATACAAGGTTTTACATAAAACAGCCTCTCAAAATTCAGAAATAACAATGACCACTCCAGACTAAATGTGACTGCTATAAGAGCCTATAATCTAGGCCCCTGTTTTCTTATAAGTATTTTCTGAATGAGACCATTTTGTTTCTGGCTTGTTTTGCCTCACCAAATGTCCCACAGCTTAATTTACCATGTTGCATGCCACACGTCATTTCCTTTCTGTAGCAGCACACTATTCAATCATATATATACACCATCATTTGTCAATCTACTTCTCAGTCAGTGCATCCTTCAGCCACCTCCATTCATTGGGCCTGCCAAAGTCAATAGTTCATCAACACTCTCAATTTTAGATAATTTCATAATTCTCAAGAGAATGATAACCAATAAACACACCCTCACCAAACAGAAAATCCAAACCTCCCCTTAACTCTTGTCCCTCTCTCCATTATTTACCCCTGATATTGCTGTGGTACTGCTGATATTTTCCTTTTAAACATAGCCCATAGCATGTAATAGTAATTTCTCTTATACCCCGAATTTATACAAATTTGTACAAAATTCATACCTTTGCCATAGTTTATGCAAGAAATTATTTATATTTGTAGTGTTAATCAGTGGGACACATCAGTCTATACAACCCCTTTCAATCATGTTGAGCTTCAATATGGTAATATTTCTTATAGACCTACTAATGAACTGTGTTCACTTCTACTTATTCCCTTACATTTAAGTTCAACTTCATTAGCTAACCATTCTCCCATGTCTAGCTTCCGTGTATCTCTAGGACCACTGTATTCTGTATTATAAGCCTCTGATTTTACCTTTACCATGCTCATGAAAATGGAATCATACAGTATCTATCCTTTTATTATCTGGCTTATTTCACTCAGTACTATGTCCTCAGGGCTCATGCATCTTGTCATGTGCTTCAGGACATCATTTTCTCTTACTGCTGCATATTATTCCATTGCATGTTTATACCACATTTTGTTAATCCACTCATCTGTTGATGGGTACTTGGATTGTTTCCAACTTTTGGTGACTGTGAATAATGCTGCTATAAACATCGCTATGCAAATGTCTGTTTGCATCACAGCTTTCAGCTCTTCTGGATATATACTGAGTAGGGGTATTGCCGGGTCATTGGGCAACTTGATATTTAGTTTCTTAAGGAATCGCCAAACTGTCTTCCATAGTGGCTGTACCATTATACATTCCCACCAGCAGTATATAAATGTCCCAATTTCTCCACATCCTCTCTAGTATTTGTAGTTTCCTTTTCGTTTAATAGCAGTCATTCTTGTAGGTGAAAGATGGCATTTCATTGTGGTCTTGATTTGCATTTCCTTTACAGCTAATGAGAATGAGCATCTCTCCATGTGCTTTTTAGCCATCGGTATTTGCTCTTCAGAAAAACTGCCTATTCATATCTTTAGCCCATTTTATAATTGGGTTGTTTATTCTTTTGTTGTTGAGTTGTTTGATTTCTTTATATATATAGGATATCAAACCTTTATCCGATGTGATTTCCAAATATTTTCTCCCATTGAGTTGCCTGCCTCTTCACCTTTTTGACAAAGTCTTTTGAGGCACAAAAGCATTTGATTTTGAGTAGGTCATATTTATCTATTTTTTCTTTTGTTGTCTGTGCTTTGGGTGTAAAGTTTAAGAAACTACTCCTGTTACTTAGTTTTAAAGATGTTTTCCTATATTTTCTTCCAGGAGTTTTATGGTACTAGTTCTTATATTTAGGTGTTTGAAATACATTGAATTAATTTTTGTATAGTGTGTAAGATAAGGGTCCTCTTTCATTCTTTTGGCTATTGATGTCTAGATATAGGACAAAACCAAATTTAATTCATTCTCCAGAGCCACTAGTAGATAGTCAGGAATGGTACAGAACAACTGCTGGAGGAATATCAGTGACTGGACACACAATGTACACCAGTCTGGACCAGATAGAATGGCTGAGAACCCACACAAAACTGTAAGTCCCCCAAATCACAGAGGTCAGTGCCCCACCCCCATGGGCATGGCAGGCTGGGTCCCCAAGGAGGAAGGAAACAGACCTACTAGCAGCAAGGACTTAACACTAATAACATTAAATGTTAATGAATTAAGGAATGCAAGGGTAGTTCAGTGGTAGAATTCTCGTCTGCCATGCAGGAGACCCGGGTTCAATTCCTGGCTCATGCACTTCCCAAACAAACAAACAAAGAGACCAACAAACAAAAATTCAACAAATGGTGCTGCAATAATGGGATACTCACATGGAAAAAGAATGAAAGGTGACCCTGCCATACAGTACACACACAAAAAAATGTTAGTAAATCAAACTCCCTAATCAAAAGATATATATTGGCAGAATGGATTTTAAAAAAGGACTCATCTATATATGCTACAGGAGACTCATTTTAGACCCAAGGACAAAAATAGGTTGAAAGTGAAAAGTTGGGAAAAGATATTTCATGCAAATAATCATCAGAAAAGAGTGGGAGTAGCTATACTAATATCTGATAAATTAGAATTAGAAATTAATTCACCAATAATTAGAAGAGACAAAGAAGGACACTATATATTAATAAACAGAACAATTCAACAAGAAGACATAACAATTTTAAATATTTATGCACCAGGTCAGAGTGCTCCAAAATATATGAGACAAACACTGACAATATTGAAGAGATAAATAGACACCTCTACTATAACAATAGTTGGAGACTTAAATTCCCCACTCTCATCAATGGGTAGAACATCTAGAGAGAGGATCAATAAGGAAATAGAGATTTTGAATAAAATGATAAATGAACTAGACTTAATAGACATTCACAGAGTGTTACACCCCACAACAGCAGGATACACATTTTTCTCTAGTGCTCATGTATATTCTCAAGGATAGACCATATGTTGGGTCACAAAGCAAGGAGTTCATAATATGAGGGCCTTTAATCCTGTATAGCTTAATGTAATGCTATAAATTAAGCTATACATCCCAGTGTATATTAACCAGAGAGTCAAAAAGTATTGGCAAAGTCTCTTGAGGGACAGGAGAGAAAATATGGAACTATTAAACTTTACAACTGGGGAAAACCCTGATACTGTGTCAAACATTAGGGACACCCAAAACAATAGGCCAAGCTCTTGATCTTGAGGCTTGCTCTTACGAAGCTTATGTATGCAGTGAAGAACTTAGCCTATCTATAGGTATGCCCAAGAGTTACTTCCAGAGGACCTCTTTTGTTCTCAGACATGGTCTCTAAAAAAAAAATTATGGGATACAGCAAAGGCAGTGCTAACTGGGAAATTTATTGCTTTAAAGGCTTATTTTAAACGAGAAGAAAGAGCAAAAATTGAGGAATTAATTGTTCACTTAGAAGAACTAGAGAAAGAACAACAATCTACCCCAAAGCAAACAAAAGAAAGAAATAATGAAGATTAGAGAAGAAATAAATAAAATTGAGAATATGAAAACAATTGAGAAAATCAACAAAACTGGAAATTGGTTCTTTGAAACAATCAATAAAATCAATGGACCTTTAGCTAGGTTGATCAAATAAAGAGAGAGAGAGGATGCAAACAAATAAAATCAGTAGGAAGAGGTGACATAATCACTAATCCCCCAGAAATAAAGGAGGTAATGAGAGGATACCGTGAGCAACTACATGCTAATATACTAGACTGTGTAGATGAAATGGACAATGTCCTAGAAAGGCAGAACAACCAACAATGACTCAAGAAGAAATAGACAACCTCAACAAACCAATCACAAGTAAAGAGATGGAATCAGCCATCATAAAGCTCCCCTCAAAAAAAGTTCAAGATCAGATGGTCTCACATGTGAATTCTCCCAAGCATTCAAGAAAGAATTAGTACTAATCCTGTTCAAACTCTTCAAAGTGAAGAAGAGGGAAAGCTACCTAACTCATTCTATGAAGCCAACATCACCCTTATACCAAAGCCAGCCAAAGATACTACAAGAAAAGAAAATTACAAACCAATGTCTTTAATGAATATAGATGTAAACATTCTCAACAAAATATTTGCAAATTGAATCTAGCCACACATTAAAGAATTATACACCATGACCAAATAGGATTTATTCCAGGCATGCAAGGTTAGTTCAACACAAAAATCAATTCATGTAATACAGCATTTCAACAAATCAAAGTGGAAAAACCACATGATCATCTTGATTGAGGCAGAAAATACATTTTATAAAATTCAACATCCTTTCTTGATGAAAGCACTTCAAAGGATAGGAATAAAAGGGAACTTCCTCAACATGATAAAGGTAATATATGAAAAACCCACAGCTAACATTATCCTCAATGGGGAAGACTGAAATCTTTCCCATTGGATCATTTCTAGGATCAGGAACAAGACCGGGATGACCACTGTCACCACTGTTATTCACCATTGTGCTGTAAGTTCTAGCCAGAGCAATTAGACAAGAAAAAGAAATAAAAGGCATCCAAATTGGAAAGGGAGACACAAAACTCTCATTGTTTGCAGATGACATGATACCATATGTCGAAAATCCTGAAAAACCTACTGCAAAGCTACTGGAGCTAATAAATGAGTACAGCAAAGTGGCAGGGTACAAGATCAATACCCAAAAATCAGTAGTGTTTCTATACACTAGTGAAGAGCAATCTGAGAAGGAAATCAAGAAAAAAATCCTACTTATAATAGCAACCAAAAGAATCAAATATTTAGGAATAAATTTTCTAATCATTTGTATCGTTAAATATAACATATATACAAAGAAAAGAAAGAAAAAGAAGTGATTTTCAAAGTACACTCCAACAAGTAGTTACCAACCACATTTCAGAGTTTGTTAGGCGTTACCATTAGAAGAAATCTTTTTTTTTTTTTGTGAAAAATAACATATATACAAAAAAGCAATAAATTTCAAATGATATCTCAACAATTAGTTGTAGGACAGATTTCAGAGTTTGGCATGGGTTACAGTTCCACCCTTTTAGGTTTTTACTTCTAGCTCCTCTAAGATACTTGGGACCAAAAGACATATCAATATAATGGTTTACAATCATACACATTTGTTAAACCCTACCTTGTCTGTATTAACTCCACCATAACCTTTGATCTTTCTCTCACTCTGGGGTTATTCAGGCTATACCCATTCTAACTTTCTCATGTTGGAAGGGGCTGTTGATATGAGGTAGGGGGATGGAACTGTGATATTCTGGCGAGCCTGGACTCTCTACGAGGCTGGGGCAACATATGAAAGCAGAAGGAAAGATAGATGATTAAGACTGAGATAATATAATTTAGGAATGCCTAGAGTGTTCAATGATGGTGATTAAATGTACAAATTAAAACATGTTTTTGTATGAGGAAGAAGAAAGGAATATCAGTATTGCAGGGTGTTGAAAATAGATGGTCATCCATATTTTAAAACTTCAACTTCTGTGAAAGACTAAAGGGAGAAATGTTTATTTGGTGCAAAATTTATATTTTGACTAGTGTATTTCCTAATTTAACTTGTATGGTCAGTTTAACTAAACACCATAAGTACAGGGAATCATGAATAGGGCATGAGATTTTGTTGATTTTTCCAGGTTACTGTGATGCCCTGATAAAACCCTGAGTGATTTGAACAGTGAATAAAGAAGTATTTGCAAAGTCCCCTTGGGGAAACAGGGAGAAAAGGGGAAATATTCAACTTCCCCATTTGGAGAATTCCTGATATTCTCACAAACAGTGGGGATAACCAAATCAATAGGCCAAGTCCTTGATCTTGGGGTTTACCCCTATGAAACTTATCCCTGTAAAGGATAGGCTGAGCCTACTTAAAATTAGGCCTAAGAGTCACCCCCAGAGAACCTCTTTTGTTGCTTAGATGTGGCCTCTCTCTTTCTCTCAGCCAACACAGCAAGCAAACTCACTGCCCTCCTCCTCTATGTGGGACATGACTCCGAGGGGTATAAACTTACCCGGCAACATGAGACCGAAATCCTGGAATGAGCTGGGACTTGGCATCAAGGGATTGAGAAAACTTTTCGACCAAAAGTGGAAAAAGAGAAATGAGACAAAATTGAGTGTCAGTGGCTGAGAGATTTCAAACAGAGTCGAGAGGCTATCCTGGAGGTTATTCTTATGCATTATATAGATAGCCCCTTTTCAGTTTATGGTGTATATTAGAGTGGCTAGATGGAAGTACCTGAAACTGCAGAGCTGTATTCCAGTTGCCATGTTTCTTAAAGATGATTGTGTAATGATATAGCTTTTACAATGTGACTATGTGTTTGTGAAAACCTTGTATTTGAAGCTCCTTTTATTTACGGTATGGATTAGTAAAAAAGTATGAATAAAAAATAAATAATAGGGGGAACAAAGGCTAAAATAAATTGAGTAGATTGAAATACTAGTGGTCAATGAGAGGGAGGGGTAAGGGGTACAGCATGTATGAGTTTTTTCTTTTTATTTTCTTTCTTTTGCTGGAGAGATGCAAATATTCAAAATAGTTATCATGGTGTTGAATACACAATTCACAATATTGTGAGCCATTGACTGTACACCATGTATAGGAAGTTTGTATGTCAAGAATGTTTGTATGTTTATTGTTAAGGTTTACAATAAAAATATTTTTAAAAAAAATTTTTAAAAAGGAAGCAAAGTAGGGTGGTGCAATGGTGGCTCACGGGCAGAATTCTTACTTGCCATGCCGGACACTGGATTCAATTTCCAGGGCCTACCTATTTGAAAAAAAAAGAAACAAAATACACTAAACCTTTCAGTTTGATTGCTTAATTCACTTATTTTTATTCATTCTTAATAATAAATGTATTTAAAATTATTTTCTTGTGTATATCCTTTTGCTGCTAGCTTATGTTTTGATATGTAGTAATCATATTATTTTCATTATAGATTCTAAATAGTCTGTAATTATAGTCTTGAATCCTCAAGAATTATAGTTTATTATCAAGTAATTTGAATTATGTTTAAAATTTTTAGAAAAGAACAAATTACTTGTTTTAAGGCATGTTTCTATAAACCTATATTATAATTCCTATTTGTAGGAATCTGTTAAAGTCTTCTTTGCTTACAGCCATTTGAAAATAACAGGTATTCTCTGTAGGGTACTAATTTGAAATATTTGTCATAGCTATAGCTATATAACAAACCACCTCAAACATCACTAAGCATGTTATCATCGTTCATGAGTCCATTGGTCAGTTTGTGGTGGTTCTTCTGGTCTCTCCTGAGCTCGTTCCAGCATCTGTAGTCAGCTTTTGGTTGGTTAGGCAGTTCTGCTGATGTAAACTGGGCTCTTACACATGTTTAGAGGTTGGCTAGCTGTAAGCTGCGGTCCTACAGCTTACAGCTTTCTTTCACATGGCCCTTTATTCTCCAGCAGGTTATCTGGGTTTGTTGATAAATCACAGGCAGAGTTCCAAGAAAGAGAGAGGAAGCAAAGAAGGCCTCCTTGAGGCCAACACTGAAAACTGACACCCCGTCACTTCTTTCACATTCTGTTGGTTACAGGAAGTCACAAATCCAGACCAGATGCAAGGGTCAGGTACAGACATCACCTCTTGATAACCAGAGCTACATAATCACATTACAAAGAGCATAGATACAGGCAAGGGGAAAAGACCTGTGGACATTTAGAAGACAGGAGAAATAGACAGGTAGATAGTCGGTAACTAGGTAGATAGCTAGGGTGGGAAGGAGGGAGGGAGAGTGTAAGGGAGGAAGAAAGATAATAGACAGATATAGAGATATAGATATTGAAATCATTTAAATCAAGATTTTTTTTTTTTTTTTTTTTTTACCCTGGAGCCACCATAGACCCTTGGAACTTATAAATGGTCTTCAGGAAGTTAATGAATTTTCTCAAATAGACTATGTTCTATATGTGCTTTAAACAACCCTCTTAGGTTCATTTAATGCCTTTTCCTCAACTTTCACTTCATTTGCTATTGACAGTGCCACATCTTACTTTCCAAAGAATTTTTATAACCTTCCTTGGGCAGGTTATAAAATAATAAGAAGAAAATAATAATTCAATTGAGTCCCTACTGGATAAAGTTTTCATTTAGTACACAAATATGATTTATTTAACAATATTTCCTCTCTCCCAAAGTATTTCTGATATTATAGCATTATAGCCTAAATTATATATTATTAATTCACATTGGGCTGTTTTAAGAATAAAGTCCACAGCCTCTCTCAAATAGAGATGATATTGGACAGTTACATCAGGAACAAAGGTTTAAGAAGAGATGCCCATTTCTAGAAGTGTTAATGTCACCTACATAACTTTCTCCTGCTTTGGAACCTGTCTTGAAGCTCACCTATTCCAAAAACCTTTCCAGTTTTAAACTTATATGTGACTGAACCCCTCTTAATCAATTAAAATTGTTAGCACAACTTCTGTATTGAAATTAAATACATGGAATAAATCTAATTATTCTTCATCACTTACATTTTATAATGCAAGGTTTGCAGAACACCTCATATGTCTTTCCCCTCAGGTTTAGCTACAGCCTTAGAAAATTTGGTGACTCTGAGTCAGCTCCATAGATAGTATACACGCCCCAACCACACCACATATCTCACCTCGATCTCAACTTGAAGAAGGATGGTGCTCCTAACGTTCATGCTGTTAAAAATAAATCCCTCAGTTCACATTCTGATATCATAACCCTTTACTGATCCATAAGCTACTTGTCCTTTTTACTCTTTCCTCTCATTGTTTCTATTTAAGGAAATAAACGTTCATGAAAACCTATAGCCCTCTGTATCTCCCCTTAATAACAATTAGCACAACAAACACTTGCAATTACTAATTTGTACTCTGTCTTTTCCATCAGAATGTGAGCCCTGTGAAGGCAGGGGCTGTTTACTCTGTTCACCACCTTTATCCTCCACACCAAGCATATAATGATTGCCCAATAAATTATGCAGAGTTAAAAAAAAAAAAAAAAGCCATTTTAGAACCTCACTTACTCTTTGAGACCAAAGGAAGAAAGGTTTATTTTGTCCAAAACCTAAATTTTTTGTAGCACGTAATCTAACTCAACCTGCCTGGACAGCTCATTTAAACAATCGAAACAGAGGGAGCCCAGAATAAGAATGAGGGCCTTTAGTTCTGTAAAGCTTAATGTAATGCCTGGATACATCTAGGATATATTAAGATGATAATAAAAAAGTATCGGCAAAGTCCTTTGAGGGATAGGAGAAAATATGGAACTATTAAACTTTACCACCAGGGAAACCCTGATACTGTGTCAAACATTAGGGACACCCAAACCAATAGTCCAAGCCCTTGATCTTGAGGCTGGCTCTTGTGAAGTTGATGTATAGAGCAGAGAAGCTTAGCTTACCCATAGGTATGCTATGAGTTACTTCTGGAGGCTTCTTTTGTTGATCAGATGTGGCCTCACTTTCTCCAAGCCCAACTCTCCAAGTGAAATTCATTGCCCTCCCTCCTATGTGGGACATGATATCCAGAGGTGAAAGTCTCCCTGGTGGCATGGGAGATGACTCTCAGGGATGAGTCTGGCCCTGGCACTGTGGGATCAACAATGCCATCCTGACCAAAAGGGGGAAAGGAAGTAGAACAAATAAGGTATCAGTGGCTGAGAGTTCAATAGCGTCAAGTTCAATAGTGTCAAACAGCTACTCTGGAGGTCACTTTTATGCAAGCTTCAGTTAGACACTGCTACCTATCATAGCTTGTCAAACCCCAACCAAAACCATTCCAGCCAATCCCAAAGAACACCTAGGGCAATACATAAGATTCTATAAAGGTTCCATGCACTAGGGTAACTTTCTAGGCCCCTACAACCTCCAGATGGGTCCCTTGACTAGAAAGGTCCTGAAACCTAGAGGGGCCAGCCTCTCCAGAACATTAGCTAGTTCCGTCTCCCTATCCCATATTATTGACAGCCCCTTCTAACATGAAAAAGTTAGAATGGCCATAGCCCAAATACCCCTAAAGAGAGGGATAGAAAGATCAAAGGTGATAGGGGCATTACACAGAGAAGGTAGGGTTTAACAACTGAGTATAACTGCTGAATCATTATATTGATATTTCTTTTAGTTTCCAGTATCTTAGAGCAGCTAGAAGCAAAAACCTAAAATTGTGGATTTGTAACCCATACCGAACTCTGAAATCTGTTCTACAACTAACTATTGTGCTGTCCTTTGAAATTTATTGCTTTTTTGTATATAGGTTATTTTTTACACACACAAAAAGTCAATTGTGATGTAAAAAAATATATATTTATTCCTTCTATCTTCCAAAGTTCTGGAGCAGCTAGAAGGAAAAATCTGAGTTGATGGCATGGTAGCCCATGACAAACTCTGGGATCTGTCCTATAACTATTTGTTGAAGAGTGCTTTGAAAACTATTACTTTTTTCTTACTTTGCTTTGCATATATGTTATATTCTACAAAAAAAAAAAGTTTAAAAAAGCTAACAATTTTTAAAATTTTATGATATATGAATATATGATATAAGAAAATATGTGAAGAACTGAAAAATCTATCATATGTCAGAAGACAGAACTATGGTTACCTTTGCGGGGTGATTTTCTAGCATGCACATCAGCAGGATTATTGGTTAAAAGGGCAGATTCTGACTCCCTGAGTCTCAGCAGGGCCCAGGAATTTGCATTTTTAATAACTCCTTCAGGTGATTCTGAAGAAAGTGATTCACAGAGAACATTGAGCCTCTTATTTTATAGATGAATGAAACGGAATTGAAGGTGGGAAGGGACCTGCCAAAGTCTTCTTTCAGATTAGTAGCATGCAGGGACTAGAAGTCACCTTTTTACCATTCTATTGTTATTTCCATTATTCTATGAGATAACAGCTTAGGACTCAGAATGAATCTATCCTAAACCTTGGCTTAGTCCACTGAACTCTGTTGTCTTTTCAACCACACATCAGGTTAATAAGACAGGAGTAAAAATTCATCTGTATTCACATTAGGTATGCAGAACCAAATAATCTGGAAACCTAGTTGATTAACAGCTCCAATATTTACATGCTATATGACCCTGACATAGTTATTTTAATCTCTCATGTTTTGGTTTCTTCCTTTGTTAAGTATTTATATTTTCAGGATATTATCAAGTTATGTAAAATACTAGCACAGAGTTTGGCAAATAATGAGTTTCAG
Source organism: Tamandua tetradactyla (assembly GCF_023851605.1). Taxonomy (NCBI): domain Eukaryota; kingdom Metazoa; phylum Chordata; class Mammalia; order Pilosa; family Myrmecophagidae; genus Tamandua; species Tamandua tetradactyla. The sequence goes on along the minus strand of NC_135346.1, from coordinate 36,012,175 downwards.
GTAACTAGTAGCTATTACTAATGCCATCTGAAAACAAGGCACAAAAACTACATTCTTCATTCTATTACAGGAGTATCCTCAAAATGTGGCCACCTTAAAAAAGAATCACCTGGAAATGTTCAAAATGCAGATTTCTTAAACTCTCCCAATATCCCCTCTAAAGACCTAGTGAATCAGAATCACTGGAGTGGGACCCAGAAATCTTCATTTTAATAAGCTAGCACCTCACATTTTCCTTATATGGAAGTTTGAAAACCATTGAACTAGAGGCTGTGGACAAAGATTGCTTATCAACAATGAAAACAAGTATCAGTGACAGCCAAGTAGTACAGAACATTCTAATCTGAAGCAAACAATTTTCTAACAAGAGGTAGTGGAGCACCACCTACTGCCTTATTTTAGAATGCAACACTGAGATTGGGTCAAGTCTCTATATAGGTAATTGATTTCACCTGAAAATGAATCAATCCTAAATTAAATATCCAGGCAGTAGAAGGCACTGTTGGAAGGAAACATGCAAATTGTGTTAATGTAACTATAAGAAAACTTTAAAAGTTGAAGAGTTTTACAATTCTTCCCCTTCCCTCCTTCTTGGAACATGAAATCCAGGGGTGAAAGTCTCCCTGGCAACATGGGACACCACTTCCAGGGACGAGCCTGGCACGGCACCATGAGATCAATAATGTCTTTCTGACCAAAAGGGAGAATATAAATGTAATAAAATAAGGTATTAGTGGCTAAAAGATTTCAAATAGAGTTGAGAAGCTATTCTGGAGGCTACTCTTTTATGCAAGCTTCAGATAGGTATTGCTAATTACCAAGGTTTGCCAAACTCCCATCAAATCCATTCCTGTTAACCCTAAAGAACACCTAGGGCTCTATCTGAGATTCTACAGGAGTTTCATATGCTAAGATTATTTTCCAGAAACCTATAATCTCCAGATGGATTCCCAGGTCAGGTAAATTCTGAAATCCAGTGGGGCCAGCCTCTCCAAGAACCATCAACTAGTTCCACCCCTCTTTCCATTTTATCGACAGACCTTTCCAACATGAAAAAGTCAGAATGGGCATAACCCAAACACACCCTAAAGATTGGGAGAGGGATCAAAGCAAAAGAGGAGTTATAGCAGAGAAGAAAGGACTTTTAACAAATGAGTATGACTGCTGAATCAATGTATTAATATTTCCTTTAGTCTCCAGTGTCTTGGAGCAGCTAGAAGAAAAACCCAAAACTGTGGTACAGCAACCCATACCAAACTCATTAATCTGTTCTAAAACTACTTGTTACAATGTACTTTGAAATGTATTGCTTTTTTGTATATATATTTCTCAATAAAAATAAAGTTAACAGGCTACAGATTGATATCCTAGATTAATAATTTTAGATTAATGTATCTAATAAACTTCTAAAATTTCAAGTTACTGCTAAAACATAGAGGAAAATATAATCCTTCACTCACCAACCTGTGCCAATAGTGAAAGGAAGCACAGAACTGTAGAATTCCTGAAAAATATTGTGATGAAACAGCATGCAGCTCTGCTCACCTCTACCACACGCTCCCCCAACCCCAAGAGAAAATCAAGTGAAAAAAAAAAAACAAGCTTCCTTATCCTACTATTTTCTATTCAAATCCACTATCAAAACTGCTACCTGCAAGACAACAGTGGGAAATTTAAAATGTTACCTTCAAAGCGTACCCAAGAAAGGTAATCTCCATAACTATGTTTAAAACTGATTTCCCCTTTCAAGCTGCAAATGCCTAGAAATATACACAGCAGCTCAAGAGAGCTGGGCAAAGCCTTATAAATATAAAACTAACAGTTATACTCTGTGTTTTAAGAAATCAATAACAAATTACACAAAAAAGCATGCTTTAATGCATATTTGTTGTTAGAAAATGAACGACAAAATATATACACTTTGAAAATTGAGTTCCCCCATCACAGGGTGTGAATGATGGTCCTGTTACGAAGCTCCTGAATATACTCTTTGGCGTGGTTGACAGCTGTCTTTGGCTCCTCAGGTGGAGGTGGGGGTCCTTCTACCAACTTCACAAAATAATGGCAATAAACCTTCTCCATGATCCCAAAGTAACCTCTGCCATGGTAGCGAATGCGTTTTAGGCACTGGCCTCGCCCTGAGGTGGATTCAGCTAGACAAGGAAGAAAAACAGAATTATAGGAAATTACTGCCATCTACAAAACCACAATTTGAAAAGCTGAACATTTCTGTTATTATATGAGCTGAATGACTGGCTAGAGTAGGTGTGTCTCAAAAATAAGTATCTCATAAGTAGGTATTAAAGGTTAGGTAGTGTTCTAGAGTCTGGAGAGCCATGAGTGAACATTAACAACACCCCTGCCTCTGTGAAGTTTACATTCTAGAACAGAAAGCCAGAATATACAATAATTTCAGTTACAGGACAAGTGTTATGAATAAAATAAAACAGGGTGATGTAAGAGACTTATGGGATGGTGAGGGCAACTTCAAATCAGAGATATCCTTGAGGAAGAGATATCCAATATAAGATTGGAATGAAGCATCTGAGTATCTGGGGACAGGGTATTTTTTTTTTTTTTTTTTTTTTTTTTTTTTTTAAAGGAAGGAAAGACAGAGAAGGAAGGAAGGATGGAAGGAAGGAAAGGAGGAAGAAAGGGAAACATTTTTAAACATTTTCTTGTTTTATTATATTTTGTTTGTTTGTTTGTTTTTTACATGGGCTGGGGCCGGGAATCGAACCGGGGTCCTCCGGCACGGCAGGCAAGCACTCCTGCCCGCTGAGCCACCGCGGCCCGCCCTGGGGACAGGGTATTTCAGGCAGAAGGAACAGCAGGTGCAAAAGTCCAATGAAAACATAGTTGGCTGGAGCATAATAAGCAAGGGGAAGAATAATAGAAACAAGGAAAAGAGATTAGAGATGAAGGCAGGGAGCAAGAAAATACAGAACCCTATGTAGGCCAAGGCAAGTTTTGATTTTATTGTAATAGTGATGAGAAGCCATTGGAACCAGTGGTTCCCAAATGCTGATCCCTGGACCAGCTACATCAGAATAACCTAAAAACATATTTAAAATACAAATACTGAGACCTCCTCTGGAAATTCTAATTTAGCAGATTTAAGGTAGAGCTTAGAAATTGCATTTAGAGCAAACAATGCCATTACCACTCTCCCAGTAATTCTGATTCACAGCTAGCTTTAGGAACCTCGTGTGTTACAAATGACCCTTCATCTTCCCTCTCCCCTTCTGTCTGCCAAAGTCTGACCTTGCAATATTTGAAGACATTTTTCCAATAGTACATCAAAAAATCTGTTCATCTGTTCACTCATATTAAAACAGAGTAGCCACCTTTTAATGTTTTCTGAAATTCAGTTAGTTACTTTTTTAATTAATTTAATAAGCCTTTTAAAAAGGCAAAATTTATATAATACATACCAACTTAATACATATTAATATTCATCATTCTTTTATCCTTACTGTGACGTAATGTTATAAATATAGGAACCATATCAAAGTAAGTACTTGACTGTTCTCTCATAAAATGTGTTTCAGCAGAAGCATCTTAGCTTTGCAAAGAGGAATCTAAGCATCAAAGTGCCTAGGGTCTCAGAGAGTAAGGAAAGAGATACTGCCCTATGTCAACATTCACCTATTGGGTACTAAAGAAACATATTTAAGAACTTCCAAAGAGAAAGCCACATTACACAAATCACTTTATAACAAAGCATCACCAGATTCCCTGGATCAACCTGTTATGAGGAAAACCCAAAAAAAGAATTTGGGATCTGAGAAGCACTTTACAAACATAATGACTGCTTCTATCTAAAACTGTTCCTCTACCCAACTAGAGCACCAATTTCCAAATACTCTGAAGATAGCAAACCCTATTCCAGTGAAGGAAGTATCAAAATCAGCAAATTGTGCAGCATTAAATAATCTACCAAAACACAGTGATCAACCCTATCAGGATCTATTATTAACTCCCATTTTTCCCCCATCTACCCAAAGCACAAACTGAGATCTAGATGACAGCAGAAAGTCAATACCTGCTAAATGCCAACCAAGATTTCAACCTAAAGACATAAAATATCATCTGCTGACCTTATGGCACATGATCCCATTATTTCTGTAACAGTCCTTCTGAAACACCAGGATTCTTTAGTACACTATCATAGGAATATACAAGACAGCCACCCTGAGGTCTGAATGAAATCAAGACTTTATTCACCCTGAATGAAATAGCTTTCAACCTGGTTTCTGATCTCCCCCTTCTTCTGTACATTAGGGATTTCAAGCTACTTTCGTTAAGTGGAACCATTTCAATTAAAATGAAATAATATATGGAAGCCCAATATACATAATAGACTGTCATGTTTATCTGTTCATTGAAGCAGGGGGTGGGGAAGATTCAAAGCTATGCTATTCGCTCATTCAAGAAATATTTCTAAGCTCCTACTGGATGCCAAACTCTATCCTGGGCTCCAAGGATACATGAGTGACCAAGATACCAAAGAGCTCTTCTGTTTGCCCCATGCCCCATCGCTACAGGCTCCACTCCCATAGGCCCTGTGGAGCACAATTTCAAAACCACTGCTTATAATTAATTGTCTTAAAACACTGACAACATAAATCTCTTACCTAAAAACTTCCTGTGGTCCCTCCTTGATACAGTTTGAACCTAATGCCACAGCCTGCCATGTTCAACTCTTTGGAATCTAGGTCTAATCTACCCTTCTAAGTTTATCTACCCTATGACAACCATCTACACCCTTCACATTACTTTCTACTACTCATTACTTACTACTTACACTACTCGTTGCACCATACCGTCATTGTTCATTCCAACCTACATGCCTTTCCTTTTGTAGCGACTCCACTTTGAAAATCTTCCCTTCTCCTGGACACTCAGTCAGATTCTCAAAAACCTACCCCCAAAGCCAAATTTTTCTAAAAATTCTCCATTACTATTCTACTCCACATGGACCTCACCTTCTCTAGTCTGACAGTACATTTATCTATATTACTCTTTTTTGGTTCCAAATCACGTTATCTTATTGAAGTGCTCATTTTTCATCTGTACATATTACTTTCTTAACCAAACTTATACTCCTTTTGTATTCCCCTAAAAGTTATGCTTCACAAGCCACAGAAATGATTTTGAAATACGTCCTCTGCTAACTAATACCATTTTTTAAAATACAGAAGTGTCTGGTAAATTTGCTCAGATTATGAAATAAGTTTCAAAGTCTTTTAAATATATATAATATTAATGGTATACATGGTTTTGTTCCAACTCAGAAGAACAATTTATGTATCCTTTCAAAGGACTGTTATATATTACTATTTTAAAAAACATAGCATTACCTAATTGAGTATGGATAGTATGCATACTGTAAGTAATTAAATATTCACTGAAATAAAACATTAAGACATCTCAAAAATGTGAACCACCAGCACTCTTCTAAAGATTATGCCCATTGAGGATCATATAAAGTATTGTTAAAATTTCCTATTACTGTTATTGAGGTAAATACTAATCTTGAAATTCTGACAAAAGAAGCTTGCCCCTCGATCATTCTTAGCCTAGAAGACTGAACTCCCTAAACTCTATCACTTTAGATACCATAAAAGACCAAGAAGTGACATTTTATTAGTCCTTATCCACTTGATAAGGCCTATTCAGTGTCATTAGTCATAAGTTTGGAAAGGAAATGAACTTTCTAAACCTATGGTCATGCAACACCAGGTATTAGCTTCACACTGATGATAGCATTTGAAGGGATTACCATATAAAGAAAGATATGCCACCAAAACCCAGTACCTTAAAATATCTACTTTAATTACTTAAGGGGACTGAAAGAGTTTCTGCTGAATCTAAACGATAGCTAACAATTAGTCTTTCAAAACTCCAACAGAAGTCTATCAAATGAAATGTCTAGGCCTTCCCCCACCCCACCGCCCCAAAACAAATGAGATAGATCAATTTCCTGTATTTTCTAGGGAAACAAAGAGATTCTAGGCCTCTCCCCTAAGGTTTCAGATCTTAGTAGATTGGTGGTAAAGCCTGGGAATCTGTATTTTTAGAAGTACCTCAGATGCTTCTTATTAGGGATATGTGGCAAATATTGGGATAAAATGTCCTAAATGTCATGGTAAGATATTTCATTTCCTCAGAGTATTTGTCCCGTTTTCCTTTACTATGGAATTACAAAGCAAAATACTTTCTGAATAAAAAGTTTAAAAAATCATAAGACAAATCCAAATTCGTCAGTCCTATTTAAGTAAAGTGATTTTTACAGTGGACTAAATGAAAAGCAAGTGCAGGAAGGGTACAGATACTTTGGCAGAAATGTGCCTAAGGAGACTTCTGAATTAAAGGTTCATTCATGTAGGACTGGATAAGTATATGTTGCTTAATGGCAACACTGGACTTTGCTCCTTCATTTGGGATGGCAGAATTAAACTGGAGTATCTCTTTTTTACTGCAGTTATTGAAAAGGATTTAAAGATAAACCCTATTTCCTTTGTATCTGAATTCCATTACAAAGTGGTATCTATCAGCTAAGAGTTGATACACCTATGAAATTGAATAAAATTAACTAAATTTGATTTGGTATTCAAAGTCTTAGAGCAAGAAAGGTCACCAAGAGGTTTTAAGCAAATGATCTTGCTCCTCATCCATCTCATCTCTTCCAATGACACTAGGCCCTCACTAGCATTATTTATTCATGCTGCTTCCAGAAGAAAATGCTTATGATTAACTACCGTGGCCCTGAAGTCTTCTGAGTTGCCATTTTGATATCTTTCTGCATCTGTGCACGTATGAGAATATAATTAGCTATATAGGATTCTGCTTTAAAATGAGACATTTCAATTGAAAATCATAACTTATTTGAATTTCAGAAATAGATGTGGTTGCTGGCTTCAATTCCAGGTGACCTGAGCTGAAATTTTAACATAACCAGAATAAATATCTCCATTAGGGCAGAGGTCATATGAAAAGTGGAATTTAAATGATATTATTCTAATTGTTGAAAAAGTATAAAAGACAACTAATTTTCCCTATAATGAGTCAGCCTTTCTTCTCCTCTCTGGCAAGTAGCAGTTCCTCATAACTTGAATATTTTTAGATAAAATAGTCCTCCTTATATGTAGGTTTGGCAGATTGAGAAAATTCTGCTTCGACATCAACATCTTTGTTTGATTACAAAACTGCTGAGGTTAGGAGTAATTGCTGCTGAAGAGAGAGGAAAATAACTCCAACTACTGCTCTACTTCACTGTGGTGTTGGGAGGGGCAAAAGAGCTTTGTAATAAATGCTGATTTCCTTCTAAGAAAAGAGCTGTGTGAGGTATGTTGGGGAAAAAAATATCCTTATATTTGTATAGTGCATCATGCTACTCAAAGCATTTTCACTTACATTAATTTAATTTGATGTGGAACGAGCATATAAAACCAGAGATAATGCTTCAGGATATAATAACAAAGGGGAACAAACACATCCAGGTCATCTGAGCCTTCCAAGGCCTCTTAGCTTTTACAATTCAACAGATTTTCCATTCTGATAATTGGAGGGCTAAATTATAGAATACCTTTATGGATTAGGCACCTGACTTGGCACATTATAAAGATTTTTTAAAAGTCCATCTGTGATCGTTTATCTCCTTCCAGCTGATAAATAATACATTTCCAAAAATGTATTATTTTTGGAAATAATACATTTGTATTATTAAAAATCAGTTATGTTTTTTCTCAGTTTTATTATGATGAAAGGACCACTGTGCATCAGTCTTGGTATACATTATTTAATAATTATCAGCATTAGGTTTCAGTTCTTACAGAACTGGCAAGAATAATGCAATAAGTTTATTATCATTTATAACAGATTAACATCGGCATGCTGAAGGCTGAAGAATAAGCCATAACAGGTAATTTTCATCCAGGGCTGAGTAGTTAGATGTTAAAGAATGAATTAGATAAAGAACTTGGAAACACTATTAGAAGATACTTCCCAATGTTAAAAATATCAAACATCTTACCAATATATAAATTGGATCGGAATTCCACATTGTGGTCTCTCACTGCCATATCTTGGGCTTCTAAGAGAACCTTAAATAAGGAAATGAAAGGCATTCATATGGCTGTCCCCAAACTAAAACAGAATTAAATTTCTCATTTCTGCTGCTACCTCTGTAATATGACTGCTAATAACATGCTTCCATTTTATAGTCATTTTTAAAAAAGACTATCAAATGATAACAATACTAAGGAGGAGGGATACCATGAGCTTTTCTTCCACAGATAAGAATTTCAAATATAAGGAACACTGTCCATCCCATTTTAGTTTTAAATGGAATGTACAGTCTCTAAAGGAGGAGATAATAGCAATTGCTGACAAACATTTCATCTTTGGATTAGAGACTTGTCAAAAAGCTCAAGAAGCTCAAGACCTAAATCTTACTTGAAAATTTTTATTCTTAAGGATTCAATGTAATCATTAGCAGCAGCATACAAACAAAGCCACACTTGAGCATTTTCTCTAAGAGGTTAATTATTAAATTTAAACTCCATAGATGTTCTGAATTAAATTAACTTCTTCCAGAACACATTTTTAAAAAGAAGTACAATTGTGAGAAATAACAAACAAGATCTTTCACTCCTTTAAATTAAAGAACCTAGTGTATGGTTGGTTACACAACAGACTTAGTAACTACATTCTGAATTGAATTAAATACAGTAAAACTAAGGTGTTACAGTGGAACCACTTCTAAATCTGAACCCATCAACCTCAAAAAATTAACTCTGAACTAAAACGTAAGAACTGACTTTGGGTGAGAATTAACTGAAGATACAGAAAATAATGTTGACACCGCCCCCATGGTAAAGGACAGTAGTCAACATAGCTTTTAGAAACAAAAACACTCATGTGCCTAGAATGAGTCAAAACAATTATATCTAGTTACACTTAGTGTTGGAAAGGGCTATAGAGATCATCTACTCTAATCCTACGAAGTTTGTGGATCAGGAAAATGGAACCAGACAGGTTAAATGTCCATGGTCTCAAGAGGAATATCAGAGAAATGACTAGATTCCAAGTTTCCTCAGTCCTAGCCCAGTGCTCTTTCCACTCAACTAGTTTTAAAATCATAAACTCTTATTTGTGGTACTGACCTTTTTTTTAATCTCCTAATTTTAATGCCCCAAAACAGTAAAATTAAGACTGACCATTGCATAGACAATAAAAAAGAAATAAATATTTGGTGCAAATAAAATCATCTCTGGAAAAAAAAACTGTTTGAAGCATATATTTTGAATGTACAAGGACATTAAGAAAACTGAGTGCCCCAGATCTGTACTATATAAAGTACACATTTGTACCTGGAAAATTCTGGGAATTTAGGATTCAGACTGAGCTTACTAACACCTGCAAGAGACTGCACAGGTGCGCACGCATGCCCCCCCCCCCCCCCCCCCACACACACAATCTTACAAGTATACCTCTTTAATTATTTGGGCCCCTTTTTTGTCACTGAATTCCAATTGAGCCAAAGCCTGGTCAATGGACATTCCTCGTATCTAGAATTAAAAGGGCACAGACAAGAGAGAATAAAATTAATTCACAAAGTAAATGTTCCCTTTTCATTGAAAAGTAAAAGCCTTACAATAATTCTAATAACTTCTAAAAAGCAGTGACCTAAACCTAGGCAAAAGAAAGGAAAAGAGGTTTAAGAAGGGATGCCACCCTCTTGCAATCAAACTCAAACTTCATATTTGTGTGGGGTGATAATAACACTACTCAGAGTAGGGTCACAGTGAAGATTAAATTAAACATGCATGAAGTGCTTAGCACAATATGTGGACACAGATAAGTGTTCAATATATAGTAGCTATTATTATGAGGCATACAGAATGTGGTAAACAGCACACATTTTGGAGACAAATACACATGGGTTTGAATTCCTACCACCATTTGCCACTACATTTTGGCCAAATTTCCTATGATCTCTGAGCCTTCGTTTCCTTACCTTTAAAGTGAAGATGATATTTATTTATTTTATTTCGTATGCTCTATGGCAGGGGTCACATTTCATTCTTTTTCCATGTCAGTATTCGATTATTGCAGCACTGTTTGTTGATTTTTTTGTTTGTTTGCTCATTTGGTTTTTGTTTTGTTTTTTCGGAAGTGCATGGGCCAGGAATCAAATCTGGGTCTTTCGCATGGTAAGTGAGAATTCTACCTCTGATCTACTCTTGCATCCCCTAAAGTGAAGATAATATGTCAGGATTGCTGAGAGGAAGAAGTATAAAAACAGACATAAAGAACCTGGCTCCAAAGGGCACTAATACATACTAACAGAGCTGGATGACTTGGATGTCCTCCAAGGGCATGCTCAAGGAACACAGATGTGTGTCAGTTGCTCCTTACTTTGTTCAATGAGTCATACAAACTGAGGGTGAGTAATGAATAGCTCAGGGCAACAGTAGGAGCATATTTTTGAGGCTAACAAAGGGAAGAAAAAGAACAGGAACATGGAGCTAAGGATCTAAGATGAGGGAAATATTTTGGGCAAAGGAGAGATGTTTAAATATTACACTTGTTATACGTGATGAAAGCACATTTTTATAATCGTACTATTAACCACAGCCATGGTTAACTTAGGGTTCACTGTTAGTGTTGTGCAGTTCCATGGATTTTTTTTTTAATTTTTGCAAAGTTAACATGTTAACCATAAAACCTAAATTGTAATAGTTTCAACATATTAAGAGAGAGCATATTACATATTACAGAGATCACAAGTTGGTAAGAACTACACTAAGTATTAAAGGCATCTTCTCCTACAGGATTTATCTGTTACACATATATTTGCATCTTTTGTTTCCCCTCATATGTAAATTTCATTTCCTAGAGGGAAAAAAAATTTTAATTAAAAAGGTAGTTTTGGGGATGCACAGGAAGTTCAGTGGTACAGGATATTTACATGGATAAGAATGAAATGTGACTCCCCAACCTCACCCCTCACACAGCATTTAAAAATAAAAGGCAACAGTTATTAAACATGTTAAAATCAACTTCTACAGAAAAGAAATCTTCCTGCCAGAAGAAGTCATAGCAAGAGTCTCCTGCTGACCTTTATTTTAAATTTCTATCTATCCAATGTGATTTAGTTTCTCAGTAGAAAGGCAAATACTAAGCAAAATCACTTATCTTGAGCCATAATTCTTTTAATTACCTACCTGAATATGTAACTATATTTTATTCTTCAATATTTGGAGAAATCAGGGCATATTTTTAAGTACACTGATTTTTCAAATCCTGGGGTGGGGGGAGAAGGAATTCAGTTTTTCTTAAAGGTAATAGTCATTTTGCTTACCAATTTTGCCAAATACCACATCTTGTCTTTGCTGTATTTTATTTGTCTTCGACAATGATAGATTTCCTTACAACAGGAAAAAAAAAATGAGGTTTACTAAAATGACAGTAACATATATTATTGCTAAAGTCTTTACTTTCTATGCCTAATGAAAATGATGCCACAAGAAACAAAAATATCAAGAATTTGAAATTCTTTTTCCTTATACACAGTTAAATTTTCCCAAAATCTCACCAAGTTAAAAGATTACGAAGGGAAAAACAGAAACTATAAGATGGCCAGTTTATCAGATATTTAAATATTCCTTTACAGAGAAATGGCAAAAGTTTAAATGAACAAAAATCTAAAGAACAAAAGAAAAGGTACAAAAAAAGGTTTTTTTTTTTTAAATGAGAATGCTAGAGATCCGGACACAGGTGTTTTCAGAGGAAGACTAATATAATACTCTTGGTATTCGTCAAGAGCATGGTTCTAAACTAACTGGTTTTGAATCCCAACTCTGCCATTTACTAATCTACATAACCTTATGCACGCTACTTAACCTCTCTGTACCTAAGTTTCCTCTTCTTTAAAATAAAGATAGTATTACCTACCTCATAATTATTATAAGGACTAAATAAAATAATCTATATAAACCATTTAGGGATAGACACATAGTAAGGTCTCATTAAATGGAAGCTTTTATTATCATCTATTTAAAGTAGCAGATATATCCCTGTTTTAATTTTTTTTAAATCAGTGTCTATTAAACAATTTAAACTTCACAAAGCACATTCAGGCCCACTATTTCATTTGATCTACTCTATGAGTTGGGAGAGGAAACATTATAATCCTTTCATAAACTAAAAATCAGAGAGCTCCAGGGACTTGTTCAATGCATACTTTATATGCCTAAGACAGTGACTGTCAGATATGCCATCAAAAAATCCCCTTCTGACTATAAAACCTCAATTTTTATATCAAATTGCTGATTAATTCACTTTAAAAATTAGAAAACATTTGCCAAAGTAACAGTGAGATCTCAGAACTTTCTAACATTCTTAATCCTGCCTGAAATTTTCAAATTCCTTAGGAACAGCAGAGTTACTTTCCAGTGGCCATCTTTTAATATGTAGCAGGTTTCATTTCAGTTACAATAGAGGCTGACAAACTGAAAACTGTAGCAATAGCCTAATTACAGCAATAAAGTGTCCTGGGGCCAAGAGAGAGGAAAGAAAAACTATCATAACTGATAATAGTAACCTGCAAAAATTAATCCACTCAGTGAAATCTTTTATAAGGAAATCTTTCAATTCTTGGTTTCCCACAGTGGGTTATCTTTAAACCTGAACTGTAGGTGACAACCTTCAATTGGGAGGAGGGAGGAGGTGAGTAATAAATATGTATATATAGCAATCCTGACAAAAGCATAAGAAAAAGAGATCAAGTCTTTACAAGAAAAGGGAAAGTTACTTAATTACCCTCTTCTAAAACTAAAAACCTCAACATTTACTTTAAGTAAACCCATCATGGGCAAATACATAAAGTAGCAATGCTGGTGGTCAGAAGACCTGGTTATAATATCACTGTTACTGAATTACCAATATTATAAATTGGGTAAAATTAAGTTAGAATATAATTCACAAACTAGTTACACAAATGAAGTAAAAGTCTAAATTATAAAACACCTGAAACATCTTCTAGAGGAATAAATTTATTTTTAAAGAAATGACTTATTGCCAGTATGAAAATCCATAAATTAAAAATATGCCTTTTCCAGAAATGGCTGCTCAGTTTTTTGTACAGTCTTACTATATTTTTAATTTACTCAATATAGTTTTCTTCAGTGATTCTGCTAAAAGTAAACTGAAGTCCAAATTAATAAGATGTGAAGATCATGAAGAAAGGCCTTTAATTTTTCTTTGGTTTTAATCACTACCCCAGCCACTATTATTTGTTTATAAAATACATATAGTCATTGCTATAGTCAGAATGAACTAGAAGGGTGGATATCATCTGGCCTTTCTCTTGAGTGATAAAACTAATTTTTTAAAATGTTTGCTGCTAGGGCAGTGTGACAATGGCTCAGTGGCAGAATTCTTGCCTGCCATGTAGGAAACCCAGGTTCGATTCCTGGAGCAAAAAAAAAAATGTTTGCAGCTAGCAGACTGGCAAATCTAAGAGATTTTCAAAGCTCACAGTAGTACAATGTTATGAACTAAATGGTTATGTGAGTAAATTATTCCCAGAAATCAAGTTAGGTATTTATGAAAGGTATCAATATTTTCAGTCACAACAGGTATAACTGATGCACCAAAGCCAATTTATTAAGTACTATTTAAAGCCAGCAAACGTTAATGTATTTCCCAAAGATTATAACTTGTACACAAAAAGGATTAATTACTCAAATAAAATTTTGTGCAAAATAGAGAACTAATTTAGGTTTCTTTAAAGTGCCTATATAAAATTAAGCCAAGTGTCTTCACAGAGGCACTTACACACAGAGTAAGTGTAAGCTTTTTTTTTTTTTTACAAAAAAAAGCTAATCAAAATAATTTCAGTAAACATAATACATAATTAACCACTGGATTAACACTGTTCTTCATTTGCTAAAGTAGACTTAACTCTTAATTTTGCTATGTGGTATATAACATTAAGTACATATTTTTTAATATCCAAAAGGATTGGCACTACAAAATACAAAATTTTGCTCTCAGATTTTGAACCAAGTGAATATTGTTATGATTTATTTCCCACTAATATCTAAGTTTAAAGAGCTAAAGTAAGAGGCCAATACAGTTTATTAATAATAGGAAGTAATATTTCATTTATGATTTGTGCAAATGTGCAGCTTTCTGTAAAATTTTGGTCAATTACAAAATGTAATCAATACTCAATAGCACAGATTCTATGACAAATCTTTCAAATTCTGGCAAGATGATAAAATATGGAAGATAAAAAGTTACTTGTATAAACTACTAGCATCTCTTTTTCCTTTTATTTCCCAATCAGGTAGGGGCTCTTTAAATCAATAAATTAATTTCCTTAAATCAAAAAGAAATAGAAAACATAAAAATGCACTAATTCAGACTAATACTTAAACAACTGAGTCTTTTTTTTTCTTTCTTTTCTCTTTCTTTTGCTTTAAAATAATTTATTTACATAACTGAAATCATGCTGCACACACATTTCTATTCTTTTTTTTGGAGGGGTGCGGGGGCACAGGGTCTGGGAATCAAACCCAGGTCTCCCACATAGAAGGTGTGTATTCTACCACTGAACCACCTGTGCACCCCATCTATTTTATACTTTAAAGCAATTCTTCTCTCGTGTTATACTAAATTCTGTAGCATTAGTCTTTTTTTTATAATTATGGTAACATATATATATATAACACAAAATTCCACATTTTAACCATCTTTGACTGGATTATCTCTATGGTATTAACTACATGCTCAATTTTATACCATCACCACCATCCATTACCAAGTTTTTTCCATAATCTGAAATAGAAACTCTGTATTTATTAAGGAAAAACCCCTACTTCCCCACCTCCATTTCCCGCCTCTGTAACCTCTAATCTACTTTCCGTCTCTACGAATTTGCTTAATTCTAGATATTTCATGTAAGCAGAATTATACAATACGTGTCCTTTAATATTTCGTTTATTTCAACATATTTTCAAGGCTCATCCATGTAACAGCATGTGTTCTAGTTTGCTAGTTGCTGGAATGCAACACACCAGATTTGGACTGGCTTTCAATAAAAG
Source organism: Tamandua tetradactyla (assembly GCF_023851605.1). Lineage (NCBI taxonomy): Eukaryota > Metazoa > Chordata > Mammalia > Pilosa > Myrmecophagidae > Tamandua > Tamandua tetradactyla. The sequence goes on along the minus strand of NC_135346.1, from coordinate 35,997,056 downwards.
GGGATTTATTTAGTTAACATATAGTTCTTCAGAGGAAAGCCAGTTAAGTTTCGACAGAGGTTCTTTCTTACATGGGAAGGCAGAAAGCAATCTCTGCAGGCCTTCTCTCCAGGCCTTCTCTCCAGGCCTCTGGGTTCCAACGTCTTTCCCCAGGGTGATTCCTTTCTGCATCTCCAAAGGCCTGGGCTGAGCTGCCAGTGCTGAGATGAACTATGCTGAGCTGCTTAGGATGTGCTACATTTGAGCTCTCTCATTTAAGCATCAACCAATTAACTCAAACATCATTCATTGCAGCAGGCACGCGTCCTAGCCGACTGCAGATGTAATCAGCAACAGATGAGGTTCACATGCCATAGGCTCATGTCCACATCAATAGAACTAGGCATCTTCACCTGGCCAAGTCGACAACTGAATCTAACTACCGCAGCATGTATCAGAACTTCATTTCTTTTAAGGGCTGAAAAATATTACATTATGTTTACATACCACTTTTTTGGGGGGGGGGGGGGGGAGCGGGCAGTGCATGGGCCAGGAACCAAATCCATATACCATACTTTTTAAATTAAGTCATCTGGTGATGGACACTTGGGTTGTTCCATCTTCTGACTATTGTGAACAATGCTGCTGTAAAAAAGGTGTTTAAGTATCTGTTCCAGTTCTTATTTTAAATTCTTACTAAGAAAAAGTGAGATTACTGAGTCATATGGTAATTCTCTACTGAACTTTCTGAAGAACCACCAAACAGCAGCTGCACTATTTTAAATTCCCACAAACACTGTACAAGGGCTTCAATTTCTCCACATCCTCAACACTTGTTATTTTCCATTTTTTAAATAACCACCATCCTAGCAGGTGTAAAGTGGTAACTCATTGTGGTTTTGATTTCCATTCCCCTGATGACTAATGATGTTGAGCATGTTTTCATGTGCTTATTGGCCATTTATATAACTTCTGTGGAGAAATGTTTACTCGAGTCATTTCTCCATTTCGTAATTGGGTCATCTGACTTTCTGTTGTCGAGTTGTAGGCATTCTTTATATATATATATAGTCTGGATAGTAAACTTTTGTCAGGTATATGATTTTGATTTGCAACTATTTTCTCCTACTTTGTAGGTTGTCTTTTCATTTTTTTTACGATTTCCTTTGATGCACAAAGTTTTAATTTTAATAAATTCTAATTTATCTATTTTTTTTCTTTTGCTGCTCATGCATTTGGTGTTATATCTAAAAATCCATTGCCAAATCCAAGGTCCTTACGGTTTTCCCCTATGCTTTCTTCCGAATTTTATGGTTTATTTCTTAAGCTTAGGTCTTGGATACATTTTGAGTTAATCTGTGTATATGGAATAAGAATAACCTGTTTCCCTAACACCATTTGTTGAAGAGACTATACGCTACCCGTTGAAGGTACCCTTGTCAAAAATCAGTTGGCCATAGATGTGTGGGTTCACTTCTGAACTCTCAATTTGACTTCATTGGCCTATATGTCTACCCTTATACCAGAACCATATTGCTTTGGTTACTTCAATTTTTTAGTTAGTTTTGAAATCAAGACCTCCAACTTTGCTCTTCACGCTCAAGATTCTTTTGATTCTCAAGATTCAGGTGTCCATGATAGAGCAAGGAGGCCTGGGGGCACAAATGAAATAAGAAGGAAAGATAAACACTGAGATGGTATAATCTAGGAATGCCTAGAGTGTATAATGATAATGACTAAATGTACAAATTTTAAAATGTTTTGCATGAGGAAGAACAAAGGAATGTCAATAATAACAGGGTGTTGAAAACAGATGATAATTAATATTTTAAAACTGCAACTTACATGTGAGACTAAAGCAAAAAATGTTTATTTGGTACAAAATTTATATTTTGACTAGTGCATTTCCAATTATAACTTATGTGGACAGCTTAACTGAACACCATAAGTACATGGAATCTTGAGTACGGCATTAGATTTTGTAGGTTTGTCCAGAGTGATGCCCCGATAAATCCCAAAAGGATTTGAACAGTGAATAAAAAAGTATTTGCAAAGTCTCCTTGGGGGAATGGTGAGAAAGGGGGAAAATTCAACTTCCCCAAGTGGAGAATTCTTGATATTCTCACAAGCAGTGGGGACAACCAAAGCAATAGACTGAGCCCTCGATCTTGGGGGTTGTTCATACGAAACAACCCCGCAAAGGATAGGCTAAGCCTACTTAAAATTAGGCCTAAGAGTCACCCCCAAGAGAACCTCTTCTGTTGCTCAGATGTGGCCTCTCTCTCTCAGCCAACATGACAAGCAAACTCACTGCCCTCCCCCTCTCTACGTGGGACATGACTCCCAGGGGTGTGGACCTTCCTGGCAACATGGGACAGAAATCCTAGAATGAGCTGGGACTCAGCACCAAGGGATTGAGAAAACCTTCTCAACCAAAAGAAGGAAGAGAGAAATGAGACAAAATAAAGTGTCAATGGCTGAGAGATTCCAAACAGAGTTGAGAAGTTATCCTGGAGGTTATTCTTACACATTAAATAGATATCACCTTTTTAGTTAAGGTGTAACAGAGAGGCTGGAGGGAATTGCCTGAAGATGTAGAGCTGTGTTCCAGTAGCCATGTTTCTTGAAGATGACTGTATAATGATATAGCTTTGGCAATGTGACTGTGTGATTGTGAAAATCTTGTGTCTGATGCTTCTTTTATCTACCTTATGGACAGATGAGTAAAACATATGGATTAAAAATAAATAAATAATAGGGGGCACAAATGTCAAAATAAATTTGGTAGATTGAAATGCTAGCAATCAATGAATGAGAGGGGTAAGGGGTATGGTATGTATGAATTTTTTTACTGTTTTCTTTTCATTTGTTTTTCTGAATTGATGCAAATGTTCTAAGAAATGATCATGATGATGAAGATACAACTACATGATGAAAAAAAGAATATTCATATTGAAAAAAAAGATTCAGGTCTCCTTATAATCCCATATGAATTTGAGAAACAACTTTTCCATGTTTGCAAAAAATGCTGCTGATATTTTGACAAGGTTTATGTTCATTCTGCAGATCACTTTGAGAAGTATTGGCATCTTAACATGTGATGTCTTACCATTTATTTAGGCTTTCTTTCATCCATGTTTTGTAGCTTTCAATATACAAGTCTTTCATCTCCTTCGTTAAATTTATTCCTAGATATTTCAGTCTTTGTAAATGGCATTGTTTTCTTACTCTCAGTTTTAGAATGTCCATTGCTGGTATATTGAAACACAGCTGATTTGGGGGTGTTAATTTTGGACTTTACAACTCTGCTGAATTTGCTTATTAGTTCTAATAGCTCTATTATGGATTCTTTGGGATTTTCTATACAAAGGATTGTGTCATCTGTAAATAGAGATAATTTTACTTTCTCTTCAATTTGGATGGCTTTTATTTTTTTTGTCTTACCTACTGCTCTAGCAAGGATTTCCAGTAAAATGCCACATAGCAGTGGTGAAAGTAACACCCGTTTTTCACCATTGAGTATAATGTTAGCTATGGATTTTTCATAAATACCCTCTATCACACTGAGGCAATTTCTTTCTATTCCTATTTTTTGGAGTATTTTTACATGAAAAAGTGTTGGAGTTTGTCAGATGCCTTTTCCACATCAACTGAGACACTGTTTTTTTTCTTCATTCTACTAATGCCATGCATTATGAATCACTTCTTAAATGATATGCATGCTTTCAAGTTCACATAAAAACTAAGAAAATGAGATGGTCCTTAGTAAAGGTCTTTAAAGATGTTTACTGAACTGGATGCTTTATAATTAACATAGTAATTCTATTTCTAAAGTATTTATGATGATTTATTTTCAGTAGGACTATAAGTGTTCCCATTTTGTTTAAACTACTATTATTTACTTAAATTTTCCAACAGCTGCGTATGACTCCAGAGTAAATTCACATTAAGCCGGAAGTTAGTCTTAACTCTCCGACTAGAGCAATTTAGAGCACAATTTAGAGAGAATGAAAAGAATGCAGAGCAGTTAAAGATAAAGAGTTCTCTGGAAGGAATCCATGTTTAAACTCAAACCATAAGTTCAAAGTTTGTGACTTATGAGTTTGTGAATTGTGAGGGTGCCTATACTCAAATATAAAACATCGGAAAACAGTGATTTTAACACTTACCAATGGTTTTAGTCATGCTTGCCAACTCATCTTCCATTGTTAAAAATTCATTAGCAAGCTTCTTAGAGTAAAAAAATGTCTGTATGGCTCAAGCTATTAGTTTAGTTTTAGAATTAAGGCCACTAACCAGGAGGCAAGTAAAGGCAAACATATAAGTAAAGCAATGACACCAAAATGGGAAATTATATGTAATAAGGCAATTACGATCTTTTTAAAGTACCAAATAAATAAATCTAATAAATCTCCTATGTCAATTAAAGGCCACTGAAATCACTGTATAATTTTTATTTTCTTAACATGGTATTATCAGTCGTTTTAATCAAAAGTGCAAGAATACTTTATCATTCTCACAAGGAGTGTGGACAACCAAAGCTACAGGCTGAGCCCCCAGTCTTGGGGTTTGTTCATATGAAACTTAACCCCACAGGGGATAGGTCAAACCTACTTAAAATTAAGCCTAAGAGTCACTCCCAAGAGAACCTCTTTTGTTGTTCAGATGTGGCCTCTCTCCAGCCAACACAGCAAGCAGACTCACCACCCTCCCCCTGTCTACGTGGGACATGACTATCAGGGGTGTGGATCTTCCTGGCAGCGTGGGACAGAAATCCCAGAATGAGCTGAGATTCAGCATCAAGGGATTGAGAAAAACTCTAGAATGAGCTGAGACCCAGCATCAAGGGATTGAGAAAACCTTCTCGACCAAAAGGGGGAAGAAGGAAACGAGACAAAGTGTCAATGGCTGAGAGATTCCAAACGGAGTCAAGAGGTTATCCTGGAGGTTATTGTTATGCATTAAGTAGATATCACCTTGTTATTCAAGATGTAATGGAGAGGCTGGAGGGAACTGCCTGAAAATGTAGAGCTGTGTTCCAGTAGCCATGTTTCTTGATGATGATTGTATAATGATATAGCTTTCACAACGTGGCTGTGTGATTGTGAAAACCTTGTGTCTGATGCTCCTTTTATCTACCTCGTCAATAGACGAGTGGAACATATGGAATAAAAATAAATAATGGGGGAACAAATGTTAAAATAAATCTAGTATGAAATGCTAGTGATCAAGGAAAGGCAGGGGTAAAGGGTATGGTATGTATCTTTTTTTTTTCTGTTTTCGTTTTATTTCTTTTCTGTTGTCTTTTTATTCCTTTTTCTGAATTGAGGCAAATGTTCTAAGAAATGATCATGATGATGAATATGCAACTAAGTGATGACATTGTGAATTACTGATTATATATTGTAGAACGGAATGATCATAAAATATAAATAAATAAATAAAAGAATACTTTATCAAAATGAAGAGATTAGTTCTACCCACAAACTTACAGCTGGTCTCTGAGGTTCTCCAGGCAGTTGTGGAGGATAAACAATTTTATTTTTCTTTTCCCATTTTCGAGAGATGTACACAGGAGCACTTGTATGGACATATGATTGGGGCAAAACATTGTGAGATGAAAGAAGCCTGCAAAACAACAGATATTTAGAACTTTCCTGGGGAATTTACTGTATCTTCTCTATAAAAATTTCATTTGCATGAAAACAATTTAAAGATGGCAAGCAGAAACATTATAGACCTATTCATTTAAAAGAGCCTGCTTTCACATAAATCACTACAAAGAACTAGTTCATTGGATGCTAAGAAGAGTGAAATGTTAACAACTAATGTGAGCCAAATATAAAACAGACATTAACTCAAGAACTCCTGTCCTGATTTGTCAACAAATGTCGAAACTCTACTAAAAGTCACTCCTAAAGAAGATTTAAAGTTATAATGGATCCCTGATTTGACCTGTGGAATTCTATTCCACAACCCTGTTAAGATAAATATATAAACAATTAAAGAACAAATAAAACAATATAAAATACAGGCAACAAGTGTTAGAGGCTTTCAAAGAAGGCCTCAGATCTTGGATAAGATTTTAACTGGCAGAGGAAGGGGATATACACTACCCCAAATGGGGCAAAGGCATGTATTACTTGTGTAGAGCTGCAGAGATGAGAGTAAGGAGAGCATGCTGAAAAGGAGAGCGGTCTGACTCAATTAGGGTATCTTCTGGATATTGGAAAATACTAGGAAAGGTGATTGAGGCTGGAGTGGATATTTTTAAATGCCAAGCTAATTAATGGTCTGGGACTTGATGATGAAGACACTAATTCACCAGTCCTTGACCCCCTCTACTCCAAGTGTCTTAATGATATAACTACTCTTTCTCCTTCTCTCCTCTTCCCCAGCTACTGCTGCTCTACTGTATCACTAAATAAAATCACTCCTGAATGACGTCTTCAACTTCCCAATCATCTTCACCCTACCAGAGCCAGTAACCAAGTTTCACAGATACTTTCCCTGAAATATTTCCCAAATGCTTTAGCTCTTCTCCATTCCAACTGCCACCACCCTAGTTCAGAACCTGTTCTTCTATTTTAGGGCAACTATAGTAGCCTTTAGAATGATTATTCTTCCATCAACTTACCCAGTTTCAATCCATCTTTCCCTGTCCAAGCACAGATATACCCTTCTACAATACAGATCTAGTCACATCGCTCTCCTGCTTTAAAACATTTGGTGGAATACAGAAAATGATGAATTACGTAATATTTTATTTCTATCATTTGCAGTGTCATTGACAACTGTGATTTCCTGAGTGGGAGAAAGAAGATTCATATATAAAAAGAGAAGAGGTTTAGGGCGGGCCATTGTGGCTTGCAGCAGGCAGAGTTCTCACCAGCAATGCTAGAGACCCAAGTTCAATTCCTGATGCCTGCCCATGCAAAAAAAATTAATAAATAATTAATTAATTATTTAAAAAAAAGAGAAGAGGTTTAGTAAAAATCCTGTTCGTACTTGATCTCTCCATGACAAAGGTCTAGAAATAATGGCCAATCCAACAGCAATTAGCATTCATAGTTTCAGGTCAAAATTCACTCATTCCGACTTCCGGGTCAGGATGGTGGCTTAACAACATGTGCATTTTAGTTCGTCCTCCAGAACAACTACTAAATAACCAGAAACAGTACAGAACAGCTCCTGGGGCCACGTCAGTGACCAGACACACAGCGTACCCCAGTCTGGACCAGCTGGACCAGCTGTGAGCACCCCCCAGAACCGTGAGTTCCCAAACTGCGGCGGCCAGCGCCCTTCCCCCACAGGCCGCTTCCCAGAGGGGAAAGGAAAGGACTTTACCAGCAGCAGGGACTGGGCACAATCAAACGCCAATTGTGGAACTAATTAACAAATTTTGACTACTAAAAATAGGCCCCCAGCTTAGGTGAACCTGATCAAAGTGGAGGTTGCTCTCTTTTGCCCCAGCACCAAGGGGGCAGGACTGACAGAAAAAGGGGGGGAAAAAAAAAGAAGGAAACAGAGGTTTCTGTGGCTGTGTATCTACAAAGGTTTGACTGCCTCTGGATACAGCGGCAGGACTTTTCAGGCTGCAACTGCCCCAGGCATAGGCAGAAGTGAACTCCTTTGGAGGCTTATCTGGAGCCTGTGCCTTCCCCAGGGGAGGGGTGAAGCCCCACCCAGGTGGAATCCCTCCAACAAGGAATTCAGACACCAGGGCTTGGTAATTTGACGCCATTAAAACCAGCCTACAACCTCTCCTCTGTCTCCACCACGCCTCTAGCAGGGAGAGTCTACCAAAGTTAAAGGTACTGCATCATCTTATGCTGGGGGGACCTGCAGTCAGACAAGCGCCACATACTGGGCAGGATAAGAAAAACAGAGTCCAGAGACTTCACAGGAAAGTCTTTCAACCTGCTGGGTCTCACGCTCAGGGAAAACCGACGCAGGTGGCTCTTTCCTCCTGATAGGAGGCCAGTTTGGTCTGGGAAAAATCTGGCTGGGGTCTATAATATCTAAGCAGACCCTCCTAAGTGTGGGGTGGGGGGGAAGGCACCACACAAGCAGGGCAAGAAACAAGAAAACAAGAACTGAAAAATTCTCCTCTGTTAAACAAAACTAAAGCTAAAGGTCCAGATAAATCTGAATGGAATGTCAAAGAACAGATAGACAACAAATTCATCCAGCAAGAAAAACCTAGATAAACGAAGTGAAAGCAATCTCCAGAATAAACTAATTAAGGTAATTAAATGCCTAGACACCAGCAAAAATAACAAATCACACTAAGAAAATTGAAGATATGGCCCAATCAAAGGAACAAACCAACAATTCAAATGACATACAGGAGCTGAAACAATTAATTCAGAATATACGAACAGACATGGAAAACCTCATCAAAAACCAAATCAATGGATTGAGGGAGGATATAAAGAAGGCAAGGAAATAACAAAAAGAAGAAACTGAAAGTCTGAAAAAAAAATCACAGAACTTATGGGAATGAAAGACACAGTAGAAGAGATGAAAAAAAAAAAACAATGGAAACCTACAATGGTAGATTTCGAGAGACAGAACATAGGATTTCTGGACTGGAGGACGGAACATCTGAAATCTGACAAGAAACAGAAAATATAGGGAAAAAAATGGAAAAATATGAGCAGGGACTCAGGGAATTGAAAGACAATATGAAGCACACGAATATACGTGTTGTGGGTGTACCAGAAGGAGAAAAGAAGGGAAAAGGAGGAGAAAAACTAATGGAAGAAATTATCACTGAAAATTTCCCAACTCTTATGAAAGACTTAAAATTACAGATCCAAGAAGTGCAGCGTACCCCAAAGAGAATAGATCCAAATAGACATACTCCAAGACATTTAATAATCAGAATGTCAGAGGTCAAAGAGAAAGAGAGGATCTTGAAAGCAGCAAGAGAAAAGCAATCCATCACATACAAGGGAAGCCCAATAAGACTATGCACAGATCTCAGCAGAAACCAAGGAGGCGATAAGACAGTGGGATAATATATTTAAATTATTAAAAGAGAAAAACTGCCAACCAAGAATTCTATATTCAGCAAAACTGTCCTTCAAAAATGAGGGAGAAATTAAAACATTTTCAGATAAAAAAATCACTGAGAGAATTTGTGACCAAGAGACCAGCTCTGCAAGAAATACTAAAGGGAACACTAGAGGCAGATACGAAGACAGAAGAGAGAGGTGTGGAGAAGAGTGTAGAAAGGAAGACTATGAGTAAAGGTAAAAAGAAGGGAAATTAGATATGACATATAAAATCCAGAAGGCAAAATAGTAGAAGTACTACCCATGCAGTAATAACACTGAATGCTAATGGATTAAACTCTCCAATCAAAAGACATAGTCTGGCAGAATGGATTAAAAAACAGGACCCATCTATAGGCTGTCTCTACTCAAAGGACACGAGGCCAAGGACACAAATGTACATTTACACACCAATGTTTATAGCAGCATTATTAACAATTACCAAGAGATGGAAACAGCCAAAACGTCCATCAACAGACAGTTGTCTAAACAAACTGTGACATTTACATAAGATGGAATATTACGCAGCTGTAAGACAGAATAAAGTTATGAAGTATGTAACAATATGAATGGACCTTAAGGACATTATGCTGAATGTGATTAGCCAGAAACAAAAGGACAAATACTGTATGGTCTCACTGATATGAACTGACATTAGTGAATAAACTTGGAATATTTCCTTGGTAACAGAGACCATCAGGAGATAGAAATAGGATAAGATATTGGGTAATTGGAGCTGAAGGGATACAGATTGTGCAACAGGACTGAATATAAAAACTCAGAAATGGACAGCACAATATTACCTAACTGTAATACAATTATGTTAAAACACTGAATGAAGCTGCATTTGAGAATGATAGAGGGAGGAGGGCTGGGGCATAAATGAAATCACAAAGAAAGATAGAGATGGTGTAATCTAGGAATGCCTAGAGTGTATAATAATAGTGACTAAATGTACAAATTTTAAAAATGTTTTTGCATGAGGAAGAACAAAAGAATGTCATTACTGCAGTGTGCTGAAAATAGATGGTCCTTAATAGTTTAAAATTTCAATTAATGTGTGAGACTAAAGCAAAAAATGTTTATTTGGTACAAATCTATACTTTGACTAGTGCATCTCCTAATATAACTTACGTAGATAGTTGATTGAACACCTTAAGTACACGGAACTTTGTATAGGACATGAGATTTTGTTGGTTTGTCCAGGTAATGCCATGAAGAATCCCAGAGCAATTTGATCAGTGAGTGGAAAAGTAGTTGCAAAGTCCCCTTCGGGGAATGGTGAGAACGGGGGAAAACTCAACTTCCCCAAGTTGAATTCTTGATATTCTCACAAGCAGTGTGGACAACCAAAGCTACAGGCTGAGCCCCCAGTCTTGGGTTTGTTCATATGAAACTTAACCCCACAGGGGATAGGTCAAACCTACTTAAAATTAAGACTAAGAGTCACTCCCAAGAGAACCTCTTTTGTTGTTCAGATATGGCCTCTCTCTCCAGCCAACACAGCAAGCAGACTCACCACCCTCCCCCTGTCTACGTGGGACATGACTATCAGGGGTGTGGATCTTCCTGGCAGCGTGGGACAGAAATCCCAGAATGAGCTGAGATTCAGCATCAAGGGATTGAGAAAAACTCTAGAATGAGCTGAGACTCAGCATCAAGGGATTGAGAAAACCTTCTCGACCAAAAGGGGGAAGAGGGAAACGAGACAAAGTGTCAATGGCTGAGAGATTCCAAACGGAGTCAAGAGGTTATCCTGGAGGTTACTGTTATGCATTAAGTAGATATCACCTTGTTATCCAAGATGTAATGGAGAGGCTGGAGGGAACTGCCTGAAAATGTAGAGCTGTGTTCCAGTAGCCATGTTTCTTGATGATGATTGTATAATGATAAAGCTTTCACAATGTGACTGTGTGATTGTGAAAACCTGTGTCTGATGCTCCTTTTACCTACCTTGTCAACAGATGAGAGGAACATATGGAATAAAAATAAATAATAGGGGGAACAAATGTTAAAACAGATTTAGTTTGAAATGCTAGTGATCAATGAAAGGGATCAGTAAGGGGTATGGCATGTAAAATTTTTTTTCTTTGTTTGTTATATTTTTCTGTTGTCTGTTTATTTCTTTTTCTGAATTGATGCTAATGTTCTGGGAAATTATCATGATGATGAATATGCAACTATGTGATGATATTGTGAATTGTTGAGTGTATGTGCTGGGAATGTTTGTGTTTCTTGTAATTTTTTTTTAATTAATAAAAAATTTAAAAAGTCACTCATTCCTTCTCCCAGACAACCACTCCCCCCATGTTGTCTTAGTACTTTGCTCTTGCCAGCAGTACAGCAGAATGAATTATTGTACTATAATGAGTATTAAGTGCTCCAGATGTTGAGCACTTGAAGGTAAATCCTATATCCTTTGTATTTCAGCACCAAAGATAACACCTTGGCACTTAGATACTGAGTAAACATTTAACTGGACTTAAATATATCTACTGACAGATTCTCACACTATATATACAATTTGGATGATTTACTTTGGTGTGCCAGTTTGAAAGTATTACGTACTCCAGAAAAGCCATGTTTTAATCTTGATCCAATCTTGTAGAAGCAGCCATTTCTTTTAATCGTGATTCAATATTGTATGTAGAAGTTTTTGAATACATTATTTCCAAGGAAATGTGGCATGCCTAGTTGTGGGTGTGACCTTTGATTAGTTTACTGGAATCCTTTAAAAGAGGAAACATTTTAGAGAGAGCCAAACCAACAGAAGCGACAGGAAATGACAGAGCCAAGAGAAACTTCAGAGCAGGGCTGAGACGACTCAGATGCTGACATGTGGAGAACAGAGACATGGATGTTTGGAAATGCTTGGAGCCCAGCAGATGTTGCCATGAGATATTAAGCAAGCTAGAACCTAGATACAGTCAAGGCAAGACAAGAGACGAAAACCAGCACTGGAGAAGCAAAGTAAGGAAGGCGCACAGGAACAGAGGCTGAAAGCAATGCAGCCCAGGATCAAGAGACCAGCAGATGCCAGCCATGTGACTACTAAGCTGACAGAGGTGTTCCTGACCCACTGGTCTTTCTTGAGTGAAGGTAACCTCTTATTGGTGCCTTAATTTGGAAATTTTTATAAGCTTAGAACTATAAACTTGCAAGTCATTAAATTCTCCTTTATAAACCAGTTCCATTTCAGGTATACTGCATTCTGGCAGCATTTAAGAAACTAACACACTCAGCAAACAAAAGCCTTTGTTTTGGGTGATCAAATCATTCAGACTGAAGAATCAAACAAATCTGTTCTTTTCCTAGTGGCTCATTTCTCCTACTCTACCTCCAAAGCTCACTATTTCATACCCTAATATTACAATCAGTGAATTAAAGTATCTGACAAAATCTGTACCTTCCTTTGCCATTCACATTTAGGTTCCAATGTTTAACTGAAAAGCACAAATCTCAGATATACGATGTTAGAGTGCAGAATTTCCTAATCAAATTATAAGTCAGGAATTCTGAGTGTTGAGGTTATGGAGACAAAACACACCCACGTCTAAATCTAGCTCTAACATACTGGATGAATGGTCTTGGGGAAGTCACAAAGCCTTTCTAGATCTCAGTTTTTTCATTAGTAAATGAAATAATAATAATAAACTACTTCAAAGGTTTCTTAAGACGCTCAAATGAGATACCGCAAGTAAAGAAATTAAACTAACACTCAAAAGGTCTCAATAAATTTTAGATATCATTACTTGTAAAATGAGAATAATACCTACTCCATTCTGTTTTTAGAGGAATAGTAAAATAATGTACAGCACCCTACATTATTTAATGCATGATATACACTGATGGCTAGTATTATTTTTTAATTTAACCCTCTGAACAATTGCTCTTTCCCATCCTGTCCCCCAAAAAAACTTTTTTCTCATGTTTGTAATAATGAACTTTTATGTGTCTGCATCAGTGTAATTAGTGGTCACCTCTTTGGGCCTCCATTTCTTTACCTGTGAAAAGAGGAGTTTGACTAGATCATCTCTAGGGTCTTTCCTAACCTTAATTCTATTTCTAATCTCATTACTGACATCTTGACTACAGATAAAGGAACCCTGTGGCTTCCATTTCAATCCTTTTTCAATGAAACCGCTACTGTATTAATCGATATGAAAGATTACTGAAGGATAAAGTCAATACCTTCTGCATCCCCCACATCTATCAGAGTGTCCTGCACTCTTCAAATCCTCAATACACATTTGGTGAATTGAATACGATGCTGAACAAATTAAACACATTATGGATTAATAATGATTTAGTTTTCTAAATACCTATAACACTTCCAGGGTTCAAATGGTTCCTAAAGTAGATTATCAAGCAAATACTAAACTATCATAATCAAGTTAATTAAAAATATTACTCCAAATGGGGTATTTAATTTACAAGTGTATTAAACCAAAAGTTCCTATGTGCCCTCTCCTGGCCAATTGTTGAAACAACAGTGAATTAAAACAAAATGAAGCAGGCTTAATGTAAAATTGAAAACAGAAACTAACTCAAAACCTGAGAATTTTTTATGTCAGAAATCTGTGCAGTCACTAGAGAAAACAAACTCAAGAAAAGTAGGTGGAATTAACAAATGAGACATGGGTTATTCCTAGGATCCATTTCCTTTATAAAATTGTTTTCCAATGAATATTACATTTTAAGCCTCCTATAGCTCGTTTACTGTCAACATTCTAAGGAATCAAAACAAATTTAAAAAAAAAAAAAAGGCAAGCTTAAAAGGCACCCAGAATTAACTTTTATAATTTTGAAATTCAAAAATCATTATCACTGATAAAAGCCTTTCATTTACTAGGAAACCCAAACCTATTAGCTTCATCTCTGTGAACTGGTTGAAGGAAGGGTTGGTATGAACCAACTCTCCAAGGTGCAATAATGCTCACAAACAACATACCCACATGGGCCCACGGTACAGTGAGACTGTCAGTGTTCACACAATGGAATTTCCTTAATCTTGTTATTCTGGCATTTTCTATCTATTCATATTTGAAGAGGATTAAATTTAAGTATCATTTTTTAAAATCTCCTTGTAGTCATTAGGTATTGATGAGTACCAGGAATAAGCTAATTAATTAATTATGTTAATTCAACTAAGACAGAGTATCTGAAACTTTCCAAAGCTACAATTTGAAAGAGAGAACTAATACTCCCTGTTTATTACTCAAAGTTCATTTTGAAATTGAGTACAAAGTATATATACCAAATCCCAAGTGAAGATAAACATGGCCGCAGGCTCAATTATGCTATTATACTCATCAAGGTAAAAAATTTTTTGGTCCAAATTTGCTTCTGATAACATTACATTAATCTCACAACTGGATCTACACTTGAGAATAAGTTAAAGAACATTCTCTCTTTTGCCTCAGTTAAAATCTAAAATAAAAGGGCTGAAGTGATATATATATATATATATATATATATATATATATACATATATATATATTCTCATAACTCAATATAATTTTACTTTGTGAAAGTTAAGGACAAACAAGGAAACGGGAGTTTTGCAAGAAAAAAAAATGGAATCCCAGCAACTTTGAACTTAGTTTTGACAATGATATGTTCAGCATTTCTCAACCTCAGCACTATTGGCACTTGAGCCAGATAATTCTTTGTTGCAGGGAGCTGACCTATTTAACAGCATCCCTAGTCTCTACCCACTCCAGTAGCACCTCGTCCCCCACTTGTGACAATCAAATACATCTCCAGATGTTGCCAAATGTCTCCTGGAGGGAAAAATACCGCCACCCCCAGTAGAGAATCACTATTAGTACAGTGAGAGTAAAAACTGTGTGCTAGGTTTGAGACTAGGGACAATGCCGTCTCTGCTTCAAAAAGTTCTTATTATCAGGTAATATACATGTAGATGGTTAATAAGTCATATTTTCTCAATATGTAAGCCAGGGATGAATGACTCAAATGCTTAGATTTTCCATTCTTATTCATAATCCTCAAGTGGGTCCTTGAGGCTGCCTGACATTCTCACTATATTCCCCTAGTCCATTTACTCTCCTAACCCTTAGAGACAAATTTCATACTTCTCCCTACTACTCAAACCCCCATATCTCCCTCTCCATCCTCACTCTCAGCTGATAACCTTGCTTTTTACATTTCACTGAGAAAAGTGATCAGTGAGAAATTTTCATAAGCACCTATCACTTGATCTATATACCTACCTGCATTTGTGTGCCTAGACATATTTACTATCTTCTCTCTCATTATCATGAATGAACCATCTATGCCTCTAGTTAAGACCAATCTAATTCCTACCTACCTACCTACTCAAGGACATTGCTCCAGTAATTCTTTCTTTCCTCTCTATTGGATTATTCCCAGCAACAAAGAAACATATTCTAGTATCTTCCAGCTTAAACAAACCCTCTCCTGACCCCCAGACCCTCCACCTACAGCTCTACTTCTTTCTCTTTACAGCAAAATTCCTTTAGTGAGTTGCCTAAACTCCAGTTCCTGTTCTCATTCTATTCACCCTTAACCCTCCCCCATCAAGCTTTTGCCTGCAATACTCCACCAAACTGCTTTACTAAGGTCATCAACAGTATCTGTGTCGTGAAATTCAATGGTCAATTCTCAGTCCTCATCTGAGGGTGATATAAGTAAATCTGGTCACACTATGTCTTGAGACTTTCTTAAGGTTCCAAGATGTCCATACACTCTGAGTTTTCCTGACTCTAGCCACTCCTCCATAGCCTTCTTTGTTGTTTCTTCATATCCCTGATCTGTAAATGGTGGCTCATTCAAGCAGGAATCAATTCTTGGACATCTTCTGTTTTCTATCTATATTCATTCCCATGGTGAAATCAACCAATTTCATGTTTTAAATATTATTCATGCACTGCTAACTCCCCAATTTACATCTCTCTCCTAGGAATTCCAAAATCATATATCTAATTGCCTACTCACATCTATACTTATGTTCACTGGACATCTCAAACCTAGGAAGTCCCAAAGCAAGCCCCTGACATTCCCCCCAAAAGCTGGTTCTCTAGAAGTCTTCCTGTCTCAGACAATGGCAATTTCATCCTTCCAGGTGCTCAGGTCAAAAGTCCTGGTGTCAAACTTTGGGTACTTATGTGACACCTAAGACTCATGGTTAGAGCTATGTAGCTATGAAAGTGAACAGCACCCCGTACAGGAATTGTTTAAAAAGTGGAAAAAGGGATCAGACTTCAACTAGAGATATGAAAGCAGCAGATATGGATAGGACTAAGATGTACTAGATGATTGGGTAAAGGATGATATCTTTATTTTAAAACCTCATCTTCTGGGTGAGACTACATGATGAGATATTTATTTGGTGAAAACTTTGTATTGTGGGTAGTGCATTTCCTAATTTAACTTTTATGGTCAGTTTAGTTGAACACCTTAAGTACATGGAATCTTGAATATAGCATGAAACTGTGTTGGCTTGTCAAGGTTAGTGTGATGCCCCAATAAATCCCAGAGTGATTTGGGCAGTGAATAAAGAAGTATTTGTGGGGTCCCCTTGAAGGAATGGGAAGACAACTTCCCTATTTGGAGAATTTCTGATATTCTTGCAGGCAGTGGGGACAATCAAATCAACAGGCCGAGCCCTCGATCTTGGGGTTTGCCCCTAAGAAGCTTACTCCTGCAAAGGATAGGCTAAGCCTATTTTAAATTCTGCCTAAGAGTCACCCCTAGAGAACCTCTTTTGTCGCTAAGATGTGGCTTCTCTCCCTAAGCCCACTCAGCATGTGAATTCACTGCCTTCCCTCCTATGTGGGACACAACTCCCAAGAGTGTAAATCTCCCTGGTAGCATGGGACAGAAAGCCTGGGATGAGCCAGCACTTGGCATCAAGAGATTGAGAAAGCCTTCTTGATCAAAAGGGGGAAGGGAGAAATGAGATAAAAGAAAGTTTCAGTGGCTGAGGGATTTCAAACAGAGTTGAGAGGTTATCCTGGAAGTTCTTCTTATGCATTATATAGATATCCCTTTTTAGTTTATGGTATATTAGAGCGGCTAGAGGGAAGTACCTAAAACTGCTGAGCTGTGTTCCTGTAGCCTAGATTCTGGAAGACGACTGTATAAAGATGTAACATTGACAATGTGACTATGTGATTGTGAAAACCTTGCTGTGATGTTCCTTATATCCAGGTTATGGACAGATGAGTAAAATATAGGGATAAAAATAAATAAATAATAAAGGGAAAAAAGGGTAAAATAGGTAGATGGAAGCATTAGTGGTCAATGAGAGGGTGGGGTAAGACGTGCTATGTATGAGTTTTTTCCTTTTTCTTTTTCTGCAGTGGTGCAAATATTGTAAAAAATTATATGGTGATGAATACACAACTATGTAATGATATTATAAGCCACTGACTGTGCACCATGTATAGAAAGATTTTTTACAATATAAAATTGTAAAAAGATTTTACTCAATATAAAAATTTTAAAAATAAATTAAAAAATAAAACCCTGATGTCGTCCTTCATTTCATACCACACATCCAATCCATAAGCAAATCTTATCAGCTGTCTTTAGCAAAACATAGCATCTTAACACACAATCCAACCATTTCCCACCCACCTTCACAGCCACCCTAATCCAAGCCACCATGTTCTCTTACCTGGAATATGCAATGTCTGCATTCTGGTCTCCTAGCTTCCATCGTGACCCTACTCCTTCCCACCCCAGTCTATTCACAACACAGCAGGCAGAAAGAACCACTCATAAATAAAAGTCAGATCATAGTACTTCTCTCCTCAAAACCCTCCAATGGTTTCCCATTTCACTTCACAACACAGCAGTCAGAAAGAACCACTCATAAATAAAAGTCAGATCATAGTACTTCTCTCTTCAAGACCCTCCAATGGTTTCCCATTTCACTTAGAATAAAAGCCAAAGTACTTACAATGACCCATAAAGATTTGCATGAGCTCCTACTCCCTCTTCCTCTCCAACCCCACCTCCTACCCTATCCCCCTTCTTTCACTCACTTCTGTCACTCACTGTGACACACAAGGTATATTCCTCCCCTCAGGGCCTATGCATTAACTCATAACTGTCTAAATATTGGGATGGCTTCTCCCTCATTTTCTTAAGATCTTTATTCAAATGTTACCTTCTTAGTGAGGCCTTCACTGTCTACCTTCCAAAATTACAATCCCTCTCATTCTCTCTCTGTCACACACAAACTTCCTATCCCCACTTTCTGCCCTTGGTGTCTCCTTAGCAAATGTCACTATCTAATATACTCTATGTCTTATTTATCTTGTTTATTATCTGTCTCCTTCACTGGATTATATGGTTTTATGTGAGCAAGAATTTTTCTGTTTTTGCTCATCATTAAATTTCTACTGCGAGAATAGTAGCTGGCATACAACAAGCACTAAAAACATAGAATGAAAGAATGCAGAGCCAGTCCGGTAATACAAATGCAGAGGGATGGATGTAAATAACTGCAAAAATTTTACATGTGGCTAGAAATCAAGGAAAACTGAAGGGCATATGCCCCATGAAGGAACTGAACACAATTCAGCTCTAGAAAAACACTGCCATACCTTGTAACATATGAGAAAGTGGAAATTTAACTGCCAGTTTTTAAATGTGGATTTTAAAACAAATTTTTAAACATTACACAGTCCAAAAAAAACATATCTGCAGGCCTTATTCATCCCACAGATCATCAGTTTGTATCCTCTTGGAGTAAGCTAGCAGAGCTCAAAACAACTACTAAAAAAAAGTCCCATTTTTCCACTGCCCCCATTGTATTCTCCTTTTCCATGGTTTAACTTAAAAATGGGCAAATTGACCCACTACAGGAGGAGTGGAAAACAAATAAAAAAAACAAAGAATCACAATATTCAGCAGAATACTTCAAAAAATAATTTGAGAATAAATTTTTGAAGTTCGTTTTTTATCAACTTCCTATTTCACAGTCCTAAGGCATCCCCTCAGAGAAACTAGTGGAAGCCTTTGGTGTCAATAATTATTTGGAATTAAAGCATTAACCTTTCTGATCAATGCTGTATCATTCAGAACAATAACACAGTTATAGTCTAATTATTAACACTGGCATGGTTATACAGAGCTTCTAAAAGTATCATTTCATATTAGAACATAGTTAAAATAGTTAATTTAGATAATCAGTACAACCTGTGTCATTACATAGAGCTGGAAATCTGTACCCATACTTGTACAATTAGGATTACTTCTTGGCAGGGAAGTGGAAAAATAGGAATCTCGATTTCTTATAACCTTCACATTACAACTTGCGCCTATTCAAAATGAGTTATATTTCATCAACTTATACTTACTAACCACCTAATAAGGACTATGCTGTTTTAAGTGATAGGGATACAGAGAGATATAAAACATTGTACCGGTTTGAATCTGTGGTAGAACCCAGAAAAGCCATGTCCCTTAATCCTCATTCAATATTGCTGGCTGGGAGCTTTTTGATTGTTCCCATGGAGATGTGACTCACCCGACTGTGGGTATTAACTTTTTTTTTTTAATTTAGTTTGTGTGTGTGTGTGTGCGTGTGTTTAATTTTTTTAAACATAACATACAAACATGAACATTCTTACCATATGATCATTCCACTCTTGGTATATAATCAATAACTCACAATATCGTCATATAGTTGTACATTCAACACCATGATCATTTCTTAGAAAATTTGTATCGATTTAGAAAAAGAAAAAAGAAAAAACTCATACATACCATATCCCTTACCCTCTCACTGACTGCTAGTATTTCCACTTACCCAATATATTTTAGCCCTTGTTTCCCCTATTTTTTTCTATAAATCTGTTCTCATTTGCTAGCTGCCAGAATGCAATATACCAGAAACGGAATGGCTTTTAAAAGGGGTGATTTAATGAGTTGCTAGCTTACAGTTCTAAGGCCGAGAAAATGTCCCCATTACAACAAGTCTATAGTAATGTCCAATCAAAGGCATCCAGGGAAAGATACCTTGGTTCAAGAAGGCCGATGAAGTTCAGGGTTTCTCTTTCATCTGGAAAGGCACATGGTGAACATGGTCAGGGCTCCTCTCTCAGCTGGAAGGGCACATGGCAAATACAGCATCATCTGCTAGCTTTCTCTCCTGGCTTCCTATTTCATGAAGCTCCCCGGGAGGCACTTTCCTTCTTCAACTCCAAAGGTTGCTGGCTCGTGGACTCTGCATCGTGGTGCTGCAGCATTCTCTGCTCTCTCTGAGTCTCTCATTCTCCAAAATGTTTCCTCTTTTATAGGACTTCAGAAACTAATCAAGACCCACTCAGATGGGTGGAGACATGTCATCCCCTAATCCAGTTTAACAACCGTTCTTAACTAAATCTCATCAACCAGGGAGATGATCCCATCACAGTCCCAAATACATAGCATTGAATAGAGATTATTCTACCTTTAAGAAATGGGATCCATATTAAAACATGGCTTTTCTTAGGGGGCATACTTCCTTTCAAACCAGCACAACACCTTACCACTCCCTTTCATTGATCACTAGCATTTCAATCTTACTAAACTTATTTTAACATTTGTTCCCCCTATATTTATTTATTTTTAATCCATATATTTTACTCATTTGACCATACCATAGATAAAAGGAGCATCAGACACAAGGTTTTCACAATCACAAAGTCACATTGTGAAAGCTATATCATTATACAATCATCTTCAAGAAACATGGCTACTGGAACACAGCTCTACATTTTCAGGTACTTCCCTCCAGCCTCTCCAACATACCTTAACTAAAAACGTGGTATCTGTACAATGCATAAGAAAAACCTCCAGGATAACCTCTCAACTCTTTTTGGAATCTCTTAGCCATTGACACCTTATTTTGTCTCATTTCTCTCTTTCCCCTTTTGGTTGAGAAGGTTTTCTCAATCCCTTGAAGCTGAGTCCCAGCTCATTCTAGGATTTCTGTCCCAAGGCTGCCAGGAAGGTTTACACCCCTGGGAGTCATACCCCACATAGAGAGGGGGAGGGCCATGAGTTTCTTCGCTGTGTTGGCTGGATTATGGGTATCAACTTTTGATTAGAGGAAGATATGACTCTGCCCATTCCAGCTGGGCCTTGATTAGTTTACTGGAATCCTTTAAAAGAGGAAGCATTTTGGAGAGATTCCCTTTTCGGAGAACAACGAGAGAACCACAAAGCAGTCTACCAACCAGCGACTTTTGGACAT
The DNA here is from genome assembly GCF_023851605.1 of Tamandua tetradactyla. NCBI lineage: Eukaryota > Metazoa > Chordata > Mammalia > Pilosa > Myrmecophagidae > Tamandua > Tamandua tetradactyla. The sequence continues at coordinate 35,975,786 of NC_135346.1, read as the reverse complement.
GAAGAAGGAAAATGTCCCCAGGGGAGCTTCATGAAGCAAGAGGCCTAGAGAGAAAGCTAGCAGAGGTCACCATGTTCACCATATGCCTTTCCAACTGAGAGAGAAACCCTGAACTTCATCGGCCTTTCTTGAGTGACGGTAACCTCTTGTTGGTGCCTTAATTTGGCCATTTTTATAGACTTGCTTTAACTGGGATGTTTTCACAGCCTTAGAACTATAAACTTGTAACTTATTAAATTCCCCTTTTAAAAAGCCATTCCATTTCTAGTATGTTGCATTTCAGCAGCTAGCAAATTAGAACAAACATGTTCCCAGGCTGCAAGTGATTTAAAATTCAGCTAGGGAAACAGACACAGAATTAACTAAAATGTGAAATAGGCATTAAGATGTTGGAAGAAGCAATTATGAGGGCTGAGGCAATCAAGATAGCTTTAAGAAGATGAGACTTGAGCTAAGTGAAGAAAGCACAGATTTGGACACTCAGAGACCAAGTAAAAGGATATTCCAGGCCTAAAGAGTAGCACAGGTATGATTTACAGGGAGTGTTTCTTGTTTAGAGACCTGAAGATGATCTACAATCTACAAGATCTCTTTTGTTTGTTTTTAATGGCAAAAATACTGTATTTTTTAAATTGTGAAATAAAACATATATACAAAAAAAACAATAAATTTCCAAGTACACTACAACAAGTAGTTATAGAACAGACTTTACAGTTTGGTATGAGTTATAGTGCCACGATTTTTTCATTTTTTCTTTTAGCTGCTCCAAGAGACTGGAGACCAAATGAAATATCAATATAATGATTCTGCAGTCATACTCACTTGTTAAATCCTATTTTCTCTGTTATATTCTTTTTTTTCCTTTTTTGTGAAAACTAACACATACAAAAAAGCAATAAATTTCAAAGGACAGAACAACAATTAGTTGTAGAACAGATTTCAGAGTGTGGTATGGGTTACAATTCCACAATTTTAGGTTTTTACTTCTAGCTCTTCTAAGGTAAGGGAAACTAAAATATCAATAAAATGATTCAGCACTCATACTCATTTGTTAAACCCTACCTTCTCTGTATAATTCCACCATCACCTTTGATCTTTCTCCCACTCTTTAAGGGCATTTGGGCTATGCCCACTCTAACCTTTTCAGGTTGGAAGGGACTGTTGATAATATGAGATAGGGGGGTGGAACTAGATGATGATCTGGAGAGGCTGGCCCCTCTAGGTTTCAGGATTTAACTGGTCCAGGGACCAATCTGGAGACTGTAGGCTTCTGGAAAGTTACCTTAGTGCATGGAAATTTTGTAGAATCTTATATAATGCTCTAGGTATTCTTTAGGATTGGCAGGAATGGTTTTGGTTGGCGTTTGGGAAGTTATGATAAGTAGCAATGTTTACCTGAACTTGCATAACATAACAGTGACCTCCAGAGTAGCCTCTCAACTCTACTTGAACTATCTCTGCCACTGATACCTTATTTGTTGCACTTCTTTTCCACCTTTTGGTCAGGACAGCACTGTTGATCCCATGGTGCTAGGTCCAGGTTCATCCCAGGAAGTCATCCCCCACACTGCCAGGAAGACTTTTACCCCTGGATGCCATGGCCCCATGCAGTGGGGAGGGCAATGGTTTCACTTGCAGAGTTGGGCTCAGAGAGAGAGGCCACATCTGAACAACAAAAGAGGTCCTCCAGAGGTGACTCTTAGGCATACCTATAGGTAAGCTAAGCTTCTCTGCTATATACATAAACTTCACAAGAGCAAGCCTCAAGATCAAGAGCTTGGCCTATTGATTTGGATGCCCCTAATGTTTGACACAGTATCAGGGCTTCCCTGATGGTAAAGTTTAATAGTTCCACATTTTTTCTCCCATCCCTCAAGGGACTTTGCCGACACTTTTTGATTATCTGCTTACTATACTCAGGGATATATCCAGGCATTACATTAAATTATACAGGACTAAAGGCCCTCACTCTTATTCTGGGCTCCCTGTGCTTGGATTATTTAAATGATGTATTCAGACCGGTTGAGTTAGAGTAGGTGTTGCAGAAAATGTAGGTTCTGGACAAAATAAACCTTTCTTCCTTTGGTCTCAAAGTAGGTGAAGTTCTAAAACACAGACAATATTCTCCTTACCCCTGTGTCATAGTCAGGTTCACGTATCAATTTGGCCAAGTGGTGATGCCTGGTTGCCTGGTCAGGCAAGCGCTGGGCTGTCTGTTGCTTCAAGGACATTTCACGGACTTTAATCATGACAACTTTGGCTGTATCCACAGCTGATTGCACTTGCAATCAGCTAAGGGGAGTGTCTTCTGCAATGAATGACCCTTAATCTAATCACTGGAAGTCTTTTAAGGAGGATTCAGAAGAGACAATCACTCTTCCTGCTTCAGCCAGCCAGCCTCTCCTGAGAGTTCATTGAGAGCCTTCATTGGAGCTGCCAGCTCAGGGCCCATCCTACAGATCTCGGATTCTTACATCCCCATGGTTGCCCAGCCAACAACCTCTTGAGAGTTCACTGAGGACCTTCACTGAAGCTGCCAGCATGCAGCCTGCCCTACAGATCTTGGACTCTCACATTCCCACGGTTGCTTGACACTTTTTATAAATTTTATATTTACAGGTATCTCCTGCTGATTCTGTTTCTCTAGAGAACCCTAGCTAATACATCCCTGTATTCTGAACTACCTTAATCCCTACCTGGTCAGCTTTGTTCTTATCTCTAAATACCAGGTTATATATATTTAAAACAGCCTCTCAAAATCCAGAAATAACAATCACTAAATGTGGACTAAATGTGACTGCTATAAGAGCCTACAATCTAGGCCCCAGTTTTCTTATAAATATCTTCCAATGAGATGATACAAAATTTGCTCTTTTGTTTCTGGCTCATTTTGCCTCACCAAATGTCCCATGTGTTCATTCACATCACTGCATGCCTCACAACTTCCTTTTTGTAGCAGCACAATATTTGATTATATGTATATACCATCATTTGCCAATCTGTTTCTCAGTGAGTGCATTTTTCAGCCACCTCCAAATACTAGGCCTCATGTATAATGTCCAAAGTCAACAGTCCATCAACACTTCCAATTTTAGATTAATTTCATTGCTCCCAACAGGAAGAAAACCAATAAACACACCCTCACCAAACAGAAAATCCAAATCTCCCCCTAACTCTTGTCCCTCCCACATTATGTACCCTGGTATGCTGGAGTACTGGTAATGTTTGCCTGTTAAAGATAACCCATAGCATGCAATAGCTATTTCCCCATTAAACCCCGAAATTATACACTCTTTGTACAAGATTCATACCTTTGCAGTAGTTCATATTTGTAGTGTTAACTGGTGGGTCACATGAGTCTATACAACCCATTTCAATCATTTTCACCTTCAATATGGTAATATTACTTGTAGATCCAGTAGTGAACCACCTTCATTTCTATTTTCTTACAATTAAGTTCAACCTCATCAGCTAACTGTTCACCCGTTTCAAACTTCCATGCAAAAATATTGTATTTTTAACCAGCAAGATAAATGAGGCATTATTATACAACATTAGGTATTTTTACAAAACTAGTCCCCATCCCCAAACAATAGCCCATCCCCAAACAATAGATAATACATGCATTTGAATGACATTTTTAAGAACAGTGTGACTGTTAGGTTCATGTGTCAACTTGGCCAGGTGATAGTGCTCTGGACAAGCAAGCATTGGCCTAACCATTATTGCAAGGACATTTCGTGGCTGCTTAGCAAACCAGAAGGCTGGTTTATTAAATCATTGGTCAGTTGATTCTATCTATGGCCGATCATATCTATGATTAACTAACGGGGGGGGGGGGGGGCAACTTCTGCCATGAGAAAGAATCCAATCAGTTAGATTTAATTCAATCAGTTGAGGACTTTTAAGAGAGAGGTGATTATTTTAACGGTCATAAGAGAGAACTTTTGTCTCTACTTATACCAGCCAGCCTCTCCTGCGGAATTCATTCGAACACCTTCATCACTGTAGCCAGCCCATGGCCTGCCCTACAGAATCTGGACTCATGCATCCCCACAGTTGTGAGACACTTCTATAAAATTCATATTTACAGGTATCTCCCCTTGTCTCTGTTTCCCTAGAGAACCCTGACTAATACAAGCAGTAAATATGATTCTTTTAAATACTGCAAGTTAACAATGTTTTCTGACAACCCCCCCCCCCTACATAAATAGGTCTAATAAGGGTTTCCAACATGACGACAGGTGAGGAATCCAGCAAAAAGGTGCATTAGAGAGTGCTTGGGGGGAAATTAATCCACTAAAAACATGTGCTTCAAAGTAACCTGGACAAATTTACATGGTAATTTTCTATCTTTCTTTCCTAAGCTTAAAAAAATCATCTACTGAAGAAACTTTGTTATTTTTCCTTCAACTATGTAAACGTCAGAATTCCTTCTATCCCAATAGATGTCTCCCAATTTTACCCAACAGATGTCTTCATAACATGCAAATGTTATTTAATATTGAGTTTGAATCATATAGGAAAATGAAGGATACCTGGTAGATAAGGATGGTAAGAAGATTAATATTTGAGCACCTACTGTATGCTAGGTGTGTATTCATACTTTGAATATATGATTCTAGAGGCAGGAGGGTTTTTGAAAGGGGTAAGCAGGAAATGGATTTGCTATTCTGTGAGAAAAACAAATGAAATGACAAGATTAGACTCTATACTACAGATCTCCTAAAATAGTGGGTGCCTGGTGCCAAAAATTTCTAGCCAATCATACACAGCTAAGCCATTTCTTTTCCTAATCTGACGAAATCAAAATAACATTCCAAAAACACAGTTACCAGGACAGACCTATTAACACTACATATGCTGGAAATATATAGAGATAAACACACAATATTATTCGTTTTAATTTTTGCATGTGATTCTAATTAAAGATACAGCTTTGGAAGAAAATATTAATGTATACCAAGCACACTTATTTGTATCAATTCAGATGTTGTTAATCACCAATCAAGTTGGTTAAAACCCTTGATTGCTTTTAAGAAAAGCAGCAACATACATTACAATATTTGGGTACATTTTATTTTTATATGGGTTAATATTCTCCAAAATTTCTTTTCACTCATTCTTTTTGAAAAACTGAACGCAAAGGGAAATTAAGGGTAATGTGAAGGGCCTTTTCCCAAACAAAGTCCAAGTCTTGCAGTACTCATCATGCAGCCCTTTCTCTCCATTATTTTTTATCTTTTTTGCAAATAATAAAGTCCTTTTGACCAAAATCCAGTATAGCTAGCTTAGGTTAGTTCCTAACCTAAGATAATTAAAATTTACAATCATGTGGCAGTATAAATTTTAAAATTACAGTTCATAGGGCCCTTGGAGCTGAGGCTGTGGCGACAGCGGCAGCAGAGCCCTGGGCTTGCTATAGGGCTAGCTGTGGAATGAGTGCTTCTGGCTACCCTAGAACATGAGCTGAGCTGACCTTGAGGGGCCAGGTGATGGCCACAGCTACCATCAGGCCTGTCATAACCTCTCGGTGTTCCTGCTAGTGGCGGGCATATTCTCTGTGAGGCTGCCCTTGGAGTGGTTTATTGCCAAACCTTGTGTACTCCATGGTGGCATCCAGGACAGTGGTCTATATCAGGCCCAACACAAAGCCATCCTTGAAAAGGTTTAGTATCTATTACTAAGTATCCTGATGAGAAAAGGCAGGATAGCCTGTCAAAGTAACTGGACAGGGATGTCAAAAAAATCCAATGCTGGTTCCACCACTGGAGGAATGAGGATAAACACCCAACACTCACTAAATTCTGTGTAAGCATGTGGAGATTCATTTTTTATTTATGTATATTATTCTAAAGAATTAGATTTCTATAGTCATTACCTTGGTTCTGGAAAACCTAACAATGCTGGCATAGTTAGCCATCAGCCTCTCACAAGTGGTCTTTCTTACCATTATAACGGAATTGGCCTTCTATTGGTTTCTTATGTTTCTTCAGTTTATAGATATTAAAAGAAAGGACTTCCTGGTCATGTTTGTGCATCACTTGGCCATCAGTGTGCTCATCACCTATGCCTACATCAACAACGTAACTTGCATGGGAACTCTGCTCATGTGTCTACATGATGTCTCAGACATCTTGCTGGAGGCAGCCAAGCTGGCCAATTATGCCAAGTATTAGTGGCTCTGTGATACCCTTTTTGTGATCTTCAATGTTGTTTTTGTAGTCACTCATCTAGAAATACATCCATTCTGGATTCTGAGCATGATCCTCTTTGAAAGTTGGAAGATAATCAGGCCCTATCCTTCCTGGTGGCTCTTCAATGGCCTTCTCCTGATCCTATACATTCTGCATGTCACCTGGTCCTACCTAACTGCACGAATTGCTTTCAAAGTCTTGATCCGGGGAAAGGTATCTAAGAATGACTGCAGTGATGTGGAGAGCAGCTGCGAGGAAGAAGATGTGACCATCAGCACAAAATGTTCCTGTGGCCGCAGCTCCAGCAATGGCACCAATCAGGTGATTGGTCACATGGGAGGCAGCTACTGGGTTGAATAGTAAGGTGGTTGGTATGGAGACTTGAGCACACATAGACTTGTAGGACCACCGACAATCTTATTCTCCTGAGCCTACCCACATCTACATTCCTTTGAGTTAGAGGGACTTCAAAGGCAATGAGGAGAATCAAAGAAGCAAATATTTTCACTTAAAAAAAAACTCTGCCATTTTGTATTTTTTTAAAAATTACAGTTCATACATCTTGACAGTTAAAATAGTCGGAAGTATAAAAAGTAACCTGCCTCTTAATGGAATTATCTTTTTAAAATATTATATTAGACCTGTTAGCTAAATTAAAAAAAAAAAAAAAAACAAATTTAACATGTTTTTTAATGTGTTTTATAGATGGCATCTGCAAGTAAACAATATATGCAAGTTCAAAAGGAGTTTTTATTCCCCTAATCTATTTGACATTCAACAGAGCTCTTTATATGGAAATATTACAAAGATTTTTGAGGGACTGACTGATTTATTTTTGAATGGGTATGCATTTCACTTCATTTCAGATATGAGGCACAAACTTCTGAATTTCAGTTCTGTAAGGCATCACAGAAACCTCCAATTTACAAATAAGGACTTCCCTATGGGGTGGGACTGCTGTATCATGCGAAAAAGGGGGTAAAAATGACCTATAATCTGGTACACTGTAATGTGTTAAGTGAGTCATGAAATGGTTGCCTGCCTTGTATGCTGAAGAAAGGTTGTGGGATTTTTCCTGTTTCAGTTTTTGTTTCATTTAGTTTTAAGGTGACAGGCCCAAGTCACCTTAAAAGTTGCCATGGGTCTTAGCTGCCCACAGCATCAAAAACTGAGTCCAGTGGCACACACTTATAACACTTATAATCACAATTAAAACAAAGGATAGATAAAAACTTTGTTTTTAAACAAAACTGAAAAGAATCCCATCCTTTCTGTCCCCTCCCCCAAACCCAGCCCCTTCAATAAAAGCCCCAAGAAGGACTCCAGCTTTCCTTGGGCTGGAGGTTGAATGTAGTTCAAGTTGACCAGAAATAATTTCTACTTTTTCCAGTAAAACTGGGAGACTGTGACTTAGGTTACACACTTAATAGGAAACTGCAGACTCCAGGAATCACATTCATGACTTCCACACAATCAGGTCATATTGCTATCCAAGAAAAAAAGCCCTGTATCCCTCCAGCAGGAACTAAGCAGTAAACCAAAAAAAAATTTTTACAATAGTAAAATGGCAACAGAATAGCTCAAGCTTAGCCTTGCTCCAGAGAAAAGTCAGAGAAGAGACAGGAGGGCAACTGAGGTAACGATTCAGGAGTGCAGCTGGCCTGGGAGAGCCTTCTGCACCACATGTGGCAGCCCTGGATGTAGAGGCCAAGGAACTAAAAGGCAGAAAGCTGGAATCTGGCATGGAGGCATGGACCACAGAGCCGGCAGGAGTGCACAGATGAGAGCCCGGGACTAGGAAGCAAGTCAGGCCACGTTCCTTGGGCGTGCTACCCTCACCAGCACAGCCCTATGACCGGCAACTCACCCCACACCCCACACACCCAAACCCTGTCTCCCACTCCCATTTCCCATGCTTGAGGCATCCCCACCCCACCAGCCCCCAGTATACATACTTGTCCCTCACCCCCACCCCAAATGAAACCCAATGGACCTCTCCTCCTGACCCCTACCTCCTATTCCCTGTTCCCGGTAGGCTGTTGCCAGTGCATAAAGGCTGCGGGCACCAACTTCCATACATAGGCTACCCCTGCTTCACCCCATCCCCACCCCCATAGTGTTGCACAGCCTCACTCCACGGCACCTGAGCTTTGTGCATCCACTTGCGGCACTCCCGGGCCCATGCATGTGCATGAGCCCCCAATCACGTCACTGAGATCTGGGAATTGCACTTTACAGCAGTCCGAGAACCACGCATGTGCACAGCTCTCAGCCACACTTCCCAGCACTGAGAAGGTGCTGGACTGTGCAGCTGGATCACATCTGCCCCCAATCCACAAAGGTGTAACACCAACCTGCTGCAACAGCTGTACACCTGCACACAAAGGGCCCTGTGCCTTAGACCAACACACACCAAGGTTATGCCCCCTAGACCAGTGCACCTGCAGAGCAACATCCTCCTTGACCGCTGGGCACTCATGTTCACAAGCATCAGCGTAACATTCCCAACCTGTGCCTATACCTGTCCTAAAACAAATCACCACATTGAGTGCCCAACTCATGCCCTGCACCCTGCTGTACAATCATCCCGCAAACACAAGGCCTTAGACTATTGAAAGAAATCAACTCCCAAAAGCAAATCAATCAAGATATTTACATGCCACAAAGAAAGCAGAAAATCACTAAGCATATCATAATGCAAACAGATACAGCCCTGCCTAATACCAAATTAAAACACCAGAGGAGACACAGATGCTGGAACCACTAATCAAAGATGTTCACGCAACTCTACTTAATAAAATAAGTGGGACAGCAAATGACATAAAGGAGATCAAGAAGACAGCAGAAGAGCATAAAGAGGATTTTGAAAGAATAAACACAAAAATAAAGGATATCACAGAGATTAAAGACTCTGTTGACCAAATAAAAAACATACTAGAGGCACAGAACACCAGATTTGAAGAGACAGAAGAAAGAAAAAGTCATATGGAGGACAGGATAATTGACTTCAAAGACTTAAAACAGCAAATGGCAAAAAAGATGGAAAGAACTGAATGGGAACTTAGGGAAATGACAGACAAAACAAAACACACAAATAAATGAATCATTGGTGTCCCAACAGGAGAAGAGAGGAGTAAAGGGTTAGTATGAGTAGTTAAGAACATAATGGGGGAAAACTTCCCAACCCTCATAAAGGACATAAATAAACAAATCAAAGAAGCCCAAAGAACTCCAAACAGAATAAATACAAACAGGCCTTCCCCAAGGCACATACTAATCAGTCTGACAAATGTTGAAGAGAAGCAGAAATTCCTGAAGGTGGTAAGAGAAAAACAATCTGCTAAATACAAGGGAAATCAACTAAGACTGAGTTCAGACTACTCGACTTGCACCCTGTAGACAAGAAGGCAGTAGTATGATATATTCAAAATTCTGAAAGAGAAAGACTTCCAGGCAAGAATTCTGTACTCAACAAAACTGTCCTTCCAAACTGAAGGAGAGATTAAAGTTTTCACAGACAAAGAAGTCCTGAAAGAATTTGTCAACAAGAGATTGGCCCTATAAGAAATACTAAAAGGAGTTCTGCCAGCCAAAATAAAAAGACAGGAGAGGGAGGTCTGGAGGAGGGCACAGAATTGAAGAGTACCACTAAGGGTAATTTAAAGAATACAAAGAGAAAGAGGAAAAGAATATATAGATCAGACAAATAAAATAAAAAAAAGATAAGATGGTGAAATGAAGAAACATATTTTCAGTAATAACTGAATGTTAACAGACTAAACTTACCAATTAAAAGATAGATTGGCAGAGTGGATTAAGAAACATAATCCAGCTATATGCTGCTTACAAGAGACTCATCTTAGACACACGGATACAAATAGATTGAAAGTGAAAGGATGGAAAAAGATTTTCCAAGCACGTTGTTCTTTTTCCAAAAGAAAGCAGGAGTAGCTATACTAATATCAGACAAAACAAAGCTTAAATGTAATGACATCATAAGAGACAAGGGACACAGCAAAACTACTAGAGTTAATAAGTACAGCAAAGTGGCAGGTTACAAGATCAACACTCAAAAATCTGTAGTGTTTCTATACACTAGTAATGAACAATCTGAAGGGGAAATCAAGAAAAAATTCCCATTTCCAATTGCAACTGAAAGAATAAAATATTTAGGAATAAATTTAACTAAAGAGACAAAAGACCGGTACAAAGAAAACTATAAGAAATTCTTAAAAGAAATCACCCAAGACCTAAATAAATGGAAGGGCATACAGTGTTCATGGACTGGAAGAATAAATATAGTTAAGATGTCAATTCTACCTACATTGATTTACACATTCAACGCAATACCAATTAAAATCCCAAAAACAGGGCGGGCCACGGTGGCTCAGTGGCAGAGTTCTCGCCTGCCATGCCGGAAACCCAGGTTTGATTCCCAGCGCCTGCCCATGCAAAAAAAAAAAAATCCCAAAAACTTACTTTTCAGATATAGTAAAAGCAATAACCAAATTTATCTGGAAGGGTAAGGTGCCCCAAATAGCTAAAAGTATCCTGAGAAAGAAACCTGAAGTCAGAGGTCTCACACTACCTGACTTTAAGGCGTGTTATGAAGCTACAGTGGTCAAAACAGCATGGTACTGGCATAAAGACAGATATTCTGACCAATGGAATTGAATAGAGTGTTCAGATATAGACCCTCTCATCTATGGACAATTGATCCTCTTCCGCCACTTTCTAAGGGGGAGGAGCCCAATCCACCATTTCGTAAACCCGCCCGCCGTTTTGTGACTCCGGGGCCACGGCCGCCGGCCCAGTCTGGCCTGGTAGCCCACCTGTTCAGTCCACTGCAGCGGCATGGCCTACTGAGCCCCAGTGGCCCCTCCCGCCGCCCATGGTTGGATGCTTCCCTATGAATCTCCAGCCGACGCAGCAGCGCCCACTTGCTTGGTATCCTCACAGTGCAGAGGCAATCAAGCAACTGCGCAAAGCGGTCAAAGAAGACGGGTTTGTGAGTCCATACGCAACCCATCTGCTAGAGGAAATGTCCACGCAGCTTAATACACCTCACGATTGGACAACTCTAGCCAGAGCTATTCTCACCCCAGGCCAGTATGTTAATTGGAAGGCGCACTTCAACTCGGAGGCTGAGCGGGCTGCTCGACAGCTAGATTACTAAGGAGGGGCTCCAGGCTTCGGCATCCCTCTCAAGTCTTTCCTCGGGATCGCTCCGTACTTCGACCCAGCGGTCTATACTGCTGCCCCGAATGGGTTTTGGGTTCAGTTGCGAGAAGTAGCCATGCGGGCCTTCCGTAATTGTTCAGCCTCCAGACCAGAACAGATTACCAAGTTAATTCAGAAACCAGACGAGGATTTCGCCTCCTTTATCTCTAGAGTACAAGAGGCTTGCAAAAACAAAATACATGATTATCAGGGGCAAAATGCACTGGCTAAGGAACTCATATTTGAGGGAGCCCGTCCCATCTTCAGACAAGCGCTAGCAGGCATTAGAGAGAAGTCCATCTCTGACTGGGTACTTGCTTGTTCTAACATTAATCCTTCCGCACGAGACCTTGCTGACTCTCTAGCACTCGCACTTAGAGCTACTAATGAATGTTATCGGTGCGGTGAGTCTGAACATTTTGCTCGGGAGTGTCCTAATCAACCTGACCCGAGAGACACGGGGGTCAAGCAACCGGAAGAGAGATGCTGGCAAGAGCGGAAGCCCAAAACCCCTTGCCCAAAGTATAACAATGGCTATCACTGGGCACGCAATTGCCGCGCACCTAACCCGCCTTTAAACTTCCAAGGGGGCAGGTCTCAGCCCCGTCCCCAAGAGACCCGGGGTGTCAGCAGGAACACCCCCAAACCATAATGTGGACCATTCCCATTACCCCGAACAAGCCCACCCGTAAGCTAAAAATCGGAGCCGATTGGCTTCTTGGTACGGTGGACTCGGGAGCAGAAATTTCATGCCTTCCTGCCAAATGGAAAAATCTGTGCCCAACTACCGCAGGGCCCGCAGTAATCGGTGCCACGGGCTCTGCCCCCTCGGCGAGAGCCGCCATTCCCCTTACATGGGAGGATGAAGAAGGCCACCGAGGCGTCTTCAGGCCGTTGTTTCTAAACACCATTGACCAAATCTTATGGGGGCGAGACATTCTAGCAGCCTCAGGGGCATATATTACCATGCAGCCCCCTCAAGAATGTTTCCTAACCACCATCGGCCAGGCCCTCTGGGGACGAGCCATTCCCGCAGACGCAGGGACCAATATTACCACACAGCCCCCCCAATAGTTTGCGCCACTGCTCGCGTTACACCTCCGGCACCCACTCCTCTTCAATGGGACACAGAGGAACCTATCTGGGTGGAGCAGTGGCCACTTCCGTCCCACAAGTTAACAATTTTAAAGCAATTAGTGCAAGAGCAATTGGCCTCAGGACATATAGAGCCATCATGCAGTCCTTACAATTCTCCAGTTTTTGTTATCAGTAAAAAGGGAGGTACAAAATTTAGACTTCTTCATGACCTCAGGGAAATTAACAAGCACATCCAACCCATGGGGTCCCCTCAGCCTGGTATGCCTCACCCTGCAGCTCTTGCTAAGCATCTGCAGATAGCCACCATAGACATAAAGGACTGTTTCTTTTCCATTCCATTGCATGACAGGGACAAGGAAAAGTTTGCCTTCACGGTGCCAGTCACTAACCACATGGGGGCAGCACAGCGTTATCAATGGAAGGTTCTGCCACAAGGCATGCGAAACAGCCCAGGCATATGTGAATGTTGCTGTGCAGCCTCTCCGCTCGCAAGCCACTATTCTCCATTACATGGATGACGTGCTTATAGGAGCGGATACTCAGGAACGATTGCAGACTGTCTTGTCGTTGCTAATCGCTAATCTCCAGAGTTTGGGGCTAACAGTCCAGCCTAATAAAGTTCAAACCACTCCTCCCTACACATTCTTGGGTTACACCATCGGTAAGAAAGTTGTGTCTGTTAAATTTTCATTTGAAATCCCAGAGCGGTTGCGACTGTATCAGTTGCAGCAACTTTGTGGGCAGATAAATTGGGTCAGGTCAGCTCTCCCAATAACGACTCAAGAGCTTGAGCCACTGTTCGAATTGCTTAAAACTAGTCACAAAACAGTAGAAGCTCTTAATCAGCCCATTAAACTTGATTTTTGGGCCAAGCACGCCCTAGGACTGTTCAATGAGTATTTTGCCAAAAGCCAGTTGGACAGATTTCAACCTGATAGGCCTCTCAAGGCCTTGGTACTAAACACTTACCACTCGCCTTCAGGCGTCCTCTGGCAGGAAGGTCCCTTATTATGGGTTCATCCTGCTAAAAGTAAACTAAGGAAAATCTGTCCGCAAGTTAAGCTATGGGTAACTCTAGTTCAAGATCTTATAAAAGCCGCAGTAAAATTAGTGGGGCCCCCGGACACAATCGTCTGGCCTTTTGAAGGTAAACAACTTACCTGGCTAATGCAAAATGATACCGATATGCAAATTCTGTTACAAGGGTTTTGCGGTATGTTCACCAATAAATACCCGCAACACCGGCTCTTTCATGCCATCCTGCACTTTCCATTAAAACCCGGCACGGGTTCATACCATCCATTCCCTTCATCCGTGCCCATCCCCCAGGCTACTACCATTTTTACGGACGCCTCCAAAAACAAATTCGCATTTGTGGCGTTCGTTCCTCAGCAAGAGGAGCCAGTATGTGTCACCCAAATAAACCAATATTCAGTGCAGGTAGGAGAACTAAGAGCAGTCCTTCTAGCTCTACAGCAGTTCCCCAATGAGCCAATAAACATTTTCACTGACAGCTTGTACTCCTACCAAGTCTGCAAGGTCCTAACACTAGCCATGTTCTACCCAGACTGGTCCAAACCTATAGATGAGTTCCTATACCAACTAAAAAACACCCTCGAAGAAAGAGGGCCTTCGTGGTTCATTGCACATGTACGCAGCCACTCGGGCCTCCCAGGCCCCATTGCCGAAGGCAATCGGCTCGCTGACAGGGCTGTCTCAGCCCAAGTCCTCGCTACCATGCAGGACCCCGTCAATACTGCCAAACAGTTACACAGCAGGTTCCACCTGTCTGCAGGGGCAATCCGGCATCTATGTGGGTTGCCTATCGAAACAGCTAAGCATTTAGTCAGAAGCTGCGCCACTTGCGCTCCATTCGTGCCCTTGGGACCTCTACAGCCACAAGGGGTGAATCCCTGAGGTCTCAAGCCCAACGCTAGATGGCAGATGGATGTCACTCATGTTCCGTCCTTCGGGCGGCACAAATATTTACATGTAATCATAGATACCTATTCTGGCATGTGTCACGAGGGCCCTCTCCCAGGAGAGACTGCCAAGCACTGTGTTCAGGCCCTCAGGCAAGGAATTCTCTTTATGGGAGTCCCTTGGGACCTAAAAACAGACAATGGTCCTGCGTATCGCAGCGCTGCCTTCAAAAGTTTTCTGGATATGCACAACATCACTCACCATTTTGGCATCCCCTATAACCCTCAGGGGCAAGCCATGGTCGAGGCACTAAACAAAAGAATTAAAATTCAAATTGAAAAGCAGAGAAGTAACATGCCTCAGGCGTCACCCAAAGACATTATTACTCAAGTCCTCATAGTTTTAAATTTGTTAACCTTCGACAAAAATGGTCTATCACCTCTGCACAGGCATTGGGGTCCCACCAACCGACCTTCAGTGGTCCCCTTAGTCTACTGGCGTGACCCAGTCACAAATACTTGGTCGGGTCCAGCCCTGCTCCTAGCGCAGGGATGCGGTTTTGCTTGTGTCTTTCCAGAAAGTGAGCCGCAACCCCTCTGAATCCCTTCACGCTACGTCCGACCAGCAACGGCCTCTACAAATAAAACAGAAGACCGGGAGCCAGAAGAACTCCTGCTTACAGGTTTACCCCATCACTAACGCCTCATGAACTATTATTGGCTCTTACTAATTTGTCCTCTAGCCCTAGTATGGGCAGTAATATTAGCAATAATTGTCCCAAAAGACTGGAATCTATTACAAAAAATTTTGCTTGCCATAACATTTCTGTGTATCATAGTGTGTATTAACCTGTTAGTTTTTCTCCCTTAATCAAAGGAATAAATAGCCTTTATTAGAATAGCTGTAAAAGTGGATGAAGAAAATGCAGATTACACAATCTCCGCAGATGGATAACCCACAAACACCACAACGCTGTGGTAACCCTCCCCCTAGCTTAAAGCTCATCTTCCTAATAACGCTCACGCTTCTCTCCACAGCCCCTACAGCATCGGCCAGAGAGGTGTGGGCTGCTGTTCAGTACCCCCCCCGGGATCCTTTTCATCATCCCAGATAGCCCTCTTTTTCCTTCACTTCAGCTCAGCAACTGCTCACTCCAGCTTCCTTGTGACCCTTTTCTTCTACCTTCCCAGGCCCCTATGAACATCTCAGATCGCCGCCCGCCAAAAGAGGCGCTCATGTTTAAACTAACCACATTCCAGAACTTTAATAATGATCCAGCGAAAATGCCGTGTCCTAACTCTTACACCAACTGTCTTTTCTTCAGAGATAGCGCCATAGTTGACTACACCGGCGCGATCCGCATTCGCAGTGCCTTTAATCAACACGACTATTACAAAATTGTTGGATATCTCCTTCATTCTATTTGGTAGTTCCCTGGAAAAGCCATGGGAAGCCACGCCGATATCAACCCCCATCGTCATGCCCGTCCGCCCACCCCCCTATGCAAAATGCATAACTGGACTCGTCCTTTCTACTCCCCACCGCTCCTCAGCCAATTTTCCTGGGAAAACTGCCATCACCCAATCGCTCCTTATCCAACTACTTCCTTTACCCTCTATACCACTGGCGGTAATATCAACACCACTGGCATATACAATCAATTTACTGCTCACTACATATGTGGCAAATACTCCTGCCTTGATCTGCGACCTCTCATAGGCGTCATGCCGGCCGAGGTGGCAACAGTCATCCGCGATGCCATCTCTGGCCCCCTAGACAAGCCCCCATCACTCGATATTAGCGATTTTCCTTGGGTCGATAATTTCACCATTCACACCGCCGTCTTCGTTAACCCGCCATTCTTCTTCTTTCTCTGCTACAGTACAGATACTTTCGAAGACTGTATCCTCGCGAATTTTTGAAACAACTCTTATTCATATGCCTTTATAGTTTTACAGCCTCGGCTAATGTGGATCCCGCTGAATACCTCCACCTGGATAGCCCCACAACTTCCCTACTCCACCAAGACCGAGGACTTGCCCTCAATCTCCCGATGTAAGAGGGACTTTGGCATCTCCGCCGCGATCGCCGCCGCCATTGTCGCTTCCGTGGCCGCTGCTGCCACTGCTGCCGTCGCCCTCACCCAAACATCAATCACCGCTGACGTCATCAACAACCTCACCCAGACCGCTGCGGGAACCCTAAAAACTCAAGACAACATAAACCTTCTTATGCATCGCGCAGTCTTTAACCTGCAGCAACAAATTGACTTGCTAGCCCTAGATATTGAAGCCTTGTATGAAGTGGCTTCCTCTGCTTGTGATGGTCGATACCCATTTTCCCGTCTCTGTGTCACCCCTGTTCTTGTCAATACCTCCCGACCCCGCCTACCCTTGCGTGATTGGATATTCACTGCCTATAATGACTCTTTCTGGAACTATACTCACAATCTCCAAGCTCAAATCTTAGCCATGGAAAACATAGTAGTCCCAAAAATATCTGCCTCCATCCTTACCGACCTCCTACACAAATTCACCTCCTTCTTCCAGCCCTCTAACCTTCTCTTCTATGGCATACTGCTACTCATTCTAATAATTATCCTTTTTCTGCTCAAATGTTTATATGCAAAAGTTTCTCACCATAAGCAACAAACTAAGCTTCTTGCTCTAGCAGCTCTCGAACTTCAAAACCCTTTCTCTAATGCAGACAATCGGCAACAAGCGCAGGTGTGGTTAGCTAGTGTTGCCCACCCTCACGCCTAATAGCCCTACCTTTCCAAAGTTCTTGCAAATTCACTTCTCTCTTCCAGCCCTCCAAGATAATTTTCTACGGGGTTCTCGCGTTCCTCTTTATCTTCGTCCTCTTACTCTTCAAATTTCTCCTTTCTAGGCTGCTCACTCTCCGTCGCCAGTCTCGAGCTGAGGCCCAAGTTCTGGCTGCTGCTATGCGCGGCCTAAATCATCCGGACTGTTCTGTGGAGGAACGCAGACAAGCCCAGGTTTGGCTCGCAGGCCTAGCCTCGCCTGAGGACTGATCACCCTCGGGCTGGGGACAGATGAGGACCGGTCTCTCCTGCTTCCCCTAGGCAAAAACAGTCATCGCCTGCCCACATTCCTCACACTCCCCCACGGGGGCTGCATGTTGCCAGAGTACGTGCATCTGGGTCCACCAGATGGGCACCGCTGGGTGTGACGCAAGGATCGCAGAAGAGGGTCACTCTAACAGACCTCCTCTGGCTCTTCTGGGGCACATGAGATTTGCATAAGGGTCGGCTCAGCACATACCCTTCCCCTAAAATTCTGAGCCTCACGTGCAAGGGGAATCTCATCCCTACCCCTCCCAGCAAAGGTTCATGCCCGCCACTTGTCACACAAGTGTGTTCTTTAAAAAGGAAAAAGAGAGGAATTGTGGCATAATTTTATTCTTGGCCTGATGGCTTAGTCTTTTTCATTCTCTCCCTCGCCATTTTGGCACGTCCGGTTCTTCTAGACCTCTGAATTACAAGCCTCACCCGGCGACTAGTGACGCAGCCTTGTCTCTCTACCCCTGTTGGCCTCCTCCTTACCCCTCCACCCGCCCAACATCCGCTGCTACAAGCACACTCAAAAACAACATCTCTCTGGTGCCTACAGACGTCATAGTCACCCCATCCGTCCTCCCTGTGTGATTGGCTACCCTCCCCTGGAGTCCACGCCCTAACTCCACCTCTCCTCAAACTGTATATAGTCCGGGGCTCACCGAGCCTCGAGGTCTTTAGCTACTGGCGACCCTGGCATAAGCTTCTACCAACAATAAAGCTACCTTGCTTCATGCCTTAATTGACTTGGCCTCCAGTCCTTCAGACCCGCAGTGGTCCCCTGCGCGCGCGCCTCCGACCCAGACCCTCGAGCTCGAGCCCCCTCTGCGCCTGGCGGTTCTACTCCCTGGACCCCCACGGCAGGAGGAGTGGACCCTCGCTAGCCTAGCGGGACCGGACTCAGCGGAGTCCCACCTCTCCCCGCAAATAATAGGGGGAACAAATGTTAAAATAAATTTATTTTGAAATGCTAGTTATCGATGAAAAGGAGGGGTAAGGGGTATGGTATGTATAATTTTTTTTCTGTTTTCGTTTTATTTTTCTGTTGTCTTTTTATTTCTTTTTCTGAATTGACGCAAATGTTCTAAGAAATGATCATGATGATGAAAGTACAGCTATGTGATGATATCGTGAACTGCTGATTGTATATGTAGAATGGAATGAGCATATGTTAGGAATGTTTGTGTTTCTTTAATTTTTTTTTAATTAATAAAAAAATTATATTTTGACTAGTGCATTTCCTATTATAACTTATGTGGACAGCTTAATTGAACACCATAAGTACATGGAACCTTGAGTACGGCATAAGATTTTGTAGGTTTGTTCAGAGTGAGGCCCCAATAAATCCCAGAGTGATTTGAAGAGTGAAAAAAAAAGTATTTGCAAAATAGTGAGAAAGAGGTAAAATTCAACTTCCCCAAGTGTTGGAGAATCCTTGATATTCTAACAAGCAGTGGGGACAACCAAAGCAATAGACTGAGCCCCTAATCCTGGGGCTTGCTCATATGAAACTTAACCCCACAAAGGACAGGTTAAGCCTACTTAAAATGAGGCGTAAGAGTCATCCCCAAGAGGACCTGTTCTGTTGCTCAGATGTGACTTCCTTCTCCCAGCCAACGCAACAAGCAAACTCATCACCCTCCCCTTCTCAACATGGGACATGACAACCGGGGTGTAGACCTTCCTGGCAACATGGAACAGAAATCTTAGAACAAGCTGGGACTCAGCATCAAGGGATTGAGAAAACTTTTTCCACCAAAAGGGGGAAGGGAAAAATGAGACAAAATAAAGTGTCAATGGCTGAGAGATTCCAAACAGACTCAAGAGGTTATTCTGGAGATTATTCTTATGCATTAAATAGATTCACCCTGTTAGTTAAGATGTAATGTAGAGGCTGGAGGGAACTGCCTGAAAATGTACAGCTGTGTTCCAATAGCCATGTTTCTTGAAGATGATTGTATAATGATACAGCTTTCACGATGTGACTGTGTAATTGTGAAAAGCTTGTGTCTGATGCTCCTTTTATCTACCTTATCGACAGACAGGTAAAACATATGGAATAAAAATAAATAACGGGGAACAAATGTGAAAATAAATTTAGTACATTGAAACGCTAGTGATCAATGAAAGGGAGGGGTAAGGGGTATGGTATGTATGAATTTTTTTGTGCTTTCTTTATATTTCTTTTTCTGAATTGATGCAAATGTTCTAAGAAATGATCATGATGATGAATATATAACTATGTGATATTGTGAATTACTTATTATATATGCAGAATGGAATGACTATATGTTAAAAATGTTTGTGCTTGTTGTTATATTTTTTTAAAATTAAAAAATAAATAAATATATAAAAAACCAAGAAAGCAAAATTCGAGGACTTAACAGCTCACATTGGGGAACCTGAGAAAGAACAGGAAACTAACTCAAAGCAAATAGAAGAAGAGAAATAACAAAGATTAAAGCAGAGAAAATGAATGGGAGAACAAAAGAACAATAAAAAGAATCAATACGACCAAAAGTTAGTTCTTTGAGAAAATCAATAAAACTGATAAGCCACTAGCAAGACTGACAAGGAAAAAAAAGAGAGAGGATGCAAATAAACAAAATCAGAAATGAGAAGGGGTGCTTTTTACCACAGACCCTGAAGAAATAAAAGAAATCACAAGAGGATAGTATGAAAAACTATATGCCAACAGACTAGACAACTTAGATGAAACGGACAAATTCCTGGAAACACACAAACAAGCTACAATGACTCAGGAAGAAACAGATCTCAACAAACCAATCACAAGTAAAGAGATTCAATCAGTCATCAAAACCTTCCTACAAAGAAAAGCCCTGGGCCAGATGGCTTTATAGGGGAATGTTATCAAACACTCCATAAAGAACTAACACCAACCCTGTTCAAACTTTTACAAAAAATTGAGGAAAAAGAAACTTTACCTAACTCACTTTATGAAGCTAATATCATTTTAATACCAAAACCAGGTAAAGATGCTATAAGAAAGGAAAACTACAGGCCAATCTCCCTAATGAACATAGATGCAAAAATTCTCAATAAAATATTAGCAAATCTAATACAACAGCACACAAAAAGAATTATACACCACGACCAAGTGGGGTTTATATCAGGAATGCAAGGATGGTTCAATACTAAGAAAACCAATTAATGTAACACAGCATATTAACAAATCAAAAGGGAAAAATCACATGACCATCTCAATTGATGCTGAAAAAGCATTCAACAAAATTCAGCATCCTTTTCTGATAAAAACATTCCAAAAGATAGGAATCAAAGGTAACTACCAATATGATAAAGGGAAATATGAAAAACCGATAGCCAGCATATACTCAACAGAGAAAGACTGAAAGCTTTTCCCCTAAGATCAGGTACAAAACAAGGATGCCCACCGTCACCACTATTATTCAACATTGTGTGAGAAGTTCTAGCTAAAGCAATGAGGCAGAACAAAGAAAAGGCAATCTAATTTGAAAGGAAGAAACAAAACTCTCATTATTTGCAGATGATATGATATTATACTTGGAAGATCCTGAGAAATCTACAGCAAAGTTACTTGAGCTAATAAACAAATTCAGCAAGGTAACAGGATATAAAATTAATGTGCAAAAATCAATAACATTTCTATACACAGGAATGACCTAGCTGAGGAATCAGTCAAGGAAAAAATTCCATTCAAAATAGCAACTAAAAGAAGCAAATACTTAGAAATGAACTAGGGACATAAAGGACTTGTACACAGAAAACTACACAACATTTCTAAAAGAAATCAAAGGTGATCTAAATAGGTGGAAAGATATTCCCTGCTTATGGACAGGAAGGCTAAATATAGTTAAGATGTCAATTCTCCCCAAATTGATCTACAGATTCAACATAGCACCAATCAAAATTCCAACAACCTACTTTGAAGATTTGGAAACACTAACTACCAAATTCATCTGGAAGGGAAAGAGACTCTTAATAGCTGAAAGCATGCTAGAAGAGAACGACGTGGGAGGGTTAACACTCCCTGACTTTAAAACCTATTATAAAGCCACAGTGGTTAAAAAAGCATGGTACTGGGGCGGGCCACAGTGGCTCAGCAGGCAAGGATGCTTGCCTACCATGCCAGAGGACCCGGGTTCAATTCTCGGTGCCTGCCCATGTAAAAATTTAAAAAATAAAAAAAGCATGGTACTGGCACAAAGACAGAAGCACTGACCAATGGAATTGAATCAAGAGTGCAGAAATAGACCACCAAATCTATGGTCAACTGATTTTTGACAAGGCTCCCAAATCCTCTGAACTGGGACAAAACAGTCTTTTCAATAATTGGGCATGGAAGAACTGGATATTAATAGCCAGGAGAATGAAAGAGGACCCCTATCTTAAATCCTACACAGAAAGTAACTCAAAGTGGATCAAACGCCTAAATATAAGAACTAGCACCATAAAGCTTCTAGAAGAAAATGTAGGAAACATCTTCAAGACCTAGTAATAGCAGGTGAGATCAATGGGAACTTCTCAAAATCAAATGCCTTTGCACTTTAAAAGACTTTGTCAAAAAAGGTGAAAAGGCAGGCAACTCAATGGGAGAAAGTATTTGGAAATTACATATTGGACAAAGGTTTGATTTCCTGTATATACAAAGAAATCATACAACTCAACAACAAAAGAACAAACAACCCTATTATAAAATAGGCTAAAGATATGAATAGGCATTTTTTGAAAAGCAAATACAAATGGCTCAAAAGCACATGAAGAGATGCTCATTTTGATTGGCTATAAGGGAAATGCAGACAAGACTACAATGAGATACCACCTCACACCTATAACAAACTATAAATGTTGGAGAGGTGTGGAGAAACTGGGACACTTAAGCACTGCTGGTGGGAATGTATAATGGTGCAGCCACTATGGAAGACTGTTTAGCGGTTTGTGTTAGTTAGATTCAGTTGTCAACTTGGCCAGGTGAGCATACCTAATCTTGTTGCTGCGGACATAAGCCAACGAATGGTACGTGAACCTCATCTGTTGCCAATTACATCTGCAGTCGGCTAGGAGGTGTGTCTGCTGCAATGAGTGACTTTTGACTTAATTGGCTGGTGCTTAAATGAGAGATCACAACGTAGCACAGCCTAGCAGCTCGGCATTCCTCATCTCAGCACCAGCAGCTCAGCCCAGGCCTTTGGAGATGCAGAAAGAAGTTACCCCAGGGAAAGTTGTTGGAACCCAGGGGCCTGGAGAGAAGACCAGCAGAGACCATCTTGTGCCTTCCATGTAAGAAAGAACCTCAGTGGAAAGTAAGCTGCCTTTCCTCTGAAGAACCAACAAAATAAATCCCCTTTTATTAAAAGCCAATCCATCTCTGGTGTGTTGCATTCCAGCAGCTAGCAAACTAGAACACGGTTCCTTAGGAAACTAAATATCGAGTTCACCTATGACCCAGCAATAGCACTACTTGGTATATACCCAGAAGAGTTGAAAGCAACAACACAGACATTTGCATATCGATGTTCAGAGCAGCATTATTCACAATTGCCAAAAGATGAAAACAAACCAAATGCCCATCAACAGATGAGTGGATCAATAAACTGTGGTCTATACATACAATGGAATATTATGCAGCAGTAAGACAAAATGACATCCTGAAGCACATGACAAGATGGATGAGCCTTGAGGATATAATGCCGAGAATAATTAGCCAGACACAAAAGGATAGATACTGTATGATTTCACTTTTATGACCAGTATAAAGGCATAATCAGAGGCTTATAATGCAGAATATAGCAGACTTAGAGATACATAGAAACTAGAGATGGGTGAACCATTAGCTAATGAGGTTGAATTCCAATGTAAGGGAACAGATAGGAGCAAAGGTGATCCTCTAGCTGGTCTAGAAGTGATATTACCATATTGAAGATGAACAAGATTGAAAGGGGTTGTATAGACCTGTGTGTCCCACTGATGTACACTAGAAATATAAATTAGTTCTCGTAAGAATTACTTCAAAGATATGATTCTTGTATAAAGAGTGTTTAAGTCCAGGACGCAGGGGCAAAACTGCTATTGCATGCTATGAGCTATGTTCAGAAGGAAACCATCAGCACTACCACAGCAACAGCAGAGATAAATAATGGGGGGAGGGATAAGACTTAAGAGGAGGGTTAGATTTCCTATTCGACGAGGGTGTGTTTATTGGTTTTCTTTCTCTTGGGAACAATGAAATTATCTAAAATTGAGAATGTTGATGGATTGTGAACTTTGGGCCTTCTACATGATGGCTGATGAATGCAGGTAGCTGAAAGACGCACTGACGGAGAAGTAGATCAGCGAACAATGGTGTATATATGAACGAAGATTGTGCTGCTACAAAAAGGAACAAAGTCGTGAGGCATGCAACAATGTGAATGAACATGTAGGACATTTGGTGAGACAAAATAAGACAGAAACAAAAGAACAATAATGGTGTGGTCACCTTTAGAAAATGCTTATAAGAAAACAGGGGCCTAGACTGTAAACTTTTAGAGAAGACACATTAAGTTCAGAGTGGTGATTAATATTTCTGTATTTTGAGAGGCCATCTTATATACATAACCTGATATTTAGAGAAAAGAATGAAGCCAAACAGGTTAGGGTTAAAGTGATTCAGAACATAGGGGTAAGGAAGAAAGTGTCTATATTTAAGAACCACACATACCTTTGAGATCAATGGAAGAAAGGTATATTTGATCTGGAACTGAAATTTTCTGAGTGCATAAACAAATTCAACCTATCTGTATAGCTCATTTGAACAACTGAAACACAGGGAGTACAGAATAAGAGGTCCTTTAATCCTGTATACATTATTGTAATACCTCGAAACATCCTAGACTATATTAAGCAGATAATCAAAAAGTATTGGCAAAGTCCCCTGAGGGAGGGTAGAAAGAATATGGAACTATTAAACCTTACCATCAGGGATTCCTTGATACTGTGTCAAACTTAGGGACACCCAAATCAATAGATCATGCCCTCGATCATGAGGCTTACTCTTGTGAAGCTTATGTAGGAAGCGGAGAAGCTTAGAATACCTATAGGCATGCCTAAGAGTTACTTCTGGAGAACCTCTGTTGTTGCTCAGACATGGCTCAGTTTCTCTAAGCCCAACTCTGCAAGTGAAATCATTGCCCTCCCCACTACGTGGGACATGACTTTTAGGGTGAAAGTCTCCATGGCAACATAGGAGATGACTCCCAGGGATGAATCCAGACCTGGCACCATGGGATCAACAATTCCATCCTGACCAAAAGAGGGAAAAGAAGTGCAATTAATAAATTATCAGTGGCAGAGAGCATTCAAATAGTCGAGAGGCTACTCTGGCAGTTGCTCTTACACAAGCTTCAAGTAGACCTTGTTACCTATCATAACCTGCCAACCCCCAACCAGGACCAATCCAGTCAATCCTAAAGAACAACTACAGCAATATACAAGATTCCACAAAGGTTCCATGCAGTAGAGTAACCTTCCAGAAACCTACAACCTACAGATGGGTGCCTGGTCCAGATAAGTCCTGAAACCTAGCCCAGCCTCCCCAGAACATCAGACAGCTCTATCTCCTTATCCCATATTACTGACAGACCCTTCCAATATCAAAAATTTAGAATTGCCATAACCCAAACAACCCTAAAGAGAGGTAAGGAAAGAGCAAAGGTGATGGTGGAGTCATACAGAGAAGATAGGATTTAGAAAATGAATATGAATGCTGAATCATTAAATTGATATTTCTTTTAGTCTCCAGTATTTTAGAGCAGCAAGAAGTAAAAACCTAAAATTGTGAAATTGTAGCCCATGCCAAACTCTGAAATATGTTCTACAACTAATTGTGGTGCTGTTCTCTGAAATTTACAGCTTTTTTGTATATGTTATTTTTCACACAAAAAAGAAGGAAAATAAGTCAATTGTGATAATAAAAAAACATTTAAGCCCCCTAGTCTCCTGTATTCTGGAGCAGTTAGAAGGAAAAACATGAGAGGATCGTATGGTAGCCTATGACAAACTCTGGGATCTGTCCTGTAAGCACTTGTTGAAGAGTGCTTTGAAAACTATTGGTTTTTTATTTCTTTGCTTTGTATGTATGTTATATTATACAATAAAAAAAGAAAGCAAAAAAAAAAAACCCAAAGAAACAAAATAGTAAATCCTTTAGCTTCAACTGACTAATGTGGATACAATTTGATTTCTATGTCTCACTGCAGCTAGGGTGATCAATTTTTTCCTTTCTCAAGAGAAAGGACCTTGTCATACACCCAAGATGAACAGCGAGGGCACAAGCCTCAGCTCTGCATAGCAAATTCCATCTCAAATTCATAAAGACAAATATAACAATCTCTCCCTGTTTTGCTCAGCTTCTTCAAGCTTTGAGATCAGGTTTAATCAACTATATCTATTTACAGCTCATTAAATAGAATACCTTGATTCCCTAACACTGCAATATTTATGATCTTGTGATGAGATTTTCTCTATACATACTGTAGCCCTTCAAATGCTGTTGTTTACTTTTTGGTTTGTTCCTTTTAATTTTTTGTTGTTGTTATTGCTGTACCAAATTTAAAACTGCCCTTTCAGGCAAGCAGGGATCTCTAGGTGTTAAAACATTTGCTTAGTGGATCACAATAGTTTCAAAAACTACATTTCTAATAAAGGCCATTGGAGAGGTAATTCTACACTACATATCTACCAAATAAGAATATGAATGATATAAAATCAAATTCCAATCCTAGGTCAAACAGCAAAAGTTCTACCACTTTTGGTTTCCATGTTTATATAAAAGCTCCAGCTGATTTTATGTATTTTGCTCTGAAATTACCTTTAGGCCTTATAACCAGTATACCTCTACATAGGAATGTACAAATGACCTAGCACTGGTCTGTATAATAGTAAGGCCTTTTTCCCCCCCTTCTTCTCTAAATAGAAAAAACATACTCCTTCTCAGAAATAAATTTACATACTCCTCTCTACAAGACCTCTTTTGAAAGAGTCCTTTCTTATCTATGAATTTAGAGTTCAACCAGACACACACCCCAACTGAAAGAACTGGCTTGAGAGTGCTTTGAAAGGAATAAAGTGTTACATAAACAAGATATTAAATGAACATAAATATCATGGAATTGAAAATGTCCCTCTATAAGGTCTCCTTGTTTTAATTCATTATTATTTAGTGTTTATTGCCAAACTACAAATAATAATTGAGTTTTCTTTTTTCTAAAATAAATGTCAAAAACACTTCATTTTATTTGAATACTTCTAACCGAAACATTATAAGATCATTAAATACCACCCATTTTTATCACAGTTTGTGGTTTTTAGAAAGTGTCTTCATTTTTTGGAAATAAACTTTCAAAGTATTTAGAAGTACCATATGTCTGCACGTCACTTTCAAATGATTGACAAAAAAAAAAGCCTATTTATACTAAAGTGAATAGTGAATCCAGCTGAAGATAGAAAGGGGTTCATTTCAATATTCTTTCAAAATTCCTGTAACATTGAAATTTTCCAAAATAAATTGAGGGAAATATTTCACCCATTAATTCAAAGAGGTACTGCCCTAAACACTTTCCAATATACTTTACACCACTAATCATTAACTGTGTAGTCACTGCATGACAAGAATTACAGCACCTCACGCATCACAAACAGATCTTATGTTTCACTGTGATGTCCCAGTAGAGAGATTTCTAGACTGAGGATTATACAATCACAAGCAAAACTCTGAAAACATGCATTTTTCTTGGAAGATGTTTTGTGGCTTGAGGGGTCTGAGACTCAAATTTCAGAACCATTATCCTAAAAGTCAAGGAATTACAACCCCTCATATCACAGGCTGAGTTAAGAGGGCAAAAAAATCAATGTCACCAAATCTTAATAATTGTAGCAATCAGAACACTGAAAGTGTAGATGAGTGAAAATCAGAGATAATTTCTACCATTTTAGAAAAGTCCTTTAAGATTGACAGTCCAGACTAAATAGAAAAATGGTCTAGTTATGTTTGTTTATCTTCTTGCCAAGATATATTAAAATAGATTAGAGATGTAATCTCATCTAGGTATGTAGAATGGCTAATGATTACTTCCAGCATAAAATTTGATTCCTTTAAAAGAACATGATGATACCATTCCCTCACCACACCACCACAGTGTCAGGTACCATAGTAAACATTTAACATCTTAATCCTCACAACCATCCTCTAAGGTAGATATTATCCTCATTTTTTGAAATAAGAAAATTGATTCTCCAAGTTTTGGAGTTAACTTGGAAGTTAAATTATCCAAGGTCACAATAGAGTCGGGGTTGAAATCCAGCTCACTCTATCTTCTGCAACCCAATGTTTATTCAAATATATTACCCTGCTGTCATCAATTGTCCACCAAACCTCCAATTCATGTCATTTCCAACTTGGTTTTTCTCATGGAGTATCTTAACCTAACTTAATCATTAAAGCCTTCAAACTTTAACACTAGCCCTTCTATTTCTAAACCACCAAAATGAATTCTTGCATTCCTCAAAACAAACTTTAAAAAAAAATCATATCTTACAAAAAAAAAAAAACTCCCTTGACAAACTCCTTCTGGGTCCATCATTCCATCCATCCCATCATGTGAAAGAGCACTCATATCCTATTAACCGTGTAGCCTTCATTAAGTCACAAAATTTATTTGCATTCATGAGGAAAATGAAAGTCTTGGAATTCAAAGGTTGTAAACAGCCTGCCCGCAGAAAAGTTAATTTGGGCAACGGCATTTTGTCTTAATCCAATTCAATATCTTTAAATGAGGCATGAACTCTACTGACTGCCACAGGCCCTGCCATTCCCCTCATTTTACATCGACCACTTCTCCTAGTTCACTCATTTCTATTACCTATTTGGCCCCTTGTATGCAATTAAATTTCTAATCATTGAATTACAAGATCTCAAAGATTTTACATTGTTATCATGGGCATTATTAATACCTTTTCCACTTAGTTTTCGTATGGACATAACCTGTCCTTTCCATTAGGAAGTTCAGAATGGGCATTCATTAAATTCTATAACTTCAAACTGGAAAGGGCCTTAGAGATTATCCTAGCAAAATCCAACACTATTCCATATGTGAGATAGATGAAAAGACTGAAGCCAAAACTGCTTAAGTTACTCGCTCACTGTTTCCAGTGTAAGTTGGTGTGGGATAATTCAAATCCACAAATATTAACAAAGTAGTTTGAGCAAGACCCTGAGCTGGAGCTACAAACAGAAGCAAAAGTATCCCTACCACTTCAGGATACACAAGCTAGTAAAGGATACAAATATATATATATATGAAGCCATGATCCGAGGCACACATGCTAAGAGGAAGGAGAAAATTTCAGTTTTAGTGAAATCTGGGAAGACGGCCCTGAAGGGAGAAACATTTGAACAGGGGCTTGAATAATGAGTTGGACTGGAGTTATAAATAGGGAAATCACAGCACAAAAAAATGGCAAGAAGCAAGAAATGCACAGTATATTCAGAACAGGTAAATCAATATGGTTGTGAAGTAGCATAGGAAAACTGCAAGTCCCTTCCTATCCAGTTCTGAAAGAGTTAACAGATAACTGGAGGGCCCTGTTTACTATCCAGCTCTTAAAAAGAATTAATAAACAACTGAAGTCCCTTGTTTCTTATCTAGCTCCAAAGGAATTAATGCAAACCGCAAACTTCAGTTGTAAACTTCATGGAACAAATACTTCCCCTAAAGCCCCCAAACCATCAAAACCTCCCCAAACCATAAAAGTTTGTAAAATAATGAGCCCCAAACAACCTCTTCGTTAATAACAGAAAACCTGGAATTGTAAAGATCAGCCCAAAAACAAATTTTGGATACACGACGGGTTGGTCACAAGCATCAATAGTCATCTCTTCCTGAAACAATGTTAGCCCTATAAGCACCTGGTTAATATAAACCTTGTAGAAACTGTGCAAAGAAGACATCTGGTATTCAAAGGTTACTATGGAAACCTGCCACCAGTAACACTTTCCTACAAAACAAGCTAACCCACTTCACTCACTGCATGTTTCTCCCTTGAACACATCCACATTATCTCTTTAATGTGTACTCTTTCACTTTCTTTAATAAACTTTACTACTCATTCCTACTGGCCCTCTCTTCTCCAAATTATTTTAATTTCGAGACTAACAAACTGGAACAGGGCTCAGTTGGCACTATTGCCAGCAGGGTATCGGTTACAGTTGGGGGTGGAGCCAGAGAAGGTAATGTAAGAAAGCAAACTGCAGACAAATTCTAAGAGCCAGTGCTTTCCATTTTCTTCTTTAGCCCACGTCTTCAATCCCCTGATCCAAGAAGCTAAGACAGGGCTAAATATAACGGGAACTCAATAATAACGTATGACCATAAAAATAATAATGACAGCCAAGATTTAGTACCTGCCCTACATTGTACTAAACACTTCATATATATTATCTCATTTAAGATTCATTAATCTCACATTACATAAGAAATAGCTCAAGCTTAGAAAGGATAAGGAGTTTTTTTTCAAAATCACATAGTCAACAAGTGGATTCACACCCAACCACACACCAAAGAGATCTGAGGAGACTATCCATAAAGACCAGAGTTCAGAAAAGATATCACAATTGTTCTTGGTTAATGGGTAATAGTGATTTGCACAAGATATGCACCTTGGTGGCGGAAAAATGGAGTAACAAAGCAGCGACTCTGGCCGTCTTGTTCGTCTCTGCACCCTAGAGTCTAAAGCAAACCTTGACACACAGGCTTTCAGTAATTGGGAGACTAGTAAAGAGGCCTTGTAACCTTTTGTAACCTCGAGACGAGAGACCTACCCCAAGGCCAGCTTCCCCCGGCTCCTCAGATTCAGCATCCATAACGTACCTGCAACATAAACACAAGTCGTCAATTCAGACTCCTACCTCCACTCCCTTCTTCCGTCCTGTAATTACTAAAAAATCCTCACCTAACTGTTCCATTATGGCCGCCGCCATCTTCCCCCTCCTACGGAAGCCTCCGAGTTCATACACCGGCGGGAAATGACGCATGCGCAATACCCCGGATTTCCTACCCATCCTAGACCCAACAGTTGCTAGTACCAGCCGCGTTGTCATGGAGACTGGGAACACCCGTCTGGCACTTAACCTGTGGTTAGGCCAGCATGCTTGGGAACGAATGACTTAATAAAGGCCGAAAAGTACTGAGTTTCCGGAAACTCACCGGGATTCAGAAAAACTGCGAAGCCTCACCTCACAAATGGTCTGAAAGGATTAGGGAAACAAGTCCATAAACAAGCCGCATAACCCGATGGGCCTCAGTTTACACGACAATAAAATACAGATAGAAATAACTGTCGCTACACCCCAGGTTTGCTTTAAAGATCGCTAGAGATCAGGTGAAAGCTCTTTCAAAGAAGACACTGTTCAAATACAAAGTATGAAGGCCTAATAGCTACTAATCTCCAGGATCATCTCCAAGAGATGTTAATATTCACCTGACACTTACTACCATATACATCCCACCAGTTATTGTACTAACTAAATCTCATTTATTCTTCAAAGAAATCCAGAGATACACGGATTATGTTCCTTCGGATGGGAAAATATTTTCGATAAATTAACCTTTCAGCTAAAAACTGGCAAAAACAGAGGTCAATTTAGGGCTGGGTGCCTCCATAGTTGATGCCCCTACCTACTATCTATGCTTGTCCTCTATTAACGATAGGTATTTCAGGTTTCGGTTTGATATATATGCATGAGTGCTAGATCCAAACAAGCCATATAGGAGTGGGTGAGTGTTAAGTACAGAATCTGCATGTTTTGAGTTGAAAGAAAACTTCTATTCCTTTTCCTCCACAATAACTTACCACTTACAGTTCCCTTCTAACTTGGCACTCAATCAAGTAAATAAAAAGAATCAATCTATTCTTGCTTCTCTTTAATCTTTGAGTACTAAGAACCCAGAGTCAGAATTTCTACCCAGTTATCGAAACGGTTCCTTCATCCTTTTATGTTTTGCTAATTGGTCTCTTAACAATCTTTATATAAAGAGCCTCCAAAGCTAGCCAAGTGGCCTCATATTGAGCGATCAAAAAATATTTAAAGCGAGAATGAGAATGGTGATTGAACAGGTTCGAAGAATAAATCAGCAGTGTGGGGATGTGACTCCATCAGTTTAATCCCTTAATTATGTATCTTTGCTGTGAGAAGAGAGAACGCCTAACCCCGGGTACGGAAGCAGGCAGCAGTAGCCCCTCAGTCCCTGGGAGGGGTGACCCTCAGAAGGCAGACTAGGTTAAGTTGGCAGATCACAGCGGGCGTAGCCCCGCCCTTCGCAGCCCTTAGGCGGAGGCGGGAGCGTAGCGAGTGGTGTGATGTGGACCTAGGAGCGCGCCGTAGGGACGAGACTGAGGAGGCGGGGCTCCAAGCCCGCTCCGCCTCCCTTCCGGGCTACGGCGTGGGACTGCAGACAGCTTCGGCGGCTGCTCCTTCAGTCCCGGCGGCCTCCGGTCATGGGGCAGGAGCCGCGGACTCTGCCGCCTTCTCCCAACTGGTACTGCGCCCGCTGCAGCGATGCTGTGCCCGGGGGCCTTTTTGGCTTCGCGGCGCGCACCTCAGTCTTTCTGGTCCGCGTGGGCCAGGGCACTTGCCCTGGGACGCCCCCATTTCGAGGTAATCCCTTCCCCGGGGCCCGGGCCTTCCTCTTCCTGCGCTCCTCCGGGACGCCGAGTGGGCATCCAGACACCCATTTTCCTAGAGGTAGGCCGAGACAGGGGAAGCAGTTTAACCACGATCACTCAGCCGAGTCGCGTCCAGGTGTCCAAGATAGAACTGTGGTCAACAGGTCCCGACTGCTGGCCCTTGCACGTGGGACCGCTCGCTTACTTAGAGTTTAGCCCTATATGGTCCCAGGCTTTTATAACATTTGTGGCGTCTCTTCCCTAGTGTATGCGCAGGTCCCCTAGAAGATTTCTGGGGTATGGGGGTCTGCCTCCAGCTGTAGGGCCTAAATAAGAACATGCAACTGTGTGATCTTCGTTTCTGTAAAATGAATAGGTTGAAACAGATGCTTTCAGCTTCCAAACTAGGTCTTAATTGTGCCTTGGGATATGACATGCCACATACTTAGTTTATTCCAAACGATCTCTGATCAGATCAAAATAAGAATCACTTTCACATTTTTCGTTTGAAGGTGCTCCTTAGCTTCTGAATTAGACATAGCAAAGGATATCAGCATCATATTATAGTTGAGAAGACTGATGCTCAGAGAGAGAAAATGACTCGTCTAAAGTCACATGGCCGAGCCAGTGCCAGAACTTGGGGTTTTTGATTGGGTCTGTACATCTTTTTGTTATACCGTGAAATAACTAACTCCATAGCATCTGCTTGCCCACCAACCAGTATGATTCTACCTGGAATCCTGGGTAGAAGCTTTAATTAATCTGGCATTTGGTTTTGCTTAAAGTTATAGGGGAGTTGGTGGGACACACCGAAAGAGTCTCTGGCTTCACGTTTTCTCATCACCCTGGTCAATACAGCCTCTGTGCCACCAGCTCCGACGATGGGACTGTGAAAATCTGGAATGTAGAGACAAAAACAGTTGTGGCAGAACATGCAGTCCATCAGGTAACATGGCTTAATGTTTTCTCAGATCACTTTTATATTTGTGCTGGGAGTTCTTTTGCTTCAGCTATACATTTGCTAGCTCATCTGTGCAAGGTAGCTTCTATAATTGCATCTATTAATTAGATTAGAAGCAGTATATTTAAAAAGGAAAAAAAAACAGTATATTGTAATGTATCTCAAAACTATTTTGAAAGGAGCTGCATATAAACCAGAGGTTGGCAGGCTACCCTGTTGCCTGTTTTTGCTAATAGTTTAGCAATTAGGGCATGGCCACACTCATTCATTTAAGCATTATCTGTAGCTGCTTCCATGTACGGCAGAGGAGACACAAAGCCTAAAATATTTATCTGGTCTTTTAGAGAAAAGTTTGTTTACCCCTTATATAGTTCATTGATGAATCAAGAAAATTCATTTCTAAACAAGATGATTGGTGTACCTGCCTTTTGAGAAAACAAAGGAAAGGAAAAGACTTGCTTAATCTTAGTACAAATTTTGCACAAAAGCTATTAAAGGAAGAAATGGGTCTTTTGAAAAAATGATTCTTCCCTAAAAGCCTACATTTTTCTATTATTTGTTAATAAATCTTGCTCTACAACTAGTACTAACAAGTATTGTTGAGTATCTATAATGTGTTAGCATTGTGATGATGTTTAGTAAGGGTTAAAAACTCAGCATTGGCAAAAGGGAAACAAAGACATTTTTGTTTGTTTTAAAGCATACGATATCAGCCTTGCATTGGTCTCCTCGAGTAAAGGACTTAATAGTATCTGGGGATGAAAAAGGAGTAGTTATCTGTTACTGGCTTAACAGAAATGACAGCCAGCACCTCTTTATAGAGCCCAGGACAATTTTCTGCCTTACTTGTTCACCTCATCAGGAAGATTTAGTAGCCATTGGGTGAGTATTGTGCCATTTATATTGATGGTTTATTTTTGTTTATGATCATATTTTACCTTTGCTTTACTTCCTCCCATCCGTTTATTCCTCAAAGGAGCCTGTTTGCAAGTGCTTACTGTCGTCCCCCCCACCAAGCCCTTGGCATCATTTCCTGTGACTTCCAGATCCTTATTGTCTGTCCCACTCCCTCTCTTTGTTTGTTTCCTTAGTTTCCCTGATACTGTACTTTCCTCATTCTTCTTCATATCTCATTCCTCCTGTGAATTTCTAAATGTCTTTTTTGAACTTTTACACTCTCTACCCTTGCCCTTGGATATAACATTTACTCTCTGAGCATCAGATGACTTAAGATCTGACTCTCTGGTGATTAGCTCTTCCTCTAGATTGGAAAAATGATCCCATCATTGGGACTTGTTATTAAGTTTGTTTCAGGTGAGCTGCCTGAGTAGGCATCTCCCTTTCCCTCAACATACTGTGACCATCTCTCCCAAAGATGTCTACTCCGATGAGTAAAACATATGGATAAAAGATAAATAAATAATAGGGGAAACATGTTAAAATAAATTTAGTAGATTGAAATGAAAGTGATCAGTGAAAGGGAGGCATAACGGGTATGATATGTATGAATGTTTTTCTTTTTCCTTTTTATATCTTTTTCTGAATTGATGCAAATGTTCTAAGAAATGCTCATGATGATGAATATACAACTATGTGATGATATTGTGAGTTATGGATTATGTATCAAGAATGAAATGATCATATGGTAAGAATGTTCGTGTTTGTATGTTATATTTAAAAAATAAATTGATTAAAAAGAGACGCCTGTTCCTCTAGTTTGAAAGCAACGTGAGTAATTTCACTAAAATGTTGGAGGGGAAAGTCTGATTGAAGTCGGTTCAAAACACCGGGGGTAGAGATGCACGTGGAGACAACTTTTTCACAGTATTTACTGTAAAAAATGTTCAGCATGAAGCCAGAGGAGGGGGCCAGGGGTCTAACTGGAAGACGACAGTGGCATCTTTTTTATCCTGGTGGAGGTTAATCAGAAGAGAGAATGATTATGCAGGGGTAAAAGGTGATGAGTGGAGGAATGAAGCTGTTTAGAAGTTAAAAGGGAACTGGCTGTAGATACATGCAGAAAGAACTGACATTATGGTAATGGTGCAGGTAGGTTTGTAGATCTGGTGGTAAGAAGATGGTGTTCAATTCTAATGGCTTCTGATTTTCTCAGTGTGGCAATTAGTGAAAGTGGTAGAGTCAGGTTCAAGGTGGAGATAGAACTGGATATAGGGAGAAAAGTTATCTCAGAGAAAGGAATAGTGAACTTATTAGAGAAATTGTAGGTCCGGTAGTCACTGTTGAGTGACAGCATAGGGATTGTGGTCAGTCTAACAACTTAGGCTAATTGAGAAAAGAGATCGTTGAATCCAACCAGATTTGAGGTTTTGTGGAGTAAATACCTGTGAGGGAAGAGGGACAAGGAAGAGTGTTTTCAAGAAAATTATTATAATAATGGACCATGGAATCTGTGCTGGATGGAAAGACAGGTGTGGGTGAGTGGTAGTGAAAATGTCAAGGAGTCAATGGATTGAAGGTTTCTGTGAAGTGGGAGAATTGTTGCAGTAGGGATATTAAAGGGAAAGAGCAGAAAGAGTTGTAAGCAGAAATCAACAGGTAAGAACTCAATCTGACTTAGCCTTGAAAGAACAGGTGGTATTCACAAGAAGAGAAGGGCCTTCCAGGCAGGAGTCATAATCAGATACAGCGTCTTGAATCACAGTGGTTTGATTTTAGAAGATATTTAAGGTAGTGATTTTCCCTGAAAGTTAGCCTGAAATAGCAAAACAGCTTAGGTTACATAACTTGGTGATGTTCTAAGTCCATGTCTTCAAGGATTGATATATTCTGTAATTTCTTTCTTTTTTTTTCAATAAAGCTGAAATGGAGTTTTTTCCTATAGAATAGTCTAAAATGTAGGAAATGTAAATATTTTCAACCACTTTGGAGAACTGTTTTGCACTTTCTAATAAAGCAAGGATGTGCATATCTTACATCCTGGCAATTCCATTACTAGCCATTGAACCTGAAATTGTCTTAGTCATTTACAAGAACATTAACAGCAGCATTTTTTGTTTGTAATGGCAAAAGTGGAAGTCCTTCAAAGGAAATGGAGATAAATAAACAGATATACAGTGGAATACTATACAACTGTATAATGACTGAACATGAACTAGAGTTACAAGTGTCAACATCGATGACTTCCAAATAGAATGGAAGAAGTACACTACAGAACAATAGGCAAGCTGGTACTATTTATATGTTATTTAAAAATATACAAAATAATTCTCTGTCTTATTTAGGAATATATGCAAAGGCAAAGAATGATAATAACACAACATTCACAATAGTGAGAGGGAGAGAATTTGGGGAGGGATTAACTGTATTGGTAATTATTTTTTCCTTAAGCTAGATGGTAGGTACAAAATTTTTTTATGTGTGTAAAATATTTATCATTTTAAAATACTAATATTAGAATTTCTCCATTTCATCTGAATTCATAAAATAATACCTTGAAATATCCAGGTCTAGAATACAGAGTTCTGCAGTTTTTGTTAGGATCAGAGTTAGTAAATTAGGACAACTTGTAAAAAGAAGATTTTTTTACAGGGACAAATTTGACTCTAAATTAGAATTGATGGACCCCTATCAGCACTATTCTTCTGTTAGTTCCCTTAGAACAAAAGCATTTAAGCTGTGTTCCAAGCATATGTACAGTATTACTTAGTGCCAGGAGTTTGGTCATATAGTAGGGAGGTTTTGACAAAACCAGGGAGCATGAAGTGAGCACTTTAGCAAAAGGATAAAACAAAATTTCTTGTCCTCTTCCCTTCTCCCCATCCCAAATGAATTCTAACTTTTTTTTAATCATTTCAAACTAAATTTATTTTAACATTTGTTCCCCCTATTATTTATTTTTATTCCATATGTTCTGCTCATCTGTTGACAAGGTGGTAGATAAAAGGAGCATCAGACACAAGGTTTTCACAATCACACAGTCACATTGTGAAAGCTTTATCATTATTCAGTTATCATGAAGAAACCTGGTTACTGGAACACAACTCTACATTTTCATGCAGTTCCCTCCAACCTCCATTACGTCTTGAATAACAAGGTGATATCTACTTAATGCATAAGAATAACCTCCAGGATAACCTCTTGACTCTGTTCGGAATCTCTCTGTTTTAAATTTTAACACCGTGAATGGTAGCTCTAAGACAATATTTTTTAAAGAGACTATTCTGTTTTCATTTTTCAGTAATATTTATAACTCTTGTTTTTTGTTTTTTGTTTTTTTAGGTACAAGGATGGCATAGTGGTTATAATTGACATCAGTAAGAAAGGAGAAGTTATTCACAGACTTCGAGGCCACGATGATGAAATCCACTCCATAGCATGGTGTCCCCTTCCTGGTGAAGATTGCTTATCCATAAATCAAGAGGAAAATTCAGGTAGAGGTGATTTAAGGGAGAGTTCTGTAGACCTAGAGAACTTTAGACCTAGAGAACAAAGTGGATAGAATTTATCATTTGAATTATATTTAACAACATTAGGTTTTACAGATTATATCCATGAAGGAAACAGTTAAATATTGAGAACCCTTGCAAAATAACTTTTCTTTGATAAATGCTTGCTGGATGCAAATTAAAACAAAATTATGTCTGTATTAGAAGAACCTGAAATTCTCAACGGGAAAATTATAAAGCAAACTCCAGTAACAAAAGGCTGCTATTTAGCCACTGGAAGCAAAGATCAGACTATCCGAATATGGAGCTGCTCTAAAGGCCGAGGTAAGATTGAAGTTTCTTTTATGAAATAAGATATATTGGTCCAGTTGAAGAAGCTTCTTGTCCTGGGCTCCAAGAGTGTGTTACCTATTATCTAGCTATCTATCTGGAAAACAAATACATACTTTTCTAGTCAGGAAGTTCTTTCCCCAATTTAGCCTGGGCTAGAATTATCTGTGCTCTGAACTTCTGGGTTCAGCAGTGAAGATAAGAGCTTTTGATGAGTTCTAGGAGAAGATAAGGATCTCTACTTTATAGAAGGATCACTGTTTGACCTGGGGGGGTTAGATGTATATTATTAGAAGAGGAGCTTGCAAGGGCTGGGACAGAAGAATGGAAAAGATCTCTAGTATTAGAGCTTATAATGAACAAACACAGAACAAATAATATGCAGCAGGCATAGAAACATAAATTAAATGGAAAAGCTTAGTTTATCCAAACTATGAAGAAATCAGTTTATCAGCCTCCCCAAGCTTCTCTCTTTGAATAGAACTTATACCTTAAGTTTATAAATAAAGAAAAACTCCCATCAGAGTGGATGTTACCTTTATAATAAAAATCTAGCCTTTCTTTTTACAGCAGTCTTCTCTTTCTCTGCTGTATTTTTTTCTCTACTATATTTTAAACCACCAAAATTGTATCATTTTTTACCAAATGCATTAGTATATGTAAAGCAAGTAGCCCAGGGCTTGGCATATAGTTAGGGCTTAATCAATGATAATTAGTAATATAACATTGGAAAACAGAATTTTTTTTTTTTTATGGTTTGTGAACTGCTTTTGTACATATTAGCAGCTGAAACTCCAAGTGGAGACAACATCAAGCTAGGAATCCCTCCAGAAGGGTTACCTCTAAATTTATGGATGTCTTAGTACAGCAGTCTTCATGTCTAGTTGTACATCAACATCAGCTGAGGCATTCTTGAAAAATTTAGGTTCCTGGGCCTCCCTCAGATCTACTAAATCAGAATCTCTAGGAGTTGGGCTCGGGCATATGTATTATAAGCTCCACCTGTGGTTTTGATGCATAATAGGGATTAAGAACCACTGGTCAGTAGACTCTCAGGGGTTAGTAGATTGCCACAATGTGTTGACTTCCAGGTTTTGACCCTTTATTAGATTTCTTGCCAATTAGAAGAAGAATCCCACCTTCTGTCTTGCAACTTTGGGGAATCTTCGGTTGTGTTACCACCTGGGTTCTCAGTTCCAGTTGGGAACTTATTTTCTTGGAAAAGCAATATCCTCAAAATGTTCAGGTTGCCAAGATAGCCTATAAAAGTTTTTTAGACCTAAATATAGCTAGGCTAGTATTAAGCACTATTTGTAATAATGGGGAAATGAAGTCTGAACTCTAAATAACCAAATTAACAAGTAAATTTTTAGATCACAAACTGTGTATTGTAAACTGCTGACTTCGTGCATGTAGTTTCACTGTCTTGAGTGCCCACTGACCCTCTTAAAATTTGCAGGGGTGATGATTTTGAAATTGCCCTTTCTCAAGAGAAGAGGAGGAGGTATGGACCCAACTGTTAAAGAACGCCTGTGGTTGACACTCCATTGGCCCAGTGATCAGCCAACACAGCTGGTGTCCAGCTGTTTTGGGTAAGTGTTTTTTGGACATGTTTCTCTGATATACTTTGTTTTCCATTTGGCCTCAGGGGCTCCTAGGCTTCTTTATATAGACACAGAAGATGGACAAAGCAATGGCCAAGGCTTGTATTGTGATGGGCCATTTGTAATGGAAAAAGTATGGTACTAATTACTGAGCTGTGTCCTGACAGAGGTGTGAAAAGATCAAATAAGAATAGTCCAGTAGTTAAGAGTGCTGAAGTTAGGCAGAAACGATTTTCAGTATCAGTCCGTTACTTAGCTGCTGTGTATTCATAATAAGCAAGAACGTTCACTTTCTGAGCAGCAGTCATTTCATGTATAAAGTCATTTCATGTATAAAAGTTATAGTATTTCCTATTTCTTAGAGTGGTTAATGTCATTCATTAACCAAATTTTATTGGGTACCTGTTTCTAATGCTGGGGATAATAAGTGAATTTCACTGACAAGGTCCCTGCTTTAAAAGAGGTAGTACAGGTAAAGCATGTAGACATACCCACAAAATGTTAACCATGGCCCTATTCCCACTCCCAAGAAAATAGAAATTATGTCTTAAAGCCTTTTGTGATGACCTCTGCAAGTTAAGGTGACATTTTATACTTGAAGCTCTTAAATATCTACTTACGAAATTGTCCAGTACATTCTCATGATTCAGAAGTAGTGAAAGCATGTAAGTCTCCTTCCTACCTCTTGACTTCCTTAGCTAGCTGGTTGCCCTCCCTAAAGGCAATTATTGGTTTGCATGTATATGTGCTCTTCCAGAGATATTTTGTGCATATTTCAGAATATGCAATCTTTTTCCTTAAAGGAACATTAACAAATTTTTTTGCACCTAAAGGCCCAGACTCTGACTCACCAATTATTTTTGTTTTCAGATTGCTTGTGACAGGGAACTAATACTCATGATTTTCTTTCACAGAGGAGAACTACTACTATGGGATCTCACCCAGTCTTGGAGACGAAAATATACCCTCTTTAGCGCTTCATCAGAAGGGCAGAATCATTCAAGAATTGTGTTTAATTTATGTCCTTTACAAACTGAGGACAACAAACAGCTGTTAATTTCTACATCAATGGACAGAGATGTGAGTTGCTTATTTGGGTTTAGAACTATACAGTAGTGGTTTACAGCTAGTGTCAGATGAGAGGACTTTTTCAAACCACCCATCAGTACTCCCCAACATCCCCCACACACACACAGGCAACCCCCCACCCCCACCCCACCCTTCCCTGGGTTCCAATTTCAGAGTTGCTATTAACTGATCAGGGCTAAATACAACAACAGTATAGAAGTAGGGGAAATGTAAGGAACCTCTAATGCGCTTTTTTGCTAAAGCAGACATGATAAAGAAGAGTAGATGTTTGCAGGGAAGGATATGTGAGATAATCATGCTTTGGCTTTCAAATATCCTGATCTGTAGTTCAGGAAACAGAATCATCTGCTCATGGTGAAATCTCTAAGAAAGGATTAATCTATAGAATCTATGCCCTTTTTGGTAATGGATGATAGTGATTGTAATATAACATTGTGAATTAACACCAGTGACTTGTATACTTGAAAGTAGTTAAAATGGGAAATGTTATGTTTTATACATGTTACCACAGTAACAATTTTTAAAAAGAATTTGTGCCTTTATTGTTTTACAGTTATGCTAGGCTTATTTGATAGACTTTGTTTTCCCCAAGCCCTTCCATTAAACAATTGACAACTGAAAATTTATCACTCACTCCTTTTCTCCTGAGTATAAGGTATTTTATTTTTTCTTTTATTTTTCCATGGTCCTGGGATGTCTTCATCCTTATTTAGAGTTTACCCAATGAGAGATTACTAATGCTGTGATAGTAGAATGGAAAGGGCATTGAACTCTGGGAAATGGGAGACCTGGGTTTTGGTTTATTAATTGCATGACTCTGAATTCAAGTCCTTACTCTTAATCTTTTCAGGTAAAGTGTTGGGACATGGCCACCCTGGAATGCTGCTGGACCCTGCCTTCCCTTGGTGGGTTTGCCTACAGTCTGGCTTTCTCTCCTGTGGACTTAGGCTGTTTGGCTATAGGTGTTGGGGATGGCATGATTCGTGTATGGAATACACTCTCCATGAAGAGCAACTATGACATGAAAAATTTTTGGCAGGGTGTCAAGTCCAAAGTTACAGCGGTAAGGATGCTTTGAACTTTTTTTTAATTAAATAATTAATGTTGTAAAGAAAACCTGCTCACTGAATGAACTCTATTGGGAATCAAAATGTCCTCAAAGGTATTTAAGATAAAGTTAGAAACTAAAAAAGTAGAATACTCTCTGATCAAACCCATTTTCCAGAAATTCGGGGTTTAAATTTTTAAAGACTTTGTTCAAGTCACCATATTATCGGATAGTACAAAATTAGAAATATCCTGAATGCCTTCATAGAAGATACATTAAATCCATTAAATTGTGATATGAACAAATATTAGAATGGTATTAGTGTATTAAAAATGACAGTGTAGGACTTTGGTGTGGAGAGATGTTAATGATTCATTAAAATTGCAGATTATAAAACATGAGATAAGGTTACAAACCATATCTACCATTTTTTTTTTCTCCAAAATGATATCCCTGTTGTGGCTTTCTAATCTAACAGCAATTGATGTTTGTGGTTTTAAAAAGAAAACCAAACAATGCAGAAACGTCAAGAGCAAAATTTTTTTCCTACCCTAACCTGGACTCCATTGATTCACTTTCATAACCCAGGGAACCACTGTTGGCAGTTTGTGATAGAGCTTTTCAATTTTGTTAACCATAAATAAAATAATTTTATAAATCATTCAGAAATCTTTCATGCTTACCTGTGTATCATGGATATATCATTTGTTGTTGAAGTGTTTTAACCCATTCTTGTTTTTTTATATTGCTTATAGCTAAGTTTATTCACAAAAAAATGTCTGGAAAGAGAGGTACAAAATTGCAATGTATGGTGCAGTTACAAGTGACTTTTACTTTGTTTTTCATGCTTCTTTGTTTCTTTTAAATGATGAGAATTTGTTACCTTTGAAATTAGAAGAAATTAAGAACCAAAATCTTCCCATTTGGATACTTGAAAGTTAATTTGAGAATTCCTTAAAATAATGTACCCTCCTTTCATATATTCTTATTTGGGAACACCTTTTTTTATAGCTGTGCTGGCATCCAACCAAGGAAGGTTGCTTGGCTTTTGGAACTGATGACGGAAAAGTGGGATTGTATGACACCTATTCCAACAAGTAAGAAATGGTTAGCCAAAGTGTCAGTAATGAATTTAATTTTGAGTTCATAAACCTGAATATGCATCAGAATTCCTGGGAAGCTTTTTTAAAATAGGATTCCAGCTCTGTGGTTAGGGCTCAGAACTTGTATTTTTTTTTTTTTTTCCAGATGGTTTTGATTTAGCCCATGTGACCTTTGGGAACCACCAAAATAAGCCATTCGCTTTTCTTTTCCCCCAAGTATTTTTAAAAAAAAAAAGATTTCAGGCATACATAAAAGTTGAAAGACTAATAGAAAGCACACTTTCCATCTAGATTCAACAGTTAACTTCTTGCCACGTATCCTTTATCTGATTATATGTGCATGTCCCTCACTTTACCTGTTTTACATGAAACTAAGATTTGGACATCATGACACATCTTTCCTCGTAACAATTCTAAGAATAAGGACAGCCTCCTGTGTAACCACACTATCAGAATCTCTCTTAAGAAAACTAACAGTAGCTTCATAATTGTTAGAATATCCAGTCCATACTCAGATTTTCTCAGTTGAGCCAAAAATGTTTTTCCCAGCCAGTTTGTTTAGTTTAGTATTCAGTCATGGGTCACACATTGTTTTGTCTTTTTAGTCTCTAAATCCAGAATAGGACCCCCACTCTTTTCTTTTTATAACATTGCCTTTTCAGTTTGAAGACACCAAATATGTAATTTTGGTTTCATAGAATATTTTACATTTTGGACATAAAGTGCTTACATAGGCCCTGTATAATGGAACTAATTTTCTCCTTTTTTAATTCTCATTTTAAAAAGACAGCAACACTATTTCAAAGAGATATTTAGGAAAAGAGTTGCACAGCAATTTAAATAGCTCCATGTGGTCATAAAATTGCTGGTTCTGTTAAATTAACATCTTCTGATTATTATAAGCTAAATATT
Source organism: Tamandua tetradactyla (assembly GCF_023851605.1). Classification (NCBI taxonomy): domain Eukaryota; kingdom Metazoa; phylum Chordata; class Mammalia; order Pilosa; family Myrmecophagidae; genus Tamandua; species Tamandua tetradactyla. Next base: position 35,932,119 of record NC_135346.1, on the reverse strand, counting down.
CAAACTAACACTAAAAAAGGCACATAATAGGAATAAGGATATTGCTATAGATACATTGTTAAGAATTCAACCAGAACTGCAGATTCTGCTTCCTTATCCAAAGAAATGTTGGTCCATTGTTTAGAATAACTGTAAATTATAATAGTTCTGCCTTTTCCCCCCAGAAGCTAAACTTTATTGACATATCGTATATCATTTATCACCATAACAACCATAGAAATTACTCTTTTAATAGCAAGTTTTCTTTAAAACAACAAAATCAAAACCTTGAAAACCTGTCTACCCTAAAATCTTGTCTTAGCTTAAAAACCTGATGTTCATGTCACAAGCTAAGTCTAAATGACTTTTAGTTTTTTACTTGAATATGTGATGGCTACATCCAGAAGGTGATAATATATGCATAGCAGTACTTTATGCACCTATGTAACAACAGTAATATTAGAATATTTGATACTTAATCAAAGTGGACAGTTCAGAGGAAGAGATGAGGGAAATTGTTGCAAACTGGAAAGATGGGTGGGGGTAACATTTATTTTTCTGGGCAAAGTATACTTGGGACTTATTTTGGTAGTAGATATCATTACATACCCTGTTCTTTAAGTGCTGCCATCTTGACATTCAACTATGTGGAAAAGACTGTTGGTGAAGTATTTTTCTCTAGTATCAGCAATTGAATTTGTAATAAAGACCTTTTAGTAAAAGATAGCCTTGGTTCCACTGTGCTTTTTTAAATTATTTTTTTGTCCTTCCCCCAACCCTCCACCCCCACCAAGACCTCCTCAGATTTCTAGCACATACCATAAGAAGACTGTGTACACTTTAGCCTGGGGACCACCAGTACCCCCTATGTCATTGGGTAAGTATCTGAGCCATCCTGTAACAAACGTGAGGGTATTCGCTTTCTTACAGTTTAATCCAAAGATAGTAAAGCTGGAAAGAGTCATGTAGATAATCTAGAATCATTTTTCCTTATATGAGTTTCTATGTCCCAAGGCTCCATGAAGGCAGTAGTGGCAGGTAGTAAGTGAGAATTCCTGGAAGAAAGCATTCATCATAAACCTCCCCAAACTCTAAAACATTGTTTCTCCTCTTGGAGCTGAATTTTCTCATTGTGCTTGTAGTTATCTCATTCTGGGTCCTGATAACCTTTCCGGTATTTTTCACTACCACTTGCAATCACTTTTTCATTTTATCAGAATTAGAATGTTAGTCCACAGTATTAATAGAGTAATGATCATGTCTTTTCACTAACAATTAAAGAAAACTTACAGTTTCTGAAATGATCTCTTCTTGCCTTTGATTATATTTTGTTCTTTTCCCTCTTCTAGTCTCTCAGCCCTGTCTTTTTTTCCTTTGCCCTAAAGTGGTAGGTTTTTCAAAGTACCCTCTAAAATGAGTGTGTTCAGCAAAAGTCTCTGATATACTTTCTTTAACCATTTTTATAGATTGTCAAGATAAAAGCTTTGCGATGAGAATATATGTATGTATTCAGATCCCAGTGTTGGCGCTTCTACTGTTTTAAATACTAGAAGAATGTTTTTTTAAGCAGATTTGTTACACCATAGAAGTTAATGTAGAATCAGCATACTTTTACTTCTTCCAAAAACTGTTCCATGTAAAGAACAGTAAAATGTTTCAAATATATAGTTTTCTTTTAACAACTCATAGTATGACTTGGTCATTCTGTAGCAACAAGTAGTTGAGCTGGTGAAGTACAAAACTGATACACTTCCTTTTGTTGACTTGTATAGGAGGAGAAGGAGACAGACCTTCCCTTACTTTATACAGCTGTGGAGGGGAAGGGATTGTCTTACAGCATAACCCCTGGAAGCTTAGTGGAGAGGCCTTTGACATCAACAAACTCATCAGGGACACCAATTCAGTCAAAGTGAGTTCTTGTGGTCTAAAGCCTTCTTTTTACCTTTGCATCATAGATTTCTCTACATTTCCCGTCTTGCAGAATAAATGCCATTATTGGAGATATCCAGCATGCTCAGTCACATTTCTTGGATTTTTTAAAAAGGCTGTCATAAATTTATGAGTTATATACAGCACATGCCTTAGGTTTCTTTATCCTTGAGTAAAGCAGAGAGCTTAACAACATCAAAAAGGTTTGGCTGAATTGCAATAACAGTTGATTAAACTTTCAGGTCTTGGATGTAAAGCATCTTTTTCAGGCCAGCCACTTCCTCCAAAGTGACAACTTAGTAAAAATAACTTCATAATGTTAGGTATCCAAATGGAGTTGTACAAGGAGTTTTGCTCAAGACAGAATTGTGGTTTTGTTTCTGGTTTTTCAATTCAAATAATTTGATTTACATAAAACTACAATAATAATACATATTTATCCATATTCCCATGTCTAATTGCATTTGCTTTACCTTTCTATCAAGGTTTCTCTATGCCAGAATTGTTTTTTGAAGTCAAACCATAATTGTTGACATATCCCTACCCTTTCAAAAGAATATATTTTATATCATTGCTCATTTTTGTATGACTAGCATAAAAATCACATTGAATTCATAAACAGAATTTTTTATTACGTTCTTTCATTGTCTTAAATGTTATCTGAACATTAACATTTGGCAGTGTAATAAAAGAGAAAAAACTCCTGTTCCTTTCCATAGAGTTTTTAGTTTAGTGACAAGTATATGGATCAGAAGTTAAGAGGAAGAGACTGGGCTGGAAATAGTCATGTGGAATCCCCTTGCACATAAATGATAGGTGGTGAAGCTGTGGACTAAAGAGATGAGTAAGAAAAGAATAGCATCCTCAGAAAGCTAAGTATAGAAATACCATGTGACCCGGCAATCCCACTAACTTGGTATATACCCAAAAGAATTGAAAGCAGGGACTCAAACAGATATTTGCACACCAATGTTCATGGTGGCATTATTCACAGTTGCCAAAAATGGAAACAACCCAAGTGTCCATCAATAGATGAATGGATATATAAAATGTTGTATAAATGTACAATGGAGTATTTTCAGCTATAAAAAGGAATGGAGTCTGATGCAACAACATGGATGAACTTTGAAGACATCAAGTTGAGAGAAATAAGCCAGTGAGATATTATATGATCTCACTGAAATAAAACAATTAGAATAAGCAAACTCATATGTCGAATCTAGAATATAGGTTATTAGGAATTAGGGTGGGGATAGGAAATGGGAAGTTGAGGCTTAAAATTGAAAGGATGAGCATGTTTTGGTAATGGCTGGTGGTAGTGGTAGCACAACATTGTGAATACAGTTAACAGCACTGAAATATATATCTGAATATGACTACAGTTAATGAACTACAGTTAATAACACAATTAGAAAAATGTGCTACCATCAATTATATGTTCCATACCGATGCCAGGTGTTGGTGATGGGAATGTGTTTGAAAATCCTGTGTTTTATGAATGGTTGTTCTGCCCACAACTTCTTTAATTAAAGGGAAAAAAATTTTTGAAAAGAAAAACACCCAGACATCCTGGGAAACACCAGCATTCAGAGGTAGAAAAGGATGATCCTGGAAAGGAAACTTTTAGAAGAGATAAGAAGAATGTGTATAGCTTTCGTTGATGAGACCATTACTCATTTTTTATTGTGGGATAAAAAAAAATTATTTTAATGTAGTTCATTGAACAAGGTTAAACATTGTAGACATTTTAGTACTTCTGACCTCTCCTTTTTTATCCCAATCAGGAACTTATAATTAGAATACTGTTCTTATTAATTCTTTGACTAATTATGTGGATTTCCAAGAATGGTGGTTGTAGAATTAGAACATTTTTAAACTCGAGGGATTTTTTTTCTCATGCTGTCATCATTGATTTGCAAGCTATATGGAGAGAAAAGCAAATGTTTGTAGTGAAAATTGTTTTGTTTTGCTTTCTAGTACAAATTGCCAGTACATACAGAGATCAGCTGGAAAGCAGATGGCAAAATCATGGCTCTTGGCAATGAAGATGGGTATGTGTTTGTTTCTTTAAATAAAAGTTCTTAAAAAAAAAAACTTCACAACTACACATACATTTGATCACATACTGACTAATACCATCTGTAATGTTAGTTGGAGAACCCCGGTCATATTTGTTACACTGATTTATCTTTGATATCCTTGACTGATCCAGCAACTCTCTGCATCTTTGAAGATGGCAGAATTATTTGGACACTTTCCGTAATCCAAGGAGAGTGTTTTAGCTACACTGTTCTCTCCATGCCTTACTGCACTGAACTGCCTAAATCTTCCTCCATTTTTTTTAAAGTAAGCCTAGGCAGAATTGCTTTTAAGGCCTAATTGTGCCCTATTCAATATTGACCGTAGTAACATAGTCTTTGTGTTTTAGCTTCTTCAAGTCTTCTCTTTTAGTGTCTTCCTAGCACACTTTATTACAGGCCCTTAATGAACACAACTTTCTAGAGATTGCTAGGATTTTTTAAAAGCTGAATATACTGTATGAGAGAACAACCCTTTGTACCTAGTTCTTTATGAGAGAATGACCTTTACAGTGATAGATAGGGTTATCCTATTGTGTTTCACCCTTCCCTAGCTGATGGAATGAGTGAGATAATTGTTTGCAGTGGACTGTAATTTGATCATCAGTCTTTCTTGTCTTGGTGTGTTTCTTATTCCAGATCAATAGAAATATTTCAGGTTCCTAACTTGAAACTAATCTGCAGCATCCAGCAGCATCACAAGCTTGTGAATACCATAAGCTGGCATCATGAGCATGGCAGCCAGCCGGAATTGAGCTATCTGATGGCCTCTGGGTCCAACAATGCTGTCATTTATGTGCACAATCTGAAGGCTATCATAGGTAACTGGTTTCTACTTTAGGGATATCATGTGTTCAGTTACTTTCCATTCCAATATTTTACATTTTTATTTTGTTTTATTTTTAGCATTAAAGTAAATAGTATTCTTTTTTTTAATAGTATTCTTATTGATTATCTGTTAAAAGTAATATATTGATCTTATTTAATGAATTCTTTCAAACATGACAAAAATGTTAACTTAGATTATAAAGTTCCCTCCATAATCCCATACCTCAGTAATAACCAGTGTTATTAGTTTGCTGCATATTTTCTCCAGATTTTTAAAAATAGCTATTAACCTACATATGCATATATCTTAGTGTGTAGGTTTGCGTTCACATGTATTTGTTTGAGAGAACAGTCCTCTGAATCAAGCTTAAAAATAAATGACCATATACATGTCATTTGCAGTTTTTCTTTAAATTTACAATAAATGTTTTGGACATCTTTTTATGTCAGTATATATAGTTTTACTTTATCCTTTTAAAAGATGTCTAGCTTTCATTCCATTATATGAACATACCATAATTTGTCCATTCCCCAATTGATTAATATGTAAATTATTTGTTCTTTTCAATTTAAATAATATTACAGGAAACAGCATTGTATATATATATATATATATATTTGAATTTGCATGAATATTTTTCATACAGAAAACTTCTAAAAGTGTAATTGCTAGATTAAGGGATGGGAACATTAAAAATGTTTTGTTATTTGTAGTTATTGTCAAGTGGCTCTACATAAAGATTGTGCTAATTTATACTCCCTCCAGCACTATTTAAGAATGTCTTACACACACCCACACCATTCCTATATTGATTGCTTATAATTCTTAAAATCTTATGAAGTAAGCATTGTAGTCCTCATTACTGGTAAGTAAATTGAAGCCCAGAGAGGTTAACTTTCAAGTTACCCAGTTGGTATATGGTAGAGTTTAGATTCAAGGCCACACAGTCTTAAATCCAGAGTCTGTATGAGTTCTAGCAAGTACTCTTCCCTGCCTGATAGTTACCCTTTTTATATGTATATGACTTATTCATTAAGTCTTCTGCTTCTTTGAATTCCCCATCAGAACCTCAGAGAGCAATAGTAGTTGGTCAGAATAGAATTTTTTTCTCCAGTCTGAGGGAAATGGGATCATTTAGTGGTAGAAAGAAATTATAATCTGACAGTAAAGTGTTTCCAGAGTGCTGCTACATATGTGCTGTCATCCATAGTGAAAATAGTTAAGCCTTTTAATTTTACTAGAACTAATATCCAGTGGTTTTTCTGACAATTCTTATTTGTAACAAAGAAAATTTGATTCTAGCAATGGCTCTTCCAAGCTAAAGCAGTATGGGAAAGTATTAAAATATAAACAGATATTTCTAATAATAAATTGTAGGCAGTGTGTGATTAGCAAGGATGCTATGTTAGAAAACTGATCTTTGTCCTTATGGTAATGATTGGGATTCCACATTGAGAAACCAGTTTCTCAAAACTTAATTCTTAATAGTAATGCAGATCCGTGCCTACTGTAACACTACCATCCTATTTTTTATTTAATATTTACTGAATAGCACAAAAAGGACGAAAACATTTTGTTTTTTTCTTCTTATTTTGAAATAATTCCAAACTTAGAGGAAAGTTGCAGGAATAGTAGAAATTTCCCCGGTTCAAGTTTTTAATATTTGACCTCATTTCCTTCAGTCTGTTATGTGTATATACATTTGTATGTTTCATACATCACATCCCCATATCACTTAATATGTCTATATTTTATAAGATTAAGGATATTCCCTTATATAACCACAGTTCCATGATCAGCATTAGTTACATTAACTCAATAGTATCTAATCTGCCATCCATATTCTAGTTTCATCAGTTGATCCAATAACATCCTTTTTAGTAGTTTGTTTTCCTCCAACACATGATCCAATCCAGGATCATGTATTTGTATTTCATTGTCATGTCCCTGCAGTCTCCTTTAATCTGAAACATTTTCTCAGCCTTTTGCTCTTTCATGACATTTTTTAATACAAGCCATTTGTTATAGATGTCCCATCAACTTGGGTCTGTCTGTTATTTTCTCATATATAGATTAGAATTAAGCATTTTAAGCTACATTACCATATAAATGATATATTCTTCCTGATATCGCATCCAGAAAGCATTATTTCCATTTTGATGGCTTTTGGAAAGAAATAATGACAGCTAACACTTATTGTGGCTTGCCAGGTGCCAGGCATTATGGGCGTGCCCAAATTGAACCATTAAACAATATGCCTGCTAAAAATCACTTGGAAAGCATATTACAAACTCTTTACCGTTGTCATGTTAATACCCTCCAATATGAATCTGTATGTCTTTTTTTTGGTTATTTGTAGCAATGACATCTTTTCCTTGCCTTCTAGAGAGCAATCCTGAATCTCCAGTGACCATTACAGAGCCCTACCGAACCCTCTCAGGACACACAGCCAAGATTACTAGTCTAGCTTGGAGCCCACATCATGATGGAAGGCTGGTTTCTGCTTCTTATGATGGTACAGCCCAGGTACTGTGGTATCCTTTATTCTTCACTCTGTACTCTGACTTAAAACTGTCCCCCCCCAGTCATGTACATGTTTTCCTTTCCTTATCCCCAGCATCCTCTTCAGAAGGAGATTTTCTGGGCTCTAAAAGGCATTTTCATTTTATTTCACATATCTGGACTCTTGGCAGGCTAAAATTGTTTTTAACTTAAATGAAAGAGGACGTATTGATAGAAACAAGCTAAATTCTAACATTTAAAAATTTTTTATTCTGATCTACTAACAATACAGTGGACTAAATTGATACGGGAAATATTTTCCTGTTCAAACAAAGAAATGCTGACTACAATTTGTGATAATATAGTTACTCAGAAATCTCCATGTTCTAAAAAATAAAGATGAAATGCCAAGCCAGAGGTATGAACAGGGTAGGAATTTAGGATATTTGAGCCAGAATAGAACCAGGGTTCTAATATCCAAGACAGATACCTGCCTCAGTGTTGAGTTATAATTGAGCTATCTGCACAAAATTGGGACCAATGAAAGACTGTTTTCTATAAAATGGGAACTCTAATGTTTCAGGGAATGGCACCAAAGTTGATCATTTGCCAGGGACATAATGGGCGGGCTTGGGGAAAGGTGCAGACAGAAGAATCATCTGTGAAAAATTAGACTATTAAGCATGCACTGCATGTACAGGTGTAGGTTCTGAATTAGCATGCTCTTTGTGATGCCAGAACCCTCAGCCAAAAACCAAACATACAATAATGGTTTGGGACAGGGAAATGCATAGGGCATCAATAGACGCTCATTCAAAATCATCCCCATAGGAATGCCACTACATCCTAGAGCATATAAGGCTTCCATAGGAAATTATACCCTAAAATTAGTTCCTAAGAGAAAATTACAAATCACCTGAGGAAATAAGAGTAAACAGATAAGGAAATTGAAAAACTTAGACTCCCCCAAACAATAGAATAACCAGAATTTTCTATTCTTTGTGTGGTCTTTTGGTTGTAGGTTTGGGATACTCTCGGGGAAGAGCCTTTATGCAACTTCAGAGGACATCGAGGTCGACTTCTTTGTGTGGTGTGGTCCCCATTAGATCCAGACTGCATCTACTCAGGGGCAGATGACTTCTGTGTGTACAGATGGCTCACTTCTATGCAAGATCATTCTCGGCCTCCTCAAGGTCAGTCAACCTGGAACCCATAAAATGCTTGCCTAACTCCCTTTCTCCCTTCTTTAATAATTGAGTCTCACATCAAACATGATGGGCATTTGTGCAAGGCAGCAGCAATGTTCTCACAGATGTTTGGAGCCTTAGCAAGGAAGGGGCCAGAGAGCAACAAAACTCAGATAGTAACAAATATACGTAGCTTCCAGATCTTAGTTTCTTGGAAAAATGATTCCAACTTGGCCAGGGTTTCTTAGAAAAATGACTTATTCCAAATTGGAAAAAGAAAAAATTAAAAAATGAGCTTACAATTTTATCTTATGCTAGAAGGGAAAGAAGTACTCAAAGAATTAAGGGGACATATCAAGAGGACAAAGAACCGAGCTTGAAGAGACTACCACTGGCTTAAACTGGGACAATTTGAACTTGAAACTAACACCAAAATTTCATCTCTGGTTACAAGAGGTTAACTGGTACCGGACTTGCCCCACCCACCATAAACAGCTAGAAAAATAGAATATATTAAACAACTAGGAGCTTACCCAGAAACAATGAACTGATATGTTAATATGAAGACTTACACAAGAGTGTTCATAGCACCTTTGTCTGTAATCACCAACAATGGGAAACAATCCATATATCCATCAGCTGGTGAATAAATAAATTGTCACATATTTCTACAGTGAAATTCTACTCAGCAATAGAAAGAAAGTAACTACTGATAAATAAAAGAAAGACATGGATACATCTCAGAAAAAGAAAACAGGCTGAGGGAAAGAAGCCAGACATAAGACTACACACTGTATAATTCCATTTATATTATTCAATTCCAAAACAGGCAAAATTAAGCTATAGTGACAGCAGATCAGAGATTGCCTGTGCTTGAGGATGGGTGACATCTTACCTCCAAAGATACCTGAGGGAACTCTGAGGTAATGGAAACAGTCCGTATCTTGTTTGTGAGAGTGGTAGTGGTGGCTTCATGACTGTGTGTCAAAACTCATTGAAGTATTAGAAATGGGTATATCTTACTGTATTCAATTATACTTCAATAAATTAGGCTTAAAAATAAAAGGCAGGGTGGGCCACAGTGACTCAGCAGGCAGAGTTCTCGCCTGCCATGCCGGAGACTGGCTTCAATTCCCAGTATCTGCCCATGCAAAACAATATAAGTAAAATAAATGGCAACATTTTTAAACTAGAAAGTAAATAAATGCCAGTAATGAATTATAATCTAAAATAGGAATCCATGAGTCTATATTGATATAAATAGAAGAATGCAAGAAGCAAAAGCTCTTTTCTTACAGCAGAATGCCGACTAATAAAACTAGAAAGAATAATGGAATTAAAAAATCACCATATGGCAGTCATCATGTAGTAATGATTCGTTTAGTTAGGAAACATCAATGGATCTTAAGTCCAGTGCATTTAAAGACTTAGAGAAAAATGAAGTTTTCACCTAAAAACCTTCAAGACATCCCCTTAGTCAGATGATCAAGGTAAACATCACCAGTAATGAGGCAAAATGTGTGTTCCCTGATAGGTTGTGCTAAGAAGAATACAGCAACGTTTCTGTATTCCAGTTAGAAGTGCATAGCCTGTATATAAGGAGGAGGAAATGACACAGAAACCCAACTGAAGGAAATTCTATAAAATAACTCCTGTGATCTTTAAAAGTCACAAGTCATCAAATTGGAGGAAAACTTTACAGACTGTAGGAAACTAAAGAAACATGACAATTAAGTTTAATTCAGGATCCTGGATTGAATCCCTTTGCTATAAAAGCCTTTCTTGGTACACTTGGGAAACCTACATAGAGTGTTTGGAGTAGACAGCATAATCTGTGTTAACATTCTGATTGTGATGGTTGTACTGTAGTTGGGTGGAAGAATGTCCTTGTTTTTCAGGGACAGTTAGGCATTGTGCTTACGATTTAATGAAATCCCAGAAGAGTTTGGTTTAGTTTGTTTGGTTTGATACTATAACTCTAAACTTCGCAGGAGGAAGGGAAAGGACGAGAATGTTATAAAAAAGAAGGGTAATACGATATATAGGTGATTCCTTCTGCAGTGCTGTTAATCAAGTATTATATTTTAGTCTGTCCTTTTTCTTATTTTGATTCCTATAGGCAAAAAAAGTATTGAATTAGAGAAAAAAAGACTCTCTCAACCTAAGCCAAAACCCAAAAAGAAGAAAAAGCCCACTTTAAGAATGCCTATAAAGCAGGAATCATATGATGGGAATGAAGAAGAGAGCATAAAGGAGAACTCAGGACCTGCTGAAAATGGTGTATCAGACCAGGAGGGTGAGGAGGAAGCCCAGGAGCCAGAGCACCCCTGTAGCCTCGCTTCCATGGGTATGTGGCACAATCCTGTATTGCGCTGATGCCTTAGGGCTCCTTCATCATGTCTAGGAGACTAAACTAATTCCTTTTTCAGTTTGAAACTGCTCTGCCTCTAACCTTACCAATCTTTGCCCCAGATTTTTATCTTTGGTGTCTTTGGAAACTGTTAGTATTTTTTAGTCCTTTATTTAAGCCTCTAAAATAAACACCCTTAAGTGTTTAAGAGAATCTAATGGATGATTGGGATGGAAATTGTAAAGTTCTGTAGAGAAAACTTCTTTTTCCAACTGGGGCAGGGTAAAACTATGGGACAAAATAAAGCTTAGGATGGACATGTATGTAGAAACTTAGGGGGAAAGTTTTAATATGGCATTATCAGCCATGTAGACCTTTTTATTGAAAAAAAAAACCACTGTCCCTATCATTTGACTTACAAGCTATCACCATTGTGGGAACTTCCAAATTCTCACTTTTCCTTTCTTTAGTTGTTCCCAGCTTTCTGTCTTCTCGCAGAAAAAAAATTATGAATGGTAATTAGGTTCTTCCAGTTTTTTAAGCTACAGTGACAGTTCTCAGATTTCTCACAAGCAGTTTTCCAGGATCCCATCACTAATCTCCAGTAATGCAGTCCATTTCTTGTTTAAAGAAAAAAATTTATTGGATAAAATTTTAGCATTTTTATTCTGCTAATGAAAGTGCTGATGTCTGGTACTTGTTAAAATGAATGATTAATAAAATGATTAATGATTAAATAAAAACAGTGTAAATAGAAGCAGTGATCCGTGCTTAAATCTAAAATATAATATTTTGTTGTGGCAGTATTAAAAGGCCAAAATAAATGGTGTAGTGCTAGCTCTGATCCTGTCCATCCCAAGGGATGTTTATTGCCCCTACATAAGGTTTAGATACATAAAAAGAACTAAAAGCTTACTGTATTTATTTTGCTGCATTCATCAAAAAATATTTTTATCACAAAATAGATGCACAAAACGCTATTTACTCCTATAAATCAATAGCTTGTTTAAAAAAATTTTTTTAATATGATTGTGTTCAGCATTGTGACTCCATATCAAATATACATAATATTTTCTATTAGTAAGGTTGGTTCTTGTTTATATAATTAAATATGCAATTTTTTTTTTTTGTCAACCTAAATATGTAAAAAGTACTTTGTCACCTAAACAAAGTTTGCACTCCTGGACCTATTATATAAAGTTGCTAGAGGCTTATAACATCTCCTTAAAACTCTTAATCAAGTTCTAAGTAAAAAGTTACAGATTCCTGGAACACAACCAGTTTGTAAGGTGGGAAATGGGGAGTTCACCAATACCTCCTTTTCAGAGTATTTACCTCATGTTTTGGCAATAGATAAAATCACATCACTGGTGTACCTCTGAATTTTCAAAAAGAATTAGATCTGGCATTGCACTAATCCCAAACTTTCTTTTATTTTCTGCCATGATGTAGTTTCTAGAGAACCAGTTATCTGCGCTCCAGTTTCCTTAGGCCTTGAAAAGTCAAAAGTCACCATTAATAAAGTCACTTCACTAAAAAAGGAGCCACCTAAAGAGAAGCCAGGTTGGTATCTAATAATTAAAATATTTTGTTAAAGTATCCTAAAGTGTTACATGTAACTGAAATTCAAGTTTCATTTTGTTTTGTTTTCAAATATTTGTGAGATGTTTTGATTATGTTCCAGTTTGTGGGTCCTGCTTTAAAAATTTTATTTAGCACTTGAAGTGTTCTTTCACAATTGTTGATATTGTTTCATCAGTGTTTGCAAAGACATTATTGTTTCTATGATAAACCTTGCCCCCAGCTAATTAAATTTGAAAGTTTCTTTATTGGAATAGGAACTTTCTATGTCCAGTAGTATCCATCTAGTAGGTTACATTCACACAGTGGGCATATTCAGTTTGTGTTTCTGATCAGCTCTTCTTGAATCAGATTACCTATACAATTTCCTATAGGTATTACATTATACCTATAAATGTAAAATGAAATTAATTGCATTTCAGAGGCCTTAATCAAGAAGAGAAAAGCTCGTTCCATGCTTCCACTGAGTACAAGCCTGGACCACAGGTCTAAGGAGGAACTTCATCAGGACTGTTTGGTATTAGCAACTGTAAAACATTCCCAAGGTACAAAAATGCACTTCCGTGTCTTTGGGGACTGGCACATAATATGTGCTTACCTAATTTGTTGAATGAATGAACATACAAATGTCTAAAATTGTCTGTCTTTCTGCATTCTTTTCCAGCATGTCTCCCATCCCCACCCCCCTGCCAAACTCCCAAATCTAACCCACTGTCAGCACTACCCAGTACCTTTGAGATGTAGTACTCTGCTTTTATTCTTATAAATCTAGTTAACAGCCATCTGTGCACCGGAATTGGTTTGTTGTCTTATGTATCTCAGCGTGAATTGGCTATTTTTGCACATTGAGTAGTGTCTTTTTGTCAAATAAAAACTTTATTTATTGGAAATATACCCATAATATGGCAATTCCTTTTAAAAATTGATGGCAGTTTTTTATTTTCAAGGCACTCAATTAATGCCCATTATTTTTATATTTATGTGACTTTTTTTTTTTTTGCTTGGGCAGGCACCGAGAATTGAACCCAGTTCTCCAGCATGGTGAATGAGAACTCTGCCTGCTGAGCCACCATGGCCCGCCCTATGCTACTATCTTTTTTTAAATTTTGATTTCTATATGTTGAGACAGGATGATAAAATTCAAACAATACAAAAGAAAACAGAAGTCAGTATCCTACCCCGTCATCCAGTCCTCCACTTCTCCTACCCCAAGACCATCCTTTAATTAGTTTCCTAGCTCTTTCCAGAAATTCCTTATGCTTTTATATACCTAGTATTCAATTTTGTGATTATGTCCTATAACTTATACAGTTAATCATATTGTTTTACATTCCTTCCGTTATTAGGAAATTACTTGTTTAAAATCAGAACAGAATAAATATTGAATCCCTTCTTCATAGATTACAGTGAATGTTAAGAATATTTCTTTACTTGTTAAATATTTGGTTTGTTTTTTTAACCATAAATTTAACTACATGTTGAAATTTGCATTGGCTTTTAAGATTCTGGGGGTTGTTTTGGTTTTGTTTGTTTGAAAAATCCTATTTTTTGTTTCTGTTTTTAACAAACCATGTTGTCTTATTGGATTTTGCCAAGCTGAATTTAGCAAGCTCTGTTTTCTTATTTTGCTACCTTTATAACCACTAGAAGTCTCCAATAAGGTAAATGGGCATAGAACTCTTTTTCTCAGTATCTGAAATGGCTGTTCTGAACATATTCAGAAGTGATTAGATAGAAAACAATAACCTATGTAATGACGTCATCTCATATTTTGTTTTTTTAAATGAACAGAGTTAAAAGAGGATGTGTCCACTGATCTTGAGGAAAGATTTCACCTGGGGCTTTTCACAGACAGAACTACCCTGTACAGGATGATTGAGGTTGAAGGTGAGGTAAATCCAAATAATCCCTTTCATCTTTATGCTCCCCTAACATTACACATACCTCTTTCTGGTTGCCATCTGTGGTGTTGTGATTGTTAGTTTTACCTGTCAGCTTACTAGGCTTTGAACTCCTCAACTAGCTTATTCACCTACACCCTTTGCATCTAGCAAAGGACCCTAAATATACAGTGTGCCTCTGAGTCAGTGACTGAGTACAAGTGGGTGGATGGACAGGTGACTGAGTGGGTTTCAGGCCCTATTATGATCACTGTGGTGAGGGTTGACCCATCAGCGGGTGGCCACATATTCTAAGAGTTGGTTCCATTCTTGCATTCTCCCTTATTTTTTCAGAAGTCAGTGGAAACACATGTTTTTGAAACACATTCCAAACATTCACTCTCCTCCAAACAGGAAAAGGTCACTTGGAAAATGGCCACCCAGAGTTATTTCACCAGCTTATGCTTTGGAAAGGAGATTTAAAAGGTGTTCTCCAGACTGCAGCAGAAAGAGGGGAGCTGACAGACAATCTCGTGGCTATGGCACCAGTAGGTATGTTTTTTTCAACAAAAGCTCTGTCATCTCTAGGATATTTTCACTAAAGATGGCTCTTAGCAGTACCAGTCTTGACCTCAGCATCACTTACAAATTACTTTTATACTACAAAGCTAATTCTATTCTGTAGCAGTAGGCTCACTAATAAACCAGGTCATTGAGATACATTGATGGCAAGAATATAATTGCTGAAAATTCCTTGAAGGACAATTTGGCCATGCCTAATAAAATTTAAAATGCATGTACCCTTTGATTCAGCCATTCTAATTGTAAGAATTTCTCTAACTATACTTACAAGCAAAATGACAGAAACACATCATTGCAGCAGTTTTTGTAATGGCAAAAGATTGCAAGAAACTATGCCTACCAATAGGGGACTAGTTAAATCATGTACATTCTTACAGTAGAAACCCTCACAGGTGCCAAAAGAATGAAGCAGCTGTATATATACATTCTGATATGGAATTTGAGCTCCAGAATATAGTAAGAATCAAGGTGTAGATGTACAACAATATATATTTTCTCAATTGTATGTATACATATGTGGTTGGATATTCATAGACTATTTCCAAAAGCTTCAAAAGAAACAGGTAGTGGGAGTCGATCCAAGATGGCGCATAGTGAGGCATGGGATTTAGTTCGTCCTCCAGAGCAGCTAGTAAATAGCCAGGAACAGTACACAACAACTGTTGGGGCACATTAGTGACCAGACACACAGCGTATACCAGTCTAGACAAGGTAGACTGGCTGCAGTCCCACCCAGAACCATGAGTCCCCCAAGCTGTGGAGGCCAGCCCCCTCCCCCACAGGCTGCTTCCCAGAGAGGAAAGGAAAGTTAAGACTTTACTAACACCAAGGGGCTGAGCTCCACTAAGATCCAATTGTAGAATTAATTAACAAATTCTGACTACTAAAAATAGACTCCCAGCTCATCTGAACCTCCAGTGAAAGCTGAGTTGCTGGGTTTTGCCCTGGTGCTGAGGGGGCAGGGTGATGGAAAAAGAGAAGAAGGGGAAAAAAAACAGGTTTTCTCTGATGAGAAAGGTCTGGGTCCTGAAGGAAAGGAGGGGGCACATAGGACCTGGAGATACATCGAGCAGCATACCAACTTAAGCTGTTGATTGGTGAACCTGAGGAACTGGGGGTTCTGCCCTGAAAAGGATTTTTTTTTCTTTTTGGTGGCTGTGTTTCTACGGCTTGACTGCTCTTTGAATACAACTGCAAGGCTTCTCAGCCTGCAGCTACCCAGGGAAGGGCAGAATTAAGCTTGTCTGAGAGACAAAGAGGCAGCTTAGGTGAAAGGAAGTAATTCCCTGGAAGCTGTGCCTTCCCCGGGAGAGAGGTGGGGCCCAGCTCAGGTGGAATCCCTTCCTCAAGGAATTCAGACCCCAGGGTCTGGAAAACTGAAGTGATTAAAGCCAGCCTACAACTTCTCCTTTGTCTCAGCCATACCCCCAGCAAGAAGAGTCTGCTGAAGTTAAAGGATACCAGATCACTTTATGCTGGTGGGACCCGCAGGCAGACAAGTGCCACATACTGGGCAGGATAGGAAAAACACAGACTCTAGAGACTTCATAGGAAAGTCTTTCAACCTGCTGGGTCTCACCCTCAGGGAAAACTGATGCAGGTGACTCCTCCTGAGAGGAGACCATTTTGTTCTGGGAAAATCTGACTGGGGTCTATAATACCTAAATGACCTAAGGAGGCACCATACAGGCAGGGCAAGAAAAAAGAAATAAGAAAGAAAAAATTCTGATTTCTTAAACAAAACCTAAGCCAGAGGTCTAGAATAAGCTGAGCTGAATTTCAAAGAACAGATAGACAACAAAGTCATCATGGAGAAAATCCTAGGTAAAAAAAAGTGAAAACAATACCCAATATAAACTAATTAAGGAAATTAAATAACTAGACGCCAGCAAAAAATAACAAATCATACTAGGAAAATTGAAGATATGGCCCAGTCAAAGGAACAAACCAACAATTCAAATGAGATATAGGAGTTGAAATAATTAATTCAGGATGTTTGAACAGACATGGAAAATAAAATCAATGAATTGAGGGAGGATATAAAGCAAGGAATGAACAAAAAGAAGAAATCAAAAGTCTGAAGAAACAAATCACAGAACTTATGGAAACAAAAGGCACCATAGAAGAGATTAAAAAAAAAAACAAACCATTGGAAACCTACAATGTTAGATTTCAAGAGGCAGAAGAGAGGATTAGTGAACTAAAGGACGGGACATGAGCAGGGACTCAGGGAATTGAATTACAACATGAAGCACATGATTATACATGTTGCGGTATACTAGAAGGAGAAGAGAAGGGAGAAGGAGAAGAAAAACTGATGGAGGAAATTATCACTGAAAATTTCCCAACTCTTAAGAAAGACTTAAAATTACAGATCCAAGAAGTGCAGCATACCCCAAACAGAATAGATCCAAATAGACATACTCTAAGACACTTATTAATCAGAATGTCAGATGTCAAAGAGAAAGGATTCTGAAAGCAGCAAGAGAAAAGTAATCCATCACATACAAGGGGAGCCCAATAAAACTGCGTAGATTTCTCAGCGAAAACCATGGAGGCAAGAAGACAGTGATATGATATATTTAAGATACTAAAAGAGAAAAACTGCCAACCAGGAATTCTATATCCAACAAAATTGTCCTTCAAAAATAAGGGGGAAATTAAAATATTTTCAGACAAAAAATCACTGAGAGAATTTGTGACCAAGAGACCAGCTCTGCAGGAAATACTAAAGGGAGCAGTAGAGACAGATAGGAAAAGACAGGAGAGAGTGGTGTGGAGAAGAATGTAGAAATATCATTAAAGGTAAAGGGGAAAAAATAGATATATGACATATAAAATCCAAAAGGCAAAATGGTAGAAGAAAGTACTGCCCTTACAGTAATAACACTAAATGTTAATGGATTAAACTCCCCAATCAAAAGACACAGACTGGCAGATTGGATTAAAAAACAGAACCCATTTATATGCTGTCTACAGGAGATGCATTTTAGACCCAAGGATAAACATGGGTTGAAAGTGAAAGACTGGGAAAAGATATTTCATGCAATCACCAATCAGAAAAAAGCAGGAGCAGCTATACTAATATCCAACAAATTAGACTTCAAATGTAAAACAATTAAAAGAAACAAAGAAGGATACTATATATTAATAAAAGGAACAATTCAACAAGAAGACATAACAAAAATAAGTATTTATGCACCAAGCCAGAGTTACTCCAAAATACATGAGGCAAACACTGAAAAGAAAAATAGACACATCTACCCTTCTCATCAATGGACAGAACATCTAGACAGAGGATCAATAAAGAAACAGAGAATTTGAATAATACAATAAATGAGCTAGACTTAACAGACATTTATAGAACATTACACCCCACAACAGCAGGATATAGCTTTTTCTCAAGTACTAATAGATCATTCTCAAGGATATACCATATGCTAGGTCACAAAGCAAGTCTCAATAAATTTAAAAAGATTGAAATCATACAAAACACTTTCTCAGATCATAAAGGAATGAAGTTGGAAATCAATAATAGGCAGAGGGCCAGAAAATTCACAAATATATGGAGGCTCAACAACAAACTTTTACACAACCAGTAGGTCAAGGAAGAAATTACAAGAGAAATCAGTAAATATCTCGAGGCAAATGAAAATGAAAACACAACATATCAAAATTTATGGGATGCAGCAAAGGCAGTGCTCAGAGGAAAATTTACTGCCCTAAATGCCTATATCAAAATAGAAGAAAGAAAAATACAAGGAATTAACTGTCCACTTGGAAGAACTACAGAAAGAACAGCAAACAAACCCCAAAGCAAACAAAAGGAAGGAAATAATGAAGATTAGAGCAGAAATAAATGAAATTGAGAACATGAAAACAATAAAGAAAATCAACAAGACCAGAAGTTGGTTCTATGAGAAACTCAGTAAGATTGATGGACCCTTAGCGAGGTTGACAAAAAGAAGAAGAGAGAGGATGCAAATAAATAAAATCAGAAATGGAAGAGGAGACATAACCACTGATCCCACAGAAATAAAGGAGGTAATGAGAGGATACTATGAACAACTTTATGCTGATAAACTAGACAATGTAAATGAAACGGACAACTTTCTAGAAAGGCATGAACAACCAACATTGACTTGAGAAGAAATAGACAACCTCAACAAACCAATCACAAGTAAAAGGAATTGAATTAGTCATTAAGAAACTCCCCAAAAAGAAAAGTCCAGGACCAGATGGCGTCACATGTGAATTCTACCAAACATTCAAGAAAGAATTAGTACCAATCCTGCTCGAACTCTTCAAAAAAATTGAAGAGGAGAGAAGACTACCTAACTCATTTCTATGAAGCCAACATCACTCTCATACCAGAGCCAGACAAAGGTGCTACAAGAAAAGAAAATTACAGACCAATTTCTCTAATGAATATAAATGCAAAAATCTTCAACAAAATTCTAGCAAATTGAATCCAGCAGCACATTAAAAGACCATGACCAAGTAGAATTCATCCCAGGTTTGTGAGGATGGTTCAACATAAGAAAATCAATTAATGTAATACACCATATCAACAAATCAAAGCAGAAAAACCACATGATCATCTCGATTGATGCAGAAAAGATATTGACAAAATTCAACATCCTTCTTGAAACACTTCAAAGGATAGGAATAGAAAGTAACTTCCTCAACATGATGAAGGAAATATATGAAAAACCCACAGCTAACATCATTCTCAATGGGGAAAAACTGAAAACTTTCCCAAAATCAGGAACAAGACAAGGATGTCCACTATCACCATTGTTATTCAACATTGTGTTGGAAGTTCTAGCCAGAGCAATTAGACAAGAAAAAGAAATACAAGGCATCAAAATGGGAAAGGAAGAAGTAAAACTCTCACAGTTTGCAGATGATATGATACTAAATATCAAAAACCTTGAAAAATCCACAGCAAAACTACTAGAGCTAATCAATGAGTACAGCAAAGTGCCAGATTACAAGATCAACACTTAGAAATCTGTAGTGCTTCTATATATTAGTAATGAGCCATCTGAGGGGGAAATCAAGAAAAAAGTTTCATTTACAATTGCAACAAAAGAATAAAATATTTAAAAATAAATTTAACTAAGGATACTTAAGACCTATACAAAGAAAACTGCAAGAAATTGCTAAAAGAAATCACAGGAGACCTAAATAAATGGAAGGGCATACAGTGTTCATGGATTGACTAAATATAGTTAAGATGTCAGTTCTACCTAAATTGATTCATTGATTCAGTGCAATACCAATTAAAATCCCGGAACTGCCCAAAAATGTAGAGCTGTATTCCAGTAGCCATGTTTCTTTAAGATGATTGTATAATGATATAGCTTTCACAAAGTGACTATGTGATTGGGAAAACCTTGTTCTGATGCTTCTTTTAAATATGGTATGGACAGATGAGTAAAACATATGGATTAAAAATAAATAATAGGGGGGAGGGGAACAAATGTTAAAATAAATTGGGTAGAGGGAAATGCTAGTGGTCAATGAGAGGGAGGGGTAAGTGGTATGGTATGTATGAGTTTTTTCTTTTTTCTTTTTTTTTCTGGAGTGATGTAAATGTTCTGAGAAGTGAGCATGGTCATGAATATACAAGTATGTGATGATATTGTGAGCCATTGGCTGCACACCAAGTATGGAATGTTCATACATTAAGAATGTTTGCATTGTATGTTGATTGGTTTTATTAATAAAAATTTAAATAAATAAACAGGTAGTAAGAGTTGCCTCTAGAAAAAACAAATTTAAGGTGGGAGAGAATAGGGGTGCCAGTATAACAAAGAAACCTTGCTTTTATGCCATGTCCTGTTTGTTTTGTTTTTAGCTTTTATGGAAGGATATTCTTTATAGAGAGAAGTGTACACAGACCATGGGTGTACAGTGAATTTCTGAAACTAATTTTGCACCATCTTGTATGTTGTACATAATCAAAAATAATTTGTTTCAATGTGAATCAATGTCTAAGTGCTGTGCTTATTGTAGTGACTATGGAAACAAAGCAGTTTTCAACCCAGATATACTACTTGTCTTTCCCCCCACCTTAAACTTGCTTGCTTTATTTATTTATTTATTTAAATCACCATCTCTGATTTTCTTTAAGCTGGCTACCACATGTGGCTGTGGGCCGTGGAAGCTTTTGCCAAACAATTGTGTTTTCAGGATCAATACGTCAAAGCTGCCTCTCACTTGCTTTCCATTCACAAAGTTTATGAAGCTGTGGAACTGCTCAAGTCAAACCATTTCTACAGGTTTGTGCAACCCTGGAATTAAGATAATAGTTGGATATAATATGTAAATAATCTACTTAACAATTCTGCTTCCTGATAACCAACCTAAAATCTTTATTATAATTAAATGTCTCAAACGTACAGAAACATATGTACACTCACTTAACAACCATCTATGCACCAACCACCTATACTTGAGAAACTCCTTTATTGTTACAGTAACACAGAGACAACAGCATAAGACAAATGTACAACTTAATTTATTATTAAAAGTGGGCCTCCTTTTAAGTCCCACCTATGAAAGGAGACAGAATCTTGCCATCCATCCCAAAAGTTTTCCGTGTTTGTTTTTAAGAAATATGTAACACTCCAAATTTAGTTAAAATGCCTTTTCCCCACTTTGGTCCTCATTTCTGCATTCTCTAGAAGCAGCTACTCTCCTGAGACGGGTAGAATCCTTCCTGTCCAAGTGCTAATTCTTTCACTACAATACATATGTGCAAATAAACAAACAAAAGGAGCTAGATATTGTTTGTAGTCAGCATTCAGTTGGGTCTTGTTTCTTATCCAGTCTGACAATCTCTACCTTTTGATTGGAGTGTTTAATACCACTTACATTAATGTAAATATTGATATGGTTGATTTAAATCTGCCATCTTGCTACTTATTTTCTATTTGTCCTATCTGTTACTTGTTCCTTTTTTCTTCTTTTCCTGCTTTGTTTTGAATCATCTGAGTAAGGGTATTTTATCACCAATACTATTATTAGCTTTATTCCTTTGTTGTTTTTTTTAATGGTTGCTCTAGGGTTTAAGATAATTTTTAATTTATCACAGCATACCTTCAAATAATATTGTACCTCTTCTCATAAACAACAGTATACTTCTTTCCTTCCCTCCCCCCATTCTTTCATTGATTTTCAACAATTTGTTATGATGTGCTTTGGTGAGATTTTTTTGTGTGTTTATTCTATTTGGGGTTTTGTTATCTTCCTTAAAAGAATGTTGGACTTTGTTTTAGGAGGCAGTAAAGTTACTTGTGGATCACCTTGATATTTCAGTTTTTTTTTAAGGTTTGTTAGGTCAGGTTTAGAAATCCTTATTCTGGGAATCATTTGGTCCTCTTATCAAGATGTGGACCCTTCTGGCGTCTTTACTGCATACCTTGCATATTTAACAAGGATTTTTTACTCTGGCTGGTTAGAACTCAAATATCTGTAAGTCCTAAGTGAGTGCTGAGAATCGTTCAGCTTACAGTTTCCTAATTGTTCTTTGTCCAGCCATGTGGAGTTTTATCCTACCCTTGAACAGCTCTGTGTTCAGCCAGGCAATCAGTGAGACACTTTACCAAAGTTCTAGAGGTCTCTCTCTGGGCAGCTTCTTCCTCATATTATCCTGCCCTTCAAATTCCAGCTGCCTCATCTCTCGACACCTCAGCAAGACTGTTAGGGCTCTGCTCAGGGTTCCCCTTGGAAAATGCCTTCAAAAAGAAAGCCAGAGCCATGACTGGTCCCTTTTTCTCAGGGAGCAGAGTCCTGCACTGCTTATTGTTCAGTGTCTGAAAACATTTGTTTTATATATGTTTTGTCCAGTTTTTCTGTTTTAGGGAAGGAAGGCAATAACTGGTCCAAGTTATTATTTATAATATTATAAATATTACAATATTTATGTTATTATTCTCTGGAAGAGAAATTCCAAAATACTTCTTAAATATTCTTCTCTCCAGATCACCTTAATCTAAAACACTTTTATTCCAGCTACAACTTTATGTTGACTACAATTCAGAAGCCATCATTTGGAAAATGTTCGTTCATTGAGTTATGCAGATCTTCCAAATGTTGATGTTTGACATTTCATTGTAAAGTATCTCAGAAAATCACATTCCTTTAATATCACCCTCACTCTCATCAGAATAGTCTTTTACTGTTCGGAAACTGTTACACTCACAATCATAAGTTTTCCAAGTATCTAATTTTAACTAGAAAGCTCAGATTTTGTCATTGGCAACAAATACTATTAGTTGTTTTCCACAAATTGACAGGTTTACTTTGTTCATTTACTAATTTTTACTGCTTCATCAAGGACATTTATTTTTTGTTTTTGTTTACTGCATGGGCCACTATCTTGATTTTTGCTAAGATGCCAGCAGTTTTATCCACTTTTGGTTTTACACAATCAATGCAAATATCAACAGTGAAAAAAAGAGGCAAATAAACTCTTAGCATTATTATGAAAATAGTTTTGATCTCACAAATTGCCCCTGAAATGGTCTTGAGGACCCTCACAGGCTCATGGACTATACTTTAAGAACTGTTGACCTAGATGAAGAATTGAGCACAGCATACATTTTTAAATTGCCCTTAGTGCAGGTATACAGTCTTTTATAGGAAGCTGGAACAATATAGACAGCATAAAAGGACTGTTTGTCCTATCTTGCAGCCCCTTCTAGGACCTCAAAGAGAAGGGCCTTTTCATATTGGTTAATCATCTCTTCTTGTCTCTAGGGAAGCTGTTGCAATTGCCAAGGCCCGGCTGCGCCCAGATGACCCAGTCCTAAAGGACCTGTACCTCAGTTGGGGAACCATCCTAGAAAAAGATGGCCATTATGCCATGGCAGCCAAATGGTAAGCAAGCCTGAGGGAAACAGGAGTATGCCCGAACACTGAAGGATTTCTGCCTAGAAAAACAGGACAAGAATAAAAATAAAGTTTAGAGGTGAAGGTAAAATGGCTAAAAGTGAAAAAGTGTGGATGACTGTCAAAGCAGCTTCATAAGACTCTTCAGGATTGACCTCATTAATATTTATATAAATTAACCCTTCAAGAAACCTCAGTACCTGACTCAAACCCTTTTTTTCTGGTGATGTCTTGTAATATCAAATAAGGGAAATAGAAAGGTGTGACTTTAGCAGTTAATGAGGTGTCATCGTGTCCTTAATCCATGTGTCCTCATACTCTGCAGTAAACCTTGTTGGGCTGGCCATAGCCTTGACAGAAACAACCAGAGACAGTGACACCTGGCGCCACAGGAAGGCCCACGAGGCAAAGTTGACAGGAAGAAATTATTCTGCCCCCTAGGAAGTGAGTAGTAGGAGATCTGTTTGTAACACTTTGTTTGGGTTTTCTTTTAAATTGTAGTTATTTAGGGGCCACCTCCACATACGATGCAGCCAAAGTTTTGGCCAAAAAGGGGGATGCAGCATCACTCCGAACAGCTGCCGAGCTGGCTACAATCGTAGGAGAGGAGGAGTTGTCGGCTTCACTGGCTCTCCGGTGTGCACAAGAACTGCTTCTGGCCAGAAACTGGGTGGGAGCCCAGGAGGCTCTGCAGCTCCATGAAAGTCTAAAGGTCAGTCTATTATTTCATCTACAGGTGTTTGGGAGGGGCGGGCCTTGAATCCTTTTCTAGTTGAATTCCAAGTGAATACCCAGGTGCGTAAGCTGTATCAATTTGGCAGGTATCCTTAGACATGTCCAGCCAGCCCTGAACTGAAGTATAGTGGCTTGTCAGTTGCCATATTCAGAGTAAGAGATAATATGGTCGTTCACAGTAATCGGTTTATGTATATCATCTATGAGTAGACTTGAGCCTTTTCATAGCCCAGCCCCTGGGATGGCAGTCTAGTATTTTTTTTTTTATATATCATCAGCACAGTCTTGTTTAAGGAAAGAGAGGAACTGACACCTTATAAAAATGGTGGTACTCTTCTCTTGAGCTCAAAGCTATAAAGAAGTGTGGAAAAATGCAAATATTTCTTTATTCCTTACAGGTCATAAACAAGTAACCTGTTACTGCCTTTTTTGACATGTCAAAACGGAGATTTCTTTTGAAGTGTCAGCACTTTCACCTAATTTCCAAAACATGAAACCATTTGATCCATTTTGATGAGTTTGCTTTTCAGATTTTAACCTGGGCTTTTTTATTTCTTCTTTTTCTAGCAGATTAACTGGGCCTAAAAACAGTTCCTAGCTGAAACCTAGGGAAAATGCTAGTTAGAGCAGTAGCTTGGGCAGTAGCTTTTTGGGAACTGCAAAATAAAAAATGGAGGCAAAAACTGTAGAACTCTCAAAGATAGAACTGCTTGGAGTATTATTTTTAAAAAGACAGAGCTAAAGAGATTTTAATTTACCCATAGTCAAAAAAATTCCCAGAATAATTATTAGCACTTCATTCTTTCTCTTAAATGGCATCCTTAGGGGAAAAAAAGCAAGAAAAACTGTAAGCTATTGCTAAATACAGAGCTATTTTGACTACATTGTACAGAGACCATCTCAAGCTTACTGGAGAATAGATTATTATAGGTATACACAGGAATTTCATGGCAACTGAAAATCAAACAAAAATTGAAACTTTCCAGACCTTTTCTCTATGCTTTCTACTCTCTTCTCTTCCAGCTGATTCCTTGTGTTCAGTCTACTTGGGCCTGACTCATAATGTCTGTCCCAGCTCTCAGATCTATAGCTTGTCTGCTTCACCGCTCTCTGCTATTAGACTTCACTTCTGTTTTCCTTGGTCTGAAGTTGGGCATGGTGAAAGAATCTGATGGACCCAACCCATCTTTTCTCAAACTGGGCCATGAGTCTTAGACAACTGGCCTATATGTGGCTTAAATTGTAGTGGGGTAGGGCTGTGGTTGGGGTTCCATGTTATAAAAATGGTTGGACTCCAAGGACTATGGCTGGAATTATCCCATAAAGCATCTGAAAATGTGTGTTAAATCACCTCTTTTCTGCCCTCACACACATATTGGGCAGCCCTTCAAGGGAGTTTGGTTGCTAAAGGGGGATACTTTGAGAAAGTGGAATAAGCTTTCTACAAAATGAAAATACTTTCCCTTGTTTGTAACACATCCTCTCTTTTG
This sequence comes from Tamandua tetradactyla, assembly GCF_023851605.1. NCBI lineage: Eukaryota > Metazoa > Chordata > Mammalia > Pilosa > Myrmecophagidae > Tamandua > Tamandua tetradactyla. The sequence goes on along the minus strand of NC_135346.1, from coordinate 35,906,096 downwards.
TTGGGTTCCAGAGTCAGAGACTGGTGTTTTGCCTCCTTGAGTTTCTGTCCAAGCATCTGGAGGACAGACAGCTTTCAGATTGCAAAAGCTCTTCCCCGTCTTACAATGCTTGGCCCACAGGCACTGAAAGGCCCTTTGTGGAGAGGGTGACTGCAGTATGGAAGAGCATCTTTGGCCTCGAAACCCCACTCCAGTTTCAAGCAGCATTTCAGAAGCTACAAAGCATCGAATACCCTTCTGCTACAAATAACACTCCCTCCAAACAGGTACTCCAACTGCACCAGCATTAATATTAAGCACTCAGTAATGAGACTTCCTTCCATGACTAATATAATAGGGACACAAGTAGATAGCAGTTTACATTTCTGAAGGTCTAAGGCGGGTCCAAGCCTCCTGGAAGGAGCCCTCCAGACTAATTAAAGCCCTTTAGCATTGAAGTTAGCTCAGTATTCACTTTTTTTTTTTAAGTTTAAAAAAGAGAAAAGCACAGAGAATACTAAAATACCCAATACCCAGGTTGAGCAAATGTTCACATTGTCATTTTGCTCCACAGAATTTTTTGCTTTGGTTTGTTTTTTCATAAATGAAATAACAACTCAAGAGATAAAGTTGAAGTCCCTCTTGTTCCCTTCCTCAGTCTTCTTGCCTCTTCCTAGCTCACCAAAGGCAATTTGTACATCATACCATATGCAGTATTTTGCGACTTGCCTGTTTCACTGACCGTTGTAAAATCTGTCCGTGTCAATACAAAGAGACCAAGTTAATTAATTCTTACTGCTATATCCATCCTATGAACACACTTCAATTTTCTGTTTTCTCTTTTTTAAAAGGGACTTCCTCAAATGATACAACACTTTGGAATTTGTTTGGCATTTTCTTATAAAGTTAAATATGTGCATGCCATGTGAACCTGGCATATCATCTCTAGATGTTCACTAAGGGAAATGAAATCATATGTCCACATAAAGACTTGTACACAGATATTCACAGCAGCTTTATTTACATTAGCCAAAAACTGGAAAAAACTCAGATGTTCATCAACTGATGAATATGTAAATCATGGCATATCCCTATAGTAGAATATTATACTAGTCAGCAATAAAAAGGAACAAACTGCTGGTGCACAAATAAGATCAGTAAATCTCAGAAGTAGTATGCTTAATGAAAGAGTCAAGACCCAAAAGACTACATAACTATGATTCTATTTAAATGTTTTCTAAAACAGGCAAAATTATAGTAGCAAAAAGCAGATAAGTGGGTGCCTGAGGGCAAGGAGAGGGGATTGATTGTTAGGACCCATGGAATATTTTGAGTTGATGAAAATGTTTTATGTCTTGATTATGGTGGGAGTTACAAAACTATGTTTTGTCAAAACCCATCAGCTGCACACTTAAGTCTTATCTTATGTTAATTACACCTTAACTTTTTAAAAATTTACTGCTTTTAGTTCCAGAACTAACTTTTTGATTTAATTAAATGCAAATGTTTTCCTGGAGCCTGCCCATGCAAAAAAAAAAGCAAATGTCAAGGCATTTTCTTAGAATGAATAGACTTTAATATCAAACTGTATATGTTGCTGTGCAACTAGATATGGAGGTTTTTGAAGGGGGGAGTATAAATAGGTAGTAGAGATAGGAGGATCTTTCTTAAATGTGACTTACTGTATGTGCTTGTTTCCAAGAGCAGTTAAAAGGAATTATTTCTGGTGTCATCTTCCATTACTGCTGCGGGAGGTGAGGTGTTTAACTGAGATTCTGGCTTCTCCCTTCAGCTCCTGCTTCACATCTGCCATGACTTGACCTTGGCAGTACTGAGCCAAGAGGTAGCTACCTGGGATGAAACTGTGAAAGCACTGCTTCGGGCTGTGGTCCGGAGTTATGACGCCGGCAACTTCACCATCATGCAGGAAGTCTGCTCAGCCTTTCTTCCTGAGGGTAACAGACCACTGCCTCTGCCTGGGGCCCACCCACTGGCAAATACTATATCCTATAGCCACCACCTAGTGGGTGGCACAGGGAGTACATCGTTTATTAGAAGGAAGAGATTGGCCAGTTAATGTCGTTTAGTGAACAGGTTGAATGCTCTTATTTGAGCTCCCAGAGGTGGCTAGAACAACCGTGCCATTTTCCTTTCATGGCCCTACCCACTGTACTGTCTCCTCACACTTTCCACAGTCACTTTAAGAAAGAAGGAGAAAGACTGTAATGTGGTCGCAAATTAGTAAGAATAGAGAAGTATACCAAAAAGATAGGCATTCCTTGGGCTGCATAATTAGCCACTTAACTAGAGTATTATGATTTTTCAGAGTCATAGTGGGATCTTACCTTAGTCATTGTGACCCTAGAGCCTTCGGTCCAGTGGGACAGTTGGAGTACTTTATCTTTCCTACTTTCAATGACTCCTGGCCTGTAGCAACGAGAATATTATCTCAGGCCAGGAGATGTTTAGCTCCAGTTAGCTTTTGGCAGAAGGCACTTGATCCCATGGATCATCCTGCTGTCCTTTTTCTTGGAATCTGCCTCATGAATGGTAGAAAGCAGAACAGAAGAGCTGGAAGCCAGTTTTCCAGCAGATGAATATAAAAACCAAAGTCATTTTTTTTTTCTTTCTCTAGGTTGTGACCACCTAAGAGCCAAACTGGGTGACCAGTCCCCCAGCACACCAGCTTTCAAAAGTTTGGAGGCCTTTTTTATTTATGGACGTCTGTATGAATTTTGGTGGTCTCTCTCCAGACCGTACCCCGAATCCAGTGTCTGGGTAAGGGTTGGTCATAGAAGGAAGACCTCTGTTGAGGAAAGACAGCATTTGGACAATGCCAGCCCTGAAGAATCTGACCCCGAAGCTGCTCCTCAGCCAGATCCAAGTGAGCCTCCAGACTTGAGATTCACAGAAGAAAGTGAACAAATGCTAAATGCTTGTAATGAGCTCTTTTCAGAAAAGCATGCCAGTCTCCAGAACTCACAGAGAACCATTGCTGAAATCCAAGACATCTTGGCAGAAATGATTCGCCAGCACCAAAAGAGTCAATTCTGTAAATCTTCAGCGAATGATCCTGAAAGGAATAAACCTGAGCAGGAAGCAGAAAGATCTCTCTCTAGTCTTCAGAGCCAGTGGTAAGTATTGAGTCAAGGACAATATGGAATTAAAAATATGGTCCTAGATTTTCATTTAATTAGATAAAAATAAACACATGGTATATATCAGGTCATTTGGCAGCAGCATAACTAAGTAAGACACATGCTTTGGAGTCAGATGTGGATTCTAATCCTGGCTTGGCTGGGTAGCCTAAGGCGGAAAGTTTCTTCCTACCTTGGTTATTTATAAAAGTAAATGAGGGCAGACCATGGTGGCTCAGCAGGCAGAGTTTTCACCTCCCATGCCAGAGTACAGTAAAATCCTGCTATTGTGCAGTAAGTGGATTCCGAAAAAATCACTCAGGTAAAAAGTGGGGTTACACTAATGCAGCATACATCAAGAACACTTGTTTCTCAGTTCTAAACTATCATAAAAAAACACACAAGAAACATAGTGTACAGAACCACCTATGGACCTAAGAAAATCCCTGATGATCAGTATGCTGCCACTTCCTAATCACACCCATTTGAAAATAGGGGCCACATGGAGGATAGCAGCTGATTACCAATCCTTGTAAAGTTGAATTTGCATTATCACAGCATGCTCTGCTGCGGGGTTTTGCAGTGTTTAATTATTGATTGGTCACTATGCTGTGTGCCTTTTACCTTGAATATGTCCCTCTGTACAGGCCCTAGAACATTGTAAATAATGCATTCAATAAACTTTTATTATTATTAACTTTTAAAAATTAAAACTAAAAAGCTTTTGAAGTCTCTGTTTTTAGTCCTCTAAAAACATTTCATTGAATCATGAGTCAGAATGAGTCATTTCCCTAATAAGCTGCCACACTCTAGGCAGCTTCAGGTTTGGTTTTTATAATAAAGAAAACACCCAAAAAGTGGCTTTTACCTTGTGAAGTAAAGAACCTCTTTCAGAAGCATAAGACAGTCTGCCCAGAAAAATGTTCATCAATACATCCACATGGACCCCAGATTAGGAACTCTAGCTCTGTCTAACCATTCCCCCAGAGAAATCCAGCTCTAATCCCCTGCATATCCTAAATTGTCACTGGGGCTGTGTGTCTGAGAACTGAGAATTAGTGCTTTTTACAACTTTTGCTTTATATCACATCACAATAAATTGCCTTCTTGACTTTTCCATTTAAAGATGGGAGACAAAATGGACAGCACAATACTACCCAATTGTAATGCAATTATGTTAAAACACTGAATGAAGCTGCATGTGAGGTATAGGTTTTTTGTTTTTGTTTTTTTTGTTTTTTTGTTCTTTCTATTATTGTTTTAATTCTTATTCTGTTGTCTTTTTATTTCTTTTTCTAAATCGATGCAAATGTACTAAGAAATGATGAATATGCAACTATGTGATGTTATTAAGAATTACTGATTGTACATGTAGATTGGAATGATTTCTAATTGTTTTGTTAATTCTTTTTTTAATTAATTAAAAAAAAAAAAAAAGATGGGAGACAAATAGCCAGGTAATAAAGGAATTATAGGAGAACGGACCTAAAAGTATTCTCCTATTTATAGGCGAATAGACCAGAAAGTTACCCAGGCAAGGCATGACTTGCACTGTCATTTTATTTCTAGTAAAGAAGAAGAAAATGAACCAGTTTCTCTGCCTGAATTAACCAAAAGACTTACAGAGGCAAATGAGAGAATGGCTAAGTTTCCTGAGAGTATTAAGGTAAGATTTAGCACAGTTCATTTGGTAAAATGTTACTTTTTGTATTATCAGTCAAGTATACCAAATTCCTAGAGGTTATCCACTTGTGTTCAGTTTCCAAAATCTCTATACATGTATATGCTTAAAAACTTAAGATCTAGTTCCCTTTATTAAAAGTGTTTTGTGAGAGAATTATTGACCACACACCTCAGTCTTCAGAAAAACCAAACAAATTTTGCAGGTAGGAGGTAAGAAGAAAAATTAAAATTGGAAGCATCTATTTGGTAGCTTACAGATGGGTAGTTATATTGGATTTAGTACTAATAGTAATAGAAGCATCATTTTTTTAGTATATTTAAATAAGCTCTTGAAAGGATTGTATCATCTGAGAAGGATATCTCTGTGTCATTCCAATTTTGACTATTATCTATCCTTAGAGCTTTATGAGAGAAATGTCTCAGCTGTTCCTAAGAAGTGAGGGTCAATGGAGTCTGTGTTACTGCTGCCTTCTATGCATTTGTGGCTCTTGTGAAAATGCTTTGTTGATTCATTTGCATACTATCTTTCAGTCCTGGCCCTTTCCAGATGTACTGGAGTGCTGCCTCGTCCTGCTTCACATCGGGTCCCAGTGTCCTGGCTGTGTGACCCAGGAAATGCGGCAAAAGGCCCAAGAACTCCTTCAGAAATATGGCAGCACTAAAGTTTACAAAAGACACTGCCAGACTTTCTCCACATGAACTTTAAAGGACCTCTCAACAACTGCCAAATTCAAACCATTCGACACCTTTCACCTCAGCAGTTATACTTCATCAGACATTCACGCTGATCCTGAGATGCTTTTGCAGAGATCCAAAACAATACAAATGGAGTTCAAGTTTGAATCAATCCTACCCTTAGACACAGTGGAATGTAACTGGTTATAGAGTTACAACCTTGGATTTAATTATGGCTTCCTACTGGAGAACAGATAATGAAAGGCCAGCAGTACTCAGAAAACACCTGCAGAGTGATTGTGGTCATCTCTAAAGCTTTATGCAGGTTTGACCCAAAGAGGAGAAACATTTTTTAATCACCTAAACACAAGCTACCTTTATAAAAACTTCACCTGATCATATACATGTCATTCTTGTTAGAGATAGAATTATTGATTTTATGACTGTTGGTATAGTTTTTTAAATTGTTTTAAGCCAGGCTCTCCCCCTTTCAAAGATTGAGGTTTGAATATGAAATAGGCTGTACATATCATGTGAACTCTTTACCCTCTATCTGAACTTTAGGTTAAAAATTTTTTTTTGTTATTAACGTAATTACTTATTTGGACAAATCACTGAAGACTTAGAAGAACAGATAACTAACTCTCAAATGTGTCTTTTCCCTTCAATTTTTTATAATCAAATAGCTCAGGAAGAAGTTGCTATATGAATGGTAAGTAATCTTTTCTGATCACAACAGAATTCTTGGAGAATTAGATTTAAGCCACAGATACTCTGAAGAAAGATACACATTCCTTATTTTGTATATATAACTTCGATGACTGGATTCCAGCTTTAGCATAATGGAACCCTACATACTATTTTATAAATCTTTGTTATTTTTCTCAGCTAATAAGCATTCTCTTGAGGTCTGTTCTCCTCTTTGGTTATGTAAATACTTGAGCAATATCAAGAACAGATGTTTCTATACTGTCCCAATTGCTAAAACTTACCAGGAACACTTTCCCAATAATTGAAGTATTTTCTTTTGGGATTCATTGCAAGGGTTTTTCTGCTTGAGTGTCCAGTTTATTTTTCATTTAATTACTAGAGTTGGGGTTGTTGTAGACAACAAGAATGAAATTCATTAATAGGAACTCTCTAGGAAAATTTCAGAGATTTCTGATTTTTTATTCAAGCTAGCTTTAGAATTTTTTAAATTCTGTATTCTAAAATGGAAATACTGTAGAATTCTTTACTACTTGAGTGAACTATATATAGAAAGAGGATGCATTTATAATAGGGGGTTGGAGAATCTTCTTGTTGCAAAGATAGAAGTAAGCATGGCCTGGTGGAGAACTGGATACCAGTTCTACAATCTTTGCTAATGTGAACAATGTAACCTACAAAGATAGAAAAACAATTTATTTCCTTTCACTTGAGCAGAACAGTATTATTAAACTAGAAACTCTAAATGCAATTAGCTCCTTTGTAATCTACCAAACCCATTACTTGTGGATAGAATACTATATACACTTACTTGGTAAGAACAAGAATTATTACTTGACAACTAAGTGGTAAAACTATCCAGTAACATAACAGAAATTGACAAAACTCAATTTCCTCTTAAACTCTTCTTTCCAAAACCAAATATGTTCAAGCTATTCTAATTTGAATGAATTATTCCCATTTATTTCTCCCTGACTATAAGAACTACAAAGAGCCCAAAGTACTGAGAGATGGAATTAAGCTTCCAAATGGATGGGATATATCCTCAAGCAATTCAGGAATCATTTTTGGCCCTTTTACCTCCATCCAAAGTATAATTTTACATCTGTCTCTCAACTGCCTACCTTCAACAGTAGTTCAAACTACCATTCACCACCCTGTTAGCCAGATGACAGCAATCACTTTCTAGTGGAAGTGAATATGCTATCTTGTCTATCGCTAATTATCCACATAGTAGTGAAAAGATCTTTTAAGTTCTCTGCTGAAAACTTTCCATAGTTTCCCACTGCTCTTAGGGAAAAGACAAAACTCTTGAATGTGATTTATAAGACACTGCCTGATCCTGGCCTTTTACCTCTTGGCTTCCTCTCAGGATACTCATCGTTGCTTCTAGATTCCAACTAAAATCAGCTGCTGGAACCAAAGTTATTTTGTCACCTCAGGGTCTTTATTCATGCTGTTCCCTTGCCTGGCTCTGTCTTTTAATTTCTTTCAGAGCTCAGCTTAAATGTCCTTTCTCTAAAAATGATAATCAGTCTCAGTAACATCATTATCTTGTATTGTTCTTTACTAAGATTTCACAAATCATATTTGTGTGAATTATTTGCTATCTGGCAACACGGAAACTAAGCCCCTAAGGGGGCAGAAATTATGCCTAAGACGTACTATTCTGTTCCTAGCATCTATTCACAGTATCTAGTAGGTACTCAATGAAAATTTATTGACCAATAAACTAGGAAACTGAAGGAAATAATATTCTTCATTAACAGCTTGGAATTAAAGGGCTCTAAACTGAACTCATTCATACCAGCACTGGCTAAAAACTAGGTTTGTGATTGGCACTCACCATTATTGAGATAGAGCACTAGAACTTCAGAATACTTGGCAGTGTATGTGGGAGGATTCAGTTATACACTTAGCTAGTGTTCTCATCTTTTAGTTACCTTTCAGCATCATCACTTCCTGAATATAACAAATACTCGCACAGCCCTGCTTGCACTCATATATATGGCAGGTAAAGCTCTTGCCAATTCTAATAGACTTTTCATATCAACATTTCTCCTGACACTGTAGAGGTCAGTAACTGTCTCACCTCGACAGTAGCAAAGAAAATTCCCTAGTCTGATCCAAATTTGGAAGGACTTCTGTATAAGGCCTGTAGTTACCAGCATACCAAACACTTCATTGAGAACCACTAATGCATGCTGCCTGCTGCTTTTACCACAAACTGTATGATAAAATAGCTCTATCTCTTTCTATATGTGAGCATCCCAGTCAAAATCCCTAGTTCACTCCTGACCTGACTTCTTATAACCCCAAATTTTTGGTACTGATAGAAAGGACTGGAAACAGTCCGGAACCAAATCTAGGATATCAGAAGTTCAATTTCTCTAAAACAATTCCACAAATTAACAAGCTAATCCATCATGTAAAATGGAGTGGCCACAGGAAATAAAATTAAACTGGATTCCTAGTAAGGAAGGCCTAACAATCAGTAGGGGTATGAAATGAGGAGGCAATTCATCTACACAGCTGCCCATTAAAAACTTCCTGCAAAGTGAGATATTGTGTATATATGCAAACTTGAGAAAAATTGAGGCAAGCGTTTGAAGATAGAAAAGATATATCCATGTTACTGAAGTCAAACAATATGTTCCAGAGCCAACAGTTCATAACTATGAAAGACCAAACGTCCATGCCAGTGGTTAAAAAAAATCTTTATTTTACAAAATTAAAAACATAAATAATATTTACAAGGATCTTAAATATCAGCTTATAATATTCGACATTTTTGAATCATTTCAAATTGAATTTTCCCTAAGCTTTTAAAATGCAAATCTATTCACCCACTTCAGTGAGTTACCAGTTTTTAGTCTCCACCATTCCAAAGGGATTTTGGTTTTTAGAAATTGTCCATACTGTAGTCATTCAAAAAATATACAATGTACTTTTTAAATGACTAAATTAAAAAAAAGTCCTGAGCTTCCTACCCCTGTTGTGGGATATTACTCCAAAAGAACACTATAAACAAAAATCAAACTCCTATACTGCCCTGTTTACATGTAATCACTATAATTTTTTTAAAGACATACATTTCTGGTACTCACATTAAACCACCTCCCCAACTTCTCCTGAGGTCTGCTGAAAGGAAAAGCAGGGAAAACAAACAGGTGAGAGAATACAGATGACCATCTGAAATCACATTACTGAAAATATAAGACTTATGATCCAAAAATCTGATCTTACTAATTTCCATCAGGCTCAAAGCCAGGATACTTTATTATATGAAAACTTAAAATTATTTCAGATAATGCACATGTGACAGCAGATCTCATGGTACAATGGAACATAGACTTAAAGACACTTAAGTGGCCAACTTAATACGCATTCTGGAATTTTTTGTAAAGGAGCAGACAGATTCAGTAGAATTCTTTGATTTTAAGAAAAGTTTCCATTATCTGGTCTTCAAATTTCAGCACTGAGTAATTCATTTCCATATAATAATACATAAAGACTACCAAAGTATGAGGAAAGCAAATATCCTTGAGAAAAGTTTAAAAAAGTGGGGGGGGGGGGGGGGAGGTGGGGAGGAGGGAAGGTAAGGAAGACTCAACATCTACAACCCACTTCAAAGAACACCATTTTGTTCCAATTTTCCCTGGACGCCCTCAACTCAGAAAATCATAGCAAGTCTTCATTCTCAGAGATTAGCAACAAATTTAAAAGAAAAAAAATGACAACAGGTAAGAGTTATATACATTTTACTAGTTTGTTTCTGACTGGTCCTGGATATTTAAAAAGGTGTCAAATGAGTCACAGATGCTGGTGGCAGGAGGCAACTGGAAAGGAGAGGCTTGGGGACGAGGAATAGGGAAGACTTGTGTACAAATTCAGAGCAAACTCCCCTCTTCTGGATCTAAAATAAAGACATCTTTTGTCTTCAGTAAAACAAAAGTCTTTCTGCTCAATGCAGATGGTAGGTACAGTTTGCTCAAAAGAAGCGTTTTCTCTCAGGGAAGAAAAGTCTACATAGTCAGCACAGTAAGCACCACTCTGGGCCCGGGCCCACGCCGCAGGGCCTTGCCGCCATCACTGCTGCATGTTGTTGATGATCGCCAAGATGCTCATCTTCTCCTGGGCAGAGTCCACATCCTCATTCTGCTTCTGGGCCACTCCTGTACCTAGGCCATAGAGCCGCCCACAGTACTTGGCATCATCAATACTGTCCTCAAAAAACAACTGCAGAATGGGACAGAGAACCTGTGGTCAGAATCATACCAAGATTCAAAGTCTCAACACTACCACGTGAGCACCTCCCAGCTCTACTAAAGCACTGAAAACCTAGCAAACTAGAAAGAAAGCAAGTAAAGAAAGGTTACATGCCTTTCCTATCCTATACATAGTATAGTCTTTTTTTCTCTAAATATAGGCTCTCTTTTTGAAATGACTTGATCTCACAAGTTCTTTTACTGCAGGATCCCTGTGCTGCTGTTTAATACCACCGCTCCCCCCTTCTCCTTTAACAGGAGTGCAATGCTTAAACTCACTCTGACTCAATGTGTGACCTTGGAAAAGTCACTTCAACTCCTTTATGCCATGGTTCCCTATTTATAAAATGGAGTAATATTATAATAGGGTTTTATGAGGAGTGAGATAATGGACAGTAAGCACTTAGAGCAGAGTGTATCAATCTCAGCAACTATTAGGTCAGGTAGTTCTTATTGTAGGAAGCTATATTGTAGCATGATGCGTACCTCCCCAGGTATGACAACCATAAACATCTCCACTGTTGAATTTAAGACATCTTAAAACATTGAATGGGGAAGTAAAGAAACTATAAGGGAAATTTTGCAGTAAACTCAATATATTTGATAATTAACAATTTAACATAAAATAGATGAGTGATCTAACATGTTCATATTCTAGAAATCAGAAGAAAGCAAGTGACTGAAAGGATAGGAGCTCCTCTGAACCCCAAATACAGGCATACCTCAGAGATATTATGGGTTCTATTCCAGCCAACACAATGAAGCAAATCTCACAATGAAGAGTCATAAGAATTTTTTGGTTTCCCAGTGCATATAAAGGTTATGTTTAACTATACTGTAGTCTATTAAGTGTGCAGTAGCATTATGTCTAAAAAAACAATGTACATAAATTTAAAAATACTTTATTGCTATAAAATGCTAACCATCTAAGCCTTCAGTGAGTCATCATCCTTTTGTTCATGGAGGCTCTTGTCTCCATGTAGATGGCTCCCTGACTGAATAGGGTGATGATTGCTGAAGGATAGTTGGGGTGGCTGTGGCAATTTCTTAAAACGACAACAATGAAGTTTGCCACATTGAATGTCTCTTTCACAAAAGATATCTCTTGGATGTGATGCTGGATAGCATTTTACCCACTGTAGAACTTCTTTCAAAAATGGAGTGACACCTCTCAAGCCCATCACTGCTTTCTCAACCAAGTTTATGTAATACTCTAAATCCTTTGTTATTTAAACGATATTCACAGCATCTTCACCAGGAATAGATTCCATCTCAGGAAACCACTTTCATTGTCATCCATAAGAAGCAATTCCTCATTCATTCAAGTTTTATCATGAGATTGCAGCAATTCAGTTATATCTTCAGTGTCCACTTCTAATTCTTGTTCTCACTATTTCTACCACATCTGCAGTTACTTCCTCCACTGAACTCTTGAATCCCTCAGTCATCCATGAAGGTTACAGAATCACCTTCTTCCAAACTCCTGTTAATGTGGTATTTTAACCTCCTCTCATGAATGAGTGGCATCCAGAATGGTGAATCCTTTCCAAAAAGTTTTCAATTAACTGTGCCCAGATTCATCAGAGGAATCACTATACCTATGGTAGCTATACCCTTACAAAGACACCTTTCACTTGAACACTTACTGTTGTCTCAGGTAATAGGGAGGCCCGAGGAGAGGAAGAGATACGGGGAAAGGTTGGATGGTGGAAAAGTCAGAACACAATATTTATTGATTAAGTTTGCTATCTTATATGGACATGGTTCATGGCACTCCAAAACAATTACAATAGTAACATCAAAGATCACTGATCATAGATCAACATAACAGAAATAATAATAATGAAAAGTTTGTGAGAATTACCAAAATGTGACACAGAGACACTAAGTGAGCACATGCTGTTGGGAAAATGGCACCAATGGACTTGCTCAAGGCAGGATTGCCACAAACCTTCAATTTGTAAAAAATGCAATAACTGCAAAGCACATTAACATGAAGTGCAATAAAACGAGGTATGCCTGTAATATTTCTGGACTTAGGTATACTGATTGGCCTCAACTTCAGAATCCTGCTTCTGCCTCTCAAACATGTGATATGAACATCATAATACCAACAACAAAAAACAGCTTTGAAAGTGCCCATTAACTTCCAACAGAAACTATGTATTTTCAACAAACTTCAGTCAATAAATAGCACCTCCCTAGCCTTCAAGTTACTGCAGATGGGGCCTCAGATTCAACAGAGCTTACCTCCTTCATCCTAAAGAATGCCATTCCCGTCAACAGTGAGTCTGAGCCTGCCTGGTGCTGTCTTCCAATTCTTTGCAAATCCAACTGATCAGCAACTTCCTGAAGACCTCCCTGGAGGAGAAGGGGAAACAAACAAAATATTACAGACATACAGTCCTCTACTGGAGTCAACCAACTCCTTTCTTGAATTTACTTCTTTTAGAGGCAGGAAGTGGGAAGAGCTCCAGCAATATCCTCTTTTACTAGTCCTTAATTATTATTCTTCCTTCCAAATGATAACCTGTGTTACATTCCACATTTTGCTCCTTTCTTTTCTAAACCATTCGTTTTGCCAGACCTCTGTCCTCTGAAATACAAACTTCATAAAATAAATTTGAGGAAATAGTAAATGTCACTTCAATTCTAGACAGCAAACCTCAGTGGGTAACCCCTCTGAGAATCTAGTATTATAGACTCCATCTGTAACAAACCTCACATACATCTAATGTTGCCAACTGTATCAGTAGGTCCACAAGCTTCACATAAAGAATGCCTCCTTAGGATGAGAAAAACAGACGGGCTCCCTTCATGCCCAGGTTAAAAGATAGCTGCTTCACAAAGCCCTCTGCCAATCAGCTCCATATTGTACCCTTGTCTAACACAATGTCAGCGCCTAAAAAAATGCTGAACAAATACTGATAAAGGAAAATAATAAGATTGGATTTTGTTCTTTTTTTTTATGTTATTAGTATTAGGAAAAACACTGTGTACCTTAAGATTTTTGCAACTCTTCATCAGGTATTTCACATCATAAATGGATGGGAAGAAAAGGTTCAGAATATGAAAGAATTCATGTTCCTCTTCTGGCAAACGGGAATCTGTAAGCAACTTTACCATGTAGCCAAAATCATAGCCACTATAAAGAGAGAATTAGGCACTGAGGTTAAGAAGCAGCAATTATCAAGCCATACTGCTCATCCACTTTATTTCTCAAAGCAAAGCTTTAATACTGCCTCATGTTATAAACCTTCACAGCCATATTTTCCAATGAGTTTACCTTACTGTAACCTGAAGCTTCTATTAAATAACAGACTAATATGAGAGTTAATCAGAGAACACAATGGTTTATAAATAATCACTTACAAACCAAATATTCAAAAGTACAAAAAAGGTAAGGTAATCTCGTATAGGGCATCTGACTTTCCAGTGTCTTTCCAGAAACTCCAGGGCAGTCATTTAAAAGGCAAGAAAAAGAGGACTAGGTTCTGCCATTGTCCCCACCCTCCATCTTTCTGATCTTTCTGTTTAAAATTAGACCCACCGATGGTTATGTGATGGAGTCAGACAAACCAGTATGAGTGCCAAAAGTTTTTTTTTAAAAACTGCAACATGAGCAACATTCACCATTTCAACTTAATAATTGCTACTGATTAAGAGAGCCAACAGGACCACACAAAAAGTTTAATTCAATTCTCTGCTCCAGTAAGGATGAAAGCAGGAGAGATATTACACATTCTTTGGATCTGACCTGTGAAATGAAAGCCATTTGACATTGTCACAGAGAACCACCCCTGATGTCATAAGCAGCTCTGCAAAGTGCAATGTGTCAATTCCTTCCTCTTCATGCTTCTGGAACTGCAGTCCTGAGTTAGCAAGGAGATCTATGGAATCCTGGGAGTACATGTCCTCTCTAAAAAAAAAGGGGGTTCACTTATTAGATGGTAGATAATATGACATCACCTTGTAATTATAAAACAAGTATTTTTGAAATGTTTAATTTAAGAATAGATCGATTCACTCTGTCCAACATTTTAAGAAGTATACAAAGTAGATAATATCTGTGACAGAGGAAAATGGGATTTTTCCACACAAATTAAATTTCCCAACTATAAAAGATACATATTTACTCATTGTTTAGAAAACAAAACAAAACATAAAATCAGGCAATACACAAATGTTTTAAAAAGCAGAAAATGAAAATATGAATGTTCCTATATAATGTCATCCAACAGAAATAATCTCATAACTCAGTTCATATAGCCTGTGAGACTATTTTCTAAATCTATGCATACAAACACCCACACTCTACATCCCATCATCTGTATATCATAGGCAACCTTTCCAGATCAATACATAACGGATAAACCACATCCTTTGTAACTCTGGCATAATATTCCACTGTAAAGATTTATTTAAACAGAGAAGTATTTATAATACAGATAACACAAAAGTAGGGAAATGAATTAGGCTAAATAACTCCTTTTCCACTAGATTACACTGTTTTCCTTTCATTTGTTTCTCTCCTAAACTTAAATCTTAATTTTTTCCCACTAAATAAAAGCCTCAAAATTACAGTCTCCTCGTTCATCTTAAGTAAATGTTATTTTAAACTTCTACATACACAGACCTCAATAAAAATAACCAATCCTTACTTCTTTCTTGCCTGTGTTATATTATCTCTATGTTACAAACAACAAGCTTTGGTAATCAACTAAAAATATAATTAAAGAAAAAGTTCAGATCACCTCCCTCAAATTACTTTTTGAACCTCAAAGAAATCTCTAAAAGCTGCAAACTATAATTAAAAAATCAGGGCGGGCCGCGGTGGCTCAGCGGGCAAAGTGCTTGCCTGCTATGCCGGAGGACCTCGGTTCGATTCCCGGCCCCAGCCCATGTAACAAAAAACGGAAAAACAAAATACAATAAAACAAGAAAATGTTTAAAGATGTTTCCCTTTCTTCCTTCCTTCCTTCCTTCTATCCTTCCTTCCTTCTCTCTGTCTTTAAAAAAAAAAAAAAAAAAAAAAAAATCATTCCTGAGCTATCAGATGTTTCCAAACCATGTTAGACAACGAACTGGGGCCCATAAGAATACCTCCTCTAATCAACAAAATCTATCTCCCCCAAATTTATGTCATAATTTTCCCACTATCAGATAGCCTTTAGATTCAACTACCCTTGATTAGCACATACTCTATATCTTATTTCTATTTTAATCCTGTTTCACAGATAAGGAAACAGTCACAGAAGGTAAAATGACTGACCCAAAATTACCCAGCTAGAAAATGGCCGAATTGTGATTCAAATCCTGATCTCCTAACTGGGACCTGACTTTAAAAAGAAAAAAACAGCTTTATTGAGATATAATTCACATACCAAACAATTTACCCAGTTACACTGTATTCACAAAGTATATAACCACCACCACAATCAACTTTAGAACATTTTCATAGCCTCAAAATAAATCTCATCCCATTAAGCAGTTACATCCCTATTACCCTGCTATACCACTTCCTTCTATTAATCTACTTTGTATATTATGAATTTGCCTATTATGGACATTTCATATAAATGGAATCATACAATGAGGTCTTTTGTGAGTAGCTTCTTTAACTTAGCATAATTTAGGTTCATCCATGTTATAGGATGTACCGATGCTTCATTCCTTTTTACTGCTGAATAACATGACATTGTATGGATATACCATGTTTTATTTATCCAATATTCAGTTCATTGACATTGAATTATTTCCACTTTTTGGCTACAGTGAATAATGATGCTATAAATATATGTGTACAAGTTTTTGTGTGCACAAATGTTTTCACTTTTCTTGGGTATATACCTACGAGTAAAACTGCTGGATCATATGATTACTCATTTAACATTTTTGAGGAACTGACAAATTATTTTCTAAACTGGCTATACGGTTTTACATTCCCACCAGCAATGCATAAGGTTTCCAATTTCTCCACATCCTTACATTGTTATCTTCAGGGTTTTTTTAATTAGCATTATTATGGCCATCCTACTGAGTAAGAAATGGTATCTCACTGTGGTTTGTTTTTTTTTTAATTTTTTATTGAGAAATCTTCACACATATACAGTTCATACATGGTATACAATCAATGGCTCACAAATTATCATCACATAGTTGTGTATTCATCACCATGATCATTTTTAAAACATTTGTATCACTCTAGAAAAAAGAACGCATACATCCCATACTCCTTACCCCTCCCTCTCATTCTCACTGTGGTTCTGATCTGCATTTCCCCAATAACTAATGATGCTGAACATCTTTTCATATGCTTATTGGCCATTTGTATATCTTCTCTGGAGAAATGTCTATTCAGTCTATTCAGATCTTTTGCCCTTTTTTAATTGGGTTATTTGGCTTTTTTATTGTTAAGTTGCAAGAGTTCTTTAAGGAGGACTAGACTTTCTGAGATTCCCTAATCCATCTTCTGGCTTGACCTTTCTATCCAACCCCTACTTGGGGACAATGAAAATAGAACTTCAAATTAATAAAATCATTTAGAATCACAGTCTGCACAAATCTAGCATATCTAAGAATAACACTGAAAGTATCTCAAACACTTACGTAAGGTTGAATTTGAAATTGAACTGCCAAGTGTTGATTCCAGAAGGATATTCTCCCTTCTCATTCGTGAATGTAAGGCCAAGTTGGATAATTTTTAGAAGGTCAACATTGCATCGCAGAAGCTGATACTGATAATCTATGGAACTACGAAATTCACCAATGGGTCGCACCACAACACCTGGAAACTCTGTATCCTGAAGAAAGAAAGTCTCTCATCATAAAACTTCACAAAACAGTAGATGTTGAATTGGTAATTCATAAATAAAAATTTTACCTCTATTTATAACAGTTATGTGACAAGCCCCCAAGTTTGAGAACAAAATCTATCTTAAAATACTAATCTCTTTGATATCTACTGAATGAGCATTATAATCATGAAGCTTTGCGCAACAACTTGGAGATCCTAAGCAGGATGTAAATATAAGTATTTCAATAACTACAGGTAGAAATATCATCAATTAAGAACACTCTAAACTTGGGGAAGTTGAATTCTTGATATTCTCACAAGCAGTGTGGACAACCAAAGCTACAGGCTGAGCCCCCAGTCTTGGGGTTTGTTCATATGAAACCTAACCCCACAAAGAATAGGTCAAGTCTACTTAAAATTAGGCCTGTCACCCCCAAGAGAACCTCTTTTGTTCCTCAGATGTGGCCTCTCTCTCCAGCCAACACAACAAGCAAACTCACCACCCTCCCCGTGTCTACATGGGACATGACTCTCAGGGGTTTGGACCTTCCTGGCAACGTAAGACAGAAATCCTAGAATGAGCTGAGACTCAGCATCAGGGGATTGAGAAAACCCCTAGAATGAGCTGAGACTCAGCATCAAGGGATTGAGAAAACCTTCTCGACCAAAAAGGGAAGAGTGAAATGAGACAAAGTATCAATGGCTGAGAGATTTCAAACAGAGTTGAGAGGTTATCCTGGAAGTTATTCTTATGCATTAAATATATATCACCTTGTTAGTCAAGATGTAATGGAGAGGCTGGAGGGAACTGCCTGAAAATGTAGAGCTGTGTTCCAGTAGCCATGTTTCTTGAAGATGACTGTATAATGATATAGCTTTCACAATGTGACTGTGTGATTGTGAAAACCTTATGTCTGATGCTCCTTTTATCTACCTTGCAAACAGACGAGTAGAACATATGGAATAAAAATAAATAATAGAGGGAACAAATGTTAAATTTATTTTGAAATGCTAGTGATCAATGAAAGGGAGAGGTAAGGGGTATGATATATACGAATTTTTTTCTGTTTTCTTTTTATTTCTTTTTCTGAATAGATGCAAATGTTCCAAGAAATGATCGTGATGATGAACATGCAACTATGTGATGATACTGTGAATTACTGATTATATGTAGAATGGAATTATCAAAAGTTAAGAATGTTTGTTTGCATTTGGTGTTTTTGGTATTTAAAAAAAAAATAATAAAAAAATTTAAAAAAAAAAGAATACTCTAAGCTGGGAACAATATATAAATAAAAGTACCAGTATGGAAGAGTAAAACAAAGACATTCAGAAAAAATAATCAGTAAAACAACCAGAGGAGATCATAGTTCTTAACACCAGGCTAAATACTTAGTTCTATAATGTCTATAGCAGGAGTCACAAACTCCAGGCAGCTATAAGGAAAGGAGTGAAGCAGGCTGGGTATGAAAATGGCGGTAAGTAAAAATGGGGACTGGAACAAACCAGAGAGCTGATGCCTGATCTAAAGGAGGCCCTTGGTATTCTATGATACTCATCTCCCTGTCTAGCCACTTGGTGCCAGGCAGAAAGATGGAGCCTGTACTGCCAGATCTTACAATTTTCCAAAGATGCCAGAAATGCAGAATTTAAGTGAGGTCTCCTGATTTGTATATGCTGGCAACTAACTGAAAAAAACTTTTAATCCTGCAAAAATTTATGACATCTGTAGGACAGATTTGCCCTATTGACTAATACAACTTCAGCTTTAAAAACTTTTGAACATGGAATAACATTACAAAAATTCCAAGATACTAGAAAGGTTACATACCTCTCAAAAACATTAGCTACCTTGATGTTTCCTAAGAGCCGCATGACCTTCCTTTAAGTTTAATTTACCACAGCTTTAGTGTAATATAATCATTTCTTTTTAAAATCTTACATTAAACTCATCCCCTAGGCCAATACCAGGTGAGTCAAGTAGAGGAGAGCTCTTTACCATAGCAATATAACTATAACTGAGCACAATTTCTCGTATCTTCCTCATCTCTTCTTCTAGATTGCTGGCCCAGACTTCACAGATAACCTGGCTGTTCTCCACAAGTGCTGCAGGCATCCTGAAGAAACCTGAGAAGTCACTTTCAGCTGACTACTTTAGAAGGCAAGCCAGACGATGGGTGGTATTATCTAGATTAAAAAACATATTTTGAAATCATGTAAGTTTATATATGTCAACAACACAAAGACATTAAAATGGTGTTTTACCATCATTTCATCAGTTTAAGTGAAACATTAAGACCATAACATTTTTTTTTACATTTTATATGATGGAGAAACTTGATTTTGTCAAGACACAAATACACACACACTGTTCTTTTAACCTGAAGAAACTGAAATTAACTACAATTTGGCCAAGTTGCCCTTCAGTACAGAAGTGAAACCACTACCCTAAACTAAAAACTAAAATAGCCCACCCATGACGACAAATATGCTCTTATCTGTGACTTTCACATCACTTTTTACAACACCAAATCTTGAAAACATTAGTAAAAGAATCATTTTAGCCACTTTGAATGTACTTGGAAGGTCTGAAATCCTGATAGAGTGTGGACCTAAACTCTTAGTCTTTACATTCATATGATGAGCATGGGCATGGATTCCCCAAACACACACACAAAGGAAAATTTCCCCACAATCGAAAAGTCATATACAATTACAGGTAATTAACTGACTTAATATAGTACCTCTTCAGATTTGTACAAATAGATGATGAAGGAACTTAAATGGTAAAAGCCAAACCGGCTTGCTAATGTAAACTTTTAACAACCACATGTCCACTTTTAAATACCTGTAAAGAAACTAAACAGCAATTCAACAATAAAAATAGAGATGGCAGATATAAATAATTCAATTAGGAACAGAATGATGTATGGTATATTTCCCAAGAGGAAACCTGGGAGGGGAAAGTATTCTGAAAGATAAAATTCAGCATAGTAAGTCCTCTGAGTGATGCCATTATTACAGCAAACTCAACATGAGAGATAAAATGCCCTAATTATCATAGGGGCGTTTACCTATAAAGCAACCCCAAAGCATGGCTCCTCAACATAATAGTGGGCTCCAGTATATATATTCAGGAAAATTTCTTAGAAAACAGTAAAATGAATGTAAGTTCCAAACAACAGAGCAAGGAAAATCTCTGCTTTTTACTTTCAAGATAGGCAGATGCAACAATGAAAACCTGGGAAAAAACAAAACTGGCATTCTCAAGTGTCAATTGGCTTTGACAAACCAATCTGTTGGACTGTCAGGTATCCTGCACTTCAACAGATGTTTCTCTGAAACTGTACTTGTTAAACCTAAGTAGACTGTATGGTATTTCCCTAACAAATAATAGGTCGAAACTTCTTAAAGGAAGAATCTAATTCTCCTCTTGTTTTTGTTAATAATTAAAAGGGCTATTACTGTTCAATACACAATGAGCACAAATTAAAAGCTTGCAGTAAACAAATAACATCAAAAAAGGGCAGATGTTCAGAGTGAATGTAGAAATAATTCCACTAAAAGACCAAAATTAAGAAAATGACAGGTCTCAGAACTTTAGATTCTAAATTGTATATAAGATTTTTCCCTGCAAAAGGGCTGAGTGCTATTTTCTATGCCCATTAATGTTAAATCAGTGCCACCTCACTCTTTATTTCCCTAACTGAAACAATGCAATTCCTTTTTTTGGTTTTCTTTCAAACACAACCATAAACTACTATAACAGTAAGTGGGTATCACTCTTGGGCTTTTCACAGATGTTTCCAGAAAAGCAAAAGCAACAAGAGACCAAAGCAAAACTTTTTGGGCCTCCATGTGGGAAAAAGCAAGCTTAAGAAGAGGAAAACTAGAAGGCATTCACACTAAACCCTTGGAACAAGGCTATTCAGCGAAGAAGCTCTCATAAGACTACTCGAGTTGTGTTAAAAGACTTCAGGAATCAATTTGAAGAGATTCCCACTGGCCAAAGAAAACATAAACATCATTAAATTACTACAGTGTATTGAAATTCTCAGATAGGCTTTTTAATCCATGAGTTCATAACAAACTAAGAATATAAATCAGGTTACCACCTGAAAATGTTAGTGAAACAACTTATTATTTTAAAATATGTATCTTGTCTTTTGAGTATAAACTGTATCACTGAGTAGTCAAAGAGTAGTTAAGGGGAAGTTTCCCTTTATAAAAGTTTTACAGCTAATAAATGAATACGGAATGAAAGAATTAGAATTTTTAACCACCAATGAATTTAAAGATTTGGGCAATAATCATAATGGCATCTATATGAAATACCCAGAAAAAGCAAATCTAAAAATACAGAAAGAAGACTAGAGCTGGTTGGGAACAGAACTGGGGATCAGCTGTAATTAAGCTATCTTACTGCATGATAAAAATGTTCCCAAAATAATTATATTAGTGATAGCATAACTAGGTAAATTTACTAAAAATATCCAAACTGTACATTAAAATGGGTGAATTTTATAGTAAGTAAATTAAACCTCGATAGAGTTTTCAAAATACTCAAAATTGCTGTAATCATCACAAAAAGAGAAAACTAGTATATTATGTGCTTCTAACATAGAATACACCATCCACTGTGAAATGCTCCTGCCAAAAAAATAAATCCAACTTAGAGCCAATCAAGGTGGATTTAGCTACAGATACAGAGGAAAGAAATGACACCATAGAGATGTAATCAGCAAAATCCAGATGGGGGAAACTATAGGACAATTCAGTTTCTTTAACAAATCAATTGCAGGAATTAAAAGCGTCAGAAGACATATCAACCAATCAAAATTTGTAGACCTGGCCCCAATCAAGATAATAAAGTGAGAAGTTTCAGGACTCCATCCCCCCATAGAAGCTTTGCCAGCAAGAACTAGCAGAAACATCTCTCCCAATGCTCCATAAAACAGTTAAAGGATTGCAGCAACAGGGCACGCACTGAATCAAGAAAAAGGCATCCTAAAATCAGTAGGGAACTGAAGGGAATGCAAAATACAGTCACTGTGGAAGATGGTTTGCTGGTTCCTCAGCAAGCTAGATCCACCCTACAATCCGGCAATTCCACTACTCAGTATATAACCAGGAGAACTGAAAGGAGAGATACAAACAAACATGTGCACACCGATTTTCATAGCAGCATGATTCAAAATTACAAAAAGATGGAAACAACCCATGTGTCCATCAGCTAATGAATGGATAAACAAAATATGGTATATACAAACAATGGAGTATTATTCTGCAGTAAGAAGGAATGAAGTCTTCTGAAGCATGCAACAACATGGATGAACCTTGAGATCATGTTGAGTGGAATAACTCAGACACAAAAAGACAAATATTGCATGATCTCACTAATATGAACTAATTATCATATGTAAACTCATGGACAAAGAATCTAGAACATAGGTTACCAAATGATAGAATGAGGGTAGAGAATGGGGAGCGATTGCTTAAAATATTAAGAATTTGTAACTAGGTTGAATTTAATAATGCAAAAATGGATAAAGTTGATGGTAGTACATTATTGTGTATATAATTAACAGTGCAGAATTATCAGTGAATGTGAGTGATAAGGGAAGTTTAGAGTCATGTATGTTACCAGAAGAAAAGCCAAAGGTTAAAACACAGGACTGTGGTAGACAATGACTGCGACTAACAAGCAGGCAAAAAAAAAAAACAGTAGGGAACCTATCCCAATCATGATGGCAGATTGAGACACTAGGGTTCTAGATCCCCAAGGAAGCTCTGGATAACCAGCAAGAACCGGCAGAAATGAATCATTCTTGAGGCTCTAGAAAACAACTAAAGGACTGCAGTAACAGGAAGAAAGCCAAATCAAGAAAAAGACCACTTAAGAGGCAGTATCTCCTGGCCCCCTGACAAGGCCATTCCCCACCCCTAACCAACATGGCACCAAAGTTGGCCCATGCTCCCAGTACAGATCCCTGGTCCCAGTTCTGGATGGAGCAAAGTAATCTTCATGCACATACCAGGGCATGTGTATTTGGACAAATCTATCTGGTGGTGCCCTAAGGGACTCACCATCCCAGAACTTAACCTTCATGTATGAATGCAGCTCACAGAACACTCTACAGAATGGTATAGGAAAGTAGTCAAGTCACGCTGACTGGGACAAAGGACTGCTGATGGTAGGACATAAGTGCAGTGCCAAGGACTGTGAGGAAACTGTTTCCTGGGGAAGAGAAGACATTCAGAACTAGGTACAAAGGGGAATTCTTAGGGCCACACATGTATACCAAGACACGATACATGCACAGAAAAGATCAGGAAGACCCCTATACTTTGGCTTGGAACTATTCTCCAAACTCACTATAATGAATAAGCCCTGAAGAGAACACTTGCACAGGTCAATATGCAAAGACTGGGGAAAGTGTTTTCTTTTTTCCTTCTCTTTTTTCTTAGCACCTGGCATTCAAGGTAAGCTTGTTCATAACACTAGCTGAACACATACATAAAGAGCAGATGCCTCAAAACCTAAATTGCAGTGATAGCACATTAAAAAATCAGAATGTCCAGGATTTTCATCAACAGGTTTCAAAACATACAAAGGAAAAGGAAATCATGGCCCAGGCAAAGGAAAAGATTAAAGCATTAGAAATCTCACCATACCAGACAGACTTTCAAAAATGGTCCTAAATGTGCTAAAAAAAAAAAAAAAAAAAAAAACAGAACTGAAGAACACAGGAACAGAAATTTTAAAACCTCAAGAGGAGTTCAACAGCAGATTAGAACTGGTAGATGAAAGAAGAAGAAAAGTGAACAAAAACTGAGGAAACTGTGGGACAGCAGGAAGCATACCAATATATGCATGGTGGGAGTCTCAGAAGGAGAAAAAAGAGAAAGGGCCAGAAAGAATCTTGTAGGAAATAATGGCTGAAAACTTCCAAAATTCAACAAGTCATGAATATACACGTTCAAGACACTCAATGAACTCCAAACAGAATAAATCCAATACACCCTTGCCACAGCATATTATACTTCAACTGTCAAATGCCAAAGATAAAGAGAGAATTCTGAAAGCCACAAGAGAGTAACAATATGTCATGTACAAGGGAGTGTCAATAAAATTAAGTGTCAATTTCTCATCAGGAACTATGGAGGCAAAAAACAGTAAGATGACATTTAAAGTGCTGAAAGCAAAAACTGCCAACCAAGAATTCTATATCCAGCAAAACTATCTTTCAAAACTGAGGAGGAACTTCCAAGAAGACGGCAGAGTGGAGTGGATAAAATTCATGCCTGCTCTGTGGAACAAGATAGGGGACTGGGAGAAAACACTCAGGACTGCAGTGGTCTCTAGGGTGTTTTGGGGAGGAGAGATGGGGTGATTGGATCGGGAATAATGGGGTGGGTCGATCAACCGTGATCCCACCAGGAGCGGGCAGCAACTTGAGAGGAGGTGCAAATTTGAACAAACTGACCATTCCTCCACTCAAACCTGCCCCAGCTGCTGGCTGGGAAAAACTCCTGTGCTGGTTTGAAAGGATTTTGTACCTCAGAAAAGCCATGTTTTAATCCTGATCCATCTTGTGAAGGCAGCCATTTCTTTAAATTCCTATTCAGTACTCAGAAATAGGTTGGAGACTTGATTATATTATCTCTGTGGCAATGTGACACATCCAATTGTGGGTATTAACCTTTGATTAGAGGGAGATGTGACTCCACCCATCTAGCTGGGTCTTGATTAGTTTACTGGAATCCTTTAAAAGAGGAAACATTTTAGATAAAGTTTCAGAGCAGCATAGCTCACGCAGCCAGATATCTTTGGAGATGAAGAAGGAATATCCCCCAGAGGAGCTTCATGAAACAAGATGCATGGAAAGAAAGCTAGCAGACGTCCATGTTTGCCATGTGCCTTTCCAGTTGAGAGAAACCCTAAACTTCATTGCTCTTTCTTGAGTGAAGTTAACCCCTTGTTGGTGAATTAATTTGGACATTTTTATATTTAGATTTCCTTTAATTGAGTATTTTCACTGCCTTAGGACTGTAAACTTCAACTTAATGAATTCCCCCTCATAATGGCTGTTCCATTTCTGGTATATTGCATTCTGGCAGCTTGCAAACTATAACACCTCCCCATGTAGGTCCATAGTCAACAGCACCTGTAGGGACTCCAGAGACATCCCCCACAGACACAATCTGTACACCACGGGGGGGGGGGGGGGGCTGGGCCACCAGGCACTGGTAGTGATCACCCTGCTGTGTGCCAGAAATAGCTGGTGTGGCCCCATGGGTGTGGTGTCTGGGGGACCCACCAGATACTGAAGGACAGCTGATCCATGGGACAGGGCCAGCCAGGAGCAGCCCCTCCATGATACAGGCCCATCTTCAGCCACTGCAGTTGGGAAGGGGTAGGCCTAAAGGAAGAGGACCCTCGGGCATGCCACCTTCTGGGGAAAAGCAGTAAGTGCAGGTTGGCTGCTGCAGTCTGGAAGGAGAGAGCTTGAAGGGAGGAGATGTCTCAGGATCATCACCTACTGGTGAGAAGGGTTTAGTGCAGGCTGGCTAATTCCCTTTCTATATAGGTTTTTATTTTTTTCCTAAAATTCTTTTCTTTTTCCCTTCTTGTTTTTTTTATTAGTATTTTTTTCTCTATACATATTTTATTCTATTTATTTATTTATTTTTACATGTGCAGGCACCAGGAATCAAACCCAGATCTCCAGCATGGCAGGCAAGAACTCTGTCTGCTGAGCCACCGTGGCCCTCTATACATATTTTATTAATAATAATACTGTTATTTTTTACTTTTTATTTTTATGTATTTTATATATTTACATTTTTATACATTACTTTTTATTTTTTATTTTTATCATTCTACTTATTTTTTACTTCTTAAATTTTCTCTCCCTTTGGTAGACACCAGTCTGAGTTCATTCCAAACATATCTTGGGATATACCTCCTTCTGAATTTGTGGCCTACTAATGTTGAGGTGTGTTTTGTTGCTGTTGTTGTTGTTCCATTTTTTTTTATTATTATTATTCCTTTTATTAGATGCAGGGGCAAGGAAATGGGCCCAGGTCCCCTGTATGGTACACCACAGCCAATCTTTTAATAGACACTCTACTTGAATCGTACCCCCTACATGAGTTCAGGGCCTTAGTTTGGCAGTGAATTACTGACAAACCAAGTATAAAAGGAGCCCTTCAGGATACAGACTGTGCAACAGGACTGGATACAAAAACTCAAAAATGGACAGCACAATACTACCTAATTGTAATGTAATTATGTTAAAACACTGAATGAAGCTGCATCTGAGCTATAGTTTTTTTATATATATTTTTTGTAGTTTTTATTTTTTCCTCTATATTATTATTTTATTTCTTTTTCTGTTGTCTTGCTATTTCTTTTTCTAAATCGACGCAAATGTACTAAGAAATGAAGATCATACATCTATGTGATGATATTAAGAATTACTGATTGCATATGTAGAATGGAATGATTTCTAAATGTTAATTTTTTTTAATTAATAAAAAAAAATGTTTAGAAGAAATAAACAATCACATCTGTCAACCAAAAAAAAAAAAAAGGAGCCTTCAATGCAAAACCAAGTAAATACAAAACTTTAGGTGAGTGAAGGAAACCAACGTGCAAAATAACCTTATTAAGATAATCAAATGCCCCAAACACAACAGAAAATCATGAACTACGTGAAGAACAAAGCAGAAATGGCCCAGCCATAGGACTAAATCAAAACTCCAGAGGAGTTTTGAATATACAACAACTGCTAAAGGGTATTGCGTTAGTTTTCTAGAGAAACAGAACCTACACAACAAATCTATGAATATGAGACTTATAAAGGTGTCTCCTGCAACCATGGGAATTGAATAGTCCAAAATCCGTAGGGCAGACTGTAAAGCTGGCAGTTCCATGAAGGGTCTGGACAATTCCACAGGAGAGGTTTGCTGGCTGGAGAAGGAATGAAAGAGTCTTCTTCCTTAAACACCTTCGACTGATTGCATTAGCTCCTTGTGGGAGGCACTCCTTAGTTGATCACAGATTTAATCAGCCGCAGATGCAACAAATGACTTGATGGTTTAATACACAAACCTTCTGGTTTATCAACCAGCCATGAAATATCCTTGCAGCAACAGCAAGGCCAGTAGCTTGCCTGACCAGACAACTGGGCATAATCATTTGGCCAAGTTGACACCAGAACCTAACCACCACAGTCCACCCCTTTCCAACTTAGCAGCTATATGCATCACCTTGAAACACATTTAATTTCCAAATGAAACAAAATAACAGACATGTTTCACCTAACAATATTCAACTGTCCTGTGTACAGCTGGAAATACATTATATTTCTCCAGAATAGGGTTCAAGTCCTTAGGTAACTTTCACTCTTCAACTTCATATCCTATGACTTAAATACTGTACCATGAACAATACAACTTATATCACATGATAAGAGGAAAACAAGACATTTGCTTGTGTACAAATGCAAACACACTCAAAACAGGGAGAAATATTCATACAATCACAGTCCTCATTTCTGTCATGGTCACATGGCTGTAGTTCATATTTATCACTACATTCTTTGACTACCCATTCCATGTTCCCTTTACTCTCAGCAAGCACTTCAGCTGGCCATGGTTCTTTGCCTCCATTTCTGAAATTTCTGGGCCATTAGTTCTACCTAGATTGGGCAGTTTTCCACTGACTTTAATCATAGGGTGTGCCAGTTTGAAAGGATTTATATACCTAGAAAAGCCATGCATTACCTAATCCAATCTTGTGGAGGCAACAGTTGCTTTTAATCCCTATTCAGTACTATAGGTTGGAAGCTTGATTGAGTTCGCTCCACAGAAATGTGGCTCACCCAATTGTGGGTGTTAATTAGAGGGAGATGTGACTCCACCCATTCCAAGTGGATCTTGATTATTTTACTGGAATCCTTTAAAAGAGAAAATATTTTGGAGAGAATAATGAGAGAGTCATGAGAACCACAAGCCCACACAGCCAGAGACCTCTGGAGATGAAGAAGGAGGACATCCCCAGGGGAGCTTCATGAAACAAGAAGCCTGGAGAGGAAGCTAGCAGACATCACCATGTTCGCCATGTGTCTATCCAGTTAAGAGAGAAACCCTGAACTTCATCAGCCTTTCCTGAGTGAAGATAACCTTTTCTGGTGCCTTAATTAGGACATTTTAATAGATTTGCTTTAATTGGGATATTTCATGGTCTTAGAATTGTAAACTGCAGCTTGACAAATTCTCCCTTTTAGAAGCCATTCCATTTCTGGTATATCACATTCTGGCAGCTAGCAAACTAGAACACAGGGCATGGTAGTACTAAGAGACACCCTAGAGGATCTCCTGTATTCCAAGAAAACTCTTCTTTACCTCCACTGTGTAGTTGCAGTCCTATTTCCCCTTGATAATCAGGATCAATCACCCCAGACAGAACAGTAATTCCCTTTCATGCCTGTTGATTCAGTGGAAGCCCAAAGTGGGTGAGGTGGCAGTCTTAACTTCCAGTTCAATGGAATCATTGCTGTGTTGCCTAGAAGAAGCACTTCTCCTTTTGGAACTAAGACCTGTAGACTAGCAGAGCTTCAGGGACAGGAAGTAAAAATTTTCCTAGTGGTTCACTAGGGGTTAAAGTGAGTAGTAGTGCCACTTCCATTTCCACCCCTTGATTCCTGGACCTGTTAATTCTGGCTATGGAAGAAACAGCACCACAGAGTGGACACTGATTCAGAGCATAAACAGCCTCCTAGAGGACACTGTCCCAGTCCAACAAGGTATTACCACCTAGTTGGCACCAAAATTGGGTTTTTAAAGGGCCATTCCACTGTTCTATTAACCCAGCTGCCTCAAATGATGGGGAATGTGATAAGACCAGAGAATTCTATGAACATGTGCCCATTCCCGCACTTCATTTGCTGTGATGAGAGTTCCTTGATCAGAAGCCATTCTGTATGGAACACCATGACGGTGGATAACGCATTCTGTTATTCCACATATAGTAGTTTTTGCAGAAGTATTGCATGCAGGGAATGCAAATCCATATCCAGAGTGTGCTGGTTTGAAAGGATGTATGTCCCCTAGAAAAGCCATGTTATAATCAAAATCCCATTTCGTAAAGGCAGAATAATCCCTATCCAATACTGTATGTTTGAAACTGTAATGAGATCATCTCCCTGGAGATGTGATTTAATCAAGAGTGGTTGTTAAACTGGATTAGGTAATGACATGTCTCCACCAATTCGGGTGGGTCTTGATAAATTTCTGGAGTCCTATAAAAGAGGAAATATTTTGGAGAATGAAGGCGATTCGGAGAGAGAGAGAGCAGAGACTGCTACAGCATCATGAAGCAGAGAGTCCATGAGCCAGTGACCTTTGGAGATGAAGAAGGAAAACACCTCCCGGGGAGCTTCATGAAACAAGAAGCCAGGAAAGAAAGCTAGCAGATGATGCTGTGTTCACCACGTGCCCTTCCAGCTGAGAGAGAAACTCTGACTGTGTTCACCACATGCCTTCTCATTTGAGAGAGAAATGCTGAACTTCATCGGCCTTCTTGAACCAAGGCATCTTTCCCTGGATGGATGCCTTTGATTGGATATTTTTCTATAGACTTGTTTTAATTGGGACATTTTCTCGGCCTTATAACTGTAAACTAGCAACTCATTAAATTCCCCTTTTTAAAAGCCATTCTGTTTCTGGTATATTGCATTCTGGCAGCTAGCAAAATAGAACAGTATATATGTTATATTTTACAATTAAAAAAAAAACCTTTATTAAAAAAAAAAAGAGGGAGAGCCCACACACTTCAAGACACAGGGCCCAAGACCAGAGGCCCAGGGCAGAACACAAGCCACTGAGGAGTGCTGCATATAAAAGGATCCCAGGCGACTTCCAAAATGGAGGATTAGGGGGGGAGCAACAGAACATACTTCTCTCCCAAAAGCAGTGAGTAGCCAGGTAGAAACTCCGAATCTACTGCTCAAGGATCTGGAGACCTAAGGAAATCAGTACAACACTCAAGGAAATAGAGGGCAAAGAAAGTGAGAAACCATGGTCAGAGACTGTGAATAATTCCCATCCATGCCTCATGGGTACCCATACTCCACCCTCACAGGAAGCAGTGGCAGGCAGCCCAATCCTTATCTGTAGGCTGGCTGTGGGCTAAGATGGCCATGGGATTCCTCTACCCTAAGTACAGAGGACAGTGCCCCACACTGAGCCAAATACTGGCCAACAACGTTAGAACACAGGATCCCCATAATTTCACCTCATCCAAGTCAGACACTGTCAGTGCCACTTTTTCCACTGCTTCAGAGGTGAATCTGGCAAAAAGCCGTAACAGACTGCCTTCACAGGGCTGAGGGGAATAGGAAGCTGAAGATCGCCATCTGCTGGGCATGCCAGAAAGTGCAGCCTAGTGACAAGAAAGGAAAAAGGGGGTGGGGGGAGGGGAGCGTGCTTTTTGGAGTCTTTCAAGACTCTCTTCCAGGGCCCACTGAATCTGGTCTACATCCTCTGAATGGGTACCTGGCCCTTCGGTTGGGGAATACAGATGATCCAACCGTCAAAGAAGAGCCTTAATATAAATCCAATCCACAACAAAATTCTAGACAAAAGAGGGTAACCAATTTTCAGAAGAAACTCATCAAGATAAGCAGATAACCATTAGCAAAAAATCACTGGGTATACTAAAACGTAGGAAGAGATGAACCAGTAAAAGGGACATATTAAAAAGTCAGAGGAGACACAGAATTTGGAAATAAAGATGTTCAAACAAATTTCCTTAATCTATTCAAGGAGATGGCTAAAAAGATAAAGGATATTCAGAAAACACCAAGTGAGCATAAAGAAGAATTTGAAAGCACACAAAGAAAAACAACAGTGAAACCACTACAGATCAAATTAAAAATAATGTATTGTAAAAATACAAAAAACACACAACAGCAGATTTGAAGAGGCAGAAGAAAGGATCAGCAAGGTAGAAGATAGAGATCAACATCCGAACAGACAAAAAAACAGATGGAGAAAAGAGTGGAAAATTTTGAACAGGGGTTCCTGGAAGCAATTGACAGCACAAAGCACATACACAAACATGCAGATAATGGGTATTCCAGAAGAAGAGAAGGGAAAAGGGCCTGGAAGAATATTTGAGGAAATAATGACTGAATACATCCCAACTCTTATAAAATACATGAACATGCAAATCCAAGAACTCTAATGTACTCCAAACAGAATAAAAGTGAATAGGCCCTTGGGCCACAGTGGCTCAGCAGGTAAGAATGCTTGCCTGCCATGCCCAAGGACCCGGGTTCGATTCCCGGTGCCTGCCCATGTTAAAAAAAAAAAGTGAATAGACCCACTCCAAGACACATACTAAGCAGACTGTCAAATGTGAAAGAGAAAGAGAATTCTGAAAGCATTTAGGGAACCCAATAAGACTAAGTGCTGATCTCTCATCAGAAACCATGGTGGCAAGAAAGCAGTGGTATGATATATTTAAGACGCCGAAAGAGAAAAATTGTCAGCCAAGAATTCTTTATCCAGTAAAAGTGTCTTTCAAAAATGAGGGAGAGGGCGGACAATGGTGGCTCAGTGAAAGAATTTTCACCTGCTATGCCGGAGATCCAGGTTCAATTCCTGGAGCCTGCCCATGTGAAAAAAAAAGAAAAGAAGAGTTTAAAATATTCACAGATAAACATAGTTTGTTAATAAGAAGAGACTTGCCGTACAAGAAGTATAAAGGGAGTTCTGCTGGCTAAAAAGAAAAGGAAAGGGAAAGAGGGTTTGCAAGAGAATATAGAAATGAAGATTATCAGCAACTGTAAATTAAACAGATAAAATGAGGAAAATATATATCTGACAAATAAAAGACAGAAGATAAAATGGTTGAAGTAAGTACTGCCTTTACAATAGTAACACTGAATTTTAATAGATTAAACTCCCCAATCAAAAGACACAAATCGGCAGAATGGATAAAAAATACATACGTTCTATCTGTAGCTGGGATAGCTATACTAGTATCAAACAAAATAGACTTTAACTGCTTTCACTGCTATAAAAGACAGAGAATAACACTATATATTAGTAAAAGGGGCAATCCCACTATTAATTCACCAAGAAGAAATAACAATCATAAATACCCATGCATCTAAACAAGGTGCCCCAAAGTACACGAAGCAAACATCAGTACAACAAAAGGAGTAACAGACGTCTCTACAATAACAGTTGCAGACTTCAACACACCACTCTCTTCAACAGAGAGAACATCTAAACAGAAGATCAATAAGGAAACATGAACCTAAATAAGATGATAAAATGAACTAGATCTAACAGACATATATAGAACAGTCTCCAGGATAGACCACATGCTGGGGTACAAAACAGGTTATAAATTTTAAAAGACAGAAATTATACAAAGCACTTTCTCTGATAATAATGGAATGATGCTGGAAATCAAAAACAACCAGAGAACTGGAAAATTCACAAATATATGGAATTAAACAATACCCTCCCAAACAATCAGTAGGTCAAAGACAAAATTGCTAGAGAAATAAGTAAATATGATGAGATGAGTGAAAACAAGTACAGAACACAATAAAGCTTGCAGGATTCCGCAAAGGCAGTACGGAGGGAAATTTATAGCCCTGAATGCCTATATTTAAAAGGAAGAAAGAGCTAAAATCAAAGACCTATCTGAATACCTGGAGAAACTAGAGAAAGAACAAAAAACTAATGTCAAAGCAAGAAAAAGGAAAGAAATAATAAAGATTAAAATGTAAACAAATGAAATGAAGGACAAAAAAAAGTACAATCAATAAAACTAAAAGTTGATTCTTTGAGAGGACCAATAAAATTGACAACCCTTTAACTAGACTGATAGTTAAGTTCTGACTGATAAAGACAAAAAGAAGGACTATGCAAATAAGCAAAATCAGAAATGAGAGGAAGGCTCATTACCACAGAACCCATAATAATAAAAAAGATCCTAAGAGGATACAGTGGACAAATGTATGTCAATAAACTAGACAATTCAGATGAAATGGACAATTTCCTAGAAACACACAAACAACTTACACTGACTCAAGGAGAAATAAAAGACAAATCAATTGCAAGTAAAGAGACTTGATTAGTCATCAAAAAATTCCTAACAAAGAAAAGTCCAGGACTAGGTGGTTTCACAGGTAAATTTTACCAATCATTCCCAGAAAAACTAATATAATCCTGCTCGAACTCTTCTCAAAAACTGAAGAGGGACACTACCTAATTCATTCAATGAAGCCAACATTATCCTAATACCAAAGCCTGCTAAAGATATTACAAGAAAAAAAAAATTATAGACCAATCTCTAATGAATATAGATGCAAAAATCCTCAACAAAATACTTGCAAATCAAATCCAATATCATGTTAAACAAATTATACACCATAACCAAGTGGTTTTTATTTCAGTTATGCAAGAATAGTTCAACACACACAAAAAAAACAATTAACAAAATACACACTAACAAAATGAAAAGGAAAAAACACATGATCATCTGATTGACAAAGAAAAGGCATGTGACAAAATCCAGCATTCTTTCTTGATAAAAACACTTCAAAAGACAGGAACTGAAGGAAACTTCCTCAACATGATTAAGGACATATGAAAAACCCACAGCTAACATCATACTCAATGGTGAGAAACTGAAAGATTTCCCTCTAAGATGAGAAACAAGATATGGATGCCCACCATCACCACAGTTATTCAACACTGTGCTAGACAGAGAAAAGCAGCATGAAAACAAGAGTGAACGGCTATATGGCAGGACATACCCAGGGTTGAAATCTGTAGTGAAAAGGTGGCCCAGAAGTGAGAGAGGAGTTGAGCAAATTACAGCCACTGGAAAATCTGCATAAAAACAAAGAGAACAGCCCAGGACTGCCAGAAGAGGAACAGAGAAAAGGAAACCCCCTCCTTCCATGGTAACAGTCACACATAATAGGGTAATCTTAACAGTATCTACACACGCCCAGTACAAGAGACAAGTACAGAAAGACCTGAGAATCTGAACTGCTAAACACGGGCCTCTAAAGGTTCACTATAAACTAGACTGTTCAAGAAGAGTCTCAACACACAGCCAATCTACACTAAAACCTAGGCAAAAAAGAGAAGCTGACCTCTAGAGTTAGTACTTCAAAATAATCAAATGAACTATAAGGAAAAACTTAAAATTGAAAACTGTGGAACAGTAATCCCTACCAAACTTTGAAATCTGTTCTCTACTTGTAACGTATTTTGAAATTTATCGGGTTTTTTTGTATATATGTTATATTTCATAATAAAAAATGTTAAAAATATATATATATATCAAAGCCCAGACATCAACAAAAGATCACAAGCCACAGGAACGATGTCTCAGTCAAGCAATAAATTAAAACTTCAGAGGAAACACAGTGGAACAACTAATCAAAGATGTTCAGTCAAATCTCCTAAATCAATGCAAGAAGCTAAAGGAAAACATGAACAAAAATAAACTACATTTGGGTATAGAACTAAAGGATAAAAGGAAGACAACATTTGACAAAAACATCAGAAAATTTAAAAAAAGAACATAACTTATGGGGATAAAAAACACAATATGAAAATTAAAACCACACTAGAAGCAGCTTCTTTAAAATGTCATTTATAGGTGACATACTGGGATTGCCCATTCTATGATTCTATTCTTTATACTAAATATTCTCAGTGAAAGTAACTTCATGTCATACACTTATGAGGAAATGAGATCACATCTTTGTTACTGCATGTTACCTGAAAAGCAAATAATGCCTGTAACCACTTTGATATATTATTATCCCCTTCCCAGTATACAGGCAAAATTTAAAAAGAAAAAAAATAATAATCCTCCATTGATCATTATTTTAGAGAATAAAGCATTCAAGCCAGGAAACTGCTTGATTTTCTTCCAAAAGTTAAGTGGGTTGATCTCAATAGTTGAATATTTTCTCTGCTTTGAATTATTGTCTATTATTTGAGATATTTCATATGCCAACTTTTAAAATCACTGTAAATTTTAGCTATCCCAGAAATATGCATAATGGTGAAATATTTCACATACCATTTTAATTTAAAAGCTCAGGGCACAAGTAACAGTGATAGAAAACAGAAAAACCTAAACTTAAAATTGTCCATCTAATCAAAGCCCAAGAAATAACTTTCAGTGCAAAATCAATTATAACTTATTGCTAGCTAGATCCAGACTCTAATAATTTATCATGATAATACCTGGTGAGAACTTATAATCACAGAAAATTATTGCCTTCAGCTTGTTCGGTAGCAGCATTGAGGATACTCTTAAGGGTATTGCTAATGAGGTTTTCATTTTCTTTTTTTTTTTTTTTTGCAAGGGCAGGCACCAGGATGGCAGACAAGAACTCTACTTGCTGAGGCACTGTGGCCTGCCCAAGATTTAATTTTTAAATAAAGCAATTCCCAGCTTTCAAACAAGTTATGCTCTAAGAGTACATTTGTAAGGTTTTTGTTTGTTTTCTTATAACTCAAACAATATTGTAAATGGTGTTAGGTTCTAAACAAGTCCACAAACGTTAACCTATAATATATCAAATAATTTGGGAGTAGGATATTCATAAAGTCCTTATGTAGTTTTAACTACTTGAAATTATAAAAAAACAAGATAGAAACAATTTGCAAAAATTATTTTAAAGGCAAATTTAATTTTTATTACTGTTATGGGACTGTGCTTCTATTAACCATCAGACACAATTTCTGTTTTCATCCTTTATATGTGCATCTAAAATATGAGCATATTGTGTACTATCAGATAATACATAGTTGTTGTACTGGTTTGAAAGCATTATGAACCGTAGAAAAGCCATGTTTTAATCCTGATCTAATCTTGGAGCAATCATTTCTTTTAAACCCGATCCAGCACAGAATGCTGGAAACTTCTTTAGATTATCCTCACAAAGGTGTGGCCCCACCCATTCCAGGTGGGTCTTGATTAGTCTACTGGAATCCTTTAAAAAGGAAGCATTTTGGAAAGAAAGTGAAAGAATGACGAGAAAGCCACAATAATGACAGAAAATCCATGAGAACAAGAGGACAGCCACAACAACCACACAGAGTCTACCAGTCAGCAACCTTCGGAGAAGGAAAATGCCTCCTAGGCAGCTTCATGAAGCAAGAGGCCTGGAGAGAAAGTTAGTAGACATCGCCATATTCACCATGTGCCTCTCTAGATAAGAGAGAAACGCTGAACTCATTGGCCTTTCTTGAGTGAAGGTAATCTCTTGATGGTGCCTTGATTTGGTCATTTTTATAGACTTGCTTTAATTTGGAAATTTTCACGGCCTTAGGAACCGCAAACTTGTAACTTATTAAATTCCCCTTTTTAAAAGCCATTCCATTTCCAGTGCATCACATTCCAGCAGCTAGCAAACTAGAACTGTCTTAAACTTTAAAATGAGCATTTTAAAAGTGTTTGCATATTGCTTCTGTTATATCTACAACTAAAATTGGTAGAACCTAAAAAGCTCAAAGACCTTATGAATACCTCATATGCCAGGAAAATTATAGGTTATAATTTTGTAACTTTATTGCCATGAGGAAATACATTCTGAAATCTTGATCTGGAATACAAGACATTAAAAATATTGGTCAAGTGATCTCTTAGCAAGAGGACACTGACCCACTGGGAAAACTAGGTAGTTTTACTATCATCTAAGAGGTTGGAAATACCCACACCCTCAACCTATTTTGAGATTAATCGTGTGTTTGTAACAGTGTTCCTTCTCCAAGGCGATGCCTCCATCTCTTCTTAATCAAACCTGAGCCAGCTTCTTGCGCTATATAATCTTAAATTGCATGTTGACATGAGGTATACCTATACTTCAAAATTAAGCCAAGATTTTGCATTGTATAGAACCTTCCCTCTATGATTTGACTCTCTTCCTTCATCCTTCAACTAATAAGCCAGCTTCCTAATTGTATTGAGATTATTTTTAACACCCTATACACATACCTGAAAAGTGGCACATTTTGCACCTTCCCTTTTACCTCACATATGCTCCCTTAAAATCCTTTTAATCTAATCCTCATTTTAAAGTTAATGAGTAAAATTGATCTTTGGGACCATTCTAACTCAAATCCCACCTGAAGGATCTCCCAGAAAACTTATTTTTTTTCTCCTTTAACCCCTTCATTCCAGCTTAAGGTCAAATCTAAATGTAAGATTTAGTAAACAAAGGTTTAGGATTTCCTTTTTACCCAATTCGCAGATTTAGATAACTTACAGATTTTTCTTTGACCAGCACAGCACCTAACTACATAGTTAGGTAGTTAAAAGAGCATGTTTGAAGGTTCCATGCACTAGAGTAACTTTTCAGAAACCGACAACCTCCAGATCGGTCCCTGGACCAGATAAGTCCTGAAATGCAGAGGGGCCACCTTCTCCAGAACATCAACGAATTCCATCCCACTATCCTATATTATCGACAGCCCCTTCCAGCATGAAAAAGTTAAAATGGGCATAGCCCAAATACCCTTGAAGAGTAAGGAGAAAGATCAAAGATCAAAGGTGATGGTGGAGTTATACAGAGGAGGTAAGATATAACAAATGAGTATGACTGCTGAATGATTATGCTGATACTTCTTTTAGTCTCCAGCATCTTAGAGCAGCTAGAAGTAAAAACCTAAAATTGTGGAATTCTAACCCATACCAAATATTGAAATCTGTTCTACAACTAATTGTTAAAGTGTATTTTGAAATATATTGCTTTTATTTTTTGTAAAATTAAAAAAATTTTTTAAAAGAGCATGTTTGAAAAAAATACATACAATGTCTATTTCACCAATAACTGTCAAAGCTAATACACTTTTCAAATTTTACCCAATGTGGGGCTTTATGCAACACTTTACATTTTCATGTTACTTATTATTTTATTCCACTGAAATAAATGAACTTATCAGAATTCTCAACTAATTTTTAAGAAAACTTTAAAAATTTATTCTTTTTGCTATGGAAATATAAAATTTCCTATTTCAGGAAAATTAGAAGCCTCTTTATTACTTGTGACTACAAAGAAACTTGTTGATTATCTTTGGCCCTGCCATTTTTATACACTAGAATCAATAAATAGGTCAACCTCACACATTTGGGCAAAAACAGTCCAAAGTACTGAAGAGCCTATATTGTCT
The DNA here is from genome assembly GCF_023851605.1 of Tamandua tetradactyla. Taxonomy (NCBI): domain Eukaryota; kingdom Metazoa; phylum Chordata; class Mammalia; order Pilosa; family Myrmecophagidae; genus Tamandua; species Tamandua tetradactyla. The sequence continues at coordinate 35,867,619 of NC_135346.1, read as the reverse complement.
TCTTCTCTGCAAATAAGTATGTGTAAAGTGAGTGCATTTAATAAACCTAATGTTTAACAAAGAGAATAATGTCTATATTGACACATATACTACTAAGGCCTTTGCTGATGTTGCCCAAAACCTGTTTGGAATGCCTCTTCAACAGTTACCTCCTGAGCCAGTTTGAGTTGCTCAATAAAAGTAGCAAAGTTATTTCATTAAAAAAAGAAACACTAGAGGCTTTCAACAGCAGATTTGAACAAGCAGAAGAAACAATCAATGAACTAGAAGACAGGACAAATAAAATAAAATCATACAATACAAAGAGCAGAGAGAGAAAATTTTAAAAGTGAGGAGAGCCTAAAGGACCTGAGGGACCATATGAAATGCACTATCATGCTCATTATGGGAGTTGCAGAGAGGAGAAGGAAAAAGAGGCAGAAAGAATATCTGAAGAAATAATGGCTGAAAATTTTCCAAGATTTAAGAAAGATATAAATATACTTGTGCAAGAACCACAATGAACTCCAAAAAGGATAAATAAACCCTAAAAGACCTACAACAAGACAAATACTAACCAAATATTGAATGTCAAAGACAAAGAGAGAATTCTGAAAGCAGCATGAAAAAAACAATTTATCATATACAAGGGATCCTCAATAAACTAAGTGCCAATTTCTAACCAGATACCATGCAGGCAAGAAGGCGGCAGTATGACATATTTATGGTACTAAAAGAGAAAAACTTCCAGATAAAAATTCTTTATCCAGCAAAACTGTCCCTCAAAAATCAGGGGAATTTAAGACATTCAAAGATAAACAAAATTTGCAAGAGTTCATCACCAAGAGACTTTCCCTACACAAATTGCTACATGGCTGAATAAAAAAGGCAAGAGATAGTGGCTTGGAGCATTATGAAAAAGTTACAGTCTCTACTAAAGGTAATTACATGGGTAAATGCAAAACCCAATAGTATTGTAACCTTAATATGTAACTCTACTCTTTATTTCCTATGAGATGTAGAATGCAATTGAATAAGAAATAATATTTCCATGTTAAGGACACAGAAAATATAAAAAGGTAATGTGTGACAAAAAAAAAAACATAAAAAGACTTCTGAAGACGACCAAATAGAGTAGCTCAAGACTAGCCCTGCTCCAGGGAAAAGTTAGAGAAGGGACAGGAGAGCAACTGAAGGGGCACTTCAGGAGTGTGGCTGACCTGGGTGAGCCTATAGCACCGCAAGGGGCAGGCCAGGTTGCAGAGGCCAAGGAACTGAGAGGCAGAAAGGTGGAGTATGGCACGGAGACGTGTAATCTGCAGGAGTACACAGACGGGAGCCAGGGACTAGGAAGCAAGCCAGGCCGCGCTCCTTGGATGCGCTACCCTGACCAGCATAGCCCCGTGACCAACGACTCACCCCACACCTCACACACCTGAACCCCGTCACCTGCTCACATTCCCTGCGCTCAGGCACCTCCATTTCACCAGCCTCTAGTACAAGTACCTGCCCCACACCCCTATCCCAAGTGCAGCCCAACCCACCTCTCCTGCACCCCTCCTGAGCCCTACCTCCCCCTCCCTGTTCCCTGCAGGCTAGCCCTGACCCCTGCCCATAGTGTTACACAGCCTTATCCTGCCTTACCTGAGCTCTGCACATCAGTTTAAGGTACTCCTAGGTCCATGCATGCACACAGGCCCCCAATCACATCATTCAGCTCTGGGAACTGCACTTTAAATTAGTCCTAGAACTGCACATGTGCACAGCCCTCAGCCATACTTTTGGCTCTGAGAAAGGGCTGACCTGCACAGCCAGGTCACATCTGCCCCCAATCCAGGAAGGCATAACGCCGACCTGCTGCCACAGCTCTACACATGCACACAAAGGATCCCAAGACTTAGACCAGTGCAAACCAGGGTTACGCCTCCTCCAGACCAGTGCACCTGCATAGCTACATCATCCCTAGCCACTGGGTGCCCACATTCACAAGCATGAGCATAGCATCCCCAACCTGTGCCTGTATCTGCCCTGAAACAAATCACTGCACTGAGTACCCCACCCTGTACCTTGCTCCCTGCTGTACAACCACCTTGCAAACACAAGATCTTAGACTATCTAAGCAATCAACTCCCAAAGTAAATCAATCAAGATATTTACATGCCACAAAGACAGCAGAAAATAACTAAGCATATCACAATGCAGACAGATATAGCCTAGCCTAATGACCAAATTAAAACACCTGAAGAGACATAAATGTTGAAACAACTAATCAAAGATGTTCATACAACTTGATAGCAAATGACATAAAGGAAATCAAGAAGACAGCAGAAGAGCATAAAGAGAAATCTCAAAGAATAAATAGAAAAATAGCAGATGTCGCAGAGATTAAAGACTGCTGACAAATAAAAAACATACTAGAGGCACACAACACCAGATTTGAAGAGACAGAAGAAAGAATAAGTCATATAGAGGGCATAATAACTGACTTTGAAGACTTAAACCAGCAAATGCAAAAAAGATGGAAAAAATTGAATTGGATTTCAGGGAAATGATCGACAAAACAAAGCACACAAATACATGAATCACTGGTGTCTCAGGAGGAGAAGACAGGAGTAAAGGGCTAGGAAGAGTAGTAGAGGATATAAGGGGGGAAACTTCCCAACCCTCATAAAGGACATTAATATACAAGTCAAAGAAGCCCAACAAACTCCAAACAGAATAAATCCAAATAGGTCTTCCCCAAGGCACATACTAATCAGTCTGTCAAATGTTGAAAAGAAGCAGTAAATCCTAAACACGGCAAGGGAAAAACAATCTCCTACATAAAAGAGAAACCCAATAAGACTGAGTTCAGACTACTCAACTAGCACCCTGGAGGCAAGAAGTCAGTGGTATGATATAGTCAAGATCCTGAAAGAGAAAGACTTTCAGCCAAGAATTCTGTACCCAGTCAAACTGTCCTTCAAAATTGAGGGAGAGATTAAAGTTTTCACAGACAAAGAAGTCCTGAAAGAATTTGTCAACAAGAGACTGGGCCTACAAGAAATACTTAAAGGAGTTCTGCTAGCTGAAAAAAAAAAAAGACAGGAGAGGGAGGTCTAGAGGAGGGCACAGAATTGAAGAGTACCACTAAGGGTAATTTAAAGAATACAAAGAGAAAGAAGGAAATGAATACACAGATATGACAAATAAAATAAAAGATAAGATGGCAGAATCAAGAAATGCCTTCTCAGCAATAACTCTGAATGTTAATGGACTAAACTTACCAATTAAAAGATACAGATTGGCAGAATAGATTAAGAAACATAATCCAGCTATACACTGCTTAGAAGAGACTCATCTTAGGCACAAGGATACAAATAGATTCAGAGTAAAAGGATGGAAAAAGATTTTCCACACAAGTTATAACCAAAAGAAAGCAGGAGTAGCTATACTACTATCAGACAAAACAGACTAAATGTAAAGACATAAGAGATAAAGGACACTCAATTAAAGGGTCAGTTCATCAAGAAGATATAACAATCATAAATGTTTATACTCCCAATCAAGGAGCTCCAAAGTACATAAGACAAACATTGGCAAAACTGAAGGGAGCAATAGATATTTCAACAACAATAGGAGGAGACTTCAATACACCACTCTCCTCTATAGACAGAAAAACCAGACAGAAGATCAACAGGGAAAGAGAGAAGTTAAATAACTTGATAAACGAATTAGATCTAACAGACATATATAGGTCACTGTACCCCAAAGGACAAGGTTATACATTCTTCTCCAGTGCTCATGGAACATTCTCCAGGCTAGATCATATGCTGGGGCACAAAGCAGGTCTTTATAAATTTAAAAACACTGAAATAATTGAAAGCACTTTCTCTGATCACAATGGGATGAAGCTGGATCTCAATAACCACCAAAGAACTAGAACATTAACAAATATATGGAGATTAAATAACACACTCTTAAACAACCAGTGGGTCAAAGAAAGGCTAGAGAAATCAGTAGCTATCTGGAGATGAATGAAAATGAGAATACAACTTATCAGAACCTATGGGATGTGGCGAAGGCTGTGCTGAGAGGGAATTTTATTGCCCTAAATGCCTATATTAAAAAACAAGAAAAAACAAAAATTAAGGACTTAACAGCACACCCAGAGGAACTTTAAAGCAGCAAACTAACTGCAAAGCAAGTAGAAGAAGAGAAATAGCAAAGATTAAAGCAGAGATAAATGAATGGGAGAACAAAAGAATAACAGAAAGAATCAATAAAACGAAAAGTTGGTTCTTTGAGAAAATCAATAAAATTGATGGGCCACTAGTAAGACAGGCAAAGAAAAAACAGGATGCAAATAAACAAAATCAGAAATGAGAAGGGTTGTGTTACCACAGATCCTGAAGAAATAAAAGAAATCACAAGAGGATACGATGAACAAACTATATGCCAACAAACTAGACAACTTAGATGAAATGGACAAATTCCTGGAGACGCACAAATAAGCTACACTGACTCAGGAAGAAATAGAAGATCTCAACAAATCAATCATATGTAAAGAGATTCAATTCGATCAATCATCAAAAATCTTCCTACAAAGAAAAGCCCAGGGCCAGATGGCTTCACAGGGGAATTTTATCAAACATTCCAAAAAAAACCAAACACCAATCCTGCTCAAACCTTTCCAAAAAAGTTGAGGAAAAAGGAATTCTACCTAACTCACTTTATGAAGCTAGTCTCATTTTAACACCAAAACTAGGAAAAGATGCTATAAGAAAGGGAAACTACAGGCCAATCTCCCTCATGAACACAGATGCAAAAATTCTCAATAAAGTATTAGCAAATCGAATCCAACAACACATTAAGACACCATGACCAAGTGGGGTTTATACCAGGAATGTGAGGATGGTTCAACACAAGAAAACCAATTAATGTAATAGAGCAGATTCACAAATCAAAAGGGAAAATCACATTATCATCTTAATTGATGCTGAAAAAGCATTCGTCAAAATTCAGCATCCTTTTCTGATACAAACACTCCAAAAGATAGGAATTGAAGGTAACTACCTCAGTATGATAAAAGAAATATATGAAAAACTGATAGCCAGCATCATACTCAATGGAGAGACTGGAAGCTTTCCCCAAGATCAGCAACAAGACAAGGATGTCAACTGTCACCACTATTATTCAACATTGTGCTAGAAGTTCTAGCTAGAGCAATCAGGCAGGACAAAGAAGTAAAAGGCATCCACATTGGAAAGGAAGAAGTAAAATTCTCATTATTTGCAGATGATATGATACTATACTTAGAAGATCCTGAGAAATCTACAGCAAAGTTACTTGAGCTAATAAATTCAGCAAGCTGGTGGGATATAAAATTAATGTGCAAAAATCAGTAACATTTCTATATACAAGCAATGACCTAGCTGAGGAGTCAATTAAGGAAAAAATTCCATTCAAAATAGCAACTAAAAGAATCAAGTACTTAGGAATGAACTTAACTAGGGACGTAAAGGATTTGTACACAGAAAACTACAAAACACTGCTAAAAGAAATCAAAGGAGATCTAAATAGGTGGAAAGACATTCCCTGCTCATGAATAGGAAGGCTAAATATAGTAAAGATGTCAATTCTCCCCAAATTGATCTACAGATTCAACACATTACCAATCAAAACTCCAACAACTTACATTGAAGGTTTGGAAAAGCTAACTACCAAATTCATCCTGAAGGGAAAGAGACCCCAAATACCTAAAAGCACCCTAAAAAAGAAGAATGAAGTGGGATGGTTAACACTCCTTGACTTTAAAACCTATTATAAAGCCACAGTGGTCAAAACAGCATGGTTCTGGCACAAAGACAGAAGCGCTGACGAATGGAATTGAATCAAGAGTGCAGAAATAGACCACCAAATCTATGGTCAACTGATTTTTGACAAGGCCCCCAAAGCCTCTGAACTGGGACAAAACAGACTTTTCAATAATTGGGCACGGAAGAACTGGATATCAATAGCCAAGAAAATGAAAGAGGACCCCTATCTTACACCCTACACAAAAATTAACTCAAAGTAGATCAAACACTTAAAAATAAGAACTAGCACCATAAAGCTTCTAGAAGACACTGTAATGAAATATCTTCAAGACCTGGTAATAGGAGGTAGATTCCTAAACTTTAAACCTAAAACACAAGCAACAAAAGAAAAAATAGATAAATGGGAACTCCTCAAAATCAGATGCTTCTGCACTTCAAAAGACTTTGTCAAAAAGGTGAAGAGGCAACCAACTCAATGAGAGAAAATATTTTGAAATCACATATTGGACAAAGGTTTGATTACCTGTACATACAAAGAAATCATACAAAACAACAAAAGAACAAACAACCCAATTATAAAATGGGCTAAAGATATGAATAGGCATTTTTCTGAAGAGCTCAAAAGCACATGAAGAGACGCTTATCTTCATTGGCTATCCAGGAAATGCAGATCAAGATTACAATAAAATACCACCTCACACCTATAAGAATGGCTGCTATTAAACAAACAGGAAACTATAAATGTTGGAGAGGATGTAGCGAAACTGGGACACTTATGCACTCTGCTGGTGGGAATGTATAAGGGTGCAGCCACTATGAAGACAGTTAGGCGGTTCCTTAGGAAACTAAATATCGAGTTGCCCTATGACCCAGCAATAGCACTACTTGGTATATACCTAGGAGAGCTGAAAACAATAACACAGACAACTGCACACTGATGTTCATAGCAGCATTATTCACAATTGCCAAAAGATGGAAACAAATAAATTCCCAACAACAGACGAATGGATCAACAAAATATGGTCTATACATATGATGGAATATTATGCAGCAGTAAGACAAAATGACATCCTGACACACATGACAAGATGGATTAGCCTTGAGGACATAATGCTGAGTGAAATTAGCCAGACACAAAAGGACAGATACTATTGATTCCACTTTTATAACCAGCATAAAGGTATAATCAGAGATTCATAATACAGAATATACGGGACTCAGAGATACATAGAAGCTAGAGATCTGTGAACCATTAGCTAATGAGGTTGAACTCCAATGTAAGGGAATAGATACACCTGAAGGTAGTTCTCTAGTGGGTGTTACCATATTGAAGATGAACAAGATTGAAAGGGGCTGTATAGACCTATGTCCCACTGATTAATACTAGAAATATGAATTAGTTCTCACAAGAATTATTTCAAGGATATGATTTTTGTACAAATAGTATTTAAGTACAGGGTACGGGGGAAAACTGCTATTGCATGCTATGAGCTATGTTCAAAAGGAAACCATCAGCATTACCACAACAACAGCAGAGGTAAATAATGGGGGGGGTGGGGGAGAGTTAAGAGGAGGTTACATTTCCTATGTGGCAAGGGTGTGTTTATTGGTTTTCTTTCTCTTGGGAATAATGAAATTATCTAAAATTGAGAAAGTTGATGGACTGTGGACTTTGGGCCCTCCACATGATGCCCGATGAATGCAGGTGGCTGAGAATGCACTGACAGAGAAGTAGATTGGCAAATGATGGGGTATACTTATGAATGAAGGTTCTGCTGCTACAAGTAGGAACAAAATCGTGAGGCATGCAACGATGTGAATGAACACGTGGGACAATTGGTGAGACAAAAATAAGACAAAAAACAAAAGAACAAGAATGGCATGGTCACTTTTAGAAAATGCTTATAAGTAAAGAGGGGACTAGACTGTAAGCTTTCAGAGCAGACACATTAAGTCCGGAGTGGTGATTATTATTTCTGGATTTTGAGAGGCTCTTTTATATATATATAACCTGATATTTAGAGGTAAGAATGAAACAGGTTGGGGTTAAAGTAATTCAGAAGGTAGGGGTAAGGAAGACAGTGTCTGTATTTCAGAACCATACATACTCTTTGAGACTAATGGAAGAAAGATTTATTTGGTCTGGAACTAAAATTTTCTGTAGTGCATAATCTAATCCAACCTATCTGCATAGCTCATTTGAACAACTGAAACACAGGGAACACAGAATATGAAAGAGGTCCTTTAATCCTGTATAGATTATTGTAATGCCTGGAGGCATCCTAGACCATATTAAGCAGATAATCAAAAAGCATTGGCAAAGTTCCTTGAGGGATGGAAGAAAGACCACGGAACTATTAAACCTTATCATCAGGGAATCCCCTGATACTGTGTCAAACTTAGGGACACCCAAATCAATAGACCATGCCCTCAATCATGGAGGCTTATTCTCGTGAAGCTTATGCAGGTAGTGGAGAAACTTAGATTACCTATAAGCACGCCTAAGAGTTACTTCTGGAGGACCTCCTTTGTTGCTCACATGTGGTCTCAATCTCTCTAAACTCAACTCTGCAAGTAAAATCATTGCCCTCCCCCTTACGTGGGACATGACATCCATGGGTGAAAGTCTCCATGGCAAAGTGGTAGATGACTCCCAGGGATGAATCTAGACCTGGCTCCTTGGGATCAACAATTCCATCATGACCAAAAGGGGGGAAAGAAGTGTAATTAATAAAGTATCAGTGGCAGAGAGAGTTCAAACAGAGTGAAGAGGCTACTATGGAGGTTGCTTCATTTAGATCTTGCTACCTATCATAACCTGCCAACTTCCAACCGGACCATTCCAGCCAATCATAAAGAACACCTAGGACGATATATAAGATTCCATTCCACAAGGGTATCATGCAGTAGAGAAACTTTCCAGAAACCTACAACCTCCAGATGGGTCCCTGATCCAGATAAGTCCTGAAACCTAGCCGAGCCTCTCCAGAACATTAGATAGTTCCATCTCCCTACCCTATATTAGTGACAGACCCCTTCAATATGAAAAAGTTAGAACTGCCATAGCCCAAACACCCCTAAAGAGAGGGATGAAAAGATCAAAGGTGATAGTGGAGTTATACAGAGAAGACAGGATTTAACAAATAAAAATATTTGCTAACTCATTAAATTGATATCTCTTTTAGTCTCTAGTATCTTAGAATAGCTAGAAGTAAAACTGTGAAACTGTAGCCCATGTCAAACTCTGAAATATGTTCTAATTGTGGTGCTGTTGTGTTGAAATTTACAGCTTTTTGCATATATGAAATTTTTCACAAAAGAAGGAAAAAAAGTCGATCGTGATAATAAAAAAAATTTAAGCCCTCTAGCCGCCTATATTCTGGAGTAGCTTAAAGGAAATACCTGAGAGGATCATATGGTAGCCCATGACAAACTCTGGGATCTGTCGTGTAACTACTTGTTGAAGAGTGCTTTGAAAACTACTGCTTTTTTATTTCTTTGCTTTGTATTTATGTTAGACTATACAAAAAAAAGTAAAAAAACATGAACAGGAAAATGGAGGGGTATAGGAGCAGAGACTATACATATTATTGAAGCTAACTTGCTGTCTTTTCAAAATAGTGGGTTACAGATTTAAATTGTTTGATATAAAACCCAGTACATAATATAACATACTTAAAATACATACAGAGGGCAGACCAGGGTAGCTCAGCAGGCAGTTCTTGCCTGCCATGCCAGAGACCTGGATTCAATGCCGGGTGCCTGCCCATGCAAAAAATAATAATAATAATAAATAAATAAATATATATATATATATATATACACACACACACACATATACAGAAACAAAAGTGGGAAAAGGATCAATCAATTACATCCCAAAAAATCAACTATGCACAAAAGAAGGCTGCAATGAAGGAAAAGAGGGACAAAAAAAATAAGACATATGAGAAAAAAAGGATAAAATGATTGAAACAAGACCTGCCTTATCAGTTATCACACTGAATATAAATGGCTTAAACTCCCCAATCCAAAGACACCTTGACAGAATGCATTTTAAAAAAGCACGATCCAACTATTTGCTGTTTGCAAGAATATCACCTTAGACCCAAAGACACTAGTAAGTTGACAGCATGGAAAAAAATATTCTCTGCAAATAGTAAACAAAAGAGATCTGGAGTACCTATACTATTATGAGATAAAATAGACTTTTAGGTCAAAACCTGTTATAAGGGACAAAGAAGGTCTCTTTATATTGATAAACAGGACAATCAAACAAGGACATTCAACAATTACAAATATATATATGTACCTAAAGGCAGAAACCAAAAGTATATGAAGCAAATACTGATGAGATATGAAGGGAGAAATAGATGGTTCTACATTAAGAAGAGACTTCAATACACTACTTTAATCTATGGACAGAACACCTAGACAAAAGAACATTAAGAAAATGGAGAACCTGAACAATATTATAAATGCACTAGACCTAACAGACTTACAGAACAGGATACCCAAAAACAGGAGAATACACGTTCTTCTCAAGTACAAATGGATCAATTCACCAGGATAAGATTCATTAGATCAAGTCTCAATAAATTTCAAAATATTGAAATTATACAAGCAGCTCTTACAAAAACAACAGAATGAAGTTGGAAATCAGTAACAGAGGGAAAACTGGAAAATCTACAAATACACAGAAGTTAAGAAACACTCTTAATCCGTGGGTTAAAGAAGAAATCACAAAGGAAATCAGGAAATATCTTCAGACAAATGAAAATGAAAACCCAACATATAACTTTTCAGACACAGTGAAGGCAATGCTCATAGGGGAATTTATGGCTCAAAGGGCTTACATTAAAAAAGAGGAAAGATCTCAAATCACAGACCTAAACTCACATCAGGAAGAATTAGAAAAAGAGAAAACTAAATACAAAGGTAACAAAAGGAAGGAAATAACAAAAGATTAGAGCAGAAATTAATGAAACAGAAATAAAACAATAAAATCAATGAAACAAAAAGTTGTTTCTTTGAAAAGATCAATAAAAATATCAACAAACCTTTAGCTAGAATGACAAAGGAAAAAAGAACGGACGCAAATACACTACAATCAGAAACTTGGAGGACTCATACTCCCTGATTTTAAAAATAATTACAGAGCCAGGACTGCAACTGAAGCAGAAAGACTGGGATGGAGTGAAAGGGATGAGTGTTGTCAGTTACAAGCTCACCACAGGTGGACAGCGCACAGGGGGCGCTGGTCCCAAGGGAGCTGGGTACTCTGCACCCCATCCAGCTCCTACAACAGGCATAGCAGGTCTTCCCTCACAGTTCTGCAGCCAGGAATTTCCATGAAGAACATGGAGGGTGGTGGACCTGCTTCCCCTGTGCAGGGAGACCACTGGGTCAGTGAACGATACCTGCTCCCCACCCCCGAGGTGGGCCACAAGGGTCACCTGATTTTAGCGGAGATTGAGGGATTCCCCACCCCCAGGGAGGAAAGGAGAACATGGAACTGATCTGACGACTGGCCAGTGAGGGAGGATTGTGGGCTCCCGGTCCTGGTCCCCTTAACCCACAGAGGCCTGGTGTTCTAGTTTGCTAGCTGCTGGAATGCAATATACCAGAAACAGAATGGCTTTTAAAAAGGTGAAATTAATAACTTGCTAGTTTACAGTTCTAAGGCCAAGAAAATGTCCCAATTACAAGTTTATAGAACTGTCCAATCTAAGGCATCCAGGGAAAGATACCTTGGTTCAAGAAGGCCAATGAAGTTCACGGTTTCTTTCTCAAGTGGAAGGGCACATGGTGAACACAGTCAGAGTTTCTCTCTCATCTGGAGGGGCACACAGCGAAGACGGCGTCACCTGCTAGCTTTCTCTTCTGGATTCAAGTTTCATGAAGCTCCCCGGAAGGTATTTTCCTTCTCCATCTCCAAAGGTCGTTGGTTCATGGACTCTCTGCCTCGTGGTGCTGCAGCACTCTCTGCTCTCTCCGAATCTCCTTCACTCTCCAAAATGTTTCCTCTTTTATAGGACTCCAAAAACTTATCAAGACCCACCCAAATGGGTGGAGATATGTCATCACCTAATCCAGTTTAACAACCACTCTTGATTAAATCACATCTCCAGGGAGATGATCTGATTACAGTTTCAAACATACAGTATTGAATAGGGATTAGAAGAAACGGCTCCCTTTACAAAATGGGATTAAGATTAAAATATGGCTTTTCTAGGGTTCATACATCATTTCAAACCAGCACACATGGGGATCTCAGGCTAGCACAGATGGAAAGGCAGGCCAAAGATGCCAGGCGAGATATGCACCACCATCGCTTTTTTCCACTTGTGCATCTTTTCTGCCTAGCTTTTAATAGACCCCCAAGTAGAAATGCAGCCCCTACATGAGATCCAGGCCTTGGTTTGGTGGGGAATTACTGAAAAACCAGGCGCAAAAGGAGAACTTCACACAAACCCAACCAAATGCAAAACTTCAGACAAGTGAAGGAAACCAGCTTGCAAAATAACCTTATTAAGATAATCAAATGTCCCAAATGCAACACAAAATCACAAACAATGTGAACATCCACACATAAATGGCCCAGCTGATTTGAAATTTGATTTGAAATCATCAAATCAAAACACCAGAGGGGATACAGAAGATGGGACAACTATTCAAGGATATTTATAAAGAAATAAAGGCTATCAAGAAGATACAAGAAGAGAATAAAGAAGGATTTGAATGACTGAACAGAAAAAAATAGATCTCAGAGATGAAAAATACTGTAAACCAAATTAGAAATATATCAGAGACACATTAGAGTAGATTTGAAGAAGCAGAAGGTAGAATAAGTGAGCTGGAAGACAGAACAATTGAACTCAAGAGCATGAATGAATAAATGGCAAGAAAGATGGAAAAAATGAAACTAGATCTCAGAGAAATGAGAGACAACAAAAGGCATACAAATAAAAGAATCATTGGTGTTCCAGAAGGAGAAAAGAAGAGTGAAGGGCTGAGAAGGTTAGGTGAAGAGATAATCAGAGAAAACTTCCCAACCCTTATAAAAGACATACATATGCAAATCAAAGGGGCCCAATGAATCCACAGTAGAATAAATCCAAATAGGCCTACTTCAAGAGGTATACTAATCAGACTGTCAAATGCTGAAGAAAAGTAGAAAGCAGCACGAGAAAAGCAATCTACTACACATGAGGAAAATCACATAAGACTGAGTTCGGACTACTCAATGGGCACCACGGAGGCAAGAAAACAGTGGTATGACATATTTAAGATCCCGAATGAGAAATGCTTTCAGGCAAGAATTCTTTATCCAGTCGAGCTGTCCTTCAAGATTGAAGGAGAGATTAAAATCTTCAAAGGCAAGCAAAGATTGAGAGAATTAGTCAACAAGAGACCTTCCCTACAAGAAATAGTAAGGGGAGTTCTATGGACTGAAAAAAAAAAGATGAGTGGGAGGTCTGAAGGAGGGCACAGAATTTAAGAGTACCAGTAAGGGTAATTTAAAGGATAAAATGAGAGAGAGGGAAAAGAATATATAGATCTGACAAAAAAAAAACTAAAGGATAAGATGGTAGATCCAACCAAGAACTGCTTTTACTATAATAACTTTGAACATTAATGGACTAAACTGACCAATTAAAAGATACAGATTGGCAAAATGGATTAAAATATATGATCCAGCGGACTTCTTCTGCGACTGGCGGCGGCGTCTCGGTTTCCCTACCGGCCGCGCGGCTCTGAGCAAGGAGAAGAAGAGGTATTTGGCTGCCAGTGCAGATGTCAAGAACCTGGCAATCCTCTCCAGAAACACAAGTCCTGATACATTTGGCAAAAGAATATCTGAGGACTTCCTGGAAGATGGCGGCTTAGTAAGACGCGCGGATCTTAGTTTCTTCTCCAGGACACCTACTAGGGGAGTAGAAACGATACAGAAAGTGCCCAAAGCCACAACAGAGATAAAAAAGACAGCGTACCCCATCCTGGAACGGCTGGCTGGCTGAGAGAAGCAGCTCAGGTGAGATCGCCGAGGCGCGCGGGCCTTACCGGGCGGGGTGGCAAGCGGCCGGAGTTACTCCCTTCCCCCTTCCCGGGCCGGCTGGGAGAATTGGAGAGGTGGTCCCCTGAAACCAAGGCGACTGGCGCCCACACCACGCGCAGCCCCCGGACCAACTGAGAGAATTGGAGCGGAAACCCCCAGGCCGCGGAGAACGGTGACCCCGTGACTCCCGGGGAACGTGCACTCTCTCGGGCGGGCCGCTGCCGCTGGCGCCCTCCCACCACGCTTGTTGCCCAGGGCCGACTAGGAAATTCGGACGGGCTCTTTCCCTGGCTGCGGCGACCAGCAACCCTCCCTGCGTTCGGACCCCGGGCCGGCTCAAGCCGCTTCGGCTAGCGAACCCCCAGGACGGCGAGAGTTTTCCAAAGTTTAAGGTCCCACAGCACCTTTTACTGGTGGGACCCGCAGACAAACGTGTGCCACGAGCGCCACCTACTGGGCAGGATAAGAAAAACAGAACCCAGAGATTTCACAGAAAAATATTACAACCTTGCTGGGTCCAACACCAAGAGAAATCTGAATAAATGCCCAGACGCCAGCAGCAGAAGATAACTGTCCACGCTCAAAAGATTGAGAATATGGCTCAGTCAAAGGAACAAACCAATAGCTCAAATGAGACACAAGAGCTGAGACAACTAATGCTGAATATACGAACAGAAATGGAAAACCTCTTCAAAAATGAAATCGATAAATTGAGGGAGGACATGAAGAGGACATGGGCTGAACATAAAGAAGAAATAGAAAAACTGAAAAAACAAATCGCAGAACTTATGGAAGTGAAGGATAAAGTAGCAAACATAGAAAAAATAATGGATAGCTACAATGATAGATTTAAAGAGACAGAAGATAGAATTAGTGAATTGGAGGATGGAACATCTGAATTCCAAAAAGAAACAGAAACTATAGGGAAAAGAATGGAAAAATTTGAACAGGGTATCAGGGAACTCAAGGACAATATGAACCGCACAAATATACGTGTTGTGGGTGTCCCAGAAGGAGAAGAGAAGGGAAAAGGAGGAGAAAAACTAATGGAAGAAATTATCACTGAAAATTTCCCAACTCTTATGAAAGACCTAAAATTACAGATCCAAGAAGTGCAGCGCACCCCAAAGAGATTAGACCCAAATAGGCGTTCTCCAAGACACTTACTAGTTAGAATGTCAGAGGTCAAAGAGAAAGAGAAGATCTTGAAAGCAGCAAGAGAAAAACAATCCATTACATACAAGGGAAACCCAATAAGACTTTGTGTAGATTTCTCAGCAGAAACCATGGAAGCTAGAAGACAGTGGGATGATATATTTAAAATACTAAAAGAGAAAAACTGCCAACCAAGACTCCTATATCCAGCAAAATTATCCTTCAAAAATGAGGGAGAAATTAAAACATTCTCAGACAAAAAGTCACTGAAAGAATTTGTGACCAAGAGACCAGCTCTGCAAGAAATACTAAAGGGAGCACTAGAGTCAGATACAAAAAGACAGAAGAGAGAGATATGGAAAAGAGTGTAGAAAGAAGGAAAATCAGATATGATATATATAATACAAAAGGCAAAATGTTAGAGGAAAATATTATCCAAACAGTAATAACACTAAATGTCAATGGACTGAATTCCCCAATCAAAAGACATAGATTGGCAGAATGGATTAAAAAACAGGATCCTTCTATATGCTGTCTACAGGAAACACATCTTAGACCCAAAGACAAACATAGGTTGAAAGTGAAAGGTTGGGAAAAGATATTTCATGCAAATAACAACCAGAAAAGAGCAGGAGTGGCTATACTAATATCCAACAAATTAGACTTCAAATGTAAAACAGTTAAAAGAGACAAAGAAGGACACTATATACTAATAAAAGGAACAATTAAACAAGAAGATAGAACAATCATAAATATTTACGCACCGAATCAGAATGCCCCAAAATACGTGAGGAATATACTGCAAACACTGAAAAGGGAAATAGACTCATATACCATAATAGTTGGAGACTTCAACTCCCCACTCTCATCAAGGGACAGAACATCTAGACAGAGGATCAACAAAGAAATAGAGAATCTGAATATTACTATAAATGAACTAGACTTAATAGACATTTATAGGACATTACATCCCACAACAGCAGGATACACCTTTTTCTCAAGTGCTCATGGATCATTCTCAAAGATAGACCATATGCTGGGTCACAAAGCAAGTCTTAACAAATTTAAAAAGATTGAAATCTTACACAACACTTTCTCGGACCATAAAGGAATGATGTTGGAAATCAATAATAGGCAGAGTGCCAGAAAATTCACAAATACGTGGAGGCTCAACAACACACTCCTAAACAACGACTGGGTCAAAGAAGAAATTGCAAGAGAAATTAGCAAATACCTCGAGGCGAATGAAAATGAAAACACAACATATCAAAACTTATGGGACGCAGCAAAGGCAGTGCTAAGAGGGAAATTTATTGCTCTAAATGCCTATATCAGAAAAGAAGAAAAGGCAAAAATGCAGGAATTAACTATCCATTTGGAAGAACTGGAGAAAGAACAGCAAGCTAACCCCAAAGCAAGCAAAAGGAAAGAAATAACAAAGATTAGAGCACAAATAAATGAAATTGAAAACATGAAAACAATAGAGAAAATCAATAAGGCCAGAAGTTGGTTCTATGAGAAAATCAATAAGATTGATGGGCCCTTAGCAAGACTGACAAAAAGAAGAAGAGAGAGGATGCAAATAAATAAGATCAGAAATGGAAGAGGAGACATAACTACTGACCTCACAGAAATAAAGGAGGTAATAACAGGATACTATGAACAACTTTACGCTAATAAATACAACAATTTAGAGGAAATGGACGGGTTCCTGGAAAGACATGAACAACCAACTTTGACTCAAGAAGACATAGATGACCTCAACAAACCAATCACAAGTAAAGAAATTGAATTAGTCATTCAAAAGCTTCCTAAAAAGAAAAGTCCAGGACCAGATGGCTTCACATGTGAATTCTACCAAACGTTCCAGAAAGAATTAGTACCAATTCTCTTCAAACTCTTCAAAAAAATCGAAGTGGAGGGAAAACTACCTAATTCATTCTATGAAGCCAACATCACCCTCATACCAAAACCAGGCAAAGATATTACAAAAAAAGAAAACTACAGACCAATCTCTCTAATGAATACAGATGCAAAAATCCTCAATAAAATTCTAGCAAATCGTATCCAACAACACATTAAAAGAATTATACATCATGACCAAGTAGGATTCATCCCAGGTATGCAAGGATGGTTCAACATAAGAAAATCAATTAATGTAATACACCATATCAACAAATCAAAGCAGAAAAATCACATGATCATCTCAATTGATGCAGAGAAGGCATTTGACAAGATTCAACATCCTTTCCTGTTGAAAACACTTCAGAGGATAGGAATACAAGGGAACTTCCTTAAAATGATAGAGGGAATATATGAAAAACCCACAGCTAATATCATCCTCAATGGGGAAAAATTGAAAACTTTCCCCCTAAGATCAGGAACAAGACAAAGATGTCCACTATCACCACTATTATTCAACATTGTGTTGGAGGTTCTAGCCAGAGCAATTAGACAAGAAAAAGAAATACAAGGCATCAAAATTGGAAAGGAAGAAGTAAAACTATCACTGTTTGCAGACGATATGATACTGTACGTCGAAAACCCGGAAAAATCCACAACAAAACTACTAGAGCTAATAAATGAGTACAGCAAAGTAGCAGGTTACAAGATCAACATTCAAAAATCTGTAGCATTTCTCTACACTAGCAATGAACAAGCGGAGGGGGAAATCAAGAAACGAATCCCATTTACAATTGCAACTAAAAGAATAAAATACCTAGGAATAAATTTAACTAAAGAGACAAAAAACCTATATAAAGAAAACTACAAAAAACTGCTAAAAGAAATCACAGAAGACCTAAATAGATGGAAGGGCATACCGTGTTCATGGATTGGAAGACTAAATATAGTTAAGATGTCAATCCTACCTAAATTGATTTACAGATTCAATGCAATACCAATCAAAATCCCAACAACTTATTTTTCAGAAATAGAAAAACCAATAAGCAAATTTATCTGGAAGGGCAGGGTGCCCCGAATTGCTAAAAACATCTTGAGGAAAAAAAACGAAGCTGGAGGTCTCACACTGCCTGACTTTAAGGCATACTATGAAGCCACAGTGGTCAAAACAGCATGGTATTGGCATAAAGATAGATATATCGACCAATGGAATCGAATAGAGTGCTCAGATATAGACCTCTCATCTATGGACATTTGATCTTTGATAAGGCAGTCAAGCCAACTCACCTGGGACAGAGCAGTCTCTTCAATAAATGGTGCCTAGAGAACTGGATATCCATATGCAAAAGAATGAAAGAAGACCCATCTCTCACACCCTATACAAAAGTTAACTCAAAATGGATCAAAGATCTAAACATTAGGTCTAAGACCATAAAACAGTTAGAGGAAAATGTTGGGAGATATCTTATGGATCTTACAACTGGAGGCGGTTTTATGGACCTTAAACCTAAAGCAAGAGCACTGAAGAAGGAAATAAATAAATGGGAACTCCTCAAAATTAAACACTTTTGTGCATCAAAGAACTTCATCAAGAAAGTAGAAAGACAGCCTTCACAATGGGAGACAATATTTGGAAATGATATATCAGATAAAGGTCTAGTATCCAGAATTTATAAAGAGATTGTTCATCTCAACAACAAAAAGACAGCCAACCCAATTACAAAATGGGAAAAAGACTTGAACAGACACCTCTCAGAAGAGGAAATACAGATGGCCAAGAGGCACATGAAGAGATGCTCAATGTCCCTGGCCATTAGAGAAATGCAAATCAAAACCACAATGAGATATCATCTCACACCCACCAGAATGGCCATTATCAACAAAACAGAAAATGACAAGTGCTGGAGAGGATGCGGAGAAAGAGGCACACTTATCCACTGTTGGTGGGAATGTCAAAGGGTGCAACCACTGTGGAAGGCAGTTTGGCGGTTCCTCAAAAAGCTGAATATAGAATTGCCATACGACCCAGCAATACCATTGCTAGGTATCTACTCAAAGGACTTAAGGGCAAAGACACAAACGGACATTTGCACACCAATGTTTATAGCAGCGTTATTTACAATTGCAAAGAGATGGAAACAGCCAAAATCTCCATCAACAGAAGAGTGGCTAAACAAACTGTGGTATATACATACGATGGAATATTATGCAGCTTTAAGACAAGATAAACTTATGAACCATGTAATAACATGGATGGACCTAGAGAATATTATGCTGAGTGAATCCAGCCAAAAACTAAAGGACAAATACTGTATGGTCCCACTGATGTGAACGGACATTCGAGAATAAACTTGAAATATGTCATTGGTAACAGAGTTCAGCAGGAGTTAGAAACAGGGTAAGACAATGGGTAATTGAAGCTGAAGGGATACAGACTGTGCAACAGGACTAGATACAAAAACTCAAAAATGGACAGCACAATAATACCTAATTGTAAAGTAATCATGTTAAAACACTGAATGAAGCTGCATCTGAGCTATAGGTTTTTGTCTTGTTTTGTTTTGTTTTGTTTTGATTTTACTATTATTACTTTTATTTTTTTCTCTATATTAACATTCTATATCTTTTTCGGTTATGTTGCTAGTTCTTCTAAACCAATGCAAATGTACTAAGAAATGATGATCATGCATCTATGTGATGATGTTAAGAATTAATGTTTGCATGTGTAGAATGGTATGATCTCTAAATGTTGGGTTAATTTCTTTTTTTCCGTTAATTAAAAAAAAAAAAAAAAGAGAAGGGATAATTGGAGATGAAGGGATACAGACTGTACAACGGGACTGGATATAAAAACTCAGAAATGGACAGCACAATACTACCCAATTGTAATGCAATTATGTTAAAACACTGAATGAAGCTGCATGTGAGGTATAGGTTTTTTGTTTTTGTTTTTTTTGTTTTTTTTTCTTTCTATTATTGTTTTAATTCTTATTCTGTTGTCTTTTTATTTCTTTTTCTAAATCGATGCAAATGTACTAAGAAATGATGAATATGCAACTATGTGATGTTATTAAGAATTACTGATTGTACATGTAGATTGGAATGATTTCTAATTGTTTTGTTAATTCTTTTTTTAATTAATAAAAAAAATATATATATATGATCCATCTAGATGTTGTTTACAAGAGATGCATCTTAGACCCAAGGATACACATACATTGAAAGTAAAAGGATGGGGGGAAAATGTTCTATGCAAGCTGTAACCAAAAGAAAGCAGGAGTAGCTATACTAATATCACATAAAATAGAGTTTAAATGTAAAGGCATCATAAGACACATATTAATAAAAAGGGACAATCTACCAAGAAGAAATAATAATCATAAATGTTTATGTTCCCAATCAAGGAGCTCCAAAGTACATGAGGAAACACTGGCAAAACTGAAGGAAGGTAAAGATGTTTCAACAATAATAGTGGGATATACCACTCTCCTCTATAGATAGAACAACCAGAGGATCATCAAGGAAATAGAGAACTTGAGCAATATGATAAATGAATTAGACCTCACAGACATATATAGCTCGTTACACCACAAAATATCAGGATATACAATCTTCTTCAGGGCTCATGGAATGTTCTCAAGGATAGATCACATCCTGGGACATAAAACAGGTCCTTATAATATTATAAGATTGAAATTATTCACAACACTTTCTCTGACTACAATGGCATGAAGCCAGAAATTAGTAACCATCAAAGACTAGAACTTTCACAAATATACAGAGATTAAACAATGTTCTCTTAAATAAGCACTGGGTGAAAGAAGAAATAGCTAATATATGGAGATGAATGAAAATTAGGACACAACATATCAGAATTTACGGGATGAGGCAAAGGCAGTGCTGACAGGGAAATTTATTGCCCTAAATACCTACGTTAAAAAAGAAGAATGAGGGCCACGGTGGCTCAACAGGCAAGAATGCTTGCCTGCCATGCCAGAGGACCTGGGTTCGATTCCCAGTGCCTGCCCATGTAAAAAAAGAAGAAGAAGAATGAGCAAAAATCAAGGACTGAACTGGTCACGTGGAGAGATTAGAGAAAGACCAGCAAACCAACCCCAAAGCAAAAAGGCAAAGGGAAATAAAGATTAAAGCAGAAATAAACAAACTGGAGAACAAAAAACAACAGAAAGAATCAACAAAACCAAAAGTAAAATCCACGGGGGAAAAAAAATGGACCCTAGCTAGACTAACAAAGAAAAAAAAGAGAGGACACAAATAAAATCAGAAATGAGAGGTGGGTTGTTACCATGGACAATAGATGAAAACCACATGAAGAAATAAAGATCTCCACTGAGTGTAATGACATAGGTAAATATAAATGTCAGTACAATTGTATTTTGTTTTTTAACTCCACTTTTTCTTTCAGACAGAATCTAAAAATAAACACATAAAATGTAATGGCAAATCAGTGGTTTTAGACTCCTAAAGTATACATGTAAACTGTAATAAAAAACTAAATATTTATTTATTTATTTAGGGGGTTACAAAGGGGTATAGTAAAATAGTTTGTGTATATTACTGAAGTTAAGTTGGTATCAAAACAAATGAGACTCTTACAGATTTAGAACGTTAATCTTAAGCCCCACGGTTACTACAAAAAATATTAGAAAATACGCAAGTTCAAAGACTAAGAGTACAAATTGCCAGGCAGGGATGTTGATTAGGAGAAATGGGGAGTTAATGCATAAAAGACACAGGGTTCCATTTAGGGCAACTGGAAAGTTTTAGAATGAAAGTGGTGAGGGTACTGCAATAATGTAAATGCGATTAATACCACTGAATGGTGTGATTAATCCCACTGAATGGTATGCTTGAGAGTGGCTGAGATGGGAAAGTTTACACTGTATCTTTGATTGTACATTAAAAAAAATGCAACTATGGGAGACAATGACAATTAAATGCAACATATGATCCTGGATAGAATCTAGCAAAGGAGAAGAGGCTCAGAGGGATATAATTGGGACACATGAAAAAATTGGAATGTAGACTATAAGATTTATATCAATGTTAAATTTCTTGAACTTGATAACTACACTTAAGGTGGTTTGTTTTTAGGTAATATACAGTATTAAGGGTTCAAGGAACATGATACATACAACCTACACTCGGGTGTTCAGAAAATGAATGAATAAATGGATGAATTGACAAATAGAATGTCATGGCAAATGTGGCAAAATGTTAAAATTGGTGGATCTGAATATTGGGGCTGGGGGCTAGAGGTAAGTTGGCACACTCAGTATGGAGTTTAGATTTTTTTTTTAACTTTTCTGTAAATTTGGAAGTATTTCAGCATAAAAAAGATGAATAGACTGTATTTGGATTTGCTTTAAACAGTTACCAAAAACAAAACAAAACAAAATGGCATTTATGAGACAGTCAGAAATTTTTAACAATGATTGTTACCAGGTTTTGTTTTTGCTTTTTTGCTTCTTTCTTGGCATTATAATATATTTTGGTTATGTTTTTAAAAGGAGTCCTTTATATTTTAGAGATAATACTGAAATATTTTCAGGGGCTATGATTACAGTAATCATAAAAAAAATTCTCTCAACCTTGTATTTATCTTACTCTCCATTTTACAGACAAGAAAACTGAAATTCATAGAAGTTAATTTAAAAAGGCAGTATGCAGGACTTCCATTTCAGATACAGAGGAACCAGGGAGGTAATATAAATGAGGACTATAGTGAACTGCAGAAATAAAGGCCACTGTCTGTCAGGTCTTCCAATTTTCTAAAGAAAACCAGAAATGTGACATTTTATACACAGTCACTTTTCAAATGTTAGCAACCAATTAATTTGTTTAAAACTGCAGATCATGGAGCCTCTCAATAAATTTCCTACTGCAATTGTCAAATAAATAAATAAAAACTACAGATCGAACAAAATGCATCCAGAGACCAAACCCGGCTCATAGGCAACAGTTTGCAACTTGTGTTATTAAGAAAAAGAAATGTCCAAGTCGTCTAGAGTGTCTCCCAAAAGTTACTATTAAAATCAGCTACATTCTCCAATAGCCCAACAATGTCTGACAGCATCTGAGGATGATGCATCCACACAACAACCCTGTACAGTGTTATCCTGTCTTATTTATAAGATAAATAACTTTCTTATAAAACTTTAACTTTCCATTTTTTAACTTTCTTTTATAAGTTAAAAAACTGGAGGTTCTGGAGAAGATGGCAGCTTAGTAAGACATGCGGGTCTTAGTTCCTCCTCCAGAACAGCTACTAGAGAAGTTGAAACGATTCAGAACAGCTCCTGGAGCCACAACAGAGACCAAGAAGACAGCGTACCCCATTCTAGAACGGCTGACTGGCTGGGAGAACCCGCTTCGGTGAGATCGCCGAGGGGCACGGGCTTCCCCAGGCCAGGGCGGCAGGCGGCCGGATTCCCTCCCTCCCTCCTTCCCGGGCCGGCTGGGAGAATTGGACAGGCGGTCCCCACAAGCCGTGGCGGCTGGCGCCCCCCCACCACCACACGCGGCCCCCCGGACCAGCTGGGAGAATTGGATCGGAGATCCCCAAGCTGCGGAGAACGGCGACCGGGGTCCCTTCCAAACACGTGGCTTCCCAGTCCGGCTGGGAACGGTGGATAGACACTTCCCCAAGCCGCGGTGGCTGGCGTCTCCCGCCACGCTTGGCGCCCCGGGCCGGCTGGGAAATTTGAACAGGCGTTCGCCCAAGCTGCAGAGGCTGGCGACCCTCCCTGCGCGCGGATCCCCGGGCCGGCTGGGAGACTCGGACTGGCACTCCCCCAAGCCGCTTCAGCTGGCGACCTCCTCCTACAGCGTGAGTTTTCCAGTTAAAGGAGTCACAGCATCTTTTACTGGTGGGACCCGCAGACAGATGAGCGCCACGAGCGCCACCTACTGGGCAGGATAAGAAAAACAGAGCCCAGAGATTTCACAGAAAAAATCTTTCAACCTGCAGGGTCTTACACCCAGGGAAATCTGATTAAATGTCCAGACGCCTGCAGAAGATAACAGATCACGCTCAGATAATTGAAAATATGGCCCAGTCAAAGGAACAAACCAATAGTTCAAATGAGATACAGGAGCTGAAACAACTAATGCTGAATATACGAACAGAAATGGAAAACCTCTTCAAAAACGAAATCGATAAATTGAGGAAGGACATGAAGACGACATGGGCTGAACAAAAAGAAGAAATAGAAAAACTGAAAAAACAAATCACAGAACTTATGGGAGTGAAGGACAAAGTAGAAAAGCTGGAAAAAACAATGGATACCTACAATGGTAGATTTAAAGACACAGAAGTTAGAATTAGTGAATTGGAGGATGGAACATCTGAATTCCAAAAAGAAACAGAAACTATAGGGAAAAGAATGGAAAAATTTGAACAGGGGATCAGGGAACTGAATGACAATATGAAGCGCACAAATATACGTGTTGTGGGTGTCCCAGAGGAGAAGACAAGGGAAAAGGAGGAGAAAAACTAATGGAAGAAATTATCACTGAAAATTTCCCAACTCTTATGAAACACCTAAAATTACAGATCCAAGAAATGCAGCGCACCCCAAAGAGAATAGACCCAAATAAGCGTTCTCCGAGACACTTACTAGTTAGAATGTCAGAGGTCAAAGAGAAAGAGAGGATCTTGAAAGCAGCAAGAGAAAAACAATCCATCACATACAAGGAAAACCCAATAAGACTATGTGTAGATTTCTCAGCAGAAACCATGCAAGCTAGAAGACAGTGGGATGATATATTTAAATTACTAAAAGAGAAAAACTGCTAACCAAGACTCCTATATCCAGCAAAATTGTCCTTCAAAAATGAGGGAGAAATTAAAACATTCTCAGACAAAAAGTCACTGAGAGAATTTGTGACCAAGAGACCAGCTCTGCAAGAAATACTAAAGGGAGCATTAGAGTCAGATACGAACAACAGAAGAGAGAGGTATGGAGAAGAGTGTAGAAAGAAGGAAAATCAGATATGATATATATAATACAAAAGGCAAAATGGTAGAGGAAAATATTATCCAAACAGTAATAACACTAAATGTCAATGGACTGAATTCCCCAATCAAAAGACATAGACTGGCAGAATGGATTAAAAAACAGGATCCTTCTATATGCTGTCTACAGGAAACACATCTTAGACCCAAAGATAAATACAGGTTGAAAGTGAAAGGTTGGGAAAAGATATTTCATGCAAATAACAACCAGAAAAGAGCAGGAGTGGCTATACTAATATCCAACAAGTTAGACTTCAAATGTAAAACAGTTAAAAGAGACAAAGAAGGACACTATATACTAATAAAAGGAACAATTAAACAAGAAGACATAACAATCATAAATCTTTATGTACCAAACCAGAATGCCCCAAAATACGTGAGGAATACACTGCAAACACTGAAAAGGGAAACAGACACATATACCACAATAGTTGGAGACTTCAATTCACCACTCTCATCAATGGACAGAACATCTAGACAGAGAATCAATAAAGAAATAGAGAATCTGAATATTACTATAAATGAGCTAGACTTAACAGATATTTATAGGACATTACATCCCACAACAGCAGGATACACCTTTTTCTCAAGTGCTCATGGATCATTCTCAAAGATAGACCATATGCTGGGTCACAAAGCAAGTCTCAACAAACTCAAAAAGATTGAAATCATACACAACACTTTCTCGGATCATAAAGGAATGAAGTTGGAAATCAATAATAGGTGGAGTGCCAGAAAATTCACAAATACGTGGAGGCTCAACAACACACTCTTAAACAACGAGTGGGTCAAGGAAGAAATTGCAAGAGAAATTAGTAAATACCTCGAGGTGAATGAAAACGAAAACACAACATATCAAAACCTATGGGACGCAGCAAAGGCAGTGCTAAGAGGGAAATTTATTGCACTAAATGCCTATATCAGAAAAGAAGAAAAGGCAAAAATGCAGGAATTAGCTGTCCATTTGGAAGAACTGGAGAAAGAACAGCAAACTAACCCCAAAGCAAGCAAAAGGAAAGAAATAACAAAGATTAGAGCAGAAATAAATGAAATTGAAAACATGAAAACAACAGAGAAAATCAATAAGACCAGAAGTTGGTTCTATGAGAAAATCAATAAGATTGATGGGCCCTTAGCAAGATTGACAAAAAGAAGAAGAGAGAGGATGCAAATAAATAAGATCAGAAATGGAAGAAGAGACATAACCACTGACCTCACAGAAATAAAGGAGGTAATAACAGGATACTATGAACAACTTTACGCTAATAAATACAACAATTTAGATGAAATGGAAGGGATTCCTGGAAAGACATGAACAACCAACTTTGACTCAAGAAGAAATAGATGACCTCAACAAACCAATCACAAGTAAAGAAATTGAATCAGTCATTCAAAAGCTTCCTAAAAAGAAAAGTCCAGGACCAAACGGCTTCACATGTGAATCTTACCAAACATTCCAGAAAGAATTAGTACCAACTCTCCTCAAACTCTTCAAAAAAATCGAAGTGGAGGGAAAGCTACCTAATTCATTCTATGAAGCCAACATCACCCTCATACCTAAACCAGGCAAAGATATTACAAAAAAAGGAAACTGCAGACCAATCTCTCTAATGAATACAGATGCAAAAATCCTCAACAAAATTCTAGCAAATCGAATCCAGCAACACATTAAAAGAATTATACATCATGACCAAGTAGGATTCATCCCAGGTATGCAAGGATGGTTCAACATAAGAAAATCAATTAATGTAATACACCATATCAACAAATCAAAGCAGAAAAATCACATGATCATCTCAATTGATGCAGAGAAGGCATTTGACAAGATTCAACATCCTTTCCTGTTGAAAACACTTCAAAAGATAGGAATACAAGGGAACTTCCTTAAAATGATAGAGGGCATATATGAAAAACCCACAGCTAATATCATCCTCAATGGGGAAAAATTGAAAATTTCCCCTTAAGATCAGGAACAAGACAAGGATGTCCATTATCACCACTATTATTCAATATCATGTTGGAGGTTCTAGCCAGAGCAATTAGACAAGAAAAAGAAATACAAGGCATCAAAATTGGAAAGGAAGAAGTAAAACTATCACTGTTTGCAGACGATATGATACTATACATCGAAAACCCGGAAAAATCCACAACAAAACTACTAGAGCTAATAAATGAGTACAGCAAAGTAGCAGGTTACAAGATCAACATTCAAAAATCTGTAGCATTTCTATACACTAGTAATGAACAACCTGAGGGGGAAATCAAGAAACGAATCCCATTTACAATTGCAACTAAAAGAATGAAATACCTAGGAGTAAATTTAACTAAAGAGACAAAAAAAACCTATATAAAGAAAACTACAAAAAACTGTTAAAAGAAATCACAGAAGACCTAAATAGATGGAAGGGCATACCGTGTTCATGGATTGGAAGACTAAATACAGTTAAGATGTCAATCCTACCTGAATTGATTTACAGATTCAATGCAATAACAATCAAAATCCCAACAACTTATTTTTCAGAAATAGAAAAACCAATAAGCAAATTTATCTGGAAGGGCAGGGTGCCCCGAATTGCTAAAAGTATCTTGAGGAAAAAAAACGAAGCTGGAGGTCTCACGCTGCCGGACTTTAAGGCATATTATGAAGCCACAGTGGTCAAAACAGCATGGTATTGCCATAAAGATAGATATATTGACCAATGGAATCGAATAGAGTGCTCAGATATAGACCCTCTCATCTATGGACATTTGATCTTTGATAAGGCAGTCAAGCCAACTCACCTGGGATAGAACAGTCTCTTCAATAAATGGTGCCTAGAGAACTGGATATCCATATGCAAAAGAATGAAAGAAGACCCGTATCTCACACCCTATACAAAAGTTAACTCAAAATGGATCAAAGATCTAAACATTAGGTCTAAGACCATAAAACAGTTAGAGGAAAATGTGGGAGATATCTTATGAAACTTACAATTGGAGGCGGTTTTATGGACCTTAAACCTAAAGCAAGAGCACTGAAGAAGGAAATAAATAAATGGGAGCTCCTCAAAATTAAACACTTTTGTGCATCAAAGAACTTCATCAAGAAAGTAGAAAGACAGCCTACACAATGGGAGACAATATTTGGAAACGACATATCAGATAAAGGTCTAGTATCCAGAATTTATAAAGAGACTGTCCAACTCAACAACAAAAAGACAGCCAACCCAATTACAAAATGGGAAAAAGACTTGAACAGACACCTCTCAGAAGAGGAAATACAAATGGGCAAAAGGCACATGAAGAGATGCTCAATATCCCTAGCCATTAGAGAAATGCAAACCAAAACCACAATGAGATATCATCTCACACCCACCAGAATGGCCATTATCAACAAAACAGAAAATGACAAGTGCTGGAGAGGATGCGGAGAAAGAGGCACACTTATCCACTGTTGGTGGGAATGTCAAATGGTGCAACCACTGTGGAAGGCAGTTTGGCGGTTCCTAAAAAAACTGAATATTGAATTGCCATACGACCCAGCAATACCATTGCTAGGTATCTACTCAAAGGACTTAAGGGCAAAGACACAAACAGACATTTGCACACCAATGTTTATAGCAGCGTTACTTACAATTGCAAAGAGATGGAAACAGCCAAAATGTCCATAAACAGAAGAGTGGCTAACAAACTGTGGTATATACATACGATGGAATATTATGCAGCTTTAAGACAGAATAAACTTATGAAGCATGTAATAACATGGATGGACCTAGCGAACATTATGCTGAGTGAGTCTAGCCAAAAACTAAAGGACAAATACTGTATGGTCCCACTGATGTGAACCGACATTCGAGAATAAACTTGGAATATGTCATTGGTAACAGAGACCAACAGGAGTTAGAAACAGGGTAAGATAATGGGTAATTGGAGCTGAAGGGATACAGACTGTGCAACAGGACTAGATACAAAAACTCAAAAATGGACAGCACAATAATACCTAATTGTAAAGTAATCATGTGAAAACACTGAATGAAGCTGCATCTTAGCTATAGGTTTTTTTTTTGTTTGTCTGTTTGTTTGTTTGTGTCTTTTTTTTTACTATTATTTTTATTTTTTTCTCTATATTAACATTCTATATCTTTTTCTGTTTTGCTAGTTCTTTTCCTAAATGGATGCAAATGTACTAAGAAATGATGATCATGCATCTATGTGATGATGTTAAGAATTACTGATTGCATATGTAGAATGGAATGATTTCTAAATGTTGTGTTAATTTCTTTTTTTTCTTTAATTAATAAAAAAATAGCAAAAAAAAAAACTGAAACTCAGAGATAATAATTTTAAAAGGAGGTATATCAAGACTTCCATTTCCAAGAGAACTTACTTTGAAAAAACTAACCACTGTTACACATATCTGACAAATGGGGAATGTATAAGCCAGACCACTGGTAAAAATATGTAAGAAATTCCTGCATCAAATCCTTATCTTCCTAAAGAATTAACAAGTCCGTGGGGAAAGAAACAATAGCTTACAAGACCCTACATGTAGGGCCACTCAAAAACTGAAGAGGAATCACAAAACACTAAGAATATTTAACATAGCAAGTTAAATTATACTGGAATTGTGGATCAAAAAAAAAGAGAGAGAGAGAGAAGAGCAATTACGATTTTGCCAGCAATATTTTCCACTTTCCATTCAGTGGACACATGCTCCAGAATGAGCTTAAAATGGGAACTACAAACATACTATTCTTAGTCTTCCTCCTTCTAAGCTTCCAGTGCAAGCATCTCACAGTGTCAAATGACCATATCATTCAAGTATGTTTATTTTTATTGGTACAACACAGCCACCAAAAGTAACTTAACTACTTTATCTAGGTTTTAACTAAAGAAACAGTAACAGAAGGATGGTATGGTAACCCATGACAAACTCTGGGATCTGTCCTATAACTACTAGTTGAAGAGTGCTTTGAAAACTATTGCTTTTTCCCTGCTCTGCACATATGTTACAATATACAATTCAAAAAGTTTAAAAAAAAAAAAAAAAGAAAGAAAGAAAGAAACAGTAACGAGTTTCCAAGCAGAAGGAAAAATCATGCTGGATTTAGTGAGAAACTGGATGGAAATCTCCAACTTTGCACCTTCCAAAGGAATTTTTAAGAATAATTTTGATCACATGCAATGTTTGCCTCCGAGGCTAACTATAATTTGACTCCTACATGAGCTACAACTCCACTTCATATGAAAGCAAAACACTAACACTGTCTTATACCAGTTATTTCCTAGTTCTTAAGCTGAGAGACCAGAAAAGGAGTTCTCATTAACATACACCCCTATGAACTACTGAGGTCCCTGCTCTGCGTTGAACCACAGTTCAATCCGTTCAAATTACTCACAT
This sequence comes from Tamandua tetradactyla, assembly GCF_023851605.1. Classification (NCBI taxonomy): domain Eukaryota; kingdom Metazoa; phylum Chordata; class Mammalia; order Pilosa; family Myrmecophagidae; genus Tamandua; species Tamandua tetradactyla. The sequence continues at coordinate 35,837,308 of NC_135346.1, read as the reverse complement.
TGACCTATAATGCAAATTTCTCCAAAAGAGCACTCTTTATTTTCCTAGCAAAATTCTGGAGCACAAATGATAAAAGCCAAAAAGCTTTCTCTGCAAGCAATCCAGAATAGCTGGCCTTGCTTGGGAAAAGAATGTTTGGATTTTGTTTACACATAACTGTACAAGGAAACAATAGCTATCACTTTTCCATTTTAAAGACTGAACGAAGGCTTTGCAGGGCTTGGCTTAAGATGGAAAAGAAGGTAGCAGCACATTAGAAGAAACCGCAGCAGTTTGGAAGAGGGTTCTGTCTATACCCAACCGCTGCCTCCATTCCCTCCCCCAAACCCCTCAGTTTCCAAAGACTACTCTGGACTGAACCGCAGTTCAACCAGTTCTTAAAACCACCCGTGAGGCCCAGGCCTCCGAGCTAGACCTCTAGAGCAACGGCTCTGGTTCATAAGGCCACAATAGCAAGGAAAGATTGTGGGGCCACAAGAACTAGGAAGAAGGGGTAGACGAATTAGAAAGGAGGAGGCCCGCAAGGTTCCAAACTCAGGTCCTCTCCCTCTCTCCCCCGTCATCACTCTCCTCCTCTTCAGGATCACCCTCCACTTCAAACCACATTCACCCATAACCACCTCCTTCTCTAACCCCCTCTTACCTTTACTTTTTTTCTAGTAAAGCAATGACATTAAAATACAGCCTTTGCGTCAAATAGGCCTAAGTTCGAATCCACACAAGACCATCTACTACTCGTGTGGCTTCGCGTAAGTTAACTCTCATGCCTCGGTTTCCCTATCTTACAGAATAGGTTTAATAATAGTATATGCCTCAGAGGATTGCTGTAAATAGGATGAAGCATATAAGGTGCCTAGTAAAGCCCTGGCACATACTGGTATTATTATTTTTATTTCCGTAGGTTTCGTTCTCTACTCACAGATTCTGCCCCTGACACAAACCCTGAGGCCCATTCCTCCCACAGGTCCCCGATTGTCTTCCACATTCTCTCAGCTACTCATGCCCCTCTCTTCGGTACGCAGGAGCCCGCTTACCCAGACCAGCAGAGCCCGCAAAACGCCGGCTGGCAAGCTGAAGGGCGGGCTGGCGGACTTCCCGGCGGCGGCGGCACCTGACCCGGCGCTCTCTTCCCTCTGCCCCGGATCTGCTCCTAGAACCGAGCGGGACACTGAGATGAGCGATCCAGTGCCCAGAGCGGCCATACGCACAGTTCACAAAACAACCCAGGGTGTCACTCTACCCACCGGATCCTCCCAACTCGCCTGCTCACTCAGCGTCCCTTCAGACGCGAGCGCGCGTGACCACTTTCGCTCCTCCCTCTTTGCGCGTCCCGGCGACGCCGGGCGGATTCACCCAGCTTTTGAGCTCGCGAGGAACAGGGCGCAGGCGCAGAATCAAAAGGACCCACCCTCCCCCACCGTGAAATAGTCGGGGCTAGGCGGACTCGTAGGACGCATGCGGAAGACACGCCCGCCCTAAGCGTTGGCGCGTTTAGTTACGCTAGCTCTGTTTAATACGCGCTTACTCCATTTCGCGTCTCCTTCCGCGCGCCCAAGAAAGGGGTGCGGTCTACAGTACACTTAGCGGGCGTGGCCTAAAAAGAGCAAAGGTCCAGGAAAGGGCGTGGCCGGTCTGACAAAAGCCCCCGAATTACAAACGCTCCCTGCTCCGTTTTGAAGGACCGTTAAAATCTTTGGTAGAAGGATTTGGTGATGGAAGGAGATCCTGAACCTCTCCTTTTGTTTCATTCAGTCTCCTGGACCCTTCACTTACAAAACATCTACCTCACGTGTCTTTCGCAGACAATTATTTGGGGGGGGAGGCAGCGTCTGGGTGACGTCTGCCGAGGCCCGCCTCCCTTCTCGCCTCCTTTCTCCCGGCCTCATAGAGCCTGGTTAGGATGTTACTATAGCAACCGACTGCCTGGTCTGCTGGAATTACAAAGATGACACCGCCTTCCCTGGGGGGAGGCGCTTGGTGGGAGGAACCGTCGCTCTGGAAGCTCCACGGCGCTAAGCAGGCTCTCCAGGTTTGGGTTGCGAAAGCAACGGGGCCAGGCCTGACCTAAGAGGTCTCTCAAACCCCTTCCAGCTACACGAGTCTCTGTTAATCCATTAGGAAAGGAGGTGCTTTGCCAACGCCTGCCCTTGGCAGTGTTTCACCGGGCTCGGGTGACTACTGTGTCTTGTTCTCCAACAGTAGGAAAGAGGACAAGGTCCTGACTTAAAGCACGCAGCCATCAATTCCGGACCGTCCTTATAGTCTCCACTCTTGACCCTAAGAGGAGGTGCTGTCGCTCCAAAGGACGGTTCTAGTTAAGTTTCAAGATTTTAAGTGGAGGGGGTTGGGGTAAGTATTCGGCAAGTGGTGGGGCAAGTGGCCTTCCTACTATTCGCTTCGTGCTTTTAAACATTTTCCTCTAAGGGGATTCACCAGCGTTCTCCTTAATGCTTCCCAGTTGGATGGCAGAGCAGACCTTGAGGGGCAGTTTCAAACTGGATTCCCCAAAGCTTCTGTTCCCCCGGTAGGTGAGCTTACACCTCCACCCTCCGGAGTAGAGCATCAAATGCACTTCCTGAACTCCACTGTCTACTTCCTTTTCTATAAAATAGGGATACGAATGACTGTCTCGCAAAGTTGTTCTGAAGATTGAATAGTTTAATGCAAAAACGCCCCATACACAGGAATATAAGAACATACAATAAGTAATTTTTTTATTTGTCTCAGTTTCTTATTCCTGTGAGACTAAATATTTGTTAACTTCCAGCCAGATTAATTCCGTTGTGGAATACTGTGAGGGAGAAGGCAGGCAAGACACGGCCTAGCCCACAGTCAGTTCTGTGAGTTTCTAATATCCTTTCACCCAGTTCACTTAGATTCAGCAGAAGGTAGCTCTAGACAGGCAGACGCTAGTCACATGTAAAGCAGCCTCCATAATCCTCCTTTAGGATTTTGTTTTTTCCTGCAGCACCGGGCTAGTGTGCACTAAAACAATCAAAAAGGAAATACACCACTCCCGTCCCCTCTTAACTCCTCAGCCAGAACTGGATGTTCCTTTCTCAGGTTATTAAAGATAAATGTAAAACAAATACAGATTGGGCAGGCCATGATGGCTTAGTGGCAGAGTTCTTGCCTGCCATGCTGGAGACCAGGAGTTGGATTCCCAGTGCCTTCCTGTGCTGGTTTGAAATGATGTATGTACCCTAGAAAAGCCATGTTTTAATCCTAATCCCATTTTGTAAAGGCAGCAGTTTCTTCTACTCCCTATTCAGTATTGTATGTTTGAAACTATAATTAGATCATCTCCCTGGGGGTGTGATTTAATCAAGAGTGGTTGTTAAACTGGATTAGGGGAGATATGTCTCCATCCTTTTGGGTGGGTCTTGATTGGTTTACTGGAGTCTTATGAAAGAGGAAACATTTTGGAGAATGAGAGAGATTCAGAGAAAGCAGAGAAGAATGACATATCCACAAGGAGCAGGGAGCCCACAAGCCAGCGGCCTTTGGAGATGAAGAAGGAAAATGCTTCCTGGGGAGCTTCGTGAAACAGGAAGCCAGGAGAGGAAGCTAGCAGATGACACCTTGCTCCCCATGTGCCTTCCAGCTGAGAGAGAAACTCTGACTGTGTTCGCCATGGGTCTTCTCACTTGAGAGAGAAACCTGAACTTCATCAGCCTTCTTGAACCAAGGTATCTTTCCCTGGTTGCCTTTGATTGACATTTCCATAGACTTGTAATTGGGACATTTTCTTGGCCTTAGAACTGTAAACTAGCAGCTTATTAAATTTCCCTTTTTAAAGGCCATTCCATTTCTGGTGTATTGCATTCTGGCAACTGGCAAACTAGAACACTGATCATGTTAAAAAAAAAAAAATACAAGTGGCTTATATTTCAAGAGGTATAGGACTGTCTAAATTTTACACAATGGGTTTTACCCTGTTTTCATGCTTTTGCAAAATCAGAATGATTGTTTAAATCACTGATTCTCAGTAGGAGAGAGGCTCCAAACGAATGAGGGGATAGTTGAAAATGAATAATGTGGGGGCGGGGGATGGAAAGTAGGAGGTTGTAGGTTTAAAAGTGATTAAGAAACGCTGATTGTAGGAGATAGGGTGATATCCTTGACTAGTCAAGCCTTTCTCTTATTCCCAATTCTGAATGAATATAACAGGATGCTCTTCCCAAAGTATTATAAAAATATGTAGGAAGATAAAAACTTAAAGTATATATTTTAATTTGAAATATTTTGAAAATGGAGTGGAGGATAAACGCCTGCAGCTTACTTAGTACTGCTATATGTCATCCTCTGGTGTTACAGAGATCTGACATTATTTACTAAGTAGAGATTCATTTTAATATCTTTGAAAGGGATTGGGATTCCTGGAAAATTATATTTAGCAGGTTGAGAAACAACTATGTTTAAAGAGAGAGAGGAAGGGCAGGAGTCTCAATCTTTATATTCCTTTGAGTGCTGGCATACCTACATACCTGTCAATTAACTGATTCCATTTCAAAAGATTTTTTTTTTTCCTCAGGCCTACCAAAAGTCTACTTTTTACAATGTTATTTTTTATGTTGCATTATTTGCCTTTACATTCAACTGCAGAATGCTCCCAGCTTAGTACTTTTTTTGTGCTCAACTGTAGAATGCACCCAGCTCAGTTCTTTTTCTTTGATGTTCTTGGGGGGTGAACTTCCTGATTTTGAACTTTCCTTGCCTTTTCTATATGGGAAACTTCCCTTTGTCTCTAATAACTTATCAACAAATCTGATTATAAAGCAAGGGTCATTTTTCATGACTAAGCATTTGCATGTTATTTTAATCTTTTAATTGCAACCAGAAAAACTTTCTGATCTCTTTCTTATGACTTCAGGTTTCTAAGGTTTTCAGAGTTCCTTTTTAAAAATCTGGATTAGATATCGAATCTATTTTTTTTTCATATCTCATTCTATTTTTCTTTCCCATTAGGATCTACTAAAGTAAAAACATTTCAAAATCTACCAATATAAATCATATACTTTTAAAATTCTGAAGCTGAGAAGGTCTATAAAGATGTTCTAACCAATATGTTCCCTTAATTTCGCGGAAAGGAATTAAATACCTTGCTCAAAGTCACCCAGCTCCTAGAGATAGCACCAGGCTTTAAGTCTTATGATTCCCAGTCCAGTATGAGATTGTGTGTTCATCTATTCACCAGTGTGTAAGTTTCTTTGCTGTTGTGGGCCTGGCCCTGCGTTGACACTGAAGATACACTGGTGAATGAAACAGACATTGTTTGTAGCCTTGTGGAGCTTACCGTTTGGTGGCAGAGACTGACAATAAAACAAGTAAATAAGCACTCGCATAAGAAATAAAAGGATAAGGAGACATTGTGAAAACTATCATAAAAGAAATTAGTTGGGATGAAGTGACAGAAAATAACTGGATTGGGGGAATGTATTGGTCAGAGTTTCAAGAGGAACAGAACTGACAGGATATATATGTAAATATTATGAGATTTATTATAGGAATTGTTTCTTGTGCCATGGGGATTACCAAGTCTGAATTCCTTAGGGAAGGCTACAAGTTGAGAACTCTAATGTAGGTCTTGATGAATTTCCCAGGAGAAGCTGGCTGGCTGAAGTAGAGATAGGAAGTCTAACTGCTGAAATCCTCAGTTCTCCCTTTAAGGCCTTCAACTGATTGGATAAGACTCCTCTGATTGCTGTAGACAGTCTCCTTTGTTAATTATAGATCTAATCAGTTATAGATGTGCTTAACTTACTAATGATTTAAATCCCTGAAATCCCTTCACAGTAACTATCAAGTCAGTGCTTGCTTGACCAAACAATTACACATCATAAACTAGCCAAGTTGACACATAAACTTAAACATCATTGTCCACCCCTTGTCAACTCAACATCCATACACATCTCCTTAAACCTTAATCTCTAAATAAAAACAATAACAGTCATGCTTTCATTTAAAATAATTCAACTGTCTTTCATAAATATGCTAACCATTTCCCTAGAAGAGGATACAAGTTCTTGGATAATATTCACTCTTGAATTTGATATCCTGTAACATAAATATGACATGTTAATAAAATTTGTTATACAAATAACATAAGATAGGGAAGAAAACAATGATATTTGCTTGCTTTATATATGTATACAAATATTCATAACAAAACAAGGAAGAAATACTCATAACCATTATAGTCCTCGTTTCTGCAAATGGCCACATGAATGTAGCTCATACTTACCTTCTTCCCACTACTCATCCTATATTCCCTTTATCCTTGGAAAATACCTCAACTAATCTTAGTTCTCTGCCTAGTAGATGACTCAAACCTGGGTCTGGTTTGTAGTCCTGCCTGGATTGGGTTATTGCAGTTTTTCTGACTAAGAGTAGGGCATTGGAGTGCTAAAAGATGCCCTATGGGATCTCCTATATTCCAGGCAAACTCTTCTTCACCTCCATTGTCCTATTTCCCCTTGATAATCAGTATCAATCACCCAACCAATATAGTAATTCCCTCCTTTGGCTGTTGATTCAGAGGCATGAAGAACCTAAAATAGCCAGATGACAATCTTAATTTCCAGCTCATTTGAATCATTGCTGTGTCTCCTGGTGAAAGCATCCCTTCTTCTGGAACAAAGACCTGTTGTCCAACATAGCTTAAGGTTTCAAGGACAAGAAACAGAAATTTTTCTAGTGGATTACTAGAGAGTGATAAAAGTACTAGTGATTGATACTACTCACATATCTACCCTTTGATTCCTGGACTCATGAATCCTGGCTATGGGTGAAACAACACTGTAGAGTAGACATTGATTTAGAGCATATACAATCTCCTAGATAACACTGTCCCAGCCATGCAACATATTGCCACACAATTGGTGCCATAATTGTGTCCTCAAAAGGCCATTCCACTGTTCTATCAATCCAGCTACTTCAAGGTGCTGGTTAACATGGTAATACCAGTGAATTCCAGAGCATGTGCCCATACATGCACTTCATTTGCTGTGAAGTGGGTTTCTTGATCAGAAGCAATATTGTGTACATTACCATGATGGTGGATAAGGTAATCCGTAAGTCCACAGATGATAGTTTGGTAGAAGCATTGAGTACAGGGAAGGCAAATCCTTTTCTGGAATATATGTCTATTCCGGTAAGAACAAAAAAAGTAGGGGTAAAAGATATGGGATATATGAGTTTTTTCTTTTTATTTCTTTTTCTGGGGTGATTCAAATGTTCTAAGAATGATCATGGTGATGAATACATAAATATGTGATGATATTGTAAGCCATTGATTATACACTATGTATAGATTGTATGTGTGTGAAGATTTCTCAATAAAAATATTTAAAAAAAAGAACAAAATGCTGCCCCTTCCATGATTGAAGTGGTCCAATGCAATAAATCTGCCACCAGGTAGTTGGCTGGTCGCCTCAGAGAATGGTGCCATATCAGGGACTGTGTGTTGGTCTCTACTGCTGGCAGATTGAGCACTCAGCTGTAGTTGTACTAAGTTGGCCTTGGTGAGTGGAGGTTCATGCTGCTGAGCCCATGAGTAACCTCTGTCCCTGCCACCATGGCCATTGTGTTCATAAAACCATTTGGGAAGTGACAGTGGTAGCTGGGAAAAGAGGCTGCATGGTATCTACACAATGGTTCATCCTATTGACTTGATTGTTAAAATGTTCCTCTACTGAAGTCATCCTCTGTTGAGCATGCACATGGATGAAATATCTTCATGGTTTTTGCCCATTCAGAAAATTCTATCCACATACCTCTCTCCCAGATCTCTTTTTCACCAATTTTTCAATCATACTCCTTCGTAGTCCCTGACCATCTACAGTCAAACCATTGGCCACAGCCCATGGATCTGTAGGCAAACTCACCTCCAGTTATTTCTCCCTCCAAGAAAAATGAACAACCAGGAGCACTGCTCGAGGTTCTGCCTATTGGGAGGATTACCCTTCACCACTGTCCTTCAGGCATGTTCTAGAAAGGAGCTGTAGCTGTCCATTTATGGGTGGTACCTATATACCATGCAGAATCATCTTTAAACTAGGCCTGAGTTTTCTCTTCCTCGGTCAGGTAATCATAGAGAATTCCCCAAGAGGTCATAGGTGTGGGCTGGAAAAGATAAGATAATGTGGCAGGAATAGGGGCCATGGACATCTGGGCCACTTCCTCACTTAACTTATTTGTGCCTTCAGGGCCTGCTCATGCCATTTGATGGTGAAGTGCTGGTATGCAACCCAACTTTATGAGTTGGTGGGTATACTGGTTTGAAAGGATGTATGTCCCCTAGAAAAGCCATGTTTTATTCTAAATCCCATTTCATAAAGGCAGAATAATCCCTATTCAATACTGTATGTTTGAAACTGTAATGAGATCATCTCCCTGAAAATGTGATTTAATCAAGAGTGGTTGTTAAACTGGATTAGGTGATGACATGTCTCCACCCATTTGAGTGGGTCTTGATAAGTTTCTGGAGTCCTATAAAAGAGAAAACATTTTGGAGAATGAAAGAGATTCAAGAAAGCAGAGAATGCTGCAGCACCGCGAAGCAGAGAGTCAGCCAGCACTTTGGAGATGAAGAAGGAAAATGCCTCCTGGGGAGCTTCATGAAACAGGAAACCAGGAGAAGAAGCTAGCAGATGACGCCTTGTTCACCATGTGCCCTTCCAGATGAGATAGAAACCCTGACCATATTCATCATGTACCTTTCCAGATGAGAGAGGAACTCTGACTGTGTTCACCATGAGCCTTCTCACTTGAGAGAGAAATCGTGAACTTCATCCGCCTTCTTGAACCAAGGTATCTTTCCCTGGGTATCTTTGGACATTTCTGTTGACTTTGTTTTAATTGGGACATTTTCTCAGCCTTGGAACTGTAAACTAGCAACTTATTAAATTCCCCCTTTTTAAAAGCCACTCCATTTCTGGTATGTTGCATTCGGGCAGCGAGCAAACTAGAACAGTGGGTCAGACAACACCCAATTCGTGATGGGCAACACAAGTGTCATGGTAATTTAGTGGCCCAAGGGTAAAAATTAATTGTTTACTAATGCCCAGTATCAGGCCAGGATGGCAGGGCTTTGCTCCAAAATCCTAAAGGTCTGCCCTGTGATTCTCCTATAGGAGCCTGATAAAGGCTCCAAACAGCATCTCTTTCTGCACTGAAACTTCCAGCACCCTTGAATTTGATGGATCATATGACCCAAGTGGCCAAACAGCTTACAAAGCAGCCCAGGCTTGTTGCAGAGCTTCCTCTAATTCCAGTCCTCACTCAAAACTAGCAGCTTTTCAACTTACTCCATAAATAGGCTGGAGTAAAACACCCAAATGAAGGAAATGTTGCCTTCTAATCCAAAGAAGCCAACTAGGCACTGTACCTCTTTTTTGGTTGTAAGAGGATCCAGATGCAATGGCTAAGGAGATAGCCTTAGAAGGGATGTCTCCACATGCCCCTACACTGAATGCCTAGAAATTTCAGTGAAGTAGAGGCCCCTGAATTTTTTTTGGATATATCTCCCACCATCTGACTTGCAAATGCCTTACCAATCAATAAGTCTAGAGTAGTTGCTACTTCTTGCTCATTAGGTCCAATCAGCATAATGTCATCAATATAATGGACCAGTGTGGTGTCTTATGGAAAGGAAATGCAATAAAGTACCTGTGGACTAGATTATGACAAAGGGCTGGAGAGTTGATATACCACTAAAGTAGGACAGTAATGGTGTATTGTTGGCCTTGCCAACTGAAGTCAACCTTTTCTGGTGATCTTTATTAACAGACATTGAGAAAAAAGCATTTGTCAGCTCAGTAGCTTCATACCAGTTACAAGAGGATGTGTTGATTTGGTTAAGCAATGATACTACATGTGATAGTTTGAAGCTGTTATGTACCCCAGAGAAAGTCATTTTCTTTTTACCCATGCCTGTGGGTATAGACCTATTACAGGTGGGACCTTTTGAATAGATTATTTCAGTTGAGGAGTGTTCCAGGGTGGTCTTAATCCTTTTACTAGAGTCCTTCATATGAGCATGAAACACATAGAGAAACTAAGAGATGAAATTCAGAGAAAAGCCGAGAGAAGTTTAAAGAAGAAGCCACAGACAGAGAAGCCAGGAGCTGGAACAGCAAAACCCAGGAGAGAAGGGCCAGCAGGTGTCACCACATGCCTTGCTATCTGACAGAGGAGCCCAAGCTTGCTGGTAACCAGTCTTCAGAGAAGGTATCATCCTATTGATGTTTTAATTCAGATATTTGCACAGACTTAGAACTATACATTTGTAAGCTGATAAATCCCCATTGTTAACAGCCAGACCACTTCGGTATATTCCAGCATTTCATGAGTTTTAGCAATCCAGAACATCATATCTAGAGCAGCAGCTGCAATTGGAGTCACCACTGCTTACGTTTACAATAATACACTGTCATTCTCCAAGATCCATATGTTTTCTGCACAGGACAAATAGAGTTGTATGGGGATGTGGAAGGAACACCACCTCTGCATCCTTCAAGTCCTTGATGGTGGCACTAATCTCTGAAATCCCTCCAGGAATCACTACTGCTTTTGATTTATCATTTTGTTAGGTACAGGCAGTTCTAGTGGCTTCCACTTGGCCTTTCGTATGATTAATACTCCTCACTCCATAACTCAGGGAACCAGTGTGGTGATTCTGCCAGTTGCTGACTATGTCTGTTCCAATTATGCATTCCAGAACTGGGGAAATAACCACAGAAGAGACTCAGAGACCCACTGAACACACTGTGCGATGGATATGAACTAAAACTCCATTGATCACTTGACCTCCACAAGCCCCTACTCTGACTGGTGGACCACAGTGATGTTTTGCATCTCCTTGAATTAATGTCAGTTCTGAGCCATTCTCTGAAAGGTCTGAACATTTCCTTTTCTCCAAAACACAGTCACCCTGGTCAAAGGCTGTAGGTCCATTTTTGGGAAGGCTGGAAGAAAGATTAACAGTATACATTTTTGGCAGTATAGCAGGGTCCTTCCCCTCAAATGACCCAGCCTTCCCTTCTTCAAGGAGTTCTGAGTCTGTGAACTGTCTCAAGTCTGGGAATTGAATGAGAGGCTGTGACTTTATTTGTGATTCAAGTTAGATTTTTATTCACTTGACCTAGAACCCTTATGCTTATATAGATCAAGTAAGATTTTATTGAACTGTCCATCTATTTCAATTGCAGGTACCCAATGTTCAGCTAGCTAATACTGTGGGTCTCTGTGAGTCAGACTGTTCAGACTATTACTATTTTAACTATGCTGTCCATTATAGTAGCCATGCTTACCTTGTCTTTGGCAGTAAGTGCTGCCACTTAACTCTTGCCAACCTGAGATCCAATCATCCCCATTGTGTTAAGGATCCAAGTTCAGTGGCATCAGTTCCCACAGTACTGAGCTCTTCAGGAATGACAGCACTGTTCTCACAATTTATTCCCAACAGTCCTGATGAAAGATATGACCTCTGGATATTGAGGGAGTAGGTGAGCAAGTCTTACATGATAAATTCACTCTAATACTCCAATCTCTATGCCTTTGTATCCCCTCATCTATGTTATACCAGAGCAGTTCTGGCATTTCAACTGGGGGTAATATAAACCGCCTTTTGGTCCATGCTTCCACCAGCTACCTGAACAAACTATTGGAACCCCTTTTATCTCAAGCTATAATATTGAATCCAGAATCTCTGCTTAGAGGGCCCATATCTATAAATTCAGCCTAATCCAACTGTATGTTCCTTCCACCATTACTCCACACCATTAATATTCATTCCCACACACATTCCCCTGATTTCTGTCTATATAAATTGGAAAAATCATGCATGTCTACTGAAATTTGCATGACTCCTCATGGGTCACATTTTTTGCCTTACCTTTTAGGATTTTAGTCTAGCTATAGGTCTGGAAGAAAACTGGTGGGGGGGGGGGGGTGGGACATGAGAAGAATTAGTCTTGTCTTGCAAGTCAGCTCTTTCAGAGCATTCCATAACAGTTTCATCAGGTGAAAAAGGGTTAATCTCTGCAGATGGAGGTATAAGGACTATTTCCTTAGGGCAGACTGTTTCTGGCAAAGAAAACTGAGCAGAATCTAGGGTTTCAATGTCACCACCATCATTATTATCAGCCATTTGTCCCATTCCTTCCCAATCAATACCCTGACTTTAACAACAGACACCTGCAATACTGGGAATTCAATTTATGTTGTAATTCAGCCAGTTGCACAATGAAACTCTGGTTTTCAAAAATCTCAAGTCTGTGCTACAAGAAATAAGAATGTCTTTCAGGGCACCCATATAAATTTTCATAACCTTTATGCAGCACTTGATAGGGAATCTGGAGTCTTGAGTTCATCCTTCTCTTTAACAAACTGTATCCAACATATTTAGGAACGACCAGCCAACATAATTTTACTTTTTAAACTCCACAAACTCCAGAAAATGCACTGTCACCTAGAGCCTTGCCTCTTATAAACATTTGAGTACCAGTGTCCAATGGTGATATTTTGTGTCTCTGTTCTAGTTTGCTAACTGCCAGAATGCAACATACCAGAGACAGATTGGCTTTTAATAAAAGGGGATTTATTTCATTAGTTCTTCAGAGAAAAGGCAGCCAACTTTCAACTGAGGTTCTTGCTTATGTGGAAAGGCACAAGGTGATCTCTATTGGCCTTTTCTCCAGGCCTCTGGGTTCCAACATCTTTCCCCGGGGTGATTCCTTTCTGCATCTCCAAAGGCCTGGGTTGAGCTCCAAGTGCTGAGATGAGGTATGCTGAGCTGCCTGGGCTGTGCTACATTTCACTCTCATTTAAGCACCAGCCAATTAAATCAAACATCATTCATTGCAGCAAGCACGCTTCCTAGCCATCTGCAGATGTAATGAGCAACAGGTGAGGTTCACAATACCATTGGCTCATGTCCACAGCAACAAGTACCTACACCTGGCCAAGTTGACAAATGAATCTAACTACCACAGTCTCTATTGCCAATTCATACTATGGACTATCAGTGCCATATTGATCATTAGAAATAGAGTCATTAGCATCTTTTAATCAGATTAGAGAACCAATTCCAAAAAACAACTCATCCTTGAGATTCTGTTTCTCAGAAACCACACTTAGAACCAGAAACTCTATTGATCAGCATTCTCCAGAGAAACAGAACCTGAAGGATATATATATATGAAAAATTCTGGGATTTATTATAGGATTTGCCTCATGCAACATGGGGATTAGCAAATGGTATAGGGTAGACCCCAATTTTGAAAACTCCAATAAAGGTGACATGGATGTCCCCAGAAGAAGCTGGCTGGCTGAAGTAAAGATACAAATTCTTTCAACTGCTGCAATCTTCAGTTCTTCCTTTAAGGCCTTCAATTGATTGGATGAAGACTCCTCTCATTGCTGAAGGAAGTCACCTTTTGTTTTAGATTGTAAATACTACTGGAATGCAATATACCAGAAATGGAATGGCTTTTTTAAAGGAGAATTTATTAAGTTGCACATTTATAGTTCTAAGGCTGTGAAAATGTCCAAACTAAGGCATCCTGGGAAAGATATCTTGATTCAAGAAAGGCACATGGGTCCAGAACACCTCTGTCAGTTGGAAAGTCACATGGCATTCTCTTCTCATTTCATAAGGCTTCCTCTGGGGAGTTTTCCTTCTGCATCTCTAAAGATCTCTGGCTGTGTGGGCTCTGTTGGCACTGAGCTCTTTCCAGTAAGTAACTCCATCTTGAATGGGTAGAGACAGATCTTCATGGAAACCATCTAATCAAAAGTCCCACCCACAATTGGATGGGTAACATCTTCATTGAAACAATAAAAAAATCATACCCAGCAGTATTGGATGAGGATTAAAGAGTATGGCTTGGGCAGCAATGGTGGCTCAGGGGCAGAGTTCTTGCCTGTCATGCTGGAGACCCAGGTTCAATTCCTGGTGCCATGCAGGAAAAAAAGAGAATATGGCTTTTCTGGGGTACATGACAGTTTCAAACCGGCTCACCTTTGTTGATTATAGATGTAATCAGCCGTAGCTGCAATAAACTGATTAATGACTTAAATACATGAAATACTCTCACAGTTAACAATCAAGCCAGTGCTTGCTTGCTTAAACAATTGAACATCACCTAGCGAGGTTGACACATGAACTTTGCCAATATAGACAAGGCTAAGGGGATCAATGGGGATCAAAGAAGGCCTCTCTTGAAACAGGCAGAGGGTGAGAAACAAGTTTTGGTGATAGAGGAAATGAAGGCAGGCCAGGGCAGCTATGGAGAGGTAGATCAGTGGCAAAGTGGCCTAACATGAAGCAGGAGAGAAAAACAGAGACCAGGTTAGTCAAAGCCTGGAAGACTTTAAGACTGTATTTACTGATGACGTACTATGTGCCCCAGTTTTTATTGCCATGGAGATACATACAGCCCCTATATGAAATGATTATCAAAAAACTACCTGCTATTCTAGGGAATGATGATCACATGTGCTGAAAAAGTTAAGAAAGAAAATAACTGGAGGCAGAATAGTAGACAAGGAAAGAAATTCTGGGTGGGAGGATCAATATTAGCAAAGACACAGAGGTAGGGATAAGAGAAATTAGAGAAAAAAGTTTCTGCACATTGGAAGTGATCAAATGTTTGCACATGACAGTCAGGCTTGGACCATTAGGAAGTATGAAGTAGTGAATACTAATGTTACACAGAAAGGAAGGAGGAGCCAGATTAAGACAGGTGTTGGAAGGCAGGTAGCAAGGTTAGATCAGTGCACGAAACAGACTTAGTCTGTCAGAGAATATATATATGAAGAATTACCTCTAAGAGGAGAGATAAGGGGAAAAAATGAACAAATTGCACAAAATTTAATGTGTGAGCAAGCATTGTTTATTGAGCCCTTGCTTTGTGCAAGGAATTGGGCAGTGAAAGATGACCAGTATGTGGCCCTTCACAGCCCAAATAAAGTAGGATACATCTAGTCAATGGGACATGGCAGCTCCTAAAGGTACTATACGGAAAAATCTCTGTGTTTAAGTGTTAAATGAAAAAAAGCAAGGTGCAGCATATCTAGTGTGCTGTTTCTAAAGTGGGGGGAGACATAAATATATAAGTTCATATTTACATAGACAAATTCTGAAAGGACATAGAAGAAACTGGTCAAAGGGGTTGGAAGAAAAGTAGAGGGTTAGGGAGGAGTGGAAAAAAGTTTCTCACTGTATAGTCCTTTGATCCTTTTGCATTTTATATCATATGCACACATTGCTCATGCAAAAATAACTTAAAATTTTTAAAATTAAAATGAGTTAAAATATTACATCCATGTAATAACATGGATGGACCTAGAGAACATTATGCTGAGTGAAACTAGCCAAAAACTAAAGGACAAATACTGTATGGTCCCACTGATGTGAACCTACATTAGAGAATAAACTTGGAATATGTCATTGGTAACAGAGACCATCAGGAGTTAGAAATAGGGTAAGATAATGGGTAATTGGAGCTGAAGGGATATAGACTGTGCAACAGGACTAGATACAAAAACTCAAAAATGGACAGCACAATACTACCTAATTGCAATGTAATTATGTTAAAACACTGAATGAAGCTGCATCTGAGCTATAGTTTTTTGTTTGTTTGTTTTGTTTTTTATTTTTTTATATATATTTTTTATATTTTTTATTTTTATTTCTTTTCTCTATATTATCATTTTATTTCTTGTTCTGTTGTCTTGCTATTTCTTTTTCTAAATCGATGCAAATGTACTAAGAAATGGTGATCATACATCTATGTGATGATATTAAGAATTACTGATTGCATATGTAGAATGAAATGATTTCTAAATGTTGTGTTAGTTAATTTTTTTTTAATTAATAAAAAAAAAAAAAGATAAGCCTCATACCAAGAAATGGCTCCTGGGGTAGAGGGGAGGGTACAAATATGCTATGCCTCAAAGGATGCTTCTATTTAGGTTAGTATCATTGTTCATATGAAAAGTCCCCCATACAGAGAAGAGAGAAAATATGAATATTTATACTTGGAGGTGCATTGTGGAGTATAGTAGTTTTATAAATGTAATAATTTCATTAAACCCTGTGTCCACAAAAAATAAATAAATAAATAAAATAAAACAAAATAAAATAAGTTCTTTTTCAAAGATGTTCACCACTTCGTGTCATGGATCCTATACCCTAACTTCAAACCATTTTCAACTTAACCTGTACAAGTATACCTTTCCTGCATCTAGACTCACTAGTAATAGCTGATACATCTCTCCTCCCTTGCTTGCCTGAAACAGTCTGCCCTCAGCAACCATGGAAACATTGAAAAATGAGAGAATGAGGTCCTCTTGTCCATGTATACTTTTTATCAATTTGGACTACCTGTTCCTCTGCCTTGGACATTCTCTGATACCCATGCCTTTAATCTGACCTGCCTTCTATGGGACAGAAAAGCTTTGAGACTTTTTAAGTTGAGGATGATGAGGGCTTTTTTTTTTTTTTTTTTTTTTGCTGTTCTTTAAACTCCTAATCTGACTAAATGCACTTTTTCAAACTCCCACCTGAACTGGGAAATTCTTCTAGGTTTCAAGGACATGTGGTCTAGCAGCTTTTCTTCTCTTTTGGAATGAAGATGTTTTTGTCTCCAGCCACAGGGACTCAAACTTTTTTTTCTCATCACGTGCCTGCCGGGAGCCAGTTGGCAGCTCTGTAACACGATCGCGTTGCAGCCTCCTGACCCACCCGAGTAACAACAGGGTTAGACAGCAGCGCAGTGGCAGCAGCCAACCAAAAAGGGACAGGAAAAGAAGAGAAAGCAGGCTTGGACTGTGCCGCGGACCACTGGGGAGCTTTGGAAACAGCCTACTGCAGAGGTGAGAGGGAGCTTCTTGGAGTTATTGGGGAGGGGAGCTGTTTGCCAGTGTCAGGACATGTCCAAGTTCATTTAAAGGAGAGTAGGTACATTCTTCCCCCCTTCTACCACAACCCTGTCCTCTCCACCAGATGCAGGTGGGATGTGCGAGGCAGCAAGGTCATGGGACATTTCCTCGGTGTACAGAGTCCCCTACTTGCCTCTTGTTCACATCTGAATCCTATGCTTGTGTTTGTACCATCCACCTCTCCTGTCATCTTACTCTTCCAGCATTTGACAGGTAATTCAGGTAATTCTGATGGGCTGGTTTGACTTCAAAGCCATACGGAAGAGCAGCTTCCAAATCAGAATAGGAAAGAGGAAAATCAAACTGGAAAAGTCTGTTGGGAAGCAACTACTGCCTAATTGCTTCACCTCTTTAACTTCCCAAGGTCACCTGGAAGGGAGGAGGCAAATTACAACAGAATCTTAAAACTTTAAAGGAAAAAAAAATCCATGCTGTTAACCACTGTGCTATAGAGACTTTAATAAACTGAGACTATCCCTGTTTTATTGCTTTTTATTATTAAAAAATATATAGACATCAAAAGAAAAACTTAAAAGGATGTATGGGAAACAGCAGGTGAAGCTGTTCTGACACAACCTAGAGAGATTTATTGTCAATGACTCTAGTTTTGGAATTGTTAGGAGCCTGATGGTATCTATAGAAGGACACCCACAAGAGGTAATGGGGCATGCAGTCAGGGTGCATGGATGGAGGTAAACAACAGGTGGTTTTCAAGGTGCTCACTCAGGGCCTTTTGTGACACAGACTTGTAGATTGCTTCAGTTTCGTGCGCAATTCCAACTGACAATTCTCTGTTTGGGATATAGAGATTCAGTTCCATTTGCTAGAACAGAAAGGTACAGAGCATCAGCTTTTTACCTTAGACAGGGAAATCCTCATCACAAGGGAAAGGAACCAAACGTTCAGTAGCAAATTTTGTACATATACTAAGGGCAAAAACCAATGCTTTATGTTTATTTATTCCTTCTTTTATTTATTCAACAAAGACTTACTAAGTATCTCCTATATGCCAAGAGCACACTCAATACTGTAAATCCCACAGAAATAAGACAGGCAGAATCGTGGCCTCATGGGACATGCAGTCAAGTGGGGGCAGTAAACTCTGAAAAGGTACAACTACCGTGAGGTGAAAGTAGTGGGAGCATGGCTAAAACTGTTCAAAGAGTAGTTTATGTCTCAGTATTTAACCTTTTTCTTCATGTATTTCAGCTTGAACAAGCATCAGTCACTCTTTCCTCTCTATATAAGCCTCAGACATGTATAGACCTTAGTCTTAGCAGCCCTTCAAAACCCTCTCCCCAGAGGTCGTTATATGTCAGGTCAAATTCCTCATCCCTAAAGGCAGATTGCTTAGCTTTTACTAGGCCATAAAAAGGCTGATAGCAGAGGTGAAAGATCAGGAGTTCTAGGGCCAAGAAAAATAATCAGGCCAAGAAGCTTCGCTGCCATTTCCCGACTTATGAAAGAGAATTTGTGTAATTGCAAAAACACATGTAATGCCAAACAAAGAGTTATAAAAATATGAATTTTTCCAGAAATAGGGTGGAGTTTGGAGCAAGTCAATTCTGTGGTCTATCTCCTCTAAAGGTAAATGATTCTAATGCAATTCTATAAGATATTTAGGAGGAAATAATGCACATGCACATAAAGATGATGTATATTATACCTATAAAATGGGAATATTTATCAACCATGTAAAATATCTAGGAACATAGAATCTGAGAGAAAATCTTAAAGAATCAGGCTGCAGGCAAATAGGATTTAAAAGTAAGCCGTCTCTACTCCACCCAGGCTACCCCATCCCTGAGGTCATGAAGATCAGCTTTAGCCACACTGTATCATTTACCTAGATTGAGAAGTCTTCAATGAAAAGCCTCCACAGTCAGAATTATCTGCTATTAACAGAACCACACTAAAAGTATCTAATTTGGATACTCTCACAATATATAACAAATTCTCTATAAGGAAGAGCCATCACTTTTAGTGTGCTTCATTTTGTCCTCTTCCCTGAATACATTTCCCTTCTTGAATAACTATTTCATATTCTCCTGCTACATCAGTTTTCATTTTGAAAAACAAAATTGTATTGTTTTACTTTATAAAATAGGGTCAAGAAGCATGCCTTATTCATCTTTGTATCCCCTGTGTCTAGTATTGTATCTGACACACAATAAATATTTCTTGAAAGACTGCTAAATATTTTAGAGAAAATATGTTCTACTTTCCCTTTGGTATAAAAAAGAAATCATAATATCTAATATATTAATTATGGTTAATACAGACTCATCTCATTTCTTTGTGAACCTATACCATCCCCATCACCAGCCCTGCATTCATCAACATCAGTGCATCCTATAATTTTTTGCTGTCTTGGTTGATGCAGTGAGGCCTAGATTCAAGTCCTGCCACTAAATAAATACGTAATTTGAAGCTAAATACTGAATATCTTTAAGCCTCCATTACTTTGGATGGAAAATGGAGACATCAGAATAGATGAGCTCTAAGACACTTCTATTTCATAGATAGGAGACCACAAAAGAGTTTTAAATAGCCAAGTCAGAAGGAGGAAGCATAATAATAAAAATGTTATGATTATAGTACTTCTAACATATTAAATATTAAATAAATGTTGCTGTCGATTTTACTTGCCAAAATTTCTAACTTGATGTTAAGAAACTTCTGTGGGTAAAGGCTCATCTGCCAACATATTTGAGATCTCTGTAACCTTTATGACTCTGTTAACGTGAAACTTTAGGCAAGCAGGTAGAGAGGTACAGAAAACCATCTGCTTTGACATAAAATATTTAGCAGAATGATACAGTTGTGTAGCTTAGAGTAGTCAGCTACCTAGATAAATATCTCAGATGGCATCTGGGCATAATGGATTAGCAGACGAAAAGATAGTATGTTAGAAATGCTTCACTGCTTCTAATCAAGTCAGATACCAGCAGATACATGCTGCTACACCTGCAGCTGAAGGGACTTTCCCATACCAGAAGATAAAGTTATTTTCCCTTTGCCTAGAAATGGTTGCATGGAGCAGAGGAGTCCAAAGTCACACTTACATACTCAGCCTCTGATCGTTAGGTCTCAGCAACACCCTGTTTCCATAATACAAATATGGAAAGCATCAGTGCCTGGCCTTGTGGTATGAAACAGAGCTCCCTTGTGCCAGGGTCAGGGTCTTATTGTACTGACAGCCATCCTAATCTGCCTTCATGTTTGCTTTTAATATCTGGTTCTGTTATTTTATACTTTATACCCAGCCTATATCTCAAAAGAGTTTGAGGTAGCTGCCAATAAAGGGCTATGTTCAGTAGAACAGCTCCAAATAAAAATAAAAACCAATTAGAAAGCATCATGCATTAAATAACCTTTTATACAGTTTCTACAGGGTGACCTGTAGACTAAATAGGTAGATGACTTCACTTCTAATGCTTTGATTTTGGGACCCTGTAAATTTACTTAACCAATCCTTTAATGATAGGCATTTAGATTATTTCCTGTCTTCGGCAATTAAAAACAATATCATGTCTCCTTTGCCCTTCTCCGCCGGCGTGACGTGCGGCTTCCCGCCCCTTCAGCCCCTCTGAGCTCGGGACTCGGACTATGCTCCTCGGTGGGAGTCCGAGCGCGGACCCCGAGGTGCGCTCGTGCTTTGCGGTTCTCCTGCTCCCGGGCTGTGACCGTCACCACGGTGGCGGCCACTGCGTCTCTTCCCACCCCGCCTCCCTGGGCGCCGCGGTGTTGGCAGGCCCGGAGCCTGCAACAGGCCAGAGACAGTGGGTGTCTGAGTCGACCGCATGGAGCACTATTTTTCTCCATGGCCGGTCTGATAACAGTGGTGGCTGGAGAAAGCCCTGGGATCCTGCCCAATCTCGCGCTGCCTCGGCTTGACCCCATGAAGATCTGCTTCGCTGTTATAATGCCATCAAATCATCTAAGACAGAAGGAAGAGCTGAATGGTTAGAGAGAACCGAATACCTTGTCTCAGCTGCTGAAGCTGGAACTATGACCCTCTCATCACAAACCCATTATCTGCCTTGGGCAAACCCGTGCTGCTCTCTTGGGCAAATAAGGCGAATAGCAAAAGCCCACCTTATGTTACGGTTTGATGATGATTTTAACTCTCCCACAAAGACAGTATAAAGGAATGTTCGACACACTTTTGAAAATACATAAGTATGAAGGTGTGCGTGGATTGTATAAAGGAATTGTTCCCGGCCTGTCTGGAACCTCACATGGTGCCCTTCAGTTTATGGCATATGATTTGCTGAAATTGAAGTACAACCATCGTATCAGTAGATTACCAGAAGTCCAGCTGAGTGCAGTAGAATATAGATCTTGCAGCATTATCCATAATATTTGCTGTAGCAGCAACATACCCATATCAAGTTGTGAGAGCTCCTCTTCAGGATCAACACATTTTTAGAAGGGTGTATTGGATGTAATCATGAAGACATCCAGGAAAGAAGGCATCAGTGATTTTACAAAGAAATTGCCCCTAGTTTGATGAGTGACTCCAGTCTGCTATATTATTCCTTTTGTGGTTTATGAAAATGTCTCATATTTTTTAGTTGCCCTTAAAGAAAAGATAAAGTAAGCTAAAATAAGATCATTCCAGTATATTTGCCAAGACAACAACATGTTCCTTTGTGTTTAGAATGTAAGACTCAGAATACTGCAAGAATACATGGTTCATAATTGAAACTGATCTGTCATCCTTTGAAGAAGTCAAAGAACTGTTTAAGTTTTCACAATGCTTGTCTGCTTTTTGCCTTCCCATAGTTATGGGGCCTAGCTACCTCTGCCTAAAATGGCTGCCATCAGCATGGTGTTAAAACAGACATTGAGGTAGAGCTTCATGAATTTGTTCATTTCATTATTCAGGTAGAAGCTGCTTTGCAAGATTTGCTATATGGATTTAAATGAATTTGCTGCTTTTTCTAAACTCATTTGCCTGGGTTGGTTTTCAAATTGACCACTGTGCGGTAGTAAGAAGATGGCTTCTTATAAGAATGTCATTGTATATTTAGAGGATAAATTAAACTGTAATGATTACTGAAATGTGTTGCCCAAATCCAAATCTGGATTGGGATATGTTTATTATCCACTATAAGTGTGCCTTACTTTTAGTTCAATTTTAAGGCATTAGAGAAAACAGAAGTTATTTACTTCATCTGTTGTTATTCCATTACTAATGTTTAATTTTCTCAGGGATTCGTTCCATAATTTAAAATGTAAGCTGGGATCCAGTTCTTATTTTTTGGCATAGCCACTTAGTGTATTCTAAATTTATAAAATTTGAACCTCTAGGATCCAGTTATATCAGTCTTTATTTAGCACATATGGCTATAAATCACTTATTGAAGGTACTAATAGATCCCCTTATACAGATGCTGGAATGTTTGGGGAATGTTTGTTGGCAAACTGTATGGAAATGAAAAACAGTCCCTCTATAGAGTAGAGTAACACTCACCTAACTTTGGGATTTCTGGGTCCAAATGCCAAATTAAATTATCAATCTATATTGGTTGCTCAAATTCATGCTTAGATACAAATTACATAATGGACAATATTGATTTTACTTTCATGAATCATTGTAAATATTTATGAATATAAAGGCCTTCTCCAAAAGGATGCCATAATAATAGTTGTGTTTTTTATCATACACATCTCTGAATGCTGTTGCACTACCATCTATTTGTTGTAAATAAAACATCGTGATTTTCAAAATCCTATTTACATAAATATGTTTTTTTTAAAAAATCATATTTAAGTGGTTCTTTAAAAATAGCTCTATTTTTTACATTTTGAAAATGGCATTTTTTTAAATAAAATGAATTGACACATACCAAAAAACAAACAATGTCACAATGAATATCCTTGTACACAATCATTGTTTGCATACAGGATTACATCATAGGGAAAAAAAAACAAAAGGTGTAATTGAGCATGACATTTAACTAACTTCACTGGCATCCGAAGCAAAAAGGAAAATAAAACAAGGAATAAATTGTCTAATTTTCTTAGCATTCTACAAGAAAGCTTACCACTTTTTCCAGAAAGGGGAACTTCTTTTGTGTGCTAGTTTCTTTATTTGGTCAAAGTCTTTAATCTCTGTGATTTCTGCTATTTTTCTATTTATTCTTTCAAATTCATCTTTATGCTCTTCTACTATCTTCTTGATCTCCTTTATGTCATTTGCTATCCCACTTATTTTATTAAGTAGAGTTGTATGAACATCTTTGATTAGTTGTTCCTACATCTGTGTCTCTTCAGGTGTTTTAATTTGGTCATCAGGCAGGGCTGTATCTGTCTGCATTGTGATATGCTTAGTGATCTTCTGCTGTCTTTGTCACATGTAGATATCTTGATTGATTTACTTTGGGAGTTGATTTCTTTCAGTAGTCTAAGGCCTTGTAGTCTTTCTTTCAGTAGTCTATATCCCTTCATATAGTGATAGGATTCTGGAATGAGACAGGGTCATTTTCAATCTGGCAAATTGCAGGATGGTTGTACAGCAGGGAACAGGTTACCGGGTGGAGCACTCAGTACGGTGATTTGTTTCAGGGCAGGTATGGGTGCAGGTTGGGGATGTTACGCCGATGCTTGTGAATGTGGGTGCCCAGTGGCCAGGGAGGATGTAGGTGTGAGGGTGCACCGGTCCAGGGGGCGTAAACCTGGTATGCGCTGGTCTAAGGCACAGGGCCCTTTGTGCACATGTGTAGAGCTGTGGCAGCAGGTCAGCGTTAGGCCTTTGTGGATTGGGGGCAGATATGACCTGGTGGGCACTTTCTCAGAGCTGGAAAGTAAGGCTGAGGATCGTGCGCATGCACGTAACATGCAGTTCCCAGAGCTGAATGACGTGACTGGGAGTGCCATAAACTGATGCGCTGAGCTCAGGGAGGGTGGGGTGAGGCTGTGTGACACTATGGGGGGTGGGTAGCCTAGGTATGGAGGTTAGTGCTCGCAACCTTTATGCACTAGTAACAGCCTGCAAGGAACAGGAAGGGAGAGGTAGTGCTAGGGAGGAGTGTAGGAGAGGTGGGTTGGGCTGCACTTGGTGGGGGGGGGATGGGGCAAGTATGTGCACTGAAGGCTGGTGGGGCGAGGGCGCCTGGAGCTTGGGGAATGGGAGCGGATGAGAGCATTCAGGTGCGTGGGATGTGGGGTGAGTCGCCAGTCACAGGGCTGTGCCTGTGAGGGTAGCACACCCAAGGAACACGGCCTGGCTTACTTCCCAGTCCCATATACCCGTCCATGCACTCCTACGGGCTCTGCTGCCATGCCTCCACGCCAAGCCCCAGCTTTCTGCCTCTCAGTTCCTCGGCCTCTGCAAGCAAGGCTGCCGCATGTGGTACAGAAGGCTCTCCCAGGTCAGCTGCACTCCCGAATTGCTGCCTCAGTTGCCCTCCTGTCCCTTCTCTAACTTTTCCATGAAGCAGGGCTAATCTCAAGCTGCTCTAGTCAGCCATCTTCCTGGAAGTCTTGTGCTGGTTTCTTTATAGGAATTTATCATCTGGATTCTCATAAGAAGCATACTGCTTCCTTTTGGGTACTAAATTATGAAACAAGGAATATCTTGATTGATAATTTTGATATTTATCTGGTAGATTTTTACTTATTTCCTTGATTAAAAAAAAAACATACAGTCTGACTAAAAACTCAGCATCCTTTGGATAAGCTAAAAATACAATCTGGTAGGAAAAGGTTCAGATTTGAGGTTGGAGGGCATATATATAAGAATATTGGGAAAGCTTGAGCATGCCCTCCTCTAAAGATTACCTGGATGTGCCAAATCTGCTGCCCAATTCAGTACTTTTTTAGCTCTGGCACAGACTTTTTTTTCTCATTTTATTTTAGGATGCCCTTGTAGGATCTTTTTTTAAAAATTTTTTTATTAATTTTTAAATTTTTAAAAAAATTACAAGAAACACAAACATTCTTAATATATGATCATTCCATTCTACATATATAATTATTAATTCACAATATCATCACATAGTTGCATATTCATCATCATGATCATTTCTTAAAACATTTGTATCAATTCAGAAAAACAAATAAAAAGACAACAGAAAAATAAAATGAAAACAGAAGAAAAAAAAATTATACATACCATATCCCTTACCCCTCCCTTTCATTGATCACTAGCATTTCAAACTAAATTTATTTTAATATTCATTCCCCCTATTATTTATTTTTATTCTGTATGTTCTACTCATCTACTCATCACAAGGTAGATAAAAGGAGCATCAGACACAAGGTTTTCACAATCACACAGTCACATTGTGAAAGCTATATCATTATACAATCATCTTCAAGAAGCATGGCTACTGGAACACAGCTCTACATTTGCAGGCAGTTCCCTCCAGCCTCTCCATTACATCTTGGATAACAAGGTGATATCTACTTAATGCGTAAGAATAACCTCCAGGATAACCTCTCAACTCTTTGGAATCTCTCAGCCATTGACACTTTGTCTCACTTCCCTCTTCCCCCTTTTGGTCGAGAAGGTTTTCTCAATCCCTTGATGCTGGGTCTCAGCTCATTCTAGGGTTTTTTCCAATCCCTTGATGCTGAGTCTCAGCTCATTCTAGGATTTCTGTCCCACGTTGCCATGAAGGACCACATCCCTGAGAGTCATGTCCCACGTAGACAGGGGGAGGGTGGTGAGTCTGCTTGTTGTGTTGGCTGGAGAGAGAGGCCACATCTGAGCAACAAAATAGGTTCTCTTGGGGGTGACTCTTAGGCCTAATTTTAAGTAGGCTTGACCTATCCTTTGCAGGGTTAAGTTTCATATGAACAAACCCCAAGACTGGGGGCTCAGCCTATAGCTTTGGTCCACACTGTTTGTGAGAATATCAAGGATTCAACTTGGGGAAGTTGAATTTTCCCCCGTTCTCACCATTTCCCGAAGGGGACTTTCTGGCACAGACTTTTTTTTTTTTTTTAATTTAAAAAAAAAATTTTTTTAATTAATTAAAAAAAATTAACAACACACAAACAAAACATTAAGATATCATTCCATTCTACATATATAATCAGTAACTCTTAATATCGTCACATAGTTGCATATTCATCATTTCTTAGAACATTCACATCAATTTAGAAAAAGAAATAAAAAGACAACAGAAAAAGAAATAAAATAACAGAGAAAACAAAGATTATACATACCATACCTCTTACCCTTTGCTTTCATTTATCACTAGCATTTCAAACTAAATTTATTTTAACATTTGTTCCCCCTATTATTTATTTTTATTCCATATGTTCTACTCATCTGTTGATATGGTAGATAAAAGGAGCATCAGACACAAAGTTTTCACAATCACAGAGTCACATTGTGAAAGCTATATCATTGTTCAATCATCATCAAGAAACATGGCTACTGGAACACAGCTCTACATTTTCAGGCAGTTCCCTCCAGCCTCTCCACTACATCTTGAACAACAAGGTGATATCTACTTAATGCGTAAGAATAACCTCCAGGATAACCTCTCAACTCTGTTTGGGATCTCTCAGCCATTGACACTTAGTCTCATTTCACTCTTCCCCCTTTTGGTCGAGAAGGTTCTCTCAATCCCTTGATGTTAATTTTCAGCTCATTCTAGGGTTTTTCTCAATTCCTTGATGCTGAGTCTCAGCTCATTCCAAGCTCTCTGTCCCACGTTGCCAGGAAGGTCCACACCCCTGGGAGTCATGTCCCACGCAGAGAGGGGGAGGGTGGTGAGACTGCTCATCGTGTTGGCTGGAGAGAGAGGCCACATCAGAGCAACAAAAGAGGCTCTCTTGGGGGTGACTCTTAGGCCTAAATTTTAAGTAGACTTGACCTATCCCTTGTGGGGTTAAGTTTCATCTGAACAAACCCCAAGACTGGGGGCTTAGCCTATAGCTTTGGTTGTCCATGCTGCTTGTGAGAATATCAAGAATTCAACTTGGAGAAGTTGAATTTCTCCCCACTCTCACCACTCCCCGAAGGGGGCTTTGCAACTACTTTTCCACTCACTGATTGAATCACTCTGGGATTCATCGGGGCATCACTCTGGACAAACCAACAAAATCTCATATCCTACCTGAGATTCCAAGTACTTATGGCGTTCAATCAAACTATCTACATAAGTTATATTAGGAAATTCTGGCACAGACTTTTAACCGAGACTTTCAATATGACTTGGGATTGATGGGCTAATGTATCTAGATTGAGTTTCTCATTCATCTTGGCATTTCCAGAGCTTATCACAATTCCTGCACATAATATGTCCTTCATAAATGGTTATGGAAAGAATGGATGCACTCTTATATATCAAAGACCATGTCTTTGTAGCTTGGAAAGCTCAGGATGATGATAAGGTAATTGTAGTGGGTAGGACAAGACTTCTAAGTGAAGTTCATGTGGCATGGCATAGCACAAACAGTCCAAGAAGCTTAAAAAATCAACAAACCAAAATCCCCTCAACATCCTTCCCAAGCAGGATGGCTATCACAACAAAATCAATGGATCCTTTCACATTTCCTAGCAAATACTGAAAGGGTAAATCCATCATAGATTTACCTTTACATGATAGGAAAGCTGTGCAGACATTTAGATCTCCAACTATTTCCCAACTTGAGGACTTTCCTTTGACTTGGTTCCTTGTCATTAAAATACTTGACAGACTTAGCTCCCAAAGGTCTCTAACCCTATCCTAGTGCTTATTAGCAATGCCTTTTGGGACTCCAGGCAGCAGACAAATTGCCAGATTGAAAATGACCCTGTCTCACTCCAGTATCCTATCACTATATGAAGGGATGGCTCCTCTGAATGGGTCCTTATCACTTTGAAGATATGGGCCAAACTTTTAATTGCTCAAGACATTGGAAATGGAGAAGATGCTTTTTGAAGGAGAATTCTTGAAGATCCTTATAATCCCAGTTTATTAAGTAATGTTTGTTGTCCTAGTTGCCAAACAGGGTTATTTACAATGGGTTTGAGTTGAGATTTCCCATCCTGAAATGCTTGTCCATTTATCCTTCTTCTGGAAGCCTCAAGTCACACACAATACGACTACTGAGCACCCCCTACCACTGAGATATGTGAAGGAGTCCCAGCTGCCATTTTGTATCAAAACAAGGAGTGAATGCCTACAGGTTTACAATTCTATTTTGTTGGTTTCCCTGAGAATTCACTTTGAGGCAAAAACTCCACACTTACAAGTCACGATAGGTTCCTCTATTGTCAGCCCAGCATTAGATGAAGCTGAAGGTGTTGAGGGGTATGGTGGAAGAAGCAGGCCCAGGGGTGTGGGTAAAGCCCTGAACTCTCTATACAGTGGCCAAATTCCATTCTCTTCCAAGTGGAGGTTGCTCCTATACCACACCAAACATCCCAGTGCCTTATGTCAGATGCTGTCACCCTGACTGGGCATTAAATGTCCCATCTCTCCTGCTGTAATGTAATTCACAGTGAGGATAGTGAGCAGCGAGCTTATCATTTCAGTCTGATGTTCTAACTCCTCTAACATTTGAAGGTGGTTTATAGGTCATTACTCTCTTCCTTACCCCAATCTAAATAAACAATAAGAAATGTGGGTCACACATTTCACACAGAGAAGCAATGTTACCTGAAATCCAAGCTGATAGACATGCATCTAAAATAATTAAACCAAGTATAAAAATACAAAGAAAGAATAGAATATCCTTGGAGAGGGAAATAAGTGATACACAACCCAGCCTGGCCTCCCTTTGTCTATATTGCTTTACCCTGGTCATGTAACACTCCTGTACCACCAGGTTGTAGCTCTATCAAATAGGAACAGCGAATAGGTTAACATGGGCCAAACCGCTTGAACAGGTATGCCTGCCGTCAGTGCTATTAGGGCTGTGATGCCGGGTTGGGCAAGTGCTGTCTCCAAGGGATTACAGGATGATACAAGAATTTGTCATCTTATTTTTAGTATCTATTTCTAAAACCAAAAGTTTGAATATCTAATACATTCATATGGTCCAACATTTCTATGATATAAAAAAGTACATTTATGGTAATTGATTTTTATATGTAAATACTAAGAGATTTGCTATAAGAATTGGCTCACACCGCCAGAGGAATTGGCAGCTCTGAATTCTATAGGTTGGGCTGTAAGTTGGGAAGTCCAGTGAAGGTTTTGAGCAATTCCCCAGGAGAAGCTACCTGGCTGAAGTACAGATAGAAATTCTTCTTTCGGACTGTTGAAATAATCAGTTCTCTTTTTAAAACCTTAAACTGACTGGATGAGACTTCTCTCATTGTGAAGGTAATCACCTTGTAGATATAAGTAGCCATGGATAAAATCAACTGACTACTGACATAAACCCACAAAATACCTCACAGTAACAATCAGGCCAGTGCTTGCTTGATAAACAACTCAACGCCATAACCTTGCTAAGTTGACACATGAACTTAACCATCACAAAGATTAAATTAAACAATGTGTGTAACATACCTAACCTGGAGCTTAGCATATAGTAAAGGCTTAATAAAAGTAGATTAAAAAAAAAAAAAGAAAAATCAGTTCCAGTTCTACTTCCTATGCTGCTTATTCTAGTTTTGATTGTATTTCCCTCCATTTACTCATATGTCTTAGGATTTTTATCATTTTGCAACATACTTTTATGGGTACGAGTGCTGGATTTTTGGTGGAGAATAAACTATAAAGTAGATTATTTCAATGACCATGGAGAAAATAGACTTCAAAGGACATTGTGTTAATCAGAGTTCTCTAGGGAGACAGAGCCAACAGGAGATAACTGTAAATATTATAAGATATTATAAAAGTGTCTCACGCATCTGTGGGGATGCACAAGTCCAAATTCCATAGGTCAGGCTGCGAGCTGGCAACTCCAATAAAAGTTTTCAATGTGTCCTCCAGCAGAAACTGGCTGGATGAAGTAGAGATGAAAGCTCTCTCTTCTGACTGCTGAAGTCATCACTTCTCCTTTTAAAGCCTTCAATGCTTGGATTAGATGTCTCTCATTGCTGAAGACACTCTCCTTAGCTGATTGTAGATGTAATAAGCCATAAATGTAATAAACTTACTGATAATTCAAGTCCATGAAATATCCTTGCAATAACAGTTAGCCAAGGGTTGCTGAGTACCATTACCTGGCCAAGTTGACACATGAGCCAAACCATCACAGACATGTTCATTTTTCATTGGTTGATCACTTCATTAATTTATTTACTCAATTGATTTTTGGCAAGGATCTCAAGACAATTCAGTGGGGAAAAGAATATTCTTTTTAACAAGTGGTGCTGGGACAACTGGATAACATATATAAAAGAATGAAATTGGGCCCCTTTCTTTACATCCTACCCAAAAATGAACTCAAAATGGACAACAGACCTAAATATAAGGGCTAGAACTATAGAAATCTTAGAAGAAAACATCGACTTAAATTTTATGACCTTGGGTTAGGTAATGATTTCTTATCTTCGACTCAAAAGCACAGGCAACAAAAAAATAAGTTGAGCTACATCAAAATTGGAAACTTCTGTGCTGCAAATGATATCATTAATAAAGTGAAAAGACAATGCACAGTATGGGAGAAAGTATTAGCAAATTATATGTCTAATAAGAGAAGGGACTGATACCCCAAATATATAATGAAGAATTATAACTCAATGATAAAAGGACAAATAACCCAATTGAAAAATTGGCCAAAGGATTTGAATAGACATTTCTCCAATGGAGATATACAAATGACCAATAAACACCTGAAAAGATACTCAATATCATTAGTTATTATAAAAACTACAATGAGATACCACTTTACAACAGGTAGGATAGCTTTATTGAAAAAAAAAGTAAGTGTTGGCGAGAATGTGGAACAATTGGAACCTTCATATATTGCATATAAATTGATACCATGTCTGTGAAAATCAGTCTGGCAGTTGCTCCAAAAATTAAACACAGAATTATCATATGGTCCAGCAATTCCACTCCAGAGTATATACCCAAAAGAAATGAAAGCATGTACCTACAAAAACTAGTACACAAATGTTCATAGCAACATTACAGACAATAAACAAAAAGTCAAAGTAACCTAAATGTCCAAAGACTGACAAACAGATAAATAAAATGTGGTATGTCCATACAGTGGAATATTATTTGGCAATAAAAATAAATTAGTACTGATACAGTTTAAAACAAGATTGGACTTTGAAAACATTATGCTAAGTAAAAGAAGACAGTCACGGAAGACCACATATATGATTCCATATATGTGAAATGTCAAAACAGGCAAATCTATAGAGACAGAAAGTATGTTAGTGGTTGCCTACGGTTGAGGGGGCTGGAGAGTTGTGGAGTGACAGCTAAGGGGTGCAAGGTTTCTTTTTGGGGTAATGAAAATGCTTTAAAATTGAATGTGGTTGTGGATGTTGTGCTGGTTTGAAAGGAAGTATGCCCCCTAGAAAAGCCATGTTTTGATCAAAATCCCATTTCATAAAAGTAGAATAATCCCTATTCAATACTGTATGTTTGAAACTGTGATCAGATCATCTCCCTGGATGATGTGATTTAGTCAAGTCTTGATTGGTTTATTGGAGTCCTATAAAAGAGGAAACGTTTTGGAGAATGAGAGATTCAGAGAGTGCAGAGAAGAACGACATAGCCACGAGAAGCAGAGTTCACCAGCCAGCAACCTCTGGAGATGAAGAAGAAAAATGCCTCCCTGGGAGCTTCATGAAACAGGAAGCCAGGAGAAGAAGCTAGCAGATGATGCTGTGTTCACCACGTGCCCTTCCAGCCGAGAGAGAAGCCCTGACTGTGTTCCCATGTGCCTTCTCACTTGAGAGAGAAACCCTGAACTTCATCGGCCTTCTTGAACCAAGGTATCTTTCCCTGGATGGATGCCTTAGATTGGACATTTCTATAGATTTGCTTTAATTGGGACACTTTCTCAGCCTTAGAACTGTAAACTAGCAACTCATTAAATTCCCCCCTTTAAAAGCCATTCCGTTGCTGGTATACTGCATTCCGGCAGCTAGCAAACTAGAACAGATGTACAACTGAATATACCAAAAGCCACTGAATTATAAACTTTGAATGAATAAATTGTATATTATGTGAGTTATATCTCAATATAGATTGTTTTAGAAATAAAAAAAAAAGGAAAGAAAGAAAATATAATGAAAAGTGCCCTCAGCCTCCTTAGCAGAGCATGTGGTCAAACTTGGATTTTTGCTGTTCTGGTGAGTGAGAAAGAGTTTCTTTTTCTTTTTTTTTTTTTTTTTTAGAATTATTTTATTTTTAAATTCTTAAATGCATGAAAAATCGTGGTACTGTAACCCATACCAAACTTTAAAATTTGTTCTATAACTACTTGTTAAAAAGTACTTGGAAATTTATTGGGGTTTTTTTGTGTGTGTATATGTTATATTTCACAATCAAAAAAAACATTAAAAAAATTTTTAAATCTTAAATGCAATTTTATTGAGATATATTCACATAACATATAATCATCCAAATACATAATCAGTGGGTCAAAGGATCATCAAATATTTGTGCATTCATCAACACAATCAATTTTTTAACATTTTCATTACTCAAAAAAAAGATTAAAAATAAAATTAAAAATAAAAAGAACACCCTATTACCCTTATCCCCCCTATTATTTATTTATTTATTATTTTTATTACTCATCAGTCCATACACTGGATAAAGGGAATGTCAGTCATGAGGTTTTCACAATCACAAGGTCACTCTGTAAAAGCTATATAGTTACAATCTTCTTCAAGAAGCAAGGCTAATGGATTATAGTTCTACAGCTTCAGATATTTCCTTCTAGCGATTCTAATACAGTAAAAACTAAAAAGGGATGTCTATATAATACATAAGAATAACCTCTAGAATGACCTGCAGGCTCTATTTGGAATCTCTCAGCCAGTGAAATTTTATTTTGTTTCATTTATCTTCAATCCTTTGATCAAGAAGGCTTTCTCAATCCCACAATGTCAGAGTCAGGCTCATCCCTGGGTGTCATGTCTCATATTGCCAGGGAAATTCACAACCCTGGGGGAGGGCTGTGAATTTACCAGCAAAGTTAGTTTAGAGAGAGGCCACATCTGAGCAACAAAAGAGGTTCTCGGGGTGAGATGGTGGTGTGTGTGACTCTTTGGAATAGTCGTAAGTAGGCTTAGCGTTTCCTTTCAGAAGTAAGATTTATAAGGGCAAGCCCCAAGATTGAGGGCTTGGCCCATTAAACTAGTAGTCCCCAAAGCTTGCAAGAATATCAGGAGTTCCTCAGGTAGTGAAGTTTACTATTTCTACATTTTCCTCCAGTCCCTCAAGGGGACTTTGCAAATACTTTTTTGTTTTTCTGCATAGATTACTCTGGGATGTATTGGGGCATCACACTAACTTGTACAAACCAATAAGATCTAACTCTCTAGTCAAGATCCCATGTAATTATGGTGTTGGAATAAACTGACCATACAAATTAAATTAGATAGTGTGTTACAGAAAATATAAATTTTGCACAAAATAAACATCTCTTCCTTCAGTCTCACACAGAAGTTGAAGTTTAAAACACAGTCAATATAAGCCTTACCTTTTAGTCTGATTTACCTTAGTCCTAAGAAGATCAGCTTCATTCATATCTCTAATTGCAGTCTAATCTCTTTTGCAGCTTTTTAAACAGTGGCTGTAGGGATAATACTGACTTTCAAAGTTGCAGAATTATAACTCTGAGTCTCAGGTGTCACAGAGATAACTGAAATTCCAGGGAATAACCAGGTCATACACATACACAGAAAGAGCTCAACATCTCAGAATTTAGAAACAGCAGTTACAACTCAGGAATAGATATGACTGCTGTAAGAGCTTACAATCTAGAAACCTTTACAATAAACCTTCCCCTAATAACCCATGCTCTCAAATTCAATTCTCAGAGTTTGCACATAATAGTTAGTCCATATTAGTGAGATGTCATAATATTTGTCTTTTCGTTTCTGGCTTATTTCCCTGAACATACTGTCCTCAAAGTTCTCCACCTAGTTGCACGCCTCCCAACTTCATTCCTTCTCGCAGCTGCTCAGTATTCCATTGTATGTATTCACCACAATTCACCCTTTTGTTCATCAGTCGATGTACCCTTAGGCCATCTTATTCCATTGCAAATTGTGAACACTGCCACCATAAACACCAGTGTAGAAATGTCCATTAATGTTTCTGATTTCAGTTCTTCCAAGTATATAGCTAACAATGGGGTTGCAGGGTCATATGGCAAGCTTATACCACTACACTGCCCTCCAGGGGGCTGCAGCATGCTACTGCCCTACCACACTGAATAGGTACATTATTCTCTCCATATTTTCTCTAGCACTGGTATCTTTCTATTTAATTTTAAAACCGTTTTATTCACATACCATACAATCCATCCTAAGTAAGCAATCAATGGTCCCGGTATAATCACATAGTTATGCATTCACTACCACAATCTATGAGGACATTTTTTATTTCTTCTGCAAAGAGAAATAGTGTCTTAGCCTACTTTTCATTCTTATTTCTGTTGTTATGAGAGAGGCTGAGCATCTGTTCAGTTTAAAGTCCGTTTGTATTGATTTATTTTTACTAGCTACTAAATTACTAATCTTATCATATATATATCTGCCGGCTAATGGGCTGGTACCACACTTTTAATTAATAATGCTTTGCAATAAAACAGATAGTGAGATATCAAGCAAAGTCAAGCAAACACCTACAACTCTGGGCCAGTGTAGGTCGTCGAGCACCAAGTCCATGCCACTGTACCAGGCTGTCACTTCCCATGGTGTCATCTCTCACAAGACCATTTTAAATATGGAGGAACACTTGAAATGTGTTGCAAGATAATAGGAATGCCAAAATAAGTGATAAAGAAGAAAAGGCTGAGAAAGACCAAGATTTAAAGTGTCATTCAGGAGAATATACAAAAGTTGCAAGAATCCTTGCTAACATTGCCAAAAGGTCACTGCGTAGCAAAATTGTCCCTGGTTGAGAACCACTAGAAGTCAATACAATGTGTTTCTGTTAATTAGAAAATATCCTCCCAGGATATAAAGTTCCAAAATAATATTGGATTAAAGAGGCCTGGACAGGTGAACAGGTGAGAGGAGAGAAACTCTCCAATAAAAGCACCATACACAAGAACGGAGCTCACTGTGTAAAACACCTGGAGGCAAGTGGAGGATTAAAAGGGAGGAAAGCTTAAATAAAGTATTTAATTCTCAAGTTATATAAGTATGGGTAGGAGATAGCAGGATAGACAGTTTAGACATCCATAACCAAACCATTACTTATAGAATACCAACTGTCTGCCTGGCAACATGTAATTGATTTTGTCACACATTGACTCTCTGTTCAGTTAGGACCAGTGGGATAGATTTAATTTTCAATATCCAACCTGGAGAAGGGAATTATTTCATTATTTTTATTAACCAAAGTATAATCTGAGATATCCTGAAAAAAAATGTCCAATCAAATTTCTCTGATAACACTGATCTATAACTATGCTGTCCAATATGGTAGCAACTAGCTGTATGTAGGTACGGAGCACTCAGAATGTGGCTGGTGCCATATGTAGATGTTATATCCTTTTTTAATATATTGGGTATAAAATATTCTACTTACATTTATTTTACCTTTTTCTTTTTTTTTTTCCTAAATGCACTTATTAGAAAATTCAAAGTTACATGTGTGCCCTTTATTTTATTTGTATTAAACAGAGCTGCTCTGGAAGATGGCAAATTTTGAGCCCTCCTTGACTCCTTAAGCTTCTCAGACCTGCTGTGGGTTAACCTTCCAGCCAGGCAGGACCTGCAGGGGAAGTTAGGCAGTCCTGTTGAGTCTGGACCCTTCTTGCTCCTCAGTGCAAAGCTCAAGGATGATTTGAGTTTTTCATCCAACTCCTATTTCAAATCTCTTTTAAGGTTGGACCTTGACCTCTTTTGTTCTGTGTGCTCATTGCCCAGCACTAGAAATGGCATAAAATTAGGGCACATTAACTCTTTGCATGTAAAGTGGGAAAGACTTAAAGGAAACAAGTGCATTCAAGTCACAGAAGCTCCCAATACCCTGTTCATTTGTCCATGAATAGGCAACATGCATGGTTGAACATCTTGAAGAAGCAATCAGATATCCTGGCTACCTGGACTTCCTTGAGAAACCTATGTACTTGAAGTATAGATAACTTCCACTGCATTAATTTACCAGAGAAGCATGCTGATGCAAATACTTTAATGTGCCCTTTATGCCTTGCAGTGTCTCGGAAGAGCACCATCAGGCATAATGGACAGCTGGGGAAACTTGTGTCCAAGATCGAGGAACTGGAGCCCTAGCTGGGAGAAAAAAAAATCCATGCTGGAAAGACAATCCCTCAGAGAAACCAAGCAATTTCTTTTTGAGAATAAGGGCTGGGGTCAATGTTGTGGCAGCCAGAGTTAAAATTGTAGTAACAATGAGTAAAGTCAAGTCTACTCAGGCAGTTCTAGATGGGTATGTGGGTGCTCCATGAGGAGTATGAAACAGGAGAAAAGATTTCTGCTCGGATGGACAAACTTGAATACCAGTTTGAAACACCGATGGCCCAACAAATGGAAGACACAATAAGTAGCACTACTACCCTAATCCACGAGATTAAGAGATTGTGTTGCTTCAGAAAGTGGCAGATGCTGCTGCTAGCCTTGAACTCAATGTGGAGCCTCCAAATGACCAGGTCGTGTTGACACAAAGTATTGCTTTGACATGCAATAATGTTCTGTCACAGAAACCTGTTGCTCTGTGATCAAGTATAATTTAAAGAACTGGAGCTGCTATTTATGTCTCTCGATTCTGAAATAGTCCTTGTGTTCACATATATAGATATGTTGCACTCTAGTTGCAGAGGAAACGCTATCTATGTCAACTGTTTGTCTACAAATATTTGTGTTTGGCTTGCTGTACTTTCCAAATACATTGGGAAATTCCAGAAAACACTGCAGGATATGTAAAAGTGTGAAGGACATATTTTCGTAGATGTTTTTGACAGAACTAGCATTAATTTGTTGCATATGAAATATCTTCCTCAAAAGTTAGATCAAAACTCTACTACCAAAGAATTATGCAATCTATGTAGAATAATTTTTTAAATTCAAAGTGGTTTTTATTTCTGTATGTAATGACTTATGATGCATAAAAATAAAAGTATTTTTACTTAATAATTTTACATGGCCAAACTCTTCATTCAGCATATAAAATGGACAATGTCATTTTTTGTGGTTTTGTTCATTTTTGCTATCTAAATAGAAATTCAATTGGTTTTTAACCTGTGTTCAGTAGCTTTTAAGTTTAACATAGGAATTTTTATATAGTAGTCTAATGACTACTCGTGTGGAGTCCTCACTGATTTTTTTTTAATTTCCTTTCAATACCTAGAAAATTTCTGCAACATCACATTATAAAATAAGAGCAACTGTTAATTTCTGTTTGTTAAATATCAATTTTATTAAGACTCTCAGAAAGATTTTTCCTTTCTTACTTTCAAATTAAGTTCTCAAACACATTCTAATGATTCTCCTTCTAGCCAATTCTTGTAAGACTACATTTTAAAAGGAGGTTAATTTGTACAACATTCATGTTTTCTTTTCCATGAAACTGTTTCAGAAAAACTTGGCCAGTGTTTTAAAACCAACCAACAAATAATAATAAAGATAAAATTGAACCAACTCAAATTAGAAGTACTCTTTAAATTCGGGTTAAATATGTCTATTCTTTTACTTTAAATGCAACAACTTTTTAATAACTGGAAGAAACATATTTTGCTAAAACAAATATGTTTATAAAAAAATTTTAGCAAAAGCTTTTAATATGTTTTTATAGGTAGTAGACCTGGTATTCCTCCCTCTCTCTACTGCTATTCTTCTCTACTGGCATTTTCCCAGCTAATTTTTTTTTTAATTAAAAAAAATTAACCAACACAACATTTAGAAATCATTCAATTCTACATATGCAATCAGTAATTCTTAATATCATCACATAGATGTATGATTATCATTTCTTAGTACATTTGCATCGATTTAGGAAAAGAATTAGCAAAACAACAGAAAAAGATATAGAATGATAATATAGAGAAAAAATAAAATTAAAAATAGAAAAAATATATAAAAAAGAGAAAAAAAACAAAAAACACAAACAAACAAACAAAACAACAAAAAAAACTATAGCTCAGATGCAGCTTCATTCAGTGTTTTAACATAACTACATTACAATTAGGTAGTATTGTGCTGTCCATTTTTGAGTTTTTGTACCTGTTGCACAGTCTGTATCCCTTCAGCTCCAATTACCCATTATCTTACCCTGTTTCTAACTCCTGATGGTCTCTGTTACCAATGACATATTCCAAGTTTATTCTCGAATGTCGGTTCACATCAGTGGGACCATACAGTATTTGTCCTTTAGTTTTTGGCTAGACTCACTCAGCATAATGTTCTCAAGGTCCATCCATGTTATTACATGCTTCATAAGTTTATCCTGTCTTAAAGCTGCATAATATTCCATCGTATGTATATACCACAGTTTGTTTAGCCACTCTTCTGTTGATGGACATTTTGGCTGTTTCCATCTCTTTGCGATTGTAAATAATGCTGCTATAAACATTGGTGTGCAAATGTCCGTTTGTGTCTTTGCCCTTAAGTCCTTTGAGTAGATACCTAGCAATGGTATTGCTGGGTCGTATGGCAATTCAATATTCAGTTTTTTGAGGAACCGCCAAACTGCCTTCCACAGGGGTTGCACAATTTGACATTCCCACCAACAGTGGATAAGTGTGCCTCTTTCTCTGCATCCTCTCCAGCACTTGTCATTTTCTGTTTTGTTGATAATGGCCATTCTGGTGGGTGTGAGATGATATCTCATTGTGGTTTTGATTTGCATTTCTCTAATGGCCAGGGACATTGAGCATCTCTTCATGTGCCTTTTGGCCATTTGTATTTTCTCTTCTGAGAGGTGTCTGTTCAAGTCTTTTTCCCATTTTGTAATTGGGTTGGCTGTCTTTTTGTTGTTGAGTTGAACAATCTCTTTATAAATTCTAGATACTAGACCTTTCTCTGATATGTCATTTCCAAATATTGTCTCCCATTGTGTAGGCTGTCTTTCTACTTTCTTGATGAAGTTCTTTGATGCACAAAAGTGTTTAATTTTGAGGAGCTCCCATTTATTTATTTCTTTCTTCAGTGCTCTTGCTTTAGGTTTAAGGTCCATAAAACCGCCTCCAATTGTAAGTTTCATAAGATATCTCCTTACATTTTCCTCTAACTGTTTTATGGTCTTAGACCTAATGTTTAGATCTTTGATCCATTTTGAGTTAACTTTTGTATAGGTGTGAGATACGGGTCTTCTTTCATTCTTTTGCATATGGATATCCAGTTCTCTAGGCACCATTTATTGAAGAGACTGTTCTGACCCAGGTGAGTTGGCTTGGCTGCCTTATCAAAGATCAAATGTCCATAGATGAGAGGGTCTATATCTGAGCACTCTATTCGATTTCATTGGTCGATATATCTATCTTTATGCCAATACCATGCTGTTTTGACCACTGTGGCTTCATAATATGCCTAAAGTCCGTCAGCGTGAGACCTCCAGCTTCGTTTTTTTTCCTCAAGATACTTTTAGCAATTTGGGGCACCTTGCCCTTCCAGATAAATTTGCTTATTGGTTTTTCGATTTCTGAAAAATAAGTTGTTGGGATTTTGATTGGTATTGCATTGAATCTGTAGATCAATTTAGGTAGGATTGACATCTTAACTATATTTAGTCTTCCAATCCATGAACACAGTATGCCCTTCCATCTATTTAGGTCTTCTGTGATTTCTTTTAACAGTTTTTTGTAGTTTTCTTTGTATAGGTTTTTTGTCTCTTTAGTTAAATTTATTCCTAGGTATTTTATTCTTTTAGTTGCAATTGTAAATGGAATTCGTTTCTTGATTTCCCCCTCAGCTTGTTCATTACTAGTGTATAGAAATGCTACAGATTTTTGAATGTTGATCTTGTAACCTGCTACTTTGCTGTACTCATTTATTAGCTCTAGTAGTTTTGTTGTGGATTTTTCCGGGTTTTCGACATATAGTATCATATTGTCTGCAAACACTGATAGTTTTACTTCTTCCTTTCCAATTTTGATGCCTTGTATTTCTTTTTCTTGTCTAATTGCTCTGGCGAGAACCTCCAACACAATGTTGAATAATAGTGGTGATAATGGACATCCTTGTCTTGTTCCTGATCTTAGGGGGAAAGTTTTCAATTTTTCCCCATTGAGGATGATATTAGCTGTGGGTTTTTCATGTATTCCCTCTATCATTTTAAGGAAGTTCCCTTGTATTCCTAGCTTTTGAAGTGTTTTCAACAGGAAAGGATGTTGAATCTTGTCAAATGCCTTCTCTGCATCAATTGAGATGATCCTGTGATTTTTCTGCTTTGATTTGTTGATATGGTGTATTACATTAATTGATTTTCTTATGTTGAACCATCCTTGCATACCTGGGATGAATCCTACTTGGTCATGATGTATAATTCTTTTAATGTGTTGCTGGATTCGATTTGCTAGAATTTTGTTGAGGATTTTTGCATCTATATTCATTAGAGATATTGGTCTGCAGTTTCCTTTTTTTGTAATATCTTTGCCTGGTTTTGGTATGAGGGTGATGTTGGCTTCATAGAATGAATTAGGTAGCTTTCCCTCCACTTCGATTTTTTTGAAGAGTTTGACGAGAGTTGGTACTAATTCTTTCTGGAATGTTTGGTAGAATTCACATGTGAAGCCGTTTGGTCCTGGACTTCTCTTTTTGGGAAGCTTTTGAATGACTGATTCAATTTCTTTACTTGTGATTGGTTTGTTGAGGTCATCTATTTCTTCTTGAGTCAAAGTTGGTTGTTCATGCCTTTACAGGAACCCGTCCATTTCATCTAAATTGTTGTATTTATTAGCATAAAGTTGTTCATAGTATCTTGTTATTACCTCCTTTATTTCTGTGAGGTCAGTGGTTATGTCTCCTCTTCCATTTCTGATCTTATTTATTTGCGTCCTCTCTCTTCTTCTTTTTGTCAATCTTGCTAAGGGCCCATCAATCTTATTGATTTTCTCATAGAACCAACTTCTGGTCTTATTGATTTTCTCTGTTGTTTTCATGTTTTCAATTTCATTTATTTCTGCTCTAATCTTTGTTATTTCTTTCCTTTTGCTTGCTTTGGGGTTAGTTTGCTGTTCTTTCTCCAGTTCTTCCAAGTGGACAGTTAATTCCTGCATTTTTGCCTTTTCTTCTTTTCTGATATAGGCATTTAGGGCAATAAATTTCCCTCTTAGCACTGCCTTTGCTGCGTCCCATAGGTTTTGATATGTTGTGTTTTCGTTTTCATTCACCTCGAGATATTTACTAATTTCTCTTGCAATTTCTTCCTTGACCCACTCGTTGTTTAAGAGTGTGTTGTTGAGCCTCCACGTATTTGTGAATTTTCTGGCACTCCACCTATTATTGATTTCCAACTTCATTCCTTTATGATCTGAGAAAGTGTTGTGTATGATTTCAATCTTTTTAAATTTGTTAAGACTTGCTTTGTGACCCAGCATATGGTCTATCTTTGAGAATGATCCATGAGCACTTGAGAAAAAGGTGTATCCTGCTGTTGTGGGATGTAATGTCCTATAAATGTCTGTTAAGTCTAGCTCATTTATTGTAATATTCAAATTCTCTATTTCTTTATTGATCCTCTGTCTAGATGTTCTGTCCATTGATGAGAGTGGTGAATTGAAGTCTCCAACTATTATGGTAGATGTGTCTATTTCCCTTTTCAGTGATTGCAGTGTATTCCTCACGTATTTTGGGGCATTCTGGTTTGGTGCATAAATATTTATGATTGTTATGTCTTCTTGTTTAATTGTTCCTTTTATTAGTAGATAGTGTCCTTCTTTGTCTCTTTTAACTGTTTTACATTTGAAGTCTAATTTGTTGGATATTAGTATAGCTACTCCTGCTCTTTTCTGGTTGTTATTTGCATGAAATATCTTTTCCCAACCTTTCACTGTCAACCTATGTTTATCTTTGGGTCTAAGATGTGTTTCCTGTAGACAGCATATAGAAGGATCCTGTTTTTTAATCCATTCTGCCAGTCTATGTCTTTTGATTGGGGAATTCAGTCCATTGACATTTAGTGTTATCACTGTTTGGATAATATTTTCCTCTACCATTTTGCCTTTTGTATTATATATATCATATCTGATTTTCCTTCTTTCTACACTCTTCTCCATACCTCTCTCTTCTGTTGTTCGTATCTGACTCTAATGCTCCCTTTAGTATTTCTTGCAGAGCTGGTCTCTTGGTCACAAATTCTCTCAGTGACTTTTTGTCTGAGAATGTTTTAATTTCTCCCTCATTTTTGAAGGACAATTTTGCTGGATATAGGAGTCTTGGTTGGCAGTTTTTCTCTTTTAGTAATTTAAATATATCATCCCACTGTCTTCTAGCTTCCATGGTTTCTGCTGAGAAATCTACACATAGTCTTATTGGGTTTCCCTTGTATGTGATGGATTGTTTTTCTCTTGCTGCTTTCAAGATCCTCTCTTTCTCTTTGACCTCTGACATTCTAACTAGTAAGTGTCTTGGAGAACGCTTATTTGGGTCTATTCTCTTTGGGGTGCGCTGCACTTCTTGGATCTGTAATTTTAGGTGTTTCATAAGAGTTGGGAAATTTTCAGTGATAATTTCTTCCATTAGTTTTTCTCCTCCTTTTCCCTTCTCTTCTCCTTCTGGAACACCCACAACACATATATTTGTGCGCTTCATATTATCATTCAGTTCCCTGATCCCCTGCTCAAATTTTTCCATTCTTTTCCCTATAGTTTCTGTTTCATTTTGGATTTCAGATGTTCCATCCTCCAGTTCACTAATTCTAGCCTCTGTCTCTTTAAATCTACCATTGTAGGTATCCATTGTTTTTTCCATCTTTTCTACTTTGTCCTTCAATCCCATAAGTTCTGTGATTTGTTTTTTCAGACTTTCTATTTCTTCTTTTTGTTCAGCCCATATCTTCTTCACGTCCTCCCTCAATTTATTGATTTGGTTTTTGAAGAGGTTTTCCATTTCTGCTCGTATATTCAGAATTAGTTGTCTCAGCTCCTGTATCTCATTTGAACTATTGGTTTGTTCCTTTGACTGAGCCATATCTTCAATTTTCCTGGCGTGATCCGTTATTTTTTGCTGGCATCTGTGCATTTAATCAGATTTCCTGGGTGTGGGACCCAGCAGGTTGAAAGATTTTCCTGTGAAATCTCTGGGCTCTGTTTTTCTTATCCTGCCCAGTATGTGGCGCTCGTCTCTCTGCGCATCCCACCAGTAAAAGATGCTGTGGCTCCTTTAACTTTGGAAGACTCTCGCTGTGGGGGAGGGTCACCAGCCGAAGCGGCTTGGGGGAGTGCTGCTCCAAATTTCCCAGCCGGCCCAGGAATACACGCGTGGGGGGGCCGCCGGCCGCCACAGCTTGAGGGGACCGCCTGTCCAAATCTCCCAGCTGGCCCGGGAAGGAGGTAGGGAGGGGCTCCGGCCGCCAGCCGCCACGGCCCAGGGAAGCGCGCGCCCTTCAGGGATCTCACCGCAGCGGATTCTCCCAGCTGATTCTGCCGTTCCAGAATGGGGTATACTGTCTTTTTGGTCTCTGTCGTGGCTCCGGGAGCTGTTCTGTACAGTTTCTGTTTCTTTAGTAGCTGTTCTGGAGGAGGAACTAAGACCCGCGCATCTTACTAAGCCGCCATCTTCTCCAGAAGTACTGGTATGAAATATTTAAAGCACGCCGTATCCCGGCCCAACTGCGGGGATTCCCGCTACATCACGGTCGGCTACGTAGGACGCCATGCAGTTCGTGCGGTTCGACAGCGGCATGGCGAGTCCGAGCTTCCCAGCTAATTTTACTTAAAAACTTTAGAATCATTTTTCAGGTTCCAGGGAAAAAAAAACTGTTAGTATCTGTATTGAGATAACTCTGAATTTATAAATCAATTTAGGGAAAATTGATGCCGTTTTAATGCTGGGTCTTCCCATCTAATTACACAGTGTGTTTATTCATGTCCACTTTTAAAAAAAAATTTTGAAATGGTCATAGTTTATTCTAAATACTTAAAGATTTCATACAAAAGAGAACAACATAGGTTGAAGAAGTACTGGAAGGGTTTTTGGAGGAGCTGAGTCTTGAATGGAATATCCCAAGTCAGATTGGATTTGGGAGGTCACTCTAGAC
Organism: Tamandua tetradactyla; assembly: GCF_023851605.1. Taxonomy (NCBI): domain Eukaryota; kingdom Metazoa; phylum Chordata; class Mammalia; order Pilosa; family Myrmecophagidae; genus Tamandua; species Tamandua tetradactyla. The sequence continues at coordinate 35,793,101 of NC_135346.1, read as the reverse complement.
ATTTGCTGTATTTGACATCCATAGAGTTTGCTCTGTCCATATGTCTTTTGCAGACGTCAGCTGTGTCTAAGATTAAGGAGCATAAGAATGATACCAAGATTGTCACAGTCAGAGGGTGGCAGGCAGGGCTGTAAAAGGCCTTGGTAGCTCTTTAAACAATCCACTTATTTTTAAAATGAAGAAGCTGAGGTCATGTCCACTTTTTGTGTTCTTCAAAAGTAAAGTTTTCTTCATATAGATTTTGCATGTGTGTTGCTAAATTTATTACTTTAATAAATTTAGCATTAAATACTTTAATTTAATTTAGCATTTTTTCTTTTTTAATGTTCTTGTCCATTGTTTCTTCTAACTAGTTATATATATATATATATACACACATACACACATACACACTGATTTCTGAACTTTAGTTTTATACCTTGTACATTATTGACCTCTCTTATTGTGTGTGATAGTTTTACAACTGATTCTCTTGGATTTTCCCAGTATATATTCATATTATCTTAAAATAATGATAGTGTTATCTCTTCCTTCCCAAATCTTTATGTCTGCTTATTTTCTCTTATCTAACTGCACTGACTGATGATGTGGACTTTAATAGGCATGTGCTACCCCAGTTCCTCTCCACCTTCGTCTCTTCTAGGTCACTAGGCTTCATCTACTCTCTTGTATTGCTAGGTGTGGTCCCAGCTGGACTGTAAGCAATGTAAAGGCAGTATGCTTCTCTGTATGCCACACAGTATCCAACACAGAGACTCATATAGGGTAGTTCCCCAATAAATCATGGTTTGTTGATTATATTAGGTGAGTTATACTTCATCAGGATGTTGATGATACCTCTCCATTTGTGAGACTTGGGTAAGTGCTGTCTTGATGCAATCCAAATTTTCAACTTCTATTTTTGCCAAGAAGAAGAGGGGATAGAAGTCAAGAGTAGGTGAGAAGGGCATTTTTTTATAGCCAACCTCTGTCCCCCAAACTTCAGGTGATAACCAGTCCTCATCTTGCCCTCCTGCCATTACCTTTACCAACCCACAGAACCCAACCTATCTGGTGTGGGTTGCTAGTAAAGCCCTCCCTTCTCACTGCCACCCTAGGGCAAATAATGTCAAATTTTAGTGAGGCTCAGCACCACCTTGGGGAACAAATTTAAAATGCAGTTTTCTAAACTCAATACTAAAAAATTCTGATTTGGACAATAGCCTAGAAATCTGTGTTTCAGCAAGCCCCAAAGTAATTCTGATGTAGAGGTTTCTGAAGCACATCTGGAGAAAGCACTGGCCTAGTAAGCAAATCCTCCTCTTGATTTACCTACTGCATATTTTCTGAGCAGCTCCTATGTGAAGGCCCGGAGAAGGCTATGCAGATAAATAAGACACAGCCTGCCTGGTGGCTGACCGCTTACCAGCAGAGATCACATTGATGCTCGCCAAGATTTCCCTCAAAACAACCCCAAGTGGTGGGCACGACTGTTATTCCCATTTTATAGCTAAAGAAACTGAGGTTCAGAGAGGATAATTTGTCCAAGGTCACTCAATGAGAAAGTGAATAAATACAAATGAGATTTGACCTTGAGAAAGTTGTTTGTGACTTCTGAATATAAAGACGTGCATCATTTGCATCATGTTGAATAGTTTATAAAGTGCTTCCATTTCAATCAGGGTTATGAACCCAGCCCATGTGTATGGTAACTGGACCTCACAGAGGTTTAGAAAGCTGTCAGAGCAAGTCAGGGGCCGAGCCCTGGCTCACAGCTCCTCAGGGCCACAGAGGAAGGTATAGTGGGGATTGAAAGGACGAAATTTCTTGACTTAGAGAGAGTAGTAGTGCCGGGGTAGAGAGTTACAGGATCCAACACAATCCATCTATTGGAAAGCCAATTCCAGAAAGGCAAAAGTCCCGTTTCCAATCCCCATTGATTCATATTACTGATGCCCAGACCCCACTCCGGACCAGTTCAATCTGAATCTCTAGAGGTAGGGCCCAGGTAGGAGGTTTTTAAACTCCCCAAGTGATTTTAATGAGTAGTCATTTACCTTGACTTCCCTAGTTGCAAGTGAAATTCATTCAGGCTCACCTCTGCTCTCTCATTCCAGATGAAGGGAGAAGCTGGAAGTATGCGAAATAATGAAAAGTCAAAGCAGGTAAGTGCCAGCATCCCACTTGCCAAGCCAGTGAGAATGTAACTGGTGACTATCTCCATATCTGCAGTGGCCAGATGTCTCCCCCAAGGTTTCGGGGAGGCCGGCACAGGGTGATGTGTGTACTCTTTTCAGTAGCTGAGCAGACTCCAAATTGCCTTATAACTAAAGGCCCTTTGCCCACATGACAAAGCGGATGGTACCTAGACTGATAGTTGTCCTCCCATCCTCTCTTGTCTGCCTGTAGCCCTTAGAAGGCCCTCACCTCAGGCTTTTGGAACCGCTTTTCAGTAACTACTCTGGGCAAAATAGAGGTCTGGGGTGGGGCGGGGGTGTGGTGGCTAGAAACTGGAGCTTCCCAGCTCTTGACCTCACCTAACTTTTGCCCCGAGAGATCCTGCACCTCATGGGAGAACTTTGTCCTGTTTATATTCCCTTCTTCTGGGCTGCTGGAGGGATTTAAAAAAAAAAAAAAACTCTCTCCCTGGAAAAATATTTAATTCTGTACATGAAAATGAGGCTTTTAAATCTGACTTAGTTTGGTTTATTAAATTCAGAAGATGAAAAATTTCCAGTGAATCTAGAAAAGTTCTTGAAAAGTGCACTCAGAAGCCTAAAAAAGGAATAAATACAAAAGTCCATCTGCAAGTCTTGGGACCTTTGAATGGACCATGTAAAAACAAGTTCTGCTTGATCTGGCCAATTAAGCCCGAGAGGGAGAGACAGACAGACAGAAAGAGAGAACTCATTTCCAGAGCTCAGGATCTTGAGAAACACAGCTGTCTGGCCATTGAAAATAATCTGTTGTTGTTGTTGTTGTTCTTTTGATCAAAAGTGTGACTCCATAATGTTGGGAAAAATAATCTGGTGCAGATTCAGGTTGCTCAGAACGGTGCAATGAAAGCATAGCTGTGCTCCTCTTAGATATCAAAAGTGTGAATTAAAGCATCTAAACATCCTATAGGTCAGCTCCCTGGACATAGCAGAATGGAATTGGTGATCCATGTCGCAGGCTGTGCTCTCCTCCCATTCTGGGCCTTCTTGTTTGGACATTGGGCTTCTGATGAGCTCTAGTTTAGGTCTTTGGAGAAGAATGTAGAAGGTCCTCCCAGTGACTGCAGTGGTTTGTTCTTTACCTCTAGAACCACTAATTGTCTGTCCTGCTGGCAGCCCAGGCTAATCTTGCTGGAAGGTAGAGGAATTGTTAAAAGTCAGAACATGTGTTTATTCACTCTTCTTTAAGGGCAAGAGGGTGATGGGGATGGGAAAATATGAACACAGTGAAGTCCCTGTGGCTGGGAAAAGATTTCCTCATCAAGAATCCTACAGATCCTCTATGACAGTTGTTCTCAACTTTGCCTGCCCATTGGGGAGCCCAGGTCCTACCTTGTAATTGGGTTGGGGAGGAGCCTGGACCTCAGGATTTTAAAAAAGCTTCCCAGGTAATTCCAAAGTGATGATGAGCATCTCCCCTAGCCAAGAGGACCAGTGATAAACTCCTACAGCAGCTGAAAGGCTTGGCTATTCTTCTCTGAGAGATGCAAAATTCACTGCTGGTTTTTCTGGAGGCAGGCTAGTTCTCTTTCCTCTACCAACTATGAACTTGCATTTTCATAAACAAACCCACATACAGCCAGAGAGTGCTTGATAAGGAAGATCTTCCCACTGAATGTGGGAGGTCAGCTGATATGGGTGTTGTTGAGATCTTGATTGCACAATCACTCCTGCTATGCCATTAATTTGATCTGGCTAGAATAGCAGGAGGCAACTTGCTGGGGCCTGATGCTTTCTTATCCCGGCTCAGGAGGGACACATCTGGGGATCCATGAAGAGGACGGCTGTCATCCTGGGCTCCAGCCTTCTGTTGTGTATAGCCTTCTGGAACTCATTCACATGGTGAGTTGACTTGGCCCAGCTTTAATCTGGGACCTGGGGCAGTGTGGCAGTGGTCTGGGAGCAGAGTATGGAGTGAAGAACTGTTCACCCACCACCAGTCTTCACCCAGTAACCTAAACGATTTTTCTTCCAAGGCATCTGCAGAAATTTTGGGGTGCTTCTGGCTACTTTTGGCAAGTCCAGTGGGAGAGGCTGCTGTCTACGTTTGAAGGGAAGGAGTGGATCCTTTTCACTATAGGTGAGGTTCCCAGATCATCAATTCTTAGGGTTTGGATATATGATTATAGCTTCATTCTTCTTCTATTCTTTTTCTATTTGGGGACTTTTTGGTTCATTATTTCCAACAATGGGCAACTGAGTTTTAAAACAAACTGGTAACTCCCAAAGAGTGCTAAATTTTGTAAGCAATTTGGAAATAGGATGCCTAAGAAAAGAAACTGAGAAGTTGAGACCAAAAAATAAAAGTAAGAAATGGCTTGTGTATGGATGGATGAATGCATAGAGCAATAACCCTATTTCTAGATGGAAGCTACTCCATCTTCACTGAGGCTGTGTCCCCTGTACCTGGTGCAATCTAGTGCTTGGTGTTTGACACCAAGCAGTCACTCAGATAATTACTCCCAGCGGGAACAGCTGGAAACAAATCTAAGAAAATGCAAACATATTTATAATGGCATTGTCTACAATAGTGAATGTCTTCAATCATATATTCATTCATTCAAATAATATTTATTAAGGTTATTATGTGCCAAACCTGTGTGGGGAATATAGAGATATTTAAGATGAAGCGTTTGCCTATTCCATTAAAAAACCTGTGTCACAGCCTAGAAGAAGAGATAAAAAAAAAGCATCAGTTGTCACAAAGCAAAAGTACAAATAAAATAACCCCGAGAAGAATTCTGAAATGGGCTGGAGATTAAATATGACAGATTCAGTGGAATCTTAAGCAGTCATTGCAAAGAACAATGCAGATTCTAGATGTATAGAGGAAAAATGGTGAAAAAACATTTTATATACTTGTTAGAATGGTGTGAAAACTACTATACACCTTGGTGATAAGAAAATACCAGAAAGATACAATGTTTGCAGTTATTAGAGTTGCAGTGCTTTCTCGTCCTGGTTCAAAAGGGACACATCTGGGGCTGGAAGGAAGCTCAGGATCATCTCGTGTTGTGGTTTCCATTCTGTATTCCTCAAGGTTACCTTGGAGTCCCAAGTTGGTGGCCACCATGGTAGATGGCCCCGACGGACAACCTCCAGCCCAACATTTTTTTCCCCCAAATAAACAAATTTATTATTTCTGTCTATAAAAGTAAATATATGCTTGCTGTTAAAAATAAAAATCAGACAATTCAAATAGGCATAGAGAAGATGAAAATCATCCACTCTCCCACCACCAAACGAGAACCACTGTTAATACTTTAGTGTACATCCCTTATATATTTGATACATGATCATACTTACATGAACTATTTTAATTTTTTTTCATTGAATAGATTGTGGATATTATCAAAGTCAATTAATATAGATTTATTAATATTTAAAGCTGTCTAGTCTGTTCCATTGTAAGGAAATACTGTAATGTATTTAATCACTTCCCTACAAATGGACATTTAGGCTGCTGAAGTAATTTACTATGATTTTTTAAAATGCTATGATGGACATGCCTGTCTGAATATATCCATGTGTTCTTTCTCTTTTCTTTCTCCTCTCTCTCCCTTCTCTCTACCCCCTTCCCGTCTCTCCTTCTCTCTTTTCATTTTCTTTCCCTGTCTCCCTCTCTCCCTGTATCTCTTTCCCCAGAACATGTCAAAAAGCTGCCCTCCAGAATGTTTGTACCACTCCATATTCCTCCACAGTGCAGCATAATGTTTTTCAACTATCTACTGCTGTGGTTGGTGGGGTAGGAAGGGTGCTGGAAGAGGGACAGAGTTAAATAAAATGTTGTCCTTGTTCCCTTGGAGTTTTGAATGTAGAGAATGAAGCTAAACATGGACAAATAAAGTTAATAATACAAGAATTAGATAACATTTTAATGTCACTCAAATAACTGCTGACTGGGATGGACAAAAGTGCTGTTTGTTTACAGTCAGAGATCAGTGATACCCAGAATGACTTCATGGAAAAGTGGAACATGGAGCAAAAAGCCAAAACTAAATCTTAAATCTTAATCAGTATTTTCTAAAATATTCTGCTGAACAGTAATCAGTGGGAGGTTATTAGGTAGGTTAACTATATAATTTATCATCCAAATAAGATAGCTGTAAGAGTGAAAGTAGGTGTTGTTAAGACACTGAGAAAACAGTGTCTCCAGGTGAAAAAGCTTGGGAAATACTGAGTTTAACAAAGTCAAATGGGCTTCTCTGCTGAAGAAATTCTCAAAGCTTTTAACACATTAATATGGAGTGTAACTCTCCAAGAGGAGGGTTGGGCATGAAGACTGACCATGGAGCTCTTTGAGAGGTGAGTTTCCCACTTTGGGAAATGCTGACTGGAATACACCTGAGGTCCTACTGCTCAGTCAAAAAGGATTAGGTGCCTGACTAACTCCTAGTACAGTGCTCATTGTGAACCATACCATACCAAGTGCTTCCTTTACTTCTCTCTTTCCTGGTAGTTCATCAAGGGTTCAATGGGTGCAGACTCTCAAACATCAAACTAAATTCTTTTATATGTTACAGCATTTTATATAATGCCACATACTTTTTTTTGTTTCCAATTACCTGTTGTTGTTCCCACTGTATAGTAGGAAAACGGCATCATGCCTTAAGTACCTGTCTAAGTTCCTACAGCTATTTTGCCACCCCCAAATTAAAGACAGGTCCCCTGGTCCCAAACACTTAGATCCCCTTGGCAAAGCACCATCAACAATGCAGTCTCAGTCACCATAAAATGTGTGCTCAGTTAACACGTTTTGTGAGGACCTGAAGTTACCTGTTCGTTTCTTCTACTTCCCAACCCTAGGCTCTAGCCAAGTGCCCTCTCTGATCTTCTGGAGCTTCAATGGGCTTCTATTGGTGGTTGACACAACTGGAAAACCTAATTTCATCTCCCGCTACCGAATTCAGGTTGGCAAGAATGAACCTGTAAGTGTTGCCACAGCTTCTGGTCAAAACACAGAAAGCTAAAGCTAAAAGCCAAAGCCTCTAAATCCTCAGCACTGGTCCAAGAGAGACCATGATCCATGTGGGCCAAGCTATTAGCTACAAGGTTCCCCCTTCCCACCTCCCGCCCCCAATTTAGAAGCTTAGAGAGAGGAGGTAATTTGCCCAAAGTCTCAGAGCCAGCTAGTGGCCAGTGAAGACTAATGTTCTGGTCTCGGGATTCCCAGCCCAGTCTCAGTACCTACTGTGGTCAGCATTTCAGGAAGATAAATGATTGCCTCTGCAAAGGTCTGGGCTGAGTCTTATCCACAGAACAGAGGCAGCAATGGCCCCTGATGAATGCTGAAACCTCGGATATTGGCCGTCATCCTAAGTGAGGGGAGACAGCTGCTGAAACAACAGAAAACCCCTAAACAGTAGATGGATGATACAGATTCTGAGATTTTTAAGCAGGTCCTCCTTCCCAATTATTCAGTTCAACAAACACTGCAAGGTACTAGAGCAGATGCACTATAAACAGGGCCTAGACGCTGCATGCAAGGACCTCCTGGCCCGGTCGGAGAGAGAACGCTAGTGCCCACAGCTCCGATTTACATGACTGGCTCACCTGCTCAGTGCTCTGACAGCATTTAGGAGGCTTTAACCCAGATTCTTACCCAACTCCACCCAATCCATGTCCTGCTTCCGTCCCAGATGGAATAACATAAAAATATATAGAGTATTTCTTTTAATCACCTCTCTTGCATGTCTAGGTGAATTGCCTCATCTATCAAGGCCTTCTGCCCCAGCCTAGCACTCCAAAAAGGCAGAATGGGTGAAAAATAGTGCACTTAACTCAGGTTTTCTTGACCCAGGCTTTTGGGATCTTCCCGACCCAAAGTTGCTGACCTGGACCACTGTCCCCCTCACTTAAGACAACAGCTGCCAGCCAACCAGGTCCAGCTTGACAGGACATCAAAAACAGGGCCTAGAGTGGGACCTGAATGCTGCCCAGCATCCATAAAGATACAACCTTTGCTTTTCACTCCCGCACTCTTAGGGATGCCTTCTTCACAACCTTGTCTCTCCTCAAGTCCTCTAATCTCCTTCACAGACATGACCTTGCTTCCTACATCACTGAGAAAATTGAAGCAAGCAGAGGAAAGTGTCCACAGACTCCCACCACATCTGCCTCCCACCAGCGCCTGCACCCACATGCCTGCCCATCTGATATGGCAGGTGAACTCTTCACGTCTCTTTATAGCTGATGCCTCCATCTGTGCACTAGACTTGTCTCTTACCTACTCCAGAAAACTGCTGCAATAATTCTCCTTCCTCTCTTGCATCCTTTTTTCCCCCTTTTCTCTCTGCTGGATTATTCCTCCCTATATTATTACAAATGTGATATATTTTTTTCCAGTAAAACAAGCAAAACCAACCTTGACTCCATTTTCTATACCTGCTACAACCCCATATTTTTGCTTCCCTTTGCAACAGAGCTCTTTTAAAGAGCTGTCTACAGTCTTCAGTTCTTCTCCTGCAATTCTGTTTGCCCAACATTTTGTAATTATGAACAATTTCAAACATACATAAAAGTTGAAAAGTACAGTGATCACTCATATACCCAACCCACCCAGTACTCCCAACACTCCTTTCCCTGCTTTCCTTTTTCTTTTTTTCCAAAGCACACATCACCTTCTGTTATATAGTTTTCTATAACAATGGAATATAAACTCCAGGAATCTTTGTCATATTCATGGCTCTGTCCCCAGCACAACACTTTTCTACATAGTTGGTGCTCAGTAAATATCAGCTGAATAAATAAATGAATAAACTGATGTAACACCCCCACCTCTTGGTTAAGGTTTCCAAGAAGAGGTATATGGCATTTTATATGTATTTTCAAACCAGGCAGGACTGACTTGGCCTCAAAGTTTAAAAATGAATTCTGAAGTCAGTCAAAATATGTAATGCCTAGAGAGTCTGGAGGAAGAGGAAGACTTCAAGTCTGGGGGCCACTCTGAACCCAGCCCCACTTTGGGGACAGAAACCTCTTCAGCTTGCAGAAGGAACTCAGGGAGAAATCTCTTCTGACAAGGGCCCAGGAAGTGACCTATGGTCTCTCTGGGACTAGTCCAGTGAGGCTGGATCACATGAAGACGTAGAGGTCTCTATATCCAATCATTGTTAAGGTTCTCTAAATGAGGAGGGGTTAAAAGACTGACAGTTCCACCTGAGAATTCACAGCCTTCTCCAAACATCCTGGAGAAGGTACCCAGGGTACCTGTCAGGAATACATGGGCCAGCCTGAAGTTTCATTTCTGCCCTCATCTCTCCAGAGAAATGGGGAAAAGAGTGGTGATATTTGCAGAACCAAGAAGGAGAAGCCAGACTCAAGTAGAAACTGAAGGCTGTGGGGAAGGGAGTTTCCAAAGGGAGAGATGTTTCCCAGTTCAGGGGCAATATTCATCTGCTTAACAACCATAGCCTTCTTGCTGCAGTTTCTAACTCAGCGGGGCGGCAGTCAGGAACTGCCAGCTGTGGCCAAACATCACTCCCAGCACCTAAGCTGAGCAAGAGGCACCTGTGAGAAGGTCATGGTGGACCTTCTATTTTCTAGAAGAGCACACCTGACTTTTCATACTCTTGCCTATCTCCCTTCTTCCTTCTCTTGAGCAGGTGGACCCTGTGAAACTCCGCCAGTCCATCCGCACAGTTCTCTTCAACCAGTTCATGATCTCTTTCCCCATGGTGCTGTTCCTCTATCCTTTCCTCAAGTGGTGGGGAGACCCCTGCCGCCGAGAACTCCCCAACTTCCACTGGTTCCTCCTGGAGCTGGCAATCTTCACCCTGATTGAGGAAATCATGTTCTACTACTCCCACCGGTAAGCAGGGTCCCTGCCTGGGTTTCTTCACCCTACTGAGGGCTCACTTTTTTTTTTTAAATCACCACACAGTTGTGTATTCATTACCATGATCATTTTTAGAAATTTGCTTCACTCCAGAAAAATAAAAAGAAAAACTCACACATCCCGTACCTCTTACCCCTCCATCTCATTGACCACTAGTATTTCAATCTGCCCAATTTTTTTAACCCCTTATCCCCCCTTTTAATTTATTTATTGCCTTTATATGTGTATATTTTTTACTCATCTGTCCATACCCTGGATGAAGGGAGCATCAGACACATGGTTTTCACAATCACACAGTCGCATTATAAAAGCTGTATCATAATACAATCGTCTTTAAGGAACAAGACTACAGGAATATGGTTAAAACAGTTTCAGGTATCTCCCTCTAACCACTCCAATACACCAGACACTAAAAAGGGATATCTGTATAATGTATAAGAATAACCTCCAGGATAACCTCTTGACTTTGTTTGAAATCTCTCAGCCACTAAAACTTTGTCTCATTTCTCTCTTGCCCCTTTTAGTCAGGAAGGCTTTCTCAATCCCATGATGCTGGGTCCTGCCAAATCCAAGAGTTCCGTCCCATGTTGCCAGGGAGACATATACCCTGGGAGTCATGTCCCACTTAGAAGGGGAGGGCAGTGAGTTCACCAGCCAAGTTTGTTTAGAGAGAGCAGCCACATGTGAGTAACAAAAGAGGTTTTCTGGTGACTCTTAGGCATAATTATAAGTAGGCTTAGCTTCTCCTTTGTAGGAATAAGTTTCACAGGGGCAAGCCCCAAGATCGAGGGCTCAGCCTATTAATTTGGTTGTCCCCACTGCTGGTGAGAATATCAGGAATTCCCCAGATAAGGAAGTTTAATATTTCCTCATTTCTCCCCAGCCCCCCAAGGGGACTTTGCAAATACTTTTTTATTCTCTGCCCAAATTACTGTGGGATGTATTGGGGCATCCAACTAACCTGTAGGACTCACTTTTAAGCAAAGAAACAGGCTTCTGAATTGTAGGTGTAAGACCAACATACCCAGCTTCAAAAACCTCCCCTTAAATGGTTAACAGAAAGACATCATTTGTTGCAGGACTGACTGACAACTTGGGACACAAATCTCACAACTGGGACACTGAGGAATGCCCAGAAAAGAAGAGTCTTCTCCATTTGTATGTGAGGCAGGGCAGTTTCCCGTCCATTTCCTTAATATCCTTAATAGGTATCCTTAGTATCCTTAATAGGGATCAGCTCCATTTTATAGTGAATAGAACTGAGATAGAGAAAGGCAAAGTTAGCAATTAAGCGGCATAAGAGATGGGATTGGGACGTGAAAGTAGGTCTGTGTGAGTGCAAATTCAGTGTGGTTTCAACTTGGATCCTTAGATGTAACACTTAATGCTTACATCTTTGCTTCTCATGGTAAGGCAGGGAGAGTGGGGGACTAACAGATTATTAACTTACTTTCCTTCCATGTCCCAGAATCCTTCACCACCCAACATTTTACAAGAAATTCCACAAAAAACACCATGAATGGACAGCTCCCATTGGTGTGGTCTCTCTCTACGCCCACCCGGTAGAGCATGTGGTGAGTAGAGCTCACTCCTCCCAGAGGCAAAAGGCAGAGGACCCAATCACTTTCCCTAAGTTCTCCTGACAAGAATTAGACCACACTGATCCCGTCCTTCCCTCTTCCCATTAGTTACTATTACTGCCACCTATCATATGCCAGGTGCTCAACATAGGTTATCCCATTTAACCAGCCCAACAACCTTTTTAATCCTCATTTTGCTAAGAAGCTGAGGCTCAGTTAAGAAATTGTCCAAAGTTTGCTGAATGAATCTCCACGAAGTCAGCATCCTGAAACCCGCTCAGCTTCTCCTGATCTCTAAGTCAAGTCTTCTTGGTACTACCCTGGGGAAAAGTGGTCACCCAGCTAGGCCCCCTTCATCTCACTTGGCCCTGCCTGCAATCATGCCTTCCCTTGCAGGTCTCTAACATGCTGCCGGCGATAATAGGTCCCATAGTGTTGGGCTCCCACTTGTCAACCATCACTGTGTGGTTCTCCTTGGTCCTCATCACCACCACCATCTCCCACTGTGGCTACCACCTACCCTTTCTGCCTTCACCTGAATTCCATGACTACCATCATCTCAAGTAAGGCCTCTGCCCCATAGTGGGTTCCTGGGCAATAACCACTCCCTCACTCTTGCACTTCTGATGTATACACTGGTGCCTCTTTAAATTTGGCTGGGGAGGGGACATCTAAAGGCAGGGAAAATAATTACCACATTGGGATCCAAACCACCTTGTCCTTCTCCTTCTGATACAGGGTCCTCCTGTAATTGTGGGTTTTTAACCTTTATTTGGGTCCTAAGGTAAGCTGTGGACCTTCTCATGAATATGCATATATGTACAAATATCCTGTATGCAATTCAAGGGGAGCTATGCACTCTCTGAAAGTCCCCAGGCCTTTTCACATGTAGTCTCTGTGCCAGAATCACCTGCAATGTTTGTTTAAAATGCAGGCTCCTGTATTCCACTTTAAATAAGCAGCATCAAAGTACTTGGAAGGGAGGGCCTGGAAATCTGCATTTTAATAACTGTTTCAGGGGATTCTGATGCAGGTGGTCCCAGAACCACAACTGAACAAGCCAGCTCTGCCAGTTCTCAGACTTGTGTATAACAGAATCCCCTAGGGAACTTTTCGAAGATTACATTTAGCAGGTCAGGCTGGCATGAACCCAGGAATGTACATTTGCAATACCATCCCAGGTTGTTTTGAGGCAGGTGGTCAGGATGGTGGGGGTGAATGGTGCATGCATGTAATCAGGATAGTGTGGGGTATGAGGCCTTAGAGATGTGTGAGGCTGGCACAAATGAAATGGAAATCAGCACATGGGCTACCAGCACCAGCGCTGCAACAACCTCCTCTCTTCACCAGGTTCACCCAGTGCTTTGGGGTGCTAGGGGTGCTGGACCACCTCCACGGGACTGACACCGAATTTAAGCTGAACAAGGCCTACGAAAGACACATCATCCTGCTGGGCTTCACCCCACTCTCTGAGAGCATCCCCAACTCCCCAAAGAAAATGGAGTAAAGGAGGGCCCTAGTGCCATCCTGGCTGGCCCCTCAGTAGCAGGTTGCTAAGGTGGCCTGAAGCCTCTTGAGCACGTAACAACTTGTACCCTACAGCCACACACTCTCTAATAACAGCAGGGTAGGGAAAGGTCAGTACCACAGGAAAGCAGGGCTTCCCCAAACTACTGAACCTAATATTCTCTCAGGGGACCAGGAAGGAAAAACATCTCCCCAGACTGAAGCCCAATCAGAGGGAGACAAACTCTTTGACAGGGCAACTACCTCTAATCCTCTGCTATGGAAGGAGAGAGGGATTCTGCCTCAGATGACTCCTTATGGTCTGGGCGTGATACAAAGAATGACAAAGTTCACTGGGACTGGAAGCTACATGGCTCTCTGGAGAGCTCCTCCTAGTGTCAGGAGGGTGGGGAATCAGAGGGTATCACTTGGCCCCTTTCTGCTCCTAAAAGCTTTTCCCGTAATTTACTCAGGCCAGAGCCAAAATACCAGCAAACATTTATAGGCAGTGCCAGTCCACCCTCCTACCAAACACACATATGTACACTGTCAGCATTGAAGGCCCATCTCAACTCTGTCCAATGCAAATATACTTCTTCCCCTTCTGAAAAGAAATATACCAATCACAGAAGATCCTCCCTGGATTAAGCACCCAAGAGGTGCTGACCAAACTCCAATACCTTCAACCTTACATAGAAACCAAAGGCCAAGCACTGAGGGTCCTGCTAACCTGGGGTCCTTTTAATCCCCAAAGGGAAGTGTCAGAGTTGCTGGTCTTTGCTGACATCCTATTGAGCCCTCCTTATTAGTGTCCCTAAAGCAAAACCAGAGCTGGAACCCTTTTTCTCTCCCAACAATGTGCCCAGTCACATGGCTGAGCAAAGGGAAAACCCCTTGTTTTTCCCAAACTGCTAACCAGCTGACTCAACATTTATTCAGAATAATTTTATTAGTCTCTTTTCCAAATGAAATCTTACCAAGAACCTTAATATAAAAAAAAAACCAAGATGCTCCTTGGGAAGGAGTGTCCCACCCTGGCCTCCCCTCTATAGCCACTGACCCTGCCAGGAACCCTGTGGCTCCAAGAACAGAAATGAAGACCCCTCTGATTTGAAAGACCATTATCACCGACTAAGTTCACACACACACGTCTATTTCTAAAGTTCCAGTTCTGCCAAGAAAATTGCCCACTATAGGTTGATAAATTAATTTGAACATCTGATAGGGCTTCTCCAGGCAGAATTACCAAAATGAACTTCCCCCTAATGGACACAGGCCAACTATGTGCTTCCCAAGCAGCATCCTTCCTGGGCCTTCCAAAGCTCCACCCTCCCACTTCTGGTCTTGGTGGACCGGCTCGCTCTCTGGGCTTAGCAAGAAGTACTGATTCTGGCGCACAGCTGCTGGCCTACACCCAGTACCTGTTCTTACCAATAAACATTTGGAAAAAAAGTTATTCTTCAGTATATTTAGTGTGAAGGCCAGGGAATGAGCAAAGATTGGGTAAAGAGGAAAGAAAGAGAACAGATACATTTTCCCCCCTTTAAGGTCCCCTGACAGGAGGTACAAGAGGCTCCCTTACCTCTTTTGGAAGCTAGGTGGGCTGTCCTCTTCTGCATCAAACTGAATAGCCCCAGGGAAGGTAACAGATAGTCATGAAGAAAAATCTGAAGCTTAAAATTCCCAGATGTAAATGTTAAAGGAGAAAGCATGTAAAATAAACTGGTCTCTTTAAACTTCAGGGGAGATTTTAGCTTTTCCCCCTCCACTACAAAGCTCATTCTAACACTTATGATCTAGGAGCCACACCAGCACAGTTAAATCAGTGGCTTCTTTCATAAGCATGCCTAACAGGTGTGGATGGGAAGCTGCATTAAGTTTCTCTGCTCCCAAAACACCAAACAATTTAACAATCAGTCTGCAGAAGCCCAGGTCACAATTTCATAAACTCTCCTTCGGCCTATGGATAGTGCTGGAAGTACCTGCCTACCTGGAGGAGAGTGGAAAACAATTCTCTGGAAAACAGTATCTAACGGGATGCTCAGTGCTGGGCTTGGAGACAGTTGTCAGATGAATAAGTAAGCCACCTCTTTTTTTTTTTTTTTTTTTTATTATACATCTAAGCCAGAAAGTAAATCTGGATGTTGCCATTCCAAAGGTGTTATTAACACCTGTGCCTGTGGCCTTGCAAGTCAGGGGAAACCATCAACAGCCCCAAGGCCAATCATGGGGCAGGGAGGGTACATTGTTCCATCCCTCCCTAGCTATCTCAGGACTCAGCGGCTGACCTGGATTCCATCAAGCCTTAAGAGTGTCTAACTGCTATTCATTCACACCACTACAGGGAAATCTGTTCAGTGAGGGGCTATAACCAACCCTCCATGAGGAGTCACAGTAACCTCTCTTCTTGGATCCTAACACAATCCCAGCCAAAGCCAGCCTATGAGGAACTTGGCAGTGTGCAAGTGAGCTAAAACCCTGGAGTTCCATGTAAGGACCAATATTCCTTTTGTGGTACTGGTTATGGCTCCTATTTCTCACTCAATACACAAGGTGGATATAAATTCAATGTTAGTAACTCTGAAGACCAATGAGGATGTCAACTAGGTATACTAGCAGCCTTAGAAGCTCTATAAGGAGTCCCAGCCTTCAGACTCCCCAGAAGTGCAATGGCCGCGCCCCAGCCAAGGTTTCATGTACACAACCAGAGTGCAGGGTTCTTGTCACCATGTCAGTTCTCTGAATCAAGGGAAACCCTAATTGGGCTCCGTCTCTAATACCCAACAGCTGTACCCCAGATGGGAGACAAGCCAGTGTTTTGCCTTTTCAAGTTTTTATTTTTATACATTTTTTTTGTATTAAAAAGAAAAGCATAATTACCACAAATTACAAAGGACTAAAGCAGGACTAGAATAATGAATGAATCACTTCAGCCTGGAAAGCAGATACTCTCAATAATATTAATGTTATAATACAAGCTCATTCAAGTATTTTACATTTTTTTTGTCCTTTTAAATGTGATATCCTAGCACATGGTAAAGGTAATGTACTATGAGCGTAAGGTGGAACCTTCTCCGCAAAGCCAGATGACAAGTTTTCCTCTCCAGTGAGAAATGGGCTCTAAGTTCTTATCTTCTCTGCCTTTGCCATCAACATGGCTGAAGGAGAGGGTGGGGCTGGGTCAAATCCAGGGACCTTGCACATAGGAGATACTCTGGGGTCCTATTCAGGAGGGTGTTAATGATCAAGACCACTCTACCCAGGCTTTTGGTAAAAACACCCCTACCTTCCCTAACTAAGTGGTCTTCCTTGCCCTCCTCCTCACTTCCAGGGACTTCTGAGCAGCTTAATTTCTTTCTGTTATAAAATCAATCATCAGGAAAGGGATAAAAAAGAGCTATGATGGAACAAAACAAAAACAAAACATCTCTGACAGTGAGCCCCTGGGGTCCAGGCTGGGGCAGGACTGTTGGCCCTTTTGTACTGGTAGTGCATTTGCTCCCAGGTTCAGGGGAAGGCCAAAGAAATCGGTCCCTCAACAGGACTAAGCAGACCTCCCGATATCTGGTGCCCCAAGGTCATGTTGGCATGGACCAACCTTGGAAGGGTACAGATGAACAGAGATTTGGGGCAGGGTGTTGCTTTGTGTCTCAGGTCTTGGATCCCCATGGGAAGATGGTGGGTAAGAAGTGGCTAGCCCCGATGGCCCTGCCACTCCGGCATGCTTGTCACAGATAAATCGGTCCTAAATTCAAGTGTCTTCAGAAAATGAAGATGTAAACTACTCTTTGCAACATTAACTCCTAACATGTTACTTAAAAAAAAAAAAAAAAAAAAAAAAAAAGCTCCCTTCCTCCCCATCCTTAGCCTATGCTGAGATGAAGCCTCACCCCACCACCCCAAAGGGGCTTCCTCTTTCTGGGGTCTGTAGAGGAGGATCAGGGAGAGGATGGAGGATGATACCCCCTCGGCTTGTGGGGGAGGGGAAGGGGGTTAACTCTAGATAACAGCAGCCTTTTCTCATACCCCCAAGGCTTCCTTGTACCCCAAACCCAGCAGAGGACAAGCACTGAGGTTTCTGTGGTGCTGGATACAGTACAGGGCTGAGTGATCCAAAAGAGAGAAAAGAGGATTAAAAGGAAGGTGGAGGGGTTCCAGGAGAGTGTCTTGTACAATGTGGGACAGGCACCAGACTGGGTAGGGAAAGGCCTCAGATCCCACTGTCCTAGCATAGACCAGACACTCACCTAACATCCTTGGCTTTTAAGAGGACTGGGTCAGAAGAACTGAGACAGGCTTCTCACGTACTAACCACTGGAAGAGCAAAGATGGGGGGAGGGTATAGGCTAAAAGCATGAGGTGCCCAAAACAGAACACAAGCTTGGGATACCGTCTCCTGCTCCCAACTTTTGGGCCCAACAGAAGAACCAGTCAAGAAAGAGAGCCAAAGACATTCTAGCAATTGAGCAACAAGACCACAAACTTCTTCCCATTGCCCAGTTCTCACTGAGGGTGAACACACTATCATGCCCATATGTAACACACATCCCAAAGTCTGTGTGGCTCAGTCCTTCATCATCCTCCCTAGGTTCTAAGACAGCAGACTCTAGCCATTCCATTGTCATTCACAGCCCAACCCTAGCAGTTAGTGGTTGGAGAAGGTAAGTCAGGTATACTCTATGTCCACATATACCTTCCTGCCACAGGGCTTCAGCCACTGGCAAGACTTCCCCTCAGCCCCCAACTCCTCTTCATCCCTCGTTCCCAGGTGGGGTCAACTGGAGGGTTGGCAGAGATGGCTCGCAGAGGGGGAATGCAAGATGGAGAGATCCCACCAGACCATAGGGGAAAGTGGCATTTTTCTCCACCTTTGATGAGAGACAAAGCCTCCTCAATGTCTTAGATCTTTCAGGCCAACACAAGAAATATTTCCAAGCCTCAGCTGCCAGGTGTTCAGCTTTCCCCTCCAGTGTGGGGGGGAAGACATTCACACTGAGGACAAGTGTGTTCCAGATTCAGGCCAGCTCCGTTCTCCAACAGTTTGAAGCAAACTTGGCCTTGGCGTTCCAAGGGTAGGGTGAAAGGTGTCACGGCAGGATGGTGCCTGGCGTGAGACAACAGCAAGCAGAGCGAGGACACAACAGTGGCAGCAGTGTACAGACACAGGACATCAGCTTCAAACAATGCAACAGCAGGGATATTGTGGGTGCAGCTCTGATAGGAGCCACCCCCAACTCTTTTGCCTCCAGCCAGGAGGCATTGTACATGCAACTCAGTCCAGAGAAAGATTCTAGCCAATACAAGCCCAGGCACATCCAGAGAAGGTGGGAGCTCTTCAGGTTGGTTGACTCCATCGAGGAAAACAGGCATTTGGGTCTTTCAGATTCCCGCTCCACAATAAGGCAACATTTAAAAAAATATTATTTCCAAGAACCAAAGAAAAAAAAAAAAAAAAACAGAGAAGAAAAATTAAAGCAAAAAGAAAAAAAATCCAAGGGTAGGGGAAAAACATTACTTTCTGCAGATTAGGTAGGGATGTTTTGACTTTTGTTTTTGGTCTTCTATGGTTGATTTTGTCTTCTTTTTTCCCTCCCCCATTTTCCAAGGATGAAAAGGTCAGAGAAAATAAAATAAATCATCTTTCAATAGTCTTTTCTGGTATGAGCAGCGTCTCTCTGGGCTGAGGAATAAGGGATGTGGGGAGAGGGGAGTGGGGAGAAGCTGAAACCTTCACCCACCCACCCTTTTAGATCCTTTGGTTTCCTTCTCCCAGAAGATGGCAGAAGGGTGTGGTGGGGACAGCAGGGAGAGAACATGGTGATGGCAAGCCCCAGATGACCAAGGGGTTGGTGTTTCTATGGGGCCCAGGGTCGCTGCCAGAGCCTTCCATAGGACAGTGCTGGGCAATGGGGCCCGCACTGTCTTTTTATGGGCTGCATAGTTGGCTTGAGGGGGAGCAGGAAAAGGCTGCCGGTGGGGACAGGGTTGCGGCCTACCAGCCGCGGGCAGGGCTGCAGAGTGATTTTGGTAATCCAGACAAACTATCAATAATTTAAAACTTGATATATATATATATATATAAAAAAAAATCTCCCCCCTCTCCCCCCCCCCCCCTTAGAAGCTAGGATACGAAGAATCATGGAGAGAGGAAAAGGAAGGGGTTATGCGGAGGCTCCTGCCCAGGGGTACCTTTGATAGCCCAAATGTTGTATATGCTGCTACTCTGCATGAGGGCCTATCCTAATAGCTCCAGGCCTGTCCCTTTTCTGTCCCTTCTCCTGGGACTGGGCACCCCCATGGCTCTCACTCAACCACCCCCTTCCCCATCCCCAAACCCCAGGGCTAAAGGGCCTTTCACTTTCCCAAAGTCTGTGTGTCCAAGTGTTGGCTTGTCCATTTGGCATCTTCCCGGATGGGCTGGCCAGTGGGTGGTGTGGGGGGTTGGTTGATCATGGTGGTGGGTCTGCTGGAAGACTGGGAGGGGCACCGCTTCCTGCCCTCACCGCTGCCACCTCCTGCTGCCACTGGGTGTCGCTTATGGTTGCCCTCCTCACCCATGGGGGGCTGCAACAGAGGGGGGAAGATCACAGGTCATTAGAGGGCATTATGCACACCCCTTTCTCTGCCAGGGCTAGCTATTAGAGACTGACTACTTCCTACCCCTCAACGTGGATAGTGGATTTTACCTTAGAAATTAGTTATCAATTATTAAGCACTTTTCCATGCCAAGCATTGTTATGTACATCCTCTCAGGGGGTCCACACCACCCTTTGATGTAGACATGCCCATCCCATGAGGGATGAGGAAACTGGGAAGTGTAGAAAAAGTAGTTTGCCTAGGGTTCTATAGCTGTGAAGTGGTAAAAACAAAATATGGAGTAGATTCCTGAAGCCAAGACTTTTATCCGAACAAGTTTCTGTTCCATTTCTGAGAAAGGCTTAGCTGTTTGACATGAAATGTGGAATGTGGCATACAATATGCTGACGTCTCAGCTCAGAAGGCCCAACCCCAAACATGCCCCTGGGAAGTGCCTCATTCCCCTCAATGCCCTAAACAGGACACCAAACTAAGAGTCAGGGCACCAAAGCAGAGCCCTTCCTGCTCTACCATAAAACTTCTGCTCTACTTATCATAAAACTTCTCTGCACATACCCCAAGGTTGGAATTGCTCAAGGATGGAAGAAAACACTCATCTTTATACTGGGAGACCTGAGCAGCTCCGTCACTATCTCACTGGGTGCCTGGGGCCTCAGTTTATCCATCTGTGCAATAATTATAATAATAATAAGCCCTGCCTACTTCACCACATTATAAGGGTTTAATGAGGTCAATATGAAGTACCTAACACACAGTAACACTCAACAGATGGCAGTTTTTACTAATGAAAACAAGGGACTGTTATCTCTATTTACTTATACCTGCCTGTTTGCTAAAAGGTTTGAAGGGAGCAAGATGACTGACATCTCTAACTACATTATAAACACTTCGTAGGCAAAGAGTCTTTCACTCATCTTTGGGGTCCCTTAAACATCTAGACTAGAGATGTCCAATCAGTATCTGCTGAATCAATTAAGCAAATTACTCTACCATTTCTCTGGATACATACTGTAGCAATAACCCAGACCTGCCACTGGATGTCATTGTTGACACATTGCTTTAAGGAGATGGGGGAAAATTGTACATCAACTTATAAACCTGAGGAAGAACGGATCTCTTTCAGGAAGAACAAGTATATTTTATCTTGGGTGCCCAGCCTGATCAATAGTAGTGGCTAATTGGTGTACAGCAGCAAGGAGATAGTGAGGTAAAAGGAAAGATTGTCATGATTAGCTATGTCTACCATGGGAAGGGGAGGGAGGTGCAACCACACCACCTCTTCAATTAGCTTTCAGTATCCTTTCTTACCCTCCATTTCATAGATAAAGAAATCAAGACCCAAAGAGGGGGAAGGAACCTAGATTAATGGCAGGGCTGGGACCAGAAGAACTCAGGTATCCTGACTCTGGTCCAGTTCTCTTTCCAGGATGACTAGAGTGAGAAAGCAGAGAGACTTTTACTCACATCCACTCGGAAGTCTTCAAGACGTCGAAATTTGCCGAGGTATTCTTGCAGTTTGGGGTCAATGTCCAAATTTTTGGCTTTGGAATATTTTAAGAAGGCCCAGAACTTCTCCAACCCATAAAGTTGGCCTGTAGAGACAATGGAACAAGAGACAGAGAGAAGCTGGGTTGGTAAAGGGGAAGATGAGAAAAAATGGTTCAGAGACGGGGAGTGAGGTAATAGACAGAGACCCAAGTCCAACTGCAGAGTGAGAGAGAAAGAGGCCTAGAGGACCAGAGCTTGGAGAGATCCAACTCTAGCTCTCACCAGCTTCATAGTCCTTCATGGTTTCTTCCTGAAAATCCTTGAATATGTCCAGCCGGAACTTCTTTTCCAGTCCATAACTGTAGTATCGAAAAAGGCACTCCAAACCATATCTGTAGGAAAATACAAGTCAGTGAAATCAGGAACACAGTTTCTTCATCTGTGAAATGGGAAAATCCATCTGCATAAGAGATGAACTATGGAATAGTTTAAATACAATAGATTATTTCTCTCCCAAAGAAAACAAATAAACACACATCCTCAAAAGTCTATCAAGACCTTCCAAAATAATAAGTATTATTTAAGAAGACTAAGATTTATGTTGGCCTAAAGTGGATCCAGAATTATATGTTTTTAGTTTGTCTGGAGTTGGAAGGCTCTGGCCTGCTGCCAATACCTATTCACTCATGTTCATTTGTTTATGTATTGTTTACGGCTGTCTACTTAGTCTATAACAACAGAGTTCAGTAGTTGTGATGTGGACTTTATGGCCCACAAAGTCTAGAATATTCACTATCTGGCCCTTTAAGAAAAAGCTTGCTAATGAATATGGAACTATGTGATGATATTGTGAATTACTGATTATATATGTAGAACGGAATGATCAAAATAGGAATGTCTGCATTTGCTTTGTGTTTTTTGGTATTTAAAAAAATAAAAGAAAAAGGTTGCAAATTCATGGTATAAGCTCTCTGTAAAGCCATTTGACAATGCCAATTATAAGTTTATCCATTTATCTGACTCAGAAATTTCACTTTTAGGAACGTATGGAAATGGTCAAAAATGCAGATTTAGATTTTAAAGATACAAAAAGATGTTCATAGCAAAAATTAGTTTATTCAACATAAATCTAAAGATGTAAGATTAGAGGAATGTTTAAAAATCATCATGGTAAATGTGTAACATGCAGTAATACGAGTTAATCGACCTTATAATGAAAATGTACACGTAACTATGAGTATTAAAACATGCCCGCAAAATATTTCAAGGAAAAAAGACGTTTCAAGTGTTATATGTAGAATGATCCCATTTTTGTAAACATAAGTAAACTTAACATTACATATGCAGACAAAGTCTGAAAGGGCATGCACTTAAATACTTTAGCAATGGTTATCTTAGGAGGTAGATTTTCTTTCTAATTTGTATTTTTTTTTTTTTTTTACATGGGCAGGCACCGGGAATCGAACCCGGATCCTCGGGCATGGCAGGCAAGCACTCTTACCTGCTCAGCCACCATGGCCTACCCTCTAATTTGTATTTTAACTTTCTATAAAAAGCACATAATACCTTCTGTAGTAGGAAAGAAGTTAAATATTATAACATGGAAAAACATTCATGCTTATAAAAGACAAAAATAAGACACAAAAGGGTATTCACAGTATGATCTAAATGCATTAGTATACAAAAAAGAGACTGGGAAGTTTGATGGCAGAACATTAATAATAGTGGCTGTCCCTGGATTAAGGGACATTCCCTTCCCCTCCCCACACTTCTTTAAATGTTTCTAAAATGTAGAGAATTAAATTTGAAAATCAAGGCAAAAAAGAAAAGTCTTAAGAAGGTTTTTAAAAGTAAATGTTGGAGGGTGGGCTACGGTGGCTCAGTGGCAGAGTTCTCACCTGCCATGCCAGAGACCCAGGTTTAATTTCTGGTGCCTGCCCGTGCAAAAAAAAAAAAAAAAACAACCTAAATATCTATTAATAGGAGATTGGATAAATAAACTATGGTACATCTATACAATGTAATACCATATAGGCTAAAAAAAAGAACAAGGAAATGATGTAGGTATAAATACAGTGCTAAGTTTAAAAAAAAAAGGTGGGGGGAGGCGTGTGGATGGGAGACTGACTACATGGGTGCGTTATTTGCTTACACAACATAAAGTATTTTTAGAAAGGACAAGATTCTAATAATATTGGTTGCCTGTGTCACTAAATGGGAGGGGTATAGAGATAACAAAACTATAACCTTTTAAACTCTGAATTTTGAATTATGTGAATATATTATTCATTTTTAAATATTAGATTTTAAATAAAGTATACACACATGGCAGGGATTTCTAACTACAGTTCAGCAAGTGGGCCCACCAGGGGCCTCATCACCCCACCAGCATCATTCAGAGTTCCCAACTCCAACCTGGCTCACCTGTAGCCCTCTTTGGCATCCTCCAGAGCCAGCTGCTTGAATTCCTCATACATTTTTTTGTTGAAGTGGTCTCGGAGGAAGAAGGACCAGAAACGGAAGAGTGTGTTCATCTCCTGAGACTGGCCAATGCCCAAGCGTTTCCGCTCTGATGGGAAAAGAAGGGAAAAACATGTGTCTCAGGGACAGACTGCCCTTCCTTTGGGGACAAAGGGTCCTGGGGCCTAAGACCCTGTTTCTTTCCCTGCACCAACAAATTTCCTTGGCTCATCACTTAACCCTTGAGTCAGGCAGCAGATAATGAACACTACCCTGCTGCTAGGCCCTGAACCTCACCAGAAACAGGGGGCATCAATTTTTAAACTAGGTCATCCTGGTCGAGCTCTTTACCTCAACAGGTATGGCTCTCATGTAATTAGAACAATGCAAGGTATGAACAACTAATTTGTACATTCTTACAAATTATATTCTGCTATTACCAACAATTAAGCCAGGAGTCCTACAATAACAATATGTACTAAATAGTAACATAAAAACAAACACATCAAAAGCAAAAGTAAGAAAAAAAAAAGATAAACTGGACATTATCAAAATTAAAAACTTTTGTGCAACTGCTCACATTAGACTAAGAGCCCACATTGCCAAATTAAAGGGTAGGATGAATTAGTAACTTACAAGTGGGCTTTAAGATTGGCTTTGAGTATCTTATCAGCCAAAGCAAAAGGGAGAATACCTACAGCTAAAAGGCATCTCATTTTGTGATAAAAGGAAATGTAGGAGAGTATCTAAAGAGGTTCTCTCCTGACACAATCTTCTAGAGCAGGGATAAACAAACTCTGTAAAGGGCCAGAGAGTAAATATTTTAGATCTACCTATAGTCTCTCTCATATATTCTTCTTATTAAAAAAGAAAAAAAAATCCTTAAAAACGTGAAAAGTTTTCTCAGCTTAAGGCCATATGAAAACAGATCACAGTTGTAAAGATAACTTGATACTTCTTTCACTTGCCAGTACCTTAGCAGCTAGAAGTAAAAACCTAAAATTGTGAAACTGTAACCCATACCAAACTCTGAAATCTTTTCTACAACCAATTGTTGTGATGTACTCTGAAATTTATTGCTTTTTTGTATATGTTATCTTTCACAGAAAAAAAAAAGAGGAGAATAACAGAAAAGATAGGATTTAACAAATGAGTATGACTGCTGAATTATTATATTGAAATTTCTTTTGGTCTCCAGTGTCTTGGAGCAGCTAGAAAATAAAACGAAAAATTGTGGAACTGAAACCTATACCAAACTTTAAAATCTCCTCTATAACTACCTGTTAAAATGTGCTTGGAAATTTATTACTTTTATGTTATCTATATATGTTATATTTCACGATTTAAAAAGTTTAAAACAAAAACAAAAACAGGCCACTGGCCAGATTTGGCCCAAAGGCCATAGTTTGCCAACCCCATTCCAGGATCTATGCCTTATGCATATCCTTGTGCAACAGACTGTGGACCACACTAGACAAATGGCTAAGCTGGCAATCTTGCCAGAGACACATAAACACTCAATTGATATTTCTTATAACAACAGTAGAAGATCAAGGAATATGGAGTATTTCGAGTATCAGATTCCCTTAGCCTTTCTTACTAAAAAACTTCGTGGCCTAAGTCTAACTATTCTTGTCTTTAGAGTCTAATTATTGCTGTGATGTCAGAGAAGAGTCACATGCTCCAGCATTCCTAATATATTCTGGGTGAGTAGTAATGGCCCCTGATGGTTAGCCCCTGTCCCCTGTACTTCTTACCATTAAGGCAGCGCCTACGATACTTGTGGTAGACGTGTTGTGTGAAGCCATTTTCCTTGAGCAGCTCATGAGAAGGATGCTGGAATTTGGGCAGTGACTGAGGGGTACAGCCATAGCTGCCAACCGTAGGTGTCCCTTCTGAGGGGCTGGAGCTGCAGAGGTCAAAAGAGAGAGAGTGTCAAAGGGTTCCCCATAGCAGGTGGCCATAAGGTTAGGAAGGTCCCTTTAGTCTCTTCCACTGACCAAGATCTAGCCTTTCACAGGGCACCAAACAAAGCAGCCCAGGTATTGTGAACCTTAACTTATCCATGGATCTGATCTGCTCTTTGCATCAACCCTAGAAGGGTCTCACAAAGAAAGTCACTAAGGTTCACAGGGATTAGACCTGTCCAGGATTAGACAATTATTTCATCACAGAGACCTGTCCAATGCCAAAACCTGAGCTTTTAACCATTTATGTATCCTGAGTCAATATTTAAGTCTCCTTAACGAGCTGTTACAGATCAATCCATTTATATTTTTCTCAGAACCAGACGTATTTTCAGCCTGAATCACTTCAGCAAAGTGTAGTGTGCACGCAGGTCAGTGACTTCTGGACCCTGCTTGGGGTTCACTGAATACCTGGGCCATTTTAGTTGGGGGGGGGGGGGGGTCAGGACTTGGACCCTACCCCAAAAACTGAGTCAGTAGAGTTGGGGTAAAGCCGAGGTGTTTAAAGCCACCAGGCTATCCTAAGGTAATCTGAAGATATCCATGTTTAGAGATCAATTCAGGTATTTCCTTTTCAAATGAAGTAAAATATGGTACCATCTGACTGTGATACCACTTCTTTAAAAAAAAAGGAGTGGTAACAGGCCTTGGACTAAGCTCTCCACCTAAGACCTGGCTTTTTTTCTGTTTAAATTACAAACCAAAGAGGCTACTTCTTTATGATTTAATTGATTTCACGGCTCTCCCAGCTATGCACAGCTCAGTGTGATCTCTCCTCCCCCAGTAATCATGGCACCTGATGGAAGCAGTTCGGGGTCTGTGCTCTCGAGAATCCATCACCCAGCCCACATGACTCTCCAAAGGCGGATTTGAGCTGTGTCTTGTCTTCCTTTTCCGAGGCATCTGCAAAGGTCAATCCAGAATTCATTATTAGTCACACCTCCTACAACTCTAAGGAGTTCAAAGCCCTTCTAGGACCAAGATCTTGTCATAAGTACAGAGTACAGCACAATTTACAAAGCATTTTCACATCTATTTTTTAATCTAATTTTCACAGCTGAGCTAAGAACTGTTATGTAAGTCAAGGTTTGGGAGTGATTTATACAAGGTCTCCCCACCTGGTGAGTGCTCTTGCCCCATCATAGCTACTTGGGCCACCTCTCTCACACACAGCCTATTTCGCTGATGTGGTCACTGAATCCCAAGTGATGTTAGGCCTAAGAACATAAGAGCATGAGGAATTTGGCACTTTCTTGGTTCAGATAAGGCAAGGGAGAGAAGCAAAGCACTGGAACCCAGTGAAGTGGACCCCAGACTCTTAGTAGACCAGGAGGACCGCCTCACCTTGGCATCTATTGTCCGTCCTTCCTTCACCACTGGGTAAAACCGTGATGTCTGGCTAGAGTCTTTGAGCTGTGGTGTCCGGGGAGTCCGGGGGGTCCTGGCATTGCGGTAGTTTGGCGACTCTGGGACAGTGGTTGGTAGAGAGCGGGCAATGGTGGAGGGCTCTGGAGCACCAAACAACTTGTTGGCCAGGGCATCCGTGGGAACTACAGAGGCAAGCAAGGGACAAGCCTCTGACCATCCATCCCTGGAAAGCGACCAGTTGGAGAGCTCCAGGTTCTTCCACCCAGACCACGATCCCAATGTCTCCTCCTCACCTTGCTGGAACCGGGGTGGTCCAGGAGGAACCTCCTGGTTGGGATCCACAGGGGGCTCAGGGGTCAGAGTATCAAACTGCTCTCGGCTGATCATGTTGACTTTCTTGAAGTTCTCAACTTCTTGCTGCAGAAGATATGAGAAGGAGAGGAGAAGATGCCAGTAAGAAGACTGCCCTAGCCTGTTCCAGAATCAAGATTTGCAGGAAGTCAGAGAGGTGAGCTACAGCTGCCCCATCACCATTCCTCAACCCCAGCTACCCCTACCTGGGCACAACTGAGCTAATTCAGAAGAGGTCAGTACTTGCCCTGCCCTGTCTGCAATAAGACTGAGGTAAGGGTGACACCAGCTCCCCAAGAACTCACTGAAGACTTTCTCACAGACACTCCAGTGCCTCCCCAAATCTCTTCCTGCCACTGTCTTCTCATGTAGTAACTGCAATTCTCTCTTCATTTCCAAACACACTGCTACTTGTTACAGAGGCGCACAAAAGACCCAAGCACTACCCACCAAACATCTCCACTCCGTAAAATCCTAAAACAGAAAGAGAGCAATGTCTTGGCTGTTTCCAGGTAGCAGCAGTTTTTGTAAAGGACTAATTCCTTAAAGGCTTTTAAACGTTTACAATATACGCCCAAATATTTAAGGACAGAAATGACAATCTAACCATTTTTCTATTCCACACAAAGTGTCTAGCTGACCGCTGCGATCTTAAGCAATGGAAGCTCAAGAGGGAAAATAATCACTGCCCCCACAACACATGCATAATAATTTCCTGCAGTTTGCAAAGTCTTCACACTCTCCTCTCTCTTAAAATCCTAGCAAAGTGTCAGTTATCACCTGCTTATTATACAGATGTCGATGCTCTGGACTGGAAGGAGTAGAACAAGGTCACACAGCTCATCAGCTTTCCCCTTCTTTGTACACTACAGGAACCCCAGGACCCATACTCCAAGCCTCACCTTGATCTGGGAATACTCAGGTTCGAACTTCTCAGTCCATAGGTCCTGCTCATAGTAGAAGAGCCCGTCATTAATGACCTTGGCCAGTTCAGCGCTCATCTTGGCACGAGAGGTGTGGTTGCCTGTGCGGTCCCCCCCTGGGTGCCGACGCATGTAAGGTGGCGTCTGGGTGACAATGAGGATCTTGTTGACATCCCGGTCGTCAATCTCATAGTCAGAGTCCTCGTCAGACCAGGCGGTGAAGGTGTTCTTCCGCCCATCCATCTGCTCCATCTCCTCATCAAACAGGAAATCCAGTTCCTCTTGTTCATCCTGATCCTTGGACATCAGCTGCTGGGAGGGTAGCTGCTGAGGCAGAGAGGTTGGATGGAGGAATTTGGGCTCTTCTGACTTCTGAAACAGGGACAGTCCAAGGAGAGAAGGAATTATCAAACAAGGAGTCTTGGATAGGCTCTGTAGTTCTCCTATAAGAGGGAGGTTCCAGCTCTTCAAAAGACAGTCAGAACTGTTGCCCTTGTAATAATAGCAAGTCATAGGTGCTCTTCTTGAAATCAGCCTCACAAGAAAAAGATGCCTCATAGGAGCACAGGTTCCACTACTCACAGCTCATGTCACAGTCATTCACAAACAATTAAGAGGACAAGTTCCTTATAGGTAGAGATTATGTCCTTATTTACCTTTATATCTTACATAGCACTTAGCATGGCAGAAGTTCAACAGGCTGATTCATCCACTTATCTACTTATCCAACATCTCCCAATAAACTGGAAGCTCCATGAGGCAAGAACTACACATGCCTTGCTTTCCATTTTATTTTCAGTACCTAGACTGGGACCTAGCAACAGCGGTTGCTCAACTACTGACGAATGAACAAGTACCAACTACTACCAGGCCCTGTATGAAAACTTACAAACAGAATAATGAGCAAGACAATGTCCCTGTATTTAGGGAGCTCACAGATTACTAGGAGAGTCAACCTCTAAGCTAACTGCAATGTGGTATGGTAAAGACTACAAATAGGAGCTGTGGGAGCTGTGGGAGCGCAGGGGTGCTTAACCAATTGGGGTTAGTAGGTAGTAGTAGTTAGGGAAGGCTTCCTGAAAGAAATGACCACTAAACTACACTCTAAAGGATGAACACAAGGTAAAGGGAAGGGAGGGACAAAGAACATGCTAGGCAGAAACAAAAGCGTATGCAAAGTCCTAAGCCAAGAGAGAACAGGGTGTCTTGGGCAAAAAAAGAAAAATTTTCAGTGTTGACTGACTGAATTTATCTGAGACTTTAGGGGAGAAGCATTTTTTCCTACTTCATAGTGTATATCCAAAAAGAAATTCTCTGCCATGTAAAGAGCTTCCCACATAAAGTCCAAACTTTTCTCCTTAAAGGTTCAAGGGAGGCCACATGAGAGTAAGAATGGGGGCTCAAATTCTGGAATGAGGGCTAAATCTGACTCCTGCCTTTCTAAAGCCTTCGCAGTCTGGAGGCCTGGACCTGGTCCACTCACTACCTTCCTCCACATAAGCCTGGACTGATCTCTAGTATTACTTTTAAAAGGGCTGTAGTCAGAGCAGATAGGGCAGTTTGGGTATGAAAAGGCAGGAAAGAGGAAGAAGATGAGAGAGGTGGTGTGCTGGTTTGAAAGGAAGTATGCCCCCTAAGAAAAGCCATGTTTTAATATAAATCTCATTTCTTAAAGGTAGAATAATCCCTATTCAATACTGTATATTTAAAACTGTAATGAGATCATCTCCCTGGTTGATGTGATTTAGTCAAGAGTGGTTGTTAAACTGGATTAGGGGATGACATGTCTCCAACCATTTGAGTGGGTCTTGATTAGTTTCCGAAGTCCTATAAAAGAGGAAACATTTTGGAGAATGAGAGATTCAGAGAGCAGAGAATGCTGCAGCACCACGAAGCAGAGAGTTCCACCAGCCAGCGACCTTTGGAGATGAAGAAAAACGCCTCCTGAGGAGCTTCATGAAATAGGAAGCCAGGAGAGAAAGCTAGCAGATGACCCTGTATTCGCCATGTGCCCTTCCAGCTGAGAGAGGAGCCCTGACTGTGTTTGCCATGTGCCTTCTCACTTGAGAGAGAAACCCTGAACTTCATCGACCTTCTTGAACCAAGGTATGTTGCCCTGGATGCCTTTGATTGGACATTTCTATAGACTTGTTTTAATTGGGACATTTTCTCAGCCTTAGAACTGTAAACTAGCAACTCATTAAATTACCTCTTGTTAAAAGCCACTCCATCTCTGGTATACTGCATTCCAGCAGCTAGCAAACTAGAACAGGTGGTCAGTGTTCTAATGAAAAATAGAACCTAGAATTCCACAGAGCCAAAGACTCTCTGAGGCCAGACCAAAGAGGCCTGCAAGTTTAGGGATGGGGTGGGGGTAGGAAATGGATGGAAATAAATCTGTACTTGGAAAGGAGGTAATAATTTAAGAGCAAACAAGTTTCCAATAGTGGACTCAACTTGTACTATATATATTATAGGTATATGTATATGCATATGTGTATGCTTATGTGTACTTCTAGAGCAGTCTAACACCTTCTTTCCTTCATTTTAAAGTGGGGAAACTGAGGCTTGTGATAGTCAACAAGCTTCCCAAGGTCACCCAGCAAATCAGTGGCAGGAGATCTATGTTCTAATCTAGGCTCTACATTGATATCCAGGTTATCCATCTGTTCTTTCTCCCTTCTTCTCTTCTGAGGGCCTCAGGGCCTTTTACAGGGGAAAGATAAAGATAAATTCAGGGGAAAGTTACTTAAAAATGCAGCCTCAGCCTCTTCTGTTGCTCAGGTGTTGCCTCTTTTTCTCTAAGCCCAACTCTATAAGTGAAATCATTGCACTCCCCACTACGTTGAACATGACACCCAGGGATGACAGTCTCCCTGGCAGCGTGGGAAATGACTCCCAGGGATGAGCCTGGCCCTGGCACTGTGGGATCAACAATGCCATCCTGACCAAAAAGGGGAAAGAATTGTAACAAATAACGTATCAGTGGATAAAAGAGTTCAGATGGAGTCTAGAGGCCATTCTGGAGGCTACTCTTAAGCAAGCTTCAGCTAGACATAGCTATTTATCAGGGGTTGCTAAACCTCAACCAAAACCATTCCTATCAACCCTAAAGAACACCTAGTGCTTTATCTGAGATCCTACAAAGGTTCCATACACTATGATTCCTTTTCAGAAACCTACAACTTCCAGATGGGTTCCTAGGACAGATAAATCCTGAAACCCAGAGGGGCCAGCCTCTCCAGAACATCAACTAGTTTCATCCCCCATCCCATATTATTGACAGCCCCTTCCAACATGAAAAAGTTGGAATGGGCATAGCTCAAATACCCCTAAAGAATGGGAGAAAGATCAAAGGTGATGGTGGACTTGTAAGAGAAGGTAGGGTTTAACAAACAAATGATTGCTGGATCATTTAACGGATGTTTCTTTTAGTCTCCAGTATCTATGAGCAGCTAGAAGTAAAAATCTAAAATTGTGGAACTGTAACCCATACCAAATGTTGAAATCTGTTCTACAACTAATCATTGCAATGTACTTTGAAATTTATTGCTTTTTTGTACATACGTTATTTTTCACAAAAAAAAAAAAAAAAAAGGAGTACAACAGAAAAGATAGGATTTAACAAATGAATATGACTGCCGAATCATTATACTGATATTTCTTTTGGTCTCCAGTGTTCTGGAGGGAGCAGCTGGAAGAAAAAACAAAAAATCATGGAACTGTAACCCATACCAAACTTTAAAATCTGTTCTATAACTACTTGTTAAAATGTACTTGGAAATTTATTACTTTTTTGTATATGTTATATTTCACAATTAAAAAAAAAAACGTTAAAAAAAATGCAGCCTCAGGGATTCAAGCGGGGCAAAAAGAATTGCCATACATCAGGAACCCTGAGATACTGTAGCTGAAGGCTGTGTGATCTTTTCCTGTGAAAAATGGCACCCAAGAGCTCCCACAGCTAGGTTAGGACAGCCTGAAGGATGCTTCTATAGGAAATGGAAGACAGCCCACACCAACTTTCCTGCAATCACTAGAGACCTCATCTCGCATTGTGACCCAAACCACCTGGCTCGCGCACTAGCCCTTCAGAGGCCAGGGCTCTGGGCTTGTGTGGTATCTCCTCCAAGTGCTCTAGCCAAGTTCAAGAGGCAGGCCACACCCACCTTGGGCCGTGCTGGGGAAGGCCGAGGCCTTTTCTTCACTTCAATCCAGTTCTCAGAATCCAGGTCAGGCAGGCTTGCAGACAGGCCCTTGGGCAGTGTCTTTAGGTTGCTGACCTCCTCTGTTTTGGTTGGCACTGGGGTGACTGCACGGGGAGAGCCAGGCGCCGACTCTGAAGGATGGAAAGGTGAGGTTCTCGTCCCTCCAGTCCTTCTGACACGAGCCCTGAGGAGGACTGCTGGCCAGAGGACAAGAGCAACAGTGAGGCATCTATGTGCCAGCAGGTACCCACCTGTCTCCTTCTGGTAGTGTTGGCGGGGCACAAACTCAGGGCAGTTGAGAAGCTGAGAGAAATCAGTCTGGGAATAATCCACTATTGGGGGACCTGGAAGAGGCCACTTCTCAGGCTCCTCTCTCCTGCGAACTTTTTCATCAACGATCTCCACCACCTTGCTGTCCTTTAGGGCCTGCAGGGGAGAGGGAAGGGTATAAGAGTGAAGAGGAAGGATTGGGGCAGACCGAGGTCTTGGCAACAGGGATGACTAGGCCCCCTATGAATAGGGCAGGAGTCCAGCTCTGGCAAGCATATAAGAAAACTGGCACCATCTTCCATGACTGATGGACAAGTAAGATGGTCATACTTGTAGGAGGGTACCACTATGAGCCCATACCTACCCTGGTGACCCTGCAATTCTACTTCTAGTAATCTACCCTAAAGAAATTCTTGACAAACAAATAACAATATATGTAAGAACCGGACAAGAAGCGACTCACAGTATCACTGTTGGTAATGGGGAAAAAAACCCACCAAAAACAGGAAATTACCTAAATTGCTACCACATGGGCAATTTAAATAATTTATGGCATATTCATTCAATGGAAACACTACTTAGGCACTAAAAAAATGGTTTTACATGTACTGAAGTGGAAAGGTCCACAATACGTATTATGAAGTGAAAACAACCAGGTATGGATCAATGTGTTTAACACCTCATGTTTGAATATTTTTAAGAAAATACACCCACACAAACGCACAATCTTTCTAGGATTCACAGTTAATTTATGTTTATCTCTGGGAAACAGAACGGAGTGGAGAGCAGAGTCTTTAAAAAATACCTTCCTATGTAGTTTTAATTTTTTTCAACCTATACATGTCTTGCTTTTATTTAAAAGAATTCTTAAAAACCTTAAAATAGGCAAATATTTCAACATTTGGCCAACATATTCTGCTGGTGAGGTTGCAGGGAAAGAGGCACTCTCTTATATTGATGGTGAGAACATAAAAGGTATAACCCACAAGAAGGGACTTTACCCTTGGCAAAATTTTATATGCATTTACCCTTGAACCCTGTCTAGAAATCTATATCAAAGATACATTAGCAAGAATACGAAAGATTTATACAAAAGGCTATTCATTAGAGCACTAATGCAGTTCATGTATGATTGAAAGACTGGAAACAACAAAATCTCCATCTATAAGAGACTAGTTGAATGAGCTATGAGCATCCATATAATAGTGTACTATACAATTATAAACAGGAGTGAGGAATAACTTTCTATATAGTATTATGCAGTACTCTCCCAGATCTATCAAATGGGGGAAAAAACAATGAAGAAATACATGTATTCTACGCTACATTTATCTAAGAGAGGGGAAGGATAAAAATACATACAGAAGTATTTGCTTTTTTTTTTTTGGAATGGAAGGATTAAAAAATGGTTACCTATAGGAGAGAAAAAAAAATAGAGTGGAAGTGACAGAATTATATATTAGATTTCTCTGAATAGACCACCTTGACTTTGGAACAATATAAGTGTAAAATAAGTTAGAACAGAAGAGGGGAAAAAAGCAATGCCTAAAATCTGAGAGCAATATGAAAATAATGAACTTAACTAAAAATTGAGTTAAAGGCATAACCACACAGAGATTATTTCAAGCGACTTGAAAATAGTCATTTGAGTACATAAATAAAATTTTTAAAAAGTTTCCAGTAGTAGTATTGGTATTATTTTAAGATTAAGATGTATATAGTGTAGAATAAAACAAATGAGCAATTATGTTTCTGTCTTTAAGAATAAGCACTTATTTTTTTAGGGATAACAAAAGTTAAAATATATTGGGTAGATGGAAATACTAGTGGTCAGTGAGAAGGAGGGGTAAGGGGTTTGGGTATGTATGAGTTTTTTCTTTTCTCTTTATTTCTTTTTCTGGAGTGATGCAAATGTTCTAAAAAATGATTGTGGTAATGAATATACTACTATGTGATGATATTGTGAGCCACTGATTGTACCCCATGTATGGAATGTTTGTATGTTAAGAATGTTCGTGTCTGGAGTGGGCCACGGTGGCTCAACAGGTAAGAATGCTTGCCTGCCATGCCCGAGGACCTGGGTTCGATTCCCAGTGCCTGCCCATGTAAAAAAAAAAAAAAAAAGAATGTTCATGTCTGTATGTTGTTTCAGTTTGTCAATTAAAATAAATAAAATTTTTAAAAAAATAAGCATTCTTGACATATGAGAAAGAAATAGGTAAAATTCAAAGATCCTTGAGGTTAAGTAAAAGATCTTGTAGTCATGAATTTTAATTGAAAATTGAATATTTTCATGATGTATTTTATCTTAAAAAAATAATAAAAAAAGACCAATCACATAGCAATAAGCTCACTGTAACTGAGACTATGATATCTAAATATTATAAATACCATTTCTGAAAAAATAAAAAAGGAACTAGAGTTCTTTGGGAAAGAATGGCTAATCTCAGATCTGGGGCAGGAAGTGTATAAAATGAACTGGGGTCCCACTGACCAAAGATGGGACAATTTGATCCAACAATGGACTGAAGTACATAAAACATGTGAATCCTTAAATTCGTAATAAAACTAAAACAAAAAACAAACCAAAAACCTCACTGGTCACCTTTGAAGGTTACTAGGGATTCAACTCATAATTAAGAAAACTGGTTAGCAAGGGGAAGACCAACTAGTTATTCTGCCTTTCCATACAAACCATACCTCTTGGTAACTGAATAGATCCTGAGGTAGTTTCTCTTTAAAGAGGTATTTTAGCTAACAAATGAAGATACACTGGTAGAATTAGAACATTACCATTTTGCAACCCCTAATGAAATAACAGACAATGATCATCAATGGCAACTTATATCACACAAAGAGAAACAAATGTTACGTGCCACCTGAAAGAACACAACATTACCTATAAAGTACTCTCAACAAGGAGGGAAAAAATACAAAATCTGTCTCCTATCAGGACTCCAGATCTAAAAATAATTAATTTACAAAGAATTTAGAGTACAGAAGAAACATGTCCAATGACACCACTGTGTCCTGCAGAAACTCTACAGGACAAATAACTCAGGTTATTCAATTAATTACAAGGAAAAAAGAAAAGAGAGGGAAGGGGAGATTTAATAAGAATAAGTATGTGCGCGCCTTATTTGGATACTGATTCTGACAAACTATAAAAATATATATATAGGGCAGGCCACGGAGGCTCAGCAGGCCGACCTCTCGCCCGTCATGCTGGAGGCCTAGGTTCGATTCCCAGTGCCTGCCCATGTAAAAAAAAAAACTATATATATATATTTGTAGATAATTGCAGTAAACTTGAAAAGTGTTTGGATATTTGATAATATAAAGGAACTGTTAATTTTACATGATAATGATATTGTGGCTATCCTTTTTCATAACAGGTCTATCTTTTAGAAAGATGCACTGAAACATTTGTGGATGAAATATTAGGTTATCTGAGATTTTCTTCAAAGACGGGAGGGGAAGCAGATGGGGATATAAAGGAAACAAGATTGTCAATGGGATAACAACTGCTAAGGCTGTGTAATGGGTTCATTATACTATTTTGTCCACTTCTAGTAAATGTCTGGAATTTTCCATAATAAAAGGAAGAGAAAGAGATAGGGAGAGGCTGGTCAAGCATCAGGACACTTTAGCAGAAGTAATCAGATGGAACCTCTTTCAGGGTTTTCTGCCTTGGCCCAAACTCCAGCTTCATGAATAAAGGACCTGCCTTTCCCCATTGCCCCAACCCTGGGCAGGGAGACATACCGCAAAGATGAGTGAAATGTCAGTGGTGAGAGCCTGCACTCGGTGGAAGGAAGCAATAAGGGTGATGGGAAGGAAACCATCAGCATCCATTTTTCGTCGCAGGAAGAAGTCCCGTTCTAAATTGTCCACGCTGAAGTAATACTCACTAAGTGGAGGGAAGAAGAGGTATCACTGAGGGATTCCTGTGCCATTTGTTAATATGCCTTCCCTGCTCTGCTGTATACCCTGGTGACCTCCAATAACCTCAAAGGGCCTTTGACCTATCTGACCCCATTGTACCAACAGCCTTAAGGGCTGGAAAGAAATGATACTATCATTTCATGGTTCACTTCCATTCCTTGGGTCAAATTATTTCTTGATGTTTAAACTCCTTTATATACCTGGCAAACTCCTCATACTCCTTTAAAACCAAGTTTAAATGTTGTTGGACACTTTCTTTTCTGTTCCTAAAACACTTAATCATACCCTGCTGCAATTACCTGCTTCCCTGTATGGCTCCCCCATTGGACTGTAAAACAAATCAATTATTAAGAACAGAGGTTTCAATCAGACACACATGAATTCAAATCGGTGCTTCGTCACTTATGAGCTGTGAGCCAAACTCTGGTCAAGTTACTGGGCCCAAATGCTGAACTATAAAACGGGGATAAGAAAAATCTCATCTTGTAGACATTAAGTAGACGAAATGTACAGGATTAAGTAAAATAATGCCTATAGAGCATTTAATCTGCCCAACAGTAAGGACCCAATATTTACTAACATTCTGACAATGCTATCATTAAAAATGGAAACACAGAAGAGGGGAAAAACAGAACATCAAGGACTGTATGTTAGGATTATCTGACTTTTATGGCAAAAAAACAAGGTGGGACATGGTAGTACTGGTGGCAATATTACATATTTCTAAGTTTTCATCTTTCTACACCAAACAGTAGGAGCTCTGGGTAATGGATTCTAGACATTATCTTTCTTTTTGTTATTGGTAATTTCTAATTTGTTACTTCTGTAATAAACAATAACTCTATGCAAAATTAACTAGTGCCAGAACCCAACTCCACCCCCACCATCTCTCCAGGAAGAAGGCTCCCACCCACTCACATCTGGCGTTTGATGTAGTCTTTGAGCAGCTCCTGGTCCACACTATAAAGCTCAGTGCTGCTGACATTGTCAAAGTAGTAAGTGATGTTATTCATGTACTTGGGGGTACGAGGTCCCTCTGCAGCATCAAACTTTCGGTAGCCAAACTGGTAGTCAAAATGAGCTAGAGGGGAAACAGGTGCCATAAGAGAGAGGAGATGCCTGCCCGCCACCCCCACCACACCCCTTCGGACATCCCGGAGCCCAAAGGGGCCTCACGTACTTCGAGTGCCACCCCGGCCGCGTCCCCGGCCACGACCACGCCCCCGTCCACGGCCACGGAAGGAAGCCCGCGCCCCACCAGCCCCATCACTCTTCACACTCGATGTCTCATCCTGGTCATGCCAGGCAGGCTCCGGTTTGGTCTCTGGTTGCCAGGCTGGGGTGGGGGGGGCCACGGGCACGGGCACGTAGGTAGTAGGCTCAGACCCTATGGGGAGAGGGGGCACTGGGTCAGGCCTGACAGTGACCCCCATGTCCACGCCAATTATAGTGGGTGGTGCATACCTTTGATCTCCACGCGGCTGGCAGGGATGTGTCGAGGCTCTGGGGGGCGAGCAGGACGTGGGATCAATTTTTCCCTTGATGCTTCAGGCTTCATGTCTATTTGCAACGGAACCCACTTGTGTTTGTTCCCTGGGGAACAGCATGGGCATATGAGAAAGGCTTGAGGGAGAGGCCCCTCATGGCCATCCTTCCCTTCAACGCTTCTTCCCCTGCCTTGAGTGGCAGGTCCAAATCACAATCCAGTGATCTTGGGCAAATTCCTTCCCCACACCAGACCTTTCCTTAATCTCTACAATAATGAGGTTGGCGAACCTCAGTATGATAAACTCCTGGTTGACTCCCAATATCAGTATCTCTATAGTCCGAGAATCCCTTCCAGAGCCAGGCACATGGCTGCCCAAAATATAAGACTACATTTTCCAACCTACCTATAGAAAGGTGTCAAAGTCCTGTCTATAAGAGCTAAGTAAAATTAGCTAATTCCAAGTTATTCCCTAAAAAGGAAGGAGCTACCCTCCCCTTTCCCCCTTCTTGCTGACAGGAATAAGAAGGAAATAACAAGCCATTTTGGATGAAGAAGTTCCAAGGAATTGCAACAAGATAAAAGAAATTAAAAAGTTGCTTTGCTAGGCTTGGCCTATTTACAACTAGCTGTCAGATGAGAAAAATAAGCTTCTATCTTGTTTAAACTACTATTACTTTGGATCCATGTTAGAACAGGTGAGCCCATATCCTAACCATTTCAGCAGGTTTTTGGAAACTCTTGGAGCAACAGAAACTCTTGTATTTAAATGAAACCTTACATGGAACACCAATAAATGAAAACAACAGCAAATAATACTCTGAAGCAGCAACCTTGCCTGTTATGTTCACTACTATAGCCCTATTGCTGAGAACAGGGCTTACCAAATGCTTGTTAAATGAAGGAATGGATGGATGAATGGCTGAAGTGTAGACTGCTGGTCCCATTCTATACCAATTGGCCTCCACTGGCTTCTTAGGGGTTCCTGAAATTCTTCCACCACCCCTAGAGTTCTGACATTGCACAGTTCTGCCCTGCCACCTTCTCCCAAGTCCTGTTCCAAATCACTCACCTTTCTTCTTCTGCCCCCCTCGCTGGCAGTCCTCGTCCCCATTCTTCTCTTCCCCTGATTCGTCTGACTTGGTTTTCGGGCTCTCCTTACTATCGCTCCCCTCTCCTTTTTCCTGTTCCTTCATGTCCTTCTTGGGTGGCAGCTTTCGGGCAGGCTGAGACTTGTGGGACTGTGGCTGCAGCAAGAAGCAAAGTAACAGGAGGTCTAGTCTCTTATGGTGGGAGGGAGGGAGCACCCTGTCACTGGAAGGACAGAGCAGGAGTTACGGCTTGCGATGGCAGGTTGGACCAAATGCATGCTAAGGTCACATTTTCATGCCTGAGATGGTTTTATTAGAAAGCCTTGTTAAACAGGCCAGTAGGTGGGAGAAGAGAACTTGCCTCTTCAGTTTCTCTAAGTGACAGAGACAACCCTCAGGACAAAGGGGTTGGGGCCCAGAGAGGCCAAATGTTCACTCCCTGTAAGAGAACCTCGTCATCTAGGTGGAGTCTGTAGGATGGAAGAGTTGCTGGCTCCTGGCCTGTCCATACCAACCCTACCTGTGAAATGAAGGTGGGCATAGCCAGTGTGGGACCTAGGCCATCAGTCCAAAACAAAAGCACTGAGAGGGAGAAGACTCACCAGGAGTACCTCCTCTGTTGGGGTCCAGGAAAGCTCTTCCTGTTTCTACTAGACAAAGAAGGATTAGGCTTTCCCCAGATATGTGGCCTGGAGGTAAATACCTGGCCTAATGACCATTCTGTTTGGCCAATAGGCAGTCCAAGTGCAGTGATGGAAAACAAGGCTTTGGAATAATACAACACACCTGACTGCCAATTCCCTCCTGGCCATTTACTCTCTGTATAATCAAGCACTACTCTAAGCCTCAATGGCCTTATCTATAAAATGGGAATTGTAAAAGGACCTATCTCACAGTCACGGTGAGGATTAAATGAGATGATGAACAGAAAGCACTTGGCAATCCCTGACACACAACAAGGGGCAAATTATGACAATTCTTAGCTATTTTAATGCTGTCCATACTGTTTCAACCACTCTTTAAAAAGCTGAGAAAAGGTGAGACCCGAGACTCTGGAAGCTTGAGAGGGACTCGAACTGCTTATAGGTACTGTTCAAACTTGCCCACTCCTATTCACAGACTCACCTGGACACTCTTGTGAGCTATCTCTCCGGGTGTGGGCCAGTTGATTGCATCTCCAAAGTCACCAACCTGCAAGGCACATTCTATGAGGGCTCTGGGACTGACCCTGCCTCTGCCATTCAGCTCCTCACCAAGAGATCAGAGGCCAAACGAAGTCTATTCACCAGAATCTTCCACAGTGGAGGCCCAGAAGGAGGCTCCTTGCTATTCAGAATATCGGAACTACCTTGGAGCCCAGAGAGACTCACGAAAACAGGAAAGAGGCCACCACCCCCAGGAAGTCCCCTCAAGCTGCCCACCCTTACTTTTTACCTTACTGCCTTTACGTTGTTTAGGAATTGCTGCTCTCACCACCTTGGCTGGGGCAGAATGTTCTGTGGAAAGAAAGGAAAAATGGTTAGGCTGAGCCCAGGCAGGGAATGGGCCACCAGCAACTTCTTTTCTTCATCCACCCCTTTCCTGAAAAGCACCTTGCCTGTCCCCAAAGGAGGAAGAGATGGGAGAAAGAAAAGAACCCATACTCACACACCAATAACAATTCTACCAGCCTCTTCCTGAAGAAATCATGGAAAATGAGAACATGGAAACAGGAGGCAGGCAAAGCCCCAGAGACCCAGATTGAGGTGGGAGGGCTCTTACAGAGTGTAGCTCTATAATGTCTTATAAAATGGGAACCGAGACCTGGAATAAGTCTATAGCAGAGTAAGAATAAGTCTATAGCAAAGTAAGTCCATGTAGTCCATGCCAGAGATGGTCACATATTTTAGGGCTCCTGAACCATGGCAGATTCCATAACCTCTGAAAGACCCTTTCTGACTCTAGCATTCTAGTCTGTGTGAGCAGATCAGATCTTGTAATCAATGGAGAGGCAATATGAAAACTGTGATTGAGCATCTAGAAGTCCAGAGAACTCTCTAAGCCCACAAGAGTAAGGGCCAGATCTATCCTTGATGACCTGTGGTCAATGGAAAGGCTGGCCACTCAGGAAAAGGTCTTATCTGCCTTCCAAGTTTCCAAAGAAAATGGGGCTCCCATTTGACCGAACAATTCCACCTTTAGGGATTTAGTCTTATGATACAAACTAAGCAAATGTTTAGAGTTATGTACATGAATGACCACAAAGTGCTGTTTATAACTTCAAAAAACAAAACAAAACAGAAAACAACCTACATGTCCACCAATAGGAAAGTGGCTAAATAAAGTCCATGCATTTTTAAACCAATCAGTAAAATGATAATGGCCTCTACTCAAGAAAATATGGACCCTCTTTGAGAAAAGATTACAAAGGAAGGCTATTTTGCATAACTACAATAAAAGACACAAGCTTTTATAAAAAGAAAACAACTGCCCTTTTTTTCTTTAAATGAGTGACTTTTAAATAGGTCAGGTCCCTTCCACACCTACACTGTTTTCCCAGCATGGTTTTGACCCCTTCCTCTTCCAGAAACCCGCCAGAAAAGACACATCCTGGGGCTCTGCCCACACATTTTCCTCCCATGATCTTGACTCCACTGAAGGCTAGCCACTGCAGTAGGGCAAGAGTTGACCCCAGTCCCTGAGCAAAGAAATTTTCCCAGCTGGCCTGGAAAGGAATGTTCTACTCCTTGATCAGGCCCATGTTCCCTTAATGAGTAGAGAGTGTCCTGGCCTGATTCCTAACTGTATGGCCACTGCATCCCTTGCTTCTAACTGCCCCCTTGGGACATCCCGCATACCTTCTGAGAACTGGAGCTGTGAAACTCAGCTCAGGAAACATTACGTTTACCACCCCACATGTGCCCAAGACAGCAGCTGTGAAACTCAGCCCAAGCATCCTCATATACCCAAATGCTCGACAGTGAAAAACAAAATCTCCCTTGGTGCCAAGAGGATAGGTTCCAGAGGGCTACTCCACATCCACACTCTTACCAATCCTGGTTGGCACAGACAAACCTAACTTCAACCAGTTCCCAGACCAGGCTAAGGATCTTCACCTGCCTCAAATCAGGACCCAGCAAAGGCAGATTTACAAAATACATTCATCTCCCACGTTTACAACTGAGCTATAATTGGCAAACACTTCTCTCCAGATAGTCCCTTCAGCTCCCAACTACACTCCATTCATGCTACCAGGCGGAAGGCAGGGAAAAGGATCTGCAACAGCAAGTTCATTAACAGGAAGGTGGAAAGAGCAATCAGGTTCAGAGGGCAGGATGTTTCTGATGACTTTCCTCAAAAAGGTGAAGCAAAGTTTTCCAGGTAGTCATCTGTTTCTTTTTATAAAAACTCTTAAAATTGAGAAGGATCAGATGCTGTGATCACTCTGCCTGGAATTTTGTTCACCAAGATCACAAAAGGATATAGAAAAGGTACTGAAAGTTCTATCTGGATACCAATCAACGTGAGAGCTCTCCTGCCACTAAAAGGCCCCACCGATACCCTCTTCTTCCAACAACCCGAGCTGATGAGGGAGAAAGTGGCTAGACTGTGCACACATTGGAATATTTTTAAATTAGTCTTCTGTGGAAGCCTCTGTGAAGTTTGTTGAGATTTCCCAACAGTCTGTCCCAAGGAAAAATGAATCCCCTGAAGAGGCAGAAAACCCACTGTAGAGAGAGATCATAACTGCCCTTAAGCAAAATTCATAGATCCACCAAAATCCTATGGGTCCTTAGGAAAATCAGAAAGCCTTAGAGGTGTTAGGCCCTGTGGAAGGTGAGAAAGAGGTCTAGGCTTTCTGACTTGACTTCAAATACACATAAACCAGAAGAGATGAAGCAAAGCTAATATATCTTACTGTGTTCCCTCCTAGCTATCCACCCTTCATCAGGCAACAATCACAGTGCATACACTGTGCACATACACACAGAGAGAATAAACAGCTCCAGATGGGCCTGGCATCTCAAATAGCTCACTTAGCAGGCATCAGTTTCTACTTTCAGTGCCATGCCAGACAAATCACGGACAAGCCCCTTTCCTCCTATCTCTGCATTCTGAGGTTTATGCCTGCTATCATTGACCCAAGCCCAGTTCAGGAAACATTAAGCTCATCACCCTACTTGTGACAAAGACAACAGCTGTAGAATATTAGAGTAGCAATAATGACTCTAGAGATCTAGTCTAATTCCCACTATTTGCCCAGAAAGGGGAAGGGGCTTCCCCAGGGCTAGCTGCAGCACTAGATGGGGAACTTGGAGTCCTAAAACTCCCATTCCAGTGCTCCTTTCAGCTCACCAGAAATTCCTTGGGGCCCAAAAACTCCCAGATGGCCACTGGTGGGGGAATGAGTCAATAATCTTCCCGATGGAATCTGAGGTCACTGCCCTGGTTTTTCCTGGTGATCAGTTATTGATGGTAATGAAGCTCTGAGAGAGGAAGGCAGGAGTGTGGAGAGGCAGGCCCAGTCCAAGGTCCAGGCAGAAGGAAGTCACATCTAGCGAAGCCTATTTGCCCACAGGTCTCTGGGGCCAAGCATTTTAGGGAGGGCTGGATGGCTGACAGAGGCCGTAAAAGTCTTCCTCTTCAGTTAAAGCTAAAGGATATCTGGAAGAGGAGAAAGTCTTCTCCTGTCCCACAGGAACACAGTCCTATGGTTCTAGAGGATAAAGGAACTTCCTAAATACACACATACATTTGTGTATAAACCAAGCACATCAGAAATTCTATGAATGAGAAGTAATCTGAATTTGCTGTTATTGGTGGTGTTGGAAGGGACATCAGATTTTTCCTGAAGCTGAAGCTATATGGTACTGATGATTTTTACTTAGCTACTTAAGGTTATTTGTACAAGGGGTGGTGGTGGAGAGTTGTGCTAATACTGCTAATGAAGGGTGAAAGGAAACAAGGGAAAGAAGGTGGGTGCTAAGGGGTGACAGGACTGAGACTGGGGTGGTGAGAACAGGGATGGCAACTCCTGAATGAAAAAAAAAGGAATGAAAAAAGCACAGATAATTTTGTTGGTCTAACTCTCTCGATTCTCCTTGCATCTCAACTTTCAAATGTTATCCCTTCACTCAAACACTACAGAGGAAATAGGACAGCACTGTGGCTAAGCATATGTACTTTGGAGTTCCTCTCTATTTTGCCTCTTGCTGATCTCTGAGCCTCAGTTTCCTCATCTGTAAAAGTCACAGCTACCTCATAGGGCTACTGTTAATGTTTAAATGAACTGTGCAAAATAGAGTACCTAGCACAAAGTGCTCAATAAATGCTGAGAGCTATAATTAGCATGCACAGAGGAACCTTAATATTTCCAAGCAGTCCCCATTCTCACCCTTAAGGAAAGAAACCTATCACAATCATTTATCACCATGAAAAAGAAAAAAAAAAAGAATCTGAGAGTATGGGAAAACTCTTGGGAATCAATTGGCCCAAATTAGATTAAAAAATTGAGACTCTAAGTCTGGCTCTTTCCCAGGGCTATGACCCTTGGGGGTAGGGGGTAGGGCAAACATCCCCACACTGCCCTCCACAAACAGGAAATGGCTGTCCTCCAGGCAAGTTTCCATAGGAAAAAGGAAAGGAAAAGAGAGGAATTTATTATATAGCCCTCAGGTGGCTTTGGCCTAAAACCTCTGCTGCTA
Source organism: Tamandua tetradactyla (assembly GCF_023851605.1). Lineage (NCBI taxonomy): Eukaryota > Metazoa > Chordata > Mammalia > Pilosa > Myrmecophagidae > Tamandua > Tamandua tetradactyla. Next base: position 35,748,145 of record NC_135346.1, on the reverse strand, counting down.
GAGGAAGGAAGAAAATGGGGAAGCCCGGGAGTCTCCTTTGGATTGAACTGAGTCAGCATACAGAGGAAGAAATCCCTGGCCTCAAGGTGCCTATTTCAACCTAAAGAGGGAGATCAATTCGTATCAACATCTGGTACAAGGTTAATAAAAAGATCAAAACCTATTTTTTTATAGTGTCCTGTTCCAGAAAGGTCCTAAGGCATCTCACCTTTTGAAATAACTACCCAGAGGGACCAGATCTAAGAGGGCTAAGGAAGAAGGACTTGGTACCCCCAACAGGAAGTCAGTAAAGGTTTTTTAAAGGGAAGGCACATGGGTGAGTCAAATTAATCAGGTTATGACTGGTAGAAGAAGGGAGAGAGGATGGAACTGAGGGACCGGGTTGGGTGAAAGGTGAGATAAGGCTGGGCTAGAATCCTGACCAAGGGAATGGGGGCAGGAGGTAAATGTGAGAAAGCCTGTAGGACTGAGAATGGGTGGCAACAGAGAACATCAGATTTTAGGCCTGGGTACCTGCCAGGGTGAACAGAGAAAACGAAGTGTTAACCTTGCGACAAACACCATCTCCTGGAGATCAGCATCTGAAAAGGCTGAACATACCCCACTGCAAAGAACTTCAACCTTGGGGTAGGCCATTTGTTAGGGTTAGAGGCTGCATTAGACCGGTTAACCCTCACCCACTGCTGCCATACACATGGCCAACTCCTGTGGTTGGCCATTAAGGTCTTCTTCTAAGGGAAGCCCTCCCACACCCCAAGTATAAGTGAAATGCCCCTGCTCTTTGCTTTTGCCCTGTAACTATTAAAGGTTGGTTACTTATCTGGCCCCACTGAGGGCAGGGAACAGGCCACTTCCTAGCAGAAACCCCAGCTCAGAGCCTGGCAACACAACAGGCACTGCAAACAATTGTTTATAATGAATGGTGAGTTCACAAACCCATCTGCTTTATGACTTCACACCAGATAGATGAGGCTTTTCAAGTGCTATTTCCTGAGGCAGTGATCTCAACTCTTAGCCTCAGCTACAGCCCTCCCAGTGGCAGGGAGTGTCTCAGAAGCTGCTGGCTCCCAGAGGAACCTAGGCCCTAGCTCAGTCTTGACTCTAAGGTAATGGATCGCCTAAAATCAGTGCTGGGCCTTAGTCCAGACCAAGTGTAAAACCTTGGGAACATTACTTATCATCTTCCCAGAGCCTTACCTTCCTCAAATGAAAACGCAATTCCTTCCTTCCTCTATCCTACACAACAAGAGTTGAAGCCAGGACATTCAAGATGGATAAAGTACTTAGTAGAAAACAAAGTTGCAGTAACATTAGGTCTATAACGGGAGGGGGAGAAATCAAAAAATCAACCACTGGGACTTCTCATCAAAGCAGGAGAGATGCTAGTGGCAAGTTGTAGTCAAAATAATGTTAATAAAAAATGCAGATAATAGGTAGTAGGCACTCGCTGATGGCATAAACTATTTTAAATGTTCCACAAGGATTTTCTTAATCCTTAAAATAATGCAGTTCCTGTAACTGGGCCCAATTTCCAAACGAGGAAACCAAGGCACATGGTGGAAAGGTTATTTGCCAAGATCACAGACAGTAAGTGGTAGAACAGGATTTGAAGCCAAGCAATTTGACTCTAAAGACCTATGCTCTTTATAAGGAGACAGTGGAGGAGGTGGAAGAAAGCTAAGATGTCTAAGTTACCACCTCATTATGGCCAACTGCGCAGGCTCTCAAAGGCAGGGCTGCAGGGACATCATTGTACACACTGAGGAAAAGCAAGGCTCACTTGCAGGGAAGTCTCAAAATCACAGAGCAGGGCAAGTAACACTACACTCCTTGACCAGACACCAGCAACCTGGCAATTCTCTCCACTACCCAGAGACAGAGGTAAGGGAAATGCTGTCAAGCATACCCTCTGCCTTTAGCACCTCAGCATCCCCATAAGGAAAAAGGCATTGCTTCCAGACCTGCCTCTTACTTCCTCCATTCTAGCCTCTGCATCAAAAGTGTTCCTCAGTCACACCCTAGGCCAGGGCACAGAGGCTGCTCAGAGGGGCCCTAGAGAACATGGATCCCTGCTCCATTCTCATTCTGCCTCGGTTTCAGCCCGGGACCCTGACTGTGGAAGGAAGAGGAGGGAGTCTGGGTTATAACATCACCTGTGCCCATCCCTCCCAGCCATATGGGGGTAGTCTGTGAAAAGCCTGGCATTTTCTCTGTTGTCACCCAGCCTGGGGATGGAGTAGAGCTCAGAGAGGAGCTTAGGACCAAGAGGCCTTTCATGCCACTCTCAATGACACTAGCACCACCTAAACAAGGACATTTCTCCACAGGGTAAAAAGAACACCAGATTAACCGTCCTCATCTTGTTCACCAGTTTACACAGCAGTCACCTTTCAGAGGCCTCTCTGCCTAGCCCTCCTGTCCTGGATTTCCCCTAGATCTACAGATGAAACAGGAGGGGCCTGAAGTGGGCAATAAGAGAAAAGGAAACCTCCAGAAGATCAGACCATCTTGAGGCCCCCCTGAAAGGAAGCTGCCTGTCAGCAGCCAGTACAGTAGAGTCCATGTCCCTTTGGCCGGGGAGGAGGGACAGAGGGTAGGCTGAGTTCTGATCACATGATGTGGGCCAGCCCAACTGGCCCCAGCTTTGGCCGACTGTCTTTAGCCCCTTAGTGCCCCAAGAGGCTCAGTGCCCCCACTCTCCCTGCCCAGACATGGATAGTGGTGCCCTAGGGTAGCTGTAGTCACGCTCACTGCTGGTACCAGTTCCTGAAGAAGTCGTACCCATAAGCTGATTAACTGACAATCATTACAGAAGAAATATTAGTGGCCACCAAAACCCATGGCCTCCAAATGCCGACTCCCAAACCCAGTCTTTCTGAAGAGCACATCTGGCCTACTTAGAATAGAAACAGTATCACCTTTTATTAAGTGCTGATTAGGTGTGAGGAACTGCTCTAACTGCTTTATATGTAATTGTATGATTTCACTTAACACTATTTCAGGGCTCTTTTTGTTTTTTGTATTGTTTTTTTTTTTTTCAGAAAATGAAACTGAAGGAAAGGGCTTGCCCAAGGTCACACAGTATATACTGAAGCAAAATGGCTGATTTGTCATTTATTCGCAGAAATTCCCTGTGAGTGATATAAATTCCCTGACTGCCCAATGTAAAATGGTACCCAACCAAAACTCTGGATAAAGTTTTAATCCAATCTAGAGATTAGGGTCTCCAGAGCACTTATCCACTGTCTGAAATGAATGCATTTGTGTGTGTCACCCATACTAGGCTATGATTATATGACTATGTCCCTTTGCTATGATCCTGTATGTGTTAAAAGTGCTTTACATGCAGTAGCTTGTTTATTTTTCACAGCCATTCTAGGAGGTAGGTATGACAATGATTGCTACTTTACAGATGAGAAAACGAAAGCTCAGAGAGGTTAAGTGATTTGTGCAAGGTCACAAAGACAGTGGGTGGCAGAGCTATAACTGAAACTCATAGCTGGTCTCTGACCCCATACTGGGGCCTTACAGTCTGTAAACATCCTATGGAAAGAGCTCCATGAGGGTAGAGACCTTTTCTGCCTTGTTCACTGCTCCCTGGGGCCCAGGACTGCAACCTGCACCTGAAAGGCCCACAGTTAATATTTACTAAATAAAGGATTTACAAAGATTGGGTGCTTCTCACAGCCCTTCCAGAGCATTTTCTTCTGGCAAAGGAGGTTAATTACCCCTCTGCCTTAAACCGAATAGTACAGCTGTCAAGTCTGGCGGCCATACAGCCTCTCTCATCAACCCCCTCTGGAGTCTAGAACGATGTTCAGTTCTCAGAATCAGAATGAGCAGGCTTCAATTGCACTTTCATGGGCTGGCTGTGGGAAACAGGATAGAGAGGGTGTGTGACCCCAAGGGTCACAAAGTCCAATGCCTCTAGGCCCCAGGCAGTATCATAAATCATGAGAAAGTTGGTTGGCAACCATGGCAAGCTGGAAAGCACAGCACCAGCAAAGGGAGCAGCACCCACTAAAGAGTAGCTGAAACTCTACCCTTAAACCGAGGTTTACTGTTGCTGGATCCTCTGAGTTTCAGAAGTCAGTTTGAAAAACCTTCACCTCCAACAGCTGTGGAAACTGGGGACAAGTGAGGTAGTAGGATTGTAATACCATCTATACAGTCTGAGGGGCACTTGGTGGTGGTCAAAATACAGATTCCTGCCTCTACCAAGCTCCAAAAACCAACTGCAAGTTGGGGGCACAGAGCCTGGGTACCTGCAGTTTCAACAAGCTTTGTGCACAATGCTGATGCTAATTAATGTTTGAGAAATGTAGTCTTACGCTTGCACAAATGAAAATTAACTGGTTCACAAGAGCAGATGGCAGTAGGTTTAACTACACATACCAACAGCAGCCAGAAGAGGGTTGTGCTTGAAGAGCTCATTCCCTTCATTTAGCCACCAAGCCCAATCTCTAGCATCAAGACCAAGAATGGTCAGGCTAAGCCACAAGCTGAGTGTCTTGACAGATGTGAAGTAACAATAATCAGTATAGGCTGGGGCTAGAGGTTTAGTTTCACAAGCTCCCAACTCGGGCTATGCCAGAGGAAGAAAAATGAAGGGTTTGAAGGGAAGGGATTTGCTTCTTCCTTATAGTCACAGAGTCTTCCTCCCTTACCCTAATCCCCGCTGTTTGCTCACCCAGTGCCCCAAGATCTAACTCCGTTAAATTAATAATAATGACCACCACTTACTAAGGTACTAGGCCTTCTGCACATATGTTTTTGATCCTCACAAGAAAGAAGCTATTATCTCAGTTTTTACAGAAGAGGCACAAAGAAGCTAAGTGGTTTGCTGAAGGTCATACAGTGGAAAGGCATCTGACCCCAAGAATCAGAAATCTCAGGCTAACCCAGGCCTCTCTTAGCACTGCAGGAGACAAACATTGGGTTTTTTAGGTCTCCGTAGGGCTCCAGCTCAAATGTGCTACAGGAGGCTGAGTATACAAGTACGCAGACTCCACTTCTCTAAGCCTATTATCTCACCTATTGGGGATAATGCCACGCAACACACATGTAGAAGGGAAAAAAAAAAATAATCAGGAATCAAAGCAGAGTTTATTGCAAAGGTGATGTTCCAGAGCCATCTGAAACTAGAACTGTACTCCAGTCTGCACCAAAGCCCCAGGGGCATCTGCCAGAGGGATATCCACAAGAAGAAAAGAAAAGAAAGGAGCGGGAAGAAACTGTAGAGATCTTGCAGGACAAAGGACAGGCAAGGGAGGAGAAAGGGAAGAGAAGACAAGCAGGGCTTTTGTATAGGCCCTGCGCCACGGTACAGGGGGAAAGTAAGCAGAACATAAACTACTGATTCAGGTAAATCACCTTTCCTTACTTTTGGCGACTAGGGCTAATAAGTTCACAAAGCAGTTCCTTATCCACCATTGCATCCAAACCTCGTAACAACTTGAAGTACATATGGTAGTCATAGTTCCCCTACCATATAGAACGCTGAAATGAGGCACAGTGAGCTTCCCTGGCTTGCCCCAAGAGTAATGAATTGGCTTTGGTGATCCCAGCACTGGGCTCCTGTCTATGAAGTAAAATAAACTTGATCACTTGTAATTTGGCTACTGAGGTTCTGAATGCCAGGCAGTGGGGAAACAATAGTCCACACACTCTATTCCTCTGAGAGCTAAGTTTATGTAAGGGCTTTAATCTTTTTTTTTTTAATTTATTAATTAAAAAAAATTACAAGAAACACAAACATTCCCAACACATACACTCAGCAATTCACAATATCATCACATAGTTGCATATTCATCATCATGATCATTTCCCAGAACATTAGCATCAATTCAGAAAAAGAAATAAAAAGACAACAGAAAAATAAAACAAACAGAAAAAAAAATTTTTTACAGGCCATACCCCTTACTGATCATGATCAGTAAGGGCTTTATTCTTAAACTCCACTTGTGATCGGTTGATCCTTACTTACTGGGTGCTATACTGAGGATCCTTAGGCAGCAAACAGGCTCAGGAAAATCTAGGGATTAATCAGTGATGTCTGCTCTGGGCAGAAGGGATAGCAGCCACAAACATCAGTATTTGTATCAGTCTGGTAATGACTGAAAAATGTTTTTTACCACAATAAATATTTAATGAGCTCATATTATGTGCCAGGCACTGTGAATATACAAATGGATAAGACTGCCAAGAGCCTAATTCATGAAACTAGCAGCTGATGTGAGAGTCAACTTGGGTGCTGGTGGGTTCAATGCTCTTTCCCTCCAGAAGCCACTCTGTCCCCACTACCAACAAAATGTGCAATATTTAGGCCTGGGCTCTGCCAAGGCAAGGCTCAGGAAGAACAAAATGCAGAAATACAAATAAGAACTGTGAAACGGATGCCACCATGGAAAGAGCACTAGGCTGGGAGTCAGGAAAACTGCATTCTTTCCCAAGCTCAGCCTTGATCACACTACTTCACCACCAGCAAGGTGGTGGTGGATGGTTAAAAACCCGAGCTCCATGGCTGGGCCAATTCTGGGTCTGCCACTTGTACCTGAGTGACTATTCTAAAAATGGGTTCCTAACTGTTCCAGTTTGCTAGCTGCCAAAATGCAACACACTAGAGATGGACTGGCTTTTAATAAAAGGGGATTTATTTCATTAGTTCTTCAGAGGAAAGGCAGCTAACTTTCCTCTGAGGCTCTTTCTTACGTGGGAAGGCTCAGGGTGATCTCTGCTGGCCTTCTCTCTACATGTCCACCCCTTGTCAAATTGGCAACTACATGCATCACCTTAAACAAAAATTCTCTTCTGGCTGTGGACCACCTGTGAATCTTGAAACAAGCTATCTGGTGCCAATATGCACAGAGGACAGTCACAGGATCCACAGGGAGAAACGGGGAGGAAAACCTGCAGGGTAAACACCATTGGACTTCATAGTCTGAAAGTCATTTATCCTTTGGCTTTAAAAAGTGGCAGCCCCACCCTTTCCAAGGACCTATGCAGTGGCCCACCTCTTTCCAAATCAACCTCAGGAAACATTGAGGAGACAACCTTTTCCTCGACTCCACTTTCTGCAGGCATCAGGGCCACCCCTGGGCTCTCTGCCATTTCCAGGGCACACGCTCAACCCTTCCATGTGGTGGCAGCCAGGCTCTCCCCAGTTCCCAAGGAGCGTGCTATACCTTTTCCAAAATCTGAGGCTGCACAACTCTTCCACTGCAACGATACGGGAGACTCATCCTCTGCCCTCAGGGCAAACTCACCCTCTCCATGTACATGGGTGGGTCCATTCTCCTGGCCGAGGTTTCTTGGCTTCAGACCCAAGCTTCCATGGTTCTCATGCTGCAAGCTCCAATTTATCCCTTTGTGTCCCCCTTTGTCCAGATTGGCAGTGGTTCCATTTACACCAACAGTCTCTTTAAGCACTCCAGGACTTCTCCATGATTCTCTTCACAGTTTCTCCAAAATCTTCCCCTTAGCCATCAAAAAAACCGTTCCAACGTATCTGGTATTTGCAAACTGCAGCAGCACCCAACTCTCCAGTACCAAATCTATTCTAGTTTGCTAGCTGCCGGAATGCAACACACCAGAGACGGATTGGCTTTTAATAAAAGGGTATTTATTTCATTAGTTCTTCAGAGGAAAGGCAGCTAACTTTCATCTGAGGTTCTTTCTTACATGGGAAGGCTCGGGGTGATCTCTACTGGCCTTCTCTCCAGGCCTCTGGGTTCCAACAACTTTTCCCGGGGTGTTTTCTTTCTGTATCTCCAAAGGCCTGGGCTGAGCTGCGAGTGCTGAGATGAAGTATGCTGAGCTGCTTGGGCTGTGCTACATTGAGCTCTCTCATTTAAGCACCAGCCAATTAAGTCAAACATCATTAATTGCAGCAGGCACACCTCCTAGCCCACTGCAGATGTAATCAGCAACAGATGAGGTTTATATACCACTGGCTCATGTCCACAGCAACAGAACTAGGTGCCCTCATCTGGCCAAGTTGACAACTGAATCTAACTAACTACCACACTAACCCAATGGCATTGTGAGGATTAAATGAGTTGATATTTGTAAAGTGCTTCTCTATCAGTGTGAATGCGGGCACATGCACACATATAAACACACACACCTCATACATACTTGTTAGCTATTATTTTGGACACTTACATATTGTTCTGAATATGTGACTAAAGCCAATGCCAAAATTTTCCATCCCACCCCAAGCCCTCTGGTAGGCCTCCTGTAAAGTAACATATCCTGGATATTTGCTTAATGCTCCCTCCCTCCAGCACCAAAGCTTTATATGGCTCTGTCTCAGAGTTCATCAGTAAAGGAAAATGAAAGGGTGGGACCTGTTTGCAGGAAATTTAGAGTAATTTCTGGGCAACACCTCCTCCATCTGGGCAGGCCTTCCCTGGTCCTCTCGGAGCTCAGGGTGTGTCAACAGCTGGCCCAGCATGGGGGAGGAAAGAGCACTAAAGGCAAGTGTTTGGAGGACCAGGAACTTTAACAGTGCGCTTCTAATCTCCACACCTGTAGGAAGAGCTGCCCATTTTCTTTCCATTGAAACATTACGATCACATGAAGACAGATCAGGGACTGCTACTATACTTCCCCTAGTGCCCTGAGATTTGGGCAAGAGAAACCCTCAGTTTCTTGGGGCTACCACTTTAGAAGGGCCATGGCAGTAATGATGCAAATCCGGAGGGGGGGGGGGGCACAGGGGAGGTCAGGCAGTGAAGGCCTGGAAAGGTGGAAACCATCCCAGAGCAATTGCAAAACTATCTGCAGCTACTGGGTAACTTTCCCTACTTCTCCACTCCCAGCCAGCCCTCAGGTATTAATATTCTGTTGCTGTGCTCACTCCCCTTTCCCAATTCTCAACAAGAGGGCTTCCTTTAATGGACAAGCTGCTGCATCTATAGCTCTTGCATAGAAAGACTGACAGAGTCAAAAGACCCTTTAAAAAAATGTTTATCAAGCTACTACTAAGCCCTTGATATGATTTGCCATTCTGTTGACTCCCGTGCATCACCTTATTTAGTAGGAAGGCTGACACTTATCTTCCTTGCACTATGAATTTTTTCCTTATTAATTGTGCTTTAAAGGGAGAAAGAAAAAAAGAAAAAGAAAAAAAAAACTGACCCTACCGGTTTTTAGCCCTTACCCAGGACAGGTCCCTTAACCTCTCTAAGCTTCAAATCCCTTTTCCATGGAAGAGGGCCACTGCCACCTTCCTCAGCGATGCTTGGTGAGGACTACGAAAGATGAATAAAGAAGCAAAATCTTAAGTGCTATCCCAAAGACAGTACCAATTCTTTCCATCCAAGTGCTTGAAAAGTAAGACTAGACCCTAGGAGAAATCAAGGGTGGTGATTTAGAATCCTCAGCTCTGGCAAGCACCACCTTGGACAGCGTTTCGCCTCAGAGCAATGGAGCTCCCAGGGGAGCTCCTCCAGCTACTAGTTCCCTGGGGCCAGCCCCTCTTAGCCTGTGGAGACTTGGCTCAGGGCTGCTGGGTGCTGCAGCTGTCAGTCCCTGAGATGGGGTTAAGGGTAGTGATGGGAGAGGAAGGTGGGTGTAATGGTTGGGTTCAGGTGTTAACTTGGCTAGGCGATGGTGCCCAGTTCTTTGGTCAGGCAAGCACCAGTCTAATCGTCACTGCAAGGATATTTCATGGCTGGTTGATAAAATTTAAAAAACTATGGCTGGCTTATCAAATCATCAGTTGATTGCATCTGACTGATTACATCCTGGACCAACTAAGGGTGTGTCTTCCACAAATGAGAGAATCCAACCAGCTGGATTTGATCCAATCAGTTGAAAGCTTTTAAGGGAGAATTTTCACTGTCTCTTCAGCCAGCAAGTCTCTCCTGTGGTTCGTCTAAACCCTTTATCAGAGTTGTCAGCCTTGCAGTCTGCCCTACAAATTTGGACTCTTGCATCCTCACAGTTGCGAGATATTTTTATAAATCTCGTATTTACAGAGGTATGTGTAAATATTCTGTTTCTCTAGAGAACCCTGACTAATAACAGTGGGTTTCCCTGGATTCAGCCAGTCTTGAAAACCCCAATCATGAGTAACCTAAACCCTTTCATGTGAGGGCTAATCCATGGTCTGCTACTCATTTCCAGTTCTCCTCTGAAAGAGGAGCGCAGTGGCAGGGAGGGGAAAAGAAGAGGCTGGTAGCCAGCAGATGGTGTACTAGGAGGCAGCCCAATTTTACAAGCTGAAGAACTGAGTACAGATTTGAGTGGGTCAGGGTGGATAAAGGAGAAAATAAAATGAAACCAAGCTCCTACAAATCTCAGATGTGCTGAGAAATGAGGTTATTGCCATTCAAGTGGCTTGGTGTGAGGCACATGTGTTCCTGAACCGGTGTACAGTAATGTTTGACAAACTAGTCAATTATTTAGAAATTTCTAAGTCCCAACCTTACCTATGCCAACCCATGCCCTGCCCTTTCTGCAGCCACTCTGGTCCAGCTGCTCTTTTCCAACTATCTATCTGCATTTGTTCTTCCCGTGAGACACAGGCCAGTCAGTGCTGGCCAGCCTCCACCTAGGATGCACTTCAGGCTGGAGCCACCCCAAAATAAACCCAAGCGGGAGGGTGTGCCGACCCCCACCAGTTCCCTCTTTAAAGTGCTGCTAGTTCCAAAACCAAGCTGTAAGGTACTTAGAAAGAAGCCGAGTGTGGTAGAAAGAACACTGGACTGGGAGTCAACAGTGTTTGTGTATTAAATACCGCATCCCTGTTTGGCAGCTGTGGTAAGGAGTTACCCCTATCTGGACCTACTTCCCTCAGCAAAGTGCAACTTGAATGTGCACGTGTACATGTGAATTCTGGACCAGGCTCAGTGGTCTGAGATCAACTCCAAGGTGACTGCAGGAGGCAGTGGAAGAATCAAGGCCTCAAAGGCAGATAGAGATAAGGAGTGTGCCTTCATTCCTTGGAGATGTAATTCTGGGCCAGTTCCTTAACCTTTCTCATCAGGAAAATAGGAAATGCTGCTTTCCTCACCAAGGCTGCTCTGGGAGTTACAAGAAGATTATGTACCCATGAAAGCCTATGTTTCTTAGTGGAAAAGAAAATACTGGTCTCAAATTTATGATCACATTTTGTTTTAAAACAAAAAAAAAGAGTAGGCAGGTGTGTGTGTGTTTACATACACACACTAAAAGAAAAAAAAACTCTGGAAATGTACTGTCCAATACAGTAGTCACAAGACACATATGGATAATAAGTACTTGAAGTGTGCTAGTCTGAGTTGAGAAGTGCTTTAAGCAAAAAAAAAAAAAAACACACACACAACAGACTTCAAATAAGAATGTAAAATATTTCATCAATAATTTTTAATATTATATGTTGAAACAATTATTTGAGTATACTGAGGTTATATATATTATTAAAATAGATTTAACCTTTTTTAACTTTTAAGAATATGGCTACTAGAAACTTTAAAATATATGTAATATGGATCAGATTTCTTTTTTTTAATTGTATAATATAACATATATACAAAGCAAAGAAACAAAAAAGTAGTAGTTTTCAAAGCACTCTTCAATAAGTAGTTCTAGGACAGATCCCAGAGTTTGTCATGGCCACCATACCCACATTTCAGATTTTTCCTTCTAGCTGCTCCAGAACATTGGAGGCTAGAAGGAATAAATATTTTTTTTATCATCACAATCGACTTTTTTTTTTTGTAAAAAATAACATATATACAAAAAAAAAATCAATAAATTTTAAAGCACGTCACATCACATTATATTTCTCCTTGACAGTGTTGTCTAAAAGGATATACAACCCAATGCTTACTAGTGGTGGCTGGTGGGATAGATTATGAAGTGATTGGTTTTCTTTTTGTTAAAGCATATTTAAACATTTTTCTACAAATTATTAGTGTTGTTTGAGTGATTTGAAAAGCTTTCCACATCAAAAAATGTTAAAATGCAACAATATTTCATATTCCCTTTGGTAATCCAGAATGCCTCCCAAAGCCTACAGAGAAGCTAGGGCTTTTGAGTGCCCTACCCCATCCCCACCCCATGCCAAAAAATCCCACAAGGTCAGCACAGCTCTTTCCCAGGCCCACACATGGCCTGACAAAGCTGAAGAGGAACACCTCTGGGGGATGGGGGTCAGGGCACCCCATCAGGATCTGAAGTTCTAGGACTCGGCTCACATCCACCCTACTAGTCTTCCAGGAGGGACAGAACTGAGGCCTTCAGGCTGGGCCACAGGAGACTTATATATACTTCTGCTTTCCAAAGATTTGTGTGGATCCTTTCTCCCAGTAACAGTTTTCATGGTGGTGTACAACTCCTGCGGTCTAGGAGAATGCAAAGCTGGATGTATATAAGGCGTGAACCTTGAAGTCCATCTGCCATGGGCTCAAATCTCAGCTACTTAGTAACAGTTGAGTAGCTGGAACACAGAGAGGTACTGTACCTCTCTGTGATTCCACTTTCTCTTCTATAAAAAGAGGGTCATAACAATAGCTAGACCCCATAGCGTTGCTGTGAAAATGCATCTAGTTAACGAATGGGATGGATATGCTAGCTAAGATGTTTGATAATCATTCAAGAAGCAGTCTAGGGACAGTCTGGGCAGTTCCTTGGACATCTATCCTCAATAAGACAAGCTATATGAGGCAGATTCTAGGATATCTGGCCCAGAAACACCCTTTTGATAAATGGGCACAGTGCATCTAGTTCAGCTTCTGGACAAAGTTTGAGGAGAGTGGATGAAGTTAAGAAACAGCAATCAGAAAACTTCCTCTTTAAGTGGCCTAGTCTCAGGAAAAAATAGCAAGTTAGTTAAAAAATCAGGTTCAAGCTGCTATGCCATCATCGATTCCATCCACCTTTTTTTTTAATAAATATTTTTATTAAGAAATCTTCACACACATACAGTCCATACATGGTATATAATCAATGGCTCACAATATTACCACACAGTTGTGCATTCATCATCATGATCATTTTAGAACATTTGCACTACTCCAAAAAAAGAAAACAAACAAAAACCCCGCATACATCCCATACCTGACCTCTCCCTTCTCACTGACCACTGGAATTTCAATCTATCCAATTTTTTTTTACCCTTTATTCCTCCCTATTATTACTTCGTTTCCTTATTTTTTTTTTTTTTTTCACTCATCTGTCTCTGTCCATAACCTGTCCATCCACCTCTTACCTGGACTACTGCAGAAGTCTTTCAAGGGGTCTCCCTGCTTTCAACCTTGCCTCCTCCAACCCACCCCTAGTCCATTCTACACAGAACTGAGCAATCCTAAAGCAGAAATCAAATCATGTCACTTCTTTCATTGCTCTAAGAACAAGAACCAAATTCCCAAGGGGACATCCATAGGCCTCTTGCTAATACTTTGAGTCACTCTCGCCTTACTCACTCGATTCTCACAAGCCTTCAGTTCATTCCTTGAAGAATTCTAAACTCATTACCACCGAGTACTTACCATTCCTCTAGGCTAGAATTTCATCACTTTGTTCCTTATCAATTTCATCTTGGTTCACCCTTGGAGGATTCCTGGACACCTTGATTGCAGCTGCCCCCAACCACACCCCCAAACACTCTACTGCACTGCCTTATTTTGCTCCCTTCACAGCCCTTCTCACTATCAGAAACCATCATGTAGTATTAAGGGTGGCCTCAAAATGACATTCCTTCCAGTGAAAGATGGGACCTATGTCTCCTTCCCTTTGATCTCAAAAGATCTGTAACTGCTTTGACCAATAAAATGTGTCAAAAATGATGTTGGAAAAAAAAAAAAAGATGTTAGACCAGTACCCAGACCCTGGGTCTCAGAATATGGAACACTCTCCCTGGGAACCCTGAGCCACCATGTAATAAGTCCTACTACTCTACAACCACCAAGCTGGATAGGACTCCTGTAGGCATTCCAGTTCCAGTGAACTCAGAGCCTCCCAACCATGCTGCCCAGGTACTAAACATGTGAATGAAGCTGTGGTGGGCCCTCCAGACTAGGCCTTCTGCCACCCCTGTCGCTGCAATGTAGAACAGAAAAATTGCCCAGCTGAGCCCTGTCCAAATCCTGACCCATGAATCAGTGAATAAAATGACTGCATTTTATGCCATTAAGTTTTAAAGTTAATGCAGCAGTATCTATCTATCTAGTGTTTTTTTAGATAAGCCTGAGCACTGAGTACTGACACGGATTCTTGATATGGGTCTGTTTCTCTTCTACAGAATGGGTGGTACTTTGACCTAGGTTCTAAGAGGAGGAGATATTCTCAGCAACCATCCAATCTAATCAAATAGAAAATTTCAGAATCTTCTCAACAACATCCCTACCAAAAGAGGGCCACTGCTGCTTGCACTTTGTTGAGGACATTCACAACACCTTCCAGGGCAGCTTATCCACCCCTAGGGAGAAGAGTCCTATAGCCTTGGCCAAGTTCTTGGAGATGATCTCTAAAGCTGGTTCAATCTGGGAAAGGAAGCAAGCCCCAGCAGATAAAATATTTCTCTCTTAATAAACAGCTATCTGTATCTCCAGTTTGATACACTGAACTTAATTCTAGCTGTAAAGGATTTTTGAAAGGTCTTCTAGTCCAACTACCTTCATTTACAGAAGAGGAAAAGGAGACCCAAAGAGGTTCATGAAGTTGCCCAAGGTGTCTCAGCAACTGAGCCAAACACAGCTGTGGCTAGAAAGCTAGTTTAGATTCCTTGCCCAGAGTTTTCTGTTACCCCTACAGGGGCCAAAGCAACAATGATGCGAGGAACAGGGCTGCCTTGGAGAAGCTTCTTTCCAGAGAGAGTTTTAATGCTCCAACAAATCTTAGTTCCAATTCCCAAGAAGCAAGACCACAATGCAAAAGGCCTCTAGCTAGGACCTTCCCCCTTTCCAACCTGAGGCTTAACAACATCTGTCTTAGCCATTTTCATTTAGCTTATAGGGTGTCTGATCTGGAAGGGGTCTTAGGGAATTAAGATCAAAGATGCTATACCTATTTCACAGATGGGAGGAAGGTTCCTAGGCTCACTGGGGCCTTAAATAACTCATTTTTCCTGGAAAGCCCATCCTTTAGCTCCCAGAGAGGTTTCTACTGCTACTAGATGGCCTTAGGCCACAATGTCCCACTCTTCCGCAACAGAGTAAGAAGGCCAATGTTGGCCAGCTCTCTGGGGTCTGCAGTTTTCTGCCATATGCCTTAAGGTCTTCCCTATGACCTCCTCTCATGCTTTTCTCCTATAAAGATGCTCTGCCACAGGTGGGCTGGACAAACTCAGAGATGGCAAACTCAAGGGACTACAGGAGCCAAGTCATGGCATCCCTCATTTAAAGGAAGCTAGGCCCTACCAGTAAGCAACAGTCATGAAAGAACAGACTTCTATTTTTTTTTCCATAACCACTTTACTGAGATAATTCATATACCATACTACTCACCATTTAAACTGACCATACTATTCACCATTTAAATTGGTTTTGTAGATTTTAGTATATCAACAGACTGATTTTTAAAGAGAAGCTGGGAAATTATAGGTTTCTGAATACATCTTCCTAATTTTAAAGTGCAGGTGATTACTTTAAATTATCTTTAAATGCCAGGCCAGTCAAAACCTGTCAGGAGGCTCAACTGGGCCTGAAGAGGCAGGGAAGAGATGTTCTTTGTGGCTTCTGCCTTTCAGAAGATAAGCCTCTCAGCAGGGCAGCAGTTTCTGTCATTTACCCCTAAATTCCAAGGACCGAAACCTAACAAGTACTCAATAATTTAATTCTGACTGAACAAATCTAGGGAAGTTCTTTCTCAACGTGCAGCTATAGAACTCTACAGCAGACTGTTATTTAAACTGTTTAAATATTACCAATGTCAAGAAACTCAGTAACTCCTGTGGCAGCTGACTCCATTTGTAGACACTCTGAAAGTTATTACTTGACCAGAGCCAAAGCCTATTGACCTTTCACCTCCCACCAGCTATCAGAGCATTACATCAAACAAGTCTATTCAAATGCTGTATTTCAAGACAACCGGATGACATTTCCACCCACCCCAAGCTTTGATTCTTTGGGCAAAATAATCCTAGTTCTTTCCACCATTCCTTCCTCATAGAAAGGTGCATGCATTTACTATCCTGGTGAGTGTCCTCTTTGTCTTCCTGATTTCCTGTCTCCCACCTACATTCCCAGCCATCAACATAGAGCCTCCCACTCCCAACTTTGTTCTCACCACATCCAAATTCTACCTTTACACTTAGCTCCACTTTGAGCAACACCCAAAGTAGGCCATTCCATCCATAAAATTGGTGTCTTTTCCTCATGTTGCTGTTAATATATAAATAGTCCAGGAAAAGCAAAGAGACCTCTACTCCCCAAACAAAACCTAAAGCTGCAGAAAGACACCAAAGATTGAGTGGGAGGGTCTTACTGCTAAACTCCTGAGCCTGACTCTCACTCTGATATTCTACCACAAGGGCATCCCACAACCCGGGCTTCTCACTGCCAGGATGATGGCCCCCAGAGATTCCTTAAATCACCATCACCACACCACCACCACGGAATTGCCTGATCAAGCTGAGAGCAGGGCTGGGAGAAAGTGGCTGTAAGAGGTAACATGGGCTGCTTTCCTGTGTGTACTCAGATCCCAATAGCAGGGATCAAGGGGCAGAAGACCCAGGAAGACGGAAGGGCCAGCTTTAGCACCTGATTTCTGTTAGCAAACTGAAGGCCAGGGCCAAACTCAAAGCCTCAAAAGATGAACAATCAACATCCTTACTATTACCACTTATCACTAAGTGCCAGGCTCCAGCTGAGCACCTATATATCATGACCTAACTTAACTTCAACAATGATCTGAGTAGACTAGACTTTAGATGTAATCCTATTTATTAAAGCACAAAAGTTATCAACCTGCCCTAGGGCACTCAAGTGTTAAGTGGCTGGGCAAATTCAAACTATGGCTGACTGACTCCAAAGTCCATGTTCAATCACCTAATTCTACTTCCTCCTCCAGAGCTGGAATGAAAACAAAACTGGAATAAGAGCCAAAAAACCTGGGTTCAAGTCTCATCCTTGCTTTGTAATAACTGATCTTGAGCAACTCCTATTTCCTTTCTGGGCTTGAAGTACCTAACTTGTGCATGAGATTCAATGACCTCTGGGGTCCCTTGCAGCTCTAAACAGTCCCTTCTCTATGAATGGAGAGAGGGATTATCAAGCTCCTAATGGCACAACAATGGGAACCAAGCTGACAACTGGGAGCAGGGCTGGGGAAGCCTGACTCTCTACAAAGCCAACATCTTCAGGAACTTACCCCAGCAGTCTACTTGTGGACAAATGCAAACCCACTGTTCTCAGTACATTTATAAAAAGACATGAAATCAGCCAAGGTGGAGATGGCTCTGATGGGCAGATTACATAGGAAAGAACATGTAAAGGCACTCAAATCAAATGATTTGAACCACAGAACAAAGACCTTTACAGCCTTATTTATCAAGTCTCGATTATATCACTATTACTTATCTCAGAGTTACTAGAAGCTTTAATAAGCTAATGAATGTGAAAAGTGAGCAAAAACCATACAGAGCCCAGGCAGACCATTCATCCAGATGGCTCCTGGCCAATGAGGAACTCCAGCTCCTCTAGAAAGCTTAGAACATCATTTCTAAAGTAGGGGAAAGAAAAAGCTACTTTGAGATACTGGAATGTTATATATTAAGGGTAAAGCAGTTATCATAACAAATTTGGAGAGTTATTACAAAATGCCCTGTAAATAAGAGCTCTAATAAAGGGGTCACCTGGGTTTACTAACAGTACCTCGAACTGAGACAGGGAGCTCCTCATCATATATGACAGATCAGGCTGGCTTTATAAAATTCACCAGTTAAAGTCCACACTCCTCACTTCCAACTCCCTCTATACCCTCACATTCCTGCTTTGCCAGTTCAAAGGCTCAGCTGAAATAAAAGGTTCCATGTCAAGACTGTCCCTCTAATTCTGGGAAAATCTCTCAGGGAGGCATCCCAGGCTATATGCCACTGGAAGGTAGCCCAGTTGGCCCTAGAAGTTATAACAAACAGCGCTTTTTAAAAATTAAGCTAACACCTGAGTGTTCACCTCTGCTTAGAAAAGATGGAGAACCCATCAGAATGGGTATTTACCTCAAGCTACATATATCTCGTTTCAGAATGCATCTTCTGGAATATAAACCACCTATATCTGTGTGGGAATTTAAACTCATGAAGTGGACTACCCTATACTCTGTATCAATCTGATCCTCAAAACCACCTTGCACAGAGATTAGTCCCAGTCTACAAATAAGGGAAACAGAGGTTAGGCAAGGTGTCCAAGATCATAAAGTAAGTAAGAGCAAAAAGAAGTTGTGGTTTATGTTCTAATTTAAATCCTATCACCTTTCACTTTCTCCCCACTATCTCCCATGTTTTCATTAGGCAGGTATCAAAATATTTCCTTTCATGAACCCTGGGCAGGGGAAGGGAATCCTCTCTCCTGGCCACTCCCTTGTATCATCACTTCATACCAACCAGGGAAGTTCATGAGGCCAAATGAAGCACCTGTGAGCTCTCCTGAGGCCCTAGTACCCTAATTACCCTGCTATGGATTTTGGATTTTGCAAACAGAGGCACTCCCATCTGCTAAGCTCTCCATTTTAAAGAGGTTTTTGTGGTTTCGGGCTGCTTCTCCTTCTTTCTATGCCCATCTACCAGAGGGGAGAACTGGGTGCCACTGAGTACAGCTGTACAAACCTTACTTTGACCCTCAGGAGGCTCAGGGTTCAAGTTTGTTCAGGATTATCCTCCCCCTACTCCAAAAGGGCCCCAAACCACCCCCTAAACACCCCTTCCCCTCTGAGAAGCACTTACTTTCCAGTCAGAATTCATAAAGCTCAAACTCCCTCTAGAGGAGAGGAGCGGGGCCAGACCAACAGAAGGCTCCTGGTGTAGGTCATCTCCCCATCCCCCTTCAGAGGGTGTTCAATTGTGTGCTTTCTTTAGACGAGGAGAAAATGATGTGAACCATAGGACAGAGAGCCTTATGCCCTCATTTATTGAGTTTAATATAGCAGTTCTTAACTAGGGTGTACAACATAACCACTTAGGGAGTTTAAACACACACATATCAAAATGCTATTATTGACAGGTGCACGGGTGGTTCAGTGGTAGAATGCTTGCCATGAGGAAGCATGGGTTCCATTTCTGGCCTGTGCAACGCCCTCCCCCGCAAAATGCCATTATCATCCCTGACAAAATATTTGCTTAATATAACTTAAGGTGGTCAAATGTCCTCAACTATCACCAATGTCTTCTTAGTTTGGTTCAAATCAGTATCTAAACAAGAGCTACACACTGCATGTGATTAGTATCTCTTAACAGTTTTCATCTATTAAAATTCCCCCTTTTCAAAAATGCCATGTAATCTGTCCTGCAGAATTCCAAACATTCAGAAACTGAATAACCACTTCCTCACAGTAATTTAATTTGTTTCTCTATCTTCCATTTTTCCTATAAACTAGCAGTTAGATCCAAGATTCTACTAGATTTGGGTTCAATTTTTATTTCATAGGGGAAATTTTCATAGATGATGCAATGTACTTTCTATTATCACATCGTAAGGCACATTAACTACATTTGCTTGGTCCACAGGTTGCTCTGATATGCACAGTGATTCAAGCAAGAAGTCTCTCCAACGCTTACCAAGCTGGAGGGGGCTGGGATTCAAAACTGGATTTTTTTCTTAACTACAGTGCCAGATATAAACACATATGAATATAAAGCTCTGCTTTGGATTCTTTCTTTTGTGGAGAAAAGGTTACTTTGGGGAAAAAAGTCTTTTTTTGTATATGCTGTATGGTGGGGGCCACATTTCATTTTTCTGTGTGAGCATCCCATTATCGCAGGCCCAACTGTTGAATTTTTGTTTGTTCTGCTTATTTGTTTGTTTTTTGGCAAAGTGCATGGACCAGGAATCGTACCCAGATCTTCTGCATGGTAGGCAAGAATTCTACCACTGAACTACCGTTGCACCCCAGAAAAAAAAGTCTTTGACATTAAAAAACACCTTTGAAAACATTTAGACTTGATCTAATTCCCTCATTTTACATATGAAAAAACGAAGGCACACAGAAAGCATGACGTTTGCTGGTGTCCATGGGCAGACTCAGTAGAGCAAAGACTCCTATAATGGTGATCATTTATTATAAAATATTTTAAATGGTGGGTAGTGCAACAGTGGCTTAGTGGCAGAATTCTCAGCCTGCCATGCTGGAGACCCAGGTTCGTCTCCCTGTGCCTGCCTATGCAAAAAAAAAATATATATATATATTTGCCAGACACTAAGCTAAAGACTTCATTAATAGCATCTTTATCTCACAATCCTCTAAAATATTTGTTATTCTCATATTGAGAAGGAGGGAACCAAGGCTCAGAGAGGCCTAGATTACACAGCAAATATGAAGCAGATCTGGGACTCAAACGTGCAAACTGTATGATTTCAGGGACAGAGCTTATACTTCCAGTCATTTCCCATGGAAGGAAGAAGGGGACCAAGGTCGGAAGGAAGAAGGGGACCAATGTCTGAAGGAGCTTTGACACTAAGAGGTCACGGAAATCTGCTACAACTGGAGGAATTCGGGGAAAAGCCCAAACACAAGAAGGATTAATCAAAGGAGAGTGGAGGTTTACCTCCAGCTAGCTCAGTAAAGCAGAGGCTCCCTGGGGTTGTCGTGAGTTAGCTAGATTAAAACTCTTTTTCATTTTATGTCATCAGTTTGCTGCACTTCAAAGGGTCACAGGAATAAAAAGAAAAGAGAAAGATGCCAAGGACATAAACACTCAATCTTAGACCCTGTTTTCAACTATTCTTTAAAGAGAAAGCAAGAACACTGTAACACAAGTTAGTTTTCTTACTACACCAAGTCAGAGGAGCATACACAACCAACCTGACCACTCTTGAAACGATGAGCAGAGGCTTCTGGTGATGATACACTTGTAAATCTCAACCCACTGAATGTACACCAGCCAAAGCCAGTTCAGTTACACTGGCCTTTCCCCACAGCCCCAAGAGCTCGTGTACACTCTCCCCCAAAAGATAATCTTTACGAAAGGCAAATTAAAAACTAAAACCTATTTTAAAACAAAATTCATCTAACATTCCAAGCAAAAATAGGCAATTCTTTCACCAATCTTCAAGAATATCTATACATGCCCTTCATATGTGCAGATAAACAAAAGTCCATTTTTAATGAGAAGGAGTCATATATTTCATAGAATTCTGACACAAAACCAGCAAAGGGAGTTGGAGAAAACAGGAATTCAGGGGATAGATGCCTCTCCTGGAAAGTTTCAAGGTCTCCCAATATCATAACCATGACCACATGCTAGGCAGGCACTGGGCTAAATGTTATATGCCCCAGCACAGTGAATGCTCACATTGGCCTCATGAGGTTGAATTTAGTCCCATTACACAAATGAAACCTAAGAGAAAGAATGGTTAAGTAACTTGCCCACAGAGGCACAGCTAGCAAGTGGGAGAGCTAACCTGTGACCCCAGAACCTTTGCTATCTTTTTCTTTTAAATTAGATCCTTGTTCTCTTATACTTCAAGGAGTTTGTCTGAGTTAAGGGAAATTTTTTTTAATGTTTTCAAAATATTCAGGTGTGTGGGTAATTGGAGCTGAAGGGATATAGACTATGCAACAGGACTGGATACAAAAACTCAGAAATGGACAGCACAATACTACCTACCTGTAATATAATTATGTTAAAACACTGAATGAAGCTGCATGTGAGAATGATAGAGGGAGGAGGGCTGGGGACATAAATGAAATCAGAAAGAAAGATAGACGATAAAGATTGAGATGGTATAATCTAGGAATGCCTGAAGTGTATAATGATAGTGACTAAATGTACAAATTTTAAAAATGTTTGTGCATGAGGAAGAACAAAGGAATGTCATTACTGCAGGGTGCTGAAAACAAATGGTAGTTAATATTTTAAAATTTCAACTTATGTGTGAGACTAAAGCAAAAAATGTTTATTTGGTACAAAATTTATATTTTGACTAGTGCATTTCCTAATATAACTTATGTAGATAGCTTGATTGAACACCGTAAGTACCTGGAATCTCAGGTAGGACATGAGATTTTGCTGATTTATCCAGAGTGATGCCCCGATGAGTCCCAGAGTGATTCCATCAGTGAGTGGAAAAGTATCTGCAAAGCCCCCTTCGGGGAATGGTGAGAACTGGGAGAAATTCAACTTCCCCAAGTTGAATTCTTGATATTCTCACAAGCAGTGTGGACAACCAAAGCTATAGGCAGAGCCCCCAGTCTTGGGGTTTGTTCTATGAAACTTAACCCTGCAAAGCATAGGTCAAGTCTACTTAAAATTTAGGCCTGAGTCACCCCCAAGAGAGCCCCTTTTGTTGCTCAGATGTGGCCCCTCTCTCTAACCAACACAACGAGCAGTCTCACCACCCTACCCCTCTCTACATGGGACATGACTCCCAGGGGTGTGGACCTTCCTGGCAACGTGGGACAGAGATCTTGGAATGAACGGAGACTCAGCATCAAGGGATTGAGAAAAACCCTAGAATGAGCTGAG
This sequence comes from Tamandua tetradactyla, assembly GCF_023851605.1. Lineage (NCBI taxonomy): Eukaryota > Metazoa > Chordata > Mammalia > Pilosa > Myrmecophagidae > Tamandua > Tamandua tetradactyla. Next base: position 35,725,539 of record NC_135346.1, on the reverse strand, counting down.
ACTTAGCATCAAGGGATTGAGAAAATCTTCTCGACCAAAAGGGGGGAAGAGTGAAATGAGACAAAGTGTCAATGGCTGAGAGATTCCAAACAGAGTTGAGAGGTTATCCTGGAGGTTATTCTTATGCATCAAGTAGATATCACCTTGTTATTCAAGATGTAATGGAGAGGCTGGAGGGAACTGCCTGAAAATGTAGAGCTGTGTTCCAGTAGCCATGTTTCTTAAGGATGATTGAACAATGATACAGCTGTCACAAGGTGACTGTGTGATTGTGAAAACCTTGTGTCTGATGCTCCTTTTATCTACCTTGTCAACAAAGGAGTAGAACATATGGAATAAAAATAAATAATAGGGGGAACAAATGCTAAAATAAATTTAGTTTGAAATGCTAGTGATCAATGAAAGCAAGGGGTAAGGGGTATGGTAGGTATAATCTTTTTTTTTTTTTTAATTCCTAAACTAATGCAAATGTTCTAAGAAATGATGAATATGCAACTAAGTGATGATATTATGAATTACTAATTATGTTGTTTTATTTTGTTCCTTTATTTTTTAATTAATAAATAAATTTTTAAAAAATCAATTAAAAAAAATTTCAAGAAAAAAATTCAGGTGTGGGAGGGAGCCAAAACCAAAATGCAAATGCCAAGACTTAAAACTCCAATGCCTCAACCAGAACAGATAACTTCACAAGAATGAAGGGATGTCTCAGAAGATCTTTTAATACTAGTTACTGTATGTGTCCCTTAAAAAACTAAAACACTAGCACCTGAGCCAAAACAAGGGCTAAAAATAGGCATTTGTAGCAAGCTTTGGAAAGCTTTTAGCTTGCTTATGAGGCATTCATTTCTGTAGACTACAAAAAAATGTATGCACCGCAAAAAACAAAAATTCACAAGACCACACAGCCACTCCACAGGTGTCACATTTAAACTTGTCCAGGCTGCAAATAAAATCAGGGTTAGAAAAGAGCCTTAAAGCACCAGACACTCTAGAGAAAGGGCGACCACCTAACCAGCAGACAGACTATCCAATTCCAAGACTTTGCACTCAAAAAGCATCTAGGCCTTAACAGGCCAAAACAAAGAAGTTACTGGATTTATTCTGAGTTATCTATCAAAGACTACTCCAAACGTTCAAATTAATGAGTTGACACCCTCTACCCTTAAGCTTCCAGAAAGACAGTAACAGGGCAAATTTCCTTTCACTCAGATTTTTGCTTTAAGTACTTAAGACAAGTCTACTTCTCCGTTCAGAGAGCAAGGAGACATGCCAGCCAAGCTGTCTTCTTCCCACGATCAATAACCCAGTGACGCACCCTATGAAGGGCCCCTGGACTTGCACAAAATGCCAACTCAGGCACCCAATACCACCTGATGTCATGGCTGATTTAAAACCCACAAGGCAGGTTCACTATTAGCTAAGCTGCAGTAGCCAGGGTAAGAAGCCCCATTTAAACTTCTGAGGAGTGTTCTCTCCTGGGGATGATTATACCCCTTTGAGTTTAAAGAGAGGGAAGGACCAAAGTGTGTTTTAAAGTTGCTTTCCCTCCCTTTGTGGGTGGATCAGGGAGGTATTTGCAAGAAAATGGAGGTTTCAGCACTGCTCTTTGCATAAGAGGGTTCTCGAATGGAAAGGGGAGAAGTGGGGGGCAGCAGGAAGAGAACACGGTCTGAGGCACTATTAGTAAAAAGTCCCCTCCGCCAAAGGAAGCAACCTTAAAAGAAATAAAAATCGCAACATGCCGTTTTCAGTATTAGCTATTGTGGTTTCCTTAGGACTAAGAATGTGATTTTACTCCCTTTAACGTGAAAGCATTAAACTCTCCCCCTTCCACATTCCCATTTTGATGGTTTTAGACCAGTCAGCCTCAACCAGGGACTGCAGAAGGGTAGTTCTGAAAAAGCACTAGGCCTATGGCTACAAGCCAACATTCTAACTAAAAGCGGGGTTTTAACACTGGCCCACGTCAGAGGATCCAAAACCAATGAGAGATCCACCGTGACCTCACGCACCCGAAGGGGTAAGAGTACCCCCTCCAAGTGGAAGACCAATTCCGGGCAAACGGAGACCAAGAAAAGACTCCATATTCTGCACTGCTCTTGTTCTCTCCCTACCCTGACACGGCCCTGCTGGGATTTCCTGTAAATCCCGCCCCCCTTTAAAGGACCGGGTCCAAAGCACAACAAAACAAAACAAAAAAAAAGGGATGGGGAGGTAAGGATGGCTGAGGGAGCGCAGGTCTGTGGTCACATGCAGCTCCCCGCGCGGGGAGGCCCCACGTTGTCCCAGCTGCGGAGGAATGCCGGGAATGGGGGACGCGCAATCACACTCGCGCACACGCACACTAAGGGCCGCGGTGCGCCAGCCGTCCGCACCAGCTTTCATCCCGAGCTCCGCGCCGGGCGCCCAACGCAGAGGCCCAACTGTCACCGCCCGCCCAGCCCGGCCACTCCCTCCCCCGCCGCCACACACCCCTCGTGTCTCCACATGCCCCCTCACTCGCCTCACATTTTCCGCCAACCCCCTAACAGAATCCCCCCGACCCCCAGTTGCCGTCGGGTTCCCTCTCAAGACGGAAGACCCCAGAGATCCGGGAGAGAAATCACCGAATTCAATGACACGTTGGGTTTCCTCCTCTCCCCATTCTCCCTGTAGCTGACCCCTTAACCCGTCTCCAGATGGCGATTCGACAGCCTAATATCATCTACTCGAGAGCAATATTTGTTAACTTTTAAATCCCGAGACCTTGTGGTTGGTATGAACTCATCGCCAGGCGCTTTGCTGCTCATGACATGGACTCATTAAACATTTACAACATGGGGACTGTTGCAACGCTACCAAAACGGGGAGGGTGAGGTGGAAGGATGAGGGGCTTCTCGAGGAAGGGGAGATTTAAACTAGAAACGGTCTCTTACACCAACACGCGGTGGAGCAGAGAGCCCTGTTCACCGAAACCAGCGCCCACCCTCTCCCGGCGCAGTAGGCCTGGACCACGCCGTTGCCCACTAACCGCTGCCGCCCAGGCGGTGGCCGTGGCTTCCCGGAGGCCGAGCCCTCTGGCAGGGTAGGTTCCCCAGTGCGTGGTGGGGGAAGGGCACGGCCACCCGAACGGGCCAGGAGGCAATTTTTAAAAATCACCGAGTCACCACGATCCGCGGCGGACCCCGGGGCCCTGAAGGCCGCTGGGGGAGGGGACGCCCATATCCCCGGAAGAGGCCACCCGGACCCAGGATAACAGACAGGGAGACCCACCTGGCGGGGACTGTCCGTTCACGGTGGCCAGGGCTGGCGGCAACGCGTTCTTAGTCCACGGGTTCACCTTGGGCGGAGGGGCCTCCACGAAGTCTCGGCGCCCGCCGCCGCCCGCTCCTCCGCTAGCGCCCAGCTCGCCGCCGCCCTCCTCCCCGTCGCTGACGGCCGGACCCTCGGCGCCGGGCGGCTGAGGCGGTCGCGGGCTCTCGCGCTCCTGCTGCCCAGTGCCCTCCTTGTGCGGCTTGGCGCAGGGCGGCCGGGGTCTCCGGGCTCCGCCGTCCGACTCCCCCCCTCCGACGTCGTTCACCCCGGGCTCGCCCTTGCCCTCGGGCTGCTGCGGCGGCGGCTTCTTCCTCACCAGCCCCCCGTGCTCTTCGGCCTGCAAGAGCGGGGCTCCCCCCGGCAGCAGCGGCTCCACCTGAGTGGCCATCTGCGCGCCCGCCCCCCCGGAGAAGCCGGGCGCGCCCGAGGCCGCCTCCCCCGCCTCGAACTTGGCTCGCAGAGCGCCCGCGACGCCTTTCTTCGGGACGCTGGGCCCCAGTCCCTGCAGAGAAGTGTCGGGGCTCACGCTAGGTGCCGGCACCCTCCGGGTCGGATGCAGCCGCCGTAGATCCGAGGCCTGCTGGCGGGGCGGGGGGGGTGGGGGGAGGAGGGCCCCCCACTCTGCGGTCCAGGCCTCCTCGGCGCGCGTCCCCCCCCGCCCGTTCCTCGTAAGGCGCCCCCACCCCGAACCCGGCAGGCTTCTCGTCCTGTCCCTCCCTCCCCCCCGCCCCCGGGGCGGCCCGGGCTTCCCGGCTCGGGGGCTGCAGCAATATGGACGGACGGGGGAGAGGCGCGGCGAGCCGAACAGACCACGCGATCCGCGGCAGGCGGCGGGCGGGCGCGCGCCTCGAGACGAGGCGGGCAAGGGGCGGGGATGGAGCTACGGGGGCGCGCCCGCCGAGGCTGGCGCTTGGCGGCGGGCAGGCGGAGGTAGCGGGAACGCGCACGCACGGCTTCGCGGCCCCGCCCCTCGCCCCTCCCCTCGCCTCAGATTCCTCTGAGCACCTCCCGGGCTTTGGGGCGGGGGGTGCTCAGACTGGACGGGGGCGAGCACGTGCCTGATGCAATTCGGCAGGGAGGGCGGTATGGGGGCAGGAAACATGAGGGTGAAAAAGGGGGAGGTGTCTTAAAGGGCCAGCGCGTGAGAGCAGCCGCAGGTGGAGCACATGGGGACGGGCCACGCGGCCGTCCGGGCCTGATCTCTCTCTAAACTAGATGCCGGAATCCTGAGAAGGAGCCATTAAGGGCACAACCACCACCACCACCACTCCCCGCCCTCCAGGATCAGCTGGAGAGGGGTCCGCATCCGCCTGAAGACGCGGCCTCCTTCCCGGTGCCCTTCGAGCCTAGTCTCTCCAGACCTGCCTGGGTGACCTTGGGCGAGCCGCCCTCAGCTCCGCGGAGCGCGCTCGGCTCCTCCCCAACGGACCCAGTCCTGGACTCGTCTCCTGGGACGGGTTCGACTTGGGGCCCGGAAGGTGGCCCTTAACTCGTGAGGGCAGCGGGCTCCTAGGAAGTGGGAGCGGAATACTAACAGCCTCCACCCCTGCTAGGCCCCCTAAAACTGATTCTTTATGAGCAGGAAATGTCTTTTCTTTCAAGTGGATTTCGGTTGTTTTTTTTTTTAAAGTAATGATTTGGGCAGAGTTGAACCAACGCCTGATTGGGACCCCGAGATCTGAGATTTTATCCTGGCCAGAACCACCTCCTTTACCAACTCTGACAGTCGTTTACCTCTACGTGGGTCTTAGATTCTCCATTGTAGAACAAAGAACTGGTCTATGACTGTGGTTTCAAACTTTAGTGCACATTCAATTCCATAATATTTACTGATATCCCACTGTGGAGCCTGCATAGAGCAGGAAACGGGTTTGGCAATCAATCAGGTTAATAATGTCCCTGCCCTCATGGAGCTTACATTCTAAGGTGGGGAAAGAGACAGTAAACAAACTTAAGTGATACAAAAAGTTCTCATATAGTATCTGTGAAGACAGTCAACCTCAGTAATAGCTAAAATAGATGGGCTATTCCCCCCGCTACCTGGGGCATGACTTCCAGGGGTGTAAATATCCCTGGCAACATGGAAGAGAACTCCTGGGATGAACCGGACCCAGCATCATGGGACTGAGAAAGCCTCCTTGACCAAAAGAGGGAAGAGAGAAATGAGACAAAATAGTTTCTGTGGCTGAGAAATTTCAAACACAGTGGAGAGGTTATCTTGGAGATCATTCTTAAGCATTATATAGATACCTCTTTTTAGTTGATGGTATATTGGGGTGGGTGGAGGGAAGTACCTGAAACTGTTAAGCCGTGTTCCAGTAGCCTTGATTCTTGAAGACGACTGTATAAAGATATAACTTTTACAATGTGACTGTGTGATTGTGAAAGCCTGGTGTCTAAAGCTCCTTTTATCCAGCATATGGACAGATGAGTAAAAAAATATGGATAAGAAAGAGTAGGTGATAAGGGGTAAAATGAACGGGTAGATGGAAATACTAGTGGTCAATGAAACGGAGAGGTAAGGGGTATGGGAGGTATTAGTTTTTTCTTTTTCCTTTTTCTTTTTTTGGAATGATGCAAATGTTCTAAAAATGATCATGATGAATACACGACTATGTGATGATATCGTGAGCCATTGATTGTATACCACTTAATGGAATGTATGTGTATGAAGATGTATCAATAAAAATATTTAACTAAAAATAGATGGGCTACTCTAGTGTGGGTGATAAGACTTTCCTGAAAATAGATTCCAAAGTCTTTGGAATCAGGCATGGTCTGGGTTTGGACCCAGAATCTGTATGTGTAACAAGACCCCTGGGTGTCACTGCACCAGATGCCCCCACTCTTCACTTAGTGAAGTTCTAGCCTATGCATTCTGAGGGTGGTTCAGCTGTCTTGATCCTACCTACTCAAGACATGACAGCCTGGAATGGTAGTCACCTCCTAAACAAGGATTAGAATGCGTAATCTGCTGGAGAATGTATTGGAAAAGACTCTTGGAACTGCCCCACCACACAAGACTGGTAGTGGGGCTCTTGTAGGCAAGTGCTGGTGGGGATACCTAGGCAATCTGATGTCTGGTCCCAGCTTTTCCAGAACTCAGCCTCAGCACTGGCCAGCTGTATACCTCCCTGGGTACCCTTTCTTGGTGGAAAAATGTGGATAAAAAAATGTCTGACTTGCATCACCCTCTTGACTTTTGTGAGGAAACAAGTGAGACAACATTAACGAAAGTGCTGTGTAAATTATATAGATTAAGGCCAGTACTTCAAAAAGAGGTACCGAGGAAAATAATGATTAAAGGGATCTCAATGAATTCTTCTTAATTGCATCATATATACCCTTAATCAGAGGGTAAATTATTGTGCATTGCCACTGGAATGCACTTTTTAAATTTTATTCATTGATAAATATTCCTTTAAAAAGTTATTCACATTTGATGCTCTTCAGACTTTGTAATAAAGGACAAAATCATCATTGTTGATCTTCTTTTCTGTATTTCTGTAACTGGAGGTAGAGGGGAAATGTACCCTCATACAACTTGTGAGAGGACCAAGGTTTATGTGGACGAGTAATGGGTTCATGTCACCCAGCAGTCAGAGTAGTATCCAAACATCACCACCAGGCCCTGCTTGTAGAAAGTAAAGGGAGACTGTGCCATTTTACAGGTGGGTAAACTGGGACCAGAGATAGTAAGAGACCTGCATGAGACTACATCTTAGATTTAGAGGCTGTTAGAACTAGTAGAAGGAATCTTAATGATATTCATTCTCTGTTTTGCAGGAAATTGAAGTTAAGTGAAGTTCCTTAGCCAAGGAACAAGTTTATGGCAGAGCTAGGTCTCACACCCAAGTCACATGATACTAAATCTGGTAGTTTTTCCTTCATAAAATGATGGAATTGGAATTTGTTGTTAATTGATCGTTTGATTCCTGTCCCATGATGGCATTCTATATCCATATATTTATTTCTAGATATAAATACTACCCAAAGAAGTAGAGCAGCTACTTTTATTGAGCAATTAGTACATTTATGTTCTATGAGAAATATTCAATGTTCATTTCTCATTTAATTGTCACTCTAACACAATGAAATAGGCCTTAATTCTTTCCGCAAATATCTACTGAGCTCCTACTATGTGCCAGGCACTGTGGTAGGCCCTGGAGCTGCTATCATAAAAGAAGGTAACCTTTTTCACCTAACCTCTTAGGCCTTGCTGTTACCTACCATACCACACACTTCCCCCTGCCTCCCTTCCCTCCATTGCCATATCCACAAGTGTTTATGGGAAGCTTATTAAATACTCAGGCCTGGGGAAGATATGAAAAAAGTTGAACCCTGTCTCTCCAGAAGTAAACTCTGAGGGTTATTTAAAATAATTAAGCAATATGTGACCTTGGGCCAGATAAAAGAGATCAAACAAGATCTGCTTTAAGCAGAAGGTGTTCAAAATTTCTATTTGGGTTGATTGTAAGGTTTTGATAATGGATGGTGCCTAGCTTGTGCCCAGAGCTTAAAATACATCACAGGATTCAGCAACGGTGCTACTAGGTATATACCCAGAAAAATTGAAAGTAGGGACTCAAGCACATTTGCACACCAATGTTCATAAGGGCATTATTCACAGTTGCCAAAAGATGGAAGCAACCCAAGTGCCCATTAACTGATGAATGGATAATCAGAAAGTAGTCTTTATATACAAGGGAATATTACCCAGTCATAAAAAGGAATGAAGTCCTGATGCATGTGACAACAGGATGAACCTTCAGGACATTATGCTGAGTAAAATAAGCCAGACACAAATGGACAAATATTGTATGGTCTCACTAATATAAACTAACTATATATAAGCAAACTCAGAGTTAAAATCTAGAATATAGGTTACTGGGGGATGGATTGGGGTACAGAATGGGGATTTACTTAATTTGTTCAAAATTTCATTTGGGTTGATTGTAAAGTTTTGGTAATGGATGGTGGTGATGATAGCACATCACAGTGAGTGTAATTAACAACACTGAAGTAAAGATGTCAGTGTGGTTAAAAGGGGAAACTTTAGGTCATCTATGTTACTACAATAAAAGTAAAAGATAAAACATATGACTGTGTAACACAGTGGACCCTGTTGTAGATAATGGACTCTAGTTAATAGTACAATTATAAGAATATTATTTTATGAATTATAACTAATGTAGGACACTAACACAAAGTGTTGATAATAAGGTGATATATGGGGAAAAATACACCTAATATAGTTAATGGTACTACTTTAATAATCTTTCATCAATTTTAACAAAAGTACCACGCTAATACAAAATGTCAATAATAGAGAGATAGATGGAAAACTATATTTTTAAAGTGATTTTCCTGTAAACCTACAACTTCTATAATTTGATCTTTTTAAAATAGGACATATTTGTCAGGCCTATGTATTGGGTGTTTTAAATGAGTTAATCCCTGTACATTGCTTCACACAGGGCCTAGAACAGAGAATCTCTCAATAAATGCTGGGTACTACTATTAGTACAATTATTAAAAAGTGCTGTCATTAATTGTAACAAATGTTCCACACCAGTGCAAGGTGTTGGTGGTGGGGTGGTATATGGGAATCCTGTATTTTATGCATGATTGTTCTGCAAATCCACAACTTCTCTAATAAAAAAATTTTTTTAAAAAAGAAAACATAGGGAAATATTTTCAGGGCCTTGTAGTAGGCAATAGATTTTTAGATTTTATACTGAAAGCAAAAACAACAAAAGAAAATAGTAGATAAAATAGACTCATCAAAATTAAAAAGCTTTTGTGGATCACAGGACATTTTCTAGGAAGTAAAAAGACAATATACAGAATGGGAGAAAATATTTGGATACCACATATAACTGATAAGGGTTTAACATCTAGAATATATAAAGAAGTCCTACAGCTCAACAACAAAAAGACAAAAAAAACAAACAAACAAACAATAAAATCCGGCCAAGAATTTGAATAGACATTTCTCCAAAGGACACTCAAATGGCCAATAAGTATATATAAGGATGTTCAACAGCATTAGCCATTAGAGAAATGCAAGTTAAAACATTAAAAACAAACAAAAATAAATGAGAACAATAAAAACAAACAAAACTCCTGAAAATAAGTGTTGACAAGGATGTGGAAAATAGGAACCCTTGTCCATTGTTGGTGGGAATGTAAAATGGTGCAGCCATTGTGGAAAAGTTTGGTGGTTCCTCAGAAATTTAAATATAGAATTACTATATGATTCCAGCAATTCCACCCCGATGTATACACCCAAAGGAACTGAAAGCAGGGACTCAGATATTTGTACACCAATATTCGTAGCAGCATTATTCACAATAGCCAAAAGGTAGAAGCAACCCAACAGATAAATGGATAAACAAAATGTGATGTGTATATATATATGTGTGTGTGTGTGTGTATGTATGTTTATATGTGTGTGTATATGTATATATATAGAGAGAGAGAGAGAATACGTCATAGGTTTACAAAAACCAAAGCCCTCCACAGGAATAACAAAATAAAACCTAAAAAAATAAAAATTATATAGTGAATGCAAATACCTACTTATAATTAACTATGTACTTGTTCACCCTAAAGAGAGACAGAGGCAGCCGAATGAGGGACCAGAGAGCCAGGGCTTTAGAAAGAGCTGCATTCTACCTCTGGATTTGCTGAATAACTTTGGCTAGCCTCCTGAGCTTTGTGGGGCTTCCATTACTCCATCCATAAAACTGGAGGTATTATCACTGTCCCTCTGGCTTATGTGTGTGAAGTAGGATGCAAGGGGTCGTTGACCTATGAAGCTTTATTCTCTTTGGGATGAGGGTAATTGGGTGGTCAAAGGCTGGGGCAGAAAGGTCCTTTGAGTTGTCTGTATTTATTAGGTAGAAAATATAATACACTTGGCTGTATGGTTTTATTCTTTGAGTTTGATTTTCTAAAGGACCTTGTGTTTCTGAAAGAACTTGTGCTATATCACTTAGTTTCTGATATCAGGGAGTCTTGGACAGAGAAGTAGCGAGACAGAGAAGGAGGGAGTGGGGTCAAGAACCTTGGCCCAAACAAACTTTGTCAGCTGGGGAATGTTTTCCAGACCCTGAGGACTCTTGGGCCTTCTGGCAGGTGCCATAACATTACTTCAGCTCTTGGGAGGAGGTTCAGACAAGATCTCCTCTTATGAAGTAGATGCAAATAGCAGTAGGTAAATTGGGGGTGGAAGGGGATGGGGGTGGAGAGTAGTGGCGGTGGAGTTACTGACTGTTCCCACAATGCCTCCTTTAAGTCTTCAGGGCAACCCTATCAAGAGGTGATCCAAGCCACCTGAGGAGGCTCGCAAAGGAGAAGGATGGGTTGCAATGAAGCAGGTCTGATAGAGAATTAACTCTTAACACACACACCCCTTTGAGATGGAGACTGGTACCATCCAGGCCTTTTCTTCATCAATTTCATCTGTGCGGCCTCTCCTCTCAGCCCCACTACCCCTTCTGGAGTTCCTAGACTTCTTAAGTGGTCCCATGATGAGCTCCCTCACGAATTGTTCCCTCTGAAATCCTGCCTGAGCCAGCTGTCTGACTCTGACGGGGTTGACAGGCTTTGCCTCTGCTGAAAATCTCCACGTTCACACCCACACCTGGTACAGCCTGACCCCAATCTTCCTGTCCTGCTGCCTTCAAGCCACACACCCTACACTCAAACAACAGGGGGTCATTCATTTTAGTCTTTCATTCAACAAATGCTAATTAAGCATCTACAATGGGCCAGATATTGCCCAGGCCCTAGATATAGGGAAATAAGCAAGCCACTCATTTTCCCTGACCTCAGGAAGCCTATTCTCTAATGTCCCATGTTTTCTTTGGGCAGGAAATACAGCAGTTCCTGCTATTTCTCTCACTGTTGCAGGGCTGTTAATTACGGAAGTAGTGACTGTGAATCCCAGCTCAACCATCATGTGACTTTGGGCAAATATTTAACCTCTCTCTAAGCCTTAGTTCCCTTACCTGTAAATTGGAGATGATAATATTACTTATCTCATAGAGTTTCAGTGAGATTTAAATAAGATATCATGTGCAAGTCAATTAGCACGATGCCTGGCACATACTACTTGTGAAATAAATTTTACCTTTCACTACTTTTAGTATTGCCAAAAATGCCTTTTCACTTCCACCTGTCCAGAATTTTACTTGTTCTTCAAGGCTCAGCACAAAATGCCAGCTTCTACATAAAATTGTATTTAATCTCCACAGCTGGACTAGATATCTTCTGACTCTTAATACCTATTGGCAATTTTTCTAAAGCATACTGTATTTTTCACTTTCTATCATGAATTATGGTTACTTATGAGGATATTTTACCCTCTGTCTAGATTATATGTGTCTTGAAGGTAGGGACCATCTCCAGTCGGCTTAGTGTCCCTCATAGTACTTAACAATGGTGCCTTCTACACAGCACACCCTCCATTTATTACTTGACAAAGGAATGAATGAATCGAGGATCACACCTGTTTATATCAATGTTTTGGTAACTATGGCAACACTATCAAGGACCAAGTTCTAAATTATATATATACTATGTAATTATAATTTACATATATATATAAAATTTTTGAAGATAAAATATATAAAAATTAAATGTGCTAATTTAAGCAAACAGAAAGCTTTTTAAAGTCTGGCAAGGCAAAACACACATATAGCCCATAACTGAGATGCAATCATTGGCAACATATCGGTATGTTTTTTGGTAGGCTTTTTTTTCTACATAGGCACTGAGTTTCCAGGACAGAAGTGTGCTCTAAGGACAGAGGTAGAAATGACGAAGGACAAGACATGATCGCAGCCCTGGGGAACAAAACTCCCTACACCAGTGCATTGTTGTTTTCACAGACCACTTCTTTACCTATAGCACATAAAAAAGGCAAAGGATTTGGGATCAGAAGAATTAGGCTCAGGCCCAGCTTTGCCTACTTTCTAACTGTGACCTCAGGCAAGTCATTTGCTTCTCTGAGTTTCCCCATCTCCATCCATGAAATGGTGAAAAGAGAAATACCTGTCTGATGAAATTAATCATGCTTTTGAGAAGAGTAAATGAGCCAATATTAGTGAAAGTACTTTACAGCCTCACCCACCAGCTCCTTAACCTTGGGCAAGTTCTTTTGTTTCTCTCTCCCTCAGTTTCTTCATCTGCAAAATGGGGATAAAATAGACCTACCCCATGGGTTATTTTGAGGATTAAGTCAATACACACAAAGTGCTTAGAACAGTACCTGACATATAGTATATATTGATTAAATGATTGCTCTTTTTATAAAGGAGGTAATGGTCATTGTTATAGAGTCAGGAGAAGCATTCTTCTAATCCCACGAAGGAAGGTAGAACAACTGTTACCCCATTTTATAGATGAAGAAGCTGAGGCTCAGAAAGATGAGATATCTTATCTGAAGTCAAATTGTTGGTAGCAGCACTAAGACTTCTAAAAACCCCAAATCCATTGCTCTTTCCCCTCAAGATAATACTCCAGTTCTTGCTAGCCGTCAGGTCTGTGGCCATTTTTGGCCCACCAGTTTGTTTTGTTTGGCCCATGCAGTCTTTTTAAAAATTGAATTTAAATTAGATGGATCCAGTGCACATTAGCAAACCTCAGGTCCCACTCCTCTGGTTTTCCTCCCAGCCAACCACTCTCATTTAGATCCCTGTACTTGCTGATGCATGCCAGGCACCAAACACATGGTACAGACAAATTTAGGAGACCAAAAAGGATGTAGAGAGGATCATAGGCCAGAGAGATGGGATAAGGTAGTCCCGGAAGTCTTCCTGAGGGTGTCTGGACTTGAGTAAGGACTTGAAAATGGGGAGTGAGATTTGTCCAGATGAAAAGAAGGGCTGTAAGTAGGGTAACTGATGACTATTAAGGGATGTTCATGGACTTCCCTGTCAAAGCTTCCCCAGGCCTTATCCTTCATGGCGGAGAGAAAAGAAATGAGGTGCTCCGTACCTCAGATGTGCCCAAGAGGCTCAGCATCGACACTTGTGGGTGTTTGTTGATTGAGGATTTGATCTGTGTCATCATCCCTGAGGACTCAGCACTATGCAAGGCACCTGAAGGGAGACAGATCCCATGACCTGAACGATGAACTATGGCCTCTTTCCTCAAGAATAATAAAAATAATGATAATGGCTAACATTTATTATGCCATTACTATGAACCAGAGGCTGCAGATAGTAGAATTTTCATGTGCAGGGTGGCGTTTCTCAAGGAATATTCCTCAGAATGTGAAAAGATGGTACACCAAGATGAATTCCCTCATCAAATCACTTGGGGAAACACTGGGTTAAGCAATGTTAAATGCATGTTTTTCTGTAGGGCTTCTCAGGGCCTTTAACACTCACGGCAAATCACTAAGAAGGAAGCAGTGATTGTTGCAGCATTCCCTAAACTGATGTCACAGAGTACAACCCCTCCCTACCCCTGTATGTGTAGATCAACTACAGTCTGGTGTTCCGTGGAACCCCCTTTGGGGAAACAGCAGCTCGGGTTTGTCGGGCTGCCTCCGTTTCTGCTTCAGCCTGTCTTCTTGGTGGCAGTTCTAGCTCTGCTGCTACTTCCTGTGAGACCTAGAAAAGTTCCTTTTCTTCTCTGGGCCTCAGTTTCCCCACCTTAAAAAAAAAAACAAACCTGGAGGCTTCGGAAGGCTCTTCTCATCTTGGCAGTGTTGGTAGCAGTTCCTAATGTTTCATACTTTTGTGTAAGAAGAATGAATGCTGATCTCAGGGGTGAGGTGGGAAAAGGCTAGGGCAAGCTGATGGGAGCTGCCTGATTGTCTTTCCCAGTGACAGTTACTGGATCAGAGGTTTGTCAGTTCCCACAACACTTGAGTCTCTAGGTCTGTTTGTGACACATGATCGGAAGAAGGAACTTCAAACCAACATGAGTGGCCTTATGTAGGTAAAAAGTACATAGAAATCATTAAATAAAAGACAAGGAAAAGTGGGCTCATTTTGCATATGCAGCATTGTCTGGTTTGTTCTTTGCGAGCCTGGGGGGGTGGGGGGAAGGGCTCCTAGGGAGCCTCTCAACTGGGAGAAACAGAAAGTGTTACATGGTGCCTGCCAGCCTCCTGCATGATGCCCTCTAATAAGTTCATATTGCAACAAGAATAAACTCCAGAGCTCTCCCCCCAGCTCAGGAGATCCTGTGTGCTCCACACTCCGTCTACCGCCCAATATCCCCTCTCTACACCTTTCCCCTCCCCTAGCCATGTGCCTGTCCCTGAACACATGCAGCTCATTCCAGCCTAAGGGCCCTAGGGTATAGCGTTCTGGCTGCCTGGAACAGCCCCTTCCCGCCACAAATACCACATACTTCTCATCTTCATATCTCAGATTAAATGCCCCTTCTTGGAGTCCCCGCTTGATCACCTTGGCTGAAGAATTCCGTGCTCTTTCTAGCACACATCACAATCTCTGGTTTTGTGCATTGACCTGTTTGTCTATTTCTTCCACTAACATGTCAACTCCATAAGATTGCAGCTCATGGCCATTTTGTTTGTCCTTAGTATCCTCAGTGCCAAACATGCTTGTCACAGTAGGCACTCAATATTTGTTGAACGAATGCTGTGTGGCCTCAAGCAAGCTGCTTCTCCTCTCTAGGCTTCCAGTTCCCCACATGTAAATTAAGCAGTTGGATGTGCCCTACCCCACCCCCAAACCTCTAGCCCTTTGAGCTCTGCCTGTGGATCTGTGACTAACACGTGGGCCTTAGGTGCAGCATGTTGCATCTCTGCAGCACTGTGTGGGGCACTGAGTTAATCAGACAGCGAACACCCTGTAATTTAGCATTCTGCTGCCCCTACTCTCCAGCTCTCAGGCTAGCAACCACACTGTCAGATTTCCAGGATGATCCATTCATAGACACCTCTTCTCCCAGTTCACCGAACCCAGTGCCACCATGAAGAGGACACTGGGCAGGTGGATGGCTGGGAGGAGATGTCCAGTTGGGAAGCCTGAGAGGGAAGTGTGTCCTGAGCTGAAAAGCTGGTACCTTCAGAGATTTCATGAAACCCTACAATCTCTGAGTTGGAAGGGACCTTCCAAGGACTCTTGGCCGACCCTCTATGTTAAGCCTGATGCCCCCAAAGTGCCCCAGCAGTGATCACCATCCTGATTCTACTTGGAGCACTCAAAATAAGGGCTTCTCCACTTCTCAGGCCTGTTCTTCTTATCAATTAATGGCTTTATTGAAAAAGTTCTTTATTCAGCAACAAGGTATAATGTGAAGGAGGATAGCCTAAGAGTGAAGAGCTTAGACTCCCAGCCAGGCTGCCTAGGGGAAATCCCAGCTCTGCGACCTATTTGCTGTGCAAGCTTGAGAAAACTGCAAAACCTCTCTGTGCCTCCATTTATTCTTCTATAAAACAGGAAGACTACTCATTGGACTTTGGGAGAATTTCACATGTTAAGCCATAGTGGGAGGGAGATAAATTCTCACTACTCTTAGCTGCCACCAATTGAATGTGGTGGTGGTTGTTGTCACCACTGCTTTTGGATCCTCCTGGACTTTGGTTCTCTGGTTAGCTGGTTGTTGAGGTGGTTGGTTTGCAGAAAAGACAGGGAGGCTTGGGTTAAGGAACACAGGATTGAGGATTCAGAGGGGTGGGCTTGTCTGTGACTGTGACAGCATTCACTTAATCTCTCTGGGCCTCAGTTCCCTTAACTGGTAAAGGGAAAAAGAAAAAAAACCTGTCCTGCTTCCTGTCATGGAACGCATGTGTATATCAAAAGAGAATAGATACGAAGATTTGAAAAGTGAAAAATGCTGTATAAATGGGAGGGATTCATCTTTTTTGTTGTTGGAGGAGAACTTTTCTTTTTTAGCAATGCACATTAGCTTCTAAACAGCAAAATAACCAAGCTCGACCTATTTGGCAAATGATGTGTTTTTGGTGCTTGCCGTGAATCTGATGCTAAATGCTAATCCCTTCAGAATCTTCTTTTATGTAGCAGACCAAAACAAATTCGAGACGGGTTTGATTACAAGCATTTAGGTACATTTCTATAGGGTGCAAAGCCTGCTTTGGCTGGTTTCTGACATCTTTATTTACTGTTGTAAATATCGATTATTTCTCCAGTTTTTCTTTTTCAATAATTTGATTAGAAGCATCCAGGTGAGATACATTCACTTTGTAAATATCAGCAGAACAGGGTAGCTCTGCATAATTTCAGAAGGTCTTTTGTGAACTATGTTCAATACCTGTCATATGACATGACCTACAGATGGGCAGCAACCATTAGAGTCAGCCTTCTCACTGTACAAATATAAACAAGGTCCAGAGAGGGAAAGGGTTGTGTCCAAAGTCACACAGCTCATTTATGACAGAGACTTGACCAGTTTAGCTTCCTAGTTGCTAAAACAAATACCATAAAACAGATTGGCTTAAAAACAGGAATTTATTGGTTCATGGTTTCAGAGGCTAGAAAGCTTGCTTCCTCCTAAGGTCAGTATCTTCTGGCTGGCTGACAATCTTTAAGGTTCCTTCACTTTTCTGTCACATGGCAATGCATATGGAAGTATCTTTACCTCTCTTCCTGTCCTGTTGACTTGCTGCTTCTGGCTGTTCCTCATGGCTTTTCCTTCTGTGTTCAATTTCTTTTGTTTATAGGGACTTCAGCCATTTTGGATTAAGGCCAACCCCCATTCAGTTTGAGCACACCTTAACTGGTACATCTAGTTAACATCAAAGGTCCTATTTACAAATTGGTTCATATACACAGGACCAGGGCTTGGGACATGAACATGCCTTTTGTGGGAGATGTGAATAAATTCTTAACACCAGGTAACTGGGCTTCTTGACTCCAAACTCCATGCTTTTTCGCACAGTTCTATGGAACCTTGCAATTTCTCTAAATGTGTATCAAAGTCTTGTAATTCCTAGAAGTTTAGTTTTCTGAAAACTCATTGAGGCTTGCAGTTGACAAAAGTGGTGGTGTAAGATCCTCCAGGAAGCTGTTTTACCAAAGAAACTTTGAACAACTAAAAAAAAAACAGCAAAGCCATCCTCTTCAATACTCCTGGAAATAGTTGAAGGATTTCAGTAACTTGGCAAGTGCCAAGATCAAGAAAATGCAGCTTTAAAAACACTACTGGAACCCAAGGAAATTTCTGTCATGTCACTAGCTGGATACAAACTTAAGGAACAGACACCTTCCAGAGTTCACACTTAAATTATTAAAATGTATAGTGTGCAACAAAAGATTATAAGACAAACAAAGAAACAGAAAATTATGGTTCATCCACAGGAACAAGACAAAAATCCAGAAACCATTAACAAAGAAAACCAGATTTTGAACAAACTGGACAAAGACTTTTTAAAAAAAGATCCTCAGCATACTCAAGATGAAGGAAAACACATAGAAAGAATTAAAGGATATCAGGGAAATGATGAATGAGAAAGATACAAATCACAATAAAGAGGTGGAAAATTTAAAAAGGAACCAAACAGTACTACTGGAGTTGAAGACACAATAACTGAAATGAAAAATTCCTTAGAGGTTTTCAATAGCTGATTGAAGCTGGCAGAATATAGAATCAGTGATCTCGAATACAAGACAACTGAAATGATTAAAGCTGAGGAGCAGGAAGAAAGATGAATTTAAAAAAGCAAACAGAGCCTAAAAAACCTGTTGGAGGTATATGCATTATGGGAGTCCCAGAAGGAAAAGAAAGAGAGAAAGGGACAGGAGGAATATTGAAAAAATAATGGCAGAAAACTTCCCAAATTTAAGGGAAGACATGAATATGCACATTAAGGAATTCTGACAAATGTCCCAAACAGGGTAAACTTGAAGAGAACCATACTAGACATAGAGTAGTCAAATTGTCAAATACCAAGGACAAGGAGAGAGTTCTGAAAGCTGCAAGAGAAAAGCAATGTTATGTACAAGGGAGTCTCAATAAGATTAAGTTCCATTTTCTCATCAGGAACCATGGAGGCAGGAAGGCAATGTAAAAAAAATATGTACAGTGGTGGAAGAAAATAAATACCAACAAAGAATTTTATAAGCAACAAGACTCTCTCTAAAATGAGGGAAAGATTGACATTCTCAATAAAAATAAAAAAAAATGCTGAGGGAGTTCATCAACACTAGATCTGCCCTACAAGCAATGCTAGCAGGAGTCTTTCAGACTAAAAAGAAAGGGCAGTAGACAGCTCACTGAAGAAGCATAAAGAAATAAGACATCTGATAAAGGTAGCCATCTGAATAAGTATAAATGCCAGCACTAATACATTGTATTTGGGGGGTATATAACTCCTCTTTTTACTTCTTACAGTTTCCAAAATGTACATGCATAAAAAGTAATGATAAATTTATGGTTTTGGACATGCAATGTATAAAAATATAACTTGTAACAAGTAGAACAAAAAAGTAGGGGAAATAGAGGGATATAGGAATAGGGCATATGTATGTGTATGCTAGTGAAGTTAACTTGGTATCACATCAAACATGATTGTCATATATCTAGGATGTTAAATTTAAGCTCCATGGTAACCACAAAAAATATGAAAAATATATACATCTAATTTTTTTTTTGCATGGGCAGGCACAAGGAATCAAACCTGGGTCTCTGGCATGGCAGGCAAGAAATCTGCCACTGAGCCACCATCACACTGCCCTGCAAAATATACATATAAAGAAATTAAAGGGACACAGAATGGCATAACACAAAACACACACACACACAAAAATAAATATGAAAGGAAGCATTAATGGAGAAATTGAGGTACAAAAAAAGGTATACAATGGTATTAAAATAGCAGAAGAAAGCCCTATATTATTAGTGGTACTATTAATGTAAATGGATGAAACTCTCCAGTCAAAAGACAGAGATCAGCAAAATGGATGAAAATGCATGACCAAACTATATGCTGTTTACAAGAGAATCACCTCAAGTTCAAACACAAGTAGGTTTAAAGTGAAATGATGGAAAAAATATACACCAGGCAAACAGTAACCAAAAAAGAACTGGGGTAGCAATACTATTATCAGATAAAAGTAGACTTTGTCAATAAACATCATGAGGAATGGAGAAGGTCACTATATACTGATAAAAAGGTCAATTCCATAAAAGGACAATTACAGATATATATATATATATATATATACACACACCTAATAGCAGAGCTCCAAAATACATGAACCAAATATTGATAGCTTTGAAAGGAGAAATAGATGGTTCTACATTAAGTAAGAAACTTCCATACACCACTTTTGATCATGAATAAACCGTGATCAATTAGGAAATAGAAGACTAGAATGATACTATAAACCAACTAGAACTAACAGACATACTAGAATACTTAAACCAACAGCAGCACAGACAAATTCATCTCTGGAGCACATGGATCATTCTCCAGGATAGAACATATAGTCACAAAACAAATCACAATAAATTAGAATATAATGAAATGATTCAATGTGTCTTCTCCAAGCACAATATAGTAATGCTTAGAAACCAATAACAGAGGGAAAAATGGAAAATTCACAAACATGGGAAAAATCTAAAATGCACTCTCAAGCAATCAGTGGGTCAAAGAAGAAATCACAGGAGAAATTAGGAAATATCTTGAGGAAAATGAAAATAGAAATACAACATACTAAAACTTATGGACTGCAGCAAAGGCAGTGCTGAGAGGGAAATTTATAACTCGTTTTATATTAAAAAAGAAGAAAGATCACAATCCAGAGACCTAACCTCACAACTGGAAGATCTAAAAATAAAAAATAAAAAAGCATAAATTAAACCCAAAATGAATAGAAGAAAATCACAAAGATCCGAGCAGAGATAATGAAATAAAGAATAAATAAAAACAATAGAGAGAATCAATAAAACTAAAAGTTGGTTTTTTGAAAAGATCAATAAAATTGACAAACTTTTAGCTAGACTGACAAAGTAGAAAAGAGAGGGAGTACAAATAGCTTCAATCAGGAATGAAGGAGAACTATTACTACTGACCTTACAGAAATAAAAAAGGATTATAAGAGGATACTATGAACAAATGTATGTCAAATAATTAGATTACCTACATGAAATGGACAAATTTCTAGAGAAACACCAACTACCTGCATTGGCTCATAAAGAAATACAAGATCACAGTAAACCAATAACAAGTAAAGTGATTTATCAGTAATCAAAAACCTCCATCAAAGCAAAACCTAGGGCCAGATGGTTTCACTGGAGAATTTTACCAAACATTCCAAGAATAATTAATACCAATCCTGCTCAAACTCTTCCAAAAAACTGAAGAGGAAGGAACACACCCTAACTCATTTTATGAAGCCAACATCACTCTTATAACAAAGCCAGATAATGATACCACAAGAAAAGAAAATTACAGACCAATACCCTTTATGAATATAGTTGCAAAAATCCTCAGCTAAATGACAGTAAACCAAAACCAACAGCACATTAAAAGAATCATAAACCATGGTCAAGTGGGATTTATCCCAGGTATGCAAGGGTGGTTCAACATAAGAAAACCAATTATGTAATACACCACACTAATAGAATGAAAGAAAAGATCCACATGATCATCTCAATTGACACACAAAAGGCATTTGACAAAATCAGCTCCCCTTCTTGATAAAACACCTAGTAAACCAGGAATAGAAGGAAACTTCCTCAACATGATAAACTGCATAGATGAAAAATCCACACCCAAAGGTGAAAGACTGAATGCTTTCCCTCTAAGATTAGGAACGAGACAAGGATGCCCACACTCACAACCATTATTCAACATTGTAGTGGAAGTTCTAGTCAGAGCAATCAGGTAAGAGTGAAAAAAAAAAAGCAACCATATTGGAAAGGGAGAAGTAAAACTCGCCCTATTTGCCATGATCCTATATACAGAAAAAACTGAAAAATCCATAACAAATATATTAGAGCTCATTAACAAATCCAACAAAGTTGGTGGGATATAAGATCAATATGCAAAAATCTATAGAGTTTGTATACACTAGTAATGAACATTCTGAAGAAGAAATCAAGAAAAAATGACATTTACAACAGCAAACAAAAAATCAACTATCTAGGAATAAATTTAGCCAAGAACACAATGGACTTATACATGGAAAACTATAAACATTGCTAAAAGAAATCAAAGGAAATCTAAATAAATGGGAGGATATTGCATATTCATGGGTTGGAAGGCTAAATATTGCTAAGATGTTAATTCTACCCAAAGCAGCTTACAAATTCAGCACAATCCCAATTAAAATTCCAAAAGCCTTCTTTGCTGAAGTGAAAAATCAATCATCAAATTACATGGAAGGGTAAAGGGCCCTAAATAGCCAAAATGATCTTGAAAAAGAAGAAAAGAGTTTATTGCAAAGCTACAGTAAACAAAACAGTGTGGTATTGGCATGAGAACAGACATATAGACCAATGAAATTGAAATGAGAGTTCAGAAATAATCCTTCACACCTATAGGCCAGTTGATTTTTCACAACAATGTCAAGTCCACTTATTGGGGAAAGAATAGTCTCCTCAACAAATGGTGTTAGGAGAACTAAATATCCATATGCAAAAGAATGAAGGATCCCTACCTCACACTATATACAAAAGTTAATTTAAATAGTTTTAAAGGCCTAAATATAAAGTCTAGAACTATGAAATTCTTAGAAGAAAACATATGGAAGCATCTTCAGGATCTTGTGTTAGGCAATGGCTTCTTAGACTTTATACTCAAAGCACAAATAACAAAAGAAAAATAGGTAAACAGGACCTCACCAAAATTTAAAATGTTTATGCATCAAAGGACTTTATTATGAAAGTAAAAAGACAACCTATACAATGGAAGAAAATATTTGGAAACTACATATCCAGAATATAAAAAGAAATCCTACAACTCAACAACAAAAAAGACAAACCACTCAATTAAAAAATGGACAAAATATTTGAATGAATTTTTCTCCAAAGAAGATATACAAATAGACAAAAGAGCCTGTGAAAAGATGCTTATCATCATTAGCCATTAGGGAAATGCAAATCAAAACTACAATAAGACACCATTTTACACCTTCTAGAAATTGCTACTATTCAAAAAATGACAAAGGTTGGAGAGGATGTAGAGAAAAATAGTCACATTCATTCATTGTTGGTGGGAATGCAAAATGGTGCAGCAGCTGTGGAAGAGTTTGGCAGTTCTTCAGAAAACTAAGTATAGAATTACCTTATGACCTGCCAATCCCATTTCTAGGTTTATACCCAAAAGATATGAAAGCAGAGGCTAAACAGTTATTTGCATATCAATGCTCATAGCAGCATTATTCACAATTGCCAGAAGCTAGAAGCAACCTAAATGTCCATCAGCAGATGATTGGATAAACAAAATGTGGAATATACATAGAATGGAATATTATTCAGCCATAAAAGTACTGCAATTCTTATTTATGTTACAACATGGATGAATTTTGACAACATCATATTGAGCGAAATAAACCAGACACAAAAGGACAAATACTGTATGATCTCAGTGACATGAAATAATTAGAATAACCAAATTCTTAGAGTCAGAAGTGAAAATACAGACTACAGGGGCTGGGATAGGAGTAGGAAATGAGGAATTAATGCTTAATTCATACAGAATTTCTATTTAGGAGGATGGAAAACTTTTGGTAATGAATGGTGGTGAAGATAGCACAACATTGTGAATGCAATTAACACTACTGAATGATATATTTGAATGTGGTTAAAAAAGGAAATTTTAGGTTGTATATATGCTACTAGAATAAAAAATTTTTAAAAACCCATAGGACTGCACAACACAAACAGTGAACCCTAATGTAAATTATGGACTATAGTTAATGCTATAACTATAATAATATTATTTCATCAACTGTAACAAAGATACCACACCAATGCAAAGTATAAATAATAGAGAAAACTGTGTGTGTAAGGAAGGGTATATGGATACTGTATACTTCTGCCTGATTTTTCTGGAAACCTACAACTTCTTTAATAAAAAAATAAAATTAAAGCTCATTAAACCATTACCCTTAAAATTTTTACAGTGTAATGCTGAAATTTTAACTCAGGTTTTTGAAATGATAGAATTGTACAGCTGAGTACTGTTTCATGAGGGGTCTGCGTGTAAGGTTACCATTTAGGGCAAAATAATGTGTAGTCTTTAGGATTTAAAGTTCTTAGGAAGGAGCCAAGGGAGGCAGCATCGTCACTCAGGCAGTGCTCCTTCAAAGGGGTTGTAATAGCTCTTTCTTCAGAGGCTCTAGATTAACACATCTAGACCTACGTGTGATAGCATGTGGCGTCACATGTAGAGAAAGATAATGCGCCTCTATGATAGGGTAATATTCAAAGTGGTGAAATGTGCATGTGGGAACAAGACAGCTAAGGGAATAAAGGATCCTCTTATCTCACCTCAGAGATTCACATGAGCGCGCGCGCGCGCACACACACACACACACACACACACACACAGACACATGATTTACCTTACTGTGGTTGTGTTCCCCAGATCCACAGAGCCGACTGTGTGTCAGTTAGATGTGCATGTGGTGTGTCTCCATTCCACTCCCACATCACCTAAGGGACTTCTTTTTGCAGGACCCTGGAGTGGGGTCGCTTCTGCCTGAAGCTCCGCAGCCAGGTCAGGCTGAAGGCAAGGATCCAGTTTCCTGGGACCCAGTGTCCCGAGTTAAGTATGGAGACATTCAAGACCTGAAACTGGGGGGTGGGAGGGGGAGTTGGAACACAGCTGGATAACTGGAACTGTGGAGAACATCCCTTTTAGGAGGAGCAAGTAGGGTGGGGAACCAGGGAAAGATCCAAAAGCAGGAGAAGATCGAAGAGAGAGACAATGAAAGGAGCCTGGGGAAGAGGGTTTTAAGGAGAAAGGAAGTACGGGAGTTGACCTGCTGCAGCACTGGTAAACTAATAGTCTCCTCAAGAAGGTCAGATTAAATGCAAATGCCCTCAAATTTGGAGTAGTGGAGGTGGGGGAGGGTAACCCTTATCAGAATGTGTTTAAAGAAATGAAATTTGATACATTTCAGAACAGTTTGTTAATCATTTATATATAAAAAGGAAAATTCCATGCTTCTAGACTATCAAAAGTGTTTGTTCTTTTGAGGACTTGACACATTTCCCCCTAGAATTGTGTTGAGACAATACATTTGTCTGTAGACTCCCCTTTCCTCATTGAAAAACAGCTGGTTACAAAACAGTTTGTTCTGTATGATACTATTTTTCTCAAATGTCCTTTTCTAGTGTGTATAAATTATTGCTGTTCAAATATACACCTAAAGATTACTAGTGGTTATTTATGAAAGCAGATTTTGTTCTTCTTTTTGTTAATCTGTACTTTGACTTTTTTTTTTACTTTAAAGGGAACAATTCGTTACTATTACAACAGAAACTTCACCCCATGCTGTCCTGATGTCCACAAAATTCATTTGTTGATACATTGAGGTTTTATTTGATATATAACAAAATCATTGCTAATCTGATGATGATGATGATGATGATGATGATGATGATGATGATGATAGTAATACTCCCTACCTAGGGTGAGCTTACTCTCCACCAGACACTTATGCTTTCCACTCATTATCTCATACAATAACCCTTTTATGTAGGTATTATTATCCAACCAATTCTTTAGATGAGAAAACAAGGGTTTACAGAAGTTTAATCACTTGTGCAGACCCATTTATAAATGTGAGTGTTATGTTCAAACCCACAGTCTGACCCCAAAGCTTGTGTTACTGACTACATAGCTAAGTCGTTAGACCAACATAACGTACTTACTTGTCCTCCTGTTTCCTGGTCCTTTTGCAGCCATGAATATAGCACTTAAACTGGTCAAACAACACCCTTACACTCAGTCGATGGCTGTGGGATATTTGTTTCAGAGATAAGACAAAGGTTAACCTCTCTCCAGAAATCCTCAGCCACATAGCCAAACAGCATCTCAGGGGGGTCCAGACGGGGCCACTGAATAAGACCACCTTGGAGACCCTACGTGGCTGGGATTGTGGGACTGTACCATCTGCATTTATATACTAACTCCACTGCCCTTTACAACCAACCAGGACACCCACCCCACTCCCAGGACCAACTTCAACCTGCGGGGAGGGCAATGTGCAGACAGGGAAGGCTGTTGGATATGGTTGTATAAGTTATCTCAAAAGAATGATTATGACTATATAATTAACGCCTTGTATTCAGACACTTCCATCTCTAAGGAGCTCCATGAGTCTCACAGATTATTTAAATATATATCACACACACTTGCTGGAGACAAAGTCTATTGTTTTAGAAGATAATTAAAATGTCTTCCCCTTTGGATTTAAGAGAATCACCTGTGGGAAGCATACTGAGCCCATCTGACACATGAACACATCTAAATGGAACAAAGGACTGAAAAGGATTTTGAAGAGCAATTTGGCCAGGAAGGGCAAATATCTCATAAACATAACACCGATTTCAAATCCCCTACTCATGGCAGAAATTACTAATTGTTCACAGCACTCTTCCTGGTATTGTCCTCAGAATCCTTCTCAACCAAGCACCTAGGCAGCCACTGCCAATTAATCAGAGCTGAACCTTTTTTTCCGTCCTAGAAATTAGGCCACCCTAACCCCTCCACTGTAACAGATAGGGGACTGAAATTTAGAGAGGTAACTTAACTTGTTCAAAGTCACACAGCTACTAATACAAAACCAAGATCCCAAATTCTTGGTTTCTCCTTAATCTCCACCCCTGCCTCTTTGCTCTGTTCAGAATATACTTGATAGACTATATATTTTGCTTCCTCTTTCTTAGCCCTTTGCTGAGTGACAATGGGCCTATTGCATAACTTTGTTCAGTGTCAGGTGCATTTATAAGCTGAAAGGACTGGGTTGAGATTCTTCACTCTCTTAGTGGCGATTTGGGGTGCTTTTTTGTGAAATGTAAGCTACTGTTTAAATTTCCATAGTTATAGGGAAAGGACAAGATAATCATGGTGAGGTACAGAGCGCCTGATGGGCTATGGTTTTGCCCCTGAGAGTGTGCAAATGGAGTAAGACATTAGCTAGCTCTGGTAATCTGTTTATGGTGTGGCTATGCAGAGGGATGTAGCATCAAGCTAGATTTTGGAAATTGGTTGATTAAATGATGAAATGTTTCTTTTGATCATAAAAGTAATAAGTGGGCATTACCGAATTACTGGGAAAGAATGTCAAGAGGCAAAAATCTCTCCTAATCTCTTTATTCATCAACCGTGTCAACATGTTGTTTTGTTTTTTCTTCTAACTTCTTCTTTTCTCTAGGCATAAGTGTATGTTTTCTGTTTTCTTTCTCATGGTTGTTGTTAATCTATACATGTCATTTTATATCTTGATTTTTAAAAATTAATATATGATAAGGGTGCTTTATAACCCAGTAATTTTGCTCCTAGGAATAACCAACAGAAATGTATACAGATGCTTACCAAACTGGTTTAGGCAGTACTGAACAAAGTGGACAAGCAGCCCTTTTCATAATCACCCCAAACTGGAAACAACCCAAATGTCCATCAGAAAAATGGACAAATAAAATGTGTTATATTCACACGATTGAGAAATGTACAGCAGTGAAAATAAATGACAACTACAAATAGCAACATGGATTAATCTCATAAATATAATGCTGAGTCAAATGAAACCAGACACAAATGGGGAACATTTTGTATGGATTTATTGTTGTGAAGTGCAAAACCAGGTAAATCTAATCTATGGTAAGAAATCAGAATGGTGCTTACACTTGGGGGCCTGGTTAGTGACTAGAAGGAAGCACGGGGATGCCTGGCTGTAGTGTACGCGAGTTTGTACACTTGGTGAAAACTTATCAAGCAAAACATTTATGATGTGTGTACTTTTCTCTGTGTGTGCTATAGATCAACAAAGAGTTTACATAGTAATTAGTTAATTAATGGAAAATGCATCCATCGGGCAGAGATGGTCAAGAATGGCAATTTGGGTAAAGGAAACAGCACAAAGAAAAACACAAAAGTGGGAATACGTAAGGATGTTTAGGAAGTAGAAAACAGTCCAACTTGCTTGCCATGTGTTGATTTTATAATATTTTTCCTAGTGGGCACAGTGAAGCACAGAATAGAGGGCTTCTAAGTGCTGAGTTTGGTCTTTGAACGCTGTTTCACTATGAGCCCATGATGACAGTCATAGCCATTTCTCTAACTCCAGCCTCCTGTCTCATAGAAAGTTCCAGAATCAATGGAGTGTCAGCAGGAGTGGTTCAACACTGCCTAAGTCCACTGCTGAATAGATGCAGGCAAAGTTCAGGGCCATTAGGTATTTATCCAGCGTCATCTGGCAGCAGCAGGGTCAGTGTCAGGGCATTTCAGCCGCCTCTCCCCTGCCCTGTGCCTCCTCCTCACGCCCATGACCTTTAACCTGCTTTCTGCATCTGCTGCCTACAGTAGGTCCCGCCTGGAATAGCAGGAGGGGTCATTCTGTGGGGCTATCTCTGGAAGATGTCTCCAAGAAAGCCAAATATTATTTTGGTATAGGTCACGAGATTTCATAGCAATCATTGGATTCCGGGAGGATTTTCCCATAGTTTCTCCTCATTCTAACATTAATCTAGAATATTTCTTTGAGGGGATATTTATTTGGAAGGTTCAGAAAGAAAACTTGTCCTTCTTGAGAAAAGTTTCAGCAATTCTTGGCCCCTCTTTTTTCTTTATTTAAACTTTTTACTTCGAAATACTTTCAAACTTACAGGATAATTACAAAAATAATACAAATCCCATAAGAGAACCCCTAACATATCCCTATCCCCCAAGATACCCAGATCCAGCAATTATAACATTTTGCCACATCATTCTAGCTATTTACTCATCATTCCATTACTCCTTTTATCTATCCATCCATCTGTACCTTTATACATCTGCCTGTCTATCAATCCATTTTCTGTACACTTGCATGAAGGTTGTCTACATCATGCTCCTTGAACCATTAATACTGACTGGCATGCACATTTCCTAAGAACACGGATATTCACTCTGTAGCCACCTTTTAAGGTTTAAGAAATTTAACATTGATTTAAAGCTTACAGTCTATATTCCATCTTTTTCATATGTCCCAGTGCTGTCCTTCTGAGCCTCTCCCCTTCCATGTTAGATCCTGTGTAGGATCATGCATTTCCCTTAACTGTCATAATTTATTTAGTTGCTTTTTTTAAAAAACATTTTTGGGAATGTGTATTTGGGAACACATTAACTTTGCCATCTCAGCCACTCCCAAGCATACTATTCAATGGGACATTTCGTATTTACATCTCAACATCTTCCATTACCAAACCTTCCCACCTACCAAACAGAAACCCTCTATCCTTCATGCATTATCTCACCATTCTCTCTATCCCCTGTCCCTGGCTACCTGTACTCTAGTTTCTGTCTCTATGAGCTTGCACATTCTCCAAAATTTTCTTTGTAGTTACCATGGGGCTTAAATTTAATACCCTAAATCTATAACAATCTCATTTGCTTTGATACAAACTTAGTTTCAATAGTTCACACAAACTATGTTCCTATAACCCTCTGAACTCCCACCTCTATGTAGTTTTTGTCACAAATTGCATGTTTATACATTATGAGTCCAAAACCACTGAATTATCATTACATTTTATGCATTTTCCTTTCAGATCCTATAGGAAGTAAAAACCAAAATTCAATAGTACTGGCACTTATATTTACCTGTCATTACCCTCATGGGAGATCTTTATTTCTTCATGTGGCTTTGGTCTACTGTCCTTTCCTTTCAATCCAACTCCCTTTAGCATCTCTTATAGGGATCTATTGGTGACAAACTCACTCAGCTTTTGATTATTTGGGAATGCCATCTTAATCTCTTCCTCATTTTTGAAAGACAGGTCTGGATATACAATTCTTGGTAGGCAGTTTTTTTGTTTTCAGCACTTTAAATGCTGCCTTCTTGTGCCCATGGTTTCTGATGAGAACTTGGCACTTGATTTTATTGAGGCTCCCTTGTACATGACATGTAGCTTCTCTCTTGTGGCTTTCAGAATTCTCTTTTCATATTTGGTATTTGAAGGTTTGGTTATAACGTGCCATGTTGTGGGTTTATTTGGGTTTATCCAGTTTGTTGAGTCTCTGGTGTGCATATTTATGTCTTTCATTGGACTTGGGAATTTATCAGCCAAATTCTCTCTATCCCTTTCTCTCTTTCTTCTCCTTCCTGGACTCCCACAATTTGTATATTGGCATGCTCGATAAGTATCACAGAGTTTCCTTAGGCTCTGTTTACTTTTCTTCATTCTTTCTTCTTTCAGTCCCTCAGACTGAATGATTTCAGTTGTCTTCTCTCCAAATTCTCTGATTCTTAATTCTACCAGCTCCAATCCACTGCTGAGCTGATTTAGGGAATTCTTAATTTCTATTGCTGTAGTCTCTACCGCTATTTGGTTTCTTCTCATAATTTCCATCTCTCTATTGATATTCTCTTTATGTTCATATATTATTTTCATGTTTTCCCTTAGGTCTTTGAGCATATGTAGGACCATTTTTGAAAAGCTTTTGTCTGCTATGTTCCAGGTCTGGTCCTCCTCATTTATGGTTTCTAATACTTTAACCATGTTCTTTGCCTGGGTCACCACTTCCTCTTTCTTTGAATGTTTTGTAACCGTTTGTTGAAACCTGGACTTTTTGATATTGTTTTCGCTGGAATTTAAACTCTGAAGTATCTACTCCCAAAGTCTGGATCCAGTTAGTGGGATGACAGAGCTTTACTTGAATGTCAGGAGCTAACA
This sequence comes from Tamandua tetradactyla, assembly GCF_023851605.1. Lineage (NCBI taxonomy): Eukaryota > Metazoa > Chordata > Mammalia > Pilosa > Myrmecophagidae > Tamandua > Tamandua tetradactyla. The sequence goes on along the minus strand of NC_135346.1, from coordinate 35,695,404 downwards.
ACAAGAGAAAAAAACAAAAAGAAAACACCTTTCCTAGTGTTTACAGATTAACCTGTGCATATGCTTTCCTTTAGGGTTTATCCATACAATGAATTTGGAGAATAGCTCCTGGCCAAGGGGCCTCCCTGATTCTTTTACACATGCCCTAGGAATCCCCCCAATACATTCTAGTTACAGGGATACAAATGCCTCCACTTCCCCAGGGAACTGTTTCTGCTGGTCCTAGACTCTGTACTGTACATCCTATAGCCAGCCAGCTATTTCCCCAATTTGAATATACTTCCACAGCATTCTGTAGGAGAATTACATGAGCTGCTTTCTACTCTACACACAGGGCAAGTGCTGGATGTTGACTCTCTCATACTATCATCAGAGAGATTGAGCCAGAAATCCATGTTTCTGGTAGGTGCACATGGGTTACTCTGTTCCCTCTGGAACTGGGAACAGGGATCTGTGTGCTGGAGGCATGGGTCAGGGGCTGAGCCAGTTGAGGGATGCTACCATCAGCATGGTAGGGACCAGCCAGGAGATCCCATTGCCTTATTTTATTTTATGTACACATTTATTTATTGGTGGTTTGGTTCATTTTTTAAATGCAGTTTTATTGCAATATATTAACACACCATACACACCATCCAAAGTATAAACTCACTGGCTCACAGTGTCATCACATAGCTGTGCATAGAACCCCATGATCAGTTTTTGAACATTTTCATTACTCCAGAAAAGAAATAAAAATAAAAAACAAAATCCATATATGTGTTAAAATATTACTCTTAACTATAGTCCCTAGTTTGCAATAGGTACATTTTTCACCATATACCCCTCTATTATTAACTCTTTGTAATAGTGCCAGACATTTGTTCTAGTTCATGAAATAATTTTTTTTTTTTTTTTTTTTTAAAGGAAAGACAGAGAGAAGGAAGGAAGGATAGAAGGAAGGAAGGAAGGAAGAAAGGGAAACATCTTTAAACATTTTCTTGTTTTATTGTATTTTGTTTTTCCGTTTTTTGTTACATGGGCTGGGGCCGGGAATCGAACCGAGGTCCTCCGGCATAGCAGGCAAGCACTTTGCCCGCTGAGCCACCGCGGCCCGCCCATGAAATAATTTTTTAAGATTTGTACAGTTAATCATGGACATTGTCCATCACAAGAGTCACCGTGTTATATATTCCATTTGGAGTATATTCCATTCCATTTGGAAATTTGGAGGTTAAAACAAATTTCCTTCTGGTGACAACACAGGACTCTAAATTTCCCCTTTTTACCACATTCACAAACCATTCAGCACTGTTAATTATTCTCACAATAAATCCACCACCTTTGAGCGGATTTTAAAAATTTAATTTGGCATTTGCCATTTTACCAAATTCCTTTAAATGTTTTCTGGAGCGTAGTAAAAACATGTTGCTGTCAGTTCTGATTATTTAAAGAATCTGTAGGGGGATGGAGCCAGAAGCATCTTACTCTGCCATCCTGATCTTTGGCCCTTTCTTTTACGGTTCCTTGTATTGGTCAAACACCAACATATCACAGTCACACAGAATGGTAGGTAGCACTGCAGAACCTTTGATTATTTAACCATGGCCACAACAACAGCTGGCATTTAATGTGTTACTCAGTGCCAGGTCCTGTGCTAAGTACTTCACATGCATTCTCATCTTAGGAGAAAGGCAGTGTCACTATCCCCATATTTGAACAGAAGCATTGATGTTCAGAGAGGTTGAGTAACTTGCTCAAGGTCAACCAGGACTGGGCTCTCTTATAGCCACACAGCCAGAGCCCTTCCCACTACTGCAGCCTCCCTCTATACCTAGCTCAAATGCCTCTTTCATAGATGGGAAGATAGAGGCCTCAGAAAGTCAGTGATTAAGAACCAGCCACATGCTGGTGACAGAATCCCCAACTTCCTTCTTCTTGATGCTTTTCTGGTTGCCCTAGTGATTCCTTACTCTGGCCTTAGCATCTGCCCTACCACTAGAGGGAAAGTGGCCTTTTTCTGTGGCCTCATTATTCCAGCTCTACACAGAGAGCCCTTGGAACAGCCCTTCTTCTGTAGCTTTCTTTCTGCTCTGGGCAATCAAGATGTGCAGGGAAGAGAAAGGCCTAGCACTGCACATTTTCTCCTTATTCCCACCCTTCCTGTTTCCCATTCAAATGCTAAACTCCTTTAGGGAGGCCACACAGGGAAAGGGGGCTTAACAGTTCAAATTCTAGAACTGGCCATTCCCCCCTGCTTCCACACTCACTAACTCTCTGACTTCAGGTAAGTTACTTAACCTCTCAGGGACATCTTTAGCAGAATTGTGTAGAACAAAATTGGGATTATAATAATATAATAATATTTTCCCATTCGTTCTTTCTCATGATTCGGAGAGGTCTCCCTCAACTCTGCTCAGTGGCCTTTCCATTGTTCCAATTATTCTCCATCACTGAAATATTCAGGGTACAGTATTTCATAGAACTCATCACAGTATGTAGTTAATGATGTATATGACTGATATTATTGACAGTCTATTTTCCTTCCTCCAACACAACCCATCCATTCCTGCCTCAGAGCCCTTGCACACAGTTTTTCCAGTCTACTTTCTTCCCCTCTGATTTCCATATGATGAGCTGCTCCTCATTTGGTCTCAGCTCCTATGTCATACCCCAGAGAAGTTTTCATGACTGTCCTTTGCCACGGCCTCCTCCTCCCATATTATTGTCTAGCATTCAACTTTTTTCTTGTACACTCTGTTGTCTGAAATGATCTTGTTTATTGTATTCTTCCTGCTTCACACTGGAATGAGCTCCAAGAAGACAGGGACTGACTTGTTCACTACTGTCTCTGCAGCATCTGACATAGTACATGGCACAGAGTAGGCCCTCAAAATATTTGTTGAATGAACGTCTCCCCCTTCAGATTTTTTTTTCCGCGAGAGTTTTGCCTCTATTTTTTCATTACAGTGTACCCTGTAAGTAGGTTGGCATATTGTAGGTGCTCAATAAATGCTTGTTGATTGAATGAAAAAGGCTGTTGTGAAAATTAAATGAAATAATCTGTGTAAAGCCCTCTGCACATCTAAGCCCAAACAATTCGCTGACAAAATTATTCTTGGTTCTGGAGGAGACTAAAATTTTCTCAGAGATGAGCAGAATCAAGTCTGGCAGGATGGCTTCTCTCCTAAAAAGAAATCTGGCTCCATGGAGGTAGGACCTGCAGGCCCTATGTATTAGTTCCCTATTGCTGCTGTAACAAACCAACCCAATTTTAGTACCTTAGATACTACAAGTTTATGATCTTACAGTTCTGTAAGTGTTATGCATTGAACTCTGTCCCAGAAGAGATATGTTGAAGTCCTAATTCCTGGTATCTGTGACTGTGATCTTATTTAGAAACAGGGTCTTTACCAATACAATAGAAGTTAAGACAAGGTCATCCTGAGGTAGAGTGGGCCCTATCCAGTATGACTGATGTCCTTGTAAACAGAGGATAAGAGAAAGACACATAGACATAGAGAGAACTACTTGTAAAGACAAAGACAGACACAGATGGAAGATGTTCACTGAAAGCAGCAGCAGAGATTGGAGTTATGCCGCCACAGGGAATGCCGAGGACTGCCAGTAACTGCCAGAAGCTAGGAAAAGGCAAAGAAGGACCTTCCCCTAGAGCCTTGGAGAGGACATGGCCCTGCTGACAATTTGATGTCAGATCTCTAGTCTCCAGAATTGTTGGAGAATAAATTTCTATCATTTTAAGTCATCCAGTTTGTGGTTCTTTGTTACAGCAGCCCCAGGAAACTAATATAGTAGGTTAGGTTATTAGTCTGACTTGGGTCTTGCTGGGTTAAAATCAAAATATCAGCAGGGCTGCATTCCTTTCTGGAGGCTCTAGAGGAAGACCTGTTTCTCTGATCTTTCCAAATTTCTTGGCTCATTGTCCCCCTCCTCCATCTTCAAAATCAGCAATGGTACATCTCTCTGTACCTTTCTTTTACAATTATATCTTCCTCTACTTCTGTCTCACTCTTCCACTTTTCAAGACACCTCCTTTATGACCTTAATTTTCCTTTGCCACATAACCTAACATATTCGTAGGTCCTGGGATTAGGATGTGGACATCTTTGGGGAAGCCATTGTTCTGCCTATCACACCCAACAGTCATAATAAAGGAACTGACCCTAACATTCCCACCTGCATCAGTCTACCAGTAAGCCTCTGAGATCAAAGAAAATCCAGGTGTCCCCATTGCAGGTATTATAGGCATCCCAAGAGCCTAGTAGGAAAGCCAGTGCTATATTGGAAAGAGCACAAGAGATCTGGTTCTAATCTTGATTCTGTTAAGAATTGTGTGTGTGACTTCAGACAGAGTAGTTTCCTTCTCTCATCCACATTTTCTCCACTGCTATAATGAGAGGGTTGAATTAGATAACCTTTTAAGTTTCTTCCAGATTGTACATTCTAGAATTTGTGAAAATGTAAGATAATGTCCTGTGTTTTGCATGTCATTGATATCTACAAACTAGTAATGCGATTTGGTCCCAAGTGAATGTTTTACAACCACTTCCTTAGGATCATCAGTTCTTCATTCTTGTTTCCCATTAATCATGTTCTGATCTGAATTCACAGAAGACAAGCATGGAGAATGGATGCAGGCTCAGGGAATCGGGGAGAGGAAGATGCCAAGACCCATCAGAAACCTCTGACATCAAAGGATTCAAGAAAGGAAATCACTGAAGACCCGGGTTACTCAATGTCCAGTCCCAATATGCCAGCCTACATTGAATCCCATGTTCCCCTGCTAATGATAGATACAGAAAGAACACTTACCCCTGCTTTAAGAATGAAGAACCTGAGAGGCCTTCAAGAGATCCAAGTTCTAATTTTAAAGGTCTCTTAGCAACATGGTAGGAATCAAGGGAAGGAAACGAGAGGAAGGTAATAGTAGTAAGGAACTTCCTGAAACATTCCTTCTAGTAGACTAGAGCAGGGCATCAGTTTTGTTACTTTTTATATTCCTAGTGCCCAGCAGACAGTAGATGCTTAGTATTTGTCAAGTGGATCGATTAATACTTATTTTGTATCTACAATGTGCCAGGCTCTTTATTCATATAGTTTTACCAAAGCCGCACAACAACCCTCAGAAGTAATTATTAATTCTCTATTTTCATAAATGAGAAAATGAACACTCAGGAAGTCAAAAGACCAACATTCAAATTATCTTATGTTTTCCTATGTGTTATTGCTTTGACTCCTCTAACTAAAAGTTCTAAGATGATAGAAACTGGATGGTCTATCCTGTTTGCTTCTGAATAACCCCAGTTCCTAGAGAAGTTCTTTGCTACCTGATGAGAGATCAATAAATTTGTTGAGCAAATGGATAGAGGATATATAATTTGTGTGCCCCATCCCTCCACAGGTGTGTTGGTGTGAATAGTTGAATCAGAGAAGAGAGATGTAACAGGGATTTCGCAAATTAAAATAACAAATGAGCAAGAACCATGAGGTGTGGCATTATAGCAGAAAGGTAAGAGTGTGGACTCTGGACTGAGTCCACCTGGGTTCAAATGTGAATTCTCCACTTATTAGCTATGTATCCTTAGGAAAGTTTCTTCATATCCTGTTGCTTCAGTTTCCTTCTATGCAAAATGGAGAGAATAATAGTACCAACCCCATAGGGTTGAAAGGACTCATGCAAAGCATTTACCATAGTACCTGGCAGATGATAACAGGTCATTGTCATCGTTGTTTATATTGTTGTTACTTCAAGATAGGAGATGTGGGCTTAGAAGGATGTGCAGGTCATTAATGGCAGAATATGAGATGGAACCCAGGCCTTTCAATTTTCCATCAGGTTCTCTCTTTCATATAAATGCACGGAAATCTTCTCTAGTTAGGAGACCAGAGGAAACAGTGATGTTATGTCACCTACATGGTACTTCTCAAAGTGCTGTGATAAGACTTCATCTCATTTATCTATCACTGCCTAACAAGACACCCCATAATGTAGGGCTTAAAACAACATTTTTTTTTTTTTAGCAGTGGTGAACAGTTTCTGTTCAAGCAATGAAACATGGAAAAATATATTGGTAACATCATAATAATTTCATTTGTGTGAGTATAACTTTTACAAATATTTACTTGACATATAAAAAGGGAAATTGTTGTGCATTTAAAATTTATGTAGATCATTATTCCATGTGATGCAATCCTGACAGCAGTAGTCAATGCAGTGTTTATCCCCACCCTCCGCACGAGAGGTTCTTACACACTCGGTGGCACTCGCAAGGACATAGTGGAAGCAGGTGTGCAATGAACGTTCACTTATTGGCACATCAGTACATATGGATATCTATTGGCAAACATGCACTTGTTAACAGCAGCACTGGAAAGTTTACTGCTACCTCTGAGATTTAAAAGAAATGTCTGGATCCCATCCCTGTGGGTGAGAACAATGGAGGCTGAGGCTATGGGTGTGGTAACCCGGAGATTGCCCTGTATCTGGACCAGGATTTGTTTCAGAGTTCGAATTTTATAAGTCCACTTGAAAATTATTCATAAATATGGACTATTAGGTAACAATGCTACTAGGAAACACTTTTTGGCTGAAACAACATTTGTTAATAATTCTGAGGGTTGGTATTTTAGAGTGGGTGCAGCTGCATGGTGCTTCTGCCAGTCTCACCTCTGTTCACTCATGCAGTTGTATGCTCAGGCTGCTTGACTGGAACTGGGTGGTCCAACATGGTCTGTATTGGTTATTGTCTTATTGCTATTTAGCTCTAAATTCACTCTTTTTGCCTGGTCTATGAAAATAGATATGAACCCTTTAAAAGTCTTCTTCCTTTGTCATCTGTCAGGAGTTCACTTTTATTATTAGGGGGCTCTAGAGAGACATTGAAAGAAGACAGCATTTTTGCATTTGGTCCCAGTGTGCTGGCTCACAGCACAGCATGTGTGACTCCCTCATGCCCAGTTCCTACAGCATGGACAGCTTCTCCAGTATCAGGCATCTGCAGTACACTGTGGTCAGCAGCACCTGGAAGCCAGCAGCTTCCCTCGTATAACCATCCAACAATTTTGTAGCCAAGTGCCACTTGTAAAATACTGTGCTAGTTTGAAATGATGTATGTACCCTAGAAAAGCCATGTTTTAATCCGAATCCCATTTTGTAAAGGCAGCTGTTTCTTCTAATCCCTATTCAGTATTGTATGTTTGAAACTGTAATTAGATCATTTCCCTGGATGATGTGATTTAGTCAAGAGTGGTTGTTAACCTGGATTAGGTGGAGGTGTGTATCCACCCATTTGGGTGGGTCTTGATTAGTTTACTGGATCCAACATTTTTGAGAAAGCCAGAGATTCAGAGAGCAGAGAATGCTGCAGCACCACAAAGCAGTGAGTCCACCAGCCAGCACTTTGGAGATGAAGAAGGAAAACGCCTCCTGGGGAGTGTCATGAAACAGGAAGCCAGGAGAGAAAGCTGGCAGATGATGCTGTGTTCACCATGTGCCCTTCCAGCTGAGAGAGAAACCCTGACTGTGTTCGCCATGTGCCTTCTCACTTGAGAGAGAAACCCTGAACTTCATCATCTTCTTGAACCAAGGTATCTTTCCCTGGATGCCATTGATTGGACATTTCTACAGACTCGTTTTAACTGGAACATTTTCTTGGCCTTAGAACTGTAAATTAGCAATTTATTGAATTCCCCTTTTTAAAAGTCATTCTGTGTCTAATATATTGCATTCTGGCAGCTAGCAAACTAGAACACTACCCCATGAATGGCTTTCTGAAGCACCCCAGAGGGCAGGTTTCCAGCAAGGCCCAGAGGGTGGATTTCTGGCAAGTCTGATGATGAGGCACCACAGTGACTTCTCTGCCATACAGTGGGCCACAGTCATGTCCTTTCCAACAAGTTCTAGATCTCAGCCTTGGGAAGAGAGGCTTTTCTTGGGTGCTCTATCTCTGCCCTTATATTTGCTATTCCTATATTCTTTAAAGTTCTCTTCATGTCTTACTAAGTCAATCCAAGTTAGTCTACCCCATGTATGATTAATAGTTATTTGTAGGATTCTTTTCCTGGTCAAACAACTCTGTAGTTTCTTTCCTCTATTTGAACCTGGAAAGACACATGCCTCAATCAAATGGTGCTAGCTGTTGGCTGTGTCTTTGTCTCCATATGTCACCAGCAGGAAGGCCCTGATTTCTTTACATAGCAGGGTTTCAAGAAGGTGAACACTGAAAATGCAAAGCTCTTGAGGCTAAGGCACAGATGTCCCATAAAATTACTTCCACCATTGAATTATATTTGTCAAAGTAAGCCACAGGGCAAGTCCCTATTCAAAAGGAGGAAAAAGAGACTCTACCTTTTGACTGGAGGAGTGGCAAAGTCATATTGCAAAGGAGAAAGGGTACAGGATGGGAGCAATTGTTGCAGCCGTCATTATAAACATTCTATCACAGAACAGCTGTATCAAAATTAGCAGAATACTGTGGAAAGCAGATTCCTTGGATCTATTCCAGAGCTGCTAAATCCAAATATCTGGGGTGGACTTGATAATCTAAAATTTTAACACCCTTCTCATTCCTCTCCACCACAGGTAATTTGTACTCAAATTTAAACTTGAGAACCATTTATCTATGTTCACCTAATATTTATTTTCATTTATTACTTTGAAGATTACTCCATTGCCTTCTGGATTCCACTATTTCAGTTGAGAAGTCACCTGTCAGCTTTATTATTGTTGCTTTCAAGATCTCCTCTTTGGTTTTCAGCAGTTATACCATAATATGCCTAAGTTCATTTTCTGTTTACTTATCCTGCTTGAGGAGTGGCCTAATATGTTCCATCAGCTTTGAAAAATTATCAACCATTATCAAATGTTGATATTCTCTTTCTTCCCTGCCCCTCTCTCCATCCCACCAGCTTTCTTCTGAGGTTCCAATTATACATTTATTAGACCTTTCCACCATGTTCTATATGTCCTTTTTTTTTCAGGATAGGTACTTTTGTTCCTTTTCTTTTTAAATTTTTATTGAAGTAACATGTATACAACATAAAATTTCCCATGTTAGCCACTTTGAAGTATATAATAACCCAATGGTATCAATTATATTCAAAATGTTGTGCAGCTATCACCGTCATCCATTACCAAACCTTCTTCATCACCCCAATCCATATGACTTTTTTCTGTATTATATGTGCTTAAGTCTGAATACTTTCTACTGACCTATACTTCAGTTCATGCTTTTCTCTTTGGCTATGTCTAATCTACTGTTACATTAATCTATTGAGTTATTAATTTCAATTACTATATTTTAGGTTTAGGATTTCCATTTAATTATCTTTAATAGATTCTAGCCCTCTGCTGAAATTTTCCATCTTGTCATAATTTCTTGAATGTATTAGTCACATATGTTTAGAGTCCATTTCTCATAATTTCAATGCCTGCATCACCTGCGGGACTATTTCTATTATCTAGTTTTCCTCTTGGTTTTAGTCATTTGGCCTTCTCTACTGAGATGTCAGATAAAGTTTGATTGTAGCCATATATTGTATATGAAAAATTTTCAGGGAAATAAGAGGGCCTGGATAGTATTTATTTATTTATTTATTTATTTATTTATTTTACATGGGCAGGCACCGGGAATCGAACCCGGGTCCTCGGGCATGGCAGGCAAGCATTCTTACCTGCTGAGCCACCGTGGCCCACCCGTGGATAGTATTATCTTCCTTCAGAAAGATTCTTACTTTTGCTTCTAGAAGGCATTTAAACTTAAGTCCTATAAGGAAATGAATTTATTGGAGGCCAGGATTCTGTCTTTTGGGGACTGTTCTATTAGTAAGTCACTTCTGTCCCTAGAGTGTCAGCCATTAAGGTTACCAGTAGAAAGATTGGGATTTTTTTTTTTTTTATTAAAAAAAAATTAACTAACACAACATTTAGAAATCATTCCATTCTACATATGCAATCAGTGATTCTTAATATCATCACATAGATGTATGATCATCATTTCTTAGTACATTTTCATCGATTTAGAAAAAGAAATAGCAAGACAACAGAAAAAGAAATAAAATGATAATATAGAGAAAAAAATAAAAATACAAAATACAAAAAAAAAAAAACTATAGCTCAGATGCAGCTTCATTCAGTGTTTTAACATAATTACATTACAATTAGGTAGTATTGTGCTGTCCATTTCTGAGTTTTCGTATTCAGTCCTGTTGCACAGCCTGTATTCCTTCAGCTCCAATTACCCATTATCTTACCCTGTTTCTAACTCCTGCTGGTCTCTGTTTACCAGGGACACTTCTTCTTGATGGGCCCTAAACTCCAATTTTTATATTCCAGCCTTATAACACTACCACATGCTCTGCTCAGCTCTTAGCCTTCTCTTGAGAAATAAAACATGCGATGAAGGAGAAAGAGCAGCTGAATGTGAGGCTTATTTCTCTCCGTTTCCCTTCTTTCTGGAATTTTGGCCAGTCGGGTCTTTGTTGCCTTGGTAGTTCTCTAATCTTTTCAAATGTTTATGTATATTGTTTCAGTTTCCTAGGCTTCTTAAGCAAATACCATGAAATAGGTCAGGTTAAACAATGGGAAGTTATTATTTCATGGTTTTGAGAGCATAAAAATGTCCAAATCAAAGCATCAGCAAAATGGTGCTTTCTTTCCAAAGGCTGTGGCTTGTGATCCTTAGCTTGGATGGCAAGACACATGGTGGCAAATCCTGGTCTCTCCAAAATCAAGTGTCAATGGCTGAGAGATTCCAAACACAGTCAAGAGGTCATCCTGGAGGTTATACTCACGCATTAAATAAATGTCACCTTGTTAGTCAAGATGTAAGGGAGAGGCTGGAGGGAAGTGCCTGAAAATGTAGAGCTGTGTTCCAGTAGCCATGCTTCTTGAAGATGATTGTATAATGATATAGCTTTCACAATGTGACTGTGTGATTGTGAAAACCTTGTGTCTGATGCTCTTTTTATCTACCTTGTCAACAGACAAGTAAAACATATGGAATAAAAATAAATAATAGGAGAAACAAATGTTAAAATAAATTTAGTTTGAAATGCTAGTGATCAATGAAAGGGAGGGGCAAGGGATATAGTATGTGTGATTTGCTTTCTGTTTTCTTTTTCTGAATAGAGGCAAATGGTCCAAGAAATGATCATGATGATGAATATGCAACTATGTGATGATATTGTGAATTACTGATTAAAAATGTAGAACGGAATGATCAAAAGTTAAGAATGTTTGCATTTGTTCGGTATTTAAAAAAAATTTTTTAATTAATAAAAAAAAAATCCTGGTCTCTCCCTTCTCTTTCAGGTCCCATTGATTTCAGCTTTTGGCTGCTTCCTCCATGGCTTTTTCTCTCTCTGACGGCATTTCACTCTGCTTATGAGGACTCCAGTGTTAAGATCCAACCTAATTGAGGTGGGTCACAACTTAACTGAAGGATCTTTATTAAAAAGGTCCTACTTAGAATGACTTGCACTCACAGGAACAGATTAAATTTAAGAATATGTTTTTTACTAGGTAATACAACTTCAAACCATCACTATGTGTATGTATATGTATGAATTTATTTTGTTCAGTTTTTAATAGTTCTCAGGATAGGCTGGTCTTCAACAAGCAAGTCTATTATTACCCAGAAATGGAAAAATCTTGTTTACCTAATATTTGTGTTATATTTTTCAGTGGGCAGGAGCCATGTCTTATTTCCTTCTGTAGTGCCAGAACCTCCTTTGCTTTAAGTCCTCAATAGACACCATTTGAATAAATGGACAACAGTTTGTAAATTGCTTGTACTTTCATAATCCTGAGCTATAGACAGAGAAGGAGTTACCTTTCTATAGTCATAGATATTGAACCCTGAGAAGACTTGCCCTAGGTTAACTAATAAGTTGGTGGTCAAGATGGCTCTTGTATCCAGAACCAGAATTGTGCCTTTCTCCACTCTGCCTGATTGCACTACAGTATAATGGTTAAAAGCATGGGCTTTGGCATCAAGCAGGCCCGAGTTTAAATCCCATTCTGCCACTTATCAACTTTTTGGCTTTGGACAAGTCACATCAACTCTTGGTACTTTTGATTCCTCATCTGGTAAAGTGGAGATGATAATAATAGAAGCTACTCAAGATAGGGCTGTGGTGAAGATGAAGTGTTTAAAATGTTTGACAGAGTAACTGGATTTGTAAATAGGAGTTATTTAATGAAGGCCAGCATGGAGAACAAGGTGCCTTTTCCAATTTTCTTTCTATGAATTTTAGGGGGAGCACGGCCACAAGTGCTATCTCACCTGAGGTTTGATCTCTTTCCTCATTGCTCTGAGGCCTAAGGCTTCTATTCCTGGAGGCTCATGGCTCCCTTCAGGCAGAAGTCAAAACACCCCCCCCCAGTCCTGTTGATAATCTCATGCCCCTGCGGGCAGGGGTGCCATTAGCCCTCATTTCTTAGGGGTCTTCCGGACCCTATTAAAGGCCTCCCTGAAGCTTGGCAGTCTCAAGAAGGGGAACAAGCTGCAGCCCTAATCCAGAGGAGAAGGGCTCTTCTACCAGGCTCCAAACAAATCCATATGGCATAGTAGCTAAGAATCCAGACTCTAGAGGAAGACAGACTTGGGTTCAAATTTAGGATTTGTGAGATCGTTGATAATTCCTTAATTTCTATGACTCAATTTCCTCATCTGTTTAATGGAATTAATAACAGTATCTACTTACAGAACTGTTCAGAAAATTAAATGAAGCACACTAAATGGTATCTCTTATTTTTCTCCTCACCCCCTCAGAATATGCAAGTCGGAAAAAAGTTGTATAGCCGAAACTAAAACCTATGACTTTAGACTCTCTCTCTATTCCTCCTATCTCTCCCCACACTACACCTAAAATCATTCCTGCTTTGGGGTTAAGGCAGTCCTTCCCAACTGTTTCATCAAGTACATAGCATGTGGATACCTTCCAGGCCAAACTAAAGAGGCCGCTTGAGGTGTAAAGGTGACTGGAAGGTTCCAGTAGATTTGGGGGTTCCACCTGACTACTCAAGGTCTAAGGGCTCTGTATGTTGGCATATTTGTAACCTGTCACTGTCTCCCAGCTGGGGACCTTTGAGCTAAGGCACTGTCAATCCCTGGTTAAGTGCCAGCACTTGCATTGCCCAGAAGTGACACATTAACCCATTGCTGGTAAATCAGTCCTGAACCAGTTATTCAGTCTCCTGGTAGGAGTCCAGAGACCAGAGCCTAAAACATGGAGATTGGAAAGAAAATAACTAGATATAAGCTCCATCTGGGCTCTGCCTCAAACTTGCTGTGTGACCTTGGACAAATTAACTCCCCTCCACTGGACTTTCCTTTCATGTCTGAAGCAGAAAGGAACTGAACCAGAGGATAGATCCATAAGGTCTCTGCCAGCTCTAACATTCTAAGAATTAGGATTCTATGAATTCCTTACCTCTTGGCCCTATGGTTCCTAGAACTGGATCCTGCCTCTGGTTTGAATAGTGCAGCAAATAGAAGACTCTATCCAACTGTTCAGGGGCTCCCAGATCGCTCTATGTCTTGCTGGCTGGTCTCTGAAAAGTACCCTGTCTGGCCCAGACAGAGGGCAGTAACACACCTGGAACCTGCCTCCACCAACCGAATTCTTCTGAGCCCTGTGTGTGTTCAGCTTGCCCCAGCCCGTAATATCAGCCTCCAGGAGAACAGCTTCCCCAGTTTCCCAAATCTCATCTTTTTCCTGCAGCTCCCTCAGGGCCTCACTATTGTCTTGGGTCATGCAGAAGGCAGGGAGGTCTCCAGCAAAAGGAGCATGACCTCCATGCAGGAGGAATTACAGCTGCTGGGAAAGGTGGGAGTGCGGGGAGGCTAGAGCCAGATCATGACGAGTCTAGGTTGCTCTCTCTGGAGGCTGGACCTGGCCTGTGGGCAATGAGAAGACACCAAACACCTTGGAGTAGAAGAAGGGCGTGGTGAGAACATATGGTTGGAACATGTTTGGCTCTATAGAAGGTAAACTGGAACAGACTAGAGTGGGGGGTTGTTAGAACAATGCAGGCGAGAAATAAAGACATGCAGTGGGAACAGCAAAGAGGAAGCATTCAAGAGGTAAAAGTGGCAGATGGGGTGACTGACCAATTGGCCGTTCAACCTCAAATCTGACTGCAATATTGTTATTGTGTGTGGTGACTAGGATTATAATGTCATAGGATGGAGGGATATCCGATTTGTTGGTATGGGTAGAAAGGACCCCAGAAAGTTGAGAAAAGGGTCTCAGGTTACAGAGAGAAATAAATGAAAGTTCCTGCAGTGGGGCTTTCTAGATCTTACAGCTTTCTCTCTTTTAGTACTCTCAATACCATGTATTATTGGCCCTGGTTTGCAGATGAGAAACTTGAAGGAGTGGCAAAAACAGGACCCTCAAGTTTAGATCTCCTGACTCTTGGCTCAATGCTGTGCCATAGAAGACTGCTTCCCTGAAATGGCTGACAGAAAGAGGCACAGGGAAGTCCAGCCCTGCCCAGCTCCACCCTACTTCCTCCCCTTGGACTTAACAGCTTCAACTCTGCCACCAAATGCCTCTGGCAACCCCTTCACTTCTCTCAGCTTCAGCTTTGCTTTGTGTCACATAGAAGGGTAGGTGGGGTCAAAGTGAACACAACATTCCAACACAACAGGTGAACCCTGTTTTCAAAAAGGAATCATAGATGTATTCAGGAGTGAAAGTCTCCCTGGCACTGTGGAATTGACAATGTCATCCTGACCTAAAGGGGGAAAAGAAGTGTAATTAATAAGGTATCAGTGGCTGAGAGAGTTCAAATAGAGTCGAGAAGCTACTCTGGAGGCCACTCTTACGCAAGCTTCAGTTAGACAATGCTACCTATCTTAGTTTGCCAAGCCCCAGTCAAAACCATTCCTGCCAATCCTAAAGAACACCGAGGGCATTATATAAGATATTACAAAAGTTCCTTGCACTAGGGTAACTTTCCAAAAACCTACAACTTCCAGATGGGTCCCCAGACCAGATAAGTCCTAAAATGCAGAGAGCCCAGCCTCTCCAGAACATCAACTACTTCCATCCCCCATCCCATATTATTGGCAGCCCCTTCCAACATGAAAAAGTTAGAATGGGCATAGCCCAAACACCATTAAAGAGTGGGAGAAAGCTCAAAGGAGATGGTGGAGCTATACAGAGAAGGTAGGGTTTAACAAATGAGTATGATTGTGGAATCATTATACCGATATTTCTTTTAGTCTCCAATGTCTTAGAACAGCTAGTAGTAAAAACCAAAAATTTTGGAATTGTAAACCATATCAAACTCTGAAATCTGTTCTACAACTAATTATTGCAGTGTGCCTTGAAATTTATTGTTTCCTATGTGCTATTTCTCACAAAAAAGAAAAAAAATTGATTGTGATGATAAATGCACAGCTATATGATGATATTCTGAACCATTGATTGTATACTTTAGATGATTACGTGGTATGTGGGGTATATATATATCAATAAAAAATTTTTAAAAATGAACTTTTGGCTAGAAAGCAGAAGCTGAAGTGGTGGATTCAGAGGCTATCTGATCGGACAGCTGCCCGACTTGCATTTGACCATTCATTTGGCAGCCTCTGTGATACTTCTAGATTCCCCAGGGTCTCATGGCCCACAGTTCACAAACCACTGAACGAGAAGACTCCTGCTCAAATATTCTAGAATGGGGGTTCTCATCCTGGATCACAGAATTCAGGATGTCTATGAAATTGGATGGACAAAATTTCATCTTTGTTTTTACTAATATTTAACTCTAAGTATTTTCTTCCATTACAGATATAGGCAGCGAACCACAGTAGTACTGGGAGTTCCTGTGACTTTGTCACCAATAGAAACCACAGATATTCTTCATGTCACTTTAAAATTATTGTAAATCTCTCAATATAGCATTTATGCTAATCATTACTTATTATAATAGTAATTGTATCTGCCACAGAACTCATTTTAATGTATTGTAATAATTGTATAATATAATGTAATTTATTAATATAAAGCACATATTGCTATATTTTAAAATTTTTAAAAATATCTTGATCACTGGATTTCAGAATGATTGGTTTCATTTATACTCCTATGTATTTTATTTTATGCATTTTTAAAGATTCTGAGAATTCGTTACAAAACTGCAAGAGGGGTCCATGGCATTAATAAGGTTAAGAACCTGTGTCCTACGCCTTTTCTTCCAGAACAGAAGGGAGTTGGGGAGTGCGTTGAATCCTGCCAAAAGAGTGTATGTAGGGCCTAGGATCCCTGGAGGCCCCTCTGCTCTGATCTATACTCTCTGAGTCCGAGGAAAATGAGACAGGGAACTGGGGCAGGAGCAAAGGGACTCTGAGAAGTAGAACAGAAGCCAAGAGGCCAGGCTGAAGGGGCTGAATCTGGTGGGACAGAACTGAATTCCTTAGCCCTTACCCCAAGCCAGGCTACTTGAGGGAAAGTCGGGCTCCTACTCTTGCTTCTCCCATTTCCTGTCCCAGTCTCAGTTTTCTTCTCTGCTAACATAGTGGAAATAACAGTGGCCTCAAGGACAGGAGACCCTTCTTCTGGATTCAACTCTGCCTTGCCTTACTAAATGACGTTGGGCAAGTCACCTCTCCTCTCCAGACCAGTTGGGCTGGCTCAAGGATAGCAGATTTCTGACATAATACTCTCCCTTGCTAGGCTCACAGTGGACAACATTAGGAAATCTCAGCATATGATCATCCATGCTCAGATAAAACTTCAGAACCCTTTCCAATACCCTACCAAGTGATTGGAATTGATAATCAAAGTGAAACCTATTTTCCATTGTTGGACTAGATGATCTACATCTAAGGCACCACCCACATTTCCATTTCTGATATTCCGTGGTTCTTAAAATCTGATCTCAGCAGCTTAAATAAGATGCTGGAAAGATGTTAAGACCTAGAAAGCACGGCTATTTCTGGCCCATGTGCGCGCGCGCGTGCGTGTGTGTGTATGAAAGAGTAGAGAGAGCGAGATCATTTTCAGCTGTGCTGTGGAGTTTTTCTTGCACACATTATAGCAAGAACAGGGTCAGAATAGAACACTCAGATGCTGACATCTTAGTAGAGCTCCCTATGATTCCATCGGGCCTCCAGGAACAGATGAACCAGTGCACACAGTCAGGCTTTTTGACCAAAGTTGTTGGTGATAGGCCCACCCAGCCAGGATAGGTGCTTCCAAGCCTTTTTTGCTCCCAAGAGTCCCATATCACAAGGAACATTAAATGTGGTACAGTGGAGTGGTGGGTACAAAGAATGAATAGCACTGGCCTCTCCTGGTTAAATTCACACAGACACATCTCACACTGCCAGGGAGCCAAGACATGGATGGAGACTTGTGGCTTCTCAACTAGATGGTACCAAAAAATCACTTATGAAGTCATTTATAACTAGCCCAGTTTACAGCTGAAACCCAGACATGTGGCATCACCTAATGCTACAGCCAGTTCAGGCCAGGGCTAGGATCAGAGTTCAGATTCAAGAACGTAATGCAGGGGTGGGCCAGACTGGCATCATATGTAAGACACCAGTGGATGACAGTAGGAAGTGGTGGGGACTATGGAAAACGGGAGGTTACATGCCCTGCCTAAAGCAGTAGCTTATAATCAGTTCAAGTTAATTATCATCAAAGGAATATGCAGATCCATGGGGCCAGATCTTCCTTCTAATTTTTAGAGGAGACAGAATCCAATTTTTTATGTGAAATAGCTCTATTTTCAAATGTTGCTACCCCAGTTAAAAAAAAAACACACACACACACACATCTGTGGGCTGCAGTATTTGGACTGATTTGTGACCTCTGGTGGAATGGGTAAGAGCCCAAGCTCTGAATTACACGAAGGTCTAAATCCCAGTTTTTGTTATTTGTTAGTTGAGTAATCTTAGTCAAGATTTAGAGCTTTTCTAGGCTTGAGATCCTGAGAGAGGAAAGCCACCGCAGAGTCTTGAGCAGCCAGAGACCTTTGGAGATGAAGAAAGAATACCTCCCTGGGGAAGCTTCATGAAACAAGAAGCCTGAAGAGAAAGCCAGCAGACCTCACCATGTTTGCCACGTGGCTTCCCAGTTGAGAGAGAAACCCTGACCCTCATTGGCCTTTCCTGAGTGAAGGTCACCTCTTGCTGGTGCCTTAATTTGAACATTTTTATAGACTTGCTTTAATTAGGATATTTTCGTGGCCTTAGAACTATAAACTTGTAACTTATTAAATTCCCCTTTTTAAAGCCAAAAAGAGATTTAGAGCTTTTCTGTGCCTCAGTGCTCTTACTTGTAAAATGGGAAAAATAAAGCAGGCTACTGTGTGGATTGAATGAAGTAGTGAGTATGAAACACCTAGTACATCCTTGGTCCAAAGCAGATGCCCAATAAATGTAGCTACTTCACCACAGTGCCTCCAAATTTCATGGTGATTGGAGGAAATGCCACCTCCCACTGCACGCCAGACCCTCCAGCCACCTATTTTTCTCCAATGTTTGGGTGCTCAGTGTCCATGGAACTCTAGCTCAGATACCTGAGGTCCTCAAATGTACGCTCACACACCTTGCATTCCCCCTTGGGAGGAATTTAAGATGCCAAGGCTAGTTACCAAGGAAAGATGTTTTGGAGTCTTCCCTGGGGTTCAGCTGCAACCTTTCAGGGTTGATTAGAAGAGGCATGCTCCCCAGAGCAGGGGACTGGCTAACATGACCTCTGGGGGGCCCTCCTCAACCTTAGAATTTTTCAACTTTCATTTCATTAGTTCCTGTGCACGCACATGCACACATCATCTGCCTAGACTCGGGCAAGGGTGGCTGTCTCTCCCAATTTCTTGAACCTTCTGTTCTGGCTTTCACTCGACCTCATTCTCCTGCAGCCTCTGCTGGAGCCTCAGCCATGAAACAAGAATCCTTGAGATTTATTAATCAGCAAGAAGCTAAGCGAGAGACAGAGAGAGAGATGGCAGAGAGAGAGAGAGAGAGAGAGAGAGAGAGAGAGAGAGAGAGAGAGAGAGAGAGAGAGAGAGAGAGAGAGAGAGAGAGAGAGAGAGAGAGAGAGAGAGAGAGAGAGAGAGAGAGAGAGAGAGAGAGGAGAACAGGGTGGCCAAAGCCCAAGTGACTGAACTAGAAGCTCAGTGCCTTGGCTGGCTTCCTGGAACAAAGGGCAACAGCCGGCTCATGCGCCTGGGAGGGCTCTACTGGTGCCAAAGCACATACCACCCACAGTCTCTCCCTGGTGCCTCTGGCCACCCCAGGAATGGTGGCAGGGGTGTGAGGGGCCCCATTTTACAGATGGGGAAACTGACCCACATGTCTTGTTCTGGATCTGCTTATCCAGCCACTCGAGTCTCCAAGAATCATGAGCCTCCAGGCACTGAAAATCTCTAGAGGACAATGTATGTGGGCTCCGAGTTCCCATGTTCTAAACTGAACCTCAACTTAACAACAACAACGGCTACCACTTAGCCAGCATTTTTAATCTCCAGTATTCCCCTCATTTTTTAATTTAGAATGGATTGAGACATAGAATAGAAAAGTGACGTTTACCCAAGGTCATTAGTAGGTCAAATAGTCTGTATTTGAACCTAAGATTGTCTAACTCCAAAGTGCCTGCTCTGACCACTGAATTACACTGCCTCATGCATTAGGGTCACATTCCGTGGACAGGGGTGGGGGCAGGGGTATGTGGCTCAGTCCCAAGGGTTATTAGAAAATACCACGACTCAGAGGGCTGTTTTCCCTTTCTGTTTATATGATTCTGCATTTCAAAAAGTTCCAATACATGCTAAAAAGTAAAAGTATTTAAACAACAGGCAGCCATGATTCCGTCATAATCTGAATAAATGTTTTATCACCGTTGTCACATGTTGCAAAACACCCATTACCCTATTCTCAATCTGAAAATGCACGTGGGATACATCTTAAAATCTGCGGAATCTAAGCTTCCATGAAACATGCTATTTTATTTGGCCCTAAGGATGATCCTGGTAGGCAAGCATTCTCAAAATCACAATCCCCATTTTACAACTGGGAAAACAGAGGTTCAGAGGTCAGGCCACTTGCCTGAGGTCACAGAGCTGCTCAGTGCAGAGCCAGGGCTTGCATCCCAGTGTCTGATTCCCAGCACAGCTGTGTCAAATATCCACTCCTGACCTTCAGCCCCCACCCCCATCCACCTGCTCCTCTCACCCTGGCCAAACCCTAGCAGGGGCCTGACGAGTCCTCAGCACCCCCATTCAGGCTTCTCCAGCCTTGGCCAGAGGTGTGATGAACCCATTACAGGGACACCTGGGAACAGTCCAGCGCCATACAGGCAGTTTTCAGGCTAAAGGATCCCACTTTAAAAAATACAGCCCGTGTGTGAGGCAGTAGGTTAGGGACCAAGGCTGTGGGGGTGGGGGTGGGGGTGCAAAGGCAATATTTCTGCCTTATCCCCTCAGAGACCATGAGAGCTAGTTCTAGGGGTTCTGCCCCTAATTCTCTGGAAATTACTCCAATTCTCTGGAAATTACTCCAAACATTCTATTTCTCACATTTCAAAAGGCCAAATGAAAATCAAATATTGATTCTAGATAAGCCCTCATAAACGGACTAACACATCACATTTCTGTGCTTTTAACTAAACGTACATCAGCTCGGTGGTATTGCTGTGGTTTGCTCTTGCTGACCAGGAAACCCTAACGGCTATTACAGCACCACAATCAACGTAAAAGGGGGAAACCCAATTAATGAATTATTACAGACAAAAATCTTTGAAAACAAGAGGTGTGGCAGGGAAAAACAGTGAAAGAGGAAAGCTGATGTGGAAATTGAACTCTTCCTCTTCCAAAATGGGGAATGTGAGGCTCAGAGAGCTGCAGTGACTTACTCAAGGTCACACAGCTGGGCTGGAACCAGCACCCAAGGTTTCTGCCCCTCAGGAGAGGCATTTTCCCACCACACCCTGCAGTCCCTGGGGGGTCAAGGAGCCCCGCACATCCAACACTCACCAGGCCTGCTGAAAGCGGTCAGGACAGGGAAATGGCTTCTCCCTGGCACCTGTGGTTTCCTTCGTGGCGGGCAGCTGCCAAGGCCATGCAGCCTTTCCTCCCTGGGAGCCTGCCAGGGCAGTTAGGTGTGGAAGTGTCTTGGAAAGCTGGCTCTGGGCAAGGTGAAGGAGGCCTCCTGAAGGAAGCCTCTGCCAGAACATGAAGTGACCAGGCCCTGGGGTCACGGTGTCGCCGCGAAGGGCTTGATTACACCCAGATTGCACAGCTGCCTCCCCCGTACCCGCCTTGAAGTTCTCCGGGTCACCAGGCTTGTTTTCCTGCCAGCTGCTGGGTGCCTTTAAGAGAGCGAGCACAGCTCATTGGCTGAGCAAGGCTCCCCCTCCCTCTTTACCTGAGCAGGTGAGAGCAGCTAAGCTAAGGGCAGGCAATGGACTCAGGTGAGTAAACAAACCATGGCAAGCAGCTGACTCTCTCCTCCTCCGCAGCCCTAGAATGACCCAGGGGGGAAAGGCAGGAGGCAAAGAAACAACAGAATATTTTGCAAAGTGCTTGGTGCTGTTCAGTTTGCAAAGTTTCATTATCTCACAAGATGCAGAGGGATATGCATCTTTTCTTTCACTTGGAAACCCTAGACCAGAGTTATGAGTGTTTTCTCTTTTGGATGGAGAAACAGAGTCACTGGTCCTTGGATGAAGTGTCTTGTCCAGTGCACACAGCTCGTGCAAGGGAGGCTGACAGGGTGGACCCAAACCTGAGTCTCCTGATTTTGACTTTCCATACAGTGCTAAACAGGGAAAGTTGGCACGGACTGCGTCATACCACATCCTCTCTGTGAAGCCCTTGGCAAACCCCTCACTGTCTGAATTCCCTATGGGTATAAAGGCCCCATAATGCAGGTGTGCGATTCTGCATTTACTATGTTGAGTGTATACACTTGGAGCTGAAAGGGTCTCAGGAGGTTATCTAGCTCATCCTTTCATTCAGCAGCATTGTTATTCAGCACTATTATGTACCAAGCTCTGCTTTAGTTCCTGGGGATGCATCAGTGAATTAGAAAGTCAAGGACTCTGCTCTTATTGAGTTTACCTTCTAGAAAGTGGAGAGATGAACATAAACAAGTAAACAGATTTGATAGATATTAGTACCAAGAATAAATGAAATAGGCTGCTATGATAGAGTCATGGGGGAGGATAGCTATGTTAGATTATGTGGTCAGGGAGGCCTTCTCTGAAGAGGTGACAGTGGAGCTTAGTCATTGGCAGGGATAGAGTAAGGTGTTCCAGGCACAGGTAACTGCAAGTGCAAAGGCCCTGAGGCAGAAAAACAAGCTTAACATTTTTGGAGAACAGAAAGTGGTTGTTGCTAAAGCATATCCCTGCTTTTTTTAATAGATAAGGAAATTATTCAGAGAGGTGATCTGATTTGCCCAAGATCCTACAACTAATAAGTCTCTCTTGCAAGTTCCTCCTTCCTTTATTCTATTGTATTAGGGAAGGAAACTGAACTAGAAGTTTAAGTTTGAAGCACAAAATCCTTACCAGCAGAATATAATACTGAAAATTCCAGCAGTAATGCAAACCGTTGCATAATTACATGGGGCCATCACAGACCCTTCCTGCTGAGTTCCTTTCCACTCCCATTTTCAGAATTTCTTACTCTGCTTTTTAGAAAGGTCTGCCTCTTTTCAGATATCATACTGTTAGTGGTCGAGTTGGTATTGCTATTCTGAAACCATTGAATGTGTAGCATGGGATAAAACAAATGAGTTACACTGGTGTTGCTGAGAACCAGGATTTTTGGTGTGGAAGACAGCACATACCGAAGAAAGATGAAAGTAAAAACTGTCTAGTCCTGAATTTGAATCAGAAGTTTCAGTGTGAATTTTTGATATAGCTTATCTGAAAACTACCCACCCATATATTCTAGCTGTGTTTACTGTTCTCAGGGTTAGAAATAAAGACGAACCCATTAGAAGCGACTCTCTTAAAAGTCCCAACCATGGTCTCTAAATACTATTCCCCACTAAAAAGAACCAGAGTTCCTTGAAAAAAATGAATAGTTAATTCCAGCTTTGAGGCAGCAAATATATAATATATACCTAGACTGTCTTGTTTTTTTCTACATTTTAAAATTGTAGTAACATATTTATAATGTACAATTTCCCATTTGAACCATTTCGAAGTATACAATTCAGGGGGTTAATTACATTCACAAAGTTGTGCTACCATCATCACCATCCATTACCAAAACTTTTCCACCACTCTAAACAGAAACTCTGCACCATTAAGCAATAACTCTCCATTCTAGACAATCTTCTAATGCCACAAATCAAGGAAGCTAGAGTTGCCTCAAAGGGACTCAGAAGACAACTTGAAGAGACTGCTTCCACTGTCCAACGTTACGACAATCTGGGGAGAAATAAAGAAAATAGCTGCAATGGGCTGAAAAACATCAACTATGTTAAGATTTACAAGTTCAAACGCTACTTTAAAAATAGTCAAACATGCCTGCCCATGCAAAAAGAAAAAAAAAAAGAATCAAACAAATAAAAGATAATAAAAGTCCTCAGTGATCATCTCTAGAAAATACTAGGAAATCAACTCAGTATTTTGAAAACTGGCGAAGAAAGGGAAACAATTATGCATTTATTCTGTCTTTCCTGTAAGAACTGTGCCACAGGGCAACCAGTAGTAGATGAGAGGAAGTTGTTCTTTACAGAAGCACCCAGCAAATAATTGAAAGAGGAATGAAGAAGAATCGACCCAGGATATTACCATTTTGCAGCTCCTTATGACCCAGCTGATAATATTACAAAAAGAAACAACTAGCCATAATAGTACTCCTAATGGAATTAAACAGCACCTCCTAGGAAGAAATCATCCCCACAAAATCTAGCACTAATTCTGACCGTGGCTTTAGAGCAGGGGTTGGCAAACTTTCTCTCTGAAGGGCAAGAATTAAATATTGTTTATGTTGCTGGCTATACAATGTCTGTTGCAATTACTTGACTCTGCTGTTGTAGCACAAAAGTAGCCAAATAACAGATAAACAAATGGGTGTGGGAGTGTTCTAATAAAACCCTATTTACAGAACAGGTAGGAGGCCAGTTTTGACCCCTTGGTTTGCCAAGCCCTGTCCTTGGTCTCGCTACAACTTTATAGGAAATACAGGGAACTGAGGAACACATGTTATTATACCTCAGGGACACTGTAAACAATATCCAAACTGGTAGAAACTGTAAATGGAAAATCAAACTGAATTCTTTAACAAATGAATTTCAAGGGTCCTTTTTTTTTTTTAATTTTTAAAAGGAGATGGAGGCAGTGCCCTAGAGCAAAACAAATGTTAGAGATATCAACCTAATCATAATGTGTTGACCTTGTTTGAATCCTGATCAATGTATAAAAATAAAAAGAATATTAGAGTGTATTTGGATAAATGTGGGCACTGACTCGAAAATGTGATATTAAGGAAAGATTGTTAATTTTGGGGGTGAGTGTGACTATGTGTTGTGTTTATGTTTGAAAAGGGAAGTCTTTATCTTTTAGAGATGTATGCTGAAATATTTACAGATGAAATGGTATGATGTCTGGGATTTGCTTGAAAATAATGGGTGGGAAGAATACACAGGAAATAAGATTGGTAAGGGGGTACCTACCCATCACTGCAGGTGGCTAAGAGGCACACAGAGAGTCATTATATCATTCTCTCTACTATTGGAAATATTTGAAATATATATATATATATATACCATTTCACACTCATTAAATTGATAAAAATTTTTAAATTCTGACAAACCCAAATTCTGGACAGATATGAGGAAAGGGGAGATCTCATAGCTCATAGGAATGTAAACTCCTACAACAGTTTTTGAAAGCAATTTATATATGTCTGTCTCATGATCCAAAATCTCCATTTCTGGATATATACCCAAGTGATATTCTAGCCCATGAAAAGACATATAGAAGCATTTTTTAAAAACAGGAAAAATTGAGGAGGTGCAAGGGTAGTTAAGTGGCAGAATTCTTGCCCGCCATGCAGGAGACCTGGGTTTCATTCCCAGTCCATGCACTTCCCAAAGCAAACAAACAAGAAAAACAAACAAACAAAATTCAACAAATGGAGCTGTAATCACGGGATACCCCACCATATAGCATTAAGAAAAAAAAAAAAGGAAAAATTGGAAAATTTTCATAAATTCTGGTTGGTATGTATCTTTGAGCTTTGGACAATAAGAGCAGCGAGGGCTAAGAAAAGCAGAAGTTTCTAAGTGGCAGCTACATGTAGAACTAGGAGCTAGAGCCCCACCAGGACCAGTTTAGCTCAACAGATGCTTGATCTAGTATCTACTCTAGGCCAGGCCCTCTGCCCAGCCCTGGGGACACAGAGGTGATGTCACTCAAGGGTTCAAAGTCTAGATATCAGGGTTGGAGGGGGCCTAACGTATCCTCTAGCCCAACCTCCCTATATATTTATTTATTTATTTTCATATTTTAAAAACGTTTTTCTTTAATTGTTAAATATGACATATGTACAAAGAAAATAAAGAAAAAGCAATGATTTTCAAAGCACACTTCAACAAATAGTTACAGAACAAATTTCAGAGTTTGTTATGGGTTACCATTCCACTATTTCAGATTTTTCCTTCTAGCTGCTCCAAATCACCAGAGGTTAGAAAAAATACTTTTTTTTTCCTTTTTCATGAAAAATAACATATAGAAAAAAACCGATAAATTTCAAAGCACACTGTGATAATTAGTTGCAGAACAGATTTCAGAGTTTGATATGGGTTACAGTTCCACAATTTTAGGTTTTTACTCAGCTGCTCTAAGATACTGGAGACTAAAAGAAATATCAATATAATGATTCAGCAATCATACTCAATTGTTAAACCCTATCTTCTCTGTATAACTTCACCATCACCTTTGATCTTTCTCCCACTCTTTAGGGGTATTTAATCTCTTCCCGTTCTAACTTTTTCATGTTGGAAGAGGCCATCAATAATATGGGAGAGGGGGATGGAACTAGTTGATGTTCTGGAGAGGCTGGGCCCTCTGCATCTCAGGACTTATCAGGTCCAGGGACCCACCTGGAGCCAACCTCCCTATTTTATAGATGTGGAAGCTGAAGCCCAGAGAAACTGGGTTCCCCAAATAGTTGGTTTGTGGAAGGACCAGGAATTGAACTAGGTCTCCTGATGCTCAGCAGCTTTAGGAGATCTTGGAGTAAACATCCTTGAGTCTGAATTCTGGTTCTCTAACTCACTAGCTATGACCTTGGCCAAGTTATTTAATGTCTTTTTCTTCAGAATAATGATAATACTTACTTCATAAATTGATGTGAGATTAAATGAAATGATACCCATAAAGCACTTGACCCAGTGACTGAAAAGGAATCAGACTTTAATAGACCAGTTATTTACTCTTATTATAGTTGATGTAAAGCAATTCTTAGCAAAAAGGAGATGCTACAATCTATGTCGCTCTCACATAGGTAAACCCATGCTTGTTAGATCCAGGATGGCTAATGCTCTATTATATGTTAAAGGTTTGTCCCAGGTCAGTTTAGCTGCTTTCCATTCCAGGGCCTTACCCAAGCAGGTTTTCATGCAAATGCTTTCTGTGAACCATGAGTGTAAAGGCTCCTCACTGCCTCCCCTCTCTGCTGACTGCCTCTGCTCTCTGAGGCCCTCACTGAGAAGTGTGGGGTAGCACAACTCTATAATCTAAGTGGATCCTGCTCTACTATTCTCTGAATGGCAAGTCCCTACAAATGAAGATAACAGTGGGTTGTTGTGAGGATTACATCGACACATGCCTGGCATATAGTTAGCCCTCAATGTATGAGAGTTATGATGATGATGATGATGCAGAAGCCAGTTCTAGGGTGTCGGGTTGGAGAGATACAGAAATGAGCCAGTGCACTCCTCACCCAGTATGTTTCAGTCCAGTTCGGGCGCAGTCAGAGGCCCTCCTTCATCCCCGTTTCTTCCCATGCTATCACATTTCAGGCCTGGATCAGGGCCCAGGGGCTGAAGTCATTCCATCTACTGTATTCTCCAGGGAGGCTGGCTCTAAGTAGGACCCAGCCAGACCTCCTTTATCTGAACTTACCCATTCACTTACCCCTGCTGGTGAAAACCCCTTCTTCAGCTTTGCAGAGCTGCTGACTGTCCCCTGCTGCTGGAGCCAAGGCATCATATGCTCTGAATAATAAAGCCATCCAGAAAGTCCCCCATGGAGAGCTTGACACCACGCTTGGGTGTGCACCCTTGGGCCAGGGAGCCTGAAATGTCACAAAAGGCCTGCCCTCGCAGCCCAGCTCTCCTCCCTAGCATGCTGAAGCTATCAAGCCCAGGGGGTTTCAATATCCAATTCCTTCCTTTTCCTGATGCCCTTTTCTGCCAATGAGATCACATGGATTTTTTTTTTTAACCCAAGACCGTATTCTTACAATGCCTAATGAAACATTTTCGCAGCCCCACTGACCATTTGTCCCAATTTCCCAACCCTAGAGAGCAAAAGCCATGAGGGTCAGGGAAAGACATGGTAAGACAAGTGAAAGAGGAATGGAATCAGTTAAATATAATGGCTTCTCCCGGGGAAGCAGGTGTTGTAGTTGTTTCAAGTGGATGCCCGAGCTGCTACCCTACAGCTGCTCACAGGCTGCAGGTTGGAGGGACAGCCCTTCCGGTGATGTGCTCGCCCTGCCTTGTGAGCTCCTTGAGGGCAGGGACTGTGCCATTTCCCCCAGTCTTTCCCCAGCACCTAGCACAGTGCCTGGCACTGGGTGATCAATCTTAAATATCTGTCAAATGAATAAAAGTGCTTAGACAGTGAGTCAATGAGTTTAGGTACTCCTTTTGCACACTCCCATAACAGCCTTATCATACTCGTAATTAAATAAATAATTAAATAATCATGTTGTGATGATTTGTTTAATGCGTACCTCCCTGACAAGGCTGTGAGTTGGGGCTGCCCCTATTTTTTAATGTCGAATTTCCCAGTGCCTAGAATGGTGCCTGGCAGATAGCTGGCACTGAATACATGTTTGTTGAATGAATAAATGAGCACAGGTGGCAAAGATGGCAACTGTCAGTGGATCAACCCACTTGCCAACCTTGAAGACCTGGGCTGCTCTAGGTGTTGAGCCCATTACCAGGCTAAAGGAACCCAGTGTAATGTTCTTAACTTCAGGATGCCCATAGGGTTATGGAAGAATGTGGGAATAGCAGTCTACTAATGTCCTGACTCAGCTCTTCTTAGAAGGAACCTGTTTTCTAACAAGAATCTGTATTCTTGTACAGATGGAGAGACCAAATGGGTTGGGAAGCAGGCTCATCTGCTGGTTAATCAGGACCTTCTCTTTACTTGCACTTGACTTTCAGCCCAGGGTTGGAGGTATCACCTGGAGTTAATAATGGAACCTATTTCATAGAGCTGTTATAGGACAAAATGAGTAAGTGGATGTGTAAACATTTACTAAAGAGCCTGGCAATGGTACTTGCGCTCAATATTTCTAGCTTGAATTGCTACTGTTGTTGTCAGCTGCCTGATAGTCACTTGGATGAAGGTCTTTAGGGTGGGTGTCTGGTGATGGATGCTGGGCTTAACCAGTGTATCTCCTGGGTGCAACCTAGCCAGAGTACAGGCAAAAGGAGTAAACCATCTAACTGCCAGAGACACAACTCAAGCTGACTTAAGCAAAAGTTGGCCCATACATCCTATAAGTCCAAAAGATAGATGTGCTTTGTGGACAGCTGGATCCAGGGGCTCAAGAAATATCGTCAGATGTCCTCTCCCTGTCACCGTTGCTCCCTACTGCTGTCTTCTGTGTGGGCTCCAGTCTCAACAGAACCGCCCTTTCCCACACACCCAGGGCGGCTTACATCCTATCCTCTCAGCTACCACAGACAAAAGAGACTCTTTCTTCCTCAAGAGGAAGACAAAACCCCTAGAATTGAGTGTCTTTGGTTGTCATTGAGTCACATGACCATCCCTGAACATCACTGTGGCCAGGGGATGCAAAGCTTTGACTGGCAGAACTGAGCCACGTGACCACCTAGAGTTAGTCTCCTGAATCACATGCATAAGGGGGGAGAAGTTCCCCAAGCAACATAAGGATGCTATTGCCAGAGGAAGAATATTTTTGGATCAGCAAAACAAAACAAATATCCACTACAGATTACAAATCTCCCCACAGGTCAAGTGGCAAGGGCAACGTCACCGTGAGACCAAACAAACATCAATTCTGTAACAGTGGCAAGAGCTAAAGCAAACCTATTTTTCTGCCTGAGATAACATACATACTTTCATTTCTCCTGTCTATTCTTCATTTAGGTCAGTTTCTGATATGGCCAATTGTCCCCTGTAACAGGGACAGCTCAGCTTGCTTTACTAAAAAGGGTAAAAGATTCCTTGGACCTACCCTATTCCTACTAAATCTGAATCTCCAGGGACAGCCCAGGAGTCAGTATTTTGAACAAGTATCTGCCAGGTGATTGAGGTCCATTGAAGTTTTGGAGTGCTCCCCAGTGAAGTTATTTCCACAGAATCTCACTAGTTGTTTTATTCTGGAACTTTCATTACAACAGTCCTTCTGAACAACAAGGGTGAGGGGAAGACAAACCAGGAATTGTCAGACAAGCCCAGCTGAATGAATTGAGTTGCAAGTAGAAAGAGGCCACAGTGAGATTGCAGGGGCCCTTTTCCAGACGGAACATCCTGGCGGCCCCTCGTTCTGTAATCCCACAGCTTGGTTCTTGAAGAAATCGGCTATGCATGTCTCTCTTCTTCTGGAGTACACTGGCAACCTCAGGCATTATTTATTGAATTATCAAGTTTTTTATTAGGATACTAATAGTTTCCTGGGAGCTGGGAGCAAACATGCCCATGAGGCTGTCAAAGGAATTCATTTTGTACTTTGGAAATGCGGCAGATTTCTGGCAACTGCAAGGGAAAAAAAGCCATTAATTAATTCAATTTATTTGCTCAACCAGCACAGGCCGATTACTCGGTAAATAAGATAGTCCCTCTGCTTTTCTTTCCAAGTTTTATTGATACATAATTCACATACCATAAATTCACCCGTTTAAAATGTACAATTCAATTGTTTTTAGTATATTCACAGAATTGAGCAACCATTATTACTTCAATTTTAGAACATTTAATCACCTAAAAAAGAACTCTGTGCCCTTTAGCTATAACCCCCCAATCCTCCCAGCTCTAAGCAATCACTAATGTACTTCCTGTCTCTATGGATTTGCCTATCCTGGGCATTTCATTTAAGTGGAATCATATAATATGTGGTCTTTTCTGACTGGCTCCTTTCATTTAGCATAGTATATTCAAGGTTCATCACATTATAGCATTATCAGTACTTCTTTTTTTGTTGTTTTGTTTTAATTGAGGTGAAATACACAGAACATAAAATAAGTCCTTTTAGAGTGTACAACGTGGTGGCATTTAGTACATTCACAATATTGTGCAACCATCACCTCTATCTGGGTCCAGATCATTTTCATCACCCCAAAAGGAAAACCCCTTACCCATTAAGCAGTCAGTCCCTATTTTCCCTTTCCCCTAGCACATGGTAACCTTTCATCTGCTTTCCATCTCTATGGGTTTCCCTTTTGTGGCTATTTCATACAAATGAAATTGTATGATATAGGGCCTTTTGTGTCTGGCTCCTTTCACTTAGCATAATGCTTTTGAGGTCCATCCACATTGTAGCACGTATCAGCACTTCATTTCTTTTATGGCTGAAACCATTCCATCATAAGGGTATACTACATTTTGTTTATCCATTCATCAAGTCGATGGACCTTTGGGTTGTTTTCACCTTTTGGTTATTATGAGTAACAGTACTACAAACATTTGTGTACAAGTTTTTGTGTGGACACAGGTTTTCTTTACTTTGCTTTTGAGGGGTTCCTAATATGGTAGAGTTAAGTACTAAAACAGGTAGCCACATAATAACGTATGCCCACAGAGTGGTACAAATAAAGGGATATGGAAGCATAGCGTACTGGCTAGAACCAAAGCATCTGCCATTACCAACTGAATGATCTTGGGACAAATTTCTTAGCCTGCTTTCAGTTTTCTTATCTGTGAAATGGGAGCAATAGTTTACCTACCTTATAGCACTGCTGTGAGGAATATACGAGACAAGGCATGTTAGAGGCTTAGCACCGAGCCTGGCACAGAGTTAAGTGCCTGATAAAAGTCTGACATGATCACTTTTCACTCTGGAGATTCCTAAGAGTAAGTTTACTGATAAACTCTGCACCACAGCAATAGTGAAGTCTTCATTCATTCAGCACATGTTTACGGAGCACTTACTATGTACGTGGCACTCTGAGAGAAATACTGTTGATTTGACCTGGAACTCACCCCCCACCCCAGGACTCTGCAGTCTGTAACCCGAGTGGGAAGACTTGTTGGCATACGTGAGTCACCTCAGAATACTATGATTCATGCTTTAACGAAGGCCCCAAAAACTGCTATGGGAGTTGAAAGAAGGAACAATTAAAAAAAAAAAAAAAGCTTTTATTATGGAAAAGCTGAAATGTACAGAAGCAGAATACAATACAATAAATACCTATCTGATCCATAGATTCAACAATTAGCATTTAACATATTTACTTCATGTCACTATATACAAAATTTGTGGCTGAACCATTTCAAAGTTAGTTATAGGCATTCTAACACTTCAGCTGTAAATACTTCAGCATACATTTCTGGAAAAAAAAAAGGGCATTCTCCTACATAATCATAATACACTTACCATACCTTATAAACTTAACAATTATGTCCTTATATCAATTAATACCCACTTCATATTCAAATTTCTCCCATTGTCTAAAAATTGGTCTTTTATTGCTTTTTAAAAATGTTTTAAAATTTAATAAACTGGGGGTGCAAGGGTAGTTCAGCAGTAGAATTCTCGCCTGCCATTTGGGAGACTGGTGGGTTAAGGTGCTAAGGGGCAGATAGAGGAGAAAACACTTAACTCTGCTAGGGAGAAGGATGGAAAAGTCTTCAGAGAGGCAATGGAATTTTTTTTTTTTATTAATTAACGGAAAAAAAGAAATTAACCCAACATTTAGAAATCATACCATTCTACATATGCAATCAGTAATTCTTAACATCATCACATAGATGCATGATCATCGTTTCTGAGGCAATGGAATTTTATTAGGGCTTTAAAGTGTGTGTAAGAGCCTACTGGGTGGACAAGTGGGAAGGAGACGGATTTCCAGGTATATATGGAGGCACACATTTGGTAAAGAGTGTGACAAGCTTGAGGAAGTAAGAGGTGGTAGACAAATGTGGGCTGAGAATTGTTATTATAACAAGCATTTAGAATGAGCATACTATTTTCCAGGAATATGTAAGTGACTCATTTAATCCTCCCACAGTCCTAAGGAATGGGTGCTACCTCTCCCATTTTAAGGGATGAGGAAACAGAGGTTTGGTGATATGCAGTAACTTGCCTAAGGTCATACAGCTATGAACTGGCAGACTCAGGATTTCAACCCAGGTGTCTGATGCCTGAGCCTCTGCTTTTAAAATCACTAAGCTCAGCTAACATGGACGGGGTACCTGGGAATGGAGTTGGGGAGACAGATTGGGGGCAGGTGGAGACAGGTCTACTCAGTCATTCTAAGCAGTTTTCGTATAATTCCAGGGCCATTGGGGGCCAGTGAAAATTTCCACGCCTAGGTAGGCATGGCTTTGCTTGAGAAAATTCTCTCCACTATGCTGTGAAGGATGAACCGAGGTCTGCATGCGTGAGCTGTTCTGTTGAAGGCTGCGCGTGCTTCAGGTGAGCTGGGCCACAGGGATCAAAGGTGAAGGGAGGAATTCAAAAGCCTCCCTTCCCCTGTTCCGATCCCGCCCACGCACCCTCACTCTCAGGAGCACAGGGCCGGAGTGGGGGACTTGTTTGCTGAAGTTTAGCAGAAGGCCAGGCACGAGCGGCTCGCTGGAGTCGGAACAGCTGGGGGTGGGCGGAAGGAGCCCTGCGGGTTTCGGCTCCAGGAGCCTGAGCACCGCCAACAGCTCCAGTTTCCACCACCCCATCCTAAAGGCCCCACTCCCAGCCGGCCAGGTTGCGGTAAACTGTAAAAGCCCGGTGATTTCTGGAGTAATGAAAATGTTCTAAAATTGATCATGGGGTTGAATGCACTACTAAGCGATGATACTGTGAGCCTGTGATCGATGGCTTGTATGGTGTGTGAATATATCCCAATAAAACTGCATGCAGAGGAGGAGGAGGAGGGAGGGGGGAGGAGGAGAATTAGAAAAACAACAACACATGGGTGAAATAGCCTGCTTTAATTTCTGAGGGCCAGAGACGGGAAATGACTTGCTCAAGGTCACACGGCGAGATAGTGGCAGAGGCAGAACTAGAACTCCGGACGGGCCTGTTGATTCCAAGTCCACTGTTCTTTCTTTTTTTTTTTCTTTTCTTTAAAGTTTTTTTCAACCTAACAACATACAAACACGAACATTCT
This sequence comes from Tamandua tetradactyla, assembly GCF_023851605.1. NCBI lineage: Eukaryota > Metazoa > Chordata > Mammalia > Pilosa > Myrmecophagidae > Tamandua > Tamandua tetradactyla. Next base: position 35,661,895 of record NC_135346.1, on the reverse strand, counting down.
TACCATATGATCATTCCACTGTTCTTTCTTGATGGAATTTGTTTCATAAACAGTTACTGGCCGCTGGGATGTCTAACGCCCCGGAGAGCCCTTTCTCTTATGATTGTATTTTCTCACTTCGGGAATCCTCCTGAGGAAACGAGCGGCCGCGGAAGCGGCGTCCCCGGCACGTTCTCCTCGCGAGCGCCCTCCCCGCCCGGCCTCCAGCGCACGGGCTCCCCCCAGCCGGCGCGTCATCCCCGGCAGGGCCGGAGCGTCCCCAGCGCACCGCCGCGCACACCCCGCGCTGGCCCGCCCGTCCACCCTTCCGTTTCCAGTCATGGGTGGGGCCCACTGTGCCCGGGAGTCACAGCTGTCTGTGGCCGCAGCGGCGGTGGAAAGCCTTGGCCCGGCTTGCTCCATCCTCCCAGCCCAAAGCAGGGAGGGTGTGTGGACGGATGGCAAGTACCGCCCTGGGACCAGGCTACCTGGGTTCAAATCTCTGCTCTGTTAGGTAGCTTTGCAATCTTCACCTTTCTGCGTCTGTGGCTTCATTTTCAAATCGGTGAAAATAGCACTGCTTCCTAAAATTGGGTGTAGAGGATTAAATCACCTAACGAGTATGAAAGGGTGTTTGCCAAAAGATAAAGGCTGGTTATTATTAGCCTGGAAGTCAGTTAGGCCTGGGTGCCTCCCGGAGCACTGCCACTAATTTACCTATGAATGTAAGAACTTTCCAGATCTTGCATAAAACCGATCTCTTACAAGAAGCCCACCGAGATTAACTGCATCAAGTTTAAAGCCAGAATTTAAAGCACAGCCCGCATTATCTAAACTAACTGTAATGGGGGAGGGTAGAGAGGGCGCACCCCCGTACAACCCCCCCATCCCTCCCACCCACGGCCAGCAATCTAGACCCAGAAAGCACTCAGTTAGCTGCTAGGTCCATGCTTGTAGGTAAAACACTTAATCTTTGTGTCTCAGTTTCCTCTGTAAAATGGGGGTGATAATCCTCCGTTTAACCTGTTTCACAAGATGAAAGAAGTCAGTTTCCTGGCTGAACTCTGGGAATGGAAGGAAACAAACAGGCAAAATGCTTTTTCAAAGAATATTTAATAGGCTGGAAAAATGATACCGACATAGTGTTTATTTTTCTTTTTGGAATTCAATTTTTTATTTAGTAACTTCAAAAAAGGAACATATTAAGATATTGTCATGGTAAAAGATTCATAGCTTAATATCAATTGTATATGAAATATGATCACAACTTTGTTTTTTTAAAAAAGGATAAATACACTGGGAAAAAAATAACAGAAGGAAACCCATCAAACATGTTTGTGTTACCTCTGCATGGAAGGATTATGGGTGATTATTATCTTCTTAAATTTTCTACATCTTCCCAATTTTTTCTAACATATCTTTGTTATGTTATGTATTTTTATAAACAGGAAAAGACAATTATTTTAAAAGAAAAATAAATGAGTGGGCTTTGAAAAGATTCAAGGTTAAGAAAAAACAAGCTAGATTTCACCTAATGTGACAGCATTCAGAAACGTTTCAGATTAAAATTCTGCCTTTTGAAAGGACCCGTACATCTCTCAGCCTCCCCACTCGCTCTCCTGCCTCCTCTTAGTAAGGTTCCAGCATTATAACCAGGCCGGCAGGTCCATGATCTTCTCTGTGGAAACCTCAGGCAGAGCTCCTTTGGTTTCCAGAACGTTGCCAACATACTTGGCATGAAGTTCCTTCTTTTTAAGTCAGACCTGACTTGGCCAGGGGACCTGTGGGTGGTGCTCTGTGGAACTGGAGAAGACCCTTAAAATCTCTGCAGAGTTACCAGGTTGCCTCTTAATCAGCTGAGAAGGCCTGCTATTCCCCAGTCTAAAATAAGCCATGGCATTCAGGCCCCCTCTCTAGGTTACCTTACCTCTTCTGTATGTTCCTTACAGTCCACCAGGACCTCCTCAGAGGGCCCTACAGCCTTACTGAATCTGGAAGCTCAAAAACCTTCAGTGGCTTCTCATTTCCTTCAGGGTGAATACTGCCCAACCTCCCTAGACTGGCATTTAAGGGTCTGCAAGATCTGACTCAACTTTCATTACTGACATTTCTTTCCTTACAATTCCCAAATACTAATAAAAATATTCTACCAGCCAGCTCCAAAGCCAGGCCAGGCCAGGACAATAATGACTGGAGAGAGCTGGATGTGGAAATACAAAGGGAAAAGGTGGGGACTGTGGCAAATTGGAGCAAGCACAGACTTTCCAAAGGGCCAGTCATTTTTCAGTGGCAGTCAATTGCTGCCTGATGGGAAGTTCCCAATTTTCAAGAGAAGCAGGAAATTGGAAGCTTGAGGTGAAATTTTCTGATTTTTAAATATTGGCAGCTAATTCACAAAACACATTTAGCCAGTCTGCTGATCACAGTTTGTGATTTTTCTTAGGAACACACTGAACTTTTCTCCTTCTGCACCTTTGCTTTGCTGTTTCCACTGCCAAGAATACCCTCCCACTCATTGCATGAACCAACCTACCTATCCTGTTAGGCCCCAAAACACCATCTCCTCGTGAGCATTCCCAGATGACGACAGCTGAGGCTCACATCTCCCTTCCAGGGGCTGCACCACTCATTTAGCTCTGCTCCATGCCACAGTTGTTTCAATACGAGTCCTCTCTCTCTTGGTAGACAATAAGCTCCTGAAATAATCAACAGATATTTGCTGTGTGCTCACTGTGTGCCTGTAACCATACCAGGGACTGGGGATACAGCCCAGAACAAGATGGACATAGTCTTTGCTTTGAATTAAAACTGAGTCTAGTGGAGGGGACAGATTTTAAATAAATAACTTCCCAAATACTGAATTTCAACTGTGATGACTTTTATGGAGTTAAGAGAATTTACAAAAGGGACTTCATCCAGGCAGGAGGACTAAGTAGGAGCTGGTCAGGAGGTGGCATGGGGAAGCATTAGCACTAGGGCTGCCAGGTAAGGCTGTGCAGTTTGTATACTGCACAATGGTGTCCAGTTGAGGGGACAGGTGCAAGCTGAAATCCAGCCCCTGCCCACTTTGTCAAGCTGTGCCTTTTTCTAATTTGACTATATAGACTAGCAGGGAAGTGTTTAGTCTCCCCCTCCCTCCACTCCAAAATAAAAGATAAAAGGTGCCTTAAATAAACTTACGATCTAAATAAAAACAGTGACCTCTCTATGCACGTGCGGCCTCAAGAGATATCTCTTGCTCCCCCTTTCTATCAGAATGCCCTTAAATCCTTAATACGGAGACATTTGGGACCAGTGAAAACCTCTTTGAGGAAGTCACAAAGTAGTTGCGACTTGAGAATAAGCGGTCAGCCAGCATGCAGAATGCTACATGCTAATGCTCCCACAAGGAATCCTATAAGAAAATGCACAATAACAGGGCTACCTATACAGAATGCTTCTCATGAGGGAGACACCGTGCTGGAGTTGCATGTTCCTTTTTCCTCCCTAATCCTCCTAAGAAAGTAAGTACTCCTGGATTCCAATTGAACAGATGAGAAAACTGAGGCACAGAGAGGATAAGCCCTTACTGCCTAGTAAGGGGTGGGCTGTGGTCCATGCTCAGGTGTGTGGGATTCCAAGCTCCTCCTTGTGGCTGCCATGCAGCAATGACTCTCAGGAACACGCAGGAGCATAAGGAGTCCCAAGCCTTGCTACTCAAAGTGGAGCCTAGAGGACCTGCAGCATTGGCATAACCTAGAAGCTTGTCAGAAATGAAGGATCTCAGGTTCCGCTCCACACCTACTGGGTGATAATCTGCATTTTACAAGAACTGTATGCACATAACAGGCTGAGAAACACTAGACTGGACCAGAGAATAAATAGGCAAAGCAGCAGATTGCCTTTGCAGCTCTATGAAATAGTCTTGTCTCACAAGCCTTGTGTCCATTGGCCTGAAAACAACTTCTCATAATCAAACTTGCCAGAATTGGCAAATGTTCCAGTCATCCAGATGCCCCAGTTTTGTCTTCTATTGAAACTCAAAGGGAAAGGCTATGACAGGCTACCACCAACCTCAAAGATGGGGCTGCTGTCCACTTTGCTTCAGCTCAGTTCCTTAGTATGGATCCACCCTCACCCAGAAATAAATCTAAAGCTGCTTGGTCCTTCTGATTAATTACTGCTCCACTGGGGTCCACTGTGATCTGCAGATCATTTTCTGGGACCTACTTTTCACAAGATGATTCCCAATTTTAGCCTGCATTCCAAAGGAGGCAGAGTGGTTTGGTGGAAACAATTAGTGGGTCAAGAAAAACTGGGTCCCTTACACACCTCTAAGGCTGCATGCTGTGTAACTTCAGGAAATCTTCTACCCCCACATCCCCATCTGGAAGTGGGTGGGATGGACTAGATCAGGCACCTGGCAGGTTAACTAAAGAAAACAGAAGGGAATAGAGAGAACTGTGGCAAAGGGTGCAATGCCTTTACTGAAAGGGTCTGCCCTACCCAACAACAGGCCATTATTGTCATGGGGAAATATGAGTCCAGTGTTGCCAGATATTTCAGTTTTTCTTAAGAGGCTTAAATACTGTCAACTAACTGAACTTAAAAAACACTGTGTGGGTCAAATTAAGGTCAGAGGGCAGTTCAGATTTGCCCGTGGGCTGCCAGTTTGCCATCCCTGGCCTGGATGCCACCCTATTGTTATGTTTAAGTTTATGATACCATCCTACATGTAGCGCTTTAAAAATGTTGCAAGGAGGCTGCTGGAAGGGTGAGGGGGATCCGCTCCTCCGGGGCCCAACGCCCCTGCCCACCACGGTCCTAGCCCTTGTGAACGCCCCCCTCCCCTAAGCTTCTCCCAGGACTCGGCCTTGGTCAGGGTGACAGGTCGCAGGGCGTCCCCTTCTTCACACGTCTCCCTACCTGCTCGCCTACTCTCGCGTCACAGCCGGCAGCGCGGTAGCGATGACTCAGCCTCCTGGCGGCCGAGTCGCGGGGGTGGGGGAGGGACAGGGGAAGGGAGGGGGAGGAGCATGGGGAGGGCGGACTGGGCGAGGAGGGCCAAAACAAGGAGGTGGAGGGAAGGGAGGGCAGGAGGAGGGAGGAAAGCGAGCGAGAAGTGGAAGGGGAGGACGGGACGACTTGGGGCGGGTTAGAAAGGGAGGAAGGAGGGAGGGAGGAGGGGAGAGATTCCTGGGGGACAGAACCCGAGTTCGAGCCTTCCCCCACTGCCGGCTGACGTTGGCCGGGGGAGTGGAACCCCGTAGGTGAACACAGCAGGGGGCAAGAGGTGGAGAAAGGAGGAGGGGGTGCTCCCCCACCACCCCCGCCCGGTCCCACCTCAGCGCTCCACCATCCCTGAATGCCCCTGTGCACACGTGGTTCATAGCCACTCCCACAGGTCCACCCTCCTGCAGTTTTGGACTCTGCTTTCCTGACTTTTACTTTTTCTTGTGCTTGGATGGGGGAGGGGAGAAGGGAGGCGAGAAAGGACAGTAGCGAAGGCGCCTTTAGTCGCCAGACATTTGGTGAGCACCTCCCTTTGGGGGCCTTTGGAGATTGGGCTGTTAGGGATCGAGATGAGGGCTCTGTTTTGTCGGGGGTTGCAGGGGAGAGAGAGAAACTCCACAGCGCCTATCTGCGAGTGGGAGCTTGAAGGGAGAAATGATCCTATCGGACGCCTTTTGCTGATTTAGACATGTAGCTAAAAGGCAAGGTAGAATTTGGAAGACCCCACCAGGAAGTTTCAAATGAACTGAATGGGTGAAATGTGCTATGGGAACATATCTGTGTATATAACAGAACAAGTGGTGTTTTTTAAAGTGTCTTTTTGTTTGTTTCCGAGTATATATTGGAGTGTATGTACATGTCCTTGAATAATAGGTGTATGTATGCCTTATGTATATAATCACATTATGTGTATTTGTGTGCCAGGACCATGTCTGTGTATATGTATAGGTGTGTATTTTATGTACCTAAATGTTAAGCACATGATACTTAAGGGCTTTCCTGAGCTTGTGTTTAAATAGGTATATGTACGTGTGTTTATGGGTGTGTGTATATGACTGCATATCCTTGGATATATATTGCTTTCGTGTGCCAGTATGTGTGTGTGTGTGTGCATGTGTACATATGCACGAATACACGTCTTTGTGAGACTGTTATGGTTGTGTATGTGTTTGTGTATGTGTGTGAATGGGAATGCATTTGTGATCTGTGACGAGGGCCGGAGTGTGTCTCGAGGGTGTGTGCGTGTACGTGTGGATAAATGAGACCGTATGCCTTTCAGAGTCTGTGTGGATCTGACTGTGTGTGTGTCTGCAGCTCTGCGCCCACCCTGTGGCCTCAGTCTGTGGTAAGGGCCGTGTGTTTCTTAAAGCCTGGGCTGGCCAAGGGGGCTTCTTGGAAGAGGGGGATCAGGGACCGTGGAGGTAGGAAAAAACCCTGTTTGCGCTGAGCTAGGGAACAGACCACTTGGGAGCAGGGGGGATAAGGGGGGGCGAGGCAAACAACGTAAACTGAAGCAAAACCTGGGGAAGGCCTTGCACCCCAGAACCAGTCATTGTAGCCTCCTCTCCCCTCTCAGGTGCTTCACCCATTTCTCCCGTGGCCCGTCCCAGGGTCTGCCTAGCCATGTTCTGCAGAGTGCGTCTCCTGGGTAATTAACTATGGCAGCACTGATTGAGTACTCACCGTGTGCCTGCCTCTGAAACAGTCACTGGTTCAACTCCATGATGCAAAAACTTTAGTATCCCCAGTTTTACAGAGGAAGGAACTGAGGAGTTTGAGTGCCTGCTTGTGATTATATAGCTAGTAAGGGTGTCTCAGACAGACCTCAGAGTCACCTTGCCCTCTCAGCTGCTGGAGCAGAGTTTCTCAACCTTGGCACTGCTGACACTTCGGGCCAGTTAACTCTGTGTTGGGGGAGCTGTCCTTTGCGTTGTAAGATGTTGAACAGCATCCCTGGCGTCTACCCATTAGATGCCCTCTCCCATTGTGATAACCAAAAATGTCTTCAGACATTGCCCAAGGTCCCCGGGGGGGCAAAATTGCCCCTGACTGAGAACCACTGCCTTAGACCATCTTACCTCCCCCAATTTTTTTTTGAAGCATTGTGCCAACACCCCCTGTCCAGTAGCTACAGCTGTCCCCCTTCTTTCACAGTGATTTTCCCTGTCATGCAGCTAGCTCCTTGCCTCTGCCACAAACCCAAGCCTCACCAGCTGGGCCACTTTGCCGAGCAACTCAACCTCTCTGAGCCCCAGCCTCAGAAAGCATAGAAAGCAAAACACTCAATACCGTGTAGACACCTCTGTAGATGCTAGTTCTTGTAATTATTAGTCGAGTCACAGAGGGCCCTGGGCCACCTGACCTGCTGTGGCCCAGAGCTGTGGACACTGCTGGTTCTGCGAGTTTGTTTTCCTGGTTGAGCAAGAACACCATGCTACAGTGTGGGGCCAAAGCTGGTCCCATTTTATCCTATCATATTTTATGCCATCATCTTTGCAAGTAAAAAAGCCTGGCTTACCCCACTGGCAGAACCTGATTTTAATGAGCAAGCGCTGTGTGGTCGCCAGAGCAGGTGCTCAGGAAGTGCAAGCTGGAGTCATCAGCAGGGCTCTTTGGCATGTCTGAACCTGGGTCCTGGCCCCAGCAGGGTGTCCATGCTGCTGCAGGACCCAGCCTCCCTAGTGGGGAGGGCCAGAGAAGCAGGTAGAGGAGAGGACTGAGACTGTACCACACTCGTAGGAGGCCCCAGACTCCAGTACAGACAAGGCACCAGCAACAGGTTGGCAGACTCCCACGCCAGGACCATCTCTGCCACCCGGCTGCCACTCGGGACCCCCTCTTTTTCTCTTGACTGTTTGTTCCCTTGCTGCCCCCCTCTCCTTCTATACCTTCTATTCTGCAATCCCTACCGCTGTTTCTAATGTTTTCAGGGCCCTTCACTTCCTCATAGGAGACGGTAGAACAGAATGGGTAAGAGTGAAGGCTCTGGTACTAGATTTTCTGAGTCTGTGTGGAATTGGACAAGGCACTTTGCCTCTCTGTGCCTCTGCCTCCTCATTTCAAAAACAGGGACGCTGAGAGGCCCTTCTGGCAGAATTAAATGAGATAGTACAGTTAAATAATGCTAGCCGTGTAAGTTAGTCCTCAACACATAGTCTCAATCACTATTGCTGTTATTGATTAATAAAAAAATAGGAAGGAGCACTTGTTAATTGCCAGGCACTGAGATGAACCCTGGACAATATTATTTTGTCTTTTGAACCCCTCAACATCTCTATGAGGAAGGTGTTATTATTAGCTCTCTAGCAGGGCAAAGGGAGCACAGGTACAGCTTCTTTAAGTAACTGATCACTGGCGACCCAGAGCTAAGAAGCAGCAACTCTGAATCTGAACCAAAGCAGTATCACTGCAAAGTCTAACCCCTTTGCTCTTCTTCGCAAGAGCAGCTGGTATGTCCTGGGCAATTTGAGAGGCCTAGAGAAGAGGGCAGTGAAGGGGCAGGAGCTGGGGCAGCAAGAGGGACTTGGGCTCAAAGGGGGTGAAGCTTCCTTTTTTCAGCTATTGATGAAACCACCTAGCACAGTGGGCCATGGTCTCATGGCCTCTAAGGACTGTCACCAACTTTTCACCAGTGCTCAAAGTTGATTTTTACTACACGTCAGAGTATATATCGCTCCAGTGGTTTAGTTTGAATTGGGTTGTAGGAGAGATGCAGAAAGGCATTAACTTGTGGCAGATCAGGGGGCAGATGGAAGGCCCATTGTAGAGTGAAATAGTGGTGCACCTGCTTACGAGAAGCTGTGAGAACCTAGCCAGGAGGGTATACGAGAGAAGATGGTCTGGGCAGAAGTTAGCTTGTCCAACACAGTAGCTGGGTGTCAAAGGGCCAGGGGGAGTCATGTGATAACTGTGGGGGTCTTACAGACAGTCAAGGCAAGTACTTGACCTTGAACTCTGATTGTGTGGTTGTATTGGTTACCTACTGCTGTACAGAAAGTTACCCATGGCTTAGTGGCTTAAAATAATAAATATTTATTATCTCATAGTTTGTGAGGTTCAGGAACTCAGACGTGATTTATCTGGGTGGTTCTAACTCATGGTCTTTAAAAGGTTGTTGTCAAGATGTCAGGCAGGTCTGAAGTCACCCGAAGGCTTTCCTGGGGCTGGAGGATCCGCTTCCAAGGTGTCTCACTCACATGGTTGCTGGCAGGAGGCCTCCGTTCTTATCTGGACTTTCCCACTGAGCTTTTTAAGTGTTCTCACAACGTGGAGGGAGGCTTTCTTTAGAGGGAGTGATCCAGGGGAGAGCAAGGAGGCAGCCAGGATGTCTTTTGTACCCAGCATCAGAAGTTACACACCATCATTTCCTCAATATCCTGTTGGTCACCTAAGTCAGCCCTGCCCTGTGTGGGAGCGGCCACAAAAGGGCCTGAGTATCAAGAGGCAGGGGTCACTGGTGTCATCCTGGAAGTTGTCTACCGCAGTGGTCACCATTGCTGCCTTGTTGATTATTATGTTGAAGACTTCAGATTTCAAATAAAATCCAATATTCATAATTGTGCTGCCAACACCCCAAAAATGAGAGTCGCTTATTCAATGGCTTCAGTTTAACTGCGGGGCCCTCTTGGGATCATGGCTCTACCAATGTCCCTGGGTGGCACCATTGGAAATAAAGCATTGGCACTAGAAGTTCGTTATCTGTGCCAGGTGCTGGCATGGCCTGGTGGTTGCAGAGCATGAATTGTGCAGCCAGATGAAAGTGGGTTCAAATCCTGTCTCCCTTGTTGATGACCCAGCAAGTCCCCTAGGAAATTTGGGCAATTGGCTCAACCTCTCAGAGCCTTAGTGTCCTCATCTGAAAAATGGATTAAGATCAACTTCAAAGGGTTGTTGGGGAGATGAAATACAAGATAACAGAGCTATGCTAACGGGAATCAGGGGCTCAGCTAATATTGACCCATGGATTTATTACTAATAATGATTACAATAAAGTAATAATATTATTAGTTAACATTTATTGAGCTCTTATTGTCAGGCTCTGAAGCTTAGAGCATTGAAGAACTTTGTTCAGGAACACACAGGTAGGGGAGCTGGGACTCAAACCCAGGCCTGCATGTTTCATAAGCTTAGGCTAAAATGATAACCTGCTCTTTTCACTTAACAATAGTTTGTAGTGATCTATGCATTACATGATTCTACCTCATTCATGTCCCCCCCCCCCTTTTTGGCTGCTTAGTAGTATGTGGATATACCATAACATAGATAACTATTTCCCCTATTACTGCATAGTTAGTTCTAATTTTTCATTATTATCAAGGAGGCTTCAGTGAACATCTGTGCTGCCCAGAACTTGCAGTGTGCCAGGGACTGTGCTAGGTACTTGACATGTGAACTTCATTTCAGCCAGGATACTCAGCCAGGAAATGACTCCTTCAAATCTAACATAGAATACCTTCAAAGGATTGAGGATCCCCTGCTTTTTCAATCCTGAAGTTCTTTATTCCAATAGGGTCCCCAAGGAGTACCTTTCTTTTCCTCTAAAGCTAGGAAGTGGGCTTAGAGTCTCTATACCAGGGTTTAACAAAAGGAAAGCTCTTGGTAGGTTATCACCAGATTCATAGCACCCTGTCTAAAAAAGAGTATTTGTCAGTATAGTTAGGTTATGGTGCAGTAACAAATAACCCCAAATGAACAGTAGCTTAAAACATCCATTGTGGGACTGTGGTGAGCTCTATTTTGTGTTGTCCTTATACCAGAGCCCAAGGTAGCAGAGCAGCCACCAACTTGAACATCGCCAGCTGTTGTTCCAGGAGGCAAGAGAGAATGTAGTAAATCACACACTGGCTCCTGAAGTTACCACCTGGAAGTGGGGAGAACTGTGTATTTGGTGAATTCTAAATAAACAGTAGGTTATTCAGCCTGACAATCCTAACCCCATCTGGAAACAATTAAATCTAGGCCAGAAGGGCCAGGGAGCTCCTAGTTTTCTGTCCTGAAAGACCGACCCTGGCTTGTTAAACACCTTGTACATACACCCTGAAGTCCAGCTGGCCTTGACTCTCTGGAGCTCCAGAAGACAAGAAAACAGAGGAGTGTGGCTCCACGGGGAGGGCTGGGGGATCCACCCATGAACAAGGGTGACCACAGGTAACTGCGTGTGGAACTCTAACTTCTGAACACAGTTGACTATGAGCCTCTTGGCCTTGGGCAATGGAAACGACATTTGACTACTGTATGACCTTGGAAAAGTCATCTGGAAACAACATAAAAGTACCTCAAAAGGGGAATGGATATATCAGCTAGAATACCAAGTACTAAAGAGAAATGATCCAGAATTTATATTAGTATAGAGAAAAGCAACTGGCAGACTGGTATGTACAGTGTGATACCATCTATGTAATTTCAAAATGCATCCTCTAAACATCCTTGCCCATGTTCTTTGATGCATGTTCCATATATGACAGTGCATGGAGGGGGATGAAGGGGCGAGGGGGAGTGGGGAAGAAGGGCTGGAACAGAGAATGGGGAGAAAAGGGGGCTTCAACTCTATTTGTCATTTTAAAAAGAGAACACAAAAGATTAAGCTAATGTTACAAAAATTTTAACAGTTGTCATTTCTGAATAGGGGGACCTAGAGGTTTCTGATATCATTATTTGTATTTTTTATGTTTTTAGAATTGAAAAAGGGAAATTTTTCTTGGTCTCTCAGGTCTCAGTTTTGCCATCTCTGAAATGTGGGAGTTAGACCACATTTAATAATCAGACCACTGGAGTTCAGAGACAGATCAACGAAACTTTGGGATAAAAAACTGGGGACAGACACAGGGATGTCTGTTTTTAATTTTGGCGAGAATGGATCTTTAAAAACCAATGATCTGTTCTTACAGTGATTTCATTAAAAGAAAGGACATTTTCACATGGAAATAGTGGAAAGGGCATAACATCAGAATAGAGATTAGGTTAAAATTTTTTCCTATTTTCAGATAATTTATTTAATAAAAGAAGCACATGCTCATTGCAAAACATTTGGAAAATTTGTTGTGAACAGAGTAAAAATTATCCACCGCTGTTCTCACCACCTAGAGATAACTACTGTTAAACATTTTAGCTAATTCTTTATAGTCTTTGTTTTATACATATATGTAAGTATTTCTAACTTATATATGACTTCTATTCCTTTTGTTCTTGTGAAAAGAATATATTGATTGGAATTTAGACAAGATGAACACATAGGTGAAAGTGGAGACACTAATAAATTGAGCTTTTCTCCCCCATTTTTATTTTTCCAATTTCACCCTGAATGAACGGCAACTACTTCATGGATGGCCATTGGAAATATTAAGTGAAAGAAATAATAATAAATAATCTTTATTGAGCCCTTACTATGTGATAAACTGTGGGCAAAATGCTTTAAGGCCTCACTCAAACCACAACAGCAGCCCTACGAAGTGAAGTGGATAGGGTTGCCCACAGATGAGGAAGCTGAAGTTCAGAAAGGTAAAGTAACTTGCCCAAAGTCATGCATCTACTGGAACCTAATGCCCAGAGATGTTAAGTAACCTATGTCAATTCCTGCTTTATTTCTGGGTGACTTACTCTCTGTCCATGCTGTGCCCCTGAGAACCAGCAGGCACATGGCCTGGAGTGTGAGGTTCCATCCAAGCTCAGGAGACCAAGAGCCTCTTACTCAGGCCCCGGTGGTGTGTGGCCAGGAGTGTGGTGGCCCTTCCCAGAGAAGACTTCTCCTAGAGAGTCTTTGTGGCTTAGTGGTGGGAGTGGCATATGTTCTCTTCATCAGCCAAGGCCAAGTCTGCTTCACCTCGTCCTGCCCCTGAATCAGCCCCATCCAGGAACCCTTGGGAATGCTCAGGTCAGCCTGCTAATGCACTACTGGGCCTTCTGCCTGGGCTCCCAACTCCTGTCAACCCCGACACCAGGCCCTAAGAACCTTCATTCATTCATCACCTTTGGACTGAAGGCCTGTCACATGCCAAGTGCTGTGGTGAGTGTTGGGGGTCCAGTGAAGGACAAGAAGAGGCCCACAGCACAGCCTGGGATGGAGGAAGATTGAAAGTGGGTACTGAGAGGGTCTCAGATACCTACTGGGTTTGTTGGTGATCCGGTAAGGCTGCAAGCAGTGTGCCCTTCTCAGTCCATCAGTGGGCAAACTCCCCCACCCTAAACATGGGTCCTGGGTTTGGCAGATAGACTCAGATGTGTGCCCAGGCCAAAGTGCTCCCAAGCTGGAAAGAAAAGGCAAGATTTGAAATCCAGAAGAAAGGAAGAAATCATATAAGGCAAAATGTGATACATGACCCTTTCCTTTCTAGTTTCTGTCCAGATCTTGATCAGTTTCCATCTTGACTAGGATGCCCATGCAGACTTCATGGGCCCACATTGGCCCCTCTCCTTCATTGGTTGGATGATTTATGTCCTGTCTCTGCTCTCCTATCACTGTGGTGGGGGATGAGTAAAGTTACCTTCTTGGGTCATAGTTTCCTCAACTGGAAAATCATCTCTAAGGACTCCTTCAAATAGAATTATAGGTTTCCATCATTTGCCTTTTTTATTTTTATTTTTTGAGAGAAACTTGCATCCTTATTTGCCAATTCAGCCCCATCCAACTGCTCACCAAGCCCTGTGCCTTCTTGGCCACTCTCCCAAACCTATCCTCCCTCCTCTGGATTGTCACCACAGCCTCCTGACTGACCTCCTGGCCTCCGCCTTTGCCTCCTACCATCCAAGTTCCACCCAGCGAACTGAGCCATCACTTAAAAATGTATGAGGAGGCTGTCAGCCAAGATGGCAGCTTAGCGAGGTGTGGGATTTAGTTTGTCCTCCAGAGCAGGAACAGTACAGAACAACTGCTGGGGCCACATCAGTGACTGGACACACAGTGTACCCCAGTCTGGACCAGCTGGACTGGCTGCGAGCCCCCCCAGAACCATGAGTTCCCCAAGCTGTGGTGGCCGGCACCCCTCCCCCACAAGCTGCTTCCCAGAGGGGAAAGGAAAGACTTTACCAGCAGCAGGGACTGAGCGCAATCAAGTTCCAATTGTGGAATTAATTAACAAATTCTGACTACTAAAAATAGGCCCCCAGCTCAGCTGAACCTCCAGTAAAAGCAGAGGTCGCTGGTTTTTGCCCAAGCACAGAGGGGGCAGGGCTGACCGGAAAAGAAAAGAAAGGAAAAAACAAAAAAAAAAACAGAGGTTTTTTTTGGATTTGAAAAGGTCTGGGCCCTGAAGGAAAGGAGGGGGCACATAGGACCTGGAGACACACAGACCAACATACCAACTTAAGCTCTTGGTTGGTAAACCGAGGAATGGAGGTCCTGCTCTGAAAAGGATTTTTCTCTTTCACTTTGGTGGCTGTGTTTCTATGGCTTGACTGCTCTTTGGATACAGCTACAAGGCTTCTTGGGCTCCATTGCCCAGGCATAGATTGAATTAAGCTTGTTTGAGTGTTTGTCTGGAGCCTGTGCCTTCCCCAGGAGAGGGCTGGGGCCCAGCTCAGGTGGAATCCCTCTCTCAAGGAGTTCAGACCCCACAGTCTGGCAAAGTGAAGTGACTGAAACCAGACTACAACCTCTCCTTGTCTCCACCATGCCCCCAGCAGGAAGAGTCTGCTGAAGTTAAAGGTACTGCATCACCTTATGCTGGTGGGACCTGCAGGGAGACAAGTGCCACATACTGGGCAGGATAGGAAAAACACAGAGTCCAGAGGCTTCATAGGAAAGTCTTTCAACCTGCTGGGTCTCACACATGGGGAAAACTGACATAGGTAACTCTTTCTACCTGACAGGAGGCCAGTTTAGTCTGGGGAAATCTGATTGGGGTCTATAATACCTAAGTAGACCCTCCTAAGGGGGTGGGGGGGGAAGGCACCATACAGGCAGGGCAAGAAACAAGAAAACAAGAACTGAAAAATTCTGATCTGTTAAGCAAAACCTAAGCTAGAAGGCTAGAATAAGCTGAACTGAATGCCAAAGAACAGATAGACAACAAAGTCATCAGCAAGAAAATCCTAGGTGAAAAAATGGAAAATAATCTCCATAATAAACTAATTAAGTAAATTAAATGCCTAGATGCCAGCAAAAAATAACAAATCATACTAGGAAAATTGAAGATATGGCCCAGTCAAAGGAACAAGCCAACAATTCAAATGAGATACAGGGGTTGAAACAATTAATTCAGAATTTTCGAACAGACATGGAAAACCTTATCAAAAACTAAATCAATGAACTGAGGGAGGATATAAAGAAGGCAAGGAATGAACAAAAAGAAAAAATCAAAAGTCTGTAAAAACAAATCACAGAACTTATGGGAATGAAAGGCACAGTAGAAGAGATGAAAACAACAACAACAATGGAAACCTATAATGTCAGATTTCAAGAGGCAGAAGATAGGATTAGTGAACTGGAGGACAGGACATCTGAAATCTGACAAGCAAAAGAAAATATAGGGAAAAGAATGGAAAAATATGAGCAGGGACTCAGGGAACTGAATGACAACATGAAGTGCACAAATATATATGTTGTGTGTGTCACAGATGGAGAAAAGAAGGGAAAAGAAGGAGAAAAACTAATGGAGGAAATTATCACTGAAAATTTCCCAACTTTTGTGAAAGACTTAAAATTACAGATCCAAGAAGTACAGCATACCCCAAACAGAATAGATCCAAATAGACATACTCCAAGACACTTACTGATCAGAATGTCAGATGTCAAAGAGAAAGAGAGAATCTTGAAAGCAGCAGGAGAAAAGCAATCCATCATATACAAGGGAAGCCCCAATAAGACTAATCATAGATGTCTCAGCAGAAACCATGGAGGTGAGAAGACAGTGGGATGATATATTTAAATTACTAAAAGAGAAGAACTGCCAACCAAGAATTCTATATCCAACAAAATTGTCCTTCAAAAATGAAGGAGAAATTAAAGCATTTTCAGACAAAAGATCACTGAGAGAATTTGTGACCAACAGACTGGCTCTGCAAGAAATACTAAAGGGAGCAGTAGAGACGATAGGAAAAGACAGGAGAGAGAGGTGTGGAGAAGAGTGTAGAAATGAAGAATATCAGTAAGGGTAAAAAGAAGAAAAATTAGATATGATATATAAAATCCAAAAGGCAAAATGGTAGAAGAAAGTATTGCCTGTACAGTAATAACACTAAATGTTAATGGAGTAAACTCCCCAATCAAAAGACACAGCCTGGCAGAATGGATTAAAAAACAGGACCCATCTATATGCTATCTACAGGAAATGCATCTTAGACCCAAGGATAAACATAGGTTGAAAGTGAAAGGTTGGGAAAAGATATTCATGCAAATAAGAATCAGAAAAGAGCAGGAGTAGCTATACTAATATCCAACAAATTAGACTTCAAATGTAAAACAGTTAAAAGAGACAAAGAAGGACACTATGTATTAATAAAAGGAACAATTCAATAAGAAGACATAACAATCATAGAATCTTTCAAACATTTATGCAGCAAGTCAGAATGCTCCAAAATACATGAGACAAACACTGAAAAGAGAAATAGATACATCTACCATAATAGTTGGAGACTTCAATTCCCCCTTCTCTTCAATGGACAGAACATCTAGACAGAGGATCAATAAAGAAACAGAGAATTTGAGTAATACAATAAATGAGCTAGATTTAACAGACATTTATAGAACATTACACCCCACAACAGCAGGATATAGCTTTTTCTCAAGTGCTTATGGATCTTTCTCAAGGATAGACCATATGCTGGGTCACAAAACAAGTCTCAAGAAATTTAAAAGATTGAAATCATAAAAACACTCTCTCAGATCATAAAGGAATGAAGTTGGAAATCAATAATAGACAGAGGGCCAGAAAATTCACAAATATACAGAGGCTCAGCAACACACTCTTAAACAACCAGTGGGTCAAGGAAGAAATTACAGGAGAAATCAGTTAATATCTTGAGGCAAGTGAAAATGAACAAATAACATATCAAAATTTATGGGATGCAGCAAAGGCAGAGCTAAGAGGGAAATTTGTTGCCCTAAATGCCTATATCAAAAAAGAAGAAAGAGCAAAATACGAGGAGTTAACTGTCCACTTGGAAGAACTACAGAAAGAATAGCAAACTAACCCCAAAGCAAACAAAAAGAAGGAAATAATGAAGATTAGAGTAAAAATAAATGAAATCGAGAACATGAAAACAATAGAGAAAATCAGCAAAGCCAGAAGTTGGTTCTATGAGAAAATCAATAAGATTGATGGACCCTTAGCGAGGTTGACAAAAAGAAGAAGAGAGAGGATGCAAATAAATAAAATCAGATATGGAAGAGGAGACATAACCACTGATCCCACAGAAATAAAGGAAGTTATGAGAGGATACTATGAGCAAGTTTATGCTAATAAACTCGACAATGTAGATGAAATGGACAACTTCCTAAAAAGGCATGAGCAACCAACATTGACTCGAGATGAAATAGACGACCTCAACAAACCAATCACAGGTAAAGAAACTGAGTCAGTCATTAAGAACCTCCCCCAAAAGAAAAGTCCAGGACTAGATGGCTTCACATGTGAATTCTACCAAACATTCAAGAAAGAATTGGTACAAATCCTGCCCAAACTCTTCAAAAAAATTGAAGAGGAGGGAAAGCTACCTAACTCATTCTACAAAGCCAACATCACCCTTATACCAAAGCTAGACAAAGATATTACAAAAAAAAAAGAAAAGTACAAACCAACCTCTCTAATGAATATAGATGCAAAAATCCTCAACAAAATTCTTGCAGATTGAATCCAGCAGCATATTAAAAGGATTATACACCATGACAAAGTAGGATTCATCTCAGGTATGCAACGATGGTTCAACATAAGAAAATCAATTAATGTAATACACCATATCAACAAATCAAAGCAGAAAAACCACATGATCATCTCGATTGATACAGAAAAGGCATTTGACAAAATTCAACATCCTTTCCTGTTGAAAACACTTCAAAGGATAGAAACAGAAGGGAACTTCCTCAACATGATAAAGGGGATATATGAAAAACCTACAGCTAACATCATCCTCAATGGGGAAAAACTGAAAACTTTCCCCCTAAGATCAGTAACAAGACAAGGATGTCCACTATCACCATTGTTATTCAACATTGTGTTGGAAGTTCTAGCCAGAACAATTAGACAAGAAAAAGAAATACAAGGCATCAAAATGGGAAAGGAAGAAGTAAAACTCTCACTGTTTGCAGATGATATGATACTACATGTCAAAACCCCTGAAAATTCCATGGCAAAACTACTAGAACTAATAAATGAGTACAGCAGAGCGGCAGGTTACAAGATCAACACTCAAAAATCTGTAGTGTTTCTATACACTAGTAATGAACAATATGAGGGGGAAATCATGAAAAAAATTCCATTTATAATTGCAACCAAAAGAATAAAATATTTAGGAATAAATTTAACTAAAGAGACAAAAGACCTATACAGAGAAAACTATAAGAAATTGTTAAAAGGAATCACAGAAGACCTAAATAAATAGAAGAGCATACTGTGTTCATGAATTGGAAGATTAAATATAGTTAAAATGTCAGTTCTACCTAAATTGATTTAAGATTCAATGCGAAACCAATTAAAATCACCAAAACTTACATTTCAGAAATAGAAAAACCAATAATCAAATTTATCTGGAAGGGAAGAGTGCCCCGAATAGCTAAAAATATCCTGAGAAAGAAAAATAAGTCAGAGGTCTCACGCTATCTGACTTTAAGGCGTGTTATGAAACTACAGTGGTCAAAACAGCATGGTACTGGCATAAAGATAGATATACTGACCAATGGAATCGAATAAAGTGTTCAGATATGGACCCTCTCATCTATAGAGAGTTGATCTTTGATAAGGCAGTCAAGCCAACTCACCTGGGACAGAACAGTCTCTTCAATAAATGGTGCCTACAGAACTGGATATCCACATGCAAAAGAATGAAAGAGGATCCATATCTCACACCCTATACAAAAATTAACTCAAAATGGATCAAAGACCTCAACATTAGATCTAAGACCATAAAACTGTTAGAAGAAAATGTAGGGAAATATCTTATAAATCTTATACTCAGAGGCAGTTTCCTAGACCTTACACCCAAAGCATGAGCATTGAAGAAATAAAGAAATAAATGGGAACTCCTCAAAATTAAACACTTTTGTGCATCAAATAACTTAATCAAGAAAATTAAAAGATAGCCTACACAAGGGGAGACAATATTTGGAAATGATATAGCAGATAAAGGTCTAGCATCCAAAATATATAAAGAAATTGTTCAACTCAACAACAAAAAGACAAAAGACAGCCAACCCAATTACAAAATGGGCAAAAGACTTAAGCAGACACTTTTCAGAAGAGGAAATGCAAATAGCCAAAGGCACACGAAAAGATGCTCAACTTCCCTGGCTATTAGGGAAATGCAAATCAAAACCACAATGAGATATCATCTCACACCCACCAGAATGGCCATTATCAATAAAACAGAAAATGACAAGTGCTGGAGAGGATATAGAGAAACAGGCACCCTTATTCACTGTTGGTGGGAATGTCAAATGGTACAACTGCTGTGGAAGGCAGTTTGGTGGTTCCTCAGGAAGCTAAGTATAGAATTGCCATATGACCCACAATACCATTGCTAGGTATCTACTCAGAGGACATGAAGGCAAAGACAGAAACGGACATTTGCACACCAGTGATTATAGCAGCATTATTTACAGTTGCCAAGAGATGGAAACAGCCTAAATGTCCATCAACAGACGAGTGCCTAAACAAGCTGTGGTATATACATACAATGGAACATTATGCAGCTGTAAGACAAAATAAAGTTATGAAGTATGTAACAACATGGATGGACCTTAAGAACATTATGCTGAGTGAGATTAGCCAGAAACAAAAGGACAAATACTATATGGTCTCACTGACATGAACTAGCATTAATGAATGAACTTGGGGAATTTCAGTTAAGAACAGATGCCATCAGGAGATAGAAATAGGGTAGAATTGTGTAATTGGAACTGAAGGGATACAGATTGTGCAACAGGACTGATTGTAAAAATTTAGAAATGGATAGCACAATACTACCTAACTGTAATACAATAATGTTAGAACACTGAATGAAGCTGAATGTGAAAATGGTAGAGGGAGGAGGCCTGGGGGCACAAATGAAATCAGAAGGAAAGATATACAATAAAGATTGGGATGATATAATCTAGGAATGCCTAGAGTGTATAATGATATGACTACATGTACAAATTTAAAACTATTTTGCATGAGAAAGAACAAAGGAATGTCAATATTGCAGAGTGTTGAAAATAGATGGTAATTAATATTTTAAAACTTTAACTTATGTGTGAGACCAAAGCATAAAATGTTAATTTGGTACAAAATTTATATTTCGATTAGTGCATTTCCTAATATAACTTATGTGGACAGCTTAATTGAACATCATAAGCTTAATTGGAACCTTGAGTAGAGCAAGAGATTTTGTAGGTTTGTTTAGAGTGATGCCTTGATAAATCCCAGAAGGATTTGAACAGGGAATAAAAAAGTATTTGCAAAGTCCTTTGTGGGAATGGTGAGAAAGGGGGAAAATTCAACTTCCCCAAGTGGAGAATTCTTGATATTCTCACAAGCAGTGGGGACAACCAAAGCAATAGGCTGAGCCCTCAATCTTGGGGTTTGTTCATAAGAAACTTAACCCTGCAAAGGATTGGCTAAGCCTACTTAAAATTAAGCCTGTGTCACTCCCAAGAGAACCTCTTCTGTTGCTCAGATGTGGCCTTTCTCTCTTAGCCAACATGACAAGCAAACTCACTGCCCTTCCCCTCTCTATGTGGGACATGACTCCCAAGGGTGTGGACCTTCCTGGCAACATGGGACAGAAATCCTAGAATGAGCTGGGACTCGGCACCAAGGGATTGAGAAACCTTCTTGACCAAAAAAGGGGAAGAGAGAAATGAGGCAAAATAAAGTGTCAATGGCTGAGAGATTCCAAACAGAGTCAAGAGGTTATCCTGGAAGTTATGCTTACTTATTAAATAGATATCACCTTTTTAGTTAAGGTGTAACAGAGAGGCTGGAGGGAACTGCCTGAAAATGTAGAGCTGTGTTCCAGTAGCCATGTTTCTTAAAAATGATTGTATAATGATATAGCTTTCGCAATGTGACTGTGTGATTGTGAAAGCCTTGTGTCTAATGCTTCTTTTATCTACCTTATGGACAGATGAGTAAAACATATGGATTAAAAATAAAGAAATAATGGGGGAACAAAGTTAAAATAGATTTAGTAGATTGAAATGCTAGTGATCAATGAAAGGGAGGGGTAAGGGGTATGGTATGTATGAATTTTTTTCTGTTTTCTTTTTATTTCTTTTTCTGAATTGATGCAAATGTTCTAAGAAATGATCATGATGATGAATATACAACTATGAGATAAAAAAAGAATGTTCATATTGTATGTTGGTTCGTTTTATTAATAAAAATTTTTAAAATGTCTATATATGAGGAGATGCTTCAGGGTTCGGCTTCCCAACAGAAGCTTTGAACAACCAGCAAGAACTGGCAGAAACATCTTTCTCAAAGCAACAGAAAACAGTGAAAGGACTGCAGTAACAGGGAGAGAGCCAAATGAAGAAGGCCACAGAAAAGCTGTAGGATCATGTGGCCCCTTGGTTGCTCCCCCCACCCCCCCCACTGGCTGCGGTTCTAGAGGGAGATGAATAACCCTCATGCACATACTGGGAGCAGGTATAGTTGGCCCATTCTGCCTGGTGGCCCATTCTGAGGGACTCCCTGACTCAGAACTTGCCTTGCATGTAAAAGGCAGCTCAGAGAACGCTGTGGGAGAGCAGTCAAGTCACACTGCCTGGGGTAATGATTGTTGGCTGCAGGACATACAGTGCAGAACCTGGGACCATAAGGAAGTTCTCCTAGAGAAGAGGGGACAATTCTATTTGCATAAATGGGGAATTCCCAAGGCCAAATGCACATGCCCCAGACAAGCGGTAGGCACTGATCCTTTCAAGGACAAGAGGGGGCTCTGATTCTTTGGCCTGGAGCTATTCTTTCAACTCATTGTATGGATAAGCCCTGAAGGAGAGCACTGGCACAGGTCAATCTGTAAGGACTGGGAAAGGTGCTTTCTTTTTTCTTACTCTTTTTTTCCTTTATGTTATCTCTGGCATTCAAGGATGACCCATCCCAGTGGTGGGGGAGGGGGGTGGGGCCAGCCTAGTGGCCACGTGATCCTACAGCATTTCTGTCATCACACTAGATGGGTACAAGCTTAAGGAACAGATGCCTCAGAGTCTAAATTCCAGCAATAACATATTAAAATATAGAAATGCCCAAGTTTAAACAAAAAGTTACAAAACATTCAAAGAAACAGGAAGTGGTAGCCAGACAAAGGAGAAGATTGAAGCATTAGATACCATAAATGAGGAAGACCAGACCTGGGTATCAGACTAAGACTTCATTGGTCCTGAATATGCTCAAATACTTAAAGAAAAACACAGACAAAGAACTAAAATAAATCAAGAAAATGATAGATGGACACAAAGAGATTATCAATAGAGAGATGAAATTATAAAAAGGAATCAAACAGAGGTAGAGACCATAGTAACAAATTAAAAATCACCTGGAAGGGTTCAACAGAAGAGTGGAGCTGGCAGCATAAAGAATCAGAGAACTTTGAAGAGAAGACAAAATGAAGAAAGAATGAGGAAAAGAGAATAGAACTTAAGGAACCTGTGGTACACCATCAAGCGTACCAATATATATGCATTGTGTAAATATCAGGAAGAGAAGAGAGGGAGAGAAAGAGGCAGAAAGAATCTTCAAAGAAATAATGACTGAAAACTTCCCAAATTTAACAAAAGACATGAATGTACATGTCTAAGATGCTCAACAAACTCCAGACAGGATAAACCCAAGTAGACACAAGCATGGTATATTATAAGCAAACTATCAAATACCAAAGGGAAAGAGAGAATTCTGAAAACTGCAAGAGAGAAATTATGCGCCATAAACAAGGCGGCCTCAATAAAATTAAATGCTGATTTGTTATTGGAAACCATGGAGGCAAGAAGTCAGTGGGACTTCTTTTTGCTGAAAGCAAAAAACTGCCAATCCAGGATTCTGTATCTGACAAAACTGCCTTTCAAAAATAAAGGAGAGATTAAGACATTCCCAGGTAAACAAAAGTTGTGGGAATTTGTCACTACTAGATCACCCTATAAGAGATGCTAAAGAGAATTCTGCACGTTGAAAAGGAAAGGACAGTAGACAGTAGATTGAAGCCACATGAAAAATAAAAATCTATAGTGAGGGTTATGACTAGGGTAAATGAAAATATCCGTGCTATTGTATTTTTGTTTTTTTAACTCCAGATTTTACTTTCTATAGGATCTAAAAAGCAAACACATAAAATGTAATGATATATCAATGGTTTGGGACTCATGTAATTTATGACAAGAACTACATAAAAGTGGGGGGCTAGAGGGATATAATAACACAGTTTGTGTATACTTTTGAAGTTAAGGTGGTATCAAAGCAAATGAGATTGTTTTAGATTTAGGATATTAAATTTAAGCCCCTTGGTAACTAGAAAGAAAATCCTGGAGAATATGCAAGCTCAGAGAGACAGAGATTAGAGGACAGGTTGCCAGGGGTTGGGGTCAGGGAGAATGGGGAGATAATGCATGATGGGTGTGGGGACATAGGAGGTTTTTGGAAATGTTAAGTGGTGAGGGTACCACAATACCATGAATACAATCAATCCCGTTGAATCGTATGCTTGGGAGTGGTTGAGATGGGAAAGTTTATGTTGTATGTATGTTCTCCCAATTACAAAAAAACAAAAACAAAAACAGAAAGAGCAGCTAAAGCAATAATGACAATTAAATGCAGTACGTGATCCTGAGATTTAGCAAGAGAGGATAGAAGGCTCAAAGGCACATCATTGGGACAAATGAGAGAATTGGAATATAGACTGTAAGCATTATGTCAACGTTGAATTCCTTTAGCTTGATATCTGTACTTAGAGTAGACGTATAAGTGAAATTCTTGTTTTCAGGAAATGTACATGACAGTATTAAGTGTTCAAGGAGCAGCATATATACAGTTTACAGCCAAATGTTTAGAAAATGGATAGGCAGACAGACGGATGAATAGATGGGCAGAATGATACAGCAAATATGGCAAAGTGTTCAGGATGGTGGATCTGGGTATCTGGGGGTGTGGGTAAGCATATGTTGGAGTTATCTGTATGGGGTTTGTCTTATTTTTGTAACTGTCCTATAGGTTTTAAGGTATTTAAAAATAAAAAAATGTATATTTATATATGAGACCATGTAATGTCTCATGCAAGACACTTCATCGTCTCTTCTTAATTCTGAGAATAATGTCAGAAATCCTTAATGTGGTTTCCAGCTCTCAGGCCCCAGCTTATCTTTTTCCACCTCCCCCTTGCCAGCTCCATAGGCCCCATGGCAAGTGCTTTCTCCCCTCAGGCCTTGTGCTGGTTTTAAACTGTTATGTACCCAGAAAAGCCATTCTCTTTTAATCCGATCTTGGTGCAGTCTTATTGTGGGTGGGGCCTTTTGATTAGATTATTCCCATGGAGATGTGACCTCATCCACTCAAGGTGGGTCTTGATTGGTTTACTGGAGTCCTTAAAAGAGCTCGCGGAGAGCAAAGAGATGAAACCAAGACACAGAGTTTGGAGATGCTTGTAGAGCCAACACAGAGAAGCTGAGAGAGGAAAACCAGAAGCTGAGAGAGCCATTTCAAAGCCAGAAGCTGGGAGAGAAGGACAGCAGATGTGATATGTGACATTCCTTCCTACGTGACAGAGAAACCCCAGACACAATAGGCCTTTATTGAGAGAAGGCATCCTCTTATTGGTGCCTTAGTTTGGACATTTTCATAGCCTTAGAATTGTAACTTGTAGCTTGATAAATCCCCTTTATAAAAGCCAATCCATTTCTGGCACCCTGCATTCCAGCAGCTTTGGCAAACCAAAACAGACCCTCATGCATGCTATGCTATTCCCTCTCTCTAGAATATACTCTCCCACTTAGTTTCTTGGAGCTGCTATCACAAAGCACTTACAAACTGAGTGGCTGAAAAACAACAGAAACTAAGTCTCATAGTTCTGGACATGAAAGTCTGAAATCAAGTGTCACCAGGGCCATGCACCCTCTGAAACTGTCAGGGAGAATCCTTTCTTGCCTCTTCTAGCATCTGGTGGTTTGCTGGCAACCCTTGGCATTCCCTGCTTGCAGCACTTCAGTCTCTGCCTCTGTCATCACATGGACATCTTCTCTCTGTGTGTCTGTCTGTGTCTCCTCTTGCCTTCTTATAAGGACCCCAGTCATACTGGATTAAGGGCCCACCCTACTCTAGTATGATCTCATTTTAACTGCCTGATTCCATCTGTAATGACCTTATTTCCAAATAAAGTCACATTCTGAGATGAGGTACTCAGGATTAGGCCTTCAATGTATCATTGTGGGAGACACAACTCAACCCCTAATACCATTCTTCCCCAAGTTAACAGCTAATCATCCTTCCCATCTTGGATGCAGCACCTTAGCATCTCCCCATCCCCTGCCCAGTTTAAACTAAGTCTCTGGGAACAGAAACTGGTATTACCTGCAGTTCTCAGCTGGAAAATGGACCCCAAAGGTACCAGGTCCCAATCCCTGGCACCCGTGAATGTTGGTGCCTTATTTGGAAAAAGGGTATCAGCTGCAGATGTGATCAAGTTAAGGACTATGAGATGGAATTATCCTGGATTATCAGGTACACTCCTAACTGCAAACTCTGGATCCTTATTAGAGGAAGACAGAGGGAGATTTGACACAAACACAGAGGAGAAGGTAATGTGAAAATGGAGTAGGGGGCGATTTGAAGATACTGATCTTGAAGATTCAAGTTAGGAGGCTATGAGCTGAGAATACCAGCAGCCATCAGAAGCTGGAAGGGGCAAGGAATAGATTCTCTCCTACAGTTTCCTGAAGGAGCATGGCCCTGCTGATACCTTGATTTTGGCCAAGTGATATTGATTTTTGGATTTCTTGCCTCAAGAACTGTGAGAGAATACATTTCTGTCATTTAACCCACCAAGTTTGTGGTAATTTGTTGCAGCAGAAATGGAAACTAATATACCCACCTAATATCTTTTCTCCTCTTCTTTTTTATTATAAAATTTTTATTTTATCCAGAGTGCCCAGCTCATTTCTTCATTTATCAGCCTCCTTTCCAGCCAGGTGGGGAGAATGACTAAATGTTGGCCCATGAAACAAGGAGAGGTTGTGTAGAGTTCTGAGAAGGTGGAGATGTGGAGTGGAGCTGAGCAGACCACAACTGCCTGGGTTGAAACTCTGAGGCAAAGGCACAGCCTCAGAGGAGAAGGTGGGGTTTCTATTTTTGAGGAGAATCAGTTTCATATACTGGATAATTCTTTAAATCCTTTAAATGTAAATGGATTAAATTCTCCAGAGATTGGCAGGGACTTATTCGCCAGAGAATATAGAGATTCTGCAGAGATTAGCAGAATGGATTAAAAAGCATGACCCAATGATATGCTGTTTATAAGAGAATTACTTTAAATCCAAAGACACAGTGAGCTTGAAAGTGAAAGGATGGAAAAAATTATTTCATGCAAATAGTAACCAAAAGGGAGGTGGGATATTTATACTAATATCAGATAAAATAAAGACCAGAACATCTAGACTGAATATAAATAAAGAACAGAGAACTTATACAATGTTATAAACCAATTAGACCCAGCAGACATATATAGAACACTCCACCCAACAAAAGAAGAAAACATATTTTTCTCAAGTGTACATGGATCATTTTCCAGGATAGACTATATGTTAGGCCACGAAAAGTCTCAATACATTTAAAAAGATTGAAACCATATAAAACATCTTCTCTGATCAAAATGGAATGAATTAAAAATCAATAATAGGGCAGGCCACAGTGGCTCAGCAGGCAGAGTTTTCACCTGCCAAGCCGGAGACCCATGTTCAATTCCCAATGCATGCTCATGCGAAAAAAAACCAACCAATAAGAGAAGGAAAAACGGAAAATGGAAAATTCACAAATAGGGGGAAATTATATAGCACACTCATAAATAACTAATGGTTTGAAGAAGAAATCACAAGGGAAATCAGAAAATGTGGGGAGATGAATGAAAAGGAAAAAAAAAACACGTCAAAACCTATGGGATACAGCAAAGGCAGTTCTTGGAGGGAAGTTGCTAGCTGTAAACACCTACAGTGAAAAAGAAAAAGAAAGATCACAAATCAGTAACCTAACTTCACATCTTGAGGAGCTAAAAAATGAAGAGCAAACGAAACCTAAAGGTAGTAGAAGGAAGGAACTAATAAATATTAGTGTAGAGATAAATGAAAAAGAGCACAGAAAACAACAGAGAGAATCAACAACCAAAAGTTGGTTCTTTGAAATGATCAATAGATTCAAAGACTTTAGCTAGGCTGAAAAAGAAAAAAGAGAGAAGAGTTAAGAAATTAAAATAAAAATCGGAAATGAAAATGGGGACATTATTACTGATCTTGAAGAAATTAAAAGGATTGTAAGAGAATAACAGGAACAATTGTATGTCAATAAATCAGACATTTTAGAAGAAATGGACCAATTCCTAGATGCACTGACTCAAGAAGAAGTAAACAATCTCAGTAGACTGTAACAAATAAAGACAGTGAATCAGTAAGCAAATATTTCCCAATAAGAAAAGTCTGGGACCATCTGACTTCACTGGTAAATTCTGCCAAACATTCAAAGAAGAATTAGCAGCAGTCTTTCTCAAACACTTCCAAAGGATTCAAGAGGAGGGAATTCTTTCTAACTCATTCTACGAGGCTAGCACTATACTAATAATATTAAACACAGATAAGGACATCTCAAGAAAAGAAAACTACAATTTCACTATGAATAAAGATGGAAAAATCCTCGACAAAATATTAAAAGGATTAAAACCATGACCAAATGGGATTTATCCCAGAAATACAAGAGTGGTTCAACATAAGAAAATCAATGTAATATACCATTTTAGTAGAATGAAGCAACAACAACAAAAAATCATATGATCATCTCAATTGGTACAGAAAGGTAGTTGACAAAATCCAACACCCTTGCGTAATTAAAGCACTCGGAAAAATATAAACTGAAAGTAACTTCCTCCATCTGACAAAGGGCATACATAAAAAACTCCCAGCAAAGATTATACGCAAGGGTGAAAGACTAAAAGCCTTCCTCCTAGGGTCAGGAACAAAACAAGGATGTCTGCTTTCACCCCTGCTATTCAACATTGTGCTGGAGCTCTGGCTAGAGTCATTAGTCAAGAAAAAGAAATAAAAGTCATCCAATTTGGAAAGGAAGAAATAAAACTATCTCTATTTGCAGATGGCATGATTCTTTACAGAGAAAATCCCAAAGAATTCACAGGAAAACTAGCAGAGCTAATAAATTAATTCAGCACAGTTGCAGGCTACAGGATTAACTAAACAACAAACAGTTGTATTTCTACATCAACAAAGAACAATCCAAAATGAAAATTTAGAAACAATTCCATTACCAATAACATCCTAAAAGGATAAAATATCTAGGAATAAATTAAACCAAGGAGGTGAAAAACTTGTACAGCACAAACTATAAAAGGCTGTCAAAAAGAAATTAAAAACCTAAATAAATGACAAGACCTCCATGTTCAGAGATAGGAAGACAATATTGTTACAATGTCAATACTTCCCAAAGCAATTTACAGATTCAACGAAATCCCTATCAAAATCCCAGCAGCGTTTTTGTGAGAAAAAGAAAAGTCAATCCTCAAATTCATATGGAATCACAAGGATCCCTAAATAGCTGAATCAATATTGAAAAATAAGAACAAATTTGGAGGTTTTACACTTCCCTATTTCAAAACTTACTACAATGCCGCAGTTATCAAAACAGTTTGGTACTGCCATAAAGTTAGACACATAGATCAACCAAATAGAATTGAGATTCCAAAAATGAGTCCACACATCTCTGGAAAAAGTAATTCCTAACCATATATCAATAAGGGTTTAATATCTATAATATAGAGAGAGCTTGTGGAGTACTTGGGCCACGTGCATGAAGGAGGACCCAAGATAATAGTGTCTCATGTGAGGATTGAACTGAACATGGAACTTGTAAGCTACTACAGAAAAAGCAAGGATTGGAGATGGAATTATCCAGAGAGGATTGGTGAAAAGTCCTATCAACTGATAGATGATCACACTTTCAACTGCATTAAAGGAGAGTCCTCCATGAAAATGTTATCTTTTCCAAACTGATAAAGAACCTCTGAGTGTGGAATTTGATGAAAGTATCATCATTTTGCTTACCTAGTGCTTATCTTGTTGTGAGTGTAAACCCAGAGGAAGACAATTCTCAGCTGAGCTGTTGACTATGCAGCCACTGGAGTTAGTGAAATTGAAAGATGTAGTTACAAAATTCACTCAGGCAGAGTGGGTCATGCTGGATTCATCCCAGAGAAGGCTGTTCAGAGATGTGATGCTGGAGAATATCAGTCATCTACTCTCAGTGGGATATCAAGTCTGTAAATCAGATGTAGCTTCAAAGTTGGTTCAAGGGGCAGAACTGTGTGAAGAAGGAATTGGATTTTTTCAAAACCAAAATTCAGAAACAGAATTCTCATACTCAAAAGAATGGTATTATATGTAGTAAGTTGCCAGAAGATTGTACTCATAGTTGCAGAGTGATTCAACATGTATTAACTCACAAAGGAATGAAATCCTACTTCAGCAATCTATTTGGAAAAACCCTCAATGATCTATCATCTTTTAATCAACAACAGAATTTTCACCCTGGAAGTAAGTCATATGAATGTCATCTAATTGAGAAATCCTTTGTTCAGAATTCTGGCCATACACATTATAATGGAACTCATGTTGGAGAGGAACCCTGTGAATATCATCTATGTGGAAAAACCTTTACTAAATATTCTGAATTGAGACAACATGGGAGAACTCACGCTGGAGAAAAACCGTATGAATGCCATCTATGTGGGAAAGCCTTCACTCATTCTTCTAGCCTTAAACAACATGACAGAACTCACACTGGAGAGAAACCATATGAATGCCATCTATGTGGGAAAGCCTTCACCCATTATTCTAGCCTTAAAGAACATGAGAACACTCATACCGGAGAAAAACCCTATAAATGTCATCTATGTGGGAAAGCCTTCACTCATTCTTCTGGCCTTAAACAACATGGTAGAACTCACACTGGAGAGAAACCATATGAATGGCATCTGTGTGGGAAAGCCTTTACTTTTGGGTCTCATCTTAGAGAACATGGGAGAATTCACACTGGAGAGAAACCATATGAGTGCCATCTGTGTGGTAAAGTCTTCACCCATTGTTCTTCCCTTAGAAAACACAAGAGAATTCACACTGGAGAGAAACTCTATGAATGTCATTTATGTCAGAAAGTCTTCACCCATTGTTCTTACTTTAGAAAACATGAGAGAACTCACACTGGAGAAAAACCATATGAATGCCATCTATGTGGGAAAGCCTGTACTCTTGGGTCTGATCTTAGAGTACATGACAGAATTCACACTGGAGAGAAACCATATAAATTTCATCTATGTGATAAAGCCTTCACTCATTCTTCTAGCCTGAAACAACATGAAAGAACTCACACTGGAGAGAAACCATATGAATGCCATCTGTGTGGGAAAGCCTTCAGCCAATATTTTAACCTTAGACAACATGAGAACAGTCATACTGGAGAGAAACCCTATGAATGTAATTTATGTCAGAATGTCTTTGCCTGTTATTCTAACCTTAGAAAACATAAGAGAAGTCACACTGTAATGAATCCTTAGGAATGTCATCTATGTGGGAAAGCCTTTACTCAGTATTTTAACTAGAGACAAGTAAGTGCCTTTCTCCTTAGCATTCAGCCTTGCCTAAAGGACAATCAGTTTTCAGAGTTCCCAGGTGAAGGAGTGCATGTGCAAAAATTGAATTCAAATATAGTACTGTTTCATAGTATCACAACATCATTTATAACACTGAATACAAAGTGGCCATTCATGTAATATTCACTCACTCCCTCCCTCACTAAATTCAGACTTAGTATCACAAATTTGACTGATGTGGATTTATCACTTTTAGTCTCTATAATGGGATTTAAACTTGTTCTCCCTTAATGGCATGGTATTGTCAAGGTAATTAAATAGATTTTGAAATAATTATTGAATGTATAGATTTTATATATAAAATTGGAATAACAATGTAAAAAAATCTATAATATATAAAGAACTGTTACAACTCAACAACAAAGAAAAATAACTCAATTACAAAATGGTAAAAGGACTAGAATAAACAGTTCTCCAAAGGAGATATACAAATGGCCAATAAACACATGAAAAGATGTTCAACATCACTGGTCATTAGGGAAACGCAAATCGAAACCGCAATAAGATACTACCTCACACTCACTGGGATGACTATTATTAAAACAAACAAGACAAAACAAGCAGAAAATAACAAGTGTAGGCCAGGATGTGGAAGAATTGCAACATTCAGCCCTCTGCTATCATTGATGGGATTGTAAAGTGATGCAGTCACTGTGGATATCAGTTTGGCAGACCCTAAGAAAACTGAACCTAGAACTACCACATGACCCAGCAATCCCATTTCTGGGTGTATACCAAAGAAATGAAAACAGGGACTTGAAAAGATAATTTGCACACCAATGTCCCCAGCAGCATTATTCATGATAGCTGGAAATAACCCATGTCCCTCAATAGATGAATGGATAAGCAAAATGTGATATATCCATACAATGGAATATTATTCAATAAAAAGGAATGAAGTTCTAATACATGCTACAACATAGAAGAACCCTGAAGACACCACAGGGAATGAAACAAGTCAGATACAAAAGGACAAATATTATGTAATCTCATTTATATGACATACTTCAAATAAGCATATCATAGAGAAGAAAGTAGATTACAAGTTGCCAGGGGTGGGGGCCGCTGTGGGGGATGGGAAGTTATTGCACCATGGTACACCATTTCTGTTTGAGGTGATGAGAAAGTATGGTACCGGATGTTGGTAAGAACCGTACAGGATTGTGAATGTAATTAACACCACTGAATTGTATACCTGAAAGTGGTTAAGATGAGAATTTTTGATTTACATATATTGCCACAATAAACATCAAAAAACTATCGAGGACCCCAAAGAACTTTTTTTGTGTGTGTTATACCTGTCAATATCTACTGTATTAGAAATTAAAACCGAGAAATGTTTAAAATAATTAATATGAAAATAATAACAAAAGCTACACGTTAACATGACAATATATTTTTTTAAAAATAACCATATTTTCAAAAAAATTAGTGAGAATAGTGGCATTGTTTCACATTTTTGTAAATCTCTTTAATGTCTGGCTTTATAGAATAGCGTGGTTTTCATGTCTGCCTCTGCATCCAATCTGCTGTGATAGCACATGACATGCAGCCCCTAGAAAACTCCACCGTACACTCGTGAAAGCATGAGATTGAAAAAGGCAAAAAACATCTTAGCCTTAATATGAAGTTTGTCCTTTTAACCATTTTTTTGTTTTTTAAAAATATTTATCTTAACTGAGATATCTTCACACACCATACAGTCCATCCAAAGTGTACAATCGATGGCTCTGAATATCATCACATAGTTGTGCATTCATCACCACGATTATTTTTAGAACATTTGCATCACTCCAGAGAAAGAAATAAAAAGAATAAAATCAAACATCCCATACTCCTTACCCCTCTCTTGACGACCAGTATTGCAATCTACCCAATTTTTAAAAACCTTATCCCCCCTATTATTTATTTATTTATTGTCCTTATTTTGTTTTCACCGTTTAGGGAATTTTTATTATTTTTTATTAAGGCAAGAATTTTTAAAAGAATTTTATTAAGGCAAGAATTGTATAATCCAAATTATGTTTCCTTGCTCAGTTATCAATTCTGTTATCTAAAACAGAAGTGACATTCTGAGCGATTCCACCATAAAGAACTATAAATTAAATAAAGGAATGCTTTAAATTTTTGTACTTTGCTGAAAATTCTTTTTCCTAAGGTCTATAAAACATTAATTTGTTTTTATATTTTACTATTTTTGTTTTGTTTTGTTTCTTTAATCAAGGTGACATAAAAAGTTTGAAAGTAAATAGAGGAGTTAACATGATTTTAAAAGACATAATTTTTTTAAAAGTGGGGAGGCATTGTCTAAAACAATAAGGAAAGAGATGGTCGACATACATATCAATGAGTATATTGTCTGATAAGGCATAGAATTTCTGTCATCTAGACAGATTACTCAGATGGTTAAAAACATTTTATAGCTATAAAACTAAAACAAAAGCAAACAAATAATCCAAGAAAGCATTGTCATTTGAACAGAGTGAAAACCAAATTCTTGTTTTGCATGAAGATATATCCGATAAGAAAACTATTAAAAATCTTGTAAAACTATAAAATCTTAGCCAACCGTAACCACAACCAATAAAATCCACTTCCAACAAGACTTTTCAACTTTCTATATCCATCCATTCTGTCCTACATATTCCTATTTCTCATTCTGCAACAATCAGTTATTTTACTTTACAGGAAAAAAGTACTCTTTTCCTTAACGTCAACACTTCCTGCATACTTTACGTATTTAAATGACCACAAAAGATGTTGAAATAAATCTTCAAGCCAACATCCTACAGAGCACAATTCTTTTTTTTCCCCTTTTTTGTGAAAAACAACGTACATACCAGAAAGCAATAAATTTCAAAGCATATCACAACAATTAGTTGTAGAACAGATTTCAGAGTTTGGTATGGGTTACAATTCCACAATTTTAGATTTTTCTTCTAGCGGCTCTAAAATACTGGAAACTAAAAGAAATATCAATATAATGATTCATCGATCATACTCATTTATTAAACCATACCTTCTCTTTATAACTCCACCATCACCTTTGATTTTTCTCCCACTCTAGGGGTATTTGGGCTGTGCCCATTCTAACTTTCCATATTGGAAGGGGCTGTCAATAATATGGGGTAGGGAAATGGAACTAGCTGATGTACTGGAGAGTTTGGGCCCTCTTGGTTTCAGGACTTATCTGGTCCAGGGACCCATTTGGAGATTGTAGGTTTCTGGAAAGTTACCCTAGTGCATGGAACCTTTGTAGAATCTTATATAATGACCTAGATGTTCTTTAGGATTGGCTGAAATGGTTTTGGTTGGGGTTTGGCAACTTGTGATAAGGAGCAATGTCTAACTGAAGCTTGCGTAAGAGTGACCTCCAGGGTAGCTCCCCAATATTTATTTATTTTTAGCTATTTTTTTTTTACTCATCCATTCACACCCTGGGTAAAAGGAACATCAGATATAGGGTTTTCACAATCACACAGTCACATTGTAAAAGTCATTTTAACCATTTTTAAGTGTACAATTCAGTGGCATTACTTTTACAATGTTGCATTACTATCACCACCATCCATTACTAAAATTTTTTCATCACCCAAAATATGAAAATAATTTTGACCTAACGGATCCCCTGAAAGGGCCTTAGGGATCCTCAGGAGTTCCTGGGTCACAACCTGAGATCTGTATACTCTATATTATTGATTTAATCTTGACAACGCTGTGGAGTGGGTCCTGTTTTTTTTGCATTTTATAGATAAACCAAGTGGGGATTAGAGAGGTTGTGAGGTTTGCTCAAAGACACACAGCCAGTGAGCAGCAGAATTAGGATTTGAACCCAAGACTGTCAACTCTGGAGCCTGTGCTCAGACCAGCAACTTGTATTCCAGTCCCTGGCTGACATGCAAGACACTGTAGTAGGGATGGGATCAGGAAGAAATCAGAGGTTTTGCGGTGTCCTGAGAGTGGGGAGACCACTGTAGTGTGAGGGCTAAGAGTGTGGGCTCTGAGGCAGGCAGCCTGGACTCACATCCTGGTTTTGCCTTGTACACACTGTGTGACAAGAAGCAAATTGCTCAACCTCTCTGAGCTCAGAAACTCCAACTATTAAATGGGCTAATAGTGATATTACATCATAAGTTTATTAGAAGGATTAATGTTAATCCATGTAAATTTACAATAATGCCCAATAAATGTATATAATGCACCTTTTAGTTGGTATAAATTTAAGAACAGGGCCATGGAGATGGTTTCTTTGAAGCTGGAGAGAGGCAGGGGCACCTATTGCATGGGTCCAGAAGGCAGGGGCCAGGGAGAGGTTGAAGATGGGGTGGTCTGGCAGGGGAAGAGTGTGCTGAGAACAGCACACTCAGGTGGTGGGCACAGATAATACTCACCCCCGTGGACTTGAGGCATCCAGGCCAGCAGTGAAATACATACATGACTGGAGGGCCGGCCTTGCCTGCTTCAGCGCACAGGGGCCCAACCCTGAGCTCAGGGACATAGCCTGGCCACTGAGAACTGAGCCCAGGCCTCCAATTTTCAGCCTCTCCTGACCTGGTTCTGAGGCATGAGCTCTAGTGCCCTTCTTTTACTGACAGCCCCGCTCTAGGGAAACAGGTTTAGAACCACGTAGCCTTTTCATAAGTAAAGAACCCGAGGCCCAGAGAGGAAATGAGACCTGCGCATGTCATTCAGTGAGTTGGCGGCAGAAGGCCCAGGCTGCCTGGCACTTGATTCAGGTTATACCCATTGTGCCATGCTGCCCTCCTCACTCAGTAGTGATTCTCCACCTTCCGACGGCTTCTCTGGGTGGCAGCTCTGGATCCCGACCATCTGATGTGAGTCCCAACTCTGCCACTTCCTGGCTGTGTAACCTCGGGTTGGAGGCTTAGCTTCTCTATACCTTAGTTTATCTATAAAATGGGCATTGTCTTACCTCCCTCACTGGGTTATTGTGTGGATTAAAGTGAGCTGATCCATGTTCATACTGGCCTAGGGAAAGCACTCACTACACAGAGGGAACCCTGTCCTTGTCGGCATCATAATTGCCATCTCAATACCATCTGGGGATACGCTGGGGCTCTCCTCTCAGGGCACCCACCTGCTTTGCGCAAGGCCTTGGGGAGGGATTGTACAGGCAGGACCGAGTTCTGGTCTCTGCATGGAGAGAGATTCTCTGGGTGATCTTGGACACATGTGGTCCCTGGCTGGCACAACGGGATCTGTTTTATTTATTTCTGTCATACTTCCGTGTCATGACATTCCTCTTACAAAATGCCCATGCAATTGTGCATGGCTATTCATTGCAGTATTGTTTATAAGGAAACAGTAAAAATTTGGAAACAATCTCAATGGTCTCTCTCATTGCAGTTTAAAAATAAAGGATTAAGCGCTCCAACTTGGAAACAAAACAAACGACCATCCAGGGTCAAATGGATACACAAGCTTGAATCCTCCTGAGCAGTAAAAAGAAATGAACTGCCAGTAACACAACAACACCGATGAATCTCCAAACCATTATGCTGAGTGAAAGAAGCCTTGCCCCAAACAGTACCCAGTGTAGGATTCCATTTATACGAAATTCTAGAAAAGAGAAATCTAAACTATAAGGAGAGAAAACATATCAGTGCTTGCCTGGAGCTCTGCTATGGAGGCAGGAGATTGATTGCAAAGAACGTGAGAGAACTTTCTGGGAGTATTCTAGATCTAGATTGTGGTGGTGTTTACACGAGTAAATAATTTTCCAAAATTCATTGAATTGTACCTTGAAAACGGGCACATTTTATTGTATGTAAATCATACCACAGTAAAGTTGATTAGAAAAAATAAATGATGATACACCCATACTAGGGCAACTCTGAAGCTGTCAAAAGGAACGGGCTACACGGCTAGACACTGGCATGGAAAGACAGCCATGTTATGTTGTCAAATGAAAAACAGACATTTGGGTCGTGACACTGCTGACATTAACATTATTGAAAAGTCGTCGGGACTGAACTGCCACATGTGTTATTTATTCAATCTTGACAACATCCCTATGAGGTTTGATGGGAAAAACTGAGGCTCAGAGATTAACTCATGTGGGTCCGGAACCAGGGAGCCAGGCATTGGTGACCGGGACACACTCTGAGCCACCGCGTTGTGCCCTATGAGATGAGTCACTTCAGTAAACAACATTCAGTAAATATAGAATAGTAATGTTAGCCTATGCGTAGGAAAAAAATCTGGGGAGATGACCTCAAACTTGGCTGGGGGATAGTGTCTGGAGTAGATTTGCCGGAGGGTGACACTTTCACTTTCAATACTTTCTATTC
The DNA here is from genome assembly GCF_023851605.1 of Tamandua tetradactyla. NCBI lineage: Eukaryota > Metazoa > Chordata > Mammalia > Pilosa > Myrmecophagidae > Tamandua > Tamandua tetradactyla. The sequence continues at coordinate 35,624,579 of NC_135346.1, read as the reverse complement.
CTGTTACATTCGAATGTATTGTAACTTGCCCGAATTGCCTTCATTTCCAGAGAAAGAAATACAGATTTTTAAAAGTACTAAAAACTGTCCCTGTCCTTTATCTCATCTGCCCAGGACCTGGGCACCCTCTTCCCGCGGCTCCCTCTCCGGGACGGGGGCCACGTGCCTGCCCCCCCCAAGCCCAGGCCGGGAGCCCCAGGCCCCACTGATAAAGACCCAGGCCGGCAGAGCCCCGTATCAGGCCCGGGCAGCCCCTGCAGCCCCATTCATCTGGTCCCCCCAGGGAGGGTGGGCCCTGTCCCAGGACTCAGCAGGCTCCAAGGCTGTGGAGATAACAGGAGCTGCAGGGGGTGTGGAGAGGTGGGCAAGACCAGCCAGGTCAGGGTCTCCAGCAAGAAACAGGCGTCTTTGCCTGGGCCTGGGAGATGGGATGGTGAGCCAGGACTTTGGCAGGATTTTCCCCAGTGGGCAGACTAGACCACTGAGACCCAGAGAAGGTGTCACCTGCCCAGCCTACATTTGTGCCCCTGGCTGTGTCTGCTGTATGGCCCTGAGGACAGGTCATTCCTTTCTGACCCTCAGTGTCCTCACTTATAAAATATGCGTGCTGTTCAGATGCCCCTTGGGATTTTCTGGTCCCCTTTCAGGAAGTAAACCTGGGCTCTGAGACCAACCGTGGAAGTCTCCTGTGTATGGGGCAGATAGCAGGATGGATGAGAAGCCCCCTGCCCCCAGGTCCAATTTCTAAGTGGGTCTGTAGAGACCCAAACACACGTCTGTGCCCCTGAGCACATGCACACATGCCCACCTGGGCACACACAGGTCTGTGGGCCCCAAGGACAGGCCACCCCGGGCCAGGCCAAGACTTGTTTACATGTCCAAAGGTTTGATGCCGCCTGCCAGGGAGGGCCTCAGCTGGTGAGAGTCTGCAGCTGTGACTCCAGGCCACAGATAACAGCGGACAGCCCCAGGAGAGGGTGGGACAGGAAAGACACCCATTGCCCTCCCTGGTGGACCCCTGCCAGCTTCACTGCAATGGACCCTGTAGGGTGCCTGTGGCCCCTGCCTGGGGTGTCCCACCTCCCCCTGCAGGTCTGGGAGCACCCTTAAGGGAGAGAGGACCACACAGGGCCAGTTAGTCTGGTGTCTGAGCCTCTCCTGGCTCTGTACTGTTGACCATCTCCTTTATGTCACTGGGTGCTCTCAAAGCCCTGGACCTCAGTCTCCTCATCCGTCAAGTGGGGGAATGACAGTTCCTACCCCATGGGATGCTGAGGAATGAGCGAGCGAAGGCACAGAGCAGTGACAGGGGAGTGCAGCAGACTCCACGACATGCTCCGGTCTCCATTTTTAGGGTTAGCTCCATCTCCTAGAACCACCCCCCCCCCCCCACTGGAAAGAGGCTTAGAGATCTGTCAGAGTCCTGTCTGTCTCCTTCAACTTTCTCCTCCTGCAGTATTTCCCAACTGTTTTCAAGCCAGCCACATCGCCCCATATAATGCACACCTCCTGTGTCAACAAGAAAGCACACACATAAGCCTGAGGAGTTCTAATCTGGTTGTGGTGATGGGACTTGTACAGGATAGCTTTAAAAAGTGGCACATTTTAAGCGTGTGTACCCTGTGCACACACAGAGGGAGTACACTAGGCTGGCATATCTACTGGGGAAGGGACCTTAGATATTTTCTTCTTTCACCTCTCCCTCCAGGGGCGCTCTTGGTCTCACAAACCCTTGACTGCTCATCTGCAAAGATGGGGGTGGGTGGGGGGGAGGTCCATTTTATTTTATGGTAGCTCATTCTACTACAAAATAATGACCATGATTTTCTTTATATTAAACTGGCAAAAAGTGTGAACACTGATAAGTTCAAGGCTGGAAACAGGCTCCCCGCCCCCACATCGTGGGCGAGGATGAAAGCGGGTACAACCCCACCAGGAGGGTGGGTGGCATCTCTAAAACACACCAAGTGTTTTGCCCACAACCCAGGATCACATGCCTGGAAATCCCCTGGACAAAATGCCAGTGGAGAGGCATATTCCGAAAGCTTGTGGAAGTATTTTTCATTAAAGTTCAAAATTGGAAGTAATTCAAATGCCTAGCCACAGAGGGCGGATCACCTCACTATTTTATGATCTGATCACACTGTGAAATACTATACAGTTGCCAAAAGGTAAGGGCTCCCTTGGAAAGATTTCCAAGATTCACTTGCAGATCAAAGAAGCAAGTTAAAGAAGACAATGATCAAAATTCTGGAAACACACATATAAACAAAGCATCTCTATCTTTCTCTATAAAAATGTATAGCAACACATATATATTTGCATGGAAAACTTCTGGAAATCATGCCATATGACTAACTTAATTCATGCAATTTTCTAGCTGTGTGACTTGGGAAGTGGCAACACCAAAGCTCAGTTTTTTATTTTTAAGTCAGTAATGACAAAATTTTCATAGGATCATTATATTAGTTATATATATATAACTTCATATAACTAATTCTTGTAAATCATTTGACACATAAGAAGCATTCCATAAATATTTGTGGAAATAATGCAGAAGTAAGAGGTTTCGTTTTCAGCTAGGTTATAGCTTGCGAAGGCTCGTCCACCTGTCTTTGCTGCCATCTGGTGGCTGATAGCGAACATGCGCAGGTCTGGCCGTTTGCCTTTTCCCATTTATTCATTTATGACCAATGGCCCTCAACCTGTCAGGCACACACAGGGCACGTGCCCTCCGCTTGGAGGAGCCCTGTAGGCCACAGCCTCTGTGAGCCTCAAGAATGGGGATAATAAATGCACCTATCTCACAAGGTTGTGAGGATCAAATGCAATAATGCATGCAAAGCATTTAACACTGGCCCTGGCACAAAAGAATGCTCTAGAGATGGTTATCATCAGTCTTTACACATGATCTCACCTAGAAAGCAGTGTGATATCCCTTTCGTGGATGAGGAACTGGAGGCTCAGAGAAGTTAAAGTAACTTGCCCAAGGTCACTTAGCTAAGAAAGAGTAAGGGCTGAAAAATGTAAACCCCAGACCTACAAATCAGAGCCTCTTCAATGGGGCCTGGAATCAGTGTTTGAATAAACTCAGGTGATGCTAATGCTCATGGAAGCTGGATGACGACTGGCCCAGACTTCCCATATGGCTAGCTTTTAAAACTCTTCACAGCTGCCTGTCTGATGGAGAGAGAGGCTGAGGACAACTGCACAGATAGAAGACCTTCAGTTTCTGTCACTCAGCTCTTTTCCCTAAAGGAAATATTCAGGATTACAGAGAAGGAAGCACAGAGGTCCCTAAGGATGGACTGATTTGAGGAGTCTAGAATGAGCCCCACGGCTGTGCATGCGTGAACAGTGTCCTTGGGCCACCGATGCTTGACAGCGGCATAGCAGTTGGCAAGTATGTTTGCTCCAGAAGCAAGAAAACTGTCAAATCTTTTTCCTGTCCACATCAGAAGCAAACTGACCTATCTTTAACTAGAATGCCCTGCCAGGATGTCCGAAGGGCTCAGCCTCCATTTACAGCAAAAAAAAATCCCAGAATTTACTATTATGCAAAACACCTGGAACCACCACAGCTATTCCAGTAATGATGACAAAATGACACTTTGTGTCAAGTGTTTCCTGTCCCAAGAGCAAAGAATCATGGTGGGTGGAGTAGAAAAAGCTGCTGTGAATTACAGGAAGTTATCATGGGAGCCACTGAACACACTGAAGGAGAAACCTGAAGTAGCTAAAAGGACATTGGCTAAGAGCAAGAAAGAATGGTGATGATTCAGGGTTAGAGATGGAAAGGAGATAAATATTTGTGGTCAACCTGTCATGTTTAAGCTAAAGCCATATCTTTACGGTAAAGGGAGAAGAGCAGAGTTTGAAAGCGATAACTGGGTCTGAATACAGGACAAGGTTCTGGTTGTTGAATGAAGAGAATGAGACGAACCTCTTCAGACGGCAAGAATGTTTCTTCAACCTGAATGTGAGGAGCTGGTCTGAATCATTTGATCAGATTGCCAAACAGCTAGAAGAGAAGTCGCAGGAAATGCTACAGAGTCTAAACAATTTGGGAAAAGAAAACATTAATAAACTGGAGAGTGAAATCAGGGTCTCTGAAAAGGTCTGCAGCCTCCAAAGGATCACCACAGAGCTAGAGAAGAAGTGTGGGGATCTGCCTTCAGTGCTGCTCCAGAATGCAAGACATTCTTTGGAAAGAAGTGAGCCCCTTTTGCCTCAGTGTCTAGACCCTGCCACTATCTCCAACCTGAGGAATGAGCAAAATGCTAGAAGTATTCTAAAGACATATAACTTTGGATCCTAAAACAGCTCATCCCTGTTGAGTCCAATCTGAGGAGCTGAGAAGTGTGAGATGTAGACATGTCCTTTAGGATGTACCTGATAACCCCAAGAGCTTTGCCTTAGTGCCACTGTGTTGGCTGTGGAGAGCGTCACGTCGAGGAGACATCACTGGGAGGTGGATGTAGGAAACGCTACGCTACAAAGTGGTAGTGGGATATCTTCAAGCACTCTGCAAGCCAAAAGGGTGATAGACCCAGTGCTGCTGGAGACAAATTCTTACTCACAGGATCCAGTATAGGGACTGATTTTTATCTTCTGGGTTTTTCCTCTTTTAAAAAAAAGTGTCCCCGAGAGAGCAAATGCACAGGGATGATTATAATTACGGAATCATTGTATAGATATTCCTTTTTGCTTTCTGATATACTGGAGTGCCCAGAGAGAGATACCTGAAATCTCTGAATGTAATCCAGCTATTCTGATCTCTGATAATGATTGTGTAGCCTTTATCTTGTGCCTTTGTGACTGTAAAAACTTTGTGACTGACCCTCACTTGTACCCATTTTGTCTGGTTTTGTGACTTTGGAGTCTTGTGCTCACTAAAGACAGCCCCTAATGTTTACTAATGAAGGGTCATGGGTCAGCCCAGAATTAACCCACCCCAAGTCCAAAGTTATCTTGATAATTGAAGCTGGTTCTAACCACGATGGACCTGCCTGACCCGCGCAGTAGCTATAGTAGCCTATAGGAGACCTCATTATAATAATAAAAATCACACCCATCATCATATTTACGATGCCATTTTCTTATATGCATTCTGTGACTAAGCATGCAATCAATCTGTGCATGTTCTCTAATGACATCATCTGGAGCCACATGCTCACTATCCTAAAACCTGCCTATCTTTCAATACTATAAAACTATCACTATGTCTGCAGTTCAAGGGGACAGATTTTTAGACCCATAGGCCATATGATCTCTTGCTTCACGTCTAGCAACAAGCTCTTTATCTCTTTGTAACCTCTGTGTCTCGGGAATGGTCATTTGAGCGCATTGGGCAGAGAACCTACCACGTTTGTCTGGTATCAGCTTGGCACCCACAGATGGGAGGAAAGGTCCTAAGAGGCAGGGAGGCCGACTGCCCGAAGTTCTGGAGCTCCAGCAGGACAAGGAAGTACAGTCACCAAGCCTTTCGCAGCTGCTGGACGTTCTTTAGTCTAGAGGCTTGGCAATTGGATTTTTCTCTTTCTGCTGACACTCCAGACCCTTTTGGCACCAAAAAGAGAGAAACCATTTTCCAGTCCCCAGTCCAGACATCTTACTGGGGTCTGGGTCATCCCACTTTCCACAAACCTGGATTGCGAAGTTAGTACAATTGTTCAAGTCCCCTCAATCTAGGCTTGAGACCCCGAGTCCCGCTTCCAGAATGCTCGCCCTGACTCTGACCTCTGCGCTTTTCTGCTCTCTGGAACCTATTCTGCAGGGATTCGAGGCCCCACCTTGTGTTTGTGTGTAGGGGCTTCAAGGCCCCGACCCGTGTTTATCTGTTGACTATCCTCCTGGAAAATGTCATCCAACAATTAATTGGTATTTAGAGAAATTAAGTATGCCTGTGTAACTGTTAACTGGTGTGTTACTTAAGTGAAATAAGTGTTTCATGCCTGTTTAATTGGTTAATTGGTGCATTGGGTCTAGTTATTAATTGATGTGTTACTTAAATATATAATAAGTGTTTACTGTCTGTAAATTTGTTAGTTGGTGTCTTACTGCATTTGTATTGTTCAAGTGTTCCTAACTTGCTTACTGCTTATGGAAATTCTTTAAAATAACCTTTGAGCTATAGGTAATATTGAAAAATTAGAAAAATTTTAGTTATGAGCCTATGAGGAAAAAGTTCAATTCTATAACACAGTCTGGCCTCATTATTATTTAGAATCAAGAAAGAGCCTGAAAATGGTTCTACAGAAAAGGACCCTATAATACAGTTAGAGTTGTTCTGCAAAAGAGAGCAGAAATGGGATGAGATGATGTACATTCAATCCTTTGGCACTCTCAAAATTATATTTCTGTGTTTCTGTTTTTTGTATGTGACTAACTTTATATTTGAGTCTGTCTGCTTGTTCAATGTCTATTTTCATACCTCTGGATGGTAGTAGCAAATTAGCAAATAATTCTTAAAGAGTTCTACTGGATTTGCTTAAAGACAATTAAGTGCTTTTTATATATAAATTAGTACTCCTGGAGTCCCAGAAGGGGAAAAGAATAAAACCTCTAGGCAGCAGTGTTCAAAGCCTTAGTGTTTGTAATTACCTGCAAACAAACCTGGACATTAGAAAGAAACAGCCCCTGGAATTCCCTAAGTAGCAGAGGGCTGCCTCTGGAAAAGGCAAAGACCTTTTCCAATTGTCCAGGCCATAGTTTTAAGTGAAATAGATCTAATAATTAGAAACAATTAAAAGAAGGGTATAGGAACTCTCAAATTCCACTACCCTCATTTTTAAAAAACATTTTTGTATTGTGAAATATATATATATGCAGAAAAGTAATAAATTTCAAAATGCAGTTTAACAAGTAGTTATAGGGCAAGTTTCATGGTATGGTATGGGTTACAGTTCCACAACTTCAAGTACTTCCACCTAATATACAGCAGAACTAACAAGAAATAACAATACAGTGTTTCAGCAGTCACAATCATTTGTTAAATCCTTATGTTTTCTGCTACAACTCCTTCCTTTCATTTGAGCCTTCTCTCAATCTTCAGGGATATTTGGAAAATGACCATTATAACTTCTTCATATTGAAAAGAGGTGTCAACATTATGGGGTAGGAGGAGGCAACTGGTTGATGTTCTTGGAGAGACAGGTGCCTCTGGGTTTTAGGGCTTATCTGGCATAGGAAAAATCTGGAACTTGTAATTTTCTGGGAAGTAATCATAGGCAATGAAACTTTTATACAGTCTCAGATACAGCCCTGACTATTTGTTAGGGTTTTCAGGAATATTGTTGGGATTTGGCAATCCATGGTAAATAGCAATATCTAGCTGAAGTTTGCGCAAGAGAAATCTCCAAAATAGCCTCTCCATTCTATTTGAAATCTCTAAGCTACTGATACTTTTTGGTTACATTTCTTTTCTCCCTTTTGGCCAGGTAGGCATTGTGGATCCCATTATGCTGGGGCCAGGCCCTGGAACTCATATCTCACGTTTCCACAGAGACTTACACCCTTGAATGTTGTGTTCCACACAGTGGGGAGGGTAATGATTTTACTTGCAGGGTTGGCTTAGAGAGAGAGAGAGAGGCCACATCTGAGCAACAAAAGAGGTTCTCTGGAAGTGACTCTCAGGTATAATTATAGGTGGGCTTATCTTCCCCATAAGTTTCATAAGAGTAGGCCTCAAGTTCAGGATCTTGGCCTACTAACTTGGGAGTCCCTGATGTTTGAGAGAGTATCAGTCGTTTCCCAGGTGGGGAAGTTGAATAGTTCCATATTTCTTCTCCCAATCTTCAAGGGACTTTGCCAAAAGTTTAAAATTATCTGTCCAACATACTCTGGGATGTATTAGGGTATTACATGAAGCTATACAGAATTACAAGATCTCATTCTCAGTTCTAGGCTCCATGTGTGTAGGTTGTTTAAATGAACTGGCCAGACAGGTTATGTTAGATTGTGTGCTACAGAAAATTTAAGATTTGGACAAAATAAATATCTCTTCCTTTGGGCTCATACAGCAGGTGAAATTCTAAAATACAGATAATATCATCCTTTACCCTGTATTCTGACTTGCCTTAATACCAACCAGATCAGCTTCGTTCTTTTTTCTAATTCAAGTCTGATATCTTTTTCGGCTTCTTTAACAATTGCTGTATAGAGCAATGCTGACTTTCGGAGTGCAGAACTCCAACTCTGAATTGGAGGTGTCACACAGGTACCCAAAGTTCTAGGGAAATACCCAGTTATACACACTGAGCACAGCATCTCAGAATTTAGGAATAAGAATTAAAGCTCAGGAATAAATATGACTGCTGGAAGAGCTTAGTATCTAGGCCCTAATTTTCTTATAAGTATTTTCTAACAGAGATCATACAAATTTGTCCTTTTTTTGGTCTGGCTTATTTTGTACCACATAATGTCCTCAAGATTCATACACCTCGCTGCATGCCTCATGACTTTCTGTAGGTACACAATACTCCATCATATGTATTCACCACAGTATGCCATCCTACTTCTCAGTCAATGTATCCTTCAACCAACTCTATCCATCGGGCATCATGTGTAATGTCCAAAGTCAACAATCCATGTCTCACATTATCCTCACTTAGTCATACAATCGCCAACACTCTGAATTTTAGGCAATTTTCATTGCTCCAAAGAGAAAAATAACCAATAAGCATACCCTCACCAAATAGAAAATCCAAACTTCCCTTAACTCTTGTCCTTTACTCCAAATATTTACCACTGGTATTGCTGTGGGACTGTTGATGTCTTCCTGTTAACTATAGGCCACAGCATGCAATAGTAGTTTTCCCCTGTACTCCTCTATTATCGATTCTTTGTACAAGATTTCATACCTTTGAAGTAGTTCATGCAAGAACTTATTTATATTTGTAGTGTTAATCAGTGGAATACATGACTCTATACAACCCCTTTCAATCATGTTCACCCTCAATATGGCAACATTACTTATAAACTTACTAATGAACTGCTTTCACTTCTATCCATTCCCTTACATTTAAGTTAAACCTCCTGTATTAGTTAGGGTTCTCTAGAGAAACAGAATCAACAGGGAACACTTGCAAATATAAAATTTATGAAAGTGTCTCACGTGACCGTAGGAACGCAGAGTCCAAAATCCACAGGGCAGGCTGCGAAGTCGATGACTCCAATGGATGGCCTGGATGAACTCCACAGGAGAGGCTCACCAGCCAAAGCAGGAATGGAACCTGTCTCCTCTGAGTCCTCCTTAAAAGGCTTCCCATGATTGGATTTAGCATCACTAATTGCAGAAGACACTCCCCTTTGGCTGATTACAAATGGAATCAGCTGTGGATGTAGCTGACGTGATCATGACCTAATCCTATGAAATGTCCTCATTGCAACAGACAGGCCAGCGCTTGCCCAATCAGATGAACAGGTACCACAACTTGGCCAAGTTGACACCTGTCCCTAACCATGACAGTCCACCCCTTGTCAACTTGGCACATATATATATGGTGATATATATATATATCACCTTAGACCATACTTAATTTCCAAATGAAAACAAATAAGCACACATTTTTTCTTTTACCTGACAATACTCAACTGTCCTGCATATAACTGGAAACACATTAAATCTCTCCAGAATAGCGTGCAAATCCTTGGGCAACATTCATTCTTAAACTTGATATCTTACAACTTAAATAGTATAACACAAACAAAACAGCATTACAGTCCTCGTTTCTGTAACTGATCATGTGGTCGAAGTTCATATTTATCACTACCTTCTTCCACTACCCATTCCATGTTCCCTTTCCCCTCAGCAAGCACTTCAGCTGGCCGTGGTTTTTTGCCTGGTGGGGTGACCCAAACCTTCATTCCTGAAGTCTCAGAGCCATTAGTGGTCCTGCCTGGATTGTGTTGTTGCAGTTTTCCATTGATTTTAATCACAGGGCATGGTAGTACTAATAGACGCCCCAGGGGATCTCCTATATTCCAAGAAAACTCTTCTTTACCTCCATTATGTAGTTGCAGTCCTACTTCCTTCTGATAGTCAGGGTCAATTACCCCAGACAATAATGTAATCCCCTTCTTGGTGTGTTGATCCAGAGGCATAAGTAGCCCAAAGTGGCCAGGTGGCAAGCTTAACTTCCAGTTCAGTGGTATCACTGTTGTTTCTCCTGGAGAAAGCACACCCCGTTTTGGAACTAAAACCTGTAGACCAGCAGAACTCAGGGTAGCAGGGACAGGAGGCAAAAATTTTCCTAGTGGATCACTAGGAGTAATAGTGAGTGGCACCACACCCATTTCCACCCCTTGGTTCCTGGACCCATGGATCCTGGCTATGGGAGAAACAGCACCATACAGTGGACGCTGATTCAGAGCATACACAGCTTCCTGGAGAACATTATCCCAGCCTTTCAAGTTTTTGCCACCTAGTTGGCACCGTAATTGAGTTTTCAAAAGGCCATTCCACCGTTCTATCAATCCAGCAGCTTCTGGATGATGGGGAACATGGTAAGACCAGAGAATTCCATGAGCATGTGCCCATTCCCGCACTTCATTTGCTGTGAAGTGTGTTCCTTGATCCGAAGCAATGCTATGTGGAATACCATGACGACGGATAAGGCATTCTGTAAGCCCACGGATAGTAGTTTTGGCAGAAGCATTGCGTGCAGGGAAAGCAAACCCATATCCAGAGTATGTGTCTATTCCAGTTAGAACAAATCGCTGCCCCTTCCATGAAGGGAGTGGTCCAATGTAATCAACCTGCCACCATGTAGCTGGCTGGTCACCTCGGGGAATGGCTGAGTGTGGGTCTCTGCTGCTGGCAGATTGGGCACTCAGCAGTGGCTGTAGCCAGGTCAGCCTTGGTGAGTGGAAGTCCATGTTGCTGAGCCCATGCATAACCTCCATCCCTACCACCATGACCACTTTGTTCATGAGCCCATTGGGCAATAACAGGAGTTGCTGGGGAAAGAGGCTGACTGGTATCCATAGAACGGGTCATCTTATCCACTTGATTATTAAAATCTTCCTCTGCTGAAATCACCCTCTGGTGTGCATTCACATGGGACACAAATATCTTCAGGTTTTCTGCCCACTCAGAAAGGTCTATCCACATACTTCTTCCCCAGACCTCTTTGTCACCAATTTTCCAATTATGGTCTTTCCAAGTTCCTGACCATCCAGCCAAACCATTAGCAACAGCCCATGAGTCAGTATACAAACGCACCTCTGGCCAGTTTTCCTTCCAAGCAAAATGAACAACCAGGTGCACTGCTCGAAGTTCTGCCCACTGGGAGGATTTCCCCTCACCACTGTCCTTCAAGGACACCCCAGAAAGGGGTTGTAATGCTGCAGCTGTCCACTTCCGGGTGGTACCTGCATATCGTGCTGAACCATCTGTAAACCAGGCCCGAGTTTTCTCTTCCTCAGTCAATTCACTGTAAGGAACACCCCAAGAGGCCATAGCTCTGGTCTGGGAAAGAGAAGGTAATGTGGCAGCAGGAGTGGAAACCATGGGCATTTGTGCCACTTCTTCATGTAACTTACTTGTGCCTTCAGGACCTGCTCTGGCTCTATCTCGTATATACCATTTCCACTTTACAATAGAGTGCTGCTGTGCACGCCCAACTTTATGGCTTGGTGGGTCAGACAACACCCAACTCATGATAGGCAACTCAGGTCTCATGGTAACTTGGTGGCCAATGGTTAAGCGTTCAGTCTCTACTAAGGCCCAGTAGCAGGCCAAAAGCTGTTTCTCAAAAGGAGAGTAGTTATCTGCAGCAGATGGTAAGGCTTTGCTCCAAAATCCTAAGGGTCTGCGTTGTGATTCTCCTACAGGGGCCTGCCAAAGGCTCCAGACAGCATCTCTATTTGCCACTGACACTTCCAGCACCATTGGATCTGCTGGATCATATGGCCCAAGTGGCAGAGCAGCTTGCACAGCAGCCTGGACCTGTCGCAGAGCCTCCTCTTGTTCAGGTCCCCACTCAAAATTAGCAGCTTTTCTGGTCACTCGATAAATGGGCCGGAGTAGCACACCCAAATGAGGAATATGTTGTCGCCAAAATCCAAAAAGACCAACTAGGCGTTGTGCCTCTTTTTTGGATGTGGGAGGGGCCAGATGCAGCAATTTATCCTTCACCTTAGAAGGGATATCTCGACATGCCCCACACCACTGGACACCTAAAAATTTTACTGAGGTGGAAGGCCCCTGTATTTTTGTTGGATTTATCTCCCATCCTCTGACATGCAAATGCCTTACCAGTAAATCTAGAGTAGTTGCTACTTCTTGCTCACTAGGTCCAATCAACATGATATCATCAATATAATGGACCAGTGTGATGTCTTGTGGGAGGGAGAAACAATCAAGGTCTCTGCAAACAAGATTATGACATAGGGCTGGAGAGTTGATATACCCCTGAGGTAGGAAAGTGAAAGTATATTGCTGACCTTGCCAGCTGAAAGCAAACTGTTTCTGGTGGTCCTTACTAATAGCTATTGAGAAAAAAGCATTTGCCAGATCAATAGCTGCATACCAGGTACCAGGGGATGTATTGATTTGCTCAAGCAATGATACTACATCTGGAACAGCAGCTGCAATTGGAGTTACCACCTGGTTGAGTTTACGATAATCCACTGTCATTCTCCAAGACCCATCTGTTTTCTGCACAGGCCAAATAGGAGAGTTGAACGGGGATGTGGTGGGAATCACTACCCCTGCATCTTTCAAGTCCTTAAGAGTGGCAGTAATCTCTGCAATCCCTCCAGGAATACGGTGTTGCTTTTGATTTACTATTTTGCTTGGTAGGGGCAGTTCTAGTGGCTTCCACTTGGCCTTTCCCACCATAATAGCCCTCACTGCACGAGTTAGAGAACCAACGTGGGGATTCTGCCAGTTGCTCAGTATGTCTATGCCAATTATACATTCCGGAACTGGGGAAATAACTACAGGATGGGTCCGGGGGCCCACTGGACCCACTGTGAGACAGACCTGAGCTAAAACTCCATTGATCACCTGGCCTCCATAAGCCCCCACTCTGACTGGTGGTCCAGAGTGACGTTTTGGGTCCCCTGGAATTAATGTCACTTCTGAACCAGTGTCTAATAATCCCCGAAATATCTGATCATTTCCTTTTCCCCAATGCACAGTTACCCTGGTAAAAGGCCGTCGGTCTCCTTGGGGAAGACTTAGAGGAAGGTTAACAGTATAAATTTGTGGCAATGTAACAGGTTTCTCCCCCATAGGGACCTGGCCTCCCCTTCATTCAAGGGGCTCAGGGTCTGTAAACTGTTTCAAGTCTGGAAATTGGTTAAGGGGCCGTGACTCTGTGTTTTTGTAATTCAGGTTAGACTTCTGTTCCCTTGACCTAGAACTCTTTTGTTTATACAGCTCCAACAAGAATTTAGTAGACTGCCCTTCTATTGTATTTCTAGGCACCCCATGATTTACTAGCCAATGCCACAAATCTCTGCGTGTCATATAATTTTGATGCCTCCTTTGAGTTTGCTGTCTATTATAATAGCCACATCTACCCTGTCTTTGGTGATTAAGTGCTGCCACCTGGCTTCTGCCAACTCGGGATCCTGTCATCCCCATTGTGTTTAAGGATTCCAGCTCAGTGACAGCAGTTCCTACAGTAATATCTGACCTACAGAGAAGTGCAACCACAGAGCTCTTGAGGGATGATGGTGCTAGTCTCACAAATTTATTTCTCACTGTTCTAGTAAAAGGTGCATCCTCTGGACATTCCTGGGGTGTAAGAGCAGGCTTTGCATGATAAATCCACTCTAACATCCCAATCTCTCTAAGCCTCTGGATCCCCTCATCTACATTATACCAGGGCAGTTCTGGCATTTCAACCTCAGATAATGTTGGCCACCTTTTGATCCATGTTTCAACCAACTACCCAAACAAGCTGTCAACACCTTTTCTAACTGCTCTAGCTATAACATTGAATGCAGAATCTCTGCTTAGTGGGCCCATATCAATAAATTCAGCCTGATCCAGCCTTATATTCCTCCCACCATTATCCCACACTCTTAAAATCCATTGCCACACATATTCCCCTGATTTCTGTCTATATAAATTGGAAAACTCACACAGTTCTTTTGGAGTATAACGTACCTCCTCATGTGTGATACTTTGTACCTTACCTTTAGGGGCCTGTTGGGACTTTAGTCTAGTTATAGGTCTAGAAGAAATGAGGGGTGGTGGGGGTGGGTCATGAAAAGAATTAGAAATATCTTCCAAGCCATTTGCTTCAGGGCTTTCATTTGCAGTTTCATCTGGTGAAACAGGATTAATAACTCTAGGGCTAATCCCTTCAGGAGGAGGTTGGGTGGCCAATTCCTCAAGGCAGGCTGGAGGTGGGGCGGCTATGTCCTCAGGGCAGACTATTACAGGGTTATCTAAAGAAGGCTCAGCATGGTCTAGGGTTTCAGCCTCACCCCCAACATCATTATCAATCCATATGTCACCATCCCATTTTTCAGGGTCCCACTCCTTTCCAATCAATGCCCTCACTTTAACAGCAGACACCATGCAAGACTGAGATTTCAGTTTACGTTGTAAAGTTGCTACTCTAACAATAAGATTCTGAGTCTGATTTTCAGAGATCTCAAGTCTACGGCTGCAGGAAATAAAATTTTCCTTCAGGATACTCATAGAAACCTCTACATCTTTCAGACGGCACTTAAGCTTCTTGTTTGAAGCCTTAAGCCCATCCCTTTCACCCTTTAATGTAGACAGTGTATCTAACAACAACCAACCAACATCTCTATAACTCTTATTCCTACAAAACTCTGTAAAGGTGTCAAAAACATTATCCCCCAGAGTCTGGCTTCGTACAAGCGAAGCATTAGGAGAATCGAATGATGATGTTTTGACTATCTCCTTTGCCAACTCAGTCCATGGATTGGGAGTGTCATTCTGATTATGGGAATCAGAGTCCTTAGTGTCTCTGAGCCCAGTCAGAGTAGAAAACCATTCATAAAAACCCATTTTTAAGATTCTGTTTCTTAAGAACCACTCCCAGTACCAAGATGTATTAGTTAGGGTTCTCTAGAGAAACAGAACCAACAGGGAACAGTTGCAAATATAAAATTTATGAAAGTGTCTCACGTGACCATAGGAACGCAGAGTCCAAAATCCACAGGGCAGGCTGCAAAGCCGATGACTCCAATGGATGGCCTGGACGAACTCCACAGGAGAGGCTCACCAGCCAAAGCAGGAATGCAACCTGTCTCCTCTGAGTCCTCCTTAAAAGGCTTCCCATGATTGGATTTAGCATCACTAATTGCAGAAGACACTCCCCTTTGGCTGATTACAAATGGAATCAGCTGTGGATGTAGCTGACGTGATCATGACCTAATCCTATGAAATGTCCTCATTGCAACAGACAGGCCAGCGCTTGCCCAATCAGGTGAACAGGTACCACAACTTGGCCAAGTTGACACCTGTCCCTAACCATGACACCTCATTAGCTAACCGTTCACCCATCTCTAGCTCTTGTGTATCTCTAGGTCCTTTATATTGTATATTATAAAAAGCCTCTGAGTTTACCTTTACCAAGGTCACAATAGAGAAATTATAGAGCATCTGTCTTTTTTGTTTCTGGCTTATTTCACTCAGCATTATGTCCTCAAGGTCAATCCATGTTGTCATTTGCTTCAGGACATCATTTCATCTTGCTACATAATATTCCATCGTAAATCTATATCACATATTTTATCCACTTGTCTGTTGATGGGCATTTGGATTGTGTCCATCTTTTGGCAACTGTGAATAACGTTGCTATGAACATTGGTGTGCAAATGTCTGTTTGTGTCATTGCTTTCAGCTTTTCTTGGTATATACCAGGTAGTGGTATTGTTGAGTTGTTGGGCAACTCAATATTTAGTTTTCTAAGAAACGGCCAAACTGTCTTCCACAGCAGCTGTACCATTATACATTCCCACCAGCAGTGCATAGCATTCCAAATTCTCTACATCTTCTTCAACATTTGTAGTTTCCTCTTTGTTTAATTGCGCCATTCTTTTTTTTCACATGGGCAGGCACTGGGAATCGAACCCGGGTCTCTGGTATGGCAGGCGAGAACTCTGCCTCCTGAGCCACCATGGCCCACCCAGTAACAGCCATTCTTATAGGTGTGAGGACATTGTTGTTTTGATTTGCATCTCCCT
Organism: Tamandua tetradactyla; assembly: GCF_023851605.1. Lineage (NCBI taxonomy): Eukaryota > Metazoa > Chordata > Mammalia > Pilosa > Myrmecophagidae > Tamandua > Tamandua tetradactyla. The sequence goes on along the minus strand of NC_135346.1, from coordinate 35,608,400 downwards.
AATTGCTAATGAAGATGAATATCATTTCAAGTGCCTTTTAATCTTTTGTATTTCCTATTCAGAAAAATGTCTATTCATATCGTTTGTCTATTATATAATTGGGTTGTTTGTTTTTTGTTGTTTGCAGGATTTTTTATATATACTGTATATATATATTTATATATACTGTATTTGATATATACTTATCAAATATATGGTTTCCAAATATTTTTTCCCATTGAGTTGGCTGCCTTTTCACCATTTTGGCAAAGTCCTTGGAGGCACAGAAGCATTTGATTTTGAGGAGTTTCCACTTATCTATTTTTATTTTTGTTGCTTTTGCTTTGCCTCTGCCCTCATTTAATACTTTTAAACCCAAATTTGACAGACTAGGCCTCATTCCTTCTATCTCACCTATCCCTGCCCCTAGGGCTTAACCACCTGTGCTGGTTTGAAAGGATGCATGTCCCCTAGAAGAGCCATGTTTTAATCTAAATCCCATTTCATAAAGGCAGAATAATCCCTATTCAATACTGTATGTTTGAAACTGTAATCAGATCATCTCCCTGGAGATGTGATTTAATCAAGAGTGGTTGTTAAACTGGATTAGGTGACGGCATGTCTCCACCCATTTGGGTGGTTCTTGATAAATTTCTGGAGTCCTATAAAAGAGGAAACATTTTGCCAAATGGAAGAGATTTGGAGAGAGCAGAGAATGCTGCAGCACCATGAAGCAGAGAGTCCACAGCCAGCGACCTTTGGAGATGAAGAAGGAAAACACCTCTCGGGGAGCTTCATGAAACCAGAAGCCAGGTGAGAAAGCTACCAGATGATGCCGTGCTCACCATGTGCCCTTCCAGCTGAGAGAGAAACTGTGACTGTGTTCACCATGTGCCTTCTTACTTGAGAGAGAAACCCTGAACTTCATTGGCCTTCTTGAACCAAGGTTATCTTTCCATGGATACCTTTGATTGGACATGTCTATAGATTTGTTTTAATTGGGACATCTTCTTGGCCTTAGAACTGTAAACTAGCAACTTATTAAATTCCCCTTTTTAAAAGCCACTCCTTTTCTGGTATATTGCATTCCGGCAGCGAGCAAACTAGACCACCACCTAAGGCAGCTCTGAGGGAAGGATTGGGTGCAGAAATATGGGGGAGGTGTGGTTTTGAATTATTTCTACTGGGACTGGAGATTAGAAATGATAAGCACAGAAAAATGCTGTGGAATAGGCCATGTTTGATAAAATTATTTTTTTCCAGTAATACCTTTGCAACAGTAACCACAGTAAACAAATCAGTATTAAAATATAGATAGCCTTGGGATAGGAATAATTGGATAAGGTCTAATTGCCAAATTTCAGTAAGTAAAATGAGAGCTTTGGAAAAGTTTTCCTGGATTTAGGCTTGGGACAAATTAAATAATTGCAGTTTGTTTTTTAGAGCTTGGCAGTCAATGTACTCTTGAGACTGTTCATAATTTCAGGATATTATGAAAAAAAGCTTTTTTTTAACCTCCAAATAGAAGGAATAATTAAAGCAAATACAGTTGCAAAAATTGCCATAACAGGGGTACAAGGGTAGTTCAGTGGTAGAATTCTCGCCTGCCGTGTGGGAGACCCAGGTTCGAGTCCCGGTCCAGGCACTTCCCCCAAAACAAACAAAAACAAATAAACAAACAAAAATTCAACAAATGGTGCTGCAATAACAGGATACTCACATTGAAAAATAATGAAATGTGACCTCATCATAGAGCATACAAAAAAAAAAATACTGTGGACAGTTAGGCTGCTCATAATGAAAAGTCATAAAAAGTTTTTCTTAAGCATCTCAGTACTCTGTCTAGAAGAGAAAGATTTTATATCAGAATACTACTGTTGTTGATGTTTATGTCAACCTTGTCATCCTTTATTTCAGAAGACAAGTCTTCTCACTTTTAAAGAAAAACTATTGCAAAGAAATTTGTTCTTTCATCTTGTAAAAGTGAGGTTGTAAAGTAGTTAAACATATAACATAGTAGGTATTTGGGAAGTATTACAATAACTGAAAAGGATTTTCTATCCTTTTGCTAGCTAAATTTGTATGGGTGAAATATTATTCATATATTTAGAGATTGTATAAAATTCCTAAAGACTTGACAATGTTCTCTCTGCCTGTGTTATATCCTGATACTAATCTGTATGATGTTAGAGAATGGTATGTTTTAGTCATGCTCCAGGGTTCCATTGCTTTCAGCCTCTGCTCCTGTGGGGGATCCTCACTTTGCTTCTCTAGGGCTGGCTTTCATCTCTTGGCTTCCCGTGGCTCTCTCCAGGTTCTGGCTTGCTTAACATCTCATGGGAAGGCACACGGTAACGTCAGCTAGACTCCAAGCATCTCCAAGCATCCATGTCTCTGTTCTCTGAAGCAACTGTTCTCCAAGCATTTACAACTTGTCTCTCTGTCGGCTCTGCCAACTCTGTCATTTCTGAGGTTTCTCAAAAATGTTTCCCCTTTTAAAGCTCCAGTAAACTACTCAAGACCCACCTGGAATATGTGGTTATACCTAATCAAAAGGTCACACCCACAATTGGGAGTGACACAATCCCACGGAGATAATCTAATCAAAGGTTTCCATCCGGCAATGATTGAATCAGGATTAAAGGGAACGGCTGCCCCCACAGCCTGGATCAGGCTTTAAAACATAGCTTTAAGACTGGATCAGGATTAAAACACAGCTTTTCTAGGATATCTATGTTCAAAACAGCACACTACCTTTAACTCCTTGCTATGTGGGCCTCTCCAAGGTAGCAGTTCTCTTCATCAAAGTATGCAAACGAAGATGGCAAGTGAGAGTCCACTAGCAAGATGGAAGGCACAATCTTTTGCAATCTAGCCACAGAACTGACATCCCATCACCTTCACTATGTTCTGTTCATCAGAAGAGTTGCCAGACCCAGCCAAGAGGAGGGCTTGACTACTGGGAGGTGGGTGTCATCATGGGTCACCTTAGGTTCTTCCTGCCACAACAGTTGCCAACTTCTAATTTTGCCAAACCCAGTGCTCAAACCCCAATTACCATCTTTTGTAAAATAAATGGACATAGAAACAATTTCATACAAAGAGGTAACTTCAGAACAGAGAAAGTTGATTAAATGTAGCTCTATGAGAAATCCCCACACTCTCTTGAGTTTTCTCATTTCCCAGAATTCTGGTTCAGGGAAAGCCCTGGGAATCTCCCAGCAGGGGGAGGGACCAGCCATAGGGCAGCAAAGAGATGAGGGGCTGGGGCTGGGGTCTGCCCCTCACGGTGCCGGCAGCTCCCCTCCCCCCAACCAGCAACAACAAAAAAGAAAGACTGAATGAATGAATGAACGAACAAATACGCGAATGAGAAACCCCACGTGGAAGTGTCACATTTATCCTCAACTTGCAGACAAGAAAACCGGGCCTCGCAAGATTAAGGGATGGGTCTAAGGTCTCAGGCCTGGAAAAGAGATGCATATTTGCTGAGCACTTTCCTCACTACAAATCACGCCCACATCCGTTTGTTAATCTGACAGTCTTAACAGCGCCCCGCGCTAGGAAGAGGGTTGCCATTTCCCATTTTAGAGACGTGTACACAAATCCAGAGAGGCTAAGCAACCCGCTCAGAGTGAGTCCGCAGGACTATGGGGAAGTGGACTTGCAGTGGCCCAGGGAGGGTCAAAATGAAAGCGGGGCGAGTAGCTCCTGAGCCGGGACCAGGCGCCGGCTGGGGGCAGGAAGAGAGTCCGGATTCTGGGAGCAGCCCTGGGAGCGCAGGGCCAGGCAGCGCTTCCCCCCACTTACCCGGGAGGGGCCTGAGTGCAGTGCGGGGGGGTTGCCGAGTTCAGCCACCGCCCCACGAGGCCCACATGGGGTTTAGAAGGCGGGATCGCCCGAGTCTACAGCCCGCTTCTTCCAACTATCACCCGGGGAACGGAGGCGCCACCACCAGGAAGCGCTTGCCCGGGGGACACGTGGCCCGTCGCCAGGCGTGGAAGCACGCCCGGGCGGGCGGCTGCGCGCTTGTGCCCCTTCCCACGCGGCCGAGGGCTGCCAGCTGTCCTCATCCCTCCAGAGAGGGGGCCGGAGGTGAGCGTGCAGCGGGCGCGACTCCAGGTAAACGAGCGAGATGGCCCCAAGGCTGCCAAGCTCCAGCACAAGCAACCAGGGAACCTCTGGGCCCGCGCCCTGCCCCTTCCTCTCCTCTGCCGGCCTGAAGCTCCCGGTTCTCAGAACTCTGCCCCGGGACCCCTCCTCAACCTCGGCTTCCGAGGGGCCCTGCTGGGAGGGATGGAGCCTTTGTGACTGGCCCTTTTAACTGCGTCTGAAGTTCACAACCCTCGGCAGAGCGCTTGGGCACCATTTGTCCAGTGTTGGCTGTGTCCCAGGTGTACCCACTCAACGCACACAAAATCCTGAGGTGAAACTGTTGTCATCTGTGTTTACAAAAGAAAGAAACCGAGGAGGCCAAAGGTTAAGTAATGTGTGCAAATCACACAGCTGGGATTTGTGCCACAACTGGAATGTGGAAAGGCCACATTTTAAAATTAGGAATCCTACATTCCAATCACTGAGTTAACACTTTTATAGGCATTATCTCATTTAATCCCCAGCACAGGTGGGCACTATCATTAACTCCATTTGACGGATGAGGAAACTAAAACTGAACAAGGTTTCAGGAGATTCCTGAACTTGTCCGAGCGGAATGCCGATAGAACTCAGAGCTTCTGCTTTTCAATAGAACATGCCACTGTCTGCAAAACCGTGGACAGATTAATTGCATGCGGTGACTACATCTATTGGAAGCCAGACACCTGCTTTTCACCTCTTGTTAGGTGGGTCGTTGTTTTTGTCACCCTTGCCATGTGCTGTGGGTTGAGGATGTGGACTCCAGAACCAGTCTGCCTGGGTTGGGTGGTTGGGTGGTGCCACATTCCAGCTCTGGGACACTGAGCAGTTTACTCAGCCTCTATCATGCTGAGTTTTCTCATCTGTAAAATGGGACTAGTACTGGACCTCACTGGTGGTTCTGAGGCCTGTGTGAGAGAAGGCACAGAGCCTGGCTTCTAGCAAGAGCTAAAAATATGTTATTGTTGCTGTTAACTATTCTTACAGTTTACAAAACACTTTCATCGGCATTGTTCGATTTGATCCTTATAATAGCACTGAGAGGGTGTATGGGGGAAGGAAATCTTATCCCTATTTTTTTCATGCAAGGCAAACAAGGTTCAGTGAGAACAAAAAGTTGGTCAAGATCACAGGGTCATGAATCAATTCCCGGTTTGCCAATTCCTCCCACTATTCCATTCTGTAGAAGTCTCAGGTATGCATGATAGGAAAACACATGCAGCTAAGGAAACCCTATGACCCTATTTCACCACACTGGTCATGAAAAAACAATTAAAATGGGAGAGCCTTTTTTTACCTTTTATCAGACTGGCAAAAATTAAGAATGACAACTTAATGTTGGGGCGCAATGGAAAAATAGATGTTGTCTGCACAGATTGGGGACAGGAGGGGAGGGGGGACTGAGTCAGACTTTTCTGGGCAGCAGTTTGGTAATCGGTAACAAATTTTAATATGTCATAACCTTTGACCCACGGATTACCCCTTCAGAATTTGTCCTGATGAAATGAAAGATGTTTATCGCAGCACTGTTTGTAATAGGAAAACATTGGAAGCTGCTTAAATGTCCATCAACAAGGGACTGGTTAAATAAATATAGTGTATCCATATAACAGAATACCACGAAGTTATTAAATATGATAATGTAGACCTATAGCATTTTTATACATCATCAAATAAACGATAATGCTTGCCTTAATCTTATCACTTAGAAATAACTATTGGCAAAAATGTTATTAATATTCTTCCAGGCTTTTCCTGCAAATCCACACGAACATTATTTTTAAAAATGGAATCATACAATTTTGTAACTATATAGTATTTTGTAACTGGCATTTTCACAACTAGATACTGAATATTGTAATTTTTTGCAAGCAGCATAAATTAGTTTTGTACTTAGAATAAACAATATAGCTGTTTGTATTAATTTTTATTTATTTTTACTTTTACATAGTGTACTCGCACTTACAAATTCAAACAGTGCTGGTAAAGCTAAAATGTCCTTTCCTCCTCACACCCCAGAGGTCACCATGCTTGGTGTGCGACCTTTCAGACCTTTTCAGGGACATTTTCAGACCATTTACATCCCGCACAAAGGGTCACATGTACACATTATTCAGTAACATGCACTTATAAATTGACACTATTACTTTAAACTCCATCAGTAACCAGATAAACTTTAGTGTTTTATCTGATAGTCTTATACTCCATTTTTTATGATAGTTATTTGATAGTAAAAGAAAGAATAATAATAAAGAAAATAAAGCAAACGTTAAAGAAGGAAAAGGAAAGAAGGGAGGGAGAAAAGAACAGTAAAGGAAAAGGAAAATTTAAAAAGGTCTCAGCCTCGTGATTAAAAAGGTTTTAAAGATCCCTTGATGTCCACTAGGGGGAAACAAAGAAACATTGACGAGAAGTATCCAAACGCACGTGTTCATCAGACAGGAGGCTTCTCCAATATCCCATCGCTTTCTACTCTCCTCCTCCCACAATTCCAGCTTTTCAAACTCTCCCTCCCTTGCTCAGGATTCGGGACCCCGGGACTCCGTGGGGCACCCACCCCGCTCACCCACACGCACTCAAACTCCCGAGAGCTCGCCGGGGGGCTCTGCAGGACAGCCGGCGGATGCGGGATCCACAGTCCGCTGGGGGCGTGATTTAGGACCCCTAGATGAGCCGAATCTCTAGGATCCTTGGGCGCACCGGGTCCCTGCCTCGGGCCCTGGTGTTCGTCTCCGCCCCCCGCCCCCCACAGCGGGATTTACCAGCGCGCCCCGCTGCCCGTCGCGCCCGCACCGAGCTGTGCGGCCCGCGCGGCGGATCGCGGGAGCAAGTGAGGTGACGGCGATCGTGACGCCCCAGGCACACGGGCTTGGAGGAATCAGCCCATTTTCCCGGGCTTGTCTTCTCAGGGGAGGACACCAACACTCCGCCCCACCCCTATCCGGCGGAACCCCCCCTCCCACTCCGGCCTGTACCATTTCCCCTCTTTCTTCAGTTCTCAGCTTAAGCTAATGTTTTGAATTAGAGGCCAATATTTAAAAATCAGGAAAGTCACGTACAAATCCGGATCCCCAGCTTCTTTAGTAAAATCTGAAGCTCCCGCCACTTTTGGCTTTACCTGCTCATGGGGGGGGAGGAACGGCTGCCCTGTGCCGACGGGAGCTCAGGCCCCTGGTTGGTTACAGGACTCCCCGGGCCTCCTGGCTCCCACTCCCCCGGAAGAGCTACCTGGCTCTGTGACCCCTGGACAGAGCAGGAGACCTTTCCAGTGCTGTGTGTGTGTCCCCAAGGCCCAGGGCCAGACCTGGAACACGTGTAGGAGCTCAGTAAACATTAGCAGAATGGATGAACGAGTAAGCAAGCCCATGACATTATGTCTAAATGCGCACCCTTCACCCTGCCATTCAAAGTCCTTGATCTTGTCTAAAACTACCAATGATGATAGTGAGGAGGATGGTGGGGATAGTGATAATAGACTGTCTGTGGCTTTGTAGCCCTGTATAAAATCGTTTTTCCTATCAACAGCCCTTCGGGATCTGTATCATTGCCCCCATGTGTGAACAAGAGCACCACTGCTTAAAAGGGGGAAGCAATTTGCCAGGGACCACGCAGCTCCTTCCAGGGCAGAGCGGGGGCTGGAAGTCAGACCTGTGTGACTTCAGTTCCTGCCCTTTCCACCACCTCTCTGGGGGTAGTCAGTCCAGAAGCCCAGGTCCCAGTCCTATCCATTTTATACACATCCGCGGGGTCTCAGGGGCTGTGCCTGGCAAGGCATATGGCCAGGGAGGGCATAGAGAAGGCTCCTGCCCTCCAGGACCACTGTTTTCCCTCTGCATGGGACTCTTTCCAGCCTCGTGCTAAAATGCAGCTTCCCAGCCCCATACTGTCCCTCCTGCTTCCTCTGGTCCTGGAGCTCAGGAACCTACATTTTCACAAACAGCCCCAGGACATTTCAGTGTACTGGCAGGTTTGGGACAACTTCTGGCCTATGAGAAGATTAGCCCTAAAGGGACTAATAAGGGCCTCAGAAAACCCTCCTTCCCACTGGGCAACTGGGAGCCTTCAGCCACAGATGCGACATTTGTTCACTTGTTTAGTCATCAATTCACAAGGCACTTTTCTGGGTACTCAACAGTGAGCAAACTGGACCTGCCCCTGACTTGGAAACTTACAGCCTAGTAAATGGAGATAGAAAGTCATCAGTCTGAAGTACTGAAATGCAGATAGCCCAGCCTCTCTAGAACACCAACTAGTTCCATCTCCCTATCCCATATTATCGACAGCCCCTTCCAACATGAAAAAGTTAGAATGGGAATAGCCCAAATACCCTAAAGAGTGGGAGAAAGATCAAAGATGTAGTTATACAGAGAAGGTAGGGTTTAACAAATGAGTATGATTGCTAAATCATTACATTGATATTTCATTTAGCCTCCGGTATGTTAGAGCAGCTAGAAGTAAAAACCTAAAATTGTGGAATTGTAACCCATACCGAACTCTGAAATCAGTTCTACAACTAATTGTTATGATGTGCTTTGAAATGCATTGATTTTTTTTGTATATGTGTTATTTTCCACAAAAAGAAAAAAAATTGATTGTGATGATAAATGCACAACTATATGATGATATTGTGAAGTGTTGATGGTATACTTTGGATGATGACATGGTATGTGAATATATAATAGGCCTCAATAAAAACTAAGTAATTAAAAAAAAAGATCAAAGGAGAAGGTGGAGTTATAAAAGAGAAGATAAGATTTAACAAATGAGTATGAGTCCTGAATCATTATAGTGACATTTCTTTTAGCCTCCAGTGTCTTGGAGCAGCCAGAAGGAGAAACCTAAAACTGTGGACCGTAATCCATACCAAACTCTGAAATCTGTTCTATAACTAATTGTTGTGGTGTGCTTTGAAAAATGGGCTGTGAAAGAAAAATGAAGGGAGGTATGAGAGGCAATCAGAGGGGTCAGGATCCTGTCTGGGGCATCAGGGCAGCTGAGTTAAGGGGGAGGAGAAAAAAGGAACCTGGCAGAGACCCCTTCACAAGCTGAGGAGAAGTGGATAGGACATTTGGAGGAATGGAAAGCAGGGCACAGAAGGTGGTTTGTGCCCTGTGGTTTATACTGCCTTATGGCCACTTTGTGCAAGTCCTGTCCAGTCTCTGGGTCTCACTCTCCACAACTGTGAATACTTGGAGGTTGGACAAGGCATTATCATCTCTTATCCACTGGGGAGGGAATCACTCTGTGGAGGAGCGGCCTTTGTCCCTTGCCCCCTCCTCTCCCACATACTCCCGACTAGGAAGGTTCTGGGGCCTCCAGTTAGCCCGAGACCATAAATATTTCCCCTGCCCACTTGACACTGATTAGCATGCACAGTTGGGGCATTCACTGTTGTTTCCTTCCAGGCCCCTGGAAGGCTGTGCTTGCCCCTGTCTTCCTGGAGAAACTGGCTTGGGCAGGCCAGGTTCAGGGGTGCCGGCCTCAGCCAGGCCATAGAGAAACCCCAGTTGCTTCCAAGCCCTTCTAACATTTATGAGGTGTCACTGAAGGGGGGCTGCCCTAAACCCCGAAGGAATGTTAATTGGCTAAAGCTGTTGCCACGCACCCGAGCTGGCTCGAGTTATTACCATATTATTTTTATTTGTTTTCCTCCAGAGGCGCCTGGGTTGGGTTGAGCGTCCTGGAGTCGCCTCTCTGCAATGGGCCCTAGACGGGAAGGAGCTGGGGACAGGAACAGGGGGTGGGACGGGGCATGGAGAACCCTCACTTGTCCCCACTCCCACCCAGTTCCCTCCTCCTGTGGGGGTCTCAACTCAGGGGCGGGGTTGAGGAGAAAAGCCTTGAATGGGAGTGGTGGCTTGGCGCTGGTGTCAGACAATGAGGGTGCAAAAGCTCTCTGTACGCCTTGGCTGTGTGAGCCTGCAAAGGTACAACCCGTTTCTGAGCTTCAGTTACCTCATCTGTTACCATAATATCCACCTTTCTGGGCTCTCCTGAGGAATAAAGGAGAGAAGAACATGTCTGTTTGGCATATTAGAGATTACAGTTATTCCAGGAAGGACCATCTTTGGGGCAGGTTTGAAAGTCTTACAGGGTGAGCCACAGCTTGGAAGACGGTTCCAGCCCATTAAGACCCTCTGCTTTATGTCCAGATGGAGAAACTAGCCCAGGTGGGGAAGGAGGCATGTCCAGGCCCTCCTGCAGCAGACATGAGCCCCTGCTGCATGCTCACTTGAGCCTGAGGGAGTCAGGCCCCAGAAGCTGGGCTGGAGGCATTGACAGATAGCCCTGCTGGCTTCTTTTAGGAATGCGATTTAAGGGGGAGGCACGAAGGGGGTGGTCTGGGCTTGAATTTGCCAAAAAGATCCCTCATTTCAAGCCCTCAACCCATTTCCAGGTCAGAGGGACTGGACCGTCTCAAACACCGTATGCTATGTCTCCCTCCCTCTCTCCCTCCCTCCCTCTCCTCCTTCCTTCCTCTCTTCCATTCCCTTCCTTCCTCTTCTCTCTCCTCTGCCCTTCCTTTCCTACTTACTAACTTGTTACTTATTTCATCCATTTACTCACTAGGTTTTGAGTGCTGTGCTAGACCCTTTCCTCCATCATTTCTGTGTCTATAACAAATTGTGTCCAGCATTTAGTCGCAAAAACCTGATGAGATTTGCTCAACAAATTAGAGGATTTAATTTCTCATTTAATGAGATGCCTAGAGCTAGGCACTCCATGACTGGGGGATGGCTGGTCCGTGATATCAAGAACCTCAGTTTCTTCTGCTCTGCCATCTTTAGTGCATGGTTTCCGTCCTTCAGGTCACCTCATGGTCTAATATAGCTGGTGGAGCTCCAGCCATCGCATCTGAGTTTGAGACTTCTTTAAAAGAAGAAGGGTAAAGGCATACCTCTCATCCTAATCAGTTGTCTTTGAAGAGCTTTTCCGGAAGCCCTGCATAATGACTTTTGCCTAGAGCTGATTGATTACCTATATCTGCAAAGTAAGCGGGGAAGTTAAGTTTTTCAACTGGGCACGTTGATGAAAGTTGGGGTTCTGTAATTAAGAAGAGTAGAACTGATAATGGAGGTGAGACACCATCCCCAGTGAGCTTCACCTCTCATTGCCTTGTGTACATCTTGTCTCCTTGTCTGCCAGGGTATAGCTGTAAGTAGGGACGAGCACCCATTTCCATCCATGCTCTTCACTGAGTGTCTCAATGGGTTCCAAAGAGGGAAACCACCATGGTCAGAGATAAGCTAGAACTGTTAAAAGACACTTGAAAATCATGAAATATAAATCACTTTTATTCGCTCTGCAACCGTGTAAATATTATAACATTCAGATCGAGAATGAAAAGGACAGCAAACACAGACCAGGCCTCACAGAGTGTCTACCTCACTATGCCCAGGTTATCTGTGGCCCTGAAGCCATTGTAGCTTTGCTTCCCTAAGTCTGGCAGCTGACTGGCACAGACCTGGCATTCCAGATGAGCTACGTGCCAGCATTTCTTTGTATTACACCTTGGTTGGTTGAAGCCCTTCCACGCAGTTATCCTGACAATTCTCAAAACACTTCTTGGGTGTAAGCAAGAGTATCTTCATGTTTCAGAGGAGGAACTGAAACTCAGAGATTATAATAGTAATAATAATAAGAGCAACGATTATAATACTATAATTAATTGAGCGCTTACTGTGAATCAGGCAAGGGATCAAGATCTTTTCTTGCATTCATCCAGAATATGTTTATCCAGGGCTTGTGATGGCAGGCATTGGGTTGGGTGCTGGGGATAGAATGGTGAATTAGAGAGGATGAGGTGGGTAGGGAGGGACACAAGGAGTTAGCAAGGAAACAATGAAATAAATGTATACATGCCAATTGGGCAAAGTGCTGGGGCAGTTTGAAAATTAGGGAGACCTCCTTAAGGTAAGCTCAGCGGAGAAAAAATTGATCATTCTCCAGGAAGATCTACCTTCCCATTTGGTAGAAGAGGAACTGGGACTCAGACAGGCAAAGTTGGTCCTCAGAAGGCACCCCGCTAATGATCCGAGGAGTCTGGGCGTGACTTGTCTGTTCACTGAAGACTGGCCCCGAGGCCCCTCTAACCAGTGTTCACTCCAAAGAAGGCTCCAGTCAGGACCAGAACTTGGGGTTTCTTACTCCCCGCCAGTGTTTCTTCCCTACCCCATCTGGTTCTTCCTCCTGATCTAGCCAGGAGCTCTTTATGAGCAGCTCAGGGACCTCAGGGACCCCAGGGACCCCCAAGCAGCCTCCAGGTGTTCATGGGGAACTTCTCAAACATCAGGTGCTTATTCTAGACACATCATAACAGCCAATGGGCAATGGGCCTCTTGCCTGATTTAATAATTGACTTAGGGTGTTTAATCAAAATGAGGCTTCTTCAAGTTACGGGTGGCATCAAAAGCAGCCCTGGTCTTCTACTAGCTCTGGGACCAGTTTTGTGGGTGGGTTCGGAGATCTGTGGGTCTTCTGGGGCCTGTGTGACTCCCAGATGGGAAACGCTCCCCACCAGGACATCCCTGCTCCTGGAGGCATGGTGGCTGAGCGTCCCTGGTTGCCTGTGAGCACAGGCTCTTCCTCCTTGTCCCTGGGACCTGGGTCTCGGAAGGCTCAGTCAGTGCCCGCACCCAGCGAGGCCCTGGGCTCCTGGTGAGAAGAGGGCATCTTTGTCTCTGAGAGTTCAAACTCAGTGTAACTCACTTCTTCTATTTTAAGTGATTTTTTTTTAATTGTGAAAGTTTCCAAACATACACAAAAGTAGAGAGTGCAGTCAACATATTTATACCACCCATTTTCGTCCAGCTTCAACAACCCACAACATTTTTTAACTTTAATTTATTTTTTATTTATGATACATGACCACATACAAACACAAGCATTCTCATCATATGATCATTCCATTCTTGTTATATAATCAATAACTCACACTATCACATAGTTGTGTATTAATCATCATGATCATTTCTTAGAACATCTGCATCAATTCAGAAAAAGTAATACAAAGAAAATAGAAAAAAATTCATGCATACCATACCCCTTACCCCTCGCCTTCACCGATCACCAGCATTTCAATCTACTAAATTTATTTTAACATTTGTTCCCCCTATTATTTATTTATTTTTAATCCATATGTTTTACTTGTCCGTTGATAAGGTAGACAAAAGGAGCACCAGACATAAGGCTCTCACAACCACACAGTCACACTGCGACAGCCATATCATCATACAATTATCTTCAAGGAACATGGCCACTGGAGCACAGCTCCACATTTTCAGGCAGTTCCCTCCAGCCTTTCCATGACACCTTAACTAAACAGGTGATATCTATTTAATGCATAAGCCTAACCTCCAGGATAACCTCTCAACTCTGTTTGGACTCTCTCAGCCATTAACACTTTATTTGGTATAATTTCACTCTTCCTCCTTTTGGTCAAGAAGATTTTCTCAATCCCTTGATGCTGAGTTCCAGCTGATTCTAGGATTTCTTTTTTTTTTTTTTTAACATGGGCAGGCACCGGGAATCGAACCCGGGTCCTCGGGCATGGCAGGCAAGCACTCTTGCCTGCTGAGCCACCGTGGCCAGCCCTGATTCTAGGATTTCTGTTCCACGTCGCCAGGAAGGTCCACACTCCTGGGAGTCATGTCCCACGTAGAGAGGGGGAGGGCAGTGAGTTTGCTTGCTGTGTCGGCCGAGAGAGAAAGGGCACATCTGAGCAATGAAGAGGTTCTCTTGAGGGTGACTCTTAAAACCTAATCTTAAGTAGGCTTAGCCTATTCTTTGCGCAACCCACCACATTTTGCCACACTTATTTCATCTACCCCTTTCCACCTTTAACGTGTGTGTGTGGTTTTTTTTGGAGTTTTTTAAAGCAAATCTCAGACATCATGTCCTCTCACCTCTGAATTCTTTAGTATATATCTTTACAAAACAAACAATTTCTTATATAATCTCAAAGAAATTATCACATTTAATATTAAAGTTTCCTTGATGTTGTCTAATACTTGAATGAAAATTTTCCCAATTGTCAAAAAAAATCTGTTTACAGTTGATTTGTAAAAATGAAGGTCCAATCAGGTCTATTCTTTGCATTTATTTATTTCTCTTAAATCTTTTCAAAGTTAAAAATTATCTACAAAATCCCTCCCCAGGACCAGGATGCCTCTATTATTCAGGGTTGCACATGAGCTGGGAGTTGGATAGTGGGTCAGAATGTGGGAGCTTTACAACAAAATTTACCCTGCAGAGTTCTAAGGGACAGAAATCCAATTTTCATGGGCTTAAGAAACAATCATTTATTGGGTCCACTAACTGAAAACTTGGGGACAGGATTTAAAAAAAAAATTTTTTTTTAAACATAACATACCTTACCATATTCTTACCATATGATCATTCCATTCTTGGTATATAATCAACAACTCACAATATCATCACATAGCTGTATATTCATCACCATGATTATTTCTTAGAACAATGTGCATCAGTTCAGAAAAAGAAATAAAAAGAAAAAATAAAAAAACTCATACATACCATACCCCTTACCCCACCCTCTCATTGACTGCTAGCATTTCCATCTACCCAATATATTTTAGCCTTTGTGTCCCCTATTTTTTTCTATACCCCTTACCACTCCCTTTCATTGATCACTAGCATTTCAATCTACTAAATTTATTTTAACATTTGTTCCCCCATTGTTTATTTATTTTTAATCCATATGTTTTATTCATCTGTCCATACCGTAGATAAAAGGAGCATCAGACACGAGGTTTTCACAATCACACAGTCACATTATGAAAGCTATATCATGATACAATCATCTTCAAGAAACATGGCTACTGGAACACAGCTCTCCATTTTCAGGTACTTCCCTCCAGCCTCTCCAATATACCTTAACTAAAAAGGTGATATCTATATAATGCATAAGAATAACCTCCAGGATAACCTCTCGACTCTGTTTGGAATCTCTCAGCCATTGACACTTTATTTTGTCTCATTTCTCTCTTCCCCCTTTTGGTCATGAAGGTTTTCTCAATCCCTTAATGCTGAGTCCCAGCTCATTCCAGGATTTCTGTCCCACGTTGCCAGGAAGGTTTATACCCATGGGAGTCACGTCCCACATAGAGAGGGAAAGGGCGGTGAGTTTGCTTGTCATGTTGGCAAGAGTGAGAGGCCACATCTGAGCAACAAAAGAGGTTCTCTGGGGGTGACTCTTAGGCCTAATTTTAAGTAGGCTTAGCCTCTTCTTTGCAGGTTGGGGAGAGGATTTCACTTCAGGCATAGCTGGATCCAGAGGTCCAGTAATGTCACCCACTGGATTTGGCTTCTTTTCTTCTTTCAGCTCTGCTTTCTCCTGTGTTGGCTCCTTTCTCACGCACTTGCTCTGTTTGTGGTGGCCACCAGCAGTTCTAGATGTAATTTCACATCTTTGCAAACTCAGTTCTCAATATCTCCAGGAAAAATCCTGAACTGTCTTCTCACTGACCAGAGTCACATGCCCTCCCTTACAGGCCTGCCCAAACTATAGGGCTTGAGATGGGGGAGGGCTGATTCACAGAGGGAAATGAGCAAGCTGCTGTTATAGAGGTGGGTGGGGCTAGAGGAAATGGGAGCTGAGCAGGCCAAACTACAAATGTTTATGTATCATTTCAGGATCGTGTTGAGCTGCATGCAACAAGGAAAAAGCAATATAAATAACTTGATTTTTTTGTTTAGTTTATTGTTTTGCACAAAACAAGAAGTCTGAAGGAATATAGTTGCTGGCATTGGATCAGCAGCTAGAGGATGGCAGGACTGAGGTTACGGTGATGCTCTTAGCGTTTTCCATATGGTCTCAAAATGGTTGCTGACACTCCAGCCATCATCCTGTAGCAAAAAGGAGGCACACAATACACCACTTACGTAAAATGGAATTCTGCAAACAATACTTGAGATTGATCCAGGATTGGAAATATGTCTGTAGATGCTCTGAAATATTTCTGGAAGAAAATGGGCCAAATGGTAGGGCAGGATGTCAGGAGGACTTAAGACTGGCCTGCAACGCTTTCAGATTCTACAAGGGAAAAGTGTTCTTAATTTTAGAAGGACAATTGCCAGGGCATACAATACATGCTAAGGAGGGGAGGAGAAGGCAAGCCCCCAGTGCTGAGTGCTCAACCCATTTAGGAGGAGGTGGTAATCAGGGAAGACTTTCTAAAGAAGGGGGCTCAGCCAGATTTTTTTTTTCAGTTATCTATTTTTCTTCTTATAATAACACTTATCAGGACGTATATTTAGTCTCAGTTTACAGGTACACAAATTGAAGTTCAAAAAAGTTAAGTTATATGCCCAACAACCTATAGCTAGTTAACTATAATGTTCAGTTTTAACTCACATCCAAATCAAATATCCCTACCAGCTGTTTTTTAAGTCGTTTCTTTTTTTTAAATTGTGAAATACAACATATACCAAAATACAATAAATTTCAAAGTACATTGTAACAAGCAGTTATAGAATAGATTTCAGAGTCTGGTACGGGTTATGGTTCCACAAATTCTAGTTGCTCCAAGACACTGGAGACTAAAAGAAATACTGATATAATGATTCAGCAGTCATGCTCATTTGTTAAACCCTATCTTCTCCGCCGTAATTCCTCCTTCTCCTTTGGTCTTTCTACCAATACTTATTGGGCTACGCTCATTCTAACTTTTTCACGTCGGAAAGGACTGTCATTAACATGGGGTAGGAGGATGGAACTAGCTGATATTCTGGAGAGGCTGCCAGGACTTATCTGGCCTAGGAATCTCTCTGGAGGTTGTAAGTTTCTGGAAAGTAATTATAGTGCATGAAACTTTTGTAAAATCTCAGATAGAACCTTGGGTGTTCTTTAGGGTTGGCAGGAATATTTTGGTTGGGGTTTTTAGCTGGATTTTGAAGAACAAGTAGGTGTTAACCAGATAGAAACCTGGACAATGAATCTTCCAAATAGTAGGACAGCATGTATGTGTAAAGGCCCAAGAGGGAGAATGAACACTGTGTCAGAAAGTATCAAGCTAGCCTTTCCTAAAGTGTTTCTCTAGGGTGAGGATGAAGAATGCAGCTCTCCAAGCCTCACTCCAGAACCCATGGGGCGGGCCTGGGAATCAGTGTTTCAATAGACAACTACCTCAGATACACTCACTTTTGAGATCCCAGCCCTGAGCTGAATGGTCACCTGGAGACTGTTTAGTTCCACGGCATCATTTTAACAGGAGGAGACTGGGGCCCAGTGAGGGGGAGGGTCTTCTCAAAGGCCACGAGTAGTTAGTGACCGAAAGGAGACCACCCTACCCTTCCCCAGCCCACCCAAACACACTCCCGGTGTTGAGTTACTACTGCAGCACACCCACGGTCCCACTGATACTGTGTTGGAATTCTGTTCGGGTCCCTCAGTCCAAGTCCCTAGGTAGGTAAGAGAAAACAATAAAAAAATAGCTGCCATTTGTTTACCGAGGATGTTTGGTGAGCCAGGCATTTGTTAGCAGATTTCCATGCTTTATCTTATTTAGCTCTCCTCAAAGCCTGTGGAGTAGGTGTTGGCCCTTCTATCCCTATTCTATAATCAGGGAAATTGAGGCTCACAGTGATCACGACATCTGTCCCAGCTCCCACAGTTGTAAGCGGCAGTGCTGGGACTGACACCGAGGCTTTCCTCCCTTGTGCTAGGTGGTTCCCTGTGAACCTTTCCCAGAGGAGGAAGCAGATTATACTCCATTACATTTGTGATTAATAAACCAAGGATTCTGTCCAAGGAAAAATAAAGTTAAAAGATGAAGTGCAATGATATGCAAAAAAGCCCAGGCCCATAGCCAGAAGTTTGAGGAGCTCGTTCAGGCTTTCCTATTAACTGGCTGTGTGACCTTGGGTAAGTTCCTCTCCCTCTCTGAGCCTCAGCTTTCTTAGAAAGGATTTCCAAACCTGAATGATTTAAGAGTCCCTTGCAGAGCTGGTTAAAAACTATTCCATGCAGTGACAAGGATGAACCTCTTAAGTATAACATTGAATGAGAGGCATATACAAATGAGCACTTGTTATTATTCTACCCACATAAAGCCCCCAAACAGGCAAAACTAAACTAGTGTTAGAAGACAGGATAGTGATGACCTTTAGGGAAGAGGGAAGGTGGCATCATCCAGAAAGGAGCCAGGGAGCTTCTGGGGTATGGGCAATTTTCTGTTTTTTAACCTGTATGCTGAACATATAGGTATGTTTGCTTTATAGAAACTGCTTGGACTGTATATTTGCTTTTTGTGCACTCTTCAGTATGTGAATTATACTTCATAATAACAAAGTTTAAAAAAACAAAACACAGAACAGTAGATTTCTGAGTTCCACCCTAGAAGTCACCCTCAAATTTGTGTTTTTAGCCAATTCCCCGGGTGACTCATAAAACCACTAAGGGTTGTTTTGGGGTAGAATGTGTATCATTTTATGACCTATACTGTGATTTTGTTTAAAAAAATATTCTCCAAGTTCTGAATACTTTTTTTTCACCAGGGGGCGCTGATCAAGACCAATTCTATTTAATACTTAGAAGCTAAGTGGTTACTTGTGGATACATTTGCATTGGGGAATGCAGTGAGAAGATGGAAAAATAGACTGCTGGAGTGCCCAAGTGGAAGGGCCCCTTGGAATTCTACACCACCCTCAGGTATACAGATGGGGAAACTGAGGCTCAGAGGGGCAGGAGATTTACTGAGGGCCACATGGAGCAAGCCACTCTTGAACCAGTTTTAACCCATGAGAACCTGCATGACTGCTTCTCTCTTTCTCTCTGGGGGGAGGCAGGAACAGTGTGGTGTGGACCAGCACTGTACAAGCTGGGATGTCCATTTGTCTGGGTTTTTTATTAAAATGTTAAGATTTTTTTTGTGTGTGTGTGTGGGTAGGCACTGGGAATCGAACGTGGGTTTCTGGCATGGCAGGCGAGAACTCTGCCTGTTGAACCACCATGGCCCACCCTAAAATATTAAGATTTTGATTCCGGAAGTCTGGGGTCAGGCCTGAGACCCTGCATCTCTAACAAGCTCCCCATGCTTCTGGTACACAAACCTCATCGTAAGGATTGGTGAGGGTGTAGGAACAGGCCTGCTGGCCTGGGAGTTAGAGACCCGAATTATTATTGTGGTGTTGTTTTAATTAAGATGTAGTTTATGTGCAGCAAAATCCACCTTTTTTAGTGTACAGTTCTGCAAATTTTGACACTTGAATACAGCCATGTAACTACCACCACAATTAAGATATAAATAATTCTCTTAGCCCCCCCGAATTCACCTGTGTACTTTTGTAGTCAAACCCTCTGCCCATAGCCTTCCGCTGGTATACAATTACCTTTTCTAGATATTGTAAAATGGAATCATACAGTCTGTAGCCTTTTGAGAGTTGCTTCTTTCACTTAGCATAATGCATTTAATAGTCATTTGTATTGCTGAGTAGTGTTCCATTGTAAGGATGTATCACAGTTTGTTCATTCATCTCTTGGGCATTTGGGTTGTTTCGAGCTTTTGATGATTACATATAAAACTATTATAAGCATTTCTGTACAGGCTTCTGTGTGGACCTTAAGTTTTTGTTTCATTTTCATATACAAATACTTAGGAATGGGATCGCTGCATTTTATTATAAGTGTATGCTTATAAGAAAGTGTGAAACTGTATTCCAAAGTGGCAGTACTATTTTAATTTCCCACTGATAATGCATGAAAGTCCTAGTTGGCCGCATCCTCTTTTGCCCTTGGTATTTGTTTTAGGTTGTTAGGAACAGCAGTATACCAGAAACAGGTTGGCTTTTATAAAGGGAATTTGTTAATTTACAAGTTTACAGCTCTAAGGCCATAAAAATGTCCATACTAAGGCATCCAGAGAGATATCTTGACTCAAGAAAGGCTTATCTGGGAAGGCATGTGGCTGGCATCCACTGGTCCTTTGGCTTCTAGTTTCAAACAGCTTCCCTGGGGGCATTTTCTATTGACATATACAAATGTCTCTGTCTGTGTTGGCTCTGAGCTCTTTCCAAAATGGTTCCCTCTTAAAGAACTCCAGTAAGTGACCCACACTGAGTGGGTGGAAATGCATCTCCATGGAAACCACTTAATCAAAAGGTCCCACCCCCATTGGGGTGGGTCACATTTCCATAGAAATAATCTAATAAAATAGCCCCACCCTAAAAAATGTTGAATCAGAATTAAAGAACATGGCTTTTCTGGGGTACACACAGTTTCAAACTGGCTAAATATTGTTGGTTTTATTTTCCAACTTTAGATATTCTAATAGTTGTGTAGTGGTATCTCATTATAGTTTTAATTCATACTCTCCTAATGACTAATGAGTCATGATCATCTTTTCATGTGCTTATTTGCCATCCACATATCTTCTTTGACAAAGTATCTTTTCAAATATTTTGCCCAAGTTTAAATTGGGTTGTTTGTCTTATTATTGAGATTAATGTTCTTTATATATGTTGGTTATAAGTCATTTATCAAATAACATGATTTGAACATACCTCACTATCTGTGGCTTGACTTTTCATTCCATTGTCTTTTGAAGAGCAGGAGTTCTTAAATTCAATGAAGTTCGATTTATCAATTTTTTTTTTTGGATGGTTTTCTTGGTGTCTCATCTAAGAGCTCTTTACCTAGGAGACCTGAATTCTTGAACTGGTCCTACCATGGTCTCTGCGGGTCATTCCTTGGCCTGTTCCTAACCACGCCCTCCTACCATGACTGGCAGGTTGGGTGAGACATTTTCCCTCTCTGGGATTCTTTATCTCTAGCTTACAGTGATAAAGTTGAAACAATGGCTCTCTAAGAAGAGAGTCTCTAAGAAGAAACTGGCTTGCTCTGTTATTCTTAGTCTAGGTAGCTCCTAAGAATAATCAATTAGGGATGTTATAATAAGAATAAAGATGACTCGCATTTGCTGAGCATTCCCAATGCCAGACATGGTGGTACCAGCTTCATGAATTGTCTCTTTCGTTCTAGCATCTTCCCATGGGAGTTAAGTACTATTGTGACCCCCATTTTGTGGAGGAGGTCACTGAGGCTGAGATAGGTCAAGTCACTTGTCCAAGAGTATCCAGCTGGGCAGAGTAGAGTCATGTCTTAGGTTGCCAGATCTGCTCTGACAAACATTACAGATTGGTTGGCTTAAACAACAGGAACTTATTGTCTCGGTTTTGGAGACTAGAAGTCCAATATCAAAGTATCACCAGGCCATGTTTTTTCCTAGTGTCTGTATTGTTTGGGCGATGGCTTGGCAGCAATCCTTGGCATTCCTTGGCTTGTAGATGCAATTTTGTATCTGTCACATAGTGCTCTCTCTCTCCTCTGGCTTCTCCTGACTGACTGTGTCAAAGTCCTCTGCTTATAAGGACTTTAACCATATTGGATCAAGGCCCACCCTAATTCAATTTGGCCTCATCCAAATAGGATCTTCAAAGGTCCTATTTATAAATGAGCTCACACCCACAGGGCTGGAGGCTGGGACTTGAGCATGTCTTCGTGGGAGCCATGATTCAAACTAGCCCAAACCAGGATTCACAGATGGCAGTCCGGAGTGTTGAAACTGTTCCTGGAGCCACCCCTTGTGGTGGTGGGGATTGGGGTGCGGTGGGGGTTCAATATCAGGAGAATGGTCCCAGTCGAATTGTGCTGCTCAGCTGGAGAAGGAAGGCGGGGTGAGCAGAAAGTATCCTTCCAAAAGAAGGAAGGAAGGCAGAGGAAGGGGCGGGAGGAGGGGTGGGATGTGCTGGGGGGTAATTTGCAGCCAGCAAATTAATATAATGCTTGAGTCTGCCTGTCGGACACTGGGGTCCTGCCCAAAGCCCTCCCCTGGTGGCTTCAAAAGGACCCTGCTGAGGCCATTAGTACCAAAGCGGAGGGAGCAGGGGGAGGAGGTGGCAGAGGCTGGGATGGAAACCAGATGGGCTCGCGGTGCGCAGAGGGTGTGCGCATGTGTGCACACGTGTGTGTCCATGCCAGTGTGCAGGACGGTGCCTGGGCTCATCTCCTTTTGTGATTGTGAGTGTGGTAATGGGGGATCTCCGAAGGTAGCACAGTGCTTTTGTTTTGTTATGAGTATTGGTACGGGAAAATCATCCTGACGGTGGATGTATGGGCAGAGAGTGTGATGAGATTGAGTCTGCTTGTGTGGTGCGTGTATTTTTATGCATCAGTTTGACAAATAATCATGGAGAGCGACCCTTGCCCAGGACCCAGGGTGGCCGAATCAGTTGAGGGTCCTGTCCTCCCTACAGGAGCTGATATTTGGAGAGGCAGATGGGAGAGAGGGGGAGGAGGGGTGTTGAGGGAAAGAGAGTAAACAAATCAAGCCAGAAAAAAAAAATACTAACCTCCTGGGTGTGTTGTCTGGGTCTGAGAGGTGGTGTGTGTTTGCACCTGTGTGTGCACATGCATGCGCCACAAGTGAGAGGTGGTTCTGGGCACCATGATGTCTGGGCAAGTGGGTGTGGACACGCAGAGCCCTGAACCGCAGTCCTGAACCCCAGGGGAGTGGGTCCTGCGTCTTGGAGCCCCCTGCCCTGCCACGGCTCATCCACGGGGGTTGGCTGCCCTCCCCCCTTCCCCCATCTGCCAAGGGAACCGTCTTCTGAGTCCAGGCTAAGCCAGTCCCTCACCAAAGGGCCTTCATCCTGCTCCCCCAAGTCTCTGAAGACCTCCAGTCCTTGCTGACCCATTTAACTGAGCGGAAGGTGAGGCCACAGAGGGGACGAGCCTGGGATCAGGACAGATCTGGGACTTGCACTCAGGGTTCCCGGGTACATACCCCTGCAGCCCCTGAGGGGGTTTCGTCACCTCTCACTGCTGGCACAGCCAAGTGCGTCCTTCTGCCCTACAGCCAGGAGGTGTCACTGAAGGCCAGGGCTGGCCGAGCGGCCCATTGGCCTGGGGACCTTGCGCTCTGGGGAAAGAGCTGGAAAAATACTTGCTGTGGCTGTGGAGCACTTGTGGAGGCCAATCACTGTCTTCCGACTCTTCACCCATTTGCTCCTTTAACCCTCCCATTATCCTGGTTTTATCCCATTGTGCAGATGAGGAAACCGAGGCTCAGAGATTATTTTTAAGTAACTTTTCTAAGGTCACCCAGCTCCTGTGCCACAACGCTGTGGCCCAAGTCTAGGTCAGAGGGCAGAGCATGGCTCCCGCACCACGCCCCTCATTGGGCAGGGGGTGGCAGGGCGCAGAGTTGCCCCAGGTCTCTCTGGGAACCGGTTGAAGGCAGGCTATGAACCAGTCTTTGATGCCAGCTGATGCCAGCTGGGGGGCAGAACTGCAACGGCGGAGGGGGCCAGGGGGCGGTGGGGTGCTTGGGGGAGGTGGGGAGTGGGGGGTGGCAGCAGGGTTCTGAAGCCAGGCTCCACCTTCTCTGTACAGCCTCCCCCGGTCCTCACCTCATCCCGCCTTGGAGTCTTGGGCTTGCGGGCAGGGGGAGGTGCCCTGCTGTTCTTTGGTCTTCTCTGGGATACTCACCTTGCTGCCCTCCCTACCCCAGCAGGTGTACTTGTGCACCCATGTCCCAGTACATCTCCGAGCAGCCTTCCCTGACACTGAGGCCCAAGAATCTCTCAACTCCTCCATGTTCTTGGACCTCCTTCCACCCCGTGGAGCCCCGGGAGAGGTCTGGGTAACCATTCTGTTTAACAAGCTTCCAGGGGATTCTGATAAACAGCCAGGGATGGGGACCACCTTCTCCCACGCCAGTTCTCAGGAGTCAGACTGGAAACCAGCAGTGTCGCCTGCCTTTCCGAATACAAGCACCCGGTCTGGGCGCCCACAATGGAATGTCATGGGCTCCCCAGATCAGGGATCCTAGTCCAGCCTCCTCTACCCCCACACCCTGCTCAGAGGCCGAGGGTGACACTGCCCTCAGCCGATCAGGCAGCAAGTCCTCAGCGAGCCCGACCCTGTGCCAGGCCCCACGGTCGGCCCCGGCGAGAGGACCTCAGCTCCCAGCCTGTGGCAGAGGCAGAAAACAGACAGGAATTTCAGTCTCATTAAAAACTGAAGCAGAAAGATGATGATGTGACGGTGGCATGAGGAGGTGGTACCTTAGAAAGGCAGCCAGCGAAACCCTCTCTGGAAAGTGACGTTTGAGCTGGGACCTGGAGGCGGAGCCTTTTGAAGATCTGGGAAGGGTGTCCACACGCAGGAAGAGCCCCAGGGCAGGAGCAAGGTGGGGGCATCAGCACGGGAAAAAAAGCAGGAGAGGCCAGAGCACTCCGGAGCGAAGGTTGCAATCAGAGAGGTTGGCAGGACCTTGTGGGCCGGGCAAGGGATTTTATTCTAGATGCCGAGGAAGCTCCTGGAGGAAAGCGACCCACTCTGATTTAACTTTAATCTCTGGCTGCTGGTGGTTCCATTGGAAGATCTCCCTGGGTCCCTCCTTGGTCTGACCCCCCACCCCCACCAGCAATCTGACCTGCAGCTGGGAGCCCCGGGCAGCGCTGGTAGCTGGGGTGGCTGACCCGGGCTCCCGGGGTCCCCAGGGTTAATCCCCTGGGCCTTGAGCAGCCTCTGATTAGCAGCCCCTGCCACTCCCGGCTGATAAACGGGAAGAGGCAGGATCCGGCCTGGGAGGACAGTGGAAAAATCAAAGCAGACAGACGAGGGGCACTGGAGGAGTACAGGGGAGCGCTTTCTCTCCCATTTCTGCCGTGGTAAGTTTTCCAGGTGAGGGGAGGACCCCTTTCCCCATTTGGCACTATCTCAGACGGGGCTGAGGCATGATTTTATAAGGGCCCTGTTTAAGGAAGAGAACACAAAATGAGCCGCAGGGCCCTGGGCAGGTAAGGGGCCCCGGGGCTCAAGCTTCCTTAGCTCCGAGGTGAGTGGCAGCCCCGGTCTCCTCCCATCAGGGGAGTCAGCCCCATGGACAGATGAGGACGTCCAGGCGCCAAGAGCCACCAGGCAAACAGGAAGCAGAAAGGGCTCCACTTCCAGGCCAGGGCTCTGTCCATCACCCAGCCCATCAGGAAATTAAGCTGCCCCTTCTCCTCACTGACATGAGTCCCATCACAAGGGGTTATTTAGGAAAGGTACTGTCCTCCTGGTGCCCACTTGAGAAGCTATGCCGTGTGCCACCACAGTCCTATGAAGTATGTAAGACTATCATTGCTAACTCCAACCGCAGCGGAGGGGGCAGGGGACATCCAGAGGAGGGAAAGGGCTCACCTTGGGGTGGCCTCCCTTTGGAGACAGGCTCTCTTATGAGCCAGAACCCTAATCTGCCTATCAAACCCTCTAAATTAGCACATGCTGACTGAGTCAGCTGGAGTGGAACAGAATCCCTGGAAACTTGTGAAAGTGCCAGTTCCTGGGATTCCCATTCAGACTTACAGAAGCAGAATCGCCAGGGGTGAGACGAGGAATCTGCATTTTGGACACACTTGCCAGGTTCTTCTTCAGCACAGCCAGAGCTGGGAAGCACTGACATAACCACCAGCCCCTAGTCCTAGGGAATCTGTCTGTTTCAGACTGTGTATGGGTGGGGGGCGAGGGGGCGGGAGGGCAGCTCAAGAAACCAGGCTCAACAGAGGCTCTTAAGGACAAAGGAATCCCAGTTTCCTGGGAGGGCTGACTGTGCATGTGTGCACGTGTGTGCCTGTGTGTGTGGCAAGGAGATGGGAGGAGGCCAAATTGCACACAAGGCATCTCGACTCTGACCATAATCACTCTGGGAAGAAGGGAGACCAGGCCCAGCGCTTGCTCAGGATAGGCTTTGCCTGGGCTGACTCCTGCCTCTGTTACTTGTAGCTGAACCATCTAAGGTTCTCTCTCTCCTCACCTCCAGAATGGAGATAATTCAACCATGGATTCTCAGACCCCAGATTAAGAACCCCTGGTCTAAATGCTAGGTCACCTCTGCCCACGAACACTCCCCAGACCTCCCAACCGAGGCTGCTTCTCCTCTGTGTCCCCACCACACTTAGGAGACATCACTCCACCACACTGGCTGCTTCCATATTTTGCTCACCTCTTGGACTGTGGGGTACATGGCGGTCACTTTCTTCTTTCTTCCCAGTATAACACAGTAGTGCTATACTTCCCTACCTCCTTTGAGGTTAGGTCTAACCCTGTGATCTACATTAGCCAGTGAAATGTTAATGGAAGAAATATGACAAGCCAGTGTGTGATTCACTGTGTTCTCTTCACCTTGCCACAGTGACGTTGGAAATGCATGTCAGGGTGGAGGGTCTATCAGCCTCTGTCCCTGAATGGCTAGGTGAACAGAAAACCTTACTGGCCTGTGTTGGACATATAGCGTGAGTGGGAAATGACCTTTGTTATAATAAGCACTGAGATTTGGAAGGTATTTGTTACTGCCGCATAACCTGGCTTGGCCTGACCAATACAGGTGCTTTGAAGGCAGAGCCCCTCTCCGATAGAGCTTTGGGTCTTCAATTCCCAGCACAGGTTGGCACCAGCTTTTTAAGACCTTGCTAAGTGCCAAATACCATTCATTGTTATCTCACCTAATGGTCCCCCAAACCCTATAAATCAGGTCTCATTATTCCCATTTTACAGATGAAGAAAACTAAGCAAGTGGCCTAGGAACCTGAGTTTTTATCCTCTAGCACCCTACCAGAGGTACCACATTATAGATACAGGAGACAAACCAATGAGGGGTTTTTCTTGACCCTCTAGGCAAGCCACTTCCCTCTGAGCCTCAGTTTCCACAGTGTAAAATGGTTTAATAATAATGCCTACCTCCCGGATGGACTGTGCTATATAAAGTGTTTTGCATAGTGCCTGGCACATAGTAAGAGCTCAATAATGGTAGTTACTATCTTTTGTTATGATACTCCTCTGCCCCTGATAAACATTTGAAAGAATAAATAAATGGAAAAGCATCAAATGGACTGGCAGCTGGGATGAGGCACGCTGGGATGCACTGGGAGCCAAGAAGCAAACTGGGCGCTCTATCCCTGTGCCCCCAACCATGGTTTGGTCATCTTCCATCTACTGCACCCCTACTGTGTGCCAGGTTCTATGTGGTGCTTCACATGTAGCAGCTGTTTAATCCTCACTCAACCCTATGAAAGAGATGCTGTTATCCACCCCATTTTACAGATGAGGAAACTGAAGCTCAGAGAAGTCAAGGATCTTTACCAAGGACTCACTGCAAGAAAAGGCAGAGCCAGGGGGCACCTGGTATCTCTGACTCCACAGACTGCATAGGAAACTTCCTGGCACATGCTCCCCATACCCAGTGGAAAAAGAGGGAGGCAAGACTGGGGCAGAGCCAAGGTCTCAGGACTCCCTGTCCAGTGCTCTTTCTCTCCTAGGACCTTCTCTCTGCCTACCCCAAAAGGTGTGAAAAACACGCAGGTATGCACACGCACCCACACCCATACCCGCACACCAGAAAAAGTAAGAAAGCAAAAGCAATCCCCTCACTGGCTGAGGGGCGGCTGCTCCCACCCAGTGTCAGCAGCTGCCCCCGCCTGTGCCAGCACAGACTGCTTGTCACCACTGTGATTGGTAGACTAAACAGCTGGAGTGGAGCCGGCCTCCTCTCTCCCTCTCGCCAGGGCGGCCAGGGCTTTCAAAGACTGGCCTCGGCTGCTATCTCCCCCATCAGCCCCAGCAGCATTTAGCCACTTTCTTCAAACACCCAGCCAGGGCATGATGGTTAACATCAAATCTGGCAGCAAGTCATAACCTATAGGGCTGGGACATTTATCATGGGCCAGGGCCTCTGGGGACTTCAAAGGGGCTTGAGGGGTGGGGGCAGTGCAGGGGGCTTGGAGTGAGGTTTTTTCTTCACCCAGAGCCTTAGATGGGTCATCAGAGCTCAAGGAGTCAGGGGCTTCCTCAGCTGGCCGGCCAAATACTACTACTACTAATAATAGATATTGATTACTAATAATAGCTGCTGTGTATTGGGAGATTTATTGTGTCCAGGGCACTTCATACACTTTATCTTGCTTAATGCCCATAGTCACAGTCACACTGTGAGGCATTTACAGTTATTTTTAGTCACATTTTGGCAATCAGGAAACAGGGAGGCACAGAGAGGTTAAGCCACTTGCCTAAAGTTACACAGCTAGGAATAAAAATAGCATTGACAACGATAGCTATATCCGTCATTTAAAAGCAATTAGTGTGTGCCAGGCACTTCATATGTTACCTTATTTAATCCCCCACATACTCTATGAGGTAAGCATATTTATTCCCATTTTAGAGATGGGAACATAGTCTGGGAGAGGCTAGGTGGTTTGCCTGAGGAGACATGAATGGTAAGGGGTACAGCTGAGAGCCACCCGCAGATCTTCTGCTCCAATCCCAGCTCCCAAGCACCTCGCAGTGCTGCCTCCTGGGGCTGGCATGGGGGGTGCAGTCCAGTGCCCCCGATAGGGTGGGGGCCCCCAACACGAGGCAGAAAGCAGTCCCGCCTCAGACCTCAGGCCTGGCCACACTTCTCGGCATGTCCTGGGGCCTCTGACTGGGGGACTCAGGGCTCTCAGGGCGCCTCGGGACAAGGTGGAGAGATGAGGCAGCCAGGTGCCTGGCTCCTAGCAAAGCCCGGGAGGGGGAAGGGTCCTTTTTCTGGCTCTCAGCTGAGAGTGGGGAAGTCCAAGGAATTGGGTGGGGGAGAGTGGTATGAGCTTTAACTGCCTGCCCCCTGCCCCACCCCGGGTTTGGTTCTCTCCTGAGTCAACTTCTGGGAGAAAGCGCTGCCCAAGACTGGATGAGCTTCCTTACAAGGCTCTCTGGAGTCATTTGACTAATGGACCAAATTCCACAAGCACTCTATCCACCCACAAAGCCTAACACCCAGCACCACCGTGAGAGAACAGAGTCGAATGAACGTTCGCAACACGGAGCAAGAATGGTCCCTGCTCCCAAGTATCAAACTCCCTCCATGAGGCCACAGGCAACAAGAGGCAGGAAAAGAATGCTCAGGAAGACTTCCTGGAGGAGGTGCTCCCTGGGCTGACAGAGGAGATGGAATAAGGTCTACTTGGGGGAAGCAAGGCCAGTGTGGGCTTGAGCAGGAAAGGGATGCAAAGTACCTTGTGACGTTCACTTACTAGGTTATTCACCCAGCAGATATTTTATGTTAGGCCCCCACGTGCCAGGGATTGGGGAGACAGCACTGAATGACAAGGTGCCCCTGCTCTGTTCCAGATATGTGCCCTTTACATGCATTACCTCACCTTGGGATCACAAGGAGCCCATGACGGAAGCATATGAATATCCCCATTTTGCAAATGAGGAAACTGAGGCTCAGAGGTGCTGTGACTTGGTCAAGGTCACCCCATCACCCAGTGGCAGAGGGAGGGCTGAAGTTCAGGGCTTTCCAGAGCCCAAGTCATTTGTGGGGAGCACCAGCTGGGAAGGACACGTGGAATTCTTTCCTCCCCAGGACTTCTGGGGCAGGAATAAAGGAGAAGGAGGAAATGGCAGCTTGCAGGAGGAAAAGAATCAGAGAGGGACTTCTTCTGAAATGGGGACGATTGGAGAAGGTTTGTGGACTGCAGGGAAGAAACTCACAGAGGGAGAGGGAGAAGGGCGGCCTGGGATGGTTGAGGGGCAGGGCTGACTGGAAGAGGATGTGCGTGGGAAGAGGTAGAGGAGTGCTGAAGAGCGGTGGGGGGCAGCAGCGTCCCCTCCCGGCCAGCCTCTCTGGGGTCAGGGAAAGCCCAGGCCCCAGCACAGAGTGGGCAGCAGAAGGTGGCAGGGCTGAGAGGATGTCACAGGGGTGGAGGTGCAAGAGGAGGCAGAGCCAGGGCGATGTGGGATCAGTGTTCAAGTCCCAGCTCTCACTGGTTGCCCTGTGACCTGGGCAAGCCACAGAAGCTCTATGGACCGCAATTTCATCCCATTAAATGTGGGATGGGGTTACTGCAAACATTAGGTAAGATATTGCATGGAAAGTGCCTGGTACCTGGGGGGTTGCTAGGTTAGCAGGAAAGGAGAAACAGGATGATAGGTCCAGCTGAAATGCTGAGAACATTCCAGTCACCCCAAATTGACACCTTTCCCCATCTTGGCTTCTCAGGAGCCATGGCGGGCTGAGTGGGCTTAACCAGGGCTGGGGATTGGCAAGAAAAATGTCTCTGCTGGTTGTGCTTGGAGCCTTTTCAGCCCTCCCCCCCACCCTCCAAGACCCACACCACTTGGCCCTACCTATCGTTGACCTGGGGTAAGGGGAACTGTGCTCCAGGAAATATTTCACCACCACGGTTGGTGATTAATGGACACCTGAGGTGAAATAGATAAAAACATTTGGCTGTGCTGTTGAGTAACTGTGTGACCCTGGCCAAATCTCTGAGCTTCAGTTTCCTCATCTATTAAAGAGGGAATTAAAACTCCGGACCCAAATTCTTAACAGTGAATTTCTTAGAGAGAGAGGACAGTGAACAGTTCATGGGAAGAATTTCACCTTTTATTTTATTTTCTTGCATTGTCCAGCACTGGGACTCGAACCCTGGTCCCTGGCATGGCAGGCGAGAACTCTGCCTGCTGAGCTACCGTGACCCTCCCTTCACCTTTTATTTTTTACCCTTCAGTATCAAGTAGAAATTTTGCAACTTATGACCAGTACAAACAGTAAAGATACTTATTTCTGGGCGGGCCACGGTGGCTCAGCAGGTAAGAATGCTTGCCTGCCATGCCCGAGGACCCGGGTTTGATTTCCGGTGCCTGCCCATGTTAAAAAAAACAAACAAAAAAAAGATATTTATTTCTATTGTGAAACAACAAAAGTACCCACAGTCTTTCTGTCTACAAGCATACAAATGGGGATATGGATGAGAAAGCCCTTGGTGATGCATAAATTGTAGAACAAATGGGAGATTTTGTTACATCAACGTTATCATTCGTAGAGCACTTTTTCAGCTTTTGTAAAGAGATTTCCAAGATAAGACCTCCCCTTTCTTTCCTTGCTGCTTATTACATCCTTCAACTCATTCAACAAATGTTTACTGGAGGCCTAGTATACATCAAGGGCCTGTACTAGGTGCCAGCAATAGAGGAGTGAGCAAAGCAGGCAAAGCATCTGTCACCGTGGAACTTACATTTGAAGGGGGAGAACAAACAAATAAGCAAATATCAAGTATGCCAGCAGGTGATAAACTCTATGAAAAATAAAGGAGAGCACAGGATCAAGGGGGATTCTATTTGAGATCAAATGTCCAAGGACAGCTTCCTGGGGAGGTGAAATTTAGCCAGAGCCTTAAATAAGACTAGGGAGTTGACCCAAGGGAACATGGTGGAGAAGAAATCCAGGCAGAGAGAACTCAGGAGCAAAGAAGCTGAGACAAGAGCTCACTAAGCAGTTCCCATTCAAGCCCCTGATCTTCAGCCATCCTCTCATCCATGCATTTGTTCTCTCACCCACCCACTCATCCATGCATTTGTCTTCTCACCCACGCACCCATCCACCACTTGTCCATTTGCCCACGTATGCATCCATCCATTCAACAAACATCCATTCATCTACTTACCTATTCACCTGTCCATCCACTCTACTGACCTATCCATCCACCCATTCACCACTAAACCCATCCATCCATCCATCCATCCATCCATCCATCCATCCATCCATCCATCCATTCACCACTAAACTCATCCATCCATCCGTCCACCCATCTATCCATCCATCCAACATGTACTAGGGGCTTGTTATGAGTCAGTCATGGGGAGACATGGGTGAAGAATAAAGACATCACCCTCCTGATATGGAGATCGTAGCCAAAGGGTAGAGAGAGTTGCACATAGTTAGGGTATGGGATGGCACTTGATAATGCATTCTCCATCACTTACCGTGTCTTATTAAGGAAGCTCTCAGTGTTTCCTCACTTTCATGGTTTTAAGAAATCTTGCTTCAATTTCAGAGCTCAGCTTCCAGCCACCATCTCATGAAACCTATCTGGTCCTTCCTCTTAGAATTCACTGTGCCAAACTCCTAGCCTGGTTGTCCAGTATGCACTATTATGCTCCACCATGTTTGGAGTCCCTTGTGTAAATGTGAGTTTTCACCGCTGGCTCATGAGCACCTTAATACTGGTGAAAAATAAGTAGATAAACAATAATAGGTTACCATTTATTGAATGCTTAGCTGCATGTTTGGCACTGTGCTGAGCATATTTTAAAATGTATTATTTTATTTACTGCTCAAAATACTTACCCAGAAAGGAACCTGCCCTCCTAGAGGAGGCGCTAATATTATCCCTGTTTTACAGATGGAGGCACAGAGAATTAAAGTGATTTGCCCATGTCACAAGCTAGTAAGTGCCAGAGCTGATTCCTAAATTCTGGCCTTTCAACCACAAAACTCACCTCCTAAAAGCTGTGCCACTTACTGTGTTAGTCAGTCCCCAGCCCCCAGGAGGAGGACAGCTGGACACCATACCTGGAAACCTGGGTTTGAATCCCACCTTCACCACAGAGATTCAAGTTTGGTGACCTTCTCCTGGGTCAAGTCAACTAGCCTTTCTGTTTCAGTGGCCTTGTCTATAAAATGGGGCTAATCATAGTACCGCTGTCATAGGTTTACTTTGAAGTTAAATGACAATTCAGGTAAAGAACATAGGGCCTGGCATATGGCAGCTCTCTCGAAAGGCTGGCTATTCATTTCATTTAATAAAGATTGCAACCTCAATTCCCTCTTGATCTGGCTGCTTTATTCTATCACGATTTGCCTATCATATTTTACTGTTCTTATTTTACCCTATTTGGTAGAGCTGTTCGTCAAAATATCAGAGCCATTGCTTTTGGAACTTTAAAAAATATGCCCCGAGCCTGCAAGAGAAGAATCAGGTTTAAATAAGGATCCAGAGTGACTTGCCTCAGTGGAGTCAGGTAGCAGGAGGGTCCGAGTCATTGGCCCACATGGGGAAGGGGAGATGGGCTGGGGTGGGAGGGGCGGGGGGCGCAGGCGGTGCTTATCTGCCCTCACCAGGGGCCAGCGTCAGCCCGGTCCTTCGGATCTTCCAGGGCCTCCCTGTAAATCACCGTGGGTGATTTATACGGAGACGCCCAGTCCGCTAATCCAGTAAACAGGATAAGCATGGCCGGGCTGGATTTATGAGCTGCCAAAAGGGCCTTTCACCGCGGAGATGCGCACAGCGTGACCCCGCTCCTTCTGACCGCTGGCTGCAGCATCCTCGCGGGCAGGGGTCACGCTGCCATGGCTCCGGGCCCCACTCTGCTCTTTTTGCTGCTCCTGGGGATGTTGGGCTGGTCATTTGCCCTCTCTGGGCTATAGGTCCCCAGGCTGGGTGTTGGCTGGGAGTTGGTATGCACAGTGGGAAGGGGGGGTGGGGGTGGGGGGGGGAGGAGGGGAGGGTGAGAGGGGGGAGCTAAAAACTTATAAGCTGGGCCCTGGTGTCTCCAGTGGGGACAGACCTTGGAGTGCAATGAGGCAGTACACAGGTGCTAGTCAGGCTACATGCTGTCCTGGGTTCCAGTTCTGGCTCAGATACTTCCTGTGTGATTCCCTGAACCTAGGTTACCCCCCACCTCCTGTGTAAAATGGTGACAACATTAGCACATCTTTTTGCCCAGATGTTTTATACTAATATAATGAGAGAAAGCATATGAAGTGCTTTAACAGTCCCTGGCACCCAGTGAGGGGGCCATAAATATTAGCTAATTATAATTATGATTGCATGAATAACTGGGCTAGGGGTTAATCACAGATTCTCCCACAGAAGGGGCTTGCCAAGGATGGGTGGACAATCGGGAGGCATAAAGTAACCACGGAGAACTCTGCAGAAGTTAGATATGCAGACCAAATGTTGACATTGCAACATGGATGAGCCTTAAAAGTAGAGTGAAAAGAAATATCACAATGACACAGTATCAATCATGTAACTTAAAGATGCATGCACACAGGGCAGGCTATCGTGGCTTAGCAGACAGAGTTTTTACCTGCTATGCCAGAGACCTAAGTTCGATTCCCGGTCCCTGCCCATGCCAAAAAAAAAAAAAAAAAAAGAAAAATACATGCGCACAAAACAGTGATGCACATTTCATTTTTAAAACGTGCTCATTAAACCCAATAGAATATTTGCTTTCTGCATGTGTTATATAGAGGTGTGGGTGTGAGGTGAGAGGAATGGGAGTGGGCAATGAGGATAAAAGGGAACAGATAAAATAGGTATCCAAATACAGGGCAGCAGGGCCAGTGGTGGGTGAATGCCACGGGCAGAGGAGGGTATAACGTGACCCTTCAAACTCGAGTAATAACAAACAGATGCACAAACGATCCTGGAGAACAGAGCAATAGGTAATGAAGGGTGAAAATACCAGCTTACAAAATGGACATATGGCTATCCGTTGTATGGTTTGTTTTGGTTTATGTTTGGAATTTGCATAATAAAAATTTAAAAGAGTAAGCTGCCCAGAGTGCAGGGAAGCCAGGTGGCCTGGGCTTGGGGACCGATGTGGAATGATGTGCATCTCCTCACTCAGTGTATTGGGACAAAGCATTGGAGACTTTGATCCAGAGTCACTTTATCAAGTGGGCTAACAACAGTCTAATACGGTGGGCCTAACAACGTAGTGCACCTTTGCAGGGCATTTTGTTTTTACATGTGCCTGTTCTGCCTCCTTTAGAGGCTGTGGCCAGGAAAGTGCATGGTGACTGCAGAGCATGGGGTGAATAGAGGTTAGGCATTTGGAGGTGCAGAGAGCTCTGTGGGCTGAACCTATCCTGATAGACCACCTGGGAGTGATCGGGGCACACACTGGCCTTGAAGGGACAGGAAGAGAAGAGGAGTGAGAAGAAGAGAAGTGAAACACCTGGCAGCTGGAGTAAGCATGACAGACACGGGCAAGGAAAGGGGGACCAGTAGGTAAAGAAGGAAAGTGGGGAGAAAGGAGTCAGAGAAGGAGGGAAGGGAAAGAAGCAGCTCATGGGCGGGATATAGTGCAGCTAGGCCTATCTACTCATTCATTCATTCATTTACTCATTCATTCATTCGTTCGGCATGTATTGAGTCTCTAGTATGTGCCAGATCCTGTGCTGGGAATTCGGGATGTGGCAGTCAACAAGGCAGACAAGGTTCCTGTCCTCATGGAGGTGACATTTGCTAAGCAGATGGTCATTATAAACAAACAAAATGAAATAAAATCATCTCTCATGGTGTGGTGCTGGGAGGAAAGGGACAGAGTGCAGAGAAGGGTAGCATGTCTGGTGCAGCCGGGGAAAGCCTTCAGGGAAGGTGATGTTTAAGACGGTGCCTGGAGGATAGAGGCGTCAGCCTTGTGAAAAGCAGGGGAAGGGCCGTTGCAGGTGGAAGGAATAGCAAGTGCCTCCCCTTAGATACAGGAGATCTTTGGAGATGGAGAAAGTGGTGGCCGGGGAAACTCTGGGCCTGAGCCATCACATCACTTTTCTTTGTCTTAAGTTTTCTTCCAGAAAGGCCCTCAGCCTGCAGGGATCGTTCAGGCTACCACATGAATGGGGAAGCTGAGTCTCGGAGACGGTTTCCTTAAGGCCACAGCTTGTCTACGGGAAACTTAGTTCTCCTGGCCACACTCGAATTCTTTCCTTCTTCCTTCTTTGAGATGGGATTTTTCTCATCTGGGCATAGCCTTGAGAGAACTGGGTGAGAGGGAGGCGGTACAAATGTGGTGATGATCTGTCTGTCCACGTGCAGTGGGAGATGTGTCCCCAGAGCTCAGACATGCCTCTGGAACCTGTGGTCTCAGGGCGTGGAGACAACTCATTGCTAGATACTAACACAAGACCTGAATATCCACTGAGGGTTCATGTGAGCTATGCAATGAGAGAATTTTCTTCTCTTTCTAAAAATTTCCACTTAGGGCCAGAAAAGTCTTGTGGTTTATAAGTGACATAACTAGGCTCCCTGGAAATCGGGAGAAAGCAGCAGACTTAAGCCGTCCTGAGGGGCAGAAGTGAGTCACCAGTGGCTGATTCAGGAATGCAGACTTTAGTTCAACGCCAGAATGTTTCTGACTCCTCTGACAGCCCTGGCATCACCTGCCTCAGGAAGTAGTAAGTGCCTCATCGTTGAAGGTATTCAAGGGGTTTAGTGACCATTCATTAAGGAGATGCCTGGGTAGGTGGGGAGATGAATTTCTGAGATATTTTCCAGCTTGGAGTCAATGATGCCACAAGTTTACAATTGAGGATCCAATGATAAGACAGCATAATGATAAACTACCAAATATCAGCTGAATTCATAACCGCATAGGTGGTCCCTCCCAATTCCCATTTTCTATGGTTCTGAGTTTTTTGGCTGCCCACAAAAGGTATGGCATTTCCTTGGGCACACAGATACAAGGGCTCCCAAAATTGCTACAGCTTCAAACTTTTTATAGGAGAAGGAGTATCAGCTGAAAGCAACAGCCTCAAGCATTTCCCTTCCTGCCATCAAGCACTTCATCACATATTTACTGAGTATGCATTATGTTCTGGGCCAAGCTACAGGCACTTCATCCTCACAGCAGCTGTACAAGGAGGTTTGATTAGTGTCTCTGACTCTAAGAAATGTGGATTTGATCAGTCTGTGTGGTCAATGTGAAGAGGCCTTTGAATTCTCTTCTGATGATTGGAGATTTTTATTAGCACAAGTAATTCTCATGTGAGGCCAAGCACAAAAAGTTCCAGAAGAGAGGAACATGCCAAGTTCTCTGAGGAGGCAAAAGGGGAGTCTGCATGGAGAGCCAAGGAGAAGGTCATGTGCAGAAGGTAGCGTGTGAGTGTGCGTGTGTACATGTTGTGTGTTGTACATGTGCATGTGTACACTGGGCTATGGAGAAGTAGCATGGAATTTTAAAAAAGGTCTTTTTATTGAGACATCTTCACACATACAATCCATCCAGAGTACACAATTGATGGCTCACAATATGAATGAATGAATCACATAGTTGTGTATTCATCACCACGATCATTTTTAGAATATTTGTATCATGGGTGGGCCACGGTGGCTCAGCAGGCAAGAATGCTTGTTCAATTCCCGGTGCCTGCCCATGTGAAAAAAAAAAAGAATATTTGCATCACACTAGAAAAAGAAGTAAAAAGAAAAAAGAAAAAAATCCATAACTCCATACCACTCACCCTTCCCTCTCATTGGCCATTAGGATTGCAATCTTCCCAATTTTTTTTTACCCTTTGTCCCCCACCATCATTTTTTTCTTTTTTGTCCTTATTTTTTACTCATCTATACATACCCTGGATAAAGGCAGCCTCAGCCACAAGGTTTTCAAAATCACACGTAGCAGCATGTAATCTGATGTGACATCATCTCTGTTTCCAAAAAGGGATTTCTGGCCACCACCCCAAACGCAGCCAGAATCATCCCTTTCTTCTCATACATTGAGTATAACTGGCAAATAGGAATGAGGGGAATTGACCAGACTTTTGCAAGGAGAGAGTAAACAAACAAACAAACAAACAAAAAACAAAAACACTTTGTAGCTGAGGAGAAAAAAAAAGGTGTTGCTTAACCTCAAGCCAAGTGCTGTTTTTCTAAAATTGGGTTGTTTAAAAAGTAGTTTTCCTAATTGGCTCCCCTGTGTCCTCCCTGCATATTCATACCACTTGTCTCCACCTACAATCTCCCGAGGTCCCCTGTTAGCTGCATTCTGGAGAAGGGCAGCCCACAGCTGGCAGCCCCTGGCTCCTAAACTGCAGGCCATGGAAGGGGTGGGGTCTGGAAAAGGAACGTGCAGAGTGTGGGCTCCCAGCCGCTTGAGAAACCTTCTCTGTTGAGGCTGGTGCTGTCATCTTCAGGGAGAAGACATCCTGGGACACGCCCAGGCGGGGACTCGAAGGGCCTCAGGCGCAGATCCGAGAGGTCACTGTAATTTCGACACGGTCTAGCAAAAGATGTCCAGGGCTCAGAGGGAAAAGAATCCATTTCCACATTCTTCTGCCCTGGACACCCACTGGATGTTTATACATCCATGGAGAGGTTATCTCCACTTGACTTGAGTTAGCCTGATACCAGGCCTCTCATTGGAGAAGCTGGAAGATGTTGTGAAAGACTGCTGGGGGGGTGGGGGGGAGAGGTTGGTGGGAGGATTTCAGAAGAGCAGATCCTTTGAATCCAGAGACCTGCAGAAAGAGCTTGATTGCTGCCCCCTCCCCAGCTGCCCCCTGCCAAAGCACACTGAACGAAGAGTTTTTTCTTGGAGATGTAGTTTAACAGGGCTTGTCTCTGTCCTTTGACCAGTATATGAACTTCGACAAGTTGTTTCTCCATTCTGGGCCTCAGTTTTCCCCAGTTGTGAAAAGAACTTGCTGGATGGTGGGCATGAACCTTTTGAGGACATTGACCTTGAGGCAACATAAAAGTTCATTTTGCATGTGCAGATTACAACTTTTACTTAACTGCTCAAGCGTTCTTAGACACCCTTGAAGCCCACCTGTGGATCTCTGATACGAGACCGTGATGATATTCTCTAGCACAGTGCTGCCCATTGTGGGTGCTCAATAAATATTTGTGGAATGACTGAATGATCCCTTCCAACTCTCATTTTCTGTGGGTCTTAGCAGAATCTGCACATTCTGCTAAGGCATGTTCTGCAGTCAAAAAAAAAAATACACAGGAAGGAGGCTTGCCTGAATATTAGGGAACACATACATACATACATACACACACACCTTTTGACCACCATTCATTCGTCAGACATATATTTATCGAGCACCTAATACGTGCTCAGCACTAGGGAAATAGTGGTGAGCAGGACCGAGGCTGCCCCTGCTTTCATGGAGCTTAAAATCTTGCAGTACTGCGCAGAGAACTCGGCCAGACCTGGTGTACTGCAAGGCCGACAGACAGCCCTGCCGTCAGGGCTGCACTGGGACGTTCATGGACCCTCAACACTTGTGCTTTCATGGGCCCTCCCTCCATCCACAAATAATTTTTAAAATATTTTACAATTGCATTGGTATAAAGGCGTATATAATCCAGGCTGAATTAATTTTTACATACTCTTTAGTGTACTCTTTTTTTCTTCTGATTGCAAAAGACATTAAAATTAAAACATTTTCATGGGCCCCTAAACAGACTGTGGGTCCAAGGCACTGCACCCTGTCTAATGGATAAATCGGTCCTGCCTGTAGCTCAGCTTTACCCACCGGATAATTAATGTTCAATATCAGGCTAGTAAGCGTGTATAATATAATAGCTATTAAGCATCTGTTTCAAAAAAAAGAGAAGCTCTAAGGTGTCAGAGGAGGTCAGGGGGGACTTCCAGAGGGAGATGGGAGCAGCACCTTGGAGGACAAACAGAACTGATTCCATCAGGAAGACAGACATTCTGAACTGGGGGTAAATCCAGAGGGAGCAAAGGCTTTCAGGGAAGAACGTGCAGAGTCTGTGTAGGTAGCAGAAGTAGCCAGAGTTTCCAGTGTCCTTCAAAACCTTACTTGGAGGTCATTCAGGGTAAAAATCCAGCCTCTTTCCAACAGCACGTTCATGTACCCCATCTCTCCCACTCCCACTCATAAAATCCCAGACTTTTGGAGTTGGATGGGCTCATCACAGATAATCCCTGCAGCCACCACTGTTTACTGAGCACTGACCAGTACCAGGCACACGAGGTACTTTATCGTGATCCTGTTTCATAGATGAGTAAACCAGGGTTCAGGAGATTAAGTAACTTGCCTAAAGTCAAGCAGTTATGAAGAGGCAGAGCTAGGATTCATGTGTAAGTCCGTTTGACCCTAGAGCTCTGGGATGCTTCAGGAGGCCTGCCTAGTCATCCAACAGATGGGGAAACTGAGGCCCAGGGAGAGGACATGATTGGCCCAGCAGCACAGAGTTGGGAATAGAATCCAGGTATCCTAATCAAGCCCAGCTGCTCTGCTCAGCAGCTGGCAAGACTCAGTGCCTTCTGATTTTCACATAGGCATCATCAAACCCTCATCTTCTCAGCCTCAAAAAGCACAAAGCCCAGTTCCACACAGGTTCCTGAAGACCCAGTTTCTGTAAGAGTCAGACTGAGATATTCCTTCCTCTAAAAATTGTTCCCAGAGTGCTGGGGGAAGTTAGGTGGGGGGGGGGGGGAGCGCGTGGGGTCAGTCCTTCTTGACATTTCCCCAGCCCCCACTCCCCGCCCCAGGGGAAGTCTCAGCAAAGCCAGAATAGACTCCTCTGTGTCCAAAACCCATCCCTGCAGTGTAAGAAGCACCTGCCTCTGAGGCCGACCGTGCAGATGTTATCAGGAGCATGAGCTGACTCACCCTCATGACATCTCAGCCCGCTGGGCAGGAACGCATTCTGGGCGCCAAGTCTCCCAGGGGTACAGACACACCAGAGCATCCCAGGGTGGGGCACCTGGAAGGTCAGGGGCCTGCATGCCATGTTCCCTGGGAGGAGGGGCAGTGGCAGGAACAGGGTTTTGTAGAATCAAGTGATATTAAAACATGTCATCAAATCTTGGTGGGGAGGGGTAGAAGGATGATAAAGGTTGGGGGGTTCCTCAGAGAGAGGATTTGGATTCTTGGGAGGCAGCAGCAGGGGCAGAGGTCCATACAGCCCAAGAAGGCCAAATCAGAACCTGTGCTAACTCAGGATGAAACGTTGTCCAAATCCGAATGAGCTCTGTCTTCCCGTGGTGTGGAAGCAGGGAATGAGCAGGCACACTGGGAAGAGATTCAAGTACCAGATGGGTGATTGTGGGTTAGAGTTGCATGGATTGCAACCACTTCATGAAGTCCTTACTCCTGCTGTTTTAGGGCAGCAACATGGTTAGGTAGAAAGAAATATTATTGGCTTTGGAATCAGACAGTTCCTATTTAGATCTGGTTTCTACCAGTACTGGCTAGATGGCCCTCCACCTCGCTGTGACTCAGTTTCCTCTTTTGTAATGACTACAGGGGCTGTTCAGGTGGGGGCTAGGTAAGATAATGTATGGAAAGCTCCTGACAATAAATGAGCTTCTCTTCCCATTTTAGAGTTGAGGAAACAGAGTGCTGGATCTGTTAAATAACATACCTGCCCAAGATTAAATGGCTGTTAGCAGCAGTCGAGTTAGAATGGAACCCAGATCTCTTCCATCACAATGTGCTGTGTCATTGTGTTATAACCTACTTAGTCCCACTTATCGAGCACCTCGTACGTGCCTGAGCTGAGTGATGTCATGCGGAGTTGTTGCTTTATGACCAAGCCTATTATTATCCTCTTTCTATATAGATGAGGCCCAAAGTAGTCATTCTTCTTGTGCAAGCTTTTAAAAATGAGGAAGCAGCAGAGTTGGAATTCCAGTTCGAGTCTGACTCCCAAACCCATCTCTTAACCAGGGGTTGTCAAACTATGGGCTATGGGTCCAATCCTGCCTGCTGCCTGCTTTTGTAAATAAAGTTTTATTGGAACACAGTCATGCTCCTTCATTTACATATGATGGATGGCTGTTTTTGAGCCATAATGGCAGAGGTGAGTCACTGCAGAGACTATATGACTTGCAAAGCCTAAAATATTTGTTATCTGACTTTTTGCTGAAAGAGTGTGTTGTCTTCTGCTCTTAAGCACCATTTCATTGTCTTTCCTTGAGAATTTTAAAAGGTTATCTGCTTTTTTTTTTAATTAAAAAATTTTTTTAGACATAACAACATACAAACAAGAACAATTCTTAGCATATGATCATTCCATTCTTGGTATGTAATCAATGACTCACAAATCATCACATAGTTGTATATTCATCACCATGATAATTTCGTAAAACGTTTGCATCAGTTCAGAAAAAGAAACAAAAAGAAAGAAAAAGGTAATCTGCTTAACACCAAGAAACATTTTTAAGCAGGAGGCGGGGAAGTATTTGGAATGAATTCTGGAAGGGAAAGAGATTCAATTACTGCCTGGTGCTTCTTTCACTTTCCTCAATCCTCCCTAAAGAAGAGAACTTTGTTGATCAAGGATAAGTCAACTAAAACAAAACAAAGACATTGGGCCAAGCATGTCACTGACCTCTTGGTTTTGAATTTGTTTATTGTTGGATGGTCATGGAATTTTTATCGCTTTATTTTAAATTTTTAATTATTTAAAGTGATTTGATTTTGTTACTTATTGACATATAAATTTTGTATGCTGTATATCGGGGGTCACATTTCATTCTTTTTCCACGTGAGTATCCCCTTATCCGCACCATTTGTTGAATTTTTTTGTTTGTTTGATTTTTCATTTGTTTATTTGTTTGTTTGGGCAGTGCATGGGGCGGGATTGATTGATATTTACTATTAGTTATTAATGTTATTTTTTTGCATGCTCATTTATTAAACAAGAACTCCTTCATGACAATTTAATACAATATTTATTAGCGATTAGTGTTGAGAAAATTATTTCCCTCTACATACAAAAATACAGATTTGAACACTATGAGAACAATCAGGACAAGTACCATGAAAAGATTGGTCCTTCAAAAGAAAGAAAAGGGCGATGTGAGGCTTTGTCTACTGTCAGGGACGAATAAAAAGAAGCCAAGTTCTGGGGCCCTCCCCAAAACCCTCCAGATGGGCAGAGTCTAACCTGAGAAGCAGACGGCACTGGCATCC
Source organism: Tamandua tetradactyla (assembly GCF_023851605.1). Taxonomy (NCBI): domain Eukaryota; kingdom Metazoa; phylum Chordata; class Mammalia; order Pilosa; family Myrmecophagidae; genus Tamandua; species Tamandua tetradactyla. The sequence continues at coordinate 35,565,774 of NC_135346.1, read as the reverse complement.
CCCTTGCAGGGAAAGTTTGAGGAGATCGGATGGGAATTCTGAGCAACAACAGCATGGACTGAAGTCCACACAGGAGGCCCTACAGCTGCATCTTTAAACTGATAAAAACAAAGTGCCTTAGCATTGCTCCCAAAGTGCCACTCGGGGAAGTATCCATGAGTAATCGCTCTTTTAGTTATTAATGCTATTTATTATTATTCTGTAAGAACTGTATTTTTCCCCTTTAAATATATGATCTATAATCGCTCAGGAACACTTCCTTCTCCAAGTGGACATGTGCAATTTTTATCTATAACCAGGGAGCTCATTGATTTTGAAGTACAGCAACTAAAGGGACAGATTCTGTTAAAATAAGTAAATAAATAAAGATACGGCCACAACGAATCCGTGCAGGAAGAGCTTTGGACTGGAAGTGAAGGGATCTTGGCTTTAGGACATAGCCCCATGTGGTCAGTTGTGTGATTAAAGTTTCACATACACCCTCCCGTGTCTCAGTTTCCTCTTCCATAAAATGGGGTTGTTGGGCCAGGTGACCACCGATGGGTTTTCCTAGTAAGGCAATGCACTCCCATGGAAGCCCACCAAAATAAAGCCTTTGGGACAGTTCCGTCTGGAGGCAGGGACGGACCAGAGATGACCTCTGACCTTACAAGGAGGATCCTCTGTTGTGAATCTAGCAATTGCTCTGGGAGTGAGGGAAGGACGGTGGGCCCCAGGCTCCTTTCCCAGTCCTCTCTGGTTTGGTCACAGGGTCCAGGACGCTTTAATCAGAGAAAGGGGGATTTAGGGCTGATGAGGGTAGAGTGGCCCTGGGAGGGGGAGGGGAACGGAGGACGCCAGAGCTGGTCTCCGTGATGGGGAGGAGGTGGACGCTGAGGGAAGTGGAGACTCTGTCCTGTCATCTCTTCTTGGCCTTGGGATGGGGGTCTTTCAGGGCACTGGGCAGCAGGACAGGATGGACATGTCAACACTGGGAGGTGGGAGGGTGCCTCACCTCCCTGCCAATCCCTATCACGATTACCCGCCCTCCAGGGCAAGAAAGAAAACACTTTGGCTTTTACTTAATATCTCCCTCTCTTTTTTTTTTTTTTTCAATTTGAAAGGCAAAGACAGAATTTTATTCTTGTCGTAAATCTAATCGCTCACTCTGAGGCTGAACTTTTTTCTTGCTTAGCCATTTGCATTTCTACTTTTAGAAATGGATTATTCATATGCTTCACTTTTGGTATTTTTCTCATTGTAATAACTTGCTTTTGATTTTTTTAGGTTATGTTGCTTATATGTTCTATACTTAGGTTATATACTTAATATGTAAATATATTTTCTGTTTCAAACTTACTGAGTTTAGCAAGAAAATGTTAATAGCTTCTCTTTCCTACCTCTGCCAGTCAATCCTCCCAAGAAAACCACCAATAATTAATATTTGCTGGGTAATGACCTTCACTACTTTTCTGTACTTATATAAATTTATTTATATGCATTTTTTCTTTTGTAAAAGTGAAATACATTCCTGCATTTAACCTGGAATTTGTTTTTAAAAACCCTGCATTTTCTTACTTAGCCCTTTCTTACATTTCTGTCTCTCTTTTCACCTTGCACTCTCTGGTTATTCTTATTCCAAGAGTTAGGCAATAATCATTAGGCAAATTTCATGGACTGGAAAAACTAAGGCTCTGGAAGGAAAAGTGACCTATTCAGATCCCTCAACAATTTAGTGCTGAGACGAAGACCCCAGGAGCCTGATTCTAGAGGATCTTTCTTCCCTGTGCTGGGTGCTTCAGACCCTCTGCCCCTAAAGTCACCCCCCCTGGGGTACATAGGCTGGCATTTGAGATAGTTGCGGGGGAAGGCAGAGAAAGTCTAAGCCCAAAGAAAGTCAATGAAGGCAGAGAAGTTCAAACTACCCCTAGATTCTAGTCAATAACTAATGTGCTCTCTGACCTTGGGGGAAGTTGTTTGCCCTCTCTGGGCTCCCTGTCTTCATCTCTGAAATGAAGGCTTTGACTTAACTGGAGGATTTCGAACAGCACACCTTCAAAAATGAAGGTCGTGAAGAGAAGTATTTTGGGGGGATTCATTGCATCACTTTTGTATTTGCAAATAGTTGGAAGCAATTGACATGTTCACCAGTGGAATTGGGAGGTTAAATGCAATGGATCCTTCATTTATTCACTCCATGTTGATTAACCACTGCTAGGCCCTGCTTTAGACCCTGAGAATCAGCGGTGAACAAACGAGGTCAAGTCCCTGACATCCTGGAGCTTATCTGGAAGGCAGGTCCACTCAGTTGTGAGCTGTGCCCCAGTTAGTGGAAATGAGATGGATCCACTCATCCTGGCGTGAATGGGTCTCCAGCTGTAGAGTCGAGTGATAGAAGCAAGGTACCAAGCCCAGTGTGGGATGACTCCTTGTATATAAAACTCACATCCTTCATAGGCCAAGTCAGTAAGTCCATCTGTGGATCTGCAAATATAGGAAAAGTTGCTGAGGAGGGTTTGGGGGGATGCAACCCCAAGTGATGGTGTTGTTTCTGGAAAAGGTGGGGGGAGTAGTCCCTCCTTGGGGTAGTGCCTTGTCTAGGGGACTGTAACTTTATCTGTATTTTTTTTTTACAAGGGAAAATATATTCAAATATTGTTCACAGTTTAAAAATATTTTTAAAGTTTGAAATACGCTCAAGTCCAGAGAGAAGGGAAGGACAAAAAGAAATTGGCAGGTTTTGATCTCTAACATGCTTAGGTTCTAATGATCTATCCAACACTAGGAAGCAACTTGATTTAGGGATCAGACGTTTTCAATTAAACAAAATGAGTATTATCACCTGGGTCCAAGCACAAGCCCAGCACTTCCCCACCCCAAGTCATCGTCCACTCCGTGCAGCCCCAGATGCCTCCCTCTTACTTCTTAGAAAGCTGCTTCAGCAGAGCTAAATGGGACACCCAAGAGTTATTTTACAAATGGGGAAACCGAGGCTCAGACACCGGGATATCTTAATTTACCAAGGACTCAGTTCATGGCAGAACCCGAAATACGAACCGGGAAGCAAACCGGCCCTGCCTCCAGATTCTGGGACCCATTTCCCCCTGGAAGCTCCAAGGATGAGTCCTGGCGTCCGGCGCATGCTGAAAGAAGGCCTTGTCAACATGGACGGAGATCAAAGTGGCTGGGGGGTGCTGAAACCTCCTGTCAGGCCCAGCATCTCCGAGGAGATAGGGACGCTTGGGACTGTGCCCCCACCCCCCTCCTCAAGCGCTCTACACTCAAATTCCGAGGGGCTTTGGAATCACTAGACTGTCTCCCGCTCCCAGGAAACCCCAGGCTTCAGTGGAGCCAGGCGACTGGCCATCCGTCATCCTTATCTCCTGGCTCTGGCGGCCCCAGGTCCCTGGCCTGGATGGGCCCAGGGGGCCAGGAGGGGTCCAGGGTGGGGGATGTGGGGAGCTGATAACAAGAAAAGCAGCTGTCCCCTGGGGGAACTTCAAAGTGCCTGGAGCTGAAATTTATGTATAGAGGAGCTGATTGGGGGCCAGAGGGCCATTCACACCACAAATACTTATTGTGCACCTACTGTGTGCCAGACACTGGTGGGGTAGAACCTTATGGGTGCATACGATTTTTGCTGTTTGGTTGCTCTGTCTACCTCAGTGGGCTAAGTCTGCGGGATGGATCAACTCATAAAATCTTTATTTTTAAAGCACCCACTGTGTGCTGGGGGTTTCTGAAGGGCACAGGCTGTGGGAACGGTTAAGTGGTTATGCCCTTTCTGTGGGCAGGGGTTGAGATCTGCTAACACAGTGGTTAAGAGCCCTGGAGTCAAGCAAACCTGGGCAAGTTACTAAATTTCTCAGGTCTCAGCTTTTTTAGCTGTAAAATTGGGATAATAATAGTACCTTTCCCATAGGGTTTAGGGGAAGAAGAAGTGAAAAAAAGAAGTATCTTTCTTCAGTAGGTTCAAAGCTTCACCCAAGCCTGGCAGATGGTCATCTCGCAGCAAAAGCGGTTTTCCTGTGATTGAAGTTGAGTGATGCACTCATCCATTTACTAGGTGCTTATTGAGTAGCTGTATGTTCTGAACAGCTGCTGGACAGGAGGTTGAGCAGGTTGGCCTAGGAGGGTATTGAGAAATCCTTCCTCTCCCTACCATCTCTTCTTGGCAAAAGCCTCAAGGTTGAGACCAAGGAAGATCTTTGAGTCTTGGATTGAAGTCGCCAAGTCCAGTGCCTTCCCCAGCCCCATGAGGGGCCCCTTTTTTAATACCTCTGCTCCCTGGCCCTCCAAGCTCTGCTTTCCCATGCTCACAGCAAGGCCTCACTGCCCCACCCCCAGACAGCTCATGAGGAAGCCCTTCCTTCCGGGGAGCTGGGGTCTGCCTGGCACGATTCCACTGGCCTCTTATCTCTGTTCCCTGGGCCTTACCCAAGCTCTTTGAGTCTCAGTTTATTCATCTATAAAATGGGAATACCAATAGTCCTGCAGGGCTAGTGTGAGGATAAAATGAGATAAAGATTGAAAAGCACTTGGCACAATGTCTGGTACAAGTAATCCTTTAGTAAGTGATAGCCGATAACAATGGACAGAAATGAAATAGTAATAGCCTTTGGGATTGCATTTATAAAATGAAGGGCTATCAAAGTGGTACTTTATGAGACAGGAAGGGGTCCTCAGCTCTCAGGAAACTTAGTTTTGTAAGGGAGAGCACAGAGGATTTCCAAGGATACTTCCCTAGCTCTGAAATTCACATGAACATAAAAGAGAACTTGGAGCTACTGTGCCTCTTCTCCACCCAGTGGAGTCAGTGTCACCACTTCTACTTTCCAGATGAGCAAACTGAAGTTCCTGAAGGCGAAGGGCCCAAGGCCACATGGCGAGGGAAAGCCGGGAATCTCCAAAGCCTGGTCTCCCCTCTCATGTTCCCAGCAAGGCAGCAGGGACAGGGGGGCCCCCGTGGACAGGTGTTAGGGAATCCCCTGAAGGAGTGTCTCTTCTTGCCCTCACTGAGATGCAGGGGCCATGCTGTAAGCAATCACCTGGCTCCTCTCCAGAGCCCTGGGGTGTTATCGGGGCCAGAGGCTGTGACCAGGGAGGGCAGGCCGTAGCTGAACACCAGGCTGCGACCTTCAGGCTGACCTGTCATCTCATTGCGGCACTCTGAGAAGTGACCATCTCTCTTCTTTCTTGTTGCCTTCTCGTGGAAAGCCTCACCTGGCCCACCCTCACCTGCTGCTGGGACTGGCGGCCACCCCCTGGGAAATCCTGCCAGGTCTGGCCAGGCCTCCTGCCTGGTTGCTTGTCAGAGACTCTGCTTCCATTTCCTTCTCTTGGGATCGTATTCTCTGCTCCTCCTGGACTGTATTCCTCAATTCCCCACCCTCTCCCACATCCCACCAAGGCTCTTTCCTCTCCTCGACTCCCCTTCCTCCCCAGGCCACCCTCACCTGGTGGCCTCAGAAGAGCAAGGGGCGGTCCAGAGCCTGAGGTTGCCTTGGAGACGAAGGCAGGAAAAGTCTAAACTGGCTCCCTTGGAGCTGAGAAGAAATTGTCCAGAGCTGGCTTCTCCCACCTTCCAGGGAGCCTCACGCATGTCCCCGGCCTGGATACATTATTAGGTTTTGCCTTAATTGCATTAAAGCAAATGACTATATCCCCTGTGGTTTCGATCAGGTTGGGGATCTGATAATCGATCCTGGCACAGTCTAGACGGGAGTTACTTTGAAGCTGTGGTTAGCAGAAGGAGAACAAACAATTTTTCCAAAGTGGTCACATTAGGCAAATGGGCCGGTGGGTCATCTTTTTGGGAGAGAACGTGGTCTGGCTCCAGGCAGCCTGCTGACTGACTCCCAGGCCCCTGGGCAGGAGCGTGGACTGTACCCCCCAGGAGTGGAGATACCATACATGCTTAGGCCTCCCAGGCTGAAACCTGGTCTAGGTGCCTCCTCCAGGAAGCCACTCCTGACTGCTACCACCTGCTTCAGAGTCAAAAGTTAGGGTAGTTCACTGTGAGACGCCTCATAGAATCCAAACCAGCACGGCATTGCAAAAGGTGGACCCACATCCTGCAAAATTCCTGTTGTTTCAATTTTCTTTCAGGCCTTTGGCTTTCATCCAGAGGAAGGCCTGGTGTAAGCTAGACTGTCTTTAACATTCCCCTGAGGTTTGCCAATCTCCCCTTCTTAACAAAGAGAGCTAATCTAGGACTCTGCAGGGCGAACATACCTAGCTAGATTTTAATAGCATTATTTCCATTTTCATCATATTTCTGTTAGGCAGTCTATTTCAAAAGATATTGGTTCTCTATTTAAGGAAAGTGAACTATTTGTGTTTGAGCACAGCTATGGCAAAAATTCTGAAGGCAGGTTGTAGAATGATGGCTGTTTGGGAGACAGTGATGGGGGAACTCTCACACGCATGCCGCCCACTTGGAGAAATTTGTCTCAAAGAGGTGATCATGACATCAGCTAGTTCCATCCCCCATCCCATATTATCAACAGCCCCTTCCAACCTGAAAAAGTTAGAATGGGTGTAGCCCAAACACCCCCAAAGAGTGGGAGAAAGATCAAAGGTGGTGGTGGAGTTATACAGAGAAGGTAGGGTTTAACAAATATTGATATTTCTTTTAGTCTCTAGTGCCTTAGAGCAGCTAGAAGTAAAAACCTAAAATTGTGAAATTATAACCCATACCAAACTCTGAAATCTGTTCTGCAACTAATTTTTGTGATGTGCTTGGAAATTTATGGCTTTTAGGTATACATGTTTATTTAAAGACAAGGAGGAGTATAACAGAGAAGCTAGGATTTAACAAATGGCTATGACAGCTGAATCATTATAGTGATATTTCTGTTGGTCTCCAGTGTCTTGGGGCAGCTAGAAGAAAAAAACAAAATATTATGGAACTGTAACCCATACCAAACTTTAAAATCTGTTCTATAACTAACTGTTAAAATGTACTTGAAAGTTTATTGCTTTTTTATATATATGCTATATTTCACAACAAAAAAAAGTTAAAAAAAAAAAAAGCGATTGTGATGTAAGCAAAACTCTTCCTACATGACTGTTCATCCCACACTGCTGATAATCGTGAGACTCCAGAAAGAGAACCAAGGGCCCAAGTTGAGGGCCCTGAGCTAAAGCAGTAACAGGTTTCGGCCTTGCAGGCAGTGCCCCGTGGCAGGTGGGCACATACGCACAGGGGTCAGCACATCCAGACTTGAGAGGTATTTGAAGCAAATTACTTGGCCTCTCCAGGACTCAGTTCCCTCAACTGTAAAATGGGAATGATAATAATATCAAACTCGTTTTCATGTTTTTAGGATTAAATGAGGCCAGAGGAACATTTATCACTGTGCTGGTACATGGTAAGCGCCCGGGCAAATGTGAATTTGCTGCGCTCCTCTTTAGATATAATGAAAGGTTGTAGATGAATATTAATGATGTGGAAATACATTTATGACTTGTAAATATGTGAAAATGAAAAAAGCACAATCTGTATTGTAACATACATGCACGTATTCGCGGGTGTGGAAGGACAGACAGGAAATGGAGATGTGGTTACTAAAGAATGGGAAATGGCAGCACTGTGTAAGCTTCATTTGCCCACTCCATCTTCCCTGCCTGAGTGCCAGGGAAAAGCAGAATTGGATCCATCTCTGATAATGATGATAAAAATAAACTAAAATGTGGCATCGATGGAGTGCTGAATGTGATGGTTAGGCGTCAGTTGGCCAGGTGCCAGTTGTCTGGTCAAGCAAGCAGCGGCCTAACCATTACTGCAAGGACATTTCCTGAACTTAAATTATCAGTCAGTTGATTGTATCTGTGGCTGATTGCATCTATGATTAACTAAGGGGAATGTTTTCCACAATGAGAGAACATAATCAGCTGAATTTAATCCAATCAGCTGTGTGTAAGCCAATCAGTTAAAGAACTTTTAAGGGAGAGGTGACAATTTCAGCAGCCAGAAAAGGGAACTTTCATCTCTATTTCAACCAGCCAGCTTCTCCCCGAGAATTTATCAGAAACCTCAATCATTGTTGCCAGCTCACAGCATGCTTTAGGGAATTTGGACTTGTGCATCCCCACAGTTGTGTGAGACACTTTTATAAAATCTCATATTTATAGATATCTTCTGTTGGTTCTATTTCCCTAGAGAATCCTGACTATCCATTTCCTAAGGGCCAGCCACCTCCTAGGCACACTTCACAATACCTATGAAGTGGACACTACTGGTGTTCCTATTTGACAGATGAGGAAACTGAGGCATAGAGGGGCTGAGTAGCACTGCCCCAGGGCTCACAGCCAGAAAGATGTGGACAATGGAGCGAAACCCAGGCTCTAACCATTAGGCAATCCTGCCTCTTGGGCACCTCATTTTACAAGTAAGGATACTGAGATTCGGAGAAGCAAAGCTTTATGACCCAAGGCCTCCCAATAGCACAGTGACAGTAGGAACTAGGAGTTGGGCAACCTCATGTCCAGGCTTCGAGACTTCACAGGGTCCCCTTCAGGCAGCCTGAGTCTGCACAGGCCGCTTGAAGACACCAGTCCTCCCGGACAGTGGGGAAGGCGCCTGGGCCACTGGCGGCCCCGTTCCCCAGCAGCCTGGTGCCGGGAAGTTCAGTTCCTTGGCGAGCAAAGGAACAGCCCATGAAACTCCTGCCCCTTCGGCCCTGGGGCACTATGCCTCGCTCTTAATCCTGTGTAATTTAAGGCAAATGTAATCCATATGGCTCTGATTCATTTACACTTAAATCTTCAAAATATTGTGTTTTAAGAGCTGTTACTTTACAAAGCCTTCAGAACCTGTTAAATAAGATTCGGCTCCCCCATGCCTCCTGCTCACCTCCACCTCCAGTCCAGCCTCCCTGCCCTTCCCCCCCATCACTACTGGCGCTCACACCAGCATCTGGTGTGGTTTAAAAGGAACTCAAAAACTCAGACTTGCAAATTTGCATGGGGGCACAAGGAGACAATTATCAGACTGTTCAGAGCAGCATGGTTTGTAATCCCCCCAAATTGGAATCAATTTAAATGTCCAAGAGCAGGAGAATGCGTGAATAAACTGGTAAATTCATGCAATGTAAAACCATACAGCAGTGAAAACTAATAAGCAAGATCAGCACGTATCAAAATGAATGAATCTCACAAACATAATGTTGAGGAAAAAAAGCAAAACAAGTTGCAGATGGACTCATATGATACCAGCTATATAAAATTATAAAACATGGGAAATTGCACTAGGTATATTGTTCAGAGATACGTGCAGATAGAACCAAGTTCAGAGTCTGAGAAATGCAAATAGGAGCAGGTACACAGAAGGCTTCTGTTAGCCTGGTAATGTTTATTTCTTAAGCAGGCGGTGGGTACATGGGTATCTGTTATATTATGTATACACGTTTATATAATCTTAAAAAAATGCATAATAAAAATTTCAAAAGACCCTAGAACTCAGTGTCAGCAGAAAAAGTTTCCTTATAAATTAAAAGGTTCAGTACCCTCATTTCATAGAAGGGAAGAAAGGAGGTAATTTAATATTTATTAACTACTTGCCAACACACCATCATTTCATTTAAATTCCACACCAACCTGATGTAGTATATGCTATTATTATTTTCATCTTATAGATGAGGAAACGGAGGCTCAGAAAATTCCTCAAGGTCATGCAGCTTGTAAATTGCTAAATCCGAACACAAATTGTGAAATTCTGTCTCTGAAGTTCATACACCAGATCGCATGCTATTGAACCAGGTGTTCGTATTTCATCTTTCCTCAGCACTCTTTGATGTTATTATTATGAATTTCCCAGATGAGGAAACTGAGGCTTGGAGCACTCAAGTTACTTGCTAATGGCTCTTCAGACAGTTAATCTGGAGAAGTCTGAGCCTCCTGATTTCTTACTGTTACCTTCCCTTCTTTTGAAGCTCAATACAATTTGATTACTTCCAATGGGAATGAAGCACCCACCGTTGTGTTGACCAGGGTTGGGACACAGAGTTAAGAGAAGGAGAGAACTTGGCATACATTGGGTCTTGTAGCCAAAGAGGCCAACCTTAGCTCCACTTTCATTCACCACCCACATGCAGTCTCTATCAGGGCCCCAGCAGGAAACAGGTGGCACATCCAAACTGGCTGATCTGTGGAGAGTTTACTAAAAGGACTGTCTGCCAAGTTACAATCAGGGCTTAGCAAACCCCACAAGTTGTAATGCATTACCCTGGGGCTGGCCAGAGCTGGGTGCTGTGATCCAGGTCTGAGGGGAAAAGGGAAGGAGCCATTATCCAACCTAGAGGAACAGTTTTCTGGAGTCGGCTGTCTGATCAGAGCATTTGACGGGGGGACTAAGACAAGTCAGCAGGGAAGGAGGCAGGGCTCTATACCTCACCTCGTGCTCCTCATTTACTCAGATATCATAACAGTATTCGTTCTGGCCAAACCCAATGGGAAACAGGATAAAAGAGATCAGTGATATGGTCCATACATGTCTGTGTCTCAGAGCACCAAGCAGGGTGGAAGGCTGGACAGTGAATCTAGAGGGACACATTCCATAGCAGATGTTGGCTTTTCCTCGGGATTATACAAAATCTGGTCATTTCTTAACCACCTCCACTGCCAGTCTCTGGTCTAAACCATCCCTCCTTGGCTGCATTACTGCATGATAGGCTCCTAGCTGGTCTCTCAGTGTCCTAGATTGAATCGCGTGGGATCTTCCTAGGGTTCTATCTGATAGGGTTCTATCTGATGAGGGCAAATTGAATCAGATAGATTAAGGTGGGCCTTAATCCAATATGACTGGAGTCCTACTAAGTGGAATAAATCTAGAGAGAGACACAGATGACTGAGCTGGGAGAGGAGAAGCCACAGGAAGAGATCAAAGGAGACAGACTGCAATGTGACAGAGGTAGAGATTGATTACCAAAAAGTCTGTGCCAGAATGCCACAGGCTTTGGAGAAAGCATGGTCTGCTGATACCTTGATGTTGGATTTCTTGCCTCCAAAACTGTGAGACCAGAGACCACATATTTCTGTTACTTAAGCCAGCCCGTCTATGGTACTTGTCATAGCACCCTAGCAAACAAAGACACTCAGCTTCTACAGTTTATTCTTAGAAGTCAGAGTGATTCTCATAAATTATAATTTATGTCACTGCTCAAAATCCCCAGAGTATCAGCAAAAGTCCTTGCAAGACACCACAGGGTCCTGCACAACCTGATGTTTCCTCCATCACCCTCGACATCATCTCCCACACGGTTTTTCTCCTCTCCTCACTCTGTTCCAGCCACATTGACCTCCTCACTCGCATTTGAATTCATTAGAAAAGCTCCTGCTTCAGGACCTTCACTTACCTCTCTGCCTGGAAGGCTCTTCTCCCCTCCCTCCTTCCCCTCCATCAAGTTTTAGTTAAGTGTCTCCTGCTCAGTGAGAACCCCTTTTGTAAAATGGCAACTCTCTCTTCCATCTCTCCCTCCATGCTCCCGATCCCTCTTAGCCCTGCTCTAGTAATCTTTTCCCCACAGCACTTGTCACCTTTTAATGTGCTATATAATTTATTTGTTATAGTTATCATCTTTCTCCCCCGCCTCCCCCCCGGTATGCAAGCTTTACAAAGGCAGGTACTTTTTGTTCACTGGTACATTTCCAGCATCTGGAAAATAGGTATTTAATAAATAATTATTCAATGTTTGCTGAATGATTGAAGTGGGGCTGAGAAAAGCTTATGTTTGTGGTTTTCCAATTAGGAATGGTAGAGGATTGGTAGAGCCAGTGAGATTCATGGGTCCTATATGAAGGGAAGGAGAACTCAACCAGTCAACATGTATTTATTGTCCATCTACTAAATACTTATTAAAAGTAATGCTTATAGCAAGAGGCCCCAGATAGTGAAAACAATTTTGAAAAAGAAGACAAAGTTGAAAGTCTCAAACTTCTTGATTTCAAAACTCACTACAAAACTGCAGATATCAAAAGAGTGTGGTACAGCATAAGGATAGACAAGGCTAGAACGATGGAATAGAACTGGGGAGTCCAGAACTAAATCCACACATGTATGGTCAGTTGAATTTCAAGAAGGATGACAAGCACACAGCAATGGGGAAAGAATATTCTCTTTAACAAATGGTGCTAGGAAAGCTAGCTGTCCACAAGGAAATAATAACAATAATAATCATTGATAATAATAATTAATAAAATTAATATAAAATAGATCAAATACCCAAATGTAAGACATAAAGCCATAACACTCTTAGAAAATAATAGAAAGGAAAATTTTCATGACTTTGGATTTGGCAATGATTTCTTAGATATGACATGAAAAGCACAAGCAACAACAAAAATAGATAAATGAACTTCATCCAAATTAAAAACTTTTTGTTCATTAAAAGACTATCAAGGAAGTGAAAAGACAACCTATAGAATAGGAGAGAATAGTTGGAAATCATAGTAATAAGGGTTTAATATCCAGAATACATAAAGAACTCCCACAACTCAACAACAAAAGACAAACAACCCAACTATAAAATGGGCCAAGGACTTGAACAGACATTTCACCAGAGAAGATACACAAATGACCAAGAAGCACATGAGAAGATGCTTAATACATCTTTGGTCACGAGGGGAATTCAAATTAAAACCACAGTAGGGTACCACGCCATACCCTCTAAGAAGGTTATCATTTAAAATACAGAGAGTAACAAGTGCTGAGGAAGATACAGAGAATTTGGAACAGTTGCACATTGCCATTGGGAATGTAAAATGGTTCAGCCACTGTGGAAAACAGATTGGCAGTTCCTCAAAGAGTTGAACCATAGAATTACCATATGACAGGCAATTCCACTTTTAGGTATGTACCCCAAATAACTGACAACAGGGACTAGAACAGATGCTTATATACAATGTTCATAGCAGCATCATTCACAATAACCAAAAGGCGGAAGCAACCTAAGTGTTGACTGACAGATGAATGGATAAACAAAATGTGATATAGCCTAACAATAGGATATTATTTAGCCATAAGAAGATTGAAGTTCCGGTACATGCTACAACACTGATGAACCTGGAAAACATTATGCTAAGTGAAATAAGCCCAACACAAATGAACAAAAATTGTGTGATTCTGTTTATTAGAAATACCTAGAATAGGCAAATTCATAGAAAGAGAAAGTAGATTGGGGGGCTGGGGTAACAGAAGAATAGGGAGTTATAAGGAAATAGTTAGCATTTCCGACTCGGGCAATGAGGGTGTTTTTGTAAAGGATACTGGTAATGGTAGCACAACATTGTAAATGTAATTAATACCACTGAATTGTACACTTAAAAATGATTTCAATGGAAATTTTTTAAAAGTAGCATCTTACCAATAAGTACCAAAGGCCTTAATATTTTGTTTACCCTTTGAGCCAGCAGTTCAACTTTCAAGAGTTTGTCCTAAGAAAATTTTCATAGTTATTGTAAAAAGGTAGCATCAATGAAATTCTTCACAGTGTTGCCTTTAATAATGAAAAAATTTAAACTAAAGTAGGTGTCCCTCAATGACTGAATGGTTAATTCAATAAGGATTAACCAGAAGATGGAATACTAATCATCCATTACATGTATTAATTGACTTGAAAAGTGTTTATGATATCTTGATCAGGGACAAAAGCAGATTATAAACCACTATTATAGTATAATTGTTTTTGTTAAAATTTATATGCCTTTTTAAAGTCTAGACAACTATAACCCCAAATTTATCTTGGTGGGCATTATACAGAGATTTTCTTTATTTTTGTCACAGTTTCCCATATTTGCTTTCATAAACTTGGATTATTCATTTTTTAAAACGCAGTTGACTGAGAAGTAGAATGGTGAATGGTATACATATAATTGGATATTGTGCTGCTACAGAAAGGAATGAAGTCAGGAGGCATGCCACGTTGTGAAGGAACCTTGGGGACATTATGTGATGCAGAATAAGCCAGAAACAAAAGAGGAAATGTTGTACATTCTCGTTTAGAAAATACTCATAAGAAAGTTGGGGCCTAGATTATAAGCTCTTATGGCAGTCACATTTAGTCTGGAGCTGTAATTATTTCTATATTTTGAGAGGCTGTGCTATTCTTTTATAACCTGGCATTTCCCTGGAACTTTGGGTACCTATGTGCTGTCTAAGGCTCAGAGTGGGAATTCTGCCCGTCTGAAGGTCAGCATTGCCACATACAATTGTTAAGTTGTTTTTTAAGACACTGAAAAAGAGATCAGGCTTCAATTAGAGATCAGAACGAAGTTGATCATGTCAGGGCTAAGGTAAATCAGAATATAGGGGTAAGAAGGACCTTGTCTGCATTTTAGAAGTTCACCTACTCTCTGAGACCAAAGGAAGAGAGGTTTATTTTGTCTAAAATCCAAATTTTCTGATGCACCCGATCTATCTCAACCAGTCTGGATAGATCAACCAAAACATAGAGAGCCCAGAATGAGAATGAGGGCTTGTAATTCTATGTAGCTCAATGTAATGCCCAGATACATCCCAGAGTATGTTGAGCAGATAATTAAAAAGTATTGTCAAAGTTCCTTGAGGGATGAGAAAAAAATACGGAACTACTAAACTTTATCACTGGGGAAACTCCTGATACTGTGTCAAACATTAGGGACTCCCAAATCAATAGGCCAAGTCTTTGATCTTGAGCCTTGCTCTTGGGAAATTTATTTACGAAGCAGAGAAGTTAAGTTTACCTATAGTTATGTCTAAGAGTTACTTCCAGAGGACCTCTTTTATTGCTCAGATGTGGCCTCACTCTCTCTAAGTCCAACTCTGCAAGTGAAATCATTATTCTGCCCTCACATAGGACATGACATCCAGGGGTGAACGTCTCCCTGGTAGTATGGGAAACGACTCTCAGGGATGAGCCTGGCCCTGGCACCATGGGATTGACAACACCTTCCTGACCAAAAGGGGGAAAAGAATTGTAACAAATAAGGTATCAGTGGCCAAGAGAGTTCAATAGAATCAAGAGGCTTCTCTGGGGGCTACTCTTACAGAGGCTTCAGCTAGAAATGGCTATTTACCATGTAAATCCCAACCGAAACCATTCCTGTCAACTCTAAAGAACACCTATGGCTATACCAGAGTTTCTACAAAAGTTTCAGACACTAAAATTACTTTCCAGAAAACCACAACCTCCCAATGGGTTCATAGGCTGGATAAGTCCAGGAACCCAGAGGGCCCAGCCTCTCCAAGAACATCAACTAGTTCCATCCCTCTATCCCATATTATCAACAGTTCTTTCTGAGATGAAAAAATTAAAATGGGCATAACCCAAATACCCCTAAAGATTGGGAGAAAGATCAAAGGAGAAGTTGGAGTTACAACAGAGAAGACAGGATTTAACAAATGAGTATGACTGCTGAATCACTACATTGATATTTTGCTTAGTCTCTAGTGTCTTGGAGCAGCTAGAACGAAAAACATGAAATTGTGAAACTGTAACCCATACCAAACTCTGAAATATGTTCTATAACTAAATTGTTGTGGAGTACTTTGAAATTTGTTGTTTTTTAATATACATTATTTTTCACAAGAAAAACAAAGCAGTTATTTATGAGCTCTGGGAAAAATTACATGATTCCTTGGCCTCAGTTTCATCATTTTTGAAATGGAGATAAAGACAGCTTCAGTTCCTCTCCACTTCACATAGCTGCTGAAGTGACCAGAAGGGGTCACAGATAGGAGGGGTTTTGTAAACTGTAAAACAATTGACAAAGCATTGGCCAAAGCTATAAGAGATGAAAAATAATTAAGAAATGGAAGGACTGGAAGGGAAAAGATAAAACTATTTGTAGTGGCTGTGTTCATTGACTTAGAAAAATCAGGAGCATTTTCCAAAAGTCAATAACATTTCTCTATACCATTAATAACCAACCAGAAAATATAATTTAAAAATAAGATATCATTCATAAATGGTACCAAAACTGTAAATAATCTAGTAATTAATTAACTGAAGATACAATGTTAATTAATCTAGCAATAATTATCAAAAGACTACTATGGAAAAAATTTGAAAACTCTGATAAAGGACCCAGAATATGAACAAATTAAGGGAGAAACATTCCATGCTCTTGGATGAGATGATTTAATGGTACAGTCACTGTGGAAAACACTTTTGCAGCTCCTCAAAAGTTCATTCTCTCCAAATTAATCTGTCTATTCAGTTTAATCCTAATCAAAATTCCGATTTTTATTTTTTAGGGAATGTCAAAAACTCATAAAATTTATGTGAATGAATGAATAATATCGACCAGAAAGAGTAAAGAGAGAGGAGCAACCTGCCCTGCCAGATGCTAACGCATATTATAAAACCAAGGTAAAAGTAGTATTGGCATAAGATCAGATAAAAAGATCAATGGAATACAATAAAGAGTTCAGAGGTGATTTCATGTGGGGACTTAATATACATAAAGGTGGTACCCCAAAATCATTAGGGGAGGATGCATGTTTGTTTAGTAGTAAATCTTTTGGAAAAACTGGCTCCATAAGAAGAAAAATAAACCGGATACTATATAGTATTATAATATATATATATTATAATATATAATACTATATTCAAAAACAAAGTTCAGGGTTGCTGCCTGAGAACCAGAGATGGTCGTGCTGCAACCACAGCTTTCACAGATGCACGGCAATGTGCACTGTCATCTCACTTAGTTGAGCAGCTGCTGCCTTTGCACAACTGCTAGCAAGGGCGAAGACCCTTTGCCTGGGCTGGCTGGCCTCAGCAGTTCCCCCTGGTGGAGATGCTGGTGAACCGCAGCAGTGGCAACAGGAGAAACGGGGACTTACCTTCCTCATCCTCTATCCACATGGAGACATGAAGAAGGTTCTTTTAGATGCACAGCATGAATCAGGACAGAGTCTTTAAAGGGGCATTGTGATGGCCCTTCCCCACGGGCCAGATTATGTTTGCTGTGGAAATGGACACCAGGAGGGGACATAACGCTCAGTCGGAAGAAGTTGAAGGAGAGAAAAAAGTCGAGGCTTTGAAGAAAAGTGTGGACTGAGCATCTGACTGGCCCCGTAGACCTGAAAACATCCCACCTAAGGAGTTCCGCTCCAGGCACCCTAAACATTCTGCTTCATTAAGCCTGAGACAAAGTGGAGCCAGGAAGAACGGGGGTGGATTTTCTCTGCAGACTTTCTTAAGGTGTTCATTGCATCTCTCCTTATTTCTCCTGCTTTGGCTTTGGAGCCAGGCATCCATATTGGAAAATGACCGAGCACACCTTCCACCAGCACCTGCTGAGGGAAAGCCCTGGAAATGCGTGTGAGCTGTGAAGTGGTGTTATTGTCATGTTGGCGTATTTGAACTTGAGACCCGTAAGCATGACCTAACCTACTGCCCTATTTTCACATATCTAAGTTTCAGAAACTCTCAAAATTCAGTATTTTATTCAAACTCTGTTGAGGCATTTTTACTAACCTCATTCCCTTTTTTTG
The DNA here is from genome assembly GCF_023851605.1 of Tamandua tetradactyla. NCBI lineage: Eukaryota > Metazoa > Chordata > Mammalia > Pilosa > Myrmecophagidae > Tamandua > Tamandua tetradactyla. Next base: position 35,548,316 of record NC_135346.1, on the reverse strand, counting down.
ACCTGTAAAACACTTGAAACTTTCCTAATAGAATTTAATGTTGTTTTTATAAATTTGCAGGGGTTTCTTTTCTGTAAATGCCACCAGCTGATAATAATTTTGGCAACAATGCTCTTGTCTCCATTTAGTACCACTAGATCTAAACCTGCATCATTCGTGGTATAAATTTTACTCTTGCAAGAAAACTGCCCATCCCTCTCTTATAATGAGATGCGGTTAGCAAATGATACAAAAGCTTTGTTTTGGTTTTTGTCAAGACAAGGGTGAGCGTCCCGATGCTTGAATTTCTAGATATTATAAAAAGAGCAACCAGTACACATTTGCACATTGAAAATGCAACATTACCTTGATTGACGTAAAAATATTTACTATTCTAAATGAAAATTGACTCAGCCAACAGATGATTTTTTAGATGAACCAGTTGTTGAAATCATTGAAATGACTGAGTCAAGGTGACTTAGTTCTTCATCTGTTTAGCTGGTACTTTGTATCATTACATACAGTTTACAATACATGTATACCTTGTAGCTATAAACATTTCGTGCCATTAAAGCACTCATAAAACTGTGAAAAAGTGAACTTCAGATAGATGAAACCACAAATATAAAAGGTAAAGCTGCAAAAATTAATAGAAGACAGTGTGGAAGGACATCTTTGGGATCTTGAGGACAGGTTCTTAAATATACTTCAAAAGCACACATCAGAGAGGGCTTCCAACTTTTGGTAATGGACTGAGCTTCCTGTCAATAACATTATAAAATCTGGACAAAATATAACAAATAACAAACTTTTTGAAGATACTAGAGAGTGACTAAAAGCAGGTAGAAACTGGAGCGCATATAATCCTTGAGAAAAGAAAACCACTTTGGGCGAGATCCACTTTTATCTAGCTTTTTCCCTGGGGGTACTAATCTGTTGCGTGGCTTAAACTGTAGAGCTCAGGCACAAGGAACCCTCCTTGGGCTTGAAGAGTCAGAGGTAGGAGTTCTGGATTCCTAGAACAGCTGGAAATTGGGGGTGGGGGGTGGAGGGATAGTGTGAGGGGCAGAGGAAGGAGCCTCCAAATTGGAGCGTACATTCTGTTCAAAGCCTCAGCCATCTCCTAAACTGCTCATAAGTGGGGAAAGTTTGCAATAAACTCACAGGGAAAACAAAGACTGGGAGGTTGAAAGAGCTGAACAGGAACTTCAGCAGCTGCTCAGCACTAGGAATAAAGCATTTGGAATTTAAGTCCTGCCAAGTTAGGCAGACGTGGCAAACACACTTGGCTTTCCACTGACAATTCAGGAACACCATGCCTTAGGAGTAAAACCAGGTCCCAAGAGTAAAGGCTACAGCCTGGGACAAATGGCAAAACTAAATAGACCTCCCCTTAATGAAGGCTAAGACGAAGTCTCCACGAGATCTAGGGGATCTGCCAGTAATCAAACTTTCTGCTAGAAAAAACCTCAACACACTGTAATCCAGGAGTCTCAGCAGACCCAAAGCACAAAGAAACATCACACCTAGATGCCTCTAGTTGCCAATGACAAAGACAAATCTTAAAATCAACAAAGGGGGTGGGGGAACCCACCACATTATATTTAGAAGGAAAATGATAAGAATAATGGCTGGGCTGACTTCTCATCAGAAACAGTGGAATAACATCTTTAAAGTGTCAAAAAAAATCAACTTAGAATTCTACATTAAGCATGAACGCTTTCTAAAATGAATTTGGCATAAAAGAATTTTTCAGATAAACAAATGCCATAAGAATTCGTTGTCAGCTGACCTGCCCTGTAAGAAATGCTAAGGAAGATCTTCAGGCTAAAGAGAAATAATGGCTGATGAAAATTCAAACCTATAGGAAGGAGTGAATAGCATAAAAAATGGTAAATATAAGAGTTAATATCAAATATATTATTAATTTTCTTGCACAATTTAACATTAAGTTAATAGTTTTAAAGCAAAAATAACTTTTTATAGGATTTATAACTTGTGTAAAGGAAAAACATAATAGTATAAAAGAAGGGAGGGAGTATGAATGGAATATTCTCTTGTAAGATTTTTGCCTTCATGTGAAAGATGTACTATTAAATTTAAGGTAGACTATGATATTTAAGAATGTATATTGTAATCTTTAGAGCAATCGTTAAAAAACAACAACAACAAAAAAAGATACAAAAATATAGCTGAAAAACCACTGGAGGAAATTGGCTGGAATACTAAAAGAATACTCAATTAAACCAAGGAAAGCAGAAAAGAAGGAACAAAAGAACAAAAAACAGAGGCAAACAGAAAATAAATAGCAACATGGTAGAGTAGGATTCCAAAACAGTAGAACTAAACCCAAACATATTGGTAACTACATTGTACATTATAAATGTTCAGTTAAGAGTCAGAGATTGTCAGAATGGTTAAAAAAGCAAAACCACCTATATACTGTTTATAAGAGAGGCACTTTAAATAAAAAAATAGAGACAGGATGAACAAAAAGGATGAAACAGAGATATCACATAAACACTATGCATAAGAAAGCTAATATGACTATATTAACGTCAAAAAATTAGATTTCAAGACAAAGAGTAATATCAGTCATTTCATAATGATGAGAGATTAAATCCATCATGAAGATAGAATAAGCCTAAATGTGTAGCATACATATTATTGCCTTTTAACTTTTTAAATACGTAAAACAAAAAGGAAAGAACCAGGAGGAAGAACTAGACTAGGTTATTTTAATATCCCCTTTTTGGTGACAAATAAAACCAGCAGACAAAAATATCAGTAAGGAAACAGAAGATCTGAATAACATTATCATGCAGATGGACCTAATTGATATTTACAGAGCACTATAGCCAATAATTGCTAAATAAAGATTCTTTGGAAAAACACATTCCACCAAGGCATACCATTTTCTGAGGCATAAAACAAATAACAACAAAGGTCAAAAGACTGGAATTATACTGACCACCACAAAACTCCATTAGAAACAAATAACAATAAGAAAAACAGAAATTCTCTAAAACTTGGAAATTAAGCAATATACTTCAAAACCATGTGTGGGTCAAAAAAAAAAAGCAATCAAAGGAGAAATTAGAAAATAGTTGGAGTATATGATAAGGAGAAATGCACATGAAAATCTGTGGGATGCAGTTATAGTAGTCCTCAGAGGGCTATTTATAGCTTTAAATGCTTGTATTAGAAAAGAAGGTTTAAAGCCAATTATCTAAGCCTCCAATTTAGGAAACCAGAAAAAGAACAAATTAAATGCAACATGTAGAAGACAGGAAATAAATATAAGAACAGAGATCAATGAAATAGAAAAACAACAATAGAGACAAATCAACAAAAGTTATTTAAAAATGATTAGTAAAATTGAAGATATGGATTGAATTGGGTCCCCCCAAGAGAAACGTGGAAGTTCTAGTCCCCAGTGCCTCAGAATGTGACCTTATTTGGAATTAATGGTTGCTACAGATGGAATTATGCAAGTTAGAGTGAGGTGATACCAGAGTAATTCAGTATAGCTCATGTCCTTACAAAAACAGGAAATTTTGACACAGACATATGAGAGTAGAATTCCATGCGACAGCTGAGGCAGAGAACACCCTGGGTTGCCAGCAAACCAGCAGAAGCTACAACAGAAAGAGAACATAGAATTCCATGTTCAAGAAGAAGGCTGGCCGTGCCCACAGCTTGGTTTTTGACTTCTAGCCTTCAGAACTGAGAGACAATAAACTGCCGTTGTCTTTTTTTTTAATTAAAAAATTTTTTATGTGCCACAGTTTATTTATCTATTATGTCTTCTACTGTAAGACATTTAGATTAATTCTGTTTTTCTTCATATTACAAGTAAATCTGTTAGGAACATGCTTTTAACTAAACACATCCATAGAACAAGTCACATTTATTTACCTCTTATGTGCTATTCACCATTCTAGCATTTCATATCTATAACTCAGTTTATTCTCAGAACCACAGTAAAGTAGGTGGTATTTCTCCTGTTTTGCAGAGAAGCAAACTGGAGAGCTAAAGATGTTATCCCTTGCCGAAAGTCATACCTATAATAAGTATGTGAACCAGAACACAAACCCGGAACTCGAGGACCAAATTCTTAAACACTGCATGCATTTTTTTGTTTTTTGTTTGTTTTTAATATTTTTACTGGGAAATATCCGCACACATACAGTCCAACCTTATTATACAACTGATGACACATAATATCATCACCTAGCTGCGCTTTCCTCACCATGATCATTTTTAAAACATTTGCATCACCCCAGAAAAAGAAATAAAAAAAATAAAATAAAGAACTCCTGCATCTGTACCCTTACCCCTCCCTCTCACTGACCCACAGTATTTCAATCTACCCAGTTTTTACCCATTATCTCCCCCTATTATTCATTCATTCCCTATCCTTATTTATTTTTTTTACTCATCCGTCCATACTTCTATTGTTTTTAAGCCATCAAGTTTGTGAAACTTTATTACAGCCGTCCTAAGAAACTGAGACAAACACCTAGCCAGACTGAAAAAGGAAAAGGAGGAAAACCACAAATTATCAACATCAGGGATGACAGAGGAGACATCTGTTCTGATCCTACAGATAGTAAAAGGATAAAAAAGAATATTATAAATCTTATGCCAATAAATTCACAATTAAAATGAAGTAGATGGAAATTGTCTTACCAAACTGGCATAAGAAGAAAAGAAAACCTGAATAGCTCGATATCTATTAAATAAATTAGTTTGTCTATTAAAAATCTTACCATAAAGAAAATTCCAGGTAATAGATGTCATTATTAGTGAAATACATCAAATATTTAAATAAGAAGTAATACCATTCTTATATACATTCTTTCAGAAACTAAAGGAGAGGGGAACACTCTTTTTAGGGTCCAGCGTAATCCTGATATTAAAATCTGACAATGATATAACTAGAAAAAGAAAAAAACGGAACAAGATTTTTCATAAGCATCAACAGAAAAATCCTTAATGAAATTATTGGTGAATCCAAATCAGCAATATTTAAAAAGGATAAAACATCATGACTGAATGGTATTTATTCCAGGAATGCAAAATTGGCTTAACATTCAAAAGGCAATCATCGTGATTCACCACATTAACAAAATAAAAAAGAAAAATCGTAGGATTATTTTAATAGATGATAAAAATTATTTGATAAAATTCAATACCCAATCATGAATTTTTAAAAACTGTTAACACTCTATAATGGTAGAGAACTTTCTCAATCTGATATAGACATCTACACAAAACCTTTAGCCAACAACATGTTAGATATTGAAAAATGGAATGCTTTTCCCCAAAGATTAAGAACAAAGCCAAATATCTCCTTTCACCACTTTTATTCAGCATCAAAGAGGATATTCTAGCCAGTGTAATAAGAAAAAGAAATAAGCGCAAAGATTAGAAAAGAAGTAAAATTATCTTTTTTTCTCACAGATAATATGATTGTGTATGGAAAATCTTAAGACTTCTATACCTTCAGGATGCAAGGCCGATATAAAAATCTATTTTACCTATATAGTAGGACAAACAATTAGAGAGTGAAATTAAAAAAATAATACCTTTTACAATGCCTTCAAAGACATAAAATTCCTAGGAATAAATTTATCAAAATATGCATGACTTCTACTCTACTTTTTTCTTTCTTTTTTTTTTTTTTGGTGCATGGTCTGGGAATCGAACCCGGGTGTCCCGCATGGAAGGCGGGCATTCTAACCACTGAACCACCCGTGCACCCTCATGACTTCTACTCTAAAAACTACAAAAGACTGACAAAAGGGACCAAAGAAATCTAAATAAACAGATATACCATATTTATGGGCTGGAAGACAATATTGCTATTATGTTAATTCTCTCCAAATTTAAGTATAGATGCAGCACACAATCCAACCAAAGTTACACCAGGCTTTCTTGAAGAAACTGACAAATTGATTCTAAACTTTATATGGAAACGTAAAAGACCTTGACTATTCAAATCAACCTTGAAAAAGAAGAACAAAATTGGAGGATTTATTCTACCTCAATTCAGGACTTACCATAAAGCCCCGACTGTCAAGACAATGAGGTAATGGCCTACAGAAAGATAGGCAGGTCAGTGAAACCCAGCAGCGTAGAGAGATAGACCCGTATGTGTGTGCATGTGTGTGTGCATGTGTGTGTATTTATATATAGGCTTATTTTCAACACAGGTTTTAAGGTAATTCAACGGGGAAAGAAAAGACTTCATGATGCCAGAACAATTAGATGTCTGTAAGGAAAAAAAAAAAACAATCTCAAGCCTTACCACACACTATAGCCAAAATTTAATTTGGAATGGACGATATAGCTAAATGTAAACCCAAACAGTCTCTAGAAGGAAACTTACTTTCAAAACCTTGTGGTAGGTGAATATTTCTTAGAGCGGTCCCAATAGGCACAAACTATAAAAGATAAAAATGGATAAATTAGGCTTAAAAAATATAAACTTCTGCTCACCAAAAGACAGCATTAAAAATGACAGGGCAGTGTGATGGTGGCTCAGTGGTAGAATTCTCGCCTGCCATGCTGGAGACCCGGGGTTCAATTCCCGTTGCCTGCCCATGCTAAAAACAAACAAACAACCCATCCAGAAATAAACAGTAAAATATATTAAGAAAAAAAAAAGAGCAAAAAACTTGAACAGACACTGTACAAAAGAGTTATAGAAATGGCCAGTACGCATGTGAAAAAGTTTTCAATATCATTAGACATAAGGGAACAGCAAATTAAAGCCAATATGAGATACTCACTACATATTAGAATGGCTAGAATTAAAAATATGGACAATATTAGGTGTGGCTAGAATGTAGAACAACTGGAACTCGTACGTTTGATTGGAGTGTGAAATACTACAACCACTTTGGAAAACTCTTCGGCAGCTCTTTTAGAGGTAAAATACACTTACCTTATGACCCAGCAAATTTCATTCCTAGGTGTTTACCTGAATACAATTAGGTATACACACACACCCACACACACATATATACATGTAGAAATACAAAAAACACTTGTACATGAAGGTGTGTAGCAGCTTTATCCCTAATTGTCAAAAGCTGGAAGCAGCCCTAATGTCTACAATTAGGTCAACAGATATAAACAAATTCTCACAATATTATACGACTCAGCAATAAAAAAATGAACTATGATACATGCAACACATGAATAAATATGAAAAACACTGATTTATAAAAGAAGCCAGCCACAAAAAACATACATCTGGTTCCATTTATATGAAGTTCTAAAATAGGAAAAACTGAACTGTGATGAAGATTAGAACAGTATTTGCCTTTTGTGGAGGGACTGATTGGTAAAGGTCAATAGGGAACTTTCTGGGGTGATGGGGTATTAGTTTGCTGAATGCTGCCGGAATGCAATATGCCAGAAATGGAATGGATTTTAAAAAGGGAATTTATTAAGTTACAAATTTACAGTTCTAAGGCCATAAGAAATATCCGAACTAAGGCATCCAGAGAAAGATACCTTGACTCAAGAAAGGCTGACGTCTGGCACATGGAAGGCATGTGGCTGGTGTCTGCTGGTCCTTGTTCCAGGTTCCGCTGCTTCCAACTACCGATGTCAGTGGTTTCCTCTCTAAGCATCTGTGGGCCTTCACTTCCCTCCTCCGGGACACGACTCTGGGTGCTGGCTTGCTTAGGATCTCATGGGAAGGCACCTGGTGATGTCTGCTGGGCTCTGCATCTCCAGATGTCCGTGTCTAGGCTCTCTCTTTTGGCACTCCAAGCATCTCCAAATGTTTGCATCTCTGTTGGCTCTGAACTTTCTCCAAACTATGTCCCCTTTTAAAGGACTCCAGTAAACTAATCAAGGCCCATCTTGAATGGGTGGCTTCACATCTCCATGTAATCAAAGGTCACACCTTCAACTGGGTGTGTCACACCTCCATGAAAACAACTCAATAAAAGTTTCCACCCTAAACAAAAGGTCTGTCCCCACAAGACTGGATTAGGAAAGAAATCATGGCTTCTCTGGTGTAACTAACAATTTCAAAGCAGCACAGACGAAATGTTTGTATTTGTATTAAGGTAGTGGTTTCATGGGTATACACATTTGCCATTCAACTGTACCCTTAAACTCTATGCATTTTTGAATGTATATTATAGCTCAATAAAAATAATGTAATGCAAAAAAGCTCTCAGTATAAGGAAAAAGGACATGAAATGTCAAAAACAAGAAGTTAATGAATAACATAGTCATGGTAAACAGATGACAGACTGGAGGAAGATAATCTGCACTGTCAAAAACTAACAAGAATAGAAAGGAGCTCTAAAAAATTAACAACAAAACAAGCTTTAAGAGAAAATTGGCCAAGGATATGAGAAGAGGAAACCCAAGCAATAACATCTCAAAGTTATTGTAATTAGAGAAATACAAATGTAAACAACAAATGGATATCCTTTTACGTTTGTGAGAAGGACAAAAATTAGAAAACTGTATAATGTACAGTGTTGATAGGATGTGGAAATAGAGGGAGCCTCAGGCACCAATGGTGAGTGTGTAGACTGGTGTAGGCTTATTACCAGTGCTTTGTCAATGCACAGGTATATATACACATATAACCATTCCTGGTTATATGTTCCAAAGGCAGTGAAGTCACACCAGCCTATAAGGGGCATGTTCAATTATGTTGAAGGTAGCGTTGTTTGTGGGGCAGAGTTGGAGGCTACGTGGAGCCCTTTATTTGGGGGGATGGCTGGTCAAATGTGCTGGGCACACAACTCGCAGTATCATGCAGCAGTGAAAGAGACAAGATGTACACACAGCGACACGGATGGATCTTAAAGACATAATCCTGAGTAAAGAAATAGATAAAAGGAGTGAAACTGTAACACACTTTTAGGTCAGTAAAAATGTATGAAAACCAAAACAACACTAGGATTTGTCAAAAAATACATACCCCAAAATGGATACAATAAACACACTAAAATCATTGCCTCTGAAGGGAGGACAGTGGCGAGGAGGATGAGGACCAAGGGAGACAGATCAATAACTAACGTAAGAGCAGGGCTTTGCATAGACGTGTGGTAAAATGTGCCATCCACTGAGGGGTTAGATGAACTCGAACTTTCTGTACCTGAGGACACACACACACACACACACTGAGGAAATTGCTGTACCCTAAGTATTGTTCTGTTTTACATAAATTAACTCCTTTAGTAGCCATGTTTCTTGAGGATGATTGAATAATGATACAGCTGTCACAATGTGACTGTGTGATTGTGAAAACCTTGTGTCTGATGCTCCTTTTATCTACCTTGTCAACAAAGGAGTAGAACATATAGAATAAAAATAAATAATAGGGGGAACAAATGCTAAAATAAATTTAGTTTGAAATGCTAGTGATCAGTGAAAGCAAGGGGTAAGGGGTATGGTAGGTATAATCTTTTTTTTTTCTTTCCTGTGTTCGTTTTATTTCTTTTTCTACTGTCTTTTTATTTCTTTTTCTGAATTAATGCAAATGTTCTAAGAAATGATGAATATGCAACTAAGTGATGATATTGTGAATTTTGTTTATTTTTTTAATTAAGAAATTTAAAAAATAATTGACCCCTTTAGTTCATAAGGAAGGACTGTTGTTATCGCTTCCACTCTACAGGTGAGGAAACCGAGGCACGGACAGTCAGCTAAGGTCCTGGAAGTTACCCGGCTACTCACTCGGGGAACCAAGACTCCAACTGAGCAAGTCTGAAGCCCAAGCACGCACCGCTATCGACCTTGAGCCTTGCTGAAAGGCAGGATCTTGAGGGCCAAGGCCCAGCGCTGCTGACCAGGCAACACAAAAGCCCCTGAAAACAAAAAAAAAAAAAAAAAGAAAGAAAAAAGAAAAAGAAGAGGGCGACCCAAAGCAAGCACAGCCCAAATAAACACCCCCGCGAGCATTTCCACAAAGGCAGGGGAGGCGTCGAGGCAGCCAGGTGGGAGCCCATGTGGTTTTGATAGAACGTCCATTCAAGCGGGGTTTTAAATATTATAGTGGCACTGTTTGTGCAGTTAAATTTAAGGATCTGTCAGTTTATGATGAATTTTTATTTTTAAGGGTTTCAAGTAAGCTGTAAACATTCACTGCAGACCGAAATCCCCCTCACCCCCCGTTTAACACCTGGGAAGGGCAGGGCCGTGAGAGCCAGCCGAGGAGGTGCGCTGGGGGCTGAGGATGGAGGGGTGGGGAGAGACTGGGCAGCAGCCAACCGGGGAGGGTGGGGGAGAGACCCCCTTCCAACCAATTCCTCCAGGAAGGGGTGCGCGGGGGCCCGGGGCACGGTAATGAGGGAGGCTGACTGCTTCCCCAAAGGAAGCTGGACCCTTCTCTTTGAAACCCAATTTAGTTTCCCCTTTCCCCCTTCCCAGCTAAGCAGGACTGTAATGGGCATTTAAGAACAGCAATCCTTGGGGAACGGTTTGTGGTCTATTGCTGGAGGAAGGAAGGAAGTCAGGAGACTATATGCGCCGTATGGACATAATTTTTTAAAGACATACATATATGTGGGAAAGGAGTTGCCATTATAAAGGATTTTTTTTTGTACTTTTCTATATTTCTCAGATTTTTGAATAATAAACACACATGGCTCACATAATCATAAAAATGTTGTTGCTATACACACAAAAATTAAACCAAAAAGAATAACATACTACCCGTGATGGCTCACCGTTTCCTCACTTTTCTCCGGAGCCAGGCCCCAGGTGTCCCCCCCCGGCTTGTGCTACCGGACCCTTGGTGGCGGTTCATATTTTTTAATCCCCATTTTATAAATAAGGAAACTGAAGTTTAGGGAGGAGAAATAACTTACCCAGGCGTACTCAGCTAGGAAGTGAAGTTGCTGAATCCCAGGGAAAGCTAGTTGATTACTTTTTTTAAAATTTAAACTTTTTATTGTATAGCACAAATAATATAAAGCAATCGTTTTCAAAGCACACTTCAACAAGTAGTTACAGGACAGATCCCGGAGTTGTCATGGACTACAATACGATCCTCTCAGATTTTTCCTTCTAGTTGCTCCAGGATATAGGAGGCTAGAAGGCTTAAACGGTTTTTTTTAATCACCACAATTGGCTTTTTTCTTTCTTTTTCTGTGAAGAATAGCGTATATACAAAAAAACAATGTTTCAAAGCAAATCACAATAATTGGTTGTAGAATAGATTTCAGAGTTTGGTATGGGTTATAATTCCACAATTTTAGCTTTTTACTTCTATCTGTTCTATGAACTAGAGACTAAAAGAAATATCAGTACAATGATTCATAAAATCATACTCATTTGTAAAACCCTACCTTCTCTGTATAACTCCACCATCACTTTTGATCTTTTTCCCACTTTTTAGGGGTATTTGGGCTGTGTCCATTCTAACTTTTTCCATGTTGGAAGGGGCTGTCACTAAAATGGGGTAGGGAGATGGAACTAGCTGATGTTCTGGAGAGGTTGGGCCCTCTGGGTTTCAGGACTTATCTGGTCCAGGGACCCATCTGGAGGTTGTAGGTTTCTGGAAAGTTACCCTAGTGCATGGAACCTTTGTAGAATCTTATATTACGCCCTAGGTGTGCTTTAGGATGGGCAGAATGGTTTTGCCATTTTGGGCAAGTTATGGTAGGTAGCAATGTTTAACTGAAATTTGCAGCAAAGTGACCTCCAGAGTTGTCTCTCGTCTCTGTTTGAACTTTTTGAGGACTTTTTAAACAGCAATTGAGCTCAACATGTGAAGTTGCATCTCATTACCATCAGGAGGGGCACTTCAGACTTCACTTCCAGGGCATGGGGGACTGGATAAGGAGCCCCTGAACTCTTCACCAGTCACTGTATGTGCCCCTCCTGCTTCTCATACAGTTTCTATTTACCCAGAAACTATTTGGCCACCTAATTTTCTCAGAGATGGAGGAAAATAGGATAAATTGCACCCTAAGGAGCATGTGTCTGGGCAAAGGGGGGAGGGGTGCTTTGATTAAGGCTTTACCTTGAAAATTAGACATGTTATAGAAATAGATTTGAATGAAGAAATCTAGTGCCGATTGTTTTAGGTTTAGCTGCACAATTTTTCTAGTCAAATCATATGCTGCAATATCTTTCATTTCACGTTTTCCTCAGCATGATTTATGGATAAGGACATCATTGCAAAAATATTCAAGGGTTTTATCAGTTTCCTCAAGCATTCCTGTAATCCTTTGCTTATCACATTGTTCGCTTTTGAAACACCTATTACCCATTTTCCGTTTTATAATTGTTAACCAGGCTACCTCTGCTGTGTCCTCTTTTGCCCATGACGTTGCAAAGATTTGAGCTGTTTACAAACATCACTTTCACTGATTTTTGAAACCCATAAATTTCTTTACAAGATTTTCAATTTCTCTCTGTGATCAATTTACACTTTTATGGCTGCGCTTTTATAATGCCCAGGGAGAAATGGAGTTGGTGCATTGGGTGGGGATAAAAGTTCAGATTAAAGAGGGATGTTGAGATAGATAGACACATGATAGAGATACATAGATGATAAATGAAATGATACTGCAATTGTGGTAAAAAGGTTAAAATTGGTGTATTTGGGTATCTGGGAGGATATGGGTATGTTGGCATCCTCTCTATGGGGTTTGGATTATTTTTTTTTAACTGTCTTGTAAATTTGAAAGTATTTCAAAATAAAAGTTTAAAATTTATAAACAAAACAAAACAGATGTTGAGAACGAGAACCAATTTTTAAAAGTAGTCAGTTTCAATAGTGAATTGTTTCGTATTTAAATGCACTTTTGCTTCCTTCTTCAAACTTGAAACTCCAGGGATTTTGGATAATGAATATTCAAGTTACAGGAGATCCCTGTACATATTTATTAAGTATTCAAGAAGAAACAAAGTACCAGCAATGTCAAACATGCAGCCGCCATGCACTGATGGTGGACAGTTGCTTTCTTTCTGGGGGGCAGACAGTTATTTCAGGGTGCTGATTTCAGTGCTCATTGCCAATGCAGCTGAATCCCCTGATGTGTCCCTGGAGGTAGAGCCCGAAGTCTGGTCCAAATGCTTCTGGGATGGGAAAGAGATTCGGGCTCATAGGCAAGGACTTGGGGGCCCACACAGCATGGCTGCCTCTGGCACCCCTCTGCCTGCCCAAGCCCCACACCAGCAAAGGGGTTGCTGCTTTGGATTGGAGTCTACAGACGAGATGCACCTTAGAGGATGAATGGGGGATCATGACAGTGGCCATTCTTTCCTGAGCACCTCAAGTGTGCCGGACACTCTGCCGACATCATTTCTAATCTTTATGGTCATCTTGTGAGGTACGATTGTTGGATCATTTGAGACTTTCTGATTGAAAATAATAAAGAAGGAAAATAAAAAAAATAAGCGAACACAAGAATCTATCACTTATTGCTGCTTACTAAACCAGCCCAAAATGCAATGCTTAAAACAGTTAGTATATATTATTTCTCATGAGGCCAAAGGTCAGCTGACTGGTTCTTCTAGTCCCACTGGACTCAGTCCCTGAAGTGGTGGTCAGACTCTCGCATGCATTTCTGGCCAGCAGGTTGTAGACTTCTTCAGGTTGGCCTTGGCTGGGACAACTGAACTTTCCTCCATGTTCCTCTCACCCTCCAGCAGGCCAGTCCAGGCCTGTTACCAGGTCTGAGAGAGCAAGCATAAGTGTGCAAGGCCCCTTGAGGCCTGGGCCTGGGACCAGCCCACCATCACTGCTATGCCATGCTACTTTGGCCAAAGCAAAGTACATCTTCACATATTCAACCCATATCCAAGGGGCAGAGAAACAGATTCCACCTCTCAATGGGAGCTGTGGCAAAGCCATATGCAGGAACATAGATGCAGGGAAGAAAGCTGTGGCCACTTTTACAATTAGTCTTCCTCAGGGAAGGTAGGGGTTTGTGGATTTGGAAATTCTAAGGAAGCTGTCTGCAGCATGGCCTAATGCAGGTACTCAAATAATATCACCATAGCCTGGCCTGGCTCTGTTCTTGAGATGCTTTTCCTTCAGAGTAGCAAAACAACAGAAAAGTGACTCCATATTGCACATCCTTAGAGTTTTATGTCTACCAAAAAGAGACAGCATCTCCCTTCACTGCTGGGCCAAACTCCTAGGCCTGAGTCTCATTGGCTGGAGTTGGTTCACATGCCTATCCTCGAACTAGCCACTGTGCTGGGGAGGGAAGTGCCGAGCCTCTTAGCGCCTGAGCAGAAGAGGGGATTATCGCCAAACCACACAGACTAAGAGGGGAAGGGAAATGGTCCCCACATGAAAGTAGGGGTACTATTTTATCAGGTAGAAGATGCGGGGGTCAGAAGCTACATATGTGGGGTACTGTTGGAGGCACTGAGCTGGGTGGCTTGGAGAAGACTCATGGGTAAGAAGACTTGGGTCACCCTAAGTATCTGAGCAGCTTCCTAGGAGACGTCTTTGCAATTGCAAAGGGCAGAGCAGGGGTTTCCATGGGTGGAAACCAAAGGAGAAAGATACAAGAAAAATAAGTGGACAATGAGGAGCCACTCGTGAGACATGGGATGGGACAGCTGAAGGGAGGGGAAGAGAAGGAAGGAGCAGGAGGGGGAAGGAGGATGTAGGAGCATGTGGTTGGTGGGGCAAGCAGGGGCCCACTGGGTGCCCCTGGAAGTTACTGAGATGATTCCCAGGATCCCCTGTCCATCAGATCCATAGGCCAACTCTGTGATGTGGGGATTCTCAGAGGATGACTTAGCCAAGTCAGTGGCAAAACCCCAACAAGAACTGCCTTCTCCTGATCCTCCCTCCCTGTGCCAAAAGGTACCCCCTCAATTCCAGCCTAAACAACTTCCATGGAGCCCAGTGACAAGAAAGCCTAGTGTTGAGAGCATAAGCTTTGCCTTAGTCCAAGTCAGGTTCGAGCCTGTTCTGCCACTCCCTAACTGTGTAAGAGGAAACAAGTTGCTTCACTTCACTTTGGCCGGTTCCTCATCTGAAAATGGGAATGATTTCCACCTCCCAGGGCTGGTGCGGGGACCCAAGGAACTAATGTATTCCAAGGACCAGTGTGCACAAGAGTGAGAGCTCAGCACACCTGTAGAGTTGTGCATATGGCAACCCTTCAGGTTCCTCCCACTGCAGGCCCTGCACAGAGACCCCCACCGACCCAGAAATAGGTTCCAGGTGCTACAGACAGGAAACCAAGGGGCCCTGAGGCCCCCCTGCCCAGCCCCCTCTAACCTGCCCCTCTGTTCTTCCCCTGCCTCCTGTTGCCCACCAACACACAGATCTCTTTCTCTTCCAACT
Organism: Tamandua tetradactyla; assembly: GCF_023851605.1. NCBI lineage: Eukaryota > Metazoa > Chordata > Mammalia > Pilosa > Myrmecophagidae > Tamandua > Tamandua tetradactyla. The sequence continues at coordinate 35,533,033 of NC_135346.1, read as the reverse complement.
GCAAGAACGCCACAGCTGATTTAGGAGCATGCTCAGGGTCCAGAATGTAAACCGTTTCTCACCAGGAATGTGTAAACAACCCATAAAGCAAAGGATTTGGAGCCTGGTCACGTGGCCCAGCTGCCCATAAAACCAAAGCATTGATCTCGGCTCTCCAGCAAGCCTCTAAGCCACGGGAATGATGGAGGGGCTGCGTCTTGGAAACCTGTAATCTCCTACCATACATCTGTGCTGGCATGTTTGAAGTCCTAGGATGAGTTATTTATATTATTTTTGCAACATATACTGAAAAAGCATTAGCCAGAACTTCTGGCAATGGGGTTACAGGGGCCTGGCCACTTTTTAAAATTGGGGGGAACAAGGAGTCCCCCTGGCAAGTCAGTCATGGAGACTCTCTTGGCAGCCATATAATCAAACCCAGATCATTTACATAGAGTCTCCCAAATTCTGGCTGTTCAAGGACACCTTCTCAATTTCTTCCATATATGTCTTTTTTTTTTTTTCACAATCACATAGTCATACCATAAAAGGTGTATAGTTATACAATCATCTTCAAGAATCAAGGCTACTGGAACACAGTTCAACAGTTTCAGGTATTTCCTTCAAGCTATTCTAATACAGTAAAAACTGTGAAAAGGGATATCTATATAATGCATAAGAGTAACCTCCAGGGTAACCTCTCGACTCTGTTTGAAATCTCTCAACCACTGAAACTTTATATTGTTTCATTTCTCTTCCCCTCTTTGGTCAAGAAGACTTTCTCAATCCCACAATGCCAGGGCCAGGCTCATTGCCGGGAGTCATGTTCCACGTTGCCAGGGAGATTTACACCCCTGGAAGTCATGTCCCACGTAGGTGGGAGGGCAGTGAGTTTACCTGCAGAGTTATCTTACAGAGAGATATATCATATCCTTCTACCATCTGATCTCTTATATTTACTTAAAAGTTCTTATTTTAAATTACTACTTTTTACATAGCTTCATTCTGTACAAGAACTAAAAAATCATGTTTGTTATCTTAGTTTTATTTTTTCTTATATGTTAAAATGTATCCATAATGATTGAAATAGCAAATGCTCACTTTGTACCACATAAAGTCATCTAGCTTTTCACCAGTGCACCACACTTTGGGAAACACTGACCTAGCTGAATGCACTTATTGTATCAATTGGGAGACTGAGGCCCATAGAGGAAGGAATTTGCTGAAGGTCACTCAGCTATTTAGGAGCAGACCAGGAAGTAAAAGGGGCTAATATTAATGATTATCTATTTATTGAGCAATTATTATGTACCTAGCACTGAGCAAAGCCCTTTATGTATATTTCCTTGTTCATGTAACTTTATGAGATAATATTTGTCACTGTCCCAATTTTGCAGATGAGGAAAATGAAGTCCAGAGAGGTTGAGTGGCTTGTCCAAGGGCACACAGCTGGTAAGTGGCTGAGCCAGGATTTTAAACGAGATCTGCCTGACTTCAAAGTCTGGGCTCTTAATCATCCAAAGAAAAGAGAGAGGGAGGAAAGGAAGGAAGGAATGGAATATTTATTAAGTGCTGGCAACTTTTACATCTATTGCTATATCTTTTTCTATCTGCTCACCCTTACTAAATTCATTCAGTGACCTTGTCTCATAAAATCCTCACCATAGCCTTGAGTTGCCATAAAGAACAGTCTTGTCCCCAGAGCCTTCAGTCGAAGGATTATATATTTAAATGTTAAGGTTCCAGTGTGATGTCACAGCAGGAAGCCTCCGTCACTGATACCCTCTGCAGAGGCCCTTGCAGAGCTGTGGAATATGAATCTGGGCTTATGGAATCCCAGCTCCTCTGCTCCTTAATTCAGTAAATTGGCCAAGCCGTTCAACTTCTCCGAGCCTCAGTGCTCCACTTATCAAATGGAAATAATATTAGCACCTACCTCACGAATTTTTTTATTGTGGTAAGAACACCTAATATAAAATTCATCATTTAAGCCATTTTGAAATCTATAATTCAGTGGTAGTTAGCACATTCACAATATCATGCAACTATCGGCAAGATCTTGTTGCAGATCATTTTCATCACTCCAAAAGGAAACCCTGTACTCATTAAGCAATCACTCTCTATTCCGCTCCCCTCAGACCCTGGAAACCACCCATCTATTTTCTGTCTCTACAGATTTGTCTATTCTGAATATGTCCTATAAATGGAACCATGCAACATGTGGGATTTTGTATCTGGCTTACGTCACCCAGCATATTTTCAAGGTTCATCCATGTTGTAGCATGCTTCAGACCTTTATTCCTTTTTCTGGCTGAGTAATATTCCATTGTGTGTCTCTAACACATTTTGTTTATCCAGTCTTCTGTCAACGAACACTTGGATTATTTCCACCTCTTGACTACTGTGAATACTGCTGCTATGAACATTGATGCACAAATATCTGTCTCAGTCCTTGGGTTTAATTCTTTGGGGCATATATCTTAGAGCAAAATTGCCGGGTCACATGATAATTCTATGTTTAACTTTCTGAGAAATCACCAAACTGTCTTCCACAGCAGCTGCCCGAGTAGGAGGGTTCTAATTCCTCCACATCTTTGTCAACGCTTATTTTACCTTTTTTTAAGAAAAAAAAATTATAGCCATCTTAGTGGGCATAAAATGTTGTCTCACTGAGGTTCCTCATAGAATTTCAGCGAGGACTAAAAGCAATACTGCATGCACACTGCCTTGGACACGGTGCTCCATGGTCTTTAAAAAGAAAAAGGGGTCAAATGGCCCCCCATCTCCCCCAGGACCCGAAAGCAGACCCACATCCGGGCATCCAGCTCACAGCCACCAGTAGACCATGGAACAGGGTGGGGGGACCCAGAGACGCTGAGCACGGGGGTGGAAAGAGCCGGCCCTGTACCCAGCGCAGCCACAGGCAAACCTGTGTTCTCGCGCACGTCTCTTGGCCTTGCTGAGCCTGTTTGCTCGACTACTCATTGGGGATCACCTGGGCCCCAAATTTAAATGAACATTTGTATGTTGTGGAAGCGAGTCCTTGGCTTGTCAGGGCTTATGGTGCTGCCCAAGAGTCATTGAGTCCAACCTTTAACTTAACAAATTTGGAAACTGTGTATGCGCGCGCGCGCGCGCGCACACACACACACACACACACACACACACACACACACAGCACCCGCAGACCTAAGGCAGGCAGCTCACAATCAGCACTGCCGAGAAAGCCCTACAAGTGCTGAGGGGATGCCCGGGAAAACATGAAGCGCTCCAACCGTCAGGATCACGTCACCAGCCTGATAGCCCTTGAGTTGTTCCTTTAAGAATGGGAAGAGTTTTCTTAAAAAAAAGAAAAAGGAAAGATTAAAAAAAAAAATCTACCCATGTTTCTGTGTCCAGATTCCACCCATCCTTCAAAAGCCACTTCCTCCCCAAAGCCTCCCAGCAACGCTTGTAAGTGAGGTGTACCCTCCCTCCACTTTTGAAATCCCATAGTTCTTTATCTGCCGAGCTCCTGTGGCCCTTAGCATCTCCTGTTTGGTATTTCTATATTCCTGGGCTCCTTTCCTTACCTGGAGGTTTCTTAGAGAAACTCCCTGGGGTCTTCCCTTCACACAGTGGGTGCTCACTAACTGCAGGACGTATTCACTAACAGCTACAAAAGATCAGAAGGACATCTTTTCCATCGGTACAATTTTCTTCCTTTTCTTTGTCGTTCAGCTCCACATTTTCCATCTTCCCCGTTCCCCACACGTCATGCCAGCCATATGCTTCCTTATTTTTATCTGAACTCATTCAATCCTATGGAGATCTACATGCATATATCTCTATTTACTTTACATATAATAGGTTTTTGTTATTGTTTCTTTTTCTTCTTCTTCTTTTTGGCATGGGCAGTGGAATCGAGCCTGGGTCTCTGGCCTGGCAGGTAAGAATTCTGCCACTGAGCCACTGTCACACCACTCTGTCATTGTTTCTTTCTTTTTTTTCTCTTTCATTTTTTGTTATGATGAAATACACATAATATAAAATTTACCATGTTAACCATTTTAAAATACACGATTTGGTGGCATTAATTTCATTCACAATGCTGTACAACCATAGTCACAATCTAGTTCCAGAGCTTTCTTATCACCCCAAAATAAAATCCTATACCCATTAAGCAGTTCTTCCCCATTCTCTACTCCTTTCAGTTCCAGGTAACCCATCATCTATTTTACATCCCTGTGGATTTGTTTATTCTGGATAATCTCTTTAAGTAGAATTGCACAATATTTGGCCTTTTGTATCTGACTTCTTTCATTTAGCATGATTGCTTCAGGGTTCATCCATATTCTGGCAAGAATCAGTATTTCATGCCTTCTTATGGTTGAATAATATTCCATTGTAAGGTTGTATCACATTTTGTTTATCCATTCATCCACTGATTGACATTTAGGTTATTTCCACTTCTCAGCTCTTATAAATAATGTTTCTCCGAACATTCATGCACTAGTTTAAAAAAAATTATTTTTAATATTTTATTGACAAATCTTCACACACATACAGTCCGTACATTATATACAATCAGTGGCTCACAATATCAGCACATAGCTGTGTATTCATCACCATGATCATTTTTAGAACTTTGCATCACTCCAGAAAAAGAAATAAAAAGAAAAAAGAAAGAAACTCATACATCCCACATCCTTTACCACCCCCCCCATTGACCACTAGTATTTCAATCTACCCAGTTTATTTTACCCCTTATCCCCCCTATTATTTATTTATTTTTTTATCAATATTTTCTTTTACTTATCTGTCCATACCCTGAATAAAAGGGGCATAAGACACAAGATTTTCACTATCACACAGTCACGTTGTAAAAGCTGTATAGTTATACAACTGTCTTCAAGAATCAAGGCTACTGGAACACAGCTCAACAGTTTCAGGTACTTCCCTCCAGCCACCCTAATGCACCATAAACTAAAAAGGGATATCTATATAATGTGTAAGAATAAACTCTGGATAACCTCTTGACTCTGTTTGAAATCTGTCAGCCACTGAAACTTTATTTTGCCTCATTTCTCTCTTCCCCCTTTTGGTCAAGAAGGTTTTCTCAATCCCATGATGCTGGGTCCTGATGCACTAGTTTTTGTTTAAACACCTTCTGTATTTTTACGGCTACTCATTCAATCCTACGCATGTATTTGTATTCACATTTATATATACCGAGATGTGTTTTTTGTCATGGTTTCTCTTTTAAAAATGGGGCCTTATTATGGTTTTCTGCACGTTTCTGTCTTCACGTAACATCACTTCATGGAAATCTTTCCAGGTCATCTAGGTCAGTTCTGATACACTCTTTTTAATGGCTGCATAATATTCCACAGAGTAGCTGTATCCATTTATTTGGCCCTCACCTCATTGGTGGCCATTGTCTCTTTCCAGCTTTTCTCCTTTGGGATCAATGCTACAGTAAAGTATTGTACTAAATAGGGTTCTCAGTTATAAATAGCAGAAGCTGGTCCTGTTTAACTGAGTGGAGACTCAATATTTAGGATCAGTGCCCCCACCTACACCACAGAACAGCCTGAGGGGTTCTCCAGCTGCTGTCTCACCTGGCTCCCTCTGCCAATCTCACCCATGTCACTTCTGCACCTGGAATTCCTCCTCACAGCCCCTGGGAAACTGCACCTGCTACCATGGCCATGATAAATAGACTTCCCTTCTGCCCCCACGCCAGCACCAAGCAGAAGAAGTCGTACAGGGGGCAGGTGACTGGGGGGGGGGGTGGTCCCCGGGGGGCAAGCTGCATCCTAGCAGCAAGGGAATCTGGTAATTTGATTTGTGAATCCTAAATTAGGGGAGAATTCCAACACAGGGATTTCCCCAAATTTAGAGAAAGGCTATTCAAAAGATGATGGGTGTCTGTGACTCCGTCAGTCTCTACTGTAAGGAACTTGCACATGAGTCTTTCCTTATCGAGACCTTCATTTCTGTGGGATAAATTCCCAGGAGTTGAATTGCTTTTCTACAAAACTTCTGCCCCATTTTGTTTCAGTGATACATAAGTACCCCTTTCCTCACCTCCCCGCTAGCAATAGATGCTCTGATAGGTGTAAAACTATCACCTTGCTAGACTAATTTGTATTTTCCTGACTACTAATATAAATGTGAGTATCTTTTCATAAGCTTGTTGGCCATTCAGTTTGCTCAATCACTGTCTAGCCATAGCCTTTGCCAATATTTCTAGCAGGATGTCCTCTCCTTTCATGCTACACGCTGGCTCCCTCCCCCTGCCTCTCCAGGTCCACGTGCTGCCCCTCTCCACCTGCTCTGAGCCCCTTACTCCTGTGTCAACTACAACCCCTTACTGGTCTCAGCTTCCGGTTGGGTTAGGTCAGTGGGGGGCCCAGTGGAGAGCATGGGAGGGAGGAAAGAGTTGAGGGTGCTTATCCCCTTGAATGCCCCCCCCCCCCCCATACAGGCACATTGTGTACCACGGGCCAGCTGCCCGCCTCTGGGGAAGGTTGTTAGAGTGACCAGCCACCCCTGCCTGGCCTGCCCCCTCAGGCCTGGGTGGAAGAGCTGGAGCTCCTGCCTGGGGTGATTCCTAAGCCCTGCCCACACCTTTGAAAACAGTCTGTCTATAGCTTCCCTTTATGATACCTCCTCAAGCCACCCAGTTTGGACGCGCTACCCACTTCAGGCCAGGCCCCTGACGGACACACCAAAAAGGACTCTCTCCCTCTCATCAGTGCTACTGTTTCTCTATTTTTTTGCCAGAGTAAAATTTTATATTTTTATATGGTCTAATTTAATGCTTAAATAATCTCTTTTCTTTTTTTAGCTTCCTGGTCTTCAGCCTTGCATCAGTAAGATTTTCCCTGTCTATAGATCAGAAGTCAGGAAACTGTTTCCTGTAAAGGGGCAGACAGTAAGTATTTTAGGCTTTGTGGGCATGCGGTCTCTGTCACAGGTACTCAGCTCTGCTGATGACGCGTGTAGGCAGCTGTGAGCACCATGCCAATAAATGAGCATGGCTGTGCACACAATAAAACATCATTTTCAAAACAGGCAGCTAGGTATCCGCCCAAGAGAAATGAAACCATAGGTCCACACCAAAAACGTATACACGAATGTTTGTAGCGGCATCATTCACAATAGCAAAAAGGTAGAAACGACCCACATGTCCATCACCTGGCAAGTGGGTAAACAAGGTGTATTCTACCCATTCAATGGACTATTATTCAGGCCTAAAAAGGAATGAGGAATTGATACATGCTACAATATGGGTGAACCTTTAAAATATTATGCTAACCTAGAAGAGGTACACACTTAAAATTTGACATTCAATACTCGCCCACTCCCCTTTCTTCATCTTTCCTTCCCTTTATGTTGACTGTGGTAAGTGATCTTAAAGAGAGGCTGAAGGCACACGCATTCCCTCCAAAATCACTATTGATACCACTGCAAAAACAAGCCAGCAGCAAGACAATATGGAGAGGTTGGTTTGTTCCCTCTCTACTACCTGCGTGTTCAAAAATAAGCCTGTATTGATCTTAAGCAGTTGTCAGATCAGTCATACATTGGGTTTTTTGTTTTTTGTTTTTTTTTTTTGGCTTGGGCGGGCACCGGGAATTGAACCCGGGTTTCTGGCATGGCAGGTAAGAACTCTGCCACTGTGCCACCACTGCCCATCCCATTAGTTCATTTTTTACATACATATACACAAAATGTTTCAAATTGAAAACATCATCTCTTAATCGATTAAAAACTATTAAATGTTGTTGACTAAGACTAGAAAATTTATAATTATAAAAATGAAACATGCACATATTGATACTTAAAATCAAAATTAAGAAGACCCACTGGTGTTGTGTTTTTCTTGTATATCATTAATTAGGCCACTTCTGTTGGCACTTTGGTTTTCTTTTTTATCATTGAAGGAATGAAAGGATTTCCTATATTTATGAATTTACTACTAAAATCTTGGCAAAAAAAAAACCTAAAATATGTGGGTGAAAACTTAAATATGTTTCTATTTTCCCCAAAGTTGGACACCATTTGTATACCTTAGAATGCTTAAGGGGATTTCACTATTATATAAATAGCATAAAAGTGGACTGTTGTACATATGCAACACTGTGTGCAGAGGGGGGATATTTGAATAGTATTATAGAAGAAACAGTTGTTTTCCTTTACTTTTTATCCTCTAGCTAATAGCTAGTCTACTTTTTAAAATTTCATACTTCCCTGCTCTTTTAATTAATTCTAATTCAATTTTCACCTCTTGTTATTGGAAAACCACATCTAATAAAGGTTTTAGTTAATCCCCAAGCACAGTATGAAAATTCTTGTTTGCTGAGAGGTTTTGTTTAAAGAAAACGTATTAGCATGTCTTTGAGAATAAGTTTGTTGTCTCTTATACAATCTGAACTAATTTCCTAGAGTACATTTTAGAACCCTGTTTTCTAGGGATTAGGATTTAGTGTGCTTCAATTTCAGTTTGTTTTTAATTTATAGATTCTAACTTGAAACTAGTCCTTATAATTAAATTATATTTTTAGTATTAAATAAAGTTCAATGGTAGTTTCTATTGCATCACGTATAAGTATTTCCTTAAATTTAACATGAAATTATAATTTCTTATAGATGAATCTGTTGTCAGAGTTTCTAGGTAAATTTGCAGGACTTTTGGAAATTTTTGAGAGTATTCACAAACTTGTAAATAGTTGTTTGCAGATTTTCTGTCTTAATTTATATACATTAATTCGATTTTGTGTGGGTTTCAGGATTTCTTTGTGTCTGACATTAGTATAAAATTTTCACTATTTTGCAAACAAGACATCCATTAAAAAAACTAAAAGCAAACAAAAAGCATTACACCAAGTGAAAGAAAATCAGACACGAAAGTCCACATACCGTGGGTGCATGGGTGGTTCAGCGGTAGAATGCTTGCCTTCCAGGTGGGAGACCCGGGTTCGATTCCAGGACAATGTACTCCACAACCCCCCAAAAAAAGTCCACATATTGTATGATTGCATTTATATGAAATGACCAGAATAGGCACATCTGTAGAGACAGCAAGTGGCTTAGTAGTTGCTAGGAGCTGGGGCTGACGGAGAAATAAGGGATTTATAACTAATGGGTACAGGATTTCCTTTTTTTTTTTAATTTATTTTTATTTATCTATTTTTTTTGCATGAGTAAGCACCAGGAATTGAACTCGGGTCTCCAGCATGTCGGGTGAGAACTCTGCCTACTGAGCCACCGTGGCCCGCCCAGGATTTCCTTTTGATGTGATGAAAATGTTTTAAAATTGGAGGGCTGGGGCATAAATGAAATCACAAAGAAAGATAGACAATAAAGATTGAGATGGTGTAATCTAGGAATGCCTAGAGTGTATAATGATAGTGACTAAATGTACACATTTAAAAATGTTTTTGCATGAGGAAGAACAAAAGAATGTCATTACTGCAGTGTGCTGAAAATAGATGGTACTTAATATTTTAAAATTTCAACTAATGTGTGAGACTAAAGCAAAAAATGTTTATTTGGTACAAATCTATACTTTGACTAGTGCATCTCCTAATATAACTTATGTAGATAGTTGATTGAACACCTTAAGTACATTGAACTTTGTATAGGACATGAGATTTTGTTGGTTTGTCCAGGTGATGCCCTGATGAATCCCAGAGCAATTTGATCAGTGAATGGAAAAGTATTTGCAAAGTCCCCTTCGGGGAATGGTGAGAACGGGGGAAAACTCAACTTCCCCAACTTGAATTCTTGATATTCTCACAAGCAGTGTGGACAACCAAAGCTATAGGCTGAGACCCCCAGTCTTGGGGTTTGTTCATATGAAACTTAACCCCACAGGGGATAGGTCAAGCCTACTTAAAATTAAGCCTAAGAGTCACCCCCAAGAGGACCTCTTTTGTTGCTCAGATGTGGCCTCTCTCTCCAGCCAACACAGCAAGCAGACTCACCACCCTCCCCCTGTCTATGTGGGACATGACTACCAGGGGTGTAGATCTTCCTGGCAGTGTGGGACAGAAATCCCAGAATGAGCTGAGATTCAGCATCAAGGGATTGAGAAAAACTCTAGAATGAGCTGAGACCCAGCATCAAGGGATTGAGAAAACCTTCTCGACCAAAAGGGGGAAGAGTGAAATGAGACAAAGTGTCAATGGCTGAGAGATTCCAAACAGAGTCAAGAGGTTATCCTGGAGGTTATTCTTATGCAATAAGTAGATATCACCTTGTTTCCAAGATGTAATGGAGAGGCTGGAGGGAACTGCCTGAAAATGTAGAGCTGTGTTCCAGTAGCCATGTTTCTTGATGATGATTGTATAATGATGTAGCTTTCACAATGTGATGTGTGATTGTGAAAACCTTGTGTCTGATGCGCCTTTTATCTACCTTGTCAACAGATGAGAGGAACATATGGAATAAAAATAAATAATAGGGGGAACAAATGTTAAAATAAATTTATTTTGAAATGCTAGTGATCAATGAAAGGGATTAGTAAGGGGTATGGGCTGTAAAATTTCTTTTTTCTCTTTGTTATATTTTTCTGTTGTCTTTTTATTTCTTTTTCTGAATTGATGCTAATGTTCTGGGAAATGATCATGATGATGAATATGCAACTATGTGATGATATTGTGAATTGCTGAGTGTATGTGTTGGGAATGTTTGTGTTTCTTGTAATTTTTTTTAATTAATAAAAAATTTTAAAAAAGATTTTAAAAAAGAAAAAAAGAAAATGTTTTAAAATTGACAGTGGTGACAGTTGCACATATCCGTGAATACACTAAAAACCATGGAATTGTACCCTTTAAATGGGTGAATTGTATGATATATGAGTTATTTCTCAATAAGTGTGTTATTAACAAAATAAAAGCAGGCAAAGGGCTAGATTAGACTTGCGGGTAGGTAGTTTGCTCTCCCCTTCTCTAGATCATTCGTGCAGTCTCCTAGGATTTTCATAATATTTTCTGTTGTTTTACATCTTATATTTAAATGTTTGATTCGTCTGAAATTTAGGGTTTTATGGCTTAAGATGAGGGTTCGTTTTTATTTATTCCAGATGGCCACATTCTTGGGCCAGCACCATTAATGAACAAATTCTCCTTTTCCCACTGAGATGAAGTACCTCTTCTGTCAAACATTAACTTCTACGTCCTGGGGTCTAATTCTGGGTTATTTATCGTGTTCCATGGATCTATTTGTCTATTTCTTTACCAATACCACAAAGATCTGATTTTATTGGCTTTATTGTATGTTCTGGTTTCTGTAAAGGAAGTCCCCCCTCATGTTCTTTTCTCTCATACTTGACTTGCTGCCAGTGAGCTTATCAGAATGGATATCGCTCTCCTGCTTAAAAGCCGTTAATGGATTCCCACTGCTCTTACAATTATGGCCCAAATTCTATCTGGCGCTGCCTAGCTCTCCCGACTTGTTTGGCCAGACATCTCACCTGGGACTCTGTATTTCAGCCATAGTAAAATCACTCAAATGCTTCTGCTCCCTCCTGCCACAGGACCTTTGCACCAGCTGTTTCCTCTGCATGCAATGCTTTCCCTTCCCCTTGCCAAGTTAATGCCGCCTCTTTCTCCAAACTCAGCCTAATCATCATTCCTGGGGGAAGCCCTTGTTGTCCTCCCTGACTAGAACCAATCCCCCTCCCTGCACTGTGGACCTATGCTGTTACATAACCTACACTTATTGCAGGTATAATATTATGCTTACTTGTATCACATTTTGAATTATGTCTGCCTCCATCTACTTACCATTGCCTTTCCGGTTTCTAACTCTGTGTTCCGCTCATAGCCAGTACTCAAAAAAATGTTGAAGGAGCAAATAAACAGGTAGAGATCAACTTCAAGTGCCTGTCTGCTGCCTCCCTAACCTACGCTCTCCCCTTCAGCATGCCATAGGCTGCCCCAGGAGCGAGTCCTGGAAAGGACGCCAGGAGGTCTGGGTTCTAGACTCAGCTCTTGTTCCAGGTGAGGCAACGCCCTAAATCTGTCTGCAAAGCGCTTCCCCACTCCTTGCTTCCCGGGAGCTTCCCAACCACCCTAGCAGGCAAGAGGGGTGGGACAACTTTCCCCCAGATCTCAAAGTTGAGAGAAATCTGAGGCCAGAGATGAAGCCACTCCCTCCATATCGCACAGGCAGTCAGAGGCAGAGTTGAGACAAGGCTCTCCCAGCTCCCAATTTTGTGTTCTTCACGGAAAAGACACTTTCCCGAGCCTGGTCTCAGTTTCCCCATTTGTAAAATGGTGGAGAGGGGTGTGGATGGGATGGTGTCCACAGCGTTTCACAAACTTCAGGCCTTCAGGGTTTTGCCATAGCCAAGTTCCACCTGCATTAACATTTACTTAATATTTTTATGTAAAGGTCTTAAAAAAACGACTACCTTCTCTTTCTTTCTTTTTTTATTTTAAGGAAAATTCTAAAAATAAGGGAAAATGTTAGTACATCTGTCATTCTACTGTAACCACTGGGAGCATCTAATCTAAGACTATGGTCCATCTACGGGCCACGGAAACCCCGCTTGCCCTCGGCCCGTTGAGGGTGTGTGCTTTGGGCAGCCCTGGTCTGGGGGCTGGGTGAAGCCTCTGACATCCCTTCACAAAGCTTTCATTCCCGGTTGTTCAGTCAGCCAACAAATAACTGTTTAAGGCTCGGTCCTTCCGTTATGCGGTGGGTGGCAGGCCTGGGCGGTGTCGGGGCGGCGGTGGGGTGCAGCGTGCGCCAAGGTGGGTACCGCAGGTGCCAACGCGGGTGCGCGGGATGTGCAAGTCAGCGATGGCTGTGGCCGGCCGCGGGAGGCCTGTGTGACTGCGCGCGCACTCTTCTCTGGGCTTCCACCCGGGTCCTTCCTTCCCGATCCTGTCCAGGGTCAGTCCACGTGACAGCCCAGGCGGGGGGCTGCTTTCTCTCAGGGCCAGAGCTGTGGGGTGGGGGAGAGAAGTGGGGCAGCATGGCAGGCACCTCAGCCCACCGCATCACCAGGAGGCCAGCGAGCCAGGGGGGCTTCTCGGGAGGCCAGGCCTGGGGACTGAGCTGCCCTGGACCTAGAATTCCAGAATGTCCCTTGTCCCATCCTCTCATCCTACCAGTGGGGAAATTGAGGCCCCAAATGGGAAGAGGATTTGCCAAAAACACCATATATAAATAACAGAGCCACGCCAGTCTCGGGGACTCTTCTGCAACTTCACCAGGTACTTCCAGGGAATTGGCCAGGTGCTATCCACTGCAATTTGGCGTAAGGAGAAACTAGTACTTTATAATACTAAAAACAAATGCTAATATTTGCTGAGCACTTACTCTATGCCAGGAACTGTTTTAAGCACTTTAAATACATTAATGAATCTAGTCCTCAAATAAACCTATGAGGTAGATAGTAGTATTACCCCATTTTCCAGTTAAGGAAAGCAAGGCAAAGAGAAATTAATTAACTTGACCAGAGTCACACAGCTGGCAAGTTGGCCTCAAGGACTTACCTCTGCCCTGTCCTTAGGAAGAAAACTGACAATGCAAGAAGAGAATAGATGGAGCCCTTCGGCCATTCCATGGCCTGTTCCTGAAGCCTAAGGTACAGGTCTCAGCTTTGTCTGTACTATCTTGGGGTCACTTCACAGGATGCCAAGCCCAAAGAGGTGGAATTACTTGCTCAAGATAACAACGTTGTCCCATGACCCCTTCCCATCTGACAGGTACAGTGCTGAACACCTTATCTGCTTTATCTATTTTTATCCTTACAACAACCCTGTAAGTTTGGAACTACTTTTCTCTCTCATTTTATGGATGGAGAAATTGAGGTTCAGAGAGGTTAAGTAACTTGTCCAGGGAATCACAGTTAGCGAGTAGCCAAGGCAGGACTTGAACTCAGGGCCGCCTGACTCTGAAACCTGTAATCTTTTCTTTAATTAAAAAAATTTCTTTAAACATAACAATATACAAACACAAACATCCCTACCATATGAGCATTCCATTCTTGGTATATAATTAATAACTCACAGTATCATCACATAATTGTATGTTCATCATCATGATCATTTCTTAGAACATTTGCATCAATTCAGAAAAAGAAATAAAAAGAAAAAAGAAAAAAAATTATACATACTGCACCCCTAACCCTTCCTTCTCATTGACCACTAGTATTTCCATCTACCCAATATATTTTAGCCTTTGTTTCCCCTATTTTTTTCTATACCCCTTACCACTCCCTTTCATTGATCACTAGTGTTTTAATCTACTAAATTTATTTTAACATTTGTTCCCCCATTATTTGTTTATTTTTAATCCATATGTTTTACTCATCTGTCCATACCATAGATAAAAGGAGCATCAGACACAAGGTTTTCACATTCACACAGTCACATTGCGAAAGCTATATCATTATACAATCACATTCAAAGAACAAGGCTACGGGAATACAGCTCTACATTTTCAGGTACTTCCCTCCAGCCTCTCCAATATACCTTAACTAAAAAGGTGCTATCTATATAATGCATAAGAATAATCTCCAGGAAAACCTCTCGACTCTGTTTGGAATCTCTCAACCATTGACACTTTATTTTGTCTCATTTCTCTCTTCCCCCATTTGGTCTAGAAGGTTTTCTCATTTCCTTGATGATGAGTCCCAGCTCGTTCTAGGATTTCTGTCCCGCATTGCCAGGAAAGTTAACTCCTCTGGTAGTCATGTCCCATGTAGAGAAGGGGAAGGCAGTGAGTTTGCTTGTCATGTTGGCTGAGAGAGAGAGGCCACATCTGAGCAACAGAAGAGGTTCTCTGGGGGTGACTCTTAGGCCTAATTTTAAGTAGGCATAGCCTATCCTTTGCGGGGATAAGTTTCATATGAACAAATCCCAAGATTGAGGGCTATACCTATTGCTTGGTTGTCCCCACTGCTTGTGAGAATATCAGGAATTCTCCACATGGGGAAATTGAATTTTCCCCCTTTCTCGCCATTCCCCCAAGGGGACTTTGCAAATACTTTTTTATTCACTGTTCAGATCACTCTGATATTTATCAGGGCATCACTCTGAACAAACTTACAAACTCTCATGCCCTACTCAAGGTTCCATGTACTTATGGTTTTCAATTAAGCTGTCCACATAAGTTATTTTAGTAAATGCACTAGTCAAATTATACATTTTGTACCAAATAAACATTTTTTGCTTTAGTCTTACACATAAGTTAAAGTTTTAAAATATGAATTACCATCTATTTTCAACACCCTGCAATATTGACATTCCTTTGTTCTTCCTCATGAAAAAACATTATTTAATTTGTACATTTATTCACTATCATTGTACACTCTAGGCATTCCTAGATTATACCATCTCAGTCTTTGTTGTCTAACTTTCCTTCTGATTTTGTTTGTGCCCCCAGCACTCCTCCCTCTAGCACTCTCACATTCAGCTTCATTCAGTATACTAACATTATTGTATTACAGTTCGATAGTATTGTGCTATCCATTTCTGAATTTTTACCATCAGTCCTGTTGCACAATCTGTATCCCTTCAGCTCCAATTACCCAATATCTACCCTATTTCTATCTCCTGATGGTCTCTGTTCTTAGCTGAGATTCTCCAAGTTCATCCACTAATGTTAGTTGGTATCAATGAGACCATACAGTATTTGTCCTTTTGTTTCTGGCTAATCTCACTCAGCATAATGTCCTCAAGGTCCATCCTTGTTGTTACATACTTCATCACTTTATTCTGTCTTACAGCTGCATAATATTCCATCGTATGTATATAGCACAGCTTTCTTAGCCACTGTTCTGTTGATGGACATTTGGGCTGTTTCCATCTCTTGGCGATTGTAAATAATGCTGCTATAAACATTGGTGTGCAAATGTCCATTGTGTCCTTGCCCTCATGTCTTCTGAGTAGATACCTAGCAATGGTATTGCTGGATCATATGGCAATTCTATGCTTAGTGAAGCGTATAATCTTAACCACTAAGGTCTCTTGCCTAATATAGCCTAGTCTCACAACCATATGTGAGGAAGGCAAAGCACGGGCATTGCCCCGTCTTACAGAGGAGGAAACAGGGGCAATTTGCCTGAGAGTGCATAGCTAGTGAAATGGGAGCTGGAACCCAGAACCCCAGTGCACTTTTCATTGTTCCTTCAGGGACATTCTAGAAAAGGTCCCAGCCCTATGGTTGTCTGGTCAGCAATGCACTATTGCCAAGGACACTTTCAAAAGCAATCTAATCTCTCCTTGGTACTTGTCTGTACCTTTCCCACAAGCCCACGAAGGTCAGTACCTTCTCCGTTTCACAGATGGACAATTAGAGGCCTAGAGAGGGGAAGGGGCCTGTCCAAGGCCTTGTACCAGGATCTCTGACTCTAATGCCAGTGAGAGGCAGGGGTCCGGCAGGGTCAGGCTCCAACTAGCTGGTCTTGCTCTGCTCTGGCCAGAGGCAAGAGAGTGAGGTCATTGCCTTATCAGGCTAATTGCCACCCTGAAGTATAACCCTGATGCTCAGCTGGAACCTGGGGGAATGGTCTCTTGGAGACAGGAGTCATTACTGTCCAGAGGATGAGGCCAGGCCAGGGGGCAAAGGAGTGGAGGTGGAGGTGGGGGTTGGGAAACACAAGCTCACACTCACAATCCCCTTGAAGCAGCTTTCTCAAAAACCTCTGGAGACATTTCTTGGGTCTTTTCAGGCAAGGTTGAAAGTTTCTGCTGCTTTTGTGTCCATTTGGCTAGGAAGGCTGCCCTATTCACAGAAACTGCATGGAGACAACCTAGCTTCCTATAAATAGACAAATTGGGGTGAAATAAATGCAGGTGGGAGTCTTTACCCTCTGAACTAGTAGAGTTGGTTATTGATGGTGGAGATAAAAGTTGAGCCACAGAACATAGAAAATGTTGGGGGGCAGGGGGAGTGTTCCCCATCTAGGTTTGGGAACTGCTAAAGGGCTGGGTGGACATGGCTTCGACACCATAAAGCTGTATGTTAAAAGGAGGGGCTGGGCCTCTCTCCAGCCAATACAACGAGCCGTCTCACCACCTTGCCCCTCTCTGCATGGGACATGACTCTCAGGGGTGTGGACCTTCCTGGCAACGTGGGACAGAGAGCCTGGAATGAGCTGAGACTCAGCATCAAGGGACTGAGAAAAACCCTAGAATGAGCTGAGAATCAACATCAAGGGATTGAGAGAAACTTCTCCACCAAAAGGGGGAAGAGTTAAATGAGACAAAGTGTCAATGGCTGAGAGATTCCAAACAGAGTTGAGAGGTTATCCTGGAGGTTATTCTTACGCATTAAGTAGATTTCACCTTGTTGTTCAAGATGTAGTGGAGAGGCTGGAGGGAATTGCCTGAAAATGTAGTGCTGTGTTCCAGTAGCCATGTTTCTTGATGATGATTGAACAATGATATAGCTTTCACAATGAGACTCTGTGAATGTGAAAACCTTATGTCTGATGCTCCTTTTAGCTATTATATCAACAGAAGAGTAGAACATGTGGAATAAAAATAAATAATAGGGGGAACAAATGTTAAAATAAATTCAGTTTGAAATGCTAGTGGTAAATGAAAGCGAGGGGTAAGGGGTATGGTACGTATAGTTTTTTTCCCTCTATTATCATTTTATTTCTTTTTCCGTTGTCTTTTTATTTCTTTTTCTAAATCGATGCAAATGTACTAAGAAATGATGAATATGCAACTATGTGATGATATTAAGAATTACTGATTGTATATGTAAAATGGAATGATATCTAAATGTTTTGTTTGTTAATTTTTTTAATTAATAAAAAAAGTTAAAAAAAAAAAAAAAAAAGGAGGGGCTGGGGATCAGAGGGGGATGATGTCACAGTCACTGTGGATTTAATGCAGCTGATGCTCCAGGAACTACGTGTTTTCTAGCAGCAAATAGTTGCTGAGCCCACCGTGTGGTTAAGATAACCCAAAGTCACTCCCTCACCTCTGTCACGTCCTTAGGAGAAGCCTATGGAAGAACTGGTTTTTTTTTTTCAAATGTAATTTTATTGAGATGTATTCACACACCATACAATCCACGCAAGGTATGCAATCAGTGGTTCACAGTATCATCACATGGTTGTGCATTCATCACCATGATCAATCTTAGAACTTTTGCATCACTCCAGAAAAGGAAATAAAAAGAAAAAAGAAAACTCCAAACATCCCATAAACCTTATCCTCCCCTCATTGACCCTCCCCTCATTGCATTCTACCCAATTTCAAAACTTACAATAAAAGTAAGTTAACTCAGACAGTGTAGTATTGTCAGAGATAGATATAAAAATCAGTGGAACAGAATAAAACATGGAAGGACTTTGAGCAGCAGTTGTGCCTACTCTCTGTAGAAAAGGCCCCTATTTCACAGATGAAGAAACAGGCTCAGCAGTGCGGTGGGGGTGGGGGCCTGAGGTGGGGGGAGGCTCCACCAAACCCAACTGCTCCCTCTTCCCCACGCTCAGTTTCTGGGACTGGAGATTTCCCTGAGGTGCCAGCTACTCCCTGACCGTGCAAATGCCCCAGGCTCTTTCAAGATTCTTTCTTACTAGCTTGTGAGTGACTTTAGTCCTGTGCTGAGGGTGCCTTCCTGGTGGGAGAATGGTTTAGGGGCAGGCTCAGGATGGAAGGAGATGGGGTGGCGGTGGGGGTGAGGTCAGACCCTGAACCAGTCAACATGACACCTTCTTTTTTTTAACTGCTGGAGAAATTGAGACGCAGCAAGGTGAAGGATTTGCTCAAAGTCTCCCAGCAAGTCCGGGCAAAACCGGGACCCTAACCTGGGTCTCCTGAGCTGCAAGACCGACAAGGGCCTTGCTTTGCACTGACTTTGAATGGTACGAGCCTTAGTTGCCTGTAGGAAGGAGACACTGAAAACTGAAAATGAATGAATGAGTGGATGAATGAATAAATGAACAAATGAATGCTGGTCCCTCCTCTAGGCAGAGCAAGGGAGGGGGAAGTTAATTCCTGTACGAGGCCCCACCCCATAGGTAGGGCTTAGCTCCTCTAAAACCAACCCTCCTCTAGGAATGAATTCACTGGGTTCCCCCCTTTCCCCAGAGAATTGTGCGCCACCTAGAGGAAATTGGGAGCCCAGCACCCTCAGTCCCTTAAGGAAAGGGAGGAGAGTTCCTGATTGCACCCCTGCTGAAAGGGCCCTCACTCCTTCCAGCCTCTTGCAGGATAGGATGGCAGGGAGGACGCTGGCCAGGACCTGCTTCAGTAAACACCTGGAATGAGGACATTTTTGCATCAGAAAGGATTCAAACTAGAACGTGCCACATACTTTGCAACCTCAATATTTTCTACCGAGAGACCTTTTCCTTTCCCCCTTCCCCACCTCCTTCCTGTAGTTCTCCTCCTGAAGATGCATAACCTGGATCTAATCATGAAGAGACATCAGAAAAAAACCACTGAGGGACATTCTACTAAATAATTGGCCTGTAATCTTCAAAAGTATCAATGGCCTAAAAATCAAGGAAGGGCTGAGGAATTGTCCCGGAGTAAAGAGACGAAAGTGACATGAGAACTAAATGTAACCCAGTTCAGAATCTGGACTGGGGTCTGTGGATCCTAGGATAGTAATTACCTGGTGATGGTGACAGCTGCCTTAAGATTATATGAAGAATTGTCCATGCTGGTTGCAAATATACACTAAAGTTGCATTATATCAACAGCTTACTCTCGGTGGCAGACTTCCTTGCATCAAACCTGCAACTTTTCTATAAATTTGATCAAGTAAATGAAATAAATTTATTACAGAAAGAAAATGCAGATAGAACTACCTCCCTCTCCTGATTGGATTGGAGGTGAGATCAATGTCTGTAATCATGATACTTATCATTTATGGGGTCCCGACTAAGTCCTTTGCATATGTCACCCCATTTCCTCACCACATGCTGCCTATGAACTAGTCATCATTACCCCCATTTTTCAGATAGAGAAACTGAGGTTCAGAGGGTTGAAGTGACTTGCTCAAGGTGGGTGAATTTGCAGCCTGTAATCCCAACACTTCCTAGACTGCCTTCTGTAGCTGCCCTCAGCCCAGTCCCTGCCCCACAGCCAAAAAACCAATTCTCTTCTCATCCTTACCAGTCGCAACTGGCCCACTCGCCCAGACCTGGTTCTAATGTTGTTTCCCAAGAGTTTTTTGTGAGTCCCCCTACTGGATCTGTCTTCTCAAGCACTACATTCATCCTTCTCATGGTCAATCATTCATTCACCAAAGAAATATTTGTTCAGAGCCTTCCATGTGGCAATCCTTGTGCAGGGTTGGGGGCTGGGGGTGGGGGGATTTATAAAGCAGATGCTGCTCAGCCTTGTGGAGCTTTCAATGGAGTGGTGCCACAAGGGCCGAGAAAATAAACAAACACATGCATAATTACTCATTTGATAGGTACCCTCAGGGAAAGAAGAGGAGGTGCCGCCATGACGGCCAGTGGTCAGGGTCAGTGGGAGACAGCTAAGCTGAAGCCTGGTGTGAGAGCGGATACCATGCCAGGACGGGGAAGAGGGCTCCACGGGCAGAAGGGGCCCTGTGTGAGAACAGAGGCCAAATGGGTGAGGTTGGCTTGTTTGAGAAATTGGAAGAATGTATGACTGGAGGCCAGAGGGTGCCAGGAGCCGAGGCCTGAGCAGCTGGCCTGAGAGAGAGCCCATGGGGCCTGGGGGGCCATTTTTAGGGAATCTGATTCAACTGCAAAGGAAGCCACTGGAGGGCTTTGAGCAGCAGAGAGCCGATCAGATTTACATTTTTTAAAGATCACTCTGGGGCTGCTGTAGAGGATCAGAGAAGACAAGAGTGGAAGCAGATGGGCCCTTATCTCTCCCTCCCAGTTTTCTGCTGGAACCCAGCTCTTATCTACTTTCTAGAGAGCCCCTTGAGGCCAGGGAGGGCGTCTGTCTCAGGAGGTCGCCCAGCCCAGGCCTTCGAAGCCTTGGCCACAGGGGCTCCGTCTGCTGCCTGCCCTGCTGTCTCTGGGGACAATTTGGGACACATGCTGCCCTCAGCTCCCCAGGGCTCTGCAGCCCCAGCACGGTGGAATGTTTGACACAGAAGTGCACGTGTTCTCCAAACAGACCTTGATTCATGTTTCCAGGAGAAACTTGCAAACAGACCTCTGCCGGCTGCATCCATCAGAGGAGAGATGGGCTCTGTAAACAAAGGCCCATAGGCTGTCTCCATCCTCCATGCAGACACCCATCCCTGTGGGTCCCTGGCAGCCCCCAGCCCGCCCTGGCCTCTGGGGGCATGGTCTATGCCAAGCCCCTCACTATGCAGCTTTAAAAATACACTAACCCTCACCGCCCCTGTTTACTGATGAGAAAGCAGAGGCTCAGAGACATTAAGTCAGTTGCCCAATGTCATCGAGCGAGACAGATCGTCACCCCAGACCCCACTCCTACTGATAGAACTAACAGTAACTCAAGGCCCAAGCACTGTTCTAAGTGATTTATGCCAATTAATTTGTTTAGTTTTCACAAGAAGCCTGTGAGTTTCAGATGCTTAGTCTCCCCATTTTTCACATGGGGAAACCAAGGCACAGAGAGAGAGAGAGAGAGGTCAAACGATTGCCCAAAGTCATGCTGAGAGTAAGGGGGAAGGTGGGACTGGAACCCAGGCAGGGTGAACCGAGCCCATGAGCTGTAGCTGTCTATGCACTCCTTCCCTAACCTCCTGGGAGCCAAGAGCAGACCCATTCCTCACCCTCACTTGCGAAGTGATGAAACCAAGGACTGGGGAGGGACTCGACTGTGCCCCAGCCACCTAGCTTCCATGGCAGAGCAGGGCCAGGAGCGTGGGGTCTGTAGGCTCTCCTTTTAGCAGGCCAGGGAGGGCTAGGAAATCAAGGCTTGGGTTCTACTGCCAGCAATGCCACTGCTTTGCTGTGTGACCCTCAGCTAGTCACATCCCCTCTCTGAGCCTCAGTTTCTCCATCTGCTAAATAGGAATGTGAATCCCAGCCCTTGCCCACTTTATAAGGACTTCTGTGGGACCAAGTGAGTGACGGGGGTCATAGGGTGGGATGGGTTTCCTGTCCTGTGAATGGAATGTCCAAGTAGCGCCATTCTGGGGTTTAAAGCCCCAGCAGTCAGGCAGGGTTGGGCCTCCCCCAGCAGGAGACCCCCCACCTTGGGCTCCAGCCCAAATTGCCAGACACGGGCCTGAGAGGAGGGCCCCCCTCAGGCGGGGCTGACCAGGAGCCAGCCGGCTGGCCATTTGTCCGCAGATGGGTGTGCAGATAACAGGCGTCTGGAGATAAGGCAGGGCCTGCTCCCAGCCTAGTGGAGAGCCGAGCCGAGAGAGCCACGGTGGGGAGGTGGGGGGCTCAGGGCCTCTGGGGCAGAGACAGCTGGACTCAGCCCTGATGCCTGCCACAAAACTCTTCTGCCACTCCATACTGCAGAGCTGGTGCCACCCCTGGACCGGCCCCCAGATCCACCAAAACTAAACAAACAGGTGCAAACTGTTATGCATTTAAAATAAGTATTAACTCCCCATTCCCTATCCCCACCCCAGTCCCTGGTAACCTATATTCCAAACCACATGCTTTTATCACAAGTTCTTCTTGAGCTGGAGAGAGCCCTGGGTTACACTGGGTTGCAGTCTAGCCCTGCCACCAACCTACTGGTCAGCCCAGCGTGTAGACACTGCGGGCCTCGGAGCCTCAGTCTCCTCCTCTGAGCCATGGGCACGGTGGGCCCTTTCCTGTCCTGCTCACAAGTACAAAGGCATTTGAATAATAATAAGCAGCCAAGGCTGTGAAGTAGGCTTCATTATCCACACATTACAGATGAAGAAACCGAGGCACAGAGGGGTTAGATCACAGTTGGTAAGCAGTAAGAGCAGGATTCAAATGCCTGATTCTGTCTGATTCTAGCAGTGGGCTCTTAACTGCTTGAAATGTCTCTATTAAAGGGATAAAAACACCCTGCAATTGGAGTCCATGTCTGTTATACACACACATGTGTGCCTGCGCAGGCACCTTTTGTGTGTGTGTGTATTCATAGAAATTTTTGGAAAAATATACACCCAAATATTGACAGCATTAATATCTAGAGCAGGGTGCTCACCCTCAGCACTACTGATATTTGAGTCACATAGCCCTTTGTTATGAGGGTGTCCTATCCATTGTAGGGTGCTGAGCAGAGTCTTTGAGCTCTACCCAATGAATGCCAGAAACAGCACCCAAGCTGTTACAACCAAAAATGTCTCCAGATATTGCCAAATGTCCCTTGGGGGACAAAACTGCACCCAGTCAAACTAGAGGATGTCTATGAAGGCAGGGATTTAAACAGAGGTTGTTACATCAATGCTCATAGCAACATATTCACAGTAGCAAAACGTGGAAAGACTCCACAGGCCTACCAACAAATATATGGATAAACAAAATGTGGTACATAAGTGTAATGGAATATTATTCAACCATGAAAAGGAAAAGAAGTTCTGATACATGCAACAACATGGATGAACCCTGAAGACATGAGGAGTGGAAAAAAACAGACTCAAAAGCACAGATGTTGTATGATTCCACTTCTATGAAATAACTGGAATATTTGAATTCATAGAGACAGAAAGTGGAGTACAGGTTACCAGGGGCAGGCTGCAGGTGGGTGCGGGAGGGGATTGAGGGTTAATGCATAATGGGTTCAGGCTTTCTGTCTGGGGTGGTGGGGAAGTTCTGCTAGTGGACCGTGTGATGATGACACAACACTGTGAATGGGATTAATGACACCAAGTGGTGTGCTTGCGAGTAGTTGAGATGTGAAATTTTATGTTATACATATGCTACTACAATTTTAAAAAGAGAGAGAGACTAAAGAGATAATGACAATTAAATGCAATATGTGATCTAATAATAGAAGAGAAAATGCCCAAAAAGGACATTACTGGGATAATTGAAAAACTTGGAATATATACTTTATGCTTATCTCAATATTAAATTTCTTGAGTTCGGTAACTATCCTTAATATGGTTACATAAGTGAATATCCTTGCTCATAGGAAATATACATGGAAGTATTAAGTGTCCAAAGAGGATAATATAAACAGGTTACTCTCAAATATTTAGAAAATAGATAAATGAATAGATATATAGACAGATAGGTAAATAAACAGACAGATAGATAGGTAGATAGAAAGAATGATATAACAAATGTGGCAAACCATTAAATTGGTAAATCTGAGTATTTGGGTTTACTAGATTTTTTAATATTGTTTTTGTATATAGTAACTTTTGCAACTTTCCTGTAAGTTTGAACTTATTTCAAAACTAAAAGTTTTTTTATTAATTTTTTAAAAAATGCCAAAAAACACCAAACGCAAACATTCTTAACTTTTGATCATTCCATTCTACTTATATAATCAGTAATTCACAATATCATCACATAGTTGCATATTTATCATCATGATCATTTCTTGGAACATTTGCATCTATTCAGAAAAAGAAATAAAAAGAAAACAGAAAAAAACTCATATATACCATACCCCTTGCCTCTCCCTTTCATTGATCACTAGCATTTCAAACTAAATTTATTTTAACATTTGTTATTTATTTTTATTCCATATGTTCTACTAGTCTGTTGACAAGGTAGATAAAAGGAGCGTCAGATACAAGGTTTTCACAATCACACAGTCACATTGTGAAAGCTATATCATTATACAATCATCTTCAAGAAACATGGCTACTGGAACACAGCTCTACATTTTCAGGCAATTCTCTCCAGCCTCTCCATTACATCTTGACTAACAAGGTGATATCTACTTAATGCGTAAGAATAACCTCCAGGATAACCTCTTGACTCTGTTTGGAATCTCTCAGCCATTGACACTTGATTTCGTCTCATTTCGCTCTTCCCCCTTTTGGTCGAGAAGCTTTTCTCAATCCCCTGATGCTACAATTTTAAAAGGAGAGAGAAAGAGACTAAAGAGATAATGACAATTAAATGCAACATGTGATGCATTTATTTGAGTCTCAGCTCATTCTAGGGATTTTCTCAACCCCTTGATGCTGAGTCTCAGCACATTCTATGATTTCTGTCCCACGTTGCCACGTTTCTGTCCCACATTTTTTTAATGAACCAGTCCCAGTTTAAAATATTTTAATTTGAAGTAAAAAAATTTAGTTTAATATAATTAAGATTTATAATTTCATTGAAATAAAAGTTTTAATTTAAAGATACCTGGGAAATAATTTTGATTAAAGAAAACTGAATTTCTCATTCTGTATGGAAGTTTAGAGAACAATATATTCTGCAGAGAAAAGGAAACAAATTATGTTTAAACCCCCAAAATAGAATGGGGCAGAATATGGAGTGCAATCGTCAGGAAAACAAAACCCCTATGATTTCTGGAATAAGGAATTTAGTATCACACCCTTACACAGAATTCAAGAAGGGAATGGGAGGATTTGAGGAGCCCAGTCACTCGGAGGACCAAGCGTGGCCACCTGCCCAGGTGGGACCACAAAAGGGATGCCCATGGGAACCCATGATCAGCTGTGCCTCTGTGTAGCCACCACCTCTAGGGTGCGCTGTCCAGGGTTTAATAGGGGCAGGTCTGGCACCCCTGTTGGACAGCCGGGCCATCGGTTGGGAAGAGGAACTGGGTGTGCAGAGAAGAGAACTAGCAGAAACTGGAATCTGCCAGCAGTTCTGCATCTACCACCATGGCATATCACCACGACAACCTTGGCGGGGGGATGGCCTCCAAATCTCCACGAGTTTCACTTTGGGCTAACCCCAACCAGAAACCCTGCAGTGAACGGGGTCCTGGAAAACAGAGTTCCCAGCTTAACCAAGATGACCTTCATGCAGTGATGACAGAATGACTTCCTAGATAAATGGTTAATTGAAAAAGACACAGGAAAATACAGATGGTATATAGAATAGGTGGAGCACAGGACATTTTTTCAGGGCTCGGGTACCATAATGGTGGATACATGTCATTATGCATTTCTCAAAACCCACAGAACCGTACAACAAAAAGAGTGAACTGTAAGGTAAACTATAGACTTTAGTTACTAATAATATATCAATGCTGACTCATCAATTTTAACGAGTGTACCACTCTAATGCAAGATGTTAATAACAGGACAAACTGTGTGAGGGTAGGGGGTGGGGAGAAGGGAACGCCCTACTATCTGTGCAGTTTTTCTATATACCTAAAACTGCTCTAAAATAACATTTATTGTTAAAGTTATGTGGGTGGTAGGTGCACACACCTATATTTCTGTATGCAGAGAATATCTTTGGAAAATACTAAAAAAAACCAACACGTTCCTCTCTGGGAGATGGGAAGGGGTAGAGGTGGGGGGAGATTTACTTTTGGAGGCTTACTTTTAATTTTTGTTTCTTTTTGTATTGTCCAAATATGTATTTTTGTCCATTTTTTTCCCGAGGCTGTCCTAATCTCTTACTTCTGATTGAGTTTCCAAGGAAGTCATCCTCCCCTCTTCTTAACATATCAGATCCTTGTGGTTTCCTTTTCCACCTTTCCCAGGAACACAGGGCTTCGGGCACAGTTTGGTGTGGTGCAAAGATCACTGAACTGTATGTAACCCATCATGTGGCCTCAGGCAAGCACCTTCTCTCTGGGCCTCAGCATTCCCATCCCTAAAAGGAAAGGCTCAGAACAGATGGTATCTAAGGGTTCATGATGTTCAGATCCTCTGGGATACTTTGATTCTACTCAAAATTTTAAGAAGTTCCTCTCTGAGACTGGGTCTTTGTGGTAGAGAAGGAAGCAGAGAAGCAGAGACGGAGGGATTAGCCCATAGCTGTCTAGAAAGAGACAGCAAGGGAGGTGGGATTAGAGACCTGAGTCGCCTTTACATTCTGCTCCGAGCTGGCCCCAGACAAAGAGTATCATTAAGAGAAGCGACTTGGACATCACAGTGCACCTCAGGCTTCCTTGTTATCCTACTTTTATTTTCTTCTCTCATATATTAAAATATATTCATAATTATTCATATAACATCCACTTTGAACCATGTAAAATGGTTCCAGTGTACCACACTTTGGAAAATGGTGACCTGATCAGACAGGCTGATTGTACGATGGGGTGTGCCTGGCTGACCCGAGAGGGCAGTACCTGGTGTGGCGGAAGCCTGGACTTCAATTTTAGGCGGCTCCCCACTTGGGCTTCAGCTCAGCCCAGGATGCGGTAAATGCTAAATTAAGAATTAGCTATAGTTGGGTAGTGCAGTGATGGTGGTGGCTCACTGGCAGAATTCTCGCCTGCCATGCCAGAGACCTGGGTTCAATTCCCGAAGACTGCCCATGCCAAAAAAAAAAAAAAAGAAAAGAAAAAAGAGTTAGCTGTTGTTATTATTATTACCATTGTTTCTACTATTTATATACTGTAAAATGAAAAAAAGAGTATTTTATTTAAAAAATACAAAGCAAAATATATACTTAATTAGGAGTAGAAAACCTCTAGAAAGATTTATGAGAAATTGATAACAGTGGTTTCTCCAGGGAAGGGAATGAAGAGCTTGAGAGACTGAAGGCAAGGAGATTACCTTACATTGTATACTTTTTAAAAACTGTTTGACTTTTAAGCCAGAAGAATGTATTGCCTTTAAAAACTAATTAAGAGGCTGATTGCAGGTCTGGGGCAGGAAATGTCCAAGATGAGCCTAGAACATAAGAGTAAGGAAGGTCTCATAGATTACTGAGGTCATGTCAAAAGGTTTTGGGAGCCAAATGAAGAGGCTCCCACTGGCTAAAAATAAAAGAAAATGTGAATATTAATAAGGATATATAACTGCAATGAATCTAGAGTTCAAAAAGAAACTAAAATAATTAAATAGATAATGCATTCATACCTTCTTGGTTCCCTCTGGGAGATGGTGGGTGGGGACAATTACAAAAACGGACCCAGTTGTTCAGCCTTCCTGGTGCCCTTTCATTGTCATTTTGCAGCTCCTCCCATCAGGAGGTGGAGTCTATTTTCCCACTCCTCGAATGGGGGTGGGAGGTCTTAGCTATATAACTTGCTTTAGCCAGTGGGGGCTGGTGAATATAATTGAGCAGAGCTTGAGATGTGCTTGTCTGGTTGGGCTTGCCCTTGACCTCCTGCTTTCAGCAGGAGAAAAGCATGTGCCTGGTAGCCCGCTGACCCCAGATGTGCACATGGAACAAATATGGTCCCATCCTGTGATGGGGAAACCTGGGACCAAATCCCACTCATTTTGGCTGAGCTTAGATGACCTCAGGCATGTGAAAGAGAACCAAAAGCTTATGGTTGTAAGCCACTGAGTTTGGGGATGTTTTGTTACTAAGCATTATTGTGGCAATAGTTAATCGATACAGGTGTGATAATGGTATTGTAGCGATGTTAAAAAAAGAGAGAGTCCCTACATTTTAGAGATATATACTGAAATATTTAAAAATGAAAAAAATCAATATGTTTTAAGAGAAACTTGTGCTGTTTTCAGACCATATGCCAAACTAGGTGTCTTGTCTTGTATTTACTAAGGTCTCAGTGTCCCTCAGGTACTTGCCTTCTCTCCTGCAATGATTCTAATTCTAGGGATTAGGAGTCCTGGAGTGCCAAAATTAAGGGACACACTGTAGACTAGGCTGTCAGATGTCCTCATTTGAGTAGTCTGTGGGCCATAGAGGTCAGGGAACTCACCAAGGGACACCATGCGCTGAGACCTGCACACAGGACTCCTGATGTCTCTGCTTTCCATCCCTCCATGCTGCTAAGAGTAGGAGGCCACAGCTGGCTCTGGGCATCACCTCCCTCTCCCAGGCCATATGCCTGACCCCAGAATTGTCAGTAAGCCCAAGATTCTTCACTTCTGGGTGCATAAATATCCCTGATGGGCCAGTGGGGGACTTAGGACACCCCCAGTCCCAGGAAAATGGATGGTGAGGGAGAGCTGGTTCTTAACCACAGCTTCACCTGTGCCTCACGCACACACACACACACACACACACACACACACGCACACATACACACACACACACACACACACACACACCTCCCCACCCCCCCACTCCCGCCGCAGCCCTCTGTGTTCCCAGAGCCCCCATCAGGGCCCAGACAGTCACAGCAACCCCACCCCTCCCACCTGTCCTGGCCCACCCCTCCCACCTGTCCTGGCCCACCCCTCCCACCTGTCCTGGCCCACCCCTCCCACCTGTCCTGGCCCACGTGTCCACACAGTCCCCATTCATCATTCCAATTCCATGAGGCTGGCAGGGCCAAGTGACTCCCTCGGTTTTTAGATCAGGATACTGAGACCTTTCAAAGTCTCTTTCCTACTTGAAGGAGTAGAAAACAAGCTAGAAAACAAGCTCTCTAGGTTGCCCCAGCCCAACTGCCCAAACTCCCCTTCCTCGCCAGTGAAGGCAGGCTGCCCTTCTCGTGAAAGCCCCAGGGCAAGCTGAGCTGGGGCAAGTGCTTGGCTTTCTATGGCCACGCAACTTGGAATTCACTGACGATGGGCTCCTCTGTCCCGAGTGCCGCATTCTGATATCTGCATCACTAGTTCGCTCCTACAAGTCTCTGCTCAAAAGTTACCTTACTATGAGCCTTGGAAACATCTTGCTAAGTAAGAGAAGCCAGTCATAAAAGACCACAGATTGTATGATTCCATTTACGCGTCATGTCCAGAATAGGCAAATCCATAGAGACAGAGAATAGATGAGGGATTGCCAGGGCTGGGGGAGCAGGGAATGAGGAGTGACTGCTAATGGGCACAGGGCTTCTTTTTTGGGGGGTGATGGGTGCATGACTCTGAATAATCCACTGAATTGTACTCTTTAAATAGTGAATTTTGTGGTAGATGAATTATATGTCAATAAAGCTGTTTGCTTTTTTTTTTAAGAAAACATTTTAAAGTGGCTTGAACACACTCTATTTGGAATTGGGATCTCTTCCTACCCTTCATATTTACCCTCATTCTACTTTATATTCTGTACGCTGTTTATCACGCCTTGCCATGTTATGTGTGTTTCTGTTTATTGTCTCTCTTTCACTAGAACATAAGCCCTGGGAAGGCAGAGATGTTGCCTGTCTTGCTCACCACTGTATCCCCAGGAATTAGAACAATGCTTGGCATGTAGTAGGGACTCAACAAACAGTGCTTGCATGAACTCTTTGTCCAACCCGATCATTTGTTAAGATTTCCCACCAGCTGTATCCCACCTAGCGGTCCCTGAGAAATGACGTCATTTAAGCATCTCTGAATCAAAACCTTCAGTAGACTTTCCCTTCACAACCCATCTGCCTCCCTCCCTCCTACTCATTCCTCCTCACCCCCATCCTGCCTGAGACCATCAAGGATGCTCTCGTGAGGCTCTGCTCCTTCCTCCATCTCTGCACCTGTCCCTGCCTTTCTCTCCTTGACCACAGCCTAACCCGTCTCCCTTCTGCCTCCACATCTGCCAGTCTCCTCTCTCCACAAAGCAGTGACCGTTGCAAACGCAACTCCAGTCCGCATAGTCCTTCTCCGTGACTTCCCACCACTCTCAGTATAGAGCCTCAGCTGGAAGTTCAAAGCCCTTTGTGCCTTGGCTCCTGATGCCCTCACCTTCCACAAGCTCCCTCTCCCACAGTGAATGTCCCTTAAGACTTTGAACTCGAAGCCCTGTCTTTTGCCTCTGGTGGCTGCATGCTCTGTTCTCTCTGCCTGAAACACTCCCTCCCACCGTCTTTGTCTTCAGGATCAGCTTAAATTTTCTTCCTCCGGGAAACTTTCCTGAACCCCACTAGACTCTGTTAGTCCCACCTAGGTAGCCCTACCTGTGCCTCTTGTTCTTTTTGTACTGTATTTGTCTGCTCATCACCCACTCCGCTCTTTGTAGGGTGGGCGTCTTGCTCAGGTAGGTAGATAGGGCCTGGCATATATTGGGTGCTCATTAAACGATCAACAAATTGTGTCCAGTCAACAAATGGAAGAATGAATAAATGCATCCTTTCTTCCTTGGCTCATCCTATTCTTCCTGCCTTCAGCCCTTCCTGCCTCCTTTTCCTCTTTCCAAATCCTGCCTATTCTGCAAGGTGCAGTTCAAGTGCTGCCTCCTCTGGGAAACCTTCCGTGATGACTAGTAGAAATGCAACTCTCTACATATGCAATCAGTAATTCTTAACATCATCACATAGATGCATGATCATCATTTCTTAGTACATTTGCATCGATTTAGGAAAAGAACTAGCAAAACAACAGAAAAAGATATAGAATGTTAATGTAGAGAAAAAATAAAAATAATAATAATAGTAAAAAAAAACAAAAAAAAGAAATGCAACTCTCTTCCTTCTGCCTCCCACTTCAGTGGCACCCCCACCCCACCCCGAGAATTGGGTCCAGGCGTGATCCCTCTCCCCCTTCACACTGCCAGCAAATTGAGAGAAGCAACCTGGCTATCCACAGCCCGAGGCAGTGAGCACAGGGAGGAAAGAGAAGGTGCTAAGTGCAGACATGGTGAATAGCTGACTAGGAGACGCAGTTGTGGATGCCAAAACAAGTGCTTGTGCTGACCACAAGGCCACGTGTCAAAGAATCAGGGAAGGTTGCCATCAGAATGGATGTTTGAGTCATGTTTTACACCTTGCCTCTCAATGAAGGAATGTTATTAATGACTACGAAGCACTCCCTATCTGCCAGGCCCTGGCTGAAATCTGTACTACCTTATGCAGTAGGGACTACTAGTTCCCTCCTTTTACATATGGAATAAGTGAGGTTCAGAGAGGTATAGTAACTTTCCCTGGCTCACACAGCAAACACGTGCCAAAGCAGGGACTCTTAATACCTCTTAATTACCCAGGCAAACCACCGCTACAGCATTGCCCACAGATGAATACCGAGGCTCTGCTTACATCCCACTGCTGTCAGAGAGCTCACCACCTACTAGGGCATTCTTTCACTCACTTAATAAATATTTAGGGAACACGACTACAAACACTATTTTTGACTCTGTGGATAAGTAATGCACAAGATATCTGCTCTCATAGAGCTTACATTCTAGAAAGCAGAGGCAGATAGAGGCAAATGACAGTGGTAAATTCTAAACAGAACCCAAATAAGCTGATGTGACAGGGTTCAGGGTGGCACTTTCAGACAGGGTGGGCTGGGAAGACCTCTCTCAGATAGAGTTATGTCAACTGGAATCTGAGAGAAAAAGTAAAAACCAGTGGGGAGCTGGGAGAAAAGTCTTCCAGGTGGAGGGAACAGCAAGCGCAAGTGAGATGGGAATGCATAAACCTGTATGGGTGGTGGTGGTGTCTGTGTGTGTGTGTGCATGTGTGTGTATGTGTATGTGTGTGTGTTGGGGGACTTATGAGGGGCAGGAGGGGCCCAGGTTCTGTCATGCTTCTCAGCCCAGGGTGATGGAATGGACTTCCACCTGCCGAGCTGGGATTTTCACACCTGAGGACTCCACAGAGCCCTCGGAGCAAGCCTGCCCCTCCCTCAAGTGCATATCCACCACGTGTTTGAGGCACCTCTCCAAAGTGTGTCTTCTGGATGATCTGGCCCTAGTGGGCCCCACCGGGACCCCCTGTTTCCCACAGCCCTGCCTCAAGGTCCCCTTTGGAGCAGCCATAGCAGGTGGACAGAGGCCCAGCTTGGAGATGGGAACGAGGATTGACTTAGCAGCCCCGAGGAACCGGCTTCCATGCAGGAGTTTGTGCCCCAGGGGAACTGGGTTTCTTGTGGAATGAGAGCTCCTAAGGGACACTGGGGATAAGGGTTTGAGTCATCTTTTCTGGGCCTCAGTTTCCCCATCTGGAAAACAAAGGGGTTGGAACTTCCAGGCCAGAGGGTTCCATAGGAACAGAATCTGCAGGAAATGGCGTTCCCTGGGCAGAGGCACATGGGCGCAGGGGGCAGGGGGCAGCTGTGATGAGTCTACCCTCTTCACACAGGGGCTTGGCCCCAGGCAGCACTCAAGGAGGCGAGCAACAGGAGGACTGGGGGGCATCTGCCCAGGGAACCCCATTTCCTGCAGTTCCTGTTCCTGTGGAACTCCCCCCCTCTTCCCCCTCCCAAGTTGCCAGTAATCTTCTGCTTCCTTCAGCCTGCAGCTGAGAACAGAGCCTTCGCCTCTCTGGGCCTCAGTTTCCCCAGCTCTGACCTTCCTGGCATCTAGGAAAAGTTAGCACAGTGGGTCCAAAGGCTGCGACAGGGTTGCCATGGTGACTGGCTGGCCAGCTCCCGCTCCCAGAGGCCCCTGCGGGGTCGCGGTGCCCACCAGGCGGGCTGCGGGTGCCCCGGTGGGGCCCTTTGTCGGAGAGCCCGCCGCGGCCGCCGGTGGAGGGAATGTGCTTTACCCGCAGGAGCAGGCCCGGGTCGGGTTGCGAGTCTGGTTAATGCCTCCGTGCATTAGGCCTGTCGCCCGTTGACAGGATTTTTTGTTTAATTGGAGGCATAAGAAAACAATAACATCTGTCTGCACGAGGAGAGCTACAGGAGTACAGCAGGGAGAGCTCTCAGAGAGGAGTGGGGGCGTCTGAGGACCGGGCGCCGCCACGCTGCCTGGGAGACCTGGGCCAGTGCCTTCTCTCTGCGCCTCCCTCTCTCCGCGTGGAGTCCGCTACAGCTAGCTAACCCAGCCCCGTGTTTCTCCAAGTGTGGTTCGAAGACAACCTGCATCAGAATTTCCCAGGGAGCCGGTTAAATGCAGATTCCCAGGCCTGGATCACAGCGGCTGACCCATGTTCTCCAAGGACAGAGGCCCGGAAATCTGCTCCCACGTGCTGAGCATGACTTGGTAGTACCTGCCTTGCTGGCGAGAATTAGCGGTGCGGTTCCCAGCAGCTCATCGCAGGAGTTGTTAGCCTCTCTGAAAGGCTAGGGGTCAAAAGGATGGACACCAAAATGTTAATGGCAGGTACCGTTCTGGTGATATTAATATTTTTCCTTTTTTACCTACGAACATTTGCTGATTTTTCTACAAGGAATATGTACAGCAATATACTTACAAAAATAATAATGGGGGAAAGGAGAGAGCCCTATAGTTTTGGGTTTACAGTCGGTCTGGTTAGTAGGTGCTCATGTAACATGTATTTAGATCTTCTTCTTAATTGTATGGTTTTCAGGTTGCAACAATATTATGGATTTACTAAAACAATGGAATATAAATGTACACACACGCAACATGATCCGCCCCCATCCCCATTCCCTACCCAGAGGTAACCAAAGTTTAGCCAACTGGGGATCATTCCCCACCATCTCTCTTGCTCACACATGAAGAGATGGAAACTCTGATGTCTGCATTGTTTGTTTTTTGTTGATTTTACTGAAAGCAAATCATCTCGTTTTTCTTTTTTTATATAAATATTTTCTTTTTAAAATTTTTATTAATAAAAACAATCAACATACAATGTGAACATTCTTTTTTTCATCACATAGTTGTATATTCGTCATCATGATCATTTCTTAGAACATTTGCATCAATTTAGGAAAAGAAACAAAAAGAAAACAAAAAATTCATACATACCATACCCCTTACCCCTCGCTCTCATTGATTTGTTTTTCTCTCTTGGAAACTATATTACAGATGTCCCTATGAGAAAAAACTAACTCTGTCTTGTTTCTTTTTAGATTTGCTCAATAAATATTCAATTTTCTTTCTTGCCTCTACAAATGGAAATAAATGAGAAGGAAAGCTGCTCTTTTCCTTTTCCAAGTGGGAGCTTGGAGTGGGCCCATTCTGTAACCATCCTACACACACACACACACACACACACACACACACACACACCTGTTCCCCTTGAAATCTGACCTCCTTTAAGAGCAGGAGCAAGTCTTTGTCACCTGGAGATAGATCATTCTGGCCGCTCAGGGCTCAACTCACACAAGAGCTCAGACCCTGCTTTCTAATGAGCATCTCAAACGACAGGCAGCCAAAGGCAGAAGTCACCCCCAGAACCAGCTCCCTCCCCCCAAGGTTCTGGGTGTGAGTTCTGCTGACTCAGGGTGATAAGGAGCTTTTGCTTTTGCACTATAACCACTTCAACCAAAGAGCGTTGCAAAGTGAGGCCACATCTGGCCACAGATGGGTTTAGTTTGGCCCAATAAGCATCAAAAATCTGTTTTAAGTTAAAAAGTTTAAAAATTTGGTGATTTCATATAATAACCCAGATTCCCAGCTTTTCTTGAAAAAATCACAGGATTCGGCACTCTAGGCCCAAATTCCCAAGTGGCTGTAACTAGCTAGGGCTGAGCAGCAGCCGCCCTCTTCAGACAGGGCACTGCCCTCCGGCTTGACACAGCCCCCACTGGACCCACTCCTATTACATTACCTGCGTGGATTCTGCAGGCCTGCTTCTCACAAATGCAGAACATTGTGGGGAAATGCCCTTTGTGTAAAATCAGAAAGCCTGAGATAACCTTCGGAGCCCAGAAAATAATCCTGGCCGTGGGCCCCCTTTGGACCCTTCATTGGCTTAAATATTTTCCAAGTTACCCAGTGTAAGAGGAAATAACAACACAACAATAATTAATAACAGATACCATTTATTGAGTGTTTACCACATGCTGGGTTCCTCGCTAAGCAACTCACTTTCAGGACCTCTTTTAATTCTCCCTCAAATCCTATCTAGGCATTTATTGTCTTCACTGAACAGATGAAGACACTGAAGGTCAGCGAGCTTAGGTAACTTGGCCAAGTTCATACAACAAATGATGGTGCCTGGATTCAGACCTAACTCCAAAGCCCAAGTATGTAAACCACCAGGCCACACTGTCTCATGAAGCCATGATGATATGCTCATTTTGCATATTAACCTAACATAGGAGAGTGATTGGGTGGTGGGGGGTGAGGGGTGCTTTAGCCTACATGGCTTGCTGTTACTATTTGGTGATAGCACAATCAGAGTAGGTAAAAGCATGGTTTTAGTGGGGACAACCAAAGCAATAGGCTGAGCCCCCAATCTTGGGGTTTGTCCATATGAAACTTAATCCCGCAAAAGAGAGGCTAAGCCTACTTAAAATTAGGCCTAAGAGTCACCCCCAAGAGAACCTCTTTTGTTGCTCAGATGTGGCCTCTCTCTTTCAGCCAACACGACAAGCAAACTCACTGCCCTTCCCCTCTCTATGTGGGACATGACTCCCAGGGGTGTGGACCTTCCTGGCAATGTGGGACAGAAATCCTAGAATGAGCTGGAACTCAGCACCAAGGGATTGTTGAGAAAACCTTCTCAACCGAAAGGGGGAAGAGAGAAATGAGACAAGATTAAGTGTCAATGGCTGAGAGATTCCAAACAGAGTCAAGAGGTTATCCTGGAGGTTATTCTTATGCATTAAATAGATATCACCTTCTTAGTTAAGGCATAACAGAGAGGCTGGAGGGAAGTGCCTGAAAACGTAGAGCTGTGGTCCAGCAGCCGTGTTTCTTGAAGATGATTGTATAATGATACAGCTTTTGCAATGTGACTGTGTGATTGTGAAAAGCTTGTGTCTGATGCTTCTTTTATCTACCTTATGGACAGATGAGTAAAACATATGGATTAAAAATAAATAAATAATAGGGGGAACAAATGTTAAAATAAATTTAGTAGATTGAAATGCTAGTGATCAATGAAAGGGAGGGGTAAGGGGTGTGGTAGGTATGAATTTTTTTTCTGTTTTTTTAATTTCTTTTTCTAAATTGATGCAAATGTTCTAAGAAATGATCATGATGATGAATATACAGCTATGTGATAAAAAAAGAATGTTCGTATTGTATGTTGATTGGTTTTATTAATAAAAATTTTTTTAAAAAGTTGATGTCAGGCAGACCTGAGCTCAAAGTCAGCTCCTAGAAATACCGTTTACTTGCTCTGTGCTCTAACAGAAATAATTTAACCTTTCTGAGCCTCAGCTTCCTCATCTGTGAAATGGGAGGAATAATAACACTTGCTACTTCGGGTGACTGGAGTATTAATTACAATATTGCATGAAATTGCTAAATCTGTAGAGTTCTCTGGTCATGGACATCAGAAGCAGAGAGTCTGGCCATCTCCAAAGGGTTTAGTAATTTTGACATGTCACAACCCCCAGATGAGCAGAGAGAAGGCCTCTGAGCAGTCACATGGTGCAGCTGAGGTCTTAAGGCTGAGTGGGGAAGGTTTTCTGGCTTCCCAGAAAATCTGAACCCAGATGCCTTAATTTCAGCCATGGGAGGAGGGTCCCAACGGTTTCGCTCTGCTGGGGAGGGGGTCAAGTGCTGGGGGTCATACACAGGACTTCCCAAGGATGGACACCAAGTGTATACATGAGGTGAGGAGCCAAGGAAATGATCTCCCAGGTCTTATTCTGCAACCAGTGAACTGTCAGAGCTACAACAGCCCTTAGAGACCATCCAGTCCCCCCACCTCATTTTACAAACAGGGAAACTGAGGTCCACACAATGTCAGAGACTTTAAGGGGCTCAGTCCATGCTCAGGTAGGAGTAGATTTGAGTCCTTGTGCCTAGGAGATATATCTGGGGCTGGGGGAAAACTCAAGCCCAGCACCAAGGAATAGGAATGAGGATGTGTTCCATTTGGCTTTAACAATAGGGTGGGTGAAGGGGAGGCAAGTCTGCAAGGAAGATGGTTCTGGGCAGGTCATGAAGAAGATTGGCTTTCGTGCTGAGGAAAAGAAATTCTTCAGATTTGGAGGGCATGAGATGTAAGAATGATAATAATAGCATGCTTGATGAGTGTTTGCTATATTCCAGGTACTGTTTAAACATTTTAATGTGTATTATCTCAATTAAGCCTCACTAGACCCTGTGAGGTAGGTAGTGAGTTAAACACCCATTTAACAGATGACTGATACACAGAGAGGTTAAATCATTGTACAAAGTCACACCGCGGATGGAGTCAGGTTTCCAGTCCCAAAGTCTGACTCTAGAGCCTGAGCACTAAAATTCTGCTTCACTGCCTGTGAATGTTTTGGAAGAGTGCCTTGGTGGCTGGATCAGAGATGGCTCAGAGTGGAAGTCTGGGGCAGGGAGCGGGGGCAGCCTGGAGGCACATAGATAGAAGTCTGTAGAATCTTATTTGTGAGCTAAGGCAGAACTACAGTCAATGAGGACCACACAGAATTTGCCGGAATTTCCTGGATCCCACAGAATAACAGAGTGGGAGATCCTAGTTTAACCTTCTTAAATTTACAGGTGGGGACAGTGAGACTCAGAAAGGCAAAGTGAGTTGCCCAAGGACATGCTGCTTGCTAGGAAAAATCAGGCTGGAATCCAGATGGCGTGACCCCAGTAACAGGAATGGCTTTAAAACTATGTTAGCATACTTTCTGGAAGACATGAGATATTCTGTGTGAAAAACCTTTAAAATGGCCATGTCCTTTGACACTTTTACAAATTTGTCTTAAGGAAAATGTGTGCAGAGACATATATAATAGGACGCTTTATTATGAAATATTATTATAAGAGTGGAGGATTGGTTAAATGAATTGGTTACAATCTACTTGAAGAAACACTATGAAATTAAAAAAAAAAAAAAAAAACTCTGGGTATGAGGTTAAGGGGAATGTGGATTTTTCTAGGAAGTTGGCCCATAGCTTGGTTATGAATCTCAAATGGGTCTGTGACCAAAATGGGCTAAAAGCTACAATGATAGAAGAATATTGAAAAAAAATTTATTATAAAGAGGTAGACTGAAGAGTATCAGCAATCACCTACTCACTATTCTATCTCTGCTCCCACCCAATCCCCCCCATATTATTATTATTATTATTTTTTTTTTTCTTTTCATGGGCAGGCACCAGGAATTGAACCTGGATCTCCAGCATGACAGGCGAGAATTCTGCCCCCCATATTATTTTGAAGAGAATCCTAAACATGATTTCACCCATAAAAAGTTCAGATTGTATCTCTAAACATAAAGTCTCTTTTCAAAAGCATAAGCACAATGTCATTATTACACCAAAAAAGAAGAAACTAGC
Source organism: Tamandua tetradactyla (assembly GCF_023851605.1). Classification (NCBI taxonomy): domain Eukaryota; kingdom Metazoa; phylum Chordata; class Mammalia; order Pilosa; family Myrmecophagidae; genus Tamandua; species Tamandua tetradactyla. The sequence goes on along the minus strand of NC_135346.1, from coordinate 35,494,177 downwards.
AATAATTCCTCATTATCAGCAAATAGCCAGATAACGGAAAGTGAATAATATTCACTGGTCAAAATAAAAGGCTCACAATACTTAGTAAGGAGAGTGCAATCTGATTACCGACTATGACCCAATTTTAAAAAACATAGATGTTATAATGGTAACATAGCTATTTGAATGGTAGGATTTAAGGTGCTTTCCTCTTTCCCAAATACTCCATATTGCCTTTTGAATTAAAAGATAATATAAAAAAGTTAGAATGGGCATAACCCAAATACCCCTAAAGAGTGGGAGAAAGATCAAAGATGGTGGTGGAGTTATACAAAGAAGGTAGGGTTTAACAAATGAGTATGATTGCTGACTCTTTATACTGGTATTTCTTTTAGTCTCCAGTACCTTAGAGTAGCTATAAGTATAAACCTAAAGCGTGGCGCGATGGTGGGCTCAGTGGCAGAATTCTCACCTGCCTTGCCGGAGACCTGGGTTTGATTTCCAGTGCCTGCCCATTCAAAAGCCAACCAACCAACCTACAATTGTGGAATTGTAACCCGTACCAAATTCTGAAATCTGTTCTACAACTAATGGTTACAATGTGCTTTGAAATTTATTGCTTTTTTGTATAAATGTTATTTTTCACAAAAAAGGAAAAAAGAAGAGGAGTATAACAGGGAAGTATGACTTAACAAATGAGTATGACTGCTGAATCATACTGATATTTCTTCTGGTCTCCAGTCTCTTGGAGCAGCTAGAAGAAAAAACGAAAAATCGTGAAACTGTAACCCATATCAAACTTTAAAATCTGTTCTATAACTACTTGTTGGAACTTTATTGGTTTTTTTTGTACATATGTTATATTTCACAATAAAAAATGTTAAAAAAGATAATATATTGGGTTATAAAAATGTCTTGGGACTAGAAAGCGGTGGTTGTTATACAACATTGTGAATGCACTAAGCGCCACTGAATTGGTCACTATAAAATGGTTAATTTGATTGCTAGGTGGATTCCACCTCAATAAAACAATTTGAAGTCATAATAATAGGAAGAATAAGATGCAGACTTCTTTTTAAAAGTCTAAATCCCCCCGATTCAGCATCCAATTTTCAAGAGTTTATCCTGTTCCATCTTGAGATGGAGAATCAATCCCCTGCCACCCAGGGAAGTTAGGGGTCTTGCCCAAAATTACCCAGGGAGGAGAGGCTGTGAAGCAAGCTAGAGGAATCCTGTGGGGTTTGCCTGCCTCTGCAGAGGAAACGGAGAGGCAGAAGTTCTGGGACATCTCTTAAGCTCCAGTCCCTGATGTCCTGCCACCTCCACCCTCTCACCTTCCCTCTTTATCAAACCTCACACATTTGGGACACTTTGCTGCTGGAGTCGACAGACCAAACGAAACAGAGGTGGGCGGCAGATAATCAGAGCCCTTTCTTGCCACACATAGGCCTGTTGGCTTGTCGGGCCTGGAAGAGAAAGCGTCTTGTTTCCCCAACACATTCCAAAGTCATGTCCCCCAGGCTGCCTGGCCTCCAGGCCAGACCTCCCCTCCTCCCCCTCAATCCCCAGGCCTTTCATAGTTAGGACAAAAAGGGAATGAAACATTGGGTATTGTTACACTCCTCTTTCCAAAACTGCTTTGCTGTGTGACCTTGGGCAAGTCCCCTGCCCTCTCTGGGCCTGTGTTTCTGCATCTGTACAGGGAGAAGTCTGAAAGGACTAAATAATTTCTGAGATACCCATCCCCCCCCACTTCTACCCACCCATCTCTGACTCCATTCAGAGTTCCTAAATTTATCAGAAATAAGAAGCAGATCCAACACACCTCTAAATGCCAGTTTGGAATCTCATGGCTGCCCCAGGCCACCATGTATGAAGGCCAGTGGCTAAAATTTTTTGGACTCTGAGTATATAAGATATAAGACATTTGCCTCAAGACCTAGTATACACATAAATGCACAGACACACACTTGATATAAAAGTTTCATGCAACAGTATTTACCCTTCTTTCCTGATATGCTTTCTGATATTTTCTATGCTTTTGTTTTTTTCTTGTTTAAACTCTGGTTGCAATCCATTAAGCTGTTTTCACAATTCATGAAAGGGGCACCACTTGGGCCATGAAAGAAACTGATTGAGGCAGCCGTGTCCCTATTTCTGGGCAAGATGGTACTTGAACCAGCTCAGACAAATGCAAGGGGTTCTATATTGACTAACTTTAACACTGGACTCTTCAAACTTTAATGTGCATACAAATAACATGGGAATGTTTTTTAAATGGCAGATTCTGATGCAGTAGGTCTGACATGGACCCAAGATTCTGCATTTCTAACTAGCCCTTAGGTGATTCTGATGCTGGGTTAAATAACAGATAGCTCAGTCATCCAATTCATTGGTCAAACTATTCATACCGCTAGAATATTTTTTCCCACGTCAGTTCTTCCTTCTTCTTGCCACTCCTTTTTTCCATCCTTTCATAAATGTGTAGGGAGAATCAGTGAGTTCAGATCACAACTCTGCCCCTTTCCAGCTGAGACATCTTGGGCAGATTACTTACATTCTTTGTGTCTCAGTTTCTTTTCTTGCAAAATGGGGGTAATGACTGCACCTTTCTAGTAAAGTTTTTCTGAGGACTGAATGAGATAGTCCACATAAAGTGTTTATTACATTGCCTACCACATGATGAGTTCCAAATAAATGTCTATTATTATTATTTTATTATTGCCAAAGTTGCCTTGTCGTAGGCACTTTTTCTTATTAGTTGTCTCCTCTCATAGGGATTTTATTTTAGGCTGTACATTTAGTTTGTGATTATGAACTAATTATAAAAGTATACAATGCAAAATACAATATTACAAATAAATTTGAATAACTGAAGAGAACAACAACAAAAAAATCCACCATAATCCCACCACCCGAATGTAACAATGATTGTTTGGGGCGCCTCCTTTCACAGGCATATTCTGACAGAGTTGTACTAGCCCAGTGTGTTTAATTTTGTATCCTGCTTTTCTCACTTAGCATTGGTTCATACTCATTTTCTCCCTTGAAATTTATCTTATAAATGGGATTCATGGGCTGGATGACTTCTGGATTCATGGGCTGGATGCAAATCTCAAATCCTTCCAACCAACTTGTTTGAAGGCTGACTTAAGATAATGCGAAATGAGACCACACAAACGCACAGATCCCTGGGGAGAGAACTGGCCCTGAGACCACCTAATCAGGAGACAAAGAGCTGAGACCAGAAAACACAGGCTTCCTTATAAAAGAGGCAGCGAGAAACTTAATTAAGGGGAAAAATCCAATTTAGTTCTATTTTACTAATTTGGGTGAGCCTTTATTTTTAAAAATTCCTGAAGTTGGTGATTTTTAAAAAAAAATCCGCTGGCCAAGGGTAAATTGTGGTAGAAACAATTTGATTAAAATGATTGTGCTAAATACAATGTGGTACTCCAGATTGGATCTAGGACGAAAAAAAGGACATTAATGGAAAAACTAATGACATTCGAACAAAGTCTGGAGTTTTGCTCAACAGTAATGAACCAATGTTAATCTCTTAGTTTTCACAAATATACCAGAGGTATGTAAAATTAGCTAATGTGAGGGAAAACATGTGAAGGGTATATGAAAATTTTCTGTGTTATTGCTGCAACTTTTCTGCAAATCTGAAGTCATTCCAAAATTAAAAGTGTATTTGAAATTTATGCATATAATATGAATTCCATCTTAATAAAGCTGTTAAAAATATGCATGTATAATGGTCAACCATGGCATGAATATTGAGTTTCTGTTATGATTGTTCCTTCTACCACGGCTTCCTGAGCACCCGTGGAGTCATGAGACTGTACTGTATGGTTGACGCCTGGATGACCATATTGCCAGTAGCAGCCCCTCAGAATTGTCTGTATTAAGCAACTTACCATTCATTCATTTATTCATTCATGCAACAAACAGTTATTGAGCAATTTCTGCATGCATGTACTGTGCTACGTGCTGGGAATTCATCAATGAATAGAATAGATTTGGCTCCTTTCCTCATGGGCTTATCCAGTCAAATGGATACAACGTGATGAGCACCTGATGCTACTATGAAAACCGATGAACATGAACTCTGAGTAGCAGAAAGTATTCTTAGAACATAAGAGGCTGAAGGAATGAACAAAGCTGAATGCATTAATTCGACATATAAATTGCCCAAGGACTAGGCTTAGAAAGATGTTAATGAAAGAGTTACCTTGTTCTGGTGGCAGGTTTATAAAGAGTCTACTTTAATGAGTGTACATTATTGTTGTTCTAGTATGGTTGGGGAAATAAAAATATTTTTTTGCATTTCACCACCCATTCCCCCACCCTCGCCGTATACATACAATCATAGTGGTTAAAAGCAGGGATTTTGGAGTCAGGGATACCTGGTATTGAATCCTAATTCCCCCATGTCCCAGCTAAGTGACCTTGGGTGCTAATACCACATCTGTAAAATGGGTCTAATAGCCTAATGTACAGTGCTCAGTACACAGAAAGGGCTCAGCATAGCTGTGGCTGTTGTCAGTGTCCTGGGATGGGTAGAAGGGGAGAGGGGGTTTCTGCCTCGTGGTTTCAGGGTCCCGCCTTACATGGGGAAGAATTACATGTTTGTAAACCACAAACACCTGACTCTCCTGTTTCTGTTGCCGTCTGGGTGATTTGACTGGAATCTTCAAAAACCCACCCGGACTGTGGATTGCCGTTTGGTACAAGGTGGGGACCGCCCCACTCAGTTCCCGCTCACACCGAAGGCTTGACAGCCGGGCTCCCTCAGGCAAGGACAATCCTAAATTAATATCAGAGAGAACAAGCAGAAAGCTCTCGGCAAGACAAGTGACAAGAAAGACATGGAGAAGAAACATACACATATTTGGATGTCAAGAGTCCTAGTGACAAATATATCTAAGCATATGGAATATGGTGGGTTTTTTTTTTTTTCTGTAAAGCAGAGAATGAAAAATCGAACGTTAGGGTCAACAGTGAGTAACCTTAGAAATCAACGAATCCCACAGCTTCATTAACCAATTCTTTCCTACAACAAATGCTTTTTGAAGGTCCTATGATGTGCCAGATATTGTGCTGGGTGCTGGGGTAAGATGGGTGAGGACAGGAGCGGCTTCCTCTAGGAGTCTAAGAAAACTACAGCCCAGGGGGCTGGAATAGCTGGTTAGGATCAAGGAAATTTGTTTTTTCTTTCTTATGTTTTTCTGTATTTTCTGATTTTTCCACAATAAACATGCATTTCATTTAACTGTGTATGTTTTGATTTGGCTAGGGTCACATAGCTAATAAGAAAGAGAATTTTCATCAGTAAATAGGTTACTCTTGAGAATATAACCATATCCATATAAAGCGTCTCTGGAAGCCTAGTCCTTGGCATCTCCACCATTAGAATGGCTTGTGAGTTTCTATTACAAAAATGCAAATTGCATGCCCCACCCCTCATCCACAGGGATCCCTTGCATTTGAAATGTAGTCCCCAGGGTGTTGTGATAACCACCAAACTTTGAGAACTAAGGCCTATTGGGATGATTCCTATGTGGCAAAGAGAGCAGTGACCATTTAAAACATTTGACCCTAGAAATTGAAATTAATGAACTATCGTAATGAAAACAAACACGTTTATCTTTCATTCGAATAAACTCACTTCCTACCTTTTTTCTCTAGTGCCACAGTTAATTGTTGCATGTATTATGTGTTTTCAACGGGTGCTATATACTCATGTGTTAATGAGAGGGGTGCGCTATGGAGAAGGCGGAGAGATGAGAGGGAGAGATCGTTCTCCCTGTCACAAACTGCAATGCAAAACAAGTGGCACATTTTCTCAAAGCAACCAGCCCAGAGCTCTTACATCTGTGCTCTTCTCCCCTCACACACCCCAGTCTCCTCTCTCCACCGTCCTGCTTGCCGTGGGTTGCATAACAGCATTTTCCGGGCCCTACAAATCACAGCCCTGTCCTAATTCTTGAGCAGGCGCCCTTTACACTGCCCAGCCTCTCAGCCTTCAGCATTTGTAACCTCTCTCTTTTCCAGGTTATCATCATCTGTCAGATCTGAAGTTAAACAACAAGAAACATGTCAGGTGCGTGGCTAGGAGAGACACTTGGCTGTTTATGAGAAATATTCCATTACAATCTGACGCAAAATGTTAGGATGCATCTGCCAGCACCCAGACTCCATCGTTCTCCTGCAGGCTCAGAAAGGTTCCCCTTCTCTGAAGACAAGCTGATGACTGCGCGGTTCCAACCGATGTTTATCCTCTCTGGCTCCGTGGCGATTGCCCTTGGAAAAACCTGGCTCAGTTGATGCCTGGTCGCCTGGTACATTCAGATTCATTCAATTAGGATACTCAGTTTGAGACATAATGGGTTTTGGCGAGCTCAATAGACTGATTGGTTTTTATACACATGCACAGAAAGATTTGATTTCCTTTGTGGAGTTTATAGCAGGGGAGAAGAGGTAATTAAATTAATTTCTGCTCTGGTTTCTGGGGCTTTTCTTTCTGTTCTCTCTTCTGCTGCCACCTTTGTTGTTCTTTTTTTTTAATTTTCAAAAATTTTTTATAGACTTCTTTGATTGCTTGCTTGCTTGGATGAAAATAAATTTAATAACCGTCAGCAGTTGGTTTGAGTTTGGGGGCTGGGTTCCACTGTGCCTTCTTGTTCGTTGCTCCATGCTCTGGGTGGGTTTGAGGAAGCTAATGAGGACAACCTTATGTCCCTTGCGGGGTGGGGGGTAAGTGATGGGGGTGTCCATGTGACAAAGGAGCAAAGTTCACCCCAGCAAGATGTGGTCAAATCCAGGCTTTCTGGAAGGGAACCTGCTCTGATAGTTGATGATAAAGTAAAACCAGAGTATACTTCCCATTTCCTAGTCCCCTGTAACTTCTTCCTTTTCTTTCCTGATTTCTGTTTTTATTTCAATCATTCATCTATCTTCCCATCTCCCCTCTCCAGAATTAAAATTCTGCTACAGCGGGGGAAATGGTGGGGCAGGAGCTTGAAACTGAGAAAGATGCTGGTAAGGAGGATGACCTTGACAATTAAAAGGATCGAGTCTCTGTTTGCAGTGTTTGCAGCGTTCCTACTCTCCAAAACCACAACCCTTTTATCCATGCCTGATTTTTTTTAACGAAGGCCTTCCCTCATTAAACTAAAGAGACAGAGAAGACCCTCAAGAGATTTAGAAATTCAATGGAAAAAGCAAAAGCACTGAGCACTTAACTTCTCTCCCAAAGGACTGGAGAGCCTGCCAATTCCATAGCAATGCCAGAGCTGAGCATTTTTCCAGTGTCGACATTAAACCCCTGCCCCCCTTTTTTAGTTTTTCTCTTTTAAAGTGTGTTTACAATTGACCATTATGTGAAAGATATCCAGTGTGGCCTGGCCCTGTTTAAAATAATAAGAAGAAGACTAATAATGATAGTTTCTTGCTTGCAGACTCTTTCTGAAAACCTACAGCCAGAAGAAAGAGCTGTGGAGCCCCGAATATTCAAGTGCGCCAGTTGCTGCTCTATTGCAACAAGCCTCTGCCAGAAATGCTTAGGAGCCCACGGACATCTCTGTAAGAAAAGCACAAAATTCCCAAGAATGCCTCAGCCTTCAAGCAACTTGAAAACGTCTCTATCTCTCTGGGGTCCTTTAGGCAGCGCCGGCCTGATAGTGCGTGGATCCCAGGGCCATTTTCGATGGGGAGAACTCAGACCCAAGGAAGGAGGAGAAGGGTTAGCCTCAAGGTTAAGGGGGATAGTGGAACAGAAGCCCCCTGTCCTCCTGTCATTCATCAATTCTTAATTTTCCAACGCGGACTAGGTGATCCGAGTGGGTTTTCGCTTCCGCCATTTGTTACACTTCTTTAAACCAAATGTTTCTGCGTATAGATCATTTCTGGCAGGTAGTGGCCGAGGACTTCCGCGAGCGGACAGTCTTGGGAGGCAGGCGCCCCGCAGGCGGAGCTGGCGGGCGGGGTTGAGTCTCCGCAAAACCTTGTGTTCCCGCCCAGTGCAGCCACTGAACAGAACCGCATCGCTCCCGCGCTCTCCTTTGCTTATTCTGAGGAAAGGAACACAAAAGTTTTGAATGATTTCCCAAGCCCTCTCCTTACAAGCCTAGAACGTACAGCTTGCCCGGTTCCGCTTGGGGAGAAGTGCAAGATCCATCCCCCGTAAGAGAGAGTTGACCCCCCCAGGTGGCAGCGCCCATTGTCTCCAGGTGAAAGCAGACTGGTGATTGCTGTGAAGGCCCGGTGCGCCCAGCCCTGCTGGCCGGGACTCCACTGGCCAGTCTATGCGGGACCTTCTTAGGCCTCTCTAGCTCCCGGTAGGTGGCTCCTGAGATGACGGCCAGCGACGAGGTGTCATTGCAGGCGCCTTCCCAGCTCCAGTCTTTGGCTGGGAACAGCTGGTAGCAAGATCCAGTGTGTGGGTGGACTGCGTTGATTCGGTCACCTCCGGGAAATTCGTATTGGACTGAGAAGGGGACATTTCCCCTGACCCGGTCGCGGAACAAGGGTCAGACGATGAAACTGAACTTCATAACACTGACCAGAGATAACCCTCCCCACCCCGGCATAAAGCAAGTCGGCACACACTTGATCAGTCTGTAAGGGACGTGCTACAAGAGACCCGCAAAGCAACCGACACGTGAAACTGACCAGTGTGCAATGAACGAGAAAACCCATTACGCCTAAAATCCTGGTGCGCAGTAGGACACACCTTGACTGACCACCTGAAAGTGACCGCCACGAACATGACAAGAATGAAGTCAACCTGAAAGCAACAGAACTGGGTGAAACGAACCAGAGCGCCATCCACCTGCCTGAAAATAAGCAAGTACCGGCTACAGGGATTGGAGGAGGGGTGGGGCGCCGAGGTCTGCGGGGTGCTCGGGGTTGGGGACTTGTCTCCTGTGGATCCAGAGACCTGGTTGAGATGCTGGATGGGGGCGGGGGGGGGCAGGGCGTTTTGATTTACGACCGCTGCTCCCCAAAGCGATCCCATAAATTTGGGGGCCGTTTTTTACCAAAACCATGAGTTACGATTTTTCAAATAAATACATTTTCCAATCAGACGAGGCTCTGTTTAGGTTGAACGTGTCCCGAAGCAGACATCTCTCTGCGCGGAAAATACACAGAGGAGGAAACGGAGCCGGGACGAAGCTCAGACGACATAAAAACTTGTGTAAACAAGTTGTCATTTACGGACTTCGGAAGAGAAAGGGAATGGGGAGGGGGGAGAGACAGCAAAAGGGGGGGGGGGGAACATATACATGTTTAATTCTCTCTTGAATCTGCAGGTCCCAGACCCGAGGGAAGACATGGAAAATTTAATATTCTTTTTCCATAAGTTTGATTTATGTTACTCATTAGATAATAGGCAACAGCAGGTTTACCTTAAATAGATTTTGCAGTTTTGAGGCTGTTGGAAACCTAAGAATGGGCAAGATTGCTTCCCCCTCCCCCCCGCCCCCATACACACCCTCTCTCCCAGTTTTTCTTTAGGAAAGAGTGGGGGAAGATAAACCAGGGCCGGCGATTTAGCAGAGAGGGGGAGGTTTTCGATTCTAGCTGTGTGACCTTGGGCATGTCCCTCCCCATCCTCTGGTCCTGTGTTTTGCCACCTGGGAGCTGGACTAAGAATCAGAGCGCCTCGTTGCACACAAGTGCATTCATACACAATTCTGTGCACAATTGCAGGAAGCTCCGGGACCTCCAAACCATCCGGTAAAGAACGACCCTGTCTGGCTCAACTAGCCCGATATCCTAGGAAAGCCGACCAGGTCTCCCGTATGAGACTGGGCTCTACCCCCGTCTCTGCGACTCTCTGGCCGTGTGCCCTTGGGGAAAACCCTTTCTTTTTCCGGGCCTCAGTTTCCCGTGTATCTGCAGAAGCTGGAAGAACAGGGTCTCTTAGTTGACTTGTTACACTCCCACTGCGGCGAAGGCGAGGCCTCTCGCCCGAGGGGAGATCAACTCCCTTCCTAACTCTTCCCAGGCCGGGCAGTCACCCAATCCTGGAGAGCAGGCTGGACCATATTGAAAAGTCTTAAACTCTCCTTAGATGCGGCAGAGAAAGTTTAAGGGATTTGCGCGCTCAAGCTGCGGGTAAATGGCCCGCGGGCTGATTTATGGCGCGTTACTGTGCGACGCGATTCCCCAGGACAGCGAGAATATTTTACACCGCGCTAATATAAACAGGCGGCCGGCCGGGTCCTTTTTATGGAGTTCCTGTAATTACCCCGGCCCTGACAGGTCCCTGATTTACGGCCCTATTTAGATAAGGAGTCCGGTGCGGGGATTGCCCGTGGCGTCAAGGTCACGGGACACGGCGGGAGAAGGTTTTGCGGTAGGCGCCGTGGCTCGGACCCTGTGCTGCCTGCCAGTCCGGGGATGGGGGTGGAGGAAGGAGCCGGGCCACGGCGCCAGCAGGACCCCGAGGCGCAGGAACGTCCGAGGTTTGAGGGACCTTCGAATCACAGCCGGTACAGCCGGTCTACTGCACAGATGGGGACACAGCATCTTGGAGTGGGCGGGGACTCGACCCCCCAAAACCATTTACTGAGTGAAATGGGGAATCTGGAACCGATATTCAGGTCTCTGGCAACATAATTCCCACACTTGGCGATGCTCGGTCTTCCCCACCCCCAGGCTTAGGAGGCCCAGTCGGGTAGGGTCCGTGGACAGAGAGAGGATCGGGCGGGCAGGTGAGAAGAAAGCACTGCAAGGCGAATTCAGTGGCCTGAGTTCTTGTCCCTATCCAGGGCAATTCAGTTGCGTGGCCACGTGTAGCTCCATTTCTTCTCCTGTGAAAGTAATATGTCTTAAAAGAAAAACAAAACAAAACAAAAAACAAACAAAAAATCCAAGATTAAAATTTTAAATAAAGAAACAAACAAAACAAAACAAAAGCAGAGCCACCATTTATCCAGGTTTGCTGCTACCATGCTAAAAGGCTCACATATTACTGTGCCCACTGCAAGGCTATTATTGCCCCCACATTCCAGTTGAGGAAATGGAGATTCAGAGGGGTCACACAGCGAGGAATGACATACTGGGTTTCCACCCAGGTGGGTCCATTCCACATCCACCTTTTAAAGACTGCCTTAATACAACCTTCAACCTTTATATGCTTAAGCTCTGATCTTGCTAACGCAATTGGAAGGAGAACTGAGAAGCGAGAAAATGCTCAGAGCTCCAAGACCTTCTAAAGGTGCTCCCAGGATAAACAAGGTGGGTGGCGTGGGTGGGGTCGGGGGAGAGTGAATCTGGCCAGACGGGCTCCCAGAATCTCTGGCTCCTGGTCCTTGTTCTGGAGAGGAGGGCCGGGAGAGAATGCTGCCTCGGGGCCCAGGAATTGAGCATTATGTCAGCTTGCCTGGAGGGGTTAGGGGATGGGGTAGGGGGTGGAGGTTGGGGTTCCATGCAACAGCTGGGAGCTGGGATTTTCAGAACTCCAGACCATCAATCCTACCCCCTTCTTCTGCAAATGGCGAAACTGAGGCTCAGAGCAGGAAAGGGGCTCAGTAAGGTACTAGTCAGAGCCAGAATGCCAATCAGATCCCTGGCCTCACAGACAACGATTTCAGCCACTCTGGAGTCCTATATCGGCTCCACACCATACAGCCTAGGGCAGAGGGAGAGAATACTCTCACCCGCCCAGGTTGCTCTGACGTTCTCACTCCAAATGCACCTGAGGCTAGCTGGAGTAGAAAGCACTGGGAATCTCTGGGAAGTCCTGGTCTGGAGCCTAGGCGCCTCGCGGTCTATGCAGGCGGATCTCCCCGGCGTCCATCCTGCGGGAGTCTGCCCAGCCCTGCACTCCAGCGGGCCCCCTAGGGCTGACTCCCAGGAGTGGCGCCGCTTCCCTAGTGACTTCGAAATCCTTTGCGATGGACAGGGAGCAGCCTCTCCAGGGAGCCTGGGGGCACCCTGCTCTTTAACCACCCAGGGGTGACTTAGGGCCGTTTTCCCAGCCCTCGAAAGATCTCTTGGAACTGGAACTCATTACCCAGTACTGATAACACATTCCCCACCGTACTGACCAGGCTGGATTTGTGGGGATATATACAGCCCTCAGTGATCTGTGGAACCCAGGGAAAGCGACCTGGACGTGGGTGGATGGGGCTCAGGCTGCGTGTTTGTGAGTATATGGGTAATTGTATGTACCTGTGTGAAGTTTTGCTATTATGGATGACAGGGCCATGTGGATAATATTGTAGAACTTCATTTGGGGTTCCATGAATATGACTATAAGTTAGGTTGAGGATATATGCCAAATGAAAATGTCTGGAGTCTGTGTGCCTGTGTGTATGATATACAAACGTCTAAGAACTACTGTTTGTCATCCTGTGTGTATATGGTGGCTGTGTACTTGTGTGCATGTTGGGGACTGAAGGTTCAGTTGTGACACTGAGTATATATGACATGTATGATAGGGTTTGGGGAAGTTTGTGCTATGAATACAACTGTGGGGAATTGCAAGAAAACACATAGTGGCTGTACCTGTGTGTAATTGTGACAGAATATGCTGCAAAGACCTGTGGCTGTGTCCTACTGAGAATTCATGCGCCTCTATTGTAGAAGTGTCTTTGTGTTTGTCTGAGGGCATGCTTGTCAGTGGTGTGTAGCCGTAATGCATGCGAAATGTGATGTGTGCCCTGTGGATGAAACAGAGATAAGCAAAATCCTAGGAATACATCAATATATAAAATTATTTTTGTGTCACATGAGTGAAATTGTGTCACTATGAGAACACACACACTTTTTGGAGTCTGTATGAACACATGGACTTTTGTGGGCTTGTTCCTGTGTGTCCTTGAGGTTGTGTGAGCCCCTGTGTACAATACAGTATGTATACTACATGTGTAATGATGGGGTTGGTGAGCCACTGTGAGCGGGTGTGGGTGAAAGATCATGTCCGGATTAGGACAAAGGTTAGGTGTGTGTTGAGGATTGAGTTCTTTCTCCAAAGAGTAATTCCTCTTTCTACCTGCACACCCTCACTCTAGGGCGTCTCCAGGCCCCTGGGAGCCTTCCGCCCTGGGAGGCGCAGGACCCTGCCGAGCCGCCGCCGAACCCGGCGCCCGGCACTCCCTCCCCGCAAGCCTCCGGCTCCGCGCTCGGCTCAACTTCAGCGCTGCTGGCGCCAGGCGCCCGGGAGAGCGGCGGGTTTCCTGTGCGCCTCTGGCAGAAAACCAGACCTCCCACCCCCCATATGCACCCCCAGAGCCCAGAGCCCCGCCGAGCTCCCACAGGTGGAACCACCCTGCTTAGGACGAAGCCAGAGAACCGCACAGCTTTGGTCCTCTTCTCCCCTGTACTGTTTTGTAATTTGTGTTCACTGTTGTACAGTAGGGTAATAGCACCGATCCGTTTGCTACAGAACCAGAGGAAAGTCGTCCATCCTCTCTATCCCTATCTGTAAAATGAGAGAATTGGGCCTTTGGATTAGTCACAGGGCCAGGTGGTCAATGAATAATTGCAGAATGTATGGGTAAAGGAACGAACAAGCCCTTTAAAAAAAGCATTCATACAGATTATCATCTTTCCTCGACATTCCTTTTGAAAGGTACACTCCCTCTACGCCACCAAGGGGATTGGGGGCTGGGACTGGGAAGTTAATGAGGAGGGAAGGGCCCAGGTATCTGGACATTAGCTGGCACAGGAACAGAAGGTCAGAAGAGAGCCTGCAGCCTTCAATTCACTACTCGGGATCCCCAGGTCCCACTGTGAGCCCTGGGGAAAGCTGCGGTGGAGAGAATGGGATAGGCTGGGAATAGCCCTAACCTTGAAGGGAAGAGCCGAAGGCTGCGCAGCCGGGTCGAGGCCCCTGCGCCTGTGGGGTGAGCCTTCGGGAGATGTCTCTCGGGCTGCGCGAGCCTCGCCAATGGAGTGGGGGGTCCTGGACCCCGCTACTCCTGGATGGGCGATTTCTCCAAGTGTGAGCTTCCCGCGCTGCTGTCTGGGGAGAATCAGGCATTCTCCAGTAGTGATGACCTCTGTGGAGTGTACCCCCACTTCTGGCCCTCGGTCCACGTCCCGCGGAGAGAGGATGGCAATCCTGCCGCTTGGCGCCTAGGACTACTTGTGCGTTTCGACTAGGTCAGGCGCCCAGGAGGCCAGAAAAGAGGATCTATGGTCCTTGAGTCCTTAAACTGGTAAATGTAGGTGGGCTTGGGGTCTGCCTCCTCCCGGCAGCCGAAAGGCTGGTCCTTCGCGGCCCGTGAGACAGAATACCCGACTTGGCCAGAATGTGTGGGTTGGTGAGAGGCTGGTGCACCCGTAGTGGCCTCCCAGCCCCCCGCCGGAAGGCGCGGATGACCCAAGGGGTCAGGGGGCAGGCGCCTATTCTGCCTCCAGGAGCGCCTTCTCATCTGCCGGCTCCAAAGCCGAGCAGAGAAGAAGGCACTCTGGACTAGGAACCACTAAAACTGTTTTGAATTCTAGAATGTCTGGAAACAAAAACCTTCCTTTCTCTTGGGCCTCAGTTTTCCTATCTGTAGAACCCAGGGGTGGGCTCTAGGCGAAAGCTTACTTTTCACTAGATGATTCTAAATTCCTTTCCTTGAGTCCACAGGGAAGGAGTGGCAGTAACTGTGCAGGGCGTTGGTAGGCCTGTGCCTCTGTTAGCCCCCCTCCCCCCAAGATAGGAACTGAGGGGGGTGGTAGGGGCGGAGGCGGCCCCGCTCCCTGTCCCCGCTGGAGGCCTAGAGTTGAGTGGCATTAGCCCAGCGTAAAAGGCACCCCCCTCTTTCCTCCTCCCAGCCCCCCTGCCATTGGCTCCGGGGAGAGGTTGACATCAAAGCTACGGCCTTATATAAGCCAGACCCTGGAGAGAAGGCCGCAGAAGGGTTAAACAGGTCTCTGGGCATCCGCACCCTCATCTGCGATTGAAACAGGCAAGTAGGCTACGGGTTGCACGTCTCATCTTCAGCCTTGGCCCGGATTTTCCCAAAGCCAGCGCCCACCAGAGCGCGGCCCCAGAGCCCACGGGTGGCCCCCGGCAGTCTCTGAGGCGCATGGGGTGGCGCTAATCGGGTTGCGGGCGCAGGCCAGGGGCCGCTCCAACATGAACCTCGTGGGCAGCTACGCACACCATCACCACCATCACCACCATCACCATCCGCACCCCGCGCACCCCATGCTCCACGAACCCTTTCTTTTCGGCCCGGCTTCGCGCTGTCACCAGGAGCGGCCCTACTTTCAGAGCTGGCTGCTGAGCCCGGCTGACGCTGCCCCGGACTTCCCCGCTGGGGGGCCACCGCCCACAGCCGCGGTTACTGCCGCCGCCTACGGTCCGGACGCCAGGCCAGGCCAGAGCCCCGGGCGGCTAGAGGCGCTCGGGGGCCGCCTCGGCCGGCGGAAAAGCTCGGGACCCAAGAAGGAGCGGAGACGCACGGAAAGCATCAACAGCGCGTTCGCGGAGCTGCGCGAGTGTATCCCTAACGTGCCGGCAGACACCAAGCTGTCCAAGATCAAGACTCTGCGCCTGGCCACCAGCTACATCGCCTATCTGATGGACGTGCTGGCTAAAGACGCACAAGCCGGCGACCCCGAGGCCTTTAAGGCCGAACTCAAGAAGGCCGATGGCGGCCGTGAGAGCAAGCGGAAAAGGGAGCTGGTGAGTTCTGGGGCCTGTGCGCCCCAGCCAAGCGCGCGGGCGCAGAGAGCGCCGGCAGGGCATGCTCGCAGTGGAAGGAGGCTGTGTTGTTGTGTGTGCGATTTTGAGAGGCTGCAGGAGTTACGAGAGAGTTGTAGTGTGTGAGATTGTAAGCGTGGAGGGAGATAGATGCATAACTGAATTCATTTGTAATGTGGGATAGTGTTTGCAAGACTAAGTGACGACGTAATCTTAACCTTTTTTGTTGGGAGTGTTAGGACCCCCTTTAAGAATCTGTTGGAAGCTTCAGACTCTAAGAACGTGCACACACACATATTTCACTACCAATTTTAGGGGCGCGATCCATCCCTGGGCTCTCCTACAAGCTAGGTTAAGAACGCGCGCAGGGTTTCCTTATTTTAATTCGCCTGAGGGTGAATTTTTGCGTGCGGGCTCAGTTGTTGTTTTCAGAGGGCCTCTGCTGGAGAGACTCGTGGTCCAGCTTGTCCTCACCACCTCCATCATTGTACAGAGAAGAAAACCAAGGCCCAGAATAGACAGATGTGGGAAATGCCACGTACCTAAAGAGTCAGGTGGCGCTGGGGTAAAACAAGGCAGCTCTGCTCACAGTCCAGAGTGCGTCCTCCCGCTCCACCGCGGTGAGCTGGTGCTTTGTGTGGCTAACGCCAACAGCCAAGAGCCGCGAGACTCACCCACTTTCGGCTTTGGGGATTGCAATCCCTACTTGGTCCTTTCTCGATCCTTCCAGTCAGAGTGACTTTCTGGTGCTCGGCTCCGCTGGCTTAGGGCTTCGGACTTCTGCAGGCATTGGTGTACGAGGTAGATGAGAGTACTAAGGTCTGCGCTGCGCGGCGAAACCGGCTAGAGGGCTCTGCCGGGTTTTATCTGACCCGCGGGGGCCACGGCAAACTAGGGAAAGCTCACCCGGAGAGACCGGGAAAGACAGGTCACTAGACCGCCGCCCTGGGCTCGGAGAGATGCAGGCCCGGGGCGGATTTTGGGAAGATCCCGACCTCCCGCTCGCCGCCGCCTCCTTCTAGGAGCCACGGCTTGGTTTTTGTTATGGGAGCGGGGAGAGGGGTGCTAGGCCAACTCTGTCTCTAAACTAGGATGGAAAACCGGTGGGACTTGTGGGTGGAGCAGGTCTGCGAGCGGGAAAACTGTCGTCCCCCGCCCCCCACCCCATTCCAACCCCCTGCAGTCTCTCTCTGGCGCCATAAAGCCAAACCTTCGCGCATCAGTTTCACCAGGCGCAGAGAATTCTCGTTCCCAAATTTCCCGTCGCTGCCCAGCCTAGCTTGGGTTCCTGGAACCTGGCGTATAAAGGCAAATTTATGAGCCCGTTTGCCTATTTCACAAACAGAGTTCCGTCACTTATTTAAAGGCTCAGTTACTGCTCCCAACACCTTCCCCTCCACGCCCCCCCCCCCATCCCACTCCATGCCCGGGCGATTGGAGCAGAAAAATTAAAACCTGTCTCTCGCCTCTTTTCTTGTGTGTGTCCCCTGGCAGCAGCAGCACGAAGGCTTTCCTCCTGTCCTGGGCCCAGGCGAGAAGAGGATTAAAGGGCGCACCGGCTGGCCGCAGCAAGTCTGGGCTCTGGAGTTAAACCAGTGAGCCGAGGCTCGCGCCGAGGAAGCCTGGGGAGAGGAAGGCGGCGGCTCTGGGTTCCAGCGGCTTGTGGGGGCGCACCCGGCCGAGCCTCTGCTGCGCGCTGGCGGGTCGCGGGGCTGCAACCACATACTTGGATCGCACGTGCAATGTCATTTGAAATTGTTTTTAATACCCTAAGAAAAAGAGAAATATATATATCTACTCCCCTTAACCGAGAGGGCAGCCCTTGGAGGCAAGATGCGGGAGGAAGAGATGGCGGGACCGAAGCGCCTGAGGACGCAAACCCTCCAAACCCTTCTGGAGCGAATTTAGAATCCCCAACGCCATCTCCACTCGGCTACCTGATTCTCCTTCTCTTTTATCCCTCTCTCCGCTTCAACACCAACCCTCTTCCCTGGATACCCTGTTCCCTAATTAAAAGGCAAAAAGAGAATCAGTAGTTTTCTGCCGGGAAAGAGAAGGAAAGGCAGGAGGATGGTGAGCTGCCCTTTTCTGTTGCTCTCCCTCAAGCAGTGGTGTTTTTATTTTATTTTTTTTATCGCTGCACTTCCTACTTAGTTTTAAGGGAAATGCTTTCTTTTTTTTCAAACTTTTTTTTTTAATTAAAACTTTCCCCCATGTGGTTGGAAAGTTTTTATGTATTTAAACTACCTACCAGTGCCTGCTGTGCTCAGGTGTTTGTTTATCACCCCATCCCCACCCTTTTTCTACCTCAAATCTGTATGACCACTCACCGCCCCCTCCCTTTGCCAAAGCAGTATCTATGCTCTTGACTAATAAAATGTTTTTTGAAATCGGAAAAGCCTGTGTGATGTCTTGGGCAGGAATCTAGCTCGGCTCCTAGATTCTAAGTGGAGTGCCTCATATTCCTGCTTCTCTTCTTTTGATAAATGCCAAACTGAGCTGAAAACCGAGTAAAGAGATGGGAGCAGATAAAGGATTTATTCCTCTGGAACGACGGGCAAAGTTCTCTTTAGAATAAAATGGCAGGATGAGATAACTCGATCGAGCCCGAAGAAACGAAAACTGGAAACGAATTGGACCCAGAGAGGCGGGCCTAGTGTTTCTGTGGGTGGACATTCGCGCTTGTGCGTGGGAAGTTTGGCTTGTACACCGGTGTCTGCAGATAATGGTTCGGCGGGTTACTGGGAGGGGAAGGAGGCCCATCATGCAAACAAACGGGGTCCTGGGAGCAGTGTAACTCGGGAAAAGGGGGAAATTCTCTCAGGAATACTCGTGAATGTGAAATTCTGAACATGTGCGAATATGTGTAGGTACCCGTGTAACAGTGCTGGAGCTCGCGCACAGCCCGGCGGTTGTGAGGGGGCGAACGAGGTCTGCTTAGCACTGCCCCCGGCACACTGTAAGGACTCGGATCCTCGTGGCAGCTACTGTTACTTTATACGTGAGTAAAATAAGCTTGTGCGTGTCCATGGTTAAATTGAAGCATTTGGGTTTCTCTCCACCAACACAGCACTCAACAAGTATTTGTGAAAGCGTATGAATTTGTGCAAAGGAAGGGAGGGGATGCGTGTGAGCGTGCGAATTTGGGCACATGCAGGAGAGTTCGTCTCCGCTCCCCCACGTGCGCTCACACGGCGGGGTGCGGGAGTGGACGGATGCAGGTGCCTTTGCCAAGAAGCGTGGGGTACGTGTAAGGCTAAACTGGGGCGGCAAAAGCAGGCATTGACGTGTCCCTGAGTCAAAGTATACAAGCAGCTAGTTTTGTTTGTACGCAGCTGTGTGCTGGGCACTATGCTAAGGGCTTTTACGTCTCCTGACCGCAGCCGGGATTGTCGGCGGGAACGCACCTCCTGCAGCGCCTGCACGGGTCTCCCGGCGCTCAGGGCAGGGTAGGCGGGAAAGACCCCAGCGCGCGGGTCGCTTGACGCTTTCGCGCTCCGCTCCAGGAACTTGAGACCTGGCTTCGGACCGAGAAAGGAGAGCCTGGGAAGCTCCGAGTCAGGGCCCCGCGGGGCACCAGGTGTGCCTCAGGCACCTCGGCCTGGCAACGGGGTGAATATGGTGCCCCATTAGCCTTGCTGTAAACACCGTGGCAGGGGCTGAGCTGCCACGCGGGCCTTTCCGGACGCGAAGGAGTTAATAAAAGGTGTTTTATGGGCGCGGGGAAGAGGTGGGGGAGGTGTGAGTTTCTCTCTACTCCCTTTCCCCCCAACCCCCCATTTTTTCCTTTTTCGCTCTTGCTACCCGCCTCCAGATCAAACAGGCCCGCGTTTTAACTAGGGCAACACCTCGCGGTAATGAGACGTCCCGGCGCCCCCCGCCCCGCCTCAGTTGCCTGCCGGGTTCTCTGCTCAGTTCCTTGCTCAGTTCTCAAGGCCTTCGAGAAGAGCGGAAAAGAAAAAATCGAAGTTTTCTTTTCGCCTTTCTTTCTTTTTTCTTCCTAAGAGCTGGGACGCCCCTTAGAAATCATAGTCCGTATAGGGAAACTGAGACCCAGAGGTCCCACTGCACGGAAGTAGACCATTTCTGGATTCGAACACAGGACTCCAGCTTTGTTCACAGACAAGCCTCAGGCTAACCACAGAGCGCAGCTCTCGCGCCTATTTTTAGCGCGGTGAAATATCCTAGGCACGGGAAGAATGCGCATCCAGGGCCTGATTTCTTGTAGCCCGGGCCAGTGAAAGCCGAGGGGGTACCGGGGGGCACCGCCCGCGGCAGCAGAGCCAAGTCTGGCATTACCAGGCCTCTTCAGAAAAACCCATCTGGCTAGGCCCAAACCCTCTTTGGAAAGAGAGAGGGTAGAGCCGCAAGTTCAGACCCAGTCATGCTCCTTCCAAATATCAGAAGCCGGACCTGGGAGGTGAGGCAGGGGCTCAGTGCGCATTCAGGAAATATTCTCTTACTTTCCCCAAGCTTTCCTTACTCCGGGGGCCGAGAACGCCCAAGCCACATCCCCATCCCTCACGCCCTCGCTGGAAAGGCTGAGCCCCGGAGAGTCTGCAGAGGGTCTCTTCTCACTGCACACGGACCTCCAGGGAGAGGTGAAGGCGCCCACCCTTCTCTCACCGCCCCTCCTATGTAGAGCCTGGCGTTTACTTTCTTATTCTCTTTCCCGGATTGCGACGGGGATTTTCACAAACTTCAACCCGTTTG
Organism: Tamandua tetradactyla; assembly: GCF_023851605.1. Lineage (NCBI taxonomy): Eukaryota > Metazoa > Chordata > Mammalia > Pilosa > Myrmecophagidae > Tamandua > Tamandua tetradactyla. The sequence continues at coordinate 35,473,824 of NC_135346.1, read as the reverse complement.
TGATAGAACCATTGTCATTACTATTTTTTTTTTTAATGAAAGACATCCTTTTTTCTTTTTTTTTTTTAAAAGTCTATGAATAAAAATGGAACAGACACAGATTTAAACAAAAGTAAATACCAGAAATTAATCATGAGGAAAGACTGATAGTACAAAGATTTAACTACAGGGTTATCCGATTAAAGAGTGAGAAATAGAAAGGTTCCAGATGTCCTATAAATAAATTAATCAGCACAGTGGATTACTATACAGCTACTAGAAAAAAAAAGGGGGGGATTCACATGGAAATTGTTCCAATTTTAACTTTTCCCGTTGGATATTCATATTTTTCTAAAATGTTTTATGACAATAAATGTTACCTTTGCAATAAAAATTAAACTGCAATTTCCTTCTAATTTCTCCTATTGCCAGTGTACTTTTAATACTTTATTCAACATACAGTTATTGAGTGCCCATATATACTAGGCACTGTGTATATAAATATGATGAATAAGAAAGGATCCAAATGAGATCATCAATTAACATACAATAATACATATATTTACCTTGAAGACTTTATTATTCCTTCCACACAGCAAATAGTCTTTTCCTTACATTTAAAACCTATGAATGCATGAAACAATCATCATAAGTACAACAGCCAAAGTTTATTAAAGAAACTAGGCCTTTAGCATGCATTATTTCATTTAAGCCTCACAAGGGTTCTATGTGGTCAATACCACAGGCAGCTGAGGCTCAGAGAGGTGAAGGGTTTTGTTCAAGGTCACAGACAGTAAGTAAAGGGCAAGCTGGGCTGGGATTAAGGTGAAGGTCTGGCTGACTCCAGAGGCCTGGCTTCTTCCTGCAGCTCTGAGAATCTCTAGGGTAAGTGCGTGTGCGTGTCCGTGCGTGTGTTTACCTGTGTGAACACAAATACAGCTTCTCTTACTCGGGTCTTCCTTGATACTCAAAACAAGGTAGAAAAAGAAAGAAGGAAGGAGTTCTGGAAAGGAGACTGGGATTCAAATTCCAGCTTTCATTTGGAACTCTCTTCCCCTTTAGGGCACAAAGTGGACCATATCTATAAAATGAGCAAGGGGGTGGGCTCTGTGTTCTTTACTGACTTACACTACTCTGATTCCCGGAATCTTCCTGCTTCTGAAAAACTCAGTATATTATTCTTTGCAGCAGCCCCTCGTGTTTGCATAGCACATTCACCTTTCTCAGGTATTTTCACGTCTATAAGCACATTTTTTTTTTCACCCCATAAACCTGAAGGGAGCCAGGGCAGGAATTATGTTCTCCATAGATAGTTGGAGAAAGGAAGTCTCAGAGAGGTGAAGTGACCAGCTCAGGGTCACACAGCCAAAGGTTGGGCTGGGATTAGAAGACAAGTCTGCAGGATTCAGGCCCAGGGCTCTCTTGGAAAATGTTCTGGATTCCTTCTCTCCTTGCAACCAGCAGTTAACTTATGGTCTTGCTAAATCCTCATAAATGAAACGAAACCAAGAAATCAGCCAGTCTCATTTTTAAATGAAAAGTGACTGGGAAGAAAAATATGCATGCTCTAAAGTGTCTGAAACCAGTCTCCTGATTTAAACCCAATTTGTTTGAAAAAAAAATTTTTTTTCAGCCAGGAGAGTTTTTACAGCTGAGCTCTCCCAAACCCATAAAAAACAAGGTTTATGTGGGAAATAGTGAAAGACTCTTAACTATAATACACAGCGTCTAATGTAAGCAGACATAGACACTACATAAAGCTCCTACAAATGTTATTAAAACAAACAGAAATACACATTTATCCCCACAGAATGGACAGCGAAAGGCATCAAACTTTAGAGGAGTCCTAGGAACCTAATATGTTCATTGAAATGTTCAAAGCCTCTCAAAACACTGGGATCTCAAAGATCTTTGCCCACAATCTAAACATTTCCCCAAGCTTACAGATGGGGAAACTGAGGCCCACCGGGTGGGGAGGGACCTTGCCCAAGGTCATCTGGAGAGTTGAATTCTGTCCTTCCTTTAATTAACACCTACTTCTAGTGCAGTGTATGGAACAATACAATGGTTAAGAGACCCTGGAGGAAGTTACTACACAGTTCTGAGCCTCAGTTTCCTCATCTACAAAGTGGGAGAGGTTGTTGCTCTGACTTCCTGGGGTTCATGAAGCTCGAATGAAATAAGGCATGCAAAGTTCTTAGCATGTTGTCTGTGGTAGAACTATTTCTCTTATTTTATTTAATCCTCACAGTAGCCTCTTGAGGCATTAAAGATTTATCTTGGTTTGTTTGCTTGCTTGTTTTGGAAAGGCAGATCATGTTTCAAAAACCTTTAGTGACCTTCCTAAGGGCAAACAGACTGTAAGTGGATTCCTAGTTCAAGGCCCTTACACTCACTCCACATCATTAAGGTAAACTGAGGCACAGACAGGGCACAGAAATGGAATTTCTAAAACCATCTAAGGCAAGCACTGTTGAGTATAAATATAATGGGAGCCACAAGTATGAGCCTTGTATGTACTTAAAAATTTTCTACTAGCTGCATTAAATCAGAAACAGGTAAGATGAACTTTTATTACATATTTTAATTAACCCAATATGTCCAAAATCGAATTCAACATTCATAATAAAAATTATTAATGAGATATTTTACGTTCATTCTTTCATAATAAGTCTTTAAAAATTTGACATGTATTTTATACTTATAGCACATCTCAGTTTGGACCACATTACAAGTCTTCAGTAGCCACTCGTGGCTAGTGGCTCTTGTATTGGACAGAGCAGGTCTAAAGGCTCACGTGGTAGGAATATAAAACACAGGGCTTCAGTTAATCACATCAAGAAACAGTAATAGCTATTTATTGAGCACTTGTTGTGTACCAGGCAGCAGTGCTCAACATCAGCAGGCACGTTTACCCCTCCTGACAGCCATGGAGGGGATGTGATTTATTCACAGTCATATAACTATTAAGAGGTAGGACTGGGATGCAGCCCCAGATTGGTGTGACTCTCAGACCTGCAGATTTAGCTACTGAGTTCCATGACTCCCAGAGATATATGAGCAGGGCTGCAGTTGGGAAGTAAGTTGTAGAATGTCCCAGAGAGAGTTCCAGACTAGGTAGGTGGAGCCCTGGGTTCCAGATCCAAGTCTACTATGAGTCAGGTGATCTTGGGCCAATCATCCCGTTTGGCTCCACTTTTCTAATCTCTAAAACGGGCCAACAATATCTTTCTTCACCCCCACAGAACTCTGCTCAGGTTAAAACAGGTAAAGGTCTTTGAAAGTGTTTTGAAATATAGTGTGCATAGAGCAAGAGCGTCTGCCAAGGGCAAGAGGGAGATCTGGACAGCCCCCAGGCCCGAGAACTCATAATCAGATTAAATGAGCTGTGTGGCATTTGACAGGTTTCTTAACCTCTCTGAGCCCTGAGAATGCTTTAGTAGAAGGGAATAAATACTAGCTCATAAAGCTGTTGTGAAGATTAAATAATGATTAGCTAATGATTGGAAAGCTCTTAAAGCAGTGTCTGGTCCCAAGTAGACAGGTGGAGACCTGAGCTATCATAGCTGGTGCTGTCACTGGAGCTGGGCTGCTAGGCCTGATTTGGAAGCATCAGAGAATGGCGGGGAAGGGAGAGAGAGTGTGACCTCTCCCTTTTCCCTGAGACCAGGCTTTTGGCCTAGGGTAGTATTCCAGCAGGGTATGGTGGGACTGTGGGAGGTATGCTGACAGTGTGAGAATAGTTAGTGTGGTGGAAAAAACCCTAGACCCAGGGGCCAGGAGAAAGGATTCAGCCTGCTGTGTAACCTTGGGTACATCCTTTCATCACATTGGACTTCAGGGTCATCTATAAAATGAGGAGGTGGGGGCCGACCAGAGATCTGAGTCTCCTTTATGCTTCTACCGTCTAGGAATTGTGCAATGGTATGAATCAAGGCAGTCACCAAACTCAGAATCTCTGAAGACAGAAAATACGCCTGAGCCTTCCCATGGAGCTGGGGGCTGCTGCGGACTGAGGGAAGGGTGCCACCTGGTGGCCACACTCTGCCCTCTGCCCTCGGGGCGTGACCCCAGCCTTCCTTAGGCTGGGTGAGGACAAAGTCCAGGGCTCCTTAACTCTAATTGCCCTTGGCCAAGGATGGGGGCATGATCAACCAAAAGGAAGGGAGTGCAGGGGAGCAGAGAGGGGCCCAGCAAACTCACGGAGCCAGGAGTGTGGGCACAGCGCGACTAACTCCCAAGATCTCAAGGACTTCTTTCTTCCCTAAAGACAGCTTGGGGGCAGAGGTCAGTGTTTCCCCATGGTGCAGAGCCTCAGCTATATGGAATTAATCCCCATAGTGGAAGATTTCTTACTGCAGGTATTCATAGTTTTTCTTTCCAAGTCATTTTGGTTGTAAAGTCTAAAATCACACATTTTTTTCCTGTCCCTTTGAGTAGGAACCACTGAACAAAACAATCTCTTTGGTATCTCAAAACCCTTCTGCCACGATTGCACCGGGCTTTTCTCGTGGAAGGCGGAGGGCTGTGACCTCCTACTCCAGACTGCTGGGATCCCAAGTTCTCACAGCTTCTACTACTGTTACATCTCTCCCTGCACTGCCAATGTCCCAGTTTTCTTTGTGGTGGAGGTTGCATCTGCGTTGAGGAGTGAGATTAACATGGGTTCAAATGCCGGCTTGCCATGAGACCTGGATAAGCCACCTAGTTTCTCTGAGCCTGTTTCCCCATCTGAAAATTAGGGATGATAATACCTGTTTTGCAGTTTCGTGTGAAGATTACGTTCTTACGCACAAATCACCTAGCACAGTGCCAAGACCCCCGTACATGCTTAACAGGTAAAAACTATTATTTCTGTAGGTACACTACACCTACCTTTTCGTATTTGTTTTGGATAGCACAAGTTCCTAGATGGAAATATGAACAATATGCATTGGAAAATGAGAATATTGGCAACCAGAACTAAGACACCCTTAGTTAAAGATGGTTGGAGCCTTCCTGGAACTGTTAAAACTGACTCAGCCAAGTTCGACTTTATCTAGTTTAAATAAACCTCAGCAGGCAGGCTGGGATCTTGTCAGTAATTGCTTTCCTCAGTCCTCATTCTTTGGACTTCGATCAACTTCATTTGGTACAGGCCCACCTCCCAGCAGTTCCTTCTTGACATAACTGAGTCCTGACCTCTGCTGAAGTCCTCCCAGCCCAGCTGTCTGGACCACTCCCCCTGCAGTCTGGTTCATTCCTGCATCCTGTCATTCACGCAGGATCTCCTGGGGTCGGTTGGTATCTCCCACTGCTCAGGTAGCAGAGTCCAGTCTTGCTGGCGGCTGTGAGCCCCCAGGAAGTCTCATTATTCATCTTAGCTTAATTTAGCTCATTACATTTGGGAAGCCTCATTGACTTCTCTAACACTTCAGGAGCCCGTTACACACCACTCCTTAATCAGAAAGGGGGTTGGTGCAGGCTTCTGAGCCTTCTTCAAAGATCCTAGGTTTTAGCAGCTGAGGGGTCTTTGGAGTCTTCCTTTCAGTAAGAGCACCTTACTAACCCTGTTTTTGTCCCAACTCTTTTGAAATTCCAAGCTCCTGGAGGACAGAGTCCATTTCCAGATTTCCTCAGGCACCTAGCACACAGCGGACACTCAAAACATTTTCTTGACCACATGTTATCGTTTGATTTGTTTTTTAATAAGAGCAAGTTTGGTGACTCCAAAGTCCAAGCTCCTCACTGTGGAATCTGAGGCTTTATAGCCTTCATTTACCGTCACCTTGGGCTGCTCCCACGTCCCAAGCTCTTCTGCTATTTAGTTGTTCCCATCACCGGGACTTTCCCTTACCCTCATCTCCTATCACTTTTATGTTCGGTAAGGGCTTCTTAGGAGCCTCTTCTTCCAGGAATCTCCTTTAATTTTCAGAAAATTGTTTCCTTCCTGACTATATGCTCCTTACTATGAATCATAAAGACATATAGTGTGGATATACATGGAGTTGGTAAATTGATGTTATGCCTATAGATATGGCCATAGTTAAAGATAGAGGTATATGTACGTAAATATATGTGTACCTGTATATAAATATACACATATAGCATTTCTAAACTGAAAGCATGAACATCTTTCTACATCATTGAATATTGACATAGTATGCCTAATGCTTTTTTTTTTTTTTTTTTTTTTTTTTTACATGGGCAGGCACTGGGAAATCGAACCTGAGTCTCGGGCACTGCAGGTGAGAACTCTGCCACTGAGCCACTGTGGCCCGCCCTAATACTTTTAAAACTCGTCTCCTATTATTTGATACATAAATTGTTTCCAGTTCTTCACTGTTCTAAGCAATGCTCCCATGAAATACTATTTTATCCAATCAGTAGTCAACAAAGCACAGTGGACTCTGGGGTCAGAGAGAGCTATGTTTGACCCTCTTCTCCACCACTCTCTGGTGACCTCGGACAAGCCATTTCACCTTTCTCTACTTCTGTTTCTTTGTCTGTAAAACAGGGATACTACTAGTATCCATCTCATTGGGTTAAGGCATGTAAAGTTCTTTCCATTGGGACTGTCATATAAGCGTTCAAGGAAAAAACTGCTCCAATCCAGGATTTGCTTTGACCTCCCAGTGACTAGTGTGTGACCTTGAATTAATATCACTGTTCTGCTCTCTGTAATGAGAACCCAAGGAGAGAGCTGTGACAGCCCTTTACAACAATTAAGTGCTGCTCAAAAAGTGTATCCTTGTTGTTTCTTTTACTTGTCTTATTTTTTCTTACAGGTTTCAGAAATACCTGACAAACTATGTAAGCAAACAGAAAACACTTTGAGGTCACGTCAAAATTTCTTGGCTATTTTAGTTCAGGTGAAAATGATTCGAGCCCATCATAAATGGTTTACACAATACCAAAAAAAGTACAAAAGTGAAAATAAAATTCAGTCCAAATCCCACTGACCAGGGCTAACCAGGGTTGGCATGTTAGTTGAAGGCTTTTTTCACTTGCTACCCCTTTGGTGCCCAGGGCAAGGCAGGTTTCAGCTGTTTAATAAATGTCTGTTGACCTCAACTGGCTTGACTCGTTAACAGCGGCGTGCTCCAGCTCTGTCCCTCTCGGCCAACCCCTGACAGTTTCATTAACCCCATTAAATCATGCAGGTGCCTTTACACCTCCTGGGCTTGTTAATAATCTCTGTTCAGCTCCAGTAAGTTAAAACCTGGCTAGAAGGTTGGATGTACCTTGTTAACCTCCATTAAACCCTATTAAATTTCCAAACTAGAGTCTTAGTGACTTTTAGGAATCCCTCATTAAAGTTTAGTAAATCCAGTTGATCGGAACAAGGGTAACTGTTATGACTGCACTGCCTCAAAGCCTGGCAGTTCTGCCTTCTTTGACGGGGGTGGGGGTGATGGGGGTGGTGCTGACAACAGTGCCTCTAAGGCCAGACAAACCTTGGATCCGATCCCAGGAGTGCCTGGAGTTGTTACTTGGGCAAGATCCTCAACCTTTCCGAGTCTGCACTTACATCTCTATAAATTGGGGTTAATAACAGTTCTGCTTTAGATAATTGTGGTGAGACTAAATGAATTAATGCATGTAAAAGTATTAGCATGTACTCTGCACTTGATAGCTATTATTATTTCTGACTATAGAAGATCCTTATAAACTAAAAATCTGCCACATAAGTGGAAAAGATTCAATTCCAGAACTTTGTATGTACCTGTGCTAGCAACTGTGGATTATTTTCATTTTGGTTTTATGCGGACTGAAAATCATCTATTTGAATGATTTGTCTTAAAAGGACCTCTGTGGCTACGTGTGTCACTGTTCGCTAAGGCTCTGATGCTTTTGTGCTGAATGATCTTGAATACAGCTACTTCTCTTCCCTGGGCTTTAGGGGGTTGGACTCAAAGTTTCCTAAACTTGAGTGTGCATATACATTACAGGTTTTTTTTTTTTTTTAATACACTCTCCTGAGCCTCACACGAGGAGATTGTCATTTAGTAGAGCTCACAGAGATCTTTTAACCAGCATTCCAGATGAGGCAGGAGCTGGGATTTGGAAATCTCTGAACCAGTTTAGTACTTCTCAAATTTTATTAAGCCTCCCCTGGAAAAAAAAAATTTTAATTAATATTCCTGGGATTCATGCACAGAGATTTTCATTCTGAGGGTCCAGGATGGGGCCTGGAAGTTGTCAGTTAATAGAATTCTTAGGGGATTTTAATGAGGTTGGGGAGTGGGAAGTACCGTATTTTCAAATATAGTGGACTTCAGATGATCTGATATTTTATATTTAAATGTCTATTTTGAAAAAAAAGGATGTGGTTCTTGGTGAACCGTCTAGTCTAATAGATTTTAAGATGTGGGTTCATCTTTCCATTAAAACCAATGGCTATGCATCCTCAAAGGATGCTTTTACTTCAGCAGGATCAGCCAGTTTGGGGTAAGCTTGGGGACAAAGTACTCTTTGGGGTTGAGCGTGTGAGGGGTTAGAGGATGGCGTGGCTGCCCTCAGTGGCCAGATACGAAAGAATGTGAGGGCAGCAGAGGAATGGAAATAACCACTTATGCTATGCCTCAAATGAAGAGAATATGATATGAAAATGAGCACTTTGTTTTCTAAGAGAAATCAATTCAGGGACGCTTTAAATGAGGGGCTCCCTCAATTCAGATTGTGTCCTTTGGTGCAACCCATCACGAGTCTTGGGGACTCCTGGTGAGAGCCAGGAATTCCCTCCCTCCACTTCCTCCTCAAAAGTCAACCTCCACACTATTCACAGGGGAGGGTGATGATGGTAGTGGGTGGAGGATCTGCACTTTTTAAACTTCCGTGCTGTTAAACATTTTAGAGTTAGCCTGTATTACTACTTCTAAAACAGTCATTGTATTTCTTCCCTTTCATTCTGCTGTAGACAGAGATGTGGCCAAGAGGCACTACTGACTTGAAATGGAAGACTGAGACTTGACACCTGCGCCTGCTCCTTTCTCACAGGGCAGGGCTGGGCAAGGGGCTTCCTTCATCCTTCTGGGCTTCAGGGACCTTAATCAGTACAACTCAGGAGATAGTCCAGGCTCTCAAACTGTAATTTGCACATGGCTTGCCTGGGGACCTTGTTAAAAAGCAGATTGTGATTCAGTAGATGGGGACTCCAAGGGGAATGGAGATTCTGCATTTCTAACAAGTGCTCAGATGACGGACCTCTTTTCAAAAAAGCAAGGCTCTACTCTAGGTAGAAAAATACCAGTCCATACATTCCTAAAAGTAATTTTTGAGGCATTTAAACATTAGGAAGTTTAAATAAAGGTCTGGATTCCAGCTCCTCTTGTCAAATCCTAAGACCTGACCACACAGGGCTGGCAGTTCCACGTGGCAATGACAGCCTATTGCTGGGGAGTGGCTGTCCTCAGAAGGGACCAGAGTTTTCCAGTTTGCAGTCTACTCCCTGTAGGCATTTGTTTGCAATCCTCAGCCAGGTTTCCTCATTTTACAGACCCACAAAGGGCATCACCTTGCCCAGGATGTCTGGTACACTATATAGCCATCAGGCCTCATACTCAGTTTGTCAGCCCCTGGGAATCTTTCTCCACAGAGAGAGAGTGGGAGCGCAGGACTAGAACATGTGATTCTAAACGCCCTCGACATGCACTGCGCCTGGAGGGAGCGTGTAAGTGCTAGTGCTCAGAGCTGGGAGGAAAGACCACAGTTAGCAATCACTTGTGACATAGTCAGGGGCCCAGTGTGGAAGTGAAAGTATTGGAATTCCATTCAGACATTCAAAGGGAACAACAGAATGTGTCTCTTTTAATTCATTCAGATAATTTATTATGAGCGCAAGTCGGACTGTCCCATCTGCGTGATATTACAATATGAAAATTCACATACATACTAAGAGACCCCATAGAATTGAGAGCCTTTCAACAGTACAGAGCCATAGAGTAGAAAATTAAAATACAAATGATCCCCCAAATTGGCCAGGAAACAGGTACAATATGAGGAGGCCTGGAATGGAAGGGCACTTGCTTTTTGATAAGGCAGTTAAAAATGAAAAGAAAACAACCAACCAATCACATCTCAAAACACACTCAGATGGGCATAAATGGACAATAGAAATGTAAAACAAGGGTTTTTGTACAACCCTCTGTCATTGGCAAAGATATGCTCATTAAATAAAACTGAAGGGTTTGTGTTTAAAGATGCAACCTAGACAACTGATTGGAGAATCTCTACCGTAAGAATGAGTCCCACCTTGCTCCAGGCTGGACTCTTACCTCAAAACATTGGACCAACTTTACTCTAACCATAAATTTGGAAATAATTGGTAATCAAATGAAAGGGAATATAAAAGGCACCCCAAAGCACCATGCTTCTCAGGACATCATCTTGAGCTCACGTGTCCTTCAATTTGACTGCCTTGCTCAAGAACAGTGATTGGAGGCAGCAAATCACAGGATTCCAGAGCTGTCTGTCCAAGCCAGGGCCAATCGAATTACACAACCTCAAAGGACTGCCTAAAAGAGCATAAGTATGATCAAGATCACAGACCAAACCCATTTCATGAGAATTTAGATTGTAGAGCATTACATTTCCCACCAAAGCTTTTGAACCATAGTCTTAAATTATAGGCTAGATCTGTTTTCTCCTACCATTCATTTTTATAAAACTCAGTTAGCAATTGGCAATTTCCTAATCTTTCCCCTCAACCTTGAGTTCTGCAAGACACTTGACAGTCCTTGAGGGCCAGGCTGGCCTTGAGAAACTGCTGAGTTACAAGGTCTCAAGAATCTGAGGTCAGCTTACTTTAGACTGGATTAAAGGATCATACTGCAAGTCAGAAAGTGAGCAGAGCGCTGGATAAGTTGGGAAAACTATAGGTTAGTCCAGATATTGCCATGTAACCTCAGGCAAGTAGTTTTGAATTTTAGTTTCCCCTTTCTAAAAATGGAGGATTGGACCATGTCATTCCTAAAAGACTTTCTAGCTTGAAATCATGGCAATTCTCTGAGATTGAAATATGTGGTGTCCACCTCCCCCTGCATCTAGTTCCTAAGCTTTGTTTTCTCAATGAAAATAGTATGTGAATTACTTGCAGGAAGAGTAAGGTACAAGCCCTTGAAGACCATGGAAACTTTAAAATTCACAGAGTGATGATGCTTTAAAATCTTCTAGTCTTTCCTAAGTGATGTTGTAAGCATCAGTTTTTGTGGCTCAGACATAGAATTAACTCATCTGTCTTAGGTTATTGTTTAACAGGCTGAAGCATTCCACGTCCCCCAGTCCCAGTCTACCAGCTTCAGCAAGAACAAGTGATAGGGACACCTCAATATCCTCCAATAAGGAGCAATGGACCAATACTCAGAGGGTAGAACAGTCAGAACACCAAAAATTTCTCTACTTCCTACTCCCTAGCTGCTCCTTCCCAAAAGACAAGTGCTATGCCCTGGGACAGTGCCAGCAAGAAGGCCACTAGCTAAGATGAACAGCTCATTCCATGTGAATCCACGGGACAGAGAACACAGAAAAGCCAAAGGTTTACAAAGATAGAACAGGCTTCCCTGGGAGGTAGTGAGTTCTCTGTCCTCAGAGGTGTTTTAGTCCAGATCACACAACCTATTGGTGTGACAGCTGTAGCAGAACGTAAGCACCTATGAGAAGACTAGACTGGGTGACTTAAAGGCCCTTTGCCAACTTCCAGATTTTGTCACTGCAATGATTTAGAGCCTTCAGACAATTTCCATGAAGCAACCACTTTTGAGATCCATACCCACAGCAGCCTATTCCAATAGGCAAGGCCCCTGGAATAAATTTCTTCTCCCATCTTCTCCCTTCCACCAGGCAGTTGCTCTGTAGGATAGTAACAAAAAAGTTCCCTCAAAGTAAAAAGCCAAAATGCCAAGGTTAGGTGCAACATTCCAGCTGCAAACAATGATTAATATCTGTTCTCTGAAAGGCTAGCAGTGAATATTTAGCAATGACAGGAACATTTAACAACCTGGTGGCTGTAACACATAAATGAAATTCCTCTTCATTTTACAACACTGTCTCGAATCCTTTGGTTTTCAATCTGTCATGGGATTCAGCTAAGATCTTTTTTGTATGCTTCTGCCAACTGAGAATTTGTGCACTGAAATGAGAAGTTTGACCATTTTTTAAAAATCTTAAAATGAATAGCAGGATACTGATGTTTTCATGTGACAATCTTCAGGGCATATGAAAGAACCATGCCAGGCAGGAGTTGAGGAAGGAACTGTACTCTTTAAGGAGATGACAATGCCAGTTCTGCACTTCAAATTCCAGTTTTAACCAGAAGCACCAAGAGGAGAGAAGGCAATGCTGCAATGGTACAGGTGGAGAGAGAAGCAGAAGAGTCTTTGACAAGTGGTATAAAACACAGGTAGCTGAGATGAACACTGCTTTCCCAGAAATCCATGGCATTCTGAAGCCAGACCTTGTTGCTCTGGAGGGCCCAGCCATTTCTCACAGATCAAGCCAAGAGAAACTGCAGGAGAGGCTAAGGCAAGTGGTTTAGTGTTTTAATGAGAGAAGAGATTTCTATATAAAAGAAAAACCTAAGTTCAGATAGCTTTGTCTTTTCTCTCACCTGACCTGTTTTCAAAAGATGAAAAGATACCCACAGCCTCCACTTTCCAAAAGCACCTTTCTTGAGAGGAAAGACGGCATGGGACTCAAGAACACGTGGCATCTGGCTGAAGGTGAAAAGTTTCCCCAGGCTTCACTTTGGAACAAAAAGCATTCTTACAGGCACACTTGAACAGATGGATCCAAACACACCATCTTGTAAAGAAATGCACTGCTGTCTCAGCTGGGAAAACAGATTTGCTGTTAAAGAAACAGTGACATGTCCGACATTCCTGACAATTTTGGTTTAAATGTTAGAGAGATATACTTTATTCCTTGAAAAGATATGGACTTTTCGAGAAAGCAGGTTATTGATTCTTTAACCTACAAGGGCAATCTGCCCTGAACTCCAGCCCCTCATAAGAAAATACTCTGTCCTGACAAAGTGAGTTTGGAGTTTGATGCCTTCAAGGCCTTTTTATGTCAGCTTGTCAGGAAAAAGCCCAAAGAAGTTACATATCTTTAACCCTTCTTAATGCCTGCATCAATATCCCTCAGCTATAAGTAGTGATATGATTTCTAAATACATGCTGACTCCACATGGTTGAAATGCAGATAGCACCTTGACCGACCCTGCACGGTCAGGGGGCGTATCAAAATAAGAACCCCTCCCCTCATAGTCTAGAGTATATTTTATATACATTCATTTACACATATTTAAACAAGCTGCAATCTGCTAAACATGCATTTTGAACACTGGGGAAAGCTTTGCTGCAATGGAAAAACACACACCGGCTTTGTGCTAGTGCGGTGGCCCTGTGCCCATTCCACAGAGGGCCCGTGCTTTGCTCTGTGGAACTGAGATCTCCAGAAGCCTGCCACTTTGCTCAGCTGGCATTTTATTTTTAACTTCTCTGTGTTGGTGCTCAGATTAAGCCACCTATGAGACATTAAAACTCTGCCAGGCCAGGCTGCCCACTATTCCTTATATTATTTAAGGCTTAAGAAAGAACTCAGAATTGAAACTGAGTAGGAAAATGACACTTTTGACCACATATAAGTCAAGAAGGTCAGAAATTAGGATCTAAATCCTTTTCTTTTTCTCCCACCCATTACCCACAACCTCTGCCCTCCCCACACCCTGATTAGAGAATTTTGCAAAAGCATACTTTTGGATATAAAGCTGTTTTTACAGGATACTTTGGCTCTGTTATAATTAGATAGAGGACTCTGACTTTTTGAACATAAAAAAAAATTAGGTAATAATTAACAGTTTTGTTTTTTTAAAAAATAAGTTTAGCAGTTTTTCTCCCTAAGGGAGAGCCAAGTTGATCACAAAAATAAGCATCAGATAACACTGATCTTTGTTGCTCAAAACCATGATCTGCTGCTGATCCCAGAGCCCAGGGAAACAAGGCCAGCCAGACTTTCTACCCCAGAGCTAGACTTCTCCTGAACAGAAGTCACACAGTTCTTGGCAGCTTTCTCAGTGATTTTGAACTGAGGATTAGTAATTCTGAATACATCAGTCCCAAACCACTAAACATCTATCTTTGTCAAGCGTTTATTGCCCAGGAGAATGAGTGATGTCATAATATATAACCTCACCCCAAAGAGGGAAGTGTAGAAGGACATGCAAAGGACCATGTCTCCTGGGAGGTCTTCATATCAGTATTTCTGGAACCCCAACAATACTTTGCACATGCAACTGCCCTGAAATCCTAATTTGATTTGAAACCTTTCTGTTGGTACATTAGGATTTCTAGCAGCTAAATGGCAAACAACAGAAATGGCAGAAGTGTCAGTAGCTAGAGGTACAAAGCATCTGTTACAAGGCTGATACTGTTAGTGACTGCTCAGTTAGCGAACAAATACTGATGGGAGGCCTACCATGTGCAAGACACAGGGCGAGTGAGGTGACGGTGTCAAACTGATTTGCTGAAAGGACTACAAAGTTTGCAACAAACTGGGACATCTAAGACCTAGCGGGCAGCATGCAAGTGCAGACTTGGGAGTGCTCCTGCATCCCCACCTTCAACTGTACTTCAATGCTATGCCAGGGCTACAGCTAACAAGGTTGATTACCAATGTATTTTTTATCTCATATTTCCAGTACAATTGGTTTAATACTTTGTTCAATGCTGCAATATACAGTTTTTCTTTCATTGTTTTTATGATACTGTTTGTCTCATAGTTGCCTTAAAAGTTTTTCTATACACATGCTAAATAATGAGAATATAATCCTCCTCACCAAAAAGATTTACAGTATTCATCATTCAAACTTTTTTATTTACAATAAAATTTAACAGTCTTCATGAGCTTAAATGTCACAGAGATCACCTGTGTCTTAAGGAGTATACTTCACTCTTTCAAGGCAGCTTTCTCCTTACTCAAGCTGCTTGCTGCCCTCAGATTTCTGGTCGAGTCTACTCTTGTTACTCTTCACCATGTAGATGAAATAGGCGAGCGTCTCTTTTTCATTCACAGGTATGTTCCTGAAGTGTCGGCTGACAGTCTATGTGGGGGCGGGGAAAGGAAGGGGGGAAAACAGGGTTCCTTAAACCATGCACAAATCAGGACCACATATTGAGCTAATGGTACTTTCCCAACTATAGCTAAGCCTAAGTGGATGAGCAGAAACATTGCAAAAGTTCGCCCTTCTCTCCCACTGGTTTAGGTAGTTTGGTTTTCAGGCTTTTCAAGGAGGCAACTTAACCTACAACATCCCCAAAGTACAGTTCTATTCGTAAGAGTCAACTTCATCAAGCATGACTTTACGGTCTTCCCCGTGGAGGAAGAGATTGGGTCTGCTCTGGTTGGCAAGTGGCTACCATAACTTTCAGGCCGTGGAACTGGGCAGAAACATATCTTTTTCAGTTGTGCCAAACAAACAGCCAACTGTACCAACAGAAGTGTCTGAACCCAAGATTTCCTCTAAATAGTACACTACTGCCTTTTTTGACACATAATGGATATGAAGGCAAACTCATTATTTATTATATATTCCTGACACTTCATTCAACAAGTCCTGAGAATACAGGTCTCTCTTGCCTCACCTTAGCTTAACCCTTCCACCAAGAGTGAATATTGGCAAATGGGCAATGTTATCTTATAGTAGGGAAGGCTGCTGTGCTTCTATGTTTTATGTGAACACTGGTGAAGGAGGTTTAAGAAAAAAATGATGGATTGGTGAGAAACCCTAGGAAAGACCAAAAACTGGAAAATGAGCCTTAAGGAAATCTCTGAATGAATAGAGCTGACTAGACAAATAAAAGGCAGAATGAGACTTAAAGAGTAGGTTATCTCTGAATGGTAGAATTGCAGTTTTTTAAAATGGGGAAATTTCTTTTCTCCATTAAAAAATTTTATTTAATGACAGGTAGAAAAACACATTAAGAAAAGAGGTGAGACAGTGCCTACAAAAATGCCAAGGGGGCAGAAGTATCAAACCAGGCTGAATGTCAGTATACGACAGAAACTGGCCACTAGAATATCTCGTTCCCCCATCTCCCCACCCCAGGGTAGGAAAGAACTTTCTCAGTCTCCATTCATTATAAGAAATACTTTCTCTACCACAGCATAGAAGAAATCAAGGGGAAAAAAAAGGCAAAGAAAGAAAAATAGTTCCTGTAGGCCTGTAGGACACTGTACACCTGATGTGCAAAAATCTATATAGATATAGATTCTAGCTATAAAGAATCTTACAAAACAAAAATCAAACAAATGAACAAATAAAAGAAACCTCAGGACTTAGAATCAGAAGTCTTTAGATTCCAGGCCTGATTCTGCTATGAACTTACTGCGTGATTTTAAGTAAGTTCTTTCCTCTCTCTAAACTACAGTTTCTTTTCTGAAAATCTAGCTTTTCCAGGACTAAAGCTAAAAATTAAATTGTGCAAAAGTGGGAGTTGCTTCCAGAGCTATGGAGGGGATTGTGATTAACAGACACACAGCACTAGGGGGAGAATCAAGGTTACTATCAGAAGCACAGTGCTGTCTCTCTCTTTGGGGAGGGACATTTTGTCTACCTACCTCTGCTAATTGGGCCTTATTGAAGCCTGGTCTGGTCTGCAACTTGTAGTGTCTTTTATAACGTCGTAGAGTGTTCACCTGTAGCTGGAACAGATCGACCTAGAGAGAAGAGAAGAAACATATTTTCCACCACCACTGTGTGCCTCAGACAGGGGGGGTATGGGGAAGGCTACAAAATAAGTCTTAGAAATAGTCCCTCGAGTATTAGTAACTTCCTGGGAGGACAAAACTAACAGTGGAAAAAGAGTTCTAGCTGGTGTGATGTGGTTCCAGGAGGCTGGTGGAGGAGGTAAAGCTTAAGCTAGGGAGGGTCAGGGTTTAGAAAGGTAGTGAGGAAAGAGCAGGGATGAGCTTGAGGGAGTAGATGGTGAACACAGAAAGGCAGGAGATGAATAGATGGGCCAGGTGTCATAGGCAATACAGGTGGGTTTACAAGGTGAGACTGGATGGTAAAGCACGTTTTGAAAAGCAGAAGGAGACAACACAGGTGGTGGAGGCTGATGCTTCAGAAGATGGATCTGGTGGTGGTTTGCAGGGAAGACTGATAGGGAGGCTAGAGGTAGATACTACAGCAATGACCCAGAAATAGAGATGAAACTGAGCTTTGAAGGGGTTGGTAAAGGTAGAAGAAGACTCCAAGGAGGAGAGAAAAGCCAAAGAGAGATGTCCTGAAGAATCTGGCAGCAGACTGCATAGACGGGCATGAAGGACAGTTGGAAGAACTTTCCTAAGCTCTGGTTTTTGGAATCTGAATCCTTAACTACCCTTGAGAGAAAGCTCAAAAGCTACTATAGTCAATGTAAAAATTGGTAGATTAGTTTAGAATCTCCAAAGATGACTGAATAACAGAGGGGTGGGGGCCCCCTTTATTTTTCTTAGCATGGGAATCAAGAGCGCTGCACAGTCTTGAAATACTGAAGTCCCAGAAAGTTGAGCTGCCTTTACCTGCCTCTAAAAGAGATGTTCTTGCTTCAGGCATGTGGAGAGCACTTAAAAACGAAATGAATGATCAATATGAAGAACCAAGGTCCTTCATTCTTTTCAAAACATTCAAAACTTTTTTTGCATGTGAGAAGCATTTAAAAATCGAATACATTCATTTCTTTGTGAAATAACAATAATAATGCTAAAGGAAATAGAAAGACACTATAAAGCAACGCTGGAAAATGGGACACAGGGAAGGGCAGAGGGAAAGGGCTGTATATTCAAAGGTTTTCATCACATTTGCAGACAAAGGCCCGCCTACTCTTTCTATTCCTACACAGTCATTTTCACTCTGAGTGGTAACAGGCGGTTGCCTTATGAAATATTCATGTGTCAAATATTCAATGTACACTATAAATGGTTTTTCTTTTGCTGAGTCTTAAGTGAAAACAATTTAGATGAAAGAAAATCCAATATTCTTTCCTGGAGCCTCATTTAATAGACACTGGCACCTTGAATCAAAGGCGGCCTTATGGTTGAAGAAACCTCAGTCTCGTCCTCTAGTGCAATGGTACTCAACAGGGGATGGTTTTGGCCCTAAGGGGACATTTGGCAATTAATGGAGATGTCTTTTGATTGTCATGACTTTGGGGATGGTGCAACTGGCAGCTAGTGGGTAGAGGCCAGGGATACTACTAAACATCTTACAATGCACCAATGCACAAGACAGCCTTCTACAACAAAAATCATCTGGCTCTAAATGCCAATAGTGCTGAGGCTGAGAAACCCTGCCCTAGTATAACTGACTATGAATGGATGCTTGGGAACAAGTCAGGACCAGAAGTCACAGACTCAGAGAGTGACAGAAAAACTTAGCACTGGTAAGAATTCAGAACTCACACCTTCATTTTGCAAATGAGAAAACAGAGAGGAAGTGCCTTCCCTCAAACCATACACACTGCCTCCCCTTTAAAGGCAAAAATGAGAGATTTTACAAATTTAACACTGTGGTTGTACTTGAGCATTTGTCAGGGCTCCCTGAAGAACAGCAGCCTGGCCTACGGGAAAGGGCAGTGGACTGGAGCCTCCAAACTATATGTGTGATCTCAGCTCTCAGTGTCTGTCTAAAACAATGGGGCAGTTAAACTGTTGATTTCTAAGCTTTCAACTCTCAGATTCTATAACTAGATTCTATGACACACTTTTCAAATAAACTACAGCAAAACAAAAAAAGATACTAAAATGACTTTTTAGCATAAAAAAGCAGATGGGGCCAAAAGTAAGGATCAGATTAGAATCCATTCTTCTAGCTTTCTCACACTGATTTTTTTGACCTTTACCTCAGGAACGTCAGTGTCATGCTCAGGAGAATCCCCACCATCATCACTTGTTTTCCTCTTCCTTTTATTTCGTACACTCTGGATGAAATTTTTGTGGAAATCGCAGATATACAGGTGCCTTACCTGGGGGGGGGGGGGAGTAAATCAAAGTTAGAGTTGCCAATTCCATAAAACACCAGCATGTGTCTGTTAAATTATGGGGCTTCTCTCCTTTGCAAAGCATTGGAGAGCTAGAAGAAAGAACAAGATGCAGGCCAAAATTTCAAGAAGCTAAGTACTGAACTGTAGAAGAAACACACAAAGGGAAAGCTACCACTACACTGGGCAGTGTATTATAAACAAGCCCCCATGAATGAAGACAATATGTAGTTCAGATTGGGAGAGATTCCTGCAGTTGAGATAGTCATGGTGGAGGCCCCTGACTAGAAGGGAGGATTTGTCAGGCAGACAGGAAGCATTCCAGATAGAAAGAAGAGTCAAGACTTGGAGTCTTGAATGAGGATGATGGAAGGGGTGAGTGAGGAGGTCCAGGATGGACTGGGTCAGTTGGGTGGGGTGACTGCCCACGCTGGAGAGTGATGAGAGATTTGGGGATGGGAAGTGTGAGAGCAGTTTGGACTTTCCTTCAGACCAGAGCTTCCTGAGGTTTTTGGAGCAGAGAGTGACATGACATTTTTAGAAGACCTGTAAAGAGTTGTGACCGTACAATGGGCTGGAAAGTATTGCCCTGGGAGGAGGCGAGTAGGAAAGAAGAGACTGTGGTAATGGTAGATGGGACATCCTATAAGTACACTGACAACAGCTACTATTGTAAGATGATAACTCTCTAAAAAACTTTATTTCCAGGTACCAGTTTATAAATCTTGTATAAACTTCATGTCTGATTCACAAAGGGAAAGGAGAAGACATGCAGAAATTCTCACAAGGTAGAACCACATAAAAGAAGTTGGATACTACTGCTGATTTTTCGATATAGACTAAGAACAAAATAATAAAATGAAGGTGGAAACAGCAGCAAAGATGTGAGAAGTATGTTTTTATTTAAGAATATAAGTACTGGGGCTGGCTAAAGGAACCATACAAAACCTTACAGAAACCAAATGCCTGAATGACTTGGGGTTTTGACACTGAAACAGATGTTGCATAAATGTTCTGGAGTAACTTCTGAATTTGCATTTATTACTTAAATTCTTAAAGATAAAAGTAAGCTCTTGGAAATCAGCATCAATTAATTCAGTGCTATTCGTGGAGAAAATCCCTATATCTAGAAGAGGCTTAGGCCAGTAAAAGGCACCATTTACATGTGGTTACATATTGAGATATCTTTGCCAGATCAACTCTTGTCAAAGGACTTTCGGACACAGCCTATGTCACTGTCCCAAAGAATAATACCTCCTTGATTTGATGTACACATTACTGGACATGCTTTTACAGAGAAGAAATCACACCCAGGGCAGATTTTACATCCCCTGAGGAAGATGTTGGTCCTCCGTGTTAGCTAGGCCCACAGGTGAACTCTGAGAGATTAAACTGCTCTTCAAGTTTGTAGAGAGAGAAAAACCACAGCCAGAATTAGGTGACTTCCTAGAGCTTTGTTTGGAAGATTTGGGGTCAGGACAATAGAACAGTGGAATCCTAGTATCCTAGCTGGAAGAGAAGGTAACAATCACCTGTGTGACCCCTACTGGCCCCAATCCCATTTTCTAGAAGAGTAAACTGAAGCCATCCAGAGCAAGGAAATGACTTTGCCAAGGTCACCCAGGCCTTCTGACCCATGGCACATGTCTTTTACCACCCCAACATTTTCCTTAAACTATCCTCAACTTTCAGTTTTCTCCAGGAAAAAAAGAAAAAGCAGAAATATGTCAGTTGGAGGCATGTTTGAAAGCATGTTATATCTTTTAATAAATCACAAAACACTGCAAACGTCTACATAAAATAACTGGATGTTTGGTGCTGTTATTTGAAAAGGTTCTCTGCTAGACCCTTTTACAAAATAAACAGTCATTATTTCTTCTTACCCATTTTCAAGTACATACTGGTTTTCAGAAGTTTCAGAGCCCAGTGGCCTTAGAGGGTGTGAGAGTGTGATAGCAAGGACTCTAATACTTTTTTTTTTCCCTGTTTCACTTTCTGCAACAGCTAAAAATTCTTCTAACACAGCAGTTACATAGAATTGAATTCTGGCCCAAGCCTGTGAGAATGAAATGGAATCCTTTTCAGAAATAATGACTCTACAACACCATCTTGAAACAAATGGTGAGTGATTCCATATGGAAAACCTACTCCATCAGGAAGCATTACTTCTTGGGAATGCTAGTGTGAGGCTTTGGCTATCTCTCTTCCTAGGTAGTGTGGTGAAATTATCAACATAGCTCAGCGCAGGTCTTCCAGTGCGTTCTCTGGGTAAATGCAGTCCCAGTCACAGCAACAAAATTGTTCAGATGTAGAAGCATCCAAGGATTAAAACAATTTCTTTTTTTTTAAGATTGTAGAATATTATAAGCTGCTCAAGTAAAGGTTCCCAACAACCTACACATAAACTAGGCAGTGTTTTCAAGTGGACGAATTCACTGCTGTTCTAGAATTAAGCAGTTTACTTCAACACATGGCCCAATCAGGTATCACCCTGGTATCCAGCCATTGTTTGCTCTCAGATGAACTGTATTCATTCATTTATAGATTTGTAGTAAAAAAACTATTAAATCACCTGGACCATTTATATAGCACCTCTCCATTCAAGAACTGCAAATGTATTATAATTTTTTTTTAATTGGGGGTGGGAGAGAGAGCCTGGGAGAAAGGACAGGGAAGCGTTTTCATTTATTAAAGGCTTAATTAAGGTTTATGCATGGGGGCTTGGAAGGGAATCAGATAATGGATTTAAGAAATTAACCAGCTTTTTATTTGCTGTGTGACTTTCCGCACACTGCTACTTTCTATTTCTGGGCTTCAGTTTCCTCAATTGTAAAATCAGAAGTGGAAAAATGGTTTAAGAAGCACTCCGTTTAAGAAGCAGTGGGTATTCTCTGCTTTCCCCTAACTAGAGAAACTTTGATCCTAAAAGTGAATGGAGGGCAGACAACAGTGGCTCGGGGCAGAGTTCCCGGGTTCGATTCCAGGAGCCTGCCCATACACGGCCCTCCCCCCACCAAAGCGAATGGATGTTAACCACTTAAGCTCTTAGCCAGTCTACCGGAATATTAAACTATCCCCTTAACTGATTTCCAATTCTTAATCAGGAAGCAGCCACTCAAGGGTTGCAGCAACAGATGTTAAACTAAAAAGTTTTTAATTGGTTGACAACAGGCACATCTTTAGAATTGCTAACTGGAAGTGTGTGAACTCACGCAGGAAAAGTTTCCTATAATTAGACACAAAAACACAGGACAATTCTGTTTAAATTTAAATCTGCACCCCTCCTCCCAACATCATATTTCTAAAGCAGCCATTCCTAAGAATATTTGTTTTTACTCCTTCCAGTCACATCTACTGCAAGAGGCACCTCCTAAAACCTGGCTTTGGCCTTATTTCTACCACATCCATTTCCCCACAACTGCCTGCGGAGCCGCGAGCTCCGTGATTCTCTGCACAAACCGAAGCTGCTGCAGAGAGGGAGTAACTGCCACCTTTCCGTTTCTGAAGGAATAACAGGGTTCCGAGAAAGGGGAGAAGTTGGAGATGAGCCGGGTTCCACCATCACCCCTTTTCCAATACCTGCTCCTTCGTGGGCAAACAAAATGAACCCACCTTTCATTGCTCTAGTGTCTAAACCAATAAAACAAGATGAAAACTATTTGTCAGACCTTCCCAGGCAGGAAGAATGTTCGAAACCCCCGCCCCCAGCCTCCCGGATTTGGGCAGAATCACAGCCATAGCATGTCAGCGACGAAGCGGCCTTTGAAATCCCGCGTCCAGCGCTTCGGTTTTGCTGATAAAGGGGCGGCAAGGCCCAGAGCGGGGAGCACCCCGGGCGTCCCGACCGCAGCCCGGACAGTGGCCGGACAGCAGCCCGGCGCGGGGGCCCAGACCGGGGGCGAGGGGCAGACTCACACTCTTGTCGATGTCCAGCTTGAGTTTCTTCTGCGAGATGCTTTTCTGGACCCTCTTGCTGAAGGAGGCGTTGCCCGCGGGCCGGACGCAGCGCTCGCCGTCCTCGATGAGGCAGCAGCTCTGGCCGTAGCCCGGGGCGGCGGCGGCGGGGGCGGCGGGGGGCCCTTCGCGACTGTCCTCCTCCGTGCTGAAGCCGTTCATCTCCCCGCGCCCGGCCAGCCCCTCTGGGGGAGGGTCCCCTGTAGGCCACTCCGCCGGCCGCGCTCCCCCCAGGGCAGGTCGCTGAGGCCCCCGCACCCGAGGGTCCCAGAGTCCGTCTCCAGATGAGGCGCTGCCCTGCCGCGCGCCGGGGAGGCCCGGCTCCGCTCAACAGCGCTCGGGCGCCTTCAGTCCCCTGCCCCACGTCTCCGGAAACCCCTACTTCTCCGCTCCAGGCCCCGGGGTCGACTCCCGCGGCTCGCAGGGCCCCGCCGGGGGTCACCCGGCGGCGCCTCCTGCCGGGGGCCCAGAACGGTCACTCTCCGTTCCGGGTGTCCGGAAGGGCGACCCAGGGGGCAGCCGTTCCCCGGGGACTCCGGGCCCGGGTTGCCAGGAGGTTTCAAGCACCCCAGCCGGCTCCCGCCTTCTTTCGGCTGCGGGGCAAACTCGCTGCCAGGCAGCTCCCCCGGGGTGGCGCGGCCTCCTCGCGCGGGGCCCGGCCTCGAATCTGCGGCTCCCGGGCCCCGCGGCGCGTCCCGCCCGCCCCACCCCTGCAGCCGCACGGCTGCGCCCGGAGTCCCGCGGCAGCCCCTGGGCCGCCTGGCCGCCGCCCGCCCAACGCTCCACACCACAACAGTTCACTCCCCCCGCCACCCCCCGCCCTCCGCGGGACAGCGGAAGTCCCGCCTCCGCACGCCCATTGGCCATATTAGCTCTCTGGGCGGGGCTGCCGCCGCCGCTAGCGCGCTCTATTGGGCACTATCGCCGCCAATCCCTGGCGCCTGGGTACTTCCTGGACTCTGCTGGGATGGGTTCAAAGTAGAGAAAGTGGAAGAGTTGCCCGGACCAGGCAGGAGAACGAGGCCGTAGATTCTCCGACCCCGGGGAGGGATGGTGAGCTGGGTCCTGGCTGGATGGAGGGTTAGACTCCGGAACAGAAGAACACATTCGGGGTGGATAGAAGTAGAGAGGGGGGCGAGGGCGCAGAGGGACAGACATGGGGGAAGGGACATATGGGGAAGGACCTCAAGAGGATAGAATTGCTGTCGTGACTGGGCAAAATGAAAGGGTCAGTCCCAGAGGATCCGCAAACCATTGGGATTTGGGTGAAACAGGATAGAAAGCCGGTCATGGCGGGAAAGACAGAGGGACAATTCAGGTTAAAACAAGAGGTGCGGGCTCAGATGATGGGTGGTTGTGCACAGAGTGAACAAGACCCAGGGTCAAGGTAGTCGGATGCTTGCGGGTGGAAAAGACCCCAGACGTGGAGACTGGGACTGGTTTGGGCGGCGCGGAAACAGAATGGGAGGAGGAGAGGAGACCCAGGGGCCTGGGTTACCCTCCGCTGGGAAGATCGGAACTCCGGATCAGGCCCGGAGGGTGGACAGAATGAACAGCCGGGAAGAGGAGAGAGACTGGGGGTGGGGAGCAAAGGGCCAATCTCGGGTTTGGGTGTCTTGGGCCCTCCCTATAGCTCTGTAAACTGCAGTTTTATCGCTTTTTAAGCCTCTTGGTAGACTGGCGGGACGACCGCGCCCTGACAAGTTCCTGCTCTTGGGATTCCGTGCCCAGGACGGCTACGCATTCGGGAAGATTGTGAGAGATCATCTAGTCTAGGCCACTCTCCTGACTGCGCAGTTTGGGGACCAATGAAGCCCAAAGGGTGGATGGCACTCGCTCAGGGTCATTCAGCTGTATTTGGGCTGGGTAGCATTTACTTGGGTGGGTGGTGTGTGTGTGTGTGTGTGTGTGTGTGGTGAACATGTATTTCTATTTTGGCACTACTAGTGGGCACTGAAGGACCTTCTAGTTGTCATTAAATAAGAGCAAGCTTACAGTTTCCGTGTTTAGAAGCAGATGCCCTGTGATCTTAAATTTGCCTCAGTGGCCCCAAACGTGTCTGCACCCTTTAACCTGGTAATTTTTTTGGGGGGTGGGGGGGTACATGGTAGGGGAATCGAACCCGGGTCTCCCGCAAGGAACGCGAGCATTCTACCCCTGAACCACCCATGCACCCTAACCTGGGGTTTTACAGGTGGGGCAGTCAGGCCTTTCAAAGGAAATTTTAAGCACAAAGGTGTTCATTATGGGATTATTTATAATAAGGAAAAATAAAAAGGACCCTAAAAATTCCACAAAGGAAAATGGTTAAGTAAACTACATTAACATCTTCAGAATGAGATATTTGCAGTCATTTATGATGTTTTCAATACTTAAGGTCGTTTCAACATTCATGTAAACATTTTCTATACACAACAATTCAGCATCAACTTTTCAGCACAGACTTGGAGAAATACTTTTTATAAAAATTAAGTTAAAAAGGTAGGATACAAAGTTGCATACGATGTGTATATCTGTATTTTTAAAATGAAAAACAGCTATTTGTACATAGGAAGTACTCCACATGATAACAGTGATTATTTCTGGGTAGTGGGAATATGGCTTATATTCTTATCCTTTTTATCTTCTCTGCATTTTCCCTAATGCCCAATTATTGCTTTTACAGTACAAAAATATAGAATAACAAACTTAATGGGAAAAAAGCACAGTTTAATAGGATTCCTCCCTCAGAGTTCATACATTAGAAAGTAAGTAGTTGAACAGTATGGACAGATAAGTAAAAAATATGGATAAAAAATAAACAAATTATAGGGGGAACAAATGTTAAAATAAATTGAGTAGATTGAAATACTAGTGATCAATGAAAGGGAGTGGTAAGGGGTATAGGGAAAAAATAGGGCAAACAGAAGTTAAAATATACTGGGTAGATGGAAATACTAGTGGTCAATGAGAGGGAAGGGTAAGTGGTATGGTATGTATCAGTTTTTCTTTTTACTTTTTATTTCTTTTTCTGGAGTGATGAAAATGTTCTAAAAAATGATCACGGTGATGAATTTACAACTGTGTAGTGATATTGTAAGCCATTGATTGTATACCAAATATAGAATGTTCATATGTTAAGAATGTTTGTGTTTGTATGTTGTTTTGTCAATAAAAATATTAAAAAAAAATAAGTAGTTGAGTGCATTATGTATCTCCAGTCCAAGGTTGGCTACAGGAGGAGGATGAAATGTAATCCTTGCCCTACAAGAAAATATCTTTGAGCTGGGGAGCTCAGACACACACGGAAAGTAGTTGGTTATCTGTACAAGGCAGTGAAGGATGTTGGTGCCAAAGCTGATTAGTAGGGAAAAGAGCTCTGCATTTTCCACATATATTTCTTGCTGATAGATTTTTGAAAACAGCATTTGCATCTGGCACCAGGGTCTGGCAGTGCACAGTTTCATCAGTCCCGGCTTCTGGCACTCCCCTTGGGTGGTTTTGTGTTGAAGTATTTTTAGTGAGACACCTCCCTCCTTGAACGGCTTTCCCTTGCCCCCTCGAAGGTAGTTTCTGGTGAATTCCAGAGGGTGGATTTCTAGCAGGTTCCACGGGGGAGGCAGCACACTGAGTTGTCTGCCATTCCGTGAGCCACAGCCATGCCCTCTCCAACAAGGTCTGGATCCGAGCCTGGGGTGGGTTGTGGACTCCTTGGCTGTTCTTTCTCATCCCTAGGGGTAGTGGCTGCTCCTGTATCTGCTATTGTCTCTTTACTTCTTACTAGCCAATCTCAATATGAGTTCCCTGTTATTAATAAAAGATGTTAAACTCTCCCTGTTCACGTTACTGGGTAGTTTTTCTCTCCTGATTGGACCCAGACTGATATACCCCACCTCTGTGTATTTTGGGGTGAGACAGCACATGGTTTTAACCATCATTTATGTACAGTTTTGTGGTATATAATTTGGTTTCTTCAAAGAAGGCTCTATCATAAACTTTCCCAGTGTTAAGTAGTTTTCATAGGTGCCATTTTTAATAGTTGCTTAATACTCAAAGTGCTGTTGCAATAAATGTTTGAACATAAAACATTTTTTTAGTCTTTAGGATTATTACCTTAGCAAAATTCTAGAAGTGGAATTGTGGTCAAAGACCATAAGGTGTTCAGGAATCTCGACATATACACCATGGTCTCTTGTCCAAACTCCCTCACCTGACCCTCTGTCACCTCTGGCTCCCCTGCTCCTCCCCCAAATCACTCCTTCCATCCAATTTAACTCTCAGTTTAGAAGTAATCCCCTACTAATCCTTAAAGGATTGGGGTTGGACACCCCTGCCACACAGTCCCAGCCCTTGAAAAGCTCTTCCCTCCTCTATGCTCTGCCCTTTCATTTTTGGGGGGCTGTGATAGATGGCTCTGGGAGTGCCCTCCAGTGATTGCCTTTCTTTGGGAAAAGGTGAGCACTGAGGGCTGGATCCCAGTGACTGGGTCTCTACTCCATGGTTGTAGCCGATGGTTGCTGGGCTAGGCATATGGCTCAGACTGCACTGGTCAGTTTCTCTCCATGGAATGTACCTGTTGGAGCTGAGAGGTGGATATTAGGAGTGGTTGGAGCAGAGGCACACTGAGTTGGTGGTAACTGCCCCTTGTCTTCCCTGGGGCCTGGTAGTTGATGTTTTTTTCCGGATTCTGTAAGAAAACTCTGATTATGTTTTTTGTTCTGAGACTGAAAGCTCTGTGAGGAGAGGAAACTTGTCCATGTGGCTCATCATTACATTTCTAGGGTGCAGGCACTTGGTTAATATTTGTTGAATGGGTGGATGGATGGATGGATAGAAGGATGATGGATGATGACCTCTAGACTCAAGAGGCAGTACAGCACAAAAGTTGGGAGTCCTGATTTTAGATCTAGCCTGCCAGGGCTGGAATCCTGGCTCTGTCACTTACCCGCCTGGGGACCTTAGAAACATTATACAGCTTCTCAATTTCCTTATCTGTAAAATGGGGATAGTAGTAGTAGTAGTATCCTTCCTCTCAAGGTTGTGAAGATTATCTGATTTAATAGATATAAACCATTTTTAATAGTGCCTGAGCATTAGTTGTTATTATTATTCACTAAATTAGTTAAGTTAGGTTTGACAAGTAACAGTAAGCCTAAATTTTCTTTCACCTTCAAGAATTCTAGAGATGAACAGTTCTAGAATGGAATGCTTTCCTTCGGCATTGGGGCTAGGCTTCTTTCTTTCTTTTTTTTTTTTTTAACATGGGCAGGCACCGGAAATCGAACCCGGGTCCTCTGGCATGGCAGGCAAGCGTTCTTGCTGCTGAGCCACCGTGGCCCGCCCAGCTTCTTTCTTATTGCTCTGCCATTCCCAAGGTTGTCTCATGGTTTGAGATTGCTACTGGGACTCCTTCTATTTGGCACATTCTAGCCAGAAGGAAAGAAGGAGAGAGAGGGGGGCTCACTCCTGTCCTGTAAGGATTCTTCCTAGATTTCCACTTACATCCTTTTGGCAAGAATTTGGCCATACTTAACTGTAAGGGGTAGGGGTGGGGGTGGGGGCTGTGTGCTCAGGTGAAAACAGAGGGTTCTGACACCTCAGTAGAAGGAGGAATGTGTATTTGGGACACAACCAGCCAATTCTGCCTCACCTCTCTTTAATTCCCTAAATTCTGGGGCTGCAAGGACCTGCAGTTTTGACCTGGGGACCACTGTAGCCTCAGCCTTTTGCCACTTTTCAAGTTTCTGAGTTATAACAATGTTCTTTATAGATTGCCTTGCAGGATCTGCTACTGTCTCCAACAGAGTGGTCATAACCCGGGTCTTTGAAGTGCAGGCTTCCAGGTCCTATTGTCAAACCTAGCTCTACATCATAATCATCTAGGGAACTTAAAAAAAAATTACACATTTCAACATCCCATCTCAGACCCATCAAAAAGAATCTTTGTGGGGAGAATATGGGACTCAAAAATCTACATTTTAAAATAATTATTTTGGATGATTCTTATGTACCCTAAAGTTTGAGACGGGAGGTTAAAGAATACAGTAAACCATCATTGGAAGCAGGAGGCAATTGTCTCTTCTAGTCTAAATGGTCTGTCTACTCGCTTTCTTCCAAACACAGCTTGCATTTTCTTATATTCACCCTTTTGCTTACAGTGCTTCCTGATTTACACTCACTGAACATTAGACTTAGAAAGAGTAAACCTTTTATTTAAATCCGTGGAACCTGAGTTCAGCAAGGTTGAGGAAGACGTCTCTAAGCCCATGTAGCCAAAATGGCTGTTAGGCTCAGAGAGGTGGATGGAGGCAGCTTTTGCAGGGATCATCTATAAAATTCCAAATAAAATAAAGAGACCAACAAGGGGTTACACATATTTTGGTTCGCTGACTTGGGCCTATCTGCTTTGCTGATTTCACATCTTCTGCCCCAGGTTTAGGCATTGCCCCTTCAGGGCTCAGCGCTGGACATACTTCTGTTCCCTTCATACTCTCTCCCTAGATGAAATCATCCTCATAAATATCTGAAAACTTTTGGGCAAAAAGGCACATTTGAAAGTGCAATAGATTGGTCACCATTAGCAATATTTGGCCAAAAAAAATTTGATCCCTTTGTTGAGGGAGTAAATCTGTAATTTTGGAAAGGAAGTTAAAATAAGTATTCGGATGATGAAAAAATGAGTACAAGGTAAAAGCTTCTGTGATCCTTGTTCTGCTTTATGTGGGATTTAGGAATTTTGAAATGGCCAAAAGTATCTGATTTATTACATTTATAGGTTTAAGTGATTAACTTACAACAATTTCTTAAGTGTTTAGAAAGATTTTGCCTTTTAGATTTGTAAGACTGCCCTGTTGTACACTGAAAGTATTTGAGAAAATCAGGCATATTAAATTTGTAATTATAGCTTGAAATGTCTAAGGAAATTTGATTAAGGCTGTAAGTCTGTTAAATGTTTCAGGAGGATTAAGTCTACTAACCCTAAATAATTCAACAGTAATCAAAGAATAAGTGAAAGTGATTGTTCTTATCTTTATATGAAAAATCACTAGATTTATAATGGAATAACAAGATTTGTAAGTTGAACTTAAAGCCTTGAAGAAAAGCTAGGTTTTAATATGGGCAACTTGATTCGGTAACTATAACATTCTTTTCCAAACCTAACCCCAGATATTTAAAATTGCAAGTTGATAACCTCCCACTTCATAGTTCTATCAGAGAACTCTCCCCTGCACTCCAGCCCACAGCATCCAGCTCCTGCTTGGGATGCCCTCGAGGAGAGACCAACATGACTGAGTGCAAACCTGCCTGGACTCTGAAATCTAGGCTCCGTGAACCGTGCCCCCCATGCTACCCTGGATTCTCCCTTCCTCTCACCCTACTCTGAGCAGATCATCCTTGAGGCCACTCAGAATAAAGGATAGGCATTTAAATGGAATAAATTAATTTTGTGAGGAAGCCACAACATTGTCCTATTGTCCGCATTCCCCTGAGAACCTGTGAAAGTTTCCTCCGGCTCTGGTGCCATCCATCTTGGCATCGTGGATAAGAGCAAGGGCTCTGGACTCAGAAGCATTGGCATTGAGTGCCAGCCTGCCATTTGCTAGCTGTAGGATCACTGACAAGTTACTCAAATTCCCTGAGCCTCAGTTTTCTTCATCTCTAAAATGAGACAATAGCACTTCTCTGATAGGCCTGTTATGATGATCAAATGCTATGATGCATGTAAAACACTTAGCACAGTGTCGTACACGCATTAAGAGATCAATAAATGGTAGTTTTTCTTTCATACATTACATCTTGATACCTGTAAACTTTGCATTGTGCCTCGAGTTCAGGTTTTTTTTACATGTTAGGGAAGGAGACCTCCCATTGCACAATAGCAGGGTGGCACTGCTTATCAGCCACTTGTTCAGTTTCCACAGCAGTGGTCCCCATATCTGTCCGCACAGCAGTGATTGGGAAAGTAATTGACTATTCTAATTGCATCTTGTCCTCATGTTATAAAAATGAGTGAATAGAATAAGGAAAGTACCAATAGTACTGATAAGAAGTATGTGTACATCAGGAAAGTGAAAAGAAAACACACAGAATGGGAGAAAATATTTGCAAATCATATATCTGATAAGGGACTTGTATTTAGAATATAAAAAGAACTTTGCTACTCAATAATAAAAAGAGAAACAGCTCAATTAAAAAGTGGGCAAAAGAGTTGAATAAATCTTTTGAATATTCCAAAGAAGAATATATAAATGGCCAATAAGCACATGAAAAGATGCTCAATATCATTTGCTATCAAGGAAATGTGAATCAAACCATAATGAGATACCACTTCGCACCCACTAGGATGGCTATAATTGATAAGACAGACAATAACTAGTGTTGGTAAGGATGTGGAGAAATTAAAACCCTTATACATTGCCGGTGGAAATGTAAAATAGTGCAGCCACCGTGTAAAACAGGTTAGCAGTTCCTCAAACAGCTAAACAGTTATCATAGGATCCAGCAAGACCACTCCTAAGTACATATCCAAGAGAAATGAAAACATGTCCATACAAAAATTTGCACACAAATGTTCACAGAAGCATTATTCATAATAGGTGAAAGGTGGAAACAACCCAAATGTCCATCAGCTGATGAATACATGTGGTATAGCCATACAGTGGAACATTATAAAGCTGTACAAAGGAATGCAGTTCTGTTGAATGCGATAAATGGGTGAACCTTGTAGTCATCATGTTGAGTGAAATAAGCCAGCCACAAAAGGGCAAATACTGTATGACCTCTTGTACAGGAAATATTTAGAATATGCAAATTTGAGTCCGAGATTAGAATGCAGGTTAGCAGAGGCAAGAGTATGAAACCAGGAGTTAATGTTAAATTGGCACAAGAGGTTCATTTGGGATGATGGGAGAATTTTGGTAATGGATGGTGGTGATGGTATTACAACACTGTGAATGCAACTAACATAACTAAAGTGTATACTTGAAAGTTGGCTAAAATGGGAAATTTTATGTTGTATATATGTTACCAGAATAAAAAGTTTAAAAAACAACAAAAAGTAATGAAGTACTGATAAATGTTGCAATATGGGAAAAAATTAGAAAACATTATGTTAAGTGAAAGAAGCTGGTCACAAAGGGCTAAATTTGTAGTGCTCCATTGATAGGAAATGTTCAGACTAGGCAAATTCATAAGACAGCAGATTAGGCCTGGTGGAAGTGTCATGGCTAAGGAGTGTGAGGTTTCTTTTAGGGATGATAAAAATGTTCTGGAATTAAGATAATGTGATGGTTGCACAACCTTGTAGATATACTAAACAATGTTGAGTTGTTCACTTTAAATTGGTAAATTATATGGTATGTGAATTATTTCTCAATAAAGCTGCTTAAAAGAAGTATGTGTATCATTAAGTTTCTATCATTGACATGAAGTTAGAGATTATTAGATTTGCCAAAGGGGTGAATCTTTAGTCTCCATTGGATGTTCTTAAACCTATTGCTGATTTTTGAATTGGAAATGAAAATAATCCAACTGAAGGTATATTAGAAAAGATTGGAAGTACATCATCAAAGATTGTGTCTAAAAAGGCAGGTGTAAATGGAAATATTAAAGCACTTTTTATTTCCTGGGAACAGATGTACTTTTATTTACAGAATATTTGTTGTTTGACTTTTGTACTTTCAACATTGGTCACATTGTCAGAAATGAATTGTGTATGGAAATTGGGACTGTGTGTACTATATGGTAGGGAAGGCAAAAAAATCTCTTAGCTGTCTCTACTTTCTGCTTCTTCAAGTGCAGTCCACCAAGCAAACTTCTAAGAAGTAATTCAGCAGACACTGGCAGACCGCACATAATTATTTGGGTCATTGGAAACGCCTAACACCTATGGGGAAAAAAATAACTTCTGCTTTGTAGGTTAGTTTCCTGAAATCAAGCGCAGGAGAAAGATGTTAAACAAATAAATGAACAGATGACTAAAATCAGTGTCTACCAGGGTGTGTGCCATGAAGGGAACTAAGAAAGCTAAGGTGCTGAGATAGAGAATCATATATGTGGGGTGGTCCAGGAAGTCTGAGGGGAGGAGGGTGACAGCTAAACTGAGACTCAAAGCATGGAAAGAAGCTGCAGAGCAGGGTAAGAGCATTCCATACGGAGGGAAGAGCGAGGGTCTGTGGCTGAGAAAACTTCAGCCTGTGTGAGGAACTGGAGCCTATTGGGGGGTGGAGCAGGGGTCAGTCCTTGTGAGCCTGGCTAAAGAGTTTGGGTCTTGATGGAAAGACCTGGAGTAAAGGGACAAGGCATAATATTACAACTCGGGTAGCAGCAATCACGTCCCATCATTCTACTCTGGACACTTGTCCTCACTAGGCTAAAAGCCTGAGGGTCCAGAGCAGACCTCAGTCATCTCTGTATTTGCAGGGCCTGCGACAAAGCCGGGACCACCACGGGCCCACAGTACATGTTTGCTGATTGAACGACTGAGCCTTGGGATTCTGCAGCTGGAGTTGTGAAGTAGTTGTGACAAGGACTTCTCTCAGAACCTGGACAAACCCAGAAAGCGGCACTGGCAGGCCAATAGTGGGGGAGTGGAGCCCTCAGCTCCGGCAGGGCAGGCCTGCCACCCCCTTCCCCCATCCCCAGGCGGAAGCTGGCAGGAGATCAGACGCCACTTTAGTCCCAAGTAGCTCATGAACAAAGGCTGTAAAGTTGCTAAGAAACCTGCTTTTCCAAGGGTTCACTGTGTGTTCTTTTGTTTCCATGGCATTGTGCGTGTGCGTGAAGGTGAGTGTGAGTGCACCAGGGGCCATCACCTTGCCAGCCCTGAGTCAAGGCAGACTTCAAGGGAAGACCTGGAGGCTACCCTGGGGCATTCCAGGTATCCCCAGGCCTGTGCAGCCCCAACCTCGAGGGTGGGTGAACAAAAGAGGAACCAGCTGCCTGAGACCAGAGGTTGGCAGAGCTGTGAGCAGCTGCAGGGAAGGAGCCCTGGATGCTGAATCTCGGATCCACTCACAGCAAAAGCTCAGAGTCCTGAGGTGGGAAACACCAACCAAAGTCCTGACAGGGTGTCCCCCCTTGTGCCTTCAGTGCAGCTAAGCTTGGCAAAGAAATCCTTAACAAGGTCAGGGGCATAGCAAAATACAAGATGCAAGGTTTATAGAACTGTGAGTCCATTGCTGATCACCATCTAATTTGTCCACTTTCTCCACATTCTCAAATAGGGAATCCAAAGTCTAGGGAAGGGAAGAAACTTTCTTAAGGGCACATAACATGTGACAAATGTGGGAGCATTCTTTATCAGAAGAGGGTGAAAAAGCCTGAAGTGTAACCTCAAACTATATTATTCATTTGTCTAATCATCAAATACTTACGGTGCCCCTGCTAAGTACCAGAAACCCCTAAGCCCCAATCCTGGCCAAATACAGATAAAAGGAGAAGCCAAAAGTGAGTAAGCTGCCAGCTTCCCTGGGTCTGCTTCTCAATAAGTACGCCAATGGCATTAGTGACAGCAGTGGCAGCCACAGCAGGGCTTCGGTCTCTGTGCCTGGCTAAGTGCTTCAGCTACGTGGGATTCTGCGTTTACCCGGCAGGCTTGGGAGGAGGATGCTGGGGATGACACGGACACACGCTCAGCCATCGCCAAGCTCTTGCCAAATCCCCGCCCCCACCTCCTCTTCTATTGTGCTATTTCCATTCCACAACCTGGGGGGATGTAACAATAAAAAGGCCCAACTGGACTAAACCTGAGACCTGGGAACAATCAGCCCCAGACGCTCATCAAAGCAGGACTTCACAGAGACAGGGCCCGCTCGCCCGGACGGATGAAAACTGCGCTCGGACAGTACGGATGGGACGCTTCTCCGATGTGCAGCTGGGCGTGTGGAGCTGCCATCCACGACGCCGACCTCAGCGGTTTTGGCCACCCTGGGGGAACCGCCACAATGGGATTTCTTCCCCCCCCCCCCCCTTTTTGCTCCTTTGTACTGTAGAAGTAATATCAGTGGTTAGTTGCTGAAAGTTTCTGCACCTGTGTTCCCACAATGCAGCATGTGGTAACTCGCTCCGCAGAGGAGGGGCTAAAATGGATGAGAAATGTGATTTTTCCCCACCCCCAATCTGCTCCAGGAAAGGATTTTTTTCTCCCAGTTTGTCAGTGGCTCCGGGAAGCACAGGAGGGCCAGCTGCCTTGGGCTTCTTGCTCTCTTTTTTCTTTTCTTTTTTAAAAAACAATTGTATTGAGAAATTTTCACACACAAATAGTCCGTACATGGTATACAATCAATGACGATATCATCACACAGTTGTGTATTCACAATCATGATCATTTTTGGAACATTTGTATCACTCCAGAAAAACAAAAAAAACCCCCATACATCCCATACCCTATAACCCCTCCCTCTTATTGACCACTAGTAATGCAAATTATCCATTTTTTTACCCTTTATCTCCCCTATTATTTATTTATTTTTTATTCTTATTTTTTTACTCATCTGTCCATACTCTGGATAAAGGGAGTGTCAGACATAAGGTTTTCACAATCACACAGTCACATTGTAAAGGCTGTATAGTTATACAGTCATCTTCAAGAATCAAGGCTACTGGAACACAGCTCAACAGTTTCAGATAATTCCTTCTAGCCACTCCAATACACCATAAACTAGAAAGGAATATCTATATAAGGCATAAGAACAACCTCCAGGTAACCTCTCGACTCTGAAATCTCTCAGCCACTGAAAATTTATTTTGTTTCATTTCTCTCTTCCTCCTTTTGGTCAAGAAGGCTTTCTCACTCCTATGATGCCGGGTCCTGGTTCATCCCTGGAGTCAGGTCCCATGTTGCCAGGGAGATTTTTACCCCAGGGAGTCATGACCCAGGTAAGGGGGAGGGTAGTGAGTTTACCTGCAGAGTTGGTTTAGAGAGAAAGGCCACATACGAGCAATAAAAGATTCTCTGGTGGTGACTCTTCGGGATAATCATAAGTAGCTTAGCTTCTCCTTTGCAGGAAAAAGCTTCATAGGGGTGAGTCCCAAGATCAAGGGCTCAGTCTACTGAATTGGTTGTCCCCACTACTTATGATGATATCAGAATTTCCCCAGTTGGAGAAGTTGAATATTTCCTCCTTTTCTCCCCAATTTCCCAAGGGGACTCTGCAAATACTTTTTAATTCTCTGCTTGGGCTTGTTTCTGAGTCTGTTGACCCTGGGTGCCTATGAAACATCCAGCACCTTGACCAAGTTGCTTCACAGCTCGATCCCAGTCAAGGACAAATCTGATGTTTTCACTCTGCCCAGTTTAAAATCCTCTAATGGCTCCTTATTGCTCTTAAAATAAGATCAGATTCCTTATGCAGCCCACACGGCCCTGCAGGGTCTGGCGTCTGCCTCCCCACTCCTTCTTGTTCTTCCTTTTCCTCCCTCTTTCTGCTCCAGCTTCACTGACTTTCATATGTGCCAGGCTCTTCACAGGGCCTTT
Source organism: Tamandua tetradactyla (assembly GCF_023851605.1). Taxonomy (NCBI): domain Eukaryota; kingdom Metazoa; phylum Chordata; class Mammalia; order Pilosa; family Myrmecophagidae; genus Tamandua; species Tamandua tetradactyla. Next base: position 35,437,437 of record NC_135346.1, on the reverse strand, counting down.
GCATATGCTACTCCTGCACCTGGAATGTTCTACCCTCCTTTCTTTAGTTTTTTTTTTTTTTCCTTTTGTAGTAAAGGTTTTCCATTAAACGTTTTAGAAGAAAATATAGATGAGAATTTATCTTATTAGTGGGTGGTAAAAGATGAAAACAAACAAAACAAAACAATGAAAGTTTTGGCATGGCCCAGACTGGGGTGTCCTTTGGAGAGATGAGTGTGGCCCGGGACTGGATGGGCATTGGGGGGGGCCTGTGCTGGCTCCCTACCGAAAAGCACCCTAAGTGCCCAGTGCCGGGACTGGAGTGCCCCCTGTCAAAAGTGAGCAGTGCCTGATTCTAGGGCTTTTTCCAGAGCCTCTGTGGGCAGCCTAAGGTCTTCTTCTATTACTGCTTTGTCTACAACCTGTGTCCTTTGCTCTTTCTGTCTCCACGTGGATGCGACCTCACCCCTGCTGAACTGCCTGCCAAGCAGTGAGAACAGGTTCTTGGGATCGGCGATGTAGCCCTCTGCTGGCAGGTGCAGCTGCTGGGATGTGGCCGGTGGTGGGAGTGGGGTGACTGGTAGAAGAGTGGGCATGGTGGGCTTTAGCAGGCCTGATACCAGAGGTTCAGGTGGAGGGGCTCCTGCACCCCTCACCCCGGAGCCCACCGGCCAAGAGGGTCTGGGAGGCAGTGGCTAAAGAGAGGCTGCATGAGTTGGGGCTGCTGCCCCTGATGACAGAATGAATGCTCCTGGGGCCTGCGCAGCGGACACATTCAAGCCCAAGTCCTTCTCAGGTGGGCAGATGGCGACTCACCTTCTGAACCGGGAGCACCAAGTTCCTCCTAGGCTGCTCGGTGGCTGAAAAACAGTTCAACATCTGTCAAATTGTCTTCTGACCTGCTGTGGCAATTTTAAAAAACCCTATTACTTCCTCTCCTGATCCTCCTTTCTTCACCTTTCTTTGGCCATTGCCCTCTTTTGTCTGTGTGGTCCCTCCCCGCACAGAGAATCAGCAGAAGGTGGCTTTGCTGGCCGCTGCAAACTGCTCTACCTCACTGTTTCCTTGGGAGCGTCTAATCAGCTGAGAGCAACCTGGACAGTGACGTGTAAGGTCACATTTGCTGTTTTAGAGGAAAGAGCTTGCCAGGATCCCCACCGGTCCTCATAAACAACTTCCTTCCACGGACCCCTTTCCTCACTCAGATCAGATCAAAGAAAGCACTGGGCAGGGATTAAGTAAGCGTGAACATAGGGGATCCTGGGGCTAGATCAGAGGAAGAATTCAGTGGGGCAAGGTGGAATTAGAGACAGAAGTCCTGGATTTTCATCTCAGCTCTGAGACTTGTGGACTCTGTGACACTGGACAAGTTGATCAGTCTCTCTGAGCTTCCAAATCCTCATCTATAATCACTTTAGGGGAATAACTGAGATAACATTTGAAAGTGCCTTGCATTGCACTGGGGGCTCATTACATTGTCTTCTTCCTTTCTTGCTTCTGGATTGGGGATCGCTGTGCTGCACTACAAGGGAAGCCCCTCCATTCCTGACAACCTGCGGAGGACCCTGGGCCTCTGCCTGCGGCCCAGGTGAGGAGCAGATTTCCACCCTGACGGCGAGGGACCAATAACTTCATGAAAACTCCAGCCTGTGAGTTTTCAGTCTAAGCATTAAAATCTCCTAAGCCCTAATAATAATAATAATAATAATAGACTCTATCAGCACTTCAACTTTGTGTCATTTTAAAAAAATTGAGAGGGTGGTGCAACAGTGGCTCAGTGGCAGAATTCTCGCCTACCATGCCAGAAACCCGGATTCGATTCCCAGTGCCTGCCCATGCAAACAACAGCAACAACAAAAAAACACCCCCCTTCCCCAAATTGACATATAATTCACCATGTTAAAATGTACAATTCAGAATTTTTCATTGTCCCCGAAAGAATCCCTGTACCCATTAGCCCTCACGTCTCATTCCCCACACCCCCAGCCCTTGGTGACCACCGATCTACTTTGTGCCTGTATGGATTTTCCTATTCTGTATATTTCTTACAAGTGGAATCATACAACAAGTGGTCTTTTGTGCCTGGCTTCTTTCACTTAGAATGACTCTCAAGTTTCCTTCATGTTGTAGCATGCATCGACACTTCATTACTTTCTATGGCTGAATAATATTCCATTGAATGGCTATACCACATTTTATTTAGCCATACATCAGTAGATGGACATTTGGGTGGTTTTCACTTTTGTCTAGTAGGAGTAATTGTTGCTGTGAACATTTGTGTACAAGTTTTTATGTGGATGTCTTTCATTTTTATGGGGTAGATACTGAGGAATAGAATTGCTGGATCATATGGTAACTGCTTAACTGTTCAAGGCACTGCTAAACTGTTTTCCAAAGTGGGCTCCACCAGTTTATGTTCCCACCAATTTACATTCCCACCAGTAATATGACGGTTCCAAGGTCTCCACAGCTCACCAATGCTTATTTTCCATTTTTAAAAATGGCCATCTCCAAGGGTATAAAGTGATATCTCATTGTTTTTTTTCATTAAAAAAATTTTTTTTCAACATAACAACATACAAACACGAATATTCTTATCATATGATCATTCCATTCTTGGTATATAATAAAACTCACAATATCATCACCATGATCATTTCTTAGAACATTTGCATCAATTCAGAAAAAGAAATAAAAAGAAAAAAAAATCATACATACCATACTGCTTATCCCACCCTCTTGTTGACCACTAGTATTTCCATCTACCGAATATGTTTTAGCCTTTGTTTCTCCTATTTTTTTCTATACCCCTTACCACTGCCTTCACTGATTACTAGCATTCCAGTCTACTAAATTTATTTTAACATTTGTTCCCCCTATTATTTATTTTTAATCTATATGTTTTACTCATCTGTCCATACTGTAGATAAAAGGAGCATCAGACACAAGGTTTTTACAATCACACAGTCACATTGCAAAAGCTACTGGAAACATGGCTACTGGAACACAGCTCTACGTTTTTAGGTAGTTCCCTCCGGCTTCTCTGTTACACCTTAACTAAAAAGGTGATTTCTATATAATGCGTAAGAATAACCTCCAGGATAACCTCTCAACTCTGTTTGGAACACTCAGCCATCGACACTTCATTTTGTCTCATTTCTTTCTTCCCCCTTTCGGTCATGAAGTTTTTCTCAATCCCTTGATGCTGAGTCCCAGCTCATTCTAGGATTTCTGTCCCAGGTTGCCAGGAAGGTCCACACCCCTGGGAGTCATGTCCCACATAGAGAGGGGGAGGGCAGTGAGTTTGCTTGTCGTGTTGGCTGAGAGAGAGAGGCCACATCTGAGCAACAAAAGAGGTTCTTTTTGGGGGTTACTCTTAGGCCTAATTTTAAGTAGGCTTAGCCAATCCTTTGCGGGGTTAAATTTCATGTGAACAAACCCCAAGATTGGGGGCTCAGCCTATTGCTTTGGTTGTCCCCACTGCTTGTGAGAATATCAAGAATTCTCCACTTGGGGAAGCTGAATTCTCCCCCTTTCTCACAAGGGGACTTTGCAAATACTTTTTTATTCACTGCTAACCTACCCTAACTAGTATCTTCAATTCTATGCCTTCCTCTAGACCTCCCTCTCCTGTCTTTTTTTCCAACAGACAGAACTCCCCTTAGTATTTCTTATAGGATAGGTCTCTTGTTGACTAGTTCTCTCAGTCTTTGTCTTTGAAGATTTTAATCTCTCCCTCGACCTTAAAGGAACTGGCTGGATAAAGAATTCTAGGCTGGAAGTCTTTCTTGTTCAGGATCATAAATATATCATACCTCTGCCTTCTCACGTCCATGGTACTTGTTGAGTCGTCCGAACTCAGTCTTACATGGTTTCCCTTGTATGTAGTAGATCACTTCTCTCCTGCAGCTTTCAGCACTTTCTGCTTTTCTTCATCATTTGACAGTCTGATTACTTCGTGTCTTAGAGTAGGCCTATTTGGATTTATTCTACTTGGGGTTTGTTGGACATCTTTGATTTGCATATTTATGTCCCTTATAAGGATGGGGGAGTTTTCTCCAATTATCTCTTCAATGAATCATCCCAGCCCTTACTCTTTTTTAAAAAAATATTTTTATTGATAAATCATACACATATAGTCCAACCATATTATACAATCAGTGGCTTACAGTATCATCACATAGTTGTGTATTCTTCACCATGATCACTTTTAGAACATTTGAATCACTCTAGAAAAAGAAATAAAAAGAAAAAAGAAAAAAACGCATATGTCCCATACCCCTTACTCCTCCCTCTCACTGACCACTAGCATTTAAATCTACCCAATTTTTACCCTTTATCTCCCCCTATTATTTATTTCTTATCCTTGTTTTTTTTAAACTCATCTGTCCATAACCCGGGATAAAAGGACCATCAGACACAAGGTTTTCACAATCACATGGTCATACTATAAATCTATATAGTTATATAATCATCCTCAAGAATCAATGCTACTGGAACACAGTTCAATAGTTTCAGCCACGTCCCTCTAGTCACTTCAATACACAAAAAACTAAAAACAGATTTCTCTATATAAGAATAATCTCCAGGATAACCTCTTGACTCTGTTTGAAATCTCTCAGCCACTGAAACTTTGTTTTGTCTCACTTCTCTCTTCCTCCTTTTGGTCAAGAAGGCTTTCTCAGTCCCATGATGCTGGGTCCCGGCTCATCCCCGGGAGTCAGGTCCCACGTTGTCAGGGAGATTTACACCCTGAGAGTTAGGTACCATGCAGGGGGAAGGGCTGTGAGTTCACCTGCCGAGTTGGTTTAGAGAGAGAGGCCACATCTGAGCAATGAAAGAGGCTCTGTAGGCTTAGCTTCTCCTTTGCAGGAATAAGTTTCATAGGGGAGCGTCCCAAGATTGAAGGCTCAGCCTATTGAACTGGTTGTCCTCATTGCTTGTGAGAATATTAGGAATTCTCCAGATGGGGATGTTGAATATTTCCTCCTTTCTCCCTGGTCCCCAAGGGGACCTTGCAAATACTTCTTTAGTCACTGCCCATACTACCCCGAGATATATTGGGACATCACACTAACCTGTACAAACCAACAAGTTTTCATTCCCTATTCAAGATTCCATGTAATTATGGTGTTCAAGCAAATTGACCATACAAGTTAAATTAGATAATGTGCTACCTAAAATATAAGTTTTTCACCAAATAAACATTTCTCCCTTTGGTCTTGCACAGAGGTTGAAGTTTTAAAATAAGGGCCATATCATACTTTACTCAGTATTCTGATTTACCTTAGTACTGTCTAGATCAGCTTCAGTCATATCTCTAGATGAAGTCTGATCACTTTTTCAGTGTTTTTTTTTTTTAACAGTTGCTGTATGGGGTAATGCTGACTTTCCTAACTTCAGGGCTCTAACTCTGGGTCACAGGTGTCACATAAATACCTGAAGTTTCAGGGAATGACCAGGTTATAAACAAATAGCTTAGTATCTCAGAATTTAGAAATATGATATTTAGAAAGATCAGTTGCGACTCCTAAATATATGCGACTGTTGTAAGAGCTTACAATCCAGGAACCTTTACAATAGGCTCCAACCTGATAACCCACGTGCTTGACTTCAGTTCTCTGAGTTTGTATATTACGGTTAGTCGATATGAGTGAGGCATGATAATTGTTCCAGTTTGCAAGCTGCCAGAATGCAACACATCAGAGATGGATTGGCTTTTGATAAAAGGGGATTTATTTAGTTAATGTATAGTTCTTTAGAGGAAAGGCAGTTAACTTTCAACTGAGGTTCTTTCTTATGTAGGAAGGCACAGGGTGATCTCTGCTGGCTTTCTCTCCAGCCCTCTGAGTTCCAACAACTTTCCCTGAGTGCTGAGATGAGGTATGCTGAGCTGCTTGGGCTGTGCTACACTGAGCTCTCTCATTTAAGCACCAGCCAATTAAATCAAACATCATTCATTGCAGCAGGCATGCCTCCTAGCCGACTGCGGATGTAATCAGCAACAGATGAGATTCACATGCCATTGGCTCATGTCCACAGTAATAGAACTAGACACCTTCACCTGGCCAAGTTGACAACTGAATCTAACTACCACAGTAATATTTGTGTTTTTGTTTCTGACATTTCATTCAATATACTGTTCTTACGTTTCATTCACCTAGTTGTATGCTTCACGGCTTCATTCTTTCTTGCAGCTGATCAGTAGTCTGTTTTATGTAAACACCACAGTTGCCCCTTCCATTCCAGTTGTTGTACCCTTAGGCCACCCCAATCTATTGCGAATTGTGAACAAGGCCGCCATAAACACCAGTGTTCAAGTGTTCACTTATGTTCCCGCTCTCAGTTCCTCCACGTATATACTGAGCAATGGGGTTGCAAGATCATATGGCAATCCCACCCCTAGCCTCCTGTGGAACCACCACACTGCCCTCTGGAGGGGCTGCAGAATGGTACATTCTCTCAGCTTCCCTACCAACAGTATAGGTACATCTCTTTCTCCACATTTTCTCTAGCACTTGTTTTTCTCTGTTCATTTAAAAAAAAATTTATTTGCACATCATACAATCTAACCTAAGTAAATAGACATGCCTTTACCACCATAATCTATATGAAGACATTTCCTTTTCTTCTGGAAAGAATCCATACCCCTCCCCCATGCTCCCCACTTGTTGACATTTACTTTGGCATAATGCCTGTTCCATTCATTGGAAGCATATCACAATGTTATCATTGACTATAGCTGGCATTGATTGTACTTTCTCCTTTATACTATCCATTTTCAACACCTTGCAATGTTGACATTCATTTGCTCTCCCTCATGCAAAAACATCTTTATATTTGTACATTTAATCACCATCATTGTCCACTCTAGGCATTCCTAAATTACACCATCCTGGTCTTTATCCTCTATCTTTCCTTCTGGTGTCATATGTGTCCCCAGCCCTTCTTCCTCAACTATACTCACATTCAGCTTCATTCGATGTACTTATATTGTTGTGCATCAGGTAGTTTTGTGCTCTCCATTTCTGAATTTTTACAAATCAGTCCCGTTGCACAGTCTGTATTCCTTCAACACCAAATACCCAATCTCTATGCTCTATCTCCTGATAATTTATTAAATTATTAAAGATAAGTGTTCTTAACTTTAACTCAAAGTTCAGTCTATTAACATTAGTTCATATTAGTGAGACCATACAGTATTTGTTCTTTTGCTTCTATTTTCACTCAGCATAATATCCTCAAAGTTTATGTTGTTACATGCTTCATGACTTTATTCTTTCAGCTGCATAGTATTCCATCGTATGTATATTCCACAGCTTGTTTAGCCACTTGTCCATTGATGGACATTTTCCATCCCTTTACTCTTCTCTTCTCCTTCTGGGACACCAAGGATCCTTATATTTGTACAACTTTTATTGTCCATCTTTTCCCTGCAATCCCATTCCATTTTTTCCATCTTTCTTGCCATTTGTTCTTTTGTGTGCTGAAGTTCAATTGTTCTGTCTTCTGGTCCACTTATTCTTTGTTCTGCTTCTTCAATTCTGCTGTTGTGTGTCTCTACTATATTTTTAATTTGGTCTACAGCATCTTTCATCTGTAAGAGATCTGCTAATTTTCTATTTAATCTTTCAAATTCTTTTTTAATGCTCTTCAAGTGTCTTCTTGATATCCTTTATCTCTTTATAAATATCTTTGAGTAGTTATTCCATATTCTGTTTTCCCTCTGGTGTTTTGATTTGGTCATTTAGCTGAGCCATTTCTGCATGCATCTTCATATGCTTTATGATTTTCTGTTGCATTGGGGCATTTAATTATCTTAATAAGGTTATTTTGCAAATTGGTTTCCTTCAACTCATCAAAAGTTTTGTATTTCTTGGATTTGTGTTGAAGATCCCCTTTTGCACCTGGTTTGTCAGTAATTCCCTGCAGACAAAGGCCCAGATCTCACGTACGGAGTGAAATTCTACTTGTGGGTTTATTAAAAGCTATGCAGAAAAGATTCTTGGGTGTTCAGTTGCAGAACACACACCTGTCACTCAGAAGACCTGGGTTTGACTTCTGGCCCATGCACCAAAAAAATAAAAAAAATACTTGAGGGTCTGTTAAATAATAGGCAAAAATAGAAGTGCAGGTGGTTCAGTGGTAGAAAGCACACCTGTCATGCAGGAGACCTGGGTTTGACTCCCAGCCTATGAACCAGAAAAAAAGAAAAAAAGGTGGTGGCACATGACTCAGTCAGCCTCCTCAGACCCATCTCTCTGTCTGTATTTGCTTGAGATCCCTGGGCCTCCATAGATAAAGGGGAGCAGGACTGGGATCCCATGAGCCTCCCTTATTGGCTGTCTGTTGGGTCAGCTCCTGTTCACATCTCCCACTCCCTCCAGGTGGGGGAAGGGTCCTTGGTCTCTGCCAAAACCAAGCACCCACAGCAGCCTGCCTCAGGGTGGGGAGCAGGCACTGTGCACAGACCCAATGGTTTCTGTGCATAGGGAAGGCAAATCTGCCATCCTCGTGGCTCCTGTGGGAACTCCCGGCTATGGGGCCATGAGGGAAGACCTCCCAAGCCTGCTGCAGGAGCTGGCCAGAGTGCAGGAGAACACCACTCCTTCAGGACCCATGCCCCTCCTTGGGCTACCCACTCCCAGTGGGCTCACAGTTAAGAACACTCACGCCTCTCTATCTGTCCCAGTCTCTCCACTTCAACTGCAATCCCAGTTGTTTATTTTTTTATTTTGACCCTATTCTTCTTGTTTCACTGAGGTTATGTGAAGTCAGCCCACCCTACTCCACCGTCTTCCTGGAAATCCCTTCTCCTTTATTTACTTATTTTTTTCCTTTATTTTTGAAGAGTAGTCTTTGTGACTATACAATTCTTGGTTGGCAGCTTTTTCTTTCAGCATTTTAGATATGTCATCCCATTGCCATCTGGCCTACATGGTTTCTGATAAGAAATCATTTGTTAATTTTACTGAATATCCCTTGTATGTGATGAATCACTTTCTTGTAGCATTTAAGATTCTTTATCTTTGGCTTTTTACAATTTGATTGTAAATGAAATTGAGTCTATATGTAGATCTCTTTGAGTTTATCCTAGTTGGAATTCATTGAGCTTCTTGGATTTGTAGATAATGTTTTCCATCAAATTTGGGAAGTTTTTTTCTTCCAATATTTTTTCTGCCCCTTCCTCTACTCTCCTTTTGGAAATTCCTTTATGCACATGTTGATGCTTTGTGATATCCCATGGTCCACTTTTCTTCATTGTTTTTTATTTCTGTTTCTCAGACTGGGTATCTTAATTGACTTATCTTTTTCACTGATTCTTTCTCCTGTCTGCTCATATCTGCTATTGAGCACTTCTGATTAATTTTTCATTTCAGTTATTGCATTTTTCAACTCCAGAATTTTTATTTGACTCTTTAAAACCATTCCTCGCTCATTATTTGTTGTGTATGGTGACGGATATTTCGGCATGGTTAGCTTAGTGATCAGCTAATGATTAGATAGAGATTTTCTTAAATACCTGGAACGAACAAGTCTCCCAGTCTTTGTCCAGGGAAACCGTGTGCATCTTAGGGCATGGCTTCAATACTCAGGTGGTTGGCAACTCTGCCTCAGGCTCCATTTCCTGCTCATACAGAGCATCCATATTATCCCAACATTAGAGTTCAGGACCTTCTCAGCTCTTTCCTGAGCATGTGCACAGCCTTGGGTATGCACATAGCTTTACACATGCATGTGGCCTTCTAGATTCCCAGGAAAATGTTATAGCTTTTCAAAGCCCCTGTGGATGTCTCATTTTCCAGCCTTTTCTTTTAAGCATGTTAGCAACCTACTATTGGCCCCAACTGTTATATATCTTGTCACCAGGCAGTGGAAAAGTTAGACAATCACTTCTGTGTTTGACAAATACCCCAAGGAAAAAAGGCTTTTCTCAATGGGAGAGTTCCCAGTCTGGTTCAATTCTTTGGGAATGAAGTGTTGAAGGCTCAATCCTATTCTACCCTTCTGATGACTGTCAGGATGCTAGTTTTCCCCCATGATAATTGGGTATTAGTTTACTGAGATGCAGCTGTTTTTCTTGAATAAATTCTCCTTGGATGACTGCAAGCTTTTCATTAATTATCAGAGTTCTGGAAAAGTTGATTCTATTTTTGCCAGTTTTCTCATTGCTTTATGGGAAAGAGAATTTGCCACTGTTTTTGCTGATGTCCCTTTTCTCTCCTCTTCACCTAGGCACCTGCTGCCCTTTCATTATATCTCAATATATTTCCATACAGTTGCTCTCCCTTTGCCCTTTCTACTCTAGTCTTTGCCTAGAGATCTAGTCTCTGCTCAGCTCTGTGACCCAGGAGGCTCATGTCCATGCTCTGTATTGCCCAGGCTCCCTTGTCCTCTGGCTTGGGTTGGTTTCAGCCAATGGGAAGCAGCAAGTGGCAGGAGATTGGAAGGTAAGAAAAGAGATGCGGTATTTATTCCTCCCTTTCCAGTCCTGTTTCAGCAGTGGCTGCATTTTTCTAAGTAGAGCTGCAGCTCCTATCGGGAAGTCCCTCTCCCATGGCTAGAGCTCTGTGTGGGTTCCACTAATACCACCGCTTCTCTTGCCTCTTCAGGCTTAGGAGCGGTAACAGCTTCTGAGTTTTGCTAGTCCCTGGGTGTGTCACCATCCTTGGTTGTTTCTGTAATTGTCTGTACTTCTTAAGTGGTCTCTTCATTGTTTAAAATCTTCTGTTTTCCTGTGAGTGGGTTATCAAGCTGGGGTTTCAGATGGATTCAGCGTGCACCATAACCTCCCTCATAAAGTCTAGTCCACATAACATGCTGTCATATGCACCTCTCCTTTGTAGGCCTTACTACGTTCCTAACTATACATTCAATTTAATGGTCGTTTGATTAATGTCTGTTTTTCTGAGTAGCTGGAAGCTCCAGGAGGGCAGGAAGAATGTCTGTTTTGGATTACCTTGCATCTTGTGAACCTAGTAAAGTACCTGGCAGATAGTAGGTGCTTGATGCATTTTATTGAATGAATAAATATATACTATTTTCTTACCCATTTCATGGAATTTTTCTGAAAGTCCAAGGAAACAGGAAGAAAGGGCTTTTAAAATGGAATCTCCTTACATGTCTACAAAGGCACAGGGTGGTGTTTTGTGAAGACAACATGGGAGTGGGGATACTGGGTCAGGAACTTCTCTGGGCCTCAGTTTTCTTATCTGAAGAATTAAGAATTTGGAACAGTATTCTGAGATGCTGGGGACCTTTAAGAAGACCGTCTGCTTTCAAGGCTCAAACCTACCTCAGGGCCAGCAAACAGATTTCCCTTTTCTGTTTATCAACCTTCTTCAAGCCATGATCCACAGCGCCCTCTGGTGGGCCCAGAGTGACAGCTCCAGCAGGCAGTGTCTGCTCCTTTGGTTATCTGCAGCCTCACACCAACACCCAACCAGAGGACTGGGGGGTTGGAAGTGCCATCCCCAAACTTGTCATTTTATTGCAGAAAACCGAGGCCTAAAGAGGGGCAGGATTTTCAGAAAGTCACATTCAGTTTGTTGCACAGCTGGGCCAGCCAGCGTTCTGAAACCACATGCTATTAGACAAATCTAATACCTAACAGCATCAAAATGTTTTGGTAAACAAGGACTTGAGGCTGAGGGGATGAGCATTAGAAATAGTTAAGCTTATTCCATATTGTCACACTGTCTTCCTTTAAACCCTCTACTCTCACGTATAGCCTGTAAGGGTTGCCCCACTTGGCTCTGCGTTTGCCTTCTTTTCCCTCCAACATAAGAACTTCCTGCTTCAGGCCGTTGAGCTAGCTGTTCCCTCTGCCTGGAACACTGTTCTCCCAGGTTGTCTCTTGGCTCACTTCTTCACATATTCCAGCTCACACAGAGGGGCATCCCCTGACCGTCCTACCTAATGTTGGCCCCACCCCCAAAATCACTTGTTTTATATCATTCATAGCACTAATGCCATCTGGAATCATCTTGGTTAGCTGTTCTGTCTCCCACGCTAGAATGATGGTTCTTGGGACTTTGTCCGTTTCATTCAGTACCCAGCAGAGTGCCTGGTGTTGAGTAGGTGCTCAATGAATATTTGGAGAATGACAGAAAAAGATTGGCACTGACAAGGAACAAGCCAGAGACCATTTAGAGAAAGTCTGGAGGTTTATTCAACAACAATCACAATTGTACATTGTAAGTCAGTTCTTCACAAAGGCTCACGTTTCCAGGCAGGAGAAGAGAGGTTGGTGGTCTTGAGCTTCTCTATGGAGTCCCATCTGACTCCCCCAATATTCCCCACCTGCAATCCCTTTGGGGTTCCAGTCTCTAGCCACTAACAGAGCAGGAGCCCAAGCCTAATGCCTGGAGCAGCTGCATTAAAGCCATTTTGGGAGTGGATGTTAAGAGAACCCGGACACTTAGAATGTGGGTCCAACTCCTGCCCCAGAGGTGGAGTGGGCCTTGGCTCAAGATCAAGTCTGCACTGAAATATTACTTGGGCTTTCACAAAGAGCATCAGTTGAAAGCAGAAAAGAATTTCAGAACAGAACTGCACTCCCTGCCCATCCCATACTTAGAAATCTTCAGAAAGCATTAAAAATGTACCACCTCCTAGGAATTAGAAAAGATCAGTCAACCTTTCCCAACAAAATACTCGAAGCAAGGGATCCAAAATTCTCAGACCTTACTGTAAAGTGCTTTGCCATTTGAGACTCCAGAGACTAGAAAAATGTAGATGTGCAAAAAGAAATATGGAGCCATTTTCAAGGACATCATCTATTTTTTAAAGAGAAGCAGAAGTTCAATAGGTAGGTTTGAAAATGAACGCACTGTGTGGGCTTTGGGAATCTTTATATGCTATACCTTCAACAAAAACTGCTCTTTCTCCTCTGGTACTAATGTTATATCTCCCGTCAGATCTCTTTTGCTGATGTACCCCCCTCTGCCTCTGGTCTATTTCTTCTTAAAGGGGAGAAACAACAGTTCTTGGATCATTTTCAAAGTTGAAAAGGACCATATAGCACAAACTCCATTGGAAGCAAAAAGTGGAATGGCTTTTCACGGATGTGCCTCTAAATTTAGCCACCTCCAAGGCCTTATACTTACACCAATGTTGGTCTTTGCATTCAGAAATGTTTCTGGAGTGCCTCCTTGGAAAGGCTGCTTGTGGGCACCAGGTCATGATACTTTCTAGCCACTCCCTGTTTTGTGACCTCATCCTCAGAATAAAGGCATTACTGGGAAAGGGGCTCCAGTTCTTACTCACTGGTCATCTGCCTGACCACAGCCTCACAAGTTCTTGCTGAGCTCTGCTGATTTTCAGGTGGGGATGTGAGAACCTGAATTCTTGAGACTAGCAGTTTTCAAAAATGAGGCCAAAATTATGAGTGGTTTGGTATTTGCAATCAGTCAGTTGGCCAGTTAATCACAGAAATCCCTTCCTTCCTCCCCGTTACATAGTTTGTCAAGTCCCAGGACCACTTGATGTTTTGGGGGCTCAGCAGTGACAAATGCCAGAGTGCTTGGAGCACTTGCCTTTTCCTGGTTGAGGGTGTCAAACCAGACCTGAAAGGAGAAACAAAAGATGGGAAAGAAGACAGCTGAGGACTGCTTGCCTGCTGCTCCTGCTTCCCACAGGAATCAATCCTTGTCTTGCTGAGAACACTCTGCCGCTCACTGTGAGAGGGGCCATTCGGAAATCTAGCCTACGCTCCCCACTCCTTAATCCCGATAGCAAGGACAGGACAAGCACTCTGTTTGGGGGCTGTGATGGAGGGCCGCAGGGATGGCCCCCAAAGAGGGCTCAATGAGGTAATACAGGGCCCTCTCCTAGGCCCTGAACTAAGCGGGCTACCCAGCTACCTTTGTAATCTGGAGTCTTACTCACACTAATCGAAACAACTTTGGCCTCTGGCCTTGGGGGCATCTCAGCCTCAGTACCTGCTCTGGGCCCAACATCTCCCGTTTGAGATTAGACATTAAGAAACACACTCATCCAATAGGAACTGCACACACTGACAAAAATGCCCCCCTCCCCCCAACCCTGCCCTTTTATGTTTGTCTAGCAAGGCACTAAGAAATGGTTCAAGTTTAGGGATTTGCTGTACATTTGCATTTTTTTTCTTTTTAAAAGGCACAGGTTTTTTTTTTTTTTAATTTTAATGATGCTGCATTGCTCTCTGGTGATGAACCCTAACTCAGCTCCCCAAACTGCCACCCTCTTGTTATTCTGGATCTTTGGACTTCCTCCTATATAGGGCCACTTTTAAAGACGGAGCACTTGTTTGAAAAGACACTGGGGATCAACAAACAAGCTTCTAGAGCACACGGGCCACCTCTCCCATGGACAGGTGGCCAGAGCAGGGCTGTGCTGGGGCAGGTGGGGAAGAGAGCAGGGCTGTGCTGGGGCAGGTGGGGAAGAGAGCCTTCCCCAGCTACACGTGCAGTCGGGACAGTGGTGGTGGTTGGGAGGGTTCATCCCCCCCCCCCCATCCTGCTCTACTCTACTCCCCCTGATAACTGATGGCCTTGAGATCCGCCAGTATCTCAAAGGCAGATTTGTGGCTCTGTTCCCAGATTTATGTCTCAGTTAATTGGTAAATGACACAATCAAGAGACCCAACTCCAACTGAAATATTGACTTCAAGCATTTCCTGGACTAGCTGGTTGGAAGCTGTAGGTTGTGGAATGTGGTTTCTATTTCTGATTCAGTGGGTGGCAGGCTGGTTGCAGAAATGCTTTCTATTAGTTTGGGAACCCTTTGGGAGTCTGATGCACAATTAACAAAGCAAAAGGTAAATATGAAGGACTGGCATGGAGCTGGGTGGGACATTGGGTTCTCTTTTTCCACTGCAAATGAGATGGCAGCTGTGATGTAGCGGGCAGGACTAAGGGCTTCCGGTCTTCTCTGAGGACCGTTTCAGCTTCTGGTACAAGCTGATGGACAGGGGTACCCCTGTCTCACCCCCAACATCACCAAACTGGGATTTCACAGATTGTCTCTAGGTTGGGCTGCCTTGTCTGTATTACACCTGCCTGGCTGCTTTAATCACAGAATTCTAGAAATCTACACTGGATGCTAGAACACCAGATTCCTATGCAGCATTCTAGAGTTTGTGATCAAATTCTAGAGTTCTTTAACAAATTCTAGAGTTATATATTGAAAACTAAAACCATGATGAGGTCAGAGGCTAGGCACCTTGCCCTGGAGGTCTCTAGACTGTGTGAGGTGAGGACCCCTATTCCTCTCTTAAGGTAATTGCCCGGAAGAGAGAGAGGCAAATGGAAGCATGGATCAGGGAAATTCAGCCAGCATTTCCTGATGGGACATCTTCTACTCGGCCTTCTCCATGGGCCTGAGGGCATCTGAAATACATCCTGAAAAGCTGGTGGGTGGGCTGTTCTTGTGCCTGGAGGGCACTCAAACGGGCTATTCAAATGCCAGAGACCAGGGGAAAGACATCCCATGTGCCCACAGCTGCAAAGGAATATCTGGGGAGCCCTCTCTGGCCCCACGCCTGCCAGCTGGCCAGTGGTCAGTACTGAATGTGCAGAGATCCAGGTATGGCCTTCGACTGAACCACTGGGGCTGACAGAGAACAGAAGCTGGGCAGTAGGGGCAGTCACGCCCAGGACAGACAGAAACCAAAGACTGAAACCAGTCGCCCCGAGAAAGACTCCCCCCCCTTCTCCTGTGGATGGGTGGCATCGGTGCTATTAAAAGCCGCCCCAAATGGGCACATTTTGCTAATCTTTCTCAAGGATCTTCATGGACAGTAGCCACCTGAGGGCTGGGCAATCACCCAGCACTCCTTTCTAGGTGGCCTTGGCTGCCCTGCATTCTTCCAGCGGGGCTCAAGGGGACAAGATGACAAAGTTGCAAAGGCCCTCTGGGGTTCCCATGATGCCAGCAGGGGTTAAAGCAGGCTCTGTTTTCTCCTGAGGCCCCTCACTGGGGCTGAACTCCCCCCCACCCCGTGCAACATCCAGGGGCTTTAGGACCATGCAGACGCCTTGCTCCAGCTTTGGAAGGTCTGAGAAGTGTGGCTGCAAGAGTCTTCTTCACCCTGAACCATTTGGGCAGCATCTTATACATGGGGTGCTCAGAGAGGCTATAGTGAGTGCTGGGGGTAGGGCGGGGGAGGAGGGACCCCCCACCCCCCCAACCGCCAGGCCTGCCGAGGGGATGGGAGGACTCAATTTCTATTGAATTGTTCCAAGACTGTTGAGTTGGTGTGTTCAAACAGCCACTGCTGGGTGAGAGAAGAGGGACTGCAGGTATTCATGAAGATCCTGTGGTCACTTTCGCTGCAGTCCATGCAACTGCCACTGACGGGGTGGTACAGGGTCTTGTCCTACAACACAAGAAGGTTATGAGCCAGGCAGCACTGGGCATAGGGACAGTCAAAACAACAACTACAACAGTAAGGAGGAAACGAGGACGTGACCAGTAGCTGCTGACCAGGCTTGCCTGTTACTCCCCACGAGTGTGCTGCGGGACACTGCCCAGCCTCCCTGGCACTTGGTGTTGCCATGTGACTGAGTTCTGGCCACTGGTATGTTGGCAGAGGTGATGCATGTCACTTCCAGGCCTGGCCCCTAGAGAATGTCTGCCTCTAGTCAAATTTCACTGGTCCTCGCGGTGGTTCCAACCCCCACCCCCACCAATGGACTTAGTTGCCAACGTTTAGATTCTGGAAAAATCACATACAAATCTGGACTTTTGGCTTCTCTTGAATGACTGGTAAACTGGGCATGGTAGCTTTGGGGAGCAAATGAATGGATGAGTGAGCTCTACTGAAAGAGTAGTGAGGCCCGACTTTTTTTTATTTAATCAAGCTGGGGGCCCTGCTCTCCGCAGCAAGCCTTGTCTTACTTTCCGGTATTTCCACAGCTGGTTGCCCTTCATGCTGTGGCAGTCATAGAGGGTGACTGGGCTGGTGTGGGAGATGGCATCGAAGCAGAACTTCTTGGTATGCTGGGGGTCACCAGGCCGGATGTCCTCTCTCCAGGTGAAGGTGAACACCTGTGCACATAGGGACACTGTAAGAGGGACAGCTAAGCCAGGGACTCTTCCTTTCTTTTTTATTTCTTCATTTTTTTAATTATGGAAAATTTAAAACGCAGAAATCCAGAGAAGAGTAGAGTGACTATAATTCTCTCCAATCACTCAGCTTCAATAGTGACCAACTCATGGCCAGTCTAAGCCATACCCCCCACTGCTACCCACACCCCCACATTATTTTGATGCAAATCCCAGATATTATTTCATGTTATGTGCAAATACTTCAGTAAGTACCATTCTAACATCAAAAGTATAAATATTTCCTTAATGTAAGTGCTCTTGGATTGCCATGTAAATTTCTTTTCAGTTACTCTGCTTGAATCAGGATCCACACCAGGCTCCCATTTTGTATCTGCTTGAGAAGCTTCTTCTTCTTCTTCTTCTTTTTTTTTTTTTTGCAGTTTTATTAAAGAATAATTGGCATACAATAAACTGCACACATTTAAAGTATACAATTTGATGTTTTTTTTTTTTTGCATGGGCAGGCACTGGGAATTGAACCCGGGTCTCTGGCATGGCAGGTGAGAACCCTGCCTGCTGAGCCACCATGGTCTGCCCCAATTTGATGTTTTGACAGATATTTACACCCGTGAAACCACCACTACAGTCAAGATAATGAATGTATCCATCACCCTCAAGAGTGCCCTCATGTACCTTTATCATCCCTTCCCTGTCCCTCCTTGCCCCATCCCTAGGCAACTATTGATCTGCTTTCTGTTAACACAGGTTAGTTTGCAATTATTAGAATTTTATATAAATGAATCATATAGTATGTACTTTTTTGGCCTGATTTTTTTCCCTCAGCCTAATTTTTGTTGAGATTCATCCATGTATCATACTGTTAAGTAGCATTTACCAATAGTTCTTTCCTTGTTTTTTTGTTGAGTAGATAGAATTTCACTGCATGGATATACCACTCCTTTTACTTGTTCTTGGACATCAAGGTTGTTTCCAGTTTTGAGCTATTACAGAAAAAGCTGCTATGAACACTTGTGTACAAGTCATTTCATATGGACATATGCTTTCTCTTCTCTTGGATAAATATCTAGGAATGGAATAGGTGGATCATTTGATAAGTTGATGTTTAACTTTCTAAGAAACTGCCAAACTGTTTTCCAAAGCGGTTGCAGCATTTGCACTCCCACCAGCAGTGTCTAATTCCACTGCATCTATATCCTTGCCAACCCTTGGAGTGGTCAGTCTTTTTGTTAGATGTGTGGTATCACCTTGTAATTTTAATTTATATTTCCTGAATGACTAATGATATTAAGCAACCTTTCATGTGCTTATTTGCAATCCATATATCTTTTTAGGTGAAATGTCTGCACAAATCTTTTGCCCACTTTTAAACTGGATTGTTTGTTTTCTTATTATTGGATTTTGAGAGTTTTTATATATTCTGGATACAGTCCTTTATCAGGTATAGGCTTTACAAAGATTTTTCTCCCAGTCTGTGGTTTGCCTTTTTTATTTTTTCAGTGTCTTTTAAAGAACAGATATTTTTTATTTTTGAGAAGTTCAATTGATTGACTTTTCCTTTTATGGATTGTGTATTTGGTGTTATATCTAAGAAATCATCACTTAATCCAAGGTCACAGTCACTTTATCCTGTTTTCTTCTAGAATCTTCTTAATTTTAGGTTTTACATTAGGTTTATGATCCATTTTGAATTAATTTTTATATATGGTATAAGGCATGTGTTGAAATCAATTTTTTTTTGCATGTGGATAGCCAATTGTTAATAAAATGGATCACATTTGATTGTAAAACTATGAAAAAATGGGATGTATAGGGGAAAAACACAATCAATGCAAACTAGGGTCTATAGTTAATAATAATATTGTAATATATTTCCATTGAATGTAACAAAGGTAATATGCCAAAGCTAAATTTCAATAATCAGAAGATATGAAGAGGGATATGAGATTCTTTGTGTAAGAAATGGAAATGTCCTCATATAGATTGTGGTATGTGGTAGTTAGATTCAGTTGTCAACTTGGCCAGGTGAAGGCACCTAGTTCTGTTGCTGCGGACATGAGCCAATGGCATGTGAAGCTCATCTGTTGCTGATTTACATCTGCAGTTAGCTAGGATGTGTGCCTGCTGCAATGAATGATGTTTGAGTTAATTGGCTGGTGCTTAAATGAGAGAGCACAACGTAGCACAGCCCAAGCCGCTCAGCATACCTCATTTCAGCACTCACAGCTCAGCCCAGGCCTTTGGAGATGCAGAAAGAAGTCACCTCGGGGAAAGTTGGTGGAACCCAGAGGCCTGGAGAGAAGGCCAGCAGAGACCATCCTGTGCCTTCCCACATAAGAAAAAACCTCAGTGGAAAGTTAGCTGCCTTTCCTCTGAAGAACTAACGAAATAAATCCCCTTTTATTAAAAGACAATCTGTCTCTGGTGTGTTGCATTCCGGCAGCTAGCAAACTAGAACATGGTGGTAAAGGCATGGCTGTGTCAGTATACTAGGAATCATTGATTTTTTTTTTTTTTTTTACTTAGGTTGGGTTGTATGATGTATGAATACAACTGTTAAAAAACAGAGAGATATATGTATTGGAGAAAATGTGGAGAGAGAGATGTACATAGTCCCCGCTAGGAGGGAAGTAGAGTAGTGCAGCCCCTCTGGAGGGCAGTGTGGTGGCTCCGCAGGAGGCTTGGGGTGGAGTTGCTGTATGATCCTGCAACCATATACTTAGGTTTATACTTGGAAGAACTGAGAGTTGGGACAAGAATGGACATTTTTGCATACTGGTGTTTATGGAGGCAGTGTTCCCAATTTGCAATGGATGGAAGTGGCCTAAGGGTACATCAACGGAGTAATGGAAGGGGAACTGTGGTACATACATACAATGGACTATTGAGTGGTTGCAAGAGGGAATGAAGTTGTGAGGCATGCAATGAGGTGAATGAACCTGAGGAAAGTATGTTGACTAGAATAAGCCAGAAATAAAAAGACAAATATTAACACACTTCACTAACATGGGCTAACTATAATGTGCAAAATCTGAGAATCAAATTTGAGAGCATGGGTTATCAGTGAAGGCCTATTGTAAAGGTTCCTAGATTTCAAGTTTTTCAAGTTATTATAGCAGTCACATGGATTCCTGAGTTGTAACTTTTATTTCTAAATTCTGAGATACTGAGCTCTTTGTGTATAATCTGGTCATTCTCTGGAACTTCAGATATTTGTGTGACATCTGAGACTCAGAGTTACAGTTCTGCAGCTATGAAAGTCAGCATTACCCCAGACAGCAACTGTTAAAAATACTGAAAAAGTGATCAGACTTCAATTAGAGATATGAATGAAGCTGATCTGGGTAGGACTAAGGTAAATCAGATAAAAGGGTAAAGGATGATATTGACTATATTTTAAAACTTCAACTTCTGTGTGAGACCAAAGGGAGAGATATTAATTTGGTGCAAAATACATATTTTCAGTAGCACACTAATGTAACTCATATGCTCACCATATGAGTTATTTGATTATGGTTATTTGAACACCATAATCACATGGAACCATGAATAGGGAGTGAGATATTCTTTGCCTGGGTTGGTGTAGTGCCCTTATATATTCCAGAATAATCTGGGCAGAAGATTAAAAAGTATTTGCAAAGGCCCTGTGAGGCACTGGGGGAAAAGGTGGAAATATTAAACTTCTCCACTTCAGGACGACTTGATATCCTTGCAAGCCTTGGGGACTGCCAATTTGATGGGCCAGGCCCTTGATCTTGGGGCTTGTCCTTATGAAACTTATTCCTGCAGAGGAGAAGCCAAGCCTACTTACGATTATGGTGTAAATCTCCCTGGCAACATAGGCCAGAACTACAGGGATGAGCTGGGATCTGGCATCATGGGATTGAGAAAGCCTTCTTGACCAAAAAGGGAAGAGAAATGAAACAAAATAAAGTTTCAGTGGCTGAGAGATTTCAGACAGAGTCGAGGGGTTATCCTGGAGTTTATTCTTATGCAATATATAGATATTCCTTTTCAGTTTTTGGTGTATTGGAGTAGCTAGAGAGATATACCTGAAACTGTTGAACTGTAATCCAATAACCTTGATTCTTGAAGATGACTGAATAACTATAGAGCTTTTAAGCTCTATATAATGAAAACCTGTGACTGACAAGTCCTTTATCCAGTGTATGGACTGATGAATAAGAAAAAAAAGACAAAAAATTAAATGGGGTTATGGGATGTTTTGGGTATTCTTTTTTAGTTTTACTTTTACATTTATTAAAAATTTTTTGGGGGGGAATGAAAATGTTAAAAAATAGATTGCAATGATGAATGCACAGCTATATGATGATACTATGAACCAAAGCGATTATACACTTTGGATGATTATATGGTATGTGAATATATAGTATCTCTCAATAAAAAGAAAAAAGTGAAAAAATATGAAAAAATCTTTACCCTTGTTTTTCATTTATGGTGCTCTTCATTCATTTCTGTAGTTCTAGATTTCTATCAAGTATAGTTTTCCTTCTGCCTGCAGATTTTCTTTTCAGTGTTTCTTGTAGTGCAGGTCTGCTGGTGATGAGTTCTTTCAGCTTTTGTATACTGAAAAAGTCTTCATTTTATTTTGGCTCTGAAAGATATTTTCACTAATATCAAACTCTAGGTTGACAGGTTTGTTTTTCTTTCAGTATTTTAAAGATGTTGTTCCACTGTGTTATCACCTGAATTCTTTCTAAGGAGAAGTTTGTCATCCTTTTCTTTGTCCGTTTTCTATGTACATGTCCTTTTCCTCTGGCTGCTTTTAAGATTTTCTCTATACCAGTGGTTTTGAGCTGTTTGATTATGCTATGTCTTGGTGTAGTTTTCTTCATATTTCTTGTGCTTGGGGTTTGTTGAGCCTCTTAGATTGGTGGATTTATAGATTTCATCACATTTGGAAAAATTTCAGCCATTACTTCTTCAGAAGAGCAAGATCTTTTTGTGTTTTATCTAATGCTTTCTGAATCATAGGTTTTCCATTCTGATTGGTGGGGACAGGCACTACTGCTGGCCCTGCATAAGCACTAGGCACTGTTTCCTCCAGTCCTCTCAGATGGTTCTTTTTCCAGCCTAGGGTAGTTTCCTCAAGCATGCACTGATCAGTACTCAACTGAACACCTGAGGGAGATTGTATCAGTTTCCTAGCTGCTGAAACAAGTCCCATATAATGAACTGACTTAACAATAGGAATTTGTTGGCTCACAGTTTCAGAGGCTAGAAGGTTTGCTTCCTCCCACAGTCAGTATCTTCTGGCTGGCTGGCAATTTTGTGGGTTCCTTGGCTTTTCTATCACATGGCTATGCACATGGCAATATCTTCTCCTTTCTCTTCCAGGTTCTGCTGATTTCCAGCTTCTGGCTGCTCCTAGTGGCTTCTCTTTCCATGTCCAATTTCCTTTACTTATAAGGACTTCAGCCATATTGGACTAAGGCCCTGTCTCATTTAATGTGGGCACCCCTTAACTAACAACATTTTCAAAGGTCCTATTTACAAATGGTTCACACCCACAGGACCAGGGATTGGGACCTGAACATGCCTTTTCTGGGCTTGTTCATAGGGCTTAGCTGGCTTGTTTCTCATCTCTCTGGGATTATTGTCCTTTGCTAGCTGATGCTCACTCTCTTGGAGACTTTTGTTTCATAGGTTTTGTTCATTTTGAT
This sequence comes from Tamandua tetradactyla, assembly GCF_023851605.1. Classification (NCBI taxonomy): domain Eukaryota; kingdom Metazoa; phylum Chordata; class Mammalia; order Pilosa; family Myrmecophagidae; genus Tamandua; species Tamandua tetradactyla. The sequence continues at coordinate 35,414,728 of NC_135346.1, read as the reverse complement.
GCTGTTTCTGACAGGAGGGTAAATCCAGTGTCTGGCCAGAAGTGGACATTGATGTTGGTGGCAGGGAATGCCAGCCACTGCCTCTTAAAAGCTAATTTTCCAGGCCTTCTTAGCTCAGTCTAACTGCCTTTTAGACTCACATTTCTCCCTTCACAGTTTCACTAAGGTCCTGGTTCAGGGTGGTTAAGGGTTACAGGGAGGCCTAGATTCCATTGGGGTAATTAGGTGGCTGTGCTTCTCATCTCAGAAGGCAGAGGCTGGCCTGCCACACACCCAGGCACCATTCAGTTGCTTGTCTGAGTGGACCCCCAGGCATTAACGAGGGCTGTCTGCCAACACCGGACTGTCCCAAGGCCTGGTTCCCTGAGCACATTCTATCCAGGCTCCAAGCTCTTCCGGGTCTCCTTCGGGTCTTAGGAAGGGGGTAGGAGAAGCTGCACAGTGCCTTGGAAAACTCAGGAGAGTTAGGAAGAGCCACTATCTCATAAGAATTGTCATTAAGAAAGGATGAGGCATAAACATAATAAATAAATGCAAAAAAAATTTATATTGGGCAACTTGGTATTGCCAGTTACTCCATATTGTTTTCAAGATCTAGAAGGTCTAATACACATTTTGTCTAATACACAATGTCTAAATAGACATTTCTAATACATTCCTTCTAATGACTATTTAGTATGAATGTACCAAGTAGTATAGATATTCCACAATTTATTTTTTCATTACACTAATGAAAATATTTGGATTTATAATGGACTCTAATGGAAGCTAGGATTGATTGGAAAATACTTCTAGCTTATTTATCTATTTACTTATTTATTTTTAGAACACTTGAGGGTTTGCAGAGGGATCAAGCAGGACAGGCAGAGTTCCCATGCATCCATCGCCCATGCACACGATTTCCTTATTGTTCACATGTTGCACTGGTGTGGTACACTTGTTATAGCTGATGAACCAATAGTATTATAATATTAACTAGAGTCCATGGTTTTCATTGGGGTTTACTTTTTGTTGTACAGTTGCCCCCCCCCACCTTTTTTACTTTTGCTGTGGTAACAAACATATAGCATAAAAATTCCCCATTTTAACCACTTTCAAGTTACCTTTAACTTTTGAAATTAGCCTTATAAGTAAAACCCCATGAACCACAGGGGTAAAGGGGGCCTGGAGTTTGCACTGGTGTTAGGAAGATTCTTTGGCTTGTGTCTAAAGATCTCAAAAGGGGCTTCAAAATTAGACACTATTTCTACGCTGTTTAAACTTTTCAATGTTTTGCAATAACCATGTCTTTGGAAAAAAGACACAAATTTCTAAGTGGGTGATATGTAAAAGATGAAGTAATATTATATATACTCTCACTTGTATGCAAAGACACTGTTTTTTTTTTTTTTTTTTTTTTAAAGAAACGATGAGGCAGAGATGCACTTAGAGCAAGGGACAGATAGATGCATTGACGTGGGCATTCTGAGCCTGAGAGAAGGTGCTGTCCATTCTTGGTAGGTATTCAGACCCTCTTTCTTTCTCTGAGCTCTGTTTGTGCAGACGACCTGCACTAATGAGCTTACATCAGTATATATTCCAAAATGCCAGTAAGGAGACTATGAAAATGTATCCTGGAACTAAGATTCAATGGATTCTGGGTTAAACATTGGGGTTAACTGTTCTGAGGAAAGGATCTCAGAAAGCTGAGAACAGTTTCCTGAGAGTGGGAGCTTCTCCTGCAGGGCTGGCTTGGGCTCCTCCTTCTCGTGGTACCATCCCTTGGGGACTGGTCCCTCGGGGAACCACCGCTCCCACTCTTTTCCCTGCTGTTCGAGTGAGGCTGACCATTCCCCCAGGTTCCAGGAGCGGAGGACGCATCACCTCCCTCACAGAAGCAGACCTGCCCACAGTGCTGGGGAGCCCAGGGCTGTTCCTCAACTCTTGAAGAGACAGGTATTCCCCTAGGGACCCGGGAGCCCTGGCTGCTGGGGGTCATTCACAGCTGCCACTACATGGGGAGAGCCAAGTTAAGAACGAAGCCAACAGGGAAGGAGGCAGAACTGAGATCCTGAAGGGATCCAGAGGACAGAGCCTGGATTTTTCAGTGACATGAGCCAATAAATCCCTCTTTCTGTTGAAGGTCATTTGGGGTGGGAATCTGTCATTTGTAAAGAAAGCACACCAGATGGGCGGTTTTATTGCAAAGTAAAGGATTCTTCTTTCCAAGGTGTTCAGGAAGCGCTTAAAACTCATCTCCTGAGCTGACTTTTCTTACTCATCGCTGACTCCTTGTCTCCCACCCAACCCTGACTGCGTGAGCTCCCCAGACTGCAGGTGGACCAGAGGATCTGGCCGCCACTCCCTGAGGAGGGGCCCTTACCTGCATGTTGTTCCAGGCTGCCTCCCCTCGGCCCCGGACACAGCCCTCCAGCCTCAGCGGGGCGCCCAGTGCTCCGTGCTTCGTGTCCGCACACAGCCCTGTGCCCACATTGCGAATCTGGAAGGGAAAGTAGGGAGAGTGGGATGGAGTGGAGCAGTGAGGCAGCTCCAGGTACCCGCTCCAGCCCCGCTCAGGGGTGGGGAAAGGGAACCAAGCAGAGACATTTAGAGGGGCAAAGCTCTGAAGTGTCCTAACAAAGTTGACCCTCAGTGTTGGAAGTGCCTTGAATGTCTCAATAAAGGAATGTTCATTAAACCAGCACTAGAGCTCTCAAATACTCACTCAACAGAGAGTAGCTGCTTAAAACACTGTTCTCTTTAGAGCAGGCAGAGTCATGGGGTGGTGGGAGGGTATGAGAGCTGAGGGATTGTAGGAGTGTATATTAGCAATATTGATTACAATTCCATAATGTTCATATCCTTGGAACTCAGAGCTTACATTTCTATAAATTAATCCTGAACCAAAAAAAAGGACCAAGAGTATTTGTTAAAGACTTCTTTTTTTAAATAACAGTTTGGAAACAGCCAAATGTTGATCAGTAAAGAAATATCTAACCAGTATATCTGTAGAATATAATATTCTACAGGATTTAAAAGGATTGAGGTACTAAAATGGCAGAATGTCAAGGATTGCTAAGTGAAAGAAGCAAATTATATATAATAACCAAAATTTTTAATAAATATTAATATGTATATGAGAAGCGTGACACACTATTGACAATATCAGAAATAGGAGTATTATTTTTCTCATCAGGTATTTCTATCCTGATTAGATTTTGTAAAACTTTATGATTTTTATTTTCATGAAAAAACTGTTGAAGAAAGAAATTGAGCCCCTTCTCTTCAGCAGTAAAATTAGGATACGTAACATCCAGAGTATAAATGAAATTCCTTAAATCTTACAAAAAGGGTAATAAAATAAAAAAAGGTCAGGCAAAGAAATCAACCCTATATATTATTTATGAAAACATGGCTGCAGTAAAAAGTATAAAGCCACACATGGTTTGTTTGAGAACTTTTATTTAAAAAAATAAAAAGCAGGAGGACCAATTAGAAGTTCAGATGAAGGATGATGGTAACTTGGACCAAAGGGAGGGATTGGATTAGTATGGAATTTTATGAGTCAAGATATGTTTTTAAAGTGGGGGTAGCAGGATTTTCTGGTGCAGTTTGATTTTGGTTTTGAGCTATCCTTAAGGCAAGAAAGAAAAAGAGAAGGAATAAAAGTAAAAGAAACTGAAAACAGTAGAACCATGCCTTCAAAATTATAAGAAGAAAAATTTTTCAACTAAGAAATCTATAATCAGCCAGATGTGATAATCAAGGGCAAGGGTAAAATACAGACATTTTTAACCAAGCAAAGATATTTCCTTCATGCACCCTTTCTTGGAAAGCACTAAAGGAAATACTCCAACAAAATGCAAGAGTAAAGTAAAACAAGAAACTGTGTGACATGGGATCCAGGAAATGGGAGAAACAAATAGTATTCCAGTTGGCTCAGAAAACAAAATATAAAAATGAAACAATGGAACCGACATTCAAGAATAAACTTGAAATATGTCATTGGTAACAGAGACCAGCAGGAATTAGAAATAGGGTAAGATAATGGGTAATTGGAGCTGAAGGGATACAGACTGTGCAACAGGACTAGATACAAAAACTCAAAAATGGACAGCACAATAATACCTAATTGTAAAGTAATCATGTTAAAACACTGAATGAAGCTGCATCTGAGCTATAGGTTTTTTTTTTGTTTGTTTGTTTGTGTCTTTTTTTTTTACTATTATTATTTTTATTTTTTTCTCTATATTAACATTCTTTATCTTTTTCTGTTGTTTTGCTAGTTCTTTTCCAAAATCGATGCAAATGTACTAAGAAATGATGATCATGAATCTATGTGATGATGTTAAGAATTACTGATTGCATATGTAGAATGGAATGATTTCTAAATGTTGTGTTAATTTCTTTTTTTTCTTTAATTAATAAAAAAGAAAAAAAAAAGAAAAAAAAAAAAAAACGAAGTCTGGCTCTGGTAGGCTGAGGCACTGAATTGTGTCCCCATTCCAGGTGACACAGGTACAGGTGGCCCAGGGACTATACTTGAGTAACCTGAAAGCTTTGTTATAGGGTCTTGGACTCTATCTGCCTTTGAGGGCGCCGAGTAGGGGGGTGGCAGGCACTGTCTCCCACCCCTCATCCCCGGATTGAGGAACAGCAGTGTTCCCATGGCCTTCTCAACCATTAGGAAGCGTGTAGTGTGATGTGTGGGAAGAACCCTGGATTGGGACCTAGGCCTGGTCATTATTTATTGGGTACTCACAACAGGTGGGCGACTGTGCTGGGTACCGGCTGTAACCTGGTCTAGTTCCTGTGTCACAGACAGTGTTCTATCGTCTTACGGGTGGGGGTGGGGAGTGTGGTGGCTATGAGAATGTGCCAGTCGGATTTCCCGTCACAGGGAGTCTAACAGCCCCATGAATCGCCACCATATCGGAGCATTTCCCAGCTGGTGACTCTGAGTGTGGTAGGGGTAGGATGGCGGCTCTGCTCCCGGAGATGCCTGACTCCACTGAGAGTGATTTGGCTTGAGGATTCCTTATTCACCTCATCAAAATTTTCCTAGAAGTGCACTGCAGTCTGGACTTTTCCTCCCCCAAATCCCCCTTCCTTCCCCTTCCCCTGTACCATGGTCTGAGGCCTTCCCTACTCCCTCCTCATTTTCTCTCACAGGTATGTCCCCAATAAATCTCTTTTTTTGGCTTTCCCTGATGATCCCCTCTTGGGGTCTGCTTCTCCGAGGACCTGAATTAACATGGGGGAGCAGCCAATACACTGGTAAAGAAACAGAGATTCATGATGGCAGCCAACACTGCACCTTTCCTAGGATGGAGGTGGCAGTGCTGGGGGTGGAGTGAGCCAGATGGCATAGTCAGGAACGGTTTCTGTGTGAATTTGAAAGAAGTCATGCCTGGTATTTCTGCCAGGCTAACATGCATCTATCCTTCCTTGGGTAACAGTGCCCCAATTGCCCTTGGGCCCACTTGTGGCCAGTCAAAGGACCCATCCTACTCTCTTCCTTTCCCTCTTCCCCTGGTGGCCACAGTGACTGGGCAGGAATGGGCCCAGAATCCAGGATGTTAGAATGAGGCTTGGTTTTTGGACCTTTTCTGTCTCTATTGAGAAAAGGCATCAACATTCTGCTGCGTTGGCCAAGCTGGGGTGTGTCAGCTTGAAGCTTCTGGAAGACAACTTGCTACCCTGAGCATCAGGTCAATATCAAAGAGGGCAGAGTTAAGCAGGAGAAAAAGAGACTGACATCATCTGAGCTCTTGGATCCAGGCGCGGCCAAAGCCACAGCTGCCCCAGGCTCCTAGGAGAGCCAATAAATTTCCCTTTGTTAATTAATCCATTTCTGTCACTTGCAACAGAAAGAGCCAACAACTTTTAGCTCCCGCTCTCCAAATCAATATACCAGGTGGACTCAGAGACCCAGGATCTGACAATGGAGCGCTTGTCCACACACTAAGCCTGGCCTGCCTCCTCCAGTAGGGCCAGCTTCATGGGTGTGCAGCAGGGGAGGGCACCTGCACTTGGCTTAAAGCTTTGTTGTGGATTTTTGAAATTTTTAATAATTTTTATCTTTGAATTTGTTTGATAAGCGAAGTCTGGTGGGACAATGGAGCATGGGTCTAAGTAAAGGAGATACATACCATGCATGTGTTCACTGTTCCTTGCTGCCCCACTTCTATACAGTAGCACAGCCCTCTGGTGGACCAAGATTCAAGGGAGTTAGTGAAACTAAGCAAGCTGGGGGTGAGAGTGTTACATCCGTGACTAAGGCCAAGCCTTCCATTCAAACCAGAACTTGCTTTGAAGGCACAAAAAAGGCAATGGCTTTCCAAGACACAGGGAAGACCAAGGAACCCTACCATATCCTTATGCAGGTTATTTCCTGCAAGCGATGGCATAGAGGAAAGGGAAAGATGGGCCCCCAGGGTTCCTTTTCCTCTCAGGCCTTCTTTACTCATCTGTAAGTTGAGGGTAGGGAGTATTGGGAGAATGTGCGCATATCAAGAAGGGAAATAAAAACAGTTGAGTTGGTTTTGTGCAGTGTTTCCACTGTTCTGGAAAGAGAAATACATTTGCATGCATGTAGGAGGTATGAAATACGGACTCCATAATTTCAGTGATTCTGCATGAGTTAAAGTCTCTTACACTTGCATTTAAAACTGGCACTGCATATTATAAAGATGAATAGAAAATTCATGCCAATAATGTAGTTTTAATCTTTCTTTACTTAGAACATTAAACAGCAAATAAAACCCATCAAAATAAGGCCTGAGAAAGACCACGGAAAAAAGGAATACTTTCTATTTTATATCATGAATGTCATATTTTATACCTTAAATTTTTTGTTTTTTTACACATGGGCAGGCATTGGGAATCGAACCCGGGTCTCTGGCATGGCAGGCGAGAATTCTGCCACTGAGGCGCCATCGCACTGCCTCACATTTTACACCTTTAACGGGACTTTTTTCCTATTTGTGAACAAGAGCTCTGCGGTTTCACTTGGCCGTGGTCCTACCCATTCTGGAGCCAGCCCTGGCCTCCTGACTCACCTCTCCCCAGGCTGCAGCCGGGGGCTCCACGGGCGGGTAGAATTTGGGCAGGTCCCAGGCGATCTTGGTCATAAACCACCTAAAACTCTTGCAGTCCAGGGAGCTACGGAGCTTCTTCTGGGCGGTCACATCCCCGGCGGAGAGGTGGCGGTACTCGGGCCGCCGCTGGTAGATGTACTCGGCGTACTCATCCATCCACACCTCCGCCACGCGCTTCAGGTTCTGGGGGAGGAGACGCCAGGAGGAGTCAGGCTCTTGGAGGAACCGAGGCTGGGGGTGGGTTAAAGGTCCCAGCAGATTGAGGTCAACCTGTCTTATTTTACATTGTATCAAAGACCTTAGTCCCACTGAGACAGAAGTAAAAATCTCATCTTAGGTCATGCCATCTTGTCATACATCTATTTATTATTTACGCATGTTTTAAGGATGTTACAACAATAAGACCACTGTTGTTTTGGCCTGCCCATCATCTAGTGTATCTTTTTCTAGTGCTAGCCCCCCAGTTTTCCTTTGGGGAGCCACCCCTTCCCCACTCCCAGTCCATGCAGCTTGAGGAAGGGGGCAGAACCTGGCCTGCTTGGTGTAAGGAGAGCTGCCTTCTCTGTGGGGGTTTGTCAGCAGTGGACGTGGGGCTTGAGCCACGCCAACCAGAACCGAGGGGAATCTTTGCTTTTGCTGCAACTACTAGGGAGGCTTGCTCTGTGTTTGCTGGGATTGTGGGTAAGATCTCTGGGTAAGAGGTCAGCTGGGGCTGTGGGCACTGGCCGCCACACGAGGACAGCCTGTCCAAGGACGAAGTCAACCTGAATGAAGCAGAGCTGAGGGCTGGCCCAGGGGGCTCAATTCTATATCCAGCCATGTCTGAAGCAAGACCTACCTTGTGCCTAAGGCAATTTGAATTGGGGTTCTGCAGTTTTTCAACTAAAAGAGTTCTGACCACCACAGTGGTCAAAACAGCACGATACTGGCATAAAGATAGATATATTGACCAATGGAATCAAATAGAGTGCTCAGATATAGACCCTCTCATCTATGGACATTTGATCTTTGATAAGGCAGTCAAGCCAATTCATTTGGGACAGAACAGTCTCTTCAACAAATGGTGCCTAGAGAACTGGATATCTATATGCAAAAGAATGAAAGAGGACCCGTATCTCACACCCTATACAAAAGTTAACTCAAAATGGATCAAAGATCTAAACATTAGGTCTAAGACCATAAAACAGTTAGAGGAAAATGTAAGGAGATATCTTATGAATCTTATAATTGGAGGTGGTTTTATGGACCTTACACCTAAAGCAAGAGCACTGAAGAAAGAAAGAAATAAATGGGAGCTCCTCAAAATTAAACACTTTTGTGCATCAAAGAACTTCATCAAGAAAGTAAAAAGACAGCCTACACAATGGGAGACAATATTTGGAAAGGACATATCAGATAAAGGTCTAGTATCCAGAATTTATAAAGAGATTGTTCAACTCAACAACAAAAAGACAGCCAATCCAATTACAAAATGGGAAAAAGACTTGAACAGACACTTCTCAGAAGAGGAAATACAAATGGCCAAAAGGCACATGAAGAGATGCTCAATGTCCCTGGCCATTAGAGAATGCAAATCAAAACCACAATGAGATATCATCTCACACCCACCAGAATGGCCATTATCAACAAAACAGAAAATGACAAGTGCTTGAGAGGATGTGGAGAAAGAGGCATACTTATTCACTGTTGGTGGGAATGTCAAATAGTGCAACCACTGTGGAAGGCAGTTTGGCGGTTCCTCAAAAAGATGAATATAGAACTGCCATATGACCCAGCAATACCATTGCTAGGTATCTACTCAGAGGACTTAAGGGCAAAGACACAGACATTTGCACACCAATGTTTATAGCAGCATCATTTACAATTGCAAGGAGATGGAAACAGCCAAAATGTCCATCAACAGACGAGTGGCTAAACAAACTGTGGTATATACATATGATGGAATATTATGCAGCTCTAAGACAGAATAAACTTATGAAGTATGTAACAACATGGATGGACCTTGAGAACATTATGCTGAGTGAGACTAGCCAAAAACTAAAGGACAAATACTGTATGGTCTCACTGATATGAACTGACATTAGTGAATAAACTTGGAATATGTCGTTGGTAACAGAGACCATCAGGAGATAGAAATAGGGTAAGATAGTGGGTAATTGCAGCTGAAGGGATACAGACTGTGCAATAGGACTGAATACAAAAACTCAGAAATGGACAGCACAATACTACCTAACTGTAATACAATTATGTTAAAATACTGAATGAAGCTGCATGTGAGAATGATAGAGGGAGGAGGGCTGGGGACATAAATGAAATCAGAAAGAAAGATAAATGTTAAAGATTGAGATGGTATAATCTAGGAATGCCTAGAGTGTATAATAATAGTGAAATGTACAATGTACAAATTTTAAAAATGTTTTGGCATGAGGAAGAACAAAGGATTGTCATTATTGCAGGGTGCTGAAAATAGATGATAATTAATACCTTAAAATGTCACCTTATGTGTGAGACTAAAGCAAAAAATGTTTGTTACAAAATTTATATTTTGACTAGAGCATTTCCTAATATAACTCATGTAGATAGTTTGATTGAATGTCATAAGTACTTGGAATCTCAGGTAGGACATGAAATTTTGTTGGTTTGTCTAGAGTGATGCCCCGATGAATCCCAGAATGATTTGATCAGTGACTGGAAAAGTATTTGCAAGCCCCCTTCGGGGAATGGTGAGAGTGGGGAGAAATTCAACTTCCCCAAGTTGAATTCTTGATATTCTCACAAGCAGTGTGGACAACCAAAGCTAGAGACCCCAGTCTTGGGGTTTGTTCACATGAAACTTAACCCCACAAAGGATAGGTCAAGTCTACTTAAAATTTAGGCCTAAGAGTCACCCCCAGGAGAGCCTCTTTTGTTGCTCAGATGTGGCCCTTCTCTCCAGCCAACACGACGAGCAGTCTCACCAACATCCCCCTCTCTGTGTGGGACATGACTCCCAAGGGTGTGGACCTTCCTGGCAACGTGGGACAGAGAGCCTGGAATGAGCTGAGACTCAGCATCAAGGGACTGAGAAAAACCCTAGAATGAGCTGAGAATTAACATCAAGGGATTGAGAGAAAGTTCTCCACCAAAAGGGGAAGAGTAAAATGAGACAAAAGTGTCAATGGCTGAGAGATTCCAAACAGATTCGAGAGGTTATCCTGGAGGTTATTCTTATGCATTAAGTAGATATCACCTTGTTGTTCAAGATGTAGTGGAGAGGCTGGAGGGAATTGCCTGAAAATGTAGAGCTGTGTTCTGGTAGCCATGTTTCTTGATGATGATTGAACAATGATATAGCTTTTACAATGAGACTCTGTGAATGTGAAAACCTTATGTCTGATGCTCCTTTTAGCTACTATATCAACAGAAGAGAAGAATATATGGAATAAAAATAAATAATAGGGGGGAAAATGTTAAAATAAATTCAGTTTGAATAGTGGTAAATGAAAGCGAGGGATAAGGGGTATGGTATGTATAGTCTTTTTTTCTCTATTATCATTTTATTTCTTTTTCTAAATCGATGCAAATGTACTAAGAAATGATGAATATGCAACTATGTGATGATATTAAGAATTACTGATTGTATATGTAGAATGGAATGATGTTTTGTTTGTTAATTTTTTTAATTAATAAAAAAAGTTTAAAAAAAAAAAGAGTTCTGACCAAGTTGTATGGTGAAGAGAAATTATAACTCGTAACCAAAAGGTATAATTCCATTGGTGGCAGAAATTTGTAATGGTACTTTGAGGTGTGAACGTTTCTGCTACATTTCTTATGAAGTACAAGGATAATTTATTTAAAAAAAATGTCAAACGCATTCTTGGTAAGTAGAGGCAGCAGGTGAAGAGACGGCCTGTTTGTGAAAAGACTTGGGATAGAGGAAGAGTGAATTCTTAGACCTAATTGTGATTCAAATTCCTCATCCCATCTGCAGCGTGGATATCTCCTGCTGAGAACCTCTGACAGGGAGAGCAGCAGTTCAGGGAACTCCCTGACCCCAAAGTCTTCCTCCAACCACTGCCCGTTGCCAGAAATCCCCCCATATTTAAACTCTCTAGGTTTTACCTCTATCTAAATTTCCCTCTGAAGATTAAAATTGCATTTTAGGTGGTTATCAGTCTTCACACCAAAGAACAGATGATTGCTCTGAGAGCAGAAGCGAAGTCAGGGCTTGGCAAATGTTCTCTGCAAAGGGCCAGAGAGTAAATAACTTCAGCTTTGCAGACCATATGGTTTCTGTCACAGCTACTCAATTCCAATGTTGTCACTCTAGATGCAAACAAATGAGTGTGGCTGTGTTCCACTAAAACTTTATGGACATTGAAATTTGATTTTCATGTGTCACAAAATATTATTTCTCTTTTGAGTTTTCCCCCTTGACCATCTTAAAATGTAAGAACCATTTTTAGCTCATAAACCATACAAAAACAGGTGGTGGGTTGGATTTGGCACCCAAGGAAGAAAGAGGCAACGTGAGGGGGGTTTGGGTTATTGAAGAAATATTCACGATGCAATTTATCTGGCTCTGAGTTTGAGATCAGGAAACGACTGCATTTCCTTGCTGCTCCCTCGTTCTTACTGAGTGCTGACAAGGCCAACAGTGGGTGAGAAAACAGCTCAGGAACAGTGTTCTCCCTGCCAGCCCCTGCACTGCAAAGGCTGGTGTTTAATCTAACGCTGTGCCCAGAGGAAACTGAAGGCCTACTAGAGCCTGTATACCTGGACTCTATAAAACACAGCGTTCCTCTCCTTTTTCCAGTCTGTCCACCTGTGTCCTCTGGCTCGCTGTCTACCTCGTCGAGCCACAGGAGGAGGAGGAAACGCTGCAGTTTTCTCTCTGACCAAAAGCATGGGTGGTCCATTTGACCATGGGAAATGAAGAAATGCACCACCGTTATTCCTAAAGCCTCCAACTACCTACTATTTTAATTAATTAAAATTCAATTAATATTGCATTGATATGTTTTCCAGACATGGCTTAAGTAGCCACTTCTCTCGGATCTTGGACTTTACCAGCTGACTGGACTGAAGAAAAGGACTTTATTTCTATTGCATTTCACCTTGTTAGAGTCAGGAAAAGGACTCTGGGATTTTAGTGGGCTGCCTGCTCCTCAGGTCCCTATTCCCAACAGCCTCCAAGGTCTGAGGTCTAGTCCTGCTGGGTCTGACTGCATTTCTTGAGCTTGGATTACAGAGATTTGCCTGGATCCTTGGAATAAATCTCACTCCTGTTGCATCGATTTGAGTGGGTTTCTGTCACTGCCTTTCCTAAGACCCCTTTCCCCAAGGCAGAGAAAAGAACGATTTTAGAAATCCAGTAAACAAAATGAGACTGGCTACTTGTTTGAGGGCTGGTAGTTATTTAACGTTACAGAACTGCTGTTACATCAGAGCCACTGAGCTGTCCTTGTGGGATCTGCACAACTTTACTAAGACTTTAATACACACACACACACACACACACACCCCGCCGGCTCTTTTAAGGCTATTAGCCTGCCTCCCCTCTATCAACACGATGTTCTCGGAGATAATGTTCAGCAAAGCTTAGGGTTTAATTTTTGAAACACTGAACAAGTATTTAAAATATGATCTGCCACTAATAAAGGTAGACACGGCAATAAAGGGCCGTGGGAGCTTTGACTCAGGCATCTTGTGGTCCCACAACCACAAACGTGATCACAACTGATGAACTGATGCTCCCCAACCCCAGGGTTGGGGGAGGTCAGCCTCAGGGAGGCATGGGAGCCACCCAGATGTTAACTAGTTTAAAGGCAAACACGGGATATTGATTCAGTATAGACAGCTAGAAAAGAAGTTAAAATGCTTAAATACAGAATTCAGATAAGACATTGAAATAAATGTTCGTCTGAATTGTTGATATTGGTGCTTGCTACCCTGATGCTAACAACAGCAGTTACTAGTTAAGCAGCAGCTGCTGTGTGCCAGGCCCCTGGCCCACCTAAACCGAATTCTGGCTTTACTGCTTATGGCCACCTTGGACAAGTTACAAGGTCTATGTCTCACTTTCCTTGTCTCTAAAATGGGGATCAAAACAAGTGAGAATTAAGTGAGATAAGGATGTCAGATGCTGTGTATGATGCCTGGCTAGTGGAAGTTTTTACAAGCGTCACACTGCATCCATCCGTGGCCCACCAAACGGGAGGTGGTGGCATCTCCTTATCAGGCTGGCCTTAAAACGGAAGGTGCTCTGAACAGAAAGGAATGCTCAGAGATTGGCGTGTCCCCACGGTTCCTACAATTGCTGGAAGAATCACTATCTTGGACTATTGAGTGACTGTGTGCTGTTTTCCTGCCTGGAGCCTTCCTTGGGCATCACCAATGATGTTTTCAGGACGTGTGATCGCCTCTCCGGCTGAATCTACACCCCAGACAGTCGGACACGGCTGCCCAGGGCTGGTGCGGCTGTCGTTAGAAGCTTTTACCACTAGAGGGCACTGCTGGCTCTCTTTTCTCTCAACTCTGACCCCCGAAATCAGACCCAGAAGCCTCCCGGAGCTCAACTCCTTACCCTTCACCTTTTTGAGCCTCTCAGTTTTCCTTTTAAATAGCAGGGCAGGGGCTCTTCTTCTAGGACCCAGTGACAAGGGAGAGGTGTGGACTGATGGCAAACAAGCCCTGCTCCCACGCGGCGCTGGGTGAGGCGGCCTCTGCCCGGTGCTAGGCTGTACCGCCAAAAACCTCCCTGTGATTCTTTGTCCCTCTGCAGAACCCCACCGCGCCCCCTCTTCCTTCTCCTTTTGTGGCCACCTTGATTAGTTCCTTTTTCAAGACACTTGATATTTAAAAATTTATCTTTAATGTATAGTGAAATATCACTATACAACAACAACAAAATTCCTGTCTAGCCTATTTCCATTTGCAGCGTAAGGCTGATTTAATTCCAGCAGTGACTGATTCAAACCACTCTTTTTTTTTTGCATGGGCAGGAACCGGGAATCGAACCCGGGTCCTCTGTCATGGCAGGCAAGCATTCTTGCCTGCCGAACCACCGTGGCCTGCCCCAAACCATTTTTTAAAGCAATGAAACAGTTTGACGCACAGTTTCGGCAATGAAAGTTAGGAGAAGAGACACTGAGACATATTAACCATTCCCCTGTCAGGATCTTTTAAGTACCTCATTTCGGGCTTTCGCAAACACACCACACCACCTGTTACTAATATTTATCTAACATGTTTCCTGAAATCACCCTCGGTCTAACTATGCACCCACTTTAGCTGTATTTTAACTAATAATATCTGTGAAATCACAAGTTTGATACACGAATACATATTAATTTCTAATCTATATTAGCATAAACACATGCAAACAAAAACATTCCTGTGTCTACTACCTTAAAATCATAATGCTAGCTCCCTTTAAACAAAGGAGGAAACAGGCTCAGAGGAGTTAAGCAATCCTCCTAAGGTCACACAGCTGAGGGCTTTAAGTAGTTCTTTTGGGTCGGATTTCACCTGGGGAATCGGGTGGGGCAATTCCTCACACCTAAGGGTCGCTTGAGCCTGTGGCCCCAGCGTGGCCCTGGCCATCCTCAGGGTGCCTCTGTGCTGCTGAAGGTCCGGGGGCCAGACCCTCCTCTTCCCCCAGGAAAGCTATCACCTTACCCGGGCGAGACTGACTCCAGCAGGGACCTTGTAGGGCACGTACTTCCTGTAGATGTGGCCCACCCTGGAGCAGGGGATGTCCTCCATGCGGCCCCCACACATCCACACCTGCAGGGAACAAAGGGAGAGAAGATGATGCTCCTGTCCCAAGGCTGGCATTCCTGAGTGAGTTCAGTGAAAGCGTCAGCCTGGATTGTCTGCTGAAGCCCTGTCCACAGAACCAGCAATGTAGGAAATAGCAGTGAAAACCGCTGACAGCGATGTTACTCATTGCCAAGCACTACGCTGAGAGCTTCACATGCATAGCTACATTTAAGCCTTATAGGAAAATCTATAGAGTAGGTAGTAACGTAGCTCCAATTTACAGACAAAGAAACTGAGGTTCAGAGAAGCTGAGAAACTAAGATCACAGAGCTAGTAAGTGCTGGAGCTAGTTAAACCTAGTTCTTTCTGATCCCCGAGTCTGAGCTCTCAAGTGCTAGAATTCTCAGGAGGAAAGACGACGGTGATTACTTAGCGACGTCTGCCATAGGCACGAAGGGGTGAGGTGGTATGTAGGCTCTACAGATTTACTGAATCTGGCCTCAGACTAAGCTTCCTCCTAGATCTTTAGGCCTCTTCCTGGGTCACCGTGAGCAGGCCCAGCAGCCTCCCTGCCCTAACTTCTCCCTATGGTCTGGTTTGTTAAGCTGCACAGCTGGGTATCGCTGCCATGTGAGGTCTTTGTATCCCCCTCCCTGGGACATCTGCCATCACAGTAATCTCCTGAGTCTGTCCGTACGCTGGTCTGACAGTAACTTAGGAGCCCTTAATAAGAACAATCAATGGTGCCTCATGCCCATGATGGCAGCAGCCTGGATAGCCCCTCTGCAGCAGACCTGGGTCCAAATTCTGGCTCAGCCACTCCCCAGCCTTATGACACTGACAAAGGTATGCAACTTCCCCAAGACTCAGTTTGCTCCTATGTAAAAGACAAAACGAGGTGAGGCCTGGGGATTAAATGAAATACTCCATGCAAAGTGCTTGGCACAGAGTTGACATACGGCCAGAGCAGCGTTAGCTCTGTCTACTAACGGATACACTGAACTAACGTTTATACAGTTCCTGCTAGACATGGACATCGTGCTGGGGACATGCGGCGATGAGGAAGTCAGCGGAGGCACCTGCCCACCTGGAGGAGACGCGTGGCAGCCAGCCCCCGGGGTGGCCCCCAGTGGCCCTTGCCTCCTGGAGTTTATACCCTGGTATAGCCCCTCCTGCAAGGAGCAGAGATGACCTGTGCAACCACTAGGATGAGGCAGAAAGGACGACGAGAAAAGACAATGTGGCTTCCTCCTTACTCTCTCTTGCTTTGGGGGAGCCAGCTCCCAGGTTGGAAGGACATTCAAGCAGCCCCCTGGAGAGGTCCATGTGGTGAGGAGCTGAGGCCACCTGCCAAAAGCCAGCACTAATTGCCCAGCCAAGTGAAGGAGCCTCCTCCAGCCTCAGGCAAGCCTTCAGATGACCGCAGCCTTGGCTGAAATCTTCACTGCAGTTTTTAGACCCTGAGCCAGAACTACTCAGCTAAGCTGCTCCAAAATCCCTGACCCACAAAAGCTGTGTGATAATAAATTTTGCCATTTTAAGATGTTATCTTTTGGGGTAATTTTGGGGTAATTATCTGTGGCAATAGATAATAGGGAGATAGTTTTAGAGGAAGATGCATGCTATAAGGACGATGCAGCAAAGCGATCAGATAAATTCATTTTATGGGTTCCCAGCAGGCAGGGAAAGCTTCCCTGAGAAAGGAATATTTGAGGTGAGACTTAAATGTTGAGAAGGAAAAAGAAAGTGAAGATCTGGGGGGAGAGAAAACTGATGGGGAGAAGAGCAAGTATAAAGACCCTGGGTAGAGGCCAGCTTGGCATAATCACTGGAGAGAGAAAACCAGAGGCCTGGGGCTGAGGGTGCCAAGTGACAGGAGGGGAGGTCAGAGAGGAGGCAGCACCGCCGCTACGTCTCACGGGCACAGAAGGGAAATCTTCAGTGAGGGAGATGGCATGACCCAGTTTCTCTTTACAAAGACGACTCAGGCTGTGGAATAACATGTGCCTCTGAGATGCTGGCTCTGGGGAGGGAAGGCCGAGGGCTTTGTACCTGCAGCAGCCCAGGTACGAGGCAGACAGGGCTTCGGGTAAGGTGGTGGCTGCGACGATGGTGGAGCACAGCTGTATCTAGGACATTATTATTAGCTGTATCATCATATTCCCTCATTTTGGGGATGAGAGGTGGGATGGGGACGCCCAGGCCCCCGTTCTGGGACAAGCAGTTCAGCCTGAACTGCTCGGTGGGATACTGGAGATTGGGCGTCACACCTCCATGAATTTGGGGCTCTAGAACAGCTGCTGTTCCTTCTACCTGCACTGGACGGATCCTCGGTGCCCCACTGCCTTCTGCCAACTGCTGTCTCCACTCTGCCCTGGGTACACTCTGTCCTGACTTCCCACGAGGGGCTCTGTATGGGGCTGCAATTAGTGGAAGTGCTGCCTGGAGAAATGCAATTATATTCTGATCTTGGGGGAGAAAAAAAATCGCGCAAGTCAATAGAACAGAACATTGGTCTCAAGATAATGGGCTCCTGATGGTAGATTAATGTCAAGGCCAAGCCAAGAAGTTTATTTTCAAAGCAGGAGGTATTGATCAGGCGCCAGCATCCCATAACAATAACTCTTCCTTTATACAAAATGATTGATGTGGAAGGGATGGTTTTGTCTGGTGGACGTTGCCTAGGTCGCTCCTGGGCTTCCAGCCTTTCAGGTGGGGCAGTGGTACCGAGCAGGTGGGGGTACACCTTACCCTGCTCTCTTTCTGAACATCTCCTGGGCAGTTGACTGGGCTGGCATCCAGCTCCCTCAACTCCAATATTAATCTCGTGTTAGCTAACGAGGCTGTCTCTCCGGCTCTGCCCGGGAGGGAGGTCTTCCTTTATGCAGACGGATGGTCAATTTCCAAATCCTTCTCTTTCCTTTGAGCTCTGGTGTCTTTGGCCCTGACCACACTGGCCATAGGCCTGAAGGTTCCAGAGGGACAAGATTGACTTTGATCTGTCAAGGTTGAAACATCCAACAGGGAGGTTTGGAGCCCAGGGGAAGTCTGGCTTTGGACAATGGGTTTACTTCTCCTCAGGACATGAGTCACTGGTGCTCAGCTCTTAGCATGTGAAGTACCTCCAGAGGGACAGTCACCTGTTTAGGTAAAACTGGGCCAGCTCTTGAGCCCTGTGGGAGTACCTGAGCAGACTGAGAAGAGCTGAGCGCAGGTCATACCCAATCTTCTTGTCCCCATGCACTGCCCAGCCCACTGCACCCCCATCTCCATGACCCCAGCTCCTCCCCTGCAGGCTCTTTCATCTGCCTGTACCTGGCTACCTCCTGCTCATTCGAAGGCCCCTCGGGGGCTTCTCTGACCCTCCACAGTAGGTCTCATCGTCCTTTTAAACCAACCCAGAGCACCCTGCATTTCCCTCCATTGTTTTATCAGAAGTGTAATTAATTAGACTTATGGTTATTTGCCTCAGGCTTAGGCGCCTGCGATGGACATTTGTGTCTTCTGCCTCTCAAGTTTGGGGACCATCCTTGCAACCCCTCCTACTGGGGCCTGTGACTCAGGCTGGTGCCTGGAGCACCCCACCTCCTGGCTCTGAAGTTGGAGCGTGGCAGGGCACTGGGGTGTTGCTTGTGGCCACCGTGCATGCTGGTGATTGATACGAAAGAGGGCCATGCACTCTCGTCTGGGATGGAGACAGTGATGAGCTGCCAGTGGCCGTCTGCCATGAGAGGGAGAGGGCCTGCTGAGAACACAGCCAGCACAGAGGATGGCAGTGCCAGGGCGTGGAGAGATGCCGGCTTCAGCACCTGCAACCAGTCGCGCTGAAGACAGCCCATCCTCAGAGTTCTTTGTTTTTGTTTTTTGCTACCACCAGTTTATGGTAGTTTTCTGTCACTTTAAAATGTAAGTCCTTACTGACCCCTCCGTGCCCCACTGGACTTGAGTTCTGTGCAGGTAGGGCTCACATCAGTTAGATTTGTCACTGGATCCCCAACTGTCCCTAACAGACACTTAGTACATATATGTCAAGGAGTAAATGAATCGAGACAAATGTAAAGTTTCTGGAACAGGGAATTGTCTAGAGACAAGGATGAAACTCTTTATTTTGTCATCAATTCTTCAGTCTCTGGAGAAAACCACTGTGTGTTTTCTGCTTCTTGTAATTTTAGCAAGAATATATATCATGGGTCGGGGGAACAGCAGATTTATCATTTCTTGGGCAAAAGGTCCTGACTCTGTCTCCTTCGGACTGAGCTTTATGGGCTGGATACTTGCTGGAGTTGCCTGGGGTGAAGCGAATAGGCATGGGAGGCCAGGAGACAGCATCACTCTTACAGTCACCTCCCTCTTGTAACAAACATCTCTCAGCTTTGTCACTGGAGCACGGGATCCCAAGGCAGGGGAGGACCGTCCTTCCAGGGACACACCATCAGCTGATCATGGACTCTTGTGGCGGGATAAATGCCCAATGCATAGAGTGGTATCATGAGTTGCCCTGGGGCTGGGAGCTGGCCAGAGCTGGTCACAGATTCCAGGCCCTGTGGTTCTGCTAACAGCCCAGGTCACTTACATTTGTACCTTTAGGGCCCTCCTTGACCCCACAGCAGAGGCACAAGCCCTTCAAACCCCCTGAGAACCCTAGTGCAGGGTTACAGCACACACTGCAGCTGACTCCCTGCATTCCCATCCCAGGCCACCATGGGCAGCTATGTGACCTCATGCAAGTGTGGGAAGCCTCAGTCTCCTCATCTGTGAAATAGGCATGACGATCACTGCTACCTCACAGGGCAGATGAAATGGCAAGAGACAACCTGTGGCAAGCACTTAGCCTGATGACTGGCTAATAGCAAACCTGATTTACACTTGTCATTTTCTATTTATAAGAAACGCCAACACCTTAAAATTTTTGCAGTGCTTTGCCCTTTGGCCAATACCGTTGCATTTTTAATTTTTCTCAATTGACTTGGTGGCAATGCCTGCAACTGATCAAGAGAATGACAGGGCCAGGTGGAGCAAGGAAGAGTCCTGGGGTAACCATCGGGGGCCTGGCTTCCCAGAGGCATGTTCTTCTCCTTTAAGAAATACTTTGCTAAGCAAAGCATCCAGCAACAGCAGAGAGAAGGGAAAGGTTCAGTGCTGGCAGCAGCCAGGATTATGTTTGGCCTGGGAGCCATCGTATTTGAGATGGGAACAAATATAGACCATCAAATGACATTTTTTGCAGTCCTTCTCCTTGCGGTGTGTGCTATCTAGTGTCAACTTTCTCCCCCCACCCAACAGCAACCCCTGCGGGATGTGCAGCTGCCTGCTCTGGGAGCTCTGTGTTCCACCACGAGGAGTCTGCAAACACAAACTCTCAGCTTGCGTCTAGGTGCCCTTTCTTTTCCCCCTGGCGGAAGAATCTTCTTGCTGGAAGTACCATGCCCCTAGACCAGTACAAATCTAATTGCAAAAGCCTTCTCCCCATTAGTTTTCATTGCTGCTTTGATTTATTTTATTAGCAAACTTTTTTGTGTGTGTGATGACAGGCTTCATTACAGTGTCTATAAAAGACAATCACTTGCTCTTATCTCCTAAACTGAGGAGAAAAAAAAAGCGTGTGGTGATGTACATCAGAAAAACATAATGGGGTCTGGGGAGAGCCCGGAAGGGCCCCTGCACTGCTGAAGGACACACGCAGCAGGGGCTGGGGTGCAGTCTCTTCGGGCACGGGCACGGCTGCCAGCAAACCCAGGAAGGGGCTGAGCCGCCCGTGCTGGCAGATGGGGAAGATGCCAGCCATGGTGTCTCTGCTGAGAACCCAGATGGAGTTCAGATGCATGTAGGGAAAATACTATAATAATGACCAACAATTATTCAGCAGTTGCTGTGTGCCTGGGAGGCACATGGTGTGGACTCGGTTCCGGAGTTAGCCAGAACTGAATTCCAGTATAAATTCTTAAGCAAGCTTTGTCAGTCCGAAAGCCTCCATTTCCTCACCTGCAAAATAGGGACAATTACTGTGCCAACCTCATGGGGTTATTGTGACGTTGAAATGAGGTATTGCCGTAGTGGAGAGGACACCGCCAGCTATAGTATTCCCTGGACACACGGCAGTGCCACTGTTGGTGTGGACGCTGCACAGATGCCTTGTATGTCCCCTTGGAAAAGAAGGGACGGGCTGGCATGCGTGTCTTCCAGAAGACATTCTCAATCAGTTTGCTTTGAACAACAACGTACTGTTTTGGGAAGACTCTCCAGCATGAAATGACCCGAGTCATGCTAGTTTGGGATGTTTATAATGTTTGCTGGATGCAGTTGGTTAAGAGAAAAAAAAAGGCATCAGAGAGTAGGAAAAAACCCAGCACTTCTAAATTAATATATTATCTTTATGGAACATGGTTTTAAGGACATATGTGTATCTAAGTTAACAAATTAGGTTTTGACTTAATTTGGGGGACTACCTCAATTCTCACAACCACCTAGTGAGGGCGGTACCATCACCCCTTCTATGCAGGAGGAAATCGAGGCTCAGTGGGACTCAGGACCGTCCCCAGGACCCCTAAACTCATAAATGGCAAAGCCCAGAATGGAACCCCGGGTTGGGTGGTGTGGAATTAAGCAGATCTGAGACCTTTGGGGAGACTCCTGATTTAACCTCCTGGACCCTCACCCTGACCCTACCAGGGCCTTCTTCAAAAGCTCCTACGACATACGCATTTCACGCAGCACAAAAGGATCACTCTTGGCTTGTAGTCAAGGCTCTCTGCCACCTGCTCCTGTGCCCCCTACCCACTCGACACCCCCTGGACTCCATGTGTGGATGCTGTTGACAACCAGCTGATTCATACTCTCTTTTCTGCCCCTGTGGGTACATCTCCTCTTCTTTCCATGAATGGTGCAGCCCAATAAATATAAACATATATCATTCATTCAATCACTCACTCACTCATTCATTCGTTCACAAAGGGCCTAGTCACTTGTTCTAAAACCCTGTTGAGAGAAATGGGACACAAAACTGGCTGTCCACAGCAACGCCAATGTTATGGAGCTTTGAAAGTTGAGTGAAGGTTGATTAACTTTCCTCTCTGTAGAAGATCCCACGTATACATTACAGCAGTGATTTCCAAACCTGAGTGGGTATCACAATCACCTGGATGTCTTGTTAAAACACAGACAGCTGGGTCCCACTCCCAGAATGTGTGACTCAGTGGGTTTGGGGTGGGGACTGAGAATTTGCATTTTTAACCAGTTCCTGGTTGCCACTACTGCTGCTGGTCCAGGGACCACCCTTGGGAAACCACTGCACACTGAAAGAGGGCCAACCCATCTCCCGTGAATGGTGCCTGCCTGTTCACGTGTCTTCCGACAGCCCTATGAGTTTGGGATTATTCATGCTCCTCTGCAGATGAGGAAATAAAGGTTTAGCAGAGAGGGCAGGTGATCTGCCCGGGGGCTGATGACAGCTGGGCATGGAGCTGAGGCTTTCAGCCTCTGTCTTGAGCTCTTTCCCCCCAGAATTCCTGCAGTCACACCAATCCTAACCACCAGCACGGCGGCAATGGCATTAATAGCATCTAGCAGTCATTCGTGATGTTCCAGGCTTTGAGCTAAGCTGGTAACCTTTAACTAATATGCTGCTCACAGTCACACTATGAAGTGAGGATTATTCTACTTCCAGTCCACAGATGAAGACACTAAGACCAGAGTGGTTAAGTCTCTTTCTCAAGGTCACACAGCGACTATCTGGTTGAGCTTGCACTAGAATCCAGTCAGTTTGTTTCTGAAGCCCATGGACTTGATCCCGGTGTTGTCCTGCCTCCCCAGCTAACATGGGGCTATGATCATAGCAGCTGCAGGTTACTGAGGGCCTCCTTTTTGCCTGTCTGTAGGCTGAACTGATCTATTACCCCATTTAGTTCTTAAAACAAACCTTCGAAGATGTTATCACCATTTTTAGCAGGGCAAGAATCAAGACATGAAGAGAGGAGGATGCTGGCCAGGGAGTGATGTGTGGACGGGAAGCCCTTCCTGGAGGACAGGTGGGAGAGGCAGGCTCCTGCTTGCAGGCTGGCTCCCTCCGACAGACACTCCCGGAATTTCACATGGCCCGTGGGGTGTTACAAGCAGAATGCCTTCTGTGCTCCCTCAGATGGCTGAGAAGGCTGGGCAGGTGTAGCCCAGGGGGGAGACACTGCACGCAGTAGGGCATGCTTCCAGCATAATCGGACAACCCTGGGAAGGAGGAGGCCAGCACCAGGTTCCCGGCAGCCACTCTGCAGCTGGGCTGAGGCTGAGGGGGTTGAAGAGGGCTGTGAACAGGGTGAGAAAATGTTTGGTGACACGGGTGCTTAGAAGGTGGGCCCAGGTCACCCTCTGCCACCAGGCAGGACTCTGCAAATCATTGCCCCTGCCCCTCTGGGCAACCTAACTCCCATGGAGACTGGTCCTGACCTCCTGGCCCTGCCTATAGCAACAGCGTCACTCTAGACTGGGTACACCCTTCCTCCACCTGTCCCACCAGGTGGCCGAGATGAGCCCTGGGCGTGGAGTCGGCACAGCAGGGATTCAGTCCCGGCACTGCTGCCCTCTGGCGGAGGGACCCGGCCCTGCCACACAGCCACTCCACGCACTCCACGTAAATACAATATTACGGGCCACAGCTTCACCCTGGGCCAGTCACTAGGACGTGGCCTACTTTCTCTTCACGTGCACTATTTCACTTAATTCTCCGGACAACATTGTAAGTTTTGTGGAAGGAAAATTTGAGAGGTTTCTTTCCTTTCTTTTTTCAATCTGTCCAGTTAGGAACTGGCCAACCAAGCCAACCCTACTCACTCCTGAGACTTCCTGCCTCTACTCGGGATGAGTTTCCCTCTTGGGACAATGGCTTGGTGCCCTTCCTGACTTCTGCAGTGCACTTCTGCAGGGCAGGGTTCCCCCCACTCTTCCCCTCCCCTGGCTTTCTATCACCTACTCACCCCCGGGCAAGCCAGAGACACTTCTCTGACTCTCCAGCGCAGTGGGGCTGCAGCCTCTGCCTGCTGGAGCTGGCCTTGCACAGGTGTGCTCAGGGGCCACTCAGCCCTTCCCTGAGAGTCCCTCTCCTTTGTGGGGAAACTAATCCCTGAAATGGCGAGTGGATGGGAGTGCTTAAAAAACAACCTCTCTTCCTTCTTAGTAAAAATGAAAATCTTGGATTTTTTTTCCTGATTACAAAAGAAATATATGCTTAAGAACATATTCAGTGTTACAGAAACACATAAGGAAGAAAGTGAGGAGGGGGGCAGGCTGTACTCTGCCCCTCCCATCCCTGCTGGCTGCCCGGGACTGGAAGATGTCCTGGTCTTGTGGGCCAGAGTGCAGATTCTGAAATTAGATAGAGCAGGGTGGAAACCGACATTCCAGCCGCAGGACTTCAGGGACGTGATCACGCCTAGGCTTCAGCTTCCTCTATCTACAGCAGGAAGAAAATGCGTGCACTGCCCTGCGGGTGTATTACATGGATTATGCTGCATATAAACCGGAGCCCAGGGCTGCACATTACTGAGTGTAAGCACTCACATTACATATATGTTACTTTGCACTTACCTTTATGAACTTGATTTTAGAGACATCTAACTTTTAGATAAGTCTATTGTTTGTATGTGCTCTAACTTATTTAACCCCACAGGACATACATTTGGGTCAGTTTCAGTCTTCCCCTATTAAAAACAATGCTTCAAAAAACAGCTTCTAGCTAAATCTTTGTTCATCAATGCAGTTGTGTCTCTTGGATAACTCCTGAGCATGGAATTTCGGGTCAAAGAATATGCTTGCTTCGAAATGTAACAGATCTTGCCAAACTGCTGTTCACAAAAGACCTATCCACTTATATTTCCCCGAAGCCCATGCTTTTCTCACTCCAGTTGAGCCATGTTGTCCTGCTTGGATACTTTCTCTTCCCAATTCTCACAGTTGAAGATAGTCTAACCACGGCCTCCTGGAGGCCACTGTGTGGGCCCATTTGTGCTCATTCTGCCACCAGCGCCTCTAATACAAACCACGTCCCACACCTGTGCAAGTCAGAGGCCTCTGATCCTATCTTGCAAGGTAGGAAGGAGAACTGTATCAGTACCGTGTGGGATACGAGGGCTAGAGAGGCCCAGTGATTGGCCCAGAGTCCCCAGATGGGACGAGAGCACAGATGAGGACTCAGTGCTGTGCCTTCTCGCTGGGGACCTCTCCCCCCTTTCCACCACTACCCAAGGATGGGCAGGGCAACGGCAGTTTTATCAGATAGGAATTGGTGTCGGTTATTTAAAACACATCCTGTGTTCCGGGTATAGAGATCCAGAAGCACAGAGTCCAGCAGGGAGCACAGGCAGATGCTTGGTCACGTCCGTACTGGGTGTTATGAGCCAGGACGGGAGCACAGTGATGTGGCGAGGGCAGTGTTGTAGTGGTACCTGATTAGCACAGGTTGCTTGGGCAAGGCAGAGAGGAGGCCATCTGCATGAGCTGAGGCTAGAAGGATGAGTTTGAGCCAGACTAAGGAAAGGCATTTCAGGAACAGTTTACAGTGCATGCAAAAACTTGGCCTCCAAAGAGGCACATAGCTGGGGCTTGAGAACAGTCCCATATGGCTGGGCGAGGCAGACATCTGTGGCTTTCCCTGCCCCACATCCATTTCCCCTTCTGGGCACAGTGCCTGGACTTTCCTTGGGGGGAACCAGGCCCGCCCACCTTCTAGGCTCCAGTACGGGGATGGGACTATGTCCTGACCAATGAGAACCCTGCTTGCACGGGGATGGTCAAGGAGCCGGTAGGCCAAAGAGACTCGATTTGGGGACTTGTACAGGGATGATGGGAAAGAGAAACTTGGTTTCCACCGGGCTTGTAGTCTGTGGCTGCTGGGGCTCTTCACTTCAGGAAGGCTTCTGGAGGGAGGCCACCCCAGATGAAAGTTGAGCCAAGGCCCTGAGAGAGACTGAGCCAGCATGACACAATCTAGTCCCTGGTGCCAGCCAGGCTTGCAGAATCTATCCTGGAATTTCAGTTTTGCGGGCCAACTGATTCTAATTTTTTGCTTAAATTAGGTCGCCTAGGGTTTGGTCACTTGTAACCAAATTAGTCCAGACTAACATAGAGGGTAGGAGAGAATGGGGATAAGCGTGGGCCAACCTGGGGGCAGGCCAGGCTGTGTTGTTAAGGATTTATCCAACCAGGAGGACTGAGAAGGTTCTCGCCCCAAACAAGTGAACTCTGATAGCGTGACAGTGCCTTTTGGGAACAAAAGCTCTGCTGGCTGAATGAGAGAAAAAACGTCACTGACTCTTCTAGAAATTTCAGAGCCTTTGGACCATCTTTTCTGGGGTTTTCCCATCAGGATAGATGGCCTGGTCTGGAACTGGAGCCAAATTATTAATCCATCCCATATCAATTTATCTTAATTTCTCAACATTCACGCATGCTTTTCAGACCAGTTTCTTTTCTCTGTCACCAAGAAGAAAAGGGATCTGAGCAGAGATTACTCAGAGGGGATTTGGTCCTTCCCACACGCCCCACTCAGGCTGGAAGAGAACACCTGGAGTTTCAGTGAGGCGGCAGCAGCCAGCAGTGGAACGGGCTTGCCGGGCCTCCCACGGGGGCCGGCAAGACAAAGCATTGGCAGATGGGCTGGCAGCGGCTCCGGGGACTGGCATTCTCAAAGCCAGGAGACAAAGCCAAGGGAGAAAAGCCTCCCTCCTGGGTCTTGGGAGCCTCCTCATTACCCAGTCTCATTTCCTCTGGAGAGCAAAGGACATAATTGGATCAAATGGAAACACAAGCCAGCCTCCTTGCCCCTCCCAGATGAGAGACTTCCAATATGGCTTCATTACCAAGTCTTTTGTAAATAAACTGTGTGGAGAAAAATGCCATTTGTTCTGCCGTAATTGCCTGATGAGCATCATTAGATGGGTCTTTGAAACACACAGATTGAAATCATTTTGGGTTTAGCAATTCCTTTGTGCAAATCTTCTCTCCATTCACCATCCTCCATAGAGGGAGTTTCTGAAGGGGGACTTCTTGGCCAAGGAGCCAGATAAGAGCTCGGACACTGGTTCTGGCCTGTGACTTGCCTGCTCTGAGGATTCATCGAACAAATGCTTATTAAATGCCTATTCCCTGGCAGGCAATCCTTTAACTTGGGATATAGCAGTGAATAAATACACAAGGATCCCTCTCCTATTGAAGTTTACCTTCCGTGAGTGCCCAATTCTGGGAGAAAAACATGATAGAAAACCTCATAAATCAAGTTTGTTTAACTGACAGATTGGGGAACTGTTAAGTTAAAATGTTCTCATTCCTTCTGTGTGATTTCACACTTGGAAAATTAGACCGCATGAGTTAGGGATACTGACTACACAGCATATGCACTATCACTCACCAAATCTGCACCCATGACAGACATCACTAATCAATCACTGCTCTTCTGATAAGCTCAGATGCAGCCTCAAAATACATATAACACAGTACTGCGGCAAGCCCCCACCAATGGATCAGAGTTGGCTGGAAGAGAAATCTATTTGCTATTTCTGATTTAGACTGCTATAATTCACTTCTTTGAGAGGCATATCCAAATAAATTAACAATAACCCCAGGAGGAGAAAAACACTGTGAAGGAAAGGATGAGAGATTGCAGCCACCTTCTTGGGCTGGTTTTCCTTTCAAGTGCTCTTCTCTGATGTCCCTCCAGAGGATTATAAAATGGAGGTCAGAGCATGGGCTTTGGAGTCAGGCAGACTTGGATTCAGGTCCTGGTTGTTACCTCCAAATGTGTGGGGTCTTGGTCTGAGCACCACCTGCTTTCCCTGTGAAATGGGCATAATAATGATACCACCCCCACCCCCAGGGTAGCTGTGAGGATTCAATAAGCTAACATGTGTGAAGAGTTTGTACAGTGCCCTGTATATAGTAAGCACTTAATATTAGCTCTGAAGAGGGCTGAAATTCATTCTTTATACCACCAGAGTGAATGCAAAATTACTATTTACAGCTGGCATCTGTTCTGACTGGTTGCTGTCTATGTCATAATAATTGTTAAATAGTTGAGATATCAACCCTGGTTAGTTCTATTATTTCTGTATAGGGTGCTGCTCCCCACATGGGAGATGACTTCAGAACCATGGATGACAAAACAGACGCCAACTGCTCTTCAAACCAAAATAATGTTTCACTAGAATTCTAGGTTGTTGCTTTCTGCTAGTCAAGAATTTCTTTTCCCCAGCTCAGAACTGCTCAACCAGTGGCGTGGCTAATAACAACATGGCGTTGAGAATGGTAATACCAACACCACCTTCAGGTGTTTATTAAGAAGCACCCAATAAGCATGAGCTCAGTTAATCTTCCCAACAACCCTGTGAGGGTTGAAGCATTGTTAAACCCATTTTACGGAAGCAGAGTCTCAGGCCCAGGGAGTGGGGAGTCCTCACCTGGCATACTTGGCTGGTAGGAAGTGGCAGAGTTGGCATCTGACCTAGGGAATGTGGCCTCAGCATGGAAGTCTTAACCCTTTGCATAGAACATTGATGTTGGACTCGGGCTCAGCTCGGGAGAGGTGCTGGCCATCCATCCTGGGCCAGGAGTCCCAGGGGTGTTATAGGCAGGCTCTGGCAGACCACAGGGTGTGGAACAAGCAAGTTTCCTCCCTTCTTCATGTGAAAACAAGACAGAATCCCACCAGCAAAGAGTAGAACATGGCCTCAGAAGGCTGGGTGGCTAACTAGTAACTGCCATTACCTTTACCCCCATAGATAAGAAGCTTCTATAGCACATGGGCTAGTCAAAGAGAGACTCTGGAAAATATTGACTCGTTAACAATTTCTCCCAATTATTAATTGCTGCCCATGTGCCCAGGTTGTGTGCTAAGCACCTTCTAGACTTTAGATATTATCTCATTTGATTTTCCAATAGCTCTGTAAAGTAGTAGTATTATTTCCTTATTTCAGGTGAGAAAAGGAAGGTCAAAGAGGTTATCTAATTGGCCCAAAGTCACAGAGCTATGGGTGGTGGGCTTTGAATCTAGGACTTTCTGATTCTATAACTTGAGTTCTTATCTACTGGTCTTTATGTCAAACTCCCTCAAAGACAGATACTGAAGGGAATCTGAGGGCTAACCAGGAACCACTCAGGCTAACTTGGAATCTGGGAGGCCAATGGCCATTCACGGAGAGAAGCATTCCTCTAGGCATACGGATCTTGGCCTTCCTGGTTTCTCTTCCCCCTGCTGGTTTGCCGGGCATCTCAGTGAGAGACATACCACCTTTACTGGGAGGGAGATCTGTCTTACTCCACTACTGCCATCTTAAGAAGAGATGTAAGGCAAATGCCAGGCAGAGCTGTGGCTAAGACCAGCCTTTGGAATCCTCCACCCCAGAACTGAGGGGCCCTTTGGCCCCTGACTTTTTGGCCAGAGGAACAGAATGGCAATAGAACCCAGAGATCCCCAAAGCTTTTCCAGGTTCAGACATCTGCTAGTCAGGCAGGCTGCCAAGGCATGTGCCAAGAAGAAAGGGGATCCTGGACAGTGGCTCACCTTGAACGAGATTTCGTACTGTTCCCCTCCCCAGATCTCCAAGCCTGGGTCATATCCGCCCAGTTCCCAGAACCACTTCCGATCCACGGCGAACAGCCCACCAGCCATCACAGGAGACCTGTTAGGGAAGAAAATGTGGTGTGAAAACATGGACAACCACATGCTCCTCATGCAGTCAGATGATGCTGGTCCCCCAGTGATGGGATTCCCTGCTGCTCCGGGAACAGTCCAGGTGCACAGAGGGACTCCAAGGGCCCTCTGAGTAAGGACCCACACTTTCTGCATTCTTGCCTACAACATCCCTTCATAAACCTACATTTTTAGCCAAACTGATTGAAGTTCCTCTCACATGGTTAACACCTAAGACCGTCTGTGAAATGAAATCACAGTGCTTTTTCCCATGGACCTTGTAGCTGAGTCATCTCTATCTCTAGTCCTCCCATTAGTTAAATGGTCCAAATCAGGTCTTTCCAAGACTTCCTATTCCACGGTATAGAAAGAGACATGAAAAACATATAGTGCACTGAGTCCTACACGAGATCTACTGAAACAGAATCTCTGGGGGATGGAGCCTAGGACTCCGTATTTTCTAACAGCTCATTTCATGATTCTTAATCATTAAGCTCAGCAAGGATACTTGTTCTGCTGCGGTGTTCATAGAAAAAAGCCACAATCTCTGTTCTTTCCATTAAACAGGGAGACAAGATTAACTTCATTCGCTCATCCTCTCATTAATTCATTCAGGAAACAAGGTTTGGGGACCACCTGTGACGGGTGCTGGAAGAACACTAAGGTGGATTAGAGTGGGGCTGGGGACGCCCAGTATATTGGTGTGGCCGCCTCAGGACAGAAGGATCCAGAAGATCAGGTAGGGCGTGATGAGGCCTCTGGGATGTACTATAAGATGTGAAAGGACTGAACTGTACTTCCAGCTTTAGTGGGAAAGGAGGGATGCAAGAGTCAAGGAAGTGTTCCCAGAGGAGGTGGCATTCCAGGGGTTTAGAAAAGGGACGCGTAGGGGTAAAGGAAGGTGTGCAGAAAGAGAACACAGCATCAGCAAGGGCAGAGACAATAACCACGGGGTGCCCTTGGTGCTGCCTGCTGGAAGCCCCAGTGCTGCCTCTCAAAGAGATGGGCCAAGGTATGCTGCGTGGAAATCTGTCCCAGAGTGGCTGTGTCCTTGTCTGGCTGCTCTGGAAAACTCCAAACCCTCAAACCAAAGTATTCCACTCCTTCTAGCCACAGAAACTCTGTAAGCTCCTGGGAAGCAGGTTGATTTTAAAAGACCCTATTTAACCCACTCATTTCCCAAGGCTTCCTGTAACAGATGAGACTCTGTAGCACAGGAGGGAGGAGAATTTTTAAAAAGGGATCTCTTTGAATATATGATGAGGGCTTGAACATGCCAGTTGCTGTACTAAACTAATGTATTATTTAAATGCATTTGCTCTTCCAAACAACCCCACGGGGTAAGCCCCAATATTCTCACCCTTATCTTACCCATGTAGAAACTGATGTACAGACAGCCGAATAACTTGCTCCAGGCCTCACAGCTACTCTGCAGCACTGCTGGGTTTGAATCTGCAATCCATGCCATGGTTTCCACCCCCAGCCATCACAATATACTGCCTCATGTCAGGAAAGAACCGTTAAGAAGCAGGTGTAGAGTGAAAAGGGCAGGGGATCAGAAGAAGGGAAATGCTCACTCGGATTTCTCTCTCCTTAACTTGCAGTATGTCCTGAGATGAAGGGTAGAACCATTTAACTCTATGCTGTCCAGCTTGGTAGCCATGGGTCACACATAGCATTGAAATGTGACTAGTCTGAATTGAGATGTAGAAAATACACACCCAAATTTAGTATGGAAAAAAGAATATAAAATATCCTAATAAATTTTTAATGTTGATTATGTATTGAAATGATGCTATTTTAGGTATACTAGGCTAAATATAGTAAATATACTATAAAATATATTTTACCAATTTCTTCTTATATTTTAATGGGGATACCAGAAAATTTTAAACTACATATGTGACTCCTATTCTTTTCTTTTAGATAGCACTGTTTTAGCTTTTTAAGTATGGAGATACAGCCATACTTCCTATTTCACATGGCTGGTGTGTTTCTAAAAAACATTCAGTACTTTAAAAACATCGAGTTTTTAAAGAAAATAAGGTGTCATTAATATCAATTCCCCTTTGTT
This sequence comes from Tamandua tetradactyla, assembly GCF_023851605.1. Taxonomy (NCBI): domain Eukaryota; kingdom Metazoa; phylum Chordata; class Mammalia; order Pilosa; family Myrmecophagidae; genus Tamandua; species Tamandua tetradactyla. Next base: position 35,383,164 of record NC_135346.1, on the reverse strand, counting down.
TTCTGAGGATTGTGGAATTTGGTGCTTTGTTTTTTTTTTTTGGCCAGAGCAATAAATATCCTGCTTGGAGGGGCAAAGAGTGTTTCTGGCTTGGTGCTTCATAGGACATCAACCCAGGACTGCATATGAAAACCAGCCAGGGCAGGGGCCTAGGGGCTGCTGCAGAAGCGGGAGGCGATTAGCCATAAGGCATTCCCGATGCTCGAGGCCTGGCTTCCAGAAGGAGGCTTCTCCTCCTAGGCTGCTCTATTTTGTTCTATTTTCAACAACAATAATAATAATAATAATTCTGAGGGTCAAATATGTGCCACTCACTTTATTTGAATGTTTATTTGAATTTTCTGCTATGTTCAATAATAATAATAATAATAATAATAATAATAATAATTCCGAGGGTCAAATGTGTGCCATTCACTTTATTTTATCTCCAGCTCTCATGAAACTTCATTCCTCGCCCCTTTACAGATGGGGAAATCTGGAGTTCAGAAACGCCACATAATATCTCCAGGGGATGTAATTGGTGAGTGGGTGAGCTGCGGCCAGAGGTACATCGTTCAAACATCATGACACCCCGCTGGGCTTGCAGATTGCCGAGAGCACCCTGAGGTGTACAGAAAATGACCAGATTTCTCTAGTGGCCACCCTTAGGTTTGGTCCACGTACAGTCCAGAAGAGCCTTCTGGAAAGAATCAGAGGATTCAGTGGGTGGAGTCCCTCAGAAAGCATCAGAATTACCTGGGGAGGCACTTAAAAACAACGAGGTCTGGTCCATCCCAGAGACTCTCGTGTAACTGGACTGGGGGAGGCGGCCAGGGTGGGTTTATAAACTCTCTAGGTGATTTCAATGTGCAGCCTTGGTGGCAGGCCACTGCTGTAGGGTGAGGCTGACCCCTTCACACTCTAGATGAGCAGACTGATGCCCAGGAGGAAACTATCTGGGCCTCAGCTACTAATATGCTACAGGAGCTGGACTTGCCTTTTCCCCTGTACAAAGAGGAGGATGAACAGGTCAGACCCATCTTTAAGTACCTCTCAAATCTGAGACCTACAAATCTGTTTATGATGAGGTTTCAAACACTGAAAGGGGTTCTGCTTACCCTGAAAATTCCATTTTCTAGAGCAGCTCATCCCTATCTTAGCCTTTGCTACCACGTCATCTTGGACGAGTCCTGGTCCCTCCCTGAACTTCAGGGTCCTCATTGGTCAAATAGGACCCAATAATCACCTGAGGACTCTGTGGTGAGGATCATGTACTATAGTGTCTACAGAAACTGTCTAACAACTCAGGCCAAATTTTAGTTACTCCTGATACTCGTATTCACCAAGAATTCAAGTCTCACTGGGACTGACCCTGAGTTGCAAGGGGTATCTGAGCACACGATGTGGTCTTGGCTAAACTACACCTTTTGACCAGGAAGGGATCTTAAGAAGTATTTGACTATGTTTAAAGGATAGAAGAGGTCAGGAGAAGGAGACAAAAGTTTGATCTGCCCAAGAGGTACTTGGGCTCAACTCACAGCCTCCACTCCTAGCTCACACTGCTGGAGATGGTGATGATGATGACAACTGGATACCAAGATTGAGGAGAGTGGTCCAGGCTGAGCAGAGAGCAGGAGTAATTACTCGCCACCTGCTGGCAATCTGGCAAGGTGGAGGGGGACAGCTTGGTGGCCTATAAGCTAAGGTCTGTGATAAACTGCAAGGGGCTGCACTTCTAGCTGGGGATGTCTAACCCTAGTTGGTGGGTGGGGCACTGGGCTTGTTGGGGAGGGGCCACCCTGAGCTGTGTGTGTCGGGGGGCAGTCATCAGCCTGGGTTATATATACTTACTCAAATGGGTCGCTGGGGTCAGCTTTCTGTAGTTCTGGAGGGATCGGGATCCGTTTGTAGTACATCTCCCAGTCAAAGGCGCCCCGCATGGCGTCCCCCGCCTGCGTCTCGTACCTGAAGTCGTCGTGGTCAATCACGTCAATCATCGGGCACACGATGGTCTTGCGGTTCCGGGCAATGCGGTCTGAAGAGCCAAGACATGTGCATCAGGTGAGGCAGGATATGGGGGAGCTGAGTGCATGATCCTACCCTGCAGTTTGCTCACGTTGCTGACATGTTCCCCAGGTGGTTTCTCTGAATACCAGAGTTTGAAAATCCATACAGGGGAAAGTAAAGTGCAGGCTTTAAGCAAGATGGACCAGGGCTCTCTCCCATCCTGCCACCCACTTTGGGGCCCTGGGCCAGGTACATAAGTAATGTCTGCAAGACCCAGTGTTCTCTATGAAAGGTGGACAAGAAGCAGCTCCATCTCATAAGGCTGTTATGAGGCCTGCGTGCTTGAAATGTGAGCGGCACAGATGCCTGTCAATGATCAGCGTTATTAAAGAAAAGAGATCCATTTCTTTCTAGGAGGACCCTAAAGCTGACCCCTGGCTCAAGTAGCAGTCACCCCAGTGCAGCCCACTTGTCCCCCTGGCAGACAGCCTGTCCCTGACAGCTCAGGGACACTCCCTGGCTGCAGTCAGTGAACAGATGGCCCTCCATGTGAGGCAAATTTCAGCTCCATTTTCCAACAGTCAGAACTTTGGATGAGGGAATAGATTGTTCCAGAAAGTAGTGCGTTCTCCTGACTAGCGGTGTGCCAGCAGAGCCTCATGGACCACTGCCCTGCAGAAATGCTGCAGACCAGGTGACACAAGCATAGGATATGGGGGCCTTGGCTCGGATGGCTTTATGGTCCCTTTTAAGCCTAGGAGAAGAGATTCTATGACATTTATTTTTTGCTCAACCTATTGACAGAATTTAAGTTTTGGCTTGTTCTTCTCTTCAGTGTTCCTCTTGCCAAGAAACTCTGACTGCAGTCAGGGGATCCCAGTGAGTTGTCAGGGGCAGGCAACCTGCCCTGAGAGTCCAGTGGGCTGTGCTGGGGTAACTGTTGCTTTGGGCCAGGAGTCACAATGAAGACATGGAGCTGTGAGCCTGCTGGGGCTGGAGGGGGCCAGCAGCAGCCTATGGTCCAAGCCTCATCAAGATACGGCATGTTCCCATTCTCAGAGAGAAAGCAGGGATTTGGCCTTTTCCTTAACTGCAAGTTATAATACATAGGCGGGTCATGAAATCGATTTTGTGTGTGTATTGCTGTTGTTGGTGCTTTTTTTGTAATGACTCAATAAAAACCATTGAGTATTAGCATGCATTATTCCAGGTGATAAGGGAAGGTACTCTTTGAGGAACTGTGTTTCAGTTATACTGTATGCATAGGCACTAGTATACAGGATTGTGACATCCAAAGTACTACTAACTGTAGGGCATGGTCAAAATGTTTGGGAAATGTTGCCCTTGGGCAGCGTATCCCCACATGTGGACCAGGGACCACCAGTGGCAGCAGTACCTGGGAGATTTAACAAACACCCATGCCTACTCCCTCACCCCAGGCCCACTGAATCAGAATCTCAGGGGGGCTGGTCTTGGGCTTGCCTTACGGAAAAGTTCCCTGAGGATTCTAAATGAAGCTTAAGAACCTTCTTGGGGAAAGATGTAGAAAAGGGCCTCTCTTTTTAATCAGTCACAACTACTAGGGGGGCTTGCTTCTAGTGGATTTCCTTTCTGAGGAGTTTGGACAGAGGACACAGTACTCTGCTGGGTGCTGGCTGACTGGGGAAGGCATGAGTCAGGGAGTGTAATCAAGGAGGCAGCATTCTATGGTGATGTGCTCCCTTGGGGACAGATTGCCAAGGTTCAAATTCTACTAGCAGCATCAGCTGGGATGAAAGTAACTGACAGCCGAGTCTCAGATTCCTTGGCTACAATTTGGAGGAAGCCAGCGCCTTTCTCATGGGGTCTCCAAGGACTGAGCAGGACAATGGAGTCTCTAGCACAGGCTCCACACACAGCCAACATCCTCTGTGACCAGGGCCACTGAAAGCAGCTCATTCAGAAGCAGGAGTCGAAAGACTGAGCATATCTGTCACATTCTTAGCCCCTTGGTTTTCTCATTTGCAAAGTGTGGATAATAATAATGCTTGGCTTGCTTGCTTTACCATCAAATTCAAATGCGCAAGTGGCCTAAAAAGCTAAGGGACTGCTAGCCCCATGATGATGATGATGAAGGAAATGATGATAGGCAGTGGCTTTCCTTTGGGGAGTGGATCCTCCCCAGGCTCAGAAATGCCTACTCTCCAAAAAAGGCAGAATAAGCTGTGCACAAAGGTGGTAGTGGTTTCAGAGACAAAAATCATGATGACCCCCATCAACTGCTGATATTAGTAGGGACAGCTTTTAAAATCTATACACTGGTTCACATTTCTATTGGAAAAAAAAGAAAAAAGAGGGGGAAATGTTTCTTCCATGTGTGCCTGCAGATTATGATAATTACCCTCATATATTTCCATAGAAACAGACAGAGTTAAGGGCTATTTAGACTACAAGCTCAGTTTCATGCCCCTCTACTCCATTCTCTTTATGAGTCACTGAATGACCCTGCAAATGGGTTGTTCCTTCAGCACTATAAATTAGGCGATTTATGGTAAGCCTTTTTTCTTTTTTTCATCTTTGGGTAATGAGAGGCAGATGCAGAAGTTCTCTTGGTTTAATTAAATAAACAGTTTACCAGAAATTCTGGGTTATATCCTTTTTCTAATCCAGTGAGATTCAGGACCCTTGGAGTCAGAAGCTTATAATCTAATAATAAAGTTCCATACTCATCTGTGTTGGAAAACAAATTTGCTAGGCTCTCCCATTTAACTGTGTAGGTTTTGCCTTCTGTCCTTGCATTCCCTAACCTGTACAGTGCCTAGACCAGCAGCACTGACATCACCTGGGGGCTTGTCAGAAATGCAAATTCTCAGGCCCAGCCTGGACCTCCTAAATCAGACACGCTAGGGTAGTACCCAGCCATTTGTGTTTCAACGCGCCCACCAGATGAATATGATGCATACTCATGTTTGTCCCAAACTTTGGTCCTCCCCAAGCTTCTGCTGTGTGGAGCTCACCCATCTATTCCCAAAGAGTTAACTTTTCTCCCTGGATTAAGAACTCTTTTCCAATATGTCTCCACCTGTGATTCCCAGGCTCCATGGTATGTTTCCCCTTAAAAGTCTGCCTGTGGGTACCACCTCACCGCTTTCTTCAAAGCTGGACTCCTCAGGTGTTAAGCCTGGCCCTTCAACCAGCTTTAAGGCCACCTCACTGCCCATCATCATACCACAAGTCTCCATTTTGTCTCCAAGACTGTGGTGGGTGACTCCTGGATCTGTTGCCCTCTGTCTGTAGGCCTCCCCCGATATATGTCAGGAATTCTTTTCTGAGACTAAATGAATTTAGGGAGGCAGTGTGGACCATGGAAGGGCACAGGCTTTGAACAACTGGTAGCTTTGACACTTATAGCCCAAGGCAATGAATGACTCACTCAGCTTCTCTGACCCTCAGTGTCCTCTAGGATCAAAAAGGGGATATCTTCTATCTTGCATGGTTTGTGAGGATCAGAGATGATGCTCATGACTTGCCTGGCCCCCAGTGCAGTGCAGTGAATGGTAATTAATTATATCACCTTACAACTTGGCTCTGAAAAGTAATCTGAGGGAAGCAATCATGCCCCTAGACACTAACGTGCTGTGTGACTTTGGGCAAGTCACTCCTCTCTGAGTTTCAGTTTCCTTCTCTGTAAAATGAAGGGACTGAAAGGATTTAAAGATCCCTGTGAGCACTTCCGACCTTCTGAATCCCTAATAGCACTGATCACTGTGCTGGGCACGTCTCAACAAGGAAGGGAACCCTTGCAGAAGACTCCCTGCAGAAGGCGGTGGTGGCCCGGGGTCAGCGATGCCTCGGGAACGGCTCTCTCACCGAGCAAGGGGGGAAGCCAGTTGACATTGGCCTCACAGTGAGAGTCCAAGAATGTGATGACGTCACCAGTCGCAACCGAGGCCCCCAGCATCCGGGTTCTTATCAGCCCTTCCCGTTTCTTGGTTCGGAGAATCCTCACACTGGGGAAAAAGGCCATGTGGTCTTCAAGTGGCTTCTTCAGGTGCTCTGTGTGGGAGACAGAAGAGATAAGGACGGCTGCCTAGAAATTGTTCTTGTGATCCTCTCTTTGAATGCACACCGCATTTCAGGGTTTGCAGACAACTTTCTGGTACACAGACTCACTGGACCGTTCAGACGGGGCTAAGAAAGGCAGGGATCATCACTGGCCTGGTATACAAGGGGAAACTTAGGTGTAAAGAGATCAGGTGATTGTGCCGGGCCTGGAACACAACAGATCTTTTGTACCAGGGTGTGGGCATATATGGTTTCTGCCTGACTTGGGCCCATTACCTCCCTTTCTGGTAAAAAAACAAACAAAAAAACCCGGATTTCTTTTGGTGACCTGACTCTCCTCTTCTCAGTCCATCAGGCTTGGGAGGGGCTGACCCAATGCCAAGGGGGAGAGGCTTATGTGGCCCAGGGCTGACCAATCAGAGCATTCCATTTCCTTGGCGGAAAAATGAGGCTCCTCCTTTCTCGCTAGGTTTGCTGAGTTGGTTGGCCAGGAGCCTGGAACGTTAGGGATCTGTGGCAAAATGAGGGATAGGAGAGTGGAGGAAGTCTGCCAAGAACGAAGCCAATGTGTAAACTCCTCCCCACCCCCCGCTTCTCCCATCGGTTCTGTACTCCTAAGAGGCTCCTTCAAATTATCAATCCCTCACCTCAGGCTTTGATTTGCAGCTAAATTTCCCGAACTCTATGAATTTGACATCCTTTGAATAAGGATATGGAACCTCACTATCCTGGCTATGAAGGAAGAGCTTATTGAGCAAATTAATATTATTAACTAACGATGCTGCAGGGACCATGCCTAACCACCAAAAAAGTGCGCACACCTAGCATAAACAGTGCTGATCCCAAATGAGTTACGTCTATTCAGTAAAGCAGATACCTCTGATATTTGATAACCTTTTTAAAGCTGTTACGTTATTGAAGGTACTCGAGAAGAAAGTAGCTGCATTTTAGATATCCATTTGATTATTCAGCCGTTAAGATATTTATTAAATAACTGCTACATGCAGTGTCCTACTGTAGGTATACCTTGAGCTATATAGTTAAATATGATCCTTAAAAATGTGTTGATTTTTTGAGTTTTAAAAATCGATTCCAATTTCAAATGCTTTAGGGAAGCTTCTAGTAAAGAAATCCTGGAGCAAACAAACCAACAAATAAAACCAAATATATAAAACACTTAGCAATATTAATATAATATTAATATATTAAGATATTCAGGACCCTGGAAAGTACAAAACATCACTGACAGAAATTAGAAAGCGCTAAATAAATGGAGAAATCATATTTGTGGACTGGAAGACATTGTTAAAATATCTATTCTCTCAAATTATCTATAGGCTTAATGCACTTCCAGTAAAATCCCACACACTCTTGTAGAAATTGACAACTCTGTTCTAAAATTCATAAGGGAATGCAAAGAATGGTTGGAGGACTCATATTATCTGTCTTCAACTCTTTCTACAAAGCTACTGTAATCAGGACAGTGGTATTGGTGAAAGGATAGATGTACAGGTCAATGAAACAGAATAGAAAATTCAAAAATGAACCCACACAATTATGGACAACTGATTTTCAAGAAAGGTGCCAAGATAATTCAATGGATAAAGAATATCCTTTTCAATAAAATGTGCTGGAAAAATTCAATAACTATATTTAAAAAAAACAAAAGAAGGAAAGGGAAAGAACAAGACAGATCTTTTCCTCATACCACACAAAAATTAATTTGAAATAGGTGAGAGATCTAAATGAAAGAGTTAAAAGTATTAAACCTCCAGATGAAAACATAGGAGAAAATCTTTAAAGTATTGAGTTAGGCAGATTTCTTACAAATGATACCAAAGGCACAATTCATAGGAGAAAACCAGGATAAACTGGACTTTGTCAGAATTAAAAACTCTGCTCATCAAAAGAATCATTGAGAAAAGGAAAAAACAAGCAGGAGCCTTGGAAAAATATTTTCAAAACATATATTTAACAAAGTACTTGTATACAGAATATACAAAGAATTACCCTTCAATAATTAGAAGATGAACGACTCTCTCCAAAATGGACAGGAGAGTTGAATAGACACTTTCCCAAAGAAGGTATACTAATGGCAAATGAAGACATAAAAAGCGGCTCAACATCATTGTTTCTTCATCATTAGACATGAAGAAAATGCAAATCAGAACCACAAGGAGTTGTCGTCATCATTAGACATGAAGAAAATGCACATCAGAACCATAGGAGTATATATACCCCTATACACCTACTACAATAGCCAAAATTAAAAAACAATTAATTATACCTTGTGTTGGTGAGGATGTGGAGAAACCAGAACCTTCACACATTGTTGTGGTAATGTAAAACAGTACAAATATTTTGGAAAATGACCCAGTAATTTCTATAAAAGTTAAACACTTACCATAAAACCCAGCAATTTTTTAGGTATATCTAACATTATTCATAACAGCTAAAAATTGGAAACCATCTGAATGTCCAACAATGATGATTAGATAAATTAAACGTGGTATATTCATACAGTGGAATACTCAGCAATAAACATACTCAGCAATACTCAGCTATTGTAACAACATGGGTGTACCTTAAAAGTATTATGGTTGGGTGGGCCACGGTGGCTCAGTGGCAGAGTTCTCGCCTGCCATGCCAGAGACCCGGGTTCGATTTCCAGTGCCTGCCCATGTATAAAAACAAACAAACAAACAAACAAAAACATGTCTTAAAAGTATTATGGTAGATGAAAGATGCCAGACACATAAGTCTAGATATTATATGACTCCATTTATATAAAATTTCTGGAAAGGCAAAAACTATAGAGACAGAGAGGACACCACTGTTTGCCTAGAGCTGGATTGGGAGTGAGGACTGACTGCAAATTAGCACAAGGGAACTTAAGGGGAGATGGGAATGCTCTAAAACTGGACTGTGATGATAATTTCACAATTGGTATCAATTTTCCTAAAAACTCATTAAAGGGTGGTGCGACGGTGGCTCAGTGACAGAATTCTTGCCGGCCATGCTGGAGACCTGGGTTTGATTCTTGGTGCCAGCCCACGCAAAACAAAACAAAAAACAAATAAACAAAAAAATTCATTAAACTTCATACTTAAAATAGGTGATTTTTATGGAATGTGAATAATACCTCAATAAAGCTGCTAAATTCCAAAAAAAAAAAAACCAAAACCCTAATTGTATTTCTATATATTAGCAAAAAGCAACTGGAAAGTGTAATAAAATGGCATCTATAATTGCCTTCAAATATAAGGATGTAAATAATGGAGAGATAAATCATATGTATGGACTGAAATTCTCAGTATTATTAAGATACTTTTCTTTTCAAATTGATCCATAGATTCAATGCAATCCCAATAAAATCCCAGTCAACTTTTTTTTTTTTTTTTAAGAAATTGACAACTTGGTTCTGAAATCTGGAAATGCAAATAACTTACACTAAGCAAAACCATCTTGGAAAAAAACGAACAGGGTTGGAGGACTCACATTGATTTCAAAACTTACTATAAAATGAAAATAATCAAGACTGGCAAAGAATAAGGAAAAAAGTCAATAGAACAGACTAGAGAAGTCAGAGATAGACCCATATATAAATGGTCAATTGATTTTTGACAAAGGCACCAGGCAATTCAATGAGGAAATAAACGACTTTTCAACAGTTGTTGCTAGAATAACTGGATAAGTATATGAAAAAAGATGAACCTAAACCCTACCTTATACCACACACAAAAATAATTTTAAATGGATTATAGATCTAAATATAAAAGCTAAAGCCATAAAGCTTCTTGAAGAAAACACAGCCGAATGCCTTTATGACCTTGGGATAGGAGAAGATTTCTTAAACAGGACATAAAAAGTATCACAAAAGAAAAAACTGATTAACTGAACTTCATCAAATTTTAAAACTTGCCCATCAAAAGACATCATTAAGAAAATGACAAAGTGGGCCACAGTCTCAGAGAAAATATTTGCAATACATGTATTCAAAATGCCTTTTTTTGCAGAATATTTTAAGAACTGCCACAAAACAATAATAAAAAGACTATTTAAAAATGGGCAAAAAACTTGAAAAGATACTTCACAAAAGAATAGATACACGAAAGGCCAACAAGTATATGAAAAGGTGTTGTTTTAGTTCACTAAAGCTGCTGAAATGCAATATACCAGAAATGGACTGACTTTTAAAAATATTTATTTGATTATTATTTATTACAGCAGTCTTGTCTATATTGCAATGCTGTGAATATTCAAGGAGCTAACCAAGGTGAACTATGTTGCATAATGTAAACATTTATAAAGATGAGCATAAACTGATCTCAGTTTGAATCCAGTTGCCAAAATTTTCTATTCCTGTGACCTTGGAAAACTTTTCAAAAATTTCCCTAAGTGTCTGTCAGTTTTCTCATCTATTTATGGGAATAGTAATAATTTCTTTACATTAGCGTCAGAAAATTTAAAGGAAATATTGTATTTACTATGGCTAGTTCCTTGTGACATTTAAACTTATCTATCGTATGTAACCAATGATATTACACAGTAGTAAAGTAGTGGTATTGTTTTTTTTTTGTACAAAACATTGCAATGAGCTATCTTAGTACCCAGCACTGCTCCTCTAGTCCCTTGTTTTGTATTCTCTTTTCCATTCCGTCTCTACCCTCTACCATATTACCACTGCGTTGACCCAGAGTTGTTTTAATGACTTCATCGTCCACCATGTAGTCCAGGTTATGCTCTTTCCCTTTCATTCTCCACGCCCTTAAATTCTCTGCTCTGAGCTCCATTACTTTGGAAATGCTAATTATCTTCGATTGGGTTCCAGGTCTATGCTGGTTTGAAAGGATGTATGTCCCCTAGAAAAGCCATGTTTTAATCTATATCCCATTTCATAAAGGCAGAATGATCCCTATTCAATACTGTATGTTTGAAACTGTAATCAGATCATCTCCCTGGAGATGTGATTTAATCAAGAGTGGTTGTTAAGCTGGATTAGGTGACGACATGTCTCCACACACTTGGGTGGGTCTTGAGAAGTTTCTGGAGTCCTACAAAAGAGGAAACATTTTGGAGAATGAAGGCGATTCAGAGAGAGCAGAGAAAAACGACATAGCCGTAAGAAGCAGAGAGCCCACAAGCCAGCGACCTTTGGAGATGAAGAAGGAAAGTGCCTCCCGGGGAGCTTCATGAAACAGGAAGCCAGGAGAGAAAGCTAGCAGATGATGCTGTATTTGCCATGTGCCCTTCCAGCTGAGAGAGAAACTGTGACTGTGTTCACCATGTGCCTTCTTACTTGAGAGAGAAACCCTGAACTTCATCAGCCTTCTTGAACCAAGCTGTCTTTCCCTGGATGCCTTTGATTGGACATTTCTAGAGACCTGTTGTAATTGGGACATTTCCTTGGCCTTAGAACTGTAAACTAGCAACTTATTAAATTCTCTTTTTTAAAAGCCATTCCGTTTCTGGTATATTGCATTCAGCAGCTGACAAACTAGAAAAAGTTCCTTTGAGTCTCTTAGGGAAGAAAGATAATTCTGCTTAGAAGGGAAAAAAAAAAAGATCTCATAGCTAACCTTGGACAAAAAATGAAAATATGGTGCACATCTCCTTAGTTCTTCTGAAATCCACTGTTCTAGTTTGCTAGCTGCCAGAATGCAATATACCAGAAATGGAATGGCTTTTAAAAAGGGGAATTTAATAAGTTGCTAGTTTACAGTTCTAAGGCCGAGAAAATGTCCCAATTAAAGCAAGTCTATAGAAATGTCCAATCTAAGGCATCCAGGCAAAGATACGTTGATTCAGGAAGGCCGATGAAGTTCAGGGTTTCTCTCTCAAGCAGACAAGCACATGGCAAACACAGAGTTTCTCTGTCATCTGGAAAGGAACATGGTGAACATGGTCAGGGTTTCTCTCTCATTTGGAAGGGTACATGGTGAACACGGTGTCATCTGCTAGCTTCTTCTCCTGGCTTCCTGTTTCATGAAGCTCCCCGGGAGGCGTTTTCCTTCTTTATTTCCAAAGGTCGCTGGCTGGTGGACTCTGCTTCTTGTGGCTATGTCATTCTGCTTTGCTCTCGCTGAATCTCCTAGTCTCCAAAATGTTCCCTCTTTTATAGGACTCCAGTAAACCAATCAAGACCCACCCAAATGGTGGGTATCTTTCCCTTTGTTTCTTTCTCTGAACTCACACTCTTATACAGGACTCTAGGAAGAGGATTAAGACCCACCTGGGGCATGCCATAACTGAAATAACCTAATCAAAAGGTCCCACCCACAATAGGTTTATACCCACAGGAATGGATTAGCTTTGAGCACATGATCTTCTGTGGTCTGTAAAACATCAAGCTATCACAGGTGTTAAGCATCAGGAAAGTGAAAATTAAAAGCACAAGATACCACTCACTACACACTCATCAGAATAGCCAAAATTAAAAGCAAGAACAATATCAAGTATTGGAGAAGATGTGGCACAGCTGGACTCTCATACTTTGCTGGAAGAATTAGAAAGTCTTTTAAGCACTTTGGAAAGCTGTTTGCTTCTTACGAAGGTCCATACAACTATCCTATGGCCCAGCAATTCCACTCCTGGTATTTACCCAAGAGCTATAGAAGCATCCATCCATTAAAAGATCAAATATGTTTCATAGTAGTTTTATTCATAAAAACCCCAAACTAGACTAAACAACATAAATGTTCATCACGAGGTAAATGGATAAACAAATAATGGTTTAGCCACACTTTCTCGGCAATAGAACAAAGAAACGAACAAAACAACAAAATTACTGAGACATCCGACCACATGAGTGAATTTCAGAATCATTAGTTCGACCAAAGTAGCCTGACACAAGGATATAGTATATGTTCATAGTACATTCATCTGAAGGTCATGAACAGCCAAACGCATCTGTGATGACAGAATTAAGAACAGTGGTTATCCTTGCAGTGTGGGGACCGACTGGAAGGGGGTGTGAGGGAGCTTTTGTGGGAAGGAAGTCTTACATATCTTGCTTAGGTTGTTGGTTTTACAGGTGTAGATTTGTCAAAACTCATGAAATTGTGTACTTAAGATCTCTGTGTGTCTTACTCTAACTTGGTCAAAACATAGCACATTCCTCCTCTCTCTCTCTCAGCTGGGAAAGGTGGAGTGTCATCGGAATGCCTCTGACTGGGGATCAGGAGAATTGGGCTGTGATCCCAGGTCCAGCACAGTAAGCCCATCACTGATGTCTTCTGGGCCTCAGGGCCCAGGTTTTGTGTGTGTGTGTGTGTGTGTGTGTGTGTGTGTGTGTGTGTGTGTGCCTGCGAGCTGCATGGTCCAGGAATCGAACCCGGGTCTCCTGCATGGCAGGGAAGAATTCTATCACTGAACTACCCTTGCACCGCCTGGGCCCAGGGTTTTGAATCAGGGTTTTGGACTGGAAGGTCTTCTAGGTCCCTTACAGAAGCCCATGCTCTAGCTAGTCCCTGGGGGCGATCACCCTTCCTCACCCAAGCCCCACATCCTGCTCTGAATTTACAGAATCAGAGAAGGTAGTGCTGGAAGGGACTTCCTGAATCGGGAGGGCGACCCAAATCACCTGGCAAAACTGGGCATCGTCCTAGGTGGCTGCAATCTGGTAGATCTGGGCTAGCATCGGGCAGCCTGAGTTTTACTTGACCCACAGGTGATTCTGATGCTCAGCCAGGCCTGGAATCACAGGAGTAGTTCAATCTCTCCATTTTATTGGCAGGAAGCTGAGGCCCAGAGAAAGGAAGGGCCATAGTTCTGATACGTGGTTCATAGCAGAGCTGTGTTTTGGGCCAGGGTTGCATTTTATTTTTAATTTTCTAACCCCATATAAGAATGAGCCCCTTTCACTGACAAGGCATGTTAAAATTTGCAAGGCAGCTTTACATATTTTATCTCCCTTGGCTCATAAAAACATCTTCTGCATTATGGGTCTCCCATTTTACAGGTGAGAAAATGAGTGCTCAGAGAACCTGAGAAACTTGCCTAAGGTAATAAAGGTAGTACATCTCTGGGTTCTCTGTAGAAACATGATGCTTTCCTCCTTTTTCTAGTGTTTTTCCAATCTCTGATAATCATATACTACACTAATATCACTATTTTTGCCATATCCACCTACCTTACTGTGATTCTTTTAGTTGTTTTCTATAAATGAACTTAGTTCTTTGGTTGTTTGGTTAATTAAATTTATGTTTAAAAGAATCTTTTAGCACCATAAATGGAAAATCAGAATCATTTATAACAAAGAGATAATAAATTTAAAAACACATGCAAGGGTGGGCCACGGTGGCTTCGCAGTCAGAGTTCTTGCCTGCTGTGCAGGAGACCTGGGTTTGATTCCCGGTGCCTGCCCATGCAAAAAAAAACAACAACACATGCAAATAGAAATAAAGCAATGATCTTAGATTTTAGCCAGATGCTCTTATCTTGTCATGACAGCGAGCGTCAGGTCTGCTCTTTCTTTGTTAAGAAGGGAGATATGGGCAGCCAACTGAGACTCTCCCTTAGAGGTAATCACCAGAAGGAAAGAGGAAGAACTGAAGAGAGAAAGATTTATCTTCACACGGGATCCAATGCTAATGAGCATAGTCTGTGAACTACCTGAAATCATCTCAGGTACCTCTTAAAACCACTTTTTTTTTTGTACTGGCACACTTAGGAAAATACTGCTTTGGTCACATTGATGCAAAAGTTTCCAGAAAATTCTGTGAGATGAAGTGTGTTTTGTGTTGGGCCTGGCATTGTGTAGTTTGGAGCAATTAAAATAGATACTGAGGAAAGATTATGTACACACACTTAGGGAGGTGAGAAGACTCAGACAGCCCCCGGGTCTCCTTGCTTGCGCACAGATTGATATGGCTTCCCTCGCCCTTCCCTGCTTCTCTTTGGAACAGTGACTCTGAAGAAAACAGAAATCAATTTGCCCTAATTGAGAGACTAAATCTTTCCCAAAGAGACTTTCTTGGGCAACAAGACAAGATAGCAAGAGGCATGTTCCCGCTCCAGAGGAGCTGCTGTGCAGGCGGGAACACCATTTTACAAAAAGGGAAAAATCCATAGTCATCATCTGTGACGCCGCTCCTTCTTGGAGGAGTTCAACTGGTAGGTCATTAAAATGAGAATGAGATCATCTATACCACACACCACCATCCCCTCAGAGGGAGAAACATCGCCTCCAACTGGTAGGTCATTAAAATGAGAATGAGATCATCTATACCACATGCCACCATCCCCTCAGAGAGAGAAACATCGCCCCTCCGGCTGTGATCATTGAGGGCCCTGCTCAGGCAGAGCCGTCCGCTAAGTCACGCCGAACGCAGATGGCTGCGATCATTACCCATCCACCAATTAAGGCCTTTTGACAGCTTGTGGGAAAGTCGGAGCAATTATTTAGGGGCAATTATGTTCCTCCTGTCCTTATTAGAAAGCACATTTGCACAAAATCAGGACTCTTTCCTTATTTTAACACACTGTCTTCTCGGATGAGGACATTCCATAAAGCCACAGAATTTAAAGCTGGAAGGGACTTCAGATGAAGATGGGATGGTTATGATAATGGCAATCATAAGGAATGATTACTGTCCCCTGCTCAGACACAGAGCGCCTCACTTCATGCACATTATCTTTCGTATCCCCGAGAATGCTGCATGGTGGCTATTATGACCCCATTGTATACAAGAAGATACTGAGGCTCAGGGAGGGTCATGCAACCTGCCCAAGGAATACAGTTTATATATGAAACCAAGGTCTAAAAGACAGCCTGTCTGATTGTAAACTAACACCCTCTTTCCATGTCAAACCCCAGCTGTTTCATTTCCGTCTGTTTCTTCATTTTATCTTGAGGGAAACAGGGAGGGCCTAAGAAGTTAAATGCCTTACCCAGAATCCTACATACAGTGAGCCTGTGACACAGCAGAGCTATACACAATTTAGGGCTTTTTCCATTCTGGGATTTCCCACAGTTTCATAAACCCTAGGGCAGGGATAGCCAACGGGCTTCATGCCAATGCTTATGTTGACTGATTGGTAATGGATAGCCAAAGTTGCATTAAGAAAGATTCTGAGGCTATGTCCTGGTTCAACCTGAAATGCCAGGACCAAAAAGCAATATCTTTCCTGAGGGAACAGAGAAGCAGTGGCTCTAATGCCATATACTCATCCTTACTACTCCAGGGGCTACCCTGGATCGCAAGATAATACAGAATTGCTTTTTCTCCTACTACCTCTAATGAGTCAGAGCTATCCAACAAGGAATGTGGCTGATTCTGAAAGTGGTGAGCCCCATCTTTGCATGGGTTGAAGCAGGTGTCAGACAACCACTTCTGAGAACGTACTGGTGGATTCTATAGCATCCCGCCTGGTGCCCCATGGCAGTCCCGCAGTATGTGTTCTTCCCATGTCTGCCTGCCTGCCGTCCACCTTTCGGTACTTGCAATTCGGCCTGAGGGCTCACTCTGCCCACTGCCAATGACTGCAGGGAACAGGTGGGTAAGTTCTGGCTGCCCGGCCCCTCAGGTGGGATGATCGAGCACATACTCTGTGCTGGCCCCAGAACCCCAGCGCAAGCACAGTGCCCAGAGTGCCTTTCCCTACCTCCTGTCCCCACTCTCCTGCTCATGTTTCCTGAAATCTCCTCCCAAGTCAGTGATGGCACTCAAATCATTGTGTCTGGATCTGCTTCGGGAAACCCAAACAAAGACAGGTTCCTTGGAGCAGGTAACGATTAAGACATCTTCAAAGCTGAGTGTGCGTGTGATTATTTGAAGCTTACAAAGATGACTTCAGCTCAGCCCCGTGTAGTGGCATGGTGTCCCATTTCTACGCTTGTTGAGTGACTCACCACGTGCCAGCGACTAATCCAGAGAATCGTGTTTTTTAACTAACCTCATCTTCGCAAAAACTTCATGAGGCCAGTCACTGCTTAGTAGGCCTATTTTACTAATGAGGAAATTGGGGTACACAGAGGTTAAGTAACTTCCCCAAGGTCCACATGGTTAGAGCAAAGCTCAGTCGCAAATCTAGGCAGTCTGACTCCAGGGTGTGTAGTGTAACTTTTTACATTTTTTTTTTAAATTAAGAAAGGTTTCAAACATAAAAAAATTGGAAGGGTGGGCCACGGTGGCTCAGCAGGCAGAATTCTCGCCTGCCATGCTGGGGACCCAGGTTCGATTCTGCCCATGCAAAGAAAAAAAATGGAGAGACTAGAATAATGTACCCTTATAGACCCACCATTGGGCTTCAGCAATTATCAACTCCTAGCCCTGCCTACTGGGCACTGTGAAGCCAATGGAGCCTGTACTCCTAACCACTGTGCTATAAAGCGGAGGAAAAGCCCAGGGGGTTAACGGAGAGAGATGCTACAACTTCAACTTGTGCAGCACTTATCCCTCTCCCAAGAACACTCCCAGTGAGCTGTCTCAATACACTGGGCCCATGGTATCTTCTCAGGAGATTCCTGTTGATTATTCCATTGGACTGCCCCAAAGTCGCTATAAGGCAGGTAGGTTATCATCACTTCCAGTGTTACTGGAGAGGAGGCTGAGGCCCAGGGTAGGGTGGACTGGCCCTAAGTCTCTCAGCAGGTGAGACTGAGTGGGGACCAGAATTCAGGCCATGCTCCCTGGGTTCTTGCTGTACTGCTGCTCTGAAAGTGCTCACTGGGGCCCCAGGGGCCTGCAGCCCTCTTGGATCCTGCGTTGAAGTGGAGCCTCCTTCCTTCCTAGTCTCAAGGACACTTAGGACTCCATGGGTGGTTCTAGCTGGCAGGTGGTGGTCCAGGGAGGAGCTGTCTCAGAGGAGGGTGGAGAATCACACACACAGCCTGAGAGTGACTCAGCCGAGTACAGCCCAGTTTAGGCCTCTGCCCAAGATCCCAGGCACCTCCAGTTTCCTCTGGTTAACCCCTGCTCATCCTTCAAATCTTGGGTACAACTTCAACTCACAAAAGCCTCTTCTGACCATCTAGACCAAAGGAGACCCTGAGGCTGAACTGACCCAGAACTTCTGGAATGTGTCCTTCATTGCACTCAGTTCAGGCCATCACCACGTACTTGTGGAATCACTTGGTCTCCCTAACTAAACTAACTCCACAAGGGCAAATTCTGGGGATGCTCTGCTCACCTGTATATCCCTCCTGCGCAGCAAGGGCCATAGGCTTTGCCAATCCCTGTAATTCCAAATACATTTCTCCTCCATCATTTCATTTGATCCTTACAGCTGTGAGCAAAGCAGGTAGCGTTTATCACCTTCACTTCAAGAGAAGGGAAGTCAAGTTCAGAAGAAGATGTTCCTTGTCCAGCAACAGAAAATTGGCAAACACTGGACTTGAATCCAGCTGGGTATGTTCAGAATTGTTGCTTTACTGCTGTGTGTAAACAACTTAACTCCCAAGTAAAACATCAGAGTTTCCATCTCTGATGCAGCAGAGACTTGCACAGATACCTGCTGAGGAGCAGCAAAACTAAGGGTTTGTGTGTGGCCCACACTCGGGCAGGACCTGCAGTGCACTGGGAAAGGCGCCACGGAGGGGCCCAGGATGGAGAGGAAGGGGTGGGGGGAGGAGTAGGGGAAAGAGGTAGAGGAGGAGGAGGGGGAGAGGGTTACTTCTCCCCAGTCACAGACCTCCCTAGAATCGCTGTTGGTTCTCTGGCCTCCGGGGCTGTGTCTGATAATGCAGAGGCCGCCACGGCCTTTTTTCGGCACTCAAGTGTTTCCAGCCAAAGGAAAAATATTAAGATGAGGCAGATCCTCATCTTTGTCGTCGTCATCATCACCATCAGCATCATCATCATGACTTTAGTTGAGTGTTTTTATGTGCGTAGGCCTGGCGTTAAGTGCTTCTATACAGTGTATCTCATTCCATTCCCTAAACTATTCCATTAGGTACACATGATTAGCATCTAATCTTAGAGATGGGTAAACTGAGGCTCAGAAAGTTTCTATACTAACCTGCTTATGTTCAGACAGCTCGTAGGTGACTGCCAGGAGCCACGCCAGGGTTTCTGACTCTGAAGCTGGCATTGTTAACCATAAAACTGTAGCACTTCTTTATGCCCTAGTCTTTGCATTCTGCCTGGTGGGCACCAGTTTTCAACTCCACAATCCCAGCCCTGCCCCTGCCCCCTGCCATACCCCCAGCATGTCCAGGGCTTTCACCTGCTTGGAGAACTGACAGACAGGTCAATATGAATAACAGGAAAATTAAAGGGAGATGTGGGGAAGGAGAGCTATGATTGCACCAAGAAGGGTTTTGGCAGGTGAGCTGCACAGGCATTTAAGCTTCACTTACTGTCTGGAAAAGGTGCAGACGAATCCTTTGGGAAAGACATATGTTTTCTGGCCCTGAGCCCCAGAAGGATTTACAGAGTGTGGCAGAGCTGAAAGGAACCTCAGAGTTTGGCCAGAAGACCTTCTTCATTCTTTGACATAGTTCCTCCATAAGGCGATCTAAGTCAAAATGGACAATTTTGATGTGGTTTTGGAAAAGAAACTTCAACTGGTCATTTCTTTTTTCATCATCTTCTTCTTCTACTTCTTTTTCTTTTTTTTGTCAAAAGGCGAAGGACTAGCCAACTCAATGGGAGAATATATTTGGAAACCACATATTGGATAAAGGCTTGATAACTTGTGAATATAAAGAAATTATACAACTCAACACTGAAAGAACAAACAACCCAATTATAAAATGGGCAGAGGATAGGAATAGACACTTTTCCAAAGAGCAAAGATAGTTGGCTAAAAACATGAAGAAATGCTCATTTTCACTAGCTATAAGGGAAATGCAAGTCAAGACAACAATGAGATATCACCTCACACCTATAAGAATGGCTGCTATTAAACAAACAGACAACTACAAATGTTGGAGAGGATGTGGAGAAGCTGGAACACTTATCCACTGTTGGTGGGAATGTATAATGGTGCAGCCGCTGTGGAAGACAGTTTGGCAGTTCCCTGGAAAACTAAATATTGAGTTGCCCTGTGAGTCATCAATACCAATTTTAGGCATATACTCAGAAAAGTTGAGAGCAGTGACACGAACAGACATTTGCACAACAATGTTTATAGAAGCACTTTTCACAATTATCAAAAGATGGAAACAATCCAAGGGCCCATCAACAGATGAGTGGATAAACAAAATGTGGAATATACATACGATGGAATATTATGCAGCAGTAAGACAAAATGAGGTCCCAAAGCATAAGACAATGTGGATGAACCTTGAGGACATATTGCTGAGTGAAATAAGTCAGGCACAAAAGGACAGATACTGTATAAATTTGCTATTATGACTCTGGTAAAGTAATCTCAGAGGTTACACTGAAGAATATAGCATACCTAGAGGTACACAGAGTTAGGGACAGGGAAGGCTACCCAAAGAGATTGAATTTAAATGCAAGGGAATGGATAGAAGTGATGGTAACTGATTAGTGGGGTTATAGGTAACATTGCCATATTGAAGGTGAGAATGATTGAAAGGGGATGTGTAATGCCAGGTATCCCACTGAGTAAATCTACAATTATCAATAAGTTCTCGCATGAACTACTTCAAAGGTTTGATATAGGAGAAAGAGTCAATAGTAGAAGGGTATAGGGGGAAAACTAAAATTGTATACTATGGCCAACAGTTAACAGGAAGACATCAACAGTACCACAGCACTACCAGGGGCAACTAATTAGGGGGGAGGAACAAGTGACAAGGGGTAATTTTGATTTGTTATTTGGTGACGCTGTGCTTCTTGGTTCTTTGTTGCTATGGACCAATGAAAATTGTCTAAAATTGAGAGCGCTGCTGATTGTAAAACCAAGTGAGGACACTATAGGACATGGTTTGTTTATTTTGGACATTATCCATGATGCCCAAAAGATGGAGGGAACCGAAGGTACAGTGACTGAGAAGGAGAATGGCAAACTGTGATACATTTATATGATGAAATGTTGTGTGGCTACAAAAAGGAAGGATGTTGAGACACGCAATGTACCTGAATAAACCTTGGGGACAATGTGTTATGTGAAATAAGCCAGAAATGAAAGAACAAATATGCTATGTTCTCTTTCAGAAAATACTTATCAGGAAGTTGGAACCTAGATTTGTAAGCTCTTATAGCAGTCACATTTAGTCTAAAGTTGTAAGTGTATTTACAAATTCTGAGACACTGAGCTATATGTGTATCAACTAGCATTTCCCTGGAACTTTGAGTAACTCGGTGATACCTAAGACCAAGATATGGAGAGCTGCAGCCCTGAAAGGTAGCACAGCTATATACAAAAACAAAGTAACCAAAAAAGGATCAGGCCTCAATCAGAGATAAAATGAAGTCAATATGGCTGGGACTAAGGTAAATCAGAATTCAGAATAAAACATAATATTGTATGTACTCTAGACCTTCATCTACTGTGTGAGACCAAAGGCAGAGAAGTTTATTATGTCTAGAACCTAAATTTTCTTTAACATACAATCTAAATCAACCTGTCTGGGTAGCTCATTTAAACAACCCAAATTCCTTGAGTCCAGAATAGGAATGAGACCTTGTAATTCTGTATATAGCTTAATGTAATACCCAGATACATCTCAAACTATGGTGGGCTGATAATTTAAAAGTATTGGTAAAATCCCTTGAATGTCCAAAGGGGAAAAAAAAGGAACTATTAAACTTTGCCATCTGGAAACCCAGGGTATGCTCTCAACCATTGAGGACTCCCAAGAAAATAGGCCAAGCCCTTGATTTTGAGGCTTAACTCTTATGAAATTTATTTCTGTAGTAGAGAAGCTAAGACTACCTATAATGAGGCCTAAGAGTTGCTTCCAGGAACCCCCTTTTGTTCCTCAGATGTGGCCTCTCTCTCTAAGCCCAACTCTGAACGGAAAATCATTACCTGCCCCCCCAACAACCCCTGCGTGGGACATGAAATTCAGGGGTGAAAGTCTCCCTGACAACATGAGACATGACTCACAGGGATGAATTTGGCCCTGGCACTGTCAGATTGACAATGTGTTCCTGACCAGAAGGGGGAAAAGAAGTATAATAAAATAAGGCATCAGTGACTAAGAGAGATCAAATAGAGTCAAGAGGCTATTTTGGAGGCTACTTTTATGCAAGCTTTAGTTAGATAGTGCTAATTGCCATGGTTTGTTAAACCCCAACTAACATCACTCCTGCTAACTCTTTTTTTTAAAAAACATATTTTTATTGAGAAAACTTCACACAGACATAGTCCAGTATGATATACCATCAATGGTTCACATTATCATCACATAGTTGTGTATTCATCACTATGATCATTTTTAGAACATCCTATTAATTCTTAAGAACACCTAGGGCTCGAACCAAGTTTTCTATAAAAGTTTCATGCACTAAGTTTGCTCTCCTGGAACATACAATTTCCAGAGAGTTCCTAGGCCAGATAAATCCTGAAACCCAAAGGGACCAGCCTCCCCAAGTTTATCAACTAGTTACATCCCCCATCCTTTAGTGTGGACACCCTTACTCAACACTAGAAAAAATCAGAATGGGCATTGCCTAAAGTTCCCTATAGACTGGAAGAAGGATCAAAGGAGAAGGATGAGTTATAACAGAGAAAACAGGATTTAACAAATGTGTATGGCTGCTGAATCATTGTGTTGATATTTCTTCTAGCCTCCAGTGTTTTGGAAAAATCTGAAATAGTGGAACAGTAACCCATAAGAAACTGCAAATCTGTAACTACTTGCTGAACTGTACTTTGAAAAGTATCGCTTTTTGTTTTCTTTTTACATATGCTATATTTCACAATAAAAAAAAAATGCTCCACTTGATGCTGATATAGGTGGCCCCCCACCATGTCCCCGACCCCAAGGCAACACTCCGTACATGACATCACGTTATTGCTGCTGTTATCAGACTTCAGAGAATGCACAAAAGTGGACCCAGGATCTGGTTCTAAAAACAGGACATTATTGCATTGCTTATCTCAGTAGGTCATTACTAGAATCTTTTTTTATTATTATTTATTTTATTTGTGACTTCTAGGAACACCACTTGGGTGAAGAAAGTAGTTACTCCCAAATGGCCAATTTCCTTCTGCCAAAGACTCCAGGAGAGTATATTTTAGGCATGTTTCCTATCATCGTAAATACTGCCAGGAAAACACATGTATCGAGGCTTTGAAATCTATAGGCCAATTGTCTTGGCAGCTGGAAAACATCACGAACATAGGCTGAGGGAACTGGGCCTGAGCCCTTTATCAAAGGCAAAATAGCGCCAACATCTGGGTGAGTCACCTTCTAATCCAAGGGTTTTCAACCCTATCTGAGTCAATGTCCCTTTATATAACAGCTATTTTGTAGGGACCCTTTAATACTCTAAAATAAAATTCATAGATAATATAACCCACAATACACAATTAAAAAAAATCTACATAATTCCCTAACTGTAATATAAAGGAGAAATAATACAACCGTATGTTTCAATACATAGATGCTTAGGTTGACTGTGAGACAGAGAAGTAGCCAAGTGTTTGTACTTTTTTTTTTTTTTGACATGTCTCCACCCATTTGAGTGGATCTTTTTTTTTTTTAACTTTTTTTATTAATTAAAAAAATAAACAAAACATTAAGAGATCATTCCATTCTACATATACAATCGGTAATTCTTAATATCATCACATAGTTGCATATTCATCATTTCTTAGAACATTTGCATCAATTTAGAAAAAGAAATAAAAAGACAACAGAAAAAGAAATAAAATGATAACAGAGAAAAAAAAATTATACATACCATACCCCTTACCCCTTGCTTTCATTTACCACTGGCATTTCAAACTAAATTTATTTTAACATTTGTTCCCCCTATTATTTATTTTTATTCCATATGTTCTACTCTTCTGCTGATATAGTAGCTAAAAGGAGCATCAGACACAAGGTTTTCACATTCGCAGAGTCTCATTGTGAAAGCTATATCATTGTTCAATCATCATCAAGAAACATGGCTACTGGAACACAGCTCTACATTTTCAGGCAGTTCCCTCCAGTCTCTCCACTACATCTTGAACAACAAGGTGATATCTACTTAATGCATAAGAATAACCTCCAGGATAACCTCTCAACTCTGTTTGGAATCTCTCAGCCATTGACACTTAGTCTCATTTCACTCTTCCCCCTTTGGTAGAGAAGGTTCTCTCAATCCCTTGATGTTAATTCTCAGCTCATTCTAGGGTTTTTCTCAGTCCCTTGATGCTGAGTCTCAGCTCATTCCAGGCTCTCTGTCCCACGTTGCCAGGAAGGTCCACACCCCTGGGAGTCATGTCCCACGCAGAGAGGGAAAGGGTGGTGAGACTGCTCGTTGTGTTGGCTGGAGAGAGAGGCCACATCTGAGCAACAAAAGAGGCTCTCTTGGGGGTGACTCTTAGGCCTAAATTTTAAGTAGACTTGACCTATCCTTTATGGGGTTAAGTGTCATGTGAACAAACCCCAAGCCTGGGGGCTCAGCCTATAGCTTTGGTTGTCCACACTGCTTGTGAGAATATCAAGAATTCAACTTGGGGAAGTTGAATTTCTCCCCACTCTCACCATTCCCTGAAGGGGGCTTGCAAATACTTTTCCAGTCACTGATCAAATCACTCTGGGATTCATCAGGGATCACTCTGGACAAACCAACAAAATCTCATGTGCTACCTGAGATTCCAAGTACTTATGACATTCAATCAAACTATCTACATGAGTTATATTAGGAAATGCTCTAGTCAAAATATAAATTTTATAACAAATAAACATTTTTTGCTTTAGTCTCACACATAAGGTGACATTTTAAAGTATTAATTATCATCTATTTTCAACACCCTGCAATAATGACATTCCTTTGTTCTTCCTCAGGCAAAAACATTTCTTAAATTTGTACATTGTACATTTCACTATTATTATACACTCTAGGCATTCCTAGATTATATCATCTCGATCTTTACCATCTATCTTTCTTTCTGATTTCATTTATGTCCCCAGTCCTCCTCCCTCTATCATTCTCACATGCAGGTTCATTCAGTGTTTTAACATAATTACATTACTGTTAGGTAGTATTGTGCTGTCCATATCTGAGTTTTCATATCTAGTCCTGTTGCACAATTTGTATCCCTTCAGCTCCAATTACCCAATATCTTACCCTATTTCTATCTCCTGATGGTCTCTGTTACCAAGGAAATATTCTAAGTTTATTCACTAACGTCAGTTCATGTCAGTGAGACCATACAGTATTTGTCCTTTTGTTTCTGGCTAATCACACTCAGCATAATGTCCTTAAGGTCCATTCATGTTGTTACATACTTCATAACTTTATTCTGTCTTACAGCTGCATAATATTCCATCTTATGTAAATGTCACAGTTTGTTTAGTCAACTGTCTGTTGATGGACATTTTGGCTGTTTCCATCACTTGGTAATTGTTAATAATGCTGCTATAAACATGTAAATGCCCATTTGTGTCCTTGGCCTCGTGATCTTTGAGTAGAGACAGCATATACATGGGTCCTGTTTTTTAAACCATTCTGCCAGACTATGTCTTTTGATTGGAGAGTTTAATCCATTAACATTCAGTGTTATTACTGTATGGGTAGTACTTTCTTCTACTATTTTGCCTTCTGGATTTTATATGTCATATCTAATTTTTTTTCCTTTTACCTTTACTCATAGTCTTCCTTTCTACACTCTTCTCCACACCTCTCTCTTCTGTCTTCATATCTGTCTCTAGTGTTCCCTTTAGTATTTCTTGCAGAGCTGGTCTCTTGGTCACAAATTCTCTCAGTGATTTTTTGTCTGAAAATGTTTTAATTTCTCCCTCATTTTTGAAGGACAATTTTGCTGGATATAGAATTCTTGGTTGGCAGTTTTTCTCTTTTAATAATTTAAATATATTATCCCACTGTCTTCTCGCCTCCATGGTTTCTGCTGAGAGATCTGCGCATAGTCTTATTGGGCTTCCCTTGTATGTGATGGATTGCTTTTTTCTTGCTGCTTTCAAGATCCTCTCTTTCTCTTTGACCTTGGACATTCTGATTATTAAATGTCTTGGAGTATGTCTATTTGGATCTGTTCTCTTTGGGGTACGCTGTACTTCTTGGATCTGTAATTTTAAGTCTTTCATAAGAGTTGGGAAATTTTCAGTGATAATTTCCTCCATTAGTTTTTCTCCTCCTTTTCCATTCTCTTCTCCTTCTGGGACACCCACAACACGTATATTCATGCGCTACATATTGTCTTTCAATTCCCTGAGTCCCTGCTCATATTTTTCCATTTTTTTCCCTATAGTTTCTGTTTCTTGTTGGATTTCAGATGTTCTGTCCTCCGGTTCATTAATCCTATGTTCTGCCTCTCGAAATCTACCATTGTAGGTTTCCATTGTTTTTTTCATCTCTTCTACTGTGTCTTTCATTCCCATAAGTTCTGTGATTTGTTTTTTCAGACTTTCAGTTTCTTCTTTTTGTTCCTTCCTTGCCTTTTTTATATCCTCCCTCAATTCATTGATTTGGTTTTTGATGAGGTTTTCCATGTCTGTTCGTACATTCTGAATTAGTTGTTTCAGCTCCTGTATGTCATTTGAATTGTTGGTTTGTTCCTTTGACTGGGCCATATCTTCAATTTCCTTAGTGTGATTTGTTATTTTTTGCTGGTGTCTAGGCATTTAATTACCTTAATTAGTTTATTCTGGAGATTGCTTTCACTTCTTTTATCTAGGGTTTTCTTGCTGGATGAATTTGTTGTCTATCTGTTCTTTGACATTCTGTTCAGCTTTATCTGAACCTTTAGCTTAAGTTTTGTTTAACAGAGGAGGATTTTTCACTTCTTGTTTTCTTGTTTCTTGCCCTGCTTGTGTGGTACCTTTCCCCCCCACACACTTAGGAGGGTCTGCTTAGATATTATAGACCCCAGCCAGATTTTCCCAGACCAAACTGGCCTCCTATCAGGAGGAAAGAGTCACCTGCGTCGGTTTTCCCTGAGCATGAGACCCAGCAGGTTGAAAGACTTTCCTGTGAAGTCTCTGGACTCTGTTTTTCTTATCTTGCCCAGTATGTGGCGCTTGTCTGACTGCAGGTCCCACCAGCATAAGATGATGCGGTACCTTTAACTTTGGCTGGGGGTTTGTTGGAGACAGAGGAGAGGTTGTAGGCTGGTTTTAATGGCTTCAAATTACCAAGCACTGGTGTCTGAATTCTTTGATGGAGGGATTCCACCTGGGTGGGCCTTCACCCCTCCCCTGGGGAAGGCACAGGCTCCAGATAAGCCCCCAAAAGAGCTCACTTCTGCCTATGCCTGGGGCAGTTGCAGCCTGAAAAGTCCTGCCGCTGTATCCAGAGATGGTCAAGCCTTTGTAGATACACAGCCACAAAAACCTCTGTTTCCTTCTTTTTTTTTTTCCCCCTTTTTCTGTCAGTCCTGCCCTCTTGGTGCCGGGGCAAAAATGAGCAACCTCTGCTTTGATCGGGTTCACCTAAGCTGGGGGCCTATTTTTAGTAGTCAGAATTTGTTAATTAGTTCCACAATTGGCGTTTGATTGTGCCCAGTCACTGCTGCTGGTAAAGTCCTTTCCTTTCCCCTCTGGGAAGCGGCCTGTGGGGGAGGGGCGCTGGCCGCCGCAGCTTTGGGAACTCACAGTTTTGCGGGGTGCTCGCAGCCGGTCCAGCTGGTCCAGACTGGGGTACGCTCTGTGTCTGGTCACTGACGTGGCCCCAGGAGCTGTTCTGTACTGATTCTGGTTATTTAGCAGTTGTTCTGGAGGACGAACTAAAACGTGCATGTTGTTAAGCCGCCATCTTGACCCGGAACCAAGTGTTTGTACTTTTAAGCGGTACATATTGAAATATATATTGTTTAACTATGCTGGGCTGGCAACTGAAGCACTAGGAGCAGCACTACTGTGGATGATGTGACTTTCTAAAACAGCAAATGACTTCTGCTTGAGTTCCAACCCAAAGTCCATACTTCCCTGGATGTATCAGTAACTACACTCCTGGAGAATTCAGTGCCGTGGTGGATCTGGGCAGGGCAGACACTATGACAGGAGACAGAGACCATTCCTTTCACCAGAATTCAACCTCAAGGAAATGCTGAGTGTGTCTGTAAGAAATACTCTGCTCAGCTGTTTGGGTGGTGGTTGGCCGTGGGCGACAGGGGAGACTGGGTGCCGTGTGGGGGGAAGGGTGAGAGAGCAAACATCCTCCCAGCAAGTGGCCTTGGGGGGACAGGAGTGGCCAGAGAGCTTCTTAGTGGGCTGCTATGAGGTCTGTGAGGTAGAGCCGCTTCTCTGCATCTTCCATGACGTGCTCACTAAAGTCTAAATTCACACTTTGGCGCCCGTGGATTTGCTGAGGGAACGCTAGTTGCTGCAGCGCTCTCCATGCGGGGTGCAAGCAGAGTGAGCCCCCGGAAGGGAAGGAGGCGGTTCGGTCTGACTCACAGGGACCCTTAGAGGATGATCTATTTACACATGTGGAAACTAAGAATCACAAAATGCTGGGCATTGTCCAAGGTCACACAGCTGGCGGTGTGTGGCTTCTCCAGGGCTCAAGCCCAAGTCTGTCTCTCTCAGGCCCGTGTTTGTACCCAGTCCCTACCAGCACTGTGGATTAAGATGTTAACGTTTATTCCTCTGGCATTTTTCGGAGAACAAATATGAATTTGACTTTGAATCTCAAGACAAACGGCATGCCTTTCCCAAACATTTGCTCTGAAATCACAAATCCCCTTGTTCCTTGGCATCACATTACAAATTACCCCACACATCAGGGTGCAGGTATTTGGCCCGAATGCATCTTTGGTGATTTTAAGAATGAATTACGCTTCTTCCTCAAAGCAATCACATCCACCAGCCGGCTCCCAGAAATAGAAAGCACTTCATCACACAAATTAACTCCTCTCCCCTATTTTGGAGCAGATGAGTAATCTATTAAAAAAGAGATGCTATTATCTAAACAGGCAGCCTTGTCTGAACTTTTAATTTTATCTAACTGTCTTGGTCCTTTTTCAGCGGGTGGGCAGGACCATAAATCTGTTTAATAATCAGAGGACGAATAAAAACACGTCAGAAACCGCACTGTGGAGTTAATTACAGCCTCCCCTGTTTTCTGAAAGCGACTCCCCACTAACAGGCTACAAGTGAGAAGAGAAGGCTGGGTCCCACTTTGCTCTTCTACCCAGAGCCCATCCAGGGAGCAGAAGTACGAGGTTCCAAGGTGATGTGTCTATCTATACAATTCACTCTAAGAATGGTGAAAATCCACCTCTGAGGACTTACTCCTTTAACCAAAGAGCTCCTTCTGAGACGTTTAGTAATTAGTATGTGGAGAAGGTGGTTTTCTTTTCAAGGGCTCTAGCCTATTTTATGCACCCCTGTAATTTTCTCCCTGATCCAGCTGCAAGCAAAATTTAGTTTTCAATGTGGTATTTATTTTATTTGTCAAGGGCAGGAAACACACGGACTGCTGTCTACAAGGGAATGCCACACAATGGGTGTGTGAAAGGCAATGTGGGCTGGGAGTTTTGTGCCTTCCCAATGCAGAGCAGTGCTGGACAGAAGATTTTTTCTTTCTTCTGGTTGTGTATCAGATGCTCAATGCCCATGTAGTCTGATTTGTTAATGCACACTCAAACATACACTCACCTATGTACACACACACCCCTAACGCCCCTTGCTGGAGTGAATACTTTCTGCTTCCTGCTGGGGTGCCCTGTGACAGTGAAAGGAGCTGCTTATGGCTGGGTTATCATAAGCTCAAAATCAAACATGGTGCACTGGTCTGGGCAGGCTGCAGCATGGGGTTCTCAGCCTGGAGAGGCATCTGGTTCCCATGCAGGCACCCGGCTGGCCGTCTGATTTGGGGAGCCACAGAAGACTAGCAACCCTGGGTGCACCAGCATTGTCCCTGGCTCCTCATGACCTTCCCTTTGGGTCTGTCAGTGTCTGACTTTCCCCCATTGGTAACCCCTATCCTGTGGATTATCACTGTCCTCCATTCTCCAGCCTCCCCACCCAGCCCCAGTGAACTAGTAAACTAACTTTTACTTTTTTAAATACAAAAGTATTACATGTTCATTTCGGAAACTGCTGAAAATCAGATATTCAAAAATAAGCTAAATATCATCAATTAACCCACTGTCTGGGATGACTCTTAATACTTAAAGGTCTGATGGGGCATTTTCATGTCCCTCGAGTACAAAGATCTTGATGGTTCAGAAGAACAGCTTTCCTCATTTCTTATTGCACAGGCCAGTGCAAAATAACATTTAACGGAGCCTCCAGTATTTGCCAGAGACTGTGCAAGCTGATCAGAAACCAAGACAACCAAGCTCAAGTCCTGGGTCTACTGCTACAAGACTAACACAACAGCTGACACATACCAAGAGCATGTCCTGGGCCAGACTTGGTGCTAAGTATCCTACATGAATTATTTCATATAATGCCCACAGTGATTCCTGCAAGGTAGGACTGTCACCCCCACTTCAGAGATGAGAAAACTGAGGCTTGGTAAATTGAAGGATCTTAAATTCACTGCTAGTAAGTGGCAGAGCAGGGTCTTGAACCCAGGGTAGTATGACCCCAGAGCGTCTATACCTATCCACTGCGCTTTCCTTCCATCGTGGAAGCATACCAAATGGTTAGAGGCAGCACCCTAGGAATGGATTAACTTTGGGGAGGTGGACCAAGGGCAGTCAAGGCCTTGCAGGCAGAGTTTCGATGGAATTCATCAGGGGGTTAAGGTGTGAATGACACAGGGAGAAAAAACAGCTTAGCCCATTCAAACAGCTGAGGGTATAGAGAACTAGACAGAGTCCAGTGTCTTTCCACTGATGATAAACCTTGTTAAAAAACAATATTTGATGCAGTATTTTTTTTTATTAAATGAATGAAAACATGACTAAGATTGCCCTCTGTAATGGGTGCTGCTGGCATGCCACACCAGCATGCAATCACTACTATCACCTGCCTAGAATGGTTAAAATAAAGATTTACAATACTTAAAAACGAAATGAACAAAAAGACAAACCCCCCCCCCAAAACAAAACAAAAAAACAAACCCATGCTTTTTTTTTCATTTGAAAGAGGCATTTCTTAAATACATATGAATGCCAATATAGGCTTTGCTAAGAAACAACAATTTAGTCTACAATGGATTAAAACACAGATTTGCCTGAAAAAGGATCATGTTAAATCTCTAAAACCTTGCAAGAAATAAACTATTGGATCAACCGTCTTCTTTTCTTCAAGACAATATTACCTTTTAATTAAATGAGAAATACACAAACATATTCTCTTTGTAAAAAAAGTAAACATTACAAATACAAATACACATATGTAAATACACATTGAATTAAAGTATTGGTCTTGTTTGGGTTACACAAATGGTTTTGTCAAGTTGCTTTTTCCCTCCCACTTTTTCTTAATGTTGTTTTTTGCCCCCACTTTTAAAAACATCTTAGAGCTCTGTTTATGTCCTTTAGGTCCTCTATATTATTTTTAATAGTTGCATCAAGTGTCATATTGGTAATATGTCATGGTTTATTTCCCATTCTTCTGCTGATGGGTATTTAGGTTGATTCTAATTTTGTACTATTACAAACAGTGTTGCAGAAGGCATCTCATGTATGGTTCATGGTTTAAATGAGAGACTACTTCTACCCTGAGGAGTGGAATTATTGTGATATAGGACATGCATGTTAAAAGTTTTCTGGTACTTCCAAATTTCTCTCTGAACCTAGTGGCTGTCCCAACCTATAGTTCAACCAGCAGTTTCTGTTTAGAATGGCAAGAAGGAAGGAGGGGTGGTGTGAGGAAAGAGGGTATATTTTAAACAGCATATTCAATATGGTGACATAATTTATTACTAGAAAAAAAAAGAAAAAACCGAAATCTTCATAATACAAACTAAAGTGGAACAAAATCTTGGCCTAGGGTGATACATGAGAGATGAGGCTTTCAAAGAAGGGGGTACTATTCTGCCTCCCTTGAAGCCTACCCCACCCCTACCCCGCCTGGATAATATTAAAATCTCTAGGGGGAGATGGATAAGACTTAAAAATTAAAGGAAGCAAGCGTTAAAAAAGAAGGAGCAGGAAGAAAGGGAGGGAGGGAGAAAGGAAGGAAAGAAGGGGAAAAAGAAGAAATAAAAAGAAACAGCCCTGTTAGGATTTGGGTGAAGGTTACTGAGTAAGGGGTGGGAAGAAGGGGGCTGGGTAGTAGGTGAGCCTCACTCTCCTTCCCTGGACCTGCTCCTGGCCCCGTTTCCTGCCTCTGGGCTGCACGAGGCAGGTCTGCTCCCTATCAAAACCACGGGGCTGGGCACGAATTACCCCAGGCCAGACAGAGGGCTGCCCCACCAACCTCATAAATCTCTCCTGGGTCAAACGCTCCCACCCAGCTGGTCTGAGTGAAGAGTCTAACCCAGACAGCCCAGCATTTCACGAATGTATGTGGGTCCAGCGGTAAAAAGAGCCTTGGCAACAAGCCCCGGTTCGGAAGGCGCGTTTACTGCGGCTTTTAAGGCGTTGATGGCACAGGAAGGAGGAGACAGCCCTTCAGAACACAGTCCCGCTCCGCTCCAAAGTGTGCACCAATTAAGATGATTACTGGTTTCCTTACAACACAAATACTAATGGCCTGTCACACTCTGGCATATTTTTCTTGGTAACCTTCAACTCCGAATGATTAATCAGGCTCGGGTGGCAAGGCTGATACACACGCAGGCAGAAAACAGGAAAGAAAAACCACTCTGACTAATGCGCAGCCAAAGAGGCAGAGGTTTGTGAAAACAAGTTCTGAAAGACTGTGATTGTTTTTGGGAATGTGAGGTCATGATCGATGGAAAGGAAACATCCTAGGAATGCTCTGAGGAATTAGGATTAGGACAAACCATGTGACCCCACAGGAGTCTCTTTCCCTCTCTGGGCCTTAGTTTCTTGACTGTTAGATGAGGATGGTAAATAAAGGGCAAATAAAGATGCAGAGGGGGAGTATTATTATTAGCAGTAGTAAAACTTAAGCGGGGGTGGGGGTGGCACACAAGCAGGGCTGGGAGAAGAGCCTGGTTAAGAGAATCAACAGACTTGGTGGAAGGCCAAGCGTTCCTACAACCGGCTCTGCCAAGTCACTCCAGTTTGCTCATCTGCTATGGATTGAATCATGTCCCCTGCAAAGACTTGTTCAAGTTGTGACCCCCCAGTCCTGTGGGCATGAACACATCTGTAAGGAGGATCCTATTACACTGTGTCCACGGTGAATCAGAGTGGGCCTTCGCCAATATGACTGGAGTCCCTGTAAGCAGAGAAAGTCTGGACACGGTCAGGAGGAGACAAGAGACCGATGACTCTGGTGGAGACCTTCAAGTCACCACCAGGAGGCTGCAGACTCCAGAGGACGCATGGCCCTGCTGACACCTTCATTTTGGACTGTAGCCTCTAAGACTGTGAGACAGTCAATTCCTGTGGTTTAAGCCAACTAATCTGGGATACCTGTCATGGCAGCCTGATACACTAAGACAACACCTGAAAAGTGATGATAATTATAGAGCCCCCTTTCTTAGGGAGTTAGGGTGAAGTGCGATGGTGTGTGAGGAGTGCCCTGCAAAGCCAATGTTCGACATAGACTGAGCACCAGTACAGGTCAGTGCAGTGTTCGCTACTGCTATGGTTACACCAACTCGGGGAAAATGGCACCAGTCTCGGACTCCCACTTATATTTACTAAAGATCCCTGCCCATACAGAACACTCCAATCTCTTCTCTTTAACATAATCAAGGCCAGAGAGGGTGGCCAACTGCCCTAAACAGAACTCCCTCCTTGTGTCCTTTGAGCTTCATTTCAGGAGAAAAATGGTACTTTTCCATTTGGCCTTTTCAGAAGTGTGAACTGCTAGGCAATGTTCCTGATGCCTTACTGATATATATATATATATATGTATTTAAGTCTAATACTTGGTAATTACTGAGGATGTAGAGCCTCAGCTCTATTCATCTACTTTTTTTTTTTTAAATTCTCATTCATCTTATATAAAGCACTGTGCAAATAGGGTCTCAAGGCTTTCTCCTCTAACTCTAAACCTCTTCCTTAAGCCCTTCCCATTAAGAAATTCTGGAGCACCTTGGGCCAAATGTAAGTCAAATGCCCACCTCATCCCACAGGGGAGTGGCCCTATGAGATGCTTAAAGGGTTCCCAGGTTGGAAGGCTGGAAGTCCTAAGAGCAGAGGGGGCTCACATGTTTCCAGGGAAGGCAGCAAAGGGATGCATGAAATAGGCCAATGGAAATCCAGCAAACTCAGCCAGACCCCGTGGGGAGAACCAGAATTTGGGGGGAATTCTCCCAACTTCTAAATATCAGCAATTCAATCAGATCTTTAAAAATATTTTGAAGTACAAATAAACAGCTCTAACGGGCTGGGCCCAGAACCTTGAAAGGAACATAAACTCTTCAAAGCCCAGAAGTTTATGATTTAGAGCAAGGGAGGAATCATTTACCAAATGGAGTCCTTTAAGACCAAAGGAATTTAATGGATCAGAGAAAAAGAGACAATAAAAACCACCTGTAATTTTGCCACCGAGACCACTATTAACAGTTTGATATACATACTTGCAGGCATTTGAAAAAATACTTATCTATGGATTCTTTGCTTGTTTTTTACATTTATATACAGGAGTGGGCTCAGGTGTACATGCCAATTTGTAGCTGTTTTTTACCCTACACTTAACCTTATACTGCCATTATTTTTGCACACTGAGATCTGTCCTATAAGGCAGCTCCCACAACCAAACATTCTCCCTATCAAAATGTACTCACGTAGCAGTTTTTCTGGGTTGTACTAAGCCAGGGTTTCTCAAGTTTAAGTAAGTAACAGTCCTCTTTTAAAAGAAAAAAACTTACTGTGGTCTTTCCATAAACATACCCAGGGATTTGTGGAAGAATATTAACCAAAGAAAGCCAAGACTTCAGTCTCTTAATTGTGAATTTTCACTGCAAAGAGAAGTGCCTTTATAATTGGCAAAATAATTTTTGGAAGATTGGAAGTCAAATGAAAAGATAAAACTTGAAAATTCCTGGTTAACTCTTGCCCCCCCACACCCTGAACCCTGTTTTGAGAAACAGTGGCGTAAGGCACAGTATCAGGCCCCTTGAACCCGATCCACTGTTGGTTCAGCTCTGAAGCTCCTCTTCACCCAGGACTGGGACCACCCTTCCTTCCAACAGGCCCCCAGGGCGTGTTTGCTTTCCTCAGAGTCCCAGTCCCAGGAGAGACTGGCCGAGGTCACTGTTTTTCACCTGGGCACCCTGGAGTCCTTGAGCTGAACCGAGGTTCTCCTTCTTCCACCTTTAGAGGGGAAGCCGTACCTCAATTTTTCTTCTACAGCAGGCTTGTGAGTAAGGCTTCTTTTTAAAGTTTTCACTATTGAAAAAAACAAAAAAGTTGGAAAATCACTGATGAAGGCCTCTCTCCCCATTTCATAGACAGTGAGACTCTGAAGCAAGGTGGGGCAGGGCCCACTGCTGGGTCCCTTACAGACGGGCCCAAGGACTCAGCATTCCCCATGGGCAGGGGCTCCTTCTCTCGGCTCCCACTGCCCAATTCCTCTTCCAGGCCCTTTCTCACAGTTATCCTGCCTACCTTGTCTCTTTGCTCTTCCCGAAAACAAACATCAGACCCTTCAATTGTCCACGGTTCCCCATATATTTCCTCTCACATGCACATGAGTAGATGGGAAGACTGAAAGCCATAAGGGTGCTCTATACCCTGTGGGGGGGGGGGGGGGGCTCCAGACTGAACCCTGGCACCCTCACAGAGACGGCAGGGCTGAGGGATCTCTAGCATATACAAGAAAGAGGGCTTGATGTCGTCGGCAGGTCTATAAATGCAGACATAATCTTCTTAGAGGGTGAAACCTTTATGATGACATTGAAAGGTTAAATGAATTCAACTTTATAATCCATTTCCATTCTAAATATTGGAATAGTGGCTTTCAGGAAACGAAGGCTCCCTGAGTCCTGGAGTCAGTGGTTTGATGGCGGGCACCCAGGCCTTGGCTGTGCCTAAAAGAGGGAGGGGTTAGGAGGTGGGCATGGTCTTTGGTGTGCCAGAGACACCTGGATGGAAAGTCAGAAGACCCGGTTCTAGGCCCAGGTGTGCCTCAAACTTGCTGTGTGACCTTCGGCCAGTCACTTATCCTTTCTGGGCCTTAATTTCCTCATCTCTAATTTGTGGCTACTGCTATGTAACTGATGTCACTGGACTGTTGTTATAAATGGAAATGAGGGATTGTGTCGAGTCAGTCTGATGTGTTTTGTCACTTTAGCCTCTGCAGTTTGGTTTACCCCATCTGCAAAATGGAATAAACCAGCTTATTAATGCTGGGAGGAGGAGGGAAGGTATCAGAGATTCTTGCTAAAAAAAGGTAGGATTAAAAAAAAATCGCTTTTTCCCTTAACACACAATTTAAGAGTTGCTGCCCTAGATACATTATCTAGCAAGGTCTTGAATAGCCCACCAGCTTTTAAGGCAAGCCCACTACTTCCACGGGAGGCCCCTTGCCCTTGCTGTGCCTCCAGCCTCTTGTGCTGGAGAGATGTCTCCCAGACACCAGGTCAGGAAGAGGAGGGACTAAATAATGGTGGGCTCAACCTTGCAGGCTCAGCATTCAAGCTTCAACACCTCCAGGAAGGAGACCAGCCTGGCTTGGAGCACAAGAGAAGGCTTCTTGGAGGTGGAGGACCTGATCAACCGCGGCCTGAAAGGGTGGGGAGGAATGTGAAGAGGCAGGAAAACAGAAGGCACATGGTTGCAAAAACAAACGTGTGATGAGAAGGGAGGGTGGTATTGAGGGAGGACATGGGGTTCGAAGGCAGATTGGGCTCTGTGCCTCCCTCTCCTGGCCACGTTGGGTCTTCCCCTGTGACCCTGTCCTGCAGCAGTACTTACCCGGCATCTGTTTCACCGCGGTCCTATAGAGTGCTAGATATACAGTGTGTAATCAATAAATGTCAAAGGTGCATCCTACGTCCTATATGCAAATGTCATGAGCCAGCCCTACATATAAAAGACACACACTGGACTGATCTAGTAATGACTGAATGTAAAAAATTAGCACAATCCATTAGCAGTAGCACAATAACTTGACAGTTGGGTTAGGGAGATGAGAATTAGACAAAAAGCAACAGCCAGCCCATGAGATAGATGTGGAGTTGGGATGGTGATTCTCTGACTGTACTAATATGATATTCATGATGCGACGGAAGAGCATGGCCATCCAGCATCATGGTCAATTCCCACGCCTGAGCTCTAATAGCCGTCCTGCATGCCTTCTCAGACATCCTGAACTGCTGCAGCTCCCACTCCTCTCTGGCATCAGGCCACAAGGGGACTTAATGGGACATCACTTCTCAGGGTATGGACTGGCTTTTTGAGTGGCCACCAAGGGGCTGCATGACATAACTGGGAAGCGGGAGAAATTAGCTAAATTTTGACCACAGAGAACAAAGGAGATGAGAGTGAGCCAGATAGAAAAATGTTCCCTCCTTCCTCCCTTCCATGGACTACTTCCTCCGTCCACTTTTAGGAGAAAGCCCACACTGAAAGAGCACAGTTGCTGAGGGCAGGAGCTTGTTGTGAAGTGGAAGCCACTGCAGCAATCGCCGCTCGTTTTCTTGCTTCACTTTCCCCTTTTATGCTCCCTTCACGGTCTTGGGCTTGCTCCTCCCAAATATAGTATCAAAACCTTAATTATTGCTCAGGCTGTGTTCTGTAAGATATGGGCTAAGTAAGACAAAGAATAACCATAGATTTGTTCTAATTTATAAAATGAAAGTATGCCATTGGTACTTGAAGAGTTAGCAGTAAAAAATTTACTTCTTACACATTACATATCCTGACTGTATTGTCCTAATAACATAGTGCCGAGTGACTGGTCAGAATATAGAGAGATGAAGGAGAATGCACTGGTGGGTTTTGATTCAAGTACTCAAAGGTACTCTTGTATCTGTTCATCAATTTCACAACCATTTAATTGTGCCTCTATGTGACTGGTCATGTGCTGGGTTCTGGGGACACAGAGATAACTAAGACACGATCCATGTTCTCCAGGAGCTTGTGGTGGAGCAGGGGAGTCAAATGTAACACTGGGGTCAGCGCTACATGAGGGCAGGCGATTCAAGGAGAGGGCCTAGGAAGGCCAGGATCTGCTCCGTCTGAGGACGGGGGTCAGGGAGGGCTTCACAGAGGAGGGACTCTTGAGTTTGGTCCAGAAGGAAGAACAAAAACTTGCCAGGAGGCTAAATGAGTGGGAATAAATTACTCTCGTCTTATCTCTGGACTCCCACTGCCTGTTGCCTTTTCTTCTTTCACAGCGTACACTTCATTTCCCTATAGAATTCCAGTTCCTTGCAGGTCGTCTTACTGTTCATCAGCGAATCTCCGTCCTCCTTCACTCTAAAGTCGAGCTCAAAGCTTGTAGTAGGGGCTCGGCAAAGACTTCTGGAGGCCTCCGAAAGGCACCATTCATCTGTTTAGTAATCTTTGACCCTCTCTTCCCCGCAGCACCCTGAGGAATGCTTCTCCTTCCTTCTCATCAGCGACTGTAATTCCCTGGAGCCAGGTTCTCTCTGAAAAGGGAGCTGGGGTGGCTGAGGAGTGAGAAAAAGCCTTCCCTGTGACTTAGCGCTCCTCTTCTGGGTTGGGGGAAGGTGCTTCCTCTTTAAGCACTTTGGCCATGGGTTTTGTTGATGATTACATCAAATGTGGTGGGATAACATTTAAAAGGTTTTATTTGGGGGTGGTGGAAGGGCAGTGGTCACGGCAATCCATTTTAACTCACATATTGCTGCTTCATTCTCTCTTCCCTTCAAAAATAATAAAGAAAAACCCCAAACACCTTGGCCTCCACTGCTCCCAGAGATGGAAGCCATACTTAAAATCAGAAAAGAAACAAACAAAAACAATCTCGGCTTTTGAGCTCAAAACAATACATTTCATAAGTCATACATTTTATAAGCAATACATTTGGAAAAATAGCTGCTGAGTCTGTCTCTGGAACCCACAGCCCTCATTGCCTACCTAAACACAAAACACTGCTGAGCTCAGGGAATGGGCAATCATCAGAGCTGGTGAGGGTGGGTCCCACTCAAGACAGGACTGGGAGGAGGTTTCTGCCTTCAGATGAGAGACAGCATGAGACGGAGGAAAGTCCAGTATTTTTGCCCACGTGAATCGGAGGCCCTGTGAAATTTCTTCCCTGCTGTAGCCATGTCCTGGTACAGGGCTTTGGTGGGATCAAAGGTTTCTTGAACCAAAAATGTGGATAAAATTTCCTAAGCAGCTGTACTGGGGTTTTGGCCACTTGAATGATTAAGGAAATAGTAAGAGTGTGGCTGTCTAAGAGTGGAGGCTGAATTAAAGTCTTCAGGCTCTTGGCAGGGCACAAAGTTCCCTGTACTTAATTTGGTCAGCCCCCCATTCTCACACCTGTTGACATCTTTGCCACTCAATGCAGGC
Organism: Tamandua tetradactyla; assembly: GCF_023851605.1. Taxonomy (NCBI): domain Eukaryota; kingdom Metazoa; phylum Chordata; class Mammalia; order Pilosa; family Myrmecophagidae; genus Tamandua; species Tamandua tetradactyla. The sequence continues at coordinate 35,343,636 of NC_135346.1, read as the reverse complement.
TTTACTCAATCAACGTTAACAATTTAAAAGCCTACACAGCATTAAATGCCATTAAACAGGCCTCTGCATGAACAGACACGTTATTGTGATAACTGAAAAAAATGGCACACGGCAGTGACTGGTTCATGGTCAGTTTCCTTCCATCTCCTGAGGAGTGGGGGAGCTGAGATGGGGGTGGTGGCAAGCAGCAAAATGGAATAAAGTTAGTGGTTAAAGCTGGGGACTTGGGTGGGCCCATCCTGGGGAAGCTCCCAGCTTGACCACTCAAGCTGTGTGATCTTGAGCCTGTCACTTAGCTTCGCCCAGCCTGGGGGTTTTCATGTGCAAAATGAGGGTAATACTATTCACACCTCCTAGGGCTGCTATGGACATGAGAAATGAGTGTACACCGCGCAATTCTGTGTCTGGCACATAGCAAGCATTCAAGGGCCAGGCTCCTGAAGTGAAAGCCAAATTAAACAGGTGAACTTCACCTCCACCTGGGCAAGGGTTGTCAGCACTCACAGAGCTGCTCCCATCCGCCTCAGACTGCTGTGAGCCGAGGGGGTGGCAGGAGCCTGTCCATGAGGTCCAGGGTGGGGCAGGGGTGGGGTTGCTGGGGCCAGTGGGGCCAGGGATGGCTAATGTCAGAAATACAGACATGGTCCCTGAATAGACCCCCCAGTGAACTGCTGGGCTTTGAAATAAAAAAAAAAAACAAAAACTGGCTGTGTATCTTTGGATATGGCACGTAGCCTCTCTGAGTCTCATTTTCATCTGTAAAAAGGTGACATTAATTCCTTCCTCCCAGGGTTGTTGTGAGATTAAAATACACTTATATAAGTAGTATTTCTAGCACAAGGTAAGTGCCACTAAATGAGTCAGTAACTAAAGGGAAAACCACTCTACCTAGCTATATAACCTCAGGCAAGTTATTTCACCTGAGTAAGCCTTAGCTGCCTCATCTATAAAACGGGAGCAGCAGAGGATTGCTGTGAGGATCAGGCAAGTTACCAAGAGTGAAAACTTTGTAGACTCTAAACTGGTAAACAAGATGCTCAGGGCAGAGCCCGCCGGACAATGGGTTGCAGAGGTATGGAAGTCAATCAAACCAAGAATCCCAAGGGCCAGGTGTGCCAGGGAACCAGGGTGCAATGGCCTTTCTTATTTATAAAGTTTACTATATTGGACCTTTTTTTTTTTTTTACTACAAACATATTACAGTGTAGATGCTGACTCATTACATTGATATTTCTTTTTAGTTTCTAGTATATTAGACTAGCTAGAAGGAAATGCCTGATATTGTTGAACTGTAATCCCGTAGCCTTGATCTTTGATAATGATCATATAACTATATAGCTCTTAGCACGTGACCATATGATTGTAAAAACCTTGTGAATGACACTCCTTTTATCCAATATATGGGTAGATGTATAATAAAATAAAGATAATAGGGCGGGCCGCGGTGGCTCAGCGGGCAAGAGTGCTTGCCTGCCATGCCGGAGGACCTCGGTTCGATTCCCGGCCCCAGCCCATGTAAAAAACAAACAAACAAAATATAATAAAAAAAAACAAGAAGATGTTTCCCTTTCTTCCTTCCTTCTATCCTTCCTTCCTTCTCTGTCTTTCTTTAAAAAAAAAAAAAAAAAAAAAAAAAAAAATAAAGATAATAATAATAAAAGGGGGGATAAGGGATATGGGATGTTTTGGGTTTTCTTTTTTCTTTTTATTTCTTTTTTGGGAGTAATGAAAATGTTCTAAAATTGGCTGTGGTGATGAATGCACCACTATATGCTGATACTGCGAGCTACTGTTGTGTATTTTGGATGGATTATATGGTGTATGAATAGATCTCAATACAATTACATTGAAAGAAAAAAATTACACTGCAGAAAATTCTTAAAACACACTGGAAAATACAGAATTGTGACCCCACCATCTGGAAATAACCATGGGTAAAGGGCCTTGTTTCAGTGCTGCACAGCCACAGGGGAGTGTACACGGGCAGCATCCTGCAGGGTTCTAAGGGCAGGCCCTGAATTTAAACACCAGTCCCACCTGTCACTAGAAAACTAGACTTCAACCAGGCTTCTAAGTGATTCTCATGTGTGCTGAAGTTTGGAACCCCTGCTCTACAACATATTTCTAACAACTCCACAGCATTATCTACCATTATTTATTTTTTAAACATTCTTTATTATGAAATATATATACAAAAACCCAACACATTTCAAAGTACACTGTAACGAGCAGTTATAGAACAGATTTCAGAATTTGGTGTGGGTTATAGTTTTGCAATTTAATGTTTTTCCTTCTAGCTGCTCCAAGACACTGGAGACAGAAAGAAATATCAATATAATGATTCAGCAGTCATACTCATTTGTTAAATCCCATCTCCTCTGTTATAACTCTTCCTTTTCCTTTGATCCTTCTCCCAATCTTTAGGGATATTTTGACTTTGCCCCTTCTAACGTTTTCATGCTGGAAAGGGGTGTTGATAATAAGGGATAGGGGGATGGAACTGGTTGATGTTGATGTTTTGGAGAGGCTGGCCCCTCTGGATTTCAGGACTTATCTGGCCTAGGAACCCTCTGGAGGTTGCTGGGTTCTAGAAAGTAATCTTAGCGTGTGAAACTTTTGTGGAATCTCAGGTAAAATCCTAGATGTTCTTTAGGGTTGACAGGAGTGGTTTTGGTTGGGGGTTGGCAATCCCAGGTAATTAGCAAATCTAGGTAAAGCTAGCGTAAGAGTATCCTCTGGAATAACCTTCTGACTCTAATTGAACTCTCATAGCCATTGAAACTTTATTTTGTTACATTTCTTTTCCCTCTTTTGGTCAGGAAGGTGTTGCTGATCCCACGGTGCCAAGGAAACTTTCGCCCCTGGATGTCAAGTCCCACATAGTGGGGAAGGTAATGATTTTACTTGCAGAGTTGTGCTTAGAGATAAAGAGGCCACATCTGAGCCACAAAAGGAGTGTACTGAAAGCAACTCTTAGGCATAACTATAGGTAGAATAAGCTTCTCCACTACAGAAATTGGCTTCACAAGAGCAAGCCTCAAGATCAATAGTCAATTGATCTTAGTCAATTCATCAATAGGCTTGGCCTATTGACTAGGGAATCCCTAATGTTTGAGACGATATCAGGGTTTTTTCCCAGTTCTACCATTATTCATTTAATCAGTCTCCTCTTTTCAGACATTTAAGCTACTTGCCAGTGGTGGGGCTGGAGCCCATTTGCACAGGGGTGAGAGCCCACTTGTGTGCACCTCTTCCAACTCTATGTTGGTAGCTTGAAATCAGCCACGATGGAGCTTTTACACCACGGACATTGGCAAATGCTACAAATCGGGACTAGCTGTTAAATTTCACCAGTGCCACAGGCTATTTCCATTGGATTTTGCTATTATGCACAACACTTGTGATGAACATGCACCCACATACATTCTTTTCTTTGCTCAGAGAACCTCCCAGAAAGAGCATTGCTAGATTAAAGGATATGCTCATTTTTAAGTGGTTTTGATACATATTGCCAAATTGGCTTCCAGAAGAGTTATCAACTTATACTCCTACCAGCAGGATAGGTCTAAGCTTGTTTCTCTGCACCAGGTACAATGGACTTTTAAGCTGTTGGCCATGGATACAGGACCCTCCACCGAGCCCCAGTAAGGAACAGGGCAAGTCCCTTGCCTCCAGCATCTCCAGCTCAGTGGGGACTAAATGCTAACTGCTGCCTTACATGTTTCACACTTGCCTCTCTAGAACAATGTTCTATATCTGTCAGTCCGATATGCTAGCCCCTAGTCACATGTGGCTATTGAGCATATGAAATGTGGCTTGCATGACAAAGGAACTGCATTCTAAATTTTATTTAATTTTAATTAATTTAAATTTAACTAGCCACATGTGGCTAGTTACTACTGTACTGGACAGTGCATTGCTAAAGATTCTGACGGGACCATGGCTACGGTTCTTCTATAATTGATAACCATGTTGATCAGAGACACTACATTATTTGCCTGAGTTCTGATTTTGAGTATTCTGTTCCCATTGACCCAGAAACAATGAAATTCTGGGATTTCTTAAATGTCTGGAAATTCTAACATTTCAGATTTTAAAAGACATCTCCCAGACTGCTTTTCCCACCTAGACTGCTTTGTAAGATTATGTGTGCCCTTGGAGATCTGGAAATGCTGAGTTCCTAGCTCAGTACTGGGGCTCAGAGGCCAGTTATTCGAGGGGAACACAAGTTCCCCGACAATCACTATCAGGGATTGTTGATGGACCACTGCACCTCTATGCTTTTGCTTAAACTGTTCCCTCAGCCCAAGGAAGCCTTCTTTCCTAGCCAATGACAGCTCTTCTAGGAAGCCTTCCCTGATTTATTCCTATTTAGAATTCAAGGTTTCATCCTCTATGTGACCCCTAAACTTGGTTCATGAAGTTAAAGGTAAGAGTCTTATGTTACCCATTTAGAATCTATTTAACCCTGATTTTAGGAGAAAATGTGAATAACTTTGACAACTAGATTTCTTATTCCAAAGCTGATTTGAGATAGTAAATTAGAAAGTGAAAGATTCCTAGGGAAAGAGAAAGTGGAGATTTCAAGAAGCAAAGAGCTAAAAGTCATGCTGTGAGGCTTCTGAAATACAGTTTTTGGGTCACACAGGCAGGGGCAAATACTTTTCCAGAACTCAACAGTTCTTGAAGGTAGTGCTATATTAAATAACTGATGTTCATTAAACACTATAAGACATAAAATTAAAAGTCTAAATTCTGGAGAAGAAGTCAGGAAAGTCATTGTAGAGTTCTAGGATTCAAAGCTTGACAGGAACTGACATGTCATCTGTATTTTACAGATGCAGACACCGAAGCACAAAGAGGTGATGTAATTTCCACAAGGTCACAGAACTGTTTCCTGGCAGGGCTGGAACCAGAATGGCCTCCTTGTTCTCACACCAATACCTGGAAAAGTTACTTAATGAACTTTTTATTCCACAAGGCCACTGAATCGATCAGGCATTTATGAAAGAAAAAACAATATACTCTACCCCCATAAAGAAAGTTTCTCTTGTCACAGATGATAAACCCTGGGAAAGGATACTTCTGTATATAGAAAAGGAAAAATGGAACAAGAGTTAGCATTTATATCTTTATGACTAACATGGTGTGAATATCACCAATTGAGGGTGATATAATATTTGAAAGGGCATTCTCTAATTGGGGTGATTAATATCCAAATTGAAATCTCACATGAGCAATGTGGTCACAGGGTCATTACAAAATGAAATTCCCCAAACACATGGCTGTCTATCAAGAAGTAAATGACAGAATAGAAACAAATGACTGATAAATTATTTCAATGCTCTGCACATCACCAGCCATTTATTTTGGAGTTTGGGCCATGGAGAAAGAATGATAGGATTGATCTAAGGCAGTTATGAACTATCACGTATAAATAAATATACATCTTCTTGCACTCTGCAGGAGCAGGTATTCAAAACAATGTGGTGCACATAGACAGACAGCTCTTTAAATGATACTTTTTGCAATTACATTACAGCCTTCCAGCAGATAATAAACCTTCAGTGTCTTGAATAATTTAAAATTTTCCAGCGGCATGAAGGTTGAAAGGAAAGAAAATCACATTCTGTGTTAGAAGGAGCAAAAAAAGACCTCAGCAAATTAACTGTGGGAATTCTGGCCGAAAAATGTCCAGATTTTCTTTCTTTTTCCTGGTAGGTGGATATTTTGTCCTGGCTTAACCTGGCCCCTAATTTTCAAAGTCAAGGAGCCCAGAGTGAATGAATCAATGAGAAATAAATGAGGAAAACACAAGACGTTAAATCCTTAAAAGTTATTCCTATCATCAGAGGTAGTAATACACAATGGCATATTACTCTGGATCCGAATGAACTTGAGAATGGACCCTGATTCTGCTGTTCACTGGCTGTGTGAACCTTTTTAATTCTAGTTTTGTCACTTGTAATAAATCAGGATGATAATATCAATATCATAAATTCAGTGGGATCATGAATTAAAAGTTCCAGGACTTATTAAATACTTAATAAATGGTGGCCTTTATTATTATCATTTTCATAAATTATTATTATTATTATTAATGATAATTTAACATTTTGGGTCTTCATGGTATAGCTAGAAAGGGGGATGAAGGAAGGAAGAAGAGATGATGATCACAGAGAGTTTTATATCAAGGAATGTTATGGAGGGAGGGGACTCAAAGCATCAAGACCTAATACTCACTTGCCAGGTGGGGAAACTGTTCTAAGCCCTATACCTGCAATATCTCAATTAATCTGCCCAACTTTTTGAGGAACTAACCCAATTTTACTTATCGAGGCACAGGAAAGTTAAATACTAGCTCAATGTCACGCTACTATTTGACTCTAAAGATTGAGTTCTCAGAACTCTGTTCCTGATTTAAAGCCCAAACAACTTAATGTTTCTAAAAGGAAGGGTCTCTTGGAAGGGATAACTTGGGATAAAAGATGAAGCAACAACAAAAAACAGATGCAAATAAAATTTGGCTGAAATAAACACAAAGTCTTGTAGTTAGTGTTTTGTTTTTTTTTTTTAAATAATGTGCATGAGTATAGTTTTATGCTCTTGTAAAAGTAGTAATGTCTATAGGGGAGTTGGTGGTCACAAAAGCTGATTCCCCATATTACCATGGTGGGCGTTTGTGGTTAGCTAAGGACACAGCACACTGTGGAACATCCAAAGAAGCAGTCATTAGAGAGTGCCTTTGGGAGAGGACTGACAGCCGCTGCTCAGAGTTGTTCGAAGTGTGTACTGTATACACTCCAGCAGCCACTGGCAACATGTTACCGTGGGGCTGACACTCAACTGTACTAGTCAAGATACGTATTTGGGGATGAGTCAAATTAAAATATATTGAGTCAGCAAAGGAAACAAAAAGACATAATTGGGGAGTCCATATCTGCATTGACACCCCGCCTCTGCAGTGCACCATGGACGTTTGGATTTGCCAGCAGCAGTATTCCCGCAGGGACACCCCGGACCAGGGGGATCTAACTGTGTGCCTCACGTCTGGAGGGATCTGACAGCCTGTGGAGGCTCTCCCCAATCAGCAACTGGTCATTAACCAGTCCTATGACTTTAGACAAGTCCCTGTTTCACACCTTTGACATATACAGGTTGGGTAAAGATCTCTGAGAGTAGTGCTGAAATTCTCTGAACTCTGAAGTCGTGCTGCCTGGGAACACAAGGTTTTTATCATCAGTGGAGATCCTTGATGTCTTCCAGATTTAAAAATAGAATTTGTGTGTGGGTAACTTGCAAATGCCTGAACTTGAGGTTTCACATGTGGGGAGCGTGCTAAGAGATGGGATCCGTGGGAGTGTGGAAGAAATATTTTAAAATAAAGGTTGAAATGTGACTAGAACCAGAGTGTCTGTTCTGAAAACTCACTCTGCTGCCACATTTTTTAGAAATTTACTTTGCAGTTGAACGGATATGTGGGGAATATACACAGGGTCTTCTGAAATCTGGAGGGAGTCAGGGGGAAATCAAGGCAGAACTAGACCCCATGATGGATGTGGCAGGGAGGATAGTTTTAATTTACATGAGGAAACACTTTCCTAAGAGCTGTCTGGCCAGGGGTGACCCGGCAGGAAAAACGTGGCATGACAAGTGCAGCACAGCTGCTGGAGGAGGCCATCAGGATTAGCAACCTAGGCTCAAGGGTCACTGCAGCAAACCTGAGCAGGTAAGTGTACTGAGCTGAAAGAACCAAGGCCTGGGGTGTCTTGATTTGAACTTTTTACTATTTCCAAGGCCACAAAGATGGCTAGAAGTAGGCTTATCCATGGACAGCACTATGGGGGCAAAAATGCTCATGGGTAAGTTTTAAATGTCCCAGGAAAGGACAGAAATCATGTGCTAGAGTGCAGGGCCTTAAAATCAGGTACCATGAGAATTGCAGGACCAGGAAAAGATGGGACCAGATGGAATAGATGGGACGAGACAAAGGAAAAGGCAGGGAGCTTCTGACTTAGGACTAGCTAGGGCCCGAAACACATTCTCACATCAAAAACCGTTTTTTTTATTAGACATTTCAGATGGAATTTATACCATGCCTAGTGAATTTAGAATTATGGGCTGGGTTGGCACCTCTAACAGGTGATTATGGTAATTTAGAGAGAAAGTACTAAGCCATTTCTGTCATAAGCCCATTTCAGCTCGAAAATAATAGTGCCTCCTTGTATTTATAGAGTGCTGAATACTTTCCAAAGTGCTTTCTCATCTATTATCTCATTTGATCCTCACAGCAGGCCTGAGATATAGACTGGGGCTCTGCCGTGGGACTTTCAACAAGAACTTTTCCGTCTCTGAGCTTTACTTTCTCTATCAGAAAATGAGGGGCTTAGACTCATCACTACTTCTCGAGAGCTCCTTCCAACACTAACATGTGAAGGCAGAGTTTCTCAGCACGAGGTCCTGGGATGGCCTGCATCTGCATTGGAAGCCTCTGAGAACTGGTTATAATGCAGATTCCTGGGCCTCACTCAGATGACAGATTTGGATTCTGGAAGGGATGGGACCTAGGAATCTGCATTTTAGACATACTTCCCAAGTGATTTTATATGCATAGCAAAATTTGAGAACTTCCACTCTAGTATTTCATAACTCCTCAGCCCTGAGATCTTGTCATGAAACACACACACTCAGCAACTGAAAAAATCCTGAAAAAGTATAAAATTCTGATGAATGGCAAGAAAACATTCTAGTTTTGGCTGAGTGGATGTGCTCATCCAGATAATAACAGCCTTCAAGGATATAATTAGTGCCCTCTAAATTGGAATATGACTGTTTAATAATTTAAGTGAGATCATCAGGATTAATGAAGAGTGGTTGAAGTTAAATGTGAGCCCGTAAATCCACACAGGACTGTGATAGTGAGGCAATTATTTATCACAAAGCATCCAGAAAACAGGGGTCTGGCCAAGGCTGAAGGCATCTTCAATTATCTCCTCTTACTGAAGGCCATGCATTTTTGTACTTAGGGTCATTTAGAGTCTACATTCAAAGAAATCACCATTCAAATATATCACAAAGCACACCCATCATTCCTGCAACCCTGTGTTTTCCAAATCTCATTATTTCAATTCTCTCAAAAGATCTGAGATGCCTGTTAAGAATGCAGATAACTGGGGTCCACCTCAGACCACTGGATTCAAATCTTGGTGGGTGGGCCTTGATAATGTGCATTTTAACAAACTCAGGTGATGCCGATACAGGTAAAGGTTAAGAATCATGTTTGAACCTAGGTGGAACCAAAGACCATGGGTACATGCTGCAGGCTTGGGCTGCCTATCTCCTTGGCCAATCAAACTAGAGGTTTCTCCTCGGGGGTTCTTTCCTTCCATTGAAAGCAGCATCCTCCTCTTTTGCACTTTTTAGCTCATTAAGTACTTTTATGTTTCTAATTTCATCTCATCCCTATAAGCAGATTTTGAGGCAGATGGGTAGCTCAGCTCTCATCATCTGGTGCTTCAGTTAACAGTAATAATCATAACTGCTGCCACAATACCAGTGCCATTAGCGATGACGCTTGCTGGAATCTTAACATGCGCCAGGCCCTGCTGGAGTGCATTATCTCATTTAATCCGTACCCAACCCACGTGAGGGAGGAGAGTAGTTACAGCTTGGGGATGGGGAATGTCAGAAACTCAACTCAAACTAGTTTATATAAAAGTGAACATATTGGTTTGTGGGGATGGAGCTGGCCTGAAGCTCATCTGGATTTAGGCTGGGCTAGGTGGCATCACAGGTGGGCCTCCTGGATGAATCACCATGGCCCTAGGAATGGGAGATAGGCTGATGACACCCACCAGGCTGGGCAGTGCACTGGTTGTCTGTTCACAAGAAACTAGTTTACCAAGTTGACTATGTTCCCCTGCTTTCCCTGGCCTGAAGGTGGGAGATGGAGACAGGGTTTTGTATCTACTACAAAAGAATATTTAGAGTCAATTCTACTCAGGAAGGTCTATTTATAGGTCATTTTCATTCACTCATGAGTTTCAGTGCCACCTCTTCTGCCATAAGGTAGCAGAAAATGCTTGTTGGAAAGGTCAGTGCTGGTCTTTCCTCCTGCCTGGTTAAAACAAATGTGCTGACTGTTGCAGAGGTTCTGAGAAGGTAATTGTAGGTTTGAGTTCTCCATTAACAGAGATTGGAGCGCAGCTATTATTTAGGACATTCTGGACCATATATTCTGACAGCATATAGGAAAAAAACTTAATAGTTTCTGAAAAGACTGGGCAGAAAGCACAGTCTTTCAGCATTGTAATTCTGCCTGTTTTCACCCTCACTGCAGATTATTGGCAATGTGCAATAAATCCCATTCATTAATGGGCACAGGAGGGGGGCAGACAATAGACAGTGGGAAGTTATTGGTTATTTTGAAGTTCTTGGTTGTTCATAAATAATTTGTGCATCTCTGAAGAGGTTTGCATTTATGAAGCATTAGAAGTTAAAAAATTTAAAAATCATTCTAGGAGGAATAAGTATCCTGATCTTACAGGAGGAACTGAGTGTACATGAGGAGCCCCAAAGGTTGGGAAGGCAGCCTGCCATCTATTACTACTTTACAGGAACCCATGCTTCTAAATCACATCAGAGGAAAGGATGATACATTGTCCTTGACATGTATCTATTTCTTTGTTCTATCTAGTGATACAAAAATTATATTTTCAAGAGATTTCTCTATTTGTGATAATAATGCAAGAGGAAAAAGAGAGGAGAGTGAAATTGACCTTTCAATGCCTGTGAACTATATTGATTCAGAGTGCTATAATTTTCTTCTGATTTTTTATTACTTTTTTTAATAAATAAATCATTTTTAAATTTGTGGATCTGACCATCTTGAGCTTTAGAGTTATCAAGCATTGCATACTTTTTGGTCATGAAACCGGTAATATCTTAAGCCTCTGATGTTAACAGTGCTGAAGGTACCTCTGGATTAGAATCAAGACAAAACTGGCTTAGGAGTTGTACCTTGTTAGAGAAAGGCTTGTTTTAGTTCACTATTGCTGCTGGAAGGCAATATACCAGAAAAGTGTTGGGTTTTATAAAGGGATTTATTAAGTTACAAGTTTAGAGTTCTAAGGCCATAAAAATGTCCAAACTAAAGTATCCAGAGAATGATACCTTGACTCAAGAAAGGCTGATGGCATACAGTAAACCTCTGTCAGCTAGGAATGCACATAGCTGGTGTCTGCTGGTCCTTTGCGTTCTGATTTCAAATAGCTTCCCTGGGGGTGTTTTCTCTATATCTCCAAACATCTCTGTCTGTGGTGGCTCTGAGTTTCTTCCAAAACAGTTCCCTCTTAAAGGACTCCAGTAAGCAGATAAAGACCCACCTTGCACGGGTGGAGAAATATTTCCATGGAAACCACCTAATCAATAGGTCCCACCCACAACTGGGTGGGTCACATCTCCATGGGAACAACCTAATCAAAAAGTCCTACCATAAACAATAGGTCTGCCCCCATAAGACTTGACTGGGATAAAGAACACAGCTTTTCTGGGGTACACAACAGTTTCAAGCTAGCTACCTTTCAGGGGCTGAAGGTTTGCAGTGAAATTGGGAAGATACCAGAAATACCTCTGTTACATGATGGATTTATTTTGAGGCTACCACGGGTAGGAATTAGAGCCAGTGCCTACTGTGATGGTCAATTTCATGTATCACCTTGGTAGGTTATGGTATTCAGTTGTTTGGTCACACAAGCCCTGGCCTTAATGTGAGGGTGTTTCATAGATGGCTCAAAATCATTAGTCAGTTGATTTCATCTATGGCTGATTAAAATCTTCAGTCAACAGAGCACATGACATTGTCTTCAGTAATGAGAGGAGTCTCCTCATCCAATTAGCTGGAGGCCTTAAGGTGAGATCTGAGGATTTTAAAAGTCAGAAAGTAGAATTTCTATCTCTACTTCACCCTGGGGAGTTCAACTTCATCTTCAATAAGTTTCCAACTTGTGGTCTGTCCAATGGAATTTGGATTCCCCAATTCCCACACATGATTAGGAATGAGCTAATTCCTATAATAAAGATCTTAATATTTACACACACACACACACACACACACACACACACACACACCTCCTGTTGGTTGTTTCTCTGGAGAACCCTGACACATACATCCACCTTTCAGTCAATGTGCTTTATTAACCTGCTAGAATCAACATTGTTTGGAGGGTTTGGTTAATATTTGTTATAAATGAAAACAGCAGAAGACACCCATTAGACATATGGCTATGTATTGACTGAGTATTTCATATCTTTTCTCAAAGTTTTAATTTAAATTAATTTTGTTCTTTTTTTTTGCATGAGCAGGCACTGGAAATTGAACCCGAGTCTCCGGCATGGCAGGCGAAAACTCTGCCTGCTGAGCTACCATGGCTTGCCCTAATTTAAATTAGTTTTACATGTAGGAGGAGGTGGGATATAGTAGGGACATGAATTTACTGTACTTTGGTTTGAACTCTCTATTGGATGTGGATTTTCCCTTTAGGCAAATGTAGCTATTAGGAGGTTTCCTATAAAATTAGATGCATGTTTAAATCACTTACAATAGTATCTGACAATGCTAAGTGCTACACAGATGCTATACAGCATTATTATTATTGCTAGTATTGCCCATTCCCCTCTCCAATGCAGACAAAATCAGCCTTTTTGGTTTCCTACTTATGGAATCAAATGTGAATGATGAGAATAGGATTTGGTTGGTTTTGTGCTATACCAGGTTAGGTACCTAAGGAACCTCTTACTTTTATTTCAGCTTCAAATCTCATCTGCCTCTAGACCCTGAGTAAATAACAATTCACATTAGACCTAAGCTGGCAGAAAAGCCCAGGAGCTTTTGAAAGGCTATGACAGAGGGGACAGTTCCGTGGCTCCCTCCTTGGAGACTTTAATCCAAGGACCGCCAATAACATGCTCCATTTGGTTTTGTTTCCCCATTATATTTTTAAGGAAGCACTAAAACAGCGGACAAGGTTAGACTTTAACCCTCATGAGAAAATCAGGAGAATATCAGCAGTTTAGCAGTCTTGCTGCACAGTTTTTAAAATGTAGAAGGCTCACCTACCTCAACAGAAGCTTCACCTTTCTGAAAATATGATACAGCTATTTTCCACTAAGGAAATGATTCTTTCCCAAACATCAGTCCTTTTGATATTACAGATGCAATTTGAGTGATTTGATACACACACACACACACACACACATATGTATATATATATTTGCTATCCCAGTAAATCATTCATAGAGTTCTTGATTCACAAGATCTTGTGGCTTTTTTTGAAGATGCACAAAATAACCCATAAATATATTAAATCTTCATCCTGTGCTCCTGCCAGATATCCACCAAAAGATTTATAGATTTCCCTCATTATAAACTAATTGATATTCTGTAACAGCTTTAATCTTCTTGGCAGTTTTCTCCTTTGGAGTCTGAGAGAGAAGTGCTTAGGATGTCAAAGACATTAAAGGAGAAGAGAATCAAGAAAGCCTATGAATTTTCTTAGTAGTAAGACACCCTAGAGACTGACACTAAAGATCTGGGATTCTTAAGATTACAGAACTCACTGAGGGGAAGATCAATCCCTCCTGCCTAACGTGATTATCAACCAGGAAGAGACTATTCTAAAGGCAAGAATGCATTTTAGGCCACCTACCAACAACCTCTCTGAGCCTCAATTTTGTCATCCGTAAGATGCAACTGCTTTCCCTGCACTCACATTTCCGTAGAGGAAACTATTTCACCTCTGCAATGGCTGGGGAGGCGATGCTGGGCAGGCTGATGTGAGGGCACAGTCACTCTGCCCTTGCGGCCTCCTTTCTCCTCTCCTTCCCAGGGGTTGCTCATTGGCACAGACTCTGCCCCGCTGGGGGAGGCCACAGTTCCTCCGCTAAGCCTGTCCCTGGTCAGTCAGTTCAGGAAGAAAGTGGTAGAAAGAGAAGCAGGTTGTGTTCTCTGGATACACCTCTCTAACAATATAGTTGATATCCTGGTCTCCTCTGACTCCTGTCTCTATTTCACAATTGACCCAGAGTTAGAAAGATGTGCTAGTCATTTCATAATGATAAGAGAAAAAGGACTGTAGAAAGTTAAGTGGAAAACGAACAAACAACAACAACCACAACAACAACAAAACAGTAACAAAGTTATATATTATTCGACATCTACTCCATAAAGGATAATACACAATGAAAAGGGAACGAATGTAGATTCACATTACATTCAATATCATCTAGTTATTAATATCATCTAGTTATTAATATCATCTAGTTATTAAAAAACAAGTTAGTTCGATATCCATTGACCTGAGGGATTTCTGTGATACATTTTGGGGGGGGAGGGGAGAGTTGTCATGTATACAGTAAGTTCTAGTTAAAAGGGGGAAGAATGTAAAGATTAGGGGTAAAGTTTCTGGAATCAGGCTGTAAGGTTTAAATCAAAGCTTTGCCTCTTTGAGCTGAGCACACCTGGGCAACTTAAGTCTTCTGTGTTTTAGTTTTCTCATCTATAAAATGCAGATAAAGTTTTTACCTCTTTTAAATAGAAAAAAGACCTTTGAGATCATTGAGTACAGTGGTTTTCAACTGTGCATGAACCCAAGGTAGTGTTGCAATAAAGAAGGAGTGAATACACTTTAGCACATAGTAACTGCTCAGTAAGTATTAGCTCTTGTTGTTACATGTTTGTATGATTACTCAGAATAGTCTGGAATGATACTCACTGACTGTTATCATTAGCTACCTCAGTGGGGATGGAACTGGAGGGGGTTTGGACGGGTATAAAAAAGTAAAAGGAAATGAAAAACACTGGGGGATAGGGGATGCCAAAATGTTGCCTTGTGCTAACGAGATTATGGGTGGCTCTTTCTGCACTGTCCGTATTTTCTCCTGGACTCTCAGCCTGTGCTCAGGCCGTTCTCTCTGCCTGCACCTGCATCAGGGAGTGCACATTTCATGGTCTCATGGTTGCCCCTAACTCATTTGTCCCCTTCACTGGACACGAACCTCTGATGCCTTCTAGTAGAATCTATTTTACGGCTGTAGTATCCCCAGCACCTGGTCATTTCATGAGTATTGTTGAATAAATGAACATGAATTACTTTGATCAGTCAGGGCAAATGCAGAGAGAGAGAGAGAAGAAAAAGAAAGAAAGAAAGAAAGAAAGAAAATCAAGCAGCACAAAACTCAAAAAGGTGGAAATAACCTAAGCAGTAAAATAAAAATGGGGAGTGCCCCACCAACAGTTGTGGTGATGTGGAAAACAAACCAGTGCCGGGGGAGAGGTGACAAGAAACAAGGAATAGGTACTCACTGGGCAGCGTCAGGTATGGGATGTTGAAATGCAAAGTGGGACAGGGTAAAAGGAATTTCCTTGCAGTGCTCCCATGACTGGCACGGTGTGAGAATGCAGGTCAGAGGTGATGTGCCCCCAGATCGGAAAGAAAACCTGTTACCCTGGCCTTGCAGCAAAGGTTTCTCCCAAGGGAGCTAATGGGCTCAGCAGTGTCTGCGCCCTTCGGAGCGTGAATCACTGCCAACAACTCATCAATACCTCTGCCAACACTTGGTTAAGAACTCCCATCAGGGGCGATTCCCTTTGTGTGACTTTGTTTGTGGATGGAGACTTATGGGACATGATGCTATTGATGAACTCATGTCTTTCAGTTCTGTTCCTCATCATTCCAGGCAGCCCTGGTTCATCTGAAGACAATAACCCTTCCCATTACTACAAATCCCACTGCTTTGGGAAACCAACACCGGTTTGAGTTGAGGTGAGGAAGGAGAAGGATGGGAAGAAATGAATAAACATTCATTTTCCTATTAAAAATATCCCATCTAGGGCCACAGTGGCTCAGCAGGTAAAAGTGCTTGCCTGCCATGCCCGAGGACCCGGGTTCGATTCCCGGTGCTTGCCCATGTTAAAAAAAAAAAAAATCCTATCTAGGTAGATGGCAGGTCTGCTGTCCTCCACCCTCACACATATCACAGAGATGTGAGAACATCTCTATGTCCTCCTAATCCTCAAGCAAAGCTCACACATTTGAAGAGCTTTTAGAGACCCCTGAAAACTGCGCAGTGTTCTATTTGTCAGCAGGGCCAGCATTATTCCCGTGTCAGCTTCTGCCTCCACTCTAGTCCCTGGTGCTTGCCTGCACAAAGCTCTGGATCTTATTTCAAGAATTCATCTGTTCCAATTTTATCTCCTACCTGAGGTCTTGACCCTTAGCTGAATTACAATTAGTTGCCCTGAGGATCCTGGAGGAGGCTCATTTCGGAGGAAAATGCCTTCTGCTAGGCAGTGCCAATCTATCCTGTAGTTAGCATGTATGAATTTCAACCCTGAGAAATGCCTCTGCTAATGTGACCCAGAGAAATCTGTCTTTTACGATGGCCCATATTTGCTGCACTTTAGAAAGTCCTCTCCATAATTTTGAAATTGTTTCTCCCAAATCTCATTTTCAAAACAATCACTGCTGAGTAAGTTTTCTTCTAAAGCTGCCTTGAGAATTTCTTTTTGAAACAAGAATAATGATTGCTTTTCTGAAAAAAGCAGGCTGCAAAATGTGACAGCGAATGTGCAAGACTGAAGGGTGTGGGGTGAGAGTTTGGCTCTGGGCTCCAAGCCAGAGGAAATGGGGGCGGTAATCACTGGGGCCTTACTTTTCATTCTCAGCTGTGAAATGGAACAGTATTTGTTCTCTTCTTTCTCTTATTAGGATTTGGAGGTGGCATTACATTGGGTTAACATTACCCAATAGAGGACCTTGCTGCACCTGGCAGAGGGCGAGCGAGAGGGTGAGCGAGCGCATACTTCACTGCCATGGCCCTCCGAAAGAGCACAGCAGTGAGCCCAACTGGAGCAGGCAGCCAACACCTGGGGGAAGCCTGGGGCGTTTGCTCTCAAGGAGCAAAGACTTTCTGCTGCAGCATAGTAAATAGAAATCAATTAATCACTTGGGCAATTTGCTCATATTTTCTCCTTCCCGCTGGCCAGGTGTAAGCCCCTGCCCTGGAGGTGGCAGGCTGGGAGAAGGCTGAGGTTGGGTGAGAAGACTGGAAAAAGGAAAGCAGGAGAAAGGGAGAGAAAGGCAGTGGTTGAACCTGACGTGCCACCTCCTGGCTGCGTGAATCTGGGCAAATCATATCTCTTCTTTTGAGATCCAGGGATCTCAGGGCTTCCCTTGGAGGTTGCTGCCAAAATTAATGAGAAAACGTAAGACTGGCACATAGAAATTATCTCCTTAATGGTGACTACTATTATTAAAAGAAGATGGTGAAGGGATGGGAGGCAATTCAGGTGGGGGCAAAACAGTGGTACATTTGTTTCATGCTTATAATTCGCAAAGCACAAATTTCAGCCACAGAAAGAGGGAGCCTCTAACCACATCTCTATCACCCCTGCCCCCTTTTCCTGAAAACCCGCCATAAACAAATATTTGCTAATAATAATAACAATAATAATAACACTAATGCCATATCTTATATGTTTATCTACAATGTTAACTCTGTGCCAGGCAATGCCCTAAGCACTGTACATATATTAACTCATTTAAGAGTCACAGCCACCTTAAGAGGGAGGTACCATCATAACCCCATTTCACAGAGGAAGGAAGCAAAGCACAGAAAGGTTAAATGACTGGGTCAAAGTCACAGAGCTAGTAAGTGACAGGGCCAGGATCAAATATATAACTACTGTCAGGGTCTCTGCCAAAGAGCAGGCTACAAAGATAAGAGAGACCCAGGCCCTGCAGTCAGTGAACTAAGAGAACTCGCCCCATTGGCATGAGTGAATCAAAGATAATGTGCTGATGCTACTGTCACTATGAAGGTTAATTCAAGTGTCACCTTGGCTAGAACCTGGTGTCCAGTTGTTTGATTAAGCGAGCACTGGTCTGATTGTTCTGTGAGGGATTTCAGGGGGTAGATTAGTAGTCAGTTGACTCATAATGACTAATATCTATGGCTGATTACATCTACAATCACAAAGGAGACTGCCTTCAGCAAAGAGAGTAGCCTCATCCAGTCATTCGAAGGTCTTAAAGGGAGAACTGTGGATTTTAGCAACCAGCAAGCAGATTTTCTATCTGCTTCAGCCAGTCAGCTTCTCCTGGGGAATTCATCAAAAACCTTCCTCGTAGTTTGCAGCTTGTGGCCTGCCCTATGGACTATGGAGTTGCCCATCCCTACAGTCATGTGAGTCAAGTCCTACAATAAATCGCATAATATTTACATACTATTTCCTGGAAGAACCTTGGCTAACACAGTAGCCATGGCTGAAGGGCTAAGGGAACAGAGGGGACAAGATCCATGGCGAATGACACTGATGCAGTGGTCACTGCTCTCGGGACCACAGTACAGCATACAGCAAACCAACGTTTACACAAATACAATTTTACTTCTACCTGCATGAAGTGCTAGGAAGGAAAAGTAAAGGGTGCCATGAGAATGCATGTGGCAAGGGTTAGAGAGGACTTTACAGCGGTGGTAAGAACTGAGTTAAATATATAAATGTGCACACATGTGTGCAAGGATACACAAACATGGAGGCCTCTGTGCTAAAGGCATGAGTGTGGTATTAAAACGTGGTGACAGGGCAGGCCATGGTGGTTCAGCAGGCAAGAATGCTCGCCTGCCATGCCAGAGGACTCGGGTTCGATTCCCGGTGCCTGCCCATGTAAAAAAACAAAAAACAAAAAACGTGGTGACAGGCAGGTGAGTTTCTCTTGAAATGGCCACCTTTAGTTATCCTAGAGCACACATGGACTCCCTCACTTCACTGCTCCTTAGTGCCTCTGCAAGAGGGCAAACAGAGGAAAAGGCTTCTCTTGATATTGCTTTGACTGGTAAAAGCTTTGATGCAAAGAATAGGCATGAAACCACTGGTTGGAGGGCAATTTATTTTGGATTTCATTTTTGGCTCCACCTCTGTCTTTTAAATCCAAGACAGAAAATTATTCCACCAGGTGAGACTTACAGCTAAGAGACTGCAGTGTGGTCTAGTGGCCAAGATCACATGCTTGGGGCTAAACAGACATGGTAGGGTCACTGTGACAGTGTGACATCACTGGGTCACAGAATAGTGATGGGACCAAGGAGTCACTTAGCTTGACAAGGAGTCTGAGGCTCAGGTTTCTCACTGTAAAATGTCATGGCAGGTAGTGTAGATGGGCTCACTTAACACTTTGTTCCAGTCAAGTTCTCCCTTTCCTACCTCTGCTAAAGAAGGCAAAAATGGAAAATTCATATTTCTGGCCTTCCTTGTAGATAGGGGTGCCCAGATGTCAGAGCCCTGGCCAAAAGTCTCTGGGGAGATGCTCCTGATAAGAAGGCAAAGCCTTGACAAAGGGAGGCTTTGTGTCCTTTGCTTTTCTGCCTGAAAGGCAGACTTTCTAGAGGCATTTTGTGACCATGAGGATGATGAAAGAGGAAGAAAGAGGAAACCTCATTCTTTGATGACAGCCTTGAGCAGCTGCACCAGTCCTGGATCTCTTACTATTAAAAAACATTAAATAAATCTCTTAACTTGTTTGAGGTGCTGTTAAGATTCCTATCATCTGCATTTCTAAATGGATACAGAAACAGAACCTTTGTCACAGGTTATCGAGGATTAAACGAGGTGATGCGTGTACAGCACAAGGTCCATGGCCTGGTACCCAGCAAGCATTCAGTCCATGGTGGCACGTGTGCTGATGAGGAGGAAGGGGAAGGTGGGAGAATCTGCTGCCAGGGGCGAGTCACGCGTGGAGTGGGTGGGTGGGTGGGTGGGGGGCAGGAAGCTGGGTGGGACGGGTCCTACCTCGATCACTGAAGTCGTCGACCAGCACAATCTCAGCCACAAGCTCTGGGGGCGAGCGGTTCAGCACGCTGTGGACAGTGCGGAGGAGGGAGGACCAGCCCTCGTTGTGGAAGGGGATGATGATGCTCGTGTTGGGGAGTGCCTCCAGGTAGTGTTTGTGGTTGCAGCTAGAGGGCGACAGGGAGAAGGAGTGAGTAGGTTCAGCTCCCACCTTGCCACAAGAACACAAGCACATGTTTCAGGTGACTACAAATCCCATTTCCTCACCATTCTCCTTCCCTCCAGACCCTGGCAACTGTGGTTTTTTTCTATCCCTATGGATTTACCTATTCTGGATATTTTATATAAATGGAATCATATAATATGTGGCCTTTTGTGTGTGGCTTCTTTCACTCAGCAAAATGTTTCCAAGGTTCATCCGTGTTGTAGCATGCATCGGAGCTTCCTTCCATTTCATGGTGGAATAATAATTATGGACATACCACATTTTGTTTATTGATTCATCAAGTGATAGACATTTGGGTTGTGTTGGGGATTGAATCACGTCCCCCTCAAAAGGCATGTCCAGGTAGGTCCCAATCCCTGGCGTGTGAACCAATCTGTAAACAGGTTTCTTTGAAGATGTTATGAGTTAAGGTGTGCCCACACCGAGTGAGGGTGGACTTTGATCCAAGGATGGGAAAGGAAATTGAACACTGACGGCAAAGCCACGGGGAGCAGCCAGAAGCTGGAAGTCAACGGAATCCAGAAGAGAGAGGAGAAGATCTGCCACTTGTGCTGCTGTGTAACAGGAAAGCCCAGAAACCCAGAAGACAGCTGGCTGGCCAGAAGCTGCCAACCCCAGGAGAAAGCAAGCCTTCTCACTTCTGAACCCATGACTCAAGACATTCCTGGTGTTAAGTCAATCCACTGAATGGCATTTGTTTTAGCAGGCAGGAAATTAATATAGGTTGTTTTTATTTTTTGGTTCTTATGAGTAATGTTGCTATGAACATTGGTGCACAAGTGTTTGTATGGAAATGTTTTCAGTAGTACCTATCAGTGTAATTACTGGGTCATATCGTAGCTCTATATGTACCTTTCTGAGGAACTGCCAAATTGCTTTCCCAAGTGGCTGCACCATTTTACATTCCCACTAGCAGCATATAAGTGTTGTAATTTTTCCACAACCTCATCAACATTTGTTATTATCTCTCTCTTTAATTATAGTCATCCTAGTGGGTGTGATGTGGTATTTCATTACGGGTTTGATTTGCATTTTTCCTAATGACTAATGATGTTGAGCATCTTTTCATATGCTTATCGGAGAAATGTCTACTAATTGTCTTTCATTTTCAGATTGTTCATTGCTAGCATATAGAAATACAATTGACTTTTGTAGATTGATCTTGTATCCTGCAATCTTGCTGAAATTTTATTCATTTTAGAAGATTCTTTGTGGATTCTTCAAGGATTTTTTTATATACAAATCACGTCATCTGCAAATAGAGATGGTTTTACTACTTCCTTTTCAATCTGCATGTCTTCTATTTCTTTTTCTTGACTAAGCGCACCCTGGGTAGACCCTCCAGCACAACATGAAAAGAAGTGGTGAGAGCAAATATTCTTGTCTTGTTGCTGACCTGAGAGGAAAAGCATTCCATTTTTTACCGTTAAGTATGATATTAGCTGTGGGTTTTTCAAAGACTCTTTTTATCAGATTGAGAAAGTTCCCTTCTATTCTTAGTTTGTGGAGTGTTTTTATCAAGAAGGGGTGTTAGATTTTTTTCAAATGATTTTTCTTTGTCTACTGAGATGATCATGTGGGTTTTACTCTCTTTTCTGTTTATCTCGTATATTCTATTAATTTTCTATTACTATGACATATTACATTGATTATTTTTCATATTTTTGAACTTTCTATTCCTGGGAGAAATCCCACCTAGTCATGGTGCATAATCTTTTTTGCATATTGCTGGATTAGGTTTGCTAGTACTTTGTTGAGGATTTTTGGTCTGTGTTCATAAAGGACGTTTGTCTGAAGTTTTCTTTTCTTGAGGTGTCTCTTTTGCTAAACCCTAGGTTAATATTAACATAATTCTTTATTTGCTTTATTCTACAACATATAATAGTTTCAGAAAAACAACATTAATATTATTACAAAAAATATGATTACAGTAAGCAGTTTAAGCTCTTTTTTTTGTCCTTCATTTCTTTTTGTCTATAAACTATATATTTCATTAGGGATGAACAGTCAAATTTTTCTGTTTTGAAACTACCTGAAAAAATTCCTCTCTGTGTGATTACGTTACCAACTCAATAAACAGTTGGGTTCATTTATTCCATTTAGCCTTTGGTTTTTAGGAATTGAATTTTACACTTTGATTTTGACTTAATCTTGTTTAATAATTATGCAAAGTATTTACCCAGTGCCAAAGACAAATCTGCAAAATAAGATAAAGAGGATAACTTAGAGAATTCTGGCTTTATCTCTGTCTCCTCCTTACTGTTACTTTTTCTCTCTTTAGGAATGATTTTATTTTAGGCTTATCCTTCTATTGTTTCTTTCTTTTTTTTTTTTAGTATGAGTAACTATGTATACAAATTCCTATCCCCTCACTCTTCTTTTCAATAAATGGTATCATGCTATACACACTTTTCTTTACCTTGTTTTTTCCCCTTAACATTATAATCTGGAGATCTATTCATATGAGGGCTACAGTTGCTGCTTTTGTGTTTGTTTTTAAGGAGTGGGCAAGTCCATTTAGTTGTACCTAAACCATGGTCTCCAATTCAGGTTTTATAGAAAAAAAGGTTACATCTACCACTTGTTTACAAATTTGAGTGGGGAAGAGGAATGTCATTTACTGACATTCCAAATCAATGATTTTAAAAGTGTGGTCTTGGCCCAACAGCATCTGAAACGTAAATTCTCTGGTCTTACCCAAGACTTCCTGAATCTGAAACTCTGGGGGTGTAGCCCACACAGTTTACAGTTTAACAAGCCTCCAGGCGATTCTGTTGCCACTCAAATTTCAGAATCACTGCCCTAAAAAATGTTCACATTCACAACTGGCTGGGATTTGGTTTTCTGGAACAGATTTTGAGGTGAAAAATTGTATGCAGAGGGATTTCTGGGGTATGCTCTGGGGAGATAAAATGTAAGGAAGTGAGAAAAGCAGAATGCACGAGAAAGAAGCTGACTCCCACGTGGTTGCATCTGAGGCCTCAGCCCATTTTACCGGGAGCTCTAGAGTGGTGAAGGTTTTTCTGAGTTCCTAAACTGAGACAAGGGGACTCAGCCTTTAGATTTCCGCATCAACCTGGCACTGGGAGGGGGCGTCGCCTTGAGCAAGGCCCTCTCCAGCTGTCAGTCTCCTGCTACTCAATTCCCAATGAGTGACACAGCTAAGGGCTGCCCAAGGGCCACATTCCCAATAGCGGGGGCTGGGGGCATCCCTTAAAGAGGAAATCTGGGCAGTGCACCCCCTTGTTCACAATCACATGCACAACAACCCTACACAGAAGGCATCATTACTCTCCCCATTTTACAACTGAGGCACGGAGGGGTTGAAGAAACTTGTCCAAAGTCACCCAACTAGAAACCGATTGGGCCAGGATTTGAGCCAGGGTAATCTGGCGCCCAGCGTGTATGCTCAACAATTATGTTGACTCCTGGGAATTGCTTCAGAATCCACAATCTCACAAGATCCCCAAGAGGCAGGCAGCAGGCAGGGCAGGGCTTACCACCCTTATTTTATTGAAGTCACTGAAGCTCAAGGCAGGGGAGGTGGCCTGCCCAGTGTAAATTATAACTCCTGCTGGTATAGCACTTGACAGTGGGACATAGCCCTAATCTGGTAAAGGGGACACGGTCTGGGGAATTAGGGCTTGTACGGACATCTTGAGGGGCATGGGTGTCATTCTGCCTTCACACCTGGTTTCTGGTTTGAGACTGTGTGGACAGTAAGTCAAATAATGCGCAAGGCAAACTAGTGAGGAAGAGGAGAAACTGAGGGAAGCTCAGAGAGGCAAAGGAATCTGCCTAGAAACACAGGGTTCTAAATAATGGGCATCCCCTCTGTTCACACAATAAGCCAAGGTCCTTCCCTAGCCTTTGCCTAGGATGCCCCTTCCCTCCCCGAAACTGTATCCCACCCCCATCCCCACACTGCATCTGACTGCTTGGCTGGCTTCTCCTCTTACTTCCTCATCCCAGCTTAGACATGGCCCCTCAGAAAGTCTTCCCTGAACCCCTCCCCATTCTAAAGCAGGTCCCTCCTGATAGCTATCTCAGAGGCTGGCCAAAACTACAGCCGAATTTGGCAGTTGTTTTTTTGTTTTGTGATCTGTGGGCTAAAATGGCTTTTACTTTTTAAAGCATTAAACCAAACTAATTCAAACTAAACAGAACAAAAACCGAAGAATATGCAATGCAGACACTGTGTGAGCTGCAAAGCCTAATATATTTACTGATTGGCCCTATACAGAAAAAGTCTGCCAACCCCTATTCTATCTCATAACACCTTTTTTTCCCCCTTCATTGCCCTTAGTACACTTTGCAGTTATATATTTATTTGGGTGTTCACTCGTCTTCTCTCCTGTTAGCATGTAAGTTCCATGCTGAATGGGATTTTTAGGTATAGTCGAGCATCATACCAGGAACACAGTATGTTGTCAATGAATACATATTGAGTGAGTGAATGAATGACCCCAAGGTTCAACCACAGTCTTCTTATACCATATTCCATGTTCTTTTCTCTACATGTCTCTCTGGCTTTGCAGATGTAGGGGTAGTGTAAGGATCGGGTGGTGCTTCCCATGTGAGAAATGCTCTTCTCCCTGCCTAGGGGCAAGTGGCAGTCCACGGAGGCAGGGACATCTCAAGCACAGCACAATCCAACCCAGTGAGCTTGGGCTGAGGGCATTGGGCAGCTGCTCTTCTGGGAGGAGAGCAGGGATTTTCCCAGGGTCCAGAAGAGGGTGCCAAGGACAGGCAGGCTCAGAGGAAACAAGGAAGCTGTCCAGCTGTGTCTCCAGCAGGAAACCAGGCTTGGTAAGCAGAGGATTAGCCCCTGAAAGATGTCCAAGCCCAGACCATGGAACCTGTGAATGTGAAAAAAGGATTTTGCAGATGTGATTAAAATTAAGGACCTTGAGATGGGGAGTTTCCTGGGTTATACAAGTGGGCCAAATCTGATCACCTGAGTCCTTATAAGCCCAGAACCTTTCCTGGCTGGGTCAGAGACATGAGAGGGAAGAAAGAAGAGAGAGTTGAAGCATTGCTGGCTTTGCAGATGGAAAAATGGGACCATGAGTTGAGCAATGTGGATGGCCTCTAGAAGCTGGGGATGTCCCTCATTTAGAGCCAGCAGGGAAAGGCGACCTTAGCCCTATAACCACAAGGAACTGAATTCTGCTAACAACATGAACCACCAATAAAAAGGATCCTTCCTAGAGCTCACAGAAAGGAACAAAGCCCTACCAACACCTTGATTTTAGCCTGATGAGACTCATGTTGGATTTCTGAGCTAGGGGAACTGTAAGATAAGAAATTTGGGTTGTTTAAAATGCTAAAACTGTAGTAACTTGTCATGGCAACAAATGCACTAGGAAGCATCCTTAATAACATTTTTCCCAGTATCTAAATCTTAATTATTTGCAAACATTTAAAAAAGTATATTTCACATAAAAATCCTTATTTCTGGCTTTTCTTAAAACATTGGGAAGACCTGGTGACACTGGACCAAGTTTCATGGGGCAGCAGTTGGTTGGAACTGGCAGTGGCTGCCCCTCTCTTTGGGTGGGTTCTCTCTCCATTCCCAATTGTCCTACACCAGGTCTGCTTCACTCCCTTACATTACTGCCCAGCCCCCTAGAGTTTGAAGTTGAGTGCCCAGAAGTAAAAGGCATTGTGTGTGGGATGAAGGAGGATGTCAAACAGACCGGTGAGAAGTTTGGGGATGGGGGTAGGGGGGAGTTTGGGACAGTGCAGGTAACAATAAAATCTATCCATTGCATGCCATTGCATTTGATGCCATAAGTGACTACAATTTTGTTCAATCATCAAAATGGGCCACAGCCTCCCTGTAACTTGCTTTGAAATGTATCCTTGATGGATGGAGAGAGGATGGATAGATTTGTTATAAAGTAAGTAGTGGAATTTAATTGTGGGATATAGATAGCATGAGCATGAGTGTTCACTGTATAATTCTCTGAACTTTTCTGTATGTTTGAGAATTTTCAGAATGAAATGTTGGGGGAAAAGTGGGACAGGGTCCATGGTTTCCTTAGTCTCAAATTCTACCTTTGCCAAAGGTATCTGGGGAAGGCGTAGGAGGCAAGAATGAATGCTTGGGGTTATTTCCAGCTATGTGAACAGGATCCCCCTAATTCCGGCAGACCAGTTCCAATGGTCATGTCAGTCAGTCTTTTTCCCCTTGGGACCTTATAGGCTGCTTTCCTGTCCCCTCTTGCTCTTCCATCTTGCTGGGCTGTTTTTATCCAGTCCCCAAGCAGACCTCTTTTTCACAACCCTCCACCCACCCAAAAATAAAATAAAATAAAAAACCACACTTCTTTTGCCCTTTGATCATCTCAGCACGCCTTCTCCAGGAACCTTCTCTTACTTTGTTATGTTGACCTTCACAAATAAATGAAAGCACCTCCTCTTAAAAGCCCCTTTCCCTTAACTTCAGCTGAGTTTTTTGCAGCCAAGAAAGACAGGCGATATCTAGTTTTCTACATAAGTTCCTGCCGTCCATCCAATTTCACAGAAGGCTCACTCGATTGAAGCAGGGTTAGAGTGGGGGAAGGGGGGTTTCGCTGTAATAAATTGCCTGGAGTCCAAGTGGTGAAATACAATATAGCTATTACCGTGGCTCTCTCATACCCCAGAGCTGGGCACTACAGCCTGCCAGCAGATATACAAACACAATCATGTATTAAGGGAAATAGACAATGCCATGATAGACGAAATTCACTTCTAATTTAATTCCATTGTGGAATTAAAGATTATTCAGAACTCAAATAAAAGGCTCACCTTGGATCATAGCCCTGAACTTGTGCTGTCTTTTTTTTTTTTGGTCTATTCTCATTTCCTTTATCTGTTCCCCTCCCTCCATTCATGCATTTTTAAAATAAACACAAAACAGCACTTTGACTTTTGGCATGAGTACCAGTCATTAGTTTCCTCCTAGCTTAGCAGAAGCTATTTGTTTAAAGGAAGAATTGTGTGACATACTCAAATTAATCTCACGAGTGTCAGCAGGGAACCCAGAAAGAAAACAGTGCCACAAACTTGTCCACAGGTCACCTTCATGTTGGCAGCCCATGAAAAGCTCCATTGCTTTCTTCTTATCAGATCTCAGACCCCAGCAGGTGGGTTAGGGAGAGGGCCTGGGGATGGCACCCCTACCTCAGCAGTTCCTTTTAAGACTTGTCTGCACGTTGTGTCTTCAGATCTCAACGGTGGACAGTAGAGTTTGCCATTCTTTTGCGTATGATAAACAAGGAGCCCATCCCTTTGTCCAGATACCTTCAATCTATGGTTCAGAGAATATGGTCTCCAGGAAGGTGAGACTAGGGCACTGCCCCAATGTGAAGAGGATGGGCATGGCTGCTACAGCGAACCAAGACATAATAACCCTACCTGCTCATAGGTCACCATATCTGAGCATTTACGGAGCATTTTCCTGTCTCTGGGAGGCAAGCAAGCTAGGGAATGCTCACCCCTTTATCCAGAAGAGGAAAATGAAGCCCAAAGGGGTAAGTGACCTGGATCCAGGACTCAAATGCAGTCATTACTTATTTAAAATTACATTTATAAAGCTTTTTTCTTGATGACAAGAGTAATAATTGCTCAATGCACACAGTTTGGGAAACAAAGAAAGGCTCAAAGGAAAATGACAACAACAGCCAACATTCTGTCTGATGCCTACCCTTGGGGATACCTTTGTTGAGCACTTCAGGACAGATGCTTGTCTGGGTTCTTCTCTGGACATGAATCTGTTTCTATAACAAAGCATCCAGGACACAGACTTTCTCACATCCCCTCACCTCCCAGATGATGTCCAAGTCTGTGTGGGTTCCTAGACACAGCCCTGCCTCCTGAGATGCCTGGAATAGCCCCTGTAGGGAAGGACTGGACAGAGGCATGTCCCCAGAGAGGATCAAAGCAGTGATAGTGTAAAGCTTCCAGCAACAAACACATCAATCTTGATACCCTTTTGGCTCAATATTTCCGGTCCTGCTAAAGAAGAGACAGCTGTGTAGTTTAGAACCTTCCAATCAAGACCTGAGTAAAAATCCTTTTATTCCTTGCACAAGCACTTCAATTGTCACTTGGTTCACAGTCTGATAAGGTTCCCACCCTGATTGGGCAAAGTTTAGTTTAAAAATGTATAGCATAAGGACAACAGGGGGTATAGTCAGGGATATTTGTTGAACACACAATTTGAAATAGTGAAGAGTGGAAATAAAGTGAAAGTCTGTCAAAGGGGAAGATGAAATAAATGATGAAAAACTGAAATGAGTATATTCTGATAAACGGTTAAAAAATGAGGTGAGAAGAGCACATTCTGGGTGTCACAGCTCTCTGTGACTTTGCTGGGGGCTCACGGGGCTTCCCCATGCCTGGGCAGCCCAGCAGGCCAGACCTCCCAGCCTCCCGGCTTGCCCTGCTCCCCACCTGACTGGGAAGGGGGTGCTCTGAAGAGCAGCAACGTGCGCAGGGGGGCATCGAGTGCCCCGGACCGAGACCTCAAAAACTGGAGCTTCTAATTATAGACAGGCCTTCGCAGTAAAGCAGGTAGAGACCATCAAAGAGGGTGGCTACAGAAGAAATATCGGTGCTTTATTTGGAGACAACAGCGCCTGATATTGGGGTCAAGAAAGTGGAACCCAAAGGAGTGAAGCCACCATGTAAATACTTGGGAAACTGGGGCCAAGAGACATTAAGTTTTACCCCTGAGGCCACAGGACTAGGAGTGGATAAAAGATGCACCCCAGGCATCTACGCATCAACTCACATTGTAGCTATATTCTATGCTGGGGCAGGAGGAAAGTGGGCTGTAATGCACAGGGAGCCCTTGGAGCACACATATTCCTGTTGATGATTCTCTCCTCATTACTTCAGTTTCCTAAATGAGTTTTTTTGTATAATTGAGCTAATTATTGTGAGGCAGCAGGCTAGCACAGAGCATAAGTCCCACTTGAACTGGAAATGTTCCCGCTAAGTAGAGGTTAGGAATACCAAGGAGTACTGTTGGCCTGGAGAATTGGTCAGGCTAACGCTGAGCGGCCTGTCCTTTAGGCTTAAATAACCATTGCCCTAATTGAGGCTATGACTCAAGCCATCAGCTTTGCTCTGGCCACAAAGTGCATTGCACTGAAAGCTTTATCATCTTTGGGTGGAAATTAGAACTCTCACAATAAAACAATTTCATCACTGAATACCGGGATGTGACACAGCTTAAATAAAAAAAAAAAGGTGACAACGATGATAATAATAGAAAAGATTCATTAAGGACTTTCGATATGCCAGGCAATGCTCTAAGCACTTTGTATGCATTAAGTCATTTAATTGTCACAACAATCTTACAAGATAGGGACTATTATTATTCCCCTTACATAAACAGGAAGAAACAGGCACAGAGAAATAACCTAACTTGCTTTAGGTTAAATAGCTGGCAAGGGATGGAGCCCCACCCATGGTGCCATTTATATACACTGATAGTTTTATAAGGATACTGTGTAAATGCTACTAACTGTACCAGCAAAAAGAAGAAAGAATGGATAACAAAGCAAAAATTGAGTTACTGAGTTATCTGATTGACAAATACAGCAGCATAAGATGCTCAACAGCATACTGTTCCCCACAGAATTTTTAAACAACTAGCAAAATTTGGCAGAGACATCTTCCTCAAACTCTGAAAAACAGTTAAAGGGTTGCAGTAACTGGGTGAGTACTAAGTCAAGAAAACACAGCTTTAAAAAGGTAGGAGAAACTCTTGACATTCTTGCTGGCTCTTCTCCTATCTACTCCATGGCAGTGTACAGCCAGCCTGCACTCCCACTGTGTGTCCTAAGCCCTGTTCTGGAGGTAGGAGAGTAACCCCAATGTGCATTCTGGGGTGCATGTTTGTCAGTGCCAATCTATGGGTGCCAGTCTACTGGGTAGCAACATGGAAAACTGAATCAGGAAATTGCTTTCTCTCAGAAGTTGCCCTGCAGGCAGAAGCAGCTGATGGAGAGAGCTAAAGCAGAGTAAGCAACAATAAATAAATAGGATGCCTGCTCTCACCATTGTTATTCAACACTGTTCTGGATGTTCTAGCCAGAGCAATTAGGCAAGAAAAAGACATAAAAGACATCCAGATTGGGAAGGATGACATCTCCCTACCTGCAGATAACATGACCTTATACATAGAGAATCCTGAAAAATCTGTAACAATGTTACTAGAGCTAATTAATTCAGCCAAATGGTGGGGGTACAAGATCAACATGCAAAAATCAGTGGTGTTTCTATACACCAGTAATGAACAATCGGAAGAAGAAATCAAGAAGAAAATTCCACTTGCAATTGCAACTTACAGAATCAAATAGTTGGGAATAAAGTTAATCAAGGATGTAAAGGATTTGCACACAAAAAAAATGACAAAACATTGCTAAAAGAAAGCAAGGAAGACCTAAATAAATGGAAGGACATTCCATGCTCATGGATTGGAGGACTAAATATCATTAGGATGTCAATTCTATTCAAAGCAAAGCACAGATTCAACATAATCCCAATAAAAATTCAGCCTAACTGGAAGAAACAGAAAACAAATCATCACATTTATATGGAATGGTAAGGGGATTTGAACAGATACAACCATCTTGAAAAAGAAGAACAAAGTTGGATGACTCATATGTCCTGATTTCAAAACTTAATACAATGTTATAGTAATCAAAACAATGTGGTACCGGCAGAAGGACAGACATAATATACCAATGGAATCAAATTGAGAGTTCAGAAATAAACCCTCACATCTATGGCACTTTGATTTTTGACAAGGGTGCCAACGGGGAAAGAAAAATGATTCCAACAAATAGTGCTGGGAAAATTGGATGTCCATATCCAAAAGAATGAAAATGGACACCTACCTCATACTCTACACAGAATTAGCTCAAAATGGTTCAAAGGCCTACATATAGGAACCAAAACTATAAAACTCCTAGAAGAAAATGAAGAAACATCTTCAGGACCTTGTATTAGGCAATGATGGATTCTTAGACTTTACACACAAAGCACAAGCAACAAAAGAAAAAAAGATGAATAGGACATCATCAAAATTGAAAACTTCTGTGCATCACAGGGCTTCATCATGAAAGTAAAAAGGCAATCTAAATAACGGAATAGGATATTGGGAAACCAAATATCTGATAAATGCTTAATATCCAGTATATATACAGAAATTCTATAACTCAACAGCTAAAACACAAACAACCCAATTAGAAAATGATCAAAAGACTTGACTATTTCTCAAAAAAGATAAGACAAATGGCCAATAAACACATGAAAAGATGTTCAACATAATTAGCCATTAGGGAAATGCAAATAAAGATCATAATGAGATACCATTTCATACCCACTCGACTTACTACTATTCAAAAAGCAGAAAATAACAAGCTTTGGAGAGGAAATGGATAAATAGGAACATTTGTGAATTGCTGATGGGAATGTAAAATGGTGCTGCCGTTATGGATGACTGTTTGGCAGTTCCTCAGAAAGCTAAGTATAGAATTACCATATGGCTTGGCAATCCTATTTCTAGATATATACCACAAGGAATTGAAAGCAGGGACTCAAACAGATACCTTCACACCAACATATACAGCAGCATTATACACAATTGTCAAAAGATGGAAGCAATCTTGTGTCTGATGCTCCTTTTATCTACCTTGTCAACAGATGAGTAGAATATATGGAATAAAAATAAATAATAGGGGGAATAAATGTTAAAATAAATTTAGTTTGAAATGCTAGTGATCAGTGAAAGTGAGGGGTAAGGGGTATGGTAGGTAAAATTTGTTTTTCTATTTTCGTTTTATTTCTTTTTCTATTGTCTTTTTATTTTTTTTCTGAATGGATGCAAATGTTCTAAGAAATGATGAATATGCAACTAAGTGATGATATTGTGAATTACTGATTATCTATGTTAATTTTTATTTCATTTGTTATCTTTTTAAATTAATAAATAAATTAAAAAAAAGAAGGGTAATATGAAAAAAAAAAAAAGATGGAAGCAACCCAAGTGTTCATCAGTCAATGGACAGACAAACAAAATGTGGTATATACATACAATGGAATATTATTCAGTTGTAAAAAGAATGACATTCTGATACATGAGACATGGATGAAACTAGAAGACATCATGTTGAATGAAATAAGCCAGATGCAAAACAACAAATACTGTATAATTTCACTGATACAAAAAAACTAGAATAAGTATAAATTCATAGAGTCAGAATACAGGTTGTTAGGGACTGGGTGGGAGTAGAGAATGATAAGTTATGGTGGGTTGGAGCTATTTACCGCAGAAAAAAAGATGTTCTTAAATTTAACCCATTTGTGTGGGTGTGAACTCCTGCAACTAGAATCTTTCGATGAAGTTACTTTAGTTAGGATGTGGCCAACTGACTAAGGATGGGTCTCAACCCTATTACTGAAGGCCTTTTATGGAAGATCAGAGAAAAAGAAAAAGCCAGAGGAAGGCACCAGAAGCTGAAGGTCAACAGAACCTGGAAGAGAAAGGAAAGGCCAGGAGAGGCCACCATGTGCACTGCCATATGACAGAGAAGCCAAGGACCAAGGGCAAAGCAATCTTTGGGAAGAAAGTATTGCTCTGATGACAACTTGATTTGGACTTCTCCTAGCCTTAAAACTATAAGCTACGAATTTCCATGTTTAAGTCAATCAATCCATTGCATAGTGTTTGCTTTAGCAAAAAGGAAATTAAGACAGGAGATAATGTTTAATTGGTATTGAGTTTTTGTTTGGGGTGATGGAAAAATTTTAGTAATGGAAGCTGGTGACAGTAGCACAACATTGTGAATGTCATAATGCCATTGAATTATGTATTTTGAATGTGGTTAAAAAGGGAAATTAGGGTGGGCCACGGTGGCTCAGCAGGTAAGAATACTTGCCTGCCATGCCTGAGGACCCGGGTTCGATTCCCAGTGCCTGCCCATGTGAAAAAAAAAAAAGGGAAATTATAGGTTGTATATATGTTACTAGAATGAAAATTTAAAGAAAACCATAGAACCATACCAGGTAAACAGTGACCCTCAGGTAAACTATGGGTCATAGTTAATAGCATAATTAGAATAACATCATTTCATCAATTGTAAAAATGGTACCACACTAATGCAAAGTGCTAGTAATATGGAAAACTGTGTGTGAAGGAAGTATATGGGAACTCTGTATTTTCTGCATGATTTTTCTGTAAGCCTACTCCTCTAAAAACAAACAGAAAAATGAAGGCACTAAACAGGACTTTGAATTCCTGGTCTTCTAGTTTTTGCTCTGCTATGCAGCAATCCAAGTCCCTGACTCCGGACCTCAGTTTTCTTTTCTGTCAGCGGGGGAGTTGGACTTGTGCAACAGGCAAGTCTTATGTTCCAGCTCTGCATTCCTTCCTGTCCTTTAGATAACAGCATCTTGATTTTCTTGGGTTCTCTCCCACACTTCATTCCACCATCTCCTAAGTTCTACAGGGTTTGGGTGGAGCTGACTTCTCTATTGCTTTCCTGATAGGTAAGGGACCATAGCCCAGTAACCAGAGCATCATTTCTTTCCAGTCACAATGACTGGTTCAGGGATGGGCATGTGTAAATCAGAGTACATCTGTGCTGAGGCAATTGGAAGACATGTCACCTCTTTCCTGGAGAAATTGATCTTGGGAGGATGGAAGCCTTTTTCTGCTTAGGACTACCATGTGGACAGATCGAGTCTTACAATGCAGTTAGTATAATAGAAAACCAACAAGAGTGGACAGAGTTTCTGCTCATATCATTTGGGGACCTGGAGCCAGCATGTCTGAAATGAGTTTACTTTCAGTTATTGGGCCAATACATTTTTCTTCTTAAGTCAGTTTAAGTTAGATTTCTGTAACTTTGTCTCTAAGCACTTTTAGTGAATGAATCTATTTTGGACCTAATCATGAGTTCTGAAGGACAAAGAGGCAGGTAATTCTCCAGGAGTTACCTCTGGTCTGAAAGGGTTGGTTTCCTTCTTGCAGTACATGAGAAATTTTGCTCACGCACTGACTGGGAGAAAGTGGCACATGTGTGAAGGCTTCTGCAAGGGTAGGAGGCAGTGAGAGGAATGCAGGATAATTCAGCTCATTTGTGACTGAGCAGCCCCACATTTAATATTCCCTGAAGGATTCTGAGTTCCTGGGGCACAAAGATGAGTCTAATATATTGGCCCTTAAGATGCACCCTTGGGCTTAATGCTGGAGCAGTAGACTATAAAAGAAGAGAAATCAAAATAAGAGGGATGCATTTCAAAAACCTCTCCGAGTCAACTTTGAAACAGAATAATCCAATCTTTTAAAAAGAGCTATAAGGAACATTTCATTCCCTAGCATGGGATACCATCCAGAGACCAAATTAAAATGCAAGTCAATTAAACAAATCCTTTATTGCATGTGCCTGAAGGAGCATGAAAGCTCCAGACCTGGGTTCCAGTCCTGACCCTGCCACTCTGCAGCTGTGGGTCCTTGGGCTCATTTCTATGCCTCTGAGTCCTTAGTTTCTTTATCCATAAAATAGAGATGGTGACACTGAGAATTAAGTGAAATGGTGAATGTAAGCCAGTCAACATGGGACAAGCTCACATACAGGGAGAAGTAGCTAGTTTGTCCTTGGAGATAGGTAACTGTAGAACTGAACTAAACAAAGAGAATGCTCCTGTTTGCAATTCTCTTGGATCATCCCAGGAGAAGGCCCATGGCTTCAGTAAGATTTAAATAAGAGTTTTAGTTCACTTAAGCTGCTGAAATGCAGACACCACAAAATGGGTTGCCTTTCACAATGGGGATGTATTAGTTTACAAGCTTACACTTCTTAGGCTATGAAAATATCCAAATCAAGGCATCATTAAATGATACTTTCTTCCCAAGGACTGGCTACTGGTGATCCAGGATTCCTCTGTCACATGGCAAGGTACATGTGGCATCTGCTGGTCTCTCCCTTCTCTCTGGGGTTTCTTTGCTTTCAGCTTCTGGCAGCTCCATCTGTGGCTTTTTTTCTCTCAGCTTCTGTGTCTCTGTGTTTATTTGAATTTCATCCTCTTATAAAGGACTCCAGTAAGAGGATTATGACCCACCTGAGGCATGCCTCAATTGGAATAACCTAATCAAAAGGTCCCACCCACAATAGGTCTACACCCACAGGAATGGATTAGCTTTAAGAACATGATCTTTTCTGGGGTACATAGTTTCAAACCATCACAATGAGAGTTCCGCTTTTGTGGATATGAGTCCCCATTCTTGGTATTCTCATGCTTCAGCCAGCTCATGTCTCAAATCATTCTCATTCACTCACCCCCACATTCATTCATGTATTCCAGAAATGTTTACCAAGCACTTGCTACATGGCAGACACTATGCTAAACCCTGAGATTACAATGGTGAGGGACAAGTCATTGTTTCTGTCCCCTGGGATACACATTCTAATGGAGAGAAGACAAATAACATAAGCAGCGACAAAGTACAATTTTCCTCCTGCCTCCTTGCATATGACTGTGAGGTGAGAAAAGAATGCAAACCACCCAGAAAGACAAAGGGTAGAGGCATTATGAGCAGCACATCCTCACACCCAGCCCTGCGCCTAGTCAAGAGCAAGCCAGAGATGAATGGCTGCTGGGATGATCTGGAGTTGGAAGGAGCTTGCTCCAGTCTCTTTCGTTTTCCAAGTGAGGAACTGACACTTATAAGTGGTGATCTCGTGTCACATGGCCAACTGGTGTTGGACTGGGAGGAGGAACTGGTTTCTGAGTTTAGTCACAACATAAAGAGAGACTACTGGGGGAACTGTGGATATAAATAACACATCTAAATCATACATGGGTTTCAAGGAGCCAAGGTCTGCCACCATGTTCCAGTTGTCACCTATAGGCTTGGCAGGTCCTTGGGCAGCTGGACTATACAGCCTGAGAATTAGGATCTTCAGGCATCTTTTTTTTTTTTTCATGGGAAGGCACTGGTAACTAAACCAGGTCTCTGGCATGGAAGGTAAGAACCCTGCTTGCTGAGCCACCGTGGCCCTCTTCAGGCATCTTTATACGAACTTCAACAATTAAAAACACATATTAGTAAAAATGTAGATGCTTTAAATAATGTTGGTTCATGATCATTCAATGTTTGTCCTCATTTACCAGAAGTATTTTGGTATAGGTTGGAGCCAAAAAGACCAATTATTAGCTGTATCATCTTGGGCAACCTCTGTAAGCTTTAGTTTCCTCGTTTGTAAAATGGGCATGTCTCTTTGCAGATTTGAGCTGAGACATGAATAAGAAAAGGACATGTTGATGCTCTACGAACTTGAGGAAGTATCAGTTGCCATCTTGGTCCAAAAAGAAAATCAATGCTGGTCAGGCCAATCATGGTACTTATCTGCCAGCCCCCTGAATTCCTTCTGACATAAAAAGCCATGCGTACCTCCCTGACCAAGGAAGGAAGCCAGGGTGGGCCTAGGACTTTCCCTTCCCTGGCCACAACTTCCTGGAGCAGGAGCAGAATCCTGACCCAAAGGTAGCTAATCCATTGACCTGTCTATGTGCCCAAATGAGGTTCACTAGGCCAACCAAATTCTCTTTTATGGGGACTTGATCTTGATATATGGAAAGAGGGTCAAAGAGTTAACGAGAGGAACAGACACTGAGGTACATAGGGAGGAGTGAAAGCCTCTTGAGGGTGGTATACAAGAGTTCTTGATAGAAGGGATATAAGAATTCTTGATAAGGGAGTCATAACAGAAGGACTGGAGGCTCTCCCTATTTCAGGTACTGGGAGGTCTGGCTGTAACACGGCTCCTCCTTGTGGGAAGGCTGATGTCTGGCTTTTCCCACATTCCCGTGGGACACGGCCACCTAGTCAACATTCTGCTTCCTTTTATTGCCCTGCCTCCTTCAGGGGTTTCCTCATTATTTAAGAGCCAAGGAAGCTCATCCTGTTCCTAAATCCATTCCCTGGAAAGAAAAACCTAAAACAGGTACCCAAAGGTTCTAATGGAGTTGAAACAAGTATTTTTTTTTTCTTTGTTATTTTGAAAAGTACTGGATGCTTTTAGAATTAAGATTTCTAAGCTTCAGAAACATAACTAATATGGAAAACTGGACTTCCAAGTTATGGACACAGAAACTGCTGGGCCAGGTTGTTACTGTTTCACATAACGAGCAACGCCCTCTGGATACTGCGCCAAGCAGGCCACTGTGACACCACATGTAGTTCCCTACAGCCCAAAGCACTCCACTGTCACTGTGCGCTGCACACTGCAGCAAACTGCTCTCCAGGGATTAGAAGGGTCAGCTGTTTTTTTTTTTAGGCAATGATTATTTTTAAAATCCTTGTGGAGTGTCTGTGTGTTGGGAAGCTCCCAGTGTTTAGACTCCCAGGTAAACAACCTTCTGGAAATTCTCATGGGAACCAAACTCTGTGTTATCCTCCTCCACCAAACAGATGACAATTACAGATTGTTCATTGTTCAGATGGGAGCTGGTTTATGTGTTTTGAAGGTAGGAGAAGCCAGGAACCTCTTTGGATTAAGGAATAAGGCAGTAGGCAACTACTGTTCCCATGCTATATGCACAGCTTCAACCTGAGAAGCCAAGGAGAACCATGAAAATCAAGGCTAGAAGCAAATCTTATTTTCTCTGTACTTTTTGTTTTATACATGAGAAAATTGAGGCCCAAAATGGAGAGAGACACTCCCAGGGTCATACAATGAGACAGTATGTTTACAACTTAAATACTGGCCCTGGGTTCCAATGTTAAGTTAGAAAATTCCAGAAAAGGAATTTTAAAAGGATGCAACTACAGGTGTAGTGAGGGATGGAGCATGGGCTGAGGAAACACTGAGATCTGGATTCATTCCTGTCACTTAGCAGCTGGATCACCTTGGCAAATTCACAACCTCCCTGAGTCTTAGTTTCCACTTGGGTAGAATGGGGGCTATTCCCTCATATTAACGCTGTCACAAAGAATCATAGTGATACCACATGTGAAAGCGTTTGGTACAGCATTTGGCCCAGGAATTTATGTTTCCGTTTCACAGAGACCACGGTAGGTCATTTTGTGGCACATGGCTTAAATGTTTTGTGTAAAGGATGGTCCTTATAATACAGCAATCTCAGAAGGATTAAGCCCAATGGGCTCTGGAGCCACCAAGAAGCTAAGTGGAAGTTACAAGTAACTCCAGGCTCCGGAACTAAAGGAAGAGAAGGAGGCTTAGTGGGTAGAGTGTGACAATCCCTGCCAGACCCCCAACCCTCATATCCCTTCAGAACATAGACTGAAGGCCCTCCCCTGACACTTTCTCCTGTTTCATGGGAACAAAAGCTTTCCTTCCTCAGCTGGGGCTCAGCCTTCTTTACCCATCTCTGGGAATGAAACAGCGCTGGCTCTCTCTTTAAGGCAGGCTGCCTAGAATCAAAGTGTGGTAAAAATGGGCCAAGGCTGACATTGTCATGAATGTTTCCATTTGGGGAGGATTTGCTGGCAGCCCCAGCTGCTACTCTCTCTTCTCAATAGACAGTGAAGAAGGTTTATTGTTATTGTTACTATTACTATTATTAGTTATGAACCTCTTCACCATCTCCCATTTTGCAACCAGACTTGCACCAAAGAATTCAGACACAATCAGTATTTATACGATCTTGGTTTAGGCTGTTCGTTTTTTTAAATCTCTTTTTGAACTTACATTTTGAAAACCTATTTGAAGAGATCATAATCAATTTTAACAGAGTTAGCAACAAAATCAAATAGTTTCTTCACAGCACTCTTCCGTATTTGGCCCTTCTATAGCAATTACATGCAACATATTCCATGTGCTCACACTTTAAAAGAAAGCTGACAGTAAGGTCAAGGTGACCTGTACTTCAGCATGAAATAATAACCATAAGGATCACACCTCAAATCCTAGTAAGAGGCTAGCTGCCAGGCAAACAGTAGTTACGAGGAAATGGACTTTAATATCCACTTTCTTGATGACTCATGAAAGAGGAGGAAAAAAGAAAAAAATAAAGGTATAAAGATATATGTTTAAGGGTATATTTGCCACACTGTTTCCAGAAGTAAAGAACTGGAAACAATGGATGCCTGTCAACAGAGGATGATTGAAAAGACTGATATTCTGTGTACTAAATAAAAAGAGGGGTCAAGCTATGCATATGTCTTAGAAATGTGACCATATTGTATTAAGTAAACAAAATATATATTATGTAACCACATTTTTGAAAAACAAAACAGAATTCTAAACCCGTTCATCTGTGCATAAGGTTGGCATAAGAAAGAAAACAATTACAGAAACATATACACTGTTACCATGCACTGTCCCAGCAGAATTAGGATTGAAGTGTGGGGGGGGAGGCGGGAGGAAGGCGGAGCAGGTGGGCAGGGGCGGACTGGAGAAGACTGAATTCTTCCCTAAAAAAGAATATGGACGAGGGCTGCAATCAGGAGGGAAGCATGTTTTTTCCTGACCATAAAAATGCTCCTGAACTAAGCTCCTCTGCTTGTCTTACCATCACACTGTCCTTGATGCCATGTTAATGAAGCGAGAGAACTGATAATCACCTTTATCTTCCAGCCATTATTTTCTTTTTCCTTAAACCCTTTCAAGGCCAATACCACTTAGAAAGTAAACTCATCTCTGTAACCAATTTCCCTGAATGCTATTTATCTGCTGCTGGAAAAGCATATATTACATTCAGCATTGTGAGTGAAAAGCAACTTGAGTAATCTGCTGGCTGGGTCCATTTATCTTAGCAAATCCTGCTCACAATGTGTGATCCAAGAATCTTCTCGCACAGAGGATTAGAATTTAAAAAAATCTCCTTCCTTCTCTGTGAGAAATGCATCTCAGTTTGCACATGTTGGAGTAGAAAAAACGCACACTCAGATCCAGGTTTGAGCCTCACTTTGCCTTCCACTGGTTGTGCGAACTGGGGCAGAGGCTGAACTTCTCTGAGGTTCAGTTTGCTCAGCTAAAAAATGGAGCTGGTCATCCTGTTTGAGCTGAACACTGTTAGAGAGGGTGGAATAAAAAAACAGTAATAGTGCGTTTGTGAACCAACAGATAGTGCCCAAATGTAAAGGAAATAAAATTGTCATCACCTAAAAGCTGAAAATGGGAACAAGTAAGACAGGGCTGGTAAGGTGCTTAGCACAGTGCCTGGCACATAGTACAGTAAGCACTTGATAGATGGGAGATGTTCCTGTTAATGGTAAACACAGTATCTACTTTCTAAAAAATTTTTTAATTTTTATTTTTTACATGGGCAGGCACCGGCAATCGAACCCGGGTCTACGGCATAGCAGGCGAGAAGTTTGCCTGCTAAGCCACCGTAGCCCACCCATAGTATCTATTTTTACAGTACTTAGAAAATGTGCCTGTTTGAAGAAATGATAAAAGAATGCAAACCACACATCAGCTCAGGTAGAAGCTGGGTGGTTTTGACCTAGTACAAACTGTCCATTTGACTTTAAGTTGACTGCCATTTTTGCTTGTAGGCTATTTATCTGTGCAATTTTAACCCAAGGGCTGAATTCACTGAAATCTGTTTTTAAAAATTAAACAAAATAAATCAGTTTGAGAAGTTTTATTAGCTGCCGTATCATTTTAAAGCTCATGAGCACCTTCAAATTCCAATTTAGGTCCAATGGCTCAATAACTGTTACCTTGAAAGAAACACCATTGTTCAGAAGGGAGTCATTTAATTTCAGAGGAGGAAAGCAGACTTAGGTCTCCTGAAAAATCAGTGATGCTCCAAAAAATCCTGGGTTTTTCCTTTCCCAGCTTGTGAAACATCCAGTTTATAACCATCCCCCAACCGGCTCGCTCACAATCTGCCAAACTGGGGAGTCTGCATAACTCTCATATCTTGAGCACCTCTCGGAGGCTAATCTCACAGTGAGGTACTATCATATAAAAGTGTCACACGAGCTTACTCCATCACATGAATAATGATTAAAAAAAAAGATAAAAACTGCTAATAACTACAAAATCGTAGCTTCCAAACCTGTCACTGTTCTACAGAATGTCTGAAACTGTTCTGCACCGGGGGGGGGGGGGGGCAGTGCAGACCCGAGCCCCTGCTCCCATTGCAGGAATAATATTAACATACAAACATTCCACACATGGTGTACAATCAATAACTCACAATATCATCATATAGTTGTGTATTCATCATGATCACTTTTTTGAACATTCGCATCACTCCAGAAAAAGAAATAAAAAGGAAAAAACTCATATATTACATATACCTTACCCTCCCTTCCCTCTCACTGACCACCAGTATTTCAATCTACTAATTTATTTTAATCTTTGTTCCCCCATTTTTAAATTTTAATATTTGTTCTTCCTATTATTTATTTTTAATCCATATTTTTTACTTATATGTACATAAGGTAGATAAAAGGAGCATCAGACACAATGTTTTTACAATCACACAGTCACACTGTGAAAGCTGTATCATTACACAATTATCTTCAAGAAAGATGGCTACTGGAACACAGCTCTACATTTTCAGGGACTTCCCTCTAGCCTCTCCTTATACCTTAACTAAAAAAGTAACATCTATATAATGCATAAGAATAACCTCCAAGATAACCTCTCGACTCTGTTTGGAATCTCTCAGCTATTGACATTTTATTTTGTCTCATTTCTCTCTTCCTCCTTTTGGTCGAGAAGGTTTTCTCACTCC
The DNA here is from genome assembly GCF_023851605.1 of Tamandua tetradactyla. Taxonomy (NCBI): domain Eukaryota; kingdom Metazoa; phylum Chordata; class Mammalia; order Pilosa; family Myrmecophagidae; genus Tamandua; species Tamandua tetradactyla. The sequence goes on along the minus strand of NC_135346.1, from coordinate 35,301,841 downwards.
CTTGATGCTGAGTTCCAGCTCATTCTAGGATTTCAGTCCCACATTGCCCGGAAGGTTTACACCCCTGAGGGTCATGTCCCACATAGAGAGGGGGAGGGCAGTGAGTTTGCTTGTCATGTTGGCTGAGAGAGAGAGGCCACATCTGAGCAACAAAAGAGGTTCTTTGGGGGTGACTCTTCGGCCTAACTTTAAGTAGGCTTAGCCTATCCTTTGCAGGGTTAAGTTTCATATGAACGAATCCCAAGATTGAGGGTTTGGCCTACTGCTTTGGTTGTTCCCACTGCTTGTGAGAATATCAAGAATTCTCCACATGGGGAAGCTGAGTTTTCCCCCTTTCTTACCATTCCCCCAAGGGGATTTTGCAAATACTTTTTGATTCACTGTTGAAATCACTCTGGGATTTATCAGGGCATCACTCTGGACAAACCTACAAAATCTCATGCCCTACTCAAGGTTCCATGTACTTGTGGTGTTCAATTAAACTGTCCACATAAGTTATATTAGGAAATGCACTAGTTAAAATATAAATTTTGTACCAAATAAACATTTTTTGCTTTATTCTCACACATAAGTTAAAGTTTTAAAATATGAATTACCATCTGTTTTCAATGTCCTGCAGTACTGACATTCCTTTGTTCTGCCATATGCAAAAACATTTTTAAATTTGTACACATAGTCACTATCATTATACACTCTAGGTATTCCTAGATTATACCATCTCAGTGTTTATCATCTATCTTTCCTTCTGATTTCATTTGTACCCCCCTCTTTCCTCTATCATTCTCACATTCAGCTTCATTCAGTGTACTAACATTACCGTATCACAATTAGGTTGTATTGTGCTATTCATTTCCAAATTTTTACAATCAGTCCTATTGCACAATCTGTATCCCTTCAGCCCCAATTACCCAATATCTATCCTATTTCTATCTCCTGATGGTCTCTGTTACCAACTGAAATTCTCCAAGTTCATTCATTAATGTTAGTTCACATCAGTGAAACCTTACAGTGTTTGTCCTTTTGTTTCTGGCTGATCTCACTCAGCATAAAGTCCGTAAGGTCCATCTATGTTATTACATACTTCATAACTTTATTCTTTCTAATAGCTGCATAATATTCCATCATATGTATATACCACATCTTGTTTAGCCACTTGCTTATTGATGGATAGTTTGGCTGCTTCCATCTCTTGGCAGTTGTAAATAATGCTGTGTTCTAGTTTGCTAGCTGCCAGAATGCAATATAGCAGAAACAGAATGGCTTATAACAAGGGGAATTTAATGAATTGCTAGTTTACAGTTCTAAGGCCGAGAAAATGTCCCAATTACAACAGTCTATATAAATGTCCAATTTAAGGCACCCAGGGAAAGATACCTTGGTTCAAGAAGGCCAACGACGTTCAACGTTTCTCTCTCAGCTGGAAGGGCACATGGCGAACATGGAGGCATTGCTGGCTTTCACGTGGCTCTACCAAAAGAGACTCTCTCCAAAATGTTTCCTCTTTTAAAGGATTCCAGCAAGCAACTCCACCTTCAGTGGGTAGAGACACACCTCCATGGAAATCATCTAATCAAAAGTTACCACCCACAATTGGATAGGTCACATCTTCATGGAAACAATCAAAATACTCCCACCCAGCAATACTGAACGAGGATTAAAGGGCATGGCTTTTCTGGGGTCCACCACAGATTCAGACCAGCACACGCTGCTATAAACATTAGTGTGCAAATGTCCATTTGTGTCCTTGTCCTCATGTCCTGAGTAGATACCTAGCAATGGTATTGTTGGATCATATGGCAATTCTATACTTAGCTGCCTGAGGAACTGCCAAACTGCCTTCCACAGCAGTTGCACCATTTGACGTTCCCACCAACAGTGGATAAGTGTACCTCTTTCTCCACATCCTCTCCAGCACTTGTAGTTTTCTGTTTTATTGATATGGCCATTCTGGTGGGTGTGAGATATCTCACTGTGGTTTTGATTTGCATTTCCCTAATAGCCAGGGAAGTTGAGCATCTTTTCGTGTGCCTTTTAGCCATTTGTATTTCCTCTTCTGAGAAGTGTCTGTTCATGTCTTTTGCCATTTTGTAATTGGGTTATTTGTCTTTTTGTTGTTGAGTTGAATAATCATTTTATATATTCTGGATACTAGACCCTTATCTGATATATCATTTCCAAATATTGTCTCCCATTGTGTAGACTGTCTTTTTAATTTCTTGATGAAGTTCTTTGATGCACAAAAGTGTTTAATTTTGAGGAGTTTCCATTTATTTAATTCTTTCTTCAATGCTCATGCTTTGGGTGTAAGATCTAGAAAACTGCCTCCTATTATAGGATTTGAAGATATTTCCCTACATTTTCTTTGATAAGTTTCAAGGTCTTAGATCTAATTTTTTAGGTCTTTGATCATTTTGAGTTACTTTTTGTATAGGGTGTGAGATATGGATCCTTTTTCATTCTTTTGCATGTGGATAGCCATTTCTCTAGGCACCATTTATTGAAGAGACTGTTCTGTCCCAGGTGAGTTGGCTTGACTGCCTTATCAAAGATCAACTGTCCATAGATGAAAGTCTATATCTGACCACTCTATTCAATTCCATTGGTCAGTATATCTATCTTTATACCAGTACCATGCTGTTTTGACCACTGTAACTTTATAATACATCTTAAAGTCAGATAGTGAAAGACCTTTGACTTCATTTTTCTTCCTCATGATATTTTTAGCTATTTGGGGCACCCTGCACTTCAGATAAATTTGGTTATTGGTTTTTCTATTTCTGAAAAGTAAGTTTTTGGGATTTTAATTGGTATTGCATTGAATCTATAAATCAATTTAGGTAGAATTGACATCTTAACTATATTTAGTCTATCAAGTGTCTTTTACCAATTTCTTGTAGTTTTCTTTGTATAGGTCTTTTGTATCCTTAGTTAAATTTATTTCTAAATATTTTATTCTTTTGGTTATAATTGTAAATGGATTTTTTTCTTGATCTTCCCCTCAGATTGTTCATTACTAGTGTATAGAAACACTACAGATTTTTGAGAGCTGATCTTGTAACTGCCACTTTGCTGTACTCATTTATTAGCTGTAGTAGTTTTGCTGTGGATTTTTCAGGGTTTTTGATATATGGTATCATATCATCTGCAAACAGTGAGAGTTTTACTTCTTCCTTTCCAATTTTGATGTCTTGTAATTCTTTTTCTTGTCTAATTGCTCTGGCTATAACTTCCAACACAATAACAATGGTAATAGTGGACATTCTTGTCTTACTCCTGATCTTAGGAGAAAAGTTTTCAGTTTTTCCCCATTGAGGATGATGTTAGCTGTAGGTTTTTCATATATTCCCTTTAACATGTTGAGGAAGTTCCTTTTTAGTCCTATCCTTCAAAGTGTTTTCAACAGGAAAGGATGTTGAATTTTGTCAAATGCCTTTTCTATATCAATCAAGATGATCATGTAGTTTTTCTGCTTTGATTTGTTGATATGCTGTAGTACATTAATTGATTTTCTTATGTTGAACCATCCTTGCATACCTAGGATGACTCCTACCTGGTCATGGTGTATAATTCTTTTAATCTGGTGCTGGATTTGATTTGCCAGAATTTTGTTGAGGATTTTTGTATCTATATTCATTAGTGAGATTGGTCTGTAATTTTCTTTTCTTATAGTATCTTTGTCTGGCTTTGGTATGAAGGTGATGTTGGCTTCATAGAACAAATCAGGTAGCCTTCCCTCCTTCATAGAACGAATCAGGTAGCCTTCCCTCCTCTTCAATTTTTTTGAAGAGTTTGAGCAGGATTGATACTTCTTTCTTGAATGTTTGGTAGAGTTCACATGTGAAACCATCTGGTCCTGGACTTTTCTTTTTTGGGAGCTTCTTAATGACTAATTCAATTTCTTTACTTGTGATTGGTTTCTTGAGGTCGTCTATTTCTTCTTGAATCAACATTGGTTGTTCATGCCTATCTAGGAAGTTGTCCATTTCATCTACATTGTCTAGTTTATTAGCATACAGTTGTTCATAGCATCCTCTCATTATTTCCTTTATTTCTGTGGGGTCTGCGGTTATGTCTCCTCTTCCATTTCTGATTTTATTTACTTGCATCCTCTCTCTTCCTCTTTTTGTCAACCTCGCTAAGAGTCCATCAATCATTGATTTTCTCATAGAATTAACTTCTGGTTTTGTTGATTTTCTCAACTGGTTTCATGTTCTCAATTTCATTTATTTCTGCTCTAATCCTTGTTATTTCTTTCTTTTTGTTTGCTTTGGTGTTAGTTTGCTGTTCTTTCTGTAGTTCTTCCAAGTGGACAGTTAATTCCTCGAATTTTACTCTTTCTTCTTTTCTGATATAGGCACTTAGGGCAATAAATGTCCCTCTTAGCACTGTCTTTGCTGCATCCCATAAATTTTGATATGTTGTGTTTTCATTTGCCTTGAGATATTTACTGATTTCTCTTGTAAGGTCATCTTCCTCGACCCTACTGGTTGTTTAAGAGTGTGTTGTTGGGCCTCCATATATTTGTGAATTTTCTGGCACTCTGCCTATTATTGATTTCCAACTTCATTCCTTTATGATCCGAGAAAGTGTTTTGTATGATTTCAATCTTTTAAAATTTATTGAGACTTGCCTTGTGACCCAGCATATGGTCTATCCTTGTGAATGATCCAGGAGCACTTGAGAAAAAGGTGTATCCTGCTGTTGTGCGGTATAATGTTCTATAAATATCTGTTAAGTCTAGCTCATTTATTGTATTATTCAAATTCTTTCTTTATTGATCCTCTGTCTACATGTTCTGTCCATTGATGAGAGTGGGGAATTGATGTCTCCAACTATTATGGTAGATGTGTCTATTTCTCTTTTCAGTGTTTGCCTCATGTATTTTGGAGCACTCTGGCTGGTGCATAAATATGTATGATTATGTCTTGTTGAATTGTTCCTTTTATTAATACATAGTGTCCTTCTTTGTCTCTTTTCATTGTTTTACATTTGATGTCTAATTTGTTGGATAATAGTATGGCTACTCCTGCTCTTTTCTGATTGTTGTTTGTATGAAATACCTTTTTCCAACCTTTCACTTTCAACCTTTGTTTATTCTTGGGTCTAAGATGCGTCATCTCCTGTAGACACCATATAGATGGGTCCTGTTTTTTAATCCATTCTGCTAGTCTATGTCTTTTGATTGGGGAACTTAATCCGTTAACATTTAGTGTTCTACTAAAAGGGCAGTACTTTCTTCTACCATTTTGCCTTTTGGATTTTATATGTCATATCTAATTTTTCTTCTTTTTACCTTTACTGATAGTCTTCATTCCTACATTCTTCTCCACACCTCTCTCTCCTGTCTTTTAGTATTTCTTGCAGAGCCAATCTCTTGGTCACAAATTCTCTCATGATTTTTTTGCCTGAAAATGTTTTGATTTGCCCCTCATTTTTCAAGGACAATTTTGCTGGATATAGAATTCTTGCTTGGCAGTTTTTCTCTTTTAATATCTTAAATATATCGTCCCATTGTCTTCTTGCCTCCATGGTTTCTGTTGAGAAATCTACACATAGTCTTACTCAGTTTCCCTTGTATGTGATGGATTGCTTTTCTCTTGCTGCTTTCAAGATTCTTTCTTTCTCTTTGATATTTGACATTTTGATTAGTAAGTGTCTTGGAGATCATGTATTTGGATCTATTCTGTTTGGGGTATACTGCATTTCTTAGATTGTAATTTTAAGTCTTTCATAAGAGTTGGAAATTTTTCAGTGATAATTTCCTCCATTAGTTTTTCTCCTTTTCCCTTCTCTTCTCCTTCTGGGGCACCCTTGACACATATAATTGTGCACTTCCTGTTGTCATTCAAGTTTCTGAGTCCCTGATCATATTTTTCCATTCTTTTCCCTATATTTTCTTTTGCTTGTCAGATTTCAGATGTCCCGTCCTCCAGTTCACTAATCCTATCTTCTGTCTCTTGAAATCTAACATTGTAGGTTTCCATTGATTTTTTTCATCTCTTCTACTGTGCCTTTTATTCCCATAAGTTCTGTGATTTGTTTTTTCACACTTTCGGATTTTTTCTTTTTGTTCATTCCTTGCCTTCTTTATATCCTCCCTCAATTCATTGATTTGGTTTTTGATGAGGTTTTCCATTCTGTTCGAACATTCTGAATTAATTGTTTCAACTCCTGTATCTCATTTGATTGTTGGTTTGTTCCTTTGACTGGGCCATATCTTCAGTTTTCCTAGTATGATTCATTATTTTTTGCTGGCATCTAGGCATTTAATTTCCTTAATTAGTTTATTCTGGAGAATGTTTTCACTTTTTTAACCTAGGATTTTCTTGCTGAATGACTTTGTTGTAGATTTGTTCTTTGACATTCAGTTCAGCTTATTCTAGCCCCCTAGCTTAGGTTTTGTTTAACGGATCAGAATTTTTGAGTCCTTGTTTTCTTGTTTCTTGCCCTATCTTTATGGTACTTTTTTTTAAATTCTCCTTAGGAGGGTCTACTTAGGTATTATAGACCCCAGTCATATTTTCCCAGACTAAACCGGCCTCCTGTCAGGTGGAAAGAGTTACCTATGTCAGTTTTTCCCATGGGTGAGACCCAGCAGGTTGAAAGACTTTCCTAAGAAGCCTCTGAAATCTTTATTTTTCCTATCCTGCCAAGTATGTGGCAGATGTCGGCCTGTGGGTCCCACCAGCATAAGGTGATGTGGTACCTTTAACTTCAGCCAACTCTCTCTGCTGGGGCATGATGGAGACAGAAGAGAGACTGTAGGCTGGCTTCAATCAGTTCACTTTTCTAGACCCTGGGGTTTGAATCCCTTGAGGGAAGGATTCCACCTGAGCTGGGCCCCACTCTTCTCCTGGGGAAGGCACAGGCTCCAGACAAACTCTCAAACAAGCCCAATTCTGCCTATGCCTGGGTCAGTTGGAGGCTGAGAAGCCCTGCAGCTATATCCAAAGAGTAGTCAAGCTGTAGAAAGACAGCCACAAAAAAGAAAAAGAAAAACCCTTTTCAGAGCAGGACCCCCATTCCTTGGGTTTGCCCATCAAGAGCTTAAGTTGGTACATTGCTTTGTGTATCACCAGGTCTTATGTGCCCCCTCCTTTCCTTCAGGAAAAAGACCCTTTTAAGTATTATGTGATATCTGATTCAAAAGACCTTTTTTTTTTTTTCTTTTTCCATCAGCCCTGCCCTCTTCGTGATGGGGCAAAAACCAGCAGCCTCAGGTTTTATTTGAGGTTCAGTTGAGCTGGGGGCCTAATTTTAGTAGTAAGAATTTGTTAATTAATTCTACAGTTGGAGCTTGTTTGTGCTCAGCCTCTGCTGCTAGCAAAGTCTCTCCTTTCCCTCTCTGGGAAGCAGCCTGTTGGGGAGGGGTGCCAGCCGCCATGGCTTGGAGGACTTATGGTTCTGGGTGGGTTCACAGTCAGTCCACCTTGTTCAGATTGGGGTATGCTGTGTGTCCAGTCACTGACATGGTCCCAGCAGTTGTTCTGTACTGTTTCTGGCTATTTTCTAGCTGCTCTGGAGGACAAACTCAATCCCACACCTTACTAAGCCACCATCTTGGCCTGGAATCCTTGGTATTATTTCTTAAATGTTTGGTAGAATTTCACCAGTGGACCCATCTGGGGCTGGAATTTTCTTTGTGGGACGGTTCTCAATTACAACTTCAATTTCTTTGATAGACATAAGGTCATTTAGGTTATCTATTTCTTCTTGAGTGAACGTTGGTAGATTTTGTCCTTCTAGGAATTTGTCATCTCATCTAAGTTGTTGAATTTACAGGCAAAGTTGTTCAGAATATTCACTTCTTATTCTCTTAAGATTCTTTAAAGAATCTCTCTTATTTCTGGTTTTGTGTCTTCTCTCTTTTTCTCCTTATCAGACTGACTTCAGGCTAATCAATTTAATCGACCATCTTAAAGAACCAGGTTTTAGTTTCACTGATTTTCTCTATTGTTTTCCATTTCATTGATTTCTGCATTGATCTTTATTTTTCCTTTATTCTGTTTACTTTGGATTAATTTGCTCTTCTTTTTCTAGTTTCTTAAGGTAGAAGCTGACATTGTCAATTTGAGACCAATTCTTCTTTTCTTATATAGATATTTAATGCTATAATTTTCCTCCTAAGTACTGTTGTAGTGGCATCCTGTAAATTCTGACACGTTGTGTTTTCATTTCCATTCAGTTCAAAATGCTTTCTAATCTCCCTTTTCAATTCTTCTTTGACTTCTTTGACACTACTTCAGAAATGTGTTATACAATTTCCAGATATCTGGGGGATTTCTAAGAGATCTTTCTGTTATTGATTTCTAATTTAATTCCATTGTGGATAGAGAACACTGTATTATATTTACAGAAACTTGATTTTGGGCCTGGAATCTGGTCTATCTTGGTAAATGTTCTGTATATACTTAAAAAGAATTTATAATCTGCTGTTATTAGGTGGTTATCTTCTATAAATGTCAACTAGATCATGTGGTTAAGAGTATGTTCAAGTCTACTATAATCGTGCTAATTTTCTATTTGTTCTATCGATTACTGAAAGATGGGTATTGAAATCTCATACTATAAACTGTAGCTACCTCTATTTCTCCTTGCAGTTCTATTAGTTTTTGTTTCATGTTTTTTGAACTCTGTTATTAGATGCATAAAAATTTAGAACTGCTATGTCCTCTGGATGAATTGACCCCTTTATCATTACAAATTCATTTTCTTCATTATAAGTAATATTTTTTGCTCTAAAATCTATTTTGACTGATATTAGTATATCTAATCCAGCTTCTTTGATTGGATTTACCTTGCTGGATCCTGAATATTTTTATATTTCTATAAACATTCTCCAGCTTTGTACTGTGATGAAGTTAAGTTACTTAGAGATATTCTGATTCTTTGGGGGCTCAATTTATGATTTTTAAAAAAATTATTAATAAAACCAATCAACATACAAACATGAACATTCTTAACGTATGAACATTCCATATTTGTTATACAATCAATGGCTTACAACATTATCACATAGTTGTATATTCATCACCATGATCATTTCTCAGAACATTTACATCACTCCAGAAAAAGAAATAAAAAGAAAAAAAAAAAAAAAACTCATACATACCATACCCCTTACCCCTCTCTCTCATTGACCACTAGTATTTCCCTCTACCCAACTTATTTTAACATTTGTTCCCCCTATTATTTATTTATTTTTAATCCATATTTTTTACTCATCTGTCTATACCATAGATAAAAGGATATCAGAACGAGGTTTTCACAATCACGCAGTAACTTTGCGAAAGATATATCATTACACAATCATTTTAAAGAAACATGGCTACTGGAACACAGCTCTACATTTTCAGGCACTTCCCTTTAGTCTCTCTACTACACCTTAAACTAAAAAGGGATATTTATATAATGCGTAAGAATAATCTCCAGGATAACCTCTCAACTCTGTTTGAAATCTCTCAGCCACTGACACTTGACAGTGTCTCAATTCTCTCTTCCCCCTTTTGGTCTAGAAGTTTTTCTCAATCTCTTGATGCTGAGTTCCAGCTCATGTCCCATGTAGAGAGGTGGAGGATTCCCATTCTAGGATTTTTGTCCCTGGGAGTCATGTCCCATGTAGAGAGGTGGAGGGCAGTGAGTTTGCTTGCTGTGTTGGCTGAGAGACAGGCCACATCTGAGCAACAAAAGAGGTTCTCTGGGGGTGACTCTTAGGCCTAATTTTAAGTAGGCTTAACTTATTCTTTGCGGGGTTAAGTTTCATACGAACAAACCCCAAGATCGAGGTTTCAGCCTATTGATTTTGTTGTCCTCACTGCTTGTGAGAATATCAGGCCTTCTCCAAATGGGGAAGTCGAATTTTTCCCCTTCCTCACCATTCCCTGTCAAATGTAAATACTTTTTGATTCACTGTTGAAATCACTCTGGGATTTATCAGGGCATCACTCTGGACAAACCTACAAAATCTCATGCCCTACTCAAGGTTCCATGTACTTATGGTGTTCAACTAAACTGTCCATATAAGTTATATTAGGAGGTGCACTAGTCAAAATCACAATTTATGACTTTTTGGCAAGCCAGAGCATTGCTTAGTCAACAATTAGCTCCCACTGGGCAAGACTCCTGTGAGTACTCTACCCCATTCGCTATAAATGATAAATTATTAAGTCTTCCAGTCTGGTGGGAAGAGGTACAACTCTTGACCCATGTGAAACACTGTTTCCTCTCTTCCTCTAGGGTAGCTCTGTTCCAGCCTTGGGTAGTTTCCTCACTCCTCAGTATGCTGCTGAACATTTGAAGGGACCCTCTGCACATCTCCAAAGTTCTCTCTCACTGCAGCTCTCTTCGCTGTCCTGTACTAACTACCTTAGTTGCCCTGGATTCTCAGCTCCAACTCCTCAATTCAGGGAGTCTTCCTGACTCTTCCTGAGCTCCCCCTCCCTGGAAACTCTCTCAGGGCAATATGATGAGGCAATTATTGGGTTTACCTCATTTGTTTCCTGTCCTTTACTGCCCATCCAGGGTCTTGAAAACCATTGCTTCATATATTTTGTACGGTTTTAAGGGGGTTACTTCAGGTGAGAGAGTGACTCTGGTCCCTATTACTCCATCTTGGTCCCCAGATAACATTTTTATGTCTACGTATATAATTACTATTATTGTTATTATTTGTACAACAAAGGTGGGTTGAATTAAACTTCCTGTGCTGGTAAGCTGACATTCTTTCAGAGTACATATTTAGTAAATATTTGTCAAATGTCAGAGGCTATGATTCTTTCCCTTAATACTTTTACTTTGTAACTTTTTGAGTATGTAACAGTGCTCAACAAGACACTAGCCTATTTTAATAATATGGGTTTTTAAGTTATTTTGACAAAAAGGAAAAAGCTAAAAGGAGCATGGAACCAGGAATCTGGTAGACTTGGGTTTTTATTGCAATAAGGACTCTATTCAGGTTCATTCATTATTGGAAGTGAAAGCCACGGAATAGAGAAAGATGTCAGAGTTGTAGACTACTTTCATTCACCCTATGGATAATGTTTGCATGGGAGAAACTGATCACCCAATGAGAGGTTTCCACAGAGACCTGCAGACCCTGGCTGCTTCAGCAGTTCTGGCTTCATCCTGCCCTCACTCCTGTGCCCTGGGAGGTGCCTTTGTGTGTGACTGCCAAAAGCCCAGCAGGGCTCCCAGAGGGGAGAAGAGGTAGGGAAAGTGGGCCAGCCCACCAGCCAGCCTCTCTTCAGCACCACTTGGTGGGAGGTGTAGAGGGCAGCCTGCTCAGAGCCAGCTGGCTGCCTTCCACAAGCAAGCCCAGCAAGTTAGGGCCGAGCTGCCCAGTTTCCATTCTCTGCGACTGTGTTCTCCCTGGTGCAGCTTCTGGTGGAAGGAAATGCAATTGGCACAAACAAACAGCCTCTCAATCCTATTCTTGACATACTGTTGCCAAAATGTGGTTTGGAGGATTAAAACGCAACACATAAACCTGAGATTCTGCTGGAGAAGTTGTTTAAGCTAAAAGAAACTAAAGGGAGTAAGTGGCTCAACCGTTCTAATTTATTCACCCATTTTTGCTGTCAAAATGCAAGAAAGATGGCTCCTGGGGAGGATGGGGGGAACCTATTTAAGACACCTGTCAAGTCATTTCTAAAAAGCTAGCTTCTACAATTGGGGATTCTAAAAAAGAGAAGTGTCAGAAGCATTGGATCCTTAGCTGTAACTTGGATGCTAGCCTGGTGGGTGGTAGCAGAGGTGCCTTAGGCTCAATTCACAACCAGCTGAAACACAGGCTCTTCACCTTACTGACGCCATGGACTCCTCTGTCAGGCTAGTGAAGTCTGTGGATATGTCCTCAGAACCACGCTTATAATGCATAAAAAATACATATATACAAGTTAGTAAAGAAAATCAATTATACTGAAATACAGCTATCAAAATAACAAAAAATCTGGGGCAGTGCGACAGCAGCTCAGTGGCAGAATTCTTGCCTGCCATGCCAGAGACCTGGGTTCAATTCCCAGTAACTGCCCATGCAAAAACAAGCAAACAAAAATCGGAAATACAGTAACGAATATGCTTCTTTATTAACACATTGAACAACAACATTTAGTGATGGTCCTAAAAACTACTTTAATTTCAAATGCAATGGTAAGTATATATGACATTTCAAGATCTCTATAGAGTGACATGAAAGCAAATTATTCCTTCTGGTGACAAGTTTCAAAGGTGGTTTATTGCCTACATCATAACTGAAGGGGACACTGAATTTCCATTAGATGTTGTTCTGGGTTGAACTGTGTCACCCCAAAAGATATGCTGGTGTCTTGACCCCTAGTACCTCAGAATGTGACCTAATTTGGAAAAAGGGTTGTTGCAGATGGAAGTAGTTGAGATGAGGTCATGCTGGAGTATGATGTGCTGGTGTACTCATAGGAAGAGGAGAAGAGACTCGGAGGGGAGAAGGCTATGTGAAGATGGAGGCAGAGAATGGAGTGATGCACCTACAAGCCAAGAAATGCCAAGGATTGCCAGCAAACCTCAGAAGCTGGAAGAGGCAAGGAAGGATTCTCCCCTACAGGGTTCAGATGGATCACGGCCCTGCCGATACCTTGATTTTGGAGTTCTGTCCTTCAGAACTGTGAAACAATACATCTCTGTTGTTTTAAGCCACCTAGTTTGTGAAACTTTATTATGGCAGGTCCCAGGAAACTAAAACAGAGGTTAATGAGATAAAAATGTAATATTTTCCCCATTCAAGTTTACAGACTCTCCTGAATGTCACCTGAATATCTGTCTGTGGACTCCAGGATGGCCCCTAGATTAAGAATGCTTTTCTGTTTTCAAGGCTGTTGGAAAAGAGTACTGCTTTGGGAGACAAAGAGCCTGGGTCCCCATCCTGGCTGTGTTGCTAGCCAGCTACAAGACTAATCTTTTTAGGACCTAAGCCAAAGAATTTGCACTGTCTTGTCTACAGGCAGTTCTCTTTGCCTGGAATGCTCTTCCTTTCTCTACCCCCCGCTAGCCCTCTTGGTTGCACAGGACATAGTATATAACACCTCCTTGGGAAGGCCTTCCTGGCTCTCCAAAGGCTGGCGCAGGGTAGGAGGTGTTCTCTGGTGTCTCAAAGCAACCTGCGCTCACCACTATTACTGATCTCCAACAGTGCTGGAATGATCTGGTGACTCCATCTGTCTCCATCCCTTCCACAAGACTGTGAGTTCCTTTGAAGCAACAACAATGTCTCATCTATTGCCATGTTCCTGGTGTCAAGCACAGGCTTGGCACATAGAAGACCAATGATATATATTTACCGAATGGATAAATGAACAGATGGATGACAGCTGTGACCATGTCCACCCTCTCTCTCTCATTAAAAAAATCTTCCTTATTTCATCCGAATGGTTCTCAACCCTGGTTAAATATGAGAATCACTATGGGAGGTTTTAAAAAAATACGGAGATCGAGATCACACCCCAGAGATTCAGACTCCAGCAGTCTGGGGTAGGGCTGCACCTTTGTGTTTTCCTAAAAGCTCCCCAGGAGCCACCAGGGGTGAGAATTCATAGTACCACAAGGACAAACGCTGAGGTTAGACGTTAATGCGCCCAAATGAACTTCTTTTCCGGGCCCAGACTGATGAAATTAGTCAAGAATTCTGAACTCTGCAAGGGACTAAACACATAAAGTGAGTTTCTGGGCCTTCTAGTCAAGTCACAGTTATGAATCCAGCAACATTAGTACTAGCTGAACTACACTCTTGGACTCAGATGGGAAAATCTGGTGTTTGGCAGTGAAGCCCACGAAACAAATTGCAAACTCCAGAGGGAGCAGACCGAGGGCCCCTGCTCCCGCCTCACTCCTCAAATCCTTGGAAAAGAGGCTGCCCTAGGGGAGCAGCACAGCTTTAAAAAAAAAACAACAACAACACATTTTTTTTATTGTGAAATAAAACCTATATGCAAAAAAGTGATAAATTTCAAAGTACATTTTAACAATTAGTTATAGAACAAATTTCAAAGTATGGTATGGGTTGCATTTCCACAATTTCAGGTATTCCCTTTTAGCTGCTCTAATATACTGGAGACTAAAAAGAAATATCAATATAATGATTCAGGAGTCATACTCATTTGTTAAATCCTATCTTCTCTTTTAAAATTCCTTCCTCTTATTTGATACTTCTCCCAATCTTTAGGGATATTTGGGCAAAGACCATTCTAATTTCTTCATGTTGAAAAGGGATGTTGACATTTTGGGGTAGGAGGATGTAACTGGTTGATGTTCTTGTAGAGACTGGTAACTCAAGGTTTCAGGCCTTATCTGGCATAGGAACAATCTGGAGGTTTTAAGTTTCTGAAAAAATAAACTTTGTGAGTGAAACTTTTACGAGGTCTCAGATAGAGCCCTGGGTATCCTTTAGGGTTTTTAGGAATACTGTTAGGTGGGGCTTGGCATATGCAGCATTTTGCAATATCTCACTGAAGCTTGTATAGAGTATCTTCCAGAACAGCCTCTTGACTTTATTTGAAATTTCTTATCACTGAAACCTTATTTTGTTACATCCCCCCCCCCCTTTCATTAGGAAGGCATTATCAATCCCATGATGCCAGAACCAGGCTCATCCCCAGGAGTCATATCCCATGTTGGTGGGGAGATTTATACCCCTGGATGTTATATCGCAGGTAGAGGGGAAGAGTAATGAGTTTATTTGCAGAGTTGGTCTTAGGGACAGAGAGACCACATCTGAGCAACAAAAGAGGTTCTCTGGAAGTGACTCTTAGGCATAATTATACATAGGCTTAGTCTCCCTATTACAGAAATAAGTTTCATGACAGCAAGCCTCAAGATCAAGGGCTTGACCTATTAACTCGGGATCCCTAATGCTTGAGAGAATATCAGAACTTCTCCAAGAGGAGAAGTTTAAGAGATCCATACTTTTTCTCCAGTCCTCAAGGGATTTTGCAAATGCTTTCTTATCTGTCCAACATACTCTGGAATGTATAAGGGTATTACATTAAGCTATACATAATTACAAGTAGAATTTCCTATTCTAAGCTCCATGTGTTTAAATTGTTTAAATAAACTGGATAGACAAGTTAAGTTAGATTGTGTGTTATAGAAAATTTTAGTTTTGGACATAATAAACATCTCTTCCATTGGCCTTCACACAGAAGGTGAAGTTTTAGAATACAGACAATATCAACTTTTGTCCTGTATTCTGATTTTCCTTAGTCCCAACCAGATCAGCTTCTCATATCTCTAGTAAAGTCTGATCTCTTTTTCTGCTTCTTTAACAGTTGCTTTATGGACTAATGAGCAGCACACCTTTCAGGTGGGGAGCCTTAGCTGCACGATTCAGGGTAAGTCTTTCCCAACTTCTGTGGGTCTGGGTTACCTCATCTACAATGCCAGCCTCAGGGTACTGCTACAGGAACTACAGGAGGTAATGGAGCATTCTGTATATAGCCAAACATGCTCACAAGATTGATTCTTCATCACTGAATTCTACTGACTGAGTTTTTATAGGAAGAAGCATCCTTCTGGCTCAGAGATTAAGAACATGGACTCTAGAGCCAGACTCTCTGGCTCTCTGGCTTCAAATTCTGGCTCCACCTCTCACCAGCTGTGCCATTTTATACAGATTATTTAACCATTTTGTGCCTCAATTCCTCAACTGTGAAATGGTGTTAGAAATGGTACCTCCCCTCATAGGGTTCTGAGGAGGTTTGGCTGAGTTTATGCATTTCTTTCTTGCCTTTTTTTTTGGGGGGGGGGGTGCATGGTCTGGTAATCAAACCTGGGTGTCCTGCATGGAAGGCGAGCATTCCACCACTGAACCACCTGTGGACCCTGAGTTCATGCATTTTAAAGTGTCTACAACAGTGGTTTTGAATCATGAGTGTACCACAGAATTCCCTCAAGGGCTTATTAAAACATAGATTGCTGCTACCCCCTCCCTCTGCCACAGGGGTTTTGGTTTGGTAAATATAGACTGGGGCTTGAGAATTTGTATTTCTAACAAACTCCCATATGCTGATGTTTCTGTTCTGGAAACCATGCTAGGAGAATCACCGGCTTAGCATAACGCCTGGGAGATAGCAAGCACCTAGTAAGTGTTAACTCTTATTATCTTCTCCTGGGCTCCACCTTCTTAGTAGCTGAGCAAAACACCTCACACTGCAGTGTTATTCAGTATTGCCTTTGTGTAGAAGCAATTTTGAAATCATCTGTTGCACTGGTTCTCAAAGTTTTTGTATCATGATCAGCAGCACCAGCATAACCTGGGATCTTGATCAAAATGCAAGTTCTTGGGTCCTGTTCCAGACCTAATGAATCGGAAACTACAGTGGCGAGGGTGAATACCCTGTTCAACAGCCCCCTGGGTGATTCTAATGCATGACAAGTTTGAGAACGACTGATATCTGAGAAAATCACCAACACCATCACCAAAGGGAGGCAGATTAGCATAAGGTCTAGAGTGTAGTTTTTGGTAGAACAAGTGTCTATGTTCTGGCTTTGCTTTTTATTCACTGTGTGACTTTAGGCAAGTTACAAAACTCCATTAAGCCTCAGTTTCCTCATCTGTCAAATGGGCATTACTATAGGAACTACCTCACGTGACCCTTGAGGGAATTAACTGAGTTGATGCATACAAACCACACCACATGTTCAAAGAATGTTAGCTATAGTTATCATCTTTATAATCATTCTATGTCATATCTCAAAATGACCTGAGAGAGCTTATAACAAAGGCATAAATATCAAGGTACACAGGATAGCTACAATAACAATTTTTAAAAGCCACATCATAACTGCAATTGTCACCCAAAGTTAGGTTGGAAGTTTCTTGTAGGCCAGAGCAAAAGGGGACATGTAAAGGTTACATGTTCCCACTGCCTGAAAAGAGGAAGGAGACTGGTTTCTCCAGGGAAACTGCAATACCCTCCCATGGCCCAAAGCCCCACACCAGCTGTAAATTCTAGGAGAACCTGATCACATGGACATTGGTATAAAATCCCTACGAAGGCGGGCTACAGTGGCTCACTGGCAGAGTTCTTGCCTGCCATGCCAGAGACCAGGGTTCGCTTCCTGGTGACTGCCCATGTTAAAAAAAAAAAAAATACCCTATGAAATAGGAGGGACTCTCTTCTCCAGCAGTGCTTCGTGTACCTGTGCCTTTAATTAATTCTTAAGAGCCAGAGGCGAAATTCTTAGATCCCAGAAGATGAGAGATGTTAAACTCACTTTGGGTGCCGGATATCAGGGAGAGACCGATTCAGGGAGATTTTATCACTGACGTAGATGTTAAATCCATTTTCTCGGTATGCCTGATCCACTCTCTCAGCATCGGTCAAGGGGTAAGGTCTCCCTTGTTCTCCATTTCCTAGAGGCAAAGAACAAATTCATTGTTGCTAATTACCATGCATATATGCAGGTACTATATATGAGGTGGGGGAAGATGGATGAAAAATGTGATTAAACCACAAAGACAAAACTTTATACTTGGATATGGAGTGTTCCTCCAGAATTTGCAGGGAAGGTGCAAAGAGTGGGAAGGGATGAGCATTTATGGAGCTGCTGTCATGTCATGTACTCTATTACCCTGTTCTCATGTAATTTCCATAGCATCCCTGTATTGAGGACATCAGAGCTCCCATTCTGTGAGTGGATAAACTGAGACTCAGAAAGGTTAGAAAACCAGGCCTGTGGGTTCTAAAGCCCACATTCCCTTCATGTAACCAGGAGCCCCAGACAGCCCTGACCATGGGGTCTGCTTATCTGGATGGGAAGCTAGGTCTGTCATATATATGAGCCTGTCAACCTCGGGAAAGTCACACTCCCTCTCTGAGCTCTGGTATCCCCCACTGGTACTTCACTATGGTACCCACAGTGTGAATGAGAGAGCCGAATGAAAGGCTGTACATGAAAGCTTTCTGTACATTACAAAACCCTACACAAATGTAAGGAAATATTAAGATTACTAAGTAAGGCCAAATTTCCAGTTATTCAAAACTGCCACAAATGATAAAAGATGTTTTTTTTCTAAAGCTGGCAAACAAATTAGGACCTGCCTTGCCTAGGCCAGGATTGCTTGAAAAGTGTTGATTTGAATCAGATTTGGGAGGACAACATGCTAGCTTTCTAATCTGCACAGTTCATGTGGGAAAAGAGGCCCTGATACTCCAGGATATTATTCTCTGCATTCCCAGAGTGTGTATTGTGCCCATATTGTCTCCTGCAACACAGCCTGACAATCTGCTAGTACCCAGGATCTTAAAAAAAGGCAATTAAACCAGTTGATTAAAATTGCCTCATTTCCCAGAGCTTGAGGTCTGAGCAACACTCCTACTGTTTTGCGAAGTAAATGTTGACATCAGCTTGACATGAAAAGGTGTATGCCAAGGTGTGGACCCCAGGTCTGTGCCTTCCCCAATTTGGTGAGATAAGGGAGCGGGTTCTACCTCTGTAACTTGTAACACTCCATAACCAGACACTGTTGCCTAGTGCCCAGGACAGATTCTGTGAGAGTCACAAATGCAACAGGCAGGAAAACAAGAGCAGAAACATCTGCCTGGGGAGAAAGGTCCAGGAAGCAGAATCAGGGTGAGGGTGGGGGGGCGACTTGGCGTTCAGGCCCTCATGCCAGGTGAGCTGTGTTGGAAGCCCAGCCCTACTACTCCACTACTATGCTATCTTGGAAAAGTCTTTAGTCTTTTCTAAGTCTCAGTTTTTTTCTCATGTATTAATTAGGATAAGGTCCAAGGTGATGACTGAGGAGGTAATGCATGGCAAGATGCCTGGCACAGTGAGCACTCAACAAATGCTGGTTATTATGATGCTTAATGACATTTCCGCTGCTTAGTCTTTTCTTGTCCAATGTTCTAACAATCTGGTTTAACTGTCTGGCAAACCGGCTCTTTTCAAATGTTTCCTTTCTTAATTTGGGCAGAACCTACCTTCATTTTAAATCACTAGCATACAGACAAAATGCATGTTATATCTTTAGACCATCAGTTATTATATCAGTGCTATCCAGTTATTCGTAATCTGCTTTTATCATAATGCATTTTCAAAATAAAATCAATAGTGGTAGGTCAGAGATAAAAAGGAATAAAAACCAATCCCTTACATTTCTACATTGCCTTCCAGTATTGCAAAACTATTCATACCATCATTTTACTTGGGCACCTTCATAACAACACCCTGAGGTGGTTGAAGCAGGAAGTGTGAGCCTCATTGACAGATGGAGAAACTGAGGCTCAGGAAGGATGGAAAGTATCTGATGGTCATGTGACTTGTAAGGCGCTCAGAGCTGCTCTCCTGACTCCTAGTCTAGGCTCACGAGAGATGATTCTCTACTTAATTTCGGTACCACCCCCACCTCAACCCTTTCCAAGTCCCCAGTGTAATAGAAACTGTTCCAAAGACTAATTAATTGAAGAAAACTTTAGTCGAAGCCAACTAAATGAATGCAATCTCATGCTGCAGTGCTGGGTCATTTGGGATCAATTCTGCCCTCCTGGCTTAGGTTCAAATCCCAAGTATGCCTCTTTCTCACTGTGGGACTGTGGGCTGACTAACCCCCTTCTCTGAGCTACAGGTCCCTTCTCCATCAAGTGGGCCACAGTGATTGATGCAGGGTTTCACCAAGAAAATGCACAAAGTATAGAGCTTGGAAACTTGCTCACAGTAGAGCTCAGTAAATACTGGTGCTTAGTATTATTGCTCTTCATTTTAGCGTTAAAATATCTTCTATGGGAGAGAAACGTTCTATCAACCCATCAAAGGGGAAGGGAAACTTCTATAGGCAGTGGGTCTGGTGAGGTGAGTGGAGGAAAGGGCTAGCTAGCAGGCAAAGAGGGGGACTCGGGAAAAGATGGTAACAGATGGAGAAGGGTCACCAGGAGGTCCAGACCCCTCTGCTAAAAAACCATGCACGTGCACACACTCCATGGGACACCCTCTCTTCCACGGGTGAGTATACCCTCCGTACCTACACGCTGAGCGTCCCTCCTGATGGCATCCTTGTCATGCCAATCCTTCAGCTTCTGCCCATCTCCCAAGAAAACTGTCTTCTTTGGATGACTGGGTGAGCCCTTAAAAGAAGAAGACAAAAACTGTGAAAAAAAGGAAAAGGGAAATAAATTTTGGTAACACAGAGTTAGAAGTTATATGGCCTGAGAGAGCCCCTTGACTGAATGCCTGTCATTATTTTTATTTGTTCATGTATGAAGTCCTTCAGCATGCCTATGTCAGTGCTACCAGGTACCAGGTAATCACAGCAAAGTTTAGTAAGACGAGCAGGCACATGGCCAATGTGCTTGGAAGCACAACCAGGAGAGAAAAAAGATGTATAGAGAGATTCCTTTCACCCAAGGTAAAAAGCGATAAGTGCAGCACCAGCCCACAGAAATATACCATGAGCCACAACTGCAAGTCACATATGTAACTTAAAAATTTCTAGTAGGCACAGTAAAAAAACAACAGGTGAAATTAGTTTAATAATATACTTTGTTCAACCCAATATACTGTATATAAAATATCTTAATTTCCACATAGAATCAATATAAAAATTGAGGTAATTTAAATTCTTTTTTTCTTTCATATTAAGTTTTCAAAATCCAGTGTGTGTTTCACACTCATGTCACATCTCCGTTTTGACTAGCCCCTTTTGCAAGTGCTCAGTAGCCACATGTGGCTGGAGGCCACTAACTGGACAGCGCAAGATAAGTGACTCTTAGATGAGTGATCCAGGGAAAGTCCCTTCCATCTGGGAGTAACTTTCCCAGAGACAAGGCCATTTGGGCCGGGCCTGGGACAGCAGAAATGATGGGGAGAGGGCTATGGGTGGAGAAGGGGTAGGGGAGGGGCACCTGGAGCAGGGGCAGGAAGTCGGCTGGGGTCAGCTCCGCAGTCCAGAGAACCCAGGCCCGGACAGGGTGAACATCTGGCAAATGTGCCTTGACTGTACAAACAAGCAACTGAATGGCTGCCAGAAAAAAGGAATAGACAGTGGCTATAAGGGACACAAGACGCAGGGGCTGGGCTCGGAGGGTGGAGGGTATTTATTGTGTCTGGGGAGGACAGCACATCCTGGGAGCCTATTAGGAAGCTACATTCCAGGGTTGAGGGTTGGCAGAAGGCCTCTGATGCTTTTCCAGGACAACAATCAAGTCTAAAGACTTGGACCCCGGGCTCAATTATGGTCTTCCTAAGGTAATACTACACTGCCTGGCGTGCTCATATAAAAGAGAATCTTCCGCGCTCATATAAAAAAGAATGGCTTTTGAATCACCTCACCCATTAAAAATCCCAGACTTGTTCTTGCCTCTGTGGCATGCAGAATCCAATAGTCCTATTTCCTTGGTAATTAACGATGAAGGCCCTGACTGTGCGGTGTGCTGGAGCATAAGCA
Source organism: Tamandua tetradactyla (assembly GCF_023851605.1). NCBI lineage: Eukaryota > Metazoa > Chordata > Mammalia > Pilosa > Myrmecophagidae > Tamandua > Tamandua tetradactyla. The sequence continues at coordinate 35,280,429 of NC_135346.1, read as the reverse complement.
CTAAGAAGAAGCCACCTGAATAAAATCATCTCTGTGCCTGTTTATTAAGTTTCTGGCTGAACCTTATGTGAGCAGATTTTGCACAATAGCTCAGTATCTCTACAACAATTCTGGAGGTAAAAACAAACTTTTGCATTCTCTCTCCTATAGACCTCTCTGACTTGCAAGAAGAAAATCTGAAGGTCAGTGTGCTAGTTGTCTTGGTCAGAGAGGGAAAGAAAATTGTAAAAACAAGGCCCATGTGCCTGCAAACAGTTCTCTGGGTTCTTAGAACCAAGTTCTAAGTCCTTAAGGGACCATCTGTAGTTCTGCAGGGGATGCCTCAGGCACTGCCTTGGGGAAGGGAGGCTGAGAGCAGGGGCACCAATCAGAGCAGCAATGCAGTGGTCTGTTTATACCCTGGGCTTCCATGTGGGATTTCACTTGCAAAGAGTTACAGTGTTCAAAAACAAACAAATAATCAAAACTCCCAAACAAATATGCTTGGAAAGTGATCTAACCCCATTTTTCCTATTTCACAGGAAGCTAAGCCCTGGGGCAGGGAGAGAGGGGGAGGCAGAAAGGGACCTATGCAAGGTGATTTTGGTAATATTCTGCCTCTACAGTGTTAGGCTTGATCACTCAAGGTCTGCTTAGCTTTCCTTTCTCCAGACCTACCTCCTCATTCTTTTTCCCTCTTCACCTGCGTAAAGTTTGGGAAATTCAGCTGATTACTGTAGGCCATGGCTGGGATTAGAGGGGCTCTGCAAATTGAGGCTGCCTTAATGGAAGGATCGAATCTAAAGCCTTAGTTCTCAAATGTGGTCCCTGAGCCAGTAGCCTCAGTATCACTTGAGAACGTGCAAGAAATACAAATTCTAGAGCCCCATCCCAGACCTCCTGAAGCAGGAACTCTGGGAGTGGGGCCCAGGGATCTGGGTTCTGACAAGCCCTCCAGGTAATTTTGATGAACACTCAAGTTTGAGAACTACTGGTCTGGAATGAAGGAGGGGATAATCCTGCCTGTTTTGTGCTGCCCAGACCAAACCTGGGCTACTGTATCCAATTTGAGCTGTGGTATCCAATCCAAACAGATGCTTATCATCAAAGATCACAAAAACCAGAGGCTTATGGGTCAAACATGGTCCCCAGCAAACATAATCTGGTGGCTTTCAGGATGTTTTTGTTGTTTTTTAATTGCCAGTCTGAAAAAAATTTTATACTAAAAGATTTTTGTTTCTCTTGAAAACCTATATTGGGGCTGAACACCCTCAGCCCCTCGGCTGGGCTGAGTATCAGCTGCCTGGTTTAGCTGGGTATGTTTTGCCAGTTTGCTGCAATACCCTCCCATTCCTTACTACCTTTCACTTGGCACTCATCTCACATTGACGTTATCAGTCTGACTCTGAACATGCTGGGATATAAAGGAATGCTCCAGGGTGCGGAAGATTAGAAACTCTTATATGAAGACAAAGAAATGAGAAGGCTTGGGGGAACAGGAAGAAGTTATCTTTTTCTATGAGGCCCTGAGGCGACAGTGAGTGTCAGTAGCAGAAGTTATTGAATGTTTGATGGGCTAGACTAAGACAGAGAAGAAATTCCATAAACCAGATTAGCCCAACATGAAACAAGATGACTTGGAAGACAGTAACTTGCCTGACCTTGGAGGATCCTGGGATAGGATGCTTGACTGCTCATCAAGATGTGAAAGAAGGGAATCAAGTGCTGGGTTAGGACTAGTGCTTCTGAAACTTTAGTGTGCCTAAGAATCGCAAGGGGAATCTTGTTAAATGCAGATCCCAAGTCAGTAAATCTGGGATGGGGCCTGAGCTTCTAGATTTCTAATAAGCTCTCAGGTGATGCTGAATCTGCTAGTCCATGAAGGAAACTGAGTAGCAAGAGTTAGGTAAACTTCATAAGTTTGTAAAAGTCTTCCTACAGCACTGGGAATGGAGTGCAGCTGGAAGCTCTAGAAGTAACATCTTTGACTCCTGTTTTCAAAATGAAACAGTGACTTGATGAACTGACAAGGTTGAGAATTTAGGTTCCTGAATTCTGGGAGTTTCAGACTTATGGCTTCAGCCATTATCACTTCTTCTGCCCAAACAATGTGATCTTTCCTTCCTTCCTCACTCCTAGGATCTACAGAGATGACCTATGCTATTTTACGTGGTATCATTAGCTCTTCTACTTTCTGTAAATCAAGAGGACTTCAGAGACTGCTGACACAAGCAGTTTTGCATGTTTTAGCAAACAGCTGCCAGAGGGTTCTCAGACATCTGAGCTAAGCAACTGCTCAGAGACAGTCTGCCTCCTGTCTTGCAGATGGGGAAACTGAGGCCCCAAAAGGTCAAGCTACCCAAACAAGGACATACAACCAGGCAAGAGGGTAAGAACCAGGAACTTTGACTCCCAGGTTAGTTTTTAGTTGAAATAGCCCTTGAATTGTGACCTTGGACAAAACACAGGACTCACAGGCACCTCAATTTTCCCACCTATAAGGTGGGGATGGCACTACCTGACCAAAAGGTACTTTCAGATGAACTCAGAAAATCATAAACAGTATATCCTGAGCACTCTCAGAATTTACACATAGATGATAAATTCCTTTAGATTTTGAGAATGTATTATAAATTGGCATCTTCTTACCAAATCACCTTGACATAGGACTTAAATTATATAGATTAAAAAGGTATCCAATAATAGGTATGTGCTTTCGATAGAGAGAAGGAAAAAAAGCTGGTTTAAATCCTAAAATCATAGCATATTCAGAGCCCAAAGGGCCCTTAGACTCCTACCCACAAACCTAAACAAAAATTGGGTTTCAATTTCTGGTGGTTCAGGAGTCTCTGTGGTCCATCTACCAAATCCTTAAAGACAATGTAGATTAAGAAATCCCAGACCATTCAAAGATCAATCAATGAATGTTTATTGACATCCACACTGTGCCAGAGACTGGGGATAGAGGCACAGGACAGACCCCACGGAGATGTTAATAGTACTTGCAGCCAGTTGAGTCTCTCTTAAAGAGGACCTTCCTGGGTACCTGGGCCCTCATTAAGCTGCAAATTGCTGGGCCACACTCCAAGTATCAAAGCATCTGGAGACAAAAGCCCAGGAGGATGTGTTTTTTTTGGAATATTACAGACTTTAATTTTTTTTTTTTTTTTTTTTTGCATGGCCCTGCACCAGAAATCGAACCTGGGTCTTGGGCATGGCAGGTGAGAACTCTGCCTGCTGAGCGACCATGGCCCGCCCTATATTTCAAATTTTAATATTGGAGGATGTGTTTTTAAATAAATTCTCAATGTGATTCTGATTTATAAAATTGGAAAACCAACAGTCTAAATCTAGCTACCTCATTTTTACAGAATCTGAGGCCAAAGAAGTAGATAAAACTTGTCCAAAATCCCATAGTTTGTCAGACCAAAGACCAAGGCAGAACCAATTGCTCTCTCCCTTGGACAGACTGTGAGCTTCTTGAAAGCAGGGACATGTCTGCTTTAGTGTATCACTGAATTCCTAGGTCAATACCTGGCTCATCTCAGTTCCTCAATAAGTATCAGGTGAATGAATGAATGATCGCTCATCAATGGAGTAGGCAGTCTAAGAGCATTCTGGCTTCAGAGTCAGACAAATCTAGGTTGCATTTAACAGGCAGGTGCACCCAGTTTCGGACAGATAAATAGGGAAAACAACAGAATAACAGTGCCTACTCCTGGGAGTCACTGGGAAGACAAAACAAACTAAATCATACAAAGTGTTTAGCCAGTACCTGGTAAAAAATTAGGTCCTTTCATTGTGTTCCAGTATTTCTGGTTGCCATGTTTTGGGGGAAAAGGAGGGAATGGGAATCTAATAATAAAACTGTGGGTCCTGCAGAGGCAATCTATTTAACACCTGATCCAATTAAACTGGCCATTGCTTATAACAGGATTTAGAGAGTTTCCCAAGAGGAGAGTTGAACAGGAGGTCACAAGCCCATTTGGAAATTCAGTGAAAAAAAAGTTCCTACAATAGAAACGAATGTCCCAAGACCTTTACCAACAAGAAAGGCATGAACTATACTTTTCAAAAGACAGCAATTCCAATGCAATAGCAATCACTATGTAAAAAGGCAAGTCTTAGGTTTTCAATCCAGAGGTAACTTGAAATTTCTTTAATTTTACAGATTCAAAGATGTGTCTATAAATGCTGTCATTATATTCCTTCAGCACCCATCTTTTGCTACTTTTCTTCTCCTTGGTTTCCAGATGTCCTTTTGTTACAGCAAGCAAAGGGGTTGGGAAGGAGGATGGCAAGAAAAGTGAGGGAGAATTTGTGGAGAAGGGTGGTGGAATTAACGTGGAAATCACATTAAACTAGAAATTGGAAATGGATTTTGACTGGCTGCTCAAAAAATCTGCGTGCTTTTACTTAACACTCCACTAAAAGAATTGATCAGTGTTCAAACAGCCACATACCCACACTCAGAAATGGAATTTTAACCTTTTGTTTAATCACTATTTAAGTGTGCCTGGCACCAGTTAGAGGGAGGAGGAAATGTGGTGAAGCAAGCCAACTGTATTCTGCCCATGAAGAAAGATTTATTAAAGTGCACACTCTAATCCCAAGACTGCAAACTCTGCAAAGTCAGCTCAGAGAGGACACTTGCATCTCTGGCTGAACTGGCTAGGGTCTTCAAAATAATGGAAAGAAGGGCTGTAGGCCCCAAAACGGCAATGTTGGAATTTAAACTGAGCAGGTTATGTTTCGCCCATGGTCTGAGATGTACTGCAGACCAGATTCTGCTGCAAATATTAGGATGTTTCATCCCGCCTTCCCCTCAACTAACCTTATTAAGGTACTGGAATGATTTTGCTTTGAGGTTTAAATGACTGTATGTAATAACAAACGTTTCTTTATCTGTTAAGTAGATTATTCTAATGAGCTTCAAACACACACAAACACACACACACACAGACAAAGCAAAGCATTCTCTTCAAGGTTATTTTCAACGTTATATTTCAAAGATCAGGTAGGGTTTTATTTTAGCCAAAAGTATAAGGTTATTTTAAGCAAAGAAGTTTGGATGATTGAATAAGTATACTCTGAATACATGAGTTTCGAGGACATCAGCTGGATTACTTTTATTTATGTATTCATTCATATAACAAGTGATTATTGAGGGCCTATTATGCCCAAAGAACTGTGGGGGAGACAAAGACAAATAAGACCATTTCTGGGCTCAAAAATAGCATGGATATGAGACAGATATATAAGAAATCAGAAAACACACAACACTGTACATAAATGTCATGAAAGTTGTATAAATAAATTCTTTAGGTATTTATAGGAGATAAATATTAAATTCTAACGATCAGAGAAGGCTCCCTTAGAAGCAGAGTAGCCTAAAAAGGATAGTTAGGATTTTTACTAGTAGCACCAGGGAGGAAGGGATCAAAGTACAGAGAAGGGTGTGCAAAGAAAATGGAGACTAGAGAGTGAGGGACATAACTACTCAATGGCAAGGAGCCTGGTTTGGCTAGAGTGACTGAGATGCAAAAGAGAGTCATGAGCAATGAGACATGAAGGGAAAATGGACCAGACTCAGGATCTTTGCATCTAAGCTCTTGGCAGTTAGGAGCCACAGGTCTTTGAGCTAGGAACAAATTGGAGCAGAGTTCCAGCAATAAAATATATTACTGCCTATCTGCTTTCAATTCATATCAGAATCCTCTTCCTGTGAGAGATGAAGGGAGAAAGACAACTTGGTTTTCATTCAGAGGAAATATCCCTCCTTGTAGGCTGAGGCCCACACTCTAGCACAAGAGGGAATGTCACTGGCCAGCCAACAAGTAAGACTTAAATGAGGCTGATCTAGCCTCATCTAGATCAGCCTGATCTCAGTCTCTCTATCTAGAATATTGCTACTTTGAGAAAACCTATCTTTTACTACAACCAGGACCAAGCTGTATGAGAAAACAATCAAACCTAACAAGCAGCATTTATCAATGGAAGGAGATACTATAACTCAGCAACCACGAAACTCACTAAGTCTATTTGGTCCACATCAGCATCATCCTGCTATTCCACCCAGCAATTGGCCCAAGACAATTTTCCCCACTCTAAAAACTCAACACCAGGATGTTGGAATCTGGAATCTAGACAGACTTCCATTCTGTGAGAGCACCAGGTCAGTTGTAGAGTGGAGCCATCATTTTAAAAAGGCAGATCATGCGCTTCCAATAGGAGAACCCTACCACCCCACCCATCCAATTCATTGCTGTTTTCTATACAGGACTCTAAAAAAGATCATTTGCTACTGAGGGTGTAAAATCTCTTTAAAATACAGCAGGCAGAAAAAAAAAACCCAAGAATTTTAGGGATGTCTATCATCTAATGGGCAGATAGAGGCCTTGGTAAATTCTCCTTTCCATTCTAAAAGAATGATTGCAAATTCTACCATTTTCTTCAGAGGAAGTTCCCAAGTGTTTTGGCACTGGAAAACAAAAGAAAACAAACAAAAAAACTGATGATAATGTTCATATAGGTGGCACTCATCCATCCATCCATCCGTCCATCCATCTGTCCGTCCATCCATCCATACATCCGTCTATCCATCCACCCACTTCAGTATTTCATGAATACATGCCAGGCTCTGTGCTAGGTGCTGAGGATACACAGGTGAGCAAGACAGGCTAGGCTCCTGCTCTCACAGAGTTTATGTAATGTGATAGATGGGAATATAGGCTTTAATCCAGAACCACAAATCAGTTAAAATAGAAACAGTGTTATGTGCATAAAAGAGAGGTACATGGTACAAAGAGAGATCCTCCAAGGGGATATGACCCAGTCAGACAGGTCAGGAAAGACTTCCCTGAAGAAATGGATGGCGCATGATTAGGAGTTAATCCATCAGAGAGAGGAGGATAGAAAATTCCAGATAAAGCTAAAAGTAAGGGCTTGTGAAAACCCCATGTCTGGGCAAGCATGAAATGTGGGAGTTAACTGAACAAAGAGCAGTGAGTGTGGTACACAGGGATGGAAGGGGGTGTATGAGAAGTGTGCAAGGATAAGGATTTTGACTTTTCCCCAGGAGCACTTGCAAATTCAAGTGTTTATGAAAGGAGGTGGCAACAAAAATCAGGTTGCATTTGGAAAGCTTTATTGCAACAAGGTAGAGAAAGGATTAGGAGGTCAAGAGGAAATGTGGAGCCCAGGGAAGAGGCTGTCACACTGGTGTAGGGAAAGATGATGCTGGCTTGGGCTGGCAGGACAGAAGTGGGGATGGGCAGGCTCAGATGTTTTTGTTTGTAGGGTCACAGGGGCCCTGTAGATCTGCAGTCAAGAATTGCAGCCTGAGAAGTTGACCACTTGAGTGAAGGTTCACCTTTAAGGTTTTTACCCCACAGTGTCAGCATGCAGGTGGTGCCGACCTGGGGAATGAGCCCCAATCCCCCTCACCCAGCCTGGCATTTGTTTTATCACATGAAACTTTCAAGTTTTAATACTGTCCATTGAAAGCAAGGGATGCTCTTTATTTAAGGAAACCACATCTAGTCGATTTGTATCATAAATATATTTAACCGTCAGAAATTCAGTGACACATGATCAAAAAGAAATCATAACTCTTTGAGACCAAAGTAAGAAAGGTTTATTTTGTCCAGAACCTAATTTGCTGCAGCACATAATCTAACTTAACCTCTCTGGATAGATCATTTAAGCAATTCAAACATAGGGAGCCTGGAGTAACAATGAAGGCCTTTAATTCTGTACGGCTAAATGTAATACCTGGATATATACCAGAGTATATTAAGCAGATAATCAAAAAGTACTGGCAAAGTCCCTTGAGGGATGGGAGAAAAATTATGGAACTATCAAACTTTACCACTGGGGAAACCCCTGATACTGTGTCCAACTTTAGGGACACCCAAAGCATAGGCCAAGCCTTTGATCTTGAGGCTTGCTCTTGTTAAGCAGAGAAGCTCAGCCTACCTATAGGTATGCCCACAAGTCACTTCCAGGGACCTTTTTTGTTGCTCTTGTGCCCTTTGTCTCTCTAAGCCCAACTCTGCAAGTGAAACCACTGTCTTCTTGCCTGCAGAGGACATAACATCCAAGGGTGAAAGTCTCCCTGGTGGCGTGAGAGATGACTCCCAGGGATGAGCCTGGCCTTGGCACTGTGGAATCAACAATGCCATCCTGACCAAAAGGGGGGAAAGAAGTGTAACAAATAAGTATTCAGTGGCTGAGAGAGTTCAAACAGAGTTGAGAGGCTACACTGGAGGTCACTCTTATGCCTACTTCATTAGACAATGCTATCTATCATAACTTGCCAAACCCCAACCAAAACCATTCCTGCCAACCTAAAGAACATCTAGGGTGTTAATAAGATTCTACAAAGGTTTCATGCACTAGTGTAATTTTTCAGAAACCTACAACTTCCAGATGGGTTCCCTGACCAGATAAGTCTTGAAATGTAGAGGGCAAGCCTCTCCAGAACATCAACTAGTTCCATCCCCTTGTCCCACATTATTGACAGCTCCTTCCAACATAAAAAAGTTAGAATGGGCATAGCCCAAATACCCTTAAGAGTGGGAGAAAGATCAAAGGCAATGGTGGAGTTATGCAGAAAAGGTACGGTTTAACAAAGGAGTATGATTGCTGAATCATTACATTGATATTTCTTTTGGTCTCCAGTATCTTAGAGCAGCTGGAAGTAAAAGCCTAAAATTGTAGAAGTGTAATCCATACCAAACTTTGAAATCTGTTCTAAAACTAATTGTTGCAATGTGCTTTGAAATTTATTGCTTTTTTAGATTTATTTTTCACAAAAAAAGAAAAAAAAGAAGTCAATTGTGATGATAAATGCATAGCTATATGATGATATTATGAACCACTGATTGTACACTGTGGATGATTACATGGTATGTGAATATATAATATATATCAATAAAAATAAATAATTAAATAAAGATCAAAGGAGAAAGTGGCGTTATAGAAGAGAAGACAGGATTTAACAAATAAGTATGACTCCTGAATTATTTCTTATATTGATATTTCTTTTAGTCACCAGTGTCTTGGAACAGCCGGAAGGAAAAACCTAAAATTGTGGAACTGTAACCCATACCAAACTAGACGTATGTAATATAGTTGCAAATATTTAATACCATAAAGGGATTCTGAGGATCAACTTTATCCTGTGACTAAATGGCTTCAGGTCAACTTGATAAGCTATATAAACTGTAAACAGAGCTGGCTCACCTGATTCTAAAATGAACTCTAAAAGAACGAACAGATTTTGATCTCTTCCACTTTCTTCCTTCCTTTATTTTTAAACTGTTTCCTTAAGATTTGTGACAAAAATGGCTATATGTCCCCCAGGAACTGCTCTCCCATTCTTCCCCACTAATAGAAATTGTAGCTGGGACTATGACTGCCCAGAATAAAGATGATATACCCTAGGCATTGTTGCAGCTAGAGGTGGCGGTATGACTAGGTTCTGCCTGTTGAAATGTGAATGGAGGTGTTATATGGCTGCCTCATGGAATCAAGCTAAAAGAAACTACTGGTGTGCCTCCTTTGCCCCTCCTAGTCATCCTTTCCTCTATCTTAATACCTACAAGGCAAATACTACCAAATTAGACCATGAGGTAGAGCCGTTAGTGTGAAGGAGCACAGGTACCTGAGGACTTTATGGAGCAGAACTGCCATACCAGCCCTGGACCATAAACCTCCAGACTTTTAAGTAAGAGAAAAAGAAGCTTGTACTTGTGTAAGCCATGCAAATCTAATCTTAAAGATACAAGATTCTTCTACTTAGGTTTGAAAAAGTGAGAAGCATCTTGGTATGGTGGAGAAGACTTTAGAAGTCACACCCAGAAGACCCAGGTCTCAGACCCGTGGCTCTGCATTTACTGGGAATGGGGTACTAAAGAGGTTATCTTGTCTTTTTAGGTCTTCATTTCTTTGGGTATAAAACGGAAATCAAAATAATATCTGCTCTTCCTGGTGTCTGCCCAATGCATAATAATAATAATAATAATAATAATAATAATAATGATGATGATGATGTCTGTCCATGACAAGATTATCTATGCAGAAAATCCTATAAAAAAGCAATTAGGACTAGAACATCTATATTGGGTGAGTCTAGCAGTGTCACAGGATAAAATGTCAACATCCAAAAGTCAACTGTGTTTCTAAACAACAGCGATGAAATACCTGAAACTGAAATTTTAAAAGAGCATGTACGATGACATCAAATATATGAAACACTTAAGGGGCATTTTTAACAAAAATGTGCAAGACCAGTACACTGAAAACTACAAAACACTGCTAATATGGCAATTCAAAATTCAATGGGGAAAGGATAAACTTTTCAATAAACGGTGCTGGAATAATTAAATATCCACATGCCAAACAAACATAATAAATGAACTTCACACCATAAACAAAAAAATTAACTCTAAATCGATCATAGACCTAAATGTAAGAGCCAAAACTATAAAATGTGTATAAATATCCTTGGTTTAGGAAAAAGTTTCTTAAATAGGACAAAAGCAGCATAAAAAATGGATAAGTTGGAATTCATGACAACCAAAGGCTTGTGTTAGATAAAGAATTTATATGCAGAATGCATAAAGAGCTCTTACAACTTAACAATAAGAAGGTGAACACTCCCATAAAAAAATTAACAAAATATTTGAACAGACATTTCACCAAAAAAGATATATACACATGGCATTTGAACAACCAAAAAGACACTCAACGTCATTAGTCATTAAGGGAAATGCAAATTAAAACTACAGCAAGACACCACTACATACCCGTCAGCATCGCTGTAGTAAACAGACACACACACACACAAACATTTACAAAACTATAATAACAAATCAGTGAACATGTGGAGCAAATGGTACTTTCATACCTTGCTGGTGGGAATGCAAAATGGTATGGCCATTTTGGAAAACAGTTTGGTAATTTCTTAAAAAGTCAAACATGCACTCACCTTATAATCTATCATTTCTTACTCCTAGTATTTACCCAAGAGAAATTAAAACATAAGACCCTAAGTAAAGAATCTGGTCAAGTCTGCTTGGATTCATGACCTAGAGAATTCTTAGCTAATAAAAGTATGTTAAGTCACCAAGTTTGTGGTAATTTGTTACATGGCAATAGAAAATGAATAGAACATTTGAATAATATGACAGATAATATTTTCCAAAGCCAGCTGCAACAAAATCTCTTGCTCCACATGCTCTTCTAGAACCTTTCCACACCATCATCAGGAGGTGGAATATATGCCCCTTACCTTTGAACTTGGGTGGACCTTTGTGACAACCTCAAACAACAGATTTGGGCATAAAGATGCAATGTGACTTTTGATCATAAAAACGCCATGCACTTCTGTCTAACTCTCTTGGGACTCTTGCTTTTGGATCCAGCCACCATGCTACGAGGCAGCCCCCTTTGGAAAGGCCAACCTAGAAAGGAGCCAGCAGCCAGTACCTACTTAGCCACATGAATGAACCACCTTGAAAATGGCTCCTTTGGCCACTGCTCAGGCACCCAAGCAGGTACTATGTGGAACAGAGAGGAACTGTTCTGGCCATCCCTGCTCAAACTGAAGATTTGAGAGCAAATAAAGGACAGTTGTTTTAAAACACTGAGTTTTGGAGCAGTTTCTTATGGAGATAGTAACTGGAAAGAGTACACAGCTCACAAGCAATTCACCACATGAGTTTAACAACATGTGAACTGATCTATATCTACTCAATGAGATGAGTCCACTGTGCACGCACTTGGCTGTCATGGCAATGTCAAATTATTAAAAAGTTTCTAAATGTTTATTCTTAATTTGTATTTATCTCATCGTGAACTGGAACCAGTCTTCAGACTATACCTTGAGCAGTTCTGCTGTAAAACATTTCTGGGCCTGGCCCATTCTTATATATCTCTGAATTTTCCCAAGTGCTTGTTAGAATTCCTGGAAATAGGAGGGGTAAAGTAAATGTTTATGGAACGAGAAGACCCAAAGAAAGCCAAAATTGGGTGGTCATCTCACTCATTTTGTAGTTGGCAATGTGGAAATGTAAGAAAGAAGTAAATTTACTGTCATGGAACGGGCTAATGGCAGAGTCATAATAAGGGCACAGAATTCCTGAAACCTTCTAGTCCAGAATCTGTAAACTCAGTGTGAATGGGGTTGGCCAAGTTATAAGACAATATGGAGGGCAGAAGACTGATGAGAAGGTAAATGCATGCCTTCCTCATCACGTAGAGGGCAGGGAGTGCTACTGCTATCCCACCTCTGAGGGCCAGAGCAGGTGGATGTTAAGTTTTCAGAGAGAAATTAGAAAATTCTGATTTCTAGGAAATATTTCTTGATTTAAAAATATTATACAGGATAAACAAACATAATTACAGGCAAGATTTTTGCTTAGCAGGTCTCCATTTTGCAATTTCTGAGCTAGAGGAACATAGTAAACCAAGAATATACTAGAAGAGGGTGCAAGGCCGTCTTTGACTTGCCCAGGAGTCTGGTGATGATGATAATAATGAGTATAAGCAATGTTCATCGAGCACCTATGTGCAAGGTCCCCTGCCAAACATTTAGACTTTCGATCTCAATTAATCCTTTCAAAAATCTTAGGAAGTAGGCACTAGTGTTTCTCCTTTTTGCAGATTAGAAAGAGACTCAGAGTAGCTAAACAACTTCCCAAGATCACAGTTAAGTAAGCAGAGGGTCTATGTTCATAGTCACATTTTCCCAAGGTGAATGGGTCTCCTACTGTTTCCTACCATTTCACTGTCCCTTTAGCTTCCTGTCCTATCAAAGCTCCAGGTTCAGTTTCACTTGGAACAGTTGTAAAATCCACCATTTAACACTTCTATACCATTGTGACCAGGAAAAGCAATCCAAAGGTGACCTGTTTCCTGTCCCCTGGTATCTGAATGACACTCACTCTGTGCACTGCTCATAACACGCTGACTCTCCAAAGGGCCAGGGGGAATTCGCAGCTTTGCCAGTGTAAAGAGCTGCTTGTACTGCTTGTTCACTTGTGCCACAGGGCTAGGACATCTCAGCTTCCTGTGTTAAATGGACAGGAAGCACAGAATTGGAGAAGCGGAAAGGCCTGAGAGAAATCTTTGACATGCATTATTTTCCAACTACATATGCAACGGATCCCTTAACAAGGCTGCAACTGGGAGTTGGGGAGGGGAAGACTCAGCAAGAGGCACTCCAAATTCTTCCTTGCTATATATTAATTAGCCTTTCAAGTAAGATTATGTGAAAATTATTCCACTCCTTAAAAAAAATTGAAGTCACAGATTTAATCCACATTCTTCATTGTATTTTAAAAAAGACAAACCCTATAATTTGATTTGTAATTACAAAAATAATAAAAGTACATGGTGAAAGATCCAAACAGTCAAAGGGTATCCAATGAAAATCTCTCTTCCAATCCTTAATTCCATTCCTTTGAGATAACCAATATTAACAGCTTCATGAGTATTTTTTCTAGAATTTGTCTTTTCTCCTTACCACTCCCTAACTACTCATGTATAACCCCTTAAATTTCCAAATGAGTTAAAACCAGGGCTCAGAGAAGGGAAGTGACTTGCCCTGGATCATAGTACAAATCAGCAAAGTTCTGATATCCTGGGCTTTCATCAAACCTACTGGTTTTCATCCTTCCTCTCCCTCCCTCTCACCTCCAGCAATGGCTCTGATTACCAACTAATTCTATGCAATACGAGCTATATTAGTTTCCTATTGCTGCTGTAACAAATTACCACAAACACAGTGTTTATTAGTCAGGGTTCTCTAGAGAAACAGAATCAATAGGAAATATTCATAAATACAAAATTTATAAAAGTGTCTCACATCACTGTGGGAACACAGAGTCCAAAATCTGCAGGGCAGGCTGTGAAGCTGACAATTTCTATGGAGGGTCTGGACAAGCTCCACAGGAGAGGCTTGTCAGCCGAAGCAGGAAGAGAGTCTGTCTCTTCTGAATCCTCCTTAAAAGGCTCCCAGTGATTAGAGTAAGTGTTACTCATTAAAGAAGACATTCCCCTTGGCTGATTACAAATGGAATTATCTGTGGATGCAGCCAGTGTGATCATGATTTAAATCTATGAAATGTCACAGCAAAAGACAGGTCAGCACTTGCCCAACCAGATAAACAGGTACCACCACCTGGCCAAGTTGAAACATGAACCTGACCATGACACAGTGGCATCCTTTCAAGAGGGGGGCAAGAAGGTCAAAGAGAAGGAAATTTAATGATAGAGGCGGAGTAGATGTAGCCAGAGAGAGAGATTTGAATTACACTGAGCTCATCTGGGTAGTCCAAGATAATCTCCCCAGCAGAAGCTCTTTAATCACATCTGCAAAGTCCTTTTTTGCCCTGTAAGGCAACATATTTATAGGTTCCAGGGATTAGGACATGGACATCTTTGAAGGGCCATCATTCTGTCTACCATATCAGCCAAGACGCTCTGCCCAGAAATTCTCTATGCTGATTCCCAACATTTAGATAACCAACAACAATATCTCCAAGCAGGCCAAGCAGATGATTTATCACATGGGGTCACAGGCACTGTCTCAGTCTCAGGTGAGCAAAAGGAGAGTTGGAGAAGTAGAGGGAATGGAGTGGCAGTGATCAATCACCCAAACAGCATCAGTACCACCTTTCCTCCCCTCCTTTCCTTCTGTGCTGCTCTTTCTTCAGGATCCACAGGGTGCCCCTCCTGGCTGGCTAGACAACATGGTACAGTGGAGTGATATATACTAATTAACTGTATAGCCTGGACTTCCACTTCCTCATCTGGAAATGGGTCTAACAATCCTTTCTCTTCCCTGCCCATCTCATCAGGCTGTTGGATTAAATGAAATCATGTAGAACATGATGTGCTGTATTTAAAATAAAAATTAAAAAAAAAAAGGACTACTACTGCTAAAAGTGCTTTGACCCACGGAAAGTCAGGGTAGAAGGTTGCGTTCTCTAATCCAGCTCCATTTTAACACAAGGAAACTGAGCCCTGGTGTCTGAGATTATTCAGTCAGGTCCAGGGCTCTTGACTGGACACTAGGTTTCTGGCATTTCTCTCTCCCTTCATAGCTTGTAACAGTTACAAATGTTCCTACCAGTTATAAATTCTCCCCTAAGATCTATGTACAGCTTCAGAAGCCAAACTTTTAGGCACCTGCTGATCTCACTTGGTGAGCAGGAAGATTTCAGCTCATGTGATCCTATTTCCTGATGGTCTTTGTTTCATGTCCTGGAGAAACTACCAGAATCAAGTTCTCAACTGACCAGTGTTCAAGTTAGGAAGAGCAGCTGCAAAACTGCATGCTCAGCAAGGGATCAGGGTCACTGGATGGGAGCTCAAACTTGAACCAAGAAGGGGCAAACACATCCACCTCCTCAGCTACGGCAGATCCTCCTCTCTGCTTTGGTTCTGCTCTGTCTGCAGTACCAACCTCCCTACTCTCTCCCAGTTCACAGGCCCTTTACCCTAAACCTCAACCTGCCTGCCTGCCTCCTGGGCCTTGGTCATTCTCCTGGCCTTCCCCATCTGCAGTACTCTTTCCAATCTGCCTTCTCCTCTGGATCTAACTCTAAGTGGGAGGACTAACATCTATTGGGCTCACTATGTGCCAGGCTTTGTGCTAGGCACTTTGCTGGCATTAGCTTCACAAGCCTAGAAGGCAGCTCTGTTACTGTCATCCATGTTTTGTAAGTGAGGAGACTGGCTAACCCAATGCTGGTTCACCCAACTGCTCTGCTCAGGAAGGGCTTGCTTAAGTTCTTAAAGCTGGTGAGTGCCCTTGACTCCTAAGCCTTTGGCATCAATGTGTGCCCATTATTCTGCCCACATCCTGTTTAGAACATCCATGTAACCCTGGCAGATGCTTACCAGTTTCCCTCCCCCTGTATTCAACAACCCAGCTCCTTCTGAAGGCTCTTGAAGTAGACTCAGAGCATAAGAGAAGGGCACAGATCTGTGAAGATATTAATCCCACAACTTGTCAGCAGTAGCGCAGACTCCCTGTTGTGGCCTCGGTTACATGAGTTGGGAGTTTAAGCCACTGTGGATCACTCCTCTATTTACTTTAATTAATCACATTGGTGAGGCTCCCTCTGGATGTGTGCTCATCCTGCCCATACCACATGGGAGAAGCAAGAAAGTTGAGGAGGTGTTCTAGTTTGCTAGCTGCCAGAATACAACACACCAGAGACGGACTGGCTTTCAATAAAAGGGGATTCATTTAGTTAACACAGTTCTTCAGAGGAAAGGCAGCTAACTTTCAACTGAGGCTCTTTCTTACATGGGAAGGTACAGGGTGATCTCTGTTGGCCTTCCTTCCAGGCCTCTGGGTTCCAACAACTTTCCCTGGAGTGATTCCCTTCTGCATCTCCAAAGGCCTGGGCTGAGCTGTGAGTGCTGAGATGAGGTATGCTGAGCTGCTTGGGTTGTGCTACGTTAAGCTCTCTCATTTAAGCATCCAGCCAATTAAATTAAACATCATTCATTGCAGCAGGCATGCCTCTTAGCCGACTGCAGATGTAATCGGCAACAGATAAGGTTCATATGCCATTGGCTCATGTTCACAGCAATAGAACTAGGCACGTTCACCTGGCCGAGCTGACACCTGAATCTAACTACCACAGGAGGATTTCTCGGCACAATGCTTTAAGTATTACAGTTAGGCAGCCATGGAGGCAGGTGTGGGTAAAGGAAGACTGCCAAAGAGGGACCACCTGGAGCTGGGGTGGGAAAGAGGCTTGTTGTAGATGGCGTTGACTTGCCAAGAAATTTCAATTATCAGTCAGAAGGCAGAATACCCCGCCAGGCAAGGAATCATTATAAGTTGTATTATTCGGGTTATTCAAAAAGAATGCATAAGACTGAGAAAATAGCTGCCTCACACATGAAGGGTCTCATTTCATTTTTCATGCTTTTAAAAATTACACAGGAAGGAGGCGAGGGTACGGGAAGCCTCCCAGTCTTTTGTACTGCAAAGGGCTCATTTTCTAAGAAACATGCTCTCTCGGTCGACCTGAATCTGAGCAAGATACTTCTGCCTTTCCTCCTCTCCTCTCTCAGTGTGTGTTTTAGTTTCCTGAAGGGGTCACCGATGACTGGAAATGAGGCACTTACTGGATCACTGTTTGAATATATTAGGGTTCAAAGGACACAACATTTATAGACACGCTAACTCCAGCCTCTTTGCCAGATGGTATGTACAATAGAGACAGACACACCCACACATACAAGTGCTCTTTGATTTGGAAACCCTGATGGCAATGAAATCATCTGAAGAAATCCATGACTCTACTGTTAAACCCTACACTAAGTACTATTTGCTCTAAAAACAGCCCACTCCACTTTACAGGATTTAAATATTTTCCAGGCTATTGTTTCTTCAATCATGTCACTAGTCTACATCATCCCCTCTCTCTCTCTCTCTCTCTCAAAGGCATAAGGAGTGAGCAATAAAAGCTGCACCAAGTAGGTTTGTTCTGACTGGTCATTTGGTGTTCCAGTGATCACATGTGGTGCTGGCCACAGCACTTAATGACCAGACCTCAGTTTCTTCATCTGAAAAAGAGGGAGGACAACCACTACCCAGGCCACTTTCTCAAGGAGAATGCAGCATTCTATGACCATGAAGGGCCATGGAAGCAGTCATTACCATCTTCTGAACTTGGTCACCCATGACCAGGTCAGAGGAGGAGCTGGAAAGTCGCTCTGCCCATTGTTAGGTCGGGGGAACAGGGATGGTCACCATGACTTGAGCTGTGTAAAATGTGTCGCCCATTCTAGACATCACCTAACCCCTTTGCTTAAAAACTGCCCGCACCAGGACCCAGCGGCGAGCTCACAACTCCCTACCTGGAGTTCTGTGAGCTCTGCCTGGGAGTGCAGGAATAAACTTGCTCACTCTAAGGTTTTTGGTCTGCCTCTTCTCTCTTTCGCCTCCTAAACCTTACACCCATGAATTATTCTGTCAAATACCCACTGTGATCTGGCCCATCTCCAGCAGAATGATGGCAAGTTCGGTTAACTCTATAACTGGTTTCCAGTCACACAACTAGCCTGGAGCTAGATAAAAGTTTGATCCAAGGAGTAAATACCATACTGTTCCAACTTCATGATTCACCAGGGGAAACAGACAGAGCAAAGTTGAAAGATGTGAAATATAGGTTTTTGTTAGGCAGTAGAGTTTCTAGGGGCTGCAATTTTGACCCAGATAATTCACAGAGATCTATTATGCGTAGTCACGCATGGATGAGTTAAATATGTTCTGAAAGTTGGGACCACTTATTTCCACCAGGATCTTGAGCCAAGCTGCCTAGCTTTGGGATAAGAAGCTTTG
This sequence comes from Tamandua tetradactyla, assembly GCF_023851605.1. Lineage (NCBI taxonomy): Eukaryota > Metazoa > Chordata > Mammalia > Pilosa > Myrmecophagidae > Tamandua > Tamandua tetradactyla. The sequence continues at coordinate 35,262,074 of NC_135346.1, read as the reverse complement.
GGTTTTGGCAGGAGAAAGACCAGGCCCCAGTTCTGATAGTCTCACCTTTCTGTCCTGGTTGCTGTTAGTGTCTTCCCAATATCACAGAGAGGAGAAAGCACATCATAATAGACCAGTTAGCTCTGGCATATTACAGATCCTGCTTCAGAGCACCAAATGGATCAATAGGATTGCGTGTATGTATGTTTAAAATGATGTATTCAGAGAATCCAGGAAGAGAGCCATAATGTTGGGATGTAGTAGAAAAGTTCCCAGAAATGAACTATAATAACTAACATTTATCCAGCTTAATAATTTTTAAGCCCCTGTTTAAAACCTTCAGTGGCTTTCCACTGCTTTTAAGATGAAACCAAGTCCTTTAACAGGCTGATAAGGTTCTAAATGGCCTAGCCTCTGCCTGCCTCTCCAGCTCATCCTACATCATACCCCCACTTGCTCTCAGCGCTCCAGCCATTTCGCCAAATGCTTGCCCTAGCATGGGGCCCTTGCACATGCTACTTCCTCTATCTATAACACTTGTTACATCCCATTACCAATTCCACCAAATTGAGTTCACATTTCAGCTTGGATGACATGCTGTTTCTCTGGGAAGTCTTCGCTGACCTCTTCACAGTCTAGGCTTCTGGCAAACACAGTACAAGTTCCAACTATCAGACCACTAAATTATCAAGCAGACCTTTGTATAGAGCTGTTATTTGGTTAATGCTTATCCATGCCTGGAGGATAAGGTGCAGGAGGGCAGGGGCAGCATCTGGTTTGGCTCATGAAAACACCCGGCCCACCAGCACCTAGCATAGCACTAGACACAATAAATGTTAGCTGAATGAACTGAGTGAATGGATGATCAGCTCAGTCTACAGGCAGGTCCCCAGGATAATTCCTTCTCAGTGCATTACCTCATTTCATCCTACAAACAACTTTAAGAGGTGGGTACAATTATTATCCCCAAATTTCAGACCGTAATTTGCCCAAGACCACATACTTAGCAAGTTGTAAAGCCAGGGTTTGAGTCCAGGTCTGTCTGATGCTCACGCTCCTTGTCTTCACTCTGCAAAATCTGGCCCCCAGCCAGGCAGCAGCAGATCTCTCTAACGTTTGTTACTCTATTTAGAATTCAGGCTTTCTCAGTGGCTTGAGCAAAGAGAAACGAGAGTTTTCTTTTTCTTTCCACATGCCTGGAGAGGCAGGCATCTCAGATTCTTTATGTTTTCTCAAATGAATTTTACCAAGTTTCCTGGTAACTTCTCAATAATTCCACCTCCTCCCTAACTTCCCTCTCCCTCCTAGAATACTCTGGAGACCCACATCACAGTGTAACCACTTGGACTTCACATGAGTGAGAAAGAAATCTCTGTGATGTTATGCCACTGACATTTCAGGGTTGATCTGTTAGACCAGTTAACTTTGCCAATAGCAATGCAAGTCCAAAATTATACACCAACACATTTCCTTAAATAGAATTTACTGAATGAAATTCAGTATTCTCTTGCTGCCTTTATGAAATTAAGAATGCCTTAAATTGCTACTGAAATGTGCAAGCTGTCTGCCTAAACTTATCTGTTCTATCATCTCTTTCCTTTAGAGGCTGTCATTTGGTATTCCCTAATTCTAATGTGAGGCTTACCTCGGTACTTAACTGCCTGGGCGAGGGCCTGGAGGTGTGGTCACCCCTCTCATAAGGGGTAAAGGGTTTGCATGCTGTTTGGTGAACCTCTTCGGTCACTTGTGGGTGGGTGATCTTGCATAGTCAGCTCGTAAGAGCCTGAAGCACCATGGGTGGGTGACACTGCAACACTGTGGTCATATGATGGACTGCAATGTCAACAGACTGGCGCTCCCAACATCTGTAATGACTTTATGGTGAACTCCTCAGGGAAAGAAACCTGCTCCCACATGAGGTACTTGGCTAACTTTGCTTTGGTGATGGAGTTTCCTAACAGTATCATTGCACATACCATCTGACCTTGCTAATGACTGTTCAAGCTGCAAACTCACTACCAAAGTTACCATTTGGCTCTGTGCAAAAATGTTAATTTCATGGTTTGTAAACACATCTCTTGTAAATGACTGACCTGTCCATGAAAATTGCTTTTGACATCCCCAAGATAATCTTCAGGGGAGGGGATAAGAAAAAAAAAAAAAAGAGTGGTATGCTGCTAATCAGTTTCTACGGTCTTCTTCCTCTTGAACCATTTTTCTTTTTTAATGATGGAAGAAAGGTATTGACAAGGCTCACCAAAGAGACAGAAAAAAAAGACAATTACTCAAATCAGTGAAAACTGACTTCTAAGGAAGCTAAAATTCTTGCAAATTGTGTGTGCACTTTCAACTATGTAAAAGGAGTTTGGGAATCTGGGAAAATCACATGCCTCGGGAACCACAGCATTTATAGCTAAATGCCTTTAGTGATGATCTAATCTGAACATCTTGTTCTGCTAGTGAGGAAAACGAGGCCTGGAGATGAGAGGTCATGCCAGACTCACGCAGAGGTTAAACCAGAGCCAAGAATCGAATCCAGAGCCCCGCATTCCCAGGGTAGTGTGCTTTCCAGCAATGTGGGCCCTAGGGCAGTGAGAGAACAGCTACACCTTTATTTTTTTTTTAAAGCTGGGGAGAGTGAGACTCCAGTTATTCTCTTTGCCAGTGATTTCCTACAATGCTGTGTGTTCCCTGTGATATCCACCCTGCTAGACAGGGACAAGAAGCCAGCAGAAGAGGCAGACTGCATAATTCAGTCAAGACGCATTTCTTGGATGTATACCAGCAGTGCATCTCAAACTTTTCTGCCAAAGCAACCCTCCACCCCCATCCCAAAGGCAGAGGAGATGGTATACTCACAGCACGAGCATCTGGGAGTAGCCAGGCAGGACACTCCTCTAGAGTCTACTGCTTTATCTTTATTCATGCAGATCTTACTTTCCATACAATATAGATGTTTTGTTTTATATAGAAATGTGTTTCTTTCCTCGCTTTTCTACATAGTTTGAGTAAACCTGATGCTTTGGGGGAGATATGCCCTGCTTACCCAACATAAAATCACTGTAAAAAAGCCCATACATAGGCAAGGATTCAATTGTCAACCATTTTAGCAGAAGGTGGTAAGATCTACTATGGACCAAAAGGCTAGGCAATGGGCTGTGGGGGTACAGTGAAGGGTGGGGGGTGGGGGTGAATGAATAAATTGATTTTTTTTCAAAAAATTATAGTCTTTTCTGTCCACCCCCCCAACTATAGATTATTAGGAAAAGAGAGAAAAACAAAAAGAAGAAAATTAAATTCCCTATAGGAAATTGGGTAAAGGGTACAAGAGATCTCTTAGTATCTTTCCTTCCAATTTCATATCAAGTCTACAGTTATCTCAAAATAAAAAATCTAACTTAAAAACTCCCCCACAATCCCACCACCTAAAAATAGCCACTGTTAATAATTTCATGGTTACCCTTCTTAATCTTGTTACAATGTGTCTGAAATCTGAAGACCTAAACTGTAGGTCTGGAACCAGCTTTCTTCACTTATCATTGTATTGGGAAATTTTTTCTGTCATTAAAAGTCCTTTGAAAATTCTTTCAAGGGTGCATTATATTCTAATACATGGATGTGTTATGTCCCCTTACTTGAGCCTTTAATCACTTCCAATTTCCCATTATTTAAGAATATGTCTCAATAAACATCCTCCACTGCCTATATTTCTAATTACTTCCTCAGGCTGACCCCCCAGAAAGAGAATTGCTGAATCATTTTTTTAAGACTTTCATCACATGTTAACACATTCACTCTGATGGGAGTGGAGGGAGGTGGTCGACACTTATTAAAAATTGAAATTGAAAAACGTCTCAACAGAAAAACTCCAAGAGACTGCGAAGTGCCTATTGGTAGTTTTCAAATGTGAGGCCATCTGGGAGCCTAGTAAGATGGTCTAGGAAACCAGAAAACCCACCTGCCTGCAAACTGGGCTTGGCACTACATCCAGCTGTCATGCTTTCCTGAACATCTCAATGGAAAATAATCTTTGAAGAAAGATGAACTAAACCAGGACATATGGGACTATCTTTTGTAAAAGGAGGCTGTTCATTCTTCTCCTAGGAGGGTAATAACTTGGGAGAGATGCAAAAACTATTGCTGCTGGAATATAAACAGCATGAAATTATCCAAACTTGGAGTCATTAAAGATGCACATTGTGAATTTAGAATCAAAACACTCTATAAATTCATAGCAAATCTGCACACTGAAAAATCTGCCTGCATACTATAAAACCAGTTGTTGGTTTACAGGACTTTGCAAATGCTCCTGCCTATATTTTCTAGTGAAAATGAGTTGTGAAATCAGTGGGTTTTTCTTCTAGAAGGTCTCATCAAGACTGGAAAAATGAAGAAGCTCAAAGTTCCTTTCCAGGTCTGAAGAACTGGATTACTGGTTTTATCATTTGTTCTGGAAGGGATTTGGTCAAATTCTAAAGGCTGACTTTCATCTCATCATAATTGCTGATTTTCTTTTACTTGGGGGAGGGGGTAGGAAACCAGGGACCTAAGTTACCACAGGGGTCCATACATACCGTCCCAAAATATACATATTGCAACAAAAAAACAACATGTATTATTTAGAAAGCTCATGGAGAATTATTTCTCTCCAGAAATGATGCTTGCTGGCCATTCTCTTAAATATCTCCCTGAGAGAAGAGGGGGAAAAGTTGGCCCTGCCACCCTTCCTGCCCTGCCAGAGTATAGAACGAGGTCAGGAAGGGAGCTGTGGCTGTCATTTCTGGACCATGAAGGCTGTAAGAAAGCTTCCTCCTTTGCTACAGTTGACCATAGGGTTTGGCTGTGGTTTTCAGGTACACCTCTAGGCACCCGCCCATAAAACACAGGTAAGTGGGGGGTCTGCACTTCTCGGATGTTATAAAAACAAGTAGAATTAATCTCACCTGAGGTAGGCTCTAATCAGTGTTTGTTTACCCTTGTCTTGGACAGAGACAAAAGGAACAAGGAGAAGGTCAAAAAAAGGCCTTGACTTATTTTCACCTCACTGCCTTTGAAAAAAAGAGTATTTATCTGTCCAATTTTTATTTTGAAAATTTCAACAGCAAAGTTGTAAAAACAGTAAAAAGGACATCAGTTTACTCTTCAACTAATATTTTACCACATTTGCTCTCTATCCTTCTATACATTTTTTGCTGAATCATTTGAGAGAATAAATTGCAGACCTCATGATGCTTGGCCACTCAAGTACTTCAGCTTGCAGCTCTCAAAAGGAACTTTCTTCTATATAACCACAATCCCATTATCGCACCTAAGAAATTTCACATCGATATAAACTATAATCTAATAATCAGTCTCTATTCAAATTCCTCCATTGTCCCCAAATTACTTTTTTTTAAATTTAGATATCATTCATACAACATAAAATTCACCCTGTCAAAGTGTACATTTTTTTGTATATTCACAAAGTTGTACAATCTTCACCACTAGCTATTTCAGATGATTTTCATAACCCCAAAAAGAAACTGTACCCATTAGCAATCCCATTTCATTTTTCCTGGAAACTACTAATCCGCTCTCTCGTTTCTATGGATATGCCTAATTTGGACATTTTTATATAAATGGAATCATACAATATATGGTTGTGTCTGTCTGGTTTCTCTCATTTAGCATGTTTTCAAGGTTCATCCATGCTGCAGATGAATCAGAACTTTAATCCCTCTCATGGCTGAACAATTGCCCATTGTATATTGTTTACCCTTTCTTGTGTTGATGGACATTTAAGTTGTTTCTACCTTTTGGCTATTACAAATAATGCTGCTCTGAACATTTGTGCACAAGTTTCTGTAGTAGACAAAGGTTTCCATCTCTCTTGAATATAATCATAGGAGTGGAATTGCTGCATCACATGGTAACTCTACGTTCAGTCTTTTAAAAAATTTTATTTAAAAAAATTTTTTTAAATACCAAAAAACATGTAACAAACGCAAACATTTCTATTTTGTTCATTCCATTCTACATATATAATCAGTAATTCACAATATCATCACATAGTTGCATATTCATCATCGTGATCATTTCTTGGAACATTTGCATCTATTCAGAAAAAGAAATAAAATGAAAAGAGAAAAAAAAATTTATACATACCATACCCCTTACCCCTCCCTTTCATTGATCACTAGCATTTCAAACTAAATTTATTTTAACATTTTTTCCCCCTATTATTTATTTTTATTCCATATGTTCTACTCGTCTGTTGACAAGGTAGATAAAAGGAGCATCAGACACAAGGTTTTCACAATCACACAGTCACATTGTGAAAGCTATATCATTATACAATCATCGTCAAGAAACATGGCTACTGGACTCTACATTTTCAGGCACTTCCCTCCAGCCTCTCCATTACATCTTGACTATATGTTCAGCCTTTTGAGGAACTGTTACACTATTTTCCAAAGCAATCATACCATTTTATACTCCCATTAGCCATGTATCAGAGCTACAATTTTTCCACATCCTCACCACACTTATTATCATCTGTCTCCAAATTAATTTTACGCCTATTTTCCCCTCAGACCATGATCAAATCAGGGATTTTGCATTGCATGTAGTTGTCATATCTCTTTCACTTTCTTTAATCTGGATCAGTTCCTCGGCCTTGTTTTGCCTTTCATGATATGACATTAAAAGAATAAAAACAAGGTTTAGTCCAAGAAAAGGGACTTGTCCCTCATTTTGGTGGGATCCCAAAGCACCTTTCTCTTACTCACTGCATCCACAACTTGGAGGCACTCCCCAGAGAGATAACTGCGCTAGCCTTATTAAAAGTTCTGGCTGGAGGTCAATGTGGTGCCGAGCAAAATGATCTCATGGCTCTTAATTGGGAAATATTTCTCAATGTCTTTAAGGCTTCTGTTCAGCCTTAACAGAGAGCTCAGCAGAGGGGCAGCAGGTCAGGTGGAGGTGGAGGAGAGTGCGTCCAAGGGACACTGGGGAACTCAGGTCGCCTGCCTCAAACTGACCCATGGTAACACATGTCCAGCTGGCTTGTCTTGAGTGCTGGAGTTAATTGAGGTTTCTGAACTACAAAAGAGCACAGCACTGGAAAATATACCCACCACCCCCACCACATTAATGAGCTCTGACATCCATCACATTTTAGACTGCAGCTAATTAAATATTCCACAGCTTGTCCAATAGAGATGAAGACTTGAAGCACTGAGCTGAGGGGAACAGCATCAGGGAAATTGGTACCTCATCCTGGCTTAGCCATTGATTCCCTGTGTGATGCCCATCAAGTGAATCAACCTCTCTGGGTCCCCTCCCCCATCTATAATGTATATGGGGGGGTGGAGAATAACGTGAGGTTTACTCTAGGGGATGTTCATTCTAGGCAGAATACTGTCAGTTAATTCCACTGAAAATAATTCAGACTCTTTTTCAAAGGTTATGACAGGAGGAAGTAACTGCAATTTAGCTAAAGTCTACAAGGTAACACTACTATCAGTAACATACATGAACTATATCTTCACATTTATGTAGCATTACATGGCTCTTCTACATACATTATCTCATTCATCCCCATGTGAGGTAAATAGATGTAAATAGGGGTTGAGTTTTCATCCCTATTTACAGATAAAGGTTTGCAGACCTGAGGTTCATTCATTCATTCATTCATTCATTCAATCACTGCAATCATGAAGCACCCACCATGTACCAGGTGGTGTGCCAGGCGCTGGGGATACAACAGTAAGCCAGACAGGTAAGTTTTTGCCCTTGTGAGTTTTCAACTGGGCAGGAAAGACAAACAATTACATAAGGAACAACAGCTGAGGGATTCTACATAGGGGCACCTCACCTAGGCTAGTAATTTGTCATAGTTGTCATTCACAGAGTGCATAGTGGGGCTGAGACCTCTGACTCCTAGTTCAGGGCTTTTCCCATTCTACCAAGGTGGTGACAAATATATGTCTCTGGTAGTAGGAATAAAACTCTTGCACAGGGACACTTGACTGGTGAAGAAGGACAAGGAAGCACTTTCTTCCACTGTTGGCACCAAATGAATGAACTACAGGGCTTGCGGGTCTCATCTCCTAAAGAGATAAGAGGTAGGGCAAGATTCCCAAGGGACTTCAGGTTTTGAACAACCTCCCTGGGGTCCTTGACCCCATCAGCAATGTTTGATTCTGCAGGACCAGTTCCAAGAGGCCCATGGTGGGACATCAGGTCCCTCCTACTCTGTGGGCCTCAGTTTTCCCACTTACACAGTGAAGAGGCTGAACTAATGCTTGGTTTTTAGCTCTAACCCATCTATGAACATTCAAAACTTTCTGTTTTTGTTTGCTAGCTGCCGGAATGCAATATACCAGAAATGGAGTGGCGTTTAAAAAGGGGAACTTAATAAGTTGCTAGTTTACAGTTCTAAGGCTGAGAAAATGTCCTAATTAAACAAGTCTATAGAAATGTCCAATCTAAGGCATCCAGGGAAAGATACCTTGGCTCAAGAAGGCCGATGACGTTCAATGCTTCTCCCTCAGCTGGAAGGGTACATGGCCAACATGGCAGCATCTGCTGGCTTTCTCGTGGCTCTACAAAAAGGGGCTCTCTCCAATATTTTCTCTTTTAAAGGTAATGGGTGGAGTCAGAACTCCATGGAAGCTATCTGGTCAAAAGTTACCATCCACAATTGGGTGGGTCACATCTCCATGGGAACAATCAAAATGTTCCCACCCAGGAATATTGAACGAGGATTAAAGGACATGGCTCTTCTAGGGTCCACCACAGATTCAAATCGGCACATACCACTCTTTGGACCCCCAAAAGACACGTTCTTTCCAAATGCAAAATACATTCATTCCATAACAGTATTAGAAAGTCTTAAACCATTTCAGTAATAATACAAATCCAATACAAAGTCACAAACAGTATAAAAACTCATCAAAGTCATTACAGGCATGGTCTATCCTAAGGCAAAATTCTCCTCTGGACCTATAAAAACTCAAAATGCTGCCAGCATACAAAGGAGGAACAGTCATAGGCTACATACACATTTTCATAGGAAGGAAGGAACACAGGGGTCAATGGACCCAAGCAGTTTAAAAAACCTGCAGGGCAAAGTCCATTGGATTTCAAAGTCTGAGAGTCATTTATCTTCAAGGCTTTAGGAAGTGGCAGTCCCACCCTTTCCAAGGGCCTACACAGTGGGTTGCCTCTCTCCGAATGCAACCTTGGTGGATACTGGGAGACCACCTTTTTCTCGGCTCCACCATCTTCAAGGATCTTGGCTGTACCAGGGCTCTCTGCCATCTCCGGGGCAAATGCTCAACCCCTCCATGTGGTGGCAGCCAGGCTCTCCCCAAACCCCAAGGAATGTGTTTCATCCTCTTCAAGGCCTGAGGAGGCATGACTCTTCCACTATAATGAGGTGCAAGGCCCATCTTCTGCCTTTAGGACAAACTCCCCCGCTCTACCTCTCCAAGGGCTTAGGTGGGTCCACTTTCCTGGCCTGAAGCTTCTTGACTTCAGACCCCATTCTTGAGTTATTTTTCCTCCAATTTGTCCCTTCTCTGTCCCTCTCAGTCCTAACTGGCAGTGGTTCTCTTTATACAGATCCTATAACACTCTTGTTGGCTTTCTATGCAGTAGTCTTGGATTGTGCCCATCAGACATAAAGAGTTTCCACAAATCCTTCCTGGATAACTCCATGTCCGATGCTTGTTTTCTCTGAAATGGCTGACTGGTTCCACATTTGGTTAAATCCTCATGTGGGGCACCACTCTCTGGATTCTCCCCTCCTGGAAACCCAGAATTTTCCAGAACATCAATTTCTGGTTTCTTTGTACCCAAGAGTTCAGTTCTCAGCTTATCTCTTTCCTGTTGTATTTCACTATAAGCTGTGAGGAGAAACCAGGCTGCACTTTCCACATTTAATTTGGAGATCTCTTCTGTTAACTATCCAAGCTCATGGATTTTAAAGTTTGTCTTCCAGCCAAAGTCACTAGTCAATTTTGCCAGATTATCTGCTATTTAAACAAGGCTCCTCTTCCTTCCAGTTTGTAATAACATGTGCCTCATTTCTGTATAGTGCCTGGCCAGAGGCATCCCTAGAGTCCTCGTTTCTACCAACAATCTCTTCAAAGCATTCCAGGCCTTCTCTATCAAGTGCCTCACAACTCCTCCAAAATCTTCTCCTTATCCATTTAAAAAGCTGTTCTAACAAGTTTGGTACTTGCAAACTGCAGCAGTACCCCACTCTCCAGTACCAAAAACTTTTTTAGTTTGCTAGCTGCTGGAATGCAATATGTCAGAAACGGAGTGCCTTTTAAAAATGGGAATTTAATAAGTTGCTAGTTTATAGTTCTAAGGCCAAGAAAATGTCCCAATTAAAACAAGTCTACAGAATTGTCCAATCTAAGGCATCCAGGGAAAGATAGGCTGATGACGTTCAACGTTTCTCCCTCAGCTGGAAGGGCACATAGCAAACATGGTAGCATCTGCTGGCTTTCTTGTGGCTCTACAAAAAAGGGGCTTTCTCCAAAATGTTTTCTCTTTTAAAGGTAATGGGTGGAGTCACAACTCCACGGAAGCTATCTGATCAAAAGTTACCGCCCATATTGGGTGGGTCACATCTCCGTGGGAACAATCAAAATGCTCCCACCCAGGAATACTGAATGAGGATTAAAGGACATGGCTCTTCTGGGGTCCAAGACAGATTCAAACCAGCACACTTTCTTTCTTCCTTTTTCCACCAAAAGCCAAAGACAATGCACAAACTGGTGAATCTCAAGAATGGCTCATAAAATGAATTTAATAGTGTCAGAAATCTTTATTGACCGCCAAAGTCAAATTCGTCAAGGATGATTGGCTGAACACTGCTGTTTAATAATGGGTTCCCCCATCCACCCAACCTCATCCTCCTTTGCACTTAAGAGGGCCATCGCCTTAACTCATCCCAAGAGATGGGGAGAGAACGGCCAGTGTCTACACTTTCTTGCAGAGGCTGGTTCATAAGGCAATACTTACACATTCCCTTTAATCTGACATTGCATAAGATCTATTATACCAGTTAATTAAATTGTAACTGCTTTATACATTGACTTCTGGTTGTGATCAGCATCTAAATTTACAGATCCATGAGGCCGCATTGACTCATGTGAAGAAGCTAAATAATATTCATTTAAAAGAGCATTAAATTGTGCAGAACCATCATGAGCAGTCAATAAAGGCTTCATGTTAAACAGAATTTAAGGAGATGGTATTTGCTACTTTACTCCCTTGAGAAACATATGCTTTTAAAAGTTATTTCCTACTCCTGAATTCCCTGTGACTGGAGTGGTTTTGACAATTTTCTGATTTGTTTAAAATGAACAATTATAAAACTTTGTTAGAGGCATTTGCATTAATTTAAAAGGGGGTACATCTTGGATTCTGCCACTGTCATAAAGGGAAAAGAGACAGGAGCCTAATTAAGTAACAAAGCCTCAGCCAGCAACCTCGGTTCTAGAAGCATAACCTCCTTTGCCAGGCGCGGGGCAGATGACTGGTGTCCTCTTGCTCCAGCCTCCTCGGCCTAATTCTCCCGCCTCAGTGAGGAGCGCTCCGACAGTGCCTGGAATAATTATGTAATTATGGGCAGCTAAAACACCTCATCCATGAAGGACGAGGATTTGGATTCTTTCAAATACGGGAAGCAGAATCAAAGGCACCAGGGGGTAGGTTTTTTGGGTAGGTTTTTCTGGGGGGTGGGAGGACTGTTTGAACTTTCTTTTTTGCCTAAAGCACATACCCTTCTCAGAGGGGAAACAACTGCTTTTGACAAGGACAGGAGGCCCAATAGGCCAAAGCGGCCCCTATGCTCACCCAAAAAATCAAATAAAACACTCTCAAATACCTTGCCAAACAAAAGCCAATTTTGTTTGTTTCTCCCCTTCATGTATGTGTCTTTCTTGGGCCTAGATTATCAAGTCCTCTCTGTCCTGAAAGAAAAGATACAGATTTAACAAGCAGGGATGATGAGTTCATGAATCTTATATTCTCTTGACTTAGAACAGGGACTGGAACACAGAAGGGGCTCAATAACGGTGGCAGTTATACTTCGGTTCTTTGTGTTGTTCTGCTTAAATCTAACTTTGCTAATGTCAAAGGCCAAAGAAGTAACCATTCTTCAGAACATTCAGAGGGCAGGGCTCAGCATGGGTAAGTATTGTGAAAAGCACAAGCCTAAACTCACAACTTAAAGCCATGCTTTTCAAACAGCATTCTAGGAAGGCTTTGGGCTTCAAAAAAGAGGTAACTCCAGGGGGCTGTTAAAGGGAAAGAGGCATGAGGAGGCTAGGGCCACTGTCCTCATCCCACACCCATTTCTATAAAAATAACATGCTTCTACCTGCTTTTCATGCTAGACCTTCACAAAAAATAAGTTTTCAAGGAAAAGTTCCTGCAACTAGATATTCATTCATCTCAAAGATCTCCCACTAGAAAACTTATTAATGATAAAGGGAGAAATAATAATTTTACGTTAGAGAAACATGACAAGGCATCACCATAACCTGATGATCAGAGTTAACCTGACTGGTAATAAGATCTCATATGTCCCCGAAATGATGTGCTGAGAAGGCCTCAGCATCACTTCTGTGGTCTTCAATCCAAATGCACAACCTCGCATTAACCATAAGAAAACGTAAGACAAACCCAAATTGAGGGGCAGTCTACAAAATAGGGGCTACTGTTTTCAAAGTGTCAAAGTCATAAAAGACAAAGAAAGATGGAAGAAATGTCACATACTGGAAAAGGCTAAGGAGACAAGACAACTAAATGTGATGTGGGAACTTAGGATTGGATCCTGGAGTAGAAAAATGACATTGGTGGGGAAAACCGGCAGTTCTCAATTAAGGCTTATCCATCAGTTAATAATATTGTATCAAAGTTAATTTTGGGTCTACAAAATTGTACTCTGGTTATGTAAGATGTTAACATTAGGGGAAGCGGGGTATAAAGAACAAAGAATTATTTTTGCAGCTTTTTGTAAATCTAAAAGAGTTATTTTGGCAACTTTTTTGGTAAATCTAATACATTTCCCAAAGAAACATTTTAAAAAATGTTTCTACAACTAAATAAGGTTTGAAAATCATTGTTCAAGAAAAAATACACTTGGGCTTTTCTTATATTAATCTTTAAATGTGACAGGAGCAGACCTCACTGCTAATCCATCTACTGTTGAAAGCCATGGAGTAATGGCATCTTGAAAGGCCAGGTCAGAGTGTGCTGTTCCTGCCTGAAGGAAAAGTCCAAAGAGCAGGAAACAAAGAATCATGCACAGTGAGGAGCAGGCTGACCATTACACATGAGTGTCAAGAAAGCAAAGAAAACCCACATCCTTATAAGTGACAACGGTCATGGGCTAGAATCAGTGACCATACTGTGGATGACCCATTTATTTGGTGGTCAGTGTTCCAAAGACTTCACTATTCTCTTCCTAGCATGAGACCACACTGGACGAGTCAAATAGCCTTTGAACTTATTTTTTAGAAAAAAGAACAGACTTTTTGTCCTGCCAAGTCTACTGATTTAGCCGTATGTGCAAACTTTAATGTTATTCACTTAAAAAGTTTCAGTAGCTGGTTCCCCTGGTAATGTTCAATTATTCTCCAGCTTAAAGTAAAGCTCAAGCATTGATGGAAAACTGCTAAATAAAAACATAATGAAAAAAAACAAAAACAAAAGACAGTACTGTAGCTTTGGAGACAGCTGGTGAAAGGGCAAATAGTCTCAGTAGTCTCGGAAGTAGACATGAGAGGTCTACTTCTACCTGAAGGCACATGGATATGAATTGGGGGAAGGGATAGAAGAGAAGGGGAAGGTGGAAACTGGAGAGTAGCCTGAATCAGCTCAGGTTTCATCTAAAATATTCCTAAGAATTTTGCATTCTAGTCCATAATGTGTCCATGTTTATTTTATACGAAAATTAGGGTTCTCTGCCACCACTCAGATCCTGAAAAGAAGGGTCCTGTTTATTCTGTGGTTCTTCACTCGTGCTGGCCCATACCCTAACTTCTAGAAACATGATGCAAAATGGTTTACAAAAAATTAATTTATGTTCATTGTATCAGTGTATTCTACTAGTGCAAAGAAGTGTTTTAAAAGTAAATCCCCTCCCCCACAGATTAAAGTTTTAAAAGCACAAAAATTTGTACAAAATTCAATCATCCAAAAAACCTCATTCCCTAATGACATCAGATAAATGAAGCAATAATGTACCAGGAAGTTGTGTTAAGACTCTAGGAAATCTATATTATACATATAGTAGTTAAGCATGATAAAGAAAGCTCTTTTTTGTTTCTATCATGAAAAGTATGGGTTTGGCAAATGTCCCAAAGGTCCTTTTTCTTTTGAAGAGAATATCTAAACTGTTGATAACAGATTATCTGCTTTAGAAGTGGTGTCAAAATTCTGTATTTGGCCTCTTTTATTTTTCCTTGAAAGATAAGATCCTTGTTGATGGTGTTTTTTGTCTTCAGGACACTTAATATTAAAATGTATTAAATATAACAGCAGGCAATTGCCTGGCCAATCCACGCTCCCCCCTCTTCCTGGAGCTTACCACACCTTATCTTGGGGAACGAGCCTTCTCCCAGTCCATGAGATTTGGGGAGGGGCTGGCATCTCCTTCAGTTCCATGAATGGAGACTTGATCCACGTGCGGCCAAAAGAGTAAGTTATCCTCCTGACCATGATCAAAGCTTTAGAGCGAAGTGCATGAAAGTGCAGGAAAGTGGGCACAGAAGGTTGGTTCAGTGGCTTTGACTGCAAGTATTGGGAAAGAGCCTCTCTCTGCTGGGCTGCCAAAAAGCCTGGAGGCCTCTAACAACCATGAAGGGAGAGCCTGTCTGAGGAGAAGCAAACAGTACCAAGAAGTTACTGAAGACATCTACGTCCGTGGAACCAACCATGCCTGAATGTAGTAAATCTTGTGTCCTTTCGGTGACGTAAACCAATAAATTCCCTTTTTACTTTTAAGTTCACTGTATCTTATTTAGCAATAAAAAGATCATTTTAAAAAGATAGGGGTGGGATGAAGAAGAGGAAGTCTCTGTTTCTATTCCTGTCTCTGACACGTTTTATGTTCAGAGATAGGGATAGTGGGCATGGTGTATTCCAGACACAAGGCATCTCTAAGCAAAGGAGCAAGGAGGTAGAAATCAGATGTGTGTAGCAAGTTCTAGCAATAGCAAGTAGTCCTGTTTGGCTACCCAATGGCTGCATGCAGAGAACAGTAGGAAACAGAACTAGAAAATGTATGTTGAGAGCACACTCTGGAAGTTACAGTATGCCAGGATAAGATATTTATATTTAATCTCAGGCAGAAGAGAGCAAATGTTTCTGAACAAGGATTCACACGTGGACTGAGTGTATTACTATAGTCATTTCCTATTCTGACTCCTTCCTCTTTCCTAACACAACCCCGATTCTGTCCAGTTATCCATCCTGGATGGTTTCCTGGTCTATCTGTGATATCTGAACCCACAGCAACCATTCTTGGGATAATGTGGGACTCTACCCCTTGGAGAATGAGCTGAGTATGGCAGAGCAGAAAGATAGAAATATGGATCTCAGATGATGCTGCTGAGCCACTAAATCAATTAATTCCACAGATGCCCTTCTACCAGGTTTAGGTCATGTGAGATAATAAATCTCCATATTATTCAAATAGGTTGGGTTTTCCATTACTTGCAACTGAAAGCAGCCAAAATTATACATTGGGTTTGAAGGAAAAATAATTTAAAAAGCCTACCTATGAATGTTTAGGTAAGACTCCAAGAAATGAAGACCAAAATGTGTTTAAATGGTCTCCCTATCCTCAGCAGTCCAGAGGACTCATATCCCCTTTGGTTACCCTGAACAATCTTCCAGTTCTGCATAAACACATAGAGGGTTCCAGTAGACAGCGTAAGTTTGCCACTTAATCACAGTAGCCTAGCTGGTGTCAAGCTCTTAAAGGAGTTGATTCCAGAGACAGGGAGAAAAAATGAAAAGGAAATAAAATCAAGCAGCTGCCTGCAGAGAATGCCAGCTGCGCATGATTGATTTCCATGTAATCTCCACTTGTCTCCCCTGAATTTCTTTATCAGATCTCTGGCACTAGGTCTCAGGTAAGCATGATGCTGCTTATGCCTGGAGTGTGGTCAGGAAAATATATTCCCTTATCTGCCCCTGAAGGCCAGAGAGACCAGGAGAGCAAGAGAGGAAAGCTTTTCATCTCCTTGCCTAAACGTCATACTCAGGCCATAAGTCACTGCACTCAAGGTGGAAGGTCAGCCCTATCAGCTACTCTATTAGGAGTTTTCTCTCTCAAGCTGGTGAGCTCCTGAGCTCTGGGGAGGTTTGGGCCCATCATGGACACCTTCACTCTATCAACTGATCAGGATAGGTGTCCTCTGACAACAGGTGGCACATAAGTTCCTTCTATTGACTCATCCATCCTGAAGACCACAAAGGGAAATAAATTATCAAAGAGAACTTGAGATCACTAGTAGTGGGGATAGGGTGAAAAAGGAGTAGAAGCGAATGGAAAGATGGGGTGGGTTGTATCATTTCAAAGTGCCACCCTTTCACTTGTTTAATGCTTTTTACCTTGAATTAAATATTCTCTGATATTAATATTGGTGTGTACATTTGCATGGCATGTTTCTGCCCTCAAGTGCAAAGGGAACAAGAGAGCACCTAGGGTAGTGGTTCTTAAAATGTGGTTCCCATTCTAGCAGCATTAATACCTCCAAAAAACTTGTTGTAAATGCAAATTCCATCCCCTTTTCCCAGGCCTAGTGAATCACAACACTGAAGTGGCAGAGGCGAGGCTAGAACATGGCTCTGACTCTCCATCTAGGGTCTTGCCCATTGCCTTAGAAAAGCAAGCAAAACTGAAAAGTTATTTCAAACCCATTCTTAACCATTTTGAGCAGTTCTGCAAATATCCAGTTAACTTATCTAAAGTTAAGTCCGAAACATTTTCCTTCCTAATGTGGGATATTAAGACCATGGGATTCTCTTCTACTCTGATTCTCCAATATAGCCAGCATTAAAGTTCTCACATTCTGCCAGTGAGTGACCTATAGCCAGAAACCTGAGGAATGGCAGAGCAGTTAAAAGTAGGATCTTGGGAAAATAGACTTTCTGCATTCAGATCTCACCTATGTGACTTGTTTGTTGGTCACTATGGGCAAGTTTTTACCTTTCTGAACTGGTTTCCTCAGCTGCAACTTGGGACCTGTAGGTGAGGATGAACTGAGAGGATCCATGGTGGATCCTTAGCACATGGCCAAGTTCTCAATCCATGTGTGGTGGTTTTAAAGTATTATGTACCCCAAGAAAAGCCATGTTTTGGTCCTGATCCAAACTTGTGGGAGCATTCATTTCTTTTAATCTTGATTCAATACTGTAGGTTGGGAAGTTTTGATTAGATTATCTCCACAAAAGATGTGGCAGACCCAATTGTGGGTGTGACCTTTTGATTAAATGGAGATGTGATGCTACCCATGCAAGGTGAGTCCTGATTAATTTACTGGAATCCTTCAAAAGAGGAAATATTTTGGAGAGAGACAGAAACAACAAAAGCCTCAAAGCTAGCAGAGAAAGCAGATGTAGATGCTGGAGAACAGCTGCTTCAGAGAACAGAGACACAGATTTTGGAGATGCTTGGAGTCCAGCAGACATCACCATGAGACGTTAAACAAGCCAGAACCCAGAGAGAGCCAAGGGAAGCCAAGAGATGAAAGCCAGCCCTGGAGAAATAAAGTAAGGATCCCCCAAAAGAACAGAGGCTGAAGGCAAGGGGGTCCCAGAGCCAGGGACCAGCAGATGCCAGTCACGTGACTACCCAACTGACAGAGGTGTTTCTGACCCATCAGCCTTTCTTGAGTGAAGACAACCTCTTGTTGGTGGTTTAGTTTGAACAATTTTATAGGCTTAGAACTGTAAATCTGTAACTTATTAAATTTTCTTTTTGAAAAACCATCCTAGTCCTGGTATATTACATCTGGCAGCTTGTACACTAACACACCATGTTAACAGTCATTGCTTCCCCAACATCACCTTACCCCTTAATGCCCAATCCTGGCTGGTGACCAAGTCATGCTGACTCCACCTTTGTCAACTGTCTTCATATCTTTATCTTCACCTGTCCATTCCCATCACCTTGTCCCCTGGAACCACCACCCAAGTCTTTCAATAGTTCTCCCGGCCTACAGTCTCCCTTTAAGTCCATTCTACAGACTAACAGCTCATTGCACTTTCTAGACTGCAAAGCTGAGCAGCTCATTTCTCTTCCAGAAACCCTGCAGTGTCTCCCCAAGGTTGAGTTCCAGCTCCTGGGCAGAATGCACAAGGCCCCTGGTGATGCACACCTTCCCCACTGTTACTTCATCTTGGAGCCCCCATTTGACCCATGTTCTGTACAGAATTACTTCTGAGATCACAAAAACTGCTGACTCTTTCTCACCTCTGTGCTCTTGCTCCCCCTGTTCCCTCTGCCAAGGCTGCCCCCAATCCCATCTGCCTGGTACATCCATACTCATCTTTCCAGATAGAGCCCAGCACTGACACCTCCTTGAAGTTGTGTTTGCAGGTAGAACTGTGTCCCCTGCTTTGGACCGACTCCAGCTGCTGCATCTGCTGCTCTCACAGAAACTGTTCCACTTTACTGGGCTTACATGTTTTCACATCTGCCACCCTTGTTGTCTGTTGGATTATCACTCTATCCTGAGTGCTCTCCCTGGCCTAGAGATGGCATTTGGAAATTCTTTATGAAATAGATAAACACTGAGTCATAATGTGCCAACACTTAAACTTCCCTAATCCCACCAGTCCCAGTTCTGTTTTCTGAGCTCATGGGATACCTGTTTCTGTGTTTCCTAGGAAAGCTGTTCAGATGCTGGAATCCTACATCATTTCAAAGCAGTTTGAAAAGAAACACAATACAAACATGGCTGTGATCATGCAATGAGTACAGCAGACCCTATGAACAATACCTAACTATAGTAATCCATCTATCACCAGGTGATGGGTGGTCGGTCATTCAGTTCCTAGTATTTGCAAAATCCTTATTTAGGAAAAATGAGGATTCTCATCTCCTACTAGTTGTGGAATCAGGCAATGAAAACTAAGACCTTGCTGACATGGCCTGGGCACTGGACTAGGAGATGTGGATCCTCTGTGTGACGTGGGCAGGCCCCTTCCCCTGTTAGACTGCTATGGACTATAGGCTCTCCATGCGCCTCTAACAGTATCAGAATGTAAATGCTTTTTAGGTCACTGCTGAAGTGATGGGGACCAATCAATGACACATGAATGTCAGCAACAGCCATTTTTTTTGAGCACTTACAATGCACCAGACACTCTGCTAGGAGCTTTCATTCATCATCTCAATTGTTTACTATTAGGCAGGTGCTGCTATTACCCCATCTTACAGATGAGACATAAGTTAGGTCAAGCAACCAGTCCAAGGTGACTCCTGCCTGTGTTCTAGAGTTGGTACTCTTAACAGAGTTGACTTATTAAACTCTTAGGAAAACAACTTAAGGAGACAAGATAGGAAAAATTAAAAGATTGTAAAAGACCAGGAGTCAAAACAAAACAATGGAACAGACAGCCTATTCTAATTACTGTGTGGTGGTTACTCTGCCCCAGGGAGGCTGATGAGGAGGAGGGGGCCTTTGCCTGAGGCTTAGAGCATGGGTTCAATATTGGAGGCTCAGTTGGGGATAGGAAGGAGCCAGAACAATCTCAACATTCCAGACAGACAAGGTGGAGAAGATTGAGCCCGGACCATACCTTACTCCATGCACACAGAGAGGTTCTTTCCAAGCCTGAGCTCCTCTGCCTCCTGTACTGGGCTCAGTCCCCTAAGGATGGTGCTTGTCTCACCAATTGGGTGTTAGACCCTAGTGGTACTGCCCAGAGGCAGCCTGCCACTTGGTGAAGATTCCAAGAAGAGCAAGAATTGCTGGGGCTGAGGGTAGCTTCTACCACCCCATCAGGCAGGGGAGGGAAGGAGGGACTCCAAGCATTGCTCAGAACCCATACCAGTGAGGGAAAGCAGAATGAATGATATTCTGAGACACTCCTCACTTGGGGAAGCCATGGACTCACTCTGCCCCCACTTCAAAGGCTTTAACACAACTACTTTTGATTGGGATACAGCTCCAGGGAGATGATCTAATTAAAGATTCAAACATACAGTATTGAATAAGGATTATTTTGCCATTACAAATGGAATTTTGATTAAAACATGGCTTTTCTAGGGTCCATACATCCTTTCAAACCAGCACAGACTTGTACACAAAAAACTATATAACACTGCTAAAAGAAATCAAAGGAGATCTATATAGGTGGAAAGACTTTCTCTGCTCACAGATAAGAAGACTAAACATAGTTAAGACATCAATTCTCCCTAAGTTGATCTACAGATTCAGCACTGTACCAATCAAAATTCCAACAACCTACTTCGAAGATTTGGAAAAGCTAACTATCAAATTCATCTGGAAAGGAAAGAGACTCCAAACAGCTAAAAGCATCCTAAAAAAGAAGAACAAAGTGGGTGGATTAACACTCCCTGACTTTAAAACCTATTACAAAGCCACAGTGGTCAAAACAGCATGGTAATGGCACAAAGACAGAAGCATTGACCAATGGAATTAAATCAACAGTGAAGAAATAGACCACCAAATACATGGTCAACTGATTTTGACAAGGCCCCTAAATCCTCTGAAATGGGACAAAATAGTCTTTTCAGTAACTGGGCATGGAAGAACTGGATATCAATAGCAAGAGAATGAAAGAGACCCCTATCTTATACCCTACACAAAAATTAAACACCTAATATAAGAACTAGTACCATAAAGTTTCTAGAAGAAAATGTAGGGAAACATCTTCAAGACCTAGGAACAGGCGGTAGCTTCCTAAACTTTACACACAAAGCACAAGCAATAAAAGAAAAAAAAATAGATAAATGGGAACTCCTCAAAATCAAATGCTTCTCCACCTCAAAAGACTTAGTCAAAAGGTAAAGAGGCAGCCAGTTCAATGGGAGAAAATATTTGGAAATCACATATCAGACAAAGGTTTGATTTCCTGTATACAGAAAGAAATCATACAACTCAACAACAAAAGAACAAACAATCCAATTATAAAATGGGCTAAAGACATGAATAGGAATTTTTCTGAAGAGCAAATCAGATGGTTCAAAAGCACATGAAGAGACACTCATTTTCACTGGCTATAAGGGAAATGCAGATCAAGACTACAATAAGATACCACCTCATATCTACAAGAATGGCTGCTATTAAACAAACAGGAAACTGTAAATGTTGGAGAGGATGTGGAGAAACTGGGACACTTATGCACTGCTGGTGGGAGTGTATAATGGTACAGCCACTATGGAAGCCTAGCAGTTCCTTAGGAAACTAAATATCGAGTTGCTCTATGACCCAGCAATAGCATTACTCAGTATATACCCAGAAGAACTGAAAGCAATGATACAAACAGACATTTGCACACCGATGTTCATAGCAGCATTATTCAGAATTGCCAAAAGATGGAAACAAACTGTGTTAGTTAGATTCAGTTGTCAACTTGGCCAGGTGAGCATACCTAGTCTTGTTGCTGCAGACATAAGCCAGCGATACGTGAACCTCATCTGTTGCCAATTACATCTGCAGTCAGCTAGGAGGCGTGTCTGCTGCAATGAGTGATGTTTGACTTAATTGGCTGGTGCTTAAATGAGAGATTGCAACGTAGCATTGCTAAGCAGCTAGGCATTCCTCATCTCAGCACTAGCAGCTCAGCCCAGGCCTTTGGAGATGCAGAAAGAAGTCACCCCGGGGAAAGTTGTTGGAACCCAGGGGCCTGGAGAGAAGACCAGCAGAGACCATCCTGTGCCTTCCACGTAAGAAAGAACCTCAGTGGAAAGTTAGCTGCCTTTCCTCTGAAGAACCAACAAAATAAATCCCCTTTTATTAAAAGCCAATCTGTCTCTGGCGTGTTGCATTCCGGCAGCTAGCAAACTAGAACACAAACCAAATGCCCATCAACAGATGAGTGGATCAACAAAATGTGGTATATACATATGATGGAATATTATGCAGCAGTAAGATAAAATGACATCCTGAAGCACATGACCAGATGTATGAGCCTTGAGGACATAATGCTGAGTGAAGTTAGCCAGACACAAAAGGATACTGTATGAGCCCACTTTTATGACCAGCATAAAGGTATAATCAGAGGCTTATAATATGGAAGATAAGGGACTTATAGATACATAGAAGGTAGAGATGGGTGAACCATTAATTAATGAGTTTGAACTCCAGTGTAAGGGAATAGATAGGACTGTAGGTCTAGAAGTAATATTACTGTGTTGAAGATGAACAAGATTGAAAGGGGTTGTATAGACCTACATGTCCAACTGACTCATACTAGAAATATGAATAAGTTCTTGCAAGAATTACTTCAAAGATATGATTTTTGTATAAAGAGTGTTTAAGTACAGGGTATGGGGGAAAACTGCTATTGCATGCTATGAGCTACGTTCAAAAGGAAACCATCAGCACTATGACAGCAACAGGAGAGGTAAATAATAGGCACAAGAGTTAAGCGGAGGTTCAGAGTTTCTATTTGGTGAGGGCGTGTTTATTTATTTTCTGTCTCTTGGGAACAATGAAATTATCCAAAATTGAGAATGTTGATGGACTGTGGACTTTGGGCCTTCTACATAATGCCTGATGAATGCAGGTGGCTGAAGGATGCATTGATGGAGTAGTAGATGGTCAGTGATGGTGTATACTTATGAACAAAGGCTGTGCTCCTACAAAAAGGAGCAATGTCGTGAGGCATGCAATGATATGAATGAACCTGTGGGACATTTGGTGAGACAAAATAAGCCAGAAACAAAAACACAACGATGGAATGGTCACCTTTAGAAAATGCTTATAAGAAATCAGAGGCCTAGATTGTAAGCTTTTAGAGCAGACACATTAAGTCCGGAGTGGTGATTATTATTTCTGGATTTTGAAAGGCTGTTTTATATATATAATCTGATATTTAGAGATAAGAAAGAAGCCAAATAGGTTGGGGTTAAAGTAATTCAGAACATAGGGGTAAGGAAGACAGTGTCTATATTTTAGAACCACACATACTCTTTGAGACCAATGAAAGAAAGGTTTATTTGATCTGGAACTGAAATTTTCTGTAGTGCATAATCTAGTTCAACCTATCTGTATAGCTCATTTGAACAACTGAAATACAGGAAGCACAGAATAAGAAAGAGGCCCTTTAATCCTATATAGATTATAGTAATGCCTGGAAACATCCTACAGTATATTAACCAGATAATCACAAAGTATTGAAAAAGTCCCCTGAGGGAGGGGAGAAAGCTACGGAACAATTAAACTTTACCATCAGGGAATCCCTGATACTGTGTCAAACTTCAGGGATACCCAAATCAATAGGCCATGCCCTCAATCATGAGACTTACTCTTGTGATGCTTATGTCAGTAGCGGAGAAGCTTAGACTACCAATAGACACACCTGAGAGTTACTTCTGGAGGACCTCTGTTGTTGCTCAGATGTGGCCTCAGTTTCTCTAAGCCCAATTTTGCAAGTGAAATCATTGCCTTCCCCGCTACGTGGGACATGACATTCAGGGGTGAAAGTCTCCCTGGTAACATGGGAGATGAGTCTCAGGGATGAATCCAGATCTGGCACTTTGGGATCAACAATTACATGCTGACCAAAAACAGGAAAAGTATAATTGATAAAGTATCAGTGGCAGAGAGAGTTCAAATAGAGTTGAGAGGCTACTCTGGAGGTTGCTCTTAGGCAAGCTTCAGGTAGACCTTACTACCTATCATAACCTGCCAAACCCCCAGCCAGGACCATTCCAGCCAAACCTAAAGAACACCTAGGGCAATATATAAGACTCCACAAGGGTTCCAGGCACTAGAGTGACTTGCCAGAAATCTACAACCTCAAGATGGTTCTTGGTCCAGATAAGACTGAAAACTAGCCCAGCCTCCCTAGCACATCAGATAGTTCCATCTCCCTACCCCATATTAGTGACAGACCCTTCCAATAGCAAAAATTTAGAATTGCCATAGCCCAAACAACTCCAATGAGAGGTATGGAAAGATTAAAAGTGATGGTGGAATTATACAGAGAAGATAGGACTTAACAAATGAATATGAATGCTGAATCATTAAACTGATATTTCTAATTTTAGTCTCCAGTAATTTAGAGCAGCTAGAAGTAAAAACCTAAAATTGTGAAATTGTAACCCATGTCAAAGTCTGAAATATGTTCTACAACTAATTGTGGTGCTGTGCTTTGAAATTTATAGCTTTTTTGTATATATGTTATTTTTCACAAAAAAAGAAGGAAAAAAAGTGGATTGTGATGATAAAAAGTATTTAAGCCCTCTAGCCTCCTATATTCTGGGGTTAGAAGGAAAAGTATGAGCGGATCGTATGGTAGCCCATGAAAAACTCTGGGATCTGTTCTGTAACCACTTGTTGAAGAGTGCTTTGAAACTATTGCTTTTTTATTTCTTTGCTTTGTATATATGTTATACTATATAACAATTAAAAAAGTTAAAAAACAACAGTAACAACAACAACAAAATATATATACACCAGGGCGGTGCATGGTGGCTGTGGTAGCTAGATTCAGTTGTCAACTTGGCCAGGTGAGTGTACCTAGTTTTGTTGCTGCGGACATGAGCCAATGGTACGTGAATCTCATCTGTTGCTGATTTACATCTGCAGTCAGCTAGGAGGTGTGCCTGCTGCAATGAAGGACGTTTGACTTAATTGGCTGGTGCTTAAATGAGAGACATCAATGTAGCACAGCCTAAGCAGCTCGGCATTCTTCATCTCAGCACTCACAGCTCAGCCCAGGCCTTTGGAGATGCAGAAAGAAGTCACCCTGGGGAAAGTTGTTGAAACCCAGGGGCCTGGAGAGAAGACCGGCAGAGACCATCCTGTGCCTTCCCATGTAAGAAAGAACCTCAGTGGAAAGTTAGCTGCCAGAACTAACAAAATAAATCCCCTTTTATTAAAAGTCAATCCGTTTCTGGTGTGTTGCTTTCCAGCAGCTAGCAAACTAGAACAGTGGCTCAGGGGCAGAATTCTTGCCTGCTACCCCAGAGATCCGGGTTCTATTCCTGGAACCTGCCCATGCAAAAACAAAAAACAAAAAACAAAAAAACTTTAGATAGATAGATAGATAGATTAGATGATAGATGATAGATAGATAGATAGATAGATAAAGACATATACACACACACACACCCAAAAGGGGGGGGGGAATGGATAGCTATCAAAATATAACTATGCTCATCTGCCATGTAGGAGACATGGGTTCGATTTGTAGCCTACACACCCCACCACCACAACCAAAAAAATGTAACTGTGATTATCTCTGGACAGCTGTAATCACTAGGAATTTTCTTATTGTGTTTGGGCTTATCTGCATTTTCTAAACTTTCTACAAGATTATATTGCTGTTGGGAAAAAAAAAAGAGAGAAAATCTTACCCCTACCTCCAACATCTATCCCTCAAGTTTCTTTCCGTAGTCCAGTGACTGGGTCAACTAATCTTGCAGCTCTATTCCTCCTGGTGCCCAGCATTGCAAGGAATTCACACTCCCCAGGGATGGGATGGGGCAGGACCTGTCCAGAGGGGCCTCATCTGATAGGCAAGAACACATTCTTTCCAAGCACATTTCCAGAAAGAGCAGCAGTAGAAAGTGAGAGTGACAGAAGCCTGAAATAGACCACCAGGCAGAAGTCTGTGGGGCTCAGGATCTTGGCAATGGATCCACTCAAAGTAACACCTTCAATCATTCACTGAGCATTTAAGCTTTAGGCTGCACTGGGGAGCTATCCTGAATGCATATCTAAGTCTTATCTTATCTCCACAACCTTAAAAAGCAGATATTTTTCCCCCAAGGTACAGATGAGGACACTTGAGGCTCTGCCGTATTTGCCTGGGTCTCACAGTCAGGAAGTGGCCAAGGGAGAGCCAAGGCAGGTGTGCCAGTTTGAATTTGTGGACCCCAGAAAAGCTATGTCCTTTAATCCTCATTCAATATTGCTGGGTAACAGCTTTTAGATTATCTTCATGAAGATAGGACCCACCCAAATTGTGGGTGGTAACTGTTGATTAGACGGCTTCCATGGAGTTGTGACTCCACCCATTCCAGCTGGGTCTTGATTAGTTTACTGGAATCCTTTAAAAGAGGAACGATTTTGGAGAGAGCAACAGAGCTACGACAGAGCCAGGAGAATCACAGAGCCCACACAGCCAGAGACCTTTGGAGAAGAAAAAGGAAAACACCCCCAGAGGAGCTTCATGAAACAAGAAGCCTGGAGAGAAAGCTAGCAGATGTCGTCATGTCCCTTTCCAATTGAGAGAGAAACCCTGAACTTCACCAACTTTTCTTGGGTGAAGGTCTGTTGTGGCTTAATTTGGACATTTCTATAGAGTTACTTTAACTGGAATATGTTCTTGGCCTTAGAACTGTAAACTAGCAGCTTATCAGATTCCCCTTTTTAAAAGCCATTCCATTTCTGGTATATTTCATTCTGACAGCTTGCCAACTTGGAACACCAGGGTCTAAGGTTGCCATGAGGCACAGGGAAACATCATCTTCTCATTGGTCTCTCAGATCTTGGTGTACCTGGCCTTAACCTCTCTCTCCATATCCAAAGAAACAGCTTTTGTGGACACAAGAGATTCATAAAATACTTAGATCTAACCCTAGGTGACTTTTCCCAATTTCCCAGACTCTGATCCCCAGCTGCAAAGTAGAATTGCTTTCAATCAATCCAAAGGAATTTATTAGGTGGCAAGTGTAAGCTCTCTACGTGCTGGAAAGGCTCACACAACTCAGGACACAAAGAACTATAAGAAATAGTTTGTGTTCTTAAGTGCCAAACATCTCATTGCAAACATAAGATGAAGACTGAGAGGCCCAAAGGAATTGTATCAAGCTGACTTTTATTGCATACTCCAACCAGGGATTAGGATCTCATTTACTAACACATCTGTGGTAGGTGTGACCATATATTAGACCTACCATACAAGTACATACCATACCATGCATTACGTACTTCTCTTCTAATCCTTATCATAACCCTGGGAGACAGGTTTTATTGTCTTCATTTTAGAGATGGCACCTATTATAGTTGGTTGCATTTGAGGGTTATTTTTGCACCTGTCTGTCACCCCCTCCAGATTGCAGGTCCATAAAGACAGGGATGGCATCCTCTTCAGGACTGTGTCTGTCACTGACCCAGTCCTGCACCTAATACATCATAAGCGTAAGTTATATGTGTGTCTGTGTATGTTATACCACACTACAAAGAAAGCAAAATATACTACAAGGGAAACAATCAAGAAAACTGAAAAAGGAGCCTCTAGATTCAGACAGATCGGGGTTTTAATGGCAGCTCTGCCATCTCCTAAATGTTTCTCCTGAAGCAACTGAGTCTCTTCTGAGCGCTTCAGTTTCTCTCCTGTTCTTGGAGATTAATAACAAACCCACATCCTAGGGAGGATATGAAGAATAAACAAGATTCATGGATATCACTTTCTGAGTGGAAGGCCTGGTATGAATTAATTGCTTATTAACATAAAAACATACATTATTACAAGGCCAGAAGGAGATGAACCCAGTGAGCAGGACACTGGATAAGTTATACCTGGAACACAGGAAGTTCTCCTTTCCAGCAGACTGTGAACTTGTTGAGGGCAGAGATGCTTCACTTATATCTGTAATGCCAGCACTAACCAAAACACAATGTTTAGTAAATAACTGATGATGCAGGTGACCTTAAGCAGCCTCCCCTGCCCAAGGACTCTGAGCTGTGCACAGAGGGACAGGAAGGTAGAGGAGAGAGTGAACCCCCTTCACCTGCAGCAGATGGGTCCTGAGCTGGTGTTCTCACCTACAAAATGGGGAAAAAGACAATACCTACCCCGCAGGATTGTAATGAGGGAGAAATGAAATATAATTGAAAAGCCTTCTACGTACCTGAGACCAATGAAGAGGAGGGAAGAATGACAATATAGGGAAAAAGTAGGCAACAAGGCTGGGAAGGCCTTGCATGGTGGACCAAAGAGAGGCATTAAGATAGAGGGCTTTGGAGCATACAATTAAAGGTTCAAATCCCAATTCTGACATTTACCAGCCTTGCAGTTTCACCTCACTGAGCTTCAGCTCCCCCATCTTTACAGGGAGGGAAATCACCTGGCCTATCCATGGGGTTGTTGTGAATCAAACATAAGGTATGTACAGCCCCTGGTACACAGTAAGAGCTCAACAAATGGTAGTTATGTTACAGAGGATACATTTTTTTTTCTGAAGGCCAAAGCCAAGCTCCTCAAACAACAACAAAGCTAAAGAGGAATCACTTTAGTGCAACTAAAATAATAGGAGAGCTGAAACTGTTTCCTAATGTTGACTATTTATGAGGCCAATTTTGGTTTCCGAGTGTTAATGAATCCCCCATGGCAGCCTCTGTGCAGCTCGGAGTCCAGAGAGTAGGGACTTGCCTTCCCCCAAGTTCTTCGATGCAACAAAGACACTTGCAGTGCTCAATCAGCATTTAATAATCATGGCAATAATCCCAACAATGATCAGGGTGAGGCGCAGAGGAAGAAAGAGAGATGCAGGTGGGGAGGAATAACACTTAAGCTATTCTGTTTCTTCAAGACAAACTTCTGCCTGAAATAGAGTAATTCAATCCGCATATTAATGTGGATTAGTAATTAATGATTAAAAATGCTTTCAACAAGGAAAGTGCTATAGCAAATTCTTAAAATAATAATAACAGGGTAAGTATGGAAAGGAAATAAGCTTGCCTCTTTTTTTTAACATTTAAAATTTTATGGTTGAAGGAAATGGAGAATGCTAGGAAAATTCACTTAAAGCACAAAAACATAAAATGCAAAAGCCTGTTGGGAGGTGACTTCCTCTGTGCCTGTGAACCCCTCTCCCTGCATTACCACCTGGTGTTGTGCCTGCTGGGACACTCGGTTCTGTGCTCCCTTCCAGACTCTGAATTCCATGAGGACAGAGGCTAGGTCCTCTTTATCTCCAGATCTCTAGCACCTAACACTGTCTGCATATAGGAAGTAACCAATAATGTGTAATGAAACAAATGTACGTCCCCAAAAGTCTTTGTTGAAAGAGGAGCATGAGAGCTGTGCAGAGTGACTTCCTTCCATAGAGTATGAAAGGGAGGGAAAATATAATAACTTTATGGTGGAGAAATCTGACAAATACTCAGCCAGGTGGCCAAGGTCAATGTCAACAGTGATAAGGCATGCACCCTTGATGTGAAGTGATGAAAATGCACTTTACCTCTGTGGTCTCCCTCTCTAAGACCCATAATCCCTGTCTAAGTATGAGAAAAACAAGAGACAGATCCCAGTTGTGGGACATTCTACAAAACACCTGGCCAGTGCATCTCAAAACTGTTAAGGTGATTCAAAACAAGGAGAGTCTGAGAAGCTGTTGCAGCAATGAGGAGGCAAAGGAGACATGATGATTAAATGTAATGTGACATCCTGGAGGGATTTTACAGACGGAGAAACAGGCCTAAGTAGGGAAGAGACCTGCTCAAGGTCTCTTGGGCAGCAGAGCCAGAACTATAATCTTCACTCACTCTTGATTCTCCCAGTAGGTAGGTTATTACAAGCATAATGATGAATTACATAATGGTGGAGATGGCATTCCTTTTCACACACAATGAATGTCCTGATTTTTTAAAAATTTGCAATTTAAATACAATTTCCCCTCCTCTGAAAACCCCCAGTTCCTCTTGACCAAAAATCCTGTATAGTTTGGTAGCTGAGCACCTTATGGAATCAAGAAATGCAATGGGCTGGAAGAATGGTCTTCAGAGCTAACCGAGAACAAACCCTTGCATTTGGGAGAGGAAAAACTGAGGCCCAAGTAGAGACAGTATTTTGCTGGTAGCCAGGTTAGTGTGTTGGTGGCACATTTAGCTCACACCTTGTGACTCGTCATGTCCAAAAAGACTACAAAAGAGAGACCCCATTTAGGACCATGGAGGAATTCCTGACAAATCCTAGATCCATCTTTGCCAACCTCGTGGCTGTAAAGGACACCTGTGAGGAAAATGGCTTGGTATCTTTTTGTCCCAGCCCCCCAGCCAGTGCCATGCAAAAAGCCCAGGCCTGGCAAGTGAAGGCCAACAGTGTCCAATTTGGGTGCATGGGGAGGGTACCTCAGCAGGGTCGGTAGACCACACTTCTCTGTGCGGGCCCCCTCCATCAGCCACCCTAGAGATCTAATTTTCCAGCTCGGAGTAGGGTACATTTTCTAAATGTGACCCTGTCTCTGTTATGAGAATCAAAGTGCTCTAACTGCAAGACCATAAATACCCAAAAGTGACGGCTAATGGCAGTGGCGGTTTGCAAAATGCCAAATGGCAGCGAGGAGTGGATGCCATAAATTACAGCCTGACTCCTTCATTCTCACTGAGGCGTTTTGTGGGTTTTTAGTGATGAGATCTGCTCTCAAGTGGATTTACAGGGGCTTCCTGTGAATTCAGGCAGAACTTTTATTTAAAAACACTCCTAATTGATGCTAAGAAGAAAACCAGAGAAGCCTACAATTTCAAGCCTAAAGCAAGTTTATTAAAAATGTATTTAATGTGTAATGACAAAAATGTGGAAAGTGGCCCATTTGAAGATGGATAGATTTAGTGTGACAGTGCTAATAATTATACTTGCAATAACAATGACAGCTAAGATGTACTGGATCAGGCATTGGGCTAAGCATCTTATTTACTATCTCATTGAAGGCTTGCAGTGGTTCCATGTGGTAGGTGCTAAGATTGTCCTTTCAGGTTCTGGGGAGCTAAGTCATTTGCTCCTCAGAGTGGAGATGTGAACACAAGGGGGTCTCATTTCAGAGCACAGGCTCTGGGTCCCCTCCCCCCTTGGCTGGTCTCCCTCCCATCGAAGCATACGTAAGAAGAAGCATACTGAGGTTCTCTGAACTACAGTCACTGTGTTCTCAGAAGTCTGTGAACCACATAAATTCAAATTCTGCAAATCTGTCATCAGCACAAAGAGCAAAAGGACAAATTTTTAGAAAATACAAAAGATTCCTATTGTTATGAAATTATGAACTCCCTAGCCTGTCTCTGCTACCTCCTGAATCATTTTAGCCTCAGTTTCTTTATTTATAAAAAGAGGGTGATACTAACTTTTGGCTGTTAAAGCAGTCAGGTGAGATAGCACGTGTAAAAAGCTCTTTGAAAAGCCCAACACACTGTACAAATTGTGAATAATGAAAACCCCCAGATCAAGTTCATTAAGTCCAGTGCTAACATTCATACTTTCAACCCTAAGGAAGGACCACTTTCCTCAACTCCAACGTGAACCTCCAAGCGTGCGCGCGCGCGCGCACACACACACACACACACACGCGCACACACACACAGAGCCTTTAAGGAATTCACAGGAGACCTGGGGCTCCAGGGAGAACAGTTTGAGAACTCCTGGGGTAATCACCCTCTAAGGTCCCTTCCTATATTGAAGCTCTAAGTCTGTGTTCATGTCTTTCCACCCTGTGAAGACCAAGGCCTCAGAGGACAAGTAACCTTGTGGTCTGGGAACACGCCATATGGGCACTGCCCTAATTAAGCAGTGTTTAGAGCTGCTGCTGTGGTCAACTGCCAATGGGTGGGACTTGAAGACTCAGTAATCAGACCAAGAGGGCACTTAACTGAACCCCACATTTAATTCTCATTTATTTGCAACTGGTTGGGGACATTCTGGGCTTTGAAGGGACCACAGCCTGGTGCTACTGCTAGTTGTCTAAGGAAATGTCTCCTGGTTCCGTGTCCTTTCATGGGTTTATTTCCTTTGGGAACTGTCCCACTTTCTCACTAAACTCTGCATCAGACCATTTCCCTCAGGCCTTGTTCTACTATTTTCTGACTTCTAGTAAAGTGTGGAAAGAAAAGTTATAAAATTATAGGCTCTCAGGGAGAGGATCTCAGATGCTAAAGGTTCTCTAACCCAACCCCCTACCCCACCTCTTTCTCCTACTTGACTTAGGGTCCCTCTAAAGTATTCCTGCCAAGGGGCTGGCCAGCCTCCACCTGAACCCCTCCAAGGAGAGAGAACTCCTCATCTCCTGAGGGAGCTTGTCATTTTAATGTCATTTTAATGAGTGGTTCAGAGTACAGGCTCTGATCAGTACAGATCTGACTGCATGTTTGTGGGACCCAGTGTAAAATGAAAACACGGGGCCCCTCATTCAGAAAGTATTAATTTCAAGACAGTAGTAGCAGAGCATTAAAACAAGGTGGTGCCCTTCTAAGTTTGAGGTCCTGTGTGAGCGCACTGGTCGTACATCCATCAAGTCCAATTCTGATGCCAAACCACTTGACCTCATCATAGCTTATTTTCTACATGATTAAAATGTAGGCCACAAAATCTATTTCATAAATTTGTTTCTGAGTACGATGTAAAGTATTTAGAACAGGGCACAGAGCAAACATTGTCATTTTTATGTCCGAGTTGCACATTAAGGAGGGAGAAAATAAGTACACAGCGATTTCTGTGACAGCTTTTCTGATATCTGCAGGCAGTGCTTATAGCCTCCTCTTCACCTGGAGCAAAGTTGCTGGCTCTTGCCACCACTGCTAGCCCCGTCAGCCATAGGTAGGAAAAAACATAAAATCATGGCCACCACCAAGGGCAGTCCAGGTCTTGTAAGGACTGATTTAAATAAAGTATATTTTTAAATGCTGCTATATGTTAAAAAAAAAAAAAAAAAAAAAAAAGGGCTGATAGAGGTAGCTCTACCTCAACTTTTTCACTGCAGGATCCTAAAAATGCCCAGTGGCCCCTTCAAAACTACCTTGATAAGATGGGAAGTCAGAGTAGAAAGAGATAGCAGTCTCAACTGATGGTGATTAAATTATCTCACTTTTGCATATTTTCAGAGAACATGCGACCGTGGGAATGTACTGCTAGAGCCCCTACCAGGGCCTTGGAAGGGAGGGCCTCTGAGGCTCCCTGGTACATCTGCCCCTGACCTCCACCACTGCCCATGTCTGATGACTATGAATAAACAAAATGAGGAGAAAAGGAAACTGCCTGAGAAGCCAGCCACAACCACCAAGACTTGGTATTTCTAGTCCTCCCATGTCTCCTGAGTGTGTCTATGTCTATCTTCCCTGGCCTTCACAGCCTTGCAGGTGGCTGCCCTGTCCTCCCCATCCCCTCCAGCACAGTGCCCACAGAGCAGCAGCATCCATCCTTGGAGAACACAAACCTGACTAGGTACTTCCCTGCTTAAAACCCTATAACAGCTTCACGTTGCTATTGGGATAAAAATCCAAACTCCTTACGATGGACCCTGACTTCCTTCCAAGTTCTTCTACCCTCTCTTGGCCCCTCAAAGCCTGACTCAGGTAAGTTGCACATCTACTGGATGCTCTGCCTGGTACCCTCTCACCCCATCTCCTCATTCTACATTCGAACCTAATTCATCTTTCAGTTATTTGCTGAAATAGCCCTTTCTCCAGGAAGACTTCTCTGAACCACCCTCCATTTCCAATCTCCCCCAAAAATTAAAAAAGCAAAACACTGGGTTTGGTACCTGCTGTGTACTCCCACTGCATCCTCTACATGCCCCAAAGAGCACTTCTGACACCTTCTTGCCTTTGCAGTAATTGCTAATATAATAAATAGTCCATCTCGCAGCCAAGCTTTAAGTGCCATGAGGGAAGGCCCTGGGAGACAGCAGTGTCAGAAACATGGTGGGTTTTCAAACAGCATGTAATGAATGGCTACAGGTTTTGGGGTGCCAAGGGCAGGGGAGTGGGGTTCACAGAGCACAGGGGCAGGACTCTGAAGAGCCACAATCGCATCCCGGCTCTGCCACTGATCAGATGGACAACCTAGGACAAGGCCCCCACCCACTGGTGCAGTTCTCAAAGAACAGAGCCTTCCTTCAAAACACAGCACTGCCCACAGAGAAACCCATTTCACCTTGCAGAGACAGCACAGTAAGACCATCTTTTTTCTGCCAAGTTTCCTATGCACAGAAAGAAATCTTGCAGGAGCAGTCTGGCTTCATTTATTATTCATTTGTTTCCTTATAATATCATCTCTGCTGCTCTCGAAGGACATGGCCCTGGAACAGGCTTCCCACCCTCAAGCTAACACTGATTCAACCCAACCATGGAAAAATCTTGTCTGAGAGTAACCAATTATTGACAGCCAAACAAGCCCAGAACCTATCTACTGTCAAGACATTCTCCATCCCATTAGTGATGCCTTTCAAACATTCAAAGTTTTTCATATTTATCATTTCCTTTAAAAATGTGTATTTTCATATTAATCCTCTTTGGGAATGGAGTAAATGATTATTATCTTCATTTTATAGATGAGGAAACTGAGATTCAGAAAGGTTGAGCAACCTGTCAAAGGTCAGGAAGCAGAGCTGGTGTCAACACAGAGACAAATGACTCCACAGCCCAAACTTTGTTGCACTGTCCAGTATTATCTCTTCTATATTCTAAAGATATTTTAAAGAATTTTAATATCCAGAACATATTTGTCAGGTAATTTTTGTTTCCCAAGACAAATAAGCTTGAAAAATTAGAAAAAAAAAGCATGAAAGGAAGAGTCCACAGTATCTCACTTGTCATTTACAATAACCAAATTACATAAACAATAGCCAAATAACCTTACAATAACCATATAAAGGTAGAAGGGCAGATGGCAGCAGAATGAAAGTAAGAGGCCCAGAGAGGCTGAGTGGTTTGCCAGAAGCCACCCAACTCTGAGAGATAGAACTGGGCTCTGAATTCACCTAGCACTTGGCTTTCTAATACTGGCAAGTTTTATGAAATTCTGTATAAAATTTCATTCCCTTAGCTTCTGCCCTCTTCCTTAATAATTCTTACAGGACACTCAATTGTTTATTGTGTCCTCTGGCTCTCCCTTCCTGGAGGGCAGAGAGCTGCCCTTGCCTGCAGCATTTCTTTGGGCTAACACACACAGCAAGGGAACGTGAATTAAAAGGGTCTCTGCGGTGAAGCTAATTCACAGCCAGAATGTACCCAGAATCCAATGCCAAAAGCTGATAGGCACAAAGAAAGACTTAGGATTTCCAGCAAAGGCTAGTATGCAAGTAGCAAAGGATGCATTTGTAATCCAGAGCTAGAAAGGTGTATAAAGGTAAAGAGTTGCTAGTAATAGGGCTCCTGCCAAACCTATGACCTAGAAATGTCCTAGGACGTTCATGACCTTCAGACAGAAGACCAAGATGCTGCCCACAATCGATTCTAGCCCTGTGCATCGCCCTAGCCCTCTCACAAGAGAGTGGGGGCTCACTCTCATCTTAATATGCTCATAGTAAAAAAAAATGAAAAATTAATCAAAAAAGAAATTTTGCAGCTAATAAGAAGAAAGGGAATATTGTCGCTCCCAATTTTCAAAACCACACACCAAAGAAACTGAATCTGTTCAATTTGGAAGTCATCTAATTTTAGATCCCTGAATTTTTCAACTTTGGGTTTGGTAAACATTTCTTAGATATGATACCAAAAGCACAATCCATAAAAGAACAAACTGATAAACTGAATTGCATCAATATTTAAAACTTTTGCTCTTCAATGGACACTGAAGAGAATAAAAAGACAACCTTTGGATTTGGAAAATCTACTGCAAAGCTTATATCTAATAAAAGACTTGCACCCACAACATAAAGAACTCTCAAAATTCAATAAGGAAAAGTCAAACAACCCATTTTATTGTAAAATTGGGCAAAAGATTTAAATAGATACTTCATCAAAGATGATAAATAAATAAGCACATGAAAAGATGTTCAACATGATTAGTTACTAGAGAAATACATTAAAACAACAAGATACCAAAAATGGCTAAAATTTTTAAATAAATTGTGGTATATCCATACAAAGGAATACTACTTACCAATAAAAATAGGAATGAACATGTTAAGATGTCAATCCTACTCAAAGTAATTTATAGATTCAACAAAATTCCATTTAAAATTCCAACAACCTTCTTTGGCAGAAATGGAAAAACTAATCATCAAATTATAATGGAAGGGTAGGAAGTCCTGAATAACAAAAGCTGTTTTGAAAAAGAATGAAGTTGGAGGACTCACACTTCCTGGTCTTAAAACTTATTACCATGTTACAGTAATCAAAACAGCATGGTACTGGCACAAGGACAGTCATACACAGATCAATGGAATTGAACTGAGAGCTCACAAACCAACGTTCACATTTATGGCCAACTGGTTTTTGCCAAGTGGCAAAGATTACTCAATTGGGAAAGAACAGTCTTCTCAACAAAGGGTGCTGGGAAAACTGGGCCTCCATTTGAAAAAAAAAAAAAAAGGAGGACCTCTACCTCACACTATATACAAAAATCAATTCAAGATAGAGACCAAAATATAAGAGCAGAACTATCAAACTTCTAGAGGAAAACATGGCAAAGTATCTTCAGGATCTTGTGTTAGGCAACGGTTTTTTAGAATGTACACCAAAAGCACAAGCAAGAAAGGAAAAAATAAATGGAAGTGCACCAAAAGCAAAAACTTTTACACTTCAAAGGATTTCATCATGAAAGTACAACAACCTACACAACGAGGAAAAAAAAATATTTGGAAATCATGTAACTGATAAAGGTTTAATATCCAGACTATATAAAGTAATCCTTCAGTTCAACAACAAACAACAGAATTTTAAAATGGGAAAAAAATGTGAATAAACATCTCTCTAAAGAAGATAGACAAATGGCAAGAAAGCACATGAAATGATGCTCAACATCATTAGCTATTAGGGAAAAGCAAATCAAAACCACGAAATATCATTACATACCATTAGAATGGCTGCTATTAAAAAAAAGGAAAATAAAAGTGTTGGAGAGGATGAGGAGAAATAGGAATACTTAGTTATTACTGGTAGCTATGCAAATGGTACAGCCACTGTCAAAGACAGTTTGGCATTTCCTTAGAAAGCTAAGAATAGAACTATCACATGACCCACAATTCCACTATTTAGAAAGTACCCTAAAGAATTGAAAGCAGGGTCTTGAACAGATATTTGCACACCGATGTTTATGGTGGCATTACTCACAATTGCCAAAAGATGGAAGCAACCCAAGTATTCATCAACCGACGGATAAATAAAATGTGGTATATACATATAAGAAAATATTATTCAGCTGTAAAAAAGGAAAGAAACGCTGATACATGTGACAACATGGATGAACCTTGAAGAAATCATGTTGAGCGAAATAAACCAGACACAAAATGACAAATATTATATGATCTCACTGATTTGAAACAATTAGAATAAGCAAACTCATGGAGTCAGAATCTAGACTGTAAGTTACCAGAGGATGGGATGGAGATAGGGAATTAAGGTTTAAAATGTATAGGGTTATTAGGAACGATGAAAATGTTTTGGTAATAGCTGGTGGTGCTGGTAGCACAACATCGTGAACGTAATTAACAGCACTGAAATATATATCTGAATGTGATTAAAAGGGGAAACGTTAGATTGTATATATGGCAACAGAATAATTTTTAAAAATCCATGGAACTAAACTAAACCATCAGTGAGCCTTATTTAGAGCACGGACTTGAGTTAATAGTACAATTATAAAAATGTGTTTTATTATCAATTGTAACAAATGTTCCACACCCATGCAAGGTGTTAACAATAGGGCTATATATGTGAATCCTGTATTTTATGTATGACTGTTCTGTAAATGCACAACATCTCTAATGAAGCAAAAAGTAAAAAAGAATGATGATGCTACAACATGGATGAAACTCAAAAATAATTATGCCAAGTAGAAAAAATCACATAAAAGAATACATACTCTATGATTATTTTTGTACAGAATTCTAAAAAACACAAAGTAATTTATAGGGATATAAAGCAGATCAATGGTTGCCTAGAGATTGGGGGTAGGGTGGGGGAGGGATGAAGGAGAGGAAAGGAAACGAAGAGAGTGCAAAAAGGGAAGTTACAAAGGAACACAAAGAAACTTTGAGGGGTGATAGGAATGTTCATTATCTTGATGTAGTAATGGTTTCACAGGTGTATACATACGTTAAAACTTAGCAAATTGTACACTTTAAATACGTGTAGTTGACTGCATTTCAATTACACCACAATAAAGTTATTTTTTAAATCCATATCACAGTGAAACTGCAGAATACCAAAAACAGTATCTTTAAAGCAGCCAGAGAAAAGAAAGATTAAAGAAACAATAATTATATGACCCCTGACTTCTCAACAGTTATAACAGAATCCAGAAGGGAGGAGAATAATATACTGAATGTACTAAGGGTAAACAACTGTCAACCTAATATATTATCCAGGAAGAATAGGAGTGAAATAAAGATATTCTCAAGCAAAAACAGAGTTTGCTATCTAGGAAATCTCACTAAAAGCATTTAAAGACATGTTTTAGGCAAAAGGAAGGTGATTCCAATTCAAATGCCTGTATAAAATAATAATAGTAAAACCTTACAGAATTAAAAATAATTAACTAAAGTGCATGACAATAGCAAATAAGTCAGGCCAGGAAGAGTGACCAAAGTTGAGGTGATCGTTAAATTTCTTTAACTGTCCGGAAGTAGGATAAAAATACTGAATAACTTTAGACCCAAGAATGCATGTTAAAATTTCTTGGTTAACTACTCAAAGTGTAGAAACAGATATTGAATTTTCTTAGTAGAAGAGAGAAAAGTAGGATGAGAAAAACTTCCAAAATAGGGCAAGAAAGTAAAAAAAAAAAAGAAACAGAAAAAGGAAGACAAAATGAAAGCCCAAATGATGGCAGAAATAACCTATCACTAAAATGTGACCTTCCTGAGGACAGAGAACTATGTTCTACGGTCCACATGTATTTTCAGTGCCTATTGTAAGATCTGGCACATATCAGACATTCGATGATAAATGCCAAATGATGGAGTGTCTATTGCTTGGATGAATGGATGGTAAATGAAAGGATCGTGTTAGCTGAATGAATAAATGAATGTATGAATAACATAAAACTTGATTGTGGCCCAAAGTTTCAGCCTTCTCCAGGCACCACCTCATTTATCAGAATTAGCCAACAAATTACAGGCTAGACAAATTGAATTTCTCTCTTCTCCCTGACCATAGTCTGGGAGCAATGAAGTATGCAGAACACAGATGGACAAGGAAGCAGGGGGCACCAAGGGACAGAGTCAAATTAGTTTCAGATTACAGAAAAGTTGATAGATTAAAAATGATGCGTGGGAGGTAGCTTCTACTTTCAAACCACGTATTCATCCCTTCCTGTCCATTTTCATAGCTAATCCCTAGTTGGGGCTCTCAATACCCATCATAGGGGCCGTATGGTACCCAACCGCTCTCTGCATTTCTCCATTTCCTCCACGTTAACATGCTGCAGTCCCAGACAGGCAGCCATGAGGATATCACTCCTCCCGCTCAGATGCTCCAGTGCCTTCTAAATCAAATTCAGACTTCCTAGCCTGATATTGAAGACTCTTTGAGAGACGATTCTAACCTTTTCTCTCCTCATTCCCCCGAAGAATATGAGGCTTCAGTCAGTAGAACCCACTCTGCATCCTTGTTTGTGCTGCTCCCTTCCACTGTCATTCCCCTTTCACCATCGTTGTTGTTGAGGCTGTGTACACCCTTCAAGGCCCCACTTGACTGTGACCTCCCCACAACGGTGCTTCCTGGTACAGAGCCCAAGAAAAATTTTCACATTTCTTTGTTCCACAACACCCTGTAAGTCTCTCATGGCTCTTAGCACATCCTACCCTGCACTCTAACTGGGAGGCAATTTAGGTCAAAGGTCAAGAATATGGACTTTGGAGTCAGCTAAGATTTGGGGTTGAATCCAGATCTTCCACGTCCTAGCTGTATGAACTGGGCAAGTTATTTTAATTCTCTTAGCCTTAGTTTCTTCATCTGAAAAATAGAGAAACTCTATGTGAGAGGGCTGTTCTGAGAATTAAATGAAATCATGCCAATAAAACATATGCCATAATCAGTATTATTGGAATGCATGCCATATTCCCCTCTCCCACAAAATGTGAGCCCCCTGAGAACAGAGACCATGGGTGATTAAGTTCATATCTTTCCTTCCATCCCCTCTAGTACCTAGTATGGTGACCCACACAGTGCTTTTACCAACTTCTGCAAGATAATTACCAAATCAAAATCAACATGATACTAAATATGTTCTCATTCATGTTAGGTTTTACAGGATGTTTATGGGTTATTTTTATTTGTTAAAGAATCAGTCCTTTCATATCCCTGGAACACCACTGTGCTCTAGATTTAGATAATACTGACAGCTTATTAGAAAAAAAGAAAAGACAAGCATATTCTAGGAGAATATAATTGCGAAATATATACCAGAATATCAGACAAAAGACTTGTATCTAGAATAAATTAAAAACTCTTTGAAACCTATCAATAAGAAGACAAACACCCATTTCAAAACATGGGAAAAGACTTGAACAAATACATCACAATAGATATAAAAATGGCCAATAAACACATGGAGAGATGCTCACCATCATCAATCCTGAGGAAAATGCAATTTTCATTTATTCCCACTCATGATAATGGCTAAAACTAAAGATTCACCATACCAAGTGTCAAAAAGGATGTGGAGCAACTGGAACTCTCATCCATTGATGGTGGGCATGCAAAATGATACAACTACTTAGGAAAACAGCTCAGCAGCTTTTTGAAAAGTTCAACATGCACTGACATATAACCCAGCCATTCCACCCCTAGGTATTTACCCAAGAAAAATAAAAACATATCCACGAAAAGACGTGTACCCAAACACTCACAGCAGCTTTTTCACAGTAACCAAAAATCAGAAACAACCAAAATATCCATGCACAAACGAATGGGTAAACAGATCATAGTTATCCATGGAATGGAATACTACTTGGCAATAAACAGAATGAACTACTGATAAACACAAGAACATGGATTAATCTCAAAATCATGCTGCATGAAAAAAGCAAAGCAAAGAAAGGACACAAATAACATGATTCCTTTTTTATAAGTTCTAGAAAATGTGAACTCATCTATAGGTACAGAAAGCAGAACAGAAGTAGGTTGCATGGGGATGGAGGGAGAGATGGATTACAAAGGGGCACAGGAACCTTTTGGGGGTGACAGAAATGTTTGTTATCTTGATTGCAGTGATGGTTTCATGGGCTTACATACAGATGTTAAAACTGATCAAGTTACACTCTTAAAATGTACAGTTTATTGTACTTCAATTATACTTCAACGAAGTCATATGGAAAAAAGTAATACTAAAAAAAATTTTTACTAAAAAAACCCCACAAAAAATAAACAAGCAGGCAGTTCACGGGCAAATGAAGCAAACCTAAAGTTGGTGTGAAAGCTGCTAGTGGAAAGCATGTTTTCAGCCAAGAAGCAGGAAGCTAGGCAGACAGGCCTCAAATTGCAGCTGGGAGTGATGTCAATGTGGTTTGGATACGATCAGTTTCTTGAGGTTGTCTTCATGGCAAAGCTAGTTTATACAGTGCCCAAGTCACTGAAGCCCAATACCGGAGCCTGAGACAGATGGCAGGATGCATTCCTGTGGCCTTTTTTCTTTTCCTTCATGCATTTCAAAAGATCCCTGGGTGTCCGTAAAACCTTTACCCCAAAGCAGGGTTATAATGGTGAGGATTCAGGCATGGCTGGAGATCTGAAGACACAGATTATTTTGGGAAAGGAGAGGCAAGAGCTTTGCAGTGGTCCAAGCAGGAGCTCTGGGCAGAGGTGTGTAGACGGAGCACCCCACAACCATTCACACTCACCAGGAAGCACGTGATGCCCCTTCAGGGAGGTGAAAGGAAAGCACTCCTCATTCCAGTGCCCCTGGGAGGCAGAATTCCCTGCTCTACCTCTACCCTTCTCTACCTGCTTACTCCCTTCAGCAAATATTATTATAAGAGAAGCGTTTAAAAGTGAATCGTCAATGGAATAGGCAAGAGAGGTAACTTCTTTCTTTACTCTCTTTCATGCAATCATCCTATTTACGTTGATTCTAGCCCTACCTCGGTAGTTACGCTGCTGTAGTTCACAGTGGAAGCCCCTTAACTTCCAGGTGTCCTGGTTTCCCCATCTGTCGATGAGGAGACAATCCCCTCCCTACCCACCACACTCATTTCACCACCTGAAGGACTGAAGCACACACAGTTCTAAGAATCCTGGAACAGAGGGGTCAAACTGGCAGGCCTGGCTAAGCTCTAGCCAGCACAGATGACTTCTGGCCTGCACTACATTTAAATATCAGAAAGTTCGCACAAAAAATCCAGAAGTCTGGCTTTTCTTGAAAACCCCAAAGATCTGGTCATACTGAGTCCATATTTTCTCCTTTCCCTCCCCAGGCCCACAAATACCTGGAACTGAGTAATGGGCTGCTTCACACTTCCCCTCAGCTCCCACCAGAGAATCTTCCACTCATTTAAGCCATTGGCTTGGCCCTGTGGACATCTGAGTTTGTCTTGGAATCACCTGAGAGGTACTTGGACTTCATCCAGTCTAAACTGACCCACACCTAGGACCATAAGATGCTCTCAGTCTTGAATATTTCTCTTGATGGGGGAACTCACTACCTTTTTTTTTTTAATTTATTTTATTTATTAAAATACAAACACAAACATTCTTACTATATGATCATTCCATTCTTCATATATAATTAGTAATTCACAATATCGTTACATCATGATCATTTCTTAGAATATCCGCATCAATTCAGAAAAAGAAAACAGAAAAAAATTCATACATATTGTACCCCCCATCGATCACCAGCACCTCAGTCTACTAAACTCACTCCAACATTTGTTTCCCCTATTATTTATCCACTTTTAATCCACATGTTTTACTCATCTGTCCATAAGGTTGATAAAAGAAGCATCAGACACAAGGTTCTCACAATCACACAGTCACACTGCAAAAGCCATATCATTATACAATCATCTTCAAGAAACATGACAGTTCCCTCCAGCCTCTCTGTTACACCTCAACTAAAAAGGTGATATCTATTTAATGCATAAGAATAACCTCCAGGATAACCTCTGGTCTCTGTTTGGAATCTCTCAGCCATTGACACTTTACTTTGGCTCATTTCTCTCCTCCCCCTTTCGGTAGAGAAGGCTTTCTCAATCCCTTGGTGCTGAGTTCCAGCCCACTCCATGAGCTCTGTCCCACTTTGCCAGGAAGGTCCACACCCCTGGTAGTCATGTCCCTCGTAGAGAGGGGGAGGGCAACTCACTACCTTTTGAGGAAGCTCATTAGCAGAAATTTCTTTGCTAGAAAATTCTTCCTTATATTCAAATGAAGTATCCTTCCCATTAACTTCCACCTCAGGTCCAGATTCTGCTTTTCTTTAAAGCCTTTCCCTCTTCCATTTCAGTATGTCAAGCACTGAGTTCTCTCTACAGAAATCTAAGTGTCCTACTTCTTTAGCTCCATCCTTTAGGTACAATTTCCTGATCCCTTGGCATCCCAGAGCTTTCTTCTGTACACACTCCACTTTGTCTCTGTCACACGTGGAGCTGGTGGATTCTTTCTTCCATTTTGTCCTAGTGAACAGGTCGAATTAATTACAAACACATGTTCCTGCATGGCGTCGCTCCTCTGGTGGGCTTTAAAGAGAAGCAGTGTCACCGAGTAGTATAAGCAACAGTAAATATGTTCTGTCAGTTTTAGTCTCAACATCCCAAATGATAAAAATAGACCTCATGGCATCAGGCAGGATAATTCATACTCTCTACAAATCGTTTCCAAAACAGAAAAACGAGACATCAGGGATTTTCCATGTTTTTAAAAAATTACATAAGTCTTGGAGTAAAAGTAATCATTTAGAATTTTTAAAAATAAGTAGCCCATATCCTGACATTAAGTATTTTTTATAGAAAGGAAATAAATATGCCAAGATTCCCTAGTTCAGAACTAAGGTGAGGACAAGGGTAAAAATTCTCTTGCCTGTGCTTCCTGTGGCTTTTTCAAAGATTAGTGTCTCAGAATGGAAAAAGCATTGGGCCTCCATTTCATCTCACAGAAGTGTGTGCATGTGTGTGTGAGAGAGAGTGAGCGAGATCTTGCAAAAGTCGCTTAGTCTCTCTGGATCTGTTTCCTGCTTTGTGAAATGTTTGACTTGGGCCAGATCACTGAGAGGGGTCCAGGTGTGTATTTTGGTAAATGTGCAGATCTCCCAGGGCCCCCACAGAAATTCTGTATCTGGAGGTCTGTGGTGGGATGGGGAAGATGCTGCTTAGCAAATGCCCAGCTGATTCGGACACCCAACTTCTCAGCCTAGTGCTATGATTTGGCATGAACGCTGGGCAGGAGGTATGCTACAGGATGTGAGCACTAACAGTGAACAAGTCACACAGGCTTGGCCCTCAGGAGTTCATGGGTCAGTGGGGCAGGTGCAGGGGACCTGCCATGGAAACAGATGACCATTCTGGGATGTGACTGGGATGTGACACCGACAGACACAGGGCACCACTGGAACCCACCCAGACTGAGGGAAGCAGGGTGGTCAGGGCAGGCTGCTGGGGGACGTGATGTCTCAGCAGTTCCTGACGCAGGAGAAGGACTGGAGGAAGCCCAAACATGTAGAAAGGCATGTCACAGCCTGGGGACCAGGCAGAGTGTGTGGCTGGGAAGTGGGTATGCTATTGTTGGTGCTAAGGGCAAGAGGAGAGAGAGCAGGAGACAGTGGCTGGAGACACCGGCTGGGATGAGATCAC
Source organism: Tamandua tetradactyla (assembly GCF_023851605.1). Lineage (NCBI taxonomy): Eukaryota > Metazoa > Chordata > Mammalia > Pilosa > Myrmecophagidae > Tamandua > Tamandua tetradactyla. The sequence continues at coordinate 35,217,217 of NC_135346.1, read as the reverse complement.
GCAGGGCCTGAGCAGTCACATGAGAAAGCGCTCTGGGTCTTATCCTAAGGGTGACGGGGAGCCATGAAAGGGCTCCAAGGAGGGAGGGACATGATCAGACTTGCGTTTTAGAAAGATCAGTCTGGCTGCTGTGTGCAGAATGCATTGTAGAGGGAAGAAAGGAGCAGGGAGAGATATTAAGAAGAGCGTGGAATAAACAAGATGCCTGTTCCTGGCTGCAAAACCCAGTGCTAGAGGTGGCCAGGGTAGTGAATATCAGAACGGCTGGGGCCCTGGCTCTAGGGGAAAATCCCAGGCTTTTGGCTTCTTATCCCAGGTCCCCCGGGTATGATTAACTTTACCTTGTTGGAGAATCTTGGGGCTGGGAGAGGAGGAATCTCCCCCCATGTACACACCCACTCACCCGCCCCTACTGTCTGGGCTGCTGGTTTCTCTCAGGCTTAGAAAGGGAGAGGCAAGCTGCCAGTTGGTCTTAAGGGATAAAGTCAGCAAATGCATGAAGGTTCCAGAAACAACTCAGAAAACAAAACACCCTAGATGTTTGCTCTTGGGCAATATAGATACAGTCAATAATAATACACACGTGGCCAGCAGTCTATAGTTTACAAAGCACTTTTGATTACCGTACCTTTTTGTAGTAGGTACTACAAAAAGTCTCATAACACTCCTGTGAAACAAGAAACTCCCATTTTAAAGAGGAGGAAACTGAGGCTCACAGGGCTTGAGTGACTCATGCAAGGTCACACAGAGAGTTGGAAATGGAGCTGAGGCTGCAAATTCATCCTACAGCTCTTTCTTCCTATTGATTTCCCAGCCCAAGGGGGCTGTAATTAATTAAAATGTCTCTCCTCAGTGCTGGAGACAGCACTAGAGAATTCAATGAAAACGATCTGCCCAGCGCGGAAGTGTTTCATCTCCAAGTCCTGGGAGGGCTTTTAAAATGAGAGAGGGACCTTCGAGGTGGGGCGGGAGGAGCTGCTGCAGGCAGCAGGGTAGGAAAGGTTGGGAGGAGGAGTGGAGGGGCTTCCCTTTCTTTCACAACCATCCCCCTCACCACCACCATTTTTATCCAGGTCAGATCGGGTTAAGGTAAACTGTAGAAAGGAAAACAGTCTCCAAAACACCACCGTCACCAAAAAACTTAATAGCTATATTTGAGCCCTGTCTATGCGATCTCACCATTAATCTTTAGCATCAGCCTACAAAGTTGGTAACTATCACCTCCATTTTACAGGTGGAAAAGCGGAGGCTCAAAAAAAATTAAGCATCTTCCCTAAGGTCCCCACAGCTATTACAAATGACAGAGCCAGGATCCAAATCCAGGCCTTTCTGACTTCTGAGCCTCTATGGTATTCTCCTGAGGAGGGTCTGCAGGAGGGAGAGGAGGGCCCCTGACTATGTTTATCTCTATGATGGGGAGAGGAGGGAGGGGACTGACTCTGTGTCCATAGGAACTTTTATTGATTTTCTTTTATTTGGAAGCAAGCTGGAGCTCTCTCCCTATCTCCTTTACTATTTGCTTCCTTGGAATGAGAAAACAGGGAAAAAACTCATCTGTGCCCAGGATATACCAGCAGACATGGTTGGGAAGCTGAAAGATTAAACGGTTCAGGTAACAACCCAACAGGGAAGGGGCAGCAGAACCTCCAATTCCCACGGTGCTAAATGCCTCCTCCCTGACACACACACACACACACACACACACACACACAGTCTCCCCCGTCCCTCACAACACCCCTGTGAGGTGGGAAGGGTGAGGTAAAATTCCCATAATACTCCCCTTTTCCATAGGTGTCACAGGACATGCAAATCTTGGGGTTCCATCTGGCATCACTTAGATGGAGAACAGAGCTTTAGGCTGAAGCCACTGCAATTTACAAAGGTTGGGAAGGATGGGGGTGGATCAGAGAGGTCTAGCCGGACAGAGAAGGTGGAAGGGGAGCTGGTGAGAGAAGGAGGAAGGAAGTGGGCTTACTCAGCCTGGAGGAAGCCAAGGGGTGATCTAATTATCATCCTAGGCACTTGATAGCTACGGAAGAAAATTTTATTGAGAGGTTACTAGACAAGCCTCTGATTACATGGGAAACAAATTGGACAGGAGGTAAAAAGTAATGGTTTCTTAATAAGAACATGATGAACTGGGATTGGGCAAAGGGAAGAATTTCTCACTCCTGAGGACAAGAGAGAGAATTTTTTTCTTCCATGGACTAACAAAATCTAGAAGGAAAAATTCTGTCAGGGTCCACTCACAAGCAAAAAGTAATTGCTAAAATGTGAATGTGAAACTATAAATGCAGCTACCAACAGATCCCCTTGGACAAATATGTTATTACATAGACTACCTGGGACAAAATTTAATAAGTAAGCACTGATGGCCTAGAAGAATTTCTCGTGAACCATCGTAGGGACTTCAGTTCTATGTTCTCCAAAAGGCTAGAAGGTTTTCAATGAGTAGAGTCTTTACCAGGTAAGACCAGGTAGTTGTATTTTATTATCATAAACTTTAAATTTTCAAACTGATAACGTCTCCTTATGATAAATTTAACCAATGAACTTGTTCTGATTAACATAAATAATTTGAACTTGGAATTGGAGACAACCACTTGCAGCTTCTGTCTGCCTCAAAGTAGTTGATCTATTTTGCTTTAGTTGCCCAATGTTGAGAAAACCTGACCTAATGGATAAAGAGGTGCTTTTTGTTTTTTTTAAATACAGTCTGCCATACAATCACAGGATTCTCTTCAATTAAATAGATATTGGAAGAATACACTGATGACCTCTGGCATATAAAAATGTGGTTTAAAGCACACAAGTGTCCATTATCATCATCATTATTACTACAGCTTTAAAAAGTTAACAAAATTTGAATCAATGTTTCCTGAATCCCTGAAGCACCGATTCCGGCCTCCTGGAGGGACTCTGAGGCCCTCCCAGCTCCTGGTCCCTGCCAGGAAAGAGGCAGCTTTCACATTACGCGCCTCTTGCACAGAAGAGAACGAAAGCCTCAGTGGCAGAAGCACGCCTGCAGCAAACAGGTTTTCCACCCAAGTGCTTTTCCTTCTCTATTCCAGAGGGGAAAGGAAGGAGTGAAGGAGAGAAAGTAACAACTACTGCCACAGACAGAACATCTTCAGATAAATCCATATATACCTGGAGTCAGATAAACTACCAGCTGAAAAAGAGAAAGGTATTCCAGATGCATAGAGCCAAGAGTGCACTGCCAGGCCCTGCTTCTGTTCCAAGGCTGAAGGCTTAGCCCTAACAATTCATGAGCCTCTGGTACAGAGAATGCCAGGTTCCCCGAAACAAGGAAATCAGATACTTTGGAGACACACTAACATCTCTCCAGTGCAGAGTGCATGGATGGCAAAGTGGCACAATGCATGCTGCGGCACGTCTGCTCTTTTTTATCTATGACATTATTCTTTTGCTGTTTATCTTAGGAAGAAAAAAAAGAAACATAAAACACTGGTACATCCTATACCTGGGAGAACTAATGGCTGGAATGATTAGGAAAAGGAAGAGAAGGTAAAGATGGTGACCTCTGTGTCCCTGGAAGCTATTCAAGTTGAGACTAGATGACTACCTGTGAAGACTACTGCAGAGAGGATTCCTCCTCCAGGTGAGACATGGAACTGGATGATCTCTAAGATCCCCTTCCGACTCAAATTGTTTCTAAAAATCAGAACCACCACCACCACCAATCTTTTAAAAATTAATTTTAAAAAATTCTACAAGTTCTCTATATATGTAATCATAGCTCAGTACCAACAATGGCATAATGATATTTACAAAGCATCTTTCCTACACATATTTTCTCAGATAATCATCACCACAGCCCTGCAACTCAGCTATTACTCTCATTATCCTCATTTCAGAGGTGGGACGAGGATTTGAGTTTAAGTAATTACTCTGGGGTCAGACAGCTGGAAAGTAAAGAAACTGCTGACAGCTCTAGGCTTCTCACTGATATTTCTCTTCCTCATCCTCTCTCCTCTTTGTCTTCTGGAAAGTACCATTTAACAATGCAAAAATGGAGGAGAGGAACTGTGAATAAGCCTCCTGCACAGGCAGCTGACTGAACCCCCTCCTGTCACTTTGTGCCACAAGATGACTCAGGGCAGACGTACTCAGAGCTCCAGGATGTAATGAATAGACTGAGATGAGCAATTAAAAAAATCTTAGTTCCAAACCATATCTGAAAAAAGAGAAAAAAAATTAGTCTCTTTTTGAGTTTAAAAAAGGAAGCATCTTAGTCTAAAGTAAGAAAATGAAAGGAAAAGAATTTTTTTTCAGAGTAGTCTCCAAATTTTTTTTAAGTAGGTTCTGTCATTCCCACTGCTGAGTGAGTATATGCTGCTTCTGAGATCACAGTGAATGAAACATTCGGATGAATTCTATAATGAACTGGCATAGACAAATGCCAATTCATTAAAGAAGAAAAAAGATTAATTCTAAAAGATAAGTCTCCCAGGTTGGTTATTGGGTTTGAATTTTTAAGAGGAAAACCACCTCAGTCTTTGAATTTTTTTTTTCTTTGAGGCTGTTTTGATACTCAGAATTCACACTGAAACTGATTTTTCTCAGAAATGGTTTAGCAAAAAAGGATGTGGGTGGCACTGGGTAGGGAGGAGTGATTCCCATTAATTGCCTTTCTATACTCCAATTGCTTGAAGATGTCACAATTTCCCAAATGGTTGGAAGGGAATGAAGTGTACTGATGCCTTGCGCTAGAGTTCCATGCTTTTCAGAACACACCCTCTCCGTTCTCTTTCTGTATCCTCAGCAGATTCCCGCAAACCCTGGAGGGGAAGGGTTACGAGGCCCATCTCACAAAGAGGACCTTGGGGGCCACAAAGGTGTAGTGACTGACTGGCTCAAGGACACACCGCATAGACTGGTACCTTGACTGATAGCCAGTTCAGTGCTCCTTTCTCCTCGATAGAGGATGTACTCACAAGAAAACTGTGAACTTGAATTCATCTTCCTAAAACTCAGCTCTGCCACCACCTGGACCTACACAGAGGAGAGAAGGGGCATTTCCTTGAAGCATTCACATACTCTTGGAAATAAAACAGAGAAAAACTGGATATGGCAGAATCAGTCATACAAGATCCGCTGGCATTTTGGCCTGGATAAATTGTTTTTCTTTTCAAATTTTTAATCCCTTCATATGAAGAGGGATGGCTATAGTTACCGCTTGCTTCTCTCACCTCCACCCTTTCTAATAAACAGATGCAAAGAACTTAAAGCACAGTTGTGTGTTTGACTCTGAGCTGATGATAGGAGTGGTGGGTTAATGCTCACTGTATGCCCTGCACTGTGCTGAAAACATTAAAAACAGTTTTATATGCATACTGCAGATGAGGAAACTGAGGCACAGACAGGGCAAAGTCACTTCTCAAGACTCTAAAGTTATTAAGTAAAGGAGCTGGAATTTGACACTAGAGATCTTAATCACCATGCCATGTACTAACCTGTGAACTTAAGTTACTAAATTCCCTAAGCCTGACTTTCCTATCTGTAAAATGGGGATAATGTGTCCAAGTCTCCCTCTCATTTCTCTTATAAAGACACTAGTCATTGGATGTAGGTTCAACCCTAATCCAGTATAACTGCATCTTAACTTGATTGCATCTGCAAAGATGCTATTTCCAAATAAAGTCACAGTATCCGATACTGCGGATTAGGACTTGAGCATATCTTTTTGGGGCCACCATTCAACCCTTTACATTCCTTTCCTCTTTTGCTCATGCATTTCTAGTCACTGAATTGTTAAAACTTTGTATTGTAAAAAAATGTCAAACTTACAGAAAACATGCAAAATCATGCATAGATCTTGTGCTGGTTTGAAAGAATCATGTACCCTAGAAAAGCCATGTTTTAATCTTGATCCAATCTTGGAGCAACCAGTTCTTTCACACTCTATTCAGCACTGCATGTTTATTAGATTAACTCTATGGAGGTGTGAGCCCGCCCACTCCAGGTGGGGCTTGATTAGTTTACTGGAATCCTTTAAAAGAGAGAAAATCTCGAGAGAACCATGAGAACCATGAGAGTCCACACAGCCTGAGACTTTTGGAGCTGAAAAAGGATAGCATCCCCAGGGGAACTTCATGAAGCAAGAGGCCTGGAGAGGAAGCTAGGAGACGCCACCATGTTCACCATGTGCCTTTCTAGTTGACAGAGAAACCCTGAACTTCATCGGCCTTTCTTGAGTGAAGGTAACCTCTTGCTGGTGCCTTAATTTGGATATCTTTATAGTCTTGCTTTAATTGGGACATTTTCTCAGCCTTAGAACTGTAAACAAGCAACTTATTAAACTATTTTTAAAAAGTCATTCCATTTCTGGTATATTGAATTCTGGCAGCTAACAAACTAGAACAGATCTCCTGTTTAGCCTTTATCCACATTCATCGATTATTACTAATTTCCATATTTATTTTATTATTCTTCCTTCCTCTCCCCCACCCATCTATATTTACACCTATGAATAACTTTTTTTTTTCTGAACCATTTGAAAGAAAGTGCAGACAGGACCCTTTGTCCCTAAATTTTCAGTGTGTATTTCCTAAGAATAAAGTCATCAAAATCAGGAAATTTAACATTGACACAATATTATTATCTAATCTACAGTCCATATACAAACTTTGCCAATTGTTTCAATAATTTTCTTTTTAGCTAATTTTTTTGGAGGTTCATGATCCAATCCAAGATTGTTCATTCATCAAATATGTTATGTACAAGGCACTGTGAAAAGCACTGGGTATAAAATAGTGGAGGGAGGAAACCAGACACAGCCACTGTTTTCATGGCACTTATAGTCTAGCAGGGAGACATCCTAATCAAATAATCACACTAATTGTGAGCATAAAAATCACAAACTAAGAGATATGCTTTACAGGGAAAAAAACTGAATTCAACTGGGGGTAAGAGGTGGGGGTGGGAGTAGGGTAGGGATGGGTCAGAAAAAGTTTTCCTAAGGAGAGGGTGAGATTTGGAGGGTTAGGTAGGGCAGTGTTAGCCAAGCAAACTGTGTGTGCTTACAGGGGAATGGGTATTAGAAGAGGACTCCATGCAGTGAGAACATTGCAGGAGGATGCATGGTTTGCTCGAGGTCAGTGTGGCTGGATGGCAGAGGTGGGGATGGGTAGCTGCAGGGGTCTACAGTAGAATTTATTCTTTATCCTAGACAACGGGAAGCACTGATGGGTTCCAAAGACTACAGGGGGAAAAATTTACATTTCTTAAAGATTACACTGACTGCTGTGTGGAAAAGGATAATGATAATAATACAGGTCAACAGTCCCTTATCCACAATTCCAAAATCCAAAAAGCCCTAAAAACAGTTTTTTTCAGAACTCATTTAGTAACAAAACCTGACCCAAATGAACTTTAGGCTATTTGCAGTTTTTATCCACTTGATGTAAATCTTAGATTTTTATCACAGGAAAATGAATGTGTTTGATTATGGGGTGCTACCGCAGACCCACTGGGGCTGTTACATGATACAATCTATGTACTGTATCACCTAAATCAGAAAGATACTTGTGCCAGTTACCAATTTATTGCTTCTCAGCTTCAAATTCACCTTCACTGCCTTCTCAACAAAAATGTATCTGGGCACTTTAAACATTTTTCCTTGCCAACTAATATGATGTTAAGAGTGGTCAGTAGAAGGTGCTGATGAGACAGAAGGAATGTTTCTTTACTCCATGGTTCTAGTGCTCACCAGGCAGGCAGCAGGGGTGACTTCTCAGCACTAGGCCCTGTGGTGTGTGCAGCTTTCCCAGTGCCTGGCTATTGCAGTGTATAGTGGCCAGCAGCAACCCCCAGCACCCAACCCCTTTAGTGGGTTTTATAGTGGGATGCTTTTAGTGGGACCCCACTTTGTGAACAGCTTTCCTTGGCACCTTATGGGTGGACTTCCAGCACATTCCATTAGTGTGGCACCACTAGCCACTTCTCTGCCATTCAAAAAGCACAGCTGTGCCCCCTCCCACAATGTCTGGGGATGAGGTGGGAGGGGTCACGGGGAGACTTAGCAGCAGGGAAGCCAGCTTGAAGGCTATTGCATGTCCTCTTGTGTGCTCTCAGGCCCCTTGCTCACTTGCTGACAGCACGCATCCCACTGCCCTGGAATTATCTGTCTGCAGTCCAGCTCGCCCTCAGGAACAGAGACCATGCCCTTTCCTGTTGGAATGTCAAGTGCTTAGCAAAAGCCCTGGGGCACATTTAGCATTTAGTCAAAATTTGCTGCACAAATGATGAATGAAGTAGAACTGCAGACCCAAGCTGTAGCTAAACAGTAGTCTGAACCCTTCTAGGTCAGGTCCCCTGCTGCGGAAAGTACCCTGGCTTCACCACCCAGTCTTGGGAGCTCCTCTCCCTCACCTGGCCTCAGGGACCAACACCTAAAGTGGTTAATAGTGGGTCTCCCAACTCTTGAACTACAGGACCCACAGAGAAAGCACATTTACTCACATGCCTTAACTCCTTGACAACTTCAGTGCTCCCTGGGAACCATAGGATGGAGTCCAGCTCATGGTAGACTCTCCCTTCCCCACTTTGGCTTTGCTCTTTAGGGACCAGCAACACTGACCCTGGAAGACCCTTCACATCCCATGTTGTTTTCCCCACTCCAGACTCTGACTGTGCTGTGCACTCTGCCTGGAATCCCTTTACCTCCCCACGCCTTCCCTGCCTGGCTCAACCATCCCACTCACTTTGAAAGACTTAGGTCAAGATTCCCTTCTTCAGGAAGCCTCTGCTGCTCTGTCCCACCCTATCCCATGCCTGTCCACTACCCTTGCCTCTGAGTTCACTGGCTTTCCTATGGGCTCACAAATAACCCTGCACCTACAGATACCCGAGAGACACTCGAGCTGTTCTGACTGGCCTATTTGGTGTGTGGAATCAAGGGTATTGGTTAAGGCTCAGGGTACTGCAAGCCAATCACTGCTCCATCAGTGACCAGCTGGGTGATCTGAGGTGAAATGCTTCATCTCTCTGATGCTTAGTGCCCTGCTCTATAACATGGGGATAGTTATAGTATATATGGCATTGGGTTGCTGTGAGGATTAAGAACCATATGTATACAAAATGCTAAACACTATACCTAGAAAATACACTCTGCAACAGGCTTATGATCAGAGGCTGCACATCATGCCACTTGTTGGCTTTACCACCTTGCACAGGGTCTGGACCACAGCAGGGCACAAAGGACGGCCAAATGATTCATTCTCCCTCAACTGCAAGAGCCTCCAAACTGATCCCCTGCCTCCAGTGCCCCCTGCATTGCCATATTTACCTCTCTGAATCATACCTCTTGTCAGGTCATCCTCTGCTCAAAAATTATCCATGGCTTTCCCTGCTTCCTGAAGTCTGGCCCCCGCAGCCTAGCAGTCAGAGTTTCTGTGATGCAGACCTCACCTGCCCCCAGGAACTCTCTAAGAGACAACTGAAGTTTCAGACTCTGGCTTGCTTGCTGTTCCTGGAACAGGTGCCTTTCTCTCTGCTACTGGAGAAGCCGCCATCTCAGTATGCACACTTGACAAATTCCTAACCTTCCTCGGGACAACCTAAAAATCACCACCTTTCAGAAGTCCTTGCAGCCTCGCTCACTGTGGTCATCTCCTGACATTCCACAGCACTTGACCGATCCCCTCCTTCAGTACTAATTATGTTCTGCTTGTGTGCTTCCTCACTGCCATCTTTTCTCCATCCATCTTTTAGACGAGGAGCTCTCTGGAGGCAGGGGCTGTTTTTTGTGCCTATCGCATAGTAATCAAAATCAATTTAGTTAGACCCAGAACAAAAATCAATTGCTGAAATCAATGTAGCTGGAACCCAGAACAAAAAGAGACCAGACAGTTAAGTAAAAGGCAGTGTGTGCCCCATGTTTACTTATCGGTATTCAAGGCTAATGGTTTAGTTAAAAAAAAAATTTTCATCTCTTAATAAGGAAGGTGGTTTTAGTTAAAGAAAACATATGAGCAGGGTAATATGTGAATCCTCCAAGGAAGAGAAGACTTTCCATGAATTAAAAAGGAGTGGAAGGGGGCAAAATGGTGGCATAGTGAGGTATGGAATTTAGTTTGTCCTCAACGGCAGCTAGTAAATAGCCAGGAACTGTATGAAACAACCGCTAGGGGGATATCAGTGTACTGGACATAGATTGTACATCAATCTGGAATGGGTGGAACGGCTAAGATTCCATGAAGAACTGTAAGTCTCCCAAGCCATGGAGGTCGGTGCCATCCCTCACCCACCACTATGGGCACAGCAGGCTGCTTCCCCAAAGAGAAAGGAAACAGATGCTACTAGGAACAAGAAAGGTAGCTCGACCAAGCTCCAATTGCTGAATTAAATAACAAATTTGGACTGCTAAAAAAGGCCTTGAGCACAGATAAACCTGGTGTAAGCACTAAAGGAACAGAGAGCTTTTACCCTGGCAGAGAGGGGGAAAGGCTGACAGAAAACAAAATGCAACAGAGACTTTTTGAGCCAGACAGCACAAAATACTGGAAAAGGGCTGGGCCCTAAGAACAGGGGGCACATAGAGCCTAGGGACAACTCCAGCTCTTGACTGGCACCCCCAGGGAGCTGGGGTCCAGCTCTGAAAAGGCCTTTTGTTTTTTTTTAACTTCTTAACAGCTCATTAGTTAGAATAGCAAGTACACTCAGGCTTTAGCACTGAGAGAGACAAAGTAACTAGTCAGGCGAATGGGGATAATTCCCTAAAGATGTATTTTCCCCAAGAAAAGGGGGGTGTGGCTCAGCTCAAGTGGCTGTGCTCCTACAGGGAATTCAGGCCCCAGCAGCTGGAAAACAGAAGCAATCTAAATCACCTTTTACCTCAGCCTGTTTCAACCATACCAATGGCAGGGAGAGGCTGCTGACAATTAAAAGCACCACAACACTTTACACTGGTGGGAAGCCGTGGGCTGATAAGCACCATAGACTGGGAAGGACAGAAAATGCAGAGTCTAGGGGCTCCCTCAAAAAGTCTGACAACTTACTGAGTCTCAACCTCAGGGAGACCTGATACTAGTTACACCCTCCCCCTGAGATATGGGCCTGTGTGGTCTGAGAAATCTGACTGGGATCAATCATAACTGAGGAGACCCTCCCACAAAAAAGTTTCCATATAGGTGGGGCAAGAACCAGAAAAACAAGAGCTAAAAAATTCTGATCAGTTTCACAGAAGCTAGGCTAGAGGTCTAGAATGAGTTGAACTGAATGCCAAAGAACAGATAGAGAATAAAGCCAACCAAAAAGAAAACTCCAGGTAAAAGAATGAAAACAACCTCCAGAATAAACCAATTAAAGAAATCAAATGGCTAGATACCAGCAAAAAATAATGAGTCATACTAAGGAAACGGAAGATACAGACTAGTCACAGGAACAAAGGAGATACAGGAGTTGAAACAACTAATTCAGGATGTTTGAACAGACATGCAAAATCACATCAAAAATCAAATCAACAAGTTGAGGGAAGATATGGCAAAAGAGATGGGTATAAAGAATACACTGGGTGAACATAAAGAACTTGAAAGTTTGGGAAAAAATGGCAGAACTTATGGGAATGAAAGGTACAATAGAAGGGATAAATAAAAAACAAAACAATGGAGATCTACAACAGCAGATTTGAAGAGGCAGAAGAAACGATTCCTGAACTAGAGGATAGGACTTCTGAAATCCTACACGCAAATCCTACATGCAAAAGAACAGCTAGGGAAAAGAATGAAAAAATATAAGCAGGGTCTCAGGGGATGAAATGACAACGTGAAGTCACGAACATACGTGTTATGGGTGTCTCAGGCAGAGAAGAGAAGAGAAAAGGGGCAGAAAGACTAATGGAGGAAATAATCACTGAAAATTTCCCAGCTCTTATGAAAGACAGAAAACTACAGATACAAGAAGCACAAAGCACCCCAAACAGAATATGTCCAAATAGACCTACTCCAAGACACTTACTAATCAGATTGTCAAATGTCAAAGACAGAGAAAATTCTGAAAGCAGTAAGAGAAAAGCGATCCATCACATTCAAGGGAAGTTTGATAAGACTATGTGTGGGTTTCTCAGCAGAAATCATGGAGGCAGGAAGGTAGTATATGATATATTTAAGATTCTGAAAGAGAAAAACCATCAACCAAGAATTCTATGCTCAGCAAAACTGTCCTACAAAAACAAGGGAGATTTTAAAATGTTTTCAGACAGTCACTGGGAGAGTTTGTGACTAAGAGACCAGCTCTATAAGAAATACTAAAGGCAACACTACAGGCAGATAGGAAAAGACAGGAGAGAGGTCTGGAGAAGCATGTACAAATGAAGACTATCAGTAAAAGTAAAAAGAGAAAAAAAAAGATACAACATTTAAAATCCAAAAGACAAAATGGCAGAAGTACTGCCTTTACAGTAATAATATTAAATATTAATAGATTAAATTCCCCAATTAAAAGACAGAGACTGTCAGAATGGATTAAAATCAGGACCCATCTATATGTTGTCTACAACAGACTTACTTTTGACCCAAGGACAAAAACAGACTGAAAGTGAAAAGTTAGAAAAAGATTTTTCACACAAACAACAACCAGAAAAGAGCAGGGACAGCTATACTAACACCCAACAAATTAGACTCAAAATGTAAAACAATCAAAAGAGACAAAGAAGGATACTATGTATTAATAAAAGGAACAATTCATCAAGAAGACATAACAATTATTAAAAAATATGCACCAAGCCAGAGTGCCCCCAAATATATGAGGCGAACACTGACAACATCAAAGAGAAAAGTAGACACCTCTACAGTGATAGTTGGAGACTTCAATTCATTGCTCTCATCAACGGATAGAACATCTAGACAGAGGATCAATAAGGAAACAGAAATTTTGAATAATATGACAAATGAACTAGACTTAACAGACATTTACAGAACATTATACCCAAAACCGCAGGAAACAACATTTTTCTCAAGTGCTCATGATCATTCTCAAGGATAGACCATATGCTAGGTCACAAAGCAAGTCTCAATAAATTTTAAAATATCAAAATTATATTTACCATTTTCTCAGATCATAGTGGAATGAAATTGGAAATCAGTAAAAGGCAGAGGGCCAGAAAATTCATAAACATATGGAGACTAAACAAGACACTCAAACAACTAGTGGATCAGGAAGAAATTACAAAAGTTATCAGTAAATATCTTGAGGCAAATGAAAGTGACAACACAACATATCAAAACTCATGGGATGCAGATTGCCCTAAATGCCTATATTAAAAAAGAAGAAAGCAAAAATTGAGGAATTAACTGTTCACTAGAAGAACTAGAGAAAGAATGGCAAATAACTCCAAAGCAAACAGAAGGAAATAATAAAGATCTGAGTAGAAACAAATGAAACTGAGTATATGAAAACGATAGACAAAATCAACAAAACCAGAAGTTGGTTCTTTGAGAAAATCAATAAAAGTGATAGACCCTTAGCTAGGCTGGCAAAGAGAAGGAGGGAGAGAGGGATAGAGGGAGAGAGAGAATCAATATTGACTTGAGAAGAAGAAACAGATGATCTCAACAAATCAATCACAAGTAAAGAGATTGAATCAGTCATCAAGAAGCTTGCCAAAAAGAAAAGTCCAGGATCAGATGGCTTCATATGTCAATTCTTTCAAGCAATCAAGAAAGAATTAGTACAAATCCTGCTCAAACTCTTCAAAAACATTGCAGAGGAGTGTGCCAGTTTGAAAGTATTACATACTGTGCTGGTTTGAAAGGATTTATGTACCCTAGAAAAGCCATGTTTTAATCCTAATCAATCTTGTGGGAGCAACTGTTTATCCTAATTCCGATTCAGTACTATAGGTTGGAAACTTGATTAGGTTATCTCCATGGAGATGTGACTCACCCAACTGTGGATATTAACTTTTGAATATAGGAAAATGTGACTCCATCCATTCCAGATGGGTCTTGATTACCTTACTGGAATCTTTTACACGAGGAAGCATTTTGGAGAAAGCTGGAGAATGATGAGGCAGCAAAGACATGAGAACTAGAGAGTCCACCAAGAGAGTGACCTTTGAAGATAAAGGAGAATGCCCCTGGAGGAGCTTCATGAAGCAAGAAGCCTGGAGAGGAAGTTAGAAGACGTCACCATGTTCACCATGTGACTTTCCAATTGAAAGAGAAACCCTGAAATTCATCGGCCTTTCTTGAGGGAAGGTAACCTCTTGTTGGTGCCTTAATTTGGACATTTTTATAGACTTGCTTTAACTGGGAAATTTTCTTGGCCTTAGAACTGTAAACTAGCAACTTATTAAATTCCTCTTTTTAAAAGCCATTCCATTCCCGGTATATTGCATTCTGGCAGCTAGCAAACCAGAACAGTGCCCTAGAAAAGCTAAGTTTTAATCCTGATCCAATAATGTGGGAGCAGCCATTTCTTCTAATCCTGATTCAATAATGTAGGTTGGAAACTTTTGATTAGATTAACTCCATAGAGATGTGATACACCCAATTGTGGGTGTGATGTTTTGATTAGATGGAGATGTGACTCCACCTATTTAAGATGCATCTTAATTAGTTTATTGGAATCCTTTAAAAGAGGAAATATTTGGGAGAGAGCCAGAAATGACAAAGCCAACAAAAACTTCACAGCAGAGCTGACACAGATGCTAACACGTGGAGAACAGAGACACAGATGTTTGGAGATTCTTGGAGCCCAGCAGATATTGCCATGAGATGTTAAGCAAGCCAGAACCTGGAGTGAGCCAAGGGAAGCCAAGAGACAAAGGCCAGCCTTGGAGAACCAAAGTGAGGAATCCCTACAGCACAGGGGCCAAAAGCACAGAGGCCAGGAGTGAGGGACTGCAGATGCCAGCCATGTGACTACTCAGCCAACAGAGGTGTTCCCGACCCATTGTGAGTCCTTGAAGTAAGGTATCTTTTCTTGGATGCCTTAGTTCAGACATTTTTATCGGCCTAGAAGAGGAAACTTGTAACTTATTAAACTCCTCTTTTGAAAAGGCATTCCTGTTCTGGTATATCACATTCTGGCAGCTTGAAAACAAGGAAAGGAAGCTACTTAGCTCATTCTATGAAGCCAACATCACCCTAATACCAAAGCCAAAGAAACTATAGGAAAAGAAAATTACAGACTAACCTCTTTAATGAATGTAGATGCAAAAATCCCCAACAAAATACTTACAAATTGAATCCAACAGCACATTAAAAGAATTACACACCAAAAGAGATTTATTCCAGGTATGCAAGGATGGTTCAATACAAGAAAATCAATTAATGTAATATACCACATCAATAAATCAAAGCAGAAAAACCACATGATCATCTTGATCAATGCAGAAAAGGTACCTAACAAAATTCATCATCATTTCTTGATGAAAACACTTCAAAAAATAAAAATAGAAGGGAACTTCCTTAACCTGATAAAGGGAATATATATAAAGCCCACAGCTAACATCATACTTATTGGGGAAAGACTGAAAGTTTTTCTCTAAGATCAGGAACAAGATCAGAAATAGACCCTGTCATCTATGGAAAACTATCTTTGATAAGGCAGTTAAGCTAACAAACTGGGACAGAGCAGCCCCTTCAATAAATGCTGTATGGAGAACAGGATATCCATATGTGAAAGAATGAAAGAGGATCCATATCTCATACCCTATACAAAAATCAACTCAAAATGGACCAAAGACCTAAACATTAGAGTTAAGACCATAGTACTTTTAGAAAAAAACAAAGGGAAATATCTTATAAATCTTTTGATAGGAGATGGTTTCTTAGAAGTTAAACCCAAAGCATGAGCAATGAAAAAAGAAATAGGTAAATGGGATCTCCTCAAAATGAAACACTTCTGAGTGTCAAAAAACTTTGTCAGGGAAGTAAAAAGGCAGCCTATGCAATGGGAGACAATATTCGGAAACGACAAATCAGATAAGGGTTCAATATTCAGAATATACAAAGAGATTCTACAATTCAACAATAGAAAGACAAATAACCCAATTTAAAAAATGGGCAAAATTCTCTCTCTCTCTCTAAGCTAACTCAGTAGGTGAACTCACTGTCCTCCTCCCTACATAGGACATGACTCCTGGGGATGAGCCAGGACCCAACACCACAGGATTGAGAAAGCCTTCTTGACCAAAAGGGGAAAGAGAGAAGTGAGACAAAATAAAGTTTCAGTGGCTGGGAGATTTCAAACAGAATCGAGAGGTTATCCTGTATGTGGTTTTTATGCATTATATAGATATCCCTTTTTAGTTTATGGTGTATTGGAGTGGCTAGAGCGAAGTACCTGAAACTGCTGAACTGTGCTCCAGTAGCCTAGATTCTTGAAGACAATTGTATAAAGATATAATGTTTACAATGTGACTGTGTAATTGTGAAAACCTTGTGTCTGATGCTCCCTTTATCCAGGGTATGGACAGATGAGTAAAAAAAAATAAGGGAATAAATAAACAATAGCAGGGATTGATAAGGTGTGAAAAAAAGGGGTAAATTGAAATACTTGTGGTCAATGAGAGGGAGGGGTAGGTGGTATAGGATGCATGAGTTTTTTCTTGTTTCTTTGTATTACTTTTTCTTTTTATGCAAATGTTCTAAAAATGATCATGGTGATGAATATACAGCTATGTGATGATATTGTGGGCCACTGCTATTGTGATATGCTCTAGATGCACTGCGTGTGCATGAAGATATCTCAATAAAAATATTTTTTTAAAAAATGGGCAAAAGACATGAATAGACATTCTTCAGAAGAGGAAATACAAATGGCCAAAAGATGTTCAACTTCACTGCCTATAAGGGAAATGCAAATCAAAACCACAATGAGGTACCTCATACCCACTGGAAAGGCCATTATTCAAAAAACAGAAAACAACAATTGCTGGAGAGGAAGCTCAGAAAGAGGCACACTTATTCACTGTTGGTGAGGATGTACAATGGTGCATATGATCCAGCAATTCCATTACTAGGAATATATTCAGAATAACTGAAGTCAATGACACCAACAGATACCTGCACATCGATATTTATAGAGGCATTACTCATAACTGCCAAGAGATGGAAACAGCCCAGCTGTCCATCAAAAATGAGTGGTTAAACAAGCTGTAGAATATACACACAATGGAATATTACACAGCTGAGAAAAAAACAGAATAAAGTCATGAAGCATGTAACAACATGGATGAACCTTGAGGACATTATGCTGAGTGAAATTAGCCAGAAACAAAAGGACAAATACTGCATGGTTTCACTAATATGAACTAACATTAAAGTGTGAACTTTGAGAGTTAAAGTTAAGGAGTTATCAGGAGATAGAAAGAGGGTAGAGATTGGGCATTTGGTGCTGAAGGAGTACAGAATATGCAACAGCACTGATTGCAAAAATTCAGAAATTGGTAGCACAATAATATAAATACACTGAATAAAGCTGAATGTCAGTATGATTGGGGGAGAAAAGCTGGGGTACGTATGACACCAGAAGGAAAGACAGAGGATAAAGACTGAGACAGTATAACTTAGGAATGCCTAGAGTGCACAATGATGGTGATTAAATGTACAAATATAAAAATGTTTTTCCATGAAGGAGACAAATGAATGTCAATTATAGGATGATATACAGGAAAAAATAAAATCAAAGCAAGCTAGGGTGTATAGTTAACAGTAACATTATAATATGCTTCCATTGACTGTAATAAAGGCAATATGCCAAAACTAAATGTCAAGAAGTAGGGGTAAAAAGCAAACAAACTCAAAAAGATCACATACAAAAACTTGGAAATCAAAATGACATCAACTTCCTCAAAAATTATGTCCAAGGTAAAATATAACAGAATGATACCTTGAAATCAAAGGGAAAAACATTTCAAATTCGAAATTCTAAACTCAGCTAAACTCAATCAAATGTCAGATGGCATAAAAACATTTTCAGAAAAATGTTTTTCTGAAAAAATTTACACCCAATGAACCCTTTCTCAGGAAGCTCCTAGAAGACGTGCTCCCCCCAAATGAGGGAATAAAGCAAAAAAAAAAAAAAAAACCTCCTACCTAGCAGGGGACCTGCATTCATTCAACAAATACTTACTGATCAAGTACTATGTGCTAGCACTGTGGATATAGTGGTAAACAAGACAGATAAGCACCGTGCCCTCATAGTTCTTACAATCTAGTGGGGCAGGGAAATATACAAATAAATAAATTAGCAAGATCATTCCAGACAGTGCTAAGTGCTATGAAGATAAGTCTACAGTTAGACATATTACAAAATGACTAGGGGAGAGGTATTTCAGATGGCAGGTTCAGAGAAGGCCTCTCTGAGGAGGTGACATTGGAGCTTAGACCTAAAGGATGAGAAACCATCTGTGCAACGTTCTGTGAGAAGAGTATTCCATATAGAGGAAACAGTATGTGCAAGGGTCCTGAGGTAGGAACATGCTAAATGTGTAAGGCAGATGTAGCTAAACTGTGATGAATGAGCAGAAAGGGGAATGAGTATGGAAAGGTAAGCAGGAGCCAGACAAGGCAGAAGTCTGCATTGTATTTTAAGTGCAGCAATGGAAAACTACAGAAGAATTTTAGGGAAAAGACAAATACCTGAACTACACTTCTAAACATTCTGTCTGTGTGTGGGAACGGATTGTGATTTCAGAGTAGAGGCGAGAAGAATAGCTAGAAAGCTGAAATCCAGGTTTGATAGGATGGGTTAGAAGAAAGGTAGAGGAAAATGGGTGGGTTTGGAACCTGTTTCACAAGTGGAGTAGTTGGTGTATCAGACCTAGTGGAGAACTCAGGGCCTCACTGAGTGTGAAGAACTGAAAGTACTCTTAGAGCTGAGATTGCCAATGAAGACAATTCACACATGAGGAAATTGAGGCACTGCTGGGACAGGGATTTGCACAAGGTCACATAACAATACAGAGCAACTCTCTCCTGAAAACTCAAGCTCCAATCTCACAACCAGTAAGAGTGGTGGAACAAGCATTGATCAACTATGGCCTGCCAAATCCAGCCTGCTGCCTGTTTTTGCAAATAAAGTTTTACTGGAACATAGCATGTTCATTCATTTACGTATTGTTTATGGCTGCTTTTGCATGACAACTACAGAGTTCAGTAGCTGCAAGAGAGACCATATGGCCACAAAGCCAAAAATATTCTCTGGACTAAAATAATGCATAAAATATACCAGCCAAGTCTGGTAAAGGAACTTGTAGAGACAGGAGGAAGTCTGGGCTCTATGGCGGCTTTCCAGGATCCCTTCTCTCCAGCAGGCCGTCCCACTGGAAAGACACCTTCAACAATACTTGCCTCTGCCTAGAGAAATGGCAAAACACAGCACTGTAACATTTGTGCCACAAAAGCTGTACAAATTAAATTCTATCAATATTTAGAAGATACAGAGATTAATTCTAACTGGAAAGATCAAGGAAGACTTCCTAAGAAAGGAGACTACTTGAGAGGAGCCTGTAAAGAAGGTTAGAGGGAACTCACCCAGAACCATGGCATATTTCTTAGGACTTGACTGAGCTAAAGTAAAGGAGTTCCCTTTGCTGGGGGCATTAAGGCCAAAGACGGCAGACCATTTGGCAAGGATGAGATTAAGAGGACCTGGATAAGATGAAAGATTTCTTTGGAATCGTGGATTCCACAGTGGTAGGCTTATAGCTTCTTCAGTTTCATCTCCCATCTTATTGCTCAGAGAGAAATACACAGACAGAGAGAGCAGGGAGAGTTGAGAATAGGAGAGGGTTGAAAAGAGGCATACTCACGCCCAAAGTCAAAGCGAGCCCTGACAAACCACAGAGGGAGGAAATCCACACTGGGCTTTTTGCCTCCCTTAATTGCTGCAGAGAAAAAGAGAGAGAGAAAGAGCAAAAGCCTGAGAATTAGGGTTATAACTAATCAAATTTCCCTTTAATACCTTTGGCTTGGTACCCGGCAGCCTTCTTAATGTGCCCCATTGTTCGCTAGCAGGCCTGTGGCTATAGGGTACCCTCAGCTGTCTCTGGGCTGCCAGGGGAGAGCAGAGAGCAGCACCAAGAGGGATCCCAGGCTGGGAGCAGGAGACCACCTGCTGGGAGGTCCTGCCAACCAGGAGCCTAGAGGAGGTGCCCCACCCCAGCGGGGAAGACATAAGAAGTACCTGACAGCTGCCCATAGGAGGGGCAGGAGAAAGCGCTAAGATCTGAAAACTGACAAGTTTGTCTAATGTGTACTCTGCTACATACCAGGAAGGTTATTATTTACATTTTACAGGTGAGGAAATGGAGGCCAAGTGAGGTTAAATGACTTGCCCACAGGGTTCAGTACAGCATCACTGCTTAGAGCACTTATCTGAGAGTCAGAGCTCTGAGATTGAGTCCCATTGTTTCCTGTGTGGCGTGGACTGTTACCTCATCTTTCTGAGCCTCAATTTCCCCATTTGCAAAAGGAGAATTGTCAGAACACTTACCCCCTTTGGTTACTGCATTGATGAAACAAGATTGGGCAGAGTGCATAGCACATAATAAGAGTTCAATAAATGAATTAGCATCTAGTAATTACTGTGGAGGCGGGGCTCAAAGACAGGGCCAATTCTCAGGTCAGGAATGACAGCCATGTGGAGCTGCATCCCATTGCCAAGTCCCACATCCACCTTGAATCTTTAAGGAAATTTTCCCAAATGAAGGTTAGAGCTGCAGCCGCCCATGCCCTGGCAAAGAGCCCTGTACTCAGAGACACAGGTGGCTGTGTTCAGCTGAACTGACATACCCAGTTAGCTCTGGGTGGCCCTGAACTCCTCTGACACAGGCACTCTCTTTTCCAGAAATGTCTCTGGATGCCTTTGAGGCTCCCTCGACAAGGGAATGCAGCATGTGCCGTTTCTCCTGGAAAAGCTATCATTCTTCTCATTTCACAAACTCCTAGCACTCCCCCCAGTAACAGTAATACATATTCTGGAGCTTGCTGGCATGCCAGGCAGCAGTGAGTAGAGAACAAAGCAGATCCTGTGCTCAAGTAGTTGCTAACAAACCCACAGCAGCCCTGGCACAGCTACAACAAACTTTATCAGACAGATTCTCAAACTCAGAATACCAAGACACAGAGTGAAGCAGGGTAAATGGTTTCTTGAACTAAGGTAAAGTAGGAATCATCTAGGTATAAACTTTATGATTTTTTTCGAGAGCCTAAGATCTCTATATTTATATTTCTAAGCAATCATCTTTTTTTTTTCTTATGGGAAGTATGTTTCACTTTCCAGCGTAATGTCACTTTCCAGAGTCAGCAGGATTAGCCTCAACTTACCGCTCTGTGATTAGGCATATTACTAATGCTCCAAGACTCAGTTTCCTCAGCTGTGAAGTGGAGAGCGTAAACTCTAATTTACACCCCCTTCCATGGTCCAACCATGAGATAAAAAAGAGAACAGATTAGGTAAAGACTATAGAAGCATGCAGATTATAAAGCAGGGCTCACAAACTCAAATTCCTATAGCAGCCAGGCCAGATACATGGAAGAGTAAAGCAGGTATGAGACCACAAAGGTGGCAGGAACTTTGGCCACTGGAAAGCTGAGGTCTGTCTAGAGGGAGCAGATCCAGCCACTTCTTGGGATGCTGGAACCCAGGCCCAGCTGCCAGACCTGATTTTTTTTTTTAAAGCCAGATATGACAAATTTTTCATGTAAAATGTTCCAGTGTTTAAATATTGACAACTTGCTATCATTAAAAAATAAAGGCATCCACTGTGTATGGGCCAGCACTAGGTGAGCCACACGAAACACAACTCTGGGTTACATCTGACCCACAGGGTACCAGCTTGCAACCTCCATCGAAGTAAACATGTAAAGTTAAAAAAAAAACATATAAAAGTCAAATAAATTAATCAAAGAAGGCCACTGAAGGAGATAACCACTGAGATTTATGATCACTAAAATAATCAGGAATCCAAACTATAGACCCTGGTGTCCCAAGAACAGAATCACCAACTTTTCACTAAAATTAGGTGCCAAGTTTAGAAACCAGTTATTTCACCAATAGATGCACACACACACATATACACATTTTAACTGTCAGCAGCTGACTCTGATCAATACCCAGGAGGAAATACAGAAAAATAACAGTTTTCACTTGAGAACATACAATGTGCTTTAGCAGCAGGAAGTCATTTTCTCATATACACCCCTGCCAGATGTTTCCAACCTGTTTCCTTTAAGAAACTCCTTTCAATCAGAAGGCCCTGACAGTCCTCTCCTTAGCAGCCAGAGGCTAACATTTGTACTCCACAGGAGAGAGCCACACAAACACACCTAGCCCTGGCCAGTGGGGTTTTGGGGGGCCACCAAATGAGGTCTCCGCAACATACATGGGAAACTTGCTCTAAGCCTGTCCTGGCACAGCCACTGGGCATTCAGCTAAAGAAAGAGCTTTCCAGAACCAACAACAACAACCCCCAGAGCCAGATTCATTCGGGAAACCCCAGCCATAACCTCTTCAGGTCCCAGAGGAGAAGGAGTGGACTTGGCAAGGTCATATAGCCAGTGGGCAGCTGAGGCAGCAGGAGGAAGTAGTAGGCTCTTCCTTAGTAGACTCCTAAGGCTGACTCCAGGAGTAGACTCCTGGGTTGGAATCCTATTCCCATCACTTCCTAGCTGTGTGGCCCTGGATATGTTACTGAAGCTCTCCACACCTCAATTTTCTCATATATAACATCATTTAATCATCACCATGACACTATGAAGTAGGGTCACTGTGCTTATTTTAGAGTAAGGAGCCAAAAGCCCCAGAAGTCAGAGTTGGTTCTCAGGTCGGGTTCCCAGTTTGGCTGGTTCCTGCGCCCACTCTCTCCTCTGCTTCTCCAACTCAAAGGGGGTAAGTTTACAGGTTTCCAAAATGCAGCCCCTTCCCACAGCAGCCACTAGTTCAGCCCCATTCACCCCTTACAGACGTCTCGCCCTTGTCACCACAGCAGGAAAGGAGAGTGCCCATTTTGGAAGGGCAGAGACTCTTTGGGCATCAGAGGAAAAGAAGGTTGTAGGGTCCCAGTATGTCCTGGCAGCCCACAGCAGAGGGACTTCAAAGTGAATTGCCTATAGGTGAACTCTCACCCTGATCTTCTTGCATCAGATACTGTGTCACTATTAAGAGGCACCACAGAGCTCCCCTGGGGGTGCTAACTGGCAACTTGGGAAATCCCAGGAGTAGAACGAGTTCAAAGTCAGGTCCCAAAGAACTTCTAGGGAGAGGGGACGGGCTTCGGGGGAGGGAGAGGGCCTCTGGTGATGCTGGAAGAGTGACGAGAGTTACCTGTTGGACCCTCAATAGGATTTGTTAAAGATGTGGCTCCTTAGCCCATTCTACTCCTGAGCTATTGTCCTCTTTGGGTGGAACTCTGGAGCCTAAGTCTATACTGAGTACCCTGAAGTTACAGAACCATTTCTCAAGGCTAACCTTCCTGCATTCAGCCAGCAGTCAGTGAATGCCAACCACACTGTTCAGTCCCTTTCTCACTCTCAGTCTTTCGACAAACATTTTTGGCAAATGAGTAACCAAGACAGGCATTGGTTCCTACTTTTGGGAAGGAGGCAGTTTGTACAGATTAAAAGCAGTTACTATACTTCATAATGCATTTATATAAGGGCTTTGGGCCCCCAAAGGAGAGATCACAAACCAGATTGCCCCAGCAGGCATTAATCAGGTTTAGGAATGTCAGAAGCTAGGAAGCGTGTGACAGATGAGGGGAACAGTAGGTGCAGAGGCCCAGAGCCACTGTGAGGGTATAGGGATGAAGAAGGAGAAGGAAATGCAAGGCAATGCCTTCCTGGATCTGATCTAAGTGGGCAGATGATAAAATCAAGGCTCAATGAGACTAAGACTAGTGAGCAATGATTGGGGCTGAAGCAATCAAAAAATTCTACCTGGAAGTGGAAGGCTATGAGCTGAATCTAGAAAGATGCAGAGGTTCTGAGTTCCTACAGTTGGAAGCAAGAAGGTACCCCCAATAATTGCTTCATAGAATTAGGAAGTTGAGTGCAAAGAGCAGCCTCCACATGCAAAACTACCCCTCCATCAGCACAGACCAGGGAGACCAGGTCGAACTGGCCAACCTCTACTTCTTCTGGACACTGTGCCTTTAGGTCACTCACTTATACTCAGAATGCTCACCTTCCAAACGAAAATGACAGGTGTATTCCTCCCTTTCTTGGCCGCAGGGAAGCCAAGAAGAATTCTGTCCCTACTAGGAGTCGGGTACTTCCCACAAGGAACAGCATAAGCAGGTTTTCTGAGCACTTGTTTGAACTAAGCACTGCGCTCAGCACTTTACCCACCTGAACTCATCCAATCCTAAAAAGAACCCCCCAACATAGTTAATATCATTCCCATTTTACAGACCAAGAACTCTAGAGGTCAAGTGACCTGCCCAAGTTCAGGGATTTGAATCAGGCAGGTCCAGATTCAGCACCAAAGCCGCAGCCTTACACAATGCCCCATGACATCTCGGCTAGGAGGAAGAGGGAGTTGCTTTGCTCAAGGGCCTTGGCAGGGGGTGGGAGAAAGGTCCTCTCCAAGGTCAAACCAATACCAAGTGACTTCATGGGCTCTTTCTTGGCTCCTGATGAGGGATACCTTAATGGTCGCTCCCCTCTGCTCAGACATCTGGAATCCACATGCAGCCTCACAAGAGGGGGTATTTGGGCAGGTGGGGCAGGCAGGTCTTGTACAGCTCAGATACAGAGGAAGTATACTAGTTCAGGTAGGTCAGCTATTCACAGGCTCAACCCCCCTCTACCACTACAGGCTGTGTGTCACCAAGTAAGTCCCTGTACTTCTGTGGGCTTTGGTTCACTCACTCAGACCTACTTGCTCATAGCTGTGAGTATTTAATAAGAAGTACATGCAAAGGACTTAGTCCAATGCCTGGCAGAGGAAGTGCTAAATAAATGGCGGTTGTTATTATATTAGCATCACCATCTTCATTTGCATCCACACCATCATTCCTATTAGTATCAGTCTATGCTGTGGTTTTCATTGCCTGAGAAAGCTAAGAAATTTCAGAATTTGAAGCTCCAGGAATTCTCTCAAAAATGAAAGGAAAGGGGGGAAAATGGGCCTGATTTTCCCCCGTCTCCTATCTACACTCAGCAGAGGGCAGCAAACAGGAGCCATTCAAAGATAAGAGAGAGAAAGAAGAGAGACATGCGGAGAGAAAACTACACACTCATAAATACACACCCACCCACCACAGCAAGCGGAATTGTTTGGCTTCCTCTAGCTTTGAAAGTATGAACACTCTGCCTCCTCCAGCTAAGAAGGCCAGGCAGAAAAAAAGCCAAAGCTGAAGAGACAGAAGTTCTTTTTCAGCTCAAGGGAAATTTTCATTAAATTGATTTTTAATGAGGTAGGGCAGGGGCAGCTCTCGGGACATCTGTGAGGGCTGCAGATCTCATGGGTAAGAGTAAATAAAGACAGCTTTCAACTGCTCCTCATTTCCATGCTCTGCTGTATGCTGGCAGACATCAGCACCCAAGCTTTCCCCAGGAGGAAACTGAGGCCTGAAGAGTTCATCATCTCAGCCAAGGGGTGGCCAAGCTGGGATGAAAACACAGACCTCCAGACAGCAGGTCCAGTGCTCTTTATTCAGAGTCCAGGACTCTAAAAATAGATTTTACCTGCAGGATCAAGTGTGATGCCTGGATGGAAGGATGGCCTGAGACACTGTGTCACCAGAATTCTAGAGTGAACATTTGCTGGTTTCATCCCCAGATCTCATTTTTCCTCCTCCCCACAGGAGTACCTAGATTTTCCCCTCGGGAATTGTTCTTTCTGTGATTTGGGTGACTCGACCCCACCCCTGAGCTCCAGGGTGGGTTAAGTCAACCAGCACAGCTCATCCTCCTGGCAACTGTAAGTGGTACTGGGAGCAATGAGATCCAAATCAAGCCATGAAGACCTAAAGAGAGACTGCTACAGCTTATAGGAAAGAAGTTTCCCCTCTCTTCTATGGAAACTATCAGAGGAGACAAACTCTCCTCTAGGATCTGGGTATAGGTCTGAGGCCCGTGAGAGCCACAACCATTTTTGCTACCATATGGGCTCAGACAAGGGCAAAGCTAATATACAAAGAAAGTCAGATCGAGATGACTCCGAGAAAGAGGGCCAAAGGCCTGGCAACACCATGAACCTCTGGATCATACCATATCTGAAGCCAACTGCAGTTACATGAGCCAATACATTCCCTTATTCACTCATATAACTTAATTCATTATGTCATTTGCAATTGACAGAGAATGTTAGGGGGCCCTAAGGTGCTGATTAGCTGTGTGAGCCACGGAGAGCAGTAATGGTGCCATGTCCTACATATCATTATTTGCTATCCCTCTGTGCCACCTCCTTTATTCCCCGGCTGGGTCCCTTTGCTGCTCTATTTTACTTGCTTGAAAACTATAAAACTTGGAGAAGAAATTTTACAAAAATGGGTCTGGAAAAAACAAACAAACAAGCAAAAACACATTCCAGCAGATAATTGGTCTCATTAAGTACTGGCCTCCAAACCTTGGGGTGATAATCTTGGTTCATGAAGAAAATAATAGCAGAAAATGATCAAATGATGGCATGTTCTGCTTGGGGGTTGGGTCAGTATGACCTTCATGGTGAAACAGAGCAAGACCATGGTGTGTAGTCCTCCTTATGAGAACGTAGGTTTAACTGACTTCTAGAGGGGACACACAATGTAATCCTTGGTCACAGGAACTCATGCGCACATAGGCGCATACAGACGTTCCCCATTCTCATGGACATGAGGCTGGTGGTTCTCTAGAGAAGCAAGACTCTTATCTAAGTCTTTCCCTGGCCTGCTCTGACATATATATGGGTTGTGGGAAGACTGATATGTGTAAAATAAAGAACCCACTGCACACACCATCAGGAGCATTTAGCTGCCCCAGGATGTTTCTGGCTACCAAGTTTGCCTTGAGGTGCTTTTAATCCAGTGATGAGATCCTGAGGCCATCTCTGGGTAAGAGCTAGCTATGGACACATACAACTAGCAAGCTTTTAAATGGACTTTTGTTTTTCATTCCTGATTCCATTATCTGTTATCATGTCCCCGGAGCCAATAAACCAAGAGCTAAACATCCTTAGACCACAGTCTCAGAGAAGGCTTTAGAACATGAATATTTCCCTAGGTAAGTTGTGGTCTCATTGCAAGTTAAATATGGAGGCCTATTTAACACACATCCACTATCCAAACCTCTCTAGTGTATGCTTCCAAACAAACTCACAGGACCCCTTATTAGGTTTGGAAAAGCCCTAATGAAGTATCTATTCCCTACATCACAAATGAGTTTCAACATATCACAAATCTATTTCAATAGCCATGCTCAGAAGCAGTCTCAGGCCAAGTCTTAGTGGGAAAGAGATTGATCAGTAGCACCACCCTGGCCTTGGGAGGGGAAACATTATGATGCATATTTTCCTTTCCCCTTCTAAGACTCTAAGCCTTTAATCACAGTTGAGGAACCCCAACGCCCAGACAGGTTAAACTATTTTCCTGAGGTCATGTAGTAAGTTTAGGACAGGAGAGAAAAATAGAATCCAGGCCTCCTCTTCCCAGCTGGGCTCCTTGGGAGACAGCAAGCCTAACATGAGAGGAAGTTGGCAAGGAGCTGGGCAAATCAACAACCCGTCTCCTCTGGCATCAGATTTTACCTGGGCATGCAGGCAGATTTCTTATTTGTGATAAGTGATCTCAGTTCCCAGCCCCTCTGTAGAAAATCATCCCAAGGCTACATTTCGTGATACTTAATTTTCTGATGGGCAAGGCTCTGCCACCAGGAACACTAAAAAAAAAAGAAGGAAAAAAGTATTGATTTCCAGATGTGCTAAGAATAAAGTTCAGCTCTGACACAATGAGAAAACTCCTAATATTTGAAAATTAAAGTCGTTGGTATTCCATTATCCCTCCCAATTTCTATTCCATTGATGCTATCATCCAATGAAGTCATTTCTCACAAGATATTATGGCTCAGAAATGGGAAGGGACTGCATTACATTTCCTAACATTAGTTCTTAACAACCAGTTCCCATGCCTGGAATATGAAACAGACTATAAAATTAAACAAAGATGTTAAGCAGACTGGGGCTAGGACCGAGAGGGACTTCTACATTAAAGTGGAGATGTCTTCAAAACTGGCTCGTTGGGCAGGCCATGGTGGCTCAGCAAGGAGAGTTTTTGCCTGCCATGCAGAGACTCGGGTTCAGTTCCCGGTGCCTGCCCATGCAAAAAAAGAAAAAAACCTGGATTGTTTTGCTTGGCTTTGCAGCTTTCTGAGAAGCCAACTGTCTTACCAGATGAATGCTGAAATCCTAGAAACATTATGTATCCTTTATCAATAAGCTGTCCTCCCCAGCTCCAAAGGTACACCCCGGATGCACCAGCATGACAGTTATGCAGGACTTAACATTATAGTAGATGATAAACGTTCTTAATTTGTACCTATTCTTCAATCTAGTAGAGAAATCAAGGAATTAGAGGACTGCTCAAACAGTGGGTATGTTACCCTCAAAGAAACTTCTTTCAAACCCACAAGGAACACATTTTTCATTTGGATAAAGTCCTGTCAGACTTCCCTCCAGAGCCTTTGCAGTTATTTCTACCAGAAAGATCAACGAGGTGCTCTGCGACAATTTTCAACAATTACAAGAGTGACAGGCTGAGCTCAGCACTGGTCAGCCCTGTCAAAGGAAGCTCTGTATGCTCAAAATGCCAGATTTCCCAGATAGCTGCAGCCTGATGAATTACGTGACATTCCAGTACTCTCGGGTGAAGGATGGAACACCACCACTCAGAGACGTCAGCCTCTTCCCTCAAGGCCAGCTGACATTTGAACGAGGGATGGGGGGCCAATCTCAGGGCTTTGCATCTGCAGGAGAGTGAAACAAAAAGGGGCTGTGTGGAAATTTGGCAGGGTGTTCCCAAAAGGCAGCAGATGAATGCTGAGTCCGGTAGCACCTAGAAGAGCTTTTCATTGGGGAAATAGCTCCATTCTGCTGTTCCCAGGAAGAAAAGAGGATTTTTTTTTTTAAAGTAAGGATAATCACCCCCTACCACCACCACTATTTCCCTTCACCACGTTCTCCTTCTCTTCATGCTTTACTCCAGAAGGGGAAACCTGAACAGAAACTAGAACTTCCCAGGTAACCCTGTCTTCATTTCAGCTAGGTGCTCTGAGCAGCGCCAGCTGTTGCTTCTCTAGCTCTCTGCCCAAAAGCCTGCCTTACTCCATCAATCCCCTCTTGTATAAGTGAGTAATTTACTTTGAAAGCTCAGGCCAAACTGGCAGTTAACCTTGACCTTCTCTCTACACATCTGGGTCTATAGAAAATGAATATCAGGACGTCTCTGGCATCCACAGCAAATGAAATATGAGGTTTTTCTCCAGGCAGAGGCAGAATGTCAGGAGCTATTTTAGAACTGGCTAGAACTATCCCAAAGGATTTTCTGCACCTGCGCAGGATGCTCCCCCTTGACTTGGGGCTGTGTGCAGAAAGGAGCCCCTCAAACTAGGGATGCTACAAGGGACTACCTGCTTCAAGAAAGAAAAGAGAAGTGGCCATTCTATTTCTTTTTCATTCACTGACGGTATTGCAGAATGCTGGGCCTGGACCAATAACCATATTTTACAGATGGAGAAAGGGAGGCTCAAAGAGAGAGAAGGGAGGTGATAAAGGACACCAGCAGGTTAATGGTAGAGTTGGGGCTAGAACTCTGGCTACCTGACCTTGATGCTGGCACAGGGTAGAGACAGAGGGAAAAAGAGAAAAAAGATTTCATGAAGGAAAAAATGGTATGGATACAGAATTTAAGAAAGGTTTAAGTTGGCTGTCAGGGTTTGAACCAGGGGTTTAGGAAAGGACTTGGGGTCCTTAGTTTTCAAACAGTAAGATCTAATAGAAACAGCAATAAAGGGCCTCTGGGATGATTTGCAACAATTTCCAGAGTGATAGGCTATGCTCAAACTAGTCAACCCTGTCTCATAGAGTGCTCTGGGCTCAGGAGGACGGACTGCCCAAAGGACAGCCTGATGTTGGGAAAAGGAGAAGAAAAGCATCAAGCTAGAAAAGTCAACCTCTTCCCTTGAGGCCAGTCAACAGTCAGTCAGGTCCCACCCTGATGCACAAGCTATCCACTTTCCCTGGAACTAGGGACATCCTATAAGAGAAGCCAATGTATGAAGCAGTTCCAGAATGTATAGACTCACTGGCACCTACTGTGTGGCAGGTCTGAGCCAGGTGATGGGAGGGTGGGAGTGATGGGACATGACGTCTGTTCTCAGGGGGCTGCTGGTCTAAATGTGTGCACACAAAAACAACATACACCGGTGAGTTCAGAGGAGGCAGAAACAATTAAGATCCCAGTCATGGCTGCCAGCACACCACAGCTAATTAGAATAGACCAGTTCAGAAGGGGTCATGGGTACTCTGAGAAGGGTCAGGGAAGGTATTTGGTGTTTATTCTCAGGGCACTGAACACCAAAAGCTCAGAAAATTTGGGGGTGCCTCCACCTTCTGTACTCCTAGGTCAAAGGCAGCAGGCCCATCAAGGACCTGGAGCTCAACCTCCCTTCCCCTACCCCAGGGACCTGAAGCTTCAAGGAGAGCACAATCTTTGTATCCCTCCAGGGAATTATCAGGAAAGAATAAGGCTGGGGAGTGGGGGGAGGTTAACAAATGACAGGAGAAGGGACGTACAAGTGTCTCCTTGGGCAGGTGAGAAAGCAGAAAAAGGACAGACCTGAATAGAGAACACCTGGATCAGCAGGTAGGCATAAGCATCAAATAGAAGGGCTGGTATTTCCACTCCGGTTGGCAGAAGAAGTCATCCTGGGCTACAAGGATGCAGACAGCATCCTCCAAAAGAGAGGGATGCTGAAAGAGGTGAGAGATTACCAGAGACAGAAAAGAGGATAAAAACCTATGGTAAGAGACAGAGCTCCGGACTGGGCAGCAAGAGTTCCTGCTAGGTTCTAGTTCTAGCCGTCTCCAACTGGCATGGGACCTTGGACTACGGCAGTTGTCCAATCTGAAGGACAGGGTGGGATTCCTGTCCTTCTCTTAACCTCGATTTTTCCCATCTGTAAAATGGGAAAAGCAGGCGAGTCTCGGGCGCTGACTCTAAGGAGGCAGAGAGGGGAAGGTGGAGGAAAGAACCGCCCGCAAGAAGTGAATTTAGAGAAGGGGTGTATCCAACTCCGCGAGTTTCCATGACAACTGGGAGACTCACCTGCCGGGCCTTCGGGGCCACCACCGCCCGGGATCCTCCCGGGGTGCCGTCGGGTTGCCGCTCGCGGTTTAGCGCCCAGAGACCCAGGTTGGGCAGGAGGACCAGGGCCGCCAGCACCAGCGCCACCGCCTGCAGAAGCCTCTTCTCCTTCCGCCTCATCGGGGCCGGTCAGCCCCGCCGCGCCCCGCCGTCCCCGCCGCGCCGCCCCCAGCTCCGCGCGTCCGCCAGTCCGCCCGGCGGCGGCAGCAGCTCAGCGAGAAGCGGCCGCGGCGCCGGCCCCGCTCCAACTCCCCGGCACTTCCGCCGCTCGCCAGCCGGGGAGCCGGGCGCCGCCACGTGCACAGTCCTGTAGGGGGGGAGCGTCGACGCCACCGCCCCCTCCGTGTCCCGCCGCGCTGCTCACCCCACGCTGCCCTCCCCTAAAACATCCATTATTCAACGTGTGCCACAGGTCTTGGCCTCCTCATGACGCATCCCAGTCCGCCTGAGCGCGGCCAGGGTTCCGGACCCGACCGCTCCCCCTTATTGAGCCATTATGGTGTGACCCACTCCTCGGCGGCTCCCCCACCCGCTGGAGCTTTACGAAAGTCCCGTAGTTGGCGAGTTGGGCGCTAACTGAACTGCTACCGGCTGGGGAGCTGGCGGACGGGCGGGGTGTGTCTTCGAACGTTCGCCGCGCCGGGGGTCTCAGCGCCCCTCCTGGCAACCTCTCTCTGCTCCGGGTTCCGCCGAGAGTTTGTGAGCTCCTTGGGGATATGCAAAAATGCTGGAGCCTGGTCGAACTCCGTTTCTACAGTCCCCGGGGGGCTATCCTTTCCTACTCTGCCTAGGTTCGGCGGCGAGAACGTGCGGACCTACTTTGACCCCGCGACTTGGTGGTCTCAGTGGTGAAATGACGCCGCATCTGGGCTTCAGGCGCACTGTAATGCGGAAGGGCTTTGTCTTTCTCCCCCCGGGGAGGTCCCTGGAGTAGTTGTCAACGCCCTCTGTAAACTGTAGTGTTGTGCCCGCCTGCCACCTGTCTGCTGTCCCTGCAAGCCGGCGGGGAAATGACTGGGTCCTTTCTGCAGAACCTGTTCTCCTGCAAGTCCTTGGAGTTGGAATGCCCTCGATGTATGCCTCGGGTGCTCAGTGCATGGAGCCTTGTCCTGAATCCTCTACTCCGTTTCTATTCCCATTCAGTCATTCCGCAAACCACTACCAAGCACCTATGTGCCAGACGCTGTGTCAAGCACCAGGATGAAATGAAAACACACGAGCTCTGACGTCTGGTAGTTTTCACATTAAGCACGTAATTCCACTCGCCGACGGTAAGTGTCTGCATCCGTGCTGAAGGCTCTGAAGAAGTCGGACCACCTGGACGCTGAGGAGCGCCTCCGAGCGAGACTCGGACTGTAAAGACTGTGGCTCCTCCTCGGAGCACTCAGTGCTTGCTACTTAACTGCTGCTTCCTTGGTGCGGAGGGATGAGGTGCCCTCTTCTCGGCCTTCCTTTGTCAACACCACATGCATCCTTTTCAGTCTTCGACCTCCCAGCCACAAACCTTGTCGCCCTGAACCAACATCCTGACTCCTCCTGACTCCCAGTACTGTCAGCTCCACGCTGAGCAACGGGGGGTTCAGTTTCCTTAAATCACAACTCTGATCAGGACATCTGCTCCAAAACCTGCAGGGATCCTATCACCTTGGTTCTAGAGTCCACATTTTTGGGGCTGACCTGCTAGGGCTGCTCAAACCTTCTTTTCCACTCTCTGCCGCATGCCCTGTGCTTTGCCCAATTGTGTTGCTCACTTAGTGTTTTCCTTCACTAGCTGTTGACCTTGCAGTTCGCCCCAGAAAGTCCTCTCCTCTTCCCCATCTTTGTGTAAATCTTGTTCATTCTTCCGTATCCAGCAGAACTGCCACCTCCTCCACGAAGTCCTCCAAGACTCCTTCTCAGGAGGCTGTCTTTGAATTTGTGTCATAATGATAGTGGCCTTGTATTGA
The DNA here is from genome assembly GCF_023851605.1 of Tamandua tetradactyla. Classification (NCBI taxonomy): domain Eukaryota; kingdom Metazoa; phylum Chordata; class Mammalia; order Pilosa; family Myrmecophagidae; genus Tamandua; species Tamandua tetradactyla. Next base: position 35,183,959 of record NC_135346.1, on the reverse strand, counting down.
ATGCTAACTCTGTGCTAAACACCCATGACGTGCACTAACTCTTTTTAATGTTCTCAGTTGCCCTGTGAGGTGGATGCTTTCTCATCTGCCAGATTAAGGAATAGGGCTGCCAGAATGATCCTGTTTTAACATAGGTCAGATTGCATCAACCAATGGCTTACCACATCCCTCTGGCTTCCAGAAAAAGGCTCCAAGACCTTACAAGGCCATATATGACACCCCACACCCACCCCTCATCCCTTACTCCTCACATATTGTGCTCCAGCCACAGTGGCCTCCTTGCTATTCCTTAAAACAGTCAGGTACATTCCTGCCTCAGCCTCTGCACTTGCTGTTGCCTTCACTTAATGCTGGTTCCTGTTCCTCTATTCCTGGATGCTAGTCCTATGCTGTTGATACACAGTACTTAAGTATCTGAGTTTCTAAGCTATCTCTTTGTCAAAAGTGGAAGTCCCTAGAAAGACACTGTTGCAATATTCTTATGCATGCCCCCCACAGCACCTAGTTCAATGCTTGATACATAGAAGCTGGAGTGATCCTTTTACAGAGATAAGGCCCCTTCTGCCTCTGGAAAGGTGACTATGGTTTCCCTTCAAATTGGAATAATCTATAAGAAACCTTACCACATTCCATGAGCTCCTACATGATTTGACACTATTTTAACTTTGGTCCTCTCTCCTTCCTTCCTAAGTAAACTGGTCTCTTTGCTGTATTCCTCAAACCCACCAAGTTGGTTACTACCTCTGGGTTTTGCAAATTTGCTGTGCCCTTTCCAAGAACTCTCTTCCTTTAAACATTTGCATGGCTTCTTCCTTCCCTCCATTCAGGAGCCTGATCAAATGTTCTGCCTCAGAGGGATCTTCTCTGGCTGACCTAAAATATGAAATAACATGCTAACATGTTCATTTGCCTGATTTTTCTTCAGACAAGATAGCATTTTTTATCTTCCCCTCTAGAATGTGAGCTTGAGCAAACAGGAACTTTGCATTTCTTGGTCCTCTACATTATCCCCTGCCGGGACCTCTCCTAGAAGATACTGCACCTTTTTGGGGGAATTAGAAAAACAGTGCTGCTCCTTCTAGGCAGAGGAATTAGTCTGGGGCACAGACTAATTAGAAAAAGACACCCCTTTCTCTGGGTTAAAGCAGCCCAGGTAGGGTACATGGATATGGGCTCATGCTCCATCCAAATTACAGGAAGCTAAACTGTGACCCTTTCCTAATCTAGCACGCAGTGGATGCTTAGTAATTACCAGCTGTGTGAAATATAGCAGCTAATGCAATATATAGGAAAAATCTTGAGTCTTTCTTCTCCCTAACTCCTCTCTAGCTCCCCAGAGTATTGTTCATGGAATTGGATATGAGCTTTTTCTCCTATTTTACCCAAGTCACTTGTTGATCAAAGCTGCAACTGTCCCCAGTGGACTCTAGTGTACAAACCCAGCTTTAATCCCAGGACTCTTTGATCACCTTCTACAATGTGGATGCGCCAGATGGTAGGAGGGCTCCTGGGGCTTTATCCGAGCTCACTGAGACAATATCAGCTGAACTGTGGGAAGCCCATTAGCTCTGGCTGGTTTCCTGGGAAAACAGAGCTGGTCATCGACTGAAATTGAGCAACAAATATTACTTTTCAGACAGATCCCTCCCAGGCCTATTGTGGGCATTAAATGAAATAATGCCTATAATGGGCTTATTGCAGAGCCAGGTCTAATGTATGTGCTAGGAACTGTAGGCAAAATTTAAAAACCCAACAGGAAAACTGAGAAGGGATGAATAAGATTTTAGCAGCACAGCAGAAGCCCTCTGCTCTGGCCTATGCCTCTCTGATCTCATCTCCAATCACTGTCTTTCCCACTCATTCCAAGCCAGCCACTTTCACCTTCTTTCTGGTGCTTGAATGCACTATGCTCATTCCAGCCCCAAGGCCTTTGCATTAGCCAGTGCCTCTGCCAGAAATGCAACATTCCCCCAGATCTTCCCTTGTTGCTTGCTCCTTCACCTCCTTCAGGTCTCAGCTCAAATATCGCCTCCTCACAGAGAATGCTCCTAATCACTCCACTGGAAGTACCCTCTCCCACACTTTCATTCGGCCTGTTTTCTCCCTCTTTGCTGTGCATATCCCTCTTTGCAGAGCCTTATTTATTTGCTTATTTACTGATTTATTGTGGAGCTTTTCCAAATAAAATATCAGCTACACCATGCAAGGGCCTGATCTGCTCATTCCCTGCTGTATCCCCCAGATTCTGGAACATATGCGCCCAGCACATAGAAAGGGTTCAATACCTATGTTTGATGAATGATAAGTATCTCCTCTCTTTCCCCATCTTCCCATCTTTACATTGTTGTTGTTGTTTTCCCCTCATGAGCTACTTATTCTCCTGTTCATGCTTCTTCAGTTTTCCATCTTGTCATCATCAATAACAGATCATTCAGTATCCTCGAAGACATTTTACAGAAAGGAGGGTCAGCCAGAGGAGAGATGAATGTACAGATCTTCAATATTCCTGTTGAGGATCTGAAAACCTTTCCTACAAGTTGTCCTCACCTTGGCTTCCTTAGAATCCCCTGATGCTGACACCATTTGTGGAGAACTATACCCTCAGGCTTGTCTGGCCAAGCCCTGACCTCAGGTGGTGTGGAAGAAAACTGGATCAGCAAGTCAGAAGGTATAGGTCTGCAAGCCAGTCTGCCCCCAACACTCTTGAACCTTGGCCAAGTCCCTTAGATGCTCTGAGACCTAATTTCCTCCTCTGCAAAATGAGGATAATTGTGACTCTGTAATGACATAATTCCCAGGTTGGTGAGAGAGAGGTCTGCTTGACCCTAAGCAAAATCAGAAACTATGGGAATTGGACCTCTGGGTCCCCTATAAGCCTATTGCCACTCCTCTCCTTGGGGTCATGTAACTCAACTGATAAAGCCTCAAAGAACCCTGCTTGAGCTCACTGACCAGACTCATCTCCCTAGTTAAGTAAGCTGTGAGCAACACATGCTTTCCTTTATACTTTCAGTGTTTATGATTACGGGGTGATAGTTTGATATAATTCCCTAAATGGACTGTAAGCCCCACAAGGACAGAGACCATATTTGAGTTGGTTCCACAGCATATGCCCAATACCTAGAACAGCACCTGGCTCAAAATAGGAGCTCAACAAACACGGGGAGGCGTGGATGAATGACTAAATCAAGTCAGTCAACCAATTAATCAAACAGCTAACTCTTTAAAGCTTGAACTTAGGAAACTAACATGATGTCAATGACCAAAATTGCTATCCCTAACAGCTTGGCCATTTAAAAAAGTGTAAACTTCTAAAATAGAGGAAAAGAAAAAAAAAAATCCTGTAGCTGAAATTTCCCTGCCTGGATATGGTCAGTCTAGATCAGTTAGGCTTTCCCTGTAATATCTTGTGTGATGTCAGACATATCACTCAAATTCCTTGGACCTCAGGTTTATCATGTATGGGTCCAAGAGTGTTTGTGGCTGCAGGAATTAAAGATACAAAGATAAACAAAGACTATGGTTGTATTAAATATAGGAGTTGAGCTAAATACTCTGAAGTTTTTTTAATTCTAAAATCCTGGGAGTAAATCTTGCACAGTAGGATGGGAGAAGGTGAGCCAGATATGGAGCTCCACACAAGTGGTTCAAGCCAGTATGTGCATTTAATGGCATTTTGGCTCCTAGTTTGAATAAAAAGTAAGGGCTTCTTGGATGCCTATTTGAAACAACCTCTAGATAGGGAATTGCATCTTGAAGTCCTACTTTGTCATTTCCACAATGAGGCACCAATTAAACCAATCCTGCCAACTGTAAAGGAATGCTAGGGAATCAAGACAGCAGATGTGGAAGGTGCCTCTAGTAGGATACACTTTGCAAGAGCAAACAGTGAAGGCCACAAATCTCAAACAAAGAGTAAATACACTACGTCAATGGGTAGGAACATGGCAAACAGAGCATTAGCCAGAAGGGTCGGATACAAATATCAGGTGTATAGGGAGCCATCCTCCTCCTGGCACTGCCACTAAAATAAATATCAATGAAATGATAAATGAAAGTGCTTCCTGTTTAATTACTTTCCATTTTTGCACAAAGGAAAAAATTTGTTCTCTACCACAAATAGAGAAAGTGGCGGGGGCATGGAAAAGGGGACTTTCTACGAATCTGAGACCCTTAAAAAAGTGGCTCCTGTCTATGGTAATTTCTAAAATAAGGGTTGGAGTAGACATCCTCTAACTTAGTGGTCCTGGCTGCACATTGGGATCACCTGGGAACCTATTAAAACTCTGACGCCCACCCTGCACTCCAGACTAATTAAGTCAGAATCCCTGGAGCAAAACTCATTTCCAGGTTAACCAAGTGTGCTGCCAAGTTGCAACCCACTAAATGGCTCTTGGGGTTCGAAAACCCCTCTAAAGTTTTTTTGTCTAAGCGGCAGGTGATCTGATGTTCCACTAGGTGGCACTTTCCAGCAAACGTCAGCGGGGCCAGAAAGGTCTAGTCTAGCTCTAATGGCGGAGGGAATTTAGAAGACAGGTCTTGGTGGTCTTCACCGCACTCTCAATGTACTTGTTGGTTAACAATTTGCTGGTGAGCGCAGGCGCTACAGAACAGGATTCGCCCCCGTTGTTAAGAAGCTCAGGCCTGAGAGAGGAGGCAGCTCTAGTCCTATGGTTGGGCTCTCCCATCCACTGGTGTGCACTGGTCCAGACCGAGGCCCCTCTGAACAGTCCTCATAGGTCATCACCCCGTTGTGTGCGGTGGCGGACATTCCCCCTTCATATCTGGTCAAATTAACAAGCCCCTGATTTTCCCCGGGGATTTGGCCTCCCCCATCTCAGCCAGGAGGTTGGGTCAGAGCTGACTCCGCCCTCAGCTGCTGGATTAGCCAATCAGAGCACTCTCCCTTCAGCAGGTGATTGGTCCCTGGGTGGCGAGGCAAATCAGAACAGTCAATTCTGTGGCTTTGTGTAGAGGCTCTCGGGGAGGCCTTGGCCTCTCCCAGTTGGGGTTGCTGTCGTGTGGTTAGAAGCTCGAGCAGCCATCTCACCACTGTGAGGAGTGTATTGGACCTCTCACCATTGCTCTTTCAGATCTCCCATCTGCCCTTCTTCCTGCTTCAGGGAGTCTAAACTATATAGAATTCCTGAATGGGCTTCCTTACTTCCTGTGTTTAGGTTGAGGAGCCTGGGCAGGATTTCAGAGGGAAGGAGAGCAATGTCAGGATTAGGATTTCTTCCCCTAGCCACACGCCCCCTGCATCAGCCTCGGAAGGCCACAACACCAATCAAACAGGCTTCTTGAAACAGTCTTCTCTGGGTTCCCCTGATGGTCCCTGCCTTACTCTTGCAGCCTAGGGCTGGACAGCACACGGCTCTTTCTAGCCCCTCCTGCCCTCTCGTTAAACTCTCTTCATATAACCCAGCATGAGTGTGCAATCTGTTTCCTGCTGAGGCTCTGACTGAAGCAAGGGGAGAGCTGCCTGGCAAGAACACAAATGCGAAGGAGAGTGGAGCTGAGGGAATATTCAGTGACCCAAGTCACCGTGAGTGTTATCCTTGCCCTCGCGCCAACTTACCTCCCGTGTGCAAGCAACTACCTAGTCATGCTGATTTTAATTCCTGCCGAGAATCTTGCTACTCAAAACTGCCAAAGGAGATGGATCATTCTCGCCCCGCCCCTGCCCATCTTGACCTATGACTTACCTCACCTTGATCAAAACGCTGAGCTGAACCATTCAGATTCTCAGGAATTGGAGCCAAGGTACCCGGAGAGAAGGCAGCTGGTGGTCCCTGAAGGTGGAAGTTCATGCAGCACCAGGATCACGATTATTCTTGGAGCACACACAAGTAGAAGTTATGGTAAGGCAGAAACTATGAATAACAGAGGAAGTTTATCAAGACAGGACAGTGGAGCAGAAGTGCTGAGCGCCCAGATACCCAGAGAGAACTGAGAAAGATAACCATCTTGGTTTCTAATTCTGGGATGCCTGGCTGAGCAGAAGTCCCTGTCCTATGGTTTCTGTGAAGTTTCCTGCTATATCCTCTCTCCTGAAATTATGATTGAGTCTCTGTCCTTTACCGCCAAAGAAGTCCTGGCCTTGATAGCCTAAACGCAAAGTCTAAGGTGAAGCTCTTATCTCTCACTTTTAACTCTCCACCACCTTGGCTCTGCACCCCTTCAGTTCATCCTCTCAACTGTAGTGACCGTTCTGACATGTGGCTGCCTGCTGGTGGCCTTCTCATGGATCTCACAATGGAGTCCAATTTGCTATGTTTGCACTTTATACAAAATTGCTAGTAGTGGTTTTTTTTCTTTTTCTTTTTTTTAACCTTAACCATGCTTTTTATCACCTCTATGCCTTTGCTCATGTTATTCCCTCTTCCAGGAATACCCTTCACATCTTTCTGTGCTGATGAGTTCCAGGCTCATCTCAGATGTCGTTCATCTCTTCTTCACTTCTTCAATGACTATTTCCTCTTTCCACTCAGATAAGCTAAGGGCCCCTTTCTCTTTTTCCCCATACTTCTTGTATATATTTGTATTTTGGTATTTACATACTAATAAAGATTATGATGATGATATTAATTAATATTTACGGAGAAGTTACCATGCACCAAACTCTAAGCTAGCACTTTACAAACGTCATCTCCTTTAATTTTCATCAAACATTATCCCTATAAAGTAAATTCTATTGTTATTATCATTATTATACCCATGAGGTAAGTTCTGTTATTCTCATTTTCCAGAAAACTGAAGGAGATAGAGTGACTCACCCAAAGTCACACAGGTAGAAAGTGGTAGATTCACGTCCATTGATCATTTTTAAAATAACAGCTTTATTGAGATATAATTCACATCCTGTGCAATTCACCCATGTAAAATGTACAGTTCAATGGTTTTAGTGTATTCACAGTCATGCAGGCATCACCACAATCAAGTTTAGAACATTTTCATCACTCCTGAAACAAACCTGTACCCATTAATTGCTCATTTCTTTCTCTCTGCTCTTAGCAGCTGGCATAGTGCCCAGCTCATAGTATCTGCTCAACTGGCACTTGTTAAAGAATGGATGGTTACCCTAATTAGGAAGGTGCAAGAGGGAGCTTCCTCGTTTAATATTCTTCACATTTCAGCCTTAATCAAGGGATTTGCCTGTTTTTTCCATTTATTTATTTTATGCTATTTCTCTTTAGTGATAGCCACTACTTATGAAGTATCTTATGTGTCAAACCCTATATTAAGTGATATTATCTCATTAATGCTCACAACACCTGACGGTGAATATTATTGCACTCATAATACAGATGACAAAACCAAGATTCAGGGAGTGTCACTAACTTGTTTAAAGTCACATAACTAGTAATTAACACCATCATTCTAAGTAAATTACTGCCTTTAATTGAATAGTTAACTATGTCTACAGACTGTGCCAAATTCTTCTCGTACTTTGCTTATTCATTCATTAGGTTTTTTAGATACTTATTGAGGACTTATCACAGCTGGGAGGCCCTTATGGCATGTTTTGAATGCCTGGATCACATTATGCCTGAAGGCATATCCATCCTGGACTTTTAGATTAAATAAGACAATATACTTCTCTTATTCTTTCTCCCCTCCTCTACATATTTATGTATTGACTAAATATTTTGGTATTGTTTTCTGTCATTTTCTTTGAAAGAATATTGATTGCCTTTAAGAAATTCTTTCTCAGGACTCTTCTTTTTCCTAGCAAATTCCTACATATCCTTCAGGAGCCACTCAAATATCATGTCCCCTGTGACCTCTCCATGTGCCCCTCAGCAAAATTAGAAGTTCCTTTCTCTGGGCTCTTACCGCAGCCTGCACATTGTTCCAATAAAGCACTATTTTATAGAGTGTTTGCATTTGTAGAGTGCTAAGACCACTGTGTTCAGTAGCTTGTTCGTCTTTGTGTCCCCAGTGCCTAGATCAGAGGCTGGTAATCAGTAAGGGAATGAATGAATATGTAGCCTGAATCCTTCTGCTGTGACAGACACCTTCTTTTTGGTTGCTCAGTAGGAATAGAAACCAATTTGTCACTCTGCTCTATAAAGATTAGTCACAGTTTAATCAACCACAGTGTGGTATAATATATTTACTGAGCTAAGTAAATGCTGAAAAACAATTCTAATTTTAATGCAGAATTGTCAGTGCTTTTATACACTTACCCTCCCTTGCTACCCATCCCTCTTGTGCTTACTCTGGAGGCCACAGGATGCAGTAGACTTGGAGTTAGGGATTTGGGTTCTAGTTCCCTACAGCTTCCTGTATGAATTTGTGAACTTTTCTCACATTCTTAAAGGGCTGGATCAGGTCAGGAGCTGAAGCCCCCAATACCCCAGGTGGTTACAGCCAGGCAGGAAACAGGCCCAGTATGGCCAGAGTTTTTTAAAGAGAAGCTGGAAATCTAGAGTTTTATATGAAATGCCTGTTTTAAAAAATATTGTATGGGTGGGCAACGGTGGCTCAGTGGCAGAGTTCTTGCTTGCCATGCCAGAGACCCAGGTTCGATCCTGGTGCCTGCCCATGCAAAATAAATAAATAACAATGTGCCTAAATCTCTTACATCAGAAGTGCGAAACAATCCAAACCCTCTGGTGAAGAATGTGGCAATATCTTTCAAACTACCCTAATAGCAAAGCAAATCCTGTTTCTAGGCATCTCCCTTGAATATTCACTTCCACAATGTGTGCACAACATTACTCACATGGCGTTACTTTATGTTAGCACAAGATGGAAAACAACTCCAAATAGCCAACCATAGGAGACTGTTTGAACCTTAGTTCATTACTACCATGTAGTACTACGCAGCTGGAAATAAAGAATCCATCAATTTCTATGAAATTATATGGAGCCCTTTCCAGGATCATTTAGATGGTAAAAGCAAATGCAGCACAGTGTAGAGAGGAGTGCTTTGAGAACATGAATCCCCCAGCTGAAAGAAGGCAAGGTTGCGTGGTAGAAGGGCCAACCCCAAATTTCCTCTATCCACCCCCATCCATTGTAGTGCCTAGTTCTGTGCTGGGCACACAGTAGGTGCAATAGAATAAATGCAGAGAAGCTTAACAGCACCAAAAGTGGGAGATGACCAGGGAATCTGAGTCAGGCAAAGGGCACAGTAATTGCAGCCTGCAATGTCAGTCTGACTTCTTCGGAGACACAGCCTCCCGTTGAGGAGGAAACAAGGAGCTATAAAATGGAAATTGAAGGAGAATCGCTTCAGAGCAGCTGTCAGGAAGCACTTCCCCCAGCGAAGACAGCGGAGACAGAGGATGTGTAAAATCACCTCTTGCAAGGTTGTCTGGGCTCACACACCAGGGCCTGCCCCTCTAGCTTGCTTGGTGGCCACCAGGGAACTCCATACAAGCCTCCTGTCATTTCCTCATTGTGGGAAACTTGGGGTGATCTATTAGTTCCGTTTCCAAAGCTTTTCCAAAAGGGATATCAGGGGCTACTACCTAGGGAAACTTCCCCCACAGGCTTGTGAAAATCCCAACATTTTAGGATAAGGCCGCCTGCCATGGGTCTTTGGCCATGTGGTACCTCTCTTTTAATACCCTCCTCCCTTTTAGCCTCATTAATTCTCATTCATCCTCTGAACCTCCAGTCAGGTGGCCCCGCGATCTAGGTCACATCTTCCTATTATATATTCTAGAAGTATTTTTCCTTCATTACACTTAATAAAGTCATATTACTTGTATAACCTCTGCCTCACTGACTGGACTGTGAATCCCGAGAGGATAAGAACCGTCTTTGATTTTGCTTACCAGCACCTAGCACAGCGCCCAGCACATAAAAGGTGCTCGGTAAACATTTCTTGAATGAATGAAGGAGTCTTAATTAAAGGAGAAAATGTTGCATTTGTATAAAGTTTGACCTCCTCAAAAGATAGCACCTCCTTTGCATCTAGAAAGCAGGGCATGAAGCTGTCAGCCCTTGACATCCTCAGTCCAGTCTGTTGATTCACCTTCTGAAAGCTCTGGATTTCAAAATTCTATCTGTAAACATACAGATGCTTGAGTTTTTTTTATTTAGGTGGGGGGGGGGCTGCTTAGGTAAGTGTATTTTTAGAAAACTTTCCTGGTAATTCTGATACATGGCCAGGGTTGAGACCCATTCTCTAAACTGATCTCAAAGTTGTCTCCTTCCCTCCAGCCACCTGTCCTACCCCAGTTCTGTCCACCAGCTCTTCTCCCCTGGAGACAGCACAGTTGCCTCACTGGTCTCTCAAGGCTCCAGGCTTGGGGTCCCTGATCCACTTACCACGTGGCCACCTGCCAGAGCCATCTTTCCTGAATGAAAGTCTAATCATGTCACTCTTCTGCTTAAAACTTTCTGCAGCACCTCACTGCCTTTGGGAAAAGCCCCACCTCCTGGAGAGCCTCACGAAGCCCCTGTTGACTTCTCCAGGCTCATCCCCCTGGTTGAGCCTCCCTACTCACACTCTGCCTCCAACATGTGAGCCACCCAGGACCCAAAGGGGAGTGTTCTGCTCCTCTGCTCCTCTGTCCAGGAACACTTCACTGTGCTCCCAGCTCCACCTGGCAATGTATGCTTCTCCGAGTTTCCATGGAAGCAGAGCTGCTTCTAGGAAGTCTTATCTGATACTTCTCCACCCACAGAGTCCTCCACCTGCCGCAGGTAAGCATTTGCCACACCCTATTGAAAAGGCCTAATTACTTGCTTGCTGCAGTGTTTAACTGTGAGCAACTTGAGTGCAGTGATCAAATCTTGAATGCCCAGTTCCTAACACAGTGTTTGGCTCTCGATTAATTATTCTTAAAGAATGCACATTGATAAACATGGCTTTTGGGAATGCATCTTGGTTCTAAAACCATCAATGACTTTGCATTTCCTACATCAGTGGCTCTCAGACTGCAGAGTGCATCAGACTTACCTGGAAGTCTCCTTAAACATGGATTGCTTGGCTTCATTCCCACTGTTTCTGATTCAGTTACTTGGGGAGGGGCCAGAGAATTTTCTTTTCTAACAAATTCCCAGGTATGCTGGTCTGGAACTGTTATGTACCCCAGAAAAGACAACAACTTTTAACACTAATCCAGTTTTGTGGGGGCAGGCCTATTGTAGGGTGTGATCTTTCGATTAGGTGGAGATGTGACCTGCCCATTCAAGGTCAGTCTTAATTAGTCTACTGGAATCCTTAAGAGAGCCAACACAGAGCAGAAAGGTCAGATGCTTGGAGAGCCTACAAAGATGCAGACATTTGGAGATGCTAAGCTAAGAAATGAAATCCAGAGTTTGCCCCAGAGAGACTAAGAAAGGACCCACAGATGCATAGAGAGAGGAGGCCACTGTAAACAGGAGCTGAAAGCATTGAAACCTGTGAGCAAAGGGCCAGCAAACATAGCTACGTGCCTTCCCATGTGACAGAGGAACCTAGATGCTGCCTTTCCTCTGAGAAGCTTTAGCAAATCAAAACACCAGATGATGTTGATGCTGCTGGTCCTGGGGCCCCACTTTGAGAACAACTGACCTACAGAATCTCAGCTGTTGTCATCCCCAACTGATATGCATCAAAGCTGTTTTAAAATCAGAAGACAAACTCCAATAGGTAAATTTCGAGTGGGATAGGGAAGCAGATATGCTCTCATGTTCTAGGTGACTTCCTTCCCTGCTTAAAGATTTCTCCTCTAGGACCACAATCCTCCCTTTCATTTGCAGGCTGGATCAACAGCTTAAGACCTTGTTTCCTTTCCTGGGCTTCATTTGCTGTGGGAGAAGCCGCCTCTCAGCTACCTCCAGCAGGTCTGGTGCCGAGCTCCAAGGCAGCTGCATGGCATGCTAATGCAGGTGGCCTGAAGTATGCAGAATCCTGAGCCCTCTCCCATCTCAACCTGAATGATTAGCTGCTAGTGCCGATTGAATTCAGGGGGCAGAGATTTCCAGACATGGGTGGCAAAGGTGAAGTGTTTGCAGGACCTTCAATAGAGCTAAGATGTGCAGGCTGTAACACCTGTGTGCATAGGACCTTCAGGATGTGGGGTAGAATCCAGGAGAGGAAGAAAATGGGACCATGCCAGGAGCCAGGACTGGGGGCTGGCTCTCCCCATACTACAGTGAGGAGGTCCTTGAAGTTTCAAGTTTGAACCTGGCTTTCCAGGCCATGATGAAAAGATACTTACCAAGATAGGACATGCATCATTTAACAGTTTTTAAGTTTAATTAACTTTATTTAGACATGTGGTATGTTGATCTATGTACTCTTGCTCAGGCCCTTCAAAATGTTTGGGTTGGACTTTCCTACTGGAGTAATCAGGATGGGGTGATATATTAGTTTGTTAAAGCTGCTGGAAAGCAATGTACCAGAAATGGAACAAGTTTTATAAAGAGAATTAAATAAATTACAAATTTACAGTTCTACGACCATAATGTTCTAACATTATGTTCTAACTAAGGCATTCAGAGAAAGATGTCTTGCCTCAAGGAAGGTTGATCTGGGAAGGCATGTTGCTGGCATCTGCTGGTCCTTGTTCCTGGTTCTGTTGCTTCCAGCTTTTGATGCCAGTGGTTTCTTCTCTAAGCATCTGTGGGCCTTCACTTAGCTCCTCTGGAACACAACTCTGGGTTCTGGCTTGTTTAGCATCACATGGGAAGGCATATGGCAATGTCTGCCAGGCTCTGCCCATGTCTAGGCATCTGCTTTCTCTGTCAACACTCCAAGCATCTCCAAACATCCATGTCTCTGTCAGCTCTGAAGCAACTGTTCTCCAAGAATCTGCATCTGAGGTTTCTCCAAAATGTTTCCCCTTTTAAAAGACTCTGTAAACTAATCAAACCCCACTTTGAATGGGTAGAGACACATCTTCATCTAATCAAAAGGCCATACCCACAACTGGGCATGCCACATCTCTGTGGAGATAATTTAATTAAAAATTTGCACCCTACAATATTGAATCAGAGTTAAAACAAATGGCTGCCCCCTACAAGATTGGATCAGGATTAACACATGGCTTTTCTGGGGTATATAATAGTTTCAAACTGGCACAGGTGAGGAGGTATGGGTGTTGCTTTCCAGGATAGGGATGTTCCCCCTAGTAGCCCCCATGGTCCTGCTACCCTAGGACTGGTCTGTATCCCTCAGGAGCGCCTGGAGGGCTTTCTTTCCAGGATGAAAACATGGATTTAATGATTAAATAGGAGCAACTTGTTACCCACTCATCCCTGTAAGAGAAGAGGTCTGGACACCAGGGAGGTTTATATCTGAGGTTCCCATCAGGTTGGCAGGCCTGAAATGGGGGATCAGGGCACACCTAGATACTGCTCTTACCAGAAGTATTTCCTTGGGCAAGTCCATCAGCTCTCTTAAATCTGTTTCGTCATTATTCAATGGAGATCATTGTAGTGCCTAAACAGAGAAAGGTTATGCTAAAGTATTTATGCCTGCACAGGTGGGTACTTAACAAGTGGGAGCTGTCATTTGTGACTTCCTGGTTACTTCCTTCATGATCATTGCCAGAGTTTGACAAATTGGAGGAGTTTGATCACTGGGTCTATGGCCTTCCCTTTGGACTTTCCTGCCCTGCTTGTGGGCACCCTTCCAGCTCATTTCAGGGATCCAGAACTCTCAGAGATCAATTTCCTTCTAAATACAGATTCCTGGACACCTTGCCTCAGAGGATTGAGCCTGGGAATCTGCATTCTGAGGAGCTTCCAGATGACTCTTATATAAGAGGCAGCTCTTATAGAAACACTGTAGTTGAGAAAGCAGACTCAAAGGCAGAACCAAGAGCAGGCACTGGGAAGCAGATTCCTGCTGAATACAAAGAATAATGATTCTAAAAGTCAAAGCTGCCCAAGAACGGAAGAACTTCTCTAAGAAGTAGTGAGCCCCCATCACCAAAGGTATGCAAGCAAATGCCAGATAAATGCATGGCAGAGGTGCTATAGGAGATGATCCAAACCTTAGCTTGAGAGTTGGAGTTCATAACCCTGAAAATCTCTAAGATTCCACCTTGTCTTTCCTCTACATTTTCTCTCTCAGGAAATGCTCTATCCGTCCTTCCTCCCTTGTTATGGCAATCCCTCTCCAAGAGACATTCTCAGTTCAAGTCTCATTTTGTGAATGGAGTGAATGCTTTTATGTCCTAGGTCAGAAAGCTATGATAAAGACCATTTCAGGCTGCCCCGGGCTATTGTGCCAGAAGAGGAAGAGGAGACCTGCCTTTAGCCTTCTATGCTAACTCCAGCTCTCTTCCTTCCCACTCTTCATCCATGATCAATAAAAGGATTTCGAAGCAAAGGAGGCTGTGGAGTGAGTTGGAGACTGCTCAGGAGAGGTCTTAAAGCTGCCACGTCTTGCAGTAACTGTGCCTAATGCCGCATGTAATCACCATCATGTGTCTCTGTCAAGAACTCGTGTACATTTCAGAGCAGTCCCTGGAAACTCCCTCTTGCAAGACCCTCTGGGCCAGAGACAAATCGTCGAGTTGGGACAGTGATAAATCCTGCTAGCTTTCTGTGGTAAGAAATTCCCTGCATTGTTGCTCAGATGTGGCCTCTCTCTTTCAGCCAACATGACAAGCAAACTCGCGCCCTCCCCCTCTCTACATGGGACATGACTCCCAGGGGAAGTGGGACAGAAATCCTATAATAAGCTGGGACTCAACATCAAGGGATTGATAAAACCTTCTCAACCAAAAGAGGGAAGAGCGAAATGAGACAAAATAAAGTGTCAATGGCGGAGAGATTCCAAACAGAGTCGAGAGGTTATCCTGGAGGTTATTCTTATGCATCAAATAGATACAACCTTTTTAGTTAAGGTGTAATGGAGAGGTTGGAGGGAACCACCTGAAAATGTAGAGCTGTGTTCCAGTAGCCATGTTTCTTGAAGACGATTGTATAATGATGTAGCTTTTGCAATGTGACTGTGTGATTGTGAGAACGTTGTGTCTGATGCTCCTTTTATCTATCTTATAGACAGATGAGTAAAACATATGGATTAAAAATAAATATATAATAGGGGAAACAAATGTGAAAATAAATTGAGTAGACTGAAATGCTAGTGATCAATGAAAGAGAGGGGTAATGGGTATGGGTGTTTGAATTTTTTTCTGTTTTTATTTCTTTTTGTGAATTGATGCAAATGTTCTAAGAAATGATCATGATGATGATATACAACTATGTGATGATATTGTGAGTTATTGATTATATGTCAAGAATGGAATGATCATATGGTAAAAATGTTGGTGTTTGTGTGTTGTTATGTTTAATAAATAAAGAAAAGAAAAAAAGAAGAAGCTCCCTGTAGCAAGCCTGCTCAGCAGGGCACAAAAGGTAGGACTGGGGAGGGTAGTTGTGCCCCAAATACATTCCATCAAAGTGGGCCTGACTGATACTTTATTTGGAGTGGGTGGATTGGCATACCAGTTGTTGAGGAGCTGAGAAAGTAATCGAGGGGATGGGGAGTCTTTTTCAACTGATCACTTCCCAAGCAATCAACATAGAGGGCCCCAGACCCCAGCCTTCTTGGTTTCTAGGCTTGCTCCACCAGAGCAAGGGGGAGGCTGGGTGCTCACTTGTGTTCCAAAAGCCAGCAGAAAGCAGCCCATCTGGAGCCCCACAGCCGTCCTTGGAAACCCAACTCCTCTGAGCCAAAAGTCAGCATTTCCTTCTGGGCCTGCCCCCTACCCCCTACCATTGAGAGCAGTGAATCTGTCTCTTTCCATTGTGAATAATTTTCCACCTGAATTCAGTGGAATTCAATTTGAATGTGAGTCTCTTTCCACCTTTTTAATAATGGTGGTCACATGTTGAGCACCTACCAGGTGTCAGACACTGTGCTCAAAGTGTTACAAATGTAACCTTAAATGTTAATAAACACAAAAGGGAGGAATTATTACCTCCATTTTGCAGATGACAAAAGTGAGGCATAGAAGAGTTAAGTAATTTGCCCAGGTCTGTGTGACGCTAACACCTGTAATTGTTTGGGCTGGCAAGGAAGATAACTGTTCTAGTTTGCTAGCTGACGGAATGCAATATACCTGGAACGGAATGGCTTTTTAAAAGGGGATTTAATAAGTTGCAAGTTTACAGTTCTAAGGCCAAAAAAATGTCCCAATTACAACAAGTCTATAGAAATGCCCAATCAAAGGCATCCAGAGAAAGATACTTTGGTTCAAGAAGGCCGGTGAAGTTCAGGGTTTCTCTCTCAAGTGGAAGGCACATGGCAAACACAGTCACCATTTCCCTCTCAGCTGGAAGGGCACATGGTGAGCATGGCATCTTCTTCTAGCTTTCTCTCCTGGTTTCCTGTTTCATGAAGCTCCCTGGGAGGCGTTTTCCTTCTTCATCTCCAAAGGTCGCTGGCTTGTGAACTCTCTGCTTCATGATGCTGCAGCATTTTTTGCTCTCTCCGAATCTCTTTCATTCTCCAAAATGTTTCCTCTTTTATAGGACTCCAGAAACTTATCAAGATCCGCCCAAATGGGTGAAGAGATGCCATCACCTAAGCCAGTTTAACAACCACTCTTGATGAAATCACATCTCCAGGGAGATGATCTGATTACAGTTTCAAACATACAATGCTGAATAGGGATTATTCTGCCTTTATGAAATGGGATTTAGATTAAAACATGGCTTTTCTAGGGGACACACATCCTTTCAAACCAGCACAATAACAGAATGAGTAAATATGTGGATTCTGGAGTCAGCTTCCCTGGGAATGAATGTAACTTCTGCTTCTTACTAGTTAAAGGAGAGTTGCTTTTAACCTCTCTAAGCCTTAGTTTTTCACTCTGTAAAATGAGGGTAATAATAATAATAATATCTAGTTTGTACTTGTGGTAGGCAGAAAAATGGTCTCCCAGTGATGGCCATCCCCTAATTCCCAGACCCTGTAAATATGTTGCTGTTTTACTTTGCTAAAGCTGCCAGAATGCAATATGCCAGGAATGGGTTGGCTTTTACAAAGATTTCTTAGGTTGCAAATTTATAGCTCTAAGGTCATGAAAATGTCCAAATTAAGGCATCCAGAGGAAGATACCATCTCTCAGGAAAGGCTGCTGGCATCCGGGGTTCCTCTGTTTCATGGAAAGGCACATGGAAACATTTGCTGGGCCTTTTCTCCAAAATGTCTCTGGGCATTTCTCTTTCAGCTTCTCTGAGCTCTCTCCAAAATGTCTCTGCCTTTTATCCTCTTGTAAAGGACTCCAGCATGGGGATTAAGACCCACCTTGAATGGGTTGGGTCACATCTCTATGGAAACAACCTAAGCAATAGTTTCCGCCCACAGTAGTTCTGTACCCACAGAGATGGATTAAAAAAACATAGACTTTTCTGGGGGTATACAACACAGTCAAACCAGCACAGTCACATTACATGGTAAAGGGACTTTGCAGATGTGATTAAGTTAAGGGGCTTGGAGATTATCTTGGATTGTCTGGATGGGTCTAATATAATTACAAGTGTCCTAAAAAGAGGGAAGCAGGAGTATCAGAGTTGGAGAGAGAGAATGGAATGTGCTGTACTGCTAGCTTTGAAGATGGAGGAAGAGACTATGAGCCAAGGAATACAGACAGTCCTAGAAGCTGGCAAAGGCAGGGAAACAGATTTTTTCTCCCTAGCCTCCAGAAGCAATACATCTCTACCAATTACTTGGCTTTTAACCTAGTGAAAACTGTTTCAGACCTCTGACATCCATAACTACTAGATAATAAACTTGTGTTGCTTTAAACCACTAAGTTTGTTGTAAATTGTCATACTGGCAATAGGAAATTGATAGTTTATTGTTCCTTTTTAAAAAGAAATCAGTGAAATGCCAGGCACAGTGGGTTAGTTTCATAAAAGTTCACTACACTGTCTCCCACTTTTACTGTGAGCTTCTTGATCTATTACACATCCTTGTATCTCAAATATAATTTTTTATAATACTTGCTACATAGTAGATGATGTCAAAATTCTGTAGATTAATGATGATTTCATGCACTAAAAAATAGAAAGGGGGGAGAAATCCCTGCAAATGGCAGTAAGGTCTAGAGCTAGGCATATGGAGTGCAAGAGATTACCATAACCGTGATTGAGTAGTCCCAAATTTCACTGTGTTCAAGGATTGATGGCTCTGGCTAAGACCCCAGTGGTTCTCTGCATAGTGTAACACATCAAATAATTAACAAATCTCCACTAAGAATTTTATTAGTTGTGGCGCAGACAATTTTATTCTCTGGCACGAAGAAGTGTGCAGCTTACTGCCTAATTTCTATAGGAAGTCTTCCCTCCTCATTTCAGTGCATGATGATATGTTTTGTTGAGACTCAGTTGCAAGTGGCAGGAATTCAACTCAGATGTACTTGAACAAACAAAACAAAACAAAAAAGGCAAATAACCAAAAAATTAAAAACTTAACACCACCAGAATTTATTGGCTAGCATAGATGAAACATATCTTGCTGTAGGTCTAACTTCAGGAACTGTTGGATCCAGGCATTTGAATGATGTCATCAGGAATTGTTCTTTCACCTCTCAGCTTCTTCCTCTGTGCTGGCTTCATTCTCAGGCAGGCTCTGTCCATGTGGTGAACCTCAGAAAATCCAAGCTTGCCTATTACTACCTTAACATCTAGGGAAATTGCATCTCTTCCTCACAGTTCCAATTAAAGTCTTGGGATAAGTTCTGATTGGTCCAGCTTGAATACAGTGCCTATTCCTGAACCATCACTGTAGTCAGGGAGAAGGAAACCCCAATTGGCTAGACTTGGCTCATGTCTCTAGAGCCACAAGGACTGAACTAGGGGAGGCATGGTCCCTAAAGAGAACTGGAGAACCTGTTACCAGAGAATGGGGGTAGATGCTGGGCAAACATCAACTATAGAAATTTCTTTCCTAAATCACTTACAGGATAAGAGGCAGAAACAGGATTGGAATTCAGGAGGCTGAAGCAAAACTAAAATCCAGCCACTTGAATCCCAAACTAATCCAGTTCTAAAGTCAAATTGGCCAGAGTATGAAGGCTGGCTGTGCTACTAAAACCATTATGCCCCATGGGATCATCTAGAAAAATAAGCAGCAGTCTGGGGTGGGGTGAGGGGATAGCAGAAATAGACACTCCTTGCTAATATGAGAATCTCGGGATCTCATATTATTAGAAGACCATTGAGTCTAATGTTTCCATTCTGTTTACAGCATCCTCTTCTGGTAGCTGGCCAGGCTCTGTGTGTGTGTGTGTGTGTGTGTGTGTGTGTGTGTGTGTGTGTGTGCGCGCGCGCCCATGTGTGTCCTCCAGGGACAAGAAACACACTCCATTTTGAGGCAGACATTTTAAAAAATTAATTGATTATTTTTTTTTGCATGGACAGGCACTGGGAAGCGAACCCTGGTCTCCAGCATGGCAGTCAAGAACTCTGCCACTGTGCCACCATCACCTGAGGCAGTCATTTTTTAATATCTCTGGCCAGTAAAAACAAATATCCCTATTTCGAGCTCAAATCTGTCTTCCTGTAACTTCCACCCACTTGTCTTTGGAGTCAGAGAACAAGCCAAACTCCTTTGGAATAGCCCAGAATAAAAGAACTGTAGCAGGAGAATCCAAAGAACTAAGTTCTAATCCAGGTCCTCTACTAGGAAAGCAAGGAAGATGTGATCAAATTTAAGTATGGCTGTGAAAGCGCTTCACATGTCACAAATAATATTATTAATAATAATGATGATGGTGATATTTGACAAGTACTTACTATATACCAGGCACTGCTCTAAAGGTATCTCATTTTATTCTTATTACAAGCTTTTGAAATAAATACTATTATTACTCCAATTGCATAGATGAGAAAAGTGATGTCAGGAGGGTTTAAATCACATGGTCCAGTTCACATGGCTAGTTTCAGCAGCGAAGTAGGGTTTGGAACCCAGGGGGCTTGATTTCCAGGTGAGAGTTCTTATCCAAAATACTGGCAAAAAAAGATGTGAGGACAAGCGTTGCTTCAATCGAATGCTTCAGTAGGTGTATTTGGTTCCTCACTCTTTTCTGAGGTTGGTGCTTGGTTCTTAGCTTTCCTGTCCTCTTCGTGGGGGTCAGGGAGAGTCAATGAATGAGCCAGATCAGGCAAGAGAGCACTACCCCCCCCCCCCACGCCCGCAGAAGTCCCCTTATAGCCAAATTTCCTGTTGAAGATGTTCTATTAAATGATTGTTTCTCTCTTCCCTGGTCCAGAGATGAAGTAAACCACGGATGGCTCTCAAGATAGAGAGGAAAATGAAGGAGGCTGTGCATATTAGAAGATCACAAAAAGGACCACGCTCTGCTTATTCAGACTGGGAAACAGATTCCAGGAACAGCATGTCTGCCTCAATGCAATTATCCTGACAGCGGTCGGCATTTTATTCAGCTCCAAAAACTCATAAAGAGACTTCAAAGAGTCGCGTACTCTGGGGACTGTTTTATCAAAAGGGACTTAAGAAGAGGTAAGATTTCTAGATCAAACTCAACTCTTAATTGAATCAGTGAAAACTGAAAAAAATTTAAAAGGGAATTTTGTGAGACAGTAGGAAAATACGTTTGACATGCAGATTGAAAGAGGAGAGAGATTGGCCCAGAAACCTGGCAGATAATCTCCACACTGTTGACTGGTATTAGTGAGAGTGGAAAGAAATGAAGTTATTGAAATCCTAACCCCCTAGCCTAGGAGAAACATGGAGCCTCCGTCTGTTGCATCCTTTCCACTGAATGCAGTTACATTTAATTTAACTTATCCATCCATTTATTTTTCGACAAATAATCATCAGGCATGGTGGTAAGTACCTGGGATGCAAGGGAGAAAATAACAGGCATGGTCGTTCCCTCACAGGGTGTGCCGTCCCCAGGTGTGTAGCAGAGTGCCATGCCCAAGCCTCCACATGCCCTTCTTAAATAGAAAGTGTTTATTCCTAGCAGCTCCCACCCCAGATTCCACTTTATTTTTCTGGGACAATCCCATGGAGCATGATGGTTTTAGCAGCACAGCCAGCCTTCCTGCTCTGGCCTATTTGACTTTAGAACTTGATTAGTTTGGCATCCAAGGGGTTGGATTCTAGTCTTGCTTCAGCCTCCTGCTTTTTGATTTTGGGGTTGTGGGGGGAGGAATTTTATTAATATACAGAAGGAAACTAAGCCCCAGGGAAGGTTTTCCTCCTCTTGCTCCTTCAACTTCCCTGTTATGTTCAAATCTTGGCTCTCCCACTCTAGCTGTGTGCCCCGGAGCAAGTTACTTAATCACTATTCTTTGGTTTCATCATTTGTAAAATAAGGATAATGGAAGTTTTTGTTAAGATAAATGTCTGTGAAATGTTTAGAATAGTGCCAGATATATAATAAGCATTCAATAAATATTAAGTGTTATTATTAGAGCTCTGCAGCCCAGTTTTCATTGTATTTATCGCTGTTTATTGTATATTTGGCTATTAGATTTATGTCTGCCCCCACACTAGACTGTAAACTCTGAAAGGACTGTTTTACCCGCTGCTCTGTCCCCAGCACCCACCTCAGCGACTGTCATGCCATAGACACTCAGTAAATATTTGTTTAATGAGTGAATGAATGAATGATTTTCTTCCCAAATCCATCTGAGATTACAGAGAAAAGAAGAATCTGAAGGGCTGCCAGAGCATCTGCTCCCGGAGGTTTTTTCAAACAAGCTCCAACAGCTGTTTGTGCTAGAAGCCACCATAAAAAAGCATTCTTAAAAGCGAGAGGGAGAGAGCAGCAGTAACGGAGAGATGTATGGCCCAGCTGGGATCCTGCGCTGCAGCTCCACTCCGGGGAGGGAAGGGGGAAGGATGGGAAGGCAGATGCAGGGGCAGAAGAAAGAAAAGAGAGGCGTATCTTTGAGCCAGAGACACAGAGAGATTTTCAGAAAGACAATTAGGGAGGCAGAGACAGAGAGACTTCAGAGAGGTGCTCCGCAGTTGGCGGAGTGTGAGAAGGAAAGGAGAGAAGACAAGTGTTCAGCTGGCAGCTAATTCCCAAAATCTTTGAGGAGTTTTGAGAGTTAGAGAGTAATGCAGACCTCAACCTTGGCTGGTTGATTTATGACCAGCGAGCGCTGGGTCACAGTTGAGCTAGGCACATTAGGTGGTTGTGTGTCATGGAATGCTTGCAGCCATGTCTGGGGCTTCCCAGGAGGACACCACTTGTGAGCAGGTGACAGTCTGTATTGCTCTAATGGGATGTGGACAGTTCTCAGAGTCATGGAAATCATGGAATGGAGGACTTATAATGCTTTTGTAATTACACTCCATTCTAACTGGGAGTCACACAAGAAGTTTGGACTCAAAAAACTGACCCTGTTGGCTAACCTCCCTCCCTCCCTTCCTTCTTCTCCCCCTTCCTCTCTCCCTCACTTCCTTCCTTCCTGATTTATTGAGCTTTCACAATGTACAAGCCCTCCTGGGATACAAATATTATTAAGACATGATTCTTAACTTTGAAGAGCTCTCAACGGCACCATGTAAAGAGGGAAAAAGTGAGCAGTAGGTACAGTACAATACCATTTACATAAACTAAAATTTTTATTTTTTGTTCATAATACCTGCATTTAATATGCATTTACAGATAAAAGTATAAAAATGAATTAAATAGGAACAATCTCAATTTTTGAGTGAAATTGCTGGGGGGTGAGGTAGAGAGGAAGGAAATGAAACCTAGAATGAGGAGAAAAAGGGATTTACCTTTAAATGAGCAATAGGTTACTTATTTTATTTAAAATGCATTTAATTTTTAAAATTGCAGAAATTCAATGATTTTTTATTGGCCATTTTGAGATGACACATACTTATTTGGTATATGCAGTGTGTCATGGTCAGATTCATGTGTCAGCTTGGCCAGGTGGTGGTGCCAGGTTACTTGATCAGGAAAGCACTGACCTATCTGTTGCTATGAGGACTTAAATCATGACCACGTTGGCTGCATTCAGAGCTGATTGCATTTGTCATCAGCTAAGGGGAGTGTCTTACGCAATGAGTGATGCTTAATCTAATCACTAGAAGGCTTTTAAGGAGGATTCAGAAGAGGTGGTCACTCTTCCTACTTCAGCCAGCCAGCCTCTCCTGAGAGTTCACTGAGGACCTTCATTGGAGCTGCCAGCTTGTGTCCTGCCCTACTGACCTTGGACTCTACATCCGCACAGTTACATGAGACACTTTTATACATTTTATATTTACAGGTATCTCCTGCTGATTCTGTTTCTCTAGAGAACCCTAGCTAATACACAGTGCTTTAAAAATTTCTCAGAATTTAAAAAACCTAAGAAACTGAACAATTGATTATAATTCAGAAGTGACAAATCTCTTCCCCCACATGAATCTCAAAAGATGGAGGCAGCAATGAGTAAATTTAACCATCCTCTCTCATACCCCTGCCTCTCCATCCTGCAGTCCATATTTTCAGGAAAAATTCCTCTGGGATCGAATCAAATAAACTACTCCATGTTAAGTTTGAAAAATTATTACTCTTTCCATGAAATATTTGTACCTTTCCAGAGACTCTCGGGAGTCAGGAATCTGGGGAGTTCAGGCAGGAAGGCGGGTAAGAGTTGGGAGCCAAAGTGAGCAGAATCCTCTGCACATCTATGTAAAGGAGGCAGAGGCCCTTGGGACTTTCTCTCCTTCGGCAGCCCTAATTTGTAGGAAGGTAATATAGTGGTAAGAGCACAGGCTTTGAAGACAGACAGACCTCGGGTAGGGGTCACAATGTGAAATGTGTGAATTTGAGCAAATTGTTAAGTCTCTCTGAGCTTTGGTCCCTGCTTTAGTTTGCTAAAACTGCTGGAATGCAATATACAAGAAATGGATTGGCTTTTATAAAGGAGATTTATTAAGTTACAAGATTACTGTTCTAAAGCCTTAAAAATATCCAGACTATGGCATCCAGAGAAAAATACCTTGACCTTAAAGAAAGGCTGCATAGCATCTGGGATTTATCTGTCCACTGGGAAGGCAAGTGGCTGGCATCTGAGATCCTTGCTCCCAGTTTGTTGCTTTGTGCTTCTGTTTCTGGTGATTTGGTCTATAAGCATCAGTGGGCCCTCACTTCGCGGCTCTGAGGCAAAACTCTGGGTTCTGGTCTGCTTAGCATCTAACAGGAAGGCACATGGCAATGTCTGCTGGGCTCCTCTCCAGGCTTCTGGTTTCAAACAGCTCACACAGATCCTGTGAGTCCTTCTGGTGTTTTCCTCTGCATCTCCAAACATCTGTGTCTATGTTTGTTCTGAACTGTATCTCTCTCTGTGAGCTCTCTTAAAGACTCCAGTACACTAGTTAAGACCCAGCTTGAATGAGGCAGAGTCACATCTCCATCTAATCAAAAGGTCCTGCCCACAATTGGATGTGTCACATCTCCATGGAAACAACCTAATCAAGAGGTCAAACCCTACAATGTGGGGTCAGGATTAAAAGAACATGGCTGCCCTGACAAGATTGGATTAGGATTAAAAGAACATGGCATTTTGGGGGTACATAACAGCTTCAGACCAGCAAAGTCCCCTTACCTGTAAAATAGGGACAATAAAACTTCCAACATTGTTGTGAGATTTAAATGCTCTAGTGGAAGTCAAGTGCCCAGCCAGTCCAGCACAGGGCCCCCAGCACACAATGGGTCTTTCTGAGGAGTAGGATTTCCTGAGCGTGGCACCTGAAATATGTCTACATGAGTACACTTAGCAAATGCCATGGTCTCCCCTACTTCCTCTGTATTGAAAATCTTCCCCCAGGGGAAAACAGCATTAGAAATGCAAAGATGGTGTTAACACCAGGTCTAGAACAAGCCCTGGGCCAAGGAAAAGGAGGGAGTCTCAGAATCATAGCCTGAGGACTGGAAGGAACCTTACTAGTCCCCAGGCCACTAGTTTTTAAACCTGGGAAGGTTGTAAATCACACAGATTCCTGAGTCCCAAATCAGAGCAGCTGAAATTGGGTCAGGAATTTGCTCTTTTTAGAAGTCTCCCCAAGAAATGCAAATTAAGATAATGGTGCTCTGTCCTAATCAGAATGGCAGAGTAAGAAGTTCAGGGCTCTGTCCTCCACAGAAGCTTTGAATAACCAGCAACAACTGGCAGAAACATCTTTCTCAAAGATCCAGAAAACAGCTAAAAGACTGCAGTAAAAGGATGAAAGCAGAATCAAGAAAAAGGCTGCTTAAAGTGGGAGGATCTCATGGTACCCTGGCTAGCCCTCCTCCACTTCTCACTGGGGTGGCACAGAGCCAGCTGCACTCCCGGAGCGCCAATCCCTGGTTCTGCTTCTGGAGGGAACAGAGTAACCCTCGTGCACATACTGGGGCCATGTATGCCTGTCTGGAGGTGGCCTAAGGGACTTGTCTCAAAACTTGCCCTGTGTGTAGAAGGCAGTTCTCAGAGCTCTCCTATAGAACGCTGTGGGAATTGCTATGGGACAATGTGGTGCAGTGCCCAGACCAAGAGGAATCTGTTTTTAAGGGAAGAGGGAGCATCTTAAGTGTGTAACAGAGGGAGTTCTTAGGGCCACACTCACGTCACAGGTGCAAGGATCAAAGAGGCCCCTACACTTAGGCCTGCAGCTGTTCTCCAAACCCCAAACCCTGAAGGACAGCACTTACTTGGGTCAATCTGCAAAGACAGGGAAAAGTGTTCACTTTCTTTTTTTTTGGTGGTGGTGGGGAGGGAGTTAACCAAAAAAGAAAAAAAAAAAAAGCTCCTGGCAATCAAGGAAAGCGCTGTCCTGACAAACCAGCTGCATACAATCTTAAGGAACAGATATCTCAGGGTCCAAATTCCAATGATAACACACAGAATATCAAAATGTCCAGGTTTTAACAAACGATTATAAAACATACTAAAAAAAACAGGAAGTGATGATTCAGGGAAAGGTGAAGATTAAAACATTAGAAGACATTAATGAGAAACTAAAGGAAAACATGGACAAAGAACTAAAGGAATCAGGAAAATGTTGAAATTAGAAGAAAGATTGTTAGTTTTATATCAACTCTAAGTTTCTTGAATTTGATAACTGCCCTTAAGATGGTGACATAAGTGAATATCCTTGTTCTTAGGACAAGTATAAGCGTTCAAGGAGCATGATGTATACAACTTACATTCAAGTGTTCAGAAAATGGCTTACAAATAGAATGATCCACAAATGTGCAAAATGTTAAAAGAGGTGGATCTGGGTATCTGTCGGTGGGGGTAAGGGTATGCTGGTGTTCTCTGTATAGGGTTTTTCTTCTTTTCGCAACTGTTCATAAATTTGAAGGTTATGTCGAAATAAAAAGTTAAAGAAAAAGAGGGGGAAAAACCATAGCATACTTTTTATCATCCATCAGATGGTAAGAAATATTTAATAATGAATTTTGGGGGGGAGATGAGGAATGAGTGCTTTCATCCACTGCTGGTGGACATCGCCACTTTGGAGGGCTATTAAAATGGTACAAACCCAATTGTCTCGGTAGCATGTCATGGGGCTTTGCACAAAAAGGCATATCCAAGGATGCTTGCAGTAGAATTGATTGAAATAGTGAAAAGCTGGGGACAACATAAATGTCCACCAGAGAATAATGTGTGAATAAACACTGATACAACTGTGCTTTGCAACGCTCTTCAGTTAAAAAGAATGAGGAGGCCATCTAAGTATTGATTTAGAAAGTTCTAAGAGATATTTGTTCACAAAGGCAAGTTGCAGCATAACACATACATTGTGATTTTTATGTGAACAAAACAAAACAAACAGCCAACACTATATATATTCTATGGATAGAATTATTTCTATAAATACATAGAAAAAGATTTGGAACTATACTCATTATCTGATAACTGAAAAGAACTGAAGAAGAATTGAAAAGCATATTTTAGCTTTATATTTAAGGTCTTAATTTTTTACATGGAGAACATATTTATTCATTACTTATGTAAACATTTTTTAATTGTGAAATATAACATATATACAAAAAAGCAATAAATTTCCAAGTACATTCTAACAAGTAATTATGAACAGATTTTAAAGTTTGGTATGGGTTACAGTTCCATGACTATTTTTTTTAATTCTAGCTGTTCCAAGACACTGGAAACCAACAGAAATATCAATATAATGATTCATCAGTCATACTCATTTGTTAAATCCTATCTTCTCTGTTATACTCCTCCTTCTCTTTAAATAACACCTATACATAAAAGCAATAAATTTCAAAGTGCATCAGAACAATTAGTTGTAGAACAGATTTCAGAGTTTGGTATGGGTCACAATTCCACAGTCTTAGGTTTTTATTTCTAGCTGCTTTAAGGTACTAAGAGGCTAAAAGAAATATCAGTATAATGATTCAGCAATCATACTCATTTGTTAAACACGACCTTCTCTGTATAACTTCACCATCACCTTTGATCTTTCTCCCTTTCTTTATGGATATTTGGGCTACGCCCTTTCTAACTCTTCATGTTGGAAGGGGCTGTGGATAATATGGGATAGAGGGATGGAACTAGTTGATGTACTAGAGGGCCTGGCCCCTCTAGGTTTCAGCGCTTAACTGGTCCAGGGACCCATCTGGAGGTTGTAGGTTTTGGAAAGTTACCCTAGTGCATGGAACCTTTGTAGAATCTTATATAATGCCCTACATATTCTCTAGGATTGAAAGGAATGGTATTGGCTGGTATTTGGGAAGTTATGATAGGTAGCAATGTCTAACTGAAGCATGCTTAAGAGTGACTCTTGACTCTATTTGAACTCTCTCAGCCACTGATACCCTATATGTTACACTTCTTTTCTCCCTCTTTGTCAGGATGACATTGTTGATCCCATGGTGCCAGGGCCAGACTCATCCCTGGGGATCATCTCCTGCCACCAGGGAGAATTTTATCCCTGGATGTCATGTCCCATATACGGAGGAGGGCAATGGCCTCACTTGCAGAACTGGGGCCAGAGAGAGAAAGGCCACATCTGAGTGACAAAAGAGGTTCTCTGGAGAGGACTCCTAGGCACAACTACAAGTAGGCTAAGCCCTTCCACTAAATATACAAGCTTCACAAGAACAAGCCTCAGGATCAAGGGCTTGGCCTAATGTTTGGCACATACCGGGGTTTCCCCAGTGGTAAAGCCCAATAGTTCCATAATTTTTCTCCCATCCCTTGAAGGACTTTGTCAATACTTTTTGATTATCTACTTAATGTATCTGGTATGTATCCAGGCACTATATTAAGCTATACAGGATTAAAGGCTCTCATTCTTATTCTGGTCTCCCTGTGTTTGGATTGTTTAAATGATCTATCCAGACAGGTTGAGTTAGATTATGTGTTACAGAAAATTTAGGTTCTGGACATCATAATACTTTCTTCCTTTGGTCTCAAAAAGTAGATGAAGTTCTAAAATACAGGCAATGTCTTCCTTACCCCTGTATTCTGAATTACCTTAATCCCAACCCAATCAGCTTTATTCTTATCTTTATTTATTTATTTATTTATTTTACATGGGCAGGCACCAGGAATCGAACCCTGGTCCTCTGGCATGGCAGGCAAGCATGCTTGCCTGCTGAGCCACCGTGGCCCACCCTATTCTTATCTTTAAATACCAGGTTATACATATATAAAACAGCCCCTCAAAATCCAGAAATAACAATTACCACTCCAGGCTAAATGGGACTGCTATAAGAACTTACAATCAAGGCCCCAGTCCTCTTACAAGTATCTTCTAAATGAGACCATACAATATTTGCTCTTTTGTTTCTGGCCTATTTTGCCTTACCTAATGTCCCACAAGTTCATTCACATCATTGCATGCCTTTCAGCTTCATTCCTTTTTGTAGCAGTACCGTGTTCAATCATATGTTCATACCATCATTTGCCAATCTACTTCTCAGTCACTGCATCTTTCATGTACTGGGCCTTATGTATAATGTCCAAAGTCAACAGCCCATCAACAGTCTCTATTTTAGTTAATTTCATTGTTCCCAAGAGAAAGGTAACCAATAAACACACTTTGCCAGTTTGAAAAGGATTTATGTACCCTAGAAAAGCCATGTCTTAGTACTAATCCATTCTTGTGGAGGCAGCCATTTCTTTTAAACCCTATTCAGTAATGTAGATTGGAATCTTTTGATTAGATCATCTTCACGGAGATGTGAGACACCCAATTGTGGATATCAACCTTTGATTAGAGGGAGATATGACTCTATCCATTCTAGGTGGGTCTTGATTTGTTTACTGGAATCCTTTGAAAGAGGAAGCATTTTGTAGAGAGCAACAGAGCAATGACAGAGCCAGGAGAACCACAGAGCCCAGCAGCCAGAGATCTTTGGAGATGAAGAAGGAAAACACTCCCAGGGGAGCGCCATGAAACAAGAAGCCTGGAGAGAAAGCTAGCAGACATCAGTATGTTCACCATTTGTCTTTCCAGTTGAGAGAGAAACCCTGAACATCATCGGCCTTCTTGAACCAAAGTATCTTTCCACAGATGACTTAGATTTGGACATTTTCATGGCCTTAGAACTGTAAACTTGCAACTTAATAAATCCCCCCTGTATTAGTTAGGGTTCTCTAGAGAAACAGAATCAACAGGGAACACTTGCAAATATAAAATTTATGAAAGTGTCTCACGTGACCGTAGGAATGCAGAGTCCAAAATGCACAGGGCAGGCTGCGAAGCCGATGACTCCAATGGATGGCCTGGATGAACTCCACAGGAGAGGCTCACCAGCCAAAGCAGGAATGCAACCTGTCTCCTCTGAGTCCTCCTTAAAAGGCTTCCCATGATTGGATTTAGCATCACTAATTGCAGAAGACACTCCCCTTTGGCTGATTACAAATGGAATCAGCTGTGGCTGTAGCTGACGTGATCATGACCTAATCCTATGAAATGTCCTCATTGCAACAGACAGGCCAGGGCTTGCCCAATCAGACGAACAGGCACCACAACTTGGCCAAGTTGACACCTGTCCCTAACCATGACACCCCCTTTTACAAGTCATTCTGTTTTGGTATATCATTCTGGCAGCTTGCAAACTAGAACACACAGTAACATTGTAAAAACTGCACAGGTACATAGTCTTCTTCAAGAATCAAGGCTACTGAAACATAGTTCAACTGCTTCAGGTACTTCCTCTAGCCACTCCAAAACACCAAAAACTAAAAGGGATGTCTATATAATGCATAAGAATAGCATTCAGGATAACCTCCCAGTCTGTTTGAAATTTTTCAGCCACTAAGACTTTATTTTGTCTCATTTCTCTTTTCCCCCTTTTGGTCAAGAAAGCTTTCTCATTCCCATGATGCTGAATCCCAGCTCATTCCCAGGAATCAGGTCCCATATTGCTGGGAGA
The DNA here is from genome assembly GCF_023851605.1 of Tamandua tetradactyla. NCBI lineage: Eukaryota > Metazoa > Chordata > Mammalia > Pilosa > Myrmecophagidae > Tamandua > Tamandua tetradactyla. The sequence goes on along the minus strand of NC_135346.1, from coordinate 35,153,684 downwards.
TTTACACCCCTGGGAGTCATGTCACACATAGCGGATAGGGCAGTGAGTTCACCTGCCAAGTTGGCTTAGAGAGAGAGGCCACATATGAACAACAAAAGAGGCTCTTTGGGGGTGACTCTTAGACATGATTATCAGTAGGCTTAACTTCTCCTTTGCAGGAATAAGCTTCATAGGGGCAAACCCCAAAATCAAGGAGGGCTCAGCCTATGGAATTGGTTGTCCCCACTGCTTGCAATAATATCAGGAATTCCTCAGTGGGGAAGTTGAATATTTCCTCCTTTCTTCCCAGTCCCCCAAGGGGACTTTGTAAATACTTTTTTATTCACTGCCCAAATTACTCTGGGATGTATCAGGGTATCACATTAACCTGTACAAACCAATAAGATCTCATGCCCTATTCAAGATTCTTATGTAAGCATTTTTGAAACCGCTTCATTGATGTATAACTGGCATGCAATAAATTGCACATATTTAAAGAGTGTAATTTGATAAGTTTTGACACATATATGCACTTGTGAAACCATCACTACAATCAGAATAATGAACATATCCATCACACTCAAAAGTTCCCTTTTGATAAAATTCTGATGGATGAGATATGAAGGGAAAGTCTGCCAGGATGTGTTTGGAAAAGGTTTATTTGTTCTTATAAAGAGACATTGTATTAGTTTGCTAAGTGCTGTTGGAATACAATATACCAGAAATGGGTTGGCTTTTATAAAAGGAATTTATTAAGTTACAAATTTACAGTTCTAAGGCCATAAAAATGTCCAAACAAAGCATCCCAGAGAAGAACACCTTGACTCAAGAAAGGCTGATGACATCTGGAATACCTCTGTCAGCCGGGAAGGAACTGGCTGGTGTCTGCTTGTCCTTTGGCTTCTGGTTTCAAACAGCTTCCCTGGTGGTGTTTTCTTTCTGCATCGCCAAAGTTCTGGGTCTGGTGTTGACTCTGAGCTTTCTCCAAAATGTTTCCCCTTTCAAAGGACTACTGTAAACTAATCAAAGCCCACCTTGAATGGGCAAAGGCACATATGCATCTAATCAAAAGGCCATACCCACAATTGGGTGTGTTACAACTCCATGGAAACAATCCAATCAGAATTTCCCACTCTAAACAAGATTGGATCAAGATTAAAACACAGCTTTTCTGGGGCATAAAATAGTTTCAAACTGGCACAGATCCACAGGAAGAAAAGACCTCTTCTCTCATTGTTTCTACAAGTGATGCCTAGAAAAGTATCAGCTATTTTGTGCCCCAGGGGAAAGTAGAGCTAACTTCAGAATAAAGTCAACATGCATGAGGATGGCATAGAGGAAAAGTAGAAAGACCCCGGGTCCTTGATGACATGGTTGAGCCACTGAATTAACTAACCCTGAAGCTACTATACTTTGTAACTCCTGATTATAGATACAACAAAATTTCCATATTGCCTAAGCCAAGTTGAGTTGGGTTTTCTATTACTTGTAACCAAATGCATGCAAAGGATGGGCTTTGAGAATTAAGGGAGGGCTTGCATCTTTGTTTTAGAAAAGAGAGAGTCAGAGATCTGTAGCAGAGGTTATGAGAAAATCAGAGGGGTCCGCCAGCGGAAGGAACCCATTAAGGTAGGATGTGTCATGGAACATCCAGGAGGGATCACAAGAACATTTAAGCATTTCCTTCTGGGCACCCATGACCTCACTTGGGGGAATGTATGGTGGGATTTTTGAAGTTGTGACAGAAAGGTGTTTTGATTGTTGTTCTTTGGGCATTGAAGAAAAATGAGATTCCTGATGATTCAGGAGTTTGGAGTTATCCTTGAGGCCCAGTTTCTTCACCTGTAAAGTGGGTATACTAGTTCCTTCCCTGACTACCTCCAGGGTTATCGTGAGAATAAACTCTGATCTGAGATAAGATAGTAAAGACTATGAAAATCAAACACGTAACACAAACATTTATCTCTACCATTGTCTTTTACCTGTCAGAGCAAATTCTGTTGAACAAGTCCTCTAGGTTTCTCTGAGGAACCAGCAGGCACAATTTACAAGACTTGCCTACAAAGAAAATTGGAAAGTTTTCAGAAAGAGAAATCCTTAGACCTGCTGGCTACTTAATGAACTTTCTTTCCATATTTGGGTGTGTAACTGCCCATGTGGGTAGAAATATAACGTGAGAGTGTGCATGATGTGTGACCATACATGCATGCATGTTTGCAGTCTGCATCTGTGTGTGTCTGTGTTTGCACTGTATGAGGATAGCACAGTCAGAGCTAGGCAGACTCAGAGTGCTAGACCCAATTTTGCCATTTCCCAGCTCTGTGACTTTGATGAAATTCTCCTACAACTCTGAGTTTTAAGTTCTTCAGCTGTAAAATGGGGCTGCTGTGACCGGCGAAGAGACTATGAACTTGAAAGCTGAACTTAAACATGCCCTGTAGGTGCATGGTGAGTATATCTGAAATATGTAGATGATTGAATTTACTTACACTATGTGTTTGAGTGTGTGTGTGTGTGTGTGTGTGTGTGTGTGTGTGGAGGGTGGATGTGAATATCATGTGTGTAGCAGATGGACATATGGGTCTGTATATTTATATACATGGGTGCCATGTCTGATTGTGGGTTTGTGAATATCAGAGAGGGCAGGAGGGAGGGAGGTATTAGTAGGAAAAGAAAGACTGGAGGAAGGAAATTAGGAAGGAAAGAGGGAAAGAGGGGAATGAGACAGCATGAGTCAGACTTTGATATTCTCTCTGGAAGCCTCTGCCAGCTTCAGGAAGGAAGACTGGAATTCATTCAGACACCTCAGGGGCTCTTTCTGAAGCCAGTCCATCTGCCGCTCCACTCTCCCGGAATCACCTCTCAGTCTTTAGAGACACTTGCCAGGAGTCTGGGAGTGAAGAGAGTTATGTGCAGTATGGCAAGGTGCATTTTCTTGGCCCTTCAAAGGGTGAGGGACTCCTCAGTCTCTAGGTCCTTCACCTCACCTGTGCCTCACCACCTGGACACCCCTGAAGTCAGGCCCACCTCCGCTTGCTTGCTACAGTTTTCACAGCAGCAGCCTCCTGCTGCTTCCCTGACTCTGGCCCCCTCACTCTTCAGGTCCACTCTGCATGCTGCCACCAGGCTTGCATTCCAAAGTTGTAGGTTGCCCCCTCACTTCCTCTACCTGAAAGGCTCTGCAGACCCAGCTCTGGGGACAGCTAGCCCTTCCTGATTATTCAGGCTTGGCTCAAATATCACCTCCTTAGAGAGGTGGTCTTTGACTTTCTAGCCTACAGTAACACTGTTCTCCACTCCCAACTACTCTACTAAAATTTTTATTTTTAAACATTTAAAAAAATCTTTTTTTTTACATGGGCAGGCTCCAAGTATCGAACCCGGGTCTCCAGCACAGCAGGCGAGAACTCTGCCACTGAGCCACCAGTGCACTGCCCTAAACACTTTAAATTGTGAAAACATAGGACACATACAGAAAAGTACTTAGAACATAGGTATGCAGCACAGTGGGTTATTATAAACTGAACACCCATAGAACCATCATCTCTATTAAGTAATTATAGAGATATAAAATTATAATGCTTGCACCCCAGAAAGAAACTCTCCCCACCCTTAAAATATTCCTCCCAGGTGCACCCCTTCAGTCCTTCTTATAGATAACCACTATTTAGATCTTTTGGCAATCACTTCTTTGGGCTGGTTAGTAAGATATTGTCTCCTGTCTTCAAGTCCACATTCTAATCTCTGCTTTTTGGGAGGCTAAGGCTGGGACCCTGCAAACCACTTTTCTCCTCTATCAGGCAGGTCCTGTATGCTTTGTCAGTAGGGAGCACTAGAGGGAGACTAAGCTTGGAGGAGGGAGAAAGGGCATGCTTTTTTTCCCCATTTGCTTTCTGTAGCTGTCAGCTTCACTATAGGGCTATTTGTTTCAGTAGCAGAAGTTCATTCCAATTTGAAGTGTTTCCAACTCTCACAGGAACATTTTCATTGTGCCCTCTTGGAAACAACAGCACCTGCTAGCTGACCAGCATCCCCTCTGCAGTGTTCTTAACCCCAGCTCCAAACTTCTGAGGTTTAATAATTCCAGTCTCTTCCCTCCATTCCCCCAAGCAGCTACTTCCTCCAGTTATTACCTTTGTGAACCCTTATTGCCTCTTCAGTTCTTCAAAATTAATGATTCATTATATTAAATTTTCTCTGTTAAAATAGTGTGTGGTGGTTTCTTTCTCATGAACAAACCCTAGCTGATACAATTTTCTTGCCAAAGATGTATCTCTTAAGCACTAAAATGTGGTTTTAATGGCTATTGAATGGCATACCATACAGTATATGTATGGAATCCTACAGTATGTCCTCTTTGGTGCCTGTCATGATTGACTGTAGCTAATAGAGTACCCAATTCTTTCTCTCAACATGGTGTTTGTTACATGTGTTATAGTTTATCCATTTCCATTGCTGTGTCATATTCCATTATACGAACATGTCACATTTTATTTATCCATTCTACTGTTGATAGGCATTTGGAGTTTTTCACCTTTAAGCTACCACAAATAATAAATACTATGATGAACATTTTAGTACATCTTTTTTTTTTTTTTTGTTTTGTTTTGTTTTGTTTTTTTATTTATTTTTTTAGATATATTTACATGACATATAATCATCCAAAATGTACAATCAGTGGTTTACAGTGTCATCGAATAGTTGTGCATTCACCACCACAATCAACTTTTGAACATTTTCATTACTCCAAAAAAAACCTCATAAAAATAAGAATAACAATAAAAATAAAAATGGACACCCAAAACATTCCACATCCTTTATCTTGCCTATTATTTATTTAGTGTCCTTATTTTTTTTAATTTTTTTTATTAATCAAAAAAAGAAAAGAAATTAACACAACATTTAGAAATCATTCCATTCTACACATGCACTCAGTAATTCTTAGTATCATCACATAGATGTATGATCATCATTTCTTAGTACATTTGCATCGATTTAGGAAAAGAACTAGCAAAACAGCAGAAAAAGATATAGAATGTTAATATAGAGAAGAGAATTAAAATAATAATACTAATAAAAAATATATATATATAAAAAGGAAAAAGAAAAAAACAAAAACAAAAGATACAAACACACAAACAAACAAACAAAAAAACATATTTCAGGTGCGGCTTCATTCATTGTTCCAACCTAGTTACATTACATTTAGTTATTATTGTGCTGCCCATTCTTGAGTTTTTGTATCTAGTCCTGTTGCACAGTCTGTATCCCTTCAGCTCCAATTACCCACTATCTTACCCCGTTTCTAACTCCTGCTGGTCTCCGTTACCAATGATATATTCCAAGCTGATTCTCGAATGTCGGTTCACATCAGTGGGACCATACAGTATTTGTCCTTTAGTTTTGGGCTAGACTCACTCAGCATATTGTTCTCTAGGTCCATCCATGTTATTACATGCTTCACAAGCTTAGTCCGTCTTAAAGCTGCATAATATTCCATCGTAGGCATATGCCACAGTTTGTTTAGCCACCCGTCTGCCGATGGACATTTTGGCTGTTTCCATCTCTTTGCAATTGTAGATAATGCTGCTATAAACACTGGTGTGCAAATGTCCGTCTGTGTCTTTGCCCTTAAGTCCTTTGAGTAGATACCCAGCAGTGGTATTGCTGGGTCATAATCCATTCTGCCGTTCTATGTCTTTTGATTGTGAAATTCCGTCCATTAACTTTTAGTGTTATTACTGTTTGGATAATATTTTCCTCTCCCATTTTGGCTTTTGTATTATATATATCATATCTGATTTTCCTTCTTTCTACACTTTACTCCATACCTCTCTCTTCTGTCTTTTCGTATCTGACTCTAGTGCTCCCTTTAGTATTTCTTGCAGAGCTGGTCTCTTGGTCACAAATTCTCTCAGTGACTTTTTGTCTATAAATGTTTTAATTTCTCCTTCATTTTTGAAGGACAATTTTGCTGGATATAGGAGTCTTGGTTGGCAGTTTTTCTCTTTTAGTAATTTAAATATATCATCCCACTGTCTTCTAGCTTCCATGGTTTCTGCTGAGAAATCTACACATAGTCTTATTGGGTTTCCCTTGTATGTGACAGATTGTTTTTCTCTTGCTGCTTTCAAGATCCTCTCTTTCCCTTTGACCTCTGACATTCTAACTAGTAAGTGTCTTGGAGAACGCCTATTTGGGTCTATTCTCTTTGGGGTGCGCTGCACTTCTTGGATCTGTAAATTTAGGTCTTTCATAAGAGTTGGGAAATTTTCAGTGATAATTTCTTCCATTAGTTTTTCTCCTCCTTTTCCCTTCTCTTCTCCTTCTGGGACACCCACAACACGTATATTTGTGCGCTTCATATTGTCATTCAGTTCCCTGATCCCTTGCTCAAGTTTTTCCATTCTTTTCCCTATAGTTTCTGTTTCTTTTTGGAATTCAGATGTTCCATCCTCCAGTTCACTAATTATAGCTTCTGTCTCTTTAGATCTACCATTGTAGGTATCCATTGTTTTTTCCATTTTTTCTTCTTTGTCCTTCACTCCCATAAGTTCTGTGATTTGTTTTTTCAGATTTTCTATTTCTTCTTTTTGTTCAGCCCACGTCTTCTTCATGTCCTCCCTCAATTTATTGATTTGGTTTTTGAAGAGTTTTTCCATTTCTGTTCGTATATTCAGCATTAGTTGTCTCAGCTCCTGTATCTCATTTGAACTATTGGTTTGTTCCTTTGACTGGGCCATATCTTCAATTTTCCAAGCGTCATCCATTATTTTCTGCTGGTGTCTGGGCATTTGATCAGATTTCCCTGGGTGTGGGACCCAGCTGGTTGAAAGGTTTTTCTGTGAAATCTCTGGGCTCTGTTTTTCTTTTCCTGCCCAGTAGGTGGCGCTCCTGGTGCTCGTCTGTCTGCGGGGCAGTTGGCCCGGGAAACCGCGCGTGGAGGCGGGGGTCGCTGGCCTCCGCGGCTTGGGGGAGTGCCAGTCCAAATTGCCCAGCTGGCCCGAGACGCCAAGCGTGACGGGAGGGCCCCGCTATCCAACGTTCCCAGTCAGACCGGGGAGCCACGTGCGTGGAGGGGACCCCAGTCGCCAGCCGCCCCGGCCGGGAAAACGCGCGCCCCTCGGGTATCTCACCGCAGCGGATTCTCCCTGCCCGTTCAGCCGTTCCAGAATGGGGTACGCTGTCTTTTTGGTCTCTGTCGTGACTCCGGGAGCTGTTTCGTATTGTTTCTGTTTCTTTAGTTGCTTTTCTGGAGGAGGAACTAAGACCCGTGCATCTTACTAAGCCGCCATCTTCTCCGGAAGTCTAGTACATCTTTGTTGGTGCAACTGGGCACTAATTTCTATTGGGCATATGATCCTAATCATATTCCTTTCCTAAAAGGAATTACTGAGTCATAGATTATATAGATCAAAGCTTTCCAAAGTAGTTGTATCAATTTATGCTTTCATCAGTAGTATATGAGAATTCCTATTACTCCACATTCTCTTTTTAATATAAGCTATTCTGGTGTGTATTTTATGGAGTCACGTATACAGTATATAGTGGTACCACAAGATTTTAACTTGCATTCCCTGAGCATTAATGTGGTTGAGAATCCTTTCTTATATTTATTGGTCATTTGGATATTCTCTTTTGTGAGATGCCTGTTTAAGTTTCTTGTTTGCTTTTCTACTGAGTTGTCTTTTATTTGTGGGTTTTTAGCAGTCCTTTACATATCTAGGATATGATCCCTTAGTCAGTTATAATTTTTGAAGATATCTTCTTCCACTCGGTGGCTTGCCTTTTCACTTTCTTAATATCACTTGATGATCAGAGGTTCTAAATTTTGATATATTCAAAACTGTAAGTTTTTTCCTATTAGTGTTTTTTTGTGTTGTGTTTAAAATATCTTTCCCTTATAGGAAAGTCTTCTATATTATCTTTTTGAAGCTCTGTTGTTTTGCCTCTCAGATTTTAGGGCTATAATCCACTTGATATTTATTTTTATGTATGTATTATTTATCGGTAGGATTCTTATAAATTTTTATGCATGCGATCATACCAATGTAAATGATCACATTATTACTTGTTTCTGGTCCTTATTCTGTACCTTTAACTTTTTTTCTTATCATACCATGTTGGCCAATGTCTTCAGCATAATGTTGAACTGAAGTGGGAATAGAGGCATCCTTATTATGTTCCAATTCTTAAAGGGAAAGCAGACAGCATTTCACCATTAAGTAAGATGTTTACTCTAAGATTTGTTTTCTAGATATCTTTCATCAAATTAAGGATGCTCCCTTATATTCTTGGTTTCCTAAGAGTTTTATGTCATGACTGGACATTGAATGTTATTATACACATTTTCTGTTCCTACTGAGACATTTGATTTTTCTCCTTTATTCAGTTAATGCAGTAAATCGAACTAATTTTTTAATGTTATGCTAATCTTGGCCTTGCATGCAGGAATGAACCCAGTTTGGTATATTCTAATTATATATTCCTGAATTCATTTTGATTAGGAGTTTGTATGTATGTTCATGAATGAGATTAGTTTGTAATTTTCTTTGGATTGTTCTTAACAGGATCTGGTACCATGATTATAACCGGTCTCATAAAATGAGTTGAGAAATATTTTCTTTTTCTATTTTCTGGGGGAATCCATTTAACATACTTGGTAGAATTTGCCTGGGTATCCATTTGGGCCTGAAGTTTTCTTCGAGAGAGAGTTTTTTTTTTTTAAATTTATTTGTTAATTAAAAAAAATTTAACAAATCAAATAAAACATTAATATATATAATCAGTAATTCACAATGTCATCACTTAGTTGCATATTCATCATTTCTTAGAACATTTCCATCCATTCAGAAAAAGAAATAAAAAGACAATAGAAAAAGAAATAAAACGAAAACAGAAAAAAAAAAAAGATTATACCTACCATACCCCTTACCCCTCGCTTTCACTGATCACTAGCATTTCAAGCTAAATTTATTTTAACATTTGTTCCCCCTATTATTTATTTTTATTCCATATATTCTACTCATCTGTTGACAAGGTAGATAAAAGGAGCATCAGACACAAGGTTTTCACAATCACACAGTCACATTGTGAAAACTATATCATTATACAATCATCCTCAAGAAACATGGCTACTGGAACACAGCTCTACATTTTCAGGCAGTTCCCTCCAGCCTCTCCACTACATCTTGAACAACAAGGTGATATCTACTTAATGCATAAGAATAACCTCCAGGATAACCTCTTGACTCTGTTTGGAATCTCTCAGCCATTGACACTTTATTTTGTCTCATTTCACTCTTCTCCCTTTTGGTCGAGAAGTTTTTCTCAATCCCTTGATGTTAAGTCTCAGCTCATCCTAGGGTTTTTCTCAATCCCTTGATGCTGAGTCTCAGCTCATTCTAGGATTTCTGTCCCACATTACCAGGAAGACCCACACCCCTGGGAGTCATGTCCCACGTAGACAGGGGGAGGGTGGTGAGATTGCTTGTTGTGTTGGCTGGAGAAAGAGGCCACATCTGAACAACAAAAGAGGCTCTCTTGGGGGTGACTCTTAGGCCTAAATTTTAAGTAGACGTGAGCTGTCCTTTGTGGGGTTAAGTTTCATATGAACAAGTCCCAAGACTGGGGGCTCAGCCTATAGCTTTGATTGTCCACACTGCTTGTGAGAATATAAAGAATTCAACTTGGGGAAGTTGTATTTCTCCCCGTTCTCACCATTCCCCGAAAGGGGCTTTGCAAATACTTTTCCACTCACTGATTGAATCACTCTGGGATTCATCGGGGTTGAGAGAGAGTTTTAATTATGAATTATGACCATTCAAATTTTCTATTTCTACTTGTGTGTGGTTTGTTAACTTGTGTTTTGTTGGAAATGTGCTCATTTTACTTATTTCAAACTTACTGGTGCAAATTGTTTATATTTTCATTTTATTATTTTTTTAATTCTAGACCATATGTAGTGATATTCCCCTTTTCATTGATTGGTCGCTCCTGCTCTCTTATTTTTTTGATCAGTCTTTCCATGGATTTATCAATGTTTGTACTCTTTCAAACAACAAATTTTTGTAATTATTAATCCTGTCTACTGTATAGTTGTTTTCTATTTTATTAATTTCTATTCAGTTCTTATTTTATTGTTTCTTTTTACTTTATTTGGGATTAATATGTTGTACATTTTTCATTGTTTTGAGAGAAATACTTAACAAACTTACTTTCAGCCTTTCTTCTTTTCTAAAAGTGTATCTGAGGCTATAAATTTCCCTCTAAACACATTTTAAACTGTATCCCAATGTTCTGATATGTCATATTTTCATTAACATTTAGTTTGAGATATTTTCTAATTCCCTTTATGGTTGACTCCCTTGGATTCAATGGAATCCAAACTCCAATTGATGCTATACCATATTTGGAAGTATATTCCTTATTGTACAAATATATGAAGATTTTTTAGTTATGCCTTTGTTATTGATTTATAGCTTAATTACAATTGTGCTCAGAGAATGTACTTTTTATGATTTCTAACCTTTGAGATTAATTGGAATTTGTTTTATGGCCCAATATATAGCCAATTTTTCTAACAGTTCTGTGTGAGCTTGAAAAGGTGTTTATCCTGTGGGTGATGAATGCAATGTTTTATTATGCCTGTTAAGTACATATTGCTAGTTGTATTGCTCAAATTTTCTCTATTTGTGCTGATTTTTGGTCTCCTTTTATAAAAAAAAATTGCTGAGAGAGGTGTGTTAAAATCTTCCACTATGATTATAATTTGTTTATTATATACATATATATATATATGTATATATATATGTATTTAAGGCCATGCAACTTGATACATGTGAATGTAAATGTATTACTTTTCTGGTGAATTTCTGTCATTATGAAAAGGCTCTTTTTTATTTCTATAGTGGGTTTTATCTTAAAGCCTGGTTTATTTAATATAGCTGCACCAGCTTTTTTTTGTTTTGTTTTGCATGGGCAGACCCGGAAATCGAACCCAGGTCTCTGGCATAGCAGGCAAGAATCCTGCCATTGAGCCACCATCTCATTGCCTCCCAGCTTACTTTTGATTAGTGTTCACATGGCATATATTTCAACCCTTTTACTCTCAAACTTTGTGTCCTCTCAAATTTCAGTTAATTGTTTCTTACATTGTAAACCACGTCTTTTATATTGTTGTTTTAATCCAGGCTGACAATCTTTGTTTTAGTTGAAATAGTCTATTTATTTAATTTTCTTTAACATTTTTTATTGTGAAATATAACATAAATACAAAAAAGCAATAAATTTCAAAGTACATTTTAACAGTAGTTATAGAACAGATTTCAAAGTTTGGTATGGATTACAGTATTTTTAAAGTCAATGTTTATATGGTTGGTAGTATTATAGCAAGATATTGTGAATTTAATTTATACCACAAAATTGTACACTTGAATGTGGTTAAAATAGGAAATTTTGAGTTGTACGTTTGTGACTATAATTAAAAGTTTTTTTTAAAAAAAAAAATGATATATTTGGTTTAAATCTGTGTCTTACTATGTAGTTTACATTTGTCCTCTCTTTTCTTGGCTAATTTGAACATTACATACTTTTTTATATTATTTTAGCTTACTAGAGATTAAATCACACAACCTTGAGTTATCAAAGTTTTTATTTTGATGCTCATGCTTTTGTTATAAGAATCCCTTGCCTTATACAAGGTCCTGAAGATATATCCGTATGTTTTCTTCTAAGAGTTTTATACTTTAACTCCTATATTTAGATCTTAGATTCCGTTTGAGTTAATTTTTGTATATAGTGTAAGGTAACGGCCCACTTTCATTCTTTTGTGGATGGTTATCCAGTTCTCCCATTTGTGGAAGAGACTGTTCTTTCACCACTGAGTATCCTTGTGAAAAATCAGTTGGCCATAGGTGTGAAAATTTATCTCTGGACTTTCAATTCTATTCCATTGATCTATATGTCTGTCCTTATACCATATAGGTGTAAGTTACCATACTACATATAGGTACCATTACGTAGCTTTGTAGTAAGTTTTATAATTGGTAAGTAAGTCCTCAAAGTTTGTTCTACTTTCTCAAGATTTTTTTGGGCGTCATTTTTTATACAGCGATTAATAATTTAGATTTAGCCACACATCTGCCATTTTCATGCCTTCTGGGCACTTTTTTTTTTTCTGTCTATATGAATTATTTACTTTTTGTTTGAAAAAAACACTATATAGCATTTCCTTTAGCACAGGTCTGCTGGTCACAAATTCTCTCAGGTTAAATTTAGTTTGTCTGACTGAGATGGTATAATTTAGGAATGTCTAGAGTGTACGATGATGGTGATTAAATGTACAAATTTAAAAATGTTTTTGCATGAGGAAAGAAAAAGGAACGTCAGTATTGCAGGGTGTTGAAAATAGATGCTCATCCATATTTTAAAACTTTAACTTCTGTGTGAGGCTAAAGGGAGAAATGTTTATTTGCTGCAAAATTTATATTTTGACTAGTACATTTCCTAATTTAACTTGTATGGTCAGTTTAACTGAACACCACAAGTACATGGAACCTTGAATAGGGCATGAGATTTTGTTGATTTGTCCAGGTTAGTGTGATGCCCAAATAAATTCTAGAGTTATTTGAACAGTGAATAAAGAAGTATTTGCAAAGTCCCCTTGGGGGAATGGGGAGAAAAGGAGAAATATTCAACTTCCCCATCTGGAGAATTCTTTATATTCTTGCAAGCAGTGGGGATAACCAAATCTATAGGCCTAGCCCTTGATCTTGGGGTTTGCCCCTATGAAACTTTTCTCTGCAAAGGAAAAAAGTTTTACTTTTCTAAACTTCTACTTAAAATACTTTAGTATTTTATATTTTAATACTTCTACTTAAAAAGTTCTACTTAAAATTAGGCCTAAGAGTCACCCCCAGAGAACCTCTTTTGTTGTTCAGATATGGCCTCTCTCACTAAGCCAACACAACAAGCAAACTCAATGCCCTCCCCGTCTACATGGGACATGACTCCCAGGGGGTGTAAAGCTCCCTGAAAATGTGGGACAGATATCCTGGGATGAGCTGGGACTTGGCATCAAGGGATTGAGAAGACCTGCTTGACCAAAAGAGAGAAATGAGACAAAATAAAGTCTCAGTGGCTGAGAGATTTCAAACAGAGTCAAAAGGTTATCCTGGAGGTTGTTCTTAAGCATTATATAGATATCCCCTTTTTAGTTTATGGTATATTGGAGTGGCTAGAGGGAAGAACCTGAAACTGTAGAGCTGTGTTCCAGTAGCCATGTTTCTTGAAGATGATTGTATAATGATATAGCTTTTACAAAGCGACTGTGTGATTGTGAGAACCTTGTGTCTGATGCTCCTTTTATCTACAATATAGACAGATAAGTTAAAAAATATGGATAAAAATAAACAAATAATAGAGGGAACAAAGTTTAAAATAAACTCAGCAGATTGAAATACTAGCAGTCAATGAGAGGGAGGGGTAAGACATATAGTATTGTATGAGTTTTTTCTTTTTTCTTTTTTCTTTCTTTTACTGGAGAGATGCAATCTTCAAAAAAATGATCATGGTGATGAATATATGATTATGTGATGATATTGTGAGCCATTGATTGCATATCATGTGTTCTTGTTTAGTAGCTGCCGGAATGCGATATACCAGAAATGGAATGACTTTTTAAAAGGGGCGTTTAATAAGTTGCTAGTTTGCAGTTCTAAGGACAAGAAAATGTTTCAGTAAAAACAAGTCTATAGAAATGTCCAATCTAAGGCATCTAGGGAAAAATACTTTGGTTCAAGAAAGCCGATGAAGTTCAGGGTTTCTCTCTCAAGTGGAAAGGCACATGGCGAATAGATCCAAATTTCTCTCTCATTTGGAAAGGCACATGGTGAACACGGTATCATCTGCTAGCTTCCTCTCCTGGCTTCCTGTTTCATGAAGCTCCCCGAGAGGCGTTTTCCTTCTTCATCTCAAAATGTCGCTGGCTAGTGGACTCTCTGCTTTGTGGTGCTGCAGCATGCTCTGCTCTCTCTGAATCTCCTTCATTCTCCAAAATGTTTCCTCTTATATAGGACTTCAGAAACTAATCAAGACCCACCCAAACGAGTGGAGTCACATCTCTATCTAATCAAGTTTAACACCCACTCTTGATTGAGTCACATCTCCAGGGAGATGATTTGTTTCAGGCATACAGTGTTGAACAGGGATTAGAAGAAACGGCTGCCTTTACAAAATGGGATTAGGATTAAAACATGGTTTTTTCTAGGATACACACATCTTTTCAAACCAGCATGAATGTTTGTATGTCAAGAATGTTTGTATGTTTGTAAAAGTTTGCAGTAAAAATATTTATAAAAAAATTTTAGTTTGTCTGAAATGCTTTTATATTCATTTTTGAAGGATATTTTTGCTGGGTTTAGAATTTCAGTTCTCTGATATTTTCTTACAGTATTTTACATTATTCCATTGTCTTGTGTCTTCTATCATTTCTACTGAGAAATGAGCTGTTGGCCTATTTTTTTATCTGTTGAAAGTATTGTCATTATTCTCTGGCTGCTTTTAAGATTTTTCTCTCTAATTTTGGCTGCTATTGATGAGAGGGCTGGTTTACTTCTGTTTCCATAATACAGCTATTTTGGGTTTCTACCCAGAAACAACGGGTCCAATGTTCCGATGTTTGTCCTCCCAGCCCCGAGAGACTGTTGAAAGAAAACTTCTCAGCCTCTCAACTGCCTCATTTGGATTAGTAAAATACTCCAGGACAAAATTCTAAACTCACATCTCTGAATTTCCACCTTCTCCAGGACCTTGATCCAGTAATTCTTCACAAACCTTGTTAGCTCTTTGATACACTCAAGCTTCTTTTAGTAAAATATGCCTAGCCTTTTTCATTTTTCTTAGCTGAACAGTTGATATGAATTCTTTTGTTTGGCATGACTGAATCTATTGAATTACCTCATTTTCTTTGTTCATAGCTTTTACTGCCATCTGAAATGTTCTTATTCATTCAGTTGTTTAATACTTTACTGTCCTACAAAGTTATAAGTCCCATAAGAGCAGAGACCTTGTCTTGCTAACTATGGAGGACCAGCCTCTTGTCCTAACCATGCCTGTCTCTTCCACTTACAGCATTCTTCTCCCCGTCTCTGCTTCTTGCCCTCACCAGTCATCTTCCAGCCCTGGTACTCTCCCCATATCCTCCTGCCACAGGATCTTTGCACATGCTGTTTCCTCTACCTAGACAGTCCTTCCCTTTCTACTGCACTTGTTAACTCTGTAACTCAAGCATCATTTCTCAGGGAATCCATCCTTGACCTCCCTTTCTTGGTCACTTCCCATTATTGTATGCTTCAATCATACAACACATAGCATTCATTGCACTTTTTACAGCATAAATATTATGTATATATCGTGCAATGATTTCATTGTGAGGTCCATGAGGGAAGATACTTGTTTTTTCTCTTAACTGTGTCTCCAACATTTAGAACAGTGGCTATTTGTCAATAAGCATTTCCAGCTTGAACAATTGAATGAGTCAACCATAACATACTTTAATTTATCCTTATTTTACAAGTGAGGAAATAGGAAAATTGGGGCATTTGAAGTTAGATGTCAGCCAGAGAGAAGCAGGTAAGTGTTTTGTGCAACATG
This sequence comes from Tamandua tetradactyla, assembly GCF_023851605.1. NCBI lineage: Eukaryota > Metazoa > Chordata > Mammalia > Pilosa > Myrmecophagidae > Tamandua > Tamandua tetradactyla. The sequence goes on along the minus strand of NC_135346.1, from coordinate 35,138,051 downwards.
AAAGATGTTTTTAGAGTTCTTTAAGGCTCAGTTTCCTCATCTGTAAAACAGGAATGAGCCCTGTCTCATGGGATTGCTGTCAATATTAAATGAGATCATGTACATAAGGCACCTACACACTGCACAAGGAAGTGGTAACAGAGGGTAACTCCTGTTTTTGCTGTCATTATTGTGGAGAGTAGCCCTGTCCCCATGGGAGGACTCCTTTAGGAGGCTTGGCTGTTCGGAGAAGGAGCAAAAGTCACTCGGGTGGCTAGGAGCTTTAGGTGGCTGGAAGGAATGACTGACCTGAGACAGAATCAGGGGCAGGTGAGGAAACTGAGAATTAAGAGGAGAACAAGGACAATGGGACATGGCTCCCAGAGATGAACCTGGACCCAGCATCGTGGGACTGAGAAAGTCTTCCTGACCAAAAAGAGGAAGAAAATGAAACAAAACAAAGTTTCAGTGGCTGAGAGATTTCAAATGGAGTCGAGAGGTCATTTTGGAGCTTATTCTTATGCAGTGTATAGATATCCCTTTTTAGATTTTAGTGTTATTAGAATAGCTAGAAGGAAATACCTGAAATGAACTGTAATCCAGTGGCCTTGATTCCTGAAGATGATTGTATAAATATTTGGCTTTTACAGTGTAACCATGTGGTTGTGAAAACCTTGTATCGGACACTCCCTTCATCCAGGATCTGGACAGATGAGTAAGCAAATAAGGACAATAAATAAATAAATACTAGGTGTGTTAGTTAGATTCAGTTGTCAACTTGGCCAGGTGAGCATACCTAGTCTTGTTGCTGTGGACATAAGCCAACGGTATGTGAACCTCATCTGTTGCTAATTACATCTGCAGTCAGTTAGAAGGCGTGTCTGCTGCAATGAGTGACGTTTGACTTCATTGGCTGGTGCTTAAATGAGAGAACACAATGTAGCACAGCCAAGCAGCTCGGCATTCCTCATCTCAGCACTCGCAGCTCAGCCCAGGCCTTTGGAGATGCAGAAAGAAGTCACCCCGGGGAAAGTTGTTGGAACCCAGGGGCCTGGAGAGAAGACCAGCAGAGACCATCTTGTGCCTTCCACGTAAGCAAGAACCTCAGTGGAAAGTTAGCTGCCTTTCCTCTGAAGAACCAACAAAATAAATCCCCTTTTATTAAAAACCAATCCGTCTCTGGTGTGTTGCGTTCCGGCAGCTAGCAAACTGGAACACTAGGGGATGTGGATATGGGATGTGGGATTTTTAGGTGGTTTTTTTCATTTTTGTTTTTATTTCTTTAAAGCAAAGAAAATGTTCAAAACTTGATTGTGGTGATGCATGCCCAACTATATGATGATGCTGTGAACCACTGATTGGACAGTTTGAATGACTATATGGTATGTAAATATATCTCAATAAAATTGCATTTAAAAGAAGAAGAAGAGAGCATGGATCAGAGTGAGGGTGAGCAAAGAGGCCCGGGCAGCTCTCTGCACTGGGCCCTTCAGCACAGCCTCCCCAACATCAGTTGCAAATGTTCTCTATGAAATTCCCTCCACCCTCGGGCCTCGAACGTGCTTTCAGCAGGCCCAGGAGTGCTTCCAGTAATTCTCAAGACCTACTTACATTCAGTTTACTTGAATTTTATGGGAATACCAGTCAACAGTGTTTTAGATAAGCTGCCCTGAAATCAAATAGAGGCCAATGAGGTCCTGCCTTCCACTCTACCCAAGACTCCCCAGTGACTTTGGAAAATCTGGTAACCTCACAGAACCATTCCTGACTCAGCAGTGCCCAGTCAGGGCACTGTGGAGACTGCCTTAGCAAGCAGAAAAGTATATGTGTTCTCTGCTTTCTAATTTTGAAAGTGTCTGTTGGTATTCAAAGTACAGAAGCCATGGTAAATGCCCAGGCAGAACACTGCCTAATGATGGTTTGCTTTGAGTGACTGACCTGAGAATGCCTGAGAATAAAGTCAGGACGGTCTGTACAGGAGGCGAGTCTAGGTGAGGGCTGTAACTGAGGCCAGGGCCATCCAAAGCCAAACCACAGTGTTCCATGCCCTCCTCAGCATCTTTGGAATGATTACGGATGGGTCAATAGAGCCATGATTACTCTCCCACCTGGAGCACCACACTGCATTTAACCATTAAAAGAAATGGTCAATCAATAACAATAACAGTTTACACTCAGCAAACCGTTATTTAAATACACATTGATTTCATTAAGCCTGGATCACAGTTATCATCATAATAACAGCGTGTGCTTCCCACTATGTCCCCAAGAGTGAAAGGATTTTTAGCATGGCCCTTGCTTGATGGGCTAACATTGAATTTTGAGCTATTAGCTTGTCACAAATGGGAGAATGAAAGTGAGTTGGGCAAATATTGTATCTGAAGAACTTAATATTGTTATTCTGAGTAGTTAATTAATTTACTTGCCAAATATTTTTGAGCTCCTACTATATGCCATGTACTGTGCTAGATACGTAGTAGTTGAACAAGTGTATTCATTACTGGTTGCTGCATAATGATATTGCCAATTTAGCAGCTTAAAACAACACACAGGTGTGATCTCAGAGTTTCTGTGGGTCAGAAGACTGGGTATGGTTTATCCTGGATCTCAACAAGGTTGCAATCAATGTGTTGGCCAAGATAGGGTTCTCATCTGAAAACTTCATGGGGAAGGATCTGTATCTAAGCTCATGTGATTGTTGGCAGGATTCAGTTCCTTGCAGGCTTTGGGACTAAGGAAGGGCCTTGGTTCCTTGCCCTGTGGCCCTACCCAGCATGGCCACTTGCTTCATCAAAGCAAGTAAGGGGGGTGGTAACCTAGCCAGACAACCATTACAACTTAGGTAACATTACGTACAATGGACATTGCATCACCTTTGCCATATTGAATAGTTTAGAAGCCAGCCACAGGTCTGTGCTGCCCCCACTAAAGGGGATAGGGGTGAGAATTACACAGGGCATGAGTACGAGGAGATGGGCATAATTAGGGCCCATCTCAAGGCCTGTCTATTGTCACTCGTTTTATAGGAAAATAACCATAAAACATAATTATTATGAAGTGTACTTCAGGTTATAAGAGGGAAGAACTCAGGCAATGCCTCTCCCAAATATGGTCTAATGAAAGGATATTTAAGCTTAGACTTGAAGTATGAAAAGGTACTGTTCAAATCAATTGTGGAGTAGGTATGTGTCAGGTGAAGAATAGGGGTCTGTGATGCAGACAGAGTTCCAGGCAGAGGAATTCTAAGTTCATAAAATGTTAGAGCAAAAAGGAGACTTAATCACTATCTAGTCTACTGGTTTGAAATCCTGGAAGCACATTGAAATCCCCTGAATAGCTTTATCAACCATTCGTGGCCAGCGTCCAGAGACTCTGATGAATTGGTCTAAGGAGGGGCCTAGAACCAGGATTTTTTTAAAAGCTCCCCAGATGATTTTTTAATGTCATAGCAGTTTAATTCATAATTGCCAAAAATGGGAAACAACCATGATGTCCTTCGATAGGTGAATGGATAAACAAACTGTGATACATCCATACAACAGAGTATCATTCAGTGATAAAAAGAAATGAGCTATTAAGTTACTAAAAGACATGAAGGAACCTTAAATACATATTGCTTGCTATGTTGAAAGAAGCCAGACTGAAAAAGCTAGCATACTGTTTGATTCTAACTATATGATGTTCTGGAAAAGGCAAAGCTATAGTGATCATAAAAACTTCAGTGGTTGCCAGGACATCTGGGTCTCCAGATGATTTCACTCTGAGGCCAGGGTTGAGAACCACTGCTCTGGTCCAACCCCTTCAATTTTATAGCAGGTTTGCCCAAAGATACGCAGCTGTTGGTTGGCAAAGCCAAGATGATGGGTGCTTCCGCTCATAAGAGACCCTGGTTCTGGCTACCAATAGATCTCTGTCCCTTTCTCTCTCTAGAACTCAATTTCCCCATCTGTAGAATGGCATGGATCTCTTCTAAGGCTGACATTCTCTGACTGTTTTTGGTTAAATACAGTTCCATATTAGGAGCTGAGCTGGGATCAGAACACAGATGTCTCCATTCTGGGCTATGTTTTGGAAACCTGGAGTCAGTGATGTTGGGGACAGTGGCCACGGCCTATCTCTGAGTGAGGCTGCCTGGTGTCCTGGCTGTTCCTGAACATGCCCTTTAGAGGAAAACAACTATGTCTACTGAAGCATGTGAGAAGTTCACTCAGCAGGAAGCTGTTCTTACCCGGTTTAATCTATGGTGTGTTTGGTAGGGTTAGGGTTTTAGTTAAAATTGAGGGAGTCCTGCCTTAATGAGAAGTACATCCCAGTGGCATAGGTGACCGTCTCACATGATGAGGGATGTGCAATAATGTTGGAGGACCATTTGTCTCTCTTCTGGTTGTTAGCTCACTATCTGCTGGTGTCCATGGACCTGTCTGCACTGAATCACCAGTGAGGGAGAGATGGTGCAGTGGGGCAGAGACAGTGCTTGCCAGGCCCCCTGGGGACTTGGGCTCCTTCTCAGCTCTGGACAAGTGTATTAACCCTTCAGGGGCTCACTTTCCTCATTTGTAAGATGGGGACAAAAATGGGCTGCTTGCTAATCACTTTTTCAGAAAATGCTTGCTGAGCACTTAATCTCGGGAACAACCCCCAATCTCTTTCTCCTCAAGGAACTCACAAATGGGTGTGTGTGTGTGGGGGGGGGGGGGGTAGGGGACAGAGGCAAGAAAATCAGTGCAGGATGAGGTTTTCAGCTCAGCTACTGGAACATAGGAAGCTCTTGTGATAGTTACTGTCTCTAGGTGCTCTGGGAGCCCGAGAAGGATTGGTTAACTCATGTGGGGGAAGCATTAAGCCATGCTTCCAAGAAGTGTGATCATTAATTGATTCTCCACATATTTAGTGAGCACTGACCACCCAGGCACTGCCCTAAGGGATGGGAATCTAGTGGTGAACAAGAGAAACAATTCCCTAACTTTATAGACCTTACCTCCTTGTGGAAACAGCCCTAATAATAAAGGCTTCTATTTAACAAGCACTTACCAGGTACTGGGTTCTATGCTCAACGCTTTATTTACACATTTTACTCATTTCATTTCCTCCTTGCAATAGCCTTCTCATGTAGGGACTATTATTTTCCCCTTTTACAGATGAGGAAACTGAAGCTCACTGAGGGATTGAGAAATTTGCCCAAGGTTGGCCAGTCCTCCCAGTGCAACTCCAGGCCATATCACTCAGAGCCTGCATTCTTCACCACTGTGTATTCAGGCTTAGGATAGAGGTCATGCATAACAAGTGGAGGAGCTCCCCAGTTGTAAGAATGGATGTGTGCAAGTGTATAAATGAGTGTGTGTGAGAGAGAGGAAAAGCACTTTGGCGATTGACAATTAGGGCTGTTCCTGATCTGAGTCTTTCACACAGCCCCAGGGATGTGTTTTAAGTTTGCTGAACTGCTGAAAGCAATATACCAGAAATTGCTGGCTTTTACAATGGAGACTTATTTGCTTATACGCTAATAAGTCCTGAGACTTTGAAAATGTCCAAATCAAGGCATCATCAGGTGATACTTTCTGTCTGAAGACTGGCTGCTTGTAATGCTGGATACCTCTGTCACATGACAAGGCACATGGTAGTACCTGCTGGTCTCTCCCTTCTCTTCCAGTTTAATGGCTTTTTTTCTTTTTGTCTGAATTTCATTCACTTGTAAAGGTCTCCAGTTAGAGGATTAAGACCCATGCTGGCTGAATGAGTTGGGTCACACCTTAACTTAAGATTTCATTCACCAAAAGACCCTAATTACAATAGTCCTACACCCACAAGAATGGATTAGCTTTAAGAACATAATTTTCCATACATCTTCAAACCAGCACAGGATACCTTTTACCTCACACTGCACTTGAGGATGTGAAGGGAGCAGTGTCCTGAGACATCTGTAAAAAGCCACTGAAGTCTCTTATTTGAGGGACCACAACAATTAAAAGTAGCTTATTAAAATGGAATCTAAAGACAGAGAGGGATTAAGAGGGTTCCCTTAGAGTCTTTTCTTTTGAAGTATTTAACTTTCTGGGCCCAGATTGGGCTCTAGTTTGAGGCATTTGTTATTTGCTTGATAAGTGCTTGGGTTTGCTAAAGCTGCTAGAATGCAGTATAACAGAAATGAATTGGCTTTTACAAAGGGGGTTTAATAAGTTACAAGTTACAATTCTAAGGCCATGAAAATGTCCAAGTTAAGGCACCAAAAAGAGGATACTTTCTTGGAGGAAAGGCTGCTGGTAGCCAGGGTTCCTCTGTCATGTGGGAAGGCACAAGACAACATCTGCTGGACCTCCTCTCCAAACTGTCTCCATGTTTGGGCATTTTCTTTCTCTCTTCGCTCTCTGGGCTCTGAGCTCTCTCCAAAAATGTCTCTCCCTTAAAGGACTCCAGTAAGTGGATTAAGATCCACCTAGATGGGTGTGTCTCGTCTCCATGGAAACAATCTAATCAAAAGGTCCCACCCAACAAACAATAAGTCTGCTCCCATAAGATTGGACTAAAAGAATATGTGTTTTTTTTTTTTCCTGGGGTACATAACAGAGTCAAACCAGCACAATGAGGAAGGAAGTGGGAAGGGTCAGCCTCCAGAGACTTCCTGCAGAGGAGCCTCTTCGCCCGGAGGAAGAGGATGAGACCATCAATAAACTGGAAGGAAAACCCGGGCACCAGGTCCCAGACACTGAAACTGAGAACCACAAGAATCAGCACAGGACAGCCCTAGGCAGGACTCTAAGACCCTGAGGCAGGCCCAATCTTCAGGTTGGGGTCTGGTTACAGCAGCCCTGGGAACAAATTTTCAGAGCAGTTCTGGAAGGAAGTACTGTTATCCACCACATGTTACCGAGGAGGAAACTAAAACGCAGAGAAGGTAAGTACATTCCTGAAGTCACACAGATAAAGAGTGACAGAACCAGAATTTAAGTCTAAGAAGCTTTTATGTCTGGGTAAAGAAATTGAGGTCGGAGAGCTTAGACTTGCTATGGGGTTACAGACCTTGTGGAGTGTGGTATATCTCCAAAGATTGTGCTCTTTATATGGTGCAAGACCCATGGAAGGTTCTGGAGGTTCAGTGGAGCTGCTGATTGAGAAGGAAGGGAAGAGCCATGGAGCTGATGCCCTTTCTTGGTCCTCAGTGAGCTTGGCTTGGGGTAAGACAGAGCTGGGTTAGGAGGTAACTTGAAGAAAACCATGTGCATGGTCTAGGGTGTGGTGGCCCCACGTATAGTTCATGAGTGACAATGTCAGGACTGGAACCAGTTTCACCTCCCCCCCCACCCCCAATTCTAGGTTCAGGGCTCTTTCCCATGATTCCAGGCTGCCATGACCCATGGGAGGGGATCTCTTATCAGGAATATTAGCAAGCACTTGAGTGTGACATGGGGGCTGGGCCAGAAGATCACTTAATTTTTTTAATAAAGTCAATCAATTCACTAAACACTTAATATTTATGAGACACCATGACAAGCATTTTCTAGACATTATTCATTCAGTTTATAAACATATGCCTGATGTTGGGTGCACAGCAGAAAACAAGACAGATAAGACCCTCACCGCACAACCATCCCAACAGGTGTAATTATTTTTCCCATTTGCAGATGAAGAAACCGAGGCTCAGAGGGGTGCAGGGACTTACCCTGAGTCAGAAAGCTGGTAAGTGGTGGAGCTGAGATTTGAACCTAATTGAAAGAATTTGTCTTTACTATGTCAGCTTTTAGCCTTTCCTTGCAGCCCTGCAAATCTACTCAGAGGGGCGTTTGGTTTGGCTCCTTAGTCCCAAAGCTGGGCCTGCCCAGGTTCCCATTATCCAGCCAAATGTCACCTGCTTGTCACTGCCCTTGTTTGAAGGGAAACTTTCCAGATCCTCTGTTCCTTCTCCTAGAATCTCTCTCCATTTCACTCAAACCCTGTGAAAAAAGCAGGTTTTTCCACTATTCCCCTTAGCACCTGTTGTTTATTCTGCCAAAATATGCTCCCCGTCCCTTTTCCAATCTCAGAATGTCTAGTTGTTCTTCAAGTCCCAGTTCAACTGACCCCTCCTCTGGGAAGCCTGTCCTGATTCTCTGAGATAGACTGTCCTCCGTGCTTTCCCAGCACCCACATGCTTCTGAGCATTTTTTTGGGGGGCATATTCATGAATATGTCTGACTCTCATTTGCCTGTGAGTTCTCTGGGGACAAGGACCACCTGTGTGGTCCCACTCTTGTCGTACCCAGAGTTCCTGACACATACTAAGTGCTCAGTAAGTGTTCGTGGAATGAATGTCTGAAGACAGCATGGTCTGTGTCTCTTGTTTGGTCTGCATCCCAGTTACAGACCTCGCTGCAATCCCGCTCTGTCTTCACTCTTTATCCCAGTGCTGATTGTGGGTTTAGGCCTTAGATGCCTCATTAACTAATAATAATGAGTCACTATCCTAGCCTCAGGAGCGTTGTAAATGATACAGTGTCAGGAGAAGGCAGTGGGACATGGAATTTCAATGAGGCTGGCATGGTTCTTGAAGCAGAGAAAATGTCACGTGCAATCTTTTTCTGTGTTACAGCTCCCAGATGCCAGGCTTCAAACACTAATTTAGAGTTATCCCATTATTCCATTCCAGCTCTAATTCCAGGCTCATTCTAGGGATTGCAAATGAGTGCCACATGTCATGTGTGGTCAGCGGGATAATGATTCCCTCTAAATTTAGCCATGTCCTAATCCCTGGAACCTGTGAGTGTTCTGTTACACGGCAAAAGGAACTTCGCAGGTGTGATTAAGTTAAGGCTCTTGAGATGGGGAGATTAACCTAGATTATCTGCGTGGGCCCTAAGTGTAATCAGAGGTGTCCTTATAGAGGAGAGGCAGGAGGAGGTTTAACTCCAAAAGGAGAGAAGACTGAAGTGGAGACGGGAGTGATGTGCTTTGAAGATGGAGGAAGGGGTCATAGCCAAGGAGCACAGGTGGCCACTAGAATCCAGGAAATAGATTATCCCCCCTCCAACCTCCAGAAGGAACCAGCCCTACTAACACCTTGTCTTTAGCCCAGTGAAACTGATTTTGGACTTCTGACCTCTAGAAGTGTAAGACAATACATTTGTGTTGTTTAAGCCACAATGCTTGTGGTCATTTGTTTCAGCAGCAATAGGAAACTAAATCCATTAGGCTACTCCCTCTACTGGAGAATCTGATAGGATGCTGCACACTTTTCTGGGTGTAGCCTCAGAATTATTCCCTTTTTTTACATTTTTATTTTTATTGGGAAATCTTCACACACAGTCCATCCATAATATACAATCAGTGGCTCACAATATCATCGCCTAGTTGTGTATTCATCACCATGATCATTTTTGGAACATTTGCATCACTCCAGAAAAAAGAAATAAAAAGAAAAAAACTCATGCAGCTCATACCCCTTACCCCTCCCTCTCATTGACCACTAGTAGTTCAATCTGCCCAATTTTTTCACTCTATATCTCCCCCCATTAGTTAGTTATTTTCTATCCTTATTTTTTTACTCATCTGTCCATACCCTGAATAAAAGGACTATCAGACACGTTTCTGCGGAATCATTCTTAACACAGCGTACCTATCAGCCACTAACAGCTAAAGGGGAGATGAAATCCATTTGCTATATCTCTGAGTTGATCCAAATCAACCGGAATGGAAATGGATTTCCTGAAGAGCCCATTAATGGTAGGGCTGGGTCTAGAATAGCAGTTGTCTGTGGGCCAAGACTCTTTCCACTATGTCAGCCCCTAAGGCCACATTGGTAGCAGAAGCTTCAATGGTGACACAATGTTCTGGCATGGACTGAGCTCCCCTGCAGGAACCATTTCTTTTTCCTTGAAGCCAGGACAGGATTAAAAAATAGTCCCTCCAGACCTTTCTCTGGCTTCACTCACTGTCCCCTCCTGGAAGGCCAGGCTCTGTAGCACAAACCAGGGGAGATCCCTGGAGCCTCGTGGCAGGTTTTGGGGAGAACTGGCATCTCAGGGCAGATTTAGTCATCAGTGCTCCCCCCTGGAAATTCCAGCTGCCCACTGATGATTTACCTGGGGAATCTTTCTGCTTTGCTCTAATCTCCTCCCTCAGGAAACCTGAGCTTGTGAAATGAGAGTCATTAGGGAAGCTGAGACTGCTGCTACCTGAGAGGTACTGGAACATTGGCTTCCCCATCAGGCAGGTAAGGTTACAGCCTCACATGAAAAGCTCGCTTCTCTACCTAGATTTATTAGCCAAGTTCTTCCCTAGGGGCTTGGCCCACAGTTGTCTCCTGCTCAAAGATCTTCAGAGGCTTCCCAGTGCTTTCCAAATAAGGTTTTGCTTACCAGGACTTTCCCAGATCTCCTTTTTGGAAATGCACTCTTTCTTTCCAGTCCTATTTTCCACAACTCTCCCTCTAAAGCTTATGCTACAGTCAGGCCCACTGTTCTCTAAGAAGGGGAAATGGCTTGTCCATTAGTGTCAGGGCTGAGGCCAGGGCCAGACCACCTAAGCCCTACCCACACTTTCTATCCTGCTTCCCAACACACAACAGGGTAGGAGACAGAACGATAGTTATGAATTCCAAATTCAAGTTATACTTTCGAATTTTATGATTGTAAAATACCATCTCAAGCAGTCTCATTACTTGGCTTCTTTAAGTGCTGTTGGCTAAACTTAGGGAAAAGATTTTAAGTTTGGAGGCCTGGGTTTCTTTGCTCACTTTGCTCTAAAACGCCTGTGTGACCTTGTGCAGCCCTCCACCCCTGCCTTCACCCTCCCGTGCCCTCCGTGATCTTTAGGTCTCTTCCAGGGAGACATTTCTAGTTTTCCCCAACAGCCTGGAAAAACCCTATGAGCTAGTAGAGAAGAGTTCTTCCAGGGTTAATGGCAACTGGGCTGGCCTGAGAAGGAATGACCTTGGATCAGCAGGAAGGAGGGATTGATAGCAGGATTGCAGGGTTTGCAGACAAGACTTGAAAAACAAAGCGGATTTGTGATTCCTAGCAGAATGTAGAGTTGGCTAAGATAACTCCACACTGAAAGCAGGCTCTTCACTCACAAAATGTTACCAAACCCCACTCTGTGCTAGTCACTGAGCTAGGTGTGGGAGATACAGCAGTGGCTCAGATGGAAAGAGTTCTTGGTCTCAAATAGGAACTTAGAGTACAGGGATGCTCTATACTCTAATAGCAGGCAGTTAAGCAGGCTATAGCAGTGCAGTGTGTTGTGGGCAGGGGTGTACAGGGCCATGGGAATCACAGGAGGGGCTTTGCCTTGGTGTAGAAGGAACCAATGGAGATTATCTGGAGGATGCTACCCTTAATTGAGATAGGTCGTTGTTTCAGTTCCCTAGGCTGCTTAACATAGATACCATGAAATGCATTAGCTTTAACAATGGGAATTTATTAGCTTACAGTTTTGAGGCTGAGAAAATGTCCAAATCAAAGCATCAAGGCAATTCTTACTTCCTGAAGTCCAGCTGCTAGCAACCCTTGTCTTCTTCTCTTCCAGATTTTGTTGATTTCAACTTCTTGCTTCTATCTCTCTTGTTTCTCTCTCTCTTTTCATCCCAAAGAAATGGATTAACTTTAAGAACATGCTTTTCTAGGATACATGCAGCTTCAAACTACCACAGTAGCCATTTGCAAAAGAAGAAAGTGTTCTGGGCAAAGCTTCAGTCTAGGCAGAAAATGTCCAAGTCTTGTTCCTTTAAGCTCTGCCTCTTGGTTCTGCTCCCCCTTTTTCCATCTGTGATTCTGCCCACTAAGGGAGAAGGTGTGGACTCCTGGAAGCTGCTGATGGGCTCTGTAAGTCCCAGATGCCAGAGCTGAGTGACACTCCTTGGTTCTTCCTTTCAGGCTGACGTTCCTTTTTTGGTGTAAGTCTTTTATCTACTAGTTCAATGCAGTCAACAGATGCTAATTCAATCTTCTGGGACCAAATGGAACAGCCAGCATTTAAAGAGCTTGAGCTCTCTTTTCTGATTGCCAAGCGACCTACATAATCACTCTCACCCCAGCCTGCCCGACTGCTATTGTCAAAGCCAACCAGCACTCTCTCTGCTGGGAACTGGCTATGATTTTCTCGGAGCCTGCAAGGTGGGTAGGAGATCAGGGCTATTGGAGCCTGGCCAAAGGTTCCAGAGGCCTGATTCTAGCCCCAGATCTGGGATTAACTCCCTATGTCACTCTGGAAATGCCTATTTGTTGCCTCCCACGGGGCCTCAGTTTCCCCATTTGTGACATGAAGGGATTCAACCAGACCATCTCAGTAGTCCCTCCCTGTACCTAAGATTTGGGTAATTCCATGATGCCAGTTCATATTTATTCCCCCAGTCTGAAAAAGTCTTTATTGACACCTCTGGAGCCCACATGATAGAGATGAATCTTAACTTGATAGTTAATAGCATAGGGATATGTGCATATATTTATTCTGATTTAAACATTCCCCAAGACAAAGTAAGTAAAAAAAAAAAGCTAGTCACAGAATACTTCCCATGATGTGACATCAAAGGCATATGTCACATACATGCTTATACATGCATGCACATGTATAAAATATTAGATCTTTCCGGAAGGATAACCAAGGGCCTTGTAAACTTGGGGGAAGGAACTGGATGTCTAGGATAGATATTTTTCACTGAATCTTTTTGTACTGCCTGTTTTTTTAATCATGTGAATTGCCTATTTGAAAATTAACACACAATTTAAAAAGTAGAACAGGGACTTTGCCTTCATTTCATATTCACTTAAATAGTTATTGAGTATCAATCATGTACCAGATACTGATACAGGAACTAGAGAATTAGACAAAGTCCTTATCCTCAGGAAGCCTACATTCTAGATTAACAATAATCAAATAAATAAAGATGTAAAATAATGTTAGGTAGGGATAAAGGGGTGTGAAATACCTAAGACAGACTCCAGTATGAAGCCAGGCTTTGCCACTTGCAAATTGTTGCACTTCGAGTATGTTGCTGCCCCTTGTTGACCCTCAGTTCTCTCATCCATACAATGGGGTTAATGACAGGATCTACTTCATAGAGTGATTGCGAGAATTAAATGAAATGAATAGCATTTAATTCTCTGCTCAATATATGTTTGCTGTTGGTATTGTAGGGGTTACTGTTGCTGGCCTGGTGGGGAGCAGTGTAAGGGCTGAGGGAGGTGGCGATGGACAGACACCTAGGAGATGGAGCAGGTGGGGGAGCTAGGAAGAGGTGAGCAAACTGGGCTGGTTGGGGATAAGGAGATGGATGGATAGCTGGATACAGAAGGAGATGGACACATGTGAAGGACTGACCCCAGAAAACGAAAAAAAGGGGACCTGGGGCCTTACCCAGACAGAAGGAGTCCCATGGACTTCCTAGGATGCCTGGTCCAGTCAGGAAATGTGGGGGACAGGTTGGTAAGTTCACCCCAGGTCATTCCATCCTCAGTGCCCAGGGACAGAGCTGTCTAGGTGTCTTGGTGTGCCTGGTCCTCTGATTAGAGAGGCAGATGTCTCCATGGGGGTTCGGGGGTACTGAGGAATTCTACTCCTTCTCTCTGTTGTGAGGATCCCGTTAGGAATTCTATCCCTTTCCCTGTTGTGATGCCAGGCTCCTATTACAGTCACTCTCCACACACAGGGTGTCATGATGGCTGGGTGACACTGTGTCAGAAGATCTTTGCCAGGAATGCATGTGCTACCTAGGGACAGAGAGGGAGGTTTCTCAAGTCTGGTGGGGCTTCAGACTCACCTGAGGAACTTGTTACAAGTATAGATTCCTGGGCCTCAGGCCCTGAGTTCTGCCTCAGTAACACCAGGGCAGAATCTCTTTGGAGACCACCCAAATAAATGACATATGCCTCTCAGGTCAATGGGCCTGGGTGCTTTTCCTTCCCATCCCAACCAGGCTTTACTGTAGGCCATGACAGTGCACAAGCATGTGTGCGTGTGTGTGTGTGTGTGTGTGTGTGTGTGTGTGAATAGGAAGGGAGCTCAGGCCTGGTGGAGAGAGAAAACCTGAGAAACTGTTTGCTTCTCAAAAGAAAATGAAATTCAAAGAGAAAATCATTGCCCTAGGGAACTCTGCAAATCTCACCTGCATTCAGTGAATCTCAGTGAATCTCATTCAAGGAAGCTTTTTATGCAAATCCAAGCAAACAAATTCTGGGGCCTGCTTGGAGTCCTGGGAGGGGGGCTCCATCTCAGGAGCTGTGGGGGAAGGCAAACCTAGCAGGAGGCCCCTTCTGAAAGTTGAAGATAAGAGGCTGGCCATGGCCCACAGGGCTTATTTGACATTCTGGGTGATAGTTCTTAGCTGCAGTAAGTGTATATATCTGGCTTTTTTGACAAACCCAAAATGTCAATTTTTTACAAATTATTTTTGAGCTGCAAAATCCTCTTTTGCCCAAAGGAAACTTGAAATGGAACCCTGACATAGAAAACAGAACAAAGCCAGTTGCTTTGGTCTAAGTGGGAAAAGGGGATGGGGCAGTGTGCCAGTCTGAAAATATTATGTACCCCAGAAAAGCCATGTGTTAGACCTGACCCAATCTTGTGGGGGCAGCCATTTCTCTTAATCCTGATTCAATTTTGTAAGGCTGAAACATTTTACTAGATTATATCCTCAGAGATGTGGCATGCCCAATTGTGGTTGCGGCCTTTTGATTAGATGGAGATATGTCTCCACCCATTCAAGGTGGGTCTTGATTAGTTTACTATTAAGTAAATGGAGATATTTCAGAGAAACCTCAAATGCAGCTGCTTGGAGAACAGTTGCTTCAGAGCTGACAGAGACATGGATGTTTGGAGACGCTTGGAGTTCCAACAGAGAGTACAGATGTCTAGACACGGGCAGAATTCAGCAGACATCACCATATGCCTTCTCATGAGATGCTAAGCAAGCAAGAACCCAGAGTTGTGTCCTGGAGGAGCTAAGTAAAGGCCTATAGATGCTTAGAGAAGAAACTACTAGCATCAGAAGCTGGAAGCAATGAACCAGGAACAAGGACCAGCAGATACCAACCACATGCTTTCCCAGTTCAGCCTTCGTTGAGCCAAGGTATGTTTCTCTGGATGCCTTAGTTTGAACATATTTATGGCCTTAGAATCGTAAACCTGTAACATAATAAATTCCCTTTATAAAAAAGCAATTCCATTTCTGGCATATAGTTTTCTGGCAGCATTAACAAACCAAAACAGGCACTCTGACTCAGCTTATGCCCAGCCCCCTTCACACTGGCCTTACCATAGACAGGGTAGGGTTAAGATTAAAAATATTTAAGCTCCTTCACCTCTTCATTTTATAGGTGGATAACTCTTACAGGCCCCTGCTGTTGTGTTATACTTTGTTCTTAACAGAGGCCATGTGGCCACCACCTGGGAATCAGTGCTGTCCTAGGCTTGAGGACAATTCTGTCTCAGAAAAAGTAACCTTTAAGAAGTCATGGCTATCTCTCTCAAGCCAACACAGCAAGCAAACTCACCACTTCCCCCTGTCTATGTGGGACATGACTCCCAGGGGTGTGGACCTTCCTGGCAATGTGGGACAGAAATCCCAGAATGAGCTGAGATTCAGCATCAAGGGATTGAGAAAACCCCTAGAATGAGCTGAAACTCAGCATTAAGGGATTGAGAAAACCTTCTGGACCAAAAGGGGAAAGAGTGAAATGAGAAAGTATCAATGGCTGAGAGATTCCAAACGGAGTCCAGAGGTTATCCTGGAGGTTATTCTTACACATTAAATAGAAATCACCTTGTTATTCAAGATGTAATGGAGAGGCTGGAGGGAACTGCCTGAAAATGTAGAGCTGTGTTCCAGTAGCCATGTTTCTTGAAGATGATTGTATAATGTATAGCTTTCACAATGTGACTGCGTGATTGTGAAAACCTTGTGTCTGATGCTCCTTTTATCTACCTTGTCAACAGATGAGTAGAACATATGGAATAAAAATAAAACATAGGGGGAATAAAATAAATTTAGTTTGAAATGCTAGTGATCAATGAAAGGGAGGGGTAAGGGGTATGGTATGTAAAATTTTTTTTTCTATTTTTGTTTTATTTTTCTTTTGTCTTTTTATTTCTTTTTCTGAATTGATGCAAATGTTCTGGAAAATGATCATGATGATGAATATGCAACTATGTGATGATATTGTGAATTGCTGAGTGTATGTGTTGGGAATGTTTGTTTCTTTCTTGTAATTTTTTTTTTAATTAATAAAAAATAAAAAAAAAAGATGTCATGGCTAGGATTTTGGAAGATGACTCACTAATTCTTGGTTCTATGACTTTGCCCCAGGTACATACCATAGGTTCTGAAGTCAGAGGTTTGAATCCTGGCTCTGCTATTTGCAGTTTTGGACAAGTCTCTGGACTTTGTTTCCTTTTCGGTAAAATAGACGTAGTTTCCAAGTTTTCGATTTGTGTAAGGAGTAACAAGTTATCACACATCAGAGATAGCAAAGGCATATGTCTACTTAGGCCAGGAAAGTAATGAAGGTGAGTGATGGCTGCGTGGTGGCCCTGTCTAAGGGAGAAGCTGCCCCCCCGCCCCCACCCCCCCCCCCACCTCCGGCCTATTGCTGCTGCCCGGGAAGTCCAGCTCAGGTAATGCCATCTTCCCCAAATTTGCAAAAGAAACTAGAAATTTTGATATTTATGTAAAAGCTCCCAAGGTTTAGATGTGGTAACTATTTCACAGCTTTTAAATGCTACGCAGGCCAAACAAACCTTGTAACTATAGATGACAAGTGACTGTAACTGGCAGTGAGGAGCTGCTTACTAAGCTCTGTCAGGACAAGCTACCTTCCTCCCCTTTTCCCTCTTTTCCTTTTGCTCCATGAGACCCATTGCCTGGTGTCTTAGTTTCCTGGCTACTGTGAAAAATGCCACACAATGGGTTGCTTAAACAACAGGAATTTATTGGCTCACGGTTTCAGAGGCTGGAAGGTTTGCTTTCTCTGGGTCGGGAGCCTTCTGGCTGGCCCCAAATCCTTGTATTCCATGGTTTTCCCATCACATGAGGATGACCTCTTCTTTCTCTTCCCGGTTCAGGGTTCCTCTGAGTTCCAGCTTCTGGCCCCTCCCCATGGCTTTCTCTCTATCTCTATCTGAACTTCTGTTAATAAAGGACTCCAGCCATCCGACCAAGGCCCAATCTCATTCAGGCTGGCCACACCTTAATTCAAAATAAGCTCTTAGGAAGTCCTATTTACAAGGGGTTCACACTGACAGGAAGGCAGACTGGCGGGGCGGGTACATAATTCAATCTACCATGTATGCCTGGTGGGCTCTGAGTTTTCCTTGAGAAGATCAAGAGATGCTCACTAACACACCCAGCTGAGTCCTAGGTCTGTCCCGATTTCACAGGCAGGCCTGCCAGGCTCTAGCGTCCCCCAGACTCTGATATGTTTCCTTCTGGACCCCTCTCCTGCCCGTGGACATCATTGCAGCTCTCCACAGATGGGCTAAAGGCAGCTCTGCAGCTTCAGGGTGTGGCGGGTGTGCCTGGCACAGGCACCCCCTGTGCTTCCTGCCCCTTAAATTCACGGGCAGCCTCTGGAGGAATAAAGGATCTTTGCTCTGGGGTCCTGAGCCATGGATTAATCATCCACTCTACGATGAACTCTCTCGGAGCTCTCGTTGTGCCCTTGGAATATACTCAACTGGAGTTGGTCCAGCTGCCTCTCGCTTCCCGGTAGCGATGGGTGTGCTATGTGTATGTCAGTCAGGGTTAGGGGCAGAAGGGATTGTTCCTTTCTCTTCTCTTATTTTCTTCCTCTTCTCCTCCCTCTCTCCCTGCCTTTTACTCATCCTTCCTTCCTTCCTCTTTCTTTTTCTTTCTTTCCTCTTCCTCCTCCTTTTCCTTTTTACAAAAGTAACCACTTTTTTTTTTGGAAATGATGCATGCTCATTGGAAAAAACTTAACTCAGAAAGCTTCAAAAAGCAAAGTAAGAAAGCAAAAATAAAAACAAGCAAAAATCTTGCTCCCCAGAAAATCACTGGCTACAACTTAGTATTTTTTCCAGATGTCTCCTTATATCTAAATAAACTGATTAAGATATGTATAATCAATTTTATATAGCTGGGCTCATAAAAATATATGTGCAGTTGTGCAATATGCTTTTTTTTTTTCTCTCAAACTGTATGTCAGGATGTCCTTCCCTGGCAATGCATTCAGATCTGCACCATGGCTGTGGCTGCAGAATGTTCCGTGGATTCACTATAAATTATTTATCAGGTCCCCTGCTGGGAAGATGTACAAACTTCCCTGTCACTGTTCCTGGAGCTTCTCTGGACCTAGAGCACATCATCCTACATGTGAACCCCTGGGACAACCTTCCCGCTCCCACACTTGCCCCCTACCATCCGTCCTCCACGCAGCAGCCAGAGCTGGCTGTTTGCTGTGCACATCAGATCATGTCACTCCTCTTCTTAAAACCCTTGAATCCCTTCCCATCGTTATTTTTTCTTTATGTATGCTGTGTGATGGGGGACATATTTCATTCTCTCCCATGTGAATATCTTGTTATCGCAGCATCATTTATTGAATGTTTTTTGTTTTGTTTTGTTTTTGGAGTACATGGGCAGGGAATTGAACCCGGGTCTCCTGCATGGCAGACGAGGATTCTCCCACTGAACTGCCCATCTTCCTCTCATTATTTTTTTTTCCCTACAATCACACTGTCACATTGTAACTTTCAAGAATGAAAGCTACTGGAACTCGGTTCAACAGTTTCAGGTACTTCCCTTCCGTCACTCTAATACACCATAAAGTAGAAAGGGATATTCCTATCATTCTTACAATAAAATCCAAACCATTTGCCATAGTCTAGCAAGACTAACATTGCCACTACCTGGCCCTGCTACCTGGCCTGCTGGGCCCCCCTCTCCCATGTGTGGCTCCTGGCTACCTTTCTGTCCAAGACCATCCATTCCCACTGCAGGGAACTGAGCACACATTTCCCTTTGCCAGCAACCATTTCCCCCTAGATCTTTGCTAACTAGCTTTCTCAGCACTCAAGTCTCAGTTCATAGACAGCTTTCCTGATCTGGTCCCACTCCCATCCCACCCCAATCTAACACTCGTCTCGTTCCCTCTGCCAATCATTGTCTCATTACTCTGCTATTTCCATCACAAATTTTAAACTTTTTAAATTATAAAATATAACATATATACAAAGAAAAGAAAGAAAACAATAATATTTTAGGTACATTTTAACAAGTAGTTACCGAACAGATTTCAGAATTTGTTTTCCACTATTTCAGCTCTTTCCCTTGAGCTGCTCCAAAACACTGTAGGCTAAAAGAAATATCAGTATAGTGATTCAGTAGTCATACTCATTTGTTAAATCCTATCTTCTCTGCTCTAACTCCTCCTTCTTCTTGGATCCTCCTCCCAATCTATAAGGGTCTTTGGGCAATGCCCAGCCTCACAATACTCATCACTACATGAAATTATCTTATTGATTTTTCCCTTGTGTATTATCTGTCCTTACAACAGTAGGGGATTTGTCCTCGGCACCTAGAACAGCACTGGGCACCCAGTGGCACAGACTATTTTTAGAGAATTATCAATTATTTATTATAGAAATAATTGTTAATTAATTATTTGTTAGAGAAATGACTCAACCACCCAAACTTTACAAGCCCCCATGAATCTTGAAGTCCTATCCCCCTTTTCCCCCTTGTGCCTCCTTTATAACAGCTCCACTTCTCCGAGTGCACTTGAATGTCTCTGCTTCTTGCATCCTAAAAAGCTCAATCCAGAACCCAGCTCCAAACCTTTCTCAGCTTTTTCTCCCCACTTTTTATCACAGACTATATTCTTCAGTAAAATAGAACTCTTGATCTCCTCCATCCGTACCTCCCTCTGCCAGGAAGGCTCCTTGCCCTTTTACACTCCCTTGCTCCTGCCATCTGGCCTGTCTGTCCAAACCTCACCCATCCTCCAATTCTACTAAAATGTCACCACTCCTGAACCCTGTGTGGCCTGTGGCTGCTGTAATGATCTTTTGTCTCTTTTGTACTCATGTAGCACATTATCTTTTCCACATCTCAGGCATTTGCACTTTATGCCCTCCAATATTGTCATTTGTATCTCCAGCTTAATCTTTCCTGCTAGGTTAGAAATCCTTTGCTGGCACATACTATGGTTTGTTTATCTCTGTGTAATGGTTAACATCAAGAAAGTGCTTTGCATGCATTAACTCTTTGACCCTCACCAGGATACTCTGAGTTGGGAACTGTGATTAACCTCATTAAATTTTTTTTTATTTTGAAATAATTTCAGCTGTTCAGAAAAGTTGTAAAAATAATACAAACCAATAGAGAACTCCAATATAAGTCCTCCCCCAGATGCCCAGATTTACCAACTTTTAATGCTTTGCCGCATTGTCGTATCATTCTGTCAATCTGTCTGTCTACCAATCGATACCTTTATCATCCTCATCACCATAATCATCATCATCTACTTTCTAAACATTTGAGAGTAGATTGCATACATTATGCAACTTTAGCATTTAATACTTCAATCCATGTTTACTAAGAACAAGGATATTCCCTTATGTAACCACATTAAATACAGTTATTAAGGTAAAAAAACTTAACATTGGTATCAAGTATCCAGCCTATATTCCAGTTTTTTTCTTTTTCAGTTGTCCCAATAATATCCCTCTGGACATTTTCTCCTCTATTATTAGATCCAATCCAGGAATATGTATAGCATTTAATTTTCATCATGTCTTTTGTCTCTTTCTCTGTTTTTGAAAAAATGTGGAAACATACATACAACATAAAATTTCTCATCTCAACCATTCCCAAACATACAATTGAGGGGCATTAATCACATTCAAAATATTATACTACCATCACTACTGTCCATTATCCCCCAAATTTTATCGACCCAAACAGAGGGTTTGTACCTACAAGGCATTAACTTCACATTCATTCCTTCCCCAACCCCTGGTAAGACTTTCTGTCTCTATGAATTGACATATTCTAGTTATTTCTATAAATGTGACCATACACTATCTCTACATTTGTGTCTGGCTTATTTCACACAACATATTGTCTCCAAGGTGCATCATATTGTAGCAGGTATCAAAATTTCATTCCTTTTTAAGCTGAAAAAATTCCATTATGTATCTATATCACATTTTGTTTATCCATTCATCTGTTGATGGACCCTTGGGTTGTTTTCTCCTTTTGGCTGTTGTGAATAGTGCTGCTATGAGCACTGATGTGTGAATATAGCTATTTGAGTCCCTGTTATCAACTCTCTTGGGTATAAACCCTAAAGTGGGATTTCTACATCAGATAATATTTCTATGTTCAAATTTTTGAGGAACCACCAAAATGGTTTTTTTACAGTTGTTGACAATCCCACTGACAATGTATGAGGGTTCCTATTTCTTTGAATCCTTGCCAGAACCTGTTATATTTTGATTTTTTTAAAAAATAATAGCCATTCTAGTGGGTGTGAGGTGGTATCTTATTGTGGTTTTGATATGCATTTCCTTAATGGCCAATGATACTGAACATCTTTTCATGTGCTTATTGGCCATTTGTTTGTCTTCTTTGAAGCTTGCTTGTCTTTTTGTTGTTGAATTGTCAGTTTAAAAAAAGAATTCTGGATATTAAACCATTATCAGATATATGGTTAGCAATTATTTTCTCCCATTCTATAGGTTATCTTTACACTTTCTTGATGGTGTCCTTTAATGCAATTTTTTTTTGAAATTTTGGGAAAGTCCAATTGTTCTAGCTTGGTAGCTGCCAGAATGCAATATACCAGAAATGGAACAGCTTTTAAAAAGGGAAATTTAATAAGTTGCTAGTTTACAGTTCTAAGGCCGAGAAAATGTCCCAATTACAAGTCTATAGAAATGCCCAATCTAAGGCATCCAGGGAAAGATACCTTGGTTCAGGAAGGCTGATGAAGTTCAGGGTTTTTCTCTCAAGTGAGAAGGCACATGGTGAACACAGTCACAGTTTCTCTCTCAGCTAGACGGGCACATGGCGAGCAAGATGTCATCTACTAGCTTTCTCTCCTGGCTTCCTGTTTCATGAAGCTCCCCAGGAGGTGCTTTTCTTCTTCGTCTCCAAAGGTCACTGGCTTGTGGGCTCTCTGCTTCTTGTGACTATGTCATTCTTCTCTGCTGTCTCTGAATCTCTCAATCTCCAAAATGTTTCCTATTTTATAGGACTCCAGTAAACCAATCAAGACCCCCCCAAATGGGTGGAGACACGTTTCCCCTAATCCAGTTTAACAAACACTCTTGATTGGGTTATATCTCCAGGGAGATGATCTAATTACATACAGTATTGAATAGGGATTATTCTGCCTCTCACTTGAGAGAGAAACCCTGAACTTCATGCCTTTACGAAATGGGATTTTGATTATAATATGGCTTTTCAAGGGCACATACATCCTTTCAAATCAGCATATTCTACACTCTAGACCCTAAATAAGATATGTTTTCCCATATATAAAATATATTAATTCCACCACAATACCAGAAATCCTTAAACCATTTCAGTAGCAATACAAATGAAATACAAAGTTAGAAATGGTACAAAGTCCTATCAAAGTTAGTTACAGGCATGGTCTGTTCTAAGGCAAAATTATCCTCTGGTTCTGGACCTGTAAAACCCAGAACAAATTATTTGCTGCCAACATACAAAGGAGGAACAGTCATAGGATTTCCATAGGGAAAAAGGAACACAGGGGTCACCAAACCCATACAGTTTTGAAGACCCACAGGGAAAAGTCCATCAGTTTTCAAAGTCTGAGAATCATTTATCTTTGGGGCTTCTGAAAGCGGCAGTCCCACCCTTTCCAAGGGCCCATGCACAGGCCTGTCTCTCTCCAAATGCAACCTTGGGGGACATTGGGGAGGCCACCTTTTTCTTGGCTCCACCCTCTCCAAGCATCGGGGCTGCACCCGGGCTCTCTGCCATCTTTGGGGCATATGCTGTACCCCTCCATGTGGTGGTAACCAGGGTCTCCCCAAACCCCAAGGGATATGCTTCACCCTCTCCACATGCTTGGGTGGGTCTGTTCTGCTGGTCCAAGGCTTCTTGACTCCTGACCTTAACCTCCATGGTTTTGCCTCTGAAGTTATTTTCCTTGAATGTGTCCCTTTTCTGAATCCCCCAGTACAGACTGGCAGTGGCTCCAACAGCACAGGTCCCACAGCACTGTCATTGACTTTCTATGAGGTAACCTTGGATCATGCCCATCAGACATACGGAGTTTCCACAAATCCTTCCTGGATAACTCCATGTCCAATCCTGGCTTTCTCTGAAATGGCTGACTGGTTCCACATTTGGCCAAATCCTCATGTGGGGCACTATTCTCTGGAGTCTCCCTTCCAGGAAGCCCAGAATTTTCCAAAACATCAATTTCTGGTTTCTTTGTACCCAAGAGTTCAGTTTTCAGCTTTTCTCTTTCCTGTCACATTTCACTGTAAGCTGTGAGGAGAAACCAGGCTGCACTTTCGACATTTAATTTGGAAATCTCCTCTACTAAATATCCAAGTTCATGGCTTTTAAAATCTGCCTCCAGCCAAAGCCACTAGTCAACTTTGCCAGATTATCTACCATTTTAAAACATGGATCACCTTCCTTCCAGTCTGCACACCTCATTCCTGTCTAGAGCCTGGTCAGAGGTATCTTTAGAGTCCATGTTTCTACCAACACGTCTCTTCAAAGCATTCTAGGCCTTCTCTATGAAGCTTCTCACAACTCCTCCAGATTCTTCCCCTTATCCATTTAAAAAGCCATTCCAACATGTTTGATATTTGCAAACTACAGCAGCAGTAACCCGCTGTCTGGTAACAAAATCTATTCTAGTTTGCTAGCAGCCGGAATACGATATACCAGAAATGGAATGGCTTTTAAAAAGGGGAATTTAATAAGTTGCTAGTTTACAGTTCTAGGCCGAGAAAATGTCCCAATTACAACAAGTCTATACAAATGTCCAATCTAAGGCATCTAGGAAAAGATACCTTGGTTCAAGAAGGCCAATGAAGTTCAGGGTCTCTCTCTTAAGTGAGAAGGCACATGGCAAACACAGTCACAGTTTCTCTCTCAGTTGGAAGGGCACATAGCAAGCCAGATGTCATCTGCTAGCTTTCTCTCCTGGCTTCCTGTTTCATGAAGCTCCCCAAGAGGCATTTTCCTTCTTCATCTCCAAAGGTCACTGGCTTGTGGGCTCTCTGCTTCTTGTGATTATGTCATTCTTCTCTGCTGTCTCTGAATCTTTCATTCTCCAAAATGTCTCCTCTTTCATAGGACTCCAGTAAACCAATCAAGGCCCACCCAAATGGTTGGAGACATGTCTCCCCTAATCCTGTTTAACAACCACTCTCGATTGGGTTACATCTCCAGGGAGATGATCTAATTAAATGCAGCATTGAATAGGGATTATTCTGCCTTTATGAAATGGGACTTTGATTAAAACGTGGCTTTCAAGGGAACATACATCCTTTCAAAACAGCACACCAATTTATCAATTTCTTCTTTGTTCCTTGTATTCTTGGTTTGAAGCTTTAAAATCCATTGCCTAATATTATATCTTGAAGATATTTTCCTATGTTTCCTCCTAAGAATTTTAGTTTTAGCTCTTATATTTGGGTCATTGATCTATTGTGAGTTAACTTTTGTCTTTGATGTGAAGTAGGAGTACACTTTTATTCTTTTGCATGTGGACTTCCAGGTGTCCAGCATCATTTGTTGAAAAGACTGTTCTTTCCATATTGAATGGACTTGACACACTTGTCAAAAATCAATTGGCCATAGATGTTTGGGTTTATTTCTGAATTCTCAATTCTATTCCATTGGTCTATAGGTTCTTGTGCCAGTACCACACTGTCTTACTTACCGTAGCTTTGGAATAAGTTTTGAGATTGGAAAGTGTGAGTGCTCCAACTTTGTTTCAGATGTTTGGAGATCCTGTGTACTTCTGTTTGAATTTGATGAATGACTTCTCCATTTTCTTGCACAAAAATCTTTGGAATTTTGATTGGGATTACATTTAATCTATGGCTCACTTTGGGTGGTATTGACATCTTAATGATATTAACTCTTCCAGACTATTAGCACAGGATATCTTTCATTGATTTATGCATTATTTAATTTTTTTCAGTAATGATTCATAGTTTCTATGTACAAGTCCCTTATATGCTTGGTTAAATACATTCCTAGAGATTTTTGCCTATTAGTTGCTCTTATTAATTAATTGCTTTCTTGATTTCTTCTCATATAGTTCATTGCTGGTGTATGGGAATACCACTAATTTTTGTATATTGAGTTTACACCCCACCAATTTGCTGAATTCTACAGCTACAAAGTAGCTTTTTTGTAGATTCTACAGAATTTTCTAAATGTAGGACCATGTCATCTGTCAATAGGGATAGTTTTACTTCTACCGTTCCAATTTGGATGCCTTTTATTTCTTTTCTTGTCTTATAGCTCTGGTTGGCACTTGCAGTACAATGTCGAATAGCAGTGGTGAAACTGGGCACCCTTGTCTTTTCCTGATCTTAGGGTAAGAGCTTTTAATTTTTGACCATTGACTATGGTGTTGGCTGTGGGTTTTTAATAGATAACTTTTCTATTCCTAATTTACTGAGTGTTTTAATTTTGTTTTTGTTAAGAAATGGTGCTGGGTTTTGTCAAATACCTTTTCTGTGCCGATCAAGATGATCTTGTGGTTCTTTTCCTTTATTCTAGAAAGGTGGAATATTACATTGATTATTTTTCTTATATTGAACCACACTTAAATTCCTGGGATGAATCCCACTGAGTCATGGTATATAATCCTTTTAATGTTCACTCGAATTTGGCTTGTCAATATTTTGGGGAGGACTTTTGCTCGTATATTCATAAGGGATATTATTCTGTAATTTTCTTTTCTCTTGATAATTCTGTTTAGCTTTTGTGTGAGGGTGACACTGGTCTCATAGAATGAGTTAGGAAGTTGTTTCCATTTGCTAAAGTTGCTGGAATACAATATACCAGAAATGGGTTGGTGTTTAACAATGGGGGTTATTAGCTTGCAAATTTACAGTTTTAAGACTGTGAAAATGTTCAAATTAAGGCATCAAGAGGAAGATACCTTCTCTGAAGAAAGGCTGCTGGCATCCAGGGTACCTCTGTCACATGGAAAGCACTTGGTGACATCAGCTTGGTGACATGGCTATCTCTCAGCTCCTGTGGGTCCTTCCTGCTTCTCTAGGCATTTCTCTTTCTGTGAGCTCTCTCTCCAATCTCCTCTCATAAAGGACTCCAGTAAAGGATTAAGACCCACCTTAAATTGGATAGATCACATCTCAACTGAAACAACCTAATTGGAAGATCCCACCCCAAACAGGTTTGTACCCAGAAGAATGGATTAAAAGAACATGGTCTTTTCTGGAGGTACATAATAGTTCCAAACTACCATAGAAGTTTTCCCACATCTTCAGTATTTTTGGAAAGATTTGAGCAGAATTGGTGTTAATTCTTCTTTGACTTTTTTGGTAAAATTCACCAGTGAAGCCATCTGGTCCTGGGCTTTTTTTTCTTGGGAGAATTTGGATTACTGATTCAGTCTCTACTTGTTATTGGTCTGTTTAGTTTTTCTATATTTTTATTTTTTTTTAAATTTTTTATTAATTAAAAAAAATTACAAGAAGCAAACATTCCCAACACATACACTCAGCAATTCACAATATCGTCACATAGTTGCATATTCATCATCATGACCATTTCCTAGAACATTAGCATCAATTCAGAAAAAGAAATAAAAAGACAACAGAAAAATACAACAAACAGAAAAAAAATTTTTACAGGCCATACCCCTTACAGATCCCTTCCATTGATCACTAGCATTTCAAACTAAATCTATTTTAACATTTGTTTCCCCTATTATTTATTTTCATTCCATATGTTCCTCTCATCTGTTGACAAGGTAGATAAAAGGAGCATCAGACACAAGGTTTTTACAATCACACAGTCACATTGTGAAAGCTATATCATTATACAATCATCATCAAGAAACATGGCTACTGGAACACAGCTCTACATTTTCAGGCAGTTCCCTCCAGCCTCTCCATTACATCTTGGATAACAAGGTGATATCTACTTAATGCATAAGAATAACCTCCAGGATAACCTCTCAACTCTGTTTGGAGTCTCTCAGCCATTGACACTTTGTCTCATTTCACTCTTCCCCCTTTTGGTCGAGAAGGTTTTCTCAATCCCTTGATGCTGAATCTCAGCTCATTCTGGGATTTCTGTCCTATGCTGCCAGGAAGATCCACACCCCTGGTAGTCATGTCCCACATAGAGAGGGAGGGTGGTGAGTCTGCTTGCTGTGTTGGCTGGAGAGAGAGGCCACATCTGAGCAACAAAAGAGGTTCTCTTGGGGCTTAATTTTAAGTAGGCTTGACCTATCCCTTGTGTGGTTAAGTTTCATATGAACAAACCCCAAGACTGGGGGCTCAGCCTATAGCTTTGGTTGTCCACACTGCTTGTGAGAATATCAAGAATTCTACTTGGGGAAGTTGAGTTTTCCCCCATTCTCACCATTCCCCGAAGGGGACTTTGCAAATACTTTTCCACTCACTGATCAAATCACTCTGGGATTCATCAGGGCATCACTCTGGACAAACCAACAAAATCTCATGTCCTATACAAAGTTCCGTATACTTAAGGTATTCAATCAACTATCTACATAAGTTATATTAGGAGATGCACTAGTCAAAGTATAGATTTGTTCCAAATAAACATTTTTTGCTTTTGTCTCACACATTAGTTGAAATTTTAAAATTTTAAGTACCATCTATTTTCAGCACACTGCAGTAATGACATTCTTTTGTTCTTCCTCATGCAAAAACATTTTTTAAATTTGTACATTTAGTCACTATCATTATACACCCTAGGCATTCCTAGATTACACCATCTCAATCTTTATCATCTGTCTTTCTTTGTGATTTCATTTATGCCCTAGCCCTCCTCTCTCTATCATTCTCATATGCAGCTTCATTCAGTGTTTTAACGTAATTGTATTGCAGTTAGGTAATACTGTGCTGTCCATTTCTGAGTTTTTATATTCAGTCCTGTTTCACAATCTGTATCCCTTCAGCTCCAATCACCCAATATCTCACCCTATTTCTACCTCCTGATGGTCTCTGTTACCAAGGAAATATTCCAAGTTTATTCACAAATGTCAGTTCATATCAGTGAGACCATACAGTATTTGTCCTTTTGTTTCTGGCTAATCACACTCAGCATAATGTCCTTAAGGTCCATTCATGTTACATACTTCATAACTTTATTCTGTCTTACAGCTGCATAATATTCCATCTTATGTAAATGTCACAGTTTGTTTAGCCAACTGTCTGTTGATGGACATTTTGGCTGTTTCCATCTCTTGGTAATTGTTAATAATGCCGCTATAAACATTGGTGTGTAAATGTCCATTTGTGTCCTTGGCCACGTGTCCTTTGAGTAGAAACAGCATATAAATGGGTCCTGTTTTTCAATCCATTCTGCCAGACTATGTCTTTTGATTGGAGAGTTTAATCCATTAACATTCAGTGTTATTACTGCATGGGTAGTACTTTCTTCCACTAGTTTGCCTTCTGGATTTCATATGTCATATCTAATTTTCCTTCTTTTTACCTTTACTCATAGTCTTCCTTTCTACACTCTTCTCCACACCTCTCTCTTCTGTCTTCGTATCTGTCTCTAGTGTTCCCTTTAGTATTTCTTGCAGAGCTGGTCTCTTGGTCACAAATTCTCTCAGTGATTTTTTGTCTGATAATGTTTTAATTTCTCCATTTTTGAAGGACAATTTTGCTGGATATAGAATTCTTGGTTGGCAGTTTTTCTCTTTTAATAATTTAAATATATTATCCCACTGTCTTCTCACCTCCATGGTTTCTGCTGAGAGATCTGTGCATAGTCTTAATGGGCTTCCCTTGTATGTGATGGATTGCTTTTCTCTTGCTGCTTTCAAGATCCTCTCTTTCTCTTTGACCTCTGACATTCTGATTATTAAATATCTTGGAGTATGTCTATTTGGATCTGTTCTCTTTGGGGTACACTGCACTTCTTGGATCTGTAATTTTAAGTCTTTCATAAGAGTTGGGAAATTTTCAATGATAATTTCCTCCATTAGTTTTTCTCCTCCTTTTCCCTTCTCTTCTCCTTCTGGGACACCCACAACACATATATTTGTGCGCTTCATATTGTCTTTCAATTCCCTGAGTCCCTGCTCATATTTTTCCATTTTTTTCCTTATAGTTTCTGTTTCTTGTCGGATTTCAGATGTTCCATCCTCCAGTACAGAAATCCTATGTTCTGTCTCTCGAAATCTACCATTGTAGGTTTCCATTGTTTTTTTCATCTCTTCTACTGTGTCTTTCATTCCCATAAGTTCTGTGATTTGTTTTTTCAGACTTTCAGTTTCTTCTTTTTGTTCTTTCCTTGCCTTCTTTATATCCTCCCTCAATTCATTGATTTGGTTTTTGATGAGGTTTTCCATGTCTGTTCGTACATTCTGAATTAATTGTTTCAGCTCCTGTATGTCATTTGAATTGTTGGTTTGTTCCTTTGACTGGGCCATATCTTCAATTTTCCTAGTGTGATTTGTTATTTTTTGCTGGCATCTAGGCATTTAATTACCTTAATTAGTTTATTCTGGAGATTGCTTTCACTTCTTTTATCTAGGGTTTTCTTGCTGGATGAGTTTGTTGTCTATCTGTTCTTTGACATTCCATTCAGCTTTATCTGGACTTGAGCTTAAGTTTTGTTTAACAGAGAAGAGTTTTTCAGTTTTTGTTTTCTTGTTTCTTGCCCTGCTTGTGTGGTGCCTTTCCCCCCCACACACTTATGAGGGTCTACTCAGATATTATAGATCCCAGCCAGATTTTCCCAGACCAAACTGGCCTCCTATCAGGAGGAAAGAGTCACCTGCATCGGTTTTCCCTGAGGGTGAGACCCAGCAGGTTGAAAGACTTTCCTGTGAAGTCTCTGGACTCTGTTTTTCTTATCCTGCCCAGTATGTGGCACTTGTCTGACTGCAGGTCCCACCAGCATAAGATGATGTGGTACCTTTCACTTTGGCAGACTCTCCCTGCTGGGGGCGTGGTGGAGACAGAGGAGAGGTTGTAGGCTGGTTTTAATGACTTCAAATTACCAAGCCCTGGGGTCTGAATTCCTTGATGGAGGGATTCCACCTGGGTGGGGCTTCACCCCTCCCCTGGGGAAGGCACAAACTCCAGGTAAGCCCCCAAAAGAGCTCACTTCTGCCTATGCCTGAGACAGTTGCAGCCTGAAAAGTCCTGCTGCTGTATCCAGAGGCAGTCAAGCCTTTGTAGATACACAGCCACAAAAACCTCTGTTTCCTTCTTTTTTTTCCTCCTTTTTCAGTCAGTCCTGCCCCCTTGGTGCTGGGGCAAAAATGAACAACCTCCACTTTGATCAGGTTCACCTAAGCTGGGGACCTATTTTTAGTAGTCAGAATTTGTTAATTAGTTCCACAATTGGCGTTTGATTGTGCCCAGTCTCTGCTGCTGGTAAAGTTCTTTCCTTTCCCCTCTGGGAAGCGGCCTGTGGGGGAGGGGCGCTGGCTGCCGCAGCTTTGGGAACTCACAGTTTTGGGGGGTGCTCGCACCCGGTCCAGCTGGTCCAGACTGGGGTACGCTGTGTGTCCGGTCACTATCATGGCTCCGGGAGCTGTTCTGTGCTGTTTCTGGTTATTTAGTAGTTGTTCTGGAGGACGAACTAAAATGTGCATGTTGTTAAGTCACCATCTTGACCCGGAAGTTCTCTATTTTTCTTGAGTCAGTTCAGGTAATCTGTGTGTTTCTAGGAATTTGTCCATTTCATATAGGTTACCACATTTATTGGCATACAATTATTCATTGTATCCTCTTAAAATGTTTTTAAATTCTGTAACGTAATTAGCAATGTCCCTCTTTTTTACTTCTGATTTTAGTTATTTACACCCTCTCTCTTTATTCTTTGTCAGTGTAGCTAAATGTTTGTCAATTTTATGGTTCTTTTCAAAGAGCCAATTTTTAGTTTAGTTGACTCTTTCTATTATTTTTCTATTCTCTATTTCATTTAACTCCACTTCAATTGTTATTATTTCCTTCCTTTCTGTTCAGTTTGAGTTTTGCATGCTCTTCTATTTCTAGTCCCTATAGGTGGGAAGTTAGGCTACTAATTTGACATCTTTCTTCTCTTTTAAAATGGGCATTCACAGTTATATATTTCTTTCTGAGCACTACCTTTGTTGCATCCTATAAGTTTTAGTATGCTGTTTTCGAATTTTCATTCTCTCTAGAGATTTCCTAATTTCCTTGTGATTTCTTCTTTGACCCATTGGTTGCTTAAGAATGTATTATTTAACTTCCATGTATTTGCGAATTTTCCAGTTTTCTATCTGTTATTGATTTTCACCTTTATTCCATTGTGGTCAGAGAGATATTTTCTATGATTTCAACCTTTTTACATTTATTGTGACTTATTTTGTGACCTGACATATGGTCACACTAAAGAAAAATCCGTGTGCCCTTGAAAGAATGTGTATTCTGCTGTTGTTGTATGGAGTGTTTGATATGTCTGTTAGGACTAGTTGGTTTATAGTATTGTTCAAGCCCTTGATTGCCTTATTGAAGTTCTATCTAGATGTTCTGTCCATTATTAAAGTGGTGTATTGAGGTCTCCTATGATTAACGCAGAACTTGATTATTTTTCACTTCATGTCTGTCAATGTTTGCTTCATTGGGTTCTGTTGTTTGGAGCATGCATGTTTATAATTAATATATCTTCTTGATTGATTGACCATTTTATCAGTATATGGTGTCCTTCTCTGCCCTTTGTTTTTGACTTAATATTTATTTTCTCTGATATAGCTCTGCTGACCACTCCCACTCTCTTTTAATTACTATAATCATGAAATACTTTTTCTATCCTTTCACTTTCAACCTACTTGTGTCTTTGAATGTCAGGTTTGCTTCTCGTAAGTAATACATAGTTGGGTTATGCTTTTTAATCCATTCTCCAAGTCTTTGCTTTTTGACTTGACATTTAATTTACTCATATTTAAAATAACTACTGATAATGTAGGAGTTACTGCCATTTTGCTATTTTGTTTTTGTTAGTCATTTTTTGTCCCTTAATTCTTCCATTACTGCCTATTTTTGTACTTAGTTAATCTTTTGTAGTGAACCATTTAGAATCTCTTTTGATAACCTTCTTTATGTATGTATTTTTCAAATATTTTCTCTGTAGTTACCATGGAACTTATATTTATCATTCTAACTCTGTAACCATCTTGTTTAACTTAATTTTGATAGCATATACAAAATGCATTCTTATATCCCTCTATGTCCCCACCTTTATGTTGTTCTTGTCACAAATTATAACTTTATGCTTTGTGTATACAAAACCATAGATTTATCCCTGCTTTTTATGCATTTATATTTTAGCTATAAGAAGTAAAATGTGCCCTTTAGGGACTGGATGAAAATATAGAACTGTTAAACTTCCCCACGTGGAAATTCCTGATATTCTCTCAAGCATTAGAGATTCCTAGTTTAATAAGCCAAGCCCTCAATCTTGAGTCTTACCCTTATAAAACTTATTTTTGTAAAGGTGAAGCTAAGCCTTCTTATGATTATGCAAGAGCCGCCCCCAGAAAACCTATTTTGTTTCTCTGATGTGGTCTTTCTCTTGCTAAGCCAAACTCTGCACATAAACTTACTACCCTCCCCCTATGTGAGACTTGACTTCCAGGGGTGTAAGTCTCGCTGGCATCATGGGATATGACTCCCAGAAATGAGTCTGGTCCTGGCATCATATGATTGATAATGCCTTCCTGACCAAAAGGGGGAAAATAAATGAAACAAAATAAAGTTTCAGTGGCTAAGAGATTTCAAATAGAATTGAGTGATCATTCTGGAGTTTACTCTTATGCAAGCTTCAGCACATATTACAGATTGCCACAGTATGCAAACCTCAACCAACAGTATTCTTGAAAATCCTAAAAAATACCCTGGGCTCTATCTAAGTCTGTATAAAAGTTTTACTTATTAAGTTTATTTTTTCAGAAACTTAAAGCCTCCAGATTGTTCCTATGCCAGATAAGTTCTGAAACCCAGAGGTATCTAGTCTCTCTAAGAACATGAACAAGTTTCATTCCTCTACTCCATAATGTCAACACCCCTTTTCAGCTTGAAGAATTTAGATGGTCATTGCCCAGATATCCCTGAATATTGAGAGAATGATCAAATAAAAGAAGTTAGGATTCAACAAATGATTATGACTAATGAAGCATTATATGGGTATTTATTTTTTTGTTTCTACTGTATTAGAATAACCAGACAGAAATACCTGAAATTGCTGAACTATAACCCAGTATCCTTAATCTTTGATAATGGTTGTACATAGCTTTTAGCTTTTGATTGTGTGATTATAAGAATCTTGTGACTGACCCTTCTTTTATCCAGTGTATGACTAGAAGAGTAATAAAATAAAGACATTCATGGAAAAAAAGAAGTAAAACTTGGAGTTACAAATCTAAACTACAATAATACTGGTATTTATATTTACTCATGTAATTACCTTTAGTGGGGATCTTTATTTCTTCTTACAGCTTTGATCTATTGTCTAGTGTCCTTTCCTTTCAATCTGAGAATCTCTCTAGGGCTGGCCTAATGGTGACAGACTCTCTCAGCTTTGGTTTGTCTAGGAATCTCTCAAACTCTCCCACAATTTTGAAAGACAGTGTTGCTGGATATAGAATTTTTGATTCATAGTGTTTTTCTTTCAGCATTTTAAATATGTAATTCAACTGCTTTCTTGCCTCCATGATTTCTGATGAGAAATTAGCACTTAATCTTATTGTGGCTCCTTTGTGCATAATGTGTTGTTCCTCTTTTGATGCTTTTAAAATTAATTTGACATTTGTCAGCTTGATTATAATGTGTCTGGGTGTGGGTCTCCTTGAGTTTATCCTGTTCACAGTTTGAGTGTCTTGGATGTGTATATTCATGTCTTTCACTGAATTTGGGACATTTTCAGCCATTATTTCTTTGAATTTTCTTACTGTCCTGTACTCTCTTTCTTTTCTTTCTGGGACTCCCGTAATGCATATATTGGCAGGCTTGATGGTGTCCCACAGGTGCCTCAGGCTCTGCTAATTTCTCTTCAAGTTTTACTTTCTTTTCCTCACACTGAATAATGTCAATTGTCTTATCTTTATGTTTGCTGACTCTTTGTTCTGTTATCTCCAATCTGCTATTGAAGCCCTGTAGGGAATTTTCCCACTAATTTTTGTGGTCTTCTGCTCCACTATTTCTGTTTTGTTCCTTTTTATGATTTCTATCTCTTTAATGAAATTCTCATTATTTCAGAGATTGTTTTCCTGATATCCTTTAGTTCCTTGTCTATGTTTTCCTTTAGCTCTTTGAGCATACTTAATACCATTTTTTAAAGTCTTAGTCTGACAAGTCCAAAATTTGGTTTTCTTCATTGATGGTTCCTGATGTTTCATCTTGCTCCTTTGGATGGGTCTTTGTTTCCTATTTCTTTGCATGCCTTGTAATCTTTCACTGCACACTGGACATTTTGGTATTTTAGTGCATTAACCCTGAAATTTAGTCCCTGGTGTGTCTGTTCCTTAAGCTTGTATCCAGCTAGTGTTAGCACAGAGATTTCCTTGAATGCCAGGAGCTAAAAAAAGGGGAAAGAAAAACAATAAAACAAAGTAAAACCTTTCATAGTCTTTGCAGATTAGCTCTTTATTGGCTGGTGCTCTCCTTCAGAGAGCACCGTTGAACCTGAGAACAGCCTGTGGCAAAATCATAGTGTCCTCCCTTGTTCTTATGAGCATGTGTCTTGTCATGGGCATGCTCTCTTGGCCTTAGGAATATCCCTATTTATACAGATCCAAATGTCCTCTTTTCCCTCTAGGATATAGACTTTCCTCCTGGTCCTGGGTACTCTATGCCCATGCCAATGCAATTTGATTATTTCTTATACTAATTGAGTTGCTTGGAAGCCACTTCTGTGTGCAGGGCAAGTTCTGGAATAGCAAGCCAGAGATGAGTGTTTGATTCAGCCCTGCAGGCTGCCATCAGATAGATTGGTACAGAAATACATTCATCACAATATGTACAAACAAGTTTCTCTGCTCCCTCTGGAACTAGGAGCAGGGCCCTACACTGAGAACATGGGTTGGTTTTGCACTCAACCCGGGAGGGAATGAGGAAAGGGCCAGCAGTGGCACCACAAGGTTTTCTTACCAATTAAAGTTGCCTTTTTCTGTTACTGCAGCCCTTCAACTGTTTTCCAGAGCTCTGAGAAAGAAGGCTGTGCCCATTTTTGCCTGTTAACAATTCTGTGTAAGGACAGAAAATTGAAGTGTCTCACTCTGCCATTTTGGTAAAATTAACCTCATTTCACAGATGAAGAGACTGAAAATTTAAGAAGCTTCCTGAAGTTTACATAGCTAGTAAGTGGAGGACCAGGATTTGAACCCATAGCCTACTCTTAACCAAGTAGCTCATCTTTGTGCCTGTGGCAAAAATCACTTTCTATTGTTTTCCATCTCTCTGTGTAGCTCCCAAACCCTCAGGTCTTTGAAGTGAAGAGCCTGCAAGGAGATTTTTAATAATAATGAAAACAAATCAAAGGACTGAAAGCTCCAGTCAAATTTGAGTGTCTGCCTGCAGGGAGCCTTGTCATTATTCACTGATGACTCAAGCATCAGACTTGGTGAGCAAGGCAGGGAGGGATGATTTCTGTACCATTATTGCAGTGAAATGTTTCTCTAAATTATGCCTATGCCTCCAACTTTCCCTCCTTACCCAGTGGGGAAGACACTCTGGCAATTTTTGGACTGCTTGTTTGTTTATTTATACATTATTTATTTAGGTAAAATACACATAAAAATGATTTCAAACACTTTTAAGTGTACAGTTTAGTGACAATAACTATATTGGCAATGTTGTGTAATTTCCACCACTATCTATTTCCAGAACACTTTCATCATCCTAAATAGAAACTCATACCCATTAAACAATAACTCCTCATTTCCCCCTCCCTCCAGCCCCTGGTAGCCCCCAATCTGCCCTCTGTCTCTATGAATTTGGCTATTCTAACTATCCCCTACAAGAGAAATCATACAATAGTTGATGATATTGCATCTAGCTTTTTGTTTAATATGATGTCTTCAAGGTTCATCTGTTAACACATGTCTCAGAAGTTCATTCCTTTCTATGGCTGAATAATATTCTATTGCATGTATATACCACATTTTGCTTATCCATTCATCTGTTGATGGACATCTGGGTTGCTTCTACCTCTTAACTATTGTGAATAATGCTGCTATGAACATCAGATATTGCACAAATATCTCTTTGAGTCCTTGCTTTCATTTCTTTTGGGGAATATCTAGAAATGGAATTGCCAAGTCATATAGTAGTTCTGTAGTTTAACTTCTGAGGAAGCACTAAACTGTTTTTCACAGTTGTTGCACAGTTTTACATTCCCACCAAAAATGTATGGTTTTCTACTTCTTTTCATCCTTACCAAAACTTGCTTATTTTCTGTTTGCCTTGTTAAGAAAAATAATGGTGAGGTGGTATCTCATTGTGGCATCGATTTGCATTTCTCTAATTGCTAATGAGGTTCAGCATCTTTTCATATGCTTATCAGCCATTTGTTTATCTTTGAAGAAATATCTGAGTCCTTTGCCCACTTTTTATTTGATTTTTTAATTTTTAATGTAAATTTATTGACATACATTATATAATCACATACCATGTAATCATACAAATTATATAATTAGTTCACAGTATCATCATTTAGCTGTGCACTCTTTATCAAGATCAATCTTTTTAAACTTCTTTATTATATAGTATAATATATATATATACAAAGCAAAGAAAGAAAAAATAATAGTTTTCAAAGCACTCTTCAACAAGTAGCTATAGAACAGATCCCATTTGTCATGTGCTACCATACCATCATCAGACATTTTATTCTAGCTGCTCCAGAACATTGGAGGCTAGAAAGAATAAATATTTTTTTATCATCATAATTTACTTTTTTATCACAATCAATTTTTGAACACTTTCATTACTTCAAAAAAATAAAGATAAGAATAAAAGTAAAAATAAAAGTGTAAAAGAATACCCAAAACATCCCATACCCCCTCCCACATTACTTCATTTTGTGATTTTTTTTATCTGTCCATACAGTGGATGGAGGGAGCATCAGTCACAGGCTTTTCACAAGCACTCAGTCATACCTTAAAAGTGCTATAGTTATTCAATCATCCTGAAGAATCAAGACTATTAGATTACAGTTTAACAGTTTCAGGTATTTCCCTCTAGCTACCCTAATACATCAAAAGCTCAAAGGGGATAGCTATATACTGGATAAGAATAACCTCCAGAATGACCTCTTGGCTCTATTTGAAATTCTCAGCCACTTAAACTTTATTTTGTTTAAATTATCTTCCCCCTTTTGGTCAGGAAGGCTTTCTCACTCCCATGATACCAGATCCATGCTCATCCCCTGGTGTCATACCCCATATTACCAGGGAGATTTATATCCCTTGGGAGTCATGTCCCATGTAGTAGGGAGTGCAGTGAGTTTACCTGTGGAGCTGGCTTAGAGAGAAAGGCCACATCTGAGCAACAAAAGAGGCTCTTTGGGGGTCACTCTTAGGCACACTCATAAATACTTTAACTTCTCCTTTTCAGGAGTAAGGTTCATAAGGAAAAATCCAAAGATTGTTTGCCTTGCCAATCAAATTGGTAGTCCCCAGTGATTACAAGAAACTTTCCCAGGTGGTAAAGTTTAATATTTCCACATTTTTCCCCGGTCCCTTAAGGGGACTTTTCAAATACTTTTAAATCTTCTGCCCATCTTACTCTGGTATGTACTGGGGCATCCCACCAGCCTGTACAGACCAAGAAATTCTCACTTCCTGTTCTAGGTTCCATGTAATTATGGTGTTCACATAAGTTGACCATACAAGTTAGATTAGATAGTGTGCTACCAAAAATATAAAATTTGCACCACATACATCTCTTCCTTTGGTCTCCCACAGAAGTTGAAGTTTTGAAAAATATAATCCTTTACCTGTTAGTCTGCTTTACCTTAGTCCTGTGCAGATCCACTTCATTCATATCTCTAACTGAAGTCTGATCTCTTTCAGCTTCTTTAACAGTTGCCATATGGTACAATGCTGACTGTCGTAGCTGCAGAACTCTGGCTCTGAGTCTCAGTCACACAAATACCCAAAGTTCCATAGAACAACCAAGTTATACACAAAGAGCTTAGCATCTCAGAATTTAGAAATAATGATTACAAGTCTGGAATAGATATGACTGCTGTAAGAGTTTGTAATCTAGGAATCTTTACAATAGGCCTTCACTTGATAACTTCTGCTCTCAAATTCATTCTCAGAGTTTGCAGATTATAGTTAGTCCATATTAATGAGCCATTATATTATTTGTCTTTTCATTTGTGGCTTAATTCATTTAACATACTAAGTTAAGTTGCCTTCCTCTAGTTGCATACCTCACAACTTCATTACTTGCAGCCATGCAATAGTCCATTGTATATATGCACCACAGTTCTCCCTTCAGTGCTTCAGTTGATCTACCCTTAGGTTACTTCCATCCATTGTAAAATCGAAACACTGCTGCCATAAACACCAGTGTGCAAATGTCCATTCATGTCCCTGCTCTCATTTCCTCCACATATGTACTTAATTATGGGGTTGCAGAATCATAATGGCAACCCCACCCCTAAACTCATGTGGAGCCACTACAGAGGGGCTTCTCCACCTTTCTACTTCCCTACCAACAGTGAATAGGTACATGTCACTTTTGCTCCACATTTCCTCCAACACTTGTATCTCTCTGCACATTTTTAAACAGTTTTTTAAATTGATTCACACACATACTGTCCAACCATATTATACAATCAAAGGCTCACAATATTATTCTTCACTATGATCATTTTAGAACATTTGCATCATTCCTGGAAAAGAAATGAAAAGAAAATAAACAACTCATACATCCCATACCTTTTACCCCTCCTTCTCATTGACCCACAGTATTTCAATCTACCCAATTTTTACCCTTTATATCCCTCTATTATCTATTTATATTTTATCCTTTTTTTAAAACACATCTGTCCATACCCTGGATAAAAGGGGCATCAGGCACAAGGTTTTCACAATCACACAATCACATTTTAAAGCTTCTTACAGTCTTCTTCAAGAAACAAGGCTACTGGAACACAGATCAACAGTTTCAGATACTTCCATCTTACCACTCCAATACACTATTACTAAAAAGGGATGTCTATATAATGTATAAGAATAACCTACAGGATAACCTCTTGACTCTGTCTGAAATCTCTCAGCCACCAAAACTTTATTTTGTCTTATTTCTCTTTCCCCTTTTGGTCAAGAAGGCTTTCTCATTCCCAGGCTGCCAAGTCCAGACTCATCTCCAGAAGTTGGGTCCCACATTACCAGGAAGATTTATACCCTTGGAAGTCATGTTCCATGTAGGGGTAGTGAGTTTACCTACCAGGTTGGCTAAGAGAGAGGCCACATCTGAGCAACAAAAGAGGTTCTCTTGGGATGACTCTTAGGTATAATTATCAGTAGGCTTAGTTTCTCCTTTGCAAGAATATAAGTTTCATAGGTGCAAGCACCAAGATTAAGGACTCAGCCTATTGAATTGGTTGTCCCCACTGCTTCCTTTGCCCATTTTTTAAATTGGTTTTTTGTATTTTGTTGTTGAATTTTCAGAGTTCTTTATGTATTCTGGATATTAAGTCTTTATCAGATGCATGATTAGCAGTTATGTCTCCTACTCTGTAGGTTGTCTTTTCACTTTCTTGATAATGTCTTTTTTTTTTTTTTTGTATGCTTTACGGCAGGGGTCACATTTCATTTCTTTTCCATATGAGTATCCTGTTATTGCAGCACCATTTGTTGAATTTTTGTTGTTTGTTTGCTTGCTTGTTTGTTTGGGAAAGTACTTGGGCAGGGAATTGAACCTGGGTTTCCTGCATGACAGGTATGAATTCTACCACTGAACTATCCTTGCAACCCCTGATGTC
Source organism: Tamandua tetradactyla (assembly GCF_023851605.1). NCBI lineage: Eukaryota > Metazoa > Chordata > Mammalia > Pilosa > Myrmecophagidae > Tamandua > Tamandua tetradactyla. The sequence continues at coordinate 35,097,946 of NC_135346.1, read as the reverse complement.
TTTTGATGCACAAAAGTTTTTAAATTTGATGAAGTCCAATTTATTTATTTTTTCTTTTGTTGTTTGTGTTTTTGGTTTAAAGTCTAAGAATCCATTGCTTAATACTAGGTAAACATATTTTTTTATAGGTTTATAAAACATATCCCCCTATGTTTTCATCTAAGAGTTTTATAGTTTTAGCTCTTTATTGGTCATTGATCCATTCTGAGTTAGTTTTTGTATATCATGAGAGGTAAGGGTCCAAATTCATTCTTTTGCATGTGGATTTCTATTTGTCCCAGCACCACTTGTTGAAGAGACTGTTCTTTTTCCATTGACTGGAACTGGCACTTTGTGGAAAATCAACTGACCACGGTTGTGTTGCTTTATTTCTGAATCATCAATTTGTTCCATTGATCTATATATTTGTCTTTGTGTCAGAATTAAGCTGTTTTAATTACTGTAGCTTTGTAGTAAGTACTGAAATCAGAAGTGAGAGTCCTCCAACTTTTGTCTTCTTTTTCAAGGTGTATTTGGCTGTTAGGGGCCCCTTGCTCTTCTCGGAATTTGAGCATCAGTTTTTTCATTTATGGAAAAAGGGCTGCTGGGATTTTTTTTTTGCATGGGCAGGAACCGAGAAATGAACCTTGGCTACAGCATGGCAGATGAGAATTCTGCCTGCTGAGCCACTGCAACCTGTTGAAATTTTTATAAGCATTGCATTGAATCTATGGATTGCTTCAGGTAGTACTAATATCTTAACAACATTAACTCTTCCAATTAATGAACATGGGATATCTGTCTACTGATTTAGGTCTTCTTTAATTTCTTTCAACAGTGCTTTGTAGTTTTCAGTGTATAAATATTTCACCTCCCTAGTTAATTTTTTCCTAGGCATTTTATTCTAGTAAATGCTATTTTAAATGGAACTGTGTTCTTAGCTTACTTTTTAGATTGTTCCTTACTGGGGTATAGAAACACAGCTGAGTGATGTTTTTTATTTTGCTTGTTGATTTTGCACCCTGTAACTTTGCTCAGTTAATTTTTAAATTAGTTTATTATTCAGGGTTCTTTAGAGAAATAGAACCAACAGGCAATATCTGTAAATATGAGATTTATAAAAGTGTCTCATGCAAGTGTAGGGACATAAAACTCCAAAATCTATAGGGCAGGCCACGAGCTTGCAGCTCCAATGAAGATCCTCAATGAACTCCTCAGGAGAGGCTGGTTAGCGGAAGCAGAAAGAAAGATTCTTTCTTCTGAATTCTCTTTAAAATTCTCTGATTAGATTGAGTATCACTCATTGAAGAAGACACTCCCCTTAGCTGACTGTAGACATAATAGGCCATTGATGCAATGTGCTCCTGAAATGTTCTCACAGCAACAGACGGGCCAGTGCTTGCTTGACCATACAACTGGGCACCATCACCTGGCTAAGTTGACACAATGTAGTCATAGCAATTAGTTTTGGAGGCTTTCTTGTGGATTCTTTGGAATTTTCTCTATATGGAATTATGATATCCACAAATAGAAATAGCTTTATTTTTCCTTTTCAATTTGGATCTGAAGACTGATTTTTTAAAATCAAATTTGGTAATAGTTGTTCGGTATTTCTTCAAATATTTTCTGTCCCAATATCTCTCTTCTCTACTTTTATAATTATACAGATGTTAGACTACTTGATATCATTTCAACAGTCACCAAAGAAGGAGGTTCATCCATCCCTTCCTCCTGCCTTCCTTTCTTTTTTTCTTTTCCCTTTCTGTACTTCATTTTCAATAATTTTTTTGTCATATCTTCAAGCCTACTGATCTTTTTGTCTGCAATGTCCAATCTGATGTGTAGCTTATCTGGTGATTTTTTCATTTCAGATAGCATGCTTTTCAGTTGTAGAATTTTTTTACAGTTTCCATTTCTATACTGATATCCCCCATGTGTTCAACATCATATGCCCATTTTTCCTTCAAATATTTAAAACATATCTATAATAACTGTTTTAAAATTCTTGTCCACTAATTCAAACATTTTTATTATCTCTCAGTATGTTTATATTGACTATTATTGATTGTTTTTCATAGTTATGGGTTTCCTTTTTTTGTTTCTTCATACATTTAATAAACTTGATGTATGCTAGATATTGTGGATGTTATGCTGTTCAGAGTCTGGAATTTGGTGTCTTTCTTTAAAGAGTTAAATTTTGCTCTGGGAAGCAGTTAATTTCTGGTAGATCAGCTTGATCCTTTAAAGTCTTGTATTTAAATAAGGGCATATCTAGAGAAGTCCAGGCTCTGAGCCTAGAGTAGCCCTACTTGTAAGCTCTGACCTTTTCAGGATCTCAGTTGGATGCCTAATATGTTCAGCAAGATCTCTCCACTTTGTTTTATCAGATATATGAAATACATATATCAGTACTGTGACCTTTGAAATCTTCCTTCAGTTCACAGTTCCTTTGCAGATGTTCTCTGCCAGGCTTTGCAGAATCTGGTCCTGTGCATTCACTTAGTGTTGGTTAAAGACTTAAGGAAACCCCTATACATTTTCTGGAGTTCCTTCTCTGTACATGTCCCTCCTGTCCAGTATCAAGTCCTGCAATTCCAGCTGCCTCGGCAGACCTGAACTCTGATGTTGCTCCCTCGGCTTAGCTAGACTGCTCTGTACTGCATGGTCTGGAAGAGTGCAGCCAAACAGAAAGCTAAGGTGCTTATGGGGCTTACTTCATCTATTTCATTTCTCTCATGGTTCACATTCTTTTATTGTCTGGTGTACAACATCTGAAACCAGTAACTTTATAAGTTTTCAATGGAAGAGAGGATAATCTAATCCTAGTTACTCTGTCATGGTTTGGAACAAAAGTCTTATTTTTTTGTTTTTAGCAAGTCCTTTTTAGAATTTAATATTATTTTATAATTTTGCAATATATTTGCATGATTTCAAATCACATCTACAGAGCAAGAGTCATTTAGAAAAGTCTAATTGCATTCCTATAACTTCTATCCAATTCCCTCTATCTCCCTAGAGGTGACAAAAATAATATTAATGGTTTATTTTCCACTCTTACTTTTGTTAATAGTTTATTTCCACTCTTTCTTTTGTTTTGTTAATAGCCTTGTATGTGAGTGTGTTTGTGTGTCTTTTTTGGTATTTACCCCTTACTTAAACAGTAGTGTACTCTACATACATTCCTTTAGCTTGCTTTTTCCATGTAATTAAATATTCCGGTGATTACCGCACACTGGTACAAAGAAATATTCCTTCTTTACCAGTTGCCTAGTCTTCCATTGATAGGGGACCAACTTGTCCAGATTTCCTAAGACTTTTCTGGCTTTAGCACTGAAATTTCCATGTGTCAGGAAGCCCCTCACTTCCACTCAAACTGGATGTGAGCCTATCATTGTTGGAAGTTACTATTGCTTATTTAATCAGTCTCCTTTGAAGGGCTATTTGGGTTGTTTCTAATCTTTACTACTACAAATAGTTCTTTAATGAATAGCCTTGTGCTTACATCTTTTCATATTTTTGTCAATGTATTTTGGGTTACATTTTTAGCAATTGGATTGCTGGTTCAAAAGTATGTAATTTTGCCAGATATACTCAAATTCTCCTCCATAGGGATCGTACAGGAGAATTAGCTTGTTTCTCCACAGCTTTGACTTTCTTTAAACTTTTATTTTTTTTTCCAACTGAATCAGTGAGAAATTTGATCTCAGCATAGTTTTGCAATGCAATGCTGACACTAATTACTTGAAATTAGGCTAAACTTGACAGGTTAAAGGCACGGTCCTCCACAAGACTGGCTTTATGTCACACAGATGCAAGTTCAGGGTGTTTCCAGGGCCACTCTAATATCTGACTACCTGGTACAAATTCAGAGGTTCTTGGTACTGGCTTAGGTCTATAATTCACTAGAACAACTCATAGAACTCGAGAAAGTGATGTAATTACAGCTTTATTATTGCAGAATGAACACAAATCAGAGCCAGCCAAAGAAGAGACACCTAGGGTGAAGTCTGGGAAGGCTCAGAGTTGGCGCTTCCATTGTCCTCTCCCCCTGGAGTCAGGATGTGTCACCGTCCCAGCACATTGATGTGTGACAATATTACCAACCGGGAAAGATCACCCAAGTTTCAATATCCAGAGTTTTCACTGCGTTTTGGCCACAGGGTTGAACTCACCAACCCACCTCCCTTCCCTGAGCTAACACTGATTTCAAGAGGCTCCAAGCCCCAACCCTCTAATCATGTGGTCGGTTTCTCTGTTAGCCAAACCACCCCCCCCCCACCCCATCCCCGCTAAGACCCACAGCATGTGCCGACACCCAGAGTCACCTTGTTAGCATAAAGTATCAGGTGTGATGGTGGTGGGCATGAATAACAAAGATACTCAGGAGATTCCAAAAATTTAGAGATGACCCCTGAGGAGCTGGTGCATAGTTACTTTTTCATTACCCAAATTGTAATTGCATTTCTCTTAGTATTAGCAAATTTGTACATCTTTTCAAAAGGTTAAAAGTCACTTGTACTTTCTCTGTCGACTATGGGTTAAATTCACTAGCTTATTTTTCTATAGATCCATTGGTCTGTCTTCTCTAATTTTAGAAGCTTCTTAAAATATATGTTGAGAGATAGGAACTCTTTTTCCTGCGATAAACATTGCAAATGCTATCCCCAGTTTGTTGTTTACTTTTTTTCTTTGCTTGTGGTATTTTTTGCCATGCAAAAGTTTTTTTTTTTAATGCAATCAATTGATCTTTTCCCTTATTTTTTACTCTTTAAAAAATTAACTTTTTTCTTTTCCTTTTTGTTTATGAATTTTAAATATAGTTAGGGATGATTTCCCCATTCCCTGGCTAAGGGGAAATTCACCCATGTTTTCTTAGTGCTTGTATGGTTTCATGGTTTATATTTTACACTTCTGAGCCATTGGAGATTTATCCTGGTGCATGATGTGAATCCAATTTTATCTTTTTCTATTTTCTATTAAAAGGCCCATTATTTTTCCAGTGATTTGAGCTGTTACCTTTATTGCATATTAAATTTGCATATGTAATTGGATCTTTTTCTGACTTTTCTATTCTGTTTCCTTTCAATACTAGAGGTTCTATAGCATGTTTTAACATCTAGCCGCCTCTTCTTTGTTCTTCTTTTTCAGGATTTTCCTCACTATTCTTGTTTGTTGTTCTTCCAAATGAACTTTATAATTAACGTGTAGAAAAGTGTGATGGTATCTTTATTGGGATTGCCTAAAGTTTCCAAATTAATTTAGGGGGAGTTGTCATCTTTATGATGATGAACTTTCCTAGCCACAAACATGATGTCAAATTTTTGTTTTTAATGACCTCCCCAGATTAGGGGCTTGATGGGATCACATGGCTGAGGACCATGGGGCATAGAGTGCCTGCCGAACCTACCCTCCTGCAGCCTCTTCTAGGTAGCCCGCTTTGTTTTCTAGGGAAATGGTCTCTCCATCCTTTGCACATTTCCTGCAATAACAATTTGGACTATTGGTTCTGTCTTTATCTCCTCTTTAGGGCTAAGAGCTCTGGGAACTGGGTATGTTTATAAGTCAAAATAATGGATAAAAGCTAAGCTAAGGGAAGGGGCTCTGATCTGGGCTCTGATCACATCACATATCCCCACCTTCCCCGAAGTCACCAGCTAACCTCTGGCAAACTGAATCTAACCCACATGTTTGGTCTGCCCAGAGCTTTTGAAATTTTTTTAATTAGTAGCCAACATTGAAAAATTTCTAAGATTTCATGTAAAAATAAAGATGTTCAGAGTCTCTAGAAGTCATACAAGCTCTGGCCCTGCTGGGCCACATTCCCTTGTAATTATGATCAGCTGGAGTTGAGCACCTGCAGCTTCCTTTAGACCAGGCATGTACTCCCGTTTTCCACCTATCCCTTCATTTCTGTTACATGCCTGGGACCGGCAGGCTTTGGAGTCTGTACTTCTCCTTAAAACTACTGGAAAAAGAAGGAATGAAACCCCTGGCCTTGGCACATAGTGGGTGCTCAGCAAATATTTTTGGAATCTGCAAATCCCCATTTACCAATCAGGGCTAGAGAGCTTAACTAACTTGGCAAAGGTCACATGATCACAGCAGAGAAAGGGCTCCAAGCAAGGTTTTACCTGGCTGCACAGTCCAGGTGAGCTGGCTGCTCTCCAGCCCAGATTTGACAGCTGCCCAAATGCTGGTCCTCACGTTCCTTCCGTCTCACCTATTAGCTGGTTAATGGCTGCAGACTTGGTCTCCAACCCTTAATTATCTTGGCTGTTCTCAGCTGGAACCTCAGTAACTGCCCCATTAATGCAAGATGCCAGGAGGGAGGTCTTGGACCTTGTGGGAGAAACGTGTGACTTTACAGCATCACGGTGTTGGGGTGAGTCTCTTTCCCTTTTCGTTTCTCTTTCCCCACAGCTCCCCGAGGCCTTGTCAGATTGACTAACCTGATGGTGAGCACTTGGGGGAGCCAAACCAGGGGTGCCCGAGGGGAAGTGGGGCCATGCCCGGGTTTCTTTATCTCTTCAGAGAAAAAGGCATGGGCCCTAGGTCCCCCCAGGCCTAAGACCTCCATTTCCTCAGGATCCTGGGAGCTCCCCTGGGAAACTGCCTCCATGAAGAAGTCCAGCTAATTGTTTTTTCATTCAACTAACACATATTGTGCACCTAGGGGATAAGAGAGAGCCTGGGCATGCATGCGAGGGCTTGCAGTCTAATAGGAGACAAGCATATAATAAATGTAATAGACTCAACTATAATAAAAGTAAATTATATTTTTATTATAGGAAAATAAGCCTGCAAGGACAAGACAGTCTGACAGTGGAAGGGCAGGTGCTGTGGGAGTGTGCTGGAGGCCGCCCAAGGACTTCCCTGAGGGGGTGAGTTTCCAGCTGAAACCTGCATGGCGAGGAGAGTTGGCCAGAGGAAGAGGGAGGCAGGGAAGCTGTCCCCAGGGAGATGGAATGGAATGCCAGAAGACCGGAGGCTGTGAGGACCTGGAAGTTGCTCAGGAGGCTGAAGCATAAGCAGTGAGGGGTAAGGAAGAAACAGGACAGCAACGCAGAGGCGGGGTCAGGCAGCTCACAGCTAAATTGCAGCGAGCACTTGTTATGTGCTGCCTTAAACATCTTCTCTAGCCTAACAGGATGTTGGGGGACTTAAATTTTACCCTGGAATGGGCGCCTAAGGTCCAGAGTGGAGGATCTAGAAGTGCTGCTTTCTCCCTGATCTGATCAGGACTGCCCGCCATGGTGGCCAGATGCCTGCTCCAAGGCTGATGATAAAGCTGCAGAATTAGTCCTGCCTTCCCAGCCAGCCCCAAATCCCCTTTGTGGCCTGTAAATGAAAATTAGGGAGAGAGAACTGTGGCCTGTGGGGGACCAGCACTCCCCCTGAGAGCTTCTTTTCCTTCCCCTACCGCAATCCCCAACAACAAAAGGGTGGGTGATGGAAGGGCTCCAAGGAAATCCCTTCTGCAGTTTGGGGTTCCTGTAAGAAGGGAAGACTGAACATTCACTCTCAGCTGGATATGTGCTGAGTGGTAGAGCCTGCGGGGAACCGAGGGGTGAGAGAGCTGTGCCTGTGCTTGGCATGAGTCCTCCCAAGTTTGGGGGTTGATGAGACCATGGAGACTGATGCTGAGGAAGGGAGGGAGCAGCTGGGGCTGCCTGGGCCAGCTGGGTGAGTGGTGATTGGTGGTGTGTAACATGTTCCTGAAGACCAAAAAGACCGGGTGAGGCCTTGTCAGGGGTTCCCCCAGCAACACGTGCAGGAGCCCAGAGACTTCTGAAGGAGGCTGTGCTGGCCAAGTGGGCCTCAGTGCCCTCTGAGGGTATCATGGACTCCTGGCTGAAGGATAAATAGGCTGCCCTTCTCTGGGTGGTCCTCAGAGCTACAGTTAAGTTAAATGCTACCCCAGTAAAAGTTCTCCCACCCCCAGGGAGTGACCACCACATCAGCAGAGACCACCAGAATTGTGTGGAAAGAGACTGGCCCTTTGGGAGGCCAAGGATGCCCATCCCACAAGGTGGTCAGATGGATAAGATGTCAGCTGCCCCTTTGGACACTGGGCGCTAAAATAGAAGGGAGAGACAGAGAACAGAGGAGGAGGAGGTGTTTGTCAATCGAGGTGCTAGAGAGTAGGGGGCTGAATGAGCAGGCCATGCCCCTTTTCTACTCTGCTCCTGTTTCTTAGCCCTGGGACCCACCTGCATGGGGGTGGGAGGGGAGGTACAGAAGGGGTTGGGTGGGAGGGGAGAAATGAGATTTAAATCAAGTTGAAGTTTTAAATTGGACTGGACTTTGAATACCTTAAAGTGACCAGAATGTACTGGCATAAGCCAAAGTGATCCTCACCAAATGAGTAAGCGGGTGGATTTGACTAGATGCAGCTGGAGACAGAAAATGGAGGTGGGGGTGCAGGAATGGGGTGGGGCAGAGAGACACTTCATGTCAATGGCTCAATAAATAGGTTACTTGTCTATGATACCACTGACTCCTCAAAACAATCATATCAGGCAGGTACTGGTTATTCTCCCAGTTTTAGAGATGAAGGAACTGAAGTCTGGGAGGTTAAGGGACTCAAAACCACATAGCTAATGAGTAGCTGAGTGGGGATCTGAACTCTAAAGCTAAAGCTCTGTACGTACCACTTCTCCAGAGGGAAGGGAGCTTAGGCTGCTGCTCCAGGCAAAGCAACTCCTCTGTCTGTCACTGATTGTTCTCTGAATGCATTCAGTAATGGGGCACTCACTACTTCTCCAGATATCTATTGTTGAAATAATAACTGACATATTTTTTAGGGCTTTGTGGTAATGCACATAATACTCATTCAGTAAGTATTTACGTAATTGGGCTGCTACCACTGGCTACACCATGGCACAGTGCAGAGTGCTGCACAGCGGCCAGCCTCCCAACCACTCAGAAGGGAGGCTCAGCAGCCAATATTTTCATCAGTCTTCTGTCTACAAGGGAAGGAGGTATAGAAAGACCATGTGACTTTGCCTTGGTCACGTAGACCCAGAACCAGTAAAAGAAATAACAAAGCCCCACCATTTCTTGAGCACTTTGCACCAGGCACCAGACTCAGTACTTTACACCATCTCATGGGGCTTGAGGAGTCCTGTCTTTTGAACCCAGTCTGGTATTCTCTGCATCTCCCATGTCCCCACACTCCATCTGTAATCCCTGCTTTGCTGTGTGCAGCTAATGGTTTCTGGCCAGAGGATTGGTTCCCTGCTTTGGGGCAGGCTTAATAGTGGGGCGCCTGATGTGAGAGAGTAGGGGCAGCTGGAAGCAGAGAATTTGACTTCCCTCCCAGCACCGGCTCATCACACCAGCCACTGTAAGAGAAGGCACTGACAAGTCAAAGGATGAGTCCTTGATTAATAATATCTCATCCTCCATAAATAAGTGAGTAAAGGCACTGTCCGCACACACGGCTTCACTGCTTCTTTTGTGCCCTTTATTGCTCTCACAGAGTGGCACTGCACTGGACTCAGGATTTAAGGCTCCAAATTTTCAGCCAGACATGGCCCAACTCCTTAGCTCAGCATTGGGCTCCTTCAGTTGCCTACATTTCCCTGATTTCCAGTCCATCCATCGTGGCAAGGTGATTAGAGCATGGGCTCTAGAATCAGATGCGTGCTTCAAATACCAGCTCTGCCACTTTTAGGCTTTGTGACCATGGGCAAGCTACTTAACTTCTCAGGCCCAGGGGTGGGGGGAGAGAGAGGATGACAAAAATAGTATATAACCGGGAATTTAAATCTTTGGTTGGGAAGACAGACACTAAACACATACGTAGTCACATAGATGAGAATTTCAGTCAGTGAGGAGTAATATGACAAATATAGCTGTAAAGCAGAGTTATATGATGGAGAACAATTGTGGGTGGTCAAGGAGGTCTTCTCTGAGGAGGTGACATTTGAACTGAGATGTTAAAAGCAAAGCGAGCTGATTTGGGCAACTGCTTCTAGGCAATAGTGTGACTCTGGGCAAACTCTCTGAGGGGTCCTGGTGAGATTGGTTAGAGGGTGTCCTCTGTGTTAGGAGAGGGGTTGGGAAGTTGACCTGGCCCCTCATAAGGGGGAGATGGGGTCCACAAAGGCTGGGCCAACATTAACGATTGGTTAAAGCCCAAGGGTGGGAGAGAAGGGAGGAGAGATGCTTGTGGGGATACTGATATTGTTATGGTCCAGATGCATGTCTCTAGGGCTGGTCCTTGGCAGTACTTCCAGCCTCCCTGGTCCAGGGGGGATTGGAGGTAAGGTGACATGTCCTGCTTGCCTCACCCCAGACCCCTCATCTTCCCTCACCTTTCCTAAAATAAAATACTCCTCCGAGAGGGTCTGATCTCAGCCACTGATTCAGTGGTGTGCTAGTAAGTTTTTAATAACCAGCTTTCTAAATGAAAGGGATTTGTATATCTGCCCATTTTCGTAGTGTTAATTTTCCCACTATGACTGATTTTAAGCTGGTAATGTGATTGTGAAGTTGAGAGGAGTTGCATGCAGTTAGCTCTCATGAGTAGACACGTGCTGGCTCCAGCACACCACTGCGTAAAGAAGTAACAGCAACCAGTGCTTCTGAAGCACTTACTATGCGTCAGGAATGGTCATAAGCACTCTATATGTACTAACTCACAATGACTCTATGAGGCAGGGACTCTTCATATTCCCATTTTACAGGCAAGAATTGCAGTATCAGGTTCAGTAGCTTGCCCAAGGTCATATAGTTAGGAAATGATGGAGCTGAGATTAACCTCAGAGAGTCTAGCTCCAGAGCCTGTGCTCTATTATTTATTTTTTTAATTCTATTTTTTTTTTTTTTTACTGTTTGAACATTTTTTATTGTGGTAAAGTGAACAGATCCTAAGTATACTGCTCAATGAATTTTTGCATGCATATATATCCATGTAACAAGATCAAGACACAGAATCTATTCCACATTCCTAGCTAGCTATTTTGTGCCCCTCTCCCTTTGACATCTTCCCCCAAAAGATAACCATCATTCTTATCTTTACCACTGTCAAAGAAAATATTGCACTAGACAATGTTAATCAGGTAAGGGCTACTGCAGCAAGAGAGGGAGGCTAGAACTCAACTACGAGGAAGGCAGGAGATTGGTTGAGCTTCAAAGTTGAGGCAAGGGCAGTGGGAAAGTCGTGGCCATCTGGTGGAAGAGGGGAGAGAGGTAGGGGGGAAAGTTGGATAATTGCAATAACAAGTATCTGAGGTAGTTTTCTTTTCCCTGCAATCTGGGAACTTTAAGATTAGTTTCAAGGTAGTCAGGGTGGGAGGAAGAAGGAGCAGGAAGGGTCAGGAAAACAGCCTGCAACTTTGCCAAATAAAAAAGTCTTGGTCATTGTGTTAGTCTGTAAGCTGCTGGAATGCAATACAGCAGAACTAGAATGACTTTTATAAAGGGGAATTTAATAAGTTACAAATTTACAATTCTAAGGAAGTGAAAGTGTCCAAATTAAGGCAGCAACAAGACGTTACCTTCACTTAAGAAAGACTGATGGGTCAGGAACACCTCTGTATCTGGGTAGTCACGTGGCTGGCATCTGCTGGTCCCTTGCTCCTGGCATCCATTGCTTTCAACCTCTATCCCTGTGGGGTTCCTCACTTTGCTTCTCCAGGGCTGGCTTTCATCTCTTGGCTCCTATGGCTCGCTCCAGGTTCTGGCTTGCTTAACATCTCATGGCAACATCTGCTGTGCTCTAAGCATCTCCAAACATCCGTGCCTCTCTCTGTGTCCGCATCTGTGTCAGTTCTGCTCTGAAGTATCTATTGGCTCTGAGGCTTCTGTTGTTTCTGTCACTTCTGGCTCTCTCCAAGATGTTTCCTCTTGTAAAGCATTCCAGTAAACGAATCAAGACCCACCTGGAATGGGTGGAGTTACATCTCCATCTAATCAAAAGGTCACACCCACCAGTTGGGCATGTCACATCGCTGCAGAGATAATCTGATCAAAAGATTCCAACATATAGTACTGAACAGGGATTAAAAGAAATGGTTGCTCCCACAAGATTGGGTCAGGATTAAAACATGGCTTTTCTAGGGTACAGAATCCTTTCAAACTGCACAGCCATTGTCACGGATTCATATAGTCTGTGCTTGAAAAATCTTTTTTTTTTCATAGTCTTTTAAAACAACATTTTACTTTTGTAACATATACAACTCAAAATTTCCCATTTTCACCATTTTTAAGTGTACAGCTTAGTGACATTAATTGCAATCATAACATTGTGCTACCATCATCTACATCTGTTACCCCAGTTTTTCATCCTCAAACAGAACCTCTGTACCCATTAGCAATGACGCCCCCTTCCCCACACCCCCAGTCCCTGGTAACCTGTCACTTTCTGTTTCTATGTATTTGTTGATTCTAGATATTTCATATAAGTGAGATCATACAACATTTGTCCTTTTGTTTCTAACTGATTTCACTCAACATAATGTCTTCAAGATTCATCCATGTTATCACATGTATCAGAAATTCGTTCCTTTTTTGTGGCTGGATAATATTTCATTGTATGTATATACCACGTTTTCTTTATCCATTCCTCTGTCAGTGAACATCTGGGTTATTTCCACCTTTTGGCTATTGTGAATAAAGCTGCTAGGAACATTGGTGTACAAATATCTGTTGAGTCCTGCTTTTAGTTCCTCTGAATATATACCGGGAAGAGGGATTGCCAGGTTATATGGCAATTTTATGTTCAACTATCTGAGGAGCAACAAACTGATTTACACAGTGGCTACACTCATTTCATAATCCCACGAACAACTTGTAAGTTCCAGTTTCTCTGTATCCTCATCAACATCTGTGGTTTTGTGTGTGTGTGTGTTTTTTTAATTTGTTTGTTTTTCAATAATAGCTTTCCTAGATGTGTGAAGTGACATCTCATTGTGGTTTTGATTTGCATTTTCCTGATGTCCATTGATGTTGAATATCATTTTGTGTGCTTATTGGCCATTTTTATATCTTCTTTGGAGGAACATCTATTCAAGTCCTCTGTCTGTTTTTAAATTGGGCTATCTATCCTTTTGTTGTTGAATTGTAGCAATTCTTTATTCTGGATATTAAACCCTTATCAGATGTATGGTTAGCAATTATTTTCTCCCATTCTGTAGGTTGTCTTTTCACTTTCTTGATAATATCCTTTGATGTTCAAACACTTTTGATTTTGATAAAGTCTATTTTATCTATTTTTTCTTTTGTTGCTTTTGGTTTTGATGTCATGTCTAAGATTGCTACTGAAACCAAGGTCATGAAGTTTCCCCCTATATTTTCTTCTGAGTTCAGTATGTAATCTTTTCCTCTTCAGTGATATGTCTGTGAGATTCATCCATGTCATGCATATGGCAAAAGTGTGTTCTTTTGCATTGTCATATAGCATTCTATTATGTGAAATACCACAATGTGTTTATTCATCCTCTGGCAGATAGTCATTAGGGTTGTTTTTACAGAGCCTTCTCATGAACACTATTATGTACTATCACTCAAGCATGGCTGTAACTCCCTGAATCTTCCTGTTTCGGGGGGATTGCATCCTTGGCATGTAGGGTCAGTGGTAGCTCTGTGTGTATTAATTTCTGATCGCTCCTGTAACAAGTTATCACAAACCTAGTGGCTTAAAACAACGCATATTTATTATATAACAGTTCTAGTGGTCAGAAGTCTCAAATGGGTTGGCAGGGCTGAATTCCTTCTTAAGGCTCTGGGGAAAATCCATTACCTTACCTTTTCCAGCTTCTAGATACTGCCTGCCTCACTCTTTTAAGGACCCTTGTCATTACATTGGGCCCACATTGATAATCTAGGATAATCTCCTCCCCATCTCAAGACCTTTAACTTAATCACATCTGCAAAGTCCCTTTTACCAAATAAAGTAACAAAGTCACAAATTCTGGGAATTAGGACAAGGACATGTTTGGGAGCTGTTATTCTGCCTATCACACTGGGCTCTCTACTGAGTAAGGAATCTTGATGACATGAGATGATCCCCTGGGGTGGGAAACAGGAGATCCAGCTTCTGGACTGTACCTTATGTTGACTCACGGTAGGAACTTGGGCCGATCCCTTGCCTCTCTGTGTTTGGGTAGATATAAAATGAAGGGCTGGACCAAATATCCATTTCACAGGTCCTTCCAAGCCTTAACTTTAGACCAAAGCTTTGAGATTCTATTCCAGCCACATTTTAAAAATCTGCATTTGCCTGCTTTTTCCCACCCCAAAGGGAGCATGACTTCTGTGAGCAAGGGGCTTACAAGGCCTGCAGAATAGTCCCACAGGCCCTTCCCTTCCCTTTCTTTCCATCTGTGGCCTCTGCAGTCTTTCATCCAGAATGGCTTTGAAACCCTGCTATTGATTTCCCTGTTGCCTCAGGCCATGCGCTCCTACTCTCCCTTTCCTTTAAGTACAAGTTTGATAATCCACTTTGCTGAGGGAATTAAAAAAAAAAAAAAAAGATTGCCCACTTGATTTCAGAACCTGGCTGGTAGAGTAGCTCTTTTAGGAGGCTGAGTGCAAAGTGCTGGGGAAGTCATAGAGGGGCCCTTAAATACTCATTTCTGATAACAGCCGATCTGTTATTTCATTTGCATTTGATGTTCAAACCATGGGCTCCCAGCAGCTATTGAAAAGAGCAAATGGGAAACCAAGTTATTTTCTTTCTTGCCAAAGAGGAGCTTGCTTTGTTGGTAAGCTCAGTGTCTTGATCTGAATACAGTCATGTGCTTTCACAGACCAGCAGAATAGAAAGGTAGTTGGAAGCATGAGGACGCAGGCTGGGTTCGAATCTGGTCTCTGCCACTTATAGCTGAGTGGCCTTGAGAAAGCATCCATCAATGAAGCATGCATGATTCTACTCAGACAGAAAAGCAAAGAGATGCCATTTCCTTACCTGTAAAATGGGAGTGAGGACATTACTTATTGCTTTGAGTTGTTACGAAGATTAAATATTTAGTGTTTTATCTTTTCTACTGTAAGATTAAAAAATAGTTTTACTGATAAAGGGGCAACAGACCCTTGGCCTTAGAGATTGGGAGTGGTGAGAACTGAGGCCATGTAAAGAATGTATATTTCCTCTTTGTAGAAGACTAGTAGTAGTTCTGCCCCAGCTGACTGTAATACAGTAGATCTCAGTGTTGCCAGATCTGATTTTTTCAAGAAAGAACAGAAATTTGGATTTTTGTGTGAAATTGCCAGATATTTAACTTTTAGCTCCCTTTTTCTTTTTTTTTTTTTTTTTTTACAACACTGGCAGGCCAAACAAGACATGGCACTCCATTAAGTGCTCAATGAATGTTGACAGAACCCCTGATCATCTAACTTAGCACTCTCAACAATCATATTTTACAGATATGGGAACAGGCCAAGGCCAAGAGAGGGGAAATGACTTCCCCAATATTACATGGCTCCATCATATTAGAGCCAGAACTATAACTCAGGTTATGGTGCTCTTTCAGCTACCCAGCAGGAATCCTTTTAGAAGGTCGCAACCTTGATACTAAGCTGCCTGGGGCTGACTTG
This sequence comes from Tamandua tetradactyla, assembly GCF_023851605.1. Taxonomy (NCBI): domain Eukaryota; kingdom Metazoa; phylum Chordata; class Mammalia; order Pilosa; family Myrmecophagidae; genus Tamandua; species Tamandua tetradactyla. The sequence continues at coordinate 35,082,424 of NC_135346.1, read as the reverse complement.
AAGCCCCACAGGGGCTCTCTCCCTGGCCTTTCTCCCATGTCCTTTCTTGCATTGCTTGCAGATAACAGTGGTTTGAGGTTATCCACAGACCCTTGACCCATATAATATCCGAATGGTGGTTCAAGGCAGGGTCAGGGGGGCAATTGGGTGCTTCTAGGCCCCAGAATTGTCCCAGCTGTTACTCCCTCCCCCCAAACCTCCCAGCTCTGGCCACTTCCCCTGAGATCAGAGCCAGGAAATGCCTTTTAGTTACAAGGTGAATTAAAAGGTTAAAGGACAAAATAACCCCCAATATAATATAATTATAGAATATAATCTTCTTTGTGGTTAAATACTTGAGCCCTAGCAAACATTAAGCTAAAAATGGATGGTTGCTTATTTTTAACAAAAGAAGATCACCAAGTGAAAATCTATTGTAATCTTTATTAGAAAGGGCTAATAATGCATCGCTGCCTCTAATTGAGCTTTCCAGATCATACTACAATCCCTGATCATCCTCCCCTTTGTGAAACCTAACAGATATACCTATATCACCTTCTAAAATCTCTCACTTGGGCTCCAATTCTCAGCCTTCACTTCCTTTACTTTAAATTCTAGTGCAAACCAGCTCAGCCTTCCCATCAGCATCCCTCGGCTGTGAAAACTCTCTACCCATCAGGAAGTCCATTCTGCTCTATTCTAAGAACCTTGTTAGAAGTGACTAGGATGAGTACTGTTGGCAAATCATTTCTGGAAACTAGTTTCCCACTTTGGCAGGAGATGGAGCAAGGACTACCCCGCTGAGGGAACTGTATGGCTTGTCAGCCTTAGCCTCAACTCTAAGTTCTTTACTGGGGTTTTCATAATTTCTTTTCCCTCAGTTGCTTCCTTTCAAAGGTATTTGCATTTAAACAAGAGTTTGCTTTCCTGCTGATTATTTCCCCCCTCTTTGATTCCATTGCAGGGGCAGCCAGAGCTGCTGGCGTGTTGGTGTCTGGATAGGTTGCATGGCAACAGCTGGGGAGTTGAATGGTGTGAACTTCACCTCTTTCCTTTTGCAGACATGGTTGGCAGAATAGGCATATTTGTGAGAAATTTTAAGGGAGTGTAAACGGAACTATTTGTCACCTCTGGGTCTCCTGGGTCTGCTTCAAAAGCCTCTGGCTAGGTTGCAATGGGTAAGGTTTCTAAGAGAAGAAGAGGAATCCCCTTGGGTGATGTTTTAAAGTCAAGAGCACAGGGTTCTATCCAGGGAGAAGGGTGCAAGGAGCAGGAAGAACAAGTTTCCAGGATCTGCCTAGTCACTAACCTGTGGCATCACCTTGTGCAGACCGGTAACCTCTGAGTAACGCGGGTGCTTTGCACACATCTAGGTGGGTGAGGATCCTCTGAGGTTGACCTCCAGGACCCCCTGTCCCATGGCACTTAGCTCACTTTGCAGTTCAGCAGAGCAGTTAAGCATGTAAAGATAAACTTTGGCATCCTGACAAGCTTTGGAATCAGACAAAGCTGGGTCCAAAACCAAATTGCATCACAAATATACAAGGCTTGTGATTTCTGGCAAACAGCTTAACTGGTTTAAGTCTCAGCTTCCTCCTGTGGTAAAATGCTATTGCAGTGGATAGGATTGTTGTTGTCAATTCTTTATGCCCTCCCTCTTCCAAGTGACCTTGCAGTAGACACAAGTGCTCAGGAGTGTATTTTCTCATACTATAAATATTGGATTTGGCAATGTGACTTGCTTGGGCTCATGGAATGTTGTGGACTTGGTGTGAGCAGAAGCCATAAATGTGCTACCAAGGTTTGATTTGGTTTGGTTTGTGTCATGGTCAGGTTCATGTGTTAACTTGGCCAAGTGGTGGTACCTGTTTGTCTAGTTGGGCAAGTGCTGGCCTGTCTGTTGCAATGAGGACATTTCATAGAATTAAATCATGATCACATCAGCTGCATCCACAGCTGATTGCATTTGTAATCAGCCAAGGGGAGTGTCTTCTGCAATGAGTGATGCTCAATCTAATCACTGGAAGCCTTTTAAGGAGAATTCAGAAGAGACAGGCTCTCTTCCTGCTTTGGCTGGTGAGCCTCTCCTGTGGAGTTCGTCCAGACCCTCCATCAGAATCATTGACTTCACAGCCTGCCCTGCAGATTTTGGGCTCTGCATTCCTGTGGTCACGTGAGATACTTTTATAAATTTTATGTTTGCAAGTGTTCCCTGTTGATTCTGTTTCTCTAGAGAACCCTAACTAATACAGTTTGGTGTTAGTACTCCTAATCCACCATCAGAAGAATGTGCACTTTGTAGTGTCTGATCTAAGGAGAGTGAGGACACATTCCTAATGGACAAATTAGAACCCAAACGTCAGCCTGAAGTCAACATATGATTTGAAGCTGAGGCGCCTCTGAACTGAACTACAGATCTGTGAATAAGAAAATGGAATCATTTTTATTATAAGCCACTAAGCTTTGGGGTAGTTTATTATGCAGCATTATTGTGGCCATATCTGCCTAGTACTGAGAAGCTATGAAAGTGAGAATATGCATGTGACCAGGTGCTAGCTGTCTCCATGTGCTACTGCTTTGTTCAGTCTGCACCAGCTCCTCAGTAAGAATCCGCACTTTATCAATTCTCCCTGCCCTCCACCTGTCATGCCCAAGATCCAGTATATGACCTTAAGAAGCAGTATCAATTTTACTGAAGATTTTGTTGGGGGGAGGGAGAAGGGAGCTCATACCATACAACACACAACAGTTTATATCAAATACTTTATAAATCTCTCTCTCTTTTTAAGTCAGTGGGAAATTCTTTTAATCAAAGAATTTTACATTTTCTTTCCATGAATCCTGCTTTGTATTAGAAAATGACATTGTGATCCATTTCAGTACGAGTAAAATATTACAAAATATTTATAAGAAAATAGTTAAAATAACTCAAACACAAAAGCCAAGATGGGGTGAAATAATTTCCTCGGAAATTCTACTCCAGTGCTAATAGCACACACGAGAGGTGAGTAAAAGCAAATTAAGTGACCGAGATCCCCTGATCATGTTTCAAAAGAACTGAAGAAGGGAAAGAAATGGGATGGAAATGATGATATTAAAGGGCATGGATGGGAGCAGCGCTGCTTCAATAATCAATCTATTCTGAATGAAAAACTTAAATGCAGTGAATTTTGACCAAGGCTAAATTTTGGGATATTCTTGCACTGAAATTAGAAAATACCCTGGAAGTGGAAGTAGCTCTTTCACCTAACCTTAATAAAAGCCTCTTTCTCCATGAACCACTGATGTGAACAGAAACCTGTTGAGGCATCGAAAGCTGTCGCAGTAGCCCTTCCATCTCTTTGTGTATGGAAAGCTTCATACACGTCATCCTTAGTTTGTGCTGAAATGGGAACAGAAGGACCAGATTTGGGGGCTGCTTTGGCAAGAGGCTCAACAGAATCATTATCTGACTTGTGCTGGGGGATAGCAGTAGCCCCCTTATTCTCTTGACATACCCTCAATGCAGTGGGCACAGATCAAGCCTTGGAATTAGTGATCTGTGTCTTGGCACAGGTGATTGCCGTGACTTTCTTCTCAATGGGGGCAGCACTCATATCATCTGCCTTGGGTCACTGAATCAAATTGGGTGGGGCACTTAAAACCGCTGGGTTTGGCAAGGGAACTGGTGGGAATAGCCCAGGTGGGGCAGGCCCAGGTGGAGGCACCAAAGGTGGATGCATCATGCCAAGGTGAGGTGAAGGGATACCTGGAGGTATGGGAGGAGGTAGCTTTGGTAGAGGTCCCTGAGGAGAAGGGTCAGGGGACAGACCTGGAGGTGGGCCTGGGGGAGGGATAGGGGGGTCAGCCTGGTGGCGACTCTGAGGGGTAAAAGCCCTTGGAATCCTGGCATTCCAGGTGGTCTCAGGAACGGAGGAGCTCCTGGAGGTGATCCAAGCAGAAGGACAGTAGGTGGTCCATGAAGGTGGTACAAGTGGGGGTCCTAGAGGAGGTAGTCATGGAATTGGAGGTGCTTGTATCTGAGAAGGAGGAACAGACTGTGAAGGAGCCGGCTGCTGTGAAGAAGCTATAGATGTATCATCAGAAAGAGATTCTTGTTTATGCTGTTTTTGTAACTGCTTTTTTGCTTCAGAATCATGAGAATCATCTTCATCATCATCCTCTGAAAATCCCTCTACTTCTTGTCCCTCTTTTGGGATTTCCTGACCTGTCATTTGAAGCATCACAGCTTGAAGAGAAGTCAGTTCCTTCATGTTCTTCTTTTTTTTCCTTGATTTTCCAGACATATCTGCAAATCGTACTCTCAGACCTAACTTTTTTTCTCCATTGTTGTCTTTCTCACTATCATCATGGTACACACATTCATCTCCCTCACTTTCTCCATCTGATGTGTCAGTGTTACTGCCATCTGTGCTGTCATCATGCTTATCCTGATCCATGCCCTCAGGATAGCCGTCATCCTCACTGGTGCTGGAAACATCATCATCGTGACCTTGCTGAGCAAGTTCAGGACTACATAACATATCTTCATCTTGCCTACGAGGAGGAAGATCTAGGGCAAAGCCCACTTTATGGTGGTACATCTGCCAGACTTGAGAGGGAGGTGGACAAGTGGGAGGACCAGGAGGTTTTCTGCCAGGAGGCAAATGTGGAACGCCATGTCCAAGAATAGGAAGTATAGAAACTGCCTGCGTTGGAGGGCCATAGGCTGAAGTCTTTTTAAAGATGGAAGGTGGCTGGGCACCAGGAAGTGGAATTCCTGGATCAAGATGTTGGAAGGAGCACGAGGCATATCTGGCAAAGGAATACTCTCAAGTTCCATGTGCTGAGTATTCTTGACAGCATCAAAATATTGACTCAGTTGAATCATCTTCTATTTATATTCTATTTCTGGTTTTCTCAGTTCCTTGTAAATATCCATATTCTCTTTTCCATAGAGTTGTAGAATACATTCAAAGGTTTCGTGCAGTTTTTTACATTTGTCTTTCAGCACTTTCTCATTTAATTGGGGCTGTTGCACAGGGCTAAACTCTATTTCATCCAATTTCTCCATGTCCCAGATAATCTTCTTGGGATCCTTCATCTTCAAAACTGCAGCTCATCCTAATATAACTTATGTAGATAGTTTGATTGAATGCCATAAGTACTTGGAATCTCAGATAGGACATGAGATTTTGTTGGTTTATCCAGAGTGATGCCCCGATGAATCCCCGAGTGATTCGATCAGTGAGTGGAAAAGTAGTTGCAAAGCCCCCTTTGGGGAATGGTGAGAACGGGGAGAAATTAAACTTCCCCAAGTTGAATTCTTGATATTCTCACAAGCAGTGTGGACAATCAAAGCTATAGGCTGAGCCCCCAGGCTTGGGGTTTGTTCATATGAAACTTAACCCCACAAAGGACAGGTCAAGTCTACTTAAAATTTAGGCCTAAGAGTCACCCCCAAGAGAGCCTCTTTTGTTGCTCAGATGTGGCCTCTTTCTCCAGTCAACATGACGAGCAGTCTCATCACCCTCCCCCTCTCTGCATGGGACATGACTCCCAGGGGTGTGGACCTTCCTGGCAATGTGGGACAGAGATCCTGGAATGAGCTGAGACTCAGCATCAAGGGATTGAGAAAAACCCTAGAATGAGCTGAGAATTAACATCAAGGGATTGAGAGAACCTTCTCGATCAAAAGGGGGAAGAGTGAAATGAGACAAAGTGTCAATGGCTGAGAGATTCCAAACAGAGTCGAGAGGTTATCCTGGAGGTTATTCTTATGCATTAAGTAGATATCACCTTGTTGTTCAAGATGTAGTGGAGAGGCTGGAGGGAACTGCCTGAAAATGTAGAGCTGTGTTCCAGTAGCCATGTTTCTTGATGATGATTGAACAATGATATAGCTTTCACAATGTGACTCTGTGATTGTGAAAACCTTGTGTCTGATGCTCCTTTTATCTACCATATCAACAGACAAGTAGAACATATGGAATAAAAATAAATAATAGGGGGAACAAATGTTAAAATAAATTTAGTTTGAAATGCTAGTGATAAATGAAAGCGAGGGCTAAGGGGTATGGTATGTATAATCTTTTTTTTCTGTTATCGTTTTCTTTTTCTGTTGTCTTCTTATTTCTTTTTCTAAATCGATGCAAATGTTCTAAGAAATGATGAATATGCAACTATGTGATGATATTAAGAATTACTGATTATATATGTAGAATGGAATGATAGGTTAATATTTTTGTTTGTTGTTAATTTTTTTAAATTAATAAATAAAAAAACTAAAAAAAGAGAGGTAAGCTTGAGCAGTCTGCTTACCATCTATTTAGTGCAACTTCTTCACTGTAAAGGTGACACCCATCTACTAAAGATAATTGTGGAGACTGAATAAAATAGTGCATGTAAAGGGTAAAAGCAAAAACAAAAACAAAAAACAAAAAAACCCACAGCTCATGCCATCATGTACTGTTTTTGTTTTTTTAAAAATTCTCTTTGAGCTTCTTTTTGGGCCTCGTCTGTGGGGTTCATAAATTTTCCATTCTTGGTGGATGATGTAGATCTCCATCCTGTGTTTAAAAATCTGTATTGTTTACTCATTCATTAAAAAAAAAAGGCAACACTTCTGCTGACTTCCTGGGACTGCTAAAAGTGGAGTGTCATGGTCAGGTTCATGTGTCAACTTGGCCAGGTAGTGGTGTCCATTTGTCTGGTTGGGCAAGTGCTGGTCTGTCTGTTGCTATGAGGACATTTCATAGAATTAAATCATGATCACATTGGCTACATCCACAGCTGATTGCATTTGTCATCAGCCAAGGGGAGTGTCTTCTGCAATGAGTGACATTTAATCTAATCACTGGAAGGCTTTCAAGGAGGATTCAGAAGAGACCATCTCTTCCTGCTTCGGCTGGCGAGCCTCTCCTGTGGAGTTCATTCAGACCCTTCATTGGAATCGTCGGCTTCACAGCCTGCCCTACAGATTTTTTTTTTTTTTTTTAATTTTTTTATTAATCAAAAAAAAGAAAAGAAATTAACACAACATTTAGAAATCATTCCATTCTACAAATGCACTCAGTAATTCTTAGTATCATCACATAGATGTATGATCATCATTTCTTAGTACATTTGCATCGATTTAGGAAAAGAACTAGCAAAACAGCAGAAAAAAATATAGAATGTTAATATAGAGAAGAGAATTAAAATAATAATACTAATAATATATATATATATAAAGGAAAAAGAAAAAAAAAAAACAAAAGATACAAACACACAAACAAACAAACAAAAAACCATATTTCAGGTGCAGCTTCATTCAGTGTTCCAACATAGTTACATTACACTTAGGTATTATTGTGCTGTCCATTTTTGAGTTTTTGTATCTAGTCCTGTTGCACAGTCTGTATCCCTTCAGCTCCAATTACCCATTATCTTACCCTGTTTCTAACTCCTGCTGGTCTCTGTTACCAATGATATATTCCAAGCTGATTCTCGAATGTCGGTTCACATCAGTGGGACCTTACAGTATTTGTCCTTTAGTTTTGGGCTAGACTCACTCAGCATAATGTTCTCTAGGTCCATCCATGTTATTACATGCTTCATAAGTTTAGTCTGTCTTAAAGCTGCATAATATTCCATCGTAGGTATACGCCACAGTTTGTTTAGCCACTCGTCTGTTGATGAACATTTTGGCTGTTTCCATCTCTTTGCAATTGTAGATAATGCTGCTATAAACACTGGTGTGCAAGTGTCCATCTGTGTCTTTGCCCTTAAGTCCCTTGAGTAGATACTTAGCAGTGGTATTGCTGGGTCGTAATTCATTCTGCCATTCTATGTCTTTTGATTGGGAAATTCAGTTCATTAACTTTTAGTATTATTACTGTTTGGATAATATTTTCCTCTACCATTTTGGCTTTTGTATTATATATATCATATCTGATTTTCCTTCTTTCTACACTTTACTCCATACCTCTCTCTTCTGTCTTTTCGTATCTGACTCTAGTGCTCCCTTTAGTATTTCTTGCAGAGCTGGTCTCTTGGTCACAAATTCTCTCAGTGACTTTTTGTCTATAAATGTTTTAATTTCTCCTTCATTTTTGAAGGGCAATTTTGCTGGATATAGGAGTCTTGGTTGGCAGTTTTTCTCTTTTAGTAATTTAAATATATCATCCCACTGTCTTCTAGCTTCCATGGTTTCTGCTGAGAAATCTACACATAGTCTTATTGGGTTTCCCTTGTATGTGACAGATTGTTTTTCTCTTGCTGCTTTCAAGATCCTCTCTTTCTCTTTGACCTCTGACATTCTAACTAGTAAGTGTCTTGGAGAACGCCTATTTGGGTCTAATCTCTTTGGGGTGCGCTGCACTTCTTGGATCTGTAAATTCAGGTCTTTCATAAGAGTTGGGAAATTTTCAGTGATAATTTCTTCCATTAGTTTTTCTCCTCCTTTTCCCTTCTCTTCTCCTTCTGGGACACCCACAACACGTATTTGTGCGCTTCATATTGTCATTCAGTTCCCTGATCCCCTGCTCAAGTTTTTCCATTCTTTTCCCTATAGTTTCTGTTTCTTTTTGGAATTCAGATGTTCCATCCTCCAGTTCACTAATTGTAGCTTCTGTCTCTTTAGATCTACCATTGTAGGTATCCATTGTTTTTTCCATTTTTTCTTCTTTGTCCTTCACTCCCATAAGTTCTGTGATTTGTTTTTTCAGATTTTCTATTTCTTCTTTTTGTTCAGCCCATGTCTTCTTCATGTCCTCCCTCAATTTATTGATTTGGTTTTTGAAGAATTTTTCCATTTCTGTTATATTCAGCATTAGTTGTCTCAGCTCCTGTATCTCATTTGAACTATTGGTTTGTTCCTTTGACTGGGCCATATCTTCAATTTTCCGAGCGTCATCCATTATTTTCTGCTGGTGTCTGGGCATTTGATCAGATTTCCCTGGGTGTGTTACGCAGCTGGTTGAAAGCTTTTTCTGTGAAATCTCTGGGCTCTGTTTTTCTTTTCCTGCCCAGTAGGTGGCGCTCGTGGCGCTCGTCTGTCTGCACCGCAGTCGGCCCGGGAAACCGCGCGTGGAGGTGGGGTTCGCTGGCCCCCGGGGCTTGGGAGAGTGCCGGTCCTAATTGCCCAGCTGGCCCGAAACGCCAAGCGTGACGGGAGGGCCCTGCTATCCAACGTCCCCAGTCAGGCCGGTGAGCCACGTGCGTGGAGGGGACCCCAGTCGCCAGCCGCCCCGGCAGGGAAAACGCGCGCCCCTCAGGTAGCTCACCGCAGCAGATTCTCCCTGCCCGTTCAGCTGTTCCAGAATGGGGTACGCTGTCTTTTTGGTCTCTGTTGTGACTCCGGGAGCTGTTTCGTATTGTTTCTGTTTCTTTAGTTGCTTTTCAGCCCTACAGATTTTGGACTATACTTCCCTATGGTTATGTGAGACTTTTATACATTTTATATCTATGGATATTTCCTGCTGATTCTGTTTCTCTAGAGAACCGTAGGTAATACAGGGAGTGCAGGCAATTCCTGGCCTGTTTAACTTCGTAGGAGTCAACACCTCAGCCCCTTAGTCGGCCACTCAGCCACTGCCATCTTAAAAGCTCACGCCCCTCCTAGACATCTCTTTTTCCCTTTAAAGACTTTCCTGGACTCCCTACCTTCTGGTCATAGCTCTTTATCTGTTTCCAAAGCTCATGCTCCTTCAGATACCCTCTTCACCTCTCTCTCTCTATTCTACAGATAGTGCAAGTTAGCTTTAGTCTACCCGCTCCAATCTTGTATCCTATCCCCATTTCTTCATGTTTTCTTCACGTACACCCAAAGCCAGTACAAGTGGGACTTCAGTGGTCAAGGTCCATTTCCCTTGATGGTATAAAAGACATTATCACTGCCCTGCCTAAATCCCTTTGGCATGACTGTTCCAAACCTGCCACTTCTGCTTCTTCATAACTCTGAAGACCTTGCTCAACTTACAAATGGGCAGGCCAAAAATGCCAGGGGTTGACTATTGGATGATGGATGGGATAAATACTCAAATTCTTCACACTTTGGGTAGGGCAAGTCTGAGGCAGTTTCCACACTGTCTCTTTCAAGTCCCCTGGGTTTGAGTTGAGCCCCAGTTGTCCACAGCAGTAACCCACTCAGTAATCCCCTGTATTGACTTTTCCCCCTTCTCTTTCTTAACCCACTCCTTTATCATCACTTCTGGGGATCACCTCCCAAATGAATTACTTGCACCTCAATATTTTCTAAGTGTTTATTTCTAGAGAAACCCACCCTCAGACAGATGGTGTAGATTTATTTGTGTGTGTGTGTACACACGTGTGCAAGTAAATGCATATGAATGTGTAGATAACATTAAAAGTAAATAAGTACTTTTCTTGCTATAAATGATTGCTTTACTTCTCTTAATGCAGTGCAAGGCAGAGAGTTAGAATTCAATAAATGGTAACCATGATGATATTGATGATGTTTACTCTGGCAAGGGCAAATCTCTGTGCACTTTAGTTGGGATGTTCTTGGCACTATCCCCCAGGAATCATCTTGGTAGAGCCTTCTTGCTTGTTCCTTGAGCATCTGAATTCATATGGGCGCCTATTCTATTTGCAGTCTCTGGTCTGAATTTAATAGCAATAATGAGCCATACCTTCTAAAGGGCATTTTAGGGTTTATAAAATGAGTTAATATTTTCATTTACTCATTCATTCATTCACCATTATTTCTCAGATACTTACTGTATTCGTTTCTCAGGGGCTCCTTAACAAATTACCACAAACTTTGTGGCTTAAAACAGTAGAAATTTATTCTCTCATGGTTCTGGAGACCAGAAGTCTGGAAATCAGCAGGGCTGTACTTTCTACCATGGCTCCAAGGAAGACTCCTTCCTATCCTCTTCTAGTTTCTAATAATGGCTGGCGATTCTTGGCATTCTCTGGCTTGGAACTGCCTGACTAATCTCTGCCCCACCTTTCACATGACTCTCTCCCTCATGTGTCTTGGTGTCTTCTCTTCCTATAAGGACAGGAGTCATATTGGATTAAGTATCCGTCCTGCTCCAGGATGATCTCTTCATAACTTAACTAATTTCATCTGCAATGACCCTGTTTCTAAAAAAGGTCACATTCTGAGATATTGGGGATTAGGACTTCAACATGTTTTTTGTGGGGACACAGTTCAACCCCAAACACATATTCTAGGCATTGTTCAAAGTGCTAAGAAAACAGCAGGGTCCAAGACTGGCAAATCTGTGCCCTCTTGGACGGTATGTTCTAATTGGGAAAAGCACACAACTTGATGATTAATCAATTAATATTCTAGACAGCTATTTAAAATATAAATTTTACAAACAAATATTTAATTAAACAAGAGTTTAAGTAAGCAGATTATTGTAAGTGCCACATAGAAGACAGAACCAAGTAGTGTGGGCGGGATTGGAGGGTGCTTTTTAGATCAGGGCCAGTGACTACAGAGTGAACAGGTACCCAGGAGTTCAGATAGTTAGCTAGAGTATGGAGATGGTACTTTCTATCTTGAATTATAAAACAACCTGGCTATGACCTGATTCTTATACCCTGACCCCCACTTTTGTCTTCCAAAGAGAAGACTGACTCAGAGAAATTGGATAGCTTTCCTTAGGACACAGAGCAGGTAAATGGAGAAACTAGCACTTGCAATCAGTTCTTTGGAGGTTACTCAGATGGAGCTGAGCAGCAGAAGATCACACAACAAGGGCATCAGGGATCCAGACAATTGCCTTTCTCCTATCCTCTGTCAGCTGTGTTGGGGAAATGATCAACTTTAAGCCAAACATCACTGATGACCCCACCTGCCTGCTCAGTGTTATTTATTTGTCAAGACCCCCAGCAGCAAGAAGTCAGCTCTCACCAGCACTTCCCGAACAGAGCCAGCTGTTGCCTGGTGGAACAGATGCTGCCTGGTCTGCCATGGCAGCCAAAGATGTCAACTGCCTTTGGGTAATGCAGTGATATGGGGAAGTGCCATTGCTAATGCAATCACACCTCACTGAATGTGGCAGCTACAGAGCCACAGCATGGCCACTGAGGGAGGGTTTTCACTTCCAAACACAGTGCAGGGGCCCGGGAAGGCTCATCTCTACACTCAGCCTAGCATTCATGCCTTCACATCTTGGCTTCTGAATGGGGATTCCACAGGTAATCCTTTTCTGAGGGATGTAATAGAGATAGTGTGGGCATCTCCACGAGGTCCTGAAGTAGGACATCAACACTTGTCCCAGTAGCAGAGAGGGAAGTTAGGATGTATGAGATCTAATGCTATGGCAATGCTTGAGCTGTTTCCTGCTAGTTCCAATACAATTTATTAGAGTCTTCCATTGCTTTAAGTCATTTTATTAGAAATAAAAAAGTATTTTCTTATTTTTAGCTTCATTTTTTCTTTTACATTTGAGCATTTAATCATGAAAAAAACCGTTATGGTTTCTACTTTAAGATTCTAGTTTCGGTTTGGAGTTATAAAGAAAAAGAACATTACCTGTGCTGGAGTTCAGAGATGGGTTCTGCCACTTGATTCTCAAGTGACCTTGGCCAGCTTCACCTTCTGAGCAACATTTCCACATCTGTAAAAATGAGGATAATATTAGTACCTACCTCATAAGGAAGGTTGTTGCCAGCATTAAATGAGATAATACAAGGAAAGTGCTTTGAGCACAGCCTAACACATAGCAAGTGCTTAGTCCATGTTAATGATGATGATTGGGGTGGCAGTGATGATGATAACACCTTTTAAGAATCCTTGTTAAAATAATAATAGTAATGGCACCAGAGAGTCGTACACCAAATACCTGGCTTAAAATCCTGGCTCTGTTTATCAAGTTGTGTGAGCTTTGGCAGGGTGCTAAACCTCTGTGAGTCTCAGTTCCCTCCAAGGGTTCTTTGAAGAATGAATGAGTTAAAATACATAATATACTTAGAACAGGGCCTGACACTCACTGTGTTGCTGTGATTCCTGCCTTACTTCCCTGAAGGCACCAGGGAAATTGGGTATAAATGAGTCACTGCAGCAATTCATACATCTGCAAACTCCATAGCGTACCCCTGGGAGATGCCGGCATCACCCCCACTTCTGTGAGCAGGGGTCTGTGGATGAGCCCTATTCTATGGTTACCTCTGCAGTGCTGCTGCGGAGATTGCTCTGGAAAATCGTTTTGGTGTATGAACATGAAGCTTATTGTTTCTCAAAAGACAACCCTGTGGCCTGTGGGTTTGTTTTTGTTTGCCACAGGCCAGCATCTGCCTTGTTTCCTAAAATACACATATAAATAAAACAACAAAGTCTACACTGCAAAGTGTTCCTGTCGCGAGGCTTAGGCCAATCAGGGGACAAAATTTTTTCACTGTGGCCATTCCCAAAGCGTTCTGGGCTTGCAAAAGTTCTACACAAAGTGACACACTAAAGGCAGTTCTCAGCCCTGTGGTGTTTGTTGTGAAGCTTGCAAAACTGTCACCTACTATCACATGGGAGGGGCTGGTAAAGATCGGGCAGATGAGCTATGAATGAAGGCTTGGATTTCAGAACAGGGCAGCAGATAGGTACTTAGAGCTGGAACCCCACACCTAAGGAGCTCTGGAACTTGGAAAACCCACAAGGAAACATCTGGCGGTGCTGGGACCAGCAGCCAGCTGGTCCCAGGTGTTGGGGGATGGCTGCATACAAGCTAACAAGGAAATCAAACAGATTCGTTTGGCACCCAGAATTTAGTGTGCCTCCAAGCCCTCACAACCTTGGCAGGAGAAAACTTAGTGCCTGGGACATGCCAAGTTAAAGATGAGTTTCAAATTCAGTTTTGATATTCATTGGAGTACAGTAGACTGCAGTTGCTCTGCCTCTACCTTCAAGAAAGCCATTGTCCCTCTTTCTTCTCTGGGATTTTTAATCTTCCAGAGAAGGCTACCTGCCTAAATTTACCTTCAAAACCCCTCGGGGCTTGAAAATTGAATCATGCCACAGCTGAAAAATCTTCAACTTCTCAATACATACAGAAAAGAAATCCAAATCCTGACTTTACCACCTATGCCTACCCCCTTATCCCACACCCCCCACCAATTTGGCCCTTAAATCCCATGACTTTCTCTACTCCATACTTCAACCACTGTACACATTCTTAGCACGAACAAACTTGCATCTTTCCTCTCTGGGCCTTTGCTGATATTTTTTTCTTGGCCTGAAGGCCTTCCTTGTTCTTCTTTCATTCTAACCTCATTATCCATTTGACAAGATTTTGTTTGATTGGTGGGCTCACTGTGTGTGCTAGATTCCATTCCAGTGTTGTTTGAAATGGCCATTGGGATAGATGGCAAGGAAGGCCACAAATTCTTCCCCTCCTGGAATCCATGCTCCCTTACCATGCAACTTTGGGTGTCCTCCCTTTCTGACTCTGGGTTTGGCCATGTAATTCGCTGTAGCTGGTGGGATGTTAGCAAAGGTGATGTTAGCAGAGACCTGAAAAGTGCTTGAACTCTTTTTTTGTTTCTCTTAGAAACCTTCTGCCACTATATTAACAAGCCTGAGCTAGTTTGCTGAAGGCTGGAAGCAGAGATGAGCCAGACCACCCAAGGGCCTCTAGATGAATTAGCCTCAAGTTGACACTCAGTATCTGATCACAGATGCACGAGTGAGCCCAGTGGAGGTCAGCCCAAACTGGCTACTGTTTAAATTACCCATTTGGATGGTTTATTGAGCAGCAATAGTAACCAATGCAACCATTAATAGCTTTATCAGTCTAAAACCTCTTACCCCATCTTGTGGTAAAAGCAATCTGACTTTATATTGATAAAATCAGTTATCAACCTGAAACTGTTGAACTATATTCCAGTAGTTTTGATTCTTGAAGATGATTGTATAACCATACGTCTTTTACAATGTGACCGTGTGATTGTGAAAACCTTGTGGCTAGTGCACCCTTTATCCAGGGTATGGACAGATGAATACAAAAATATAGACAATAAATAAATAAATAATAGGGGGAGATAAGAAGTTAAAAAAAATTGGATAGATTGCAATCCTAGTGGTCAATGAGAGGGAGGGGTAAGGGATATGGGATGTATGAGTTCTTTTATTTATTTTTCTGGAGTGATGCAAATGTTCTAAAACTGATCATGGTGAACAATATACAACTATATGAAGATGTTGTGAGCCACTGATTGTATAATTGTATATCTACATGTGTGGATATTTCTCAATAAAAATATTTTTTAAAAATCTGGGCCATGTTTAAATAAATTTAGATTGAAATGCTAGTGATCAATGAAAGGGAGGGGTAAGGTATATGGTATGTATGAATTTTTTCTGTGGTCTTTTTATTTCTTTTCTGAATTGATGCAAATGTTTCAAGAAATGATCATGATGAATATGCAACTATGTGATGATATTATGAATTACTGATTATATATGTAGAACAGAATGATCATATATTAAGAATGTTTGTGTTTATTATTTATGCTTTTTTAAAAAATTTAAAAATTAAAAAAAAAATCTGGGCTTGCCATTTACCATCAGTGGGTACCAGGAAAGCCACTTTACACCTCCGTGTCTGGATCAAATGGCTGCTTTAATATTACACACCTCACAAGGTTGTTCTGAAGATTAAATGAAACCATGCATGTAAATCACTTGGTATAAAGTACTTGTTTAGCGACTGCTATTATTTTAAAAATATTTTAATTATTCCTTTAATCTCCTGATGGCAAGCATCATGGCTTAATTAGTCCTTTATACTTTATTTATTACGTCTTAATTTTCCTTCTATTTTCAGAGTACTGCATAAGGCTTTGAACACAGAAGATGCATCTATTTATGTACATGGGCTCCACAGGCAGGATGACAAGGAGTCTGAGCTCTCATCAGAACAGTCCTGGTCATACTAGCAGGCCAAGGCAGGAGAATGGCTGATTTTGCAAAGATGTCAGGTTGGAGTTTCAATCTCTACCATCATTTTCTGTTCTTCTCCTTTGGAACCCAGTGGAAAATAAAATATTATGTCTGCTAGTAGAGTAGACTGGAGCCTGATAAAGCACATGCTGTATGCCAAGCATTATGCAATGGGGTTTACATACATGATAATGAGAAGGGTGTGTACTTTGCAGTCACTCAGACCTGAGTTCAAATCTCCATTCAGCTACTTGTCAGTGGTGTGACTATAATGAATGTTGGGTTTTTTTTTTTACCCCTGCCCAATATCCTTTCCTTCTTTTGAAGCTACAAGGCAAATTTCATTAAGGAATCACCCTTCTCTGCCTCTCAGTGCATGTGATAATGGAGGGGTGGGCCTGCCCCCAGCTCGAGCTGAGGGCTGTTGAATCATATTGGGCCAACCAGCGCACTCTGTCCCCCTAACCACAGTGCTTGCAGGCGACCTACGCCAGGTATTAGTCCAGGAACTTTGGCTGAAACTGTTGAAGAAGGGAAGCTGTCTCTCCCCTGGGGTTGCTAGGTTAGAGGATGAGACCATGAATTTGTGGTACCTTCTTGCAGCCAAAAGGAAGAGCCTGTCTGAGGGTGATGGCAACACCTAGGAAAGCCAAGGAAAAGATGGATAGTCGTGGCCCCTTTAACTGCCCACTCCCTCCCATCCACCCATGCTTGAAAACCAACTAACTTCGAGACTTTTTAGGCACTTGAGCCAATATATTTCCTTTTTTATTTAAGCCAGTTAGAATTGGGATTCTATTACTGAAAGAGTCTCAAACATTTTCTCTTCTGTTAAATGGGATTCAGCGATACCTCTCCCACACATGGAAGGTATCTAACAGAAGGCCTGGCACATAGTGGGAGCTCCACAAAGGAGCTCTGAGCACTGTCAGCGAGGGGGCTATGCCCCTCTCTTCCTAGATAACAGTCTGTCAGCCAGCTGACCAGAAACTGCCCAGAAGGCCAACAGATGAGTCAACAGCCTTTTTTCTTTGTCTCCTCAAACAGATGCAAATAGCATTATTCCCTCTGGGTGGATGGATATGCTCAGTGGAATGTGTATTTGTCCCAGAGTTCTGGTTTCCAATTGCCACCTGGGATGAGCCCAGCAGGCAGCCTGCTATGTTCTAAAAACCATAGCTAGATGATAAACCTTTGATTTTTGCTCTTCTCTGCTTCTTGGGAATAATGGGTCCATAATGAATTACCCTACTAAGAATAGCTGTAATTGTAACAATGCCGCAGAGAGGGAGCTGGCAAATCAGTCGGTTCAGTGAAATGTGCCTACTTTGTCCAAATCTCTTGCTTTGGAATGGGTACCAACCTTATTTGTTTTTTCTAACCCAAGCTTTTTTAATAACCAGTGAGATGGTTTTCTGTGGAAAGCAAAGAATGAAAGCCATACATCTAAGAGGTTTTATTCTTGGTTTGTTTGCTTGATTCCCTTGTCTGTATAATTTCCCATGGAATTTGGTCTCAGCAAAAAATATTTCTGCACCCCTTCTTGCCAGATATCTTAGCTGCTACAAACCTGGCATCACGTTAAGTTGTGTACACCTGGGCACATCCTTGACACCTCAAGATGAAGAATCATTTGTGTGCTATCTAAGGTGCTGACAAGTGGCATTCTTATGGAAATCATAGAGGAGATGTCTTGGCTCAGTTCAAAGGCTGTATTGTGTACCATCAGGAAGATGGCAACTGGGGCACCTGGACCGCAAGAGTTGGTAGGGAGGTCAGGTCCCTGGCTCCCCTGAGTTGTTTCCTGTCAGCATATCTTCTTCAAAGTCCAGAATCATCTTGTTTCTCTCTGAAACCCTGGGATCTACACAGAACCAAATGATAAGCATATAGTCAATGGTCAGGATAGCAAATGTGATTCCATAATGTTCAACTGGGATGGTGAGTAAACACAAGCATAGTCGGTTTTAATTGCATTGAGCACTTGCTATTATTGAGTACTTAGTATATTCCAGGCACAGTGCCAAGAACTTGCTATCCATTTTCTCATTCAATCCTTATGACAATCCAGTAAGTTGGTAATATTACTATTGCCCCTATTTTATAGTCAAGAAACTGAGACAAAAAAAAGAGAGAGAAATAAATTGACCCAGGAAAAGATCTAGGATACGACCTTAGGACTGCCTAATATTACCTGAATCCACCCTTTAAATCATCATATTATGCCTAGTTAATGTGCTCAGGACTCAGTTCTAGAAGACGTGAGCAGGTCAGCCTCTGGCTCACTAGATGACTTAGAGCAACCCTCTTTCATCATCTGTGTCTTGAATTCTCCATCTGTAAAATTCGTTTAGTAACTCTGAGGCTTCCAATTAACCAGAAATAGAAAGAGCTGTCTGATTTAGTAGTGAGCTCCCTGTAACTAGAAGTAAGTTCAAGTTGTAGCTAGGAAACAACATGGCAACAAAGACACAGAGGGGGTTTAATCATGGGATGATGAGATTGATTCTCAAGTCCTATACAGTTTTTTCTCCTTTAAGTGTATGTTTTGTCAATAAGTTTTTTCACCTATTTTCAAGTCTAAAAGGCCAATGTTTATACTCTCTGTGACCTGGTTTTGCCAATTACAAGGCAGCTCTATCTTCCTGCTGCAATTTGCTAGTGTGACTCAGCAGGAGGCAGGGGAGGCACCCATCCACCTAGCCTTCCTCCTGGCAACCTTGCTTGGCTGAACACAGAGACACTGGGTGGGAGACTGCCAAGATAATTGCTCAAAATATATTTGTTGCTGATGTTTCCTTTGCCTTCTGCAGGCACCATATTTCCCCACCCCTAATAGAGCTCTCACACTTCGTTGAACACCCCAATGCCCATTAGGGAAGTTTGTCACTTTCTTATTTGTGGGAAATGTCTGGCATAGAAGGGTAGGTACCACTTAAACTGTCATACAGCAGTACAGCTGGCAGGTAAATTTCTGTGTAAAAATCCACTTTCTGTTTTAGAGCAGGGAAATGATGTAGAATCCTCTGATGGCAGTCGGACATGACGTCTGCCTTCAGTTGGAGAGGAAGGGGTAAATAATCCCCAGCCGGTTATTTTATCAGATTGATTCCTGGGCTGGCTCCCCTTCCACATTTCCGGTAGTCATTCAAGTCATCCTGTCCTTCTCCCAAGGTCCCTCTGTATATCCCTCATAAACACCTCCTCATTACCTCCCCTTCATGTCTACTGCCATATCCACATTTCTCTTGCAATAATGCCCTAACTTATCTTCCTGCCTCCATTTTCTCTGTGTGGCAATCTCTTTCTGCAGGCAGTTGCCATTCAAAGATGATTGAAGGGGAATTTTGAGCAGCAACTTCCTAGAATATAAAACATCAATGTCTTCTTGAGTGTTTACAGAAAACAATTAAATTCCCCACCACCTAGCTCCCAAGCTTAACACTTATCAAGTGCTTGCTACATAATACCAGGAACTACATAGCATTAACTTCTTTATCACAACAGCCCTATGAGTTGGGTATTAATAGTCTCATATTACATCTGAATAAACTGAGGCTGAGAGATTAAGTAATCTGCCTAAGAACTCTCAATTTGTAAACATCTGAACCTATATATAAACTAAAATGATCTGCAAATTTAACTGGCATAATCCATAGCCTCCTTGAAAGCTTAGGCTGAAGTTTAAAATACTTTAAAACCTGGCTTTCACTTATCTTTCTTTCCAAACTTGTTCTTTCCCATATCTTGTTGATCTTGCTGTTTCCTGTTGTGCCTGTTGAAGTTTAGTTATTATGTACCCCCAGAAAAGCCATGTTTTAATCTTGATCTAATCTTGTGGGGAGGCTGTTTCTTTTAATCCTGATTCAACACTGCAGGGTAGAAACTTTGATTAGATTATCTCCTCGGAGATGTGACAGACCTAATTGTGGGTATGACGTTTTGATTAGATGGAGATGTGACTCTGCCCATTCAAGGTGGGTCTCGATTAGTTTACTAGAGTCCTTTAAAAGGGGAAACATTTTTTAAGAAACCTCAGAGTAGTTGCAAATGCAGACACAGATGTTTGGAAGAGCAGATGCAGATGCTTCAGAGCTGACAGAGACACGGATGTTTGAAAATGCCTGGAGTGCCAAAAGAGAGAACAGATGCCTATGCATGGGCAGAGCCTAACAGACATTGCCATGTGCTTTCTCATGAGATACTAAGCAAACCAGAACCCGGAGTTTGTCCTGGAGGAGCTAAGTGAATACCAACAGATGCTTAGAGAGGAAACCGCTGGTATCAGAAGCTGGAAGCAATGGAACCAGGAACAAGGAGCAGCAGATACCAACCACTTGCTTTCCCAGCTGACAGAGGTGGTCCAGACAGCATGAACCTTTCTTGAGTGAAGGTAACCCCTTGTTAATGCCTTAATTTGGACACTTTCATGACCTTAGAACTGTAAACTTGTAATTTAATAAATTCCCTTTATAAAAGCCACCCCATTTCTGATATATCGCATTCTGGCAGCTTAACAAATGAATACACCTACATATAGCCTTCATTTCCCAAGATATTTTTTCTCTTTTTATTTTTTTTATTGTGAAATATAACAGATATACAAAAAAAGCAGTAAATTTTAAAGTACATTGTAACAAGTAGTTATAGAACAGATTTCAGAGTTTGGTATGGGTTACAGTTCCACAATTTTAGGTTTTTCCTTCTGGATGCTCCAAGATACTGGAGACTAAAAGAAATATCAATATACTGATTCAGCAGTCATACTCTTTTGTTAAATCTTATCTTTCCCCAAAGTTTTTGATTGAACTGCTTCAATTTCTAGGAATGTCTCTTTTTCCATCTCTTCATATCTAAATCCTACCCAGTCTTTCAGATTTCAGCTCCATTACCATCTCTTCCATGAATCCTTACCTTGGTCCCCCATTCCCAATTTTAAATGATTTTTTCTTCCTCTAAAGAAGTACTGTGTAGGGTTGATAGGGACAGTTGTGTCCTTGATCATCCATCATCTAGTTACACAACCTCTGATAACAATTACATTTAGGGATCTACTCCTCCAAATTTTGTCCTTGAGGTTCAAGCACAGACACCAATCAGGTAACACCCTATAGCAATAGGAAAGCATAAGACTAGATCTAAGCCTATCAGTGAGTTGCATTTCCCAGGGAATTGGTTCAGGAATGAGCATGTTACCAATGAGACTCATGTTGAGATTGCAAAGATTTAAAGCTTGAGAAACTGTGAGGACTGAAACAGTTACAGCTCTACTATGGCCCAAGGGGGAGTCTGTCTAAGAATAGAGTCGCATGTGGGATGGCTGAGAGAAAGAAATTAGGTACTAATGACATAATTCGTACACCCAAACAAACTGTAGTCATGAGATCGAACAAATTCCATGTTGTTCAAGCCCATTTGGGTTCAGTTTTCTGACTAAAATTGTACTGGCCCTGCCAAAGTTGTTTAGAATTGTAGATATAACAAGGACTGTATGGTTGAAGTTTTTCAAAAGACCATCTGAGAAGTCTCTATTCATTCAACAAATATGTTTTATACATCTATTATAATCCATGTGCTGTGTTAGATGTAGAAGGAACCAAGGGGAGCCTGCTAAAGCAACAGAGAAACTGAAAAATTTCAGTTCTGTTATCCAGGCACATAGGGATCCCCTTTGTACTTATCTACACACTCCTTTATTTTATGTCTTGTCATAGGACACAGAGAGGCAATGGGGTGAGTGTTTGGGAACAGCAGTGGTTCAGCAGACTCACTCCAGACCTAGCTGCCTTGGGGCCCTCAATACATTTTATCGTCTTCTACTTCCTTGTAGGATAAAGCCAAGCAGAATTCAACAAAGCCAGACCCCTTCTCCTCCACTGATGGGAAGGGAATTCTTCCACCCTCCCGGCCTGGTTCTTATTGGGTTTGTGGATGCCTAACAAGTCACTATCTGTTTCCCTGGTTTCACAGGCTTGGCAGGTGGCTGGAGGTAGGGAATGGGAGTGAGAGAGATCATTAGCAGAGTCATAGAATTTAGCATACAAAGAGCTGTCAGATTAGGGATTTGGTCTGGGTGTGATGGGGTGAATAGTACTTGCTACACTTGCCTGTGGCAAATACATCTGCAGCATGCCCTCAGAAGTGCAGGTCCCCTAAACAAATATGTACCACAATGCTTCTGAAACTTTAATATGCGTATCATTATCCTGGGCATCCTAGGTTTTGAGTGAGACCTGAGATTTTTGCATTTCTAAAAAGCTCCCTAGTGATGCTGAGAGCTGTAAGATTTAAGAAACAGGAAATAAATTTATTAGGGTATATTTCCTGTTTTGTCTTTGAACTGCCTAATTGCCTTAAAACTCCTGTTTCTTGTGCTTCAGGGAAATATATATATCTGACTGAGTTCAATTCTAACTTCTACCATTAAATAGGGATATTTTCAATCTGAAATATGCTCAGATAAGAGCATCTGGGGTGGGTAATGAGGCCATCTATTCAATGATCAATTCAGTTCATAACTCAGCTCCTTCAGCGTACCCAATGCGGTGGTCTTTGTCCCAGGATGACAGCCAGGAGCAAGAGATGGATGCTGTCCTCTTGGGACTTCCAGTCAAGCGGGCAAAGGGACCCAAACTAAACAAATCAACAAACAAATATGAGTTACAGCAAGTGTATGGAAGAATACAAACAAAGGGCTGTTTGACATTAAAGGGGGAAAGGGAGTATTTTAGAATGAGTGGGTGTATTGGTCCTATTTTGCTGCTGTAACAAATTACCACAAACTAAGTGGCATAAAACAATACATACTCATTATATTGTAGTTCCGGAGCACAAAAGTCCAAAATCACAGTCTCACTGGGCTAAAGTCAGGGTGTCACAGGGCTGTGTTTCTTCTGGAGGCTCTAAGGAAGAAACCATTTCTGTGCTGTTGCCAGCTTATAGATGCCACCCGCATTCCTTGGCTCATGGCTTTGTATCACTCCAACCTGTGTCTGTATTGTCACAAAGAAATAAAAAAGCAATAGTTTTCAAAGCACTCTTCAACAAGTAGTTACAGGACAGATCCCAGAGTTTGTCATGGGCTACCATACTATCCTCTCACATTTTTCCTTCTAGCTTCTCCAGAATAGAGAAGGCTAGAGGGCTTAAATATTTTTGTATCATCACAATCAACATTTTTTCCTTCTTTTTTTTGTGAAAAAAACATATATACAAAACTATAATTTCAAAGCACAGCACCACAATTAGTTGTAGAACATATTTCAGACTTTGACATGGGTTACAGGTCCAAAATTTTAGGTTTTTACTTTGAGCTGCTCTAAAATACTAGAGACTAAAAGAGATATCAATTTAATGATTCAGCATTCATATTCATTTGTTAAATCCTATCTTCTCTGCATAACTCCACCATCATCTTTGATCTTTCCATCCCTCTCTTTAGGGATGTTTGGGCTATGGCAATTATAAATTTTTCATATTGGAAGGGTCTGTCACTAATATGGAGTAGGGAGATGGAACTATCTGATGTTCTGAAGAGGCTGGGCTAGGTTTCAGGACTTATCTGGACCAGGGACCAATCTGGAGGTTGTAGGTTTCTGGAAAGTTACCCTAGTGCCTGGAAGCCTTGTGGAATCTTATATATTGCCCTAGGTGTTCTTTAGGATTGGCTGGAATGGTCTTGGTTGGAGATTAGCAGGTTATGATAGGTAGCAAGGTCTAACTGAGACTTGTAACCTCCAGAGTAGCCTCTAAACTCTATTTGAATTCTCTCTGCCACTGATACTTTATTGATTACACTTCTTTTCTCCCTTTTGGTCAGGATGGAATTGTTGATCCCACAGTGCCAGGTCTAGGTTCATCCCTGGGAGTCATTTCCCATGTCGCCAGGGACACTTTCACCCTGGATGTCATGTCCCACGTAGCAGGGAGGTCCTGCCTCCCTTTTGTAAGGACC
This sequence comes from Tamandua tetradactyla, assembly GCF_023851605.1. NCBI lineage: Eukaryota > Metazoa > Chordata > Mammalia > Pilosa > Myrmecophagidae > Tamandua > Tamandua tetradactyla. The sequence continues at coordinate 35,058,620 of NC_135346.1, read as the reverse complement.
CTTGTGATTACATTGGGTCTACATAGATAATCCAGGATAAATCTCTGCCTCTCAAAATCCATAATTTAATCATATCTGCAAGTCCCTTTTGCCATGTAAAGCAACACATTCATAGGTCCCAGGGATTCGGACATGGGACTCTTCAAGGACTCATTTTTCTGCCTACCACAGTGGTCAAGAAGGCCTCTCTGAAAAGTGATATTTAAGCTGGTTGACACCTAAAGGCTCAGTGCAAGTTAGACTTGAGAGGAGTAGAGGAAACAGCTTTCTTGGAGGAGGAAACAAAGGCAAAGTCCCTTAGGAAGGAAAGAGCTTTATAAGTCCAAGGATTGGAGAGAATGGCAGAGCACATGGACTCAGAGCACAGGGACTCAGATAAGATGAGGGTAAGGAGAAGATAGGGGCCAGGTATGTGGGTTCTGTAGGCTATGGTAAGAACTTTGGATTTTACTCTAGTATAAGGAGGTATTGGAAAGGTGAACCAGTTTCCTGACATGATCTGGCTTGTGTCCAAGGGGGTGGCTGCTATTCAGTTTCAGCCCATACTTGCCATGTAAGAATGCCAGCACAATGTAGCTAAGTGGGGTCACTATAGCTAGATATAGACTTAAGGAGTAGATGCCTCAGAGACTAAATTCCAGTGGTAACATGTTAAAATATCAAATCTTCAGGTTTCAGCAAAAGGTTACAAAGATACAAAGAAATAGAAAGTAATGGCCTCCCAAAGGAGAAGAGTAAACATTAGAAACCACCAAGGAGCAGGACCACACCTGGGACATTTCAGACAAATACTTAAAAAAAAAATGGTCCTAAATATGCTCAAAGATCTGAAGGAAAACATAGATAAAGAACTAAAGAAAATCAGGAAAACAATAGATGAATGCAAAGAGAATATCAATAGAAAGACTGATATGAAAAGGAACCAAATGGAGCTAAAGACCACGATAACAGAAATTTAAAATTCTGTAGAGGTATTCAACAACAGAGTGGAGTTGGCAGAAGAAAGAAATCTGTGCACTTGAAGATAAGACAATTGAAATCATTCAGACTGAGGAGCAGAAAGAAGAAAGAATGAAGAAAAGTGAGCAGAGCCTGAGGAACCTGTGGGACACCATCAAGCGTACAAATATATGCATTGCGGGAATCCCAGAAGGAGAAAAGGAGAAAAGGCAGAGAGAATATTCAAAGAAATAATGGCTAAAAACTTCCCAAATTTAACGAAAGACATGACTATACACATCTGAGATGTTCAATGAACTCCAAACAGGATAAACCCCCAAAGACCCATGCCATGGTATATTATAATCAAACTGTAAAATGCCAAAGAAAAAGAATTTTGAAGGCCAAAAGAGAGAAGCAATGAGTCATGTACAAGGAAGCCTCAATAAAATTAAGTACCAATTTCTTGTTGGAAACCATGGATGCAAGAAGGCAGTGAGATGACATATTTAAAGTTTGAAAGCAAAAAAAATTGCCAGCCAAGAATTCTATATCTGGCAAAGCTGTTTTTCAAAACTCAGAGAGAAATTAAGGCATTCCCAGATAAATAAAAGCTGACGGAGGTCATCACCACTAGATCGACTCTATAAAAGTTGCTTAAGACAGTTCTGCAAGCTGAAAGAAAAGGACAATAGACAATAGATGGAAGCCACATTAAGAAATAAAGATCTCTGTTGTTGGTAATGACATGGGTAAATATAAATGCCAGCACTATTGTATTTTTGGTTTATAATTCCACTTTTTACTTCCTAACAGTCAAATGCATAAAATGTAATGATATATTAGTAGTTTTGGACTCATAATATTTAAACATATAATTTGTGACAAGAACTAAATAAGGGTGGGAAGACTGAGGGGTATAGGAACACAGTTTGTGTATACTATTGAAGTTGAATTGAGACCAAAGCAAACAAGATTGTTATATATTTAAAATATTTAAGGCCAATGGTAACTACTAACATTAGAGAATATGCAAGCTCACAAGCAACAGAAATTAGAGCACAGGTTGCTAGAGGTAGGGGACATGAGAAATGGGAAGTTAATATATAATGGATATAGGGTTTCTGTTTGGGGAGATGGGAAAGTTTTAGTAATAGAAGGTGATGAGGATACTGCAATATTGCAAATATGGATAATCCCATTGAATGATGTATTAGTTAAGGTTCTCTAGAGAAACAGAATCAACAGGGAACACTCGCAAATATGAAATTTATAGAAGTGTCTCATGTGACCGCAGGAACTCAGAGTCCAAAATTCACAGAGTAGCCTGTGAAGCCAACGATTCTGATGGAGGGTCTGGATGAACTCCACAGGAGAGGCTCACTAGGCAAAACAGGAAAAGCCTGTCTCTTCTGAATCCTCCTTATAAGGCGTTCAGTGATTAGATTAAGGATCACTCATTGCAGAAGACACACCCCTTTGGCTGATTACAAATGGAATCAGCTGTGGATGCAGATGACATGATCATGATTTAATTCTATGAAATGTCCTCGTCGCAACAGACAAGCCAGCACTTGCCCAACCACCACTTGGCCAAGTTGACACATGAACCTGACCATGGCAAATGGTATGCTTGGGAGTGGTTGAAATGGGAAAGTTTATGTTGCATATATGTTCTCATAAGTAAAGAAAGAAAAAAAAAGAACTAAAGAGATAATGATCCTGGGTAGAATCTAGCAAGGGAGGAAAAACTGATCAAAGGGACATTATTGGGACATATGAAAAAATTGGAATATAGACTGTAAGTTTTATATCAATGTTAAATTTCTTCAACTCAATAACTATCCTTAAGGTGGTTACATAAAGGAATATACTTGTTCTTAAAAATTACAGGTCAGTATTAAGTGTTCAAGGGACACTATATATGTGACTGTTCTAGTTTGCTAGCTGCCGGAATGCAAAATACCAGAAATGGAATGGCTTTTAAAAGGGGGAATTTAATGAGTTGCTAGTTTACAGTTCTAAGGCTGAGAAAATGCCCCAATTAAAATAAGTCTATAGAAATGCCCAATCTAAGGCATCCAGGGAAAGATACCTTGGTTCAAGAAAGCCGATGAAGCTCAGGGTTTCTCTCTCAAGTGAGAAGGCACATGGCCAACACAGTCAGTTTCTCTCTTGGCTGGAAGGGCACATGGCAAGTAATTTGTCATCTGCTAGCTTTCTCTCCTGGCTTTCTGTTTCATGAAACTCCCCAGGAGGTGTCTTCCTTGTTCATCTCCAAAGGTCGCTGGCTTGTAGGCTCTCTGCTTCTCGTGGCTATGTCGTTCTTCTCTGCTCTCTCTGAATCTCTCATTCCCCAAAATGTTTCCTCTTTTATAGGACTCCAGAAACTAATCAAGACCCACCCAAATGGGTGAAGACATGTCGTCACCTAATCCAATTTAACAACCACTCTTGACTGGGTTACATCTCCAGGGAGATGATCTAATTACAGATTCAAACATACAATATTGAATAGGGATCATTTTGCCTTTACGAAATGGGATTTTGATTAAAACATGGCTTTTCCAGGGGACATACATCCTTTCAAACTGGCACACTAACCTACATTCAAGTGTTGAGAAAATGGATTGATAGATAACTAGCTGGATAGATAGATAGACAGACAGATAGATATAGATAGATAGAATGATACAGAAAATGTAGCCAAATATTAAAATTGGTGGATCTGGGTATCTGGTGAGGGTGGTGGTGATAAGATTATGGTGGAGTTCTTTTTGAATTGGTATTTGTATTATTTTTGAACCTGTCCTGTAAGTTTGAAAGCATTTAAAAATTGTTTAAAAAAAAATACAAAGGAGAAAGTGAGTAACCAGCACTGGCTTCGGATACTGCTTCTAGGATCTGTGGAGGCCTGGAAAAGCTAACAAGAACTAAGCTGAAGCATCTTCCACTGCTGTGAAGCTGGGTCTCGGAGTCGTGAGGGAACTGTGCCATATGAGATCACCTGCTAGAGAACAGTGGGGTATATATAATAAATGCTAACTTTTAAAAAGAGGGATTCTTTTGAACACTGAAAAAAAAGTGTATCTTTAGAGAATCCATATGAAATACTTAGCATGGGGCCTGTAAGCATTCAATAAGCATATATACATGTATATGTGTGTATGTACATACGTGTATGTGTGTTTTTTTTAATTTGTAGATGATTAGATGAAGGTTTGAAATAGATGACCTTTAAAATTGCTTCTGGTTCTGAGATTCTACGATGATAAAATACTCCTCATTAATCATATCATATATTTAATACCAGGAGAGTTGAGTTGTCTTTCCTTATTCAATATGCATTGCACAGAACACAACGGCAAGATGACCATGGGCTCCAAGGCAACTATGTTTGTGTTCAAAAACCATGATGGTGAGTGAGAGGCATCCGCTGATGCTGATTATTCACAACATTAAGGGGTTAGAGATCCATCATCTGGTCAATTTGCCCTTATCCTTCAGGGTTTTGGAGTTGATATCTCTTGTGCCTCTGAAAATCCATCTGTGGTTCCTTCATGCTTTCTACTCAGTGCAGTGAAATCTGAGGAGGAGATGGGAGTGTACAGCCTGTTGCTTGGCTCCAGGCAGGCAAACCTGAAAATTCAAGGCTTTCACTTAGGAGGGCCTCTTCTGAGGGTCATGCTCAGTATCTCCTTACCCCAGGGACCCTGCTAAGAAAAGCACAGAGCAAAGTCAGAGCAAGCCTGATCTCAGGTAGAGCTTCTGGGGAGAAGGGCTTATCGACTAGTTCTGGAAGATATGCCAGGTTTGAATATGACCAACAAGAGCCATGCTTGCACATGACAACAACAGATAAACTGCATCAGAAACATACAAAAATACACACAAAACTTTGATTTCTTTAAAAGCTTCAGAGGCAGTGTGGAATTTGGAAAGAATCATCCTGTGCCAGTTTGCAAGGATTTATGTACCCTAGAAAAGCCATGTTTAATCCTAATCAGTTTTATGAGAGCAATCAGTTTTAATCCTAATCAGTTTCTTGTAATCCCTATTCAGTATTATAGGTTGGAAACTTGATTAGGTTATCTTCACAGAGACATGACTCAATCAGTTGTGGGTATTAAACTTGATTAGATGGAGATGTGTCTCCACCCAATCTACATGGGTCTTAATTAGTTTCCTGGAATCCTATAAAGGAGGAAATATTTTAGAGACAGTCCTTTCTCAGAACGAGGAGAGAGCTGCAGAACCACAACAGTAGAATGAGAGAACCACAGAGTCCACCAGCCAGCGACCTTCGGAGATGAAGAAGGAAAATGCCTCCTGGGGAGCTTCACGAAGCAAGAGGCCTGGAGAGAAAGCCAGCAGGTGCCACTATGTTTGCCCTGTGCCATTTCAGATGAGAGAGAAATGTTATCAGCCTTCTTCAACCAAGTTCTCTTTACCTGGATGCCTTAGATTGGATATTTCTATAGACTTGTTTTAATTTGGACAATTTCACAGCCTTAGAACTGTAAACTAGCAACTTATTAAATTCCCCCTTTTAAAACTCATTCCATTTCTGCTATACTGCCTTCCGGCAGCTAGCAAACTAGAACACATCCCCAAGAACTAACACATCTCTCTATGATCAAACATCCTCAAATGGAGTTTGAGGATACAGTAGTAGGTCAGGTGGTCACCAATTCTCTGAATCCCAACTTTCTGTATCTGTAAGGTGGGTAGACGCGCCAACTGGGCCACCTCAGGGGTAGGTTATGAGGAAACTGCACTGTACAGATGAAGACATTGATTCCCATGTTACTCCTGCTCTGGTTATGGCATTTGCCCAAAGAGCCTCAGCCTAGCGTACAAGGCTATCCATTAGGGTTCTTGGCTTGCCAGACACCAAACTGACTCAGGCTAACTCAGGTTCAGTGGGGCCCTACTGGAAGGCTGTGGGGCTGCTCGCAGAATTAAAGGAAAGGCTAAGGACAGGGCAGGTAGAGGCAGATCTGGGATCTAGGGCAAGAACCAGCTCACTCTCTGGGGATTCCATCCCAGGGGACTGGCATCAATCATTTTCAGTCCTATGTCATTCTGCTCATGATTTAAATCCTTGGAGATTCTGATGGCTTGGATTATGTCTTTCCTTTGCCAGTGAGTGTCCAAGACTGGCAGGCCCACCAGACTGGATGCAATGGGGAAGGAGGTTCACCTAAAGAAATATTCTATTGTCAGAAGATGGGGAAGACATGAGCAGGTGGGAAAGCAGACATCTAGCATGAAAGGCCTGAATAAAGAGGTTCCAGCCTCCTTTGCTCCCACTGCTCATGACTCTGGCACACCCTTCCCTCTTCTACACTGTATTACTCATTTCCTCCAGTCTATGCTCTGCTCACTCTGGTCTCTCCCTCTTCCTTACTCTGGTCGTGCCTATTTATATATGTTCCCCAAGCCTATATCATGGGACACAGATCCCTTCCAGGTCTCTACATCTCATGTATTGGGAATGGGTTGAATTTCACATGCATTAAGGAATAAGCTTATTGGGTAAAGAGAAAACTTACAAAGTTGGTTCTTCCATACTCCAAAGAGAGAAGCCACTGCTGGGACCACAACATTGAGGGCCTCATTCCTATCAAGAACTCATTGCCCCTTGTTCTTCTAACACTTATGGGGCAAAAGTGATAAACCAGCCTTGGCAGAGGGAGGAATTCACAAGCTTACTTAGTATGATTAGTACAGACTTGGGGTGTCAACAGTTTATAGCATTAAGCTGTGGACACCAGCTTGCAACTCTTGATCTTGGAGTTTGTGGAAAGTTAAGGTTCTCCCTACCAGATGAAGGGAACCATCAGTCCCATGGGAAGCTGAGTTAGAGTCCAGCTTCTAAAGTTGGGAGAGAAGTCCTGATCCTAGCTATCTTATTTCTAGGCAACCTTGAGTGAAACCCAGGGTCATTTTTAGATAATTATACTCATTGCACCATACATATCCAACTCCAGTACCACTCCTTTTATAGTTCTTTCACTGATCCACACCCTGAGCCCCTAACACACCCACAAAGTAGACTACTTCTCATTTCTCTGAACTTTTTAATTGGGCTCCTTTGAGAATTTGCTCTCTTTCCTGTTTCCCTCTTTACTCATCTCTTCCCAGGCTCATCACCCTTGATTTTAGATGTCCATGTCCCTGTTTCCTCTTCTAGATTGTAATCTCTTCAAGGGCATCACCACATACCTCTGATCTTTGTATTCCTGTCACTAATTTGAAACTTGGCACAAATCGGTCCTCCATACAACGGGATTGATGAATGAGTGAATGCCTTTAGCTGCAAGATGAGAATCTATTTAGGGATGAAATGGGGATGGATCATCCAAAGTGGGTCCCTAAGAAACCTGAGGAGTTAATGTGGATCACAACACTATCAGGAATGCACTAATGGAAAGAAAACTTGTCTGGGATGGGGGTAGGAGTGGTAGAAATAAGGGTGGTTGAAAATATTGATTCATTCAACAAATATTTTTGAGCCTCTACTATATACCAGGCACAGGGTATACAGTAGAATGTTTCGGTGAGTAAGGAATTTAGGATCCCTGCCCTGATAGAGGTAACTGGATCTTCCTTTGAACTTTGGAAGTAAATTTTCTTTGCTTCTTAAATCCTTAGCACTTCAAGAAAAATTAGGCCCTTTTTAGATCCAGATTTACTGGTGTGTGACATTGAATCAAAGGGAAAACTGGATCAAAAGTTCCTTGCATTTGTTAAGGATTCAAAAAAACAAGCAAAAATAGTCCCTCTCTCTCCTTTAATCCCTTCTCATTCACATGGTCACATGAAGTTGAGTTAAGATTTGCCCTGCTCAAGGCTGTTATGCTAGGGACACAGCAGTGGGTGGTGTTGTTTTGACAGACTTAAAAGGCATCAAAGTAGAAATGGCTTAAATGTAACATGCCATCTCTGTGAGTTGTCACTCAGAAACTGCCTCAACCATTGATCTGTTGGGAGTGAAGATGGATCAATGGTTGCAGGAGGGGGCTGGCGCGGCAGGGATGGTGGTGGGAGGTATCTGACTTTCAAGTCCAGGTACAGGCTCATGAGTGAAAATGCTCCTCTTAGTTGCCATCTCTGGGCTTGGTAAAGGGATGGCGGACAGAATTCACTGGGTTATTTTGAAAACCTTGGCTTAATCACAAGGAATAAACTTGGAGTCATTATTGCACAGAGCACTCATTATACCAAGATTATGGGTGACGAGCCTTAGTAACTTTCCTAATCACTTCACTGGCTTGCCACAGTTCAGTTTTCTACCTGCCCCCACCTTGGTCATCCGTTTGTATTAAGGACTCCAAAGAAGGGGAAGTTCCTTTTCCTAATGGGTCACATAGAAGAGGAAAAAAAATTGAGGGTTAGATACATGTCAGGAACAACACAATTAGTGGGTTTAAGAATGTTGATTTCGGTTTGACAAATACATGTTTATGCCACAGCTGTTTGAATGACAACCAAGAACAACAATTGATTGGATGTTAGACTATTAAAAAGCCTAGATTATCTCTCATGCATCTGCTACTCTGGAACAGTTTTCTCTGCCCTGTCCAGGCAGAGTCTGGCACCTTTTGTATCTACCCACTCCCTTTATTCTTTTGAAAAATATTTGCGGAAGCATAATGTAATTGTTTTGAAGTATTTTCCATTATCTTTTCATCCACCTTCTTGAGATCCTTTTCTATATCCTTAGCACCTAGTAAGTATTCAGTAAATGTTCCATGAATGAAGGAATCAACAACCCATATTTTTGCAGTTATGAGAAAAACAAGTGGAAAAAGCATGGAACAAGAGTCAGAAGGCAACAGGGAAACAAATGGAAAAGAGGAGCAGGCAACAAAAGAGGGAAAGGCAACCCTCCGGAGGGAGACACAAACTTAGAGCAAGTAGCTCAGTGGCTTTGAGTATGTTTCAAAAAACTATAGTGATCAGACCTTACTGTTCTCTGGAGTTTAGTGGCTTCCTGTTATCACTTTTCTCTGAAGTGCTAATTAGAGGATTAGCCATTGTTCAGAGCTCTTTAGCCACTCTTTATCTTCTCCAGCTCTACTCTGAAAGGAAATAATTTTCTGTACTGCATGCAGCCCCAAAACCAGAATACTACTTAAAAGCTGGATGAAACCATATTTGGCTTCTTGAACTTGCTCATTGGGGTCTTCTTTGTTTCTCTGGTTGAAAAGCAAGGCTTTTTGCACTTATTCTTATCATCCATAGAACTGGATCTCATTCTTCCTACTCAACCACAGAAGTCAGCAAAGAGAAAAAAAGAAACAGAAAGAGGAAGGGAGAGGTAAAGAAAGGGAGTTTTGGGTTCTCAGAGCTAACAACAAGAAGAACAATAACAACAAATCTTCCATTTATTGGGCTCTTAATGTGTACCATTCACCGCTCTCAGCAAGAAACTGAAGCTTAGAATAGATGATTTGCTCAAGGTCAGATACCTGGTCCCCCGTAGAGCCCATATGTGAAACAGGATGGTCTGATTCTGGCACCCATCCTCTTCACCTTGTTGTTGCTGGATCACTGATAGGTATGGGACAATGATGATGATGATGATGATACAGGTGAAAAATAAAATCCAATAGGCTCAACATGGAGGAGCCCATGACACACACTCCCCATAACCCTGGACATTTCAGTGTGTAGATGGTTGGTGTATGTCAAGACAATATGGATTGCACCTCTCAGTAGTTCCCTTTGAAATTTACAACAAATCCAAAGCTTTGCACTGGACGGACTCACTTAATTTACCTGAGCCAAATACGAGTTGTCTGGGGGTGTCACTGACACTGAATGGGTCTTTTCCATTGGACTCTTATTTCCTTGGTTAGGAATTAGCATAAATGGAAATATGATCAGAAACTTATCTGTAACAGTAGGAGAAATTGCTGAGTCTACTGCAAAAGCTATTGCTGTGCAATAAAAATCTTTAGATTCTTTAGCTAGAATTGTTTTAGATAACAGAGTTGTGCTTTACTTGCTGGCTGAGCAAGGAGGAGCTTGTGCAGTTTTCGATACTACTTCCTGTAAGCATAAACAGTTCTGACGAAGTTGAAATGAAATAGTCAAACAAACCACGTGGCTCAGGCAAGTAATTTCTTCCTCGAGATTGTTCTCAAATCTCTTTGATTTCTGTTGGTTTAGGCCTGGGGTCCTTGGCTCAGAAGCATGTTCCAAACACTGGGCATTTTACCACTCATAGTAAGGGTAATAGTTTCCCTGGTGTACTGTGTCTTCTCTGAAGTTTTAAATGTTTGCACTTAGCCATTTCACCAAATACTGTCCGTCCATCTAGAATGATAGACACACAAAGAGAACAAAAACAACCAACCCCTTGACATCTGAGACCTAGAGTTAATCACCTATGAAAGCTGAGAGCCATCCAGAGCCAGCAGATGGTCACTAAGAGTGGCACTAATGTCTTAAATTTTTATCTCAGCCCTTTTACCTGGCCAAGGGCTGGATCAAAAAGGAGGACTTGATAAATAAAATCTAGAAGGCCCAATCTGGAGACAGCCATGCTAAACCCCACATCAGCCAACTCAAATGCCTAAGCTAGTAACCAAACTAAAATACAGCTGATCAGTTATCACCAACTAACTTCCTCATTCTTACTCCAACTAGCTTCTTCATTCCTGAGCTCCACCAGCTCTCCACTTTGTAAGATCCTCTAAGTAAAATGGAAACTTAATGTCAGCCAATCAGAACATATCCTCATTTGCTTCTGCATTCACCCTGTATGAGCTTCTCCTTTCCACCCCCTCAAGGGAGCTTCCTTCTGCTTTCTGAATGGGAGCTGCCTGATTCATGAATGGCTCAGTAAAACTGTGAGATCCTAAATTGTTTGAAAAGTTTTTCTTTTATCATGTAGCTAAATTGTTACTATTGAGCACTTATTTTATGTACTATTCCAAGTGATTAACATACATTATCCTATTGAAGTCTCCCAACGACCTAATGAGGTAGTGTCTTAGTTTGCCAGGCTGATGTGGCAAATGTATAGGCTTAAATAAGAATTTATTGGCTCACAGTTTTAGAAGCCAGAAATCCCAAATGAAGGCATTAGCCATGCCATGCTTTCTCCCAGGGTCAGTAGCATTCTGGTGATGGCAGTCCTTCATCACATGGCGATGGCCTTGGTCTCTTCCTCTATGGTTTTCTCTGTCAGTCCAAATTTCTTCTGCATATAAAGGACTTGAATAATATGGATCAAGGCCCACCCTGATGCAGGTGGGCAACATCTAAATAGGATATTAGAAGGTCCAAATCATGAGTCCATATCTTAGCTGATAATGCATTTTCAAACGGTCCTATTTACAGATGGGTTTGCACCCATAGGAATACAGATTGAGAACATGCTTTTTGTTGGAGCACGTAATTCAATCCCCTACAGGTGGGTTTCATGATTCATTTGTGGATGATAAACTTGAGGCCCTAAGAGATTTAAGGACTTATCCACGGTTGGCCAGTGGCAGAGCTCAAAACTGTAGCAGTCTTTCTAGCTTTAAAGCTGATGCCAAGTTTAGGAAGGGGTAAACCAAAGGATTTCTTTACTGACCGGGGTTTGCGCTGATTCATAGAAAGTTCTTGGAGAACGGGCTCTCCAGGAATCTCTTGATTCATCTTTCTGGCTTTGGGTAGGTAAGCCATTATTATCTCCTTTTGAGAATTGCACCGGGGTCAGAGACATTAACGGGGAGCATTCAGAGTTGCAGAGTTTGGATGCGCTGAACTATATCTGGTATCACAAGTCCCTTAAAGATTGTTGGGTGGGAGAGAGTTGTCTGCATTTCTCCACCACTGTCCCCTCATGCTTTCTTTGCCTTTCTTTATTTCATTTCCCCACCTGGTGTCCAATGTCCATTTGCTGTTTCTTGTGTCCTGTGGTCCTTATTACTGTTGCCCACACTGCTTTTTTAAATTCCATTCCTTGGTTAGAATTTATCTCAGCTTGTCCCTCCTGACCCTGTTGTGTGGCTGAAGTTAATTTTATCAATTTCATTTGTACTAATGCATTAATGGCTTTTTATAGCAATGCTTTCAGTTTGGTGTATATTTGTAAAATACCCAAATAAGAGGGGAAGGGTGATGTGCTTGTTTGAAACTGTTATGTACCCCAGAAAAGCCATGTTCTCCTAATCCAATGCCAATGCTGTACAACTGTGGCTAAGTAGTAGGCATCCTGAGATATTTTGGTGAGGTTGCCTTTCTGGTTAGGCAAAACACTTAAGGTTTAGGTCTGTTGTTCTCTTGCAGCATTAAGATCAGTCTAATTCCAGAAATCTAATCTGGGGGAGGCAGAGGCTGTCAGGCAGCCAGCAAAATTAATGAGAAAATTGGAGTAAACACAACGTGTGTCTCATCATCTCAGGTTGGGAGAAGGTGACTCAGTGCCAGCCTGCAGAGCGGGGCTCTCTGGGGTGTGTGTACTTGGTGTATGTGCCTCTTCGGAGCACTGTGCGCTCCAAGTTAATGAATTCAAAGTCATGGATGAGGGCTTAGAAAGGAATGCCTCTACCTGGATAGCTTCTGGAGAACATTTCATTTACTTGAATAGCATCTTAGATCTGCCCTCTGTGATCAAATTAACTAGGAGTAGTACACAAAAAGCTGCTTGGTGTGGGATAAAAAAGACATCATGCTCAATAGGAATGGCAGGAGTGAGAAAGCAATATGTGATTGAAGAGCCTCTGTGATTCACTGCCTGGACATGGGCTTCACAGAGCAAGTTTTCTTTTCTCTCTACCAAGAGATGCAGACATCAGGAGTAAGAGAAAGTTGCCATTTGATTAAGTCCCTTGTAATGGGGAGATTTGATAAAAGATATATACAGGAGCTGCTGTTTCCTGAGAGGCCATTTGCTTTAATCAATCAAATATTTTTATGGCTGGTTTATTCCTTTGAGGGAAAATTTTCCTGGCAGAATGCAGGTGCAAGATGGGTGATGGGGGCCTAGGCCATGCGTCTGTGCTTAGAAGGTGGAAGCAGAGATTCAGAGACAGGTGTAGCTCAGAATGAGGGTTGCCTGGGCCGCCTTAATTACTCTAGCATTTTGGTAACCTGGAAGGTAAACTAAAAGGGCATGGGGAAAAAAAGGAAAGGAAAAATGGGGGGGGGGGGCATGGATTACTCTTTTAAAATTAAGGAGAAGAATTATAGCACAGTGCAAGGTTGTAAATGCAATGGCCATAGAGTGAAAAGAGGTCCTATAAATGAGTAAGTTGGACTCTGTATAAGAAAGTAAACAGTATAAGCTTAAAGACACAGCCTTAGTGTCTGACAAATAAGAGGGGAAGGGTGATGTGCTAGTTTGAAACTGTTGTGTACCCCAGAAAAGCCATGTTCTCCTAATCCAATCTTGTGGGGGCAGACCTATTGTTGCGTGGAACTTCTTGATTAGGTTGTTTCCATGAAGATGTGACCCTGCCTATTCAAGGTGGTTCTTCATATGCTTGCTGGAGTCCTTTAAGAGGGAGACATCTAGAGAAAGTTCAGATGCTTAGAGACAGATAGAAGCTCATAGAGGAGGCCACTGGAACCAAGAGCTGAAAGCAATGAAACCCAGGAGAAAAAAGGTCAATAGATACAGCCACGTGCCTTCACATGTGACAGAGAAATCCTGGATGCAATCAGCCTTTGTATTAGTTTGCTAAAGCTGCCAGAATGCAATATACCAGAAATGAAATGGCTTTTAAAAAGGGAATTTAATGAGTTACAAGCTTACAGTTCTAGTGCTGAGAAAATGTCCAAACCAAAGCACCAACAAGAGGCTACCTTCACTCAAGAAAGGCGCATGCTGTCCAGAACACCTTTGTCAGCTGGGAAGGCATGTGGCTGGCATCTGCTGGTCCCTTGCTCCTGGGACCTATTGCTTTCAGCCTTTGTTTCCCGTGGGACTTCTTCACTTGGCATCTGTGGGCTTTCACTTAGCTCCTCTGGGACAAACTCTGGGTTCTGGCTTGCTTAGCATCTCGTGGGAAGGCACATGGTGATGTCTGTTGGACCCTGCATCTCCAAACATCTGGGTCTTATGTTGGCTCTGTCTGCACTGAAGCAACAGTTCTCCAAGCATTGGCATCTGTTCTGAGGTTTCTTCAAGTGTTTCCCCTTTTAAAGGACTCTAGAAAACTAATGAAAGACCCACCTTGAATAGATAGTCACATCTCCATCTAATCAAAAGGCCATACCCATAATTGGGCAAGTCACATCTCTGCAGAAATAATTTAATCAAAGGATTTGACCCTACAGTATTGAATCAAGATTAAAAGAAATAGCTGCCCCCCCACAAGATTAGATCAGTATTAAATCATGGCTTTCCTGAGGGACATAAGCGCTTCAACCAGCACAGCCTTTCTTGAGTGAAAGTATCCTGTTGTTGATGCCTTAATTTGGACATTTCATGGCTTTAGAATCATAAATTTATAACCTAATAAATCCCCCTTGCAAAAGCCAATCCATTTCTGGTACATTGAATTCCGGTGAACTGCAAAGCACCTAGACTATCTAGAATCAACTGCCAGAGAGTTGTTGAAATCACAGGCTATGGAATCACAATAACCTGAAATTCAAAACTTGAGTTCCAGTTCTCCCTCTTTTTGGCTTTGTGACCATGGGAAAATTATTTTACCTTATAAAGTGAAGATAGGAGGTTAAAAAACAGCGTGAGAAGGATGATCCCTCTATTGGTCAGTACATACTTAGTTATGCTTTTTGTAACAAACATCCATAAAATCCCTTACACAATAAAATGGCTTACACAAAAGTTTATTTCATGCATATGCTACATGCCCATCCTGGGTAAGCAAAGAGCTCTGTTATCGAAGTCACTCAGGAACCCAATTTGATAAAGTAGTGATCATTTCAACTTGAACCTTCAGGCTTCACCTCAGCAGGGGAAGAGGACATGGAGAATGACACACCAGCTCTTAAATACATTACTCACATTTCAATGGACAAAGCAAGTCATATAACCATGCTGTTTTAGTTTCCTGGGCTGCTCAAGCAAACACCATGCAATGTACTGGCTTAAACAATGGGAATTTATTTAGTTTACAGTTCTGAGGCTAAGGTGGAAGCCCAAATCAAGTCATCATCAAGGTGATGTTTTCTCTCTGAAGTCTGTGGTGTTCTGGAGCTGGCTGCTGGTGATTCTTGGTCCTTAGTTTGTCACATGGCAGTCTCCTGGTCTCACCCTTTGCTTCTAAAATCCCTTAATATTCAGCTTTTGGCTGCTTCCTCTGTGGCTTTTTTTCTTTTTGAATTTTATTCTCTTATTAAGGACTCCATTAATGGGATTAAGACAAATTCTGATTGAAGTGGGCCACAACTTAACTGAAATAACCTCATCAAAAGTTCCTACTTACAAAAGTTCACACTGACAGCAATGGATTAAATTTAAGAACTTATTTTTCTGGGGTACATACAGCTCCAAACCACCCCACATGCTTAATATGGAGGGGGAAGGGAAATGTAATTGTCCCAGTTCCTGGAAGGAAATGAGAACCAGATGAACATAATGTCTACTATAATTTATTTAAAAATATCTGCATACAGGAAGAGATTAGGTAAATATTTCCCAAAAATCATGGGTTGATATTAAAGTATCTGGATTATGCTTTTCCAAATTTTCTAAAGTCTTCCACAAAGAACATATCTTACTTTAATAAAGGAGGAGAAAAAACGTACACTTTTCCTGTATTAAATAAAATGAATGTTAGGTGACTGTATTAGCTAGGGTTCTCTAGAGAAACAGAATCAGCAGGAGATATCTGTAAATACAAAATTTATATAAGTCTCATGCCACCGTGGGGATGTAAGAGTCCAAAATCTGTAGGACAGGTCGCGAGCTGGCAGCTCCAATGAAGGCTCTCGATGAACTCTCAGGAGAGGCTGGCTGGCTGAGGCAGGAAGAGTGATTGTCTCTTCTGAATCCTCCTTGAAAGCCTTCTGGTGATTAGATAGTGTCACTCATTGCAGAGGATACTCTGCTTAGCTGATTGCAAATGCAGTCAGCTGTGGATACAGACAATGTGGTCATGGTTTAAGTCCACAAAATGTCCTCACAGCAACCGATAGGTCAGCACTTGCCCAACCAGACAACTGGGCACCACCCCCTGACCAAGTTGACACATGAACCCGACCATCACAGTGACTCACCAAAGTTAACCTGTTAATAAGGAATGGACCAGAATAAACTCAAATCTAAATTTCTTGCTTTCTTCTTTCCGTGAAAGGAAAGGCATGAGTTTGTAATTATGTATAGTGAAATTCTCTTACCCAATTGTCTTTACATATAAGATGCACATGGGTACCACCAGGGTTGAGTTTAATGTCTGAAAACCAGATGATGGAGCAGTTAACTCTTGACAGTGACCTTCCTGTTTATCATGCCTATGTCCATAAGACAGAATTCCATAAGGAATATTGATTCAGGAAATGATGGGGAAAGGGGATCTATTCAAGGGAAGATGGTCTGTGGACAAGGAGGAAAAGAAGGTAGCAATGTCTTAGGTCAGGTTCCCCAGAAGGTTCCCCAGAAGGAGAACCTGAGATGATAATTTTTGCATGTGATCTATTAAGGGAGTGGTCCAAGGAGAAACTGGTGAGGAAGGGAAGATAGCAGAACAGGACGAAGAAGGGGCCTAGGTGCTCTTTCAGGCTGAATCCCAGCCTCACACATGGGAAAGTCTGGAGTATAAATTACACCTCAGAGTTTGACTGACTTGAGGCAGGAGAGTTGGGCTTTGCTATTTCTGTCCTAGTTGGTCCTTGGCTCTCAGGCATTTCCACCTCTCCAAAAGTTGAGCACAGAGCAGATCTGACAGCCCAAGGGCAGGCAAAAAAATCACAGGTATTGAGCCATTAGAAACAGATCACACAGAAGCTGACAGAGGGATCACAAAGGGGATCTAAGGGGATCTGGGTAGAACGCCCACAGGGCCCACTAAGGAAGGTAGACACTGCTACCTTCTTTTCCTCCATGTCCATAGACCATCTTCCTTTGAATAGATCCCCCCTCCCCATCATTTCCTGAATCAATATTCCTTATGGAATTCTGTCTTATGGACATAGGCATGATAAATAGGAAGGTCACTGTCAAGAGTTAACTGCTCCATCATCTGGTTTTCAGACATTAAACTCAACCCTGGTGGTACCCATGTGCATCTTATATGTAAAGAGAATTTCACTATACATAATTATGAAGTTCCTAAACTTCGAGGTTCCAGCCCTTTTATAACTTGTACTTTCTCAGACTGTGTACAGATTCCCCCCAGGTAAGAGCCTGGGGGAAAGAATTTTAATCAAGAAAGAAAACATGACTCTTCCCTGCTCCTTGCTTATACTGTATTGCTGGAGGTGAGAGGGCCCCATCTGACTTTTGACCACAGATACATATATCCCCTGTCACTGGGAACGGCTGCCAAATGGTTTAAATCTACATGGATGACTGGGGAAAAAAAAGGGTGTATTGTATTGATCATGTAAGAATTCTTGACACATGGTGAGGAATGAAAAATGACAACATTGTTGAGTAGAGGTCAGTGCCATTATAAGAATTTGATGGTGGAGGAAATTCTCCTGCTTCCTCACTGCACAAAGCCTTGCTTTCTTTTACTATCATCTCCATAGGAATCAAGCCTGTCTACTTCTCTCCCTCCCTCCCTTTCTCCTGCCAAGTGCTAGTAGGCAAGAAGACACATTTCTTGAGGGCTGCATGAGAAGCAGCACAAAGGAAGGACTAGGAGATGGTCAGACCTGGGTTCAGATCCTGACTTTACCACTTATTAGCTGCATAAATTAACCTCCCTGAATCTCAAGGTCCTTATATAGAAAATAGGGAATGATAAAACTTTCACCTATTAGGATTGTACTGAAGTTAGAGGGGTTTTTAATCTGAGCTTCAGTTTCTTTGTCTATACTATAAAGTAAAATAAAATTCATGATAAATGATGATATTTATGATGATGATGATGATGATAACTCCCACTTCTTAGGGTTGTTATAGGGGTTAAAGAACTAAATAATGTAGGTTCACAGCACAGCATGCTGTAAATAGGTTACTGCACCTTGTGGATCCTGGGAACACCCCCCCCCCCACACTACCCCCCAAGTTTCCTTAAAGGCAAGAAGAGTGGGTCTTTCCACTTCTGGTTGGGTTATTTTTCTTTTCTTGGAACCCATTTGCATTGCTGCATCTTTTGTTTTCTAGTAAAAACCTTTCTCTGTTCATTCTATCCACAGTGAGCTTACAACCACGGTTGGCTCTGGGTGAACAGACAGAGCCCTCCAGAGGGAGGAAACCCCATCAGGCCAGGGCTGCTAGGCCTGGGTAGAATAACCGTGAATGAGAAAATGTCAAGGACTTTCTCTTTCTCCTGGTAAAGGCCCTGGATCAACCTGGACCTGTTTAATTTATAGAAAAGAAGTATAAAATGAATCTTGTACCCCGTGCATTAATTTCCCCCCTGTTTTCTGTAGGAATCTAAATGGGGATTAATAGGCCCATGTCTCAGAAAAGAAGCAGGGGGTGCCATTGAGAGCTTTGTCTTTACAGAGCTTGAAAGGGTGGATCTCTAACACATCTAATTTAATCTTGGCTCAAGTTAAAATATGATGAATTCCAGGCCAAGAAGAATAAACTGAGATGCCACAAAATGTTAGCGATAATTTAAGTCAACTCTCTCACTCAATAAATAAGGAGGCTGAGGCTCAGGTTGGGGACTGCTTTGCTCACAGCCACGTACCAAACTGCTGCCAGGCTGGGACTAAGATCTGACTCCTGGACCAGCGCTCTGGACAGGGCTTCCCACCTCTGCTACTTGTTTTTGTGCTACTGTGGTGATTTTTGTTTCATCTACACAACACCTGCACCATCTTAACATGGTATCCTTAATACTTGAATCAACGATTTTTGTAAAATCCTTAATAAATTTGATTTGAAAAGAAACTACCACAAAGGGAAAACAAGCATCATTGACCATAAATAGGAGGCAACCATAAAAGTAAATGCTATGAAACAAAGTGACACAGTTACATTTTAGCAAAGTACTGTTGTATGTCAAGACACTGCTGATTTTCTCTGTTAAAAGGGAGATTTATAAAGTTAAATAGGAATTGAAACTGTATTTAAAAGGGAATAGCTTTCTTAACACAGGAGTAGATGTTTTAAATGTCCTGTTTGTGGCTCATCAAAATTATCTCTCATTATCATAAATGGTTAAATTAATCAGGTAAGAAAATGAATATAAAAGAGTCTTAGGACATCTTATGCTTCACACTGTTTGGGACAGAATCCCAAGTGTACTACTTGTCAGCTATGGGACCTTGAGTAAGTTACTTAATGTCTGTCTTGGTTTCCTCGTCTATAAAATGGGAACAATGGTAAATATATCTCTTGGAGTTGTTGCAAATAATAAATAAGTTAGTACATATTTACCCCTTGGAACAGCACTGGGCACAGAGTAAGCAACCAATATCATCTTGTGTTATTGCAATTATCATTATTAAAATTTAAAGTGTTTACAAATTTTATTTGTAAAGGGTCAGATAGTAAATATTTTAGCCTTTACAATGCTTTCAGTGTCTGTCACAACTACTCAACTCAGCTATAGTAGTGAGAAAGCAGCCATGGGCAGTTCATAAATGAGTGGGTATGGCTGTGTTCCCATAAAATTCTATTTATAAAAACAGGTGGCAGGCTGGATTTGGCCTACAGGCTGAAGTCTGTCTTAAAGTGTTTTAGGATGAAAAACAAAAGCAGGCCAAACACTTTATAGACCATACACATGAGGTAGCATCATACTTAGCTCATATCTTAACCAAATTCCAGACTTTAGACATCAATTCCACATACTTAAAATATAGGTTTTATTACAGAAACTTTATTCTTACTACCTGTTTTAGTTTGGTAAAGTTGCCAAAATGCAAAACACCAGAAATGGGCTGGCTTTTAACAACGGCGATTTAAGTTCATGTTTTGTTTTGCTAAAGCTGTTGGAATGTAATTTACCAGAAATGGAATGTATTTTTATAAAGGGAATTTATTAAGTTACATGTTTACAGTTCTAAGGACATAAAAATGTCCAAACTAAGGCATCCAGAGAAACACACCTTGACTCAAGAAAGGCCGATGTCTGACATGGGAAAGCACATGGCTGGTGTCTGCTGGTCCTTGTTCACATTTCTGTTGCTTCTAGCTTCTGCTACCTCAGTGGTTTTCTCTCTAAGTGTATGTGGGCCTTCACTTAGCTCCTCCTGAACACAACTCTGGGTTCTGGCATCCTTAGCATCCTTTAGGAAGGCACATGGCAACATCTGCTGGGCTCTGCATCTCTAAACATCCTTGTCTTGGCACCTGCTCTCTCTGTCAGCACTCCAAGTATATCCAAATGTCTGTGTCCCTGTTGGCTCTGAAGCAACTGTTTTCCAAGTGTCTGAGTTTCCTCTTAAATGTTCTCCCTTTTAAAGGACTCCAGTAAACTAATCAAGACCCACCTTGAATGGGCAGAGTCACATCTCCGTCTTATCAAAGATCATACCTACAACTGTATGTGCCACATCTCCATGGAGTAATCTAATCAACGGTTTCCACCCTACAAAATTGAATCAGGATTAAAAGACATGGCTTTTCTGGGGCACACAACACTTTCAAACCAGCATAGTTCACAAAGCTTACAGTTTTGAGGCCATGAAAATGTCCAAATCAAGGCATCAACAAGATGATACCGTCTTCCTGAAGACAGGCTGTTGGCAGTCCAGGACTCCTCTGTCACATGGCAAGGTATAAGGTGGTGTCTGCTAGTCTCTCTCTTCTCTTCTGAGTTTTGTTGCTTCCAGTTTCTGGCTTCAGTGGCTTCCTCTCTGTTTCTGTAGGTTTCTCTCTGTCTTCTGTCTCTGAGTTACATCCTCTTATTAAGGATTCCAGTCAAAGGACTAAGACCCACCTGAGGCACACCTCAGCTGAAATAATGCAATCAAAACGTCCCATCACAATAGGTCTACACCCACATCCACGGGAATGGATTAGCTTGAAGAACATGATCTTTTCTGGCATCCATTCAGCTTCAAACTACTACACTAATATCATCTTAACTTTCCCCCAAAGGGCAATGAGACTGAACAGCTTCTGAATGCAAGGCAGAACTGAGGTTAAAACATGGGCTTGGGGGTCAGAACAACTTGGGGTTGCCACTCACTCTGCAAGGAGTGTTAATTTCTTTTTATACATGAGGAAACTGCAGCTCAGTGGGGTGGAGTAACTTGCCCAATTTCACACAGCCAGCAAGTCAACATCAATTCCATCAACACAAAATTTGGTTCTAATCCAGACACCCCATGGCCTGTGGTATGCCACCGTGGTGCTTCTATTTCCTGTTTCTTATTTCCATGATAAGGGAGAGAGCTTGAGCATGACTGATTTAGAGTGGGAAACGATGCTGATTGCTTAGGACTCAATTTCAACCTAAGGAGGAGACCACAAAATTCAGTGGAAAGTACACAGGATCAGAACTTTGGAGAGCTGCTCTGTCCTTATCTGGTGAACCCTACCTGTATACCTGCAGAGGTCTTCCTACTCTCTGTGCCTCACTTTCCCTAAATGTAATGATAAGAGGTAGGATTGATTGAGTTTGTACAAAAGGCACAGTACTTTTCAATACCTTTATCTCATTTTATCCTCACAACTCTGAGATTTTTATCCCTGTGGCACCTATGAGCAAGGTGAGGTTTAGAAAGGTCATTTAAATGGCCTGAGTTCACAGAGCTAATAAGTGATGCAGACAGGATTTCAGTGCTAGTCTGCTTATAACATACAAGCCTAACCTTTTCCCAGTGAAAACATTCCTTAAACAAATCTACATTCTCTTCACGGTGGGCCCACAAATGAGGAGGATACACATGGATGTTCTGTATTTCTGAAATGAGTACTAACGTATATGGTACTTTTATCATGTGCTTGTCACTGTGCATATGAACTCCTTCCAAACAACTATATGTTGGGTACAAACGATCTTTCTACAGTTCTTGAAACTGAGGCTCATAAACCTTAAGTAACTTGTCCAAGGTCACTCAACTAGTAAGAAGCAACACTGGAGTTTGAATCCATGTCAAACTCAGTCGAAAGCCCATGTTATTTGCAGGATGATCACATAGTTTATCATCTAACACAGGACACTTTAGAGAGTGAAAGTCACAATCAATAATGAAGGCAGACAGCAGGCATAAAACTGGCTGTGTGGCTATCCCAGCTCTTGACCACTGTGCTTCTCCGAAATGGGTTCTCCCCACCCCTCAGGCCCACTCTGAACCATGATGCCATGGGGAGGAAATCTATTACAGCTGGCACCACCGCTGTTTTTATTATTACAGTGAACACTTATATCGAGCTTAGGAAGCATTTTAGGAAAGAGATAAAGTCCAGTGGAAATGAGGCATTTGAGACTTGGTGCTTGAGATTTTTAGGAAGGAGTGAATTTAATTGCCCGTAGAGTTGCTACAAGTAGTAGTAAAAGTAAAAGGGCAGCCAGCATCCTCAGTAGCTCTCCTTCACCCTCTGACTGCAGACACTGGGTGAAAAGGAAAGATGGATTAAAGGACTGCTCCAAGGAAATAGATATAAATGACTTCAGATTCTGGTATAAAAAGACTGAGGGATTTCTTTAGATTCAGAAGAGAGATTAGGCCATTAAAATGAGATTGCTTGAAAACGCATACACTCTAACTCAGGGCTGTTATCACATATGGGCAATGTCGGTGCTTGTCTCTGCCACACACTTGGGGATGTAATGAAGGATTTTCAGCTTCAGATTCCCAGAATTCCACTATAAAGGCTATATCCCTTGCATAGATTTTCATTCCTTTAGGAAACCTGTTTTAAAAATTAACAACTATGTAACCATTTAAGTCCATTATCAGTCATAACATTGCATAGCTTATTACTTAGCAGGTGTCCTTCAGAAGCTTGATAGACAAATGGGCAGAGGAGAAGCTTCAGGACATGGGTTTTTGCCCAAGAACATCACCTTAGCGTGGAGCCCTGGGCTGCCGGGAGACTTGACTCCTTGGTCCCAGCAGACCAAGTGTGCTCAGCGGGAGGAGATGGCCTGGAAGGGCCATGACCAGCACTTCAGCCTTCGCTGCACCAAGCTCCAGAGAAAACAACCTCACCCTGGGCTATGGTGTCATGTGGAGTGTTTTAAAATACTATTATTTTGGGCAGTTTTATTCCTACACCATATAATCCATCCTAAGTATACTGTCAGAGGCTCTTGGTATAATCACATAGTTAAGCATTCACCACTACAGTCAATATGAGGACGTTTTCGTTTCTTCCAAAAAAGTCTCTTATATGCCCTTCTTATTGACATTTAGCTTTGGTATATTGCATTTGTTACACTTAATGAAAGAATATTACAATGTCCCTGTTAACTATAGACCCTAGTTTGCATTAATTGTATTTTTTCCATATAGCATCCCATTTTTAACTCTTTGTAATAGTGACATACATTTGTTCTCATTGTTCTCATTGATGTAAAAACTTTCTTATATTTGTACAAATAACCTCCATGTTCACTCCATGTTTCCCTAAGTTATATAGTTCCAGTTTTCATCTTCTCTTTCCTTCTGTTGCCATACATGACCCTAGCCTTCCTCTTTCAAGCATATTCACACAGCATTGTTCATTATACTTACTATATTGTGCTACCATCACACAGTATTGTGCTATCCATTTCTGAGCCTTTACAATCAATCTTATTAAACATTCTGTGTTCCTTAAGCATCAAATGCCCAATCTACTCTCTTTCTATTTCCTTATAACTTGTGTTCTCAACTTTAATTCTCAGAGTTTGCTTATTATAGCTAATTCATATTAGTGAGACCATACAGTATTTGTCCTTTTGTTTCTGGCTTATTTCACCCAACATAATGTTCTCAAGTTTTCTCCATGTTGTTGCATGCATCATGACTTTATTCTGTCATATGGCTACATAATATTCCTTCGTGTGTATATAACATAGTTTGTTTATCCACTAGTCACTTGATGGACATTTAGGCTGTTGCCATCTATTGGCAACTATGAATAATACTGCTATAAACATCGGTGGGCAAATGTCTGTTCATATCCCTACTGTGGTAGTTAGGTTCAGGTGTCAACTTGGCCAGGTGAAGGTGCCTAGTTCTGTCACTGTGGACATGAGCCAATGGCATGTGAAGCTCATCTGTTGCTGATCACATCTGCAATTAGCTAGGAGGTGTGCCTGCTGCAATGAATGACGTTGATTTAACTGGCTGGTGCTTAAATGAGAGAGCTTAACGTAGCACAGCCCAAGCAGCTCAGCATACCTCATCTCAGCGCTCGCAGCTCAGCCCAGGCCTTTGAAGATGCAGAAAGGAATCACCTCGGGGAAAGTTGTTGGAACCCAGAGGCCTGGAGAGAAGGCCAGCAGAGATGACTCTGTGCCTTCCCATGTAAGAAGGAACCTCAGTTGAAAGTTAGCTGCCTTTCCTCTGAAGAACTATACGTTTTTACCTAAATAAATCCCCCTTTATTAAAAACCAATCCATCTTTGGTGTCTTGCATTCTGGCAGCTTTGGCAGACTAAAACATCTGCTTTCATTTCTTCTGAGTATATACCTAGTAATGGGATTGCTGAATTATATGGTAATTCTATATTTAGCTTCCTGAGGAATCGCCAAACCACCTTTTAGAGTAGCTGCACCATGCTACATTCCCACCAACTGTATCTATTTTTCCACATTCTCTCCACCACTTGTGTTTTCTGCTTGTTTTTTTTTTTTATAATGGCCATTCTAGTAGGTGTGAAACAGTAGTCATTGTGGTTTTAATTTGCATTTCCCTGATAGCCAGCGAAATTGATCTCATAAGCTTTGGAGCCATTTGTAATTCCTCTTTAGAAAAGTGTCTATCCATGTTTTTGGCCCATTTTTACATTGGGTTGTTTGTCTTTTTGTTATTGAGTCGTAGGAGCTCTTTATATATTTTAGATATTAAACGCTTACAGGATATGTGTTTTCCAAACATTGTCTCCCATTCAGTAATCTGCTCTTTTTTGTTTGTTTGTTTTGCATGGGCAGGCACCAGGAATTGAACCCAGGTCTCTGGCATGGCAGGCGAGAATTCTGCCACTGAGCTATCATTGCACCACCCAGTAGTCTGCCTTTTAACTTTTCTGACAAAGTCCTTTGATGCATAAAAGTGTTTAATTTTGAAGAGACCCCATTTATTTATTTCTTCTTTCATAGCTTGTACTTTGGGTATAAGGTCTAGGAGACCACCTACATGGAGGGATTTAAAATGCCAATGTTCAGGCCACATCTCAGAGTGATTAAATCAGAACCTCTGGGGGTAGGACCCATGCACAAGGGTTTCATTTAGCTAGTTAGTTTTTATGGCTAATCGTGTTACTCTTCTGCCCAAAATCTCTCAGTGGCTTCTCATCTTAGAATAAAAGCCAAAGTCCCTATAATGGGTTATGAGCTCTTACATCAGTGGTTCTTGGCTATAGCAGCATCAGACTCACCTGGAGGAGGGTGTATTAAAGCCCAGATTGTTGGGCTCCACCCTCAGAGTTCTGAATCAGTAGTCTGGCGCAGGGCCCAATAATCGGCATTTCTAATAAGATCGTAGGTGATGCTGATGCTGAGAATGGTGAGGCTGGGGGAGTCAGAGTGGTTGAAAGTGAAGGGGACTGGGGGCAGGACCCTAGGATGGTGGGTCTGGCTCTGCTAACATGAGACCCAGGCACGTGAATTATCCTCTACACCTCATCTACCAAACATGAAGCTTGACTGAAAATGAAATAATCTCTAAGGTCCTTTTAGGCTCTAATACCAAATGTGATTCCAGACTGTGTCACTAAGTGAATCTTGCTGTGCCGAAGTGGGTAGCTTAGAGCTAAGAGGCTCTTGACTGGAAAGCAGGTGTGACCCCAGCCACTGGCCTCTTCCCTCCACATTATCCCTTCTCCTTGGCTTAATTCTCTTGATAACAAGGAGGCGTTTAACCCTCTCCTTATCCCAGTTCCCATTTCTGTGCTATGGAGAGGGGGCGGGAGAGAAGGAACAGCAAGAGGAAGGATGGCTGGTGGACCCAGTCAGTTTCCCCAGTTCTCACTCTGGTGGAATCAGAGATTAGCTAAGAGAGAACTGGGAAGAGTCAAGTCCTTGATTACCAACTACAGCAAGGATAAAACTGAATCTGGAGATGGCCCAAGAACTGACCACAATGTCTTGGGAAACACACTGGATAACCTTGACTAAGACATTTAGTCTAACATGCTTTTTTCTTTCCTTCTTTCTTTTTTTTTTTTAAAACATTTTTATAGGGAGTTAGGAGTGAACTATTATTTAATGGATGTCTATTCTTTGACATGAACTGGGCTGATTGCTTTAAGTACTATCTTGTTTAATCCTCACAACAACCCTTTAAGGGAAACATCTTCATTTTACAGAGGAAGAAACAACAGCTTAGAAAAGATAAACCTCTTGACCAAGTACAGGCAGCTCAGAAGTAGCAAAGCTGGGAGGCACACCAGGCCATCCTAGAGCTCAGGGCTGGTCTACTACATTGAGCTCCATTATGAAGGAGCCAGAATTTAGTCTCTCTTTAACTCATGCCACAAATTCTGGTGGGAGAGGCAGGGAAGGGGGTAGACTTCTGGGGTCCAAATCTCGTCATTTATTAGCCTGTCATTTGGGGCAAAGTACTTAACCTCTCTGAGCCTGAGTTTTCTCATCTATATAATAGAGGATTAGAATAACTCTTATCTCATAGGTTTGTTATGAGGATTAAGTAAGATTAAGTATGTAATGGGGTTATGGGTCCACAGTAAGGGTTCCACATTTTTAGCTATTATTATTATTATTATTATTCCTAAATCATAGACAAATGACCTGCAGATAAACCTGTGGTTCCCCTGAATTCTTCAGCTGGGTGGGGTTTTCTGCTGACTTCACATGCCATTTGTGAAAGATAAGAAGCCATCCCCTCCATCATCAGAACTGCTGAGATTTAGACGGTTCACAAAGTGCTTTCTCAATATCCCATCAATTGATCACCACAACTAATCAGTGAGATAGGGAATGTGGACATGTCAACCACCTTTTACAGGTTAAGTTTGAGTCACACAGGAGAGTGGGACAAAAGGCCTTTTTCCTTTCATTTATTTGCTTTAATTCTCAAGTCTAGAGCTTTTATCTACTGTGTGTTGAGAATGTGAATGGGTGAACTTTAAAGAGAACTGGCTCGGTTATCTTGGAGCTTTCAGATGTGTAGGTACATATGCATAAATAGATGGTTATATTTAAATGAGGAAAGAGGCAGGTGTGGGACCTAGAGCATCCCAGATGCAGGAAGAGATGCATTCAAGCTTGGGTCCTCTTCTGTCCCTGCCGGAACTCTTGGGAACAGTTTCCAGACTGGAACTAGCCTAATTTAGATCCTGGCCTGTGTCTACCCAGACCTGGCCAAGTTCACTCACTCATTCTCTTGGGCCTTTCCCCTGGTGCTGGAATCCATCCATCCAGCGTTACCTTCCAAAGCTACTGGATATAGATGGAGCCGATTTCCAGGCTCAGCTTGGTTTTGGGCATGGTGCGCGAGGCTTTAGGAGGAGAGGTGGTAATAAATACATTTCCACAATGCTGTGGGCCTGGAGCTTGCCCGCTGTCACCTGCCCAGACCTCTGTTAAGCAGGTTGTCTGTGGGGGGAGAGCAGCTATGGAGCCCTCATGTCCATTCCACGATGTGATAGCGGCCTCTCGTGGCTGTCACCAGAACTACAGACTCTCTGGCCTTGGCCCTCTCAGTAGGTGTTAGGGTTTTCTTCATTCCTTCATATTATATTTATGGAAACCTATTGTGTGCCAGACACAGTTCGAGACACTGATGGCATAGCAGTGGACAAAGTCCTCATCCTTACTGGATTTAAGTTCTAGTTATGTGGAGTGGGAGCAAAAAATATACATACATAAATGCCAGATGTTCATCAGCACTATGGAAAAAATAATGCAGGGAAGAGGGATAGGGGGAAAGCAGGCAGCCATTTTCATAACATGGTCAGAAAAGCCTCACTGATAAAGGGATATCTAAGAGGGACTTGAGGGGGGTTATGGAGTGATGGCCAGGTGGAAGAAGCATCAAAGGTAGAGGCTTTTTTTAGAAATGCTTTTAAAAATAAATATCTTTTTAGTATTTGTTTTTATCTCCATGCACATACAGTCCATCCAAAATATACAATCAGTGGCTCACAATGTCATCCCATAGTTGTGCATTCATCACCATGATCAGTTTTAGAACATCTTCATCACTCCAGAAAAAGAAATTAAAAAAAAAAAGAAAAACCCATACCTCCCATACCCCTTCCTCTCGTTGACCACTAGCACTGCAATCTCCCCAATTTTTTAAACTCCTTATGCCCCCTATTATTAATTTATTTTTTGTTCTTATTTTTGTACTCATCTATCTATACCCTGGATAAAGGGTGCGCCAGCCACTAGGTTTTCACAACCACACAGTCACATTGTAAATGCTATATAGTTCTACAATCATCTTCAAGAATCAAGGCTACTGGAATACAGTTCAACAGTTTCAGGTACTTCCCTCCAGCTACTCCAATACACCATAAACTAAAAAGGGATGTCTGTATAATGCATAAAAATAAGCTCCAGGATAACCTCTCGGCTCTGCTTGAAATCTCTCAGCCACTGAAACTTTATTATGTCTCATTTCTCTCTGTCCTCTCTTGGTCAAGAAGGTGTTCTCAATCCCATGATGCTGGGTTCCAGCTCATTCCCAGGAGTCGGGTCTCATGTTGTCAGGGAGAGATACACCCTTAGAGTCATGTCCCATGTCAGGGGAGATGGCAGTGAGTTCACCTGCCGAGTTGGCTTAGAGACAGAGGTCACATTTGAGCAACAAAAGGGGTTCTCTGGGGGTGACTTTTAGGCATAGTTATAAGTAAACTTAGCTTCTTTTTTGCAGGAATAAGTTTCATAGGGGCAAGCCCCAAGATCGAGGACTCAGCCTATTGAATTGGTTGTCCCCACTGCTTGCAAGAGTATCAAGAATTCCCCAGATGGGGAAGTTGAATATTTCCTCCTTTTTCCCCAGTCCCCCAAGGGGCCTTTGCAAATACTTTTTTATTCTCTGCCCAGATTACTCTGGGGTGTATCAAGGCATCACACTAACCTGAACAAACCAACAAGATCTCACTCCCTATTCAAGATTCCACGTGATTATAGTGTTCGAATAAATTGACCATACAAGACATTAGAGAATGTGCTTCTCAAAATATAAATTTTGCACCAAATAAACATCTCTTCCTTTGGTTAAGGGTGAAGGCTTTGAGATGAAAAGGCGCTTGGCTTAACTTGGGAATGACAAGGCCAGTGTGGCTGGAACAGACTGAGTGATGGGAGAGTATTAGGAGTTGCTATCTGAGAGGTCGTGGGACCAGATTTTGTAAGGCAGTGATTCTCAAAGGGTAATTGCCTGACCACCTGCATCAGCATCCCCTAGGATCTTGTTAGAAATGCAAATTATCAGGCCTTGCCCTGGACCTACTACGTTAGAAACTCTGGAGGTGGGGCCCAACAATCCGTGTTTTAACAAACCTTCCAGGTGAGTCTGATGCTGCTATAGTCTGAGAACCACTGAAGTGAGGACTTATAAATCATGGTAGGGACTTTGGCTTTTATTCTGAGATGAGAAGCCATTGAGAAGTTTTGGGCAGAGGAGTGAACATAATCAGCCATAAAAAATATATAAATAAATAAGACCTCTGCACCTGGGTCCTATCCCCCGAGCTACTGATTCAATCAGTCTGAGATGTAGCCTGGACATTGCCATATAAAATTCCTCCCGGTGATTCTAATGTGCAAGCCAGGGTGAAGTCACTTGGGTTTCGTGTTAATAATTTGAAGGGGATCCAGGGAAGAAGCAGGAAGCCTGGTCAGGGGCTAGTGCTACAATAGAGGTGAGGAATGATGCTTAGATCAGAGTGGCAGTGATGGAGCTGGTGCGAAGTGGACAGATTCTGGATCTGTTGTGAGGGCAGAAGTAGCAAGATTGGCTGATGGATTGGACGCAGGGTATAAGAGAAAGTGACAAGTCGAGAAGACTTCCAGATTTTTGTCCTGAGCACTTGGAAAGATATAGTTTCTGTTTACTAAGGTGAGGAAGACCATGGAAGGAGTAGGTTCCACCGGGGAGGGGACTTGGGAATTTGATTTGGGACATGTTAAGTTTGAGATGTCTATTTGAGATCCAGATGAAGATGTTGAATAGGTTGAGTTTAGGGAAGAAGTCCAGGCTGGATATTTACGTTTGTGAGTTGTCGGTAGTAGATAGTGTTAAAGTTAGCTATAAGGTTGGATGAAATCACTTATGGAGGGCGTATAGGTCAAAAAAAGAGAGAGAGAACTTTGAGGGAACCACAGAAGCCTTCCAAGGTTTAAAGGAAGTAGGTGGAGAGCCAGCAGTGAGAGGCATTCCAGGAACCCAAGTGAAAATGTGTTTGAAGAAGGGTGAGCGATCAGCTGCCACAAG
Source organism: Tamandua tetradactyla (assembly GCF_023851605.1). Lineage (NCBI taxonomy): Eukaryota > Metazoa > Chordata > Mammalia > Pilosa > Myrmecophagidae > Tamandua > Tamandua tetradactyla. The sequence continues at coordinate 35,028,079 of NC_135346.1, read as the reverse complement.
CTGCTGAAGAGCCAAGTAAAAGGAGGACTGAGAGTCAACCCGCTGGAGGCTTGGGGACCACAAAGTGTGAAAGCGAGGATGGCTGGAGGGGGACAGGTCCTGTTCATAGATGGGCGGAGAAGAACTGGAGACAGGGATACTAACAACACTTGAGAAAGTTTATGTGAAGTGAGGTCGTTGGAGGGGAATAGGGTTGGGAAATGATTTTTTTTAAAATATGGGAGAGATAATAGCCTGTTTGTATTTCAATTAGGAAAGATCCTCCAGTGCAGGGAAAAATCGGTAGATATTTTAATAATAACAAACATTTATTAAGCGCATTTTTATGTTCCAGGCACTGTGTTTAACATAACACATTAATTATCCTCTTCACAATATTTCCTCCTCACCACGATCCTATGAGAAGGTTCTGTTATTATCCTAATTTATAGACGAGGGAGGCTGTGCTCTGAGAAATGAACTAACATTCCCAAAGAGACACATCCAAATAAGATGGGAGAGCGGAAGTTCCACCCTGGAATGGTCTCCTCAGCCAGAGCCCTTAACCACTGCTCTGCCCAGCCCAGCCACCAGCCTTTTTCAATACCTGGGCTTGTTGTACTCACCTAAAAGGGATGGAGGGACTAGAAATAACACAAAAGAAATCAACCAGCAGCTAAAACTCATTTGACTAGAGTGCTATGTTACAAATTTGCCCCGCGTCTAGAAGATCTTCCACTTACTACTTGATGGGTGTTGCTTTTGTGTGGAATTGTTTACTGCCCAGAACATGCTGGGTACTTAAACTGCCATGCTCAGACTCTCAACTGTCAACAAGGCACGGTTCTCATGGGTTCCAATAAACATACCTTTTTCCTTTGTTGGCAGCCTTGATGCTCAGCCTGTACTCCCTACCTCTTCCTCACAATCACGACCCTCTGTACCAGGCTGCACGACCCCCTCCAGCTCAGCGCTGCTGACAGACACTGTTGTACCAGTCTATATCCTCAGCAGAAGCAAAGGGAACAGTACCCATTGGTCAGAACTTGGCAGCAAAGCCATGAAGGATTTTGTAGCACCCCCCCTGTGCCATGAACATCAATTAGTGCTGAACTGGATTGAGAACACATCAAGGAGAGTCACAGAATCTTATAACTGGGAGGACCCCTAGAAAACATGTAGCCCAACTAGCTTATTTTACAGGCATGGGAAGCAAAGTCCAGGAAAGGCAGGGGCTTGCACAAAGCTACATGACTATTTAATTACAGGCTATCTGTTTGGCTTACCTTGCATCCCTGAACCTGGAAGCCTGCTTGGAGGGTATGTGAATTGCAGGTGCTCAATAAACATTTGTTGAATGAATGAATGGCTGGAACCCAAATGCTTCATCTCCATCTCAGGGTTCCTTCCAATAATCTTCTTATGGCTTGCTAAGATTAGAACCAACACCACTTTGTTTAAGTTGGCAATTCCTTCTCTCCAGATACGCAGTTTAGCACCCACCACTCACTGATTGATTTTGTGTTATTGAAAATGTGAAGACTTCTCAGATTTAGCCAAAGAAAATTTCTAATATTGAAACAGAATGCTTTGTAGGTTTCCTTACTACCTTCAATAGACTTTCCTGTTCCATTGGACAATTCTATTAAGTAAACAGCTGAGTTTTCTAAAAATAGAGCCATATAAAATTTACTATTATAATCCTAATCAATTGACTCTAATTATATTTAACTTCAGGCCTGAGAGATAAATTCTTGACAGGTTGGTTCCCAAGGGTAAAGGCAACATAACACACAGTTACCATTTATCGGGCAAAAAGGGTGTGCCTGATATTTGTTAAGAACTTTGCTACATTATTACCTATCTTCACAATAAGACTAACAATACCTTTCAAGGTATTAATTGTACTTGCACAGTCCAATAAGGCAGCCACTAGCCCTGGAAGGAGCTCTTTTTGTAACATGCTGATGGCTTGATGAACATATTTTAACCTTTTTTTTTGGCACGGGCAGGTACCGGGAATCAAAACCGGGTCTCCAGCACGCAGGCAAGAATTCTGCCACTGAGCCACCATCACACTGCCCAGAAGGATATTGAGTCTAAAACTTCTAGGAATTTATCTGACAGGTACAGTTCCTCAAAAGTACAAAAATATATGTCCAAAGATGTTTGTTACAGAACTGTTTATAAAGTAAAAATTGCAAACATCTAAAATGTTCATCAATAAGGGTTGATTAAATGGCACATTCTATTAATAGAATGCCAGAAAACCACTAAAAAGCATGCAACAGATCTGTAAGTCCTGGTATGGAAAAATGTCCAAAATATAGAATCTGAACAGTATGATCCCATTTGTGAAAGTAAATACATCAAATATATATAGGGAAGAAGGAAAAGAAGGAAGGAAAGCATACCCTTGTGTAAAATAAAGATAGTTATATAGACTATATATGGAAACAAAAGAAGGGAAGGAGGGAGGAGAAAATTTCTGGAACAATGTATAAAATATTGCTAAAATATGAGAAGTTTTACTAGGGAGCAGGGGGTGGGAGGCAAAGAAAATATATGTACATATTATACGTATAGTATATATATGTTTTTACCTAAAAACAGTCTATACTGTTCGTGTTTTTAAATAATATGCATACATTAAACTTATAAGTTAAAACCCAGTTATTTAAAAATAATAAGAAAAATGAAGAGTATGTGAGTTATTATTAACACTCTTGGGGTCTATAAAGAGACCACTAAGAAACCACATGAGCTTATTTCTGCACTGATGCTCAGAAATTAAGAAAAAGTTGGCGCTTAGCAGAATTTATACCGATACATGCAAGCACAGGTTAATAACAGGCTCAGAATAGATCAGAGATAGCAGAACTGAACAGATTCAAAACAGGGTTGGCCAAGCTGTTAGAGGAAAGACATTCCAGAGTTCAAATGTGGCAGATGGATGGCACAAGATGCTTCCTAAAATGTTACTAGGTCTCAGAAGGATACCGAACATTTAATATGTAACATGAATTTTTAATTCATAAGGGGCCTCTTTTTTTTTCTTAAGGAAATATCCATTTCCAAATTCCTTCTCCTGTTTTAGTAGGCTAGTCTGAGCTATCAGATATTAAGCTATAAAATTACCCAGGGATCCTAATATTTACTGATTGCTTTCTCTGTGCCAGGCGTTTTAGTCCTTACCATAACCTGATGAGGGCTTTTCATAGATAAATTGATAGTCAAAGACATTCAAGTAAATTGTCCGAGATCATGTGGTAGACCCACCCTTTGAACTTTCAGCTTGTTAAGCTATTTGTATCTCATCATTCCAGGGCCCACGGAGGGGCCCTTAGATGATATCATTTTTTTTTTTTTTTTGCATGGGCAGGCACCGGGAAACAACCCAGGGTCTCCAGCATTGCAGGTGAGAATTCTGCCTGCTGAGCCACCGTGCCCCACCCCTTTAGATGCCATTTTATTCTACAGGAGGGGAAAATTGGAGGTCCAGAGGGGAGAGACTTGCCCAACATCAGCAAGGTACAGGTAGTGCCCCCCAAACTATGCTCTCCCTCCCTAACGAAAGACTTCCCCTTAGGCCTTGGGTATAGAGTAGGCATTTCAGATGATATTGAGCTGAATTAAACTAGTTCTTTTACAGGTACAATATTGTAATAGGAATCCAATAATGATGTTTCTGAAACCTGTGCTTCTCAAACCCAAATATCTACTTCTTGATTTTTGCACTAACCCCATTCTATGAGCACCACCTGCCAATTCCTCAGTCTGTGGGAGGTGCACCCTATGGCACTACTTACTTTAACTTTGTCTAAAGCAAGAAAATATGCATGAAAGCACAGGTGTTTTGGTTATATAATTTTCTTCTAACATATTTTGAGGTGTAATGCTGACCACATCACTCACTTCCAACCAATTCATTTGCTTCTACAATGAAGACTAAATTCCTAGCTTTGACTTACAGGGGCTCTGCAATCTGAATGATTCTGTAGCAACATCAGGAGATATGCTGGGTTTTATTTTTTTAACCTCAATTCTCAGCTTTCCCGATCTTTTCCATCTGCCTGCAACCTTCTTCCCCCAAGTGACTCCTTCATAGGAATCAGCTTACAGACCACTTATTTGGGGAGCCCTTTCCCGAACCCCAGATTAGACCTTTGGGGCTTTTGTCATACTTGTATTCACTTGTTTACTGTCTGTCTCCCCCAGCTGATTGTGGGCTCCAGGAGGCCAGGGACTACATTGATCTCATTTACCACTCTGGGTACAGTCCTCAGCAGCCCAGCTGGTAGGAGCAAAGTGCCTACAAATAGTTGTTGATTAAATAAATGAGGAAAGGGAAAAAACTCTGTACAATACACAGAAAAGATATCAAAGTATAACAGTGCTGCACATCCATGGTTTCAGAGTTTATCACTATTTTATACCCAAACATAATAACAGGCTTATCATGATGTGCCTGCTTTATTGACAAAAGACTCTGTTCAGTGTGCTGCCAGAGAAAGTGGCACTAAATTCATTTAAAATCTATTTTTATTAAAATGGTCAAATTGTAAAAAAGTCTTCTTACAATGGGAACATTACTTGGAAGAAAAACTACTTTACGGGAATACTTATTGATGCCAGATAAACAAAGTGTTATTCTACTTTGAATTAATGTAAGCTGTATTTATGAAATTTTATATTGCAAATGGGTACATTTCATTTTTTCCCCCATCTTACCCAGTCCCCAGGAGGTTCACGGATAATAAAACAATTGAATTTCTTTTTCCATTAGCCTGTCATTGCGACTTTCAAATGGCTCCTTGCCCATACATGCTAATATTTTTCTCATAAGTGGTAAAGCCTTCAGCCTTATCATTTATTTAAACCATTCCTTTATGTTTCAGAAGAAACAAGTAGTATATCACCTTCATCTTCATCAGGTAAGGAGGTAAATCAGGCGAAGGTGCTAAATGATTTCTTGAATTTCACACAATTCCCACCCACTTACATTAGTCACATTAGTGATTGCCAGTGTCATGCCAGGCTCTGTTTTTAAGGTCTTGGGAATGGAAGAGGAAATAAGATAGAGAAGGTCCCTGTGGTCATGGAGCTGATGTTCTAGGTGGGGGAGATTGGCAAAGTACAAGTAAACAAAGAAAAATCTTGGTATCAAATAGTGAGAAATGTTATGACAAAAAACAAAAGAGAAATGAAATAGATACTTAACCCTACCCCTAACCTTGACTCTGGGAATGACTTCTTTGGTGTGATCAGTGAGGCCTCCCTGAAATGGTAACGACTGAGCTGAGAGCTGAATGCCAAGAAACTAGTGAAGGAACATCTGAGGGGAGATCATTCTAGGCAGAGAGAACAGCCAGATCAAAGGTTCTGGGAACAGGCTTGGTGTGCTAGAGGAACAGTAGGCTGCCAGGGTGGCTGGGACATAATGAAATGAGGGGAGACGGATGGGCATGAGTCAAAGGTACAAGAAGGAGCCAGAGCAGACTGGGTCTTGAAAGGAAACACTGTGGATTAGAATTAGAGGATGATGATGTGATTTATGTTTGTCAAAGTTCATTCTGGTTGCAGTGTGGAGAATGGACGGCCAGAGGACAAAAATAAAAGCAGGAAGCTCAGTGGGGCCACCAAATAGTGCAGATGATAATGGTGTCTTGGCCCAGAATGGTAGTCAACTGAAGTCAAAAGTAGAGGTGGAAGTAGGGCAACAGGGCTTGCTGATCCACAGGGTGTGGGCAATTAGGCCAATAGGGAGTCAAGGTTGATACTGGTTTTGGGTTTGAGCAAATGAGCCCATGGTGGTGCCTTTTACTGTAAGATGATGGTGGGGTTGGGGTGAAGGACACACTTATTTTCTTCTATTATTAGGGAAGGGAATAAAAAATTTCATTTTGGACACTTGAATTTTGACATGCCTTTTAGAGATGCCTGGTGAAGTGGGGATGCTAAGTCAGGAAGCATTTGTTAGGTCCACAGGTTTGGAAGGGAGCATTTGGAGGTGGAAATACACATTTGGGAGTCTTCAGTGTGAAGATGGCATTTAAACCTTCAGGAGTGGGTGATGTCACTAAGGAAGAGAGTGTTTTTGGAGAAGGAGCAGCCACATCACCCATCGGCTCATCCCTCACTCCTACTTTGACCAGTGGGCGTGGCCATTCACCACAGTACACAGTTTCATCCTCCCATTCCAATAAATTTCACAAACATTTATTGAGTCTCTTCTTAAGAAGGGTGTTACACTAAGCAAGAAGGGGCTACAAAGATAGGTGACTAATACAAGATGCCATCTCTCAAGTTGCCCACAAATTGGTACGAGAGAGTAACTATAGTATAAAAGGTATACTATGTTAAGGAATTTCCCAAATGAGTGGAGAAATCCTAAAGAGATTAATTTGAGATGACAGGTTGGAAACAGATCATGGAGGGTCAAAGAATTCGGTTTTAAGTTTTCTGCCTAGGGAACAGGGCATAGGTGAAGAGTTCTCAGTTTCATAATCAGATTACCGTCTTTTCTTCCCCATCCATGATTTACTCATCCTCTAGTGCCTAGCTCAAATCTCACTCAGTCCACAAAGCATTGCCCTGTATTCACTCAGTTTCATGTTAAAGTCCTTCTACATTTATTATCTAGTGCTAACCCACTTAGCACTTGATTACACAATTCCTTTTTCAGATGGTTTATGGTAGGAACATCTTAGTTTTTCAACTCATTTGTAAATTCCATCGAAGTAGGATCCATGACTTAAATCCATCGCCCCTGGCTCAGGGTTAGGAACATAATAGGTCCTTAAGCAATGCTTGTTGCTTCAAGCATCACTTCTTCAGAGATTCTCCCTGTTCTCTGTTTAGATCAGGCTCCTTTGTTCTTCATTTGAAGAAATGCATAGAATCTCATTTCTTATAATACTCTTTAATAAAAAATTTCTAAACTCTAGGTATGACTCTTTGAATAGGATCTGTCTTCCCCACAGGCATCTCTGGTTTTGCTTGTTGCTGTTGTTCCCAGTTTGTGTGCAACAAACATTTGTTGAAAAAATTGAATGAAAAGGCATGACCTTAGGTGTTGCAAGGGTCAAGGGACTAAGTGGAGTAGCCTAAGGACTAGTTCAACTGTCTGCCTGCAGTTTCCCAGAGCAATGAAATTCACTGCAAAATTGCCACACAGAGGGAGTTCCTCCTGATAAATTACCCCTCTGCTTAAGGACAAACTAATTCCCAGAGGGTGGCTCTTCTATCCAAAGAAGAGCCTTGAAGGCTGACTTATTGTCTTGCAGGACACTTAATTTCTCTTTTTCACGCAGCTGAGAGGGAGGCAGAGCATAGTGTTCCCAACTGTCAGGAAGAATAAGCAGGCTGGTAGCAGCCACAGACCCTCCAGGCAGATGGAGCGACATATGCATATTTACATATATATTTCCTAATCAATAGGTTCCAGTGAAAACATAAAAACTCAAGAACATGATTGGAATTTGAGGGACTCTGAAGGAGTTTAATTCTTTAAAGAAAACTAGCATAATAGTTTATTAGCTTTAGATGATTTTAGGAGAAAACTAATAGTACCACTGAAAGATCAAATTTTCCCTTAAGTTCGTAAATATCCTCTGCCAAATTAGGTACTTCTAGTGTTTCTGTGGTTGGCCAAAAAGAGCTTTGAAAACTTTTAACCATCTTTCTGGCTTCTCTCTCTCTCCGTCCCGGCCACACAGAACTTCTATTTCTCCAACAGCCCAACCCTGTTGTGTCCTGGGGCTTCTCCCATTGCGTGGCCCCCTGCCTGGAGTGTTCCTTCCCCTGATCTATGAATGTCTGGGTCCTCATCCCTGGGTCTCAGTACAATGGCCTCTTTGAAGAGGCTTCCCTGACCTCATGAAAGATAAATCCTATTAGCTGCTTCCCATCACTGTGGTGCCCTTGGATCCTTGGAAGAGCATCTAGCACATAGCAGTTAAGTCAGTAAATATCTGTTAATGATAAAGAGGCTAAGATGAGCCAGTTATGCTCCAACAGAATACCTTGTCTGTCCCCTGCTGCAGCCATGTGTCTTGGAGACAATATGAGTGACAGCTTGAAGTATTAAGTTAAGCTTTAATGCTTCTGATTCTTGCTTTCTTCATGCATGTAAATATCTTCAAGGAACATGGTTTATACTTTTATCCATTACAGGACCATATTTTGCTCCTACAATTTATGTGAAGATGACCTTGTTGCACATTTTCTATTCTCCCTTCTTTATAGCAGAACCCAAACTTGGGGCAATGTGTCCAGTTAAAAACATACATACTCATCTCCTCAGGCTTTCTTGCAGAGACAGCAGCCTTGTAATCCAGTTCTGGCCACTGAGAATCACAAGTTAGGTAAGGCTTCAGGGAATTTATTGCTTTCTTGATAAAAAGGTACAGACTCAGCTGCTATGTGTCTTTTGTCCTTGACCTTCTATACTTCTTAATGCCTGGAATGTAGACCTGATACTGGAGGGGAAGGAATTGTCCTGCACAGCAGGTTCTACATATTCCCTTTGACACTCTATTTACCACAGGCTTTCCACAGAAAGCCCTGGTGCCTCTTTACCTGTGGGCTTTCTCTGGTTGCAGAAGCATGCTCAGTCCATACGTGGTAGGCTGGAAATGCCAGGGATTTAACTGCCCTGGGAGCAATACATACTCACCTAATGACAGATGGAAGTTGGTGGATAACTACTCCAGCTACTTGGTCCTCGAATTAGGACAATTCTGAGGCATTAGCTACACTACCTCACTGATGTTTGCAGCAGAACCAAGCACCAGTTGCCCAGAGCCATAACCTAGTCATTAATACACGCTGTATTGGCCTTCTCTTCCATCTCACTTTCCCCAATCCCCCACCATTTCTTCCTGGGATCACCTCCCAGATGAACAGCCTCCACACAAATCCTTGTCTCAGGGACAGCTTCTGAGGGTACCCAATCCGATACATCTAGTGACCATAAGGTTGAAAGCCACATGCTAAGGACGGAGAGGTATCTAGAAGGTATCTATATCCTTGATGACTTCTTGTACCTCTGCAGCCTTGGACTGCCTTCCTCAAGACTTTTTATTCAAGAAAAACAAACCTCTTATTAAGGTTAAGCCATCATAATTGGGTGTTTCTATGGCATGTGGCCAAATGCAATTCTAACAGAGAGATTTGGAAGAATCTTTAGTTGAGTATGAATGCATAGTCATCAATTGGGCATGGGTTCTAACAAAGCCCATAACTCTGGTTGAACTATTATTAGGCCTTTACACTGGCATGCTACCACTATAGAGTTTACTTACGTGTTGCCATATTTAATCCTGCTAAGTCTGTGATGTAGGTATTATCAATTCCACCTCACTGAGCTCAGAGAAGAAATCACTTGTCCATGGTTACAAGGCACAGTCAGTACTCCAAGTCCTGTGATCTTTTTACTAGAGCAAGACAGTGTTATATTTTCATTCTAAGAAATCAGTGGCATTTGAGTATTAAGTCATACCCTTCACCTATTCCTTTCTCCCAAGATCTTGAGTTTTCAGGCCTACTTATCATCAGTCTTTATTAACATGGTTATTATTATATATTAATACTACTATCCAGACTTTACTTCTACCTTTCCACTTACCAAGACTCATTACAGAATTTACACATTAATCACATGTTCTTTAAAACATGTGCCAAATCCTTTCACCTCTAGGCCTCTGCTCAAACTGTTTTCTTTGCCTTAGCCAGGAATGTTTTTCTTTAGAAGTGCAGAATTGCTGTATTGGGGCCTAGGGAGGATGGTCTGGTAAGTACAAGCTTGTTATGGTTAGGGTACCTGTTGGACTGTCAGCACCCTGCTCACTGCATCAAACTACTGGTCATAAAGAAAGACACCTAAGAGATGTCAACCCACTCCAGTACAGTGTTGGGGTCACCAGCAAAAGCATGACTCACACAAGCTTTAACAGAAAAACTTTTACTCGCATAGAGAAGAGACAGAACAAGGGCAGTTTCACTAATAGCTATCAGCCCCCCCATGGCCAGCAGGTTCCAATCCGCAGCCAACACAGGGAGGAGATCTGATCTAGGCACACCACACTTGTGCCATAGCAGGATGTTGTCAATGTCCCACAGGGACTAGATAGAGCAGCAGGGGTGGGCCGGGTGCCATAAAAGTTATATACTTGGTCTGAGAATGTTTACATATCCTCGGTGCAAAAAGGGAAGGGATATATAGATAGACCTCTATCTGAGAATCCTTAAGAAGGGAGCCCACATTTATCATCTCCTCCCAAGCACAGGGTTTATTTGTGGGTCCAGGAGAAAGGCAGCAGGCTGCACTCACCTTCCACAGCACCCATTTCAGAATGGCTCATAGCATCAAACATGAACAAATGCTTAGTAAATATTTATAAAGTTGAAATGGTTAGCCATGGTGGAATCCAAGTTGAATTCAAATTTATTCCTCTTTAAAACCATTAACATCAAAGTGTGTCACACATAAAAGTGAAATATAGAACATTTCAGACAAATGGAATATACTCCATTGAATATTTAATCAATTATATATATAATCAATATATATAACCAAGTATGACTTTTTTTAAAAAAATGACAAATTTATAATGCAAGTATTATTAAAATGCTGACCATTTAACCATCATCTGAACCATACCAACTAGCATTCATTTACTTTACGAAGAGTTTTAATGACAATCTAGGAGTTTATGTATAAGACTGAGCATTTTCAACACTTCTGGTCTAGAAGAGAAAATCTTGTGTTCTCTTATTGTTGACTCAAGAAATACAATCTACTTGCATTATAGCCGCTAGTGTGTGGAGACGAAGTTAGCACCCATAACTGGCTGAGCTCTAGAAAACAAGTATGCAATGCTCCCATGCCACTCTGGGACCTGGGAGACAAATGGTAATCTAGGGTGAAACTCCATGCATGGAGTGTTGAGGACTGAACAGATAGGCCCACTGGAGCTGGAAAATGGAAGGCAAAGCAGTGTGAAGACTGCACTGACCTTAAAATACATGTTAAGTGAGACAAAGAAGCAGCCAAGAACCTTTTTAAACCATTCCAGGTCAGCAACTCCTAGGATATTTTTCAAGGTATGCAGTAAGAAATGTAAATACTCACCATGCCTGACTCAGGAATTAAGCCATCATAATTACAGTTCATAAATATGGTTCATTAAATCACAATACAAGGCAAAACTGACATCTAGTTTAGATGACAGAACTATTTCAAATATTTTGTTGGGTAAAGGCATTTTTTACTAACTATAAAATCCAGTGACCCAAAAGGATATTTACATCACAGCTATTGTCAAACGACTTGATACATTTAGTTTGAAAGATTAAAGATTTTACAAAAAGATAACATAAATGGTTCATTGTATATTAATTAACTGTTGATTATGTATTAACAGTTTTTAGACATAAGCTCGAAAGGCTAAGGATTTTACAAAATGATAATACACACTGTTAACTATATACGAAGACGTGATTAGATACAGAAAATATAACAATCATGCTTTTCTTTCTCTTGAAAATTAGTTTTAGAAAGAGCCAACTCCGATTAAATTTTGACTTTCTTTAATTCTTCATCAATGGCATACTAACCTAGAACATCCAAAGTCACCAAACTAAGTAACTAGGGTGCATGGGTGGTTCAATGGTAGAATGCTTGCCTTCCATGCGGAAGAGCCAGATTCCATTCCCAGACCAAGTACGCCCCCCCCCCCCAAAAAAAACCTAAGTAACTGTTATGTGTCCAAAATAATTTATCCAGTATACACTGGAGTGGCCTATATTTAATTATTATATGGTATTGTCCATATATATATTTTTCCTCTATTTCTCATATTTTTCTCAAAGTCCTGGTCTCAGGACTTTGATTATTAAATGCGTCTACCTTAGGGTTCCAAACACATTTCCATTATGAGACTATGGGAGTAAAACCATATTCATTAATGGCTAAGCTACATTCAAAGAAATGATATAAAACCTGCTACATTGGTTTTAAAGATCTAAGAAATATTCAAGGGTCCCCAGACAAAAGGATATTTTAAATTTTAAATTTTTCAAGAGTAACATTGTAGGAAGGGGTTAAGTGCTCTATAATCAAGAACATGTTCAAGAGTCCTTACTCTCATAGCCAAATGTATGAAAACAGTTTTCCTTAAAGAAATAGATGTCTATGAGCCAAAGCAAGCTTTGGTTAAGTAATTGGTAGCTTTTGTTTGGCTCTGGAGGTTTCCATGGAAACAGCCCGAGAAAGAAAAGGCAGCATTATCATCTTTATCTGTAATGCCATCTGATAAAATTGCACATGGATTCATTCCTGCTATCCAGAGCAGATGTATTACTTCTGATAAACCTGGACAAAGGGAGGCATGAGTTCTATCTGGCCACACTTTGAATTTCCTGCTTTCCTCCATTTGAAAGCTTAAATTAAATTCCAGATAAAGCCTCCTCTGAACATCTCCCTCAGGAACCTCTAGTTCAAGTAATGTGTCAATAATCAGAAGCCAAATGAAGAAATGTGAAGCACCAACCAGTGCTCCACTGCCAAATTCTTAAAATTATATGGCACCAAGCTTCCTGTACCTAAAGAAATTATTCTGAAGAGTAGTTACAATTCCATTATATCAGATCACAGCTAGGAAAGAAATGCTATCTTATGTGTTTATTATACACAGTTGAACCAGGTGGAATCATCCATAATTTTTCTCTCTTTATGTTTAGATCATTTATATATATATGTAGAGAGAGAGAGTAACATACCACACACTATTATTTAATCTTATGTCAGGATTTTTCAGAAAGGCCGCAGAAGCAGCCCTAGCTCAAGATTCTGTATCTGAAGTATACAAAAATAAAAACAACACAACAATACAAACAAAACAAACAAGATGAGGAGGCATGCAATCTTTAGCACCATATTTCAGACCACAGAGGGTTGACAGAAGTCTAAAGAGGAATCCAGGGATCCCAAACATGGAACATACTTGTAGAGCCTAGTACTTTTTAAAAAAGGGAATGCCTGAGAAATTCTACCAAATAGATATGTCAAAATCCATGATTTGCCAGAGATAAACAATTTGACATGGTTTCTCATTCTAAAGGCATTGAAAATATATTCCTTAGGAACAAATTGCTCACTTTGGGAGACCAATTGGGAAGTCACTGACAGCTTCAATGAAATGAGTGATTCCTCAGTAAGTGAACAAAACATGAGATACTCCCAAACAGGATCAATTTATTTAGGAAAATAGTTTGCTAATGAGGAATTGGCTCTCTGATATCTGCATAATAGAGACATATACGACATTGACAAGATTCCTAGTACATTCAATTGCACACTCCACAATGGAAAACAATAGGGAAATATCCTTACCTCTAATGCATATGGCATTAGTTGTGGAACCCCAAGTCACAGAATAAAGTCTCAGCTTGGTCCTTTCCATAAAAGGGGACTAAAAGTCTAGTGAAGGGTTTATTTAGATATGTGCTGAAGATAAAGGTGATGAATAATAAGTTACAGGGCCAGAAACGATTTTAGATGCCATCTAAAGCAAATCTCTCATCTGATGGGAAAGCTGAGGCCCCCAGGTAAGTGTCAGACCTAACCAACGAAGGCTCATGATCCAACAGAAAAAAACAAAAACAATACCATACAAAGAATATTACTAAATATGCTGATTCCTTATCAATATTCTATCTCTTCATGAAAGTTCTTCAACTCATTTGGTAGGTTCTACCATTTGTTGAAATCATGTAAGAAAGGGAAGATTATAATGTCCAGAGTCAGCAAAGCCATAGGACTCTTAGTTTGGTACTTTCGCTTTCATGTTTACTTCTCAGGCTTCTTTATTCTTAACATGATCACTTAATCTTGCTTGGGGAAAATGACTAAGAAATATCAGATAGGAAAAACACTGCACTTTTATAAGAATTTTTGGCAATTCATGTTCTGATATGCTATTAACAAGGGGAAAACCCTAGTCATCTTGTGCTAAAAATGCTATTTCCTCCAAGAAATAGATTCTTTTTCTGAGAGCTGTTTTTGTAGGTGCAGGGATAGCTCAGAGCTGGAAGTTTTCATATGCTCCATCTTTGCAGTGACAGTTAGATTCGGCAGAACCTACCTCATCAGGAGGGCTGAAATGACTGCTATCTTGAGAATCTGTATCAATACTTTTGGTCTCTGACTGAAGGTGGACAGAAACCTGAACAGCTATCTCCTTGCCTTGTTCATTCAAAGAACCATCATCTGAATCTCCTCCTGGTGAATTACTCCGTCCCATCTCTGGATTAATGACATAGATGCCACCTTGAGCATTCAAGGCAGGTCTGTCTTTAATTCTTTCTCCCATGTCATCCGGGTCATCCACTCTCACAGCTTCAAACATCTCCTCAACAAAGGCCCGGCAGTTTAAAATAAGAGGTGGAAGAGGAACACTTCTTGCTAGTTCTTCAATGTAACGCGCAAACTCCATGGTCTTGAACTGTGTGACTTTGGCAAGCTCCAGAGTCTTGGCTGAAGTGATGATGGGGATGCGTTTTGCAATTTCAAAGGCTTTCTGAAGTTTCTCAGCCCCTTCAGTTCTGAAAAATTCATTGATGGCTTTCTCAGTCTTGCGAAGATGGCTACTCATCATGCACAGCCGTGTAACATTCAAGATGAGAGTGATTGTAAAGGCAATCAGGCAAACAATCATGTAGTAGATACTCATGTCTCCTGAGGTGAAGATAACACGTAAGGTGACAGAGTAGGAGGCACGAATTGGAGAAGTAATGAAGCATGTATAGAGCCCACGGTCATCAAAGGCTATGCTGGTGATATTCAGGAAGTTATCAGAAACCAACCATTTTCCACCTGATAATCCAAAAGAAAAAAAAATACCATACAAAGGATATTACTAAATATGCTGATTGCCTTATCAATATTCTATCTCTTCATGAAAGTTCTTTAACTCATTTGGTAGGTTCTACTATTTGTTTAAATCATGTAAGAAAGGGCAGATTACAATGTCCAGAGTCAGAATCTCATTAGCCTGGAACTTAAAAAGGAAATCATGATCTTCCTTCCTGACATGAAGGATTATCATAGCTAACTTTTCACTGCTAGATGTAAAAAGGCTTTCAGGGAGAAAAGTATACTGTCACCATGGTAAATGACTAATCTTCTTAAAAAAATATTTAAATGTATGTTTTCACTTCCATTTCTACTCTACATTTTCATACACTAGAAGGATATGCATAAAAAAATAAAAAACAAAAAACCAAACACAAAACAATGGTTATTTCTATAGTGAAGGGTTATGACTAATTTTTATTTTCTTCTTTTTATTAAACTGTGCACTTTCCATAATCAATTTAAATAGTAAGAAAAGTTATTTTTAAAAACTTAGCAATTTAATACATTTGTTAAATTAATAGCTGGCTAATCTGGATAAACAAAGTAATTTGTTTTGTTAGGAAAGGTCTGTTGATCATGATTATAATTTTCTGGCAAATTTAACAGAAGCACAAGCCAGAAGATGTGTCTCAGAAGTGAGTGTAAATGAACAGCTTGGCAAAGAGAATAAAGTTGCCCTTAAGTTGCCTGTGCTTATTTTAAACTTAACACATGCTAACTCTCTTCCATATATGAAAGTATCGTCATACAGGGAACACATACACAAAAGCATATGAGTATGAAAAGCAAAGCATATTGACCACCCACCCTGCTTCAGTATATTTTAATAACTAGGCTCTGCCTGTACAATCCTCACCTTTGTGGAAAATCCAGAGTGCTCTGTGCTTTACTATGAAAGCCATTTAAAGATGGGAAGATTGGGCTAACCTTGGGCGTGGATGTGATTTCCAATGGCTTGAGGTGGTATCCCAGGGGAAGCTGGGTGACTGTTTCTTAAGCATCAGCTGCATGCCTAATCTTCAAGATCTCTTTCATTCCTGAGATTCCAGGGTTTTGCATAGTTTTAGTGGCATATAAATTAGTAAGCACTCTGGATTGTGCCCATTTTTATCATCAAAATTTATCTACATACTATAAAAGATTCTAAAGCCATCACTTCCCTATTTCAAAAAGAAGAGGAAAATATTTAGCTATGAATATTGCCATTATTCCATTAGCTTTTGTTCTATAAACTTGGAGATATGAAAAGGACACCCTATGAATTAAAGATATTATGAACTATAGATTCCACTCATCAACCATTGCACTATAACCACAATCTAAACTCTCTGGCTCACTTGCTGATAATTGCTGAAGATTTATGAACCTTACACTAGACTGATACGCTCTTTAAACTCCTCTCACTTGAGATTCATAAAATTTAACACAATCCTGAGTTGCTGCTGAAAGCATCAATGATAGATGTTGGTGGTTTCCACAGTAAAGGCAAACTAGGAAAATGAAACTGCCACTCCACTTGGCTATCTTGTCCTAACTCAAGTTTTATTTAGCAGTCAGTCTGTAACTATCTGTAGTGATCACACTGATTAAATAACTCAAATCTCAGATGTGTTTGATTGTAATATCCTAAACTACAGCATGAAGAGATAAAGAGTATTTTTCAGTAGGCCCCAAATGTGGAATTCTAAATCATGTTCAAAATACACGTTTTGGGTAAGAGATTCTGATTCAATAGGTCTGTATTTCTTAACAAGCTAATAGGAACACACTGGTTTAACTCATTTTTTGTTAATTCATTTCATTCCATGTCACATCAAAAAGCGGGGTTAGAACAAAGTGCAATAAAAGTCTGTGGAGAAAAGAAGAGGGCACTTGAATTGACAGACATGAAAAGGTTAGAATGGCCATAGCCCAAACACCCCTAAAGAGAGGGATAGAAAGATCAAAGTGGGATCTCAAAGTGGTATCAAAGATCAGAATTACCCAAAGATGGTGGAGCTATAAAGAGAAAATGGGATTTAACAAATGAATATGACTGCTGAATCATTAAATTGATATCTCTTTTAGTCTCCAGTATCTTAGAGCAGCTAAAGGTAAAACCTAAAATTGTAGAATTGTAATCCATGTCAAATTCTGGAATATGTTCTACAACTGATTGTGGCACTGTGCTTTGAAATTTATTGTTTTGTATATATGTTATTTTTCACAAAAAAGAAAGGGTCGATTGTGATGATAAAAAATGTTTATTCCTTCTAACCTCCTATATTCTGGAGGAGCTAGAAGGGAAACTCTGAGAGAATCGTATGGAAGCCCATGACAAACTCTGGGATCTATCCTGTAGCTATTTGTTGAGGAGTGCTTTGACGACTATTGCTTTCTTCTTTTTTTGCTATGTATGTTATACTATACAATAAAAAAGTTAAAAAAAAAAAACATTTGAAAAAGCTGATCGGGTGAGCTATGGAAGAAAGAAAGGGATAGCCATGTCCCATAATAAATGCTCAATAAATATTTGTTCATCAGGTAAGTGAGTGAGTGGAAGGGAAAACAGGGCTGGGTAAACTGCAGAACGGCAAAGAATGAGGGAGAGGGAAAAACAAGAGCATTGGGCACAGTTTCGTGTAGCTTAGCTTTCAAAATCTTTTTGACAGCTGTTTTCAAAGTTCACTGAGAAGTAGATGGGAGAAGAGACCCCTTATCGTTTCAATGCTATTTTTATTGAGCAATGTTCTCAAAGTGGGATCAAAGATCAGAATTATCCAAAGAACTTGTTATATATACAGATTCCTAAATCAGAAACTCCAGTGCAGTGCCTGGAAATCTGTACTGTGACAGGTAATTCTTATGTGTTTTTGTCTCTTAACAGTCACACATTTAGTATTTGAGAACCAATGGTCTGGAGTGCTTCTGCCTTCAAACAGTCTTGAAGGTCACCTTGACACTCATAAAGAAACCCCACTAGGTAGGAGCTAGATATCAAAAGCTCAGACTCACCTTAATTATTTTTATGGAAAAGAGTAGAAGTTAGGTTCTAAAACAGTGCTGTCCATTATAATTATAATCCAAGCCGCAAATGCAAAGCACATTTAATTTTAAATGTTCTTATAGATAAATTTTAAAAAAGAAACAGGTGAAATTAGTTTCAATACTATATTTTATTTAGCCCAATATTTCAAAATAATTAATTAAACATATAATCTCTAAAAAAATTACCAATGAATTTTTTATATTCAGTTTTTTCATACTAAAGCTTTGCATCTTGTGTATTTTTAACACTTAACAGCACTTCCCAGTTTGGACTTACCAAATTTCAAGTGCTTGACAGCCACAGGTGGTTAATGGCACTATATTGGACAACACAGTAGAAATGAGCCCTAAAGAAAAATATTTCAGAAGGTCCTATGTTGGATATGATATCATAACTGAAGTTCAGATTAAATAAAAAATTAGTATTTTGTTTGTGTTTTAGAAAGGTCTCTTATTTTTCTTTGGTCTCTTTATAGTGGAGTTACTTAAATTTAGGCCAGACTGCTTTTTCTAACAATTCAAACTTTTCAATCCTTTGGTGACTAGGTATACTGTTTGTAGATGGCTAAAATGTTTACTGTATACTTCTGAAAGAAATATTATTTTCTTCTTTTTCTGTTTTCTACCCTAATAAGAACAGCCAAATATCTTTTATTTTTCAAAAGAGTAGGCTAGGCTACCTTTCTAACAAAAAAGATAAGAAGACCTTTTCTGAAAGTGTAGTATGTGGGGATCCCAGGTTCTAATTTTTATCCCACTGGCTTTTCATAGTGATTTCTATTTGAGGTGCTTTAACTCAAGCACTGATTAAAAAGATCTTTCTTACAGAATACTGGTTAAGGAGACAGTAGATGTGTTCACAGGTACGCAAATAGTGAAAACAAAAACTTTTCAAAAAAATAGATTTTGGCCATATAACCGTTATGCTTGTGTGATTTTTAAGACTGAGACACAAAAATGCAAGAGAAATGCTCCAGTTTTCAAGTAAATTAAGGTATAGAATAGAAAAAAGATTGAGCTGGGTGGGTCTACAGAGCTCCTTCTCAGTGCCTTTCTAATTCTCAGAGAGATTCAAGATTTTCTGCACAGATCTACTCTCATCATAAAAACATCCTGGATTTTTTCCATAATTTTTAGTAACTTCACTTCAGAGCAAATATTTTTTTAGTTATGAAAAATTGAAACCCTGACTGTAATTTTCCCTGGCCCCCACACTGTACTATTCACATTGTGGTCTAGGTAAATGGTGCCCCTGGAGCTGTGCAGGGTACAGTTTGCTCGGCTCTATGTAGCAGCCCTGCTGCAGTTTACCTTCATGAAGAAGTAAATCCATTCACCAAGAATAGAGAAAACAGGTTACTGGGTTACTGTAATCATGTGTACCCTTCTTTTTTTTTTTTTTGAGCAATAAAAATGTTTAAACACTATTTTTATTTATAACTATTCTCTATATTCTTCTATTTAGGGAATTTTAATTGTTTTTGATCCTTTTGATAGGTATAATATACTGGGATTTTAAAAAATTTTAACTATTGATCTTAACACTGCATTGTCAAGATTTCTTATAGAATACCCCATAAGACCAAGAAGACAGCACTAACAGGAAATGAGTAACCTTGATTAATTATAACCTGGCGTAGTTACCTCTGCCTCTGCCGTCCAGTTGCTGTCCTTTTGAGTTGTACCAATGGATATCTTCATAGTAGCTGACTGTGAGAAGACATTCTATTGAAACACTGGTTCCCTCTTTGGCTATGATGACATCATCACCTGAGTGGGAATCTGCTGAGAGTTCAAAGCTTGGAGGAAATGACGCATTGTAAGAACTATGATTTGCTCCTAATGGGGCCATTTGGTTGAAGGCTACATCTTCCAAAACAAAAGCAGCTGGCACAATAACACTCACCACCAAAGTGAATAAATAACAATGTGGCTTCATGGGAAAATAGGAGAAAATCTTGTTTAGTTTGGAGAACTCAAAAGCTTCTATACTATAACATGGTTACAATGGGAAATTCATTGTTTGGTATTTGAGTTTTCTGAAAAAGTGGTAGAGCCAGATGTATTCTGAAGTCTTCAAGATTAAAAGACGTGTGAGGAGACCAACCTAAAAGAAAGCCAGATAAAAAGTTTTATCAACCAAGACTCATAATGCAGTGAAACTGTATGTTCTAGAAATGTGAGAGATGTGAAACTGATGAGAGTACTGGTGCTAACATCAGGAAGTTTAATGAAAGTTTTATATATATATAGAACATCACCTAAATGCCTCACACAGAAACGGTTGAAAGTGCACTGAACTGGGAAATGGCAGATCTACATTCTGGTCCTAGCTCTGCTGCTAGCTAGCTGTATGACCTTAGCAAGTAGTATTCTTTCTGAGCTCCTGTTTTCTCATCTGTTGGGCTTTTGTTTTCTCATCTGTTAAACGGTGGACTGGAAGAGACAATCTCTAAGGACTCTTCCAGATCTGAAATGCTATGACTTTATTTCACTCTGATAAATTCTATGCAACGGGGAGCCAATGCAGGCTAAAATATTTAGCTTAATGAGCTTTTATTTCAACCTGTACCATTACCATCTGTTGTGTTATCAATAATGTAAATCAAATGGTACATCAGAATCCTAACCATGGAGTTCAAAATTTGAGTAATTCAAGTACATAGATAAATTATGTATAAATAATGGAGCCTTTGAGATTTTTTTTGTTTTAACATTAGAAAAAAATTGCACTTACTGCACATACATAAATAAAATTACTGACTCAGAGTAATTTAAAAGAAGAGCAAAATATCACAAATAAAAAGCAAAATAATATTGCAGTGTAAGAGTCTGTGAGATTATAATTATTGTCCTGGTAATGTGATTGCCCCTTTTAAATCACTGACTCTCAAAGAAAATCTTCAACTTCTTTTTCTAAGCCTAGCTTTACTTCTTTTAGAGGCCCATAATTAATTCTGGAAATGAAATTTGATAAACTATGTGTAGAACTTTGTAAATTGAAGAATGCTATGCAACATGATTCAAATCAACATGCATTTACTTAGTACTTATTATTTTCTCTGAGACAAAAACCTCAAAAGACCTTAAAGGTAACTACCCACCTGTTGAGAACTGAATCATTTCCCTACAAGGGCCACATTCAGACCTTAATCTGAGTTCTTATGGGTGTGAGTCCATTTGTAAATAGGAGTGTGAAGATATTATTGTTTAAGTGTGGTCATCAAAATAGGATCACAAAATTTTATGAACAGGATCATCAAAAATCTTATTTAGATGAGCCAAATTGAATCAGAATAGGTCTTAATTCATATGGCTGAAGTCCTTATAAGGAGAGGAAATCTAGACAGAGACACAGACTACTGAATAGGAGAAGTAGAAGACAGAAGAAGAAGCAATGTGACAGAAGCAGAGATGCATGGCAAGGAACCCCAAGGATTATGGCAAGTTAGCACCAGAACATTACAGATTCTGGGAGAAAATATGGCCTGTTAGAGATGTTGATTTTAGACTCCTAGTCTCCAGAACAGTAAGACTTTAAATTTTCATTGTTAAAGCCAATTCTTTGTGTGGCGTTTGTCAGAGCAGCTCTGGGAAACTAACACACTATCTACAGGCATTCTTCAAACTGACTCCCAACCCCCAGAGTCTCTTTTTTACCATCTTCTCCTAGAAGAATAAAAGATCATACTAAGTAACAGAGTCTCCCAACCAGGCTGAATATCACAATCACCTGGAGAGCTTGTTAGAAAAATACTAAATCATAACTTCAGGGTTTGTGCCTTAGAATTTCCAACTTTTATTTAAGGCCCTGGGTGATTCTGTGACAGCTGGTTCATGGACTGACGTCTAGGGACCACTGATAAAGTTCCTAATTTCCTCTACAACGGCCCTGCCTAATGGTGGTCTAGACTGTTTGATCCAGTAACATTCCATTCTAGATTTAGACTATTCCAGAACAGCATAATCAGTGGCCTCTGATGAAAGTGGGATAGCAAAGAGGTTCAGAGTACAGAGCCTAATTTTTTTGGATTTGAATCCTGGTTCTGATTCTAACCAGCCTTGCAACTTCTGTAAATGATTTAATTTCTCTGTGCTTTAGTACCCTCATCTTTAAAATGGGGAAAATAATCATACCTTTCCTCACAGGACTATTACACAGTCTGAATAAGATAGTATACGTAAAGCACAGAATCTAGGACAAGAATAATCACTGAATACATTGTTATTACTGTTGATGGCTCTTTCAGATATTGTGCTAAAATCTATACCTGGTAGTCAAACAATTATTTAAGATAAATAAAACATTTTACTTAAGACTATTAAGCACCCATTCAAAATGCTGGGGCAACACCATTATGTAATTTCAATCTTAAATTTTAAATTTCATATTTTTGTTTTTTTCATTGAAATAAATATTTCCCAATAATATCGATTAAACAGACATTGTAAACTGACTTTGGATCCCAATCATCATCATTTTGGGGGGGGGGGGGCAGTGCATGGTCTGGGAATCAAATCCGGTCACCCGCATGGAAGGTGAGCATTCTACCACTGAACCACCCGCACATCCCCTCAACCATCATATTTTACATTACTTAATGTGCCCTGAGTTCGCGCTAGAGAACTTTTTTTGGTGATCTACCCAGATTATATCTACCTTTTTTTTAAGCCCTATCTTTTCTGGCCGAGGAAGAAATCAACTCATTGGCTGATCAAGCTAAATAGGATCTTTGCCCTTGAAATTTGGAATTGACATGCTTGTGGATTTGTGCCATTTGAGGAAGAGAAACACACAGAAGTTGGGTCCACATATATGGAGAAGTAGAGAGAAAGGACAATGGGGATGGAAGAAGAAAGAGAGTAAAAGGTGAGAGGGAAGAATGGGGGGAAGAAAAAGAGATTCAAAAATATTGCTGACTCCCCAAAGCATGCTATTTCCTGGCTCCTATATAACTTTTTTTTTTTAAAGAAATAAACTTCTTTATTCAATTTTACTCAAAAGTAAAACCACAAATATGAAGACAGAACAAATATGTATGGACAAGAACGTGTACGGGGAAATGGTTAGGTAGGAGAAAAAATGTTAGAAATACGATAGCACAAAAGTGACTAAACTGTGGCTGTGGCTATTTCTACAAGGCAAACTGCATCATGGATCTCCAACTTCTCTATTTACACATTGGGGTGTGGCAAACGAATGGCCTACCTGGCTAAAATCTGTGGTTCCTATTCTGTACAGAGCCAACCATTTGTCTTAACTAGGAGAAGTTTAGAGAAATCCACAAGACAGGGACTCTAAAAACTGAACATCTTTAAACTGCTCTTAGGACAAAGGTGGTACATTGGTAGTTTGGTAAACCAGTTTTATTCCAGAAGAGCAACAGGTCCCATAATATCCTTCTATGTCCAGTCAATTAAGGCAGGCTCAGTTTGGGCACTTCTGCGTTGAGAATAGCAGGCATGAAATCATTATAGGAAGTCCCAAAATTAAAAATGAATTGTGTTCCTAAAATTCATTCCTAAATCGGGCACTTACAACACGGGCATCCTGAGCACAAAAACTTCTGAGGGACACAGCCCATGTACAGATAAGAGGCTACTGAACATATGAGAGAGAGAACACTACCAGCAAAAGTATGTGTCCAAGATGAGATTAGCAGAAAAAAAGCAGAGGACAAATTGCACTCGGGATCAGAGAGTGCATCTAATCTCCTCACATTAAGTTTCTCTTTTCATAAATCAGTGTAAGATTTCTGTTACTTGCAACAAAAAACTGCCTTGTTTACAACCATTCCACTCATTCTGGCCTAATGACTTCAGAACAGCTCAGCTAAATCAGGGCCCATCATGCACAAAATGACATACTGGTGCTGCAACGATGGTCAGATAAACCAGGGCCTGTCTCAGGTTTTCAGGAACTTACAAACTAGCCTGGAAGGCAAGAGCAGCGACATCTAAATACGTAAGACAGAGAGAAGTGCTGAAGAGAAGTATAATAGTGCTGTGAAGGCAAAAGAGAAAGGAGAAATTCATGAATTTTAGGAACACAATTCATTTTTAATTTTGAGACTTCCTATAATAATTTCATGCCTGCTATTCTCAATGCAGCAACTGACATTTGAAGCAAAAGAATGAAGAGTTCAAAAAGGAAAATCAAAGTGCTGCCTTCCTGTAAACAGCTAAAAAGGGATTTGCTATGCCGTAGATGAAGTTACTTAGTTGAATTTTATATTGCCTTTCTGCCACATTAAAAAAAATAACAGTTAAGTGCAATACTCCAGTTTAATTAAACTCTTGTTTTCATCTTTTAGGGTTTTTTTTTCATCTTCTAGGGGTAGAAGAATGTAAGCGCTGCTGGGATCATGAATACATAAAAATGTAGATGATTTTACCCAAGAGAACTATTCTGATTCTTGACTAAATTATTAAAACAAAAAGAAAAAAAAAAGAGTCTACAGCTTTCATCTCTAACAGATTGTCTTGTTGCTGTTCCTGCCAACTTCTGAGAAAAGAAATATTTCTATTCTGTTCCAGTTCTCAACAGAAGTAAATAAGGAAGTAATGTGGCTGATTTCCGTTCTGGTGGCTCAATATTAAGCTGGCTGAGGAAACTGCTGTTTGCAGAAATAGTTCTGGAATAACTCAAAGGGAGGGAAAGCACTGATGCCCAGATGGTATTGTTTTTTACTCTAATTACAGTGGGATATTAATTGATTCATTCTCCAAATGAAATGTGTTCACTGCTGTATTTACAGCTTAGCCACTCATCTCTGCCTGCGTTACTACATTTGGAAAATAGAGGAGTTCCCATATGCCTGGCATACAAATAGTCAAAGTGGTGCTCTGAACCGGCAAGGGGGAAAAAAAGTAAATTAAAAGCAGATTGTTAGCGTTTCCCTATCCTTTGCAAAGAACAATTATAAAGCTGTTCTGCTTATTCTCAAACATTATTATGGGGATCTGTAAATTAAAAAAAAGGTTAGCAATATTCAGAAAGAAATCACTGTTTTGAGGACCTTTTTAAAAAAAATTTCTAATTAAAATGGCCCTCATGCTCCCTACAGCATCTTGGAGCCATCATGTACCTCATAACCTGGTAAGTGGTATTAAGGTAGTCTCAGTTCTAACCTCAACATATTTCAGCACACTGAAACCACCCCTTTTCTATTTTATCTTTATAAACCCAAGATCGTTTCAGGTATACTTGTGGATTTTTAATCCTCATTGTTAGAAGGATTTGCTGAATAGTGACTCAATGTGAACGACAGAGATTGATGCAACAGGCTTAGATTTATAAGCTCACCACCTAAGTTTATTTCTCTTAGGTTTGAAACATCCCCCAGTATCTCAAATTCAGTATGACTTAAATATAATTTCTCACTTTTGCCTTCAGATCTACTGGTCCATACACATAGCTCGGAGGATAGCAACAACAGTTTTGCAAGACTGAAATTACTGAATCATGGTTTGGTGGTTAAAAGCACAGACTCTTGAGTCAGAGTGCCTGACTGTACCCTTGGTGCGGCTATAGTTCCACTTGACCTTAATTTTCGTATCTGTGAATAGGATTATTTTACAGTAACCACTTCACAGGGTGTTTGTGAGGATTAAATGAGCTAATGTGGGTAAATAATAAATTTTATTCTAATTATGTCCTACTGTTCCTGCCCAAGGTCACAGTCCTTTCACCTTACTTGAGTATCATATTATTTCTTTAATTTGTAAATGGGTTTCTTTAACTCCACTTTCACACCTCTGACACTATCCTCAAAATTGGTCCTCAACACAAATCCAAGCAAGTCACAATGCTAAAATCTCTCAGTGATTTCCCACCAACCATGAGAGAAGATGCAAATTCCAGCTTGGTATCCAAAATGCCCTGGGAATAGGCTCAGAAGGCAACTGAAGTAATCAGACAGGGCCCAACAATACCTGCATGCTCAATAATTGCTTGCTAAAAGAATGAATGGATTTCAGAGTCAAGTTTGGTCTTCAGTGACATCTCTGTCACTATTTGACTTGGACTTGCTCTTGGTAGTCTTTAGTTTCCTCATCTGCACAATGATTATCCTCGTTAGTTCTTTCTTTGCTGAAGCCCTATAATTCATCTGTCTCCCTGCCATAGGTTCACAACTCCAATTGTACCTGTTTTACTTTCTATCCCTCCAAATAACTTTTCACCATAAAATTCTGGTTCTAGTTCCTCCTGCTTGTAACTTCCTGTCTTTCCCCACCAACATGTTCCTGTGGAAGGTCTACCCTCTCTACAGTATCCAATCCTAATTTCACCTTATTCAAGAAGTCTTGTCACCTATATTTTCACCTCTACCCTCTTAATTTCGGTTGAGTTTAACTCTGGCAACTCTCTAGCATATTGAGAATATTCTATTGTAAGACAGCACAGTTTTCCTCTTCTATCAGTCATCTACCTATTCAAAAGATGTGAGCAAATGGATGATAGTCTAAAAACCTTCTCAGTCCTTGGCGTTGGGCTACTGCTTATAGCAAGTACTGTGCTCAACATTTTGAATTCAGACATTCATAAATTAGGTAGTCAGAAAAGTGTCTGCTGCAAACTTTTTTCTTCTTGCTAATTTAAACTCTGCAGAATTTTAGGCTCTGCAACTGTTAATGAGAGATCTGAAGATAAGGAAACAGATTTCTTCTTAACTTTGGTGGAGAATTTGATCTGTAATTGTTTTCTCAAACTCAGATTTTGGGGTCACCTGTATCAAATTAACCAGTAGTTAAAGAAGCAGATATTTTGGTCTCACTGACTCACTGATCTCTAAGGGTAAAGCCTTGGCATCTGCATTTTTTAACATTCATATATTTTGAATTACTTACAAAATCAAGTCCATATTTCTTTTGACTGTCATGAAAATTTTGTATTAAGTAATTCTCAAAGTATGGTGCAGGGACCTCTGAGGGGGGTCCTTTTTTTCAAAACTGTTTTCATAACACTAGGACATTACCTTTTTCACGCTCATTCTCCCATGAAATGGTGCAAATTTCCAGATAAGTCACATGATAAGCAACATTGCAAGAGAATGACTGTAGAAGCAGAACTGAGAACCTAGCTATCTTCTATTAAGTGAGACATTAAGGAGAGTTGTAAAAAATGTAAAACAATGCCATTCTTCTCAATCACTTTTGTTTTGGAAAATGTTCTTCATAAAAATGTTATCTTTTCATATAATGAGTCTATTATTTTTAAATGAATAATTGATTTTTGAAAATTTGTTGATTTCTAAAATGGTAAATATGATAATTTTAATCCACAAAAAAAAAACCTCTGAGGTTCTCGATAAGTTTTAAAAATGTAAAAGGCTACTAAG
This sequence comes from Tamandua tetradactyla, assembly GCF_023851605.1. Classification (NCBI taxonomy): domain Eukaryota; kingdom Metazoa; phylum Chordata; class Mammalia; order Pilosa; family Myrmecophagidae; genus Tamandua; species Tamandua tetradactyla. The sequence continues at coordinate 35,000,812 of NC_135346.1, read as the reverse complement.
ATCAACATATTTGAGAACTGCTGCTACAATTATTATCAGCAGCATTTTAAAGATGAAAAGGTTAAGGCACAGTTGTTTACCAAGATTCCATTCTTAATCCCCAAATTCGATACACCTTCCAGAGGAAATTATCCACTTTATACTTATCCGGTTTATTTTTGTTTTCTGGAGTAAGCATTTTTAACAAGGTCCTAGGTAATACTGATCCATCTAAATCTAAAGAACTACCATCAAAAGCAAGGGAAAATTTGACGGGTGATTTTTAAGGAAGTGGCAATTATATCTATATACAAAGATGATATTTTTGAAGGCACTATATGGAGTTGAAGCCCTGAGTTCTTTTTAAAATTTTTTTTTATTTATTAATTTTTTAAAAATATAACAAACACATTCTTAACATATGATCATTCCGTTCTACATATATAATCAGTAATTCACAATATCATCACATAGTTGTCTATTCATCATCATGACCATTTCTTAGAACATTTGAAGCCCTGAGTTCTTAAAAACCTCTTCCCCTCTCTGGGATTCAGTTTTTCACTTTTGTACAATGAAGCTGTCTGTAATGCCCTGTAGCTTTGTCAATGTGGGTTTTATGCATTCTTTTTGATCAAGGACAACTGAACAGATGCACCTTTCTGATGAGAAGTCAGGGGTAATCTTAGTCATGTATCAGAGCCTGTTACTCTACAAGAACGTCAGTCGCCAGGAACAGGGCCCTTGGTCTGCTCCTGCAGCGTTCTGTCCCCAGCGCTCAGTGCAGTGCCCAGGAGGTAGTTGGCGCTCAGCAAAGGCGGCCTAGGCATTCAAAAGGAGGGCGGACATACGAACCTCCTTCACCTCGGACTCCAACCCACGAACTCAGACCTACTCCTCGGCGTCCTGGGCGCCCAAACCCGAGCGGGTCCGATCTAACCCACACTCACCCGGCGACAAGATCCTTCCGCTGGGGGCGACTGCTCGACCAGGAAGTGCTCCCGAGCGGGGGAGACCGCCTTCGCGCGAAGAAGTACTTCCGGGGCAGCAGGAGCGGCGCAGCGGTGGCGGCGGCGGTGAGGGTAGCTGCCTCCTCGGTGCGGGGTGCGGAGGGGCGCTGGGGTCTCCCGGCAGGGTCCGGCTCGCTGGGATCGCCGAGGAGGAAGGGCGGAAAGAGCGGCCGGTGGGCGGTACACTCCTCAGGTTGGCCGCCTAGGCTGTGAAAGTGCTTTGGTTGTGGAAGTGCTGATTTTGTGAGAAATTCTCGTCATCAGGGCCAGAAAAATGAGTTACGAGAGTATGTTTACACTTGGTCTCTCGTTTTAGATCTTTCTTGTGTGTGAGAAGACGTGAGGGTGCATGTTACTCGCCTAGAGTCAGAGACGATAGTACCGATAATGGTAATACAAACAGCTACCACCGTAAATACTAATGGTAGCGATTATCTGTGAGCGGATGTGAGCCAGTTACTGTTCCAAGCCCCTCACACACATATCACCCCTTCTATCTTTATAGGAACCCTGACAATTAGGTATAAATATTTAGATGTAAATATCCCCTTTTACAGTTGAGGAAACCAAGACGCAGATGGGTAGACTAACTGGCTCCTCTAGGGTTAGAAGAAAAGCCTGACTCCAGAGCCAGGTGTTCTTAGCCACTAAGCTATACTGCCTTCTATTTTGGTAACCGAGGGGCTGAAAGTTCCCAAAGAAAATGAAGGGAAAATATAACGACTATAAGTGTATGCATTTTTACTTAAAAAAAAAAGACTCAGCTGCGGATTTTTACATTTTTTAATGCTGCAGATATTGGAGTCTTTCCTCCAGTTAGGAAAATAGCAAACGCTTATTACAGAAAACCTGGAAAACTTAGGAAAAACATTAAATATTGACAACTCCATGTATCTGGGTACTATGGGTAGTTTACCTGGATTGTTTTTCTCTCTGTGTTCTGGGAATGTATAATGAATGTTTATCATATACCTGTATGGTCTAGGCACCTTGGTGGTGTCTAAATCTACCTTTCTAGCCTTGTACCTCCCCATTATTCTTCTGCCTGCCATATTAACTGCACTAGGTACCTGTCAGTATCCCGTATTGTCACACCTCAGGCGTTTGAGTTTTTTGACCTGTAGCTTCCACAGCCTTGAATTCTTTCACTGACATCTTCATCTCTCAAAATCCTGCACACTCTTTAAGGCAGGTGCGGCAATTTCAGATGCTTACAGGGGCTAGTCAGGTAACATACATGGGTGAAGTGAATTTGAGAGGGTGTCTGGGTATCAGGAGAGCACTTCCCTTTCTATAGGTCACAGTAGCTCTTTGGTGCCAGCTAATTATTACTAAGTCAAATGCAGGCCCAATGTTGCCGGATTTTTCTGTTTTACAAGGGAAGTTAGAAATGTGTTTTAAAGGAAATCTGGTTTTTAAATATTAGCAACTAATTTTTTTTCAGGAATTACTTTTATTTTAAATGATTTTATATAACGATTTTTGAAAGCAGTGTGCAAATTTACCAAAAATTATATTTATATTCTTAAAAATAGTTAGTCTTGAGGTTGAAAAAACTGTCACTTTCCTAAATGCATATTGCACAACAAATTAATGGAGGCATCTTTTTTATATTCAGTCTGAATTGTCCATTAACATTCTTGCTCTCCAGAAATATCTGTGCAGTGACTTCTTATGACTAACAACATGTGAGACTTATGTTAAAGGCCAGTGAGCATTTGAAATTACATTTTCTTAGAGTTTTCACAATAATAAACAACTTACAGGCCTAGGTTTGGATGGAATCAGCAAATAAGAGTACTAACTTAATTGGACTATGAAATATTAGCTGAATACTTAAGATGATGTGTGGTGATTGTGACTCAGGATTTAAACAAAACCAATTCTTTTTTTTGTTATAAATAACAAACAAGCATACAAACGTTCTTGAGATGGTTACAATCAATGGCTCACAATATCATCACATAGTTGAGTATTCATCACCATGATCATCTTTTTGAACATTTGCATCTCTCCAGCAAAAGAACTAAAGAAAAAAACTCATCATGCCATACCTCTTACCCCACCCTCTCACTGACCACTAGTATTTCAGCCTACTCTGTTTATTTATTTTTTTAGTTTTATTTGTTTGTTTGTTTTTATTTCTTTTAAACATAGCAGCATACAAACACGAACATTCTTACCATATGATCATTCCATTCTTGGTATATAATCAATAACTCATGATATCATCACATAGTTGTATATTCATCACCATGATCATTTCTTAGAACATTTGCATGAATTCAGAAAAAGAAATAAAAAGAAAAAAGAAAAAAACTCATATATACCATACCCATTACCCCTCCCTCTCATTGATTGCTAGTATTTCCATCTACCCAATATATTTTAGCCTTTGTTTCCCCTGTTTTTTTTCTATACCCCTAATCATTCCATTTCATTGATCACTAGCATTTCAATCTACTAAGTTTATTTTAACATTTATTTCCCCTATATTTATTTTTAATCCATATGCTCTACTCATCTGTTGACAAGGTTGATAAAAGGAGCATCAGACACAAGGTTTTCACAATCACACAGTCACATTGTGAAAGCTATATCATTATTCAATCATCTTCAAGAAACTTGGCTACTGGAACACAGCTCTACATTTTCAGGCACTTCCCTCCAGCCTCTCCAATATACCTTAACTAAAAAGGTGATTTCTATATAATATGTAAGCATAACCTCCAGGATAACCTCTCAACTCTGAAATCTCTCAGCTACTGATGCTTCATGTTGTCTCATTTCTCTCTTCCCCCTTTTGGTCTAGAAGGTTTTCTCATTTCCTTGATGCTGAGACCCAGCCCATTCTAGGATTTCTGTCCCACGTTGCCAGGAAGGTTTACACCCTTGGGAGTAATGCCCCACGTAGAGAGGGGGAGGGCAGTGAGGTTGCTTGTTGTGCTGACTGAGAGAGAGGCTATATCTGAGCAATGAAAGAGCTCCCTGGGGGTGACTCTTAGGCCTAATTTTAAGTAGGCTTAGCCTCTCCTTTCCTGGGATAAGTCTCACAGGGACAAACCCCAAGCTTGAGGGCTTGGCCTATTGATTTAGTTGTCTCCACTGCCTGTGAGAATATCAAGAATTCTCCAAATGGGGAAATTGAAATTTTCCCCCTTTCTCTCCATTCCCCCAAGGGTACCCTGCAAATACCTCTTTATTTACTGTTTAAATCGCTTTGAGATTTATTGGGGCACCGCACTAACCTGGACAAACCAATGAAATGTCATGTCCTACTCAAGGTTCCATGTACTTATCGTGTTCAGTTTAACTGTCCATATAAGTTAAATTAGGAAATGTACTAGTCAAAATATAAATTTTGTACCAAATAAGCATTTCTTGCTTTAGTCTGACACAGAAGTTGAAGTTTTAAAGTATGAATGAGCATCTATTTTCAACATCCTGCGATATTGACATCCCTTTGTTCTTATGCAAAAACGCTTTTTAATTTGTACATTTAATCACTCTCATTGTACACCCTAGGCGTTCCTGGATTATACCATCTTTGTCTTTATCGTCTATCTTTCCTTCTGGTTTCATAAGTGCCCCCAGCCCTTCTCCCTCTATTATTCTCATATTCAGCTTCATTCAGTGTACTTACATTATTGTGCTACAGTCAAGTAATGTTGTGCTATTCATTTCTGAATTTTTACAATCAGTTCTGTTGCAGTCTGTATCCCTTCAGCTCCAATTACCCAATCTCTGCCCTATTTCTATCTCCTGATGACCTGTGTTCTTAACTGAAATTCTCCAAGTTCACTCATTAATGTTCATATCAGTGAGACCATACGGTATTTGTCCTTTTGTTTCTGGCTTATTTCACCATAACCTCCTCAAGGTTCATCCACGCAAAACCAATTCTTATACATAAAATAATACTCTGTTTCCTGTTTGGCTTTTTTTTTTTTTCCTGAAAGGATAAATTCTAGCCATAAGGAAATCCTGTGTAAGTAAGTATGACACATGGGGAATGTCTTCAGACTTTATCAAGTCAATTCAGCAAAATAAATGATCTGGACTTCTGGATTTTAAATGGTAGCAACTTAGTTTTTAAAATATGAAACCTTGTACTGTGCAGGCCAAATAAAAACATTTGTAAGCTAGATTTGGCATTCACATTCCCAGTTTGTGACCACTGCTATAAGCTTATTTCAGATGTTTTGTCTATGACTCTTTATATATATTTATTATAAAAAACAAACAGATATACAAATATTCTTGACATACAATCGTTCTTGACATACAAACATTCTTGACATGGTTACAATCAATGGCTTACAATATCATCATATAGTTGTGTGTTCATCACCATGATCCCTTGAACATTTGCATCTCTTCAGCAAAAGAAAGAAAAAAGAAAAAACTCATACATGCCATACACCTTACCAATCCCTTTCATTGACCACTAGTATTTCAATCTTCTTAATTTATCTTAATCTTTGTTCTCCCTGTTGTTTGTTTTTTTACTTACCTTTCCATCCCATAGATAAAAGGAGCATCAGACACAAGGTTTTCACAATCACAAAGTCACATTGTGAAAGCTTTATCATTATATAATCATCTTCATGAAACATGGCCATGACTCTTATTCCCTGATTCTAATCTTCTCTTTCCTCTCTGTTCTTTCAGCATTTTGCATGTACCTCAATTGTAGTTCTTCAGGTCTGCCTTAGTCATTAACATCTTTCTTTTTCAGCACATCAGAAACATTTTGATGGTGTAGATTGGATCTAATTCATGTTTATATCTGTACAGTGCCTTGAACATAGTACGTATCAGCATATACAGAGCTGAAAGTATGTGTTTATACATACTTAAAGCCTCTCTGTGTGTATGTGTATGTATAAGACTTGTTTATTTCTCTGCTGGTGATATTTGAGTTATCCTGGGAACCAGTATTTGTTCTTTGTAAAAACACCAATAGTATCTTGGCTTTGAAGTACTAAAGAGCTGAATTATACTTCCAAAGTATTGAATTGGTTATCATTGCTTTTCAAAAGGTAGTGTGATATAAATACTATATGATGGCTTAAATTTCCTAATCTCTCTGAAAAATTGAAGTAGGAATGATTAATGATTAATAAAATGTTTAAGTACAGTCAATAAAAGGAAACACTAAAAAATTGGACCTCATCACAATTACAGATTTCTGCTTTGAGATCCTTTGAAAAGTGTGAAAAGACAAACTATGGACTGGGAGAAAGTATTTGCAAATCACATATCTGACAAAGGATTCTATATATCTAGAATATATAAAAGAGCTGTCAAAACTCAGTAAAAAAACAAGCGATCCAGTTAGAAAATGGGCAAAGGAAACCGATAGCTCACTGAAGAGGATATATAGATGGCAAAGAAGCACATGAAAAATGTTCAACATCAGTAGCCATTAGGGAAATGCAACTTAAAACCTTAAGGAGATACCACCACATGCCTATCAGAATATCTCAGTAAATAGTGTGAAAACCAGTGCTGGTGAGAATGCAGAGAAACTTGATTACTCATATATTGCTAGTGGGAATGTAAAAGAGTATAGCCATTCTGGAAGAAAGTATGGCAGTTTCTTACAAAATAAACATGCAGTTATCATATGACCCAGTAATTATACTTTTGAACATCTATCCCAGATAAATGAAAGCTTATGTTCACACAAAAACTTTTTTCATAGCCACTTTATGTGTAACAGACCCAAACTGGAAACAGCTCAGATAACCTTCGACAGGTAAATAGTTAAACAAACTGGTACACCCTATACCAGGTAGCATGAGGGTCCTTGGTTGAACTGCTGTATATCTGAACTGATGATGCACAGTGAAGTTATACATGTGATAAAATTGCATAGAGGTAAACACACACAAATGAGTACATGTAAACTTGGAAATCTGAATCAGATTGGTGTGATGTATCAATATCAGTTTCTTGGTGAGATACTATACAATAGTTATGAAAATTGTTTCCATTAGAGGAAACTGGGTGAAGGATATATGGGATCTTTCTATATTATTTCTTATGCCTGTATTTATAATAGTCTCTAACTATTTTTATACCCAAAGAGCCTATATAAATATAGGGCTTTTACTTTGCTAGGCATTGTTCTAATCATGTCAGATAAAGATGATACCAGTACTCCAGTGATAACTGAAGCAGACCCCATCTTTGAAGATGGGAACTGTGAGTCAGCCAAGAATTCTGAGTCTGTTAACCAAAGCATCAATCCAGAGAGTAAATCAGACTGTCTTGCATCCACTCGGAAGAGACCAGAGGCCAAACCTCCCATTGATCTGAAGACTTCAGAAGTTCCCCCTGTTCAGGTACCATGGGCTGCAGTCAAAGTATTGTATCTATTAAAATATTGGGGTTAAGAGAATTTGAAATCAGTAGCAATTAGTATTGCCTCTATTTTTTTTCCCTTTGCAAACATTCAAGCCAATTTTATCAATTCTATAAATGCCCTTATGATTAGTTTCTCTGGCTATGTTATGCTTACATGCTGGTGATATACATCTGTAAGTCAAACAATACATTTCTTTAGAAAAATATGTATTTGTTCACTTATATGTTTGACTAATAATTAGTTACCTTGTCTATACACTCTGATTTGTTACTAATTTTTCCATTTTCCTTTTGCCTTTTTTCCCCCTGCCTTCTGAGAACAATTAGGAGACTGTTTCCAAAGATGTACCTCAGACTGGATGGGGCTATTGGGGCAGCTGGGGCAAGTCTTTACTCTCTTCAGCCTCAGCTACAGTAGCCACAGTAGGTAAGGTCATCAGTCATTTTATTAGTATTTATGTGCATTTTGCTACAGATATGTATTAAAATGACTTTATTAATAATTCCTCTTCCTTCCGTGTTTCCTCAAAGTCTTTTTAGTTTAATTATGCTTTATTGATGGTGAGCTGAGTAATACTGCCACTAGAGTTTGCTGCATTTCCTCATTACAAGTTGAGGTCTAGGAATTGTTAATATACTACTAGATACTTTATGTGATGACATAAAATATGAGTCAATTTTATTTTATTTTATTTTGTGAGGGGAGAGCTTATAGCCTAAGGATTAGTTATATGTGGTTAAAATAACTCATTTTGGGATTGTAATGATTTAATAAATGTTCAGATTTGAGTTTTGATTTGTTTCTTCAGTTTGGTAACTAGTAGCAAATAATATTTGAATAGAAAATGCTATTGATTTTCTCATTAGGACAAGGTATTTCAAATGTCATTGAGAAGGCAGAGACTTCCCTTGGCATCCCTAATCCCAGTGAAATTTCAAGTCAAGTCCAATATGCAACAGGTAAGTAAAATGGAAACATTAAGACCTAGAAATATGGATTAAAATAGGATAGTTGAACTCATTTTTCAGTAGATATTTATTGAACATCTATTATATTCAGTACCCTCAACCTTTATGACTTCAGTCTCTCTCTCTCCAACTTTGTGAGACTGTCATGCTCTATATGGGTTTCCTCTCCTTGTGCCATGGTTTGGAAAGTCTGTCCAGACAGAAAGCCAGGGCACTTGTAGCATTCACCTCCTTTGTTTCACTTCTGTCATAGATTATAGTTCTGAATTGCCTTTTATCCAGTTTCTGAAGACAGTTGTCTTATGTTTTGCCCAGTTTTCTAGTGGCTATGGCAGGTGAACAAGTCCATTACCAGATAATCCACCATAGCTAGAAGTAGAAGTCTTCCCTATAACAGTTAGATTATCTGTTGATCTCCTGAGAGTCCAAAGTTAAAATCGTTTTTTTTAATGAAACAACTTTGTAATGTAAATCTGTTTGAGTCCTACTAATAAACAGAATTTTCTAGGATAAAATTTAAAAGGTAGGATTTAAAAAAAAAATCAGGTTCATTATTAAACAATATAGTTTACCCTTTTTAGGTATAGTTTTATATGTTTTGATTAATGTATAGAGTTCTGTTTATACTGCATCATCAATAGCATATTGTGATTAGGCTGATGTAATTTATTTTTTATATCTGTATAGACAGTCAAAATATGGAATATTTTCATTACCCCCAAAAGGTTCCCCTGTAACCGTTTTTAGTCAGTCCCTTCCCCCTACTCCCAGTTCTTGCTACCACTGATTTGTTTTCTGTCTCATTAGGTTTGTCTTTTCTAGACAGTCATGTAAATGGGATATATAGTATGTAGCCCTTTGAACCTTGATTCTTTCACTTAGAATGATGTTTTTGAGATTCATCCATGTTGTGTGTGTGTGTGTATATATATATATATTCATCCATGTTGTGTATATATATATACAGTTTGTTTTAAAGACTGGATTTCAGCCTTTAATCCTACATAGCTTAATGTAATGCCTGGATACATCCTAGAATATATTAAACAGATAATCAAAAAGTACTGGCAAAGTCCTTTGAGGGAGTAAGAGAAAAAAAGCTTTACTGTCAGGGCATCCCCTGATAGTGTGTCAAACATTAGGGACAGTTCAATCAGTAGGCCAAGCCCTTGATCTTGAGGTTAACTCTTGTGAAGCTTGTGTAGATAGTGGAAAAGCTTAGCCTACCTATAGATATGTTTAAGAGTTAACTTCTGGAGGACATCTTTTGTTGCTTAGATGTGATCTCACTCTCTCTAAGCCCAACTCTGTAAGTGATATCATTGCCCTCCCCACTAGGGGACATGACATCCAGGAGTGAAAGTCTCCCTGGCGGCATGGGAGATAACTCTCAGGGATGAGTCTGGCTCTGGCTGTGTGGGATCAACAATTCCATCCTGACCAAAAGGGGGAAAAGTAGTGTAACTTATAAAGTGTCAGTGGCTGAGAGAGTTCAAATAAAGTTGGGAGGCTACTCTGGAGGTCACTTTTACACAGGCTGCAGTTAGACATTGCTACGTATCATAACTTGCCAAACCCCAACCAAAACCATTTCAATCAATCTTAAAGAACACCTAGGGCAATATATAAGATTCTACTATGGTTCCATGCACTAAGGTAGCTTTCCAGAAACCTACAACCTGCGGACAGGTCCCTGGACCATATACGTCCTGAAACCTAGAGGGCCCAGCCTCTGCAGGACATCAGCTAGTTTTATCTCCCTTCCCCATATTATTGACAGCCCCTTCCAACATGAAAAGTTAGAATGGCATAGCCCAAATACACCTAAAGAGTAAGACAGAAAGATCAAAGGTGATGGTGGAGTTAAACAGAGAAGGTAGGGTTTAACAAATGAATATGATTGCTGAATCACTAAATTGATATTTCTTTTTGTCTCCAGTGTCTTAGAGCAGCGAGAAGTAAAAACCTAAAATTGTGAAATTGTAACCCATACCAAACTCTGAAATCTGTTCTATAGCTAATTGTTGTGCTGTGCTTTGAAATTTATTGCTTTTTTGTATATATGTTATTTTTCACAAAAAAGAAAAAAGTCTATTGTGATGATTTAAAAATATTTATTCCTTCTAGCCTCCTATATTTTAGAGCTGCTAGAAGGAAAAATCTGAGAGGATGGTATGGTAGCCCAAGACAGACTCTGGAATCTGTCCTATAACTACTTGTTGAAGAGTGCTTTGAAAACTATTGCTTTTTTCTTTCTTTGCTTTGTATGTATGTGGTAATATGCAATAAAAAAAGTTAAAAAAAAAAAAGAGTAGATTTCATTTTTTGAAATCAAGTGAAAATGAAAAACTGAAAAATAGCTGCCTACCTTTACTTTGATTAAAAAATGGCAAGTGTTTTAAAATAATGAAACAAAAGAGTCTAAGGCCTTATGTGTGGGAAAGAAGGTCTAATTTTTAAAAACTCACATAGATGGTAATAAAGCAAAATTATTAATGCTTCTTCCTTTTATGTTTATACATCTCCTCCCTCCTGTAGGAGACTCAAATGCCAAAGAGAATGAAAACTCCCCAGTGGCTGGGCCATTTGGTGTATTCTCAACCATTTCTACTGCAGTTCAGAGCACAGTGAGTAAACGTTTGCAATGGCTTGCTTTTCCTACCATTATTACAATTGATCTGTGTGAAAAGCCATGGGGATCAATGTTCTTTTTTTTTTTTTAATTATTTTTATTGAGATATCTTCTTGCACCATACAGTCCATCCAAGTATACAATGAATGACTCACAATGCCATCACATAGTCGTGTATTCATCACCATGACCATTTTAAGAACATTTGCATCACTCCAGAAAAAGAAAGAGAAAAAAAAAGAAAAACCTTATATATCCCAAAACCCTTTCCTCTCCCTCTCATTGACCACTGGTATTGCTATCTATCCAAATTTCTTTGACTGGGCCATGTCTTTTTTTTTTTTTTATGCTTACACTTTTTTATTGTTTCTAATTTTTAGAAGTAAGATTAAAAAAGCTTAGATACCATCTTTTAATAGATGAAAATCCATCATAGTATAGTAGTTATGTAAATCATCTAATAGCTTATACAGCAGCAGAATATATAATGTAGGACTGGGCCATATCCTATGACCCAGTATGACTTTAACAAGTTTTCTGTTGTCTAGGCATTTGATTAATTAGTTTTTTCTGGGGATCGTTCTTACTCTTTTACCTAGCGTTTTCTTGTTGGTTGGCTTTGTTCTCTATCTGTTCTTTGGCAGTCAATTCAGCTTATTCTAGATCTCTAGCATAGCTTCTGTTTAACTGATCAGAGTTTTTCAGCTCGTGTTTTTGTGGTTCTAGCCCTGCATATGTGGAATCTTTTTTAAGGAGGGTCTCTTCAGATATGATCAACCCCAGTCAGACTTTCCCAGACCAGACAGGCCCATGTCTCAGGAGGAGGGTGTAATCAGTATCAAGTTGCAGTGAGGGTGAGACCTAGCAGGTTGTCAGACTTTCCTATGAAGCCTCTAGATTGTGTTTTTCTTATCCTGCTAAGGAGGTGGCGCTTGTCAGCCTGTAGTTTCCCACCAGTGTAATGTTATGCAGTGCCTTTAATTCTCAGCAGCCTCTGTCTGCCTGAGTCGTGGTTGAAACAGAGGATAAAGTAGAAGAGGGTTTTAGGTTTCTTCTGTTTTCCAGACCCTGGGGCCTGAATTCCCTGAAGGAGGGCTACCACTTGAGCTGGGCTCCACTCCTCTTGGGGAAGCTAGCCTTTTAGGGATTTCTTTTCCCCATTTGATTGATTAATTTGTCTCTCACACCTGTCTTAATTCATCCCTTGCCTGGGTCCCTGCCTGGGGCTTTCTCTAGTGAGCTACTTGAAATAGTTTAAAATAAAATAAATCCCTTTTCAGAGTCAGTCCCTGGCCCCCATGGTTCCAGTACTCTGAGCTTGGCCGACTTCAGAATTCTCTGTCTTAATCTGTTTTATTCTCTTTCAGTTTATTTTTTTTCCGCCTCCTCTCTGCCTGGGTTGAAATCACAATTGGACCTTGGCTGAGGTACCTTCCCTTGCTGCCAGTAGAGACTACTTAAAGATGACCCTTCTAGGAGATTATCCCTTTCACCTGACCAGTTAATTTGTCTCTCAGACATTTGTCTTAATTCTGCCTTTGCCTGTGGCAGTGCTGAAGCCTGAGAATGCATGCAGTTCTAGCTAATGAGCTGTTTAGAAGTTTAAAAAAAAAAAGAGAGAAAAGAAAAAAAAGCCTTTGCAGAGCTGGACCCCAGCCCCCAAGGTTTGCTAGTTAAGAGCCCCTGCTGGTACATGGCTCTATGTGTCCTCAGGCTATATGTGCCCTCTTTTCTTGGGACCCAGCCCTTTTCCAGTATTTTGTGCTATACAACTAAAAAAAAACCGCCCTGTCCCCCCCCTTCCCCCCCCGGCCCCTCTCCCCCCTGCTCTGCCCCATCTTTGCTGGGGTAAAAATTTTGGGTTCCTTTAGTGCTTACTCCAGGTTTATTTGCACTCAGGATCTGTTTTCAGCAGCCACATTTGTTAATTAATTCCGCAGTTGGAGCTTGGTGTAGCTACCTTTCTTGCTCCTACTAGGCTCTGTTTCTTTTTCCCTTGGGGAACCAGCCTGCTGTGCAGTGGAGGAGGAACAATCGTCTCTGTGGCTTGGGAGACTTACAGTTTTGGGTGGGATCTCAAACATTCCACCTATTCTGGACTGGTGTACAATGTGTATTCGATGATTGATGTCATCCCTTCAGTTGTTCCATACAGTCCCTGGCTATTTGCTAGCTATGTTGGAGGACAAACTAAATTCCACACCTCAGTATGCCATCATCTTGCCCCACCCTGTTCATCATATATATTGATAGTTTTCCAAAGTAGTTGTGTATTATAGTTTGTTCCTTTTCTTTTTCTGTATTGCATTGTGTGCATATGCCACATTTTATTCATTCCGCAGTTGATGAGGGGTAGTTTCTAGTTTTTAGCTATCACACATATTACTGGCCTGAAAAATTGTACAGGTCTTTTAATGAATCTATGCACATATTTCTGTTGGGTATGTGGAATTTGGGTCATAGGATGTGAATATCTTCAGCTATAGAAGATATTGACAGTTTTCCAAAGTAATTGTACCTCTTTACATTCCCACAGGCAGTATGTGCATGTTTTAGTTGTTCCATGTTCTTGTCAACTCTTGGTATTGTTAACCACTACTTGTGTATAATAAAAACATGTAGAGGTATTTTCTCAATATTGTAATGAGGTTGCATGTGTTTCCTAGGGAAAGAGCGTCATCAGTGGGGGTTTGGATGCCTTAGAATTCATTGGAAAAAAGACAATGGATGTAATAGCAGAAGGGGATCCTGGATTTAAAAAAACCAAGGGTCTGATGAACCGGAATTCTACTCTGTCTCAGGTAATATTTGCTTTTACCTGTCTACTTCCTGCTTCTTTTTTGAAATGTAATTTTGCCTGTGGTGACTTGAGATCTTGTTAGTGTTTCCTTCTGAAAAATTTTCATTGATTTTATTAAGGCTTTTATTTTATTTTATTTACAGGAAGAGCACTACTGCTTAGAAAAATGCCCAGCCCCATTTTCTTTTTCTCTTTTTCTTTCTGAATTCTTGCTGGTCATTCCTATATGCTTTTATGCCCCTACCCTCTACCCATGCCACCTGATTCCAGAGTGACCCTTGACTCCATCTTGAATTGAGGCATGTAGTGGGGTAGTTCTCCAAAATGGGTGTGATGGCTTATCTTTTTCATTTGCAAGAGTTCTTTTATTCTACTTTCAGTGCATACAAGATGCCAAGCCCTATCAGGGTTGTTTATTAATGTTTAAACCACTTTCAGAGAAGCACCTGGTTTCTTGGTTATTATTTACACTGTCTAGGATCAAATTACATGTGATTGTTTTTGTCCTACAACTCCTGAGCCTTGAACTGCAACGCTAAGAATGAAAGGGCAGTGCATTTTACTGTTACCCATCTCAGTCTTGCTTCTCTCAACTCTCAGAACTTACTCTTGAGCTCTCATTACTTGCTTCAGTGTAATGCCTCCCTCTTTTTCTTAGGTTTTACGCGAAGCAAAGGAGAAAGAAGAGCTATGGACTGCCAGTGTGGTTACCATGGAAACAGAAAAGAAAACTCATTATGGGCTACTCTTTGATGAGTTTCAAGGACTTTCACATCTAGAAGCTCTGGAGATGCTTTCCCAAGAAAGTGAAATAAAGGTAATTCCAAAAAAAATTTCAACTGGAATAAGTCTTCAAACGAAGGAAAACTGCATAGCTTCTTTTCTTTTTGTACATTTGGAAGGTGAGAGGCATTGCAGACAGGAGGCTTGACACTCTTTGGAAACAGTATATTGAAACAAAAAAGCCCAATGTTTGAACTAATTGCTAGAAATAGAATGAGCCAAGTGTGATTTTATCTAAATTTAAACAAAAAAGGCCAAATTAACAATGAGGTCTTAATAGGACATCTGTTATTTTTCCTTACCTTGGCCTTTTTGTTTATTTTCTTTGACTTAAACTGCCAATTTGGAGAGATACCTGTTAGATTTAATAGATTCAAGACTATTTCATTTCTCCCTAATTTCTAAGCTATTGTTAAGTACTAATAATTTCCAGACATTTCTGCCTTTTATTATTTGGGGGAGTGCAAGTTCTTCCTATTTACCACCTTTCTTTAATGACTAGCCTCTTGTTAAGGTCCTTGCAAGGAGTAGCTTACGTTAGCTGGTGAGCTTATAACTTGATTTGTTTGTTCTACAAACTGAAGATGAGATCTACAGTTTTTTCTCCATTTTAGAATGTTTCCCTTTTTTTTTCATTCTCTTATAACTTTTTTTATTGTTGTTGTTGTTTTTTTCCTTCTCCCATGACTTTTTACTATTATCTTATACCTATCCAGGTAAAATCTGTCCTTAATTCTCTGAGTGGAAAAGAATTAGAGAATCTAAAACTTGAATTGGAGCAACTCAAAGAAGCGTTTTCCCTAGGAGAGTTCTGTGAGGAAGAGGAAGAAGAGAGAAAAGGTAATGTGGAAATTCATCATCTGAGTGGGGAGGATGTAGTGTGTTTGTGTGCAGTGCATTGTCCTTGAAATAAATTTTCTTTTCTTTAATTACCCTAGCCTGATTTTAATTTATTCAGTGAGAATTTCCATGCATAATTCTGGCTGGGCATTTCTATGTGCTTTTATACCCCTACCCTCCACCTCTGTTGCTCTGATTCATGCAGTGGTACGGTTTTCCAAAATGTGGGTGATGGCTTGTTTGTTTCATTTTCAAGAGTTATTTTATTCCATGTTTCAATATCTGCATCCCTCAGAAAACCTAAATATAGTAACTACTCATTTAAAACATGAATGTAGTAACTACTCATTTTTGTAGAATTATCTAGAATGAGGTAGTTTCAATGAAGCATAATTTTTGAGTACCTGACTCTTGAGTTCCAAGGATTGTTTTATTTGGACATATAGCTAGAAATAGTTCCAAGATATATTACACACTACTTGGCTTTTTTTTTAGTAGAACCCAATGAATGTAATTTTATCTTCTTTAAGGAAATAATCACTTGTAAACATTAAAAGTATACAGAACAATTCCCTCACTGTCCATAAGATATATAGAGCCCATTACCATGTGGTAAATTAAGTCAGTGGCTCCCAAAGTGTGTTCTTCAGATCCCTGTGTCCACAGGACACTTTCAGGTAGGTCTGTGAGGTCACAACTCTTTGCATAGTAATACCAAGAGGTTATTTGCAAAAACTGTTAAAATACTTCAGTCCTTTCCAACCACATATTTTTGTGAAACCGGATTTTCTTTATATACTAAACAGAATAATGTGTAAGAATAGATTGAGTGCAAGAGCAGTTAAGAAAATCCAGCTGTCTTCTGTTAAGCCAGGTATTAAAGAGATTTGTAAAGATGTAAAAACGATGGCACTCTTCTCACTAAATTTTGTTTTGTTTTAGAAAATAGTTATTTTTCATAAAAATATATTATTTATGTTAACATATTTATTGTTATTTTTCAGTGAGTTAGTAAATAAGTACTTAAGACATTTCAGTTTTAATTTTTAGTACAATAAATATCAAAAGATACAACTTACAAAAAAAAAGATATAACTTACATAAACAGAAACTCTTTGGGATTCTCAAAAAGTTTTAAGAGTGTAAAGGGGTGGGTACAGAGGCAGCTTATGAACTGCTAGATTAAATTATCCCTAACTGGTATGCCTTTAAAATTTATTCTGATTGCTTTTTTTAGGGTTGTGCTTCTTTTTTTCCTTTGGTACATTTATCTTTTACTTCTTTTATTATCTGTGAGCGTGCTTCTGGTATCCCCTGGAACTCATTTGTTTTTCTTTTTCTAATCTGCTGTTGGTGAAAACCAGGTAACTAATCTTATTCAAGTTGTATATTAAGATCATAGAGTCTGAGTGAGGATGTTAGGGTCTCTCCTGCAAGAGAATGATATAAACTTTATGGATTCTGAATAGAGATTTGTTTTTTTGTTCCTATTTGTGTTCCATACTGTGTTCTAAGAAGCCAGACTGGCAGGATATATACCATCTCACTAAATGAAATTTTACTGTATGTATGGGTATTGATCCTGATTAGAAAATGGCTCTTGAATATAAGTTTTTTAAAGCTGTCCGGAGATAGTGAGAAAATGATAAAGCATGGATTTTGGAGATAAACTTGGGTTCAACATCAAGCTCTACAATTTACTAGCCATGTGGCCTGGGGAAGTTACTAAGCTTCTGTTTCCTCTGTAAGAAGAGGATAATAATTCTCTCAAGTTGTTATAAGAAGTAAATTAAATAGTATGTAATATGTGGCACAAAATAAGCACTCAGGGTGGCTATTATTACATTCGGAAGGTGTAAATAAATAGATAAAGACTTGCACGTTCCATGGCTCACAAAAATTTCCTCACTAAACTCTGGTGTACATTCCTCAGTTATTTATAAACTTAATTTGTTTGTGCATGTTGCCATTAACAGTATTTAATTTAGTCAACATCTGACTTTGCATTAATAATCAGAAATCCCAATCTTTAAATACCACTCAGAGGACTGTAAGGGATTTTTTAAACAGTTGATTTGTGTCTGTGATTTTTTTCTCTCCTACTGTTTTACAAAGATAAGGACTCTGAGAAGGTAGTACTAGGTGTCCTCTATTTTCTGTTTAGAATGCAAAGTGACCATGGATATTTAATTATATCTCAATAAAACTGTTAAAAAAAAGTTGTGGTAGTGAAGGGGAGAGAAAACTAGGACTTGGTCTGGTGACTGTCATATGCCTGGTCCCTTGGCCTCTGAAGGTGACATCCTACTTTGAGAGATTCCAGCCTCTCTCTAGAGCCCCTCCAGAACGCTAGCCCTGCATTTTCCTTCCTTACAGCCTTTTATTTTAATAAAATCACTACTTTTTGTACTGGGGGTGTGGCGAGGTAAAGGTGAAGTACACTGCAGTGATCTCTAGATATTTTTTTTAAATAAAAAACTTAGCAGAAAAAGCTTCTGAGCACTTAGATGTACTATATGTATATTTGGATCTTTATAAATTGTACACATAATACTACTGTACTAACATTATGGAAATTCTAAAATATACCCTAAAATAGAATTTTAAAAGAATGAGATAAATGTCTATAAATAAAATTTCCATGATTTCTTCCTAAACTATATTGGATCATTTTGTTAAACACTTAGGGTCATGCTTTTCACTATGGATTCATATTCATCCCCTGTTCCCAAATAACTTAGACCTTAGTTGGGAAAACAAAATGCCTGCTTAAGAGTCAGGTTTTAGATTTTAGATAGTAGGATGTGATTAGGAGTTGTTTAGGTGAGTGATGTAAGTCAGAGTTGTATCAGTAAGACGAGCTTTTCCTAACCATATTATACCTGTGGTCATGAAACCATTTGAATTCTCTGCCTCAAGTACCAAGAGGGAGTGACAGAAGGATTGTGAAGGGAAAAAGAGGAGCCAAGATACAATTTATTTTTCTGGATTTTGGAGAGGAAGCAAATGTGAAGCAGTAATAACTTCTCCTGGCAACCCATGGGCTGGCAATTAAAGAATTATATAGATGAGATGATAAGTGCTAAAAATCTTCCACATATGAGTTCTCTTCTGCATTCCAAGGTACAGAGAAACCTTGGCCTGGGTTTCAAAGGGGCGATTGAACAGAAAGGGAAAGTATTTCCTGCTCTTTGTGTATGTGTTGATTGTCTTTTGGTCCTAATTCAGCCATTTGCTTGCATGTTTCCCAAGTGTAATTATTCCATGTTTCCCATTGTCTCTCACCAGGTTTATGCTAACAGCTTCCTTCTCATCCTTCCAACATTTTGGAATTCCCTTTGCCTCTCCTTTCTTCTTATCCACCATTATCTCTTACCTGGATCCTGGATTATTGCCTTAGCCTTTCTGACTCCTGTTTTCGTCCCTTCCAATTTATTCCCCACCCAGCAAAGTGATCTTTCTAAAATTCAAATTTGATCATATCAGTCTCTGCTTAAAGTAGCTCCCCATTTCCTCAGTGTAAATCTTGAATTCCTCACCGTGGTTTAAGGCCCTTTATTATTTGAATCCTACTCACCTTTCTAACTTCATTCTTTCCCCTTCTTCCCATTATACTAGACACTCATAAGACATATGGTAAATGTCTTGCCATATGCTTTCACCATCTGGATCTTTGTACTTGTTTCCTCTTTCTAAAACTCTTCCAATTCTCCTGGCTAACTTGAGCTCATCTTTTAGGTCCTGACTTCAATTCGACTTCTCTGGAAGCATGTGCACAGTACCTTTTTAGGACTCTGCTTTTACCAGTTCTCCATTCATGCTCTGGGATATAATAGGGAGAGTCTTGGACTTGGACAGTGGTAGGAAGGCCAACCTTTGACTCCTAGTCTTTGCTATGGGATCTCAGGGAAATCACTTAACCTCTTTAAGTCCTAGTTTCTTTATCTCTAAAATGGGATAACACCACCTTTCTTACATGACCATTGAGAGAACTCCTTGATATAATGTATATAAAAGGATTCTATAAGCGCTTATGTACCATGCTCATGTAAATTGCTGCTGCTGTTGCCATTATTACTACTACTACTACCACCACCACTCCCCAACCTCCTCCTCTTTCTTTCTGCAATGCTTTACATGGGATTTGGTTTTTCAGGGGATGAAGACTTTACCAGAGAAATAACCGAGCTGTTTTCCCAGCTGCACATATCCTCCAAACCAGAGAAGCTGACCAGGGTAAGTTTTTATTTCTTGGTGATTTTCATTATTTTACTTGTATGGATTTAGTAGATAAAGAGCATAAGTTTCTAAATTCCTGTCAGGGATGTCACCAAATTTATGGGTATGTTCTGAGTTCCACACCTTCTATTTGCCTCTTGCTCTTCCAGTTTGGCATGCTGATCTCACGTCTGCCTCCCAGGACATCTCCCATTCTCACATGTTTCTGCTGGGAATTGTTTACTTGTCTGAAAGCTTAATTTAGGCCATGGTGTTGGTCAGTTAAAGTTGACAGTGCTTCATGATTCCAAAGGGCAAGCTTCTACTGAGGTCCCGCTGTCCTCGGGGCTCTGAGTGATTCAGAAATGATGCGATGTGGCCCCTGCCCTTAGGGAACTAGAGGTTGCCATTTCCCAGAGCCCAGCGACCTCATTAATGACCATTTAGCATGTGAAAATGAGAGTCCCATTGCCCAGGCCTTGGTCTTTGATGATAATTTCTGAGCTGTCTTCACACATCTGGAACATAGAGGGACTTCAGGCAAAGCTCAGAGTGGACTGGTTTCCAGAGTAGTGCCCAATAACATATGCCAGTGCCAGCACATGGGATGCTATTCACAGGGTCATGGGCTGTTTGAGGCCACTCCATCCTCCTTTCCCATTAAACATTTCAGGACCAGAGTCAGCAGTAGGCATGCAAGAGTCGATAACCATTGTATGTAGTTAGCATAGTTACCTTCTTCTCCTCCGTACCCCAGGATAAGGGACATTGATGCTTAGTTTGCTGTCCTACTCTCCCATTCCCAATGAAAATGTCCCATTCTCCAAGAAAGCTTCTAGATCCCCTCCAGCATTGATCTCCCTTCCCTGATCCATAGTATTTTACCACAGGACTTTCTATATTGTATTATAGGTTGTTTTTTTTTTAAAGGTTTCAAACTTACAGAAATGTTTCAAGAATAGTCAGAACAGTACCCATGTACCCTTTATGCAGACTCTCCTGTTGTTAACATTTTACCTCATTTGCTTAATCACCTATGCTTGCATTATGTTCTTTCTCTCTCTTTCTCTATATGTATTATGTATTAAGACACACACACATTTATTATTATTGTTTTTGGAATCATTTGAGAGTAAGTTGCAAACATTATAACCCTTTACCCCTAAATACTTCAATGTGTCTCTCCTAAGAATATGGATATTCCCTTACATAACCACAGTATAGTTGTCAGCTTCAGTAAATTTAGATTGATACCATACTTTTACTTACTCTATTGCCCATGTTTCACTTTTGTCAAATGACCCAATAATCTTTTAACACCAGAGCTAGTACATGATCACGGATTGTATTTAGCTGTCACGTACTTTTAGTCTCCTTTAATTTGGAATGGTTCCTCTTTGTCTTTCATAATGTTGATCCATTTTTAAAGATAGTATTCCCCTTCTCCCCCCACCCCTCCACCAGCCTTTGTAAAAATAGAATGTTTTTCATTTGGAGTGTGTCTGATGTTTTCTCATGATAAGAGTCAGGTGTACATTCCTGACCAAGATATTCCGTAAGTGATGTCGTGGCCTACCTGGGATCCATCTGCCCCTTACAGGCAATGTATTATTTGATTTTTCATTGTATAGTTACTATTTTTTCCTGTGCTACTAATAAGCATTCTGTGGAGATGTTCTTTAAGGCCATAAAATATCCTGTTCCTCAGAATTGTATCCTAGATTTATCATCTTTTGATTCTCTCTGAACCACTCATTACTGTGATGGTTGCAAAATAATGATTTTTTTTAACCCTAGCACTCTATCCACATTTATAGTTGACTTTCAGCATTCTCTTGTTGTCAAGAGCTGTCTTTTCTCCCCCATTTCTTTCTTTAACTGTTAGTTTTTGGTATGGCTTTATGGATTTCTAGCTTTTTCTCAATGGTTTGTAATTTATTATGGTCCTTAATTATTTTGGTATTCAAATTATCCTTCAGGCTGGCTCTTATATCCTTGTGACATGCCCCCTTAATTTTTCAAATACCTTCTTATTTTCTGGCATTACAAGGTAGTCCAGATAATCTTGTACCTTTTCTGTTGCAGCTCCAGAAACAGCCATTTCTTTGAGGAGTACAGGTTCCTTTTTGGTCTTAAAAACCAAGACCTGGGTGCTGTGTGTGCTCATTGCTACTGGAGGGTCTTTGCTTCAAGGCGAGGAAGGCTAGAAAATAGATTCAGGTATACACACACACACGCGTGCACCCACATGTATATGTGTATATCTACATATATCCACACGTATGTGTACACAAATGTAGTTACATGTATATATACCTATATGTGTATGTGTGCGTAGATATGTGCACATGCACACACAAATGCGTAGTTTAGAAACCATGAGTACACACAGATACCTCCAGTTTCAGTCGGTTCCCATAGGGTTCTACCTGGCTTTTCTGCATTACTCATTTGCATTTTCTTTCTTCCGTAGTAAGAATCCTGTCTCGCAGCCATATTAGCATGTCACTATTTGCTCAATCCTGTAATACATCTGATATGGTTTCATTGCTTTGCCCCTACTATCATAAAACCAATCTACTAAAAGGAATTTGATTTATTTGCTGTGCCCCTTACTGTGTTAATTTATTTTTTTGAATTTGTAGAATATTAACATACTGCCAGAAGTCAAAACCATAAAAAAAAAAATTTACTCCAAGAAGTGTCACTCACTCCCAATTCCATTCCACTTCATGTTCTCCCTCCTTTTAAGTATCTAACTTCATTGCCTATATTTCTTCTTGAAAAGATAAACAGCTAAATTTTCTTATCTCTTTCTTTTACAAAAGTTATATATATATTGTATGTTTTTAGCACTCTACTTTTTCACTTAAACTTGTGCATATGGCTTTTTATAAATGTATTATAATTTGTTTTTTTTTAAAATATGTATATTAGCTCTCATCCTAAACTTTTAAGTTTCTTGAAGAGAAAATCTATGCCTGACTGGTTCTTTAAATAACAGCTCTACTACCTCTGTATGCCCTTGAGCAAGGTGCTTGACCTCTCTGTTGCTTAAACTCAGTTTCTTCCCTCTCTGAGCTGGAGATAATTTAGGGTTTCTTTGAAAATTAAATGTGTTAACACACACAAAGCTCTTACAAAGTGCCTGGCATATAGTAAGTGTGTATTGTTGATGGCCCTATAGAAACTAACCCAGTGTCCTTTATATTTAGGAATTCAATAAATATACATATGTTCAACAAACATATGTCAGTGCCTGCGCTAGGAAAACAGTAATGAAAAGGACATAGGTTCCATGCTCAAGGACAACATGTAAATAAATTAACTATTTTTAAAAGGCTACTTCTCTACCTGGCAGTTCTGGTCATCCTATGAAAGCAATCTTCAGATTGTTTAAATTTGGGGCATTAAAGATTAAGAAGTAGAATTGTTAAGGATCAGGGCCTGATTGTCCCATGGATTTACGTGGGAGACTGAGTGATGTAGGGGAAAGAGCACTGAAATAGGAGTCAGGGACTATGGTTCTGATTCTTACATTGACACATGTGGTGCCACCTTGGGTAATTCCCATTCCTTCTTCAGGCTTCCATATTCCACCAGTAGGAAGTTGCAGGCTGAATTATTTGGGAAGAGAAGGAGGTGGGGAGCTGGAGAGGTTGATGGTGAACAATCTTGGAAAGACATGATAAATTGCCTTGAGTTGACACAGTTGTTCATGGTGACTTCAGTTAGTATATTTATTACAAGAAGGGGTCACTTTGAGTATGCACTATACCTACTAAAAATATCTTTCAAGTATATTAAATTTATAGTATCAGGTTACATTTTCTTTTATGTGTCCTTGTCTTTCTCCATCTTTTCTTTCTTAATCTCAGATAAATAAATCTTTTTTTTTCCCTCTCATTTTATGTCTTCAAAAGAATTGCAAAAAGTGTCATATACTGTTTGAACATATATGAAGTATATAATTCTTTCCAGGCTCATCTCTCTCTCTGTCCTCTTCTATAAATCTCACCCTTCAACCTTTTTACCGCTCATGCTCCCCCACTCACTGTATTATTCCCATACTGGCTTTCACTCTTTTTATTTATTTATTTATTTATTTATTTATTTATTTATTTTTATCTTTTTTTATTAATAAAAAAAGAATTAACAAAACAATTAG
Organism: Tamandua tetradactyla; assembly: GCF_023851605.1. Taxonomy (NCBI): domain Eukaryota; kingdom Metazoa; phylum Chordata; class Mammalia; order Pilosa; family Myrmecophagidae; genus Tamandua; species Tamandua tetradactyla. The sequence goes on along the minus strand of NC_135346.1, from coordinate 34,977,041 downwards.
AAATCATTCCAATCTACATGTACAATCAGTAATTCTTAATAACATCACATAGTTGCATATTCATCATTTCTTAGTACATTTGCATCGATTTAGAAAAAGAAATAAAAAGACAGCAGAATAAGAATTAAAACAATAATAGAAAGAAAAAAAAAAAAAACCTATACCTCACATGCAGCTTCATTCAGTGTTTTAACATAATTGCATTACAATTGGGTAGTATTGTGCTGTCCATTTCTGAGTTTTTATATCCAGTCCCGTTGTACAGTCTGTATCCCTTCAGCTCCAATTATCCCTTCTCTTTTTTTTTTTTTTTTTAATTAACGGAAAAAAAGAAATTAACCCAACATTTAGATATCATACCATTCTACATATGCAATCATTAATTCTTAACATCATCACATAGATGCATGATCATCATTTCTTAGTACATATGCATTGGTTTAGAAGAACTAGCAACATAACCGAAAAAGATATTGAATGTTAATATAGAGAAAAAAATAAAAGTAATAATAGTAAAATCAAAACAAAACAAAACAAAACAAAAACCTATAGCTCAGATGCAGCTTCATTCAGTGTTTTAACATGATTACTTTACAATTAGGTATTATTGTGCTGTCCATTTTTGAGTTTTTGTATCTAGTCCTGTTACACCGTCTGTATCCCTTCAACTCCAATTGGCCATTATCTTACCCTGTTTCTACCTCCTGCTGGACTCTGTTATCAAGGACATATTCCAAATTTATTCTAGAATGTCTGTTCACATCAGTGGGACCATATAGTATTTGTCCTTTAGTTTTTGGCTAGACTCACTCAGCATAATGTTCTCTAGGTCCATCCATGTTATTACATGCTTCATAAGTTTATCCTGTCTTAAAGCTGCATAGTATTCCATCGTATGTATATACCACAGTTTGTTTAGCCACTCTTCTGTTGATGGAGATTTCGGCTGTTTCCATCTCTTTGCAATTGTAAATAACGCTGCTATAAACATTGGTGTGCAAATGTCTATTTGTGTCTTTGCCCTTAAGTCCTTTGAGTATATTCCCAGCAATGGTATTGCTGGGTCGTATGGCAATTCTATATTCAGCTTTTTGAGGAACCGCCAAACTGCCTTCCACAGTGGTTGCACCATTTGACATTCCCACCAACAGTGGATAAGTGTGCCTCTTTCTCTGCATCCTCTCCAGCACTTGTCATTTTCTGTTTTGTTGATAATGGCCATTCTGGTGGGTGTGAGATGATATCTCATTGTGGTTTTGATTTGCATTTCTCTAATGGCCAGGGACATTGAGCATCTCTTCATGTGCCTTTTGGCCATTTGTATTTCCTCTTCTGATAGGTGTCTGTTCAAGTCTTTTTCCCATTTTGTAATTGGGTTGGCTGTCTTTTTGTTGTTGAGATGAACAATCTCTTTATAAATTCTGGATACTAGACCTTTATCTGATATATCATTTCCAAATATTGTCTCCCATTGTGAAGGCTGTCTTTCTACTTTCTTGATGAAGTTCTTTGATGCACAAAAGTGTTTAATTTTGAGGAGTTCCCATTTATTTATTTCCTTCTTCAGTGCTCTTGCTTTAGGTTTAAGGTCCATAAAACCGCCTCCAGTTGTAAGATCCATAAGATATCTCCCAACATTTTCCTCTAACTGTTTTATGGTCTTAGACCTAATGTTTAGATCTTTGATCCATTTTGAGTTAACTTTTGTATAGGGTGTGAGAGATGGGTCTTCTTTCATTCTTTTGCATATGGATATCCAGTTCTCTAGGCACCATTTATTGAAGAGACTGCTCTGTCCCAGGTGAGTTGGCTTGACTGCCTTATCAAAGATCAAATGTCCATAGATGAGAGGGTCTATATCTGAGCACTCTATTCGATTCCATTGGTCGATATATCTATCTTTATGCCAATACCATGCTGTTTTGACCACTGTGGCTTCATAATATGCCTTAAAGTCAGGCAGCGCGAGACCTCCAGCTTCGTTTTTTTTCCTCAAGATGCTTTTACCAATTCGGGGCACCCTGCCCTTCCAGATAAATTTGCTTATTGGTTTTTCTATTTCTGAAAAATAAGTTGTTGGGATTTTGATTGGTATTGCATTGAATCTGTAGATCAATTTAAGTAGGATTGACATCTTAACTATATTTAGTCTTCCAATCCATGAACACGGTATGCCCTCCCATCTATTTAGGTCTTCTGTGATTTCTTTTAACAGTTTTTTGTAGTTTTCTTTATATAGGTTTTTTGTCTCTTTAGTTAAATTTATTCCTAGGTATTTTATTCTTTTAGTTGCAATTGTAAATGGGATTCGTTTCTTGATTTCCCCCTCAGCTTGTTCATTACTAGTGTATAGAAATGCTACAGATTTTTGAATGTTGATCTTGTAACCTGCTACTTTGCTGTACTCATTTATTAGCTCTAGTAGTTTTGTTGTGGATTTTTCTGGGTTTTCGACGTATAGTATCATATCGTCTGCAAACAGTGATAGTTTTACTTCTTCCTTTCCAATTTTGATGCCTTGTATTTCTTTTTCTTGTCTAATTGCTCTGGCTAGAACCTCCAACACAATGTTGAATAATAGTGGTGATAGTGGACATCCTTGTCTTGTTCCTGATCTTAGGGGGAAAGTTTTCAATTTTTCCCCATTGAGGATGATATTAGCTGTGGGTTTTTCATATATTCCCTCTATCATTTTAAGGAAGTTCCCTTGTATTCCTATCTTTTGAAGTGTTTTCAACAGGAAAGGATGTTGAATCTTGTCAAATGCCTTCTCTGCATCAATTGAGATGATCATGTGATTTTTCTGCTTTGATTTGTTGATATGGTGTATTACATTAATTGATTTTCTTATGTTGAACCATCCTTGCATACCTGGGATGAATCCTACTTGGTCATGATGTATAATTCTTTTAATGTGTTGTTGGATACGATTTGCTAGAATTTTATTGAGGATTTTTGCATCTGTATTCATTAGAGAGATTGGTCTGTAGTTTTCTTTTTTTGTAATATCTTTGCCTGGTTTTGGTATGAGGGTGATGTTGGCTTCATAGAATGAATTAGGCAGTTTTCCCTCCACTTCGATTTTTTTGAAGAGTTTGAGGAGAATTGGTACTAATTCTTTCTGGAACGTTTGGTAGAATTCACATGTGAAGCCATCTGGTCCTGGACTTTTCTTTTTAGGAAGCTTTTGAATGACTAATTCAATTTCTTTACTTGTGATTGGTTTGTTGAGGTCATCTATGTCTTCTTGAGTCAAAGTTGGTTGTTCATGTCTTTCCAGGAATCCGTCCATTTCATCTAAATTGTTGTATTTATTAGCGTAAAGTTGTTCATAGTATCCTGTTATTACCTCCTTTATTTCTGTGAGGTCAGTAGTTATGTCTCCTCTTCCATTTCTGATCTTATTTATTTGCATCCTCTCTCTTCTTCTTTTTGTCAATCTTGATAGGGGCCCATCAATCTTATTGATTTTCTCATAGAACCAACTTCTGGTCTTATTGATTTTCTCTACTGTTTTCAATTTCATTTATTTCTGCTCTGATCTTTGTTATTTCTTTCCTTTTGCTTGCTTTGGGATTAGTTTGCTGTTCTTTCTCCAGTTGTTCCAATTGAACAGTTAATTCCTGCATTTTTACCTTTTCTTCTTTTCTGATATAGGCATTTAGGGCAATAAATTTCCCTCTTAGCACTGCCTTTGCTGCCTCCCATAAGTTTTGATATGTTGTGTTTTCATTTTCATTTGCCTCGAGGTATTTACTAATTTCTCTTGCAATTTCTTCTTTGACCCACTCGTTGTTTAAGAGTGTGTTGTTGAGCCTCCAGTTATTTGTGAATTTTCTGGCATTCCGCCTATTATTGATTTCCAACTTCATTCCTTTATGATCCGAGAAAGTGTTGTGTATGATTTCAATCTTTTTAAATTTGTTAAGACTTGCTTTGTGACCCAGCATATGGTCTATCTTTGAGAATGATCCATGAGCACTTGAGAAAAAGGTGTATCCTGCTGTTGTGGGATGTAATGTCCTATAAATGTCTGTTAAGTCTAGCTCCTTTATAGTAATATTCAGATTCTCTATTTCTTTATTGATCCTCTGTCTAGATGTTCTGTCCATTGATGAGAGTGGGGAATTGAAGTCTCCAACTATTATGGTATTTGTGTCTATTTCCCTTTTCAGTGTTTGCAGTGTATTCCTCATGTATTTTGGGGCATTCTGGTTCGGTGCATAAATATTTATGATTGTTATGTCTTCTTGTTTAATTGTTCCTTTTATTAGTATATAGTGTCCTTCTTTGTCTCTTTTAACTGTTTTACATTTGAAGTCTAACTTGTTGGATATTAGTATAGCCACTCCTGCTCTTTTCTGGTTGTTATTTGCATGAAATATCTTTTCCCAACCTTTCACTTTCAACCTATGTTTATCTTTGGGTCTAAGATGTGTTTCCTGTAGACAGCATATAGAAGGATCCTGTTTTTTAATCCATTCTGCCATTCTATGTCTTTTGATTGGGGAATTCAGTCCATTAACATTTAGTGTTATTACTGTTTGGATAATATTTTCCTCTGCCATTTTGCCTTTTGTATTATATATATCATATCTGACTTTCCTTCTTTCTACACTCTTCTCCATACCTCTCTCTTCTGTCTTTTTGTATCTGACTCTAGTGCTCCCTTTAGTATTTCTTGCAGAGCTGGTCTCTTGGTCACAAATTCTCTCAGTGACTTTTTGTCTGAGAATGTTTTAATTTCTCCCTCATTTTTGAAGGACAATTTTGCTGGATATAGGAGTCTTGGTTGGCAGTTTTTCTCTTTTAGTAATTTAAATATATCATTCCACTGTCTTCTAGCCTCCATGGTTTCTGCTGAGAAATCTACACATAGTCTTATTGGGTTTCCCTTGTATGTGATGGATTGTTTTTCTCTTGCTGCTTTCAAGATCCTCTCTTTCTCTTTGACCTCTGACATTCTAACTAGTAAGTGTCTTGGAGAACGCCTATTTGGGTCTAATCTCTTTGGGGTACGCTGCACTTCTTGGATCTGTAATTTTAGGTCTTTCATAAGAGTTGGGAAATTTTCAGTGAAAATTTCTTCCATTAGTTTTTCTCCTCCTTTTCCCTTCTCTTCTCCTTCTGGGACACCCACAACACGTATATTTGTGCGGTTCATATTGTCCTTGAGTTCCCTGATACCCTGTTCAAATTTTTCCATTCTTTTCCCGATAGTTTCTGTTTGTGTTTGGAATTCAGATGTTCCATCCTCCAAATCACTAATTCTATCTTCTGTCTCTTTGAATCTATCATTGTAGGTATCCATTGTTTTTTCTATCTTTTCTACTTTGTCCTTCACTTCCATAAGTTCTGTGATTTGTTTTTTCAGTTTTTCTATTTCTTCTTTATGTTCAGCCCATGTCTTCTTCATGTCCTCCCTCAATTTATCGATTTCGTTTTTGAAGAGGTTTTCCATTTCTGTTCTTATATTCAGCATTAGTTGTCTCAGCTCCTGTATCTCATTTGAACTATTGGTTTGTTCCTTTGACTGGGCCATATTTTCAATTATTTGAGCGTGATCCGTTATCTTCTGTTGGCGTCTGCGTATTTAGACAGATTTCCCTGGGTATTAGATCCAAAAGTTTGGAAGATTTTTCTGTGAAATCTCTGGGTTCTGTTTTTCTTATCCTGCCCAGTAGGTGGCGCTCGTGGCACACGTTTGTCTGCGGGTCCCACCAGTAAAAGGTGCTGTGGGACCTTAAACTTTGGAAAACTCTCACCGTCCGGGGGGTTCGCTAGCCGAAGCGGCTTGAGCCGGCCCGGGGTCCGAATGCAGGGAGGGTTGCTGGTCGCCGCAGCCCGGGAAAGAGCCTGTCCGAATTTCCTAGTCGGCCCTGGGCGACAAGCGTGGCGGGAGGGCGCCAGCGGCAGCAGCCCGCCCGAGAGAGTGCACGTTCCCCGGGAGTCACGGGTTTGGAAGGGGCCTCCCCCACCCGTCACCGTTCTCCGCGGCCTGGGGATTTCCGATCCAGTTCTCTCAGTTGGTCCGGGGGGCTGCGCGTCACCCCGCCCGGTGAGGCCTGCGCGCCTCGGCGATCTCACCCGAGCTGCTTCTCTCAGCCAGCCAGCCGTTCCAGGATGAGGTACGCTGTCTTTTTTATCTCTGTTGTGGCTTTGGGCGCTTTCTGTATCGTTTCTGCTCCCCTTGTAGCTGTCCTGGAGAAGAAACTAAGATCCGCGCGTCTTACTAAGCCGCCATCTTCCAGGAAGTCCCCTGGCTTTCACTCTTTTCCTCAAATATAGCAAGCTGATTTCCCTCTACTTACAACTTTCTTTCCTAGATGTTTCTATGTCCAACTCCTTTTTATGCTTCAAATTTCAGCTCAAACACTCTCCTCAGAAACTGTTGTGATCACTCAAACTAAAGCTACCCTCTGCCCACCCAGGCCACTCTTCTTTCCATTTAATTTCCTTCACACATTTATTTATTTGTTTGCTTGTTAATTGTCTTTCCTCAGGTCAGGACCCTCATTTTTATTGTTCAGCACTGTATCCTCAGCACCTAGCACAGTGTACAGTTAATATTTGCAGTGAATGAATGAATGAATAAATGCTTACACTCTGTGTACTGGTCTTGCCAGATATCTTGGTTTCCTCAACACTCCTTGCTTTTTTTTTTCTTTTTTTAACTTTTGAGACCATTTATTAGCCATACACTAGATTTTAGCACAAGATAAGACCTCTTTCTGAAAAACCACTTAACCCTAAACTCAACTTATGCAAGGTCACACAGAGTTACAGAGGTAAGACAAAGTTCTGTTTTATTCCAATTTCAGAGGCAATCCTTAACAGTTGTAATAGATAAGCAATCTTATATCCACAGAAATTAAGTAAATAGAAATTATGTCATCTAATTTTTTTTCTCTTTTTACCTTTACTGATATTCCTCATTTCTACACTCTTCTACAGACCTCTGTCTCCTACCTTTTCCTACCTGCCTGTAGTGCTCCCTTTAGTATTTCTTGCAGAACCAGTCTCTTAGTCACAAATTCTTTCAGTGATTGTCCGAAAATATTTAAATTTCCCCTTCATTTTTGAAGGACAATTTTGCTGGGTATAGAATTCTTGGTTGGCAGTTTTTTTCTTTCAGAATCTTAAATATATCTTATGACTGCCTTGTCACCTCCATGGTTTTTGCTGAGAAATCTACACATAGTCTTATTGAGCTTCCCTTTTATGGGAATGTCCTTGACATTTGACAATCTGATTAGTAAGTGTCTTGGAGTATGTCTACTTGGATCTGTTCTGTTTGGGGTATGCTGCACTTCTTGGATCTCTAATTTTATGTCTTTTACAAGAAATGGGAAATTTTCAGTGATTATTTCCTCCATTAGTCTTTCTCCTCTTTTTCTCTTCTCTTCTCCTTCAGGACACCCGTAACACATATATTCATGTGCTTCATGTTGTCATTCAATTCCTTGAGACTCTGCTCATATTTTCCATTCTTTTCCCTATATTTTCTTTTGTGTGTCAGATTTCAGATGTCTAGTCCTCTAGTTCAATTATCCTTTCTTTTGCCTCTTCAAATTTATTGCTATAGTTTCCATTGTTTTTTCATCTCTTCTATTATGCCTTTCATTCTCATAAGTCTGTGATTTGTTTTTTCAAACTTTCAAGTTCTGTTTGCCTAATTTCTTCTTTATATACTCCTTCAACTCATTGATTTGATTTTTTGCGTTTTCCTATATCCGTTTGAACATCCTGAATTACTTCTTTCAACTCCTGTATCTCATTTGAAGTGTTGGTTTGTTCCTTTGACTGGGTCATATCTTTGATTTTCTTAGTATGACTCACGATTTTTTGCTGGCCTCTAGGCATTTGATTTACTAGATGCCAGCAAAAAATAACAAGTCATACTAAGAAAATAGAACTAAGAAAATCCTAGACAGGGTTAAGAAAAAAGGGAAATTCATTAGCACAATAAACTAGAAAATCTAAGGGAATGACTCGCTTCAGCCATGGCTTTACCTAAGAGCCTACCTTTCTCTATCTCTTGGCGCTGCACTCTTCTGCTTTGGTTTCATTCCTATGGAATCTCTTCTACTTGGCGGTTAAGTGACAATAGCAGCTTCAGGGTGACTTTTTCTAGCCACATAACTCTAATAGAAAGAGGCTTCCCTTTCCCAGGTAAGTTTACTAGGTGTCCTGGGGCTGATACTCATTGACTTGGATTGGGTCAATTTCCCATCCATGAACCAATCACTAGATAGACAGGGAGATAAAATAGTCTTAGTAGCTAAAAGTTAGTCATTTGCCAACTCTTGGAGTCAGAGGAGGCCCCACTCAAACCACATGGGCTGAGGAAAATGTAATACTTGCTACCAAAAGAAAGGAGATATGGATGCTAGCCAGGTGAAAAACAGTAGATGTTCTCTATAGTGCTCCAGGCCCTGGATGTGCAAAACCAAGTAAGATACTCTAAAGGTGTCTTGTATAATTTAGTTAAGAGACAGACATGTTAATTTCAGTGTATTTTGGTAATTTTTACGTTTCAGTGTTACCCATGGTTATTAGGTGCCAGTCTCCTAGAAAGCCTTTGAAAGTTACCTAGAGGAGATGATATCTGGATGGAAGCTTGAAAGAAAGTTAAGAGCTACCCTGGTTAAAAAAAAGTGAGAAGGATATTCTAGCTTAAGAGAGTAGCATGGACAAAGATTGAAGACATATAACAGGTCATTTTTATCAGACCATAAAGAAGAAAGTGGTAAGAGATGAAACTGGAGGAAGTAGGTAGGGCCTGTATCGTGGGTATTTCTTAGATTTTTACATGTAGTTTAGACTCTATTCTCTAGTTGAAGAATGATCAAATCTACGCTTTAGATCAATCTAAAGTATTATGGTAAGAGCCAGATCACAATCAGAGGAATCAGTCAGGGCGCTGTTGCCATAAAGTGGATCTGAACTCAAGAGGTGTTAATGGACAGGAAGAGGAGAGGGCAGATTGGAGAAACACTTAGGATAAAATCAGACCATCTTGGTGATGGACTGCAGAGACGCTAGGATGGCTCTCAAATTTTGACTTAGGTGACTGGTATGATAGTGACTTTAAGGCTTTGGAGAATAAAAGAGGCTGGAAAATTTGGAATAAGATGACAAAGAGGATGAGTTAAAGTTCTTTATATGTATTTATATGAAATGCCTACTGAGTATCCTGTTACGTATGCCTCCCAGCAGTTGGGGTATGTCATTTTCAGGAGAGGTCAGAGCTGGAAATAAGGTTCTAGGAGTGAACAGCAGATAGGGGATAGTTAAAATCACTGGAATAAGATGGAGGGAATTGCACAAGAAATTCAAGTAGGGTGAGACATATAGAGAGTGAAAGATAGAATTCCAGGTATAATGGTGTTCAAGAGGTTGGCAAAGAAGAATAGATACATACTAGAGACTGAGGAATGACCAAGAAGTTAGGAGAAGATCAGAAGATGGTGGTGTTAGAAAACCCAAAGGGAACTAGAAGCAACCTAAAGGTCCATCATAAGGAGAATGGATAAATTATATTTTATGCATAAAATGTAATTCCATGCTGCAATAAATTAAGAATGAACTACTGATATATGCAACGTGGATAAATCTAGCAGACATTATGCTGAGCGAAAGAAGCCAGACATAAAATAGAACACACATTTTAAGAACACATAAAGTTGATGTATAGTGAGATGGAAGAGTAGTTACTTTAGTCAGTGGAAGGGGAACAGGATTTTAGCAGTATTGACTAGGAAAGGACCTGAGGGACCTTTTGGGGTGAAGCAATGTTGTATATCTTGATCTGGGTCACTGTTACACAGGCATATACTTTTGTAAATATTGCTTGAGCTGAACTTTGGAGATTTGTGCATTTTATTGTATGTAAGTTATACCTGTCTTAAAAAAGGCAAAGGATTAGTGAATTTCAAGAAGATGTGCATGGACAGGAGAGTGCTGAGGATTATAGAGAGGTCTAATAAGATAAGGACTGAAAAACTAGAGGGAAAGTTCAGATGTGACTGGAAGCACTGAATTCCATGATGCTAGCATGTTCCTGGTTGGTGCACACTAATACCAGGTGAGATGAATTAAACTGTTGATAGACAATAATCTTTTTCTTATATAGGCAAGAAATAACACCTATGAATGGATCAGGACATCTCTAACCAAGCCATCAGCAGAAGAAGAAGGAGAAAAGCAGTTAGGAGAGTGTACTGAGCAAGTCAATAAAAATTCACTGGAGGTAACCAAGGGAACTATTCCCCCCACCCCTTTTTTTAATAGGTTTGAGATGTGGTAATTTTAGTTAGATACCCAGACTCCTTATATTTTGTTGCACTGCTATACATAGTTTCAACCTTGTGATCTGTGATTGTAGCATCTTAGTTCCAGAATACAGGATGAAAGGAGGAATGAAGAAAAGGAATCAAAGGGTACATGTGTGTTGTCTTGAGGAAGGTTCTCAGAACCTGCCATAAGGTACTCTAAGTCTTTTTGGCCAAAACTTAGGTACATGGCCATACCTTATTTCATGGAAGCTTTTGTTTTTGTGACTGTGAGCACAACTATAAATTTACATTTCTGCTGTGGAAGAAAAGGAGAATATTTATTAAAGGACAACTCATTAGTCTCTGCTGCTTTTAAGAAATTCTGTATTTTCTGTATTTGAAAAGCAGGTGATGTTATTTCCTAGAGGATAAAAAAACATGTTTTGTTTTCTTTGCTTTGTTTTGTTTTTCCTTCCAGGATATTCATGCATTTGCAATCCAGAGCCTAGCAGAACTGACTGCCTGCTCCATTGAACTGTTCCATAAAACAGCAGCGTTGGTTCTACATGGAGGGAAGCAGGAAGCGACAGCCATAGAAAGGAGCAGAACCCTTTCTCAGTAAGTAATGAGTATCCCTCTAAATGATGCAAATTGCTGAAAGAGTTTTCTCCTCTGATTTCCAAAGTTTTAGACACTTCCTCTCAACAAGATGCTGTTTACATTGAACCCATTCACATAATAGGAATTTGTTCATTTTGGCTTTTAGTTAAAAAGTAACCAAGGATGTTGTTTCTTTTTGTTGAGCCATGATAAGTCTACATTGTAAATTTGCCCTTTTCTTTTAACCAACTCATCATGCTTTGAAGACTAGCTCTTTTCAGGTTATTAGTCTTAATAGGAATGGAATTTGGCATTAGTAAAAACAGAAAACAGTGTAAGAACCACAGTTGCTAATAATAATTGTTAATTATTGAGTACTAATTATATGCCAAGCAACATATTAAGGGATTTACATGTATATTTTCTAATTTTTACAACAACCAAGAAGTAGGTGATTAGTCCAGATTTAAAAATGAGGAAAACAACAAGCTCTGAGAAGTTAAGTAATCTGCCCATGTTGTATAGACCAGGATATAAAGCCAGGTTTGACTGAGTCTCAGATCCATTTTTTTCCCTACAATTTTGCTGGTTTTGAACAAAAATATTAAAAAAATAGTAGACTGTGGGTAATCACAGGACAGGAAAATAATTGGCCCAGTAATTCCTGAATAAATCTCTTGATTAACTAATTAGAATTTTCAATGAGAAAAATGTCTGTGAGTATCCAGTATATTAGAATTAGAAGGGCCTGTTGATATTATTTAGACCTCCTCTTATCTGCAGCTAAGCTGTCTCTTATACAATATACTACAAGGGAGACTTGGTTTTGTCTTGTGCATCCTTAAGGATGAGGGATTCACAACCCCAAAGCAGCCTGTCCTGTGGAAAAGTGGCTCTTCCCCCTGCTTGGATTGCTTTTCCAGGTTTGACTCACTTCCTCACTGAATTCAGATCTCTACTCAAATGCTGCCTTCTCAGAGAAGCCTGCTCTCATAACAGAATCTAAAATAGTATCTCCCACCCATTCTTAATTCTTTACTTTGTTTTCTTTTATTACCACCTAATGTGTATGCATGTGTGTGCATGTCTATGTGTATATGTGTGCATATGTTTCTAGATTTGTATACTTGTATAAAAAATATATATTTAATTTATTTGTACATATATAGTGTCCCCCTTCATTAGCAAGTAAGTTAGAATCCATGAAAACAGACTGTTTGCTGACACATCCTAGTGCTATAATAGTGTATGGTAAATAGATGTTCTGTAACTATTTGTTGAGTGAATGAATGAATGAGTACTATTTATTTTAAATATATTTATAAATGGAATTTAAAGTCTTATATTACATTGTTTCCTTAAAATGTATTGTAGTTATTTCCTTTGATTTAATTTGACAGTAAAGTACTTTTAGAGGATTTTACAAAAAAATGTCTTCTTAAGAACTGAACTTCCTCCTCCTAGTAGCATGAATGCCTGCTCAAATGGGTCCCAAATACGTAAGGTAGCTGATATAAGCATATTTACTCTCTTTAAAAGCTTTCCTCTTTCATAATTAGCATCAGAAGTAATTTTCTTGTGACAGTTGTTAAATAGAACTATGTTTAAAGGAAAGAAAAACAAAGAATGAATTCTTTTGGCTTTTTTCTTTCCTAGGATGACAATTATGCTGTGTAAAGAGTTGTCTTCTCTATCTAAAGAGTTCACCACCTGCCTAACAACTGCTGGGGTAAGAATTCATGCCCCTTTCCAGGTCTGGTATTTTTTACAAAAATAGCTTTATTGAGATATAGTTTACATACCATAAAATTCACCTGTTTAAAGTGTACAATTCATAGGTTTTTAGTATATTTACAGAGTTCTGCAACCATCACCATTATCTAAGTTTAGTGACGTTTTCATCATTCCTCTGGAAAACCTCATACAATGAGCAGTCACTCCCCATTTATCCATTCATTTCTTCTATCGCTTGCCTTTTGGTGTTGAATCTACATAGTCACAGTCCAACCCAAATTATGGAGATTTACACCACTGTTTTCTTCTAACAGTTTTATAGTTTTAATTCTTTCATTTATGCCATTGATCTTAGTTATTATGTATTGTGGGAGGTAGGTTCAGCTTCATTCTTTTACTTGTGGGTATCCAGTTGTCCCAGCACCATTTATTGAAAAAACTATTATTTTTCTATTGAATTGTCTTTGCCCTTTTCTCAAAAATCATTTGACCTTAGGTACAGCATTTAATTCTGGAACTTCATTTCTACTACCCTATGGATCTATATATCTGTTTATCCTTATGCCATTACCACACTGTCTTGATTACTGTAACTTTTTAATGAATTTTGAAATCAGGAAGCATGAGTCCTTCAACTTTTTTTCTTTTTAAAGATTGTTTTGTATTTGGGATCCCAGGCATTTCTTGTTTGAATTTGAAGATCAGCTTGTCTATGTCTAATTTTTTAAACTCATTTTTATTATCTTTTTACCAAGTCTGCAGCATATTTTGTGCTGTCCTTTGAGACCTGTACTGGAAATGTAGACCCCTAGATTAAATAAAAGCCCCCAATTTTAATCTGGCTTTGGAGAGTAGCTCCTTACTTAGACTGTGGCATGTTTCATATATGTATTGCTAGCCAGTGGGAGAGCTGTACTTAAAGCCAAGAGTTTCTTTTAAAAATTGGAATTGTAAAAATTTACTGAAGGTGTGTAAACCATGGAAGATGATTGAGAAACCAATAATCCTGAATTAGGAGAAAATCAAGGATATTTTAAATAAGCAGTGAATTTACTTTATAGTAAGTATATCAGTGCTGGTGTGGCAATAAATTGTTCTGGACCCTTAAATTTGTTTTAATTAAGACCCTGGTCCAAATTACTTTTCTACTTTGAGTATAGAGTATTCCAGTTAATGGATAGTCCTGTGATAAAGCTTCACATTTCTTTTGTATTTTCTTTAAAAGAGCTTCTTGGTTACTTGAATTAATCTTCTGAGGCCAAATATTTCCACATGTCCCATAAAGACACTTTAACCGAGCAAATCAACTACAAGGTGCTAACGTGTGCAAGTATTAAATTTGGATTATTTATTTCTATGAAATAAGAGTTTTCCAAACATCTTGTCTTAAAAACCATTGAGTTTTTTGAGCATATGTTCCATAGCTGCATCTTTTGTTTTAAAATTGTTCTCAAGTTTTCTGGTCAAAAGTATCTTTATCACTGCATGTAATGAACACTTTCAATTGAGATAGCACAGAAGGAAGTTTACACACTTAAAAAATTTTACCTTCCAGACATGACATTTTGCTATCTTTTAGTCCAGCCTTTTTCTATGCTTGCATGTATATGTTTCAAAGTAGGATCATACTTGATTTACCATTTTTTTAACCTGCTCTGCACACTCAACACTGTTTCTAGGTCAAAGAAAAGGCAGACATCCTCAACCCGTTAATCACTGCGGTATTTCTAGAGGTTAGTAGTAATTTTTTTTAAGTTTCTGACTTCTAAGGATTGTATATTGATTACCTCTCCTCAAGTCTTTAGTCTTTGTTTTTGTTGGTTTGTTTTTTTCTTTTTCACCAGATTGATAATTTAGTATGTTGGTCCAGATATGACCAAGATGGCATGTATTTGATGTATGCCCTTGTTCATTAATTACAAAGCAAAAACTTGAAGCTGCAGGATGAAGTGGAAAGGAAGAAACAGTAGGCTGTCATTACTTAGTACGACCCATCATCGGCAGCTTAATAGACAAGTCTCAGTAATGAAACACCTTTTAGAGACCATATGGTAAACATGAGGGGCTGAAAATTATAAACAGGCAGGCAGTGCTTCCTAAAGGACTTAGATTTACATTTTGGGAATTTAGTTAAAAACAAAACAAAAATAATCATTTTGTTATTTCCTTGACAAGAAGTCTTGCTTTGTGCTGTCAGAGAGATACCTGTGTTTACATCAGTTCATTAAATTTGAGGAGGTAGAAGATGTAAGTCCATGGAAGAAGGAGGTATGAAAGTATACCATAAGTGATTAGATTGTGTCCCTTTATGACACTCTCTGGATTCCGCATTTTAGGAACTGTATTTTGTAAATTAATTACCTAAACAATTTAAACTTTTGCTGATCAGCCTAAAACATTTAAGTAAGTCTGGGGAGAGAAAATATATTTGATAATTGGTTAGGTTTTAAATATGAAATGAAAAACTTTTGTACTACTTGACTGTTACCTCTCCAGTTTTAAATACTTTTAAGATTACCATCAAAATAGTGTTTTTTATTCCTTTACTGAACAGTTTTCCTTGAATAGTCAGGGAAATTCTTTGATCATTTGAATATTTTTTTTTTTTTTAAAGTTTGTGATTTGGTAGATGGACAGTGGTATAGTTGAAAGAGGTTTTCATAGCAAACCAGGAGTCCAGAACTGTCCTGGATCTGCCCTGATTTGCTGTCCATCCCTGGACCAGGCATCTGCCTTCTTGACTGTTTTGTTATCTTCATGCACAAAATAAGAGATTTAACTTGGTGATCTTTGAGGTCTCTTTCAGCTGGAAAATTTGGTATCAAATGTCACACTGAACTTTAAATAGGAACGACTACTTGAAATTGTTAAAGCCAAGAAAGATAATCTCACTTAATATGGGCTCCATATTGCTATTTTGAGTTGTTTTTTCTTGCTTAGATTTGAAACACTCTTGTTCTTGAAATTGCACATTTTTATCTTAATGTAATGAACTTTTTTGTTATCCTTTTGCAAGGTGAGATATAATGTGAATAGTGCTTGTAAGATATAAATGAAGTTCATTAACTCTGAGCATACTGATTCCATAACACTTTTCATAAATATCTCTATTCTGCCAAATAGAAGTATATTTACATTATGTCATCTTTGAAAGCATTATTTCTTCTTGCATTGGGCTGAAAATCCTAAAGGTGCAGGATTCATAGCCTATTGAAATCCATTTGAGTAAACGACTGTAAAATGCTGTGACAGAATCTACCCACTCAGGGAATCAAAAAGCTTTGAATTCTAAGTTTGTGCAGGAGGCCAAAGAACAACTACCATTTCTGATGGGCTGGTTGGGTAACAACTTGCTCATCTCTTTTTGGGTGCTCTTGATACTCTTTCTGGTGCTGTTGTATCATAAGAATTAGATCTTTTTTTCCCATATGATAGACTTTACTGAAATGGTAAAGTCTTTGTTTTTATTTGCTGGGCTGTGAATTCAGTTAGATTGCCAAAAACTTAATATGTTCTTTTGTTGTATTATAGTATATGTTTTCTTCTAAGTGACTGTGATGTTTTCTTTTTCTTGTTCTTTCAATTCTGACAGGCCTCAAACAGTGCTTCCTACATCCAGGATGCCTTTCAGCTACTCTTACCTGTGCTGGAGATCTCTCTCATTGAGAACAAGACTTAGTTACCACAAGCATGAGCTACAGGTCCAGAGGCTTTTATTTGAACTTTGAAGAACAGAAAGATTCAATCTGGATGTTGTGGTGTTGGCCACGAAATACCACTTTCTTTGGGGTTCCCCTGCAGAAATGAGGAGAATGGGCTATTTTAGCATCTAAAAATTCAGGCATCAGAGCGTTTAAAGAAAAAGTTTGTTGCCTTCACTGCTTGTCTGAATGAAGTATTCAGATCCTCACATTACTGCTCCCAATTATTATAGTTAATAAATTATTTGAAAAGTAACTTTTGTAGAAAGTCCAAAAATAATAGTGCTAGATAAAAGTTAAGGGACACTCAGGCAAAAATACTGGTCTGTTTTTGACATGATGCAAACACTAACAATTTTGCCATGTATATAATTGTTATCCAAGAAAGAAAGAACTTAATTTTAGTATTCCAGAAATCATATGCTTTGTCTATTAATGCTGTGTATTTTCTCCTTTCTAGAATAAAATCTATGGCTTTAACAAAACTGAGTATGTATAAACTGTGATGATAACTCTTTATCCCATGAATTCTTGGAAATGGTTAGGAAATTGCATCTGCTATTTCCCTGGAAATATACGGCATTAGGGAGAAAGTTGTGTATATTATACTTGGCAGTCACATGAATTAACTATAGCAGAGTGCCCTTTAGCTTCAAATTGCTTCTTCACCCCAGCCCCAGAATGATGGGCTCAAGTTATACCTGGCCCACACTTAGCTGGATTCAAGACCAGTGAGTACAGTGTAGAGGAATGGTTTCATGTTTACAGATATTCTGAGTATCTCTCCAGAATGTTTTTCATGCATACCCTATATGCAGGATAAATTCTTCAATAACAGTCAACTCCAAAGGAGTGTTAAAGTTCTTTTTTGTAATGGGGGTTTTATTGTTCAAATGTTGATGAAGTTGACTGTAGACTCCTATAGAAATGATGTTTATTTATAACAGGATTTAATCTATAATATGCGATATATATTTTTCTCCATCTTTTTTGTTTGTTTTAATGTATTCTTCGGCATGTTTTAAGATACAGCTTTTATCCTTAAGATCTTAGACCTTCTTTTGCTCTCTTTAGCAACTTAAGAGACTAGTAAGATATTGTCCACTCTTTGTAAAAATTTGTAAAAAGTTTTCCAACTTTCTTGTTTTAATGATTCAGGTCACTTTTTTGAGCCACTCATCTTCTAAAACCTTAAAAATAAAATTTAATAATCATGTCGATTGATCCTTTGATTTACTCTTCCAAATATGAGACCAGTATCTTTCCCTAACCAAAAAAAAAGAAGCCAAGTAGAGCTGTAACACAGATTGCTATCAAGACTCTTTTTACATTATCTCCTTATTCAGGACAGGGAGTAGTTTGTAAGCAAGGTTGAAAATAAATACATTTAAATGTAAAATTTATAACAGCAGCACCACAATGTTATTACGGTTTAGAGAAAAATTCCTCCCTTTCCTTCCCCAACTAAAAACTTGAATAATTCTGAAATTTCAGAAAACCAGTTGCCTTCAGGTTTATAGGGCTGGGGTCTCTAGTCCTGACTGTTACCTCAGGCTCAACTGCTGTCTGAACCTCTGTCCCTTGAGCAAGGTGTTTTTGAGCAAGGTTTAGGAAATGCTCTTGCTGTCTGTTCGGCCCTTTGTGCAGTGGTAATTTGACAGCTTTTACTCTTTGATATAGAAACATTATCTAAGGTTTTATTTAATAAAAAAAAAGGGATTATAGATACGGAGGACAGAGCAGTAACTCTTTCTGTACCTATCCAGATTGTAGCCCTTCATTTAGCAATTTTAATTAGATGTTACAAAAGGTGAATGTGGTTCACTGCTTCTTTCTTCCTCATCTCTCTCTTTAGCCTTCCACCACAAGTGTTTTTTAGTGGCATTGTAGCCACATGTCACTAATATGATGAAAGGACCAACTAATTCTGAGTAACAATTACCTACGCTTATCTAGAATATAATGAAAAAGGATTAAAGTTCCTTGATTCAGCAGAGATAGTGAAATAAGAACATAGGTGAGTAGGTAAATTCATGGGTCATTTTGGAAACTGTTGGATTATGGAGATAATTTTGTATGGTGCTCCCTTCATTATTCAGCTTGGGTTGGGTTCCTCTGTGATACCTACTATGCAGGTTTGAATCTGTTGTGTACCCCAGAAAAACCATGTCCTCTAATCCTCATTCAGTATTGCTGAGTGGCATCTTTTTTATCGTTTCCCTGGAGATGCGACCCACCCAGTTGTGGGTAGTAACTTTTTATTAGGTGGTTTCCATGGAGATGCGTCTCTACCTATTCAAGGTGGGGTTGTTTACTAGGAGCTGTTTAACAGAGAGCCATTTTGGAAAAAGCTCAGAACCAGCAAGAGTCCACACAGCCAGAGACCTTTGGAGATGTAGAAGGAAGGCACCCCCGGGGAAACCTTATGAAATAAGGAGAAAAAACTAACAGACTTCGCTGTGTGCCTTCCCAGCTGAGAGAGGGAAGACTCCAACAGATGCCAGCCATATGACTTCCCAGCTGGCAGAGCTGTTCCAGATTGCATCAGTCTTTTTGAGTGAAGGTAACCTCTTGTTGGTGCCTTAATTTGGTCATTTTCACGGACCTAGAACGTTAACTTGCAACTTAATAAATTTCCTTCTTAAAGCTGTTCCATTTCTAGTATATTGCATTCTGGCAGCTTTTACAGACAAAAACACCTACCTTTTGGGTACTGTTTTCCCTTTAAGTTTCTGGTGTTTAAGTACCAATACCTAAGATAAGCCACCTCTCTTCCCAATTCGCTTAACAACTTAATAGGTACAATGTTTAGTTATTATTGGGGTAAATGGGTCTCTTCATACTATAGAGATCTTTCAAGGCTATGATTGAAAGGTACTTTATTAATTTGATCCAAAGGAATTATAAACTCCATGAACTAATTCTTATTTTCCTTTCCTTTTATATAGTACCTTGGACATGTGTTAAATATAAGCAATATTTTTCTTACTTGCTTTTGCTAGAGTTTATTTTTTTAAGTATAGATATCCCAGTTGACACACCTGAAATGTGAAACTGTAATTCAATACCACATTGGTGGTTACCAAGAATCTAAAATTGTGCTACTGTACAAATGTCAATTTTCCAGTCCTGAAATCAAGAAACCAGATCTTGTGGGTTCCTGCTGTTGAATGAGGACATTCTATTTTGCACTTGTTTTTATCTAGAGTCCTATTTGAGAGAGAGCTATTTTATAGGTAGTTACTATTTGTCACCATTCGATAAACACTTTTCTCTATTTTCAAATATGTTCTGAATTTTAAAACTAAATATTCTTCGGGTTTAAAAGCCCAGAATAAAATTGAACACACAGTGGGCACTCAATAAGCATGGTATTTAAAAAATGTCCAAGATTTAAATCTTTTATGTCCCAATGTAATGTGATGTCCATTTTTATATTTAATTAATTAATTAATTAATTAATATCTAGGAATCATCAGTGTTTAGCAAACCATAGCAATTAGCACTATTTAACTGAAGCTTGCATAAAAGTACCTCCAGAATAGCCTCTTGACTCTATTTGTTCTCTCTTACCCACTGATGTCTTTTGTTACCCTTTTTCCCCCACTTTGTTCAGGAAGACATTGTCAATCCCATGGTGCCAGGGCCAGGCTCATCACTGGGATCATACTTCACATTGTCAGGGAGACTTTCACCCCTGAATATCATGTCCCATGTTGGGGGGGAGAGTAATGATTTTCCTTGCAGAGCTGGGCTTAGAAAGAGAGAGAGACCACATCTGAGCAACAAAAGGGGTTTCCTGGAAGCAATTCTTAGGCCCTTATAGGTAGTCTTAGCTTCTCTACTAAGAAAGAAGTTTTGTAAGGGCAAGCTACAAAATCAAGTGCTTGGCCTGTTTTCTTGGGAGTCCCAGTGGTTGAGAGAGTTCCTGGGGTTTCCCAGATGGGAAAGTCTAATAGTTCCATTTTTTTTCACCTTCAGACCCCCAAGGGACTCTACCAATACTTTTTAATTATTAGCCCACTGTAGTCTGAGATGTATTCAGATTTTACATTAAGTTTTACAGAATTACAAGGCCTCGTTCCCATTCTAGACTCTAGGAGTTTGGGTTGTTTAAATGAGCTATCCAGACAGGTTGATATGGATTGTATGTTATGTAAAATTTAGGTTCTAGACATAATAAACCTCTCTGCCTTTGGTCTCATACAGTAGGCGAAGGTCTAGAGTACATACACTATTATCTTTTACCCTATATTCTGATTTACATTAGTCCTAGCTAGATTGGCTTTGTTTTTATTTCTAATTGAGGCCTGATCTCTTTGTCATTTACTTTAACTGTTATTGCATTTAGCAATGCTAACTTTCAGGGCTTCAGCACTCCATTTCTAGGTCTTAGCTATCAGGGTTACTCAAAGTTCTAGGGAAATACAGGTGATACACATATAGCTCAATGTCTCAGAATCTAGAAATGCACTTAGGACTTCTGACTAAATGTGGCTGCTATACGGGTTTCAATCTAGGTTCCAATTTTCTTATAAGTATTTTCTGAAAGAGGTCTTAGCATATTCTTTTATTTCTGGCTTATTTTGCACACCACATTGTCCCCACAGTTTATTTAGTTCGTTGCATACCTCTTGACATCCTTCCTTTTTGTAGCTGTACCATATTCCATCATATAAATGTATCATAGTTCATTATACTTAATTTTTTAAAGCACTGTTTCTAAGTTGGGATGGGAGCCAGGTTTGTCACAAAGTTTCTACCAGCGAATCTCACCTGGATAACCTTTGCAATTGCTTTGGCAATTTCAGTCCAAACCTGTTTAAATGTGAATTGTCTACATAATTAACGTAACTGTTTATGCGTTGAAGTACTTATCCTAAGTATTTAGTACAACTGGACTGAAATACTTATCCTAACTGTTTAGTAGAACTGGATCTTCTTTTCATGTATATCATTGAGAGTAATAAAAACCACAGTTATATGTTGAAGCAAAAGTTTCAAAATAAGAATTGAATATTCTTACTCATTTGCAGTATTCAGTGAACAAGCAAACACATAAGTACCATTTTTCTGTATTTATCTTACCATTGAGTTCCCAGCTTCTGGCGTACAGTAGGAAATATTTGTTGGTTGATTGTAAGAACAAGAAAAAAGAAGGAAGGAAGGGAGAAGAAAACGAAGGAGGGAAGGAAGAAAAGGGGTGGGGTGGGGAAGGAGTGGTCTGATGCCCTGCTACCAGCAGAAAGTACAGAGCTGGAAGAACTCTAGAGCACATATGGTTGAAACCTCTCATTTCATAGCTAGGAATGTCCCAAAAGAGAGAGAGTGACTCCCCCAAAGTCACATAGCTGGCTAGGAGGCTCAGCTGGGACCTGAACCTAGGTCTTTTTTTTTTCATTTTTTAATTCAGCACTGTTTATTACATGCACAGTAATGTGCTACCGTTGCCAACATTCATTTCCAAACCACTACAATCAACCTAAATAGAAATTCTGTACAAATTAAGCAACACCTCCCGTTCTCTACTCCCAATCTATCCATTGGTAGTTTATATTCTAGAATATTAAAGCATGCTTATTATAGTGTTGAACCAGGTCTTCTGATTCCAAACACAGGACTCTCTTTGTTGCACCAGAGACTCACTGGGGTTCTGCATACATTCACTGAGGTGCTACTCCCTCCCAGACCATGATTTAATTGCTGTGGGGACAAGATGAAGAATATGTGGCCTTTGTCCCGTAGGAGCTTACACTGGTGACAACTGGCTGAGTAATCTCACTGCATTGTAGCTGCAAAGTCCCCTGAGAAAGAAGTTGAGGTAGCTGCCCTGTTGCAATGAGTTGTGGCTGAGTTGATGGACTTGTTCCAGACCTGTTTGTGATTGTGGATTCAGATCAGCTTTGCAAATGTTTCCAGATTCAACCATCAATACCTTTAATTGCTACTCTTACTTTGGTGGTTTGTGTCTTGCCTCAAAAGGCAATCTCTGCTGAATATAGAACTGTAAAATCACCTTTTGTTCATCAGTCACCAATAGTTAAAAGAGGAAGCTAATACTAGTGGAGCACCTTGGAATATACCTTTTTCTGTGATCCTCACAATTGTGTCTGTGAGGCAGAGCAATGGTATCTCCGTTTATGGGCTGCAGGGTGCTGTAGAAGTTGGGGGCAAAAATAAACTCAACATGAAACTCGGCTCCCTCATTTCCAAGCCCTATAACCAGGAGCAAGTGACTTAACCCTTAAATTATAGTTTTGTCATTTGTAAAATCAATTTTATAACAGAACCTGTTATAAATTCATTGAAGAGTTAATTGGTGTGAAGTGCTTAGAACATAATGATATGAATTTATTCTTAGTGTGCACTATGTGTAGGCACTGTTCTGAACATCTTATGCGTATTAATTTAATCCTTACAACAACCCCATGAAATAGATACTGTTAGCATACCCATTTGCAGATGGAAAAAGTGTGGAACAGAGAGGTTGAGTAACTTGCCTGAGGTCACATAGCCAATAAGTGGTAGAACTAGAATGCAAATCCACAGAGCTTGATACCAGTATCCCTGCTTTTAACCATTACATTATACTGCCATAGTAAGCCCTCGGTAAAGAAACTTCAACAGCTAGTAGCTACTTTATTAGGATGCTTATGAACAAATTCAGAGAGTTACATGACTTGCTCAAGATTTTACAACTATAAATGTCAGAGCCCCATCAGTGTGAGCTCACGCTGTCTGACTCCCAAACCCCTGTTTTCTCTACTTATTCCTTAAAGGAGAAATGCCTGGAGGTACTTATCTAGTGGTAAATAGCAGTAGAGGAGAATCTGGGCAGATTTTCCAAAGCCACTAGGAGTTGGCACAGAAAGGACCGAGTAGTGACAAGTCATGTTTGCAACAACAGGAGCAAAGCCTTTGGTGAAGTACTACATGTTGAAATTAGTGATCAAAAGGAAGGAGGAGTATACAGTTGTTCATAGGAGTTTATTTGTAATAGCTAAAAACTGATGTCCTTTAACCAGTGAATGATTATACAAACTGGTACAGCCACACCATAGGGACTACTTGGAATATAAAAGAAACAAATTACTGATACATGCAAGAGCTTGGATGAATCCCAAGGAAATTATGTTGAGTGAAAAAAATCCAATCTCCAAAAGTTGCAGTACGATATAATTGCATTTCTATAGCATACTCAAAATGATAAAATTGTAGAAATGGAGAACAAATTAGTGGTTGCCGGTAGTTAGGAACAGAAGTGAGGGAGGTTAGAAGTTATGTATGGTTTTAAAAGGAACTGTTCTATATCCTGACAGTGGTGGTGGAGACAAATCTATTCATGTGATAAATCATATAGAACTAAATGTGAATACACATACAAATGAGTACAAGTAAAACGAGAAATCTGAATAAGATTGGTAGATTGTATCAGTGTCAAGATCCTGGCTGTGAAATTACATTTTAGTTTTGCATGACGTTACCATTAGGGGAAACTGGATAAAGGGTACACAGAATTTGTCTTATTTTAATTGTAGTATTTTTCATAATTACATGTGAATCTACAATTATCTAAGTAAATATTTCAATTTTTTTTTAAAGGAGGAGGTCACTGGACCACTGTTTTTTGTTTTTTTTTTTCTTTTAAAGGAGGAGTCTGGGCCAGTGGAGCTAGACTCCAGAAATGCTGCCCATTCCCTGTGAGGATTTAACAAATCAGGTAGGTCCTCTTGCCTATTTGAACACCCCTGTCACAGGCACTTGGAAGGAGGAATGGTGGAAAGTGCGATCCGATCTGGCTCCTCTCAGTAAGCAGTTGCTTTGGTCACAGGTGAGGAGGGCATGTGGGTTTGAAAACGTTTCCTGGGGGATTCTGATCCATTATCCATCAAAATATACCAATTTAGTGGAAAAGATGCTCACAATTGTTTTTTAGCAGCACTCAAACAATATCCTAGATTAGGTAGGTGAAGCTCAATAAATTAAATGAAAGCTGTAAGTAAACAAGAGTTGCCAGCTGCTGAAGTACCAGCTGTCAGGAGAGCTGGGTTCTAATTCTGGCTCAGCTCTGAACTTGCAAGATTTATACTGAGACATTTTCACTCTATTAATCTTAACAATGATAATAGCTAATATAACCGAGTAGGTACCACATGTCAGGCTACTGTGCTGAAGGTTTTAAATGCATTATCTCATTCTTCTACAGATGAGCCACTTATGGTCCTCAGAGGTTAAGAAAGGTTAAGCCTAAGTTCACACAGTGAGAGTGTGGTAAAATGGGGTTTCCAGCCCTCTCAGCCTGTGTTTGTAACCACAACACTAACTGCTTCAGTTCTCAGTCATAAAAGGAGGAGATGGGGTCAAGAGGCTCAGAGTCCCCATGGCTCAAATTGCTTCTATGCAATTAGATAATTCTGACCTCAACTTAGGGTACTGTAAAGAAATAATTTAGGAACTGCCAGTCTTGCCATATAGGGAAGAAAATAAGCTGGGCAGGTTGAAGGGGAAATATAGTCCAGCACAGAAAGAGTTTTGGGGTGATTTTTCATTCTTTGAAGGAATGTGACTTATTTAGGACTTCCTGTTATATTCCGATTGAACATAAAGAGTACGCCTTTTCTCTCTTATAGAATTAGGGTCTCTAAAGATTCCTGTTGTTTAAATGCATATCATAGCCTTTCTCTTTTGATTACCTAGAGTAGAGGCAGAGGAAGATAAAATATCTGGGTGTGGGTTCATGCAAGTTCACGTAAAGCCTACCAGGAAAAGCAGCTGGTGCTGTTAAGAACTGCAGAAAGGAAACCGGGCAGCTGCACTGAAGGCCAAGTGGGAGAGAGATGCTAGGTTCCCACATGAGAGGAGAGAGAAAGCAAAATACCAGCGGCAAGCAATCGAACAGCAACAACAAAAAACAGTGAAGAGTCTTTTTTTTTTTTCCTGTTGCATCTCATAGTTCCCTTAGATTTGAGGAGACTTTTGGGTGGTTCTTGGTTCTCCTCTCCTGAATCTTCAGGATTGGCATGGCTTCAAGAGAAGGTTTCTCTAATGGAGAAATGAAAAGCAAGCCATGTGTGGAGGAGCAGAGAAAGGTAGAGCAGATGTGAGGCCCCTGTACCTCTCTGGGTCAGGACAGTCAGGAAACAGGGCTTGCCCAGGTTACCAGCCCATATGGAGATGCTCTTTCTGTGATGGCCATGCTCTCTGGGTTGGAGCTGCTTCTAGTGGACTGGCATCCCATTATGAGGAGAAGCTGGTTCTGCTCAGGTACAAGAGGGCCCACGGATGAAGCTGTTGGCCAACTGTGAAGTAACTTTCAGTGCTTTGTAAATGATCCTATCAAAGTTAAATGGCCATATGGGTGGATGCTAATTCCATCTACCCAAATAATTGAGTATAGCTGACAGGCTGGGAAATGGGAGTGTGGGTTTGTAGACTTGTAATGACTTAGAGGACACTATTCCTGTTCCCAGAGCTGAGGAACTCTTCTAATTCTCCTCCAGCCTCACCTTGACTGGTCAAGAAAACAGTCCCAGCTCCATCAAAGAGGCATTTGTCTAAGTTGCATGTCTAAGCAACATTCCCAAATAACATTCTCCTTTTCCCCCTGGAAATCTCTCCTCTTACTAAACTTCTCTCTGTAGCTTGTGAAGAAGCAGATTGATTTATGTAGATACCTTCTACCTCAGGCAGGTTGTAAAGTAGAAAGAGTTAGATGCCACCCCATTACCTTCTTCCTTCTCCATCCTTTAGCCCTTAGTGCTTTCTTCCTCCTTTCATTTGTACCAATCTCTGGAGATAATCTAATAGCAGCCCTTGATACTTTAGGGTGAATTAGTTTAAGGTCATAGACTTCTAGACGTCAGTGTCAACTTTTGTATAAAACCACATGCCTCCACTGAAAAGCCCTCTCCATTGCTTTTTGCTGCCCTGTGTTGAATGCACGAACCACTCCCCTCCATCATTTCTTCTCAGCACACATCTCCATAATGACTTGTCTTTTTGACCTCCCCTACCTTCCCCGAAGTCCATTTCCAGCTGGTCTGGTGTAGGGTGAGGGGGCCCCAGAGGGCAGTGAGAGCTCCAGATGTTGAGGGAGAACCTGGCCCAGTTCCAAGACCCAAATTCAATGTAAGGTCTCTCTAACAGGAGGTTAAAGACAGTGAGAGTGATAGCAGCAGCAGCAGTGATGAGGAGCCTGCACAAGTGTGCTAGAAGGCATTAGATTGTAGGTTTGGAGTCACAGCATATCCAGAGCACGCAGGGAAAACTGAGTCCTGAAGGGGGAGGCACTTGTCCAAGGTCTGTTAAATTCCAGGTTGCTAAAGCCCAGGCAGAAGTGAACTGAATGGGAAGACCTAAGGCAAGCCCCGGCTGAAGGGCTGGTGTCCCCCAGAGTTTCTGAGGGAGTGCCCCATGTCACACACGGCATCAGAGCAGACCAGGTCTTGGACAGGACCCTTGGCTACTAGCACAGCGCTTCTTCCGCTGCCGTAAGCAGCCTGAGTTTCTGACCTTGCACCCAGCACTACAAAGAGACAAGAGGAGAGGGGATCACCTCCATCTCCAGAAGGAAGTTTCATGCCTCACTGGAGAAATATCTGTACTGTGAATGAGACACCATAGAATCAAATGTGGGAAGGCAGCAGTTGGTGGGGCTGCAGGTCAGAAGGAAGGCCTGTGGCTGGTTTCTGAAGCTGAATGCAGAAAAATCTGCAGGAGAGGATCAGAGGAATTAAGGGGTGAAGGCATTCTGTTTGGAGAAGACAGGGGAATAGAAATGTCACGCATTGTTCTCTGAATGCTGGAGAAATCCAGGGCGTTGAGAAACAGAGTCTTAGGTATGGGTCTGTGACCCCCACGAACTCGCCCCAGATCCCATGTCACTGGCCTCTGCCCTACTACCTGGCGTTCCTGGCAAGTTCTTACATTTCTTTTCCCTGTCACACAGAATCATGAAGGTGACCACAAAGAAGAAAAGGGGGTGCAAGGGTAGTTCAGTGGTAGAATTCTCACCTGCCATGTGGGACACCCGGGTTTGATTCCCGGTCAATGCACTTTCCAAAACAAACAAGCAAAAGAAACAAAACTAAATTCAACAAATGGTGCTGTAATAACGGGATACTCATATGGAAAAAGAATGAAATGTGTCCCCCGCCATAGAGCATACAAAAAAAAAAAAAGGAAATGCCTTAATTAACTGCAGGAATCAGCCACCATGGGAGCTGGAGCTGGAGCTGGAGGTGGAGGAGGTGGGGGTAGGGTGGGGTGTTGGAGACAGGGAAGCAGGAGAGAGTGAAGGGGAAATGATTACACAATAAACGTGTCCACATACATTTGCCAAACCTTGTGTGCATATTTCCTTTATCATTCTGTTTAGATCTTTTTTTTTTCCCCCTTTGATTTAGCTATGGGAATTATTAGCTTACGGGCTTATGGTTTTGAGGCTGAGAAAAATGTCCAAATCACGGCATTATCAGGTGATGCTTTCCTCTTCCCAAAGACTAGCTGCTGGCGATTCTGGCCTCCTCTGTTACATGGCAAAGCACATGGCAGCCTCTCCTGGTCGTTTTCTTCTCTTCCAGGTTTTATTGCTTTCAGCTTCTTTCTTCCAGAGTTTCTCTCTTTTTGTCTTCATTCCATTCTCTTATAAAGGACTCCAGTAAGAGGAGTTTAAATCATTTTGACGTGCCCTAACTACAAAACTCTATCTTTTGAGCACTTACTATACAATAATCACTGTGTTCTGAGCTTTATTATAAATTACTGCAATTATTAAAACAACCCAATAGATATACAGTATCATCATTCTAAATTAAAAATGAGGAAACAGGTCTAGAGAGCTTAAGATACCTACCTAAAGTTAGCACAGCTTAGGGGTGGGGAGGAAGGGGGAGAAGTAAGTGGGGGGCACAGGAAGAGCTTCGAATTTGGGTGATTGACTTCAAAGTCCCTTTCCCCCTGACCTCATGGTCTATCTGCACCCCTCCCCTACAGTGAAGGCCCCACCTAAAGGCTCATGGTGTTTCATTCAGGACCCTTGAGCACAGGCAGAGGTTTTTGAGCATCAGCTCTTAGGTGAAGATGAGGAGCTGGGGAGGGACTTGGGGTATGCAAAATAGGGGTACAGAATCCAGGTGTTTTGGCTGGCTAACTTGGTTCCTCTGACTGGTGATCCCCTCCTTGGTCCCCCTCAATCTAACATAAATGAGATATAACTAGACCAGAGCATCTTGGAACGAACCCAGTTTGAGTACTGTGGTATAGGCCCAGGGGAGAATGGAGTAGAAGGATACTTGTTTTTCAGAGGTACAGGAGATGGGGTCGTATTTTAAGCCCTGCCACTTAGCACATGGGAGACCTAGAGCACATCTTTTACTGCCTCTGTGGCTTAGTTTCTGCATCTCTGTAGCTTTAGAAATAAAAAGAAATAAAATTGTTTCAGATTCCAAGGGTGTTTGGCTCCATCTTCTGGTCAACTCTGATCTTGGCGGCTATTTGCAGTGTTATCATCCACTGGGGACATCATGGAATTTGGGGAAGGCTTCCAGGAAATCTCACAGCTGTGGGGCTGAAGGGGTAGGGTGTGGATTAGGGATGACGGGTGTGGAGGAGCAGGGGAGGGGGTCAAACTATTCTGAAAACCCAGGCACTTGCTGTGAACTCTGAATTGCATTATATTTATTATTTGGCCCTCTATTCCTAGTGTCTGGACAAAGATTCAGGAGGCAGCCAACCTGGGAGAAGCCCAAAATGCCGGAGTAGAAAGGGACATAGAAACCTTGAAGTCTAATTCCTCCAATGTATAAGTGGGGAACTGAGGCCTGGAGAGAAGCAAAAAACTCACTCCAGGTCACATACAAACCCCAGTTCTCCTGATATCAAATCCATATTATCTTCTACTCTAACCTGCTGTCTCCTCTTTCTCTAAGGTCTTTATCCAAGCTAATCACTTATCTCCTTCCTCCTGGGACAGGGACATCTGCCCAGTAAGTGATGAGATGAGCCTGGACTGCTCTGTCCACTTGCTACCACAATAAACCACCCCCTCTTGGTCCCACCTCCAGCCCTGGGAATAGTGGTCCCCCATCTCTCCAAGCCAGAGCTTTCCTGGTGGAATGGGGGATGTGGAAGGAACAGTGAGGCAGAGACCTGCATCTTCTCCAGCCCAGTCTCTCTGAACCTCAGTTTCTCCATCTGATATACAACCAGTCAGCCTCACAAAATCGCAGAGAGGATTGAATGGATAGTGTGAGGTGTTTTGTGAATTCCTGAGCTCTCTATTAGAATGTGTCTGTCTGTCCCAATTCATATAGAGTCCCAGGTACTGAGTGTAGTCCAAGGGTTATGGAACCCCAGAGGAAGGAGATGCTGTGGGGCCCTGGACTGAACAGCATAGGCTTCACTGAGGACATTGTACTTTGTCTTTACCATGCAGCCTTGACAGGGGAGGCCTTGGAGGTGGCTGTTCTTCCAGTCCTGTGGCTCGGAATCCTCACTCTCCTGGCAGAGTTCAGGACTCAATTCCCCCCACTCGTCCCCAGATCTCCTTTCTGCAGAAAGGGGTGAGTGAATACAAGTCCAGGAAAGTGTCTTGGAGGCACTTCTTTTGACCTAGAATCAAGCCTCTAAATGTCAGGATTCACAAAAGAAGAGTCAGAGGAGGACCAGCTCACCCTAATTCCCCACCTCCCATCCCTTTCCCTTTGTTTAGATACAAGATCCATGGCCTCTAAGTTAAATGAGTGAGTCTCAGAGAAACTGCTTGAGGAAGAGATAGAAACCTTTCCCAGCTTAGGCCTCAAGCTCCCAGTGCAGACTTGATTCTGTTTGAATTCTTGAGAACTGGGAAAATAAGAGGCTAGAAACTATGTAGGGATGAGGTCATCCAGGGCAGCCCTGCCTTTCTTGTTTGCCCCGCAAAAGGTAGGGAGATCACTACTCTCCCTAGGAAGTTCACCTCCTCATCAGGCAGCTCTAATTCTTTGGAAAGTCTTACTCCGCATTTCTAGAGAGTGATTCTGAGACCACTTGCATCGAAGTCGCCTTGGGGTGACTTCTTGAATCACTGTCTAGGATTGGGCTGGGAATCGACATCTAAAACAGTTTCTGTAGATAAGGCATATTGAACTTTGAGAATACTGGTTCCTGTCTGTTGCACTTAGGAATGGCAGCCCTACTCTTACCTCTTGCCTCAGACATGGTTCTGTCAACTTCTCACAAGACATGGTTGTATTCTGCTCCTTTTGTCATTTTTGATGTTCTTTCTTTCTTCTGGTCTCCATCTCTATTCTCTAAATCAATCATAATAGAATTTAGGGACTTGAAGTGTTCTTAACAGAACACCTAGTCCAACTCCTCATTTTACAGATGGAGTTTTTGAAACCCATACAGGGGACACAGCTTGCCCCAGTTCACACAGCTGTTCCTTGGGAGAACTGATAGGAAAACCAAACTCCTGATCCTGAATTTAGTGCTCTTTCCACCATGCAATTCTGTTCTATTGTAACTGTCCCATACTAGGGTGAATGCCCATCCCAGACCCCTTCTGAGATAAGGGAACAGGCTCCTGAAGTCATCCTGGTGTCATTTGACTCTCCCTGGTCAAAACGATTATCTGACCTCTGAGCTAGGCCAACCAGATTTTCTCTTGAAAGAGCATTATCACTAAGAGTCACTGATGCTGTTGGGCACTGGGGCTAAGATGTCAAGTAAATACAGGTTGAGGTGGGGAAATCTGGACCATGTACAGTAAGGAGAGAGAGGACCTGCAGAGAGAAATAGGCAGGATATGGGTGACTGCAATTTCAGAGGTGGGGTAGGGGGTGGACAGAGAGAGTGGGAGTGGAGAGAGGACACACACAAGAGATGAGAGAGAGAGAGAGAGAGAGAGAGAGAGAGAGAGAGAGAAAATGGAGTAGAGATCATAAATAGAGCCAGCCAGTCAGTAACAGAGATAGAACAAGAGAGAGATTTATACAGAGGGAGAATGAATCAGATAGACAGAGAAAGGTTGAAAGAAAAAAGAGACAGAGATGAGCCCTTAATGTTTTTCCAGTTTCTCTAGAGGTCCCGCTAACCTTCCTGCCCTTAGCTTCCCTGAGCTACCCCTGTATCTTCCCAGCAGCCCCCTTCACGAAGCTTCATGGAGCTTCAGTGGGTTTCTGATTCTTGCAAAGATGTGATTCCCTACCAAGCCAGCCCTGGAGGAGACTTTGAGGAGCTCCTCACAGATCAGTCCACGATGCAAATGTTGCAAGCTGTGGATGCAAATGGTCCATTCTGCTCAACAGGCCATCTGTCACTTCTTTTTACCTCTGAGACCTGGAGATGTCTATATCTCGGCAAAACATCAACAAAGCTGCCAACTCCCAGTGGGTGACTTGGTCTCTTGTCAGTGGCAATCTTCCTCAGTACTAAATCCTGCTCACATGTAGGCCATTTAATAAGGCTCACTATGCTCACTTGATGCTCCTCCTTTCCCAGATGGCTCTGCCCATCCACTCCACTCATGCCAAGCCCAGCTCCTGTGTCCACTCCTCCAGGAGGCTTTCCCTGGTGACCCCATGGCACTTATCAATCCCTCCCTTAACAAACCTCCAAAGTGCTTACTGATTCTCTTTTGTCCTTTTGTTACATTTTGCTCCATATTTATGTCACATATAAAGGGCCAGTTTATTGAGTTATAAGGAAAAGGAGAGCACTAAAGTAGTATTTGTTCAGATAATTCTAGCTATTGATAATATGCACTGTTATTTGGATGCTAAGAATTTTCCTGGTGCTTATTACTAGTTACACATTTTGTCCCCACAATGTCCATTTGCAGAATAGGAAATTGGGCCACAGAAAAGTGAAGTAATTTGCTAAAGGTCATATCTTTAGTAAATGACAGAGAGCAAAGATTTCACGTCTATATTCCTCCCCTTTCCCATGTCACTGTTCAGTGCCTAAAGCCCACCCGTATAACTTTGTCCTCTAATTTTAGACTGGTGGTAGTTCATATATGTGAATTCTACCTTTGGCTTCCCTGAGAAAGAATATATATATATATTGTTTGACAGGAGAGCTGGAGAAGAATGAAGCATTGGAAAAGGCCTCCTAGATACTTATAAATCACCTCTTGGAGAGCTAGAATTCCTGAATAATCATGATCTTCACACATTCTAAGTGTGTTTGTGGAACACTAACTCCATGGGATGTTGAGTAGATTTTATTTAAAAAACAATTGTTAAATATGTGCAGGAAACACCAGGTTACCTGTTGTCTTTGTGGTATAACTTCTCAGAGCCTTTAACATGCAGATGGGCACTGTGGGTCCATAAGAAGGAAAGAAATGTGCAATATTCACCAAACAAATTTGACCTCAGAACACTTCTCTTACAAATCCTTTCTCAAAATTAGCCTTTTATAGAACCTTCTTTGGATAACCAAGTCATTGTTGCTCACAACTTCCCAGTGTTTTTTCTTTCTTTTTTTTTTTTGTGCCCCCATAGAAATTGTTGAGGATTGAATCCTGTCTCCCATAAAGATGGGCTCAAGTTTTAATCACTAGTCCTGTGGGTGTGAACCTATTGGTAAATAGGACATTTGAAGACGTTGTTAGTTAAGGTGTGGACTCATTTGCGAATAGGATCTTTGAAGAGCCTATTTAGATGAGATCAAATTGAGTCAAGGTGGGGCTTAATCCATAGGGCTGAAGTCTTTATAAGTAAAGTAAATTGGACACAAAAGAAGGAGCCAGAAGTCAACGGAAACCAGAGGAGCAGGTACAAGGAGAGAGAGATGGCCATTAACAAAGGATTACTGGAATGCTACAGACTCAGGGAGAAAGCAAGCCTTTCTAATACCCTGATGTTGGACTTCTGGCCTCCAAAACCATGAGACAATATATACCTGTCTTTTAGGCCAACCCATTGTATAATATTCCTTGTAGCAGCCTTGTCAAACTAAGACAGAAATATGACTGGCTGTCCTACCTTCGCATTTGTGGGGCTTGCATGCCAAGTGGTTTTTCTAGTAGACAAGATAGACACCCAAATTATCTTCCTCCTATGCCTGGATGCCCTGACACCAACCAGTTTAGTTTACAAGGTCAGGACCATAATGCAGCCAGCCTTTTCTGGCCTTGCTTGACCATACTTATTGTTCTTTTAGAACGTGCTTTTAGCACCCACAAGTTGATAAGTCCCTGAGGCATCCCTCAAGGAATCGGAATCTGCCCTAGCCTTGAGGAGTCACAGTCTGTGTCACACTGGAAAGGGGAAAGAGACAACCGGTGATGGGTCTGCAGAAGGAAGAGCTCATTTCTAGGCATGGGGATGGGAAGTCTGAGAGGCCATCTTGGAGATGCCCACTCTGAGCTGGGCCTGGAAGGGTTAAAAAGAGATAAGTGGAATTTGTGACTGAGAGTGGGCAGAACTGTCAGGGGTGGCAGCAATAGATCAGACCCAACGAGGGTTGCTTTCCCCACTGACCCTTATCCCCTCCCAACCCTCTCTGGCTGTGGAGAGTGGCAGAGCCCACAATAGCTGCTGGGCTAGGGTAAGGTCCCCTGCTGAGACCCACAGACTTGGGATGTGCCCACATCTTTGACCCTCAGTGTCCCAGGGGAGGAGGTGCCCCATCTGTCCTCTCCTCCACAGCCTATCCTCAGTACAGTTGTGAGGGAGGAAACATTTGGGTTTAGGGCTCCAGGAGGGCAACTGCTGGTCTTGTTCTAAATGCACCCTCAGCGCTTACAGAGAGACCACCACACATTTGCTGAATGAATGGTCGTTCCTCCCAGCCTCTGACCCTTTTCTCCCCACTCTGCTATTTATCCAGGCCCATGATAGTCACGACTTGTTGAAGACTGAGCCACCCCAGAGATATTTTTATTTTCACGTGGGGCACTTGAATATCCTGAACCCAATTTTCACAGAATCAAAAGGGTTCTGGAGCATCAGAATTGAATGAGCATTGAGAGGATTTTACATATATATGTAATGCAATTTTATTGAGATATATTATGCATTCACATACCATATAATCATCCAGAGAGTACAATCAATGGTTCACAGTATCATCATATAGTTGTACATTCATCACCACAATCAATTTTTGAATATTTTCGTTACATCAGAAAAATAATAAGAATAAAAATTAAAATTAAAATTAAAAAGAACATCCAGAATATGGGACCATATCTCCTATCCTCCTCTACTGTTTATTTATTTATTTATTTATTTATTTATTTTTTTTTTTAAAGAGAGAGGGAGGAAGGGAAGGAAAGACAGAGAAGGAAGGAAGGAAGGAAGGGAGGAAGAAAGGGAAACATCTTTAAACATTTTCTTATTTTTTATTATATTTTGTTTTGTTTGTTTGTTTTTTACATGGGCTGGGGCCGGGAATCGAACCGGGGTCCTCCGGCATGGCAGGCAAGCACTCTTGCCCGCTGAGCCACCGCGGCCCGCCCTGTTTATTTATTTTTGTCCTTATTTTCTTACTTGTCTATCCATACACTGGATAAAGTGAGTGCCAATCACAAGGTTTGCACAATCACCCAGTCACACCATAAAAGTTATATAATTATACAGTCATCTTCATGAATCAAGGCTACTGGATTACAATTCAACAGTTTCAGGTATTTTCTTCTAGCTATTCATATCTACTAACAACTGAAAAAGGATATCTATATAATGTATAAGAATAAATTCCAGAATGGTCTCTGGACTCTAGTTGAAATCTCTCAACCACTGAAACTTGTTTTTGTGTGTCATTTGAGAGAGTATATTGACAACCAAAATAGTGGAATGCCAGGCATCACAACAAGCAGAGGACCAGATGAGGAGTGGAGAGAGCTTTCCACATAAATATTTCTAAGAGATATTGTAAATAATATATCAGTAGTATATTAGAAAGAGAGCAGTTTCTAGACTCAAGTCCCAGTTCCATTACTTATTGACTGTGTGTGCTTGGTTAAGATTTACCTGAGCCTTTAATTCTTTCTTCTTAGAAGGATGATATTGTCTCTCTTAAAAGATTACTGTATGAGTGGGCAACGATGGTACAGTGGCAGAGTTTTCACCTGCCATGGGCAAAACCTGGGTTTGATTCCTGGTGCCTGCCAATGCATGCAAAAAAAAAAAAAAAAGAAGAAGATTGCTGTATTAAGTGAGACAAGGCTTGTGAAGGGTCTGTGTTAGTTGTCATGTGGCAGTCACACGAGGGAAAAGACCATCCATATGGCATTCTGGATCTTGGTCCTTTTGAACACAGATTCTCAGAAGTTTTTATTTCCCTGCTTCCTTCCACCTTCTTTTTAATGTTGCTCTGTAACATGGCTCCCTGTGGCACTCTCCTCCTTTTACACTGGGTTTTAGTTCTTTCCTCCTTAGCCACATAGATGTAAGTCTTCTTTCTCTTTAATATGAGAGCCTTTCAGATAACCTTGAGAGTGTTACATCAGCTCCCCGAGACCTGGTTTTTGCTTTGTAAGACGGTGAACTTACCATCTGCACCTGCCCCATAGTGTGGCTTCGAGGCTGTGTATGACGTATTCATGTACGTACATGTCATAGCTCAGTGTCTGGCACCGATGCTCTGAAATGGCTGGTGTTTCTGATTCCACTGTCCTGTTCCATACCAGCGGTAATGCATGGGGTTAGAGAAGGATTTCTTGAGAACCAATCTGGGCCTTTGGAAGTACTGATAAGATTTTCATGCAACATGAGAGACTGTGGGCTTGAGATTAGGTGGGGTGGGGTAAGTTCTGGAATATCGGAAAGGAAATGGGAAGTCTCAAGGTTGTTCAGGGAATAGAAGAGGAGGCTATTTTGGCTTGAGCTGTAGGTTCATTAAGGGTGCCAGAGGGAGATAAACTTGAAAGTATAGGTTGGGGCCCTGAAATCATAAAAGATAGAGTTGGAAGGGACCCAGGTCATCATCTAGCATTTCCCTGAATCAGGGAAAAGCACGCAGGACCTGGTAGGAATTAGACTGTGCCTGAGGCTCAACTCTGCTGTGTTCTTGGACCAATTACATATCATCTCGGATCTGGATTTCTCTGTGTGATGGAAATAATAATCCTTTAGCTGCCTACTCTGTAACTGTCATGAAGGCTTAGTGAGCAGTGGGCTGAGGATTCACTAAGAAATGCTGGACAAGGGACTCCCTTCTCCTCTCTTGGCTTTGCTTTTAGCATCTGTAAAATGGAGACCCCATCTGTCTCCAGCGTGCAAAGAGCTGCAAATCTAGCCAGGATATTGGCACCCAGGAGGGGAGAAGTGGGGAGGGCCCTGAAGGTGGTGGTGGAGGGACTGTTTCCCTGGGCTTAACCAGGACTGCTGCCCTCTGCCCATTATGGTGGCTTCTGTGGGTCTCACAACTGGAGGTCTCTCTCCACTTCACCACTGTGCCAGGACCCTACTTCTTGCTGGATGGGTTACAGCGCTCATAGGTGACCAGCTGCCCTGCACGCCCTTTTCACCCCCAGCCCTGGTCCCCCTGGCCTTTCACAGAGTGTCTTGAGGAAGCAGCACCAGCTCTGTCCGTCCCCTCCATCACCCCTCCCTATCCCTACCCTGATTCCAGAGGCGTCACATCTGCCCTGGCCCCTCATTCTTTTGGAGTGAGCCCCTAAAGGGAAAAGTGGCCTGCTTTTCCTGCCACTCCTGCTTCTCACATTAGCGCTGGCGTCACAGTATAGAGCTTCCCACCGGGAAGCTTGGCTTCACTCCCCGCGTGGGGAAATCGAGAGACAGTCCAAGCGACGTGCAAGGTGGCAGAGCCAAAACTAAGACCCCCCCCGGACCGTGCTCCTTGCATCGTTCCCGAGGCTCTCAAATTTGGAGGGGCATAAGAATCACGTGGAAATGTGCTAAAATACAGACTCTTAGGTCAACAACCTGGTTCCCATTCAGGATAACGGCAGTGGGGCCCGAACATCTGTATTTTTAACAAGCATCCCAGGACTATGATACGACACGGAGCTTTAGGACCCCTGCACTGCCCCTCGCCCTAAATCCAGGGAAGATGGTGGTGGGAGGAGAGTTCCAGAGGTTTCCTCTGCTGGGATTAAAAGTTTTGTTTCAGATTCACCCAGCCAGTGGAAAGTCTGTTTGATCGCAAGGCTCCTTTGCTGCCAGCAGGTGGCAGCGCTCGACTGAGTATGTTTGTAAGGGGCGCGAGCGCTAATTGGAGGAATATCATCTTTTGTTTTCCTCGCGTGATTTTATAACCCCTCTCCCTCCCACATCCTGGCCATCCTAAGGTATTAGATTCGCATTTGCTCAGCTGATGCTGTTATCTTGTGACCTTCCAGGGTTGGGAGAAGCCAGGACTTTCGAATTTCCTGGAGACATCTGGTGATTAACTCGGAAGTGAGCTGCAGTTGGAATTTTCATTTGCCAAGGCCGTGTTTTGTGACTGTTAACTGCTTTCTATAAGTGCCTCGTTTCATCTTCCCTCCCTACCCCTCCCCGCACAGAAAAGAACCTCTTTTTTTTTTTCCCCCAGAAGAGCGCAGAGAGGACAGCTGGGCTTGAACTTAGGTGTTTCTGATTTCAGAGCTGCGTGCCATTACACTCTCATTTTATACAGATGATCATTTTCTACAGATGGTCTCCAGAAGGAAGTGACTTATCCCTGGCAATGAGTGGCGGTATCGGTGAGAACCAGGCCTCCATCGTAATTCTGAGCCAAAGCTCTTGCACTCACCTTGCCGTGGGTGAGGATCTGGGCAGCGGGAGTCTGCTGTAGGTGGAGGGGGCGGGGCGGATGTCCCTCCCACCCGGGGACCCCGCTGCGCCAACCCGTGCTCAGCTTGGCTCAGAGCTAGCCTGAAGGTGCCAGAGTCCAGAGACCTCTCCCTGCCCCTGGAATGGGGCACTGTGGGACTGAAACTTTGTCAGCCCTGTCAGTACACATCCCAGGCTCCTCGACGGTCTGGCTGAGAGTCGGCCCTCAATTAATATTTATGGAATCAAGGGACATTCCTCCCTTAGGCTCTGCTCTGGGCTTGCTGACCCAGACATTTCCTCCTCCTTGGGGTCCTACACTTCGTTTCTTAGTATGGTAGGTTGAATTATGTGCCCCCTCCCGCACCCACAAACCCATTCCTGGGTCTTAGTTTGCATTCCTAGGGGTGGGATCTCTTGAGGTTGTTTTCGTTAGGGCTTGGCCCACCTGAACGAAGGTAAGTCTTAAATTGATTACTGGGGTTTTCTAGGAGATAGAACCCGGAAGAGAAAGTAGAGGGCATCGCCACGTGCCGGGAAAGCAAGGATTGCCTACCAGCCAGTGGATCCTGAGCCCAGGACTGAGCTGGCCTTGCAGCCTCTGAAACCGTGAGCCATGCGTTCCCATGGTTTAAGCCAGCTCTCCCTATGGTATTTGCTGTAGCAGCTCAGGCAAATCTAAGGCACTTAGCAAGACAGTCTGTTTGTTCTTTAAGTTTCTAGATCCGTCCTTATCTCTCCTGCCCCCCAATCCAGACCTAGGAAACAAGCTAAGGAGCAAGCTCATGGCTGTATGTGCTTCATGTGTCTGGCAAAAGGTTGAATATAAAATAAGCTGTTTGGAAAAACAACCACCTATTGTTTTATTCAATAGCACATATTCATTGTTGAAAAACAGAAAATAAGATAAGCCAAAAGAACAAAATTAAAATCACCCCTATGGTAATCCAATCCTTTTCTTCAATGATATTTTAATGGAATTTTTTCCCATTCTCTTTTTATTATACGTATTTATTGTGCAAACAGACAACATACAGCTATGACAAACAATGTGTCACTGGGAATACTACTTCATGAGCCTGTGAATACATTAATAATAATAACCATTCTATTTGTTGAGGGCCGTTTATGTACTGGGAGCCTTACATAGTTTTTTAATTTAATTGAGGTGTAAGTTATATACTATAAAATTCATCCACTTTAATTAATAATTTTTATTTGAAGAGTTTTAGTAAATTTACTTGAGTTGTTCAACCATCACCATAGTCTAGTTTTAGGACATTTCCATCACCCCAATAAAATCCCCTCAGTCCCATTTCCAGTTAATCCCACTCCCAGTCCCAGGCAACTGTTAATGTAGTTTCTGTCTCTCTCGTTTTGCTTTTTTTGACATTTCATATCAATGGAACAATACAGTATGTGGTCTTTTGTGTTAAATCTGTACAGAGATACTCTCAGGTGCATCCTTTTAGTTATAGCTGAGGAAATTGAGGCTCAATGAGGTTCGGTGATTTAATCAAAGCTAGTGAGCAAAGTAGCCTAATTTCAGCTGGGGTTTGTCTCACTCTCAGATGCACCAGCTTGTGATTGTGACATGATGTTTCAGGTCCCAGCCTCTGCAACTATATGTTCATATGTAATTACTTCTTGTAAAGGGCTCATACTCTATATGATACTTTGCTACTTTCTTTTTCAGTGATTAGAGGGTATTCCTTGTAAATAAATATACATCGAGCATAGCCACAATAGGTTA
This sequence comes from Tamandua tetradactyla, assembly GCF_023851605.1. Classification (NCBI taxonomy): domain Eukaryota; kingdom Metazoa; phylum Chordata; class Mammalia; order Pilosa; family Myrmecophagidae; genus Tamandua; species Tamandua tetradactyla. Next base: position 34,937,263 of record NC_135346.1, on the reverse strand, counting down.
TTGGGAAGTACAGTGTAGCAGTTAAGAGTTTGGGCTCTCCAGGCGGATTGGCTGGGTTTGAATATCAGTTCTGCCACATAGTAGCTATGGGGCTTAAGCTCTCTGTACCTCAGTTTTCTAGTCTGTAAAAAGGAGACAATAATACCACTCTTGGGGATTAACTGTCTTATTCTACCTGGAAGTCTCTTCCTGGGGGATATAGGAGCTAAGTGCAAGAGCTGGGAATACTGTTGGGGTCAGAGGCACACTGCAGAGATGAAGGACCCCAGGGCTCATGGAACTGGAATGGGGTCAGCTCCCTTCTCCGCCCTCTCTGGTCCAGGTGGTGCCTTCCCAAGTCTCCAGTGTGGCTTCTGGTTGCCGGTGCCCAGAAGCCAGAACGGTGCTCCAGCCCCGTCAGCCAGCCTGTAATTAGTGAAATGGAGGCACACAGGCTGGTTGCAGATTGTGGGTGGGAGGACAGGATGTGGTGGGAAACAGCTCACCAAGCAAGGGGCGGGGGTGGCATTTGTCTGTGTTCCTTGGTGATTTGGCAACAGAGGCTACTGGGCCCTGACATGGAGTTGGCAACCTTTGAAAAACCCTGCCAGTCCCTAGAAGCTGGGGGCTGTGCCTGCAGTGGGACCTTCTCTACTTTGAAGCTGTCCTGAGTTTTGGGAGCTTCTTTGGGCCTCAGGAAATACAGAATCCCTCCTGTTCTAAGCGCAATTTATTTTTCTCTAATTATAAGATAATGCATGTTGGTTACAGGACACTATGGAGAAAAGCATAGAAAAATGGACATTGCCCATAATTCTATCACCAAGATTACTTATCTTTTTGTATATGTGCTTCTGGGCTTTTCTTTTTTGTAGAGGTACAGTCACATGTGTGTGCACATGGACGGTGGGACAGTAGAATGTGGGGAGGACCCTAGAACTGGTCAGCCTGAATTCGAAACCTGGTCCCCTGAGGCTTGCTAGCTGCAAGGTCTTGAGTGAGTTACTTGGTTCCTTTGTGCCTTAGTTTCCTGGCCTGGAAAATGGGTATTTTTTCCCCTCACAGGGCTATCCTTAGAATTGGGTATGTGGCGTCCTGCTTGGCACCTTATAAACACTGTAGCCAGCTATTGTGTGCATATCAAATATACATCCAATTTTTTAAAATGCAAAATTGAGACGATCCAGTCCATATCATTTTGCTACTTTTTTTCCCACTTTGTTCCTACAGTCAGTATGAATTTTACTCCACAAATCTGAGCATGTAAGAGAAAACGGATTAGTTCTTTAAAAGTCAAATATTTTTCGACTCTCTACACCCTCCTGTTGGATCTCCTAAAACTGAAGAGACTAACCCTGGCCTGGTAAAACAGAAAGTCTTGTGCTGAGACCTTCGTGTGTGCCAGGACATGGGTCCATTGTCAAATGTTCAAGGTCCCTTTAAGGTGGGAATGCTGCAGATGCTGTGCCAGGCTTGGAAAGGGAATTTTCTTCAAGATTGGGATGGAGAGCCCTGGAATTTAGACAGAGCCCCTTGGGACACACGGCTGCCTTTCCCCTTAGGGTCATCATATGCCTGTGGTCTAGTGGGAAGGGGGTAGTTCCTGTAAACATTTCTCCTTCTCTCTCTGCTCTCACCTCTGTCTCTCCTCATCAACTACTTCTCCCTTTCCCAGAAAAATGGCCCCAGTGAATTCAGAATTTTGAGTAAAAACCAAGAAGGGTGGTTACCGCGCATTTCAATTCTCTGCTCAGGCAAATCTCTGCAAAAGTCCTTGCTTATATGGAAGAGGAAAAACTGTGGGGAGAATAAATATAGTAGTTCCCATTCTCCCAGCTTCTTTTACATGGTGAAAACAAACACTGATTTAATATTTCAATTTATTATTATATTTTGAACATTTAAAAAATGTCATTACAAATTATTTTACAACATAACCTTTCTTAGCTGCAAGACATTCCAATATGTGAATAGTTCCAATTTTCCCAACTCTTTGTTATTATATAAAACTCTGGTGAATTTTTCTTCTACCTAAAATGTGGATGGGTCTCTAATTTTCTTAGAAGAACTGCTAGAAGTGGGATTACTGGGTCAAAGGGTCTGGCAAGTTTGTAGTGTTTGGTTGTTTTGTCCTCTAGAACTGTTGTAGGAATGCCAGGTCAATAAACAATATACAGGAGTCCTAAGTCCTTCTCATGGCTAAGAGAGGACCTTTTGTCTAGCTCTAGGGTCTCTATCAGGCGTGGCTTTAGGGTTTGGCAGAACCGTCCCTGTGAAGTGTCCTGAAAGCTTCACGAGCCCAGCAGGGAAATCCTTGTGGTTCTGCAGCATGAGGCAAAGCATCTGTGCTTTCTTGGCTGCCTCCTCACCCACAGCACCGCAGGACACACCTCTTCTGAGCCTAAATGTGGGGGAACAGAGGGAGGTTAGGTCCTTAGGAAGCTGATGTTTTTTGCCCTACCCCAAGGAGGCCCCTTGGTGAGGGAGAGGGTCTTGTAGTGTGTGATGGAAGCACACATACGTGGGGCATAGGCCTGCCTGTGGAGGCTGCCGGGTGATGGTGACGGGCACTGAAATGGCAAAGGCCTTTCTGTGCTGTGGGCCCTATGAAGGGACAGCACTTGTGAGAAGCAGAGGTAGAGCTCATCGGTGAGAAGGGAGAAGCCCAAAGGCAGAGGCTGGAGGGAGGGGCTCCAGGTTGTGTGAAATCCGCACATTTAATGCCACAAGTATATCCCCAAGAGTCTCCCCGTGTTCCCTCTTAAGGGATGGGAACACAGCAAGAGGCCACAGCTTCTGTTTCATGGAGCAGGGGAAGGGTCACAGGCCAATGCCTTGGAATTCTGAAGGCCAGTTTTGGGCATTGTGGGGAGGGGGAGGCTCTATGAACAATAGATAGTTCCCTCACTCCTAGAACCCAGTGCCTTTTTCTGTTCTAACATTTTTTCTCTGCAGTTGCTTCCAGATTTACATTTGCAAACTGGCACAGGTCTGTGGTGGAATTTTCATTTGTCTGTGGCAAATTGAGGGGAAAAAAGGGACTGTGAAGTGAATTTTTAATGACACTAAATTTATTCCATTTTAAGGACTCTCTTTTATTCAGAGGGAATGACCTTCCTTTTGGTGTTAAACCCTTCTTTCTTTTATGAAATGATTGTGAAAGTAAATGGCATTTTCTTTCACCCTCCTCACTTGGCAACTTAAAAAGCTGGAAGTTCTATGTGGACACATTTCTATGCGTTCCCCTTCCCCCCATCCTGTGCTTGGGTGTGAATTTATGTAGTCAATAAATCCAAAAGTTTAGGTGTACTATGCAAGTCTTCCTGAGGATGACCCCATTCATGGCTTGAGTTCTTGTCATGTTGGCCTTTATTCAATAAACTCTTTATTCAGCAGGTATCCAGAGCCCACCGTGAGTCAGGCCCTCTGCACCAGGAGCTATGGTCTTATCAGAAGATGCTTTAGGAGCTTCCTGACTCACGTGAGGCCCTGCAGCAGGAGTTATGGTGCTGGGCTTGTTGACAGAAGGAGGCACAGTTGGCCATGACCCTTCTGTGGCAGGTTGATAAATTGTCCCCCAAAAGATATCCATGTCAAATCCCTGGAACTTGTGAATGTTACCCTAAGTGGCAACAAAATGCAATTAAGATCTTGAGAGGAGGAGTTTTTCCTGTTGGCCCCTAAATGCCATCACATTTATCCTTAGAGAGAGGCCTTCTATACAGATTAATATGGGACCTTCTTGCTGTAAAATCCTTGCTCTAAGAAGACTGGCCCTGACTTTTACTCACTGACTGTCTTTAGTAGTGCTTAATTCTGATAGTGAGAAGTATCGGGGAAGATGCTGAAAGTGTACTTAGCATCCTTCCCATATTTATTTTAAATGAAAAACACATTTTGCATTTGATAAATCAAATCCAAATTTATTTAATCCAGTACGATTTCCTGGTTAGATTGAAGGCCTAAGGAAGTTTAATCCCATGATTCTGATTCATCTTCATTAGTACTCATCTATTTTTGTTCTCTAAGCTATTTCCTTGGCCCCAGCCCTCTGAGCTTTCCTCTAATATCTTTTCCATCAGAAATAAGGTATTCTATTTGGACAGCTGGAAAGGTTCCTTACCCATAGCTGTCACATAGCCTTCTCCTCCCCATCCCCCTCAAAATAAAATACCCTTGAAATTCTTAAGTACCTTTCAAAACAGAGTGCATGCCAGAGGGCTGCAGAGAATGAGAAGAGTGTTTGGGACAATAGAATGGAAATGATTAATGATATAAAAAATAAGACCTGGGAAGACCTAGAATGGTTCAGCTTGAAGATGGCTAAGGGATGATTTAAGAATCTTGTTGGAAGAGTGATTATTTTAAAGCCTGGAAACCAGTTCTGCTAACAACTGAACAGGAGAAAAGGGCCTGAAGTGGCTGCATGAAGGAATTCGGTTAGGTGTAAAGAAAGATTTGACTGTGATGGTCAGTAGAATATTAGAGTAGTAATGGAGGTGTTGCAGAGAGGCCCATGGGGTGGTGGAAAGATCGCAGGCATTGCAGGCAGAGGTTTTACAGCTGGACCAGCTACTTTTGAGGTGTGCAACCTTGGGTAAGACATTGACCTTGAGACTCTGTATCTCCAGTTAAACATGGGGATGAGGTACCCATGTTACTGCATTAAGAGGATTGTATGATATGAGCCATGTTCTTGGGCCACAAAGGAGGCTCCAAATTGTTGATCCTTAATATGATGATGATTGTGATGATTGGTTCTTATTCCTTCACCCTTACAGTCTCATTGGGGTAAAGTCATGTCCAATAACCCTGACTGAGGGGTAGAGGCTACTTGGGGTGCTTGAAAGAACTATACTCTTCAGTAATTCCTGGGGACAGATTCTTACTTTTCTCCCTCCTGGATGAGGATGTAGTCTCACTAATGTTGAAATTATGGTAAGAACCAGGAGAACCTAACATCTGGAAATGGCCCCTCATGTGAAATCATTGCATGCACATGAATTCTCCCTGAGTGGTGATGTGGGGCTCTAGTAGAAAGGAGTCTTGTACAGCAAATCAGGAAAGACTCACTTTTCGTGGTGAGAGTCATGGGCTGCCGAGGGTCTCCATTAGGGAACTTGGGGGACATCTAGAGAGATGCTGCATTTTGATCGCTCTGCATGGCCACTTTACTTTGGCTTAAGTTTCTGATTTGTTCTAGGCAGTATCCAGAAGTTTTCAGTGGGTTTTAGTATGTGGTACCTCTTCCTGACAATATACAGCCCACCTGAAAAATGCTGTGAACAACTAGTTAGAATGGACAGTGTAATGTAAGAGCCAAAGTGAATGGCAAGTGGTATAGATAGTAAGAAGTATTTGGGAAAACATTGCAAGTGCACTCATCACCCTGCCCATCCGAGTTAGAGAATGGTGAGATCTTGACAAGTCAGTAATTACGGAAAGCTTTTTGAAGGAGCAGACCTTGTACCGCCTTAAAGGGGAGGGCTTGCAGAGACAGAGGCAATGGGTCATTCTAGGTAGGCAGACAGCCAAGGTTCAAGGCAAGAACAAATCGATGGTCAGGATTGAGCATGTAGGGCCATTTAGGAGAGGAATAGAAGTAAGCCCAGGTCATGAGACTGGGGACAAGTTGTTGAGTCTTTGGAAGTCATGTTAAAGTGGCATTTGAATTTGATGACCCAGGCAGTGGGGAACTAGAGGAGGTATTTTTTTTTTTAATTGGAGAAATTACATATTTATAGAAAAATCATTCAGAAAGTACAGAGTTCTCATATACCCCATCCCCCAGTTTTCCCTATTATTAACACTTAGCATTATTGTGGTACTTCTGTTACAGTTGTTATAACAATATTATAATAATTATACTATTAACTGTAGTTCAGTTAATAGTATAGGATCACTCTTACTGTCTTACAGCTCAGTGGTTTCTGAGTTTCTTAAAAAATGACTTATTGGGCAAAATTAAATATGGCAAACAGTGTTTAAGTGCTGAAGGGTCCTAGAGTAGAAAATCTGCCAACCCTAAGAAAAAAATTGAGGAAAAATTTCAATGATAAAAATAATCTATATTTATAGTTGAACATAGAAAAGTACAATAAGAAAAAAGTTACCCTTAACCCTGCTACTTGTAACTATTTTTAAGTTTTGGTTATTTTTTCTTGCATTTTCTTATATTTTCTTTTACAAAGTTTACAAATAACTTATTTGTAAGAGGTATATATATATTCAACTTTATATATTTAAAAATGTAATTGTTTTACATTGTTACGAACTCTTCATAAACATAATGTCTAAATTCCTGATAAATGTAACATCTGATATTTTCTGAACTGTTGGTAGGTATTTATTTATTTTTAGATGTGCTGTTTATAATAAACATAATTTATGAAAGATTGTTGTGTCTATATATATATGTATACACATATAGACACACATATGTACATACATATATATCTGTGTTTTGATTTGTTTATTTAAAAATACTCCCCAAAGCAGAAATACCATATCAAAGTGTATTAAGTTGAAGTATTAAAGGTTTTTGGAAAGTCCTGCAAAATTGCTTTCCAAAAGGGTGGAACCCCTTTGCACTTTGATTAATGACATTTTACCATGCTTGTTTAACTCCTTCTTGCCAGGACTGTGTGTTCTAAATTAAAAGGAAATGTCTGCTGAGTTGAAAAGTATAACATTTAAATTTACTTCTCTTTTATTACTAGTAAAACTGAATATGTTCATATGTTTGCATGTGATTTAAACACCCTCTATGAACTGCTCACTAGTATCTTCTGGCTGGTTATTTCTATTGGAATGATGGTATTTTCTTATTGTTGAATACACTGTTTAAAGAGAAATGATTCTTTTATTTTTTACTTTTTGAGTAATGATTTTTAATAGCTGTTGTTATGATTATAATGTTTCTCTTTGACAAATCAGAAAAATGAAGATATGTTTTAAAACAAAGTAAATATCAGCCATAATTCTACCATGAAGAGATAAACACTGTTAATATTGTGATTATTATTGTTTCAGATTTCTTCCCAATCATATATATATATGGATATAAGTCAAAATGAGAAAAACAGGACCACAATTTCCCTACTATTTTGTAACTTTTGTTTTGTGCAGTAGATTGTGGGCATCTTTTTCCATGTCAATAAATATAAATACATCTACATTATCATCTTTACTGTCTGGGTAGCATTTCAATGTACAAATATACCTTGTTTATACACTCAATTCCTTTTTTTGAGTAATAATAATAGCCATGCTGAGCTTTCATTGAACATCTACATTTCAGGCACTGTTTTAATTGTGCTGCATGCATTATTATTTATTTTTATTGTTGCTTGCATTATTTTGCTTTCTCCTCATAACACTATGAGGAAGTATGATGATCCTCATTTTACAGATGAAAAGACTGAGGCTCAGATAGGTTACAGAATTTGCCCAAGGTCAGAGCATGCGACAGCAAGTACTTGACAGAGCCTAGATTCTATGACAGGCCTTTCTGACTCCCACATCTCATGGCTCCTCTCAGATGCTGAGCTGGAGGAATTTCCCTTGTGTGTGTGGTTTTACATGACATGCACCTCTCCTGCATTAGATGTCCATTGTTATGTTGATTCCTATTGCTTGTTTCCATTTTTCTATTATAAATACAACCACAGTGAATATCTTGTAGTTAAAACTATATGCCATTACCATACATGTATATGTGTGTGTGTGTGTGTGTGTGTGTATGGTGTATGTTGAATTAGAGAAGTTGTAGGTTATATATATATTATATAATATATATTTTAAATTAGAGAAGTTGTAGATTATAGAGAATCATCTATAAGAGACAAGATTCCATATACTACCCTCTTAATACCTTGCATTGGTGTGGAACATTAATTACAATTGATGAAACCACATTTTTATAATTGTAGTTTTAACTGTAGTCCATGGTTTAACTTAGGGTCCACTGTGCTGGGCATTTCCAACGATTAGAAAAACTTTATTCTAGGAATACATAGCTAAACTTTCCCCTTTTAACCACATTCAAATATATAATTCAGTGCAGTTAATTATATAACACAATGTCCTACCATCACCGCCATCCATTACTAAAACTTATCCATCATCTCAAATAGAAACTCTATACATTTTAAGCTTAAACTCACTATTCCCTACTCCCACCCCATCCCTTGGTAACCTATATTCTAGATTCTGACTCTATGAATTCATTATAATTATTTTGTATCGGTGAGGTCATACAATATTTTTTCTTCTGTGTCTGGCTTACTTCACTGAACATTGTGTCTTCAAGGTTAAGCCATGCTGTTGCATGTATGAGAACTTCATTCCTTTTACGGCTGAATAATATTCTATTGGGTGTATGTACTACATTTTGTTTATCCATTAATTGGTTGATGGACACTTCGGTTGCTTCCATCTTTTGGCAATACTGAATAATATGTCTGTGAACATTGGTGTGCAAATACCTGTTGAGTCCCTGCTTTCAATTATTTTGGGTATATATCTATAAGTGGAATTGAGGGGCCATATGATAACTTTATACTTGGCTTTCTGAGGAACTGTCAAAGTGTTTTCCACAGTGTCTGCACCATTTTACAGCCTACCAGGAATGAACAAGTATTCCTATTTCTCCACATCTTCTCCAATGCTTGCATTTTTTTTAAATAGTAGCCATTCTCGTGTGTGTGAGATGTTATCTGACTGTAATTTTGATTTGCAGTTCCATAATGGCTAATGCTGTTGAGCATCTCTTTGTGTGGTTTTGGCCATTTATATATCTTCTTTTGAGAAATTTCTATTCAAGTCTTTTTCCCATTTTAAATTGGGTTGTTTCTTTTTATTGAATTGAAGAATTTCTTTATATATTCTTAATATTAAACCGTCATCAGATATGTGGTGCCTAAATATTTTTCTCCATTGAGTAAGTTGTCTTTTTACCTTCAGGATAAAGTCCTGAATTTTGATGAGTCCATTTGACTATTTTTTCTTTTTTTGCTTGTGCTTTGGGTGTAAAGTATAAGAAATGACTGCTTAACCCAAGGTCCTGAAGATACCTCCCTTTGTTTTCTTCTAAGAATTTTATAGTTCTGGCTCTTATATATAGGTCTGCAATCCATTTTGAGTTGACTTTTATATAGGGTATGAGGGAGGGGTCAATCTTTTTTTTTTTTTTTTGCGAATGGTGATCCAATTGTTCTAGCACATTTGTTGAAGTGACTACTCTTTCCCCATTGAGTAGCCTTGGCATGCTTGTCATTAGTTTGCCATAAATGTGAGGATTGATTTCTGAGCTCTCAATTCGATTCCATTGGTCTATATGTCTGTCCTTGTGCCTGTACTGCTGTTTTAGTTTCTGTAAACCAAATAAAGATTTGCTTTGTAATAAGGTTTTTTGTTTTTGTTTTTGTTTTGGGTGCATAGTCTGGTAATTGAACCTGGGTCTTCTGCATGGAAGGCAAGCATTCTACCAATGAACCACCTGTGCATCCTTGTAATAAGTTTTAAGGTTAGAAAGTGTGGCTCTTACAACTTCATTCTTTTTCAAGATGGCTTTGGCTGTTTTTGGCCCCTTACCCCTCTATATAAATTTGATGATTGGTTTTTCCATTTCTGCAAAGCTGGTTGATTGAATTTTGATTGGGATTGTATTGAATCTACAAATTGCTTTGTGTACAATTGACGTCTTAATGCTATTTAATCTTCTAATCCATAACAGTGGGATGTCTTTCCATTTATTTAATTCTTTGATTTCTTTAAGCAATGTTTTGTGGTTTTCTGTGTACAAGTCTTTTATCTCCTTGGTTAGAGTTATTCTGAGATACTTAATTATTTCAGTTGCTATTGTAAATGGATTCTTTTCTTGATTTCCTCCTCATATTGCTCATTACTAGTATGGAGAAACACTGTTGAGTTTTGTGTGTTGATCTTGTACCCCATCACTCTGCTGAATTCATTTACTAGTGCTAGGAGCTTTGTTGTGGATTTTTGAGGACCTTCTATATATAGGATCATTTCATTTCAAATAGGAAAAAATGTTACTTTTTCCTACTTAATGTGGATGCCTTTTATTTCTTTTTCTTGCTTTGTTAGGACATCCAGTACAATGTTGAATAAAAGTGGTGACAGTGGATTAAAAAAAAAAAAAAGACAGTGACAGTGGGCCTCCTTGTCATTCCCGATATTAGAGGAAAATCTTGAATTTCATCAAGTACGATGTGAGTTGAGGGTTTTCATATACGCCTGTTATAATGTTGAAAGAATTTCCTTCCAATCCTAATTTCTAAGTGTTTTTATTAAGAAGGGGTGATGGATTTTGTCAAATGCCTCATCTGTGTTAATTGTGATAATTGTGGGTTTTTCCCCCCTGCATTCTGTAAATGTGGTATATTACATAAATTGCCTTTTTTATGTTGAGCTGGTTTTGCATGCCTGGGATAAATCCCACTTGATCATGTTGTATAATTTCATTACTGTGTTGTTGGATTCAGTTTGCTAGTATTTTGTTTAGGATTTTTGCATCTTATATCCACAAGAGATATTGGTCTGTATTTTTCTTTTCTTGTTGTATCTTTATCTGACTTTGTTATGAGGATGATGTTTGCCTTATAGAATGCCTTAAGGAATCTTCCTTCCTCTTCAGTTTTATTTGGAAGAGTTTGAGCAGGATTGGTGTTAATTCTTTTTGGAATGTTTGGTAAAATTTTTCTGTGAAGCTGTGTCTTGTGCTGGGCTTTACTTCGGTGGGAATTTTTAAATGACTGATTTAATTGTTTCACTAGTTATTGATTTATTATTTCCTATTTCTTCTTGAGTCAGTATAGATATTTTGTGTGTTTCTAGGTATTTGTATATTTCATCTAGGTTGTCTAATTTGTTGGCATGCAGTTTTTCATGGTTTCTTCTTCCAGTCACTTTTGTTTCAGTGGGGTTGTTAGTAATGCCACCCTTTTCATTTCTGATTTTAGTTATTTTCTTCATCGGTCTAGTTAAAGATTTGTCAATTTTATCGACCTTTTCAAAGAACCAACTTTTGGTTTTGTTGAGTCTCTCTTTTTTGCTTATTTTAGCTCTTATCTCTATTTTCTTCCTTTTGCTTGGTTTGGGTTTAGTTTGTTTTATTTTTTCTAGTTCTTCCAGTTTTGAGGCTAGGTCTCTGATTTGAAATAATTCGTTTTGTAATTAAGCATCTGAAATGATAAATTTTCCTCTCTACACTGCGTTTGCTGTGTCCCATAAGTGTTGATATGTTGTGCTTTCATTTTTATTCACCTCAAGATATTTCTCAGTTTCCCTCATGATTTCCTCTTTAACCCACTGGTTATATGAGTACCTTGCTTAATTTCCACATATTGATAAATTTTCTATTTCTCCCTATTTAATTGATCTCTAGCTTTATTCCATTGTGGTTGGAGAAGATTCAATGAATGATTTCACTATTTTTAACTTTGTTGACACCTGTTTTATGTCCTAGCATATAGACTATCCTGCAGAATGATCCATGTGCACTTAAGAGTATATATTCTCTTGCTGTTGGGTGAAGTTTCTATATTTGTCTATTAGGTCTAATTAGTTTACAGTATCATTCAAGTCCTGTATTTCCTTATTGATCTTCTGTCTAGATCTTCTATCTATTATTAAAGTGATGCATTACAATCTCTTACTATTAATATAGAACTGTCAAGTTTTCTACCTTCAGATCTGTCAGTGTTTGTGTCTGCTCTTAGGTGCATACATATTTATAATTGTTACATCTCTTGTTGAATGGGCCCCTTATCAGTATATAGTGATATAATGATATACGTCCTTGCACCTCATAGCTGTTTGATTTAAAAGTGCATTTTATCTAGTCTTAGTATAGCTACTCCCACTCTCTTTTGGTTACTACTTGCATGGCATATTTTTTGTCCATCCTTTCACATTCAATCTACTTATGTCTTTGAATTTTAAGTACGTCTCTTGCAGACAGCATATAGTTGGGCCATGCTTTTTTGTCCATTCTTCCAATCTTTTTGATTAGAAAGTTTAATCCATTTAAATTTAAAATCATTGCTGATAATGCTGGAATTTCTTTTGCCATTTTGTTAGTTTTTGTAAGTCTTATACCTTTTTTGTCCCTCAATTCTGTTAATGCCTGCTTTCATATTTATTTGATTTAGTTGTACCGTACCGAGTGCCTTCTTATTTCTATCTGGATATGTTTAAAATATATTTTCTTTGTAGTTATCATGGGGTTAAAATTTAACATCCTAAATATGTAACAGTGATATTTGATTTAGGATCAACTTGCCTTCAATCACATACATACACTGCACCTATATACCTGTCTTTCCATCTTTTATGTACTTGTTACAAATTATATCTCTGTACATTATATGTCTAAAACTAGAGTTTCATCATTACTTTTTATGCATTTGCCTTTTAGTCCCTGTAGAAATTAAGAAGTGGCAGTAGGTACCAAAAAAATACAATACACTAATACTGGCTTTTATAATTACCCAAATGATTACTTTACCATAGGTCTTTATTTCTTTTTGCTACTTTAAGCCCTGTCTAGCAACCTTTCCTTCCATTCTAAAAAACTCATTTTAGCATTGTTTTTGGGCAGTGGTGATGAACTCCTACAGTTTTTGTTTACCTGGGAATATCTTAATCTCAACCTTCAGTTTTTCAAGAAAGTCTCGCTGGATGTAAGATTCTTGGTTTCTTTTATCACTTTAAGTTTTTCAACCCACTGCCTTCTTGCCTCCATGGCAAAATCAATAGTTAACCTAATTGGGACTCCCTTGTATAAAACACATTGCTTTTCTCTTACAGCCTTCAGAAATCTCTCTTTGTTCTTTGCATTTGATAGGTAGAGTAGTGTGTGATGGTGTATAGTTTTCTTTAAGTTTATCCTCTTGTTCTCTGGGCTTCTTGGATGTGCATATTCAAATCTTTTGCTAAGTTTGGGAAGTTTTCTTTTTTTTTTTTTACTATCCCATTTGCCCCTTCCTTTCTTTCTTCTCTTTCCGGGACTTCCATAATGCATGTATTGGTATGATTGTTCGTATCCTAGAAGTCTCTTAGGCTGTTTTTCACTTTATATAACTTTTTTTAATTTAATTTTTCTTTCTCCTTCACAGCCTGGCTCATTTCAATTGTCTTGTCTTTTTTTAATGCAATTTTATTGAGATATATTCACACACCATATAATCCATCCAAATATAAAATCAGTGGCCCACAGTATCATCATGTAGTTGTGCATTCATCACCACAATCAATTTTAGAACATTTCCATTACTCCAAAGAAAAAAAATTGAAAAAATCCAAACATCACATACCTCTTATCCCCTCTAGTATGTATGTGTGTATGTCTTTATTACTTATCTGTCCATATACTGGACAAAGGGAATGTCAGTCACCAGATTTTCACAATCACAGGTCAATCCATAAAAACTATAGTTGTGCAATCATCATCAAGAAACAAGGCTACTGGATTACAGTTCTACAGTTTCAGGTCTTTCCTTCTAATTATTCTAATGCTCTAGAAACTAAAAAGGAATATCTATATAATGCATAAGCGTAACCTCCAGAATGAGCTTTCGACTCTATTTGAAATCTCTTAGCCACTGAAATTTTATTTTGTTTCATTTCTTTCCCCCCTTTTAGTCAGGAAGGCTTTCTTAATCCCATGATGCCAGGGCCAGCCTCATCCCTGGGAGTCATGCCCCGTTGCCAGGGACACTTATATCCCTGAGAGTCATGTCCCCACGTAGTGGGGAGGGTAGGGAGTGCATTTGTAGAGTTGGCTGAGAGAGGTGCATATTGCCTTGTCTTTCAATCCACTGATTCTTTCTTCTGCTAGTTCTGATCTGCTTTTGAAACCCTCCAGGAAATTTTTATTTCAGTTATTGTGGTCTTCAACTCCAGCTCTGTTTGGTTCTTTTTATGAAAACTTTTTATTTCTGTGATTCTCACATTCTTCATTTATTGTTTTCCTTATATCCTTTAATTCCTTCTCTGTATTTTTCCTTCATCTTCTTGAGTATGTTGAAGATTATTTAAAAAATGTCTTTTTTTTTTTCATCTGGTATGACCACTGTCTGGTCTTCTTCATTGATGTTTTCTGTATTTTTATCATCTTCCTTTGGATCGTCCATCTTTTCCTATTTCTTCATCTAGTAATCTTTTGTTGTACAGTGTACATTTTAATATTTCAATATTAAATTTACTGCCTTAGATGCCCATTTCTTGAGCTTGTAACAGTTGGTGATATGACAGAGATTATCTTGAGTGTCAGTCCTTCCATCAGGAAGGTTCACCAGGGCAAATGCAATGTTCAGGGTTCTCCCTGTTTTTTCCAGGTCTGTTTCTTATCCTGGGCTTGTGGTGGCTAGTTGCTTAGGCATTCCCTTGTTTAAGGAGTTTGAATGCCCCCTCTACTTCCCAGAAGATAGACCTTCTCCTTCTCCTAGAGTTCTGCATATTTAAAGCAGGTAATCCTTTGCCCCACACTGACTGTCTTAAATGTCTCCACACTGCTTGTCTCAAACTGCTTCTGCCTGGAGGGCAGATTTTGCGAGGGGTGCAAGCTGGAGAAGAATGTTCAAAGTTAGTCTTTCCTAGCTGGAACAAAGGTAGGGACTCACAAAGGGAGTGTTAGCTGGCTCCAAACTGCCCTGGGCAGGAGCCTGAGGGAGGGGCCACAACGGGAGCCAGGAACTTTTACCATAGCTCCGCAAAAGCTGGGCTTTTTTACTTGCCCAGCAAATGCAACTCAACTGCCCTCCATGGCTCTGAGGAAGCATGCCATCTTTAATTCTCCACCACCACCTTTGGCTGGGTTGGATTGGAACAATGCCTACCCTCAGAGTGGACTTCTTCCACCTTGCATCTTGGGCATGTGGATTTTTCTTTCCTTTTCTGGCACCAGTAAGCTATGCCATGGGCTGGACCCTACTGCAGTCCCCTGCTAGAGTGGGGGCCAGATGCTAATAATCACTATGCAGAGAGAGCAGTTTACTGGTCTTGAGCATAACTTTCCACTCTCTTTTTCCTACTCTTCCCTGAATGTTATACAGGGTTCTACTGGACTCCAGAGATTCAAATTGTTGATTCAGATAGTCCTTGCCTATTTAATAGTTGTGGTTGCTTCTTGCTCCACCATCTTCCCACAATCACTCTTCCCTCTTATTTCCTGAGGAGGAATCCTGAGAAGTGGAATTGTGGGGTTATAAGGTGAGCACATTTAATGTTTTGAAGTACATTGCCAGACTGATACTACTCACTTCTATCCATCATAGCATGCTTTCCTCACTTCATCACTAATACTGGGAGTTACTATTCTTTTACAACTTGGCCAATCTTGCAGGTGAAAAATAAGTTTCTTATTTTGATTGACATTTATTTGATAATTAGAGAGGTTGAGACTTTTACTTTACTAGTTAACTATTTTGTATTTGCTTCTCTGTAGGCGGTCCACTTTTCCTTTGAGATGTTTATGCTGAAATACCCTTTCTAGTACATATTTTCTCTTTTTACAGTCAATTTTATCAGCTTGTATCCTTAATAATTTTGTTTTCCTCTGATATTCTGGTTAAAAGACCTGAGAAGGCACTTTTTGAATTATCTTTTTGAAGTCTGGGGAGATCATGATTAGTTGAAAGAAGAAGAAGGCTGATAATTTGGAACAAATAATAAAAACAGTCAAGTTATCAATGGAACATAACAAATGATTATTTGCTGTCTTTCCTGATTTCTATTTTTTTTCTTATGTCCCTGGACTTGGAGCATGGAAATCATCTTTTCATCTGTATTTCTTAATTCTATATTTAATGGATTGCCAATTCTTTGTTTCCTCCTTTGAAATACGTCTTGGATGTGAACTTTCTTTTCCATTTTTTCAATGTCATCTGGCTGTTACATTGTGTATGTGTGTGCTTGTGTGCATGTGTGAACACACATTCAGGTGCAGTTCTAGGAGGGCAGTCTTTTGTTCCTTTTACTCACTGCTGCATTCCAGCACCCAACCCAGACCCTAAAACAGAATAGGTGCTCAATTAATATCTTTAAAAATAAATGCATAGAATGAGGGTGAGTGGTTTAGCTGCTTGGTCCTTCAGAGACTAGGGTCTTGAGTAGGAGCCAGTCTGACTCCTCTATCCATCTGACCATCCATATTTTAATTAAAAGAAGTTAGTTGCAGTATTGGCTAGGACTTGAGTGAGATCAAGTAAAAGGGGAGAACTTATTGTAAGCATATGGAACATTTGATGGAAATCACAGGCTGAGATCAGTTGGATCTTCGGAAGGAACTAGAACAAACAATAAGAATTGTCTGTATCTAGCTCCCTGCCTTCTCTTATACATTTCTGCTGCTGTCTATTATTTTTTAACCTTGAAGACCAGTTTTCTCTTTTCTTGGACCACAGGGAGGCCAGATTATAGCTACCTTTTAGCTCGTGAATTTGTAACTCCTTCATTCAAGGGTCTAGCCTAGATAGCATTGGTATCTCTCAGTCCTACTTCCAAATGCCCAGAAGAGAGGTACCAAGCAACTGCCCTGACCTGGGGGCAGGGTCACATAGTATAAGCCTTGCTTGTAGGAACCCTGTAGACTGAGGAATAAAGACGATACTGGGGAGCAGGGAAGACATCCTGGAGGGGACTACAATTATCAGCAGCCAGCCCTCGGGCTGGGTGATCCAGGTTCTTTATCAGTCAAGCTCTATTGAACTTTCTCCTTTATAGTATCCTCTCTGGGCTCAACTCATTCAGGTTAAGTATTTTATAAGAATATTTATATTTATACTTACAGGACAAGTGGAATGCCAAGGAAATGGGACTAAATGGAAAATTGTTGGGACTATTTTTAACACACAGGATTTGGAATCAGGGCTTGTTTTTATCAAGGACACAGCTCTCTACTCTGTTATCTTAACTGTCCTCCCTCCAACCAGATCTGCCAGATGTAACCTGTCTGCAGGGTTAAATATGTCCTGTGTAATATTTGGAATATATTTCTATTGAAAATATATCTACTGTTTATCTGTAATTCAAATTTAACTGGGTGACCTATATTTTATCTGCTCCCAACTCCATAATTATAATTGGAGAGGAATGTTTAGGTAAATGGAAATATATATTTTTTGTATTTGTTAGAGATTTTAGCACCTTTGGCATCGCCCAATTAAACTACTGTGTTTGGGGGCATAAACAATAGATAATTCATTGCCTTGGGTGCATATTCCTAAAAAGCAGGGATGAGGGCAATGAAAAAAAGGGTAGAACCATGGGGGCTAAGTATTTCAATGTTCCCCCTTCTACCCTAAAAACTAAACAAACCAAGCCTCAGAAACTTCACTTAATGATATGTAAAATTTTAACATAAATTATCGATAACTTTATTTGAAAGTCTTCTGAATCCTGGCAAGGTGAATATATCTCTGGAATGAATAGCAGCACATCCAGTCAGGCATTTCATACTTTATCAGAGTCTTCCTATGAATAAATAGTATAGTCTTAATTGCTTTATTCCCTGCCAAAACTAATCTCCCTTCTATATTCCCCTGTTTTTATTTGTTTATTCTACAAACCTTTATTGAACACCTACTATGTACCAGGCAAATTGCTAGACACTGAGTAGAGAGTTATGCCTAAGACACTCCTGCTCTCACCTATCATGATTCTCAGCACCATTCATTCCAGTGGGTACTCTCTGCTTCCCACTGGCTCCTAGAAGAGGGAACCATGATGTATTCATTTCTATAACTTTGGCCTCTAATGTAGCATCTTACACAGCTGTTCAATTGATACCTGGTGCTTCAAAGGGAAAGGTTCCAGAAAGAGTGAAGCTGAGTGGGCCGAAGATACTTGGACCATGTTGATGGTTTCCTGATTGGCAGCCAATTCTCTGGGCAGGATTAGCCAATCAATCCCAAATCTCAGCACATGGTCCTCATGAAATGTTCCATGTTGGTATGGGATTTCTTTGCCTATAGTAGACTAATGCTGGGGAAAATAATGTGGTGGAGGTTGTAGAGGGAAGTGAGGATCCTCCAGGGAAGAAAAAGCCATTACATTTAATTCAAGGTTTGGACTGAAGCTTTCTCTAGGCCAACAGTTGTCTCAGAAAGTGCCAGGGGACTTGGACATAGCTTGGAGTAGCATTTTGCCAAGTGTTTCATTTGACATAATATAGGAAAAGGTCATTCACCTTTTCTAAAAGTGTTGACAGCCTCTCTGATTTCTACAGTGGGCTTTCTGTAGTCACAGCAGTTTGACTCCTTCCCTCTGACTGCTCCCTTCTCCATCATAAACTTCCAGAGATAGAAGTCGCTTTGGGTATCAGAAAGGTTACTCCTTTCACTTGGCAGATTAGGGTAAAAAGGCTTAAAGAGGGGAGGTCACATATCTGAAGCTACATAGGAAATTAATCCTTTGACTCCTGGTCCACTATATATCCTCTCCAGCAATGGTTTACAAATCAAAAAAAGTTTTTTTTGCAATAGAATATGTATTTTTTCAGTTCAGTGATATGAGGAATACATGCACGCACATGCATACATGCAAGTTGGATAAGGATGGAGCTGTTCTGATGAAAGTTGGGGTCTTGACCAGCTGTATCATTTTGGTTTCCCTTTCACCCCCTTTGGAGCACCTCCACGGAACCATGGGATATGGAAGAACTCAAATGTATAACAATTATACTATCCCATATTGTGTCTTAATTCTGGCTCTGAAAACTTTTTTTCACAAGAAACCTAATGGATTTCTGGCCATAATTATTCTAGAATGTGAGAGTATGCTATGCCTGCTCCATTCTGTTGCTAATGCAGCTCAGAAATCTGGTGCGGAGGAGACATCGCAGCCAGCCAGGAAGATGTCTAATGCGGTTTGAGAATCAGGAGGGTGATGGAAAAAACTGTCCTCCCCAGCTAGCTGAAGGATGAAGATAACTTGATCAGCATCTCTGCACCCACCCACTGCTTTTCAGCTGGAACACAATCTAGTTTCCCTTCTCTGTGTTTTGTGTTTCTGCACTCAGATTTATGAAAGATAGAATTGTCAAGTGCATTTTAACATAACAAGATTCTCCCCCAAAGGTAAATACCAAATACAACTATTTCTACTACTTGCTAGTGATGGAAAAGATGGACGAAGGCACAAGACACCCACAATGATGAAAGTTTTTAAAGCATCTTTCCCATGAGTGTGGGACACAGCAGTATTTATTGGATGATTACCTTTCTGGACAGACTCTTTTGTCATTCATAGACCGAGGCAGAAATTTCATCTCTTCTTTGCAATTTCCTAGATCCTTTTAACTCAACAGAAAGGGCAGCTCACCTGGACTTCAGGCATTCAACTTTTTAGTCTTTTGTAAAAGACATTGTGGATAGATGTTTATCAGTATAAATATATGGGAGAAAAAGAGAAAGACGCTTTTTAGAAGACATTTTATGCCCTCTCCAGCTTCCAAGCCTTTTCTATCAACCTATCATATGGGTCCATATTACTTTTCAGTTTCCCCTGGGGTTGGTATGCATGTTTAAAGGGAATGTCCCTCTAACTAAAATGCAAAGACCTCTGGGGCAAAAGCATAGCAAAGCTTTTCAGTCCACACTGGAGACCTGCCAACACTATCCAAGACATTTTTGCATTTAGATTTCTCCTTTGTCCTTGAGGTTATTTCCAGGTGATGCAATAAATTTTCAGGCAATCACTTTTTAAAATAAACACAATTACCTTTTAAATAAACACAACCCCAATTCTAAAACAAGAGCAGTTGTTTCCCACCAGGGATATATTTCCCCCTAAGATCTCTGCTCTACTAATGCCCTCGTAGCTTGTTGATTTAAAGAGCAGTTTCCTCGTATAATACTTATTTGTAGTTCTAAACTCATGACCAACAAAGCAAAAATATTTCTGTAAATTCTCCTTGAATCACAGATGAGTTTTTAATTTTATCTTCTGAATGACTAAAGGAGAATATTTTACTGCAACCAAAAAAACTCTAGTAACAGCAAATCTGACTCTATTTAGCATCCTTAGAACTGTGTGCAATGAATAATCAAATAGCAACATCCTGAAGATCAGTTCATTCAACTGCAAGTATTCTGAGGTTATAATTCTGTTCCTTGCTATGATCCTGCAAACTCTGCTTACCTCCTTTACCTGTACTGTGAGGTGGAACTCTGTTTAATCCACTGCAAACAGTCCATGTGAGTATTCAGGATTTTTCCTTTCTGCTAGAGCTGGTCACTGGTGTAGGTATATTCAGATGTTCAGTGATGACCTTCCAATTTCTGTTCAGGTATTTCAATTGAGTATCCAAGTTCTTTAATACTTGGTAAGTTTTATCATCTTCCTTGTATGAACACTGAAGTAGGTGGCTCTTCTCAGCTCCTCCAGAGTCTTCTGTTCTGGGGGCAACATATCTCCCTGTTCCTTCTGCTGGGACAGAAGAAAGTCCAATTCTCGGTACAAACTTTTGTGACAAGTTTCAATTTCCTGATCTCTCTTTGTGAAGTGGTCACCTTTTCTCTATTTTTAGTCTTATCACAAACCTGTGCATTTGGTTGTAGGAAGTCTTTTCCTGCTTGGGTAAAAAAGGTTTAACATAGTAGGCCTAAAATTACTCTCTTTGAAAAGGCCTGTTACAAAGTTGGCTTATGGCAGGCATCTGGAAACTTGGATTTCGGGAGAGTTCCCACCATTCCTTAATTGATAAGGGTAAGCTCACTGTTCCTGGACTGTTTATACAAACAGTGTGGTTTATGTTGAGCACGTGCTTTCCTTCTGGGAGTCTGGAATTCTGGTATGTAACAGGTAGAGGGTGCCTAGGTGAGTAGTCCCCTAAACAAATCCTGGGTGCCGAGTCTCTCATGAGCTTCCTTGATAGACAGCACTTCACGTGGGTTGTCAAAATTTGATGCTGGAAGAATTAAGCAGGTCCTGTGTGACTCCACTGGGAAAGGAGTTTTAGAAGCTTACACCTGATTTCCTCTTGACTTCACTCTGCGCGCCTTTTCCCCTTGCTGACTTTACTTTGTACTCTTTTACTGTAATGTCTTGGTGGTGACTATGACTCTATGTTGAATTCTGAGTCCTTCAGGTGAATGATCAAAACTGGGGGTGGTCTTGGGGATCCCCCAACACATTGTTTCTCAACTTGGGACTCTTGAGTCCCCCGTTGGGCCTCTTTCATCTTCTGGGCTGCTGCAGAAGTACAAGTTCTCACTGGAGGTTGTGCAGCAGCAGCGTTGCCCTCTTTTGCTTGGGGTATAATTTACTAAGTGAGATATTCAGATCCCCTTGTTTAACCTCAGTTCCTGCTCGGTAGGATTTATTGAGGCTGTTCCTCCAAAGCTAACTCCTGGGGCTTGTAGCTAGAGCTGCGGTAGAAGCTGGTACAGGGTATGTCTGCAGCTGATTGGGAGCAGGTCCCCAAATCAAACCTTCTTGTGCCCAGAAGGGGAAAACTCTACAGGGGCTGTGCTTGCTGTCCTTGCAGAGTTGAGAGTAAGCCAGTCCACAGGAGCACCAGGACCTCCAAAACTAAACTTACTCATGGCCCCCATTTCTCAGCGACAGTTGCTATTGCCACTCCAGGCCCCAAAGCACAGATCAATTTCTGGTAAGGAAGATAAGCAAATTTTTCCTTTTTTCTTTACCATGCATTTCCATCTTTTCCCCTGAAGCTAGTTTCTATTTTATTTTCTTTTATTTCCCCTCTCTTTGGATTCATATATATTTAAAAATTTTAGCTTAACTGGAATTCTAAGTGTCTTTATGCTCAAAGTTATGATTCTTGGTCTTTATTACTGTCACTTGATTATTTTCCTCCTTTTTCTTTAAAAATACCCTGTACTTCCTTTTCTGTAGCTATGGCCTGCCCTTGTTTATTATCCATAAGCATTGGCACAAGGATTCAGTAAATCTTTGGTAAAGACCCATTGGGAGAAAAATCGCTCATGTGTCTCCAGTTCTAAA
Organism: Tamandua tetradactyla; assembly: GCF_023851605.1. Classification (NCBI taxonomy): domain Eukaryota; kingdom Metazoa; phylum Chordata; class Mammalia; order Pilosa; family Myrmecophagidae; genus Tamandua; species Tamandua tetradactyla. The sequence goes on along the minus strand of NC_135346.1, from coordinate 34,915,291 downwards.
GAAAAATCTTTCAAGGTAGTAAAATTTATAAAGACATAAGGAGATGGGGGTCCAGATCACACCTTATGGCAGCAGTACCCTCAGGGAAGGCTCATCCCTGCCTTTCTGCCTGACCTTCCTTAGTCTTCTCCTTCTCCTTTCCTTTCCACACATCTGCTTGTACTTTCTTCTGGTTCTCAAACTTGAGGGGGTGTATAAAATGGGAAACTTGCTCAAATGCAGATTTCCAAGTCCTGCTCTAAGGAATTGTCATTCAGTAGGTATGGAATAGGGCCTGACAATTTCACTTTTGGTAAGATAACAGGTGATTCTATAGTGTCTGATCTGAGAACCTCATTCTGATTTCCCTGCTTCCTGGGCCTTTTACAAAAAAGTCTAGGCAGTGAACTTGGCATAGGAAAGCAGGTGTGCTGGTGTGAAAGGATGTATGTCCCCTAGAAAAGCCATGTTTTAATCAAAATTCCATTTCATAAAAGTAGAATAATCCCTATTTAATACTATCTGTTTGAAACTGTAATCAGATCATCTCCCTGGATGATGTAATTTAATCAAGAGTGGCTGTTAGGCTGAATTAGATGATGGCATGTCTCCACCCATTTGGGTGGGTCTTGAGAAGTTTCTGGAGTCTATAAAAGAGGAAACATTTTGGAGAGTGAGGAGATTCAGAGAGAGCAGAGAATGCTGCAGCACCATGAAGCAGAGAGTCCCTCAGCCAGCGCTTTGGAGATGAAGAAGGAAAACATCTCCTGAGGAGCTTCATGAAACAGGAAGCCAGGAGAGGAAGATAGCAGATGACGCCGTGTTTGCCATGTGCCTTTCCAGCCACGAAAGAAACTGTGAATGTGTTCGCCATGTGCCTTCTCACTAGAGAGAAACCCTGAACTTCAGTGGTCTTCTTGAACCAAGGTATCTTTCCCTGGATGGATACCTTTGATTGGACATTTCTACAGACTTGTTTTAATTGAAACATTTTCTTGGCCTTAGAACTGTAAACTAGTGACTTATTAAATTTCCCCTTTTAAAAGCCATTCCATTCCGGCAGCTAGCAAACTAGAACAGCAGGTAAGAGGTCATGAGTGGCATCAGAAACTTGAATTGGTGCTAGAAAAATCAGAGCCATTCCTCTGGATTGCTTTTGGTTTTGAGAAATGAGCTGAACAGTGTAAATACTATTTCTGGAGTCTTAAATGACTTTGTTCATTCATTCTGACTATTGTCTTCTGAGAACCAGATCGAACAAAGAATTAGAAGGCCTGTATCTAAGATGGCTGTTGGGTTAGAGAGAAGTACAGTGTGTACCTTAATTGAATCTTACTCTGGGTGATTAGTAATGAAACAAATAGACACCAAAAGCAGTTTAGTGACAATTCAAGGCTGTCTGCTAATATGACCAAGTCACAAACCATTTGAAATTTGTGAAAAATGAAATAGGAATCTCAAGAAAGGAAAACATTATGGGCTGTATGTGGCAAGGGAGTAAGGCCTGAGAAAAGTCAAATTTTTCAATGTTGCTTATTTGATATGAGGACTTCTTGCCAGGGAGATAACAAACTGTCTCTGACGTCAGTGTGGCTGAGTCAAAATTTCACATACTGTGGTAGAATGAATTATGTGCCCCAATTTAGACATATTCGTCTTAATTTGCATTCCTGTGGGCGCGAACCTATTGTAAATAGGTGTAGCCCAATTGAATGACAGTGGCTCTTAAAACAGATTACTGGAGGCTTTTATAAGCAAAAGAAATTTAGGCATGGAAAGAGAAAACCATGGGGAGCAGCCAGAAGCTGAAGTCAGTAAAACTTGGGAGAAGAAGGAGAGGGCATGCCATGTGACGTAAGGCAGGGACACAAGCCCGGGAACCTGGGGGATCACCAGCAGTCAGCCCCAGAATGTTATAGACTTCAGGGAAAGGCATCTCTTTGCTGGAGCCTCAATTTTAGACTTCTTTAGTCTCAAAACTGTGAGCCAACAAATTTCCTTTGTTTAAGCCAAACCAGTCTGTGCTATTTGTCATAGTAGCCCAGGAAACTAAAACACATACCTAGGGCACTCTGTGATGGTTCCCTTCTGTGGCATCTGCTCTGTCAGGAAGTCTTTGGTATATAAGAGACATCACCTCATGAAGACCTGAAACGATTGGGTCAAGAGAGGAAGCATGTAGGCAAGAGAAAGTTTTTAGTATAACAGTGGCTCTCTATGCTTCCTGCAGTGAGCAAGCTAGGAGCTAGAAAGGGACTTGAGTGCTCATCATTTAACTTTCCAGGCTTGAGTTTGCAGAGTAGCACTCGGCCAAGCCAACAGAAGTAGAAGGTGAGCCATGAACATTCAATTTTCTGGTAACTACATTAGAAAAAGGAAGCATGGGAAATTAATTTTTAAAAATGTTTAACTTCATGTATTGATGTTATTTCAACATGTAATCAATGTGAAAATTAATAATGAGAGGGCAGTGCAATGGTGGCTCAGCAGACAGAATTCTATCCTGCCATTCCAGGGACCTGGGTTCATTTCCCAGTGCCAGCCCCTGTTAAAAAAAAAAAAATTAATAATGAGATATTTTACATTATTTTTTGTTCTAAGGATTGAGGTCCTCTGTTTTTTTCATACTTACAGCACGGCTCAATTTGGCCTTGCCACATTTCAGGTGCTCCATAGCCAGAGTAGCTCTAGATCTCTTTGCTTTTCCAGAGGTACTTCGCAATTAGGTGATGCTGCTATCATTTGTGATTCAAGCTCTGTCCCAATTTGCATGGGTGAATGGAGATGGGGCTTATAGCAGACATTTCTGTTTTTCTTTTTTGTATGAATGTAAAATTCTCCATTTAAATAGTTGAACATAACCATCATTTGGTATTATTATAATATTTAAGCATTTTTATGATACATAATTTAGAACAAGAGTTATAGAAATGCAAATAACTTTTCAATACTCAACCATTATTATTTAGTACCTGTTATGTGCTGACACTGTGGATAGAGCAATGGGGAAAAAACCCAGACATAGTCACTGCCCTTGTGGAGCCCACATTCTTGGCAGGAGAGATAGGCAGTAAATAAAGAGTGGGGGCACTGGGCCAACGGTGTTCCCTGTAGTTGGAGAACTGCAGGACATGTTCTCACGGCCACCACACATCTTTTGTTCTTTTTTTCCATGTTTATTTAGTAGGTAATAAGCACCTACTGTGTGTCAGATACCATTATGGGAACTGGAGAGTTAGTGATAAATAAGAGAGGCGAAATTCCCACGTTCATGAAACTTCCATTCTAATGGTCTGATTACTAACTTTCCATTGGACTCACCTGGGTTTTATGCTCATCTCTAATAGACATATATTATTTACTCTCTGACCTCTGTGCATTTCTCACCCCATATTTTTCTCTGGCTTGATTGCTAAATTTCACACTCAATTTCAGATAGCTTGATTTTAGGGATTAGGACTAGGATCACAGTTTGGCTAGTTCCATTGATGTACATTCAGGATTAGTGGAGGAGGATTAAAGCCCCACTCCCACCCCATCCGTCTGTAGGCCCTGCCTGGAAAGTCCTTGTTAGCAGGGTTATCTCCTCCCACTTAGAAAAATAATTGAAAACCCTTATCTGAGCTTGCAAAGTCTTGTTTGCTTATGCCCCTGCTTTTTTCCCCTGATCTCGTTTTTCCTACTCACCGTATTCCATCCACGCTGCTTTGCTTTTCTTTCTTGAACATGCTAAGCTCATTCTTTGCTTGGTGAGGGTGTTTTCTCTGTCTGGAATGCACTTAGTTTTACTGGCAGATCCTTGTCTCCAGAGCCCACCTTAAATATTTCCTCTTTGGAGACGGCTTTTCAAACCATACAATCTAAAGTAGCTATTTATTTTTTTTTTTTATCTATCATGTCACCTTACTCTAATTCTCTGCATAGCTTTATCAGACTTTGATACATATTTGTTTTTGTTTGTTTAGTGTCTTTGTCCATAACTAGAATATAATTTCCAAGAGAGAAGGGCTATTTTCTGTCTTGTTGACCACAGTGTTTATAATCCAGAGGCTGGATTAGGTTTTTTTTTTCTTTTTACATAAGACCATAAGTAATTCCTTATTTAAAGAAAGAAGAGACATGGTTGATGGGAGCCTAATAGTTTCAAGACCATGGAAAGCACCCACCAAGACTTTTGGCCTCCCAAATCTACCTAAAAAGGATCTAATTTCTGTTTTGTCATCAAAGCCCTTTGTAAGTCTGTCCGTTATTATAGAATAAAGCCCTAAATCATCTGTGTGACATTCAGATCCTTCATAATCTGGCTTTATCCTACCACTTCAGCCTCATTTCCTTCTGCTTCTCACCTCTGTGCATATTCTAGCCCCTCCATTCCTCAATTCACCATAAAACGTTCTTAATGCTTTTCTCTCTAGAATATCCTTATTGGGTTTTCTGCTTTATAAATGCCTGTTGGTTCTTTAAAATCTTGGTCAGATTTTTCTGTTGAGAAATCATTTCTCAGACATTCTATTCTGTATATCCCCACACCCCTGTTTTTGTTTTTCTTTTATAGCATGCTTCCGTGAGTAGGCAGCATACCTCTTAAGAGCAAGGAGCCTGTTTATCCAACTCTGGATTTTCAACACCATATATAATTCTTGGCACATAGGGAATACTTAATAGCTAGTAGCTGCCTTAAAGAAATCCCTTAATAATTAGGAGCTGACTTAAGGAAAAGAAAGGTACTCCCACACAAAATATAGATGGAAAAAAGTTAGATTTAGATAGTGTTTCCAAGAGATCTGATCTGACTTGATAACCTCAAAGGGGTTACTTAAGAAATATTGTTGTGTTGTGAAGGTTGAAGGTTGAAGGATATGATGGATTAAGTAGGGCTTTTTAACAAAACCACCATCCTATGGTCAGGTGATTTGTTGTCTTTATCATTGTTCTAAGAAAAAACCTGTTAGGGGTGTCAGTGGGAATGCCCGTTTGGATCGGCTCAATTTAAAAAAAAAAACTTTTATGACACAAATGATGCAGCTTTGTAATAGAAAAAATTACAGATGAGCAATAAGAAAATATATCACCCATAAACCCATCACTCCGTGATAACTGTAGTTCGAATTATGTGCATGTCCTTTAGGTGGAGCTATTCTGCACATATGTTTTGTACATATTCTGTACATATGTGTAGGAGATTAGATTAACATAAGACCTGCGGAACTACTTGGGAGTAGATGGCATTAGGGTGGCGGTGGCAGTAAACTGTGGAGATTGTTATGTACAGCAGTCTGGGAGGAAGAGAATGCTTACCCCAAATGCTTATGTTAAGTATGAAGGAAGAGAGCACCGAAAAATAAGCTCTCTGTTCTTTCAAGAAATGCATGCATGCCTTTTGTCACCTGCAGTTTTTAAGCAGGATCTGGATAAGAATAAAGTTGTCTGAAGTCTGTCTAATGTAAACTTAAGCTTCAGACCCCCTGAACCCATCTGTGTCTGTCTTTCTTCCTTTCTTCTTTCTTTCTCGTCATTCCTTAATATCCTTCGAGCTCCGTTTCATAGGAAGCAACACATATGACTTTTGTTTTATAATATATTATGAACATTATTCTATGCCATATCAATAAATATAGCTCTACCTCATTATTTTAAAGGCTACCTGTATTTCAACGGGTTGATGTACCTCACATTCTTTAACCAATTTCCTATTATAAGACTTATTCCATATATGGTTAAAGAAACCCAGTAGACAATGGGGAATGGTCCATGAACTATAAACTTTGGGCAAGGGGAAATTTTGAAGCTTTTCAAGAATTACCATGACTGGATACTAATTTAACACAAAATTTTAAACTCTGTGAAGCTTTTCAAAGAGCTTGTGGCCTGTTAGGCTTGAGATAGAGCTGGAGGGTGACCCTTGGGGGTTTCCCTGGATGCAGAGAACTCAAATGGCTTAGTTGTTCTTATCTGCTGATTGCCATGACAGGAAATTGGCATCTAACAAAGAGCTGCTCTGACTCTGGCAGAGACAGCCAGAAGTACTTCTGTGCCCTGGGTTTCCAAACCCCAGATTGTGAGCCCTCAGAGTAAAGGCAGCCAAACTTTCTGGACCAGCTCCCCTGTCAGTAAATTGTTGTTGGACCCACATCTCAAATATATGCATATTAAAAAAAATTACATTCAAATTCTACTGCAGTAGGATATTTGGTAAACTAGAAAACATAGAACAGAAATTTTAAAAGCGTGAGAGCGCAAATAAAACATTTAAAAATAAAAGCAAAGCCTGTTTGTTTTCAGTTAAATCTTATTCTTAAATCATGTAAAATAATTTTATATTATTAATATTTTAAGTGTCATGGTGTTTTTAAAAATCTTGTTTTAAGACTTTAATATTTATGAGTTCTGGTTCAAGTTCAGTTTATTTTTTATATATATTTTTTGATGACTATCAAAATGTAAAAGATACTGCATAGAGATATACTGACCTAATTAGAAGAAGAGTGTAATTGGATGTGTTTTGTAAATCTTGGTGCTTGTTTTCAAATTCCCATCTACCACTTTTATGTGGTTTCAGTTGAAATTTATCTCATAAATTTCTAGTTCTTTTGATGTCAATTAGTTGTTACTTTATTTTTAAAACTGGGTTAGAACCACTGAAACCCTTCATTTGGAAGATTTTTAACAGATTAATATTAAAGTTCTTATTCAGGACATAATTTAGGCAATATACAATGGGGAAACATTTCCAAACATATGTCTGCAAAATGCACTCTCCATAGCATGAGTTTTTTGTCTGTTTGGAAAAGCAATTCTTTTATTAAACATTTTCAAAATTTCATTCTTATTTTGATAGACGCAGTTTATTTTTGGGGGGGAGATGTTGTAAATATCTGTTAAACAGTATACACTGACAGCCACTTGTCCCAGAAATTATTAACTTCGGAAGATTTTTTTTCTAATAAAAGAAAAATGAGTAGCTTAATTTTAATGCCAGCAACTCTACAATATTTTCCCTTAAAATAATCAGTGAATCTCTGTGTGGTACCAAAGATTTTCATGATTACGTCCTACCTCATTACAGAGTGATGTAAATATTCCATTTTTTTTATAAATGAAGCACATCAGTGACATCCTGGAACATATAACATTCGACATGTTGTAATATTCTAAGACCAGATGAGCAAGAGGGAATCCCCTTTTGACTCCACTGAGCTCCTTTCAGGGTCTATTGCTTGTGTGAAGTAATAGGTAACCTCCTTACCACAGGCTGAGGGAACCAGTGCTGGTCTGTACATTATATATTGGTAAAACATAATTTCTTGCTCACATTTAATATAAAAATCAATATAAAAAGAGGGTCTGGTTCATTTTCTTCTGGTACTCCAGTCCTGCACACCCCTTGGGGTTCTGGGACCCATTTCAGAAAGCACTTCCTTAAGAATATGCTCAGCAATACTTCCAGAGAGCACCGTCATTGGGTGCTAGTCTCATAGTGGTGACGTGGGCAGACATCTCATTGATTCCTTCATTCATGCAACCAGTGTTTATTGACCATTTATGCTCTAGGCACTGTGTCAGTTGCTAGGGATATAAGGGTGAGTAAAACATATACTGTCCCTGCCCTCGTAGAGTTTATATGGGAGAGGCAGATATTAAACAATGAATCTTGCAACCATGACACTAGAAACTTTACGTTATTTGTAGGCAAAGAGGAAGATGCTATGAGGTGTTTGGGGAACACATGGTATAGTCTACACTCAAGGTTTCCCTGATGAGAGCTGAGGCAGGAGCCTGAGATGCCTCAAGAAGTGAACACAATGATGATGCTGATGAATGGCGATGATGGTTGTGTGTGCTGAGGAAAGCATCAGGAGAGGAGTTGGTGCACATGTAGAGGGAACAGAAGCTGCAAGGTGTAGAGATGGGGCAGGAGTATGGAACTTTCAAGGAACTATAAGAAAGGCTAGTATAGCTTGAGGGTAAAGAGTGTGGGTCCAAGGATGCAAGCTGCTGCAGGAGGGGTGACAAGCTTCCAATCATTTGAAGCCTTATTCCTTAGAACACTTGGAAGTTGATGAACAGATTTAAGTAGGGCGATTAATCTCATTGGGACTAACTCTAAATGGACAGACCCAGTTTCAAGTCCTAGCCTCTCTACACAGTAATGACATGACATTGGACAAGTCTTCCAAATTATCTTGGCATCAGTTTCTTCATCATTAAATTGTGTTTACAAATATCTCACTTATGGTGATAGCATAAAGGTTAAGCCATGGTTAAAACACATGACTCATTGGATTAGTGGCCAAGTTATAATAAAATCTTAATAAATGTTAATTTCTCATCACCTCTAGCCCCATATAGCATGGTTTTCCCGTTTCAGTATTTCTTAAGAATGACATCACTTTTCCCCCCAGCTTTAAAAGTAACACATTTTCATTAAGAACATTTTGGGAAGACATTGAAAAACAAGACACAAAAACAAAAACTACAGCTCACTAGTAAATCTCCAGGGCCCAGCATTATGCCTGGGTCAGCGAATGCTCTGTGTCTGCTTGTTGAGTGAACAAATGAACGTCACTGCACAGTCCATGCTGGGTGGAGGGGACACGCTAATTGAAAAGCACCCCTAGTGTCACTGCTCCCAACATTTTCCAGCAGGTAACAAGCCTTGTGGATCAGTCATTTTTCTGTTTTCTGGCCCAGCTTTCACACTAGATTTCTCTCCAGCCTTGACTTAGTTTTTTAGAGCAAAGGGCTGCATTTGAGTCCTTTTTAATAGGCCAAGACCTAGAAACCTAAGTCACAGATCCATAAAGCATATAAAAAAGGCATTTTTTGGTTCTCATGACTGGGAAGCCCAGCAAGGAGTCACTGGACATAGGCATGGTTGGATCTGGAGTTACCATGTTAATATCAGGTGCCTCTTTGTGCCATGCCCACACTTCTTTTTGTTAGCTTTTCTTTCCTGCTGCAGAGGGGCTTGCTCCATCTGACAAGAGGGAAGTTACTGGCAACATTGGGCCTACATCCTTATAGCTCTTAATAAAAAGAGAAGGAGATTTGGAAGACTAGGGAAGGTTTCAGATTGGTCATTTGTTCACTCCTAGGGTCACTTACCCACGCCTTGGATCCTTTGCCTTGGACCCTTCTACTTTCCTTGAGGGAGATGTGCTATTATGAATGGTAATGACTGGTGGTTCAGGTACCAATGGGAGTTGTTGACAACACCCCCAGAACTGCAAAAAAGTGTGTGTGTGTGAGAGATACCCCAAATGTGGCACAGCAAACTACAGTCAGCTAGCTCTGTGTGGTTCTAATAAGGAAATAGAGACCTTCAGAGGCTAAGGAACTTGTCCAAGACCACCAGTCAGCTAGTGGTAGAGGCCTAGTTGCCCAATCTAGGCCCGAGTCCTAGTCCTTTTGTCCAGGCTTCTGCTTGAGATGAGCTGCAGAGACACCGCAGGCCACTGGAACTTTCTCATTATAGAGAAAAAATATAAACATACAGTAAAATGTTCTAAGAATATTCTTTTCCCCCAGGAAAAAAGCATTCATCTAGAATATATTAGACCTGAATCTGGATAAGGAACAGTAGAGGAAGGAAAGTAGAGCTGAGTTTGGGAAGGGTCAGCCCAATTCCTTTCTGTAAAACACCTATTCTCTCTCCCATACTTCTGGAATCCTCCTGGCTCTAAGGTTTTTCTGCAGCTTACACAATAGAATGGGGCCACAGGCAGAATAAGGGTTGACTGAGGTGATGTGCTTTCAGGAAGAGAATCATGCTCTGAGTCAAAGGAAGAGAGAAAGTTAAGGTCAAGGTTGAGAAGATCAGAGCAGAAGTGACGTGACCTACAAGGGATGAGTTGAAGGATGCTGCCTGTTGGGTGGAAAATACAGAGATAATGTCACTGCTTTCTCTTGTACATGTAGCTGGCATCACTTTTCTACCCTGCTATTGTTCCCTGCTGAACCCAGAATTGTCAGCACTGTGTTGCATGCAGCCATGAGCAAAACTGGCATATGATTTGAAACATATTTGACATTACTGCTAGAACTGGTTTGCCTGTTGTCCTGAGAACTTTCATTCACTCTCCCCACCCTGCTCTACCCCAAGGAGGCCAGTGGCCATGAATTGATTGAGACTATAACAGTTAATGGGACCACTGTAGAAAGCATTGGGTAACAGATCTGGGTCTTCATGGGGTAGTTTCCTTTGAACATTCTTTCTCCCCAATGCTGAGAAGTTGAAGGAGGGCTAGGCTCCTTTGGTTCCTTATGATTTTTTTCCCATGAATCTAGGGGACAACAAGACCATGGACACTAACTCCTCTAAAATCCAGGTAGGAATCAAAGTGAGTCCTGGAAAACAGCATCTTCCAGGATTTGCCTCATCTGGTTCAGCCCCTTCCCTAATACCTCATACATCAGCCCAGCACCTCATGACCTCTACTGGGCTCTGGACCAAGGTCTCTGGGAATTACGTGGCCTTGCTCTCTCTCTCCCATCCTTCTTTCTCTGCCTCCCTGTGAGAGATGGTTTAAGTAGCTGACTGAGAACAAGATTTGAGAATTGAGAATGCTGCACTATCTCATACCCTATCGCTTCCATCCCTACTAGCATCCTCCCATCAGCTTCCAGCTTGTATGTGTGATTCCCATTTCCTTTCCATATAGGGGAGTATTGAAGATTGTCATCAGTGGAAATGTTTCCTGGAGAAAGTTTCACTGTAACTAATCACTTCTGTGTTCAGACTTGTAGCTTAAAGTGTCCAAACCCACGTTCTAACCTTGGCTGTTCATGTCCCTGTGTGATACTAGACGGGTCAAGCCTCTTCTCTTCTCTAGTATACCATGTCTCTATCTGTCAAATGAGGGACATGGATAAGATTGTGTTTGAGATTTCCCATCTGACGTCTGGGCTTTTTTTTTCAGTTTTTCAGCAGCACGAGGGTCATCCCTTGTGGGTTGGGACCCTGGTTGGGTGAGTTTTGATGAGGAAGGAGGGTCTAAGAGAAGCATGATCAAATGTAGATGTGTTAGGAATGTTAGTCTTAGTTGGAAAAGGGTGTTGGAGTGACTGTAGAGATGTGGAAGTGAAGAAACGATCCTGGAGAGATACTGGTCTTGTTTCTGACCATGGGTATGTTTTCTGACTTTCTGGTCCTTAGTGACCAAATGGTAAAATGGAGGGGGGAAGAAGTATAGATCATGTTTCAAGTTTCTTTCAGCTGTATAGGAACCCAAGTCTATGGGGCTCTTGCAGGAGCAGGGAATGCAGATATGCCTGACATGGGAGCCCAGGGTCCTCTTGCTGATAGTGAAGGTGACCTTGGTCTGGACTGTGGCTTCTGGACCTAGGGTTTTTCCTTTCCATAGTGGCAGCGTTGAAAGTGACCAGAAGGCAGCTTCTGGGATCAGAATGCTCCAGCTCTGCTACTTACGACCTGAGTAACCTTGGGCAAGTTTTTGATCCTAAATCCATATCTTATTTTTTTAAAAAACATCTTTTATTGTGAAATATAACATACACGCAGAAAAGTGTTAGTTTTCAAAGTACATTTTAACAGGTAGTTATAGAACAAACTTCAAAGTTTGGTATGGGTTACAGTTCTACAATATCAGGCATTTCGTTCTAGCTGCTCTAACACACACAAAAGAAATATCAATATAATGATTCGGTAGTAATACTCATTTGCTAAATCCTATCTTGCCTGTTACAACTCCTCCGTCTCATTTGATCCTTCTCCCAGTCTTTCAGGAAATTTGACAATAACCATTTTAACTTCTTCATGTTGAGAAGGGGGTGTTGACATTATGGGGATGCAACTGGTTGTTGCTCTTGGAAAGACTATTACCTCTGGGTTTCAAGGTTTATCTGGAGGTTTTAGGTTTCTGATAAATAAACTGAGTGAAACTATCATAGAGTCTCAGATAGAGTCCTGGGGATTCTTTAGGGTTTTCAGGAATACTGTTGGTTGAGGCTTGTCATGCCATATACCTCACTTTTTTTTCTAAGCATACCACAACAATTAGTTATAGTACAGATTTCAGAGTTTGATATGGGTTACAGTTATACAATTTTAGATTTTTTCTTCTAGCTGTTCCAAGACACTGGAGATAAAAGAAATAACAAGATAATGATTTAGCAGTCATATTCATTTGTTAAAACCTGTCTTCTCTGCTATAACTCTTCCTTCTCCTTTGATCCTTCTTCCAATCTTTAAGGGTATTTGAGCTCTGCCCTTTATAACTTTTTCATGTTGGGAAGGACTATTGATAGTATGGGATGGGGGATGGAACTAGTTGATATTCTGGAGAGGCTGGCTCCTCTGGGTTTCAGAACTCATCTGACCTAGGCACCCATCTGGAGGTTGTAAGTTTCTAGAAAGTAATTATAGTACATGAACCTTTGTTGAATCTCAGATAACGTCCTAGATGTTCTTTAGGAGTGGCAGGAATGGTTTTGACGAGGTTTGGCAAACCATGATAGATAGTAACATCTAACTGAAGCTTGTGCAAGGGTAGCCACTGAAGTAACCTCTTGACTCTGCTTGAATGCTGTCAGCCACTGAAACCTTATTTGTTATAAATTTTCCCCCCTTTTGGTCAGGAAGGCATTGTCAATCCATGGTGCCAGGGCCAGGCTCATCCCTGGGATCATATCCCATGCTGCCAGGGAGACTTTCACCCCTGAATGTTATGCTCCATGTAAGGGAGAAGGTAATAATTTCACTTACAGAGTTGGGCTTAGAAAGAGAGAGACTTACATTTGAGCAACAAAAGAGGTCCTCTGAAGTAACTCTTAGGCATAACTGTATGTAGGCTTAGCCTCTCTGCTATATAAATAAGCGTCATAAGAGCAAGCCTCAAGATCAAGGGCTTGGCCTTTTGACTTGGGAATCCCTAATGTTTGAGACAGTGTCAGGGATTTCCCCAGTGGTAAAATTTAATGGTTCCATATTTTTTCTCCCATCTTTCAAGGGACCTTGCCAATACTTTTCAATTATCTGCTCAACATACTCTGGGACGTGTCCAGGCGTTACATTAAGTTCTACAGAATTACACTCCCTCATTCCCGTTCTGGGCTCCTTGTGTTTAGATTGTTTAAATGATCTATGCAGACTGATTGACTTAGAGTAAGTGCTACAGAAAATTTAGGCTTTTGACAAAAATAAACCCTTTTTCCTTTGAACTCATAGAGTAGGTTAAGTTCTAGAATACAGGCAGTGTCTTCCATACCCCTGTATTCTGATTTATTTTAGTCCTGACCTGATGGGCTTCATTTTTATCTCTAATTGAAACCAAATCTCTTTTTCAGTTTCTTTAACAGCTGTTGTATGTGGCAATGCTGACCTTCAGTGCTGCAGAACTCCTACTTTGAGTCTTAGGAGTCACCCAATTACCCAAAGTTCCAGGGAGATAACAGGTTATACATATATAGCACAGGCTCTCAAAATCTAGAAATATCAATTACAACTCCAGGCTAAATGTGACTGCTATAAGAGTTTATGATCTAGGCCTCAATTTTCTTATAAGTATTTTCTAAATGAGACCATACTATATTTGCTCCTTTGTTTCTGGCTTATTTTGCATCACATAATGTCCCACAGATTCATTTACAACATTGTATGCTTCATGACTTTGTTCCTTTCTGTAGCAGCATAATATTTGATCATATGTATACGTCATAGTTTGCCATTCTACTTCTCAGTCAGTGTATCCTTCAGCCATCTCCATCCATTAGGCATCCTTCAGCTACCTCCATACAATGTCAACAGTCCATGTCTCATATTATCCCAATTAGTGGTACAATCATAATACTCTCAATTTTAGACAATTTTCATTGCTCCAAGGAGAAAAATAACCAATAAACATATCCTCACTAAATAGAAAATCCAAGCCTCCCTTAACTTTTGTCCCTCCTCCTCCCATTATATACTCCTGGTATCGCTGCGATTCTGTTGATATTTCCCTGTTAAACATATCCCATGGCATGTAATAATAGCTTTTCCTCTATACCCCAATATTATAAACTCTTTGTACAAGATTCATACCTTTGAAGTAGTTCATATAAAAGCTTATTTATATTTGTAGTTTTAATCAGTGGGATACATGGCTCTATACAACCCCTTTCAGTCATGCTCACCTTCAATATGGCAATATTATTTATAGACTAATTAATGTACTGCCTTTGCTTCTAGCCATTTCCTACTTTTAAGTTCAACCTCATTAGTTAACCGTTCACCCATCTCTAGCTTCCATAAATCTCTAGGTCCCCTGTATTCTGTGTTATAAGCTTCTGAGTTTACCTTTACCAAGGTCATAATAGCAAAGTCATACAGTATCTATCCTTTTGTGTCTGGCTTATTTCACTCAGCATTATGTCCTCAAGGCTCATCCATCTTGTCATGTGCTTCAGGACATTATTTTGTCTTACTGCTGCATAATATTTCATCATGTATGTACCATATTTTGTTTATCCACTTGTCTGTTGATGAGCACCTGGATTGTTTCCATCTTTTGGAAATTGTGAATAATGCTGCTATGAACATTGGTTTGAAAATGTCTGTTTGTGTCACTGCTTTCAGCTCTTCTGGGTATATACTGGATCATAGGGCACTTGATATTTAGTTTTCTAAGGAATCTCCACACTGTCTTCCATAGAGGCTGTATCATTATACATTTCCACCAGCAGTGCACAAATGTCCCAATTTATCCACATGCTTTCCAACATTTGTATTTTCCTGGTTGTTTAATAGTAGCTATTCTCATAGGTGTGAGGTGGTATTTCATTGTATTCTTGATCTGTATTTCCCTTATAGATAATGAAAATGAGCTTCTCTTAATGTGCTTGTTAGCTGTCTGTATTTGCTCTTTGGAGAAATTTCTATTCATATCTTTAGTCCATTTTATAAGAGGCTTGTTTGCTCTTTTGTTGTTGAGTTATATGATTTCTTTATGTATACAGGATATCAAACCTTTATTCTATATGTGTTTCCAGATATTTTCTCCCGTTGAGTTGGCTGCCTCTTCACCTTTTATTTGTTTATTTGTTTGTTTATTTATTTATCTATTTTTACATGGACAGACACCGGGAATCGAACCTGGGTCTCTGGCATGGCAAGCGAGAACTCTGCCTGCTGAGCCACCGTGGCCCGCCCCTCTTCACCTTTTAGACAAAGTCTTCTGAGACACAAAAGCATTTGATGTTGTGGAGTTCTCATTTATTTATTTTTTCTTTCACTGCTTGTAATTTGTGTATCAAGTTTAAGAACTTACTTCCTATTACTAGATCTTTGTTTTTTCTCAATATTTTTATTGCCAAATCTTCACATACATACATGCTTAATCAGTGACTCACAATATCGTCACATAATTGTGTATTCACCATGATGATAATTTTTTAGAACATTTGCATCACTCCAGAAAAAGAACAAAAGAAAAAACTCATATATCCCATACCCCTTACCCTTCCCTCTCATTGACCACTAGTTTTCCCATCTACCCAATTTATTTTACCCTTTATCTCCCCTACTATTTATTTATTTATTTATTTATTTTTTTTTTTTTTAAAGGAAAGACAGAGAGAAGGAAGGAAGGATAGAAGGAAGGAAGGAAGGAAGAAAGGGAAACATCTTTAAACATTTTCTTGTTTTATTGTATTTTGTTTTTCCGTTTTTTGTTACATGGGCTGGGGCCGGGAATCGAACCGAGGTCCTCCGGCATAGCAGGCAAGCACTTTGCCCGCTGAGCCACCGCGGCCCGCCCCTATTTATTTATTTTTATCCATATTTTTTTTTACTCATCTATCTATACCCTGATTAAAGAAGCATTAGACACAAGGTTTTCACAATCACACAGTCACACTGTAAAAGTTATATCTTTATACAATCATCTTCAAGAATCAAGGCTACTGGAACACAACTCAACAGTTTCAAGTATTTCCCTCCAGCGACTCCAATACATCATAAACTAAAATTGGATCACATTGGTGTGCAAATGTCTGTTTGTGTCCTTGCCCTCAGATCCTCTGAAGATATACCTCCTATTACTAGATCTTGAAGATGTTTCCCTATATTTTCTTCTAGGAGTTTTATGGTACTGGTTCATATATTTAAATCTTTGATTCACTTTCAGTTAATGTTTGTATAGGGTATAAGGTAAGGGTCCCTTTTATTCTTTTGGCTATTGGTATCCCATTCTCCCATGCTCATTTTTTGAAATGACTATTTTGTTTCAGTTCAGTGGACATAGAGGCCTTGTTGAAGATCAGCTCACCATAGATTTGGTGGTCTTTTTCCACACTATGGATTTGATTCCATTGTCAATACTTCTATCTTTGTGCCAGTACCATGTTGTTTTGATCACTGTAGCTTTATAATAAGCTTTAAAATCAGGTAGTGTTAATCCTCCCATTTTGTTTTCTTTTTTAGGATATTTTTAGCTATTCAAGGTCTCTTTCCCTTCCAAATGAATTCGATAACGAGCTTTTCCAAGTCTTCATAGTAGATTGTTCGAATTTTGAATAGTATTGCACTGACTCTTGTAGATCAATTTGAGTAGAATTGACATCTTAACTACATTTAACCTTCCTATCCCTGAGCAGGGGGTTTCTTTTCATCTTTTTAGATCTTTGACTTCTTTTAGAAAATATGTTCTTTTTTTCTGTGTACAGGTCCTTTACATCCCTGGTTAAGTTTATTCCTAGGTACTTGATTCTTTTAGTTGCTGTTTTGAATGGAATTTTTTCCTTAATTGTCTTCTCCTCAGTTTGATCATTGCTTGTCTATAGAAATATTACTGATTTTTGCTCATTAATCTTATATCCTGCCAATTTGTTGAATTTGTTTATTAGCTCAAGAAGCTGTGTCATTGATTTCTCAAGATTTTCTAAGCATAGTATCATGTCATCTGCAAAATAATGAAAGTCTTACTTCTTTCTTTCTGATTTGGATGCCTTTTATTTCTTTTTCCTGCCCAATTGCTCTAGCTAAAATGACTAGTACTGTGTTGAATAATAGTGATGACAGAGGGAATCCTTGTCTCATTCTGATCTTAAGGGGAAAGATTTCTGTCTCTCACCATTGAGTATGATGCCTGCTATGGGTTTTTCATATATACCTTTTATCGTATTGAGGAAGTTACATTTGATTCCTACCTTTTGAATTGTTTTTATCAGAAAAGGATGTTGAATTTTGTAAAATGCTTTTTCCACATTGATCAATATGATCATGTGATTTTTCCCTTTAGATTTGTTAATGTACTGTATTACGTTGATTGATTTTCTTGTGTTGAACCACCATTGCATTCCTGGTATAAACCCCACTTGGTTGTGGTGTATGTTCTTTTAATGTATCATTTGCTAGTATTTTGTTGAGAATCTCCCTATATTCATTAAGGAGATTGACTAGTAGTTTTTCGTTCTTATAGCATCTTTGCCTGATTTTGGTATTAGAGTGATATTCACTTCATAAAATGATTTAGGTAGTGTTCCTTTTCCCCCAATTTTTTGGAAGAGTTTGAGCAGGATTGGTGTTAATTCTTTTTGGAATGTTTGATAAAATTCCCCTGTGAAGCCATCTGGCCCTGGACTTTTTTGGTAGGAAGATTTTTTATGACTGATTGAGTCTTTTGACTTGTGATTGGTTTGTTGAGTACTTCTCTTTCTTTTTGAGTTCATGTAGCCTGTTCATGTGTTTCTAGGAATTTGTTCATTTCCTCTAAGTTGTCTAGTTTGCTGGCATATAGTTGTTCATAATACCCTCTTATAATTTTTTTTTTTTATTTCTTCAGGGTCTGTGGTAACAAACCCCCTTTTATTTCTGATTCTGTTTGCATCCTCTCTTGTTTTTCTTTGTCAGCCTAGCTAGCAGTCCACTAATTTTATTGGTTTTTTCAAAGAACCAACTTTTGATTTTATTGATTCTTTCTGTTGTTCTCCAATTGTTTTAATTATACTTTAATCCTTGTAATTTCTTTTATTCTATTTGCTTTGGGGTTAGTTTGCTGTTCTTTCTCTAGTTCCTCAAGTTGAGCATGTGCATAGGTAAAGGGGTGGGGCGTGGGTGTGCACCTGAGTGCCTGTGGGGGAGGGTGGGGCACCGGGTTGGGGGGGGTGGGCCCGGGGGGATGGCATATGTGGCTACTAGAGTGGGCAGGATATGGGTGTGCTTGTGTGTGGGGCAGGGATGGCAGGGTACGGATGTGCATGTGGGTGGGGGGCGGGGCAGGACTGGGGTGCATTGTGGGTCATGTGGCCGTCAGGGGTGGGGGTGGGGCGCAGCACGCATGGTTATTCAAGGAACACTTGGTTTACTTCCTAATCTGTGCCTCCCTGTCCAAGCATTCCTAAGGGCTCTGGGCCACTGTTTGGAAAGGGGTGCATCAGACTCTTTGCACTAGCTGGATGGTCCTCAGTTTTCTACATCTCAATTCCTCAGGTTTTTCAACCATGTCCTCCCTATGTAGTGCAGAAGACCCTCTCAGGTAATCTGCACCCTGGAATCGCTGCCCTAGTCATTTTTATGCCACCTCTATAACTGTTTCTTGGTGCAGAGGCCCCATATCTTATTTTGATAATTTGTAAGATAGTGGTAATAATAACTTCCCTACTGTGTTTGCTGAGAACATTACAGCTAAATGGAATAATATGAAGTACAGAGTTTAGCACAGTGCTAAGTTTATGGTGCCTGTTTAATAAACAGTCATATTTTTTTCTGTAGCTCTTACCTGGAGCAAACCAGAACGATTTTTTGCTTTACTCTAAATGCAGTCCCACCAAACAAAAAGAAAAATACCGAACTAAATTTGCAGCAGTAGAAAACTCTTCCTCCCCCTGGGTCTGTCTTGAAGTCCTCCTATGATCAATTTTCCAGCTTTTCTGTTGAAGTCCTTAAGCACTCCTTCCTTCAGCACCCAAATGCTACTTCTTTGTGCCAGACAAATCTCAGTGCCAAATACAGCAATGTCTTTTTGTCTTCTTCCTTTTTTTTTTTAAAAAACAGCTTGAAGCTTGGTTGAAGCAGAAATATTACTCCACTAGAGCTTAGAATTTGTAAGTGTAAATCTCTTTCGCTGCCAGGTGCATGAGCCCCCAAAGATAAGGGTTTTAGGAGGTGCATTTCCTTGTTGGAAATATCCTCAGATTAATTTGAAGCTGCCTGTTAATAGCACACACATTCTTCAGTCGTGGGCATATTATTACTGCTCAGCAGGCAACTTGATGTCTTAAAACCCGACTCTTGATTTTAAAAATTGGAGAAGGAATTGCCTGCAAATAAGCATATGAAATAAGTTTTGACTTTTCTTTGGAAGATGAAAAGCTTTCTGAGAAGGAGGCATGGGGTAGAGTACTGCAGCCAGGAGATTGCTTCTGCCCTGAGTGCAGCAAGGTTGCTGTACACAGGAGTGGATGGCTGAGACTAGTGGGTACCCAAGGCCACTTAAGGGACCTGGCGGTTTTGGAAAACCATCCAAAATGTTCGTGGAGAAGTGTTTTTTTTTTTTTTTTTTTCGTGGATAAGTTTTGAATGACCTAATTCATTTTATATCTCTCAAGCTGGCACATGAGCATCTCCGGGGTATATGGTGCATGTGAGGTCACAGAATACACACACAATATCCTATACTATCAGTTGGTCTTGGTACCCTCCCTTTAAAGATTACAGTGAAATGCAATTTCTATAACGTGGAGGGTGTTTCAGGGAATGCAGAGGTTAGAAGTACAGCCTTTGTGATTAGGCAAATCTGCATCATATTCTGATTCTGGCAGTATGAGCTTGAGCAAATGACAACCTCTCTGAATCTGTTTCATCATCTGTTGAATGAGGATAATAGTACCTATTTCATAGGATTATAATGGAGACTAATTGAATTGAAGTCCAGCCCTTAGCATAATATCTGATACATGTAAGTGCTCAGTAAGTGGTGACTATTTTAGGCTCTTGGTAAGATCAGATGTCAGAGTCTGATTGCAAACAATAGCAATCAACTCAGTCTAGCTCAGATAAAGGAAGGAAGGCATCTGAAAATGAGATGTCAGAGTCAGAGCTAGCTCTAGTTCAACTCTTCACTTACACAAATGAAGAGACCAAAGCCCAGAGAGGCTAAGTCACTTGCCCAAAGTCATACAGCAAGTTTGTTACAGAGGAAAAGAAAGCAAGCAGGTGAGTAATCAAGGACTGCCTGACCTTGAAAAATAGGTCTTCCCTTACTGTCTCATGGTTATTCAGGCCCTGGTGGGGGCAGCAGAATCAGAGAGACCTGGCTTTAGATCGAGACTCTGCCAGTTAGTAGCTGCATGACCTTGGAGCTGTCTCTGAGCCTCGGTTTTCTCGTTGGCAAACAGAAAATAGCAATGATATAACCTCATATTTTTGGCAGTGAATTAAATGTGAGAAGGCCTAGGATAGTGCCTGATCCATAGTAAGTCCCCAATAAACATCAGTAGTGATGATGATGACATTGAAAGCATCCAGGAAAATAGATCTGAGTGGGTCAAAAGGAAACCTGGAAGGAATCCCAGAGAAAGTTGCATTGTCAGCTCCTCATTTTTCCCTTTGGTGTGGTGTTCATGGAGAATAGGTTTGGTAGAAAATGCTGGTGTCTGTGTCCTGTTGGGGTTGCTACTTCCTTTGCCTTTGGGTTGGGGATGAGAGAGAGAAGGGAGACAGGGCTGGGGTGGAGATACTGGTAAGTCTGTGTAGAACTGCAGCCTGTCAGGCTAGAGAGGAGTGGAAGGTGGGGTGGGGGTGGAGGGTAGTTGGTTAAGGAAGTGTTAAAACCAGCCTTCTGATCCTTCTGACTTTCGCTTGGTTGAGCTACAACTCCTGTTTGAATCTCTGTTTACTCTTTGAAAAGGATGTTGATGTGATTCCTTTGTGAGCTGCCGGCTGGGCCCCTGCTGTGTGCCGGGCACTGGGCTGTGCATGGGGATACAGTGACCATCTGGTTCTCCTTCAGTATCAGGCAGGATGGTCTGCTGTGCTCACCATGTGGGGCGGCTCTGAGGACCAAACACATCAACCTAAGGGAGTAGCAATTTAAATTATAATGATAAATTCAAATTGTGTCCTAAAAAGAACGACAAAGACTATCCTGGTATGTAATAGACACCCAATCAATACTTATTAGGTGGCTAGATGAGAGAATGTGTGAAAAGACCAAGTACTGAATGTGTGAAAGTACTTAAGAACAACTCTAATTACCTTTGTTTTCTGGAGGTATCAAGATGATGCCTCCTTGGAGAGGGGAGTAGGAAAGTAAGATAGAGGTTACAGATGCTGTTAGAGGAAGTGGCAAGATACCCAAGATAAATTTCACCATTTTCACCTGCTTCTTCAGGGCCATGCCAGCCTCAATGAGGTACATATTATTTTCCAATTTCATAAGCCATCATTCTTCCCTTTTTCTTTTCCTTTACTGGCTTTCTGTGTTCAGTAAAACCCTTCTGGTACTTGCTCCCATGGGAACATTGGCAGTTAGTCAAATCCTTCTTCCCTTCAGGGAAACAAAAGCAAATCAATATATGATATTAACCAACCCAGAAGACTCCAGTGATTTAACACTTCCCTTAAATGTCAGCCAGCCCTGCAGCTGTGGATGGTCTCACTCTTCACATCTGTCATTTCCTCTGTGTTTTCTCTCAGCTGCCCCTGGTGTCTCCATGAATTGGATTAGAGAGGCAAAGACACAATGAGCTTGGAAGAAAACTAAGAGGTAGCACAGTCCTCACAGCTGAACACATTCTAAGAGGCTTGATGGCCTTCCTGTATGAGATGGTGTGTTCTTTGTGCTTCCTTTCAATTGCAAGTGAGAACCCATCTGAATTAAGCAAAAATTAAATTCAGTGGTTCAGGGACATATAAAAGTTCAGGGGCAGGGCTGGCTGCATGGATGGTTTGAGTCTGGTGTTCAAATGATGTCATTGGGAACCAATTGATTTCTCTCAACCTTTGGCTCTACTTTCTGCAGCTTACACTTACTTTCAGGCTCTAAGCTGAAAGAAGAAACTCAAGAACCACCATCTCCTCAGTTTCATGACCAGCACAGAAGAGTAACTACCTCCATGTTGGTATTCCCAGCGAAAGGTGGCCTCTCTTATTGGCTGTGCTTGGAAGAAATGTCCAGCCCTGAACCGGTCACTAGGTCCAGGGGTGCTGGATGGTCTGATTGGCTTAGGTCTGGGTTCTGTGGTCCACACCTGGAGTTAAGGGTGGAAACTCTCCAAAGCCCATGGCATATGTCCCTAAAGAAGGGGGAACTGATGCAGGACATGACATCACAAATCACAGATGGCCATGATCAGTTTTGTTCTCTTTAAAACAAAGGATAATTCAAGGCAGACCATCTTGTGAGCTCAGTCTGTGTTTTGTATATAACTCAGGGCTGCAAACCCTTCTTGGTGATTTTTGTCATTGATAAAAGCTAACATACTGTTATCCTAGAACCTGGTAATCAAACAGAGGCCCAGAGAAGGGAGAGTTTTGTTCAAGGCCCCCAGACTATGAGTGGCAGAGCAGGAGTGAAAATGCAGCCTCTGGTTATCAGCTTGGGCTTTTCTTCTCTCTTCCTCCTGCCTTTGTTTTCCCACCTCCCCTTCCTGTTTGTGGAAGGACTATTCATCTGCTCCAGTCCTGCTGTAAGGAGAACTGCTGTTTGCTTTGTCAAATGGTAGTGAGTGGTAATATTGGATTCACAGTGAGGGAGAGTGTGACAAATTAGAATCAATCACAACAGTTTTGCACCTGCTGTTTTACAACCAGGAGAGGTTGTGAAGGGGACAAGGTAGGGAGAGAGGTGGCATCACCTCCAGAAGAGAGCAGGTGATTCCTTTTTCTTATTTGTTTACTCCATCACTCAGGAACAATCT
Source organism: Tamandua tetradactyla (assembly GCF_023851605.1). Taxonomy (NCBI): domain Eukaryota; kingdom Metazoa; phylum Chordata; class Mammalia; order Pilosa; family Myrmecophagidae; genus Tamandua; species Tamandua tetradactyla. The sequence goes on along the minus strand of NC_135346.1, from coordinate 34,892,455 downwards.
TACAGAATATAGAAAGAAACCTTATAGGTAGTGAAATGAGCATTGGGTTGGAGTCCAGACACACACCTGAGTCCTCATCTTTGCTCTGTTCTATGATAGGCAACTCAAGTTCCTTTCTGGGCCTTGGTTTCCCTGTTTGATAAAATGAGGCAGTGGGACTACAGAATCATCCATTATTGAGTATGCATTCTATAAGAAGTGGTCACACACGTTAATCGAGCAAGGCCCTTTGATGCCTTGTCTAGTGAGGTTCGGAACCAGAAAAGAACACCTACAGAGAACATCAGCTGCCCTTGGAAGTGTGTAATGGCATAGCCTCTGAGCTATTAGCACTTAGTAGGTGCTTATTGAATATTTTATAATGAATGAATATGATTTCAGCAGATGCCCAGCAAGACTCAATGAAAATCATTTGAATCTTTTAAAATACAATCCCTACCCAATTGGTTGCACTTTAGACTCTAAGTCAATAACATCTTCTGATTGAAAGAAAGCATGAGGTCCAGAGTACGGGTTTAAGGATGAGAGCAGTGGGGAATGGGTGGGGGCGAGGGAGAAGTGGCCTGGAAGAGCATACTCAAGGCCAAAAGATAAGGAATGAAGTGGAGGTTAGGTCTCTAAGCAATTTAAAAAAATGACAAAATCTTTAAAGCATCCAAAAAGAACTGATAATATAACTAACACTCATGTATTTGCCACTAATAAAATATTGCACACAAAATATAAGCCTTTTATGTGGCTCATCCCCATTCCCTTCCATTTCCATAGCTAAGCATGATATAACTTGTACCTAATATTCTCTATATGAATAAGCACTTTGTAAAAATTTTGTATTTTGTAAAACTTAATAGAAATGAAACCATACCCTGTATATATTTCTGCAACTTGGATTTTCCCTTTAGCATTGTTCTTGACATTTATCCATAATGTAACATGGGGTTCTAGTTGATTCATTTTAAATGCTGTATAGTAATTCCTTGAATAGCAACAACGTAAAGTTTACTTTTCCATTCATTTTTTGATGGATGTTTAAGGGGCTTCTAAGTTTTTTCTATAACCAAAACACTGTGATAAACCTACATATAAGCCCCTCCTTATTACATGTGCTTGAGTTTTTCTGGGGCCTATACCTAGGAAGGGATTGTTGGGTGTATCAGTTGGAGTTCTCTAGAGAAACAGAACCAATAGTGTGCATGTGTGTGTGTGTGTGTGTGAGTGTGTGTGTGTGTATAAAGATATTTATTTTAAGGAATTGACTCATGCATTTGTGGGGGTCTGCAAATCTGAAATCTGTAGAGCAGGCCAGCAGAATGGAAATTTCAGCAAGAGCTGATGCTGCAGTCTTGAATCTGAAATTCATAATTCGGCAGGCTGCGAACTTAGGCAAGAGTTGATGATGATGTCCTAAGGCAGACTTTCTTCTTCTCTGGGAAATTTCAGCTTTTTAGTCTTTAAGGCCTGCAACTGATTGGAAGAGGGCTTCCCAACATTATTGGGGCGATCTCATTTACTTAAAGCCAACTGACTATAGATGCTAATCACATCTTCAAACTACCCTCACAGCAACATCTGGCTAGTGTTTGACTAAACAACTGGACAACATAGCTGAGCTAAGTTGACACATAAAGTTAACCATCACAGTGGGACATGTTGTGGTCACATCTTCAATTTACTGAGTGTTGCTAAGAGCTCTTACAAGGGTTGGTACCAATTCATATTCCACAAGCAGTGTGACAGCTCAACCCAAGTGATTTTGTCCAGTCCCATAGGACACCCAGTCCCATTTCTTCATGCCATGGTAAGCACCTATACTCATTCAAACCCAAGCTATCCTCCAAACTCAGTTATTAAAGAGTAGGGTGTGTGTGGGAGGAATGATATTTGGGGACATTAAATTTGTAAGACGCATATATGGAATTTTTGAGAGCCATAAGACTTTGAAATCTTATTGGTTTGATTCCCGGATTACTAGTTATATACATTTATACAAGGTAGTTTGCTTCTCTATGCCTCAGTTTCTTGATTCCTGCATTTACTAGTTCTATACCTTTATGCAAGGTAGTTTGCCTCTCTATGCCTCAGTTTTCTCCTCTGTCAAATAGGGAGGTTAATAGTACTCACCTCATTGGTTCTTTGAAGGATTAGATGATTTAATACTTGTAATGCACATGGCATAGTGAGCAGCCTGGCCCATTATAAGTGGTCAAACATGATAGCTATTAGCATTATTACAGGTCTCATTGTCCAGTCGTTCCATTGTTTTCACCCTTGAGGACTCCTTTCTCAGTCAGGAAGCTCACATTTTGAAACATGTTTTCTGTGCTGAACAAACTGCATGAGCTAAGCAGCATTTAATTCTGTATTTCATTTTATCAAAGCCATATGTGACTACTAACCAGTTTCTGACTAGCAGAAGGGAACAGTGTTGACACACTAAGTTAATATAATGCCAGCCAAAAACAAGGAACTTGGTTTTTAGTTAGCTAGTGTGGTTTCATCACCAGTAAATGTGCACTTCCCATCAGGCCATCAGAAATATTGTTTCCAACCAGTGACCATCCCTGATGATTTCTAGGCTGTGGTTCTTGACCTAACCCTAATTCTTTGTTTCACAGATGAGAAAACTGAGGCCCAAAGAAGAGCAGGAAACTTCTACTTCTTCTTTCATGGACACAGTCCCTCACTTAGTGGTCTTGGTCCACATATATCACTAATTGTAAGAGAAGTGTCCTGGTTTTCTATTGCTGCATAACAAACCTCCCCAAAGTTCGGTGGCTTAAAACAATAATTCGGTATCCCTCACATTTCTGTGGGTGGGATGGGCTCAGCTGGGGGACTCTTGGTTGGCATGGCTCCTGTGGTTTGGGCATGGATTATAGTTCTCTGAAGGCTAAACTAGACTGGGTATCCAAGATGGTGCCCTCACATGGCTGGCAGGTAGAGCTGGTGCCTGCATCTGGTTTCTCTGTGTGACTTGGGCGTTGTACTGCATAGTGATGGGCTTCTGAGAGGGAATATCCGTGAGTGAGTGTTCCAAGAACAAGGAAGCAGAAGCTTCCAGGCCAATTAAATGCTATGCCCAGAACCCAGATAATTTTACTTCTGCCACATTCTACTGGTCCATTTGATCATAAGATTCAAGGAGATGAGGTGGATTGCACCTCTTGATGAGAGGTGGCAAAGTCACATTGCAGAAATGCATGTGGGATGGGAGATAGTGTACCCATCTTTGGAAAGGGGTAAAAACATCTTTCATGTCACTTTTTTTTTTTCTTACCTCCTAAGGAATAGTTGGTCTGCAAACACTTGTGGTCACCTGCTTGAGGACAGTAAATGAAATTGTGACCTTTCCTTCTAAGCTTTGCCAGTCCTGTGGAAAGGAGAGAAAGGCAGTTCAATCCCACTTGAAAGAATCATGGAAAGGGTGAAAAGTGCTCTATTCTCTGACAAAGTAGGAATATTAAGCATTAAAAAAAAACAAACCCTACTGTAGCAACCACGTATGTAATAGATGGAATTATTTTTTAACTTGATTTTGGGAAATGTTCTTAATAAAACATTCTTCACTTGAATTATTAAAAACAATGTTGAGTAAAGAATTGCTTAATTTAGTAAATAATTGTAAAGCAAGCCATTATTTTCTCCAAACTTGAATTTACTGAAAGCACTCCACAAATTTTATTACCAGCATGACTGCATAATGTAATTGTATAATTAGTAATACATCTGACACTGTTGGAAAAATTTAGTTTTACTTAGGGCAAGAACAAAATGTGATGCTTTATTATTTTTTTAAGACTGCATGAGATACTCTGCCTTAAAAAATAAAACTCTGCCTCGTTTTTTCAGTTGGGTTTTTTCTCTCAATTTTACCCTTTCTTTTTAACACATTGTATTGGGTCACTACAGTCACAAAGAGGAAAACCAAACCACTATTAATTGATATTGGGTCTGTGTTTAGAGCATGTGTTTGAAATTAGACTGACCTCGGTTTAAATCCTGGTGCTCTCTCTTGCTGCTTTGCTTTTTTTTTGAGCAAGTTACATAAGCTAAGATCAAATTCTTTGTCTATAAAATGGGAATAATAACTTCTATTTTATAGGTTCATTTTGACTCTTGCTTGGGGTAATGTCCATAGGAGGCTTGAGGTCATATTTGGCAGCAGGTATGGCATACTAAGTTGGACTCCTCTCTCTTTGCATCTGATTCTGTTTGCATGTTTGTCTTTGTGAGTGATTAGCTTAGATGGTCAGTTTAAGATTCATGTTGGGTGTTTTGCTGGACGCAGGCCAGGGATGGTGAATAATAGTAATGGATTGCCAGTTTTTCCACATAGATATACCTAGAAGAGTGCCTTCTACAACCTGCATGGCTAGAATGCCTTGGATTAACAGTTACAAGATATATCTTACACTGATGCACTTTTCTTGCATTATTTGGTTTGGAGGGACAAATGCAGAAGCAGGGAGAAGAGATAGGAAGACACTGCTATTATATGAGGTGGGGTGCTATCCTCAGCATGATAGATGAATTTTCACTGCATCAGATTTTTGGATTATAGTCCCAGTGTGGTAGATAGAATTTTGTTCTGTTTTTCTTTTTTTGTTAGATAAGTTATAGGTTTACAAAAAAGTCATGCATAAAATACAGAGTTCCTATGTACCATCCTATCATTAACACCTTGCTTTAGTGTGGTATGTTTATTACAGTTCATGAAAGAATTTTTTAAAATTATCTTTTTAATTATATTTGTACTATTAATTGTAGTCCATTATTTACAATAGGGCTCACTGTTTTGTTCAGTCGTATTTAAAAATTTTTTTATTCTAGTAACATATATGCAACCTACTATTTCCCCTTTTATCACGTTCACATATATAATTCAGGGCTATTAATTACATACACAATGTTATGCTACCATTACCACCATCCATTACCAAAGCTTTAAAAATCAACCCAGATAGAAATTCTGTGCAACTCAATCATTAACTCCCCATTCCTTATCCCTACCCCAGCCTCTGGTAACCTATACTCCAGGTTCTGATTCTGTGAGTTTGCTTATTTTAGTTATTTCATATCAGTGAGATCATACAGTATTTGTCCTTTTCTGTCTGGCTTATTTCACACAACATGATGTCTTCAAGATTCATCCACATTGTTGCATGTATCAGAACTTCATTTCTTTTTGTGACCGAATAATACTCCATCATATATATATATATTTATATCCCACATTTTGTTTATCCATTCTTCAGTTGGTGGACCCTTGGGTTGCTTCCATCCTTTGGCAGTTCTCAATAATGCCAATATGAATATCAGTGTGCAAACATCTGTTTGAGTCAACTCTTTCAATTCTTTTGGATATATATAGTAATTCCATGCTTGGCTTTCAGAGGAACTGCCAAACTGTCTTCCATAGCACATGCAACATTTTATATTCCCACCAGGATTGAATGAGTGTTCCTATTTCTCCACATCCTCTCCAACCCTTTTCTGTTTGTTATTTTTCAACAGTAACCACTCTAGTTAGTGGGAGTGAAAAGGTATATCGTCGTGGTTTGATTTGTATTTCCCTGATGGTTAATGATATTCAGCATGTTTTCATGTGCTTTCTGGCAATTTGTATATCTTCTTTGGTGAATTGTCTCTTTAAGTCTTTTGCCCATTTTTAATTGCGTTATTTATTTTTTTATTGTTGAGTTGTAAAATTTCTTCATATATTCTGGATATTAAACCCTTATCAGATATGAGGTTTCCAAATATTTTCTTCTATTGAGTAAGTTTTCTTTTCACGTTCATAATAAAGTCCTTTGAGGCACAAAAGTTTCTGATTTTGAGGAAGTCCTATTTATCTATTTTTTCTTTTGTTACTTGTGCTTTGAGTGTAAAGTCTAAGGAAACATTGCCTAATATAAGTTCCTGAAGATGTTTCCCTATATTTTCTTCTAGGAGTCCTATAGTCCTTGCTTTTATATTTATGTCTTTGATCCATTTTGAGTTGATTTTTGTATATGATGTGAGATAGGGGTCCCCTTCATTCTTTTGCATATAGATATCCAGTTCTCTCAGCACCATTTGTTGAAGAGATTATTCTCTCCTAATGTGGTTTTGGCAGTCTTATCAAAGACCAATTGACCATAGATGAGAGGGTTTATTTATGAACTTTCAATTTAATTCCATTGGCCTACATATCTATCCCTGTGCCAGTAACATGCTGTTTTGATCACGGTGGCTTTGTATTAAGTTTTAAAGTCAGGAAGTGTGAGTCTTCCAATTTCAATATTCTTTTTCCAGATATTTTTAGCTATTTGGGAATGCTTACCTTTTCAAATAGATTTGGTGATTGGCTTTTCTATTTCTGCAAAGAAGGCTATGGGAATTTTTATTTGGATTATGTTAATATGTAAATTGCTATGTGTATAATTGGCATCCATATTTACCTTTCTAATCCATGAGCATGGAATGTCTTTTCATATATTTGTCTTCTTAAATTTATTTTCACAAAGTTTTATAGTTTTCTATGTATAAGTCCTTTATACCCTTGGTTGGATTTATTGTTAGTGTTTGATTCTTTTAGTTTCTTATGTAAATGGATTTTTTCCCTTGATTTCATCCTCTAAATGCTCATTACTAATACATAGAACACTATTGATTTTTGTGTGTTCATTCTTGTGTCTTGCCACTTTGCTGAATTGGTTTATTAGCTCTAGGAGCTTTGTTGTAGAATTTTCATGTAATCTGAAGATAGCCAAAGTTCTACCTCTTCCTTTCCAATTTGGGGGCCATTTATTTCTTTTTCTTGCCTAAATGCTCTAGCTAGAACCTCTAGCATAATGCTGAATAATAGTAGCGGCAATAGGTATCCCTTTCTTGTTCCTGATCTTAGAGGGAAAGCTTTTGGTCTTTCACCATTAGGTGTGATGTTAGAGGTAAGGTTTTCATATATGTCTCTTATCATGGCTGAGGAAGTTTCCTTCTATTCTTATTTTTCCAAGTGTTTTTATCAAGAAAGGATGCTGGTTTTTGTCAGGTGCCTTTTCTGCATCAACCAAGATGATCATGTGATTTTCCCACTTCAATTTGTTAATGTAGTGTGTTACATAAATTGATTTTCCTGTGTTGAACCACCCTTGCATACCTGGGATAAAACCCCCTTGATCATGCTGCATAATTATTTTAAAGTGCTGTTGGATATGATTTGCTAGTATTTTATCGAGGATTTTTGTGTCTATATTCATAAGAGAAATTGGTGTGTAATTTTCTTTACTTGGAGTATCTTTATCTGACTTTGATATTAGGGTAGTGTTGGCCTTATAGAATGCCATACATAGTATACCCTCCTCTTCAATTTTTTTTGGAAGAGCTTGTAAAGGATTGGTTTGTTTCTTCTTGAGATGACTGGTAGAATTCCCCTATAAAGCTATTGAGTCCTGGGCTTTGTTTTGTTGGAAGATTTTTAAAGGCTGATTCAATCTCTTTACTTATAATTGGTCTGTTGAAATTTTCTATTTCTTCTAGAGTCAGTGTAGTTTATGTATTTCTAGAAATTTGTTCATTCCATTTAGGTTGTCTAATTTGTTGGCATTCAGTAATGCATAGTATCCTCTTATGATCCTTTCTACTTCTCTGGGATTAGTAGTAGTGTTTCCTCTCATTTCTGCTTATATTTATTTGCATCTTCTGTCTTTTTATCTTTGTCAATACAGCTAGGAATTTATAAGTTTTATTCTTCCCAAACCAGCTTTTAGTTTTGTTAATTCTCTCTATTTTTTTTATTTCTACTTTCATTTTTTCTGCTCTCATCTTTGCTGTTTCTTTCCTTCTGCTGGGGTTTGTTGCTACTTTTCTAGGTCTTCCAGATATGCAGTTAAATCTTTGATTTTTAGCTCTTCCTTATTTTTCAACTCACGTGTTTAGGGCTATAAATTTCCCTCTGGGCATTGCCTTTGCTGTATCCCAAAAGTTATTTTTTTGATGTTTTGTTCTCATTTCAGATTGTCTCAAGATATTTACATTCTGTATATGTTTGTTAGGAGTAGTTCATTTTATCGTATTATTTGAGTTCTGTTTCTTTATTGAGCCTCTGTCTAAATGTTCTATCCATTGAGGAGAGTGATGTATTGAAGCCCCTAACAGAGGTGTCTATTTCTCCCTTCAGTTTTGCCATTATTTGCCCCATGTACTTTAGGGCACTGTGATTAGGTGCATAAGTATATGTGATTTTTATTTCTTTTGGTGGATTACACCTTTTATTAATACATGGTGTCCTTCTTTGTCTCATAACGGTTTTGCATTTGACATGTATTTTGTCTGATATTAGTATAGATACCATAGCTCTTTTTTTTTTTTTTTTTTACTACTCTTTGTGTGGGATACCTTTATCCGATATTTCACTTTCAACCTATACGTGTCTTTGGGTCTAAGGCGAGTCTCTTGTAAGCAGTGTATAGTTGGATCATCCATTTTATACATTCTGTCAATCTGTCTTTTGATTGGGGAGTTTAATCCATTAACATTCAACATTATTACTTTAAATGCAGTACTTCAACCATTTTATCCTTTGTTTTTACATGTCATATCTTATTTTGTCTCTCTTTTTACCCTTTTATATGCCTTATTGATAATCTTCTTTTGAATACTCTACTTAAAACCTCTCTCTCCTGTCATTTCTTTTTAGCCTGCAGAACTGCCTTTAGTATTTCTTGTAGGGTAGGTCTCTTATTGATAAACTTTCTCAGTTTTGTTTATCTTTGACTATTTCAAACTCTCCCACATTTCAAAGGACAGTTTTTTTCAGATAAAGAATTCTTGGAAAATTCTTGGAAAGAAAGTTTCTTTCTTTCAGTACCTTAAATATATCATACAGCTGCCTTCTTGCCTCTATGGTTTCTGATGAGAAATCGGTACTTAGTCTTATTGTGGTTCCTTTGTATGTGATGACTTGCTTTCCTTTTGTTGTTTTCAGGATTTTCTCTTTATCTTTGGCATTTGACAATCTTGTTAGTGTGTATCTCAGAGTAGGACTAATAGGATTTACTCTGTCTGGAGTATGTGATGTTCTTAGATATGTGTATTTATGTATTTCATAAGAGTTGGGAAATTTCAGCCATTATTTCCTCAAATATTCTTTCTGTCCCTTTTATCTTCTTTTCCCCCTCCTGGGATACCCATGATGCTTATGTTTGTATAAGTCCACCATCACTTTTGATCTTTCTCCTGCTCTTTATAGGTATTTGGGCTATGCCTGTCTCCTCATAAGTTTTAACTTATTCCTTTAACTGGGCCGAATCTTCCTATTTCTTATTATGGTTTGTAATTTTTTTTGCTGATGTCTAAGCATGTAATTATCTTAATGAGTTTACTTTGAAGTTCAGTTCTCTCTCTTGCGTAGGATTTTATTTTTGATTGGCTTTTTGTTAAAGCTCTTCTTTGACACTTGTTTCAACTTATTCTAGACCTTTAGCATTGCCCGTGTTAACTGATAACTTTCTAGCTCTTCTTCATTTGAGTCTTGCCCTGGATAGGCAGTATCATTTTTTTTTTTACATGGGCAGGCACTGGGAATTGAACCCTGGTCCTCTGGCATGGCAGGCAAGCATTCTTGCCTGCTGAGCCACTGTGGCCCACCCTGCAGTATCATTTTTAATATTGTACTATATGTGCAATTGTTTTAGCCCCCAGAAGAAAGATTCCTTTCCTCTTTTTCTTCTTCAGGAAGCTTTGTCTGTTTTGTTTTTGTTTTGCTGCTATAGTCTTTTTTTTTTTTTTGACATGGGCAGGCACCAGGAACCCGGGTCTCTGGCATGGCAAGCAAGAACTCTGCCACTGAGCCGCCATTGCCCACCCTCTATAGTCTTTTTAAAAATTATTTTAACAGTGCTTTCATTGCCTCTACCTGCTTTTGCCTGGAAGGAAATTCTGGGAGTAGGGTCACCCCAGACAGGATGTTCCTAAGTCAGTATTTCACAGCCCAAATAAGTCCAGGAACCCATGAAGGGGTGAAGAGTAGCTCCAAGGAGCCCTGGGGAGAGTTTCAGGAAAGACAGCAGAAGCCTTTTTGACAACCCCCTGAAGCTGCACTTTCTTGACCTGCCCAGCAGATGGTGCTCTTCAGCAGACTGTATCCCAAAGCCTTCAAGAGGCCCCATGTCTTTAAACTCCATCTCCACCCCTCTTGGGGGTGGGGTTGAAACAATGGCAGAGGGCTATCCCTGTCTGGGGCAGGCTGGGACAGTAGTTCAGAGCAGGGACCCAGTGATCCAAATTCACTGATAAAACTCTGTGATCAGTGCTTGGCTGTGCTCCACCCCCCTGTTCTTGGGGAAGAGGACTTCCATATCCTTCTCTGTCTGCAGCAGCCAGCCACCTAGAGATTGGGGATGGACACTGGCAGCTGCTGTGTTCTGAGTTACTCACAGTCTCTGTGGCAGTTTCTCAGCCTATTTCTTCCGCTCTTCCCTGGATTTTGTACAGTGCTCCCTTGGCCTCCTGAATGCAAGAGCATTTCTTTCAGACAGTCCTTGCCTGTCCACTGTTTTTAAGGAGGAATGAGTCTTGAAGCTCCCTATTCTGCTATTTTCCTAGGAGTCAGTCTTTTAAAATTTAGTAAGACCTGTTTGTGACCCAACATGTGGTCTATCCTGGAGAAGGATCCTTATGCACTTGATAAGAATGTATATCCTGATGTTTTGGGGTACAGTGTTTATTATATGCCTGTTAGGTCGAGGTCATTTATCATATTATTCCCTGTTTCCTTATTGGTCCTCTGTCTGTATGTTCTGCCTATTGATGAGAGTGATGTATTGAAGTCTCCAACTATTATTGTAAAGGTGTCCACTTCTCCCTTCAGTTTACCAGTGTTTGCCTCATGTATTTTGGGGAACCATGGTTAAGGGCATGAATATTTAAGATTATTTCTTTTTATTGGATTGACTCTTATTAATACGATGTCATTCTTTGTCTCTTATAAGGGCTTTTGATTTAAAGTCTGTTTTGCCTGATATTAGTATAGCAACTCCAGTGCTCTTTTGGTTAGTTTGCATGGTTTATCTTTTTCCATCCCTTCACTTTCAACCTATATGTGTCTTTGGGTCTAAGAGGAATCTATTGTAAGCAACATATAGTTGGATCATATTTTAAAATCCATTCTGTCAATCTTTGTCTTTTGATTGGAGAGTTTAATCCAGTAACATTCTGTGTAATTACTGTAATGGTAGACTTACTTTAATCATTTTGTCCTTTGGCTTTAATATTTCATTTTTTTGGTCTCTCTTTTCCTTTATTGCAGGCTCCTTTTCTGTATAGTTGATCTTTTGTGATGTACCTGACTGATCCTTTTCTCATTTACACTTCTGTATATATTTAAAGTATTTTGTGGTTACTGTGGCACTTGTCTTATACAACCTACATCTACAACCTGCTAATTTGGAAAGATACCAACTTAACTTCCATTGCATGCTTTTTCTCTGCTCCCATATTTCTCTTTCAGAGTTGGGTTCCACAATTTTAGGTTTACATTTAGCTGCTCTAAGATATTGGAGACTAAAAGAAATATCAATATAATGAGTCAGCAATCATACTCATTTGTTAAACCCGAACTTCTCTGTATAATTCCACTGTCACCTATGGTCTTTCTCCTACTCTTCAGGGATATTTGGGTTAGCTCAGTCTAGCTTTTTCATGTTGGATGGGGCTGTTGATAATATGGGATAGGGAGATGGAACCAGTTGATGTTCTGGAGAGGCTGGGCCCACTGTATTTCAGAACTTACCTTGTCCAGGGACCTGTCTGGAGGTTGTAGGTTTCTGGAAATTACCCTAGTGCATGGAACCTATGTAGAATCTCATATAATGCCCTAGGTATTCTTTAGGATTGGCAGGAATGGGATTTGGCAAGTTAAGATAGGTAGCAGTGTCTAACTGGAACTTGAGTAAGAGTAACCTCCAGAGTAGCCTCTCAACTATTTGAACTCTCTCAGCCACTAATGCCTTATTAATTACACTTCTTTTCCCCCTTTTGGCCAGGATGGCATTGTTGATCCCACAGTACAAGGGCCAGGCTCATCCCTGGGAGTCATCTCCCACACTACTAGGGAGACTTTCACCCCTGGATGTCATGAGGGTTTTTATTGGCGATTGACCGTGTGTTAAGGCTCTGTGATGTTTGGTCAATTTACACTGGATCTTTAGAGCAGCCTGTGTTTAACTGTCCAGATTTTCTTAGCTGTTCTGTACCTGATTCTTGTCCTGGATATGCAGTTCAACTTTTAAGAGGCCCTTTTATGTACAATAGTTTTACCTCTAAGAGAAAGCTATCTTTCCCCTGCTCCTACTCTGGGAATCCTGAACTGTTCTGTTTGTTTTTATGCAGAATTTTCTTCTCAGCTCCTTTGATTTGTTTAATTTATGTCTCTCACTTAATACCCTCTTCTATTATACTTTGCAGCTTGGGACCTGTCCTACCTTATAGCAGTTCAACAGTTACGTCTCTGTTGGGGTATCCTACCCGGGGAGCCAGATTGTGTCAATACAAGAGATCTGTTTTATTGTTTAGGTACTCTAGTAATCAAAGACTGGCCTGAGGGTGTGCCCCTCTTGCCAATAGTTCTGCTGTGCTCTCTTTGTTTCCTTAGAGCATTTTTTTTTCTTTACTTTTTATTTTTGTATGTACATGCTAGTCACACACTTGTGTTCCACCCTGGGTCCCTGCGCCTAGATATGTGTGGGGTTCTAACTTGCTGCTGTGAGTGGCTCTACCTTCTGCATCCATACCAGGAGGGACCTCGGCTGTGCTGCCACCGTGTGACTGTTAAGCTTCATTGGACCAAGTGAAGGGTAAGAGTCCAAGCTAGTGGGTCTGGGTCATAGGTCTTCTACCTTTTCTGGTGTTTTCTTCCTTTGTCTGTGATTCGGCATTTGTAGATTCCTTTTCCAGTGTGTGTCATGCTCCGTTGTTCCAAACAAGGGAGATGTATCCTTTTATTAGTTGTTACTTCAGAGATTTTCCAGGGGATATCTTATATTGCCATGTTGATGATATCACTCTTGGTAGGCAAAATTTTAATATGACCTCCAATGACCGTCATCCTGCTATGATCACCTCCTTTCACTATGAATGGAAACTGTGAATAAAATACTACTCCATGATTATGTTCTGTTATGTGGTAAAGGGAATGTAATGAAGGTTGCTAAGAAAGTGGCTTTGAGCTAGTGAAAAGGTGGACTTCATTTGACCACATAAGCCCTTTAAATCTGGATGTACAGTTTAGAGATGGAGGAAGTAAGAGGTTCATTTTGTCAGGGGTTCACAAGGTGTGGAACATTTTCTGCCTGGATTTGGAGATGGAGGGAGAGTCACATGACAAGGAACAAAGAATACCTCTAGGAGTTGAGTGACCCCTGGCCAAAAGCCACTGAGAAATGGGGTCCTTGTTCCTATAACTGCAAGGAACTACATTTTCTTACAACAATGTGGTCCTGAAAGAGAACCCCAAGCTCCAGAAAGGAATGTAGTCCAGCTAACACCTTGACTTCAGCCCAGTGACACCCTGAGCAGAGATCCCAGCCCCACTGTGCCCTGACTTCTGATGGTTGGAAACTGTGAGCTAATAAACTTTGCGTTGTTTTAAGCCACTAAGTTTATGGTAATTTGTTACTCAGCAATAGGAAACTAAGGCAGCCAGTATTCTCATTGTGAGATCTTATGTTGATCATTTCTCTTTCCAGGGTTGTCACTTTTCTCACCTTTAAATAGGAGGGTTGTCTGGTCTAGAAACCTAGTACTCATAGTAAGTGTGAATCAGAATCTCCTAGGTTGTGTGTGTGGAGTCAGCTTCGAATGCAGATTGCTGACCTTTCTCTTTATTTCCCAAAGCAGATTATATGGAAGTAAGAGTTGCATCATATGTCTGTTCTCCCGAGTAATTCTGATGTTTATGGTCATGGATCACACTGGCAGTAAACCTGCTGTAACTTGGAACAACAATCTCTGTGACCCCTTCTAGCGCTGACAGAGGAAAGGGACAGAGAAGCCCTTTTATTGTAGTAAGAGGCATAGCCGTGTATATGGAGGGCAGGCCAACGCCGGGTCCTGAGCAGCAGAGCAGTTTACCGCTTCTCGCGTAAGCCTTCTAATACCTGGAAGGTAGGTATAATTATTAGCCAGATTTCACTGGGGCGTGAGGAAACTGAGGTAGTTGCCAAGGTTATATGTACTTAAGTGGTGGAACTGGAATTTGAACCCAGGTCTCCGTCATACCAAGTTGGGGCTCTTGACCCCTAAGCATTTTTTCTGCTGTGAAACAGGTTGTCCTATTTATTTTTGCATCTGCAGCATCAAATATATCATCTGGCATATTGTAGGCAAATAATGAACATGTTTTGGTGACTAAATTTTTCTCTAAACCCTAACCTGCCTGCCCAATGCATGGCAGTTTTTATGGCAGTGGGGAGGGAGAAAGTAAAGCTGGTGACCCGTGACAGGATTTCTGACCACCCCACCTCCTTTTCCTGCTTCTTGCCAAAACTGCTAAAGCTTGTCCCTCCACAAGGCTCTGCTTCTGCATGCAATATTCAGGTGAGGAGTTGCAGACATTTGGAGATGGAATCCAAGGCTGGAATTGAGTAGAAATGATTTGGGTTAGCTGCCTAACTCACCACAGCTGCCCCTTTACATGGAATATGCTTATAGCTACTACGCCCATATCACAGGATCCTGCTTCTCTGGGGAAGATGCGAGGAATTGAAAGCTTTGAACAGAAAGATTCCAGCCGTTGTTGTCCCTGGAGCCAAATCCCGTTCATGGCGGCTGTGGTGTATTGAATTGTGTATCCCTCAAAAGGTATGCTCTTAATCTTAACCCATATTTCTGTAGGTGTAAACTTACTTGCAAGTAGGACCTTTGGCAATGTTTCACAGTTCCAGAAATCCAGAGTAGGCATTGACAAGACCATGCTTTTCCTCCAAAGTCAGCAACATACTTGTACTGGCTTGCTGCAATCCTTGGGATTTCTTGGTTCGCCTCTCTGCCACATGGTGACCCATCTCTCCTTATGTCTGCTCTTCTGGCTCTGCTGATCTCTGGCTTTTGGCTCCTGTTGCATTTCTCTGACTTCTAGCTTCTGGTTTCTTGTTATTTAAACTAACCTGTTGTCTAAGACAGCAGTGTTCTGGTAAGAAGTCCCCCACACACCAGCTGTCCAGGCCTTTGGAACCATCCTCCCTCCTTCTCTTAGTTCTAGATATTTTTTATAAACAGTTTTATTCACACAGCACACAGTCCATCCAAAATGTACAATCAATGGCTCTCAGTATAATCAGAGAGTTGTACTTTCATTGTGACAGTCAATTTGAGAGCGTTCTCATTGCTCTGAAAAGAAAAATCCCATACCCCTTATGTTCCCCTATTATTGACACTTAGCATTGGTATAGTACCTTTGTTCGAATTGATGGAAGTATGTTATGATATTACTATTAGCTATAGTCCATAGTTTACATTAGTTGTGTTTTCTCCATATATCACCCTATTATAAACACCTTTTAATTGTGACATACATTTGTTCTAGTTCATGTAAGAACACTCTTATATTTGTACCAATAACCACAGGTATCATCCACAGTCATCATCCCGCAGCAGGGTTCATTATGTTATATGGTCCCAAGTTTTATCCTCTATCTTTCCTTCTGGTAACATACATGACCCGAAATTTCCCCTTTTAACCACAATCACACCTATAATTCAGTGCTGTTAATTACACTCACAGTAATGTATCACCACCTCCAAACATTTGCAATCAACCCTATTAAAAGCACTGTACAAATTATGCATCAGCTCCTCAATTTCCACCCTCATTCTATCTCCTGGTAACCTACACTCTAGATCCTAATTCCAAGAGTTTGCTCTTTATAATTAGTTTATATTAATGAGACCATACAACCTACAATATTTGTCCTTTTTTTTTGTAACTGTATGGCAGGGTCACATTTCATTATTTTTCCATGTGAGTAGCCTGTTATTATAGCACCATTTGTTGATTTTTTTGTTTCTTTGTTTGTTTTGCTTGCTTGTTTGCACTTTTTGGAAAGTGCGTGGACTTGGAATTCCGGATCTCCTGTATGGCAGGCAATGGTTCTACCACTATACTACCCTTGCACCCCCCTATTTATCCTTTTATGTCTGGCTTATTTCACTCAGCACAATGTCTTTAAAGTTCATCCATGTTGTTGCATGCATCATTTCTTCTTACAGATAAATAATATTCTATTGTATGCATGTACCACATTTTATTTATCCAGTCATCAGTCATGGACATGAGTTGTTTTCATCTTTTGGCAATTGTGAGTAATGCTGCTATGAACATAGTTGTCCAAATGTCTGCTTGAGTCTCTGTCTTCAATTCCTCTGAGTATATATGTAATAGCAGGATTGCTGGATCATATGGCCATTCTTTATTTAGCTTCCTGAGGAATAGCCAAACTCTATTACGTAGTAAGTGCACTGTTTTACATTCCTACCAGCAGTGAATAAGTATTCCTTTTTTTCCGCATCCTCTCCAACACTTGTGTCTTTTGTTCTTTTAGTAGTTGCCATTCTAGCAGATGAAATGATACCTCATTACAGTTTTAATTATTTGCATTTCTCCAATAGCTAGTGATGAGCATGTTTTCATGTGCTTTTAAGCCCCTTTATTTCCCTTTTGGAAAAGTTCTATTCAGGTCTTTTGTTCATTTAAAAGATTAGGTTGTTTGTCTTTTTGTTGTTGGGTTGTATCTCTATATGTCCTAGTAATTAAATTTTTGTCACAT
This sequence comes from Tamandua tetradactyla, assembly GCF_023851605.1. NCBI lineage: Eukaryota > Metazoa > Chordata > Mammalia > Pilosa > Myrmecophagidae > Tamandua > Tamandua tetradactyla. The sequence continues at coordinate 34,875,653 of NC_135346.1, read as the reverse complement.
ATGTGGTTTCAAAAATATTTTCTCCCATTGAGTAGCTGCCTTTTCACTTTATTGACAAATTACTTTGAAATACAAAGTTTTAAATTTTGAAATGGTCTCATTTATCTGTTTTTCCTTTCACTGCTTGTGCTTGGGTATAAAGTCTAAGAAACTACCTTCAACTACAAGATCTTGAAGATGCTTCCCTACATTTTCTTCTAGGTGTTTTGTGGTTCTACCTCTTATATTTAGGCCTTTGATACACTTTGAGTTAATTTTTATATAAGATACATAATAAGGTTTTCATTGTTCTTTGGATATGGATATCTAGTTCTCCCAGTACTATTTGTGGAAGATGCTATTCTATCCTAGTTGAGTGGATTTGGTAGCCCTGACAAAAATCAATTGACCTTAGATATGAGGGTTTATATCTGAACTCTCAATTTGATTCTATTAATTGGTAAATCTGTCTTTATGTCAGTACCATGCTGTTTTGACCACTGCATCTTCATAATGTGCTTTAAAGTCCAATAGTGTGAGTCCTCCAACTTTGTTATTCTTTCTCAAGATGTTTTTGGCTGTTGAGACCCCTTTCCTGTCTAAATAAATTTGATGGTTGGGTTTTCCATTTCTTAAAAGTAGGCTGTTGGAATTTTTATTGGAATTGCATTGAATCTCTAAATCAATTTGGGTAGAATTGATATCTTAATAATATTTAGGCTTCCAATCCATGAATATAGAGTGTCCTTCCATTTATTTAGGGCTTCTTTGATTCCTTTTAGCAATATTTTGAAGTTTTCTGTGTATAAGTCCTTATATCCTTGGTTAAATTTATTCCCAGATATTTAATTTTTTTAAATTATTGTTGTAACTGGATTCTTTTTCTTGATTTCCTCATTAAATTTCTCATTAACAGTATATAAACACTCCTGATTTTTGCATACTGATGTATCCTGCCACTTTGTTGAACTCGTTTATTAGCTTTTGTAGCTTTGTTGTAGATTTTTTGGGACTTTCTATATATAGGATCATGTTCTCTGCCAATAATCATAGTTTTACTTTTTTTTCCAATTTGGTGACTGTGGTTCAGGTATCACCTTGGCCAGGTGAAGGTGCCTAGTTCTGTTGCTGTGGACATGAGCCAATGGTACATGAATCTCATTTGTTGCTCATTACATCTGCAGTCAGCTAGGAGGCATGCCTGCTGCAATGAATGATATTTGATTTAATTGGCTGGTGCTCAAATGAGAGAGTTCAATGTAGCACAGCCCAGGCAGCTTAGCATACCTCATCTCAGCACTTGCACTCAGCCCAAGCCTTTGGAGATGCAGAAAGGAATCACCCCAGGGAAAGTTGTTGGAACCCAGAGGCCTGGAGAGAAGGCCAGCAGAGATCACCCTGTGCCTTCCTGCATAAGAAAGAACCTCCATTGAAAGTTATCTGCCTTTCCTCTGAAGAACTAATGAAATAAATCCCCTTTTATTAAAAGCCAATCCATCTCTCGTGTGTTGCATTCCAGCAGCTAGCAAACTAGAACAGTGGCCTTTAATTTCTTTTTCTTGCCCAATTGCTCTTGCTGGAATTTCTAGTGCAATGTTGAATAACATGGGTGACAGTGGGTGTTTGTTCCAGATCTTAGAGGGTAAGCTTTCGATCTTTCATCATTGAGTAAGTTTGATGTTAGCTGTGGGTTTTTCATAGATGCCCTTTATCATGTTGAGGAAGTTTCCTTCTATTCCTAACCTTTAAAGCGTTTCCATCAAGAAAAGATGCTGGACTTTGTCAAATGTCTTTTCTGCATCAAATGAGATGATCATGTGGTTTTTCACATTTTATTAATGTGGTGTATTATGTTATTTTCTTGTGTCATACCACACTTGTATACCTGGGATGAAACCCCACTGGATCATGGCACATAATTTTTTAACGTGCTGTTGGATTTGATTTGCAGGTTGAGGAATTTTATATCTATATTCATGAGAGAAATTGTTCTGTAATTTTCTTCTGTTATACTATGAGTCTTAAAAAAATTCATCATATAGCTGTGCATCTATCATGACAATCGACTTTTTTCCCTCTTTTTTGTGAAAAATAACATATATAAAAAAAGCAGTTACTTTCAAAGCACATCGCAATAATTAGTTGTAGAACAGATTTCAGAATTTGGTATGGGTTACAATTCCACATTTTTAGATTTTTACTACTAGCTTCTCCCAGACACTGGAGATGAAAAGAAATATCAATATAATGATTCAGCAATTATACTCATTTGTTAAACCCGACCTTCTCTATATAGTTCCACTATCACCTTTGATCTTTCTTCCACTCATTAGGGGTATTTGTGCTATGCCCATTTTTAACTTTTTCATGTTGGAATGGGCTGTCGATATGTGGGATAGGGGGATGGAACTAGCTGATGTTCTGCAGAGGCTGGCCCCTCTGCATTTTAGGACTTAACTGGTTCAGAGACCCATCTGGAGGTTGTAGGTTTCTAGAAAGTTAACCTAGTGCATGGAACCTTTATAGATTCTTAGATATTGCCCTAGGTGTTCTTTAGGATTGGCAGGAATGTTTTGGTTGGGGTTTGGCAAGGTTTGATAGATACCATTATCTAACTGAAGCGTGCATAAGAGTGACTCAAGTGTAGCCTCTCAGTTCTATTTGAACTCTCTCAGCCACTGATACCTCATTTGTTATACTTCTTTCCCCCCTTTTGGTCAGGAGGACTCACAGGTATTTAAAACTATTCCATTAAGTTCTCATTGTGACGTAAGATAGCAGTCTTGGTTTCCTAGGGATGCTGTAACAAAGTACTAAGAATTGGCAGCTTAAAACATCAGAAAAGTATCCGCGTGCAGGTCTGAAGGCCGGAAGTCCAAAATCAGGTATTGGCAGGGTTTTCCTCCCTCTGAAGACTCTAAAGATGAATTCTTCCTTGCCTTTTTCCAGTTTTTGGTGGTTGCCAGCCCCCCTTTGAATTCCTGGGCTTATAGATGCATCATTTCCATCTCTGTTTCAGTTTTCACAAAGCATTTCCTCTCTATGCTTTGTGTTCAAATTTAAGGACACCAGATATTGGATTAAGTACCAACCTAATCCAGGATGGCCTCATCTTAACTTGATTACATTTGCAAAGACCCTCTTCCAAATAAGACCATATTTATAGGTAACAGGGATTGAAATTTCAACATATCTTTATGGGGGACACAATTCAGACTGCCACAACAGCCGAAGTCCTGTTCTGTTTCTGGTGACAAAAGAATCTCTCCTAATGGGGAAGTAGAGATTTTCAGAGCTTGAAGGAGCCTAAAATATCTTCTGCCACATAGTACAGTTTGGCTAAGTATGGCAGAGGCCTCTGTACGTCCTACAAGGATGACTTTCAGGCTGACCCTTTTAGCTAGGCTCACTCATGCCTTTCTTTACCATCTATGATAACCTCACCCTTCCTTTTCTCTCCAAGTTGGGTTCAACTTTGAAGAAGTCATGCAAGTCCCACCTCCTCCATTTGAAATGTTTAAAAAATTGTGCCATAAATATTTAAAATATCTTTCTTCTCTGTTCTGCCCCTCAACATTTTCTCCACTTTTAGCTTTCACTAGTTATAACTCAAGAGTGTTTTTAGGGTAAGATAAACCTGACTATAAATTTCTGTAAATTCCAATTTAGTGGCATCATGGTAATAGCTAACTTTTTTGTGCTAACACTTAGGGACCAGACTTACTAACAAGTGTTAACTGCTTCATGACGTTTGGCTCGTTTAGTGTAATCTTATGTGCAGTTACTATTAATTCCTATAAAGATGAAGATATTAAGGGTCCAGAAGTTCTAAATGAGTAGATTATATTTCAGGGTTTTCTGTGTCCAGATGGAGATAGCTAGGCCGTAGTGTGAAGCATCTCTCTCTTCCCCTTCCACCACCATATCTGTGCGGTATTTTTCCTTTAGTTTAGTATAAATCAACAAGCATTTATTTGCATGGATTTTTTTAAACAAATAAAGTTTAAAAGTTGGGAGATTCAGGGAAATGTAAGGGCCACAAGAAATTTGTACACAAGGGGAAGAAAAATATCTGGTTGAGGTGAAGAAGTAGGGAAAAGAATTGAGAAAGTGACATTTGAGAGGATTGGTGGGTTGCATTTTCCAAATGAGGCTGAATAATATTTCTTATCCCACCTGCTTTACTAGAACTTTAATAATCTCCTGTGAGGAGCTGGGGGTCCATGCTCCTTTCCCTCAAAACTGGGTGGGCCGTTTTGACTGAACAGAGTATAGAGGAAGTGATGCTACGTATCTTCTGAGGCTGTCATAAAAGGGCCATAATGAAGCAGAGTTGAGCTGTACACCCTAGGTCTTGCCTAAATTGTAGATTCATAAACAAACTAAACCAGCTTTAGGCATGGAGTTTCAAGGTGGTTTGTTAAATAACAATAGATTACTGACACAAAAGAAGCTTTGAAAAATGGGTATCTTTTCAAGTGAGGCTCTGAGGGCCCTCACTTTTTAATTCTTATTTTTTTACCTTTAGTAATCATGAAGTATCTTTATATATTTGTAAAGTACATTGTATATTATATGTGTGGACTTTTTATACTATTTTCAAGAGGAGATGTTTTTTACGTAAGAAAATCAAAATTTAATAGAGCTGCACCAATCTTTATTCTCTCCTTGGTCCTTGGGTTTCCTTAAATGTTGGCAAAATATTCTTCAGTGGTTGCATATGGAAACCTCTTCTTGAATAATGTATTTTGCATCCCATGTAAAGAGTAGATAAAACTCCCAGTGTACAATACCACAGTAAAAAAGCTGCCAATATCAAATTTTGACCTTCATTTTCCATAGAATTAATAGTTGCTGTTATTGTTAGTGATGAAGAAACAGACCTTACCAAACTATTGTGGGTTGTGGCCATTGTGGATGTCAGCATCCCAAGAAACACTTGTATGGGATGTAGGCTTTCAGGCAGTGGAAGTGGTATTTGTTGAGATCCTGGCATTATTATTTTAAAAGCTGCTGTGGATTTCAGGATGGTCACTGTTGCATTGCTTGAGACTGAGGCAGCTGAAGTTATTGACTGTTTCAAAGTACCATTGGAAGATTCACTTGTGTGTTTGGAAGGCATTTTTAGGTTGTTCCCTGCTAAGTTGGCACTAGACTTCCATAGAAGTGAAGAATTCTCTGGGTTTCTAAATCCTGCCTGGTCTGCTGCTCTATCGACAGCTGTCCCCAGGAGCTCTAATACCTGTAGCATCCCCAGGAGCAGCATGGCCCAGGCCTATCTGTGCTGATTCCAGTGTTCTGAGGGCAGGACACGAAGGTCATGTGGGCCCTGAGCCAAGGTGGTGATGGCGGCATTGGCAAGAGTGGCCCCTCTGCACAGCTCAGCATCACCTTCTGCCATGGTCTCCTCCCTTCCTGCTGCCTGCCTACCAAAGGACCAGATAGGGCCCCTGTTCTGCTTTCAACACAGTGTCACTACTACCACTGTAATAATACTGATAATGATAATAATAGCAACCACAGCAGTAGCTTTCACTAAATTTGTTCTGTGCCACGCCCATACTAAGTGTTTCACTTATTATCTCATTTAATTCTAATAATGATTCTATACAGTAGGTGCAATTACCTTTATTTTACAGATAGATTAGGAAATTGGGACTTAGAAAATTTGACTTTTCATCTAGGCTACGTAGCTTCTAAATGCCCCTCCCCAAGAACTCCGCCAGGCTCTGAGGCTCTTCATTCACTCATCCAAGCAGACTAACTTAGTTCTAATGAGGAAAACAATGATTTTAATCAGATTCATATTAAAGTGAGAATGATTAGTAGCTAGACTTGCATGCTTTCCCTAGTCTGTTTATACTTTCAAGGTAGATGCCCAGTGATAAAATGAAGCTCTCTTCTGTAGACCATCTCATAGAACTCTCTGGATGTATAGAACCTCTTTCTAGCACTTGTAAAATGGCTTCATGTCTTAGATGAAGGGCAAAGAGCTAACAAACATGGTCATAACAGCTCACAGCCACTTTCCTCTTTGGCAAATTGGAAAGCAGGCAGCATACATCATCTCCTGTAGTTCTGCTCCTGTCTTGATGGGAAGTAGTGTGACATCACTCTTATCCCACCTGTGTGGAAACCACAGCTCAGAGAAGTTTATAACTTGCCCGATTTCACACAAAAGAACCAAGACTTGAACCAGTCTGGGTCTTCTTACTTCAGATGCAAACATCCAGTTTGCAACATGACTTTCCGTATCCCCCATGTTACATGAAAGACCCAGGGAGGTGGGTGATAAAACACAACAGCTGTCAGAAAGAAAGCTGTTCCAGACACCTAAGGCGAATTTTGAACAGTGGAGAGAAGAAAGGAGACATTAACAACCTGTGGTAAGACTTTTTATTTATTTATTTATTTTTCACATGGACAGGCTCCGGGAGTCAAACCCGGGTCTCTGGCATGTGAGAATTCTGCCACTGAGCCACCATTGCACCACTCCCATGGATAGGAAAAGAGGGGAAAGAAAGCCATTTGGAAGTGCTCATTGAGTTGATGCAGTGGATAATTTAACAAGTTGTCTGCTCTGATCTGTCTTGCTTCCCTGCTCTCAGCAGTGTGTCCTATGGAACCTTGATAGATATTATAAAGAATGATCCTTCCCTGTCTGGAATCTCATGGTGTGATTTGGGCAGCTCAGCTATTAAGTTATGAACATTGGGAGACAGTTTGGGGTATATGTGAGAGCATGTGTGTACACATATGTGTGTGTATCGCAGGAGTAGTGGGCAGTAGTAGTCCTTAGAATCTCTTGCCCTTGTAACAACCTTTTTTTCCCCAATGCTTTCTGCCTTCTACCTGATCAAATCCCACCCAGTCTATAGCCTCAGCACTCAGCTCTCTGCCTAGTGGCAACAAATTCATCAGAAAATGAATCCCTCCTTAGCCAATATAGTTCCCATTCAGCTAAGACTATGCATTCATTCAATGTTTACTTTTTATTGTGAAAAATGACATATATACAAAACAATTTCAGAGTATACCACAACAATTAGTTATAGAACAGATTTCAGAGCTTGGTATGGGTTGCAGTTCCACAATTTTAGGTTTTTCCTTCTGGCTGCTCTAAGACACTGGAGACTAAAAGAAATATCAATATAATGAGTCAGTAGTTATACTCATTTGTTAAATCCTATCTTCTCCATATAATTCCACCATCACCTTTGATCTTTCTCTCACTCTTTACGGGTATTTGGGCTATGCCCATTCTAACTTTTTCATATTGGGAAAGGCTGTAAAGACTTCTGGGCCAAGATGGCGGCTTAACAATGTGTGAATTTTAGTTTGTTCTCCAGAACAACTACTAAATAACCAGAAACAGTACAGAACAGCTCCTGGGGCCACGTCAGTGACTGGACACATAGCGTACCCCAGTCTGGACCAGCTGGACCGGCTGTGAGCCCTCCAAGAACCGTGAGTTCCCCAAGCTGCCTCAGACGGTGCCCCTCCCCCACAGGCTGCTTCCCAGAGGGGAAAGGAAAGAGACTTTACCAGCAGCAGGAGCTGAGCCCAACCAAACACCAATTGTGAAATTAATTAACAAATTCTGACTACTAAAAATAGGCACCCAGCTCAGGTGAAACTGGTCAAAGCAGAGGTCACTCATTTTTGCCCCGGTGCCAAGGGGCAAGGCTGATGGGAAAAAAAAAAAGGAAACAGAGGTTTTTGTGGCTGTGTTTCTACAAAGGCTTGACTGCCTTTGGATACAGCATTTTTTCCAAAAAAATGGAAAAATATGAGCAGGGACTCAGGGAATTGAAAGACAATATGAAGCGCACAAATTTTGTGTTGTGGGTGTCCCAGAAGGAGAAGAGAAGGGAAAACGAGGAGAAAAACTAATGGAGGAAATTATCACTGAAAATTTCCCAACTCTTATGAAAGACTTAAAATTACAGATCCAAGAAGTGCAGCACACCCCAAAGAGAATAAATCCAAATAGGCATTCTCCAAGACACTTACTAGTTAGAATGTCAGAGGTCAAAGAGAAAGAGAGGATCTTGAAAGCAGCAAGAGAAAAACAATCCATCACATACAAGGGAAACCCAATAAGACTATGTGTAGATTTCTCAGCAGAAACCATGGAGGCAAGAAGACAGTGGGATGATATATTTAAATTACTAAAAGAGAAAAACTGCCAACCAAGACTTCTATATCCAGCAAAATTGTCCTTCAAAAATGAGGGAGAAATTAAAACATTTTCAGACAAAAAGTCACTGAGAGAAATTGTGACTAAGAGACCAGCTCTGCAAGAAATACTAAAGGGAGCACTAGAGTCAGATACAAAAAGACAGAAGAGAGAAGTGTGGAGAAGAGTGTAGAAAGAAGGAAAATCAGATATGATATATATAATACAAAAGGCAAAATGGTAGAGGAAAGTATTACCCAAACAGTAATAAGACTAAATGTTAATGGACTGAATTCCCCAATCAAAAGACATAGACTGGCAGAATGGATTAAAAAACAGGATCCTTCTATATGCTGTCTACAGGAAACACATCTTAGACCCAAAGATAAACATAGGTTGAAAGTGAAAGGTTGGGAAAAGATATTTCATGCAAATAACAACCAGAAAAGAGCAGGAGTGGCTATACTAATATCCAACAAGTTAGACTTCAAATGTAAAACAGTTAAAAGAGACAAAGAAGGATACTATCTACTAATAAAAGGAACAATTAAACAAGAAGACATAACAATCATAAATATTTACACACCAAATCAGAATGCCCCAAAATACGTGAGGAATACACTACAAATACTGAAAAGGGAAATAGACACATCTACCATAATAGTTGGAGACTTCAATTCCCCACTCTCATCAATGGACAGAACATCTAGACAGAGGATCAATAAAGAAACAGAGAATTTGAATATTACAATAAATGAGCTAGACTTAACAGACATTTATAGGACATTACACCCCACAACAGCAGGATACACCTTTTTCTCAAGTGCTCATGGATCATTCTCAAAGATAGACCATATGCTGAGTCACAAAGCAAGTCTCAACAAATTTAAAAAGATTGAAATCATACACAACACTTTCTCAGATCATAAAGGAATGAAGTTGGAAATCAACAATAGGCAGAGTGCCAGAAAATTCACAAATATGTGGAGGCTCAACAACACACTCTTAAACAACCAGTGGGTCAAGGAAGAAATTATAAGGGAAATTAGTAAATATCTCAAGGCGAATGAAAATGAAAACACAACATATCAAAACCTATGGGACGCAGCAAAGGCAGTGCTAAGAGGGGAATTTATTGCCCTAAATGCCTATATCAAAAAAGAAGAAAGGGTAAAAATTCGGGAATTAACTGTCCACTTGGAAGAACTGGGGAAAGATCAGCAAACTTAACCCCAAAGCAAGCAAAAGGAAAGAAGTAACAAAGACTAGAGCAGAAATAAATGAAATTGAGAACACGAAAATGATAGAGAAAATCAATAAAACCAGAAGTTGGTTCTATGAGAACATCAACAAGATTGATGGGCCCTTAGCAAGACTGACAAAAAGAAGAAAAGAGAGGACGCAAATAAATAAGATCAGAAATGGAAGAGGAGACATAACCACTGACCTCACAGAAATAAAGGAGGTAATAACAGGATACTATGAACAACTCTATGCTAATAAATACAACAATGTAGATGAAATGGACAAGTTACTAGAAAGGCATGAACAACCAACTTTGACTCAAGAAGAAATAGATGACCTCAACAAACCAATCACAAGTAAAGAAATTGAATCAGTCATTAAAAAGCTTCCCAAAAAGAAAAGTCCAGGACCAGACGGCTTCATATGTGAATTCTACCAAACATTCAATAAAGAATTAGTACCAACCCTGCTCAAACTCTTCAAAAAATTTGAAGTGGAGGGAAAGCTACCTAATTCATTCTATGAAGCCAACATCACCCTCATACCAAAACCAGGCAAAGATATTACAAAAAAAGAAAACTACAGACCAATCTCTCTAATGAATACAGATGTAAAAATCCTCAATAAAATTCTAGCAAATCGTATCCAACAACACATTAAAAGAATTATACATCATGACCAAGTAGGATTCATCCCAGGTATGCAAGGATGGTTCAACATAAAAAAATCAATTAATGTAATACACCATTTCAACAAATCAAAGCAGAAGAATCACATGATCATCTCAATTGATGCAGAGAAGGCATTTGACAAGATTCAACATCCTTTCCTGTTGAAAACACTTCAAAGGATAGGAATACAAGGGAACTTCCTTAAAATGGTAGAGGGAATATATGAAAAACCCACAGCTAATAGCATCCTCAATGGGGAAAAATTGAAAACTTTCCCCCTAAGATCAGGAACAAGACAAGGATGTCCATTATCACCACTGTTATTCAACATCGTGTTGGAGGTTCTAGCCAGAGCAATTAGACAAGAAAAACAAATACAAGGCATCAAAATTGGAAAGGAAGAAGTAAAACTATCACTGTTAGCAGATGATATGATACTATACGTCAAAAACCCTGAAAAATCCACAGCAAAACTACTAGAGCTAATAAATGAGTACAGCAAAGTAGCAGGTTACAAGATCAACATTCAAAAATCAGTAGTGTTTCTATACACTAGCAACGAACAAGCTGAGGGGGAAATCAAGAAACGAATCCCATTTACAATTGCAACTAAAAGAATAAAATACTTAGGAATAAATTTAACTAAAGAGACAAAAGACCTGTACAAAGAAAACTGCAAAAAACTGTTAAAAGAAATCACAGAAGACCTAAATAGATGGAAGGGCATACCGTGTTCATGGATTGGAAGACTAAATATAGTTAAGATGTCAATCCTACCTAAATTGATTTACAGATTCAACGCAATACCAATCAAAATCCCAACAACTTATTTTTCAGAAATAGAAAAACCAATAAGCAAATTTATCTGGAAGGGCAGGGTGCCCCGAATTGCTAAAAGTATCTTGAGGAAAAAAAACGAAGCTGGAGGTCTCACGCTGCCTGACTTTAAGGCATATTATGAAGCCACAGTCGTCAAAACAGCAAGGTATTGGCATAAAGATAGATATATCGACCAATGGAATTGAATAGAGTGCTCAGATATAGACCCTCTCATCTATGGACATTTGATCTTTGATAAGGCAGTCAAGCCAATTCACCTGGGACGGAACCGTCTCTTCAATAAATGGTGCCTAGAGAACTGGATATCCATATGCAAAAGAATGAAAGAGGACCCGTATCTCACACCCTATACAAAGGTTAACTCAAAATGGATCAAAGATCTAAACATTAGGTCTAAGACCATAAAACAGAGGAAAATGTAGGGAGATATCTTATGAGTCTTACAATTGGAGGCGGTTTTATGGACCTTAAACCTAAAGCAAGAGCACTGAAGAAAGAAATAAATAACTGGGAGCTCCTAAAAATTAAACACTTTTGTGCATCAAAGAACTTCATCAAGAAAGTAGAAAGAGCCTACACAATGGGAGACAATATTTGGAAACAACATATCAGATAAAGGTCTAGTATCCAGAATTTATAAAGAGATTGTTCAACTCAACAACAAAAAGACAGCCAATCCAATTACAAAATTGGAAAAATACTTGAAAAGACACCTCTCAGAAGAGGAAATACAAATGGCCAAAAGGCACATGAAGAGATGCTCAATGTCCCTGACCATTAGAGAAATGCAAATCAAAACCACAATGAGATATCATCTCACACCCACCAGAGTGGCCATTATCAACAAAACAGAAAATGACAAGTGCTGGAGAGGATGTGGAGAAAGAGGCACACTTACCACTGTTGGTGGGAATGTCAAATGGTGCAACCACTGTGGAACGCAGTTTGGCGTTTCCTCAAAAAGCTGAATATAGATTTGCCATATGACCCAGCAATACCACTGCTAGGTATCTACTCAGAGGACTTAAGGGCAAAGACACAAACGGACATTTGCACACCAATGTTTATAGCATCATTATTTACAATTCCAAAGAGATGGAAACAGCCAAAACGTCCATCAACAGATGAGTGGGTAAACAAGCTGTGGTATATACATACGATGGAATATTTGCAGCTTTAAGCAGAATAAACTTATGAAGCATGTAATAACATGGATGGACCTAGAGAACATTATGCTGAGTGAGACTAGCCAAAAACTAAAGGACAAATACTGTATGGTCCCACTGATGTGAACCGACATTACAGAATAATCTTGGAATATGTCATTCATAACAGAGACCATCAGGAGATAGAAACAGGGTAAGATAATGGGTAATTGGAGCTGAAGGGATACAGACTGTGCAACAAGACTGGATACAAAAACTCAGAAATGGACAGCACAATACTACCTAATTGTAATGTAATTATGTTAAAAAACTGAATGAAGCTGCATCTGAGGTATAGTTTTTTTGTTTAATTTTTTATATATTTTTTTTTCTCTCTATTATCATTTTCTTTCTTTTTCTGCTGTCTTTCTATTTCTTTTTCTAAATCGATGCAAATGTACTAAGAAATGATGAATATGCATCTATGTGATGATGTTAAGAATTACTGATTGTATATGTAGAATGGAATGATTTCTAAATGTTGTGTTAGTTAATTTTTTTAATTAATAAAAAAAAAAAGTTACCATCTGTTTTAGTTTGTTAAAGCTGCCAGAATGCAATATACCAGAAATGGATTAGCTTTTAAAAAGGGAATTTATTAAGTTGCAAGTTATATCACGGCCTTAGTATACACTAAGACTGTGGAAATCTCCAAATGAAGGCACCCAGAGAAAGATGCCCTAACTCCAAAGATAGGGCAGATTCAGGCTTTCTCACTCAGCTGGGAAGCCACATGGGGATATCTGCTAGCTTTCTCTCCCAATTTCTTGTTTCATGAATCTCCCCTGAGGGTGTTTTCTTTCTTCATCTCCAAAGCTCTCTGGCTGTGTGGGCTCTGTTGGTGCTGAGCTTTTTCCAAAATGGTTCCCTCTTAAAGAGCTTCCACCTTGAATGGGTGGGGACACATCTCCATGGAAACCATCTAATCAAAAGTTACCATTCATGGAAATAATAAAAAAAATCCCACCCAGCAATATTGAATGAGGATGAAAGGACATGGCTTTTCTGGGTACACAACAGATTCAAACCAGCACACCATCTATAACTGTTCTTTTTAGCCTGATGGACTCCCTTTAGTATTTCTTGTAGGGCAAGTCTGGTGGCAACACATTCTCTCAGTTTTATCTGTAAATATCTTAATTTATCCTTTACCTTCAAAGGATTGTTTTGTTGGAAATAGAAATTTTTTTGACAGTCATTTTCATTGAACATTCTGAAGGAGTCATCTACTTCTGGCCCTCATGGTTTCTATGGAGAAGACAGTTTGTTAAGCTTTTTTTTTTCCACATGGGCAGGCACCGGGAATCGAACCTGGGTCCTCTGGCATGGCAGGCAAGCATTCTTGCCTGTTGAGCCACCGTGGCCTGCCCTTGTTAAGCTTTTTGAGGATCCCTTGAATATAACAAGTTGTCTTGCTCTTGCTGCTTTCAAGATTTTCTTTTTCACTTTGACTTTCATCAATTTGACTAGGACGTATCTAGATGTCAGTCTCTGCGAGTTTATTCTATGTAGGGCCATCGAGCTTCTTGAATTGTACATTAGTATTTTTAATCAAATTTGGGAATTTTTCTTATTTCTTCAAATACTTTTTCTTCTCCTTTCCCTTTCTCTTTTCCTTTTGAGGCTTCAAGTATACATTGGTATACTTGATGGTATACTACAAATCTCTGAGGCTCCATTTATTCATTTTTTTTTTCCTTTTGCTTCTCAGAGTGGATACTATCTATTTACCTAAATCCAAGTTTCTGGATTTATTCTTGTACCATCTCAAGTCTGTTGAGTTCTTTAGTGAATTTTTCATTTAAATTATTAAACTTTTCAACTTCATAGTTTCTATTTGATTCTTTAAAAATAAATTCTATTTCTTTATTAATATTCTCTTTCATAAGACATCATTGCCATATTTTTTATTTAATTCTCTTCACATGGTCTATTTTAGTCCTTTCAACATGTTTATAATAGCTGATTGAAAGTGTTTATCTGCTAAGTCCAAAATCTGGGCCCTCTCAGAGACATTTTCTGTCGGCTGCTTCTTTTCCTTCATATGTGGCACACTTTCCTTTTACTTTGTGTCTCATAATTTTTTTTTTCATTTTTAAAAAAGGAAGTTCATTGGTTTTTAAATGGCTCAAATTGCAAATAAATGAATTGGGTAGTGGCATCAGCCTAAGACATATGATGCATCTTGTCAGTTGGCTTCACAGCACCTCAGTACCCAGGAGAGGAAAGGTCTCAAAGCAAAGTCACAATGTTAGTGGTTAGGACCCCTGGTTAAATAAGACTGCAGTGAGTAAAGATTGACATAGATGGGCCAACTGGGCCAGCATTACGTCAGTGACTTCAATTCTGCACATGGCATAGTCTATGAAAAATATGAAATGAAAGATGTACATCTCAAACCCATTAAGGACAAATATTTAACACAACAAGCCAGATATATTTAAAGAGTTGAGTTCCTAAAATCCCTATTTTTGTTAACTTTACATACACACCTGATACCTGAAATGCCTGAACATATCTTTGATCTGCTGAAACTAAGACCGAACAAAAAGAAAGCAAAACTTTGTTAATCAACTATCCTAGCCCCAAATCAGAGAGGGAGGGAAAAAAAGATCTGACTGTGGTATATTTCCAAGTTATGTTAATTGTGTACCCAAATAGAGTGCTAGAATTCTCCAGTGGGAACACCATACAATGGTGACACTGCACGCAGGCCTCAGGTTTTGTCTGTGCATGCCAAACATATTTTCTGCATTATACGTGGGTTTGACTGCTAGGTATTAACTCTAGGAAAATGTAGCAACTGTGTTCTACATTTTGAACACAGACTGAAAATATTCCTACTAACTCCCATATTGCCAAACTGTTTAGAAATTTGGAAATTAATGGGTAGCAAGCATGAATATCTCCCCAAAGTGTTCTAGTGCAAAATGCATGAGCACTACTGACATTTTTTTCCTGTGCCCTGCTCCAAGGAGATTAAAACTTAACACTTACATGCTCACCACTTGCACGAAGGGAGTTCCAGAGACCAGCAGCTTAAAGAAAAAGAGGTTCACTGGAGCTGAATCCTCATACAGTCTAAAATGACCTTACGAGAACATGCTGGCCCTTCATTTTAAACTATGGTATAGTTTATTAAAAGCAATCAAGGAGCTCTGGAATCTCATTTTCAAGAACCAGAGTATGGCATACATTTTAAATTTTGGACTGACTGTCCTTAGCAGACAGTTATTTCTCAAGAATCTTCTTTACAAAAGCTGTACTCCATACTAGGCATATATTTTCTCATCAGAATATAAGTGTAATAGGCCCCTGGAGCCAGTGAAAAGAAACCCAGAATGATGCACCCAGCTGTTTTTCAGTTTTTAAATTACGGCATATTCAAAAATTTCCATGTATAAGTTTACACCACTTTTGTAAGTTAATTACCAGGTAATTAGTGCAGGTTCACAGATGAATTACTCTCAATTTAACTATATGCAATAACCATGCCAATCACTTTTTCATCTACATTTGCATAACAATGGTTAAAAAAGTGGTACAGTTTAACTAACATGTTCACAATTGTCATTTTTTCAAGGCAGTAGAAGACCAAAACATTTTAAAATGATAAAAAAATTTAAGTTTTATAATAAATCAGAGGAAGTAGCCTTTCCTCATTTCCTCATCTCTTTTTATTTAACAGTTCAGGAAAGATTGCCCTCAAAACACAAGCTCACATGCTACATTCAGTACCCTGATAAATGTAGGAATTATGAAAGAAGCTGAACTTTGCTTCTTGGTGAAGCCACATTAATTTCTTTAAGTAAATTTGACTTTCAGTGCAGTTCCAATTCATGCTTTTAGTGATACATAACAATTTCCAAATTGTTAAAATAATTTCAGTCAATTGAACCTTCAATGGCAATGCTTATTATAAATTATCTTTATTAGTATGATCAAGATAAGAAAGGAGTTTGGGCTTTGATTATAAAATGCAGCATCTTTCTCTGATTCTCTTGGCTAAACTTTTCTTCTTCTTTCCATTCTTTTCCTTGCTGTCCTCCATCTTTCTGGCTCGAATTTCCGTCATTAAATAAAAAAATACCTTGTCAACATTAGCTTGCGTTTTAGCAGATGTTTCCACATAGTTAACATTCCACTGATCAGTTCTGTTTTTTGCCTCTTCTACAGAAACCTGCCTTTTATCTTCTAAATCTGATTTGTTACCAACCAGCAGAAATGGAACATTTTCATCTTCTTTTACTCCTAAAATCTGCTCCCTGAAGTCAGCTGTGGCTGCAAAGGATTCCACTTCTGTAATAGAGAAAACACAGAGGAAACCCTCCCCACTTCGGAAGTAGTTGTCCCTAATTGCAGCATAGTCCTCCTGTCCAGCAGTATCTAAGATATCAATCTGGACTTCCTCTCCATCCAGTACTACCTTTTTCCGATAGCTGTCTGCTTTGGTAGGCTCATAATCCTCCACAAACTCATCATACATGAACTGTAGAGTCAGAGCAGACTTCCCCACACCACCACTGCCCACCATGATGACTTTGTGTAAGGCCAAAGAATTCTGACCCTTCGGCTTATTTGTGGCCATTTTGTGTGCAGAGTTTTCACCAAAGGATTAAGAAGAATCTGGCTTCGGAAGCCGCGGCTGCGCTGGCTCGGACCGGAGTGAGCTGGGCGGGTGTTCTCTGGGTGGCTCCGCGCCAGGAAGCAGCAGGAGTACGACCCGCGTCGGCGGAGCCTGGGCGGCAGGAGGAGGTGGAGGATGAGGAGGATCGAGACTCGCCGCTCTCAGGAGATCCACCCTCCTCCTGGCCGCTCTGCAGCAGCCGCCGCAGATCTCATAATTTTTTGTTGTTGTGAAAGGTGGACTTTTAGATAAAATTCTGAAACTACTTTGATATTGGATTCCTCTACCACCCCCACGGTTTGTCATGATTGCTGTTTTTCTTTAGTTGTTGTTTTTTGTGTTATGCTTATTTTCCTGTACTAATTCTGTAGATCTTGCACTCTCTGCATGTATGGCTACTGAGTTCTCTGCTAGCTTTTTTTTAGTTCTTAATTAATTTAAAATTTTTAAGCCTGGCTTCTGAGGGGCCCCACTTGAGTCAGAAAATGTCAGTGGTCAATCAATACTTGATTAGGAAGTTTCCTTAAATGCCTTGCTTAACACTTTCCATCTTTTCCCAAAGGGTATGTGTGAGAAGGTACACCTTCATACTTCAGGCAGTTTACAAAGGCAGCCTTAGCTTTCAATTCCTTCTTGTGCAGAGCATCAAAGTTAGCCAGAACTGAGTGACTGATGTCTTTTCTTTCCCTTAGTCTTTCCTGGACATTCACACAACCTTGCATATGTATGCAGCCTCTTAGATCCATAGGGATATATTAGAGCTTTTCAAAGTTCCCTGTGGTCATCTAATTCTCTCTGATTCCCAGTAAGGCATTTTTTTTTTTTTTGCCCCCAAGTGACATCACAGCCTTAGGAAGCTGAGAAGTTGCTAGCAGTTTGCTATTGTTTCAGGAATGCCCTGGGTAAGACCTTCAGCCCTATCTTAGTGGCCTCTCCCCATTGTGCTGATCTTTGAGTCAAATCAAATACCCATCATGCTCAGAATAGAGATTTTCCAGGGTGTTGCAAGTTTAAATAAAATATTGACTGTCTTGTGGGGATGGTGCTTTTAACAGAGTTCCTAAGATCAGTCAGAGTCTCTGTTTTCTGTGATGCTGGGGCATTTGGCTACCACTCCAATGAGCTGGGAATGGAGGGGCCATGGGAATAGCTCTAACCAAAATAAAGTGTCACCAACTCTGCTGTCTTGGTGAGGTTCAGTAGTTTTTCTTCAATAGACCATTTTCAGATCATTCTGTAGCTTTGGTTAATTACCAGATTTCTGAAATGGTTGATTTTAATTACTTTGTCCATATTTTCATTGTTTTAGAGTGAGTGAGAGAGTTCACCAAGGTCCTCAGTATGCCATTCCAGCTTTCATTTAATTTTAACTTTCCCAACAACACTTTGGGGTGGGGATTATTTCTATCTTCTCCTGGCAGATGAGGAAACTGAGCTCATAGGTTCAGTAACTTCCTAAGGCCACACAGTATGTAGTGAAGTCAGGATTTTGACCCAGGTAACACCCTAGAACTTTTATCTAGCTAATTTCTTTTTCCCCAGGTAATTTCCTAGATAACTTCATGTCATTCAAGTTTTTCAAGTCTCACCCAGTCAGTGAGGTCTACCTTGACCAACCTGCTTAATACTACCTCCCTTCTCCTTGCTGTCTGCATTTTAATTTTCCCTTCTTTCTGCAAGAGGATACAGGCAGTAAACCTAATAATGCTGTGGTATATTTCAAAACGATATGCTGATGGGGGAAAGAAGTAGAGCTGGTACAGGCCTAAGAGGGCAGTAATCTTTGTCTGTTGATTTTTCCTGCTCTAGAGTCTGAAAGAATGTCTTTATTCAATAAATGTTTGTTGACTGTCTACAGATTCCCAACTCTAAAACCTAAGTTAGGGTAGGATTGGACTTGAATACTCATCTGTCTTTTTCTGAGCCCAGGATCTTAACACTAAGCACTGTGATTGCCCCAAAACATGACATCCTACCTACCCCTGGCACTATCAGGTTTGCCTCACCCCAGGTGAAATAGCATTTATTCCCATTCACCAATCTTCTTTCTGCGTATATCTCATTGGTACTAACTGGATCATATGGTCAGCCCTGAACCCATCACTGGTTGATTCTATCATGACTGGGTTATTAAGATGGTGGGGGCAGGGGGTGGATTTTCTGCAGGCCTGTTTCAAAGGTCCAGGATAGGAGTTTTAATTGCCAGACTTCACACTTGAGGGTGTTTGGGTTAGATTAGAATATTTCTATGCTTGTGGAGTGTAGGAGGCTTCTGGAAGCAAGATGAGGGAGTACTGGGCTGAGAATTAGGGAACTCTCTTCCACTTACCCTGCTGTGTGACCTAGGGAAACTCTTGCCCTCTCTGGACCTCAGGGAAAGGGTTAGGTGGGGTGATGTCTAAGGTCCCTGACCACCTCTGCCTCTAATTGATCTAAAGAAAGAAGACACAAAGGAAATCCTGTCATTTGCAGAAATCAAATAAAAAGCTCACTTAAGAGGGAAAGCTCTTTTCCTAACTTGTTTTCATATATATCAGTGAGCATGCCAGCCACCAATTTTTCTTCTCTTTCAAAGATCGCATTTCAGGGTACGATGTTGGTGATGATGATGGTGATAATTAATAAACATAATGTAGCTATGGGGAACAAAATAATTGAAAACATATATTTGAGAAATCACTTTCTAGAGGTTTGCTTCAGTCTTTTTGAATGGGATTGCACTGACTAGTTGTGAGGCCTTAGGTAAGTTCTTGTCCTGTTCTGGGCCTCAGTTTCCCCTTCTGATATGTGAGGGTATTGGGCTAAGCTAATGGTTCTGAAAGTGTAGTCCCTGGACCAGAAGCACAGGTATCGCTTTGGGGGCTTGTTAGACATGCAAATTCTTGGGGCCCACCTTGACCTTCTGTATCAGACACTTCAAGGGGGAGACCAGCCATCTGGTCTTAATGAGCCCCCCAGCCAACTATGATATACCCTAATCTCTAAATTCCACTGAACTAGATGATCTCTAGGTCTTCCAGCCATGTTTGCTTTATTAGTTCTATGGATGAAATTAACTTGATGTGGGATTCTCAGAGAGAAGGATGAAAACTGAGGGCGAGGGCCTTTCTTGGTTGCTTCCCTCCTTTTTGAAAGTTTTAATGCCTCCTCCTCCCTCCCATCAGAGTGTCCTCTGATGACAGGAGCTTATTAAGATGGTGGGAGTGGGGAAGTGGATTTTTTGGAGGCCTGTTTCAAAGGTCCTGGATAGGAGTTTTAATTGCCAGACTTCACACTGAGGGTGTTAACATTTATTAAAGTCAGCTCCTCTGACTGCCTTTTAACAAGGCTGCGACTGTGCATAGGAGATAACACTGGACCTTGCCCGGTGGGGCCTCGGAGGCAGCTTAAAATAATCAGGCTCCAGGAAAACTGAAAGGCAGCCTGGAGTGGGGACACAGCAAAGGCTGCCTGAGCCTGGGCTGGTGGCCAGGACAGCTGAGGGGCCTGGGTGGGATCTGGGGTGGTTTCACTAACGAGGCAGGTGTGTGGGACAGAATGGAAAGGCTGATAATGTCCTGTCCAGGAATAGAATGTTACAGAACCAGAAGTAGAGTGAGTTAAAACTCTGACTTTGGGCTCCAGCCTCTTTTGTATGTAGATTTTGAATTTTAACACACATACTTTTGTGGGGAGGGAAATAAGAGCAGATGAACAATGTACTTTGAATAGTAGAAAGTGGAAAATGCATCTAGGCCCCGGTGTCTAATCCAGTTTTGCTGGCAGCTGCTGTGTGCCTTTGCTCTGTGACCCTTTCCTTTCTGGCCTGTTTTCTCACATACCATGGCAGTGATTTTCAAACTGCATTCTCCTGGGCAGCCCAGAGGTCTAAGGACATGCCTTCATTGGGTCAAAGACTTGGAAATGGTGGGACCTCATCTCTCCCCAGATTGTGGGGAGCCAGACAGCCTCTGTCCCTTCCTTTCCTTCACCTGGAGTGGCTCTGGTTTTATCTGATTTATGCCACAGAGGTTTAAAAAGACATCCCCATTGAGTAAGAAGAAAAGGAACAAAACTGTTGAGAGCCACCATGCTAGATGGCTTCTATTGTGCTAAACTGAACCCACTTTCTCTCCTTGCCCCCACTTCCTCCTTCTCTGCTTTTCTCCCTCTAGGTAGAAGGGTATTAGTGAAAGGCAGCACCACCCCAGCACTTTCTCCCTTGTCCCAAAATCCATTTCATAATTCATGGTGCTGATTCTCCCTCCCCAGCAGTTGTAGAATTGCCCCCTGCCTTTCTTCCCTCCATTTTGTCATATCATGCCTTTGCTTCCTCTTCCCTGGACCTGCATTCTCGGCTCCTAGCTGGTTTCTGTTTCAGCCCTGCCCTCTCAAATCCTTTTCCCCATGAGCTGAGAGATCCTGATTTCCCGGCTCAGTGCCTGCCTTTTACCCACAGCCCAACCTCCTTGGCCCAGGCACCCTGGGCCCTCCATGAGCTTGGTCCACTTTTCTACCTCATTACTTGTACTTTATGTCTGTGGTAGATGGAATTATTTACCCCAATTTATACTTGTTCTTCATTTTAATCCACATTCCCATGGGTGTGAACCCATGGTAAATAGGACCTTTTTGAAGATGTTATTATTAGTTAAGGTGTGGCTAACTGAGGCAAGACCTTAATCTGGTTTTATGGAGAGAGTAAGCCGGAAGCCAGAATCACAGAAGGAAATGGCCAGAAGTCAGTGGGAACCTGTGATGAGAAAGCCAAGGAACCAAGGATTGCCTACCAGTTGGCACACAACTGACCCTGGAAGGAAGGAAGCCTCCTGGCCTTGAAACCTTGAGATAATAAATTCCTGTTGTTTAAACCAATCCATCATGTGGTATTTGACGTTGTAGCCTGGCAAGCTAAGACTCCCTCTGCTCGGCTGAACTAAGCTCCTAGTTTCCTCAGTATCTTTTAAGAGTCAACTTAAGTGTCACTTTGTCTCTGGAACCTTCCCTGACTTCCTGGACAGAGCAAATTATTCCCTCCTCAGCCTATGCCTCTATCTTGTATCCCTCAATATTATAGTTTGCAAATCTGACTTCCCCACAAGCTGTGAGTTCCTCAAGGGTATAGGAAACATAGATTATTCATCTTTGTGTCTGTGTTGCGTGGTGGGAACTCCATAAGGACTTTTTTGAATTGAATTCTGCAGGGATGCTGAGAATCCCTTTGATCCCCCCAACTTGTTTTCAAAGTGCACTGACATTTGCTTGGAGGCAAATGGTCAAACTATAACAAAGACTGCTGTTTTGGTGAAATATAACAGGCACTAGGTGGGCAACTGAAGGGTTGAGTTACCATGTGACTGTTCTTAATTGTGACATGACCTTGGATTAGTCACTTGACTTCTCTGAACTTTAGTTTCTCTACCTGTACGGTCAACCATTTGACAGAAGTGAGAACTTTCTGTGACTTTGGAAAAGAACAATTGAATGGCAAGTTCTGCTTCATGTATCCCACTAATAATAATTATCTGTTAAATTGCTGAGCATGTGCCAGGCGCTGTGCAAAGGAGAAGCTTTTTACTTTTCTTGTCTCATTTGAGTTCTCCCAGCAACTCTATAAGTAGGCATTATTATTATCACCCCCATTTCCTGGTGGCTCAGGAAAATGTAAGCCTCTTTTGTAAGGTCATAGTAGAAAAGCCAAGATTTAAACCCAGGTGTGGAGGATTCCAAATGACTACTGTGCTGTCTGGCCCTCCCCCCATCTAGGGTGGGGGACTGCCTGTGGTCCAGGAAAGGTAAGACCTGCACTCATAGTCTTTGAGAGTGTGGCCAGAGCTGTGGTGGTCAGTGGCTAGGAGGGCTCTGGTTTGAAACGTGGTTACAGTTAAGAACTACATAATTAGCCCAGCACAGCTTTCTAGAAGCATGCAAATCCAGGAACCATGTGTTCTCTTCCCAGGCTTCCAAAAGCTTCATTATGGGGGTGTTCTAGTTTGCTAGCTGCCAGAATGCAACACACCAGAGATGGATTGGCTTTTAATAAAAGGGGATTTATTTTGTTAGTTCTTCAGAGGAAAGGCAGCTAACTTTCCACTGAGGTTCTTTCTTACGTGGAAGGCACAGGATGGTCTCTGCTGGTCTTCTCTCCAGGCCCCTGGGTTCCAACAACTTTCCCTGGGGTGACTTCTTTCTGCATCTCCAAGGGCCTGGGCTGAGCTGCGAGTGCTGAGATGAGGAATGCCAAGCTGCTTAAACTGTGCTACATTGCATTCTCTCATTTAAGCACCAGCCAGTTAAGTCAAACGTCACTCATTGCAGCAGACACGCCTCCTAGCCCACTGCAGATGTAATTAGCAACAGAAGAGATTCACCTACCATTGGCTCATGTCCACAGCAACAGAACTAGGTGCCTTCACCTGGCCAAATTGACAACTGAATCTAACCACCACAGAGGGTGATAAAGATGATAATGATAATGTAACTGTAGGGAAAGTATGTTCAAAGTGGAGTTGGTCATCCACACCCATCACCATACTCCTCAGGCTCACCTCTGAAGGCCTCATGTGCCTTCTTGTTCCTTGAACATGCTAAGCTTGTTGCTGCTTCGGGGAATCTGGTTGCTGTTCTCTCTGCCTGAATGCGCTGCTATTTACTCTTCATGGCTTCCATCCCTCATGGCCTGGCTCAAATGTCACATCTTTGGAAAGGCCTTTCCTGTTTCCCTGTCTAAAATATTTCCCTTTCCCTCCCTAACCTGAGTTATACTCTGTCTCATCACTCTGTTAATTTCTTTCATAGCACTTTGCGTACTTTGTAGTTATTATCTTCATTTTTTACTGTCCTATAGTCTCTTCACCCCTCAAATGTAAAAACTCTGATGGCAGTACTATATACTGCAGAACGCTTTCCACCTAGTACCTAACACAGGTTGAGCTTTAAAAAAAAAAAGCCTTTGTTGAGTGAAACAGCCAAATGACTGAGGATGACAAAAGGAAAAGGTTTTCCTTTTCCTGGGCAATACTCTCGTTCATTGAATGACCTCGCTTGATTTTCTTAACCTCTCTGAGCCTCGTCTTTCCTACATCTAGAATGAGAACAGTGGACTAGAACAGAGGTCAGAAAATGTTCTCCTAAAGGGCAAGAGTAAATAATTTAGGCTTTGCAGATCAGACAGTCTGTTGTAAGTACTCAACTCTCTCCTTGTAATATTAAAAGAAGCCCTAGACTATACATAAACAAAAAGGCATGGTTGTGCCCCAATAAAACTTTATTTGAAAAATAGGTGGCTACCCCGTAGGCCATGGTTTGCCAACCCATAGACTGGAAGGCCACTAGAGGCCTTTAGGCTTTGGGTATTTTAAAATCCCTTATTGATATACTTCTAATGAGCTTTGCTTGGCTTGGGCTTCTTGGTTTTAAAGAAGAAAATGCCAGTTTTGGCAGCATATATGTTTGGGACTTTTTGTTTTGCTATAGCTGCTGGAATGCAATATACCAGAAATAGGTTGGCTTTTAACAATGAGGATTTATTAATTTACAATTTATAGTTCTTAGGCTGTGAAAATGTCCCAAATAAGGCATCAACAGGATGATACCTTCTCTGAAGACAGGATGCTGGCTCTGTCACATGGGAAGGCACATGCTGGTCCTTTGCTCCCAGGTTCTGTTCCTTTCAGCTTCTGATTCCAGTGGCTTTCTGTCTGAGCATCTGTGGGTCTTCTCTTAGCTCCTTCAGGGGTTTTCTCTCTAAGCTGTCTCTGGGTGTTTTCTCTCTGAGCTCTCACTCTTTTATCCTCACAAAGGACTCAGTAAAGCATTAAGACCAACTTGAATTGGGTGGGTCACATGTCAGTTGAAACAACCTAATCAACAGGTCCCACCCACAATTGGTTTGCCCCCATGAAATGGATTAAAAAACATGCCCTTTTCAGAGGTACATAATAGCTGCAAACCAACATAGGTACACTCAAAGGCACAAATTAAGGTTGAAAGGAATAATAGGTCCACTAAAGTTACGCAACACACCAGCAGATTATAAGCAATATTTGAAGGTTTTTCTGAAACAATTGTAAACACATAGAGAAATACAGAAAATGATGGAATTTAGTTGCCACTTTTAGAAAAATCCCAGACGTTTCATTTCTCAAGTTTCCCTCTTCCCCTTCTCTGAAGACTTGTCTGAAAACCTGTGGAATATTCTGTAACACCCCATGTCCCATTCCATTTCAGTGTCTTTCCTGCCCCAAAGCATATGCCTTCTTTCCTCACTGAATTATAATCTCCTTGACAACAGAAAATTTTATAATTTTCCTTTTCCCAAATAACAACTAGTGTTGCTCTGGGCATGTAGAAGTGGTGAATAAACATTCAATTTATATTCTAGGGCCCCATTCCCACTCGTTCCATTATGTATCATTCAAGAGACTCATGTTGCAGTGAGGATGGATTGTGATCTTTCCTTTGATTGGATTCTGTTTCCTGTGCCGTGTGGGACCTGAAGAAACCTGTCAGCAGTACTTGCAATCAGGCCATGAGCCCTGATGGTCAAATGGATGTCATCCTCAACTACATGAATTAGAGCCATGAAAGAGTTGGGTGAGCGGGGAATACCACAGGGAAACTGAGCACTAGACATGGAATAAAAGCATCCTTGATTTAAGTTACAGCTCTGCCACTATCTGAGGAACGTTAAGCCAAGCCACTTAACCCAGCCAGAATCCCGAGTTTATTTATCTAGCTGGGGATAACAAAGCTACTCCTCAGGGTTTTTGTGAACAATTAGTAAAATAATTTATATGAAGACATTGATGAAAGGTAAACAACATTCTTATATCATAATTAATTATTAACAGCAAGCCCAAATCACCTCTCACCTTCTCGCTGGCCTCCTTGCTTCCACCATTGCCCTATTGAATCTGTTGCCTAAGTGGCAGCCAAAATGATGGTATAAATGTACGCTGAGTTTTAGGTCTCATTACTCCTCAGCTAAGACCCCTCATGGATCCCATTCTGCTCAAAACCCAAGTGCTAATAGTGACTTGCAAGGTCCTATGTGTTCTGGCCCTGTGGCCTCTGATCTCATCTCATCTCCTACCACTCCCTATTCCAGCCATGCTTTCCTTTTGTGGTCTCTTGAATCCCCAGGCATGCTTTCACTTCAGGGCCTTTGCACTTACTGTTCTATCTGACATGCTCCTTCCCTAGATATCTACATTCCCCCCTGCTACATGATGCTCCCTGCTTTTGGATTTTACCCAGAGATCACCTTCTTTCTCAGTGAGACCTTCTCTGGCCATCCTTTTAGAAATTGCAACCCTGCCCCCTTTCCTGCTTTGGTTTTCTCTACATCACTTACTTACCATCTAACATAGTATTTGTTTTGCTTATTTTGCTTTTAGTCTGTTCCTACACTGAATGGAAATTTCATGAGGACAGGGATTTCAATTTATTTATTTACTTCTGTATTCCCCATTTAGTACTTGACACATGGTGGGTGCTTGAGAAATATTTAAGTGAATAATAGCAGTTAAAATTCCATTAATCTAGTGAAGCTGCCTGCTGAGGCACAGGAAAACTATAGAGCATTCCATTTTATCCTTGGCATGTAGGTATTCATTCATTTCAGCAGTCTGGTCCAGTGAGTGTTAGCTGGTTTCTACTGGGCATCCAAGGAGGCAGTATATTGATTAGGGACTTGGGCTTGGCAATCAAGTCAAGTATGGTGTCTGTTCCTTTCAGCAAAGAGGCTGCCTCTCTGAACTTGTGTTTCTCATCTGTAAAATGATAGCTTTGACCTTGTAAGTTTGTTGTGACGAAAAAATGGGACATTACAATCCATGTAACATGTTTAGACCAGTCCTTAGCGCATGGTAAATTGTTGGCTAATATTAGCATTTTGTTCATAAATAACTTATAATAACAATATCATCAGCATCTTTTAAGTGTGCATAGGAACAAACATAATTTTAATAGCCAGTCTTTTGTGTAAATTTGCTCAGATTTGTTTCAAACATGTCTTTTGCTTTTAAACTTTCTATCATTTCTCTGATATTAAAACAGGCCTGTCATTTTCCCTTCCCCTACTTCATTCTCATTTTTTTCCAATCATTTCCCCATTCTAGAAAACCTGAAAATTCATTTCATCTGTTCCACTTACTGACCATATAGCCTGACCACACTTTGCCACCATAAGCCTCAGTTTCCTCAACTGTGTGGTGGGATTATAAAATCCCCATCCTACCTACCTTGCAAAGATACTGAGAGGACAAATTGAGAAGATGGATGAAAGCAGTGGACTGTAGCAGGTGCTACAAATATCAGGCCTCTTCTCAATTTTTATTACCTCTTCCCAGCCGCGGGTGATCCTGAATGCCCAGCCAAGTCTCTCTGTTCTAGCCCATCCTGGCTGATTGGATGCAGCACGTATACAATGGGAACAGCTTGTTTCTTTGTCTCTGATTCTGTGGGTTTATGATAGATGCCTCCCTGAAGCCAAGATCAAGTTTATCTTTGGAGAACTGTTTTTAGAAAATGTTATATTGGAGATGACCATCAGTTCAGCACAATAATTTAATTTTAATTATTGATGTGAGTTGAACCTGGCATTTTGGAAATTTTTGTGACTTTCAACATTGTGAGGCCCCTAATTTACTAGTTAGCCAGAGGTTTGCTGCATCAAGTAAATATACTATAATTCCATTATTGCGGTTCTCTGGAGAAATCAACTGTATCCTTTGTGCTAAACTGGAAATTCATCAGCCAGGAAGAGCGATGGTGGTGAGTGCAGTTCATGGATGGTAATTAAGGGCAGAGAATCAGACTTGTTCTCTTTCTCCTTGTCTCCTTTGCTTTAGGGCCTTGTAGAATTAAAGGCTTGAGTCTTCTGTCTCACTAGATTTAAAATATTAGAATGAAAAAAACCTCTTAGAAATCAGCTTGTTCAGGGATGGCAAATCAGTTTCTTCTTATGTGCTAGTAGACAGGTTGTTGGGGATTTTTAGTTCATACCCATTTATTGAGCAATTTTGTTTGCACAACAATGTGCCAGGCATTGTTCTAAGCCCCCTAATTGTGTAAACTCGTTTAATTTTTGCAATAAGGCTATGAGGCAGGTACCATTAGTACTTTCTTCTCTCTAGATGAGAAAACTGAACAAACCTGCCCTCCTGTCGCACAGCTAGTATAAGTGGTAAAGCTAGCATTCAAATCCAGGCATCTGGGTTCCACCATGTTCTTGTAGTATCAGGAAGTGCTTGGTTTAGCATCTGACATGTGTTAAAGAGTTGACATGTGGTAAAGAGTTGGCTTGGGTGGATGCTGCCACTGTTGGTACTGTTACCATTTGAGGCTGCCTCAGGTGATCATGCATTTCCCAGCACAACAGATGTTTGTATAGATTACACCTCTTTGCCTGACTATCCTCCACTTATCCTTTAGTCCCAACTTAGAATTACTTCCAAGAGAAGCTTTGTCAGAATCATCCCAGTCATCCCTCCTGTTCCAAAATAGGTCCCCTGTTATGATCTCTGTTCTAGTTTGCTAGCTGCCGGAATGCAATATACCAGTGACAGGATGGCTTTTAAAAAGAGGAATTTAATGAGTTGCTAGTTTACAGTTCTGAGGCTGAGAAAATGTCCCAATGAAAACAAGTCTATAGAAATGACCAGTTTAAGGTATCCAGGGAAAGATACCTTGGTTCAAGAAGGCCAATGAAGTTCAGGGTTTCTTTCTCAAGTGGAAGGGCACATGTTGAACACAGTCAGGGTTTCTCTCTCATCTGGAAGGGCATATGGTAAACATGACGTCATCTGCTAGCTTCTTCTCCTGGCTTCCTGTTTCATGAAGCTCCCCGGGAGGCATTTTCCTTCTTCATCTGCAAAGGTCGCTGGCTAGTGGACTCTGCTTCTCATGGCTATGTCATTCTGCTCTCTCTGAATCTCTCATTCTCCAAAATGTTTCCTCTTTTGTAGGAGTCCAGTAAACCAGTCAAGACCCACCCAAATGGGTGGAGACATGTCGTCACTTAATCCAGTTTAACAACCACTCTTGACTAAATCATATCATCCAGGGAGATGATCTGATTACAGTTTCAAAATACAGTATTGAATAGGGATTATTCCACCTTTATGAAATGGGATTTTGATTAAAACATGGCTTTTCTAGGGGCATACTTCCTTTCAAACCAGCACAATCTCCCATTGCATCTTTTGCTTTTCCTTTTTCATACTCTCCTCAATTTGCAATATTAAGTATTTATTTGTGGGATCATTTAATGCCTTTCTCCTCTGCCTGTCTGTGAGTTGATGATGGTCCTCAGAGCCTGGCAGAAGGTCCCCACTCAATTATTTGTTAGATGAAGAGCCTGGTTGGCCACTTAACTGGGATGCACTAGAGCTGTGTTTTTTAAACTGTGGCTCATGACTCATTGGGAGTGTCTTGAAATAAAATTTATTGGTCTTGACAGCATTTCAAAATAGAAAAAAGAAGAGCAAATATTGGAGTACTTCATACATAGGAAGGGTATGCATGCTTTTCTGCAGCTTTCACTTATATATACTCATGTGTATGTGGTATGTGTATACTGAGTCAGACGTAGAATGTATTTCTAATTGCATTGCAGCCAGAAGACTTCAAAAGCCCTGGTCTATAGCAGATTCCCACATCAGAGGGGGAGCTGACCTCTGAGGCCTCCCTCCACTGATGCTGGGGCATCTATAGGCCAGACGAGGGCAACCAGAGCCCAGGGCTAAGCCCTCTCCATCTGATGCATTATATTTTTCAAGGCTATTTGAATATGCCTGGCTGCTTTGAGGGCCATCTCTCTCTTGTTCAATTAAGCTCATGCTTGCTTTTCAGCCTGCTAAATGAAGCCTTTGATCACAATTGAGAATTCACTGTTTCTGTTGGTATTACAGCTCTAAATTTGCCCATTTCTAACAGCCGCTGATTCTAATTGAAATGGAAGGGCTGTGGGGTTTTCTTCCTTGGGGGTTTAATTGTGTTTTTCTCCTTATGTATTGCCAACTGCTGGTCTCCAAGAGAAAAGTAGGTAGGGTTGGGGAACAGTGTGACACAGCTTTTCTGGGCTAGGGTGAAAGGTAGGTTAAAGCCTTTACGATCTAATGTCTCCAAGGCAGAAGTCTGCACTAGAAAGTGAATGTGATGTTATTGCTTTTCTTTAAGATTTATGTCCCTTAGTGGTAGAGTAAGAAAATTCCTGGGCACTCTTAAGTGTCCTCGTTGCTTTCGTCCCCTATGATATTGCCTCTCAAAGGGGGATCTGTGGACGAGCAAGTCAGATTTTCTGAAATCATATAGGAAAGGGAGTATCTCAGGCCTTGCCTTGCCCAGACCCACAGAATTTGAATTTGCATTTTGACAGTTTCCATAGGTGATTTGTGCACACATTCAATTTTAGAAGCACAGTCCTGCAAGATACTTGGCATGAGCGAATGAATGATTAAACTTGTTGAGAACCAGAGGTATGAAACATGGGCATTGCTGCACAGTCAGAAAGTTAGGATGGGAACAAATCAGGGGGAAAGGCAGGGAGATCAGACAAAGCAACCATGACGTTTTAGGAGATGTAGGTCATTTCCAAAGATTTATCTTTTCCATCAAAGAGCCAGAGCTACATTCTGGACCTTGTATTGTTTTTAAAAAGCCTGATGCTGGCTGAGAAGGGAGAGCCAAGGCCTTGGGGGGAGTGGTAGGTGAAGCAGCCCCTGAGTATGCCTAGCCAACCCCTTCCAGTTAGCTCTGTGGCTCAGCACTTTGGGCTCTGCAGGAGCCCACCCTACTTTGTCAGTTACAAGCTTTGTGGTCTGGGCAAATCTCTTAACTCCAGGGCCTTGATTTTGCTGTCTTTAAAATGGGATCATCATGGTATTTCTTCGTGGAATTGTTTTGAGGCAATGCTGACACAGCATTCAGCACATAGTCTGGCTCAGTGTGTTTAATATGTGGTAGGTGCTACAGTTTCTGCTGTCTTCTGTTGGTGCTGGTGCCTTGACTTTTTCTGTCTGCCCCTCTTACCTTGCCTGGGTTTTAAAATTACCACCCACAGTTTATGTGGCGTCAAAATCTGGTATCCTTACAAGCAGGTTAGATGTCTGGAGAGGCTCTACACTTATAATTGCTTTTGATTAAAATGAATCACTGCAAGGTAAAGGGGAAAATGTCAACCTTTTTATTGATCAGAAGTCATTCTGGTAAAATGTGTTCTCTAAAGACTAGTAGTTGCAGCCTCTCTGAAATGGTTCCTGAAATGAAACACCCTCCCACCCTCCTCCCCATCACCCCACACCAGACTGTCTGAGTTTCTGCTCTACACTGGCTCCCCACTGCTCCAGTTAGGTTTCCTCCCCATGTACTACATTTCAGTAGCCTAGTTTAGTCCAATCCTCTCAAGCAGATAGAAGTATTTTCAATTAGCAAGATCTCATTGCTGAGGGCACTAAGAGTCAATTCTTCTGGAGCAGAGAAACTAATGGAGCGTACGTCGTGCATTTATTGGAGGAGGAAGCACCTCGCTGGAGTTTTAGTGCTCCCATATTCGCTGGCCTGGGAGCACTCCAACCATGAGATCATCATTTAATGACACCTAGTCCTGGCTCTCTTAGGATGCATAAATCCCCTCTGCAATCGCCCTGACGGTGTCCAGCCAGCTCCTGCCTGCACATCCTACAGAGAAGACCCACTGCCTCACAAGGCAGTGCATTTCTTGACACGACTAGCTATTAGAAATATAGAACTTTATTTTTTAATATTGAATACACTATTCAGTGTGAATCACTCCTCATTGTCTTATTTTCCTAAACTCTTGCCATCATGCCATTTCTTTTCGATATTGTTCTGCTTCTCTATTTCCTCTCTCCCTACCCCTGCCCATATAATTATTAAAAATCATGGAAATGAGAGTAGCAGTGGAGAGTTCATTCCTTCCTTCCCTTTTTCACTGCAAGTATCTACTGTGTGTCAGATATTCCTCAACATTTTGGGAATAGAGTGACAGACAAGGTCCCTCCTCTCGTGGAACTTCTAGTGGAACAGACAACAAACAAATAAAATAAGTTAATTATAGAGTGACAAGTGCTTTGATGGAAATGAAGGAAAAATAATAATGAGAACTGATGGAAATGAAGAAGGAAAAGTGATAATGAGAACTCTGCATGTGTATGTCTGCCTGTGTGTGTCTGTGTGAGGGAAAGAAGGAGAGAAGGAGGGAGAGAGTAATTAAGATTGGAGAGAGTAGTTAAGACTGATTTTTTTTATTTAAATGGAGTGATGAAGGAATGCTTCTTGAGGAAGTGCTATGAGCCTAACCCCCCAAAAGGAGGCAGTAACCATGCAAAGAACTGGGAGTAAACATTCTCAGTAGAAGAAACAGAAAGTGCCAAGACCTCAGGTGAGCAGAACTAAGTGTGTTGGAGGCGGGAGAGAGCTCACGGAGGCTGGCTAGTAGAGAGCAGGGGGTGAAGGATGTAAAGTGCTGGTGGAGAGGAAGACCGGGTCGGCTCTTATAGGCCTTGTGAACCGAGGAAAGGAATTTGGATTTTGTTGTAGCTGCAGTAGGAGGTCATATGAGGGTTCTAACAGCAGGGGTGGTGGTATGATTTACTTTGTAAAAAGAGCACTCTTTTTATAAAAAAGAGCTGTGTGTGGAAAAGGGACTGCAGGGTGAAGGTGGGATAACAGAGATGGCGGGATAATGCTGACCCTAGTGGAGGGTCAGTGAGGAGCCTCTGCAGTACTTTTATAGCCATAAAGATGATCCTAGTTATGTGTTTGGTGGCAGAAACACCAGCACCTGGTGATGAATTGGACGTTATGGGTGAAGGAAGGGTGTCCCCTCTTCATCCCCGGGGCTTCTGAAAATGACATCAGAGGAGAATCTGTGCGTGGGAGAAGAGAGAAGTCTGCTGCACTTGTCAAACAGTGAGAATTAGGGCACTCTGTTCTCAAGAGAGGTTTTTTGTCTCACGGTGCACGGTGCTTAAAGACATGCCACCATACACGCTGGGTGTGAAAGCAGCCAAGAGGATACTAGGTGCATTGGTCATTTGGTGAGAAAGGAATTTAAAAATGACAAAACAATTTTCGTCTCTTTGTTTCCTTTTTCTTAAGACCTTCCTGTGGGGCAGTGCAATGGTAGCTCTGTGACAAGAATTCTCGCTTGTCAAGCTCGATTCCCGGAGCCTGCTGATGCCAAAAAAAAAAAACCAAAAAAACAAAACCCTCCTGTGGCTTCCCAGTTCACACTGAATGCCAACTTTTACAAAGGGAGGGATGACCTCTGTATGTCCATAACCTGGTACAGTGCCTCGTATGTTTTTGTTGCTCAGGAAATGCTTGCTGATAGATGAGTAAATTGTTTTCTAGGTTGGGAGGTTATTCACAGGTATTGTCTTCTGCTGATTAAATGTTTATCTTATCTTGGGCTGGAATCATATGACTAGACTCTCCAGATCAGACATTAGATAGTCCCCCTCCATTCTACACCAGGTGGGTCACACTTGGAGACAAACACTTTTGAGGTAACATTTTGAGGAATGTTGCAATTTGGATAAATAGAGAACTTGGAACAACATCAAGTATTGTTAAAAGAACTGAGAATATTGAACCTGGAGTAGAAAATTAAGGCAGAAGGCTAGATATGCAAAGGGCTGTCTTGTAGAAAATGGTTTGATTTCTTTTTTGGGACCCTGGAGAGTAGAATGAAGAGCAATAGCTCCAATTTTTAAAAGAAAGATTCTGGTTCAGGGTCAGGAAGAACAAAAAAAGCATAGCCATATGAAAATGAGATCAGTTTCTTATAGTCATGAAGAGGAATAGTAGTTGGCTAACATGGGATGAATTCTTTCCGAGAATGTTGTTAAAAGGAGGTCCCTGCTTTCATGGAACTAGACTGGATGCTTTCTTAGATTACTTTCCATCCTGAGTTTCTGGGGTCTTTCTAGAAAATTGGCTTTAATTTGTTTATTCATTTACCTACCCTGTGTCAGATCCAGTTCTGAGTATACATTGGTGAATATAACATACCTAATCTCTCTATTCTTGTGTTTGTAATCTGGTAGCATAGGTGAGATTGTTATTTGTTTCACCACAATTCTGGAGGCTTCTTGATTTATGCCACAAACCCCTTTAATGGTTCCAAACGTCTTTGGACGTTACTGTTCATTAGAGTAGAATCCAGTGTCAAGTGGAAACCCAGCAAACTCCAGCTAGGATTGTCATGGTAGAGAGCACAGGAAGCTATACTTTTTGTTCCCCCAAGTAAGCTTAATTGCTTAAAATGTAACTGGCTCCCAGGGTCCTGATGCTACCTTTTTATTTCCCTACAAATGAAGTAGTTCTTCACCCTGTTCCTTCTCTACATGTTTCTGTCAAGGGAAGCTGGCTGCGTGTAACTTTCACTGACATAGTAGATGTTGTTCCAAGCACCTACTGGGTCAGAGGAGCTGGTAATATTGTGAGTCTTCCCTGTTGCCTTCGAGAGTAGTGGTCAATTCCTTCCTGGTGCTGTCTCCCAGCTGGGGATGTGTTTGAATAAGACAGTCAAATCCCTTTAGAAATAAAGAGGTGGGGCCCAAGCTGCACTAGTTCTTTCTGAGCTTAACGTGGTTACCAGAATGTTTCACTTTCTGTATCTCTGGGTGGTTTTCATTTCATTCTGGGCACAACTGATCTTTTCTCTCAGAACAGAGCCGTCCATGGTGACTGCATCCAAGTGAAAAATAGGTTCATGATGTGTCTGCTCTGTCCTTTCTATTTCCTAGGCTGCTTTCCTCATCTGGCACATACTCTTTTTTTCTCCAGTTTCTCTTGGTCTTATTTGCTTTACTCCTTGAGTCATACCCATGAATACATGTGGGTTGAGTTGTGGGCTGAGATTCCTTAAATCTTTTCTAGGCAATTCTCATCATGTCCATTAAGTGACAGGTGATCCTTCATTGGGAATCACTAACCCTGAACCCTGAAAACATATTTGTCTAATTTACCATTTGGCCAGAGCACCAAGTCCTGGGTTTTCTCTCTATCTTCTGCCTTCTGAGAGGTTCTGAATTACCTTTCATAAGGTACCCATTCAACAACTGCTTTTATCTCTGATCGACACTGGATAAACAAGAGTGAAAGGATATTTATAGAACTCTATTACCTTATACTTAAATTTTAAAGTGTTTATTTTGGCAGCAGCACATAAACCCAAGTAATGTATACTATTACATTTACTATTCCACAAAACATTTGTTGGGTACCATGATAGCAAGTTCTGGTATAACAACAGTTTAAAATCCAGCTTTAAAATTCCCACCTATGTAAATTTGAATAAGGTACTAGCCCCTCTAAGCTTCAACTTCCTAATCTATATAATAGGGATAAAATAACAATACCTATCTTGAAGGGGATTAAAGGAGATATATGTTCAGTGTTTGGCACATCATAAACATGTGTATTAGGGTTCTCTAGAGAAACAGAACAACAGGAGATATCCGTAAATATGAGTTTTATAAAGGTGTCTCGCGCAATGGTGGAATTCGACGAGTTCAAAATCCATATGGCAGGCTGTGAAGCTAGTAGCTGGATGAACTCCACAGGAGAGGCTCACTGGTTGAAGAAGCACTGAAAAAGTCTCTCTTCTTCCTTAAAAATCTCAACTGATTAGATTATCTCATTGTGGGAGGCATGCCTTGGTTGATCACAGATGTAATCAGCCACAGATGCAGTCAGTTAAGTGATGATTGAATACACCAGCCTTCCTTTTTATCAGCCACCCACAAAATATCCTTGCAGCAACAGTCAGGCTAGTGCTTACCTGAGCAGACAATTGGGCATCATCACTTGACCAAGCTGACACCAGGACCTAACCATCACATTCTACCCCATGTCAACTTGGAAGCTATACACATCACTTTGAAATGTGCTTAATTTCCAAATGGAACACAATAACAGACATGTTTTATGTGTCCTGCGTACAACCAGAAATGCACTACATCTCTCCAGAATAGTGTATAAATTCTTTGGTAACATTCACTCTTAAACATCATATCCTGTAACTTAAATGCTACAACATGAACAATACAACTTATGTCATAGGATAAGAGGAAAACAAGATACTTGTATGTATACAAATGTATACATACTTATAACAAAACAGGGAGGAAATATTCATACAATAACAGTCCTCGGTTCTGTAATGGGTCACATGGTTGTAGTTCATATTTATCACTACCTTCTTCTACTACCCATTCCATGTTTCCTTTACCCTCAGCAAGCAATTCAGCTGGCCATTCTTTTCTTTCTTCATTCCTGAAGTTTCTGGGCTATTGGTAGTCCTGCCTGGATTGGGTTGCTGCAGTTTTCCATTGACTTAATCACAGGGCATAGTAGTACTAAGAGATGCCCTAGAGGATATCCTGTATTCCAGGAATCTTTACCTCCATTGTGCAGTTGCAGACCCCAGGCAAGACAGTAATCCCCTTTCATGTTTGTTGATTCAGTGACATGAGAAGCCCAAAGAGGCCAGGTGGCAGTCTTAACTTCCAGTTCAGTGGAATCATTGTTGTGTCTTCTGGTAGGAGCACTCCTCCTTTTGGAACTAAGACCTGTAGACCAGCAGAGCTTAAGGTTTTAGGGACAGGAGGCAAGAATTTTCCTAGTGAATCACTAGGGTTGATAGTGAGTGGTGCCACTCCCATTTCTACCCCTTGATTTCTGGACCTGTGAATCCTGGCTACAGGTTTAGTAGGCACTGAAGGGTTAATCTTGTTCTGTGGAGGTTGAATGGCAGACCCCTCTGGGTAGACTGAGGCTGGGAAGCTGTTGCCTCAAGGCAGGCTGGAGACTGGGAACCTCTTTCCTCAGGGCAGTCCATTATAGATCTAGCAAAAGCTCAGCAGATTCCAGAGATTCCATCTGCCCATCACCATCATTATCAAGTCCCCATCCCACATTTCAGGATCCCATTATTTTACATTCAAAGCCCTTACTTTAACAGCAGACACCCTACAAGGTTGAGATTTAGTTTCTGTTGTAAATCTGCCACTCGCACAATGAGGCTCTGTGTCTGTTTTTCAGAGATCTCAAGTCTGCAACCACTGGAAATAAGTTTCTTTCAGGGAAGACATGGGAACTTTTACATTATTCATATAGCGCTGAGGTTTCAAATTTGAAGCCTTCAGCCCATCCCTTTTCCTCATCACTGTATCCAGCATATCTAAGAACAACCAGCCAACTTCATTATACCTATTAATTCCACAAAACTCCATAAAGGTGTCAAAAACACTCTCGCCCAGAGCCTTGCCTTGTATAAGTATACAATTAATAGAATCTAATGGTGCTATTTTGCTTATCCTTCTTGACAAGTCACCCCACTGGAAACAGGGTTATTAATGCCTTTGAATCTTATCAGAGTAAGAAACCCATTGTAGAAAACCACTTTTAAGATTCTGTTTCTCAAGAACCATTTCTGGTATCATACCAAGCTGTATCAGTCAGAATTCTCTAGAGAAACAGAACCATCAGGAGATATCCATAAATTTGAGATTTATAAAGTTGTCTCATGCAACCATGGAAATGGAAGAGTACAAAATCCACAGGGCAGCTTGTGAAGCTGGCAGCTCTGATGGAGGGCCTGGGTGAATTCCACAGGAGAGGCTCATTGGTTGAAGAAGCAGTGGAAAAAGTCTTCCTTCAGCCTTAAATGTCATCAACTGATTGGATGATCTTATTGTGGGAGACGGGCCTTAGTTGAGCGCAGATGTAATCAAGCACAGATGCAATCAATTGACTGATGATTTAATACACCAGCCTTTGGGTTTATCAACCAGCCATGAAATGTCTTTGCAACAATGGTCAGGCCAGTGCTTGCCTGGCCAGACAGCTGAACATCATCACTTGGCCAAGTTGACACCGGAACCTAAACATCACAGCATGTACTTATTAGGCATTAAGAAGTCAGGTATACTAGAAATATAGGTACCTTCTTGTCATAAATCCTGGAGTAACTGAATTGGAACAAGGGTTCAAGGAAATGAATCCCCTAAGTAAATAGAGCATAATGCTGCTAATTATGTTTTCTTTTCTCTAAATATTTGCTTGTTGATCTTTACTTCTATCTTTGTACTGCCCTAGGTCTTTTCATAGCTATTGAGCCCCATCTGTTCTCATTTATATTCAGCAACTATTTAGAATATGTGTTAATTATCTCTTAACACCTCACTGCTGCTAATTCTGAGCACTCTATGTTCTTGGTTTCTCTGGCTTACCATCTGCCCAAGGTCCCATACCACTTGTCTTCATTATCTCTTCTGTTGTTTTAGTGGTTCTTGACTCTCTTTTAAAAGGAACATGTTTAAAATGACCTCCTCCAACTATTATTTTTAACTGATTTTTCTGAATATAAAAGTAATTCTCTTGCATTTTTTCAGGAGAGGGCTTTGTGTCTACCTCAAGTATTCACTCCCAGAAAAGTTGGAAAGGGACTGAAGAGAGGATTCTAGAAAACTCAAGACCTAACATATGGAGTGTTAATTTTGAGAGATTTTAGTACAAGAGAAATGAGAAGGGCAGATCCAAGTGGAGAGGACAGTGAGGGAGATGAAAAAAGACACAGAAGAATGTGGTGAACCAGAGTCAAGGGATTGGAGCACTTCAAGAAGTAAGGAACTATCTGTGTCAAATGACACTGGTGGAGCAGTTAGAGGGATATGAAAGAACATTTGGGGGTGGTCGAAATGTTCAAAAACTGGATTATAGTGATAGGTGCACCACCCTCTTTCTTTATAACACCTCAATTATTTCTATATTTAATAATGGGGAACATTAGGTCATGTAAATTATACCTCAGTAAAATGTTAATATAGTTAACATACATCTTCCCTGTGATTAAGCTTTCCTTTTCTATAACCCAGGGGAAATGAAAACATGTCTTTATATAAATGGCATATACATGGATACTCATAATATATTTACTCACAATGCCCTAAACTTGAAGAACACAAATATCCAACAGGAGGAAAATGGATAAACAGTTTGTAATGCAATCATTCATTGTGAAAGGACTAAATGGTAAAACCTGAGACAGCTTCAGAGCCACAGAACAACATGGACTAAATTCAAAATAATATTTTGAAGAAAAGATTCAAGCCACCAAGGGATAGATTCTGATTTATGGGATATTTTTGAATTTGGAGATGTGGCAAAACTGATGTATGATGACAGAAAATCAGATAAGTGGTGAATATGGTTGTAGGTGGTTATTGATGGAAGGGAAAGCAGTTAAGTTCTAAATTGATGGGAATGATTCAAATTTTGAGACGGTTGTTTGATAGTGTAGGAGAAAGGAGATGAAACGTTGTGAAATTTGACCAATCATTTAGTTAAGATCAGTCCATTAAAACTATATTTCATATTTATATCAATTTAAAAAGAACCAAAAGAAGGAAAGAATGACCATAATAATATTATGGAGGGAAGCACATTTTATTTCCAGAATCTTCTCCCTACTGACCACCTCACTGTGGACCAGTCCGGCTGTCAGTTGCTGGTGAGTTCCAGGCAGAATGTTGGGGAGTTCTCTGGGGTTTGTTGTAGGCTGGAGGACCCACCGTTACAGGGCAGAGCCATGGAGGGAGCGTTAGCCTCTGTGGAGCTTGTGTTTTCTGTGATCCTTGGGAACCTATGGCAGGGTGTTATGGAGCTGCTGCCTGATGACGTGAGTCCAGACCTCACATTCCACAGCCTCCAGTGGGAGTCAGGGGTGTGTCCACCTTTTACCGGCTTTTGGGTGGGTCTTATTTTGTTATTTCGACTAATACAGTCTGTTAGAAGCCGACTTTATTTACAACGTGAAAAGCAGCTTGCAGACACACTGGCTGCACTGATTGACAAGAAATGTCAACACCTTGACCAGCTTAGTGCTGCTCAGAAGAGGCATGCGGAGACTGAGTCATCTTTAGGGAAGGCCAGGCTACAGAAAGAGTCTATAAACATACCCAGCCTTATCAACACCTACAGGAAGGCAGAGATGACCAGAGTGATGCTGATAAAAGAATTAACTTTGCTGGTCCTAGAACGAAAGGAAGAACGATTCAAAGGCTTCAAGGAACATGAGATAGTAGGGATGCTAGCAACA
The DNA here is from genome assembly GCF_023851605.1 of Tamandua tetradactyla. Lineage (NCBI taxonomy): Eukaryota > Metazoa > Chordata > Mammalia > Pilosa > Myrmecophagidae > Tamandua > Tamandua tetradactyla. The sequence continues at coordinate 34,835,794 of NC_135346.1, read as the reverse complement.
CTGGAGTCCCCAGAAGAGGTCATGAGAACCAACACAGCACAAGGGGCTTTTCCAAACCTAGAGTGTGGCCACCTTACACTGCCTAATGGTCCATCCACTAGCAGCGGGCCTGGATTTTAAAGAAGCCCTGACTGTCTGTTCCACTCAGGCCTCCTGAACCACTACTCTGCTTTCACCGATCCCTGCATCCTTCTGAGATTCTTTGAGGCCAGTGGACCCAAGGGAATTATCCCCATGGGCTGGAGTTCTTCTGCCTTCACCTCCTGGTCGCTCAACTGATGTCCTCCATCATCAGTTTCACCTCCAATCACAGAGTTTTGGACTTCCAGAAATACATCTAGAAATGTGGAACAGTCTCTCTACAGATACTGAATAATTCCTTAGCATAAATGAAGCTTCTACTACTTAAGAACTTACTTATATAATTAAGAGACTACTTAGAGACATATTGACATGTTTATAGGTATTTGTTTAACTTTTGTTTGTGTATTCATATGTTAATTTTTCTCTTAATCTATTATATATAATTATAATAATTTCAATGTATATACCATTTAGTAATGAGAGTTATCAAATTTGAAGCAATATTCATTTGCCAGTGAATATTTCCAGCAGCCCTAGACATAAGTAAAAGTAACCATTTACTAATATATCTAAGTATTGAAAAATTTAAAATAAACAACTAGGAACATAGATCTTTTTCCATTATACTTACAATGGACTGTATATGATTTAATGTTATATTCTAAAATAAAAAGATGAAAATTCAAGAAAAAATCTAAATCTGTAAAACTGTCTTTTAACTCTCCTTAGGTATTATCCAAGGACTTCAAACAAAAATACAGTTTAGCCAAAATGGTAACAGAAAACAGAGGAGCCTTAAATCTCTTAACAGCAACTCAGCAAGATACCTATGCTTTAATACTTGGAAATTGTTTTTACATAAAGTCTCTACAATAATAGAAACTAACATCACGTTAAAAATCAACTAAAGATATCCACTCTTTGGGGAAAAAAACACACATATATTTACCTGGGATGATTTGTTTCCAGAAATGGGAAATTGGTTTAATGGACCCATAGGAGACCTTTTAAGAATTTTATTAGGGGGACTTGCTTAATTAGCTGTGTTATATGGAGGCTTCGTTTGTTATGTTTGTTATTGTTCCAATATATAGCCTGATTATGCAAACTCCACCTACCATGCAGCAATATACTAATCTTAATAAAGATGCAAAACACAAATAGAACCTATAAACATGACTAGGGTGCAGGGCCAAGTAGACTAGGATGTAGGGCCAACTCTAGAACGTATTGAGTTTGACTATAAATCCTAAAAATCCTGATATATAAGCAATATTACTTTCACATTAACAAACTTAAAATAATGACAAATAACCTTTTGGTTTAAGAGAATATTAAAAAAAAACTGATGTGCCTTAAATTTATGCCTTTAATTATGATAGCAGTTTATGTTTCTAATTTTTATTATATAAACTGTATTTCAAGACTTTAACAAACAATTAATTTAAGGACAATAAAAATAAACTATTTTTATATGGGGGAGTTGGTGGCCCAAGATTAAAAATAAAAATAAAAAAGAAGTGATTCTCATGATAAAAACTGGAAAAATACAGGGAAAATGAGGTTCTTCTATAAACTTTCCATTAAAAGAAAACAATGATTTATATGTTTCCTTCTAGTCCTTTTTTCCTATGAGCCTATATTTGTGCTTTAAAGTTAGAATCATACCCGGTATCAGATGGTATGTCTTTTCCTAAAAGTAAAAACCCAGTCAAACTGTCTCGTAAAGTAAGGAAATGGATTAGCTCATTTAACTGAAAATCCAGAGGTAGAGTAGAATTTAGGACTGCCTCGGTGCAGTGGCTCTGCCTCCTTTTTTTTGTGATTCTCTCAACTTTATCATCTTTTTCAGTGAACATCTGTGAGCAGCTTGGCTTCAGCAATTACAGGCATCATATTTGTACACAAAAGTCCCAGGGAAGCAGGACTGTCTCTTCCCACAGAACCCCTTAAGTGTGGAGCGCCTTCCCCAGAAGCTCTCAGCAAACTTTCCTTCGCATCTCATTGTATTAATTGGGCAACTTGCCCATTCCTGAACCAACACTGAAGGGAGATGTGTTTACCATGAATGACCAAGATGAGTGCTTTTCAAGCTCAAGCATGCATCAATCCCTTGGGGGCTTGTTAAAACAGAGATTTCCAACCTTCACTGTCACTATTTCTTCTTCAGTAGGTCAAGGTGGTACCCAAGAATTTGCATTTCTAACTAGTTTCCATGTGATGGTGATGTTGCTGGTCCAGACACCGCACCTGGACAACCATTTGTCTTGACAAATCAGTACCCTTGTTTGGAGATGGGTTCAATCCCCTTAAATATTTTGTGGCCATGCAAAACAGGAAGGATGAACTGGCTGGTGGGGAGAAAGTCATGGTGTCCATTATGTATTGTGTCTATCATTTTGTGTCATCCCTTCACTTGGCTATTTCAGCTGTATCATAAAGTATTCTTCAAATGTATGATTTGTGTTAGTAAAATAGACCATAGCATTTCTATATAATGAAATACCGTTTAATCAGTTTTCTGTCGTTCAGAATTGATGGTTTTACTATTTTGCTGTTAAAAAATTACACAGTAAGGAATGTTAATGCACAAAAACATTTGTGTGCTCCTCTGCATATTACCTAAGGATATATTCCTAGAAGTAGAATTACTCTTCTAGCTATTCTTATCTCACTGACTCAGGGTCCCTATTTTTCATGGGAATAAATGTTTCATTTTTATCCTGGCTTCCTTAAAGGGCCAGATCTTTATATCTAGTCTACATTGAGGAAATTATTTCACAGAATAAAACCAGTTGGGGTCAACATGGACACATGAGGGGTGGAGGATGACCCAGTAACTGGCAACAGCAGGAACACAGGCCCAGACATTGGAGGGTGGAGGAATCCCTCAGGGAACAGGAAATGATGAATGAGGTTACTTGGAGTAGTGGAGGAGGAAGTTGGAAAGGAGAACTAGGACAATGTGAGCTTGAAGTTTTCCTTTCCGGTTGTGTTTTCTAAGCTTTAGTCATTCGCTTTATCATTTTTACAATTTTTGTCAAGTCTGTGTCCTACCTGCATTGTTATAATACTCCTTTACAGTCAAGTCAATTACATAAATCAATTTATTTTTAAAGAAACTTTACATGACTAGGGGTAATAGAAAACCACTTTCAGTTACAATAAACAGAAAATAACTGTAAATCAATATAACAATGTTATTAAATTCTAACTCAATATGTTGCCTCTATAAGCTCTGAACTTGCAGTCTGCTTTGTCTTTGTTGTGAGGGAAAAGAGCGTGTATAATGGGTGGTAAATACATACCAGCCACAAAGAGGGAATCTTTACTTGATATCCTCAGAAAGATTAAAAGAGGGATTGAAGAGGAAATAATTTACTCATTATGCTAGTGAATGCTATTTAATGTCAAAGTGTGCACTCCCTAAAATCACGAGCATCCCACTCTTTGGGCCCCAGTGCACTAGGCTAACATGTCTCAAACCTCATAACATCTGGAAGCTTGTCAAACAGACCCATGGAATCAGACTCTGGGGCTGGTGGGGACAGTTGGGAGCAGAAATTTTATGAAGTTTTCAGTTGAATCTCATTCTTATATATGTTTAAAGAGGCACAGCTAGGTTGTAGAAAGCCATTAAGTCATTACAAAATTTTTTTGATAAAGGATTTCATTTGGAAATAATTTTAAAGTTATAGAAAAGATGCAAAAATAGTACAAAACCTTTCTTCTGTATTCTTCATCCAGATTTGTTATATGGAAACATTTCCTTATTTGCTTTATCATTCTCTTTCTCGCTGTGCCCTGTCACTGTGCCCCCTCCCCATATGTATATATGTATCTATCTCTCTTGAGGGAATAAATTAGAAAATAAGTTAATACATCATGGACCTTTATCTCTAAGTACTTCAATGTGTATTTCTCATATATAAGAATACCGATATTATTTTATGGAATTATAATTCAGGAATTTAACATTAATATAATTTTTATTTATCCATAGTTTATATTCCAGTTTTATCTATTGACTCAGTAATATATTTTATATCCTTTTTCTTCTCCAGTGGAGGATCTAGTCTCTTGATTATATGTTGCATTTAGTTGTGATATCTTCTTCATCTCCTTTAACCTGGAACAGTTCCTTAGCCCTTTAAAAATTCTTCTATAGGATTGACTTTTTGAGGAATATAGCCCCTCCCCTCTATAATTGAATGCTCATTATTTTGGGTTTGTCTGATGTTTGCTCATGCTCAGAGCCAGGCTATGCATACTAAGCCAGGCTTAGTATTCCTGGCAGGAAAACTAAGAGTGATATTGTCTGCCTCCCATTGGACATGATGTCCCTCTTCTACTCATTGGTGATGTTAATTCTGATCACAGGGTCACAGTGTTGTCTGATTTCTCCACTGTACAGTTAGAATTTTTTCCCTTGTAACTAAAAGACAATCTGTGGAGGGAAAGCTTTAAGACTAAGCAAATATGCTGTTTTTCTTCATTAAGCATGAATGTGCAAGGATTGGATATGTGGAAAATGGACTGAATTAAAGATAAAGGGAGACAGAAAAGCCATCTAAGAGCTATGGCCTACCATAAACCATATAAATGAGGGAAGCCTGAAAACATGGAGGACTGGGCGTATCTGAGTAGAGGGAGAGTTATAAATATGTGAGTAGATACAGTTCCCAGACAATACAGAGCCTCATAGAAAACATTTCCATAGCTCATATAGTTTATTTTGATAAAAAATTCTATAGGCACGTGAAAATAATGCACATTTTTCAGTTCTTTGGCATAATGTTCCACCTGTGTTAATTATGTCAGTCATGTTGTTGACTTCTATATCCCTATTCATTTCTTTCTTAAATTTTGTTCTAGTAAAAACTGAAATTCTCCTTTTAACCACATTCATGTAAATAATTCAGTGCTGTTAGTTACATTCACCGTGTTGTGCTGCCATCACCACCGTTCAGTACCAAAACATTAGATCAAGCCAAATAGAAATTCTGTACGATTTAAGAATTAACTCCCCGTTCCCTACCCCCACCTCAGCCCCTGGTAACCTATATTCTAGATTCTAGCTCTATGAATTTGTTTATTCTGATTATTTCATCTCTCTGAGATCATACAATATTTGTCCTTTTGTATCTGGCTTATTTCACTCAACATGATATCTTCAAGGTTCACCCATGTTGTCGCATGTGTCAATATTTCATTCCTTTTTTATGTTGAGTAATATTCCATGCTTTGTATATACTACATTTTATTTATCCATTCATTGATTAATGGATACTTGGGTTGCTTCCATCTTTTGTCAGTTGTGAGTAATTCCACCAGGAACATTGATGTACAATGATTTGTTTAAGTCCATGCTTTCAAATCTTTTGGGTATGTAACTAGAAGTGGGATTGCTGGGTCATATGGGAAGTCTATACCAAACTTTAAAGGAACTACCAAACTATCTTCCACAATGGCTACATCATTTTAGATTCCCAAGGAGAATGAATAAGTATTCCTATTTCCCAACATCCTCTCCACCACTTTTAATTTTGTTTTTTTTTCTTTTATGTAGACGTTCTAGTTGGTGTGAAATGGTCTCTCGTTGTGATTTTGATGTACATTTCCCTAACAGTCAATGATGTTGTCATTTTTTCATGTGTTTTTTTTTGCCATTGTGTATCCTCGTTGGAGACATGTCTATTCAAGTTCTTAACACATTTTCAACTGTTTGTTTTTAAGTTGTAGGACTTATTTATATATTCTGGGTATTAAACCTTTATTGGGCATGTAGCTTCCAAATATTTCTCCCATTTAGATTGTATGTACACGTTTATGATAAAGTCCTTTGAGGCACAAAAATTTTTAGCTTTGATGAGGTCCCATTTATCTGTTTTTTTCTTTTGTTGCTTGTCCTTTGGTTGTAAGGTCAAAGAATACATTGTCTAATACAAGATCCTGAAAATGTTTCCCTATATTTTCTCCTAGGATTTTTATAGTCCTGGTTCTTATTTATGTCTTCGATCCATTGTGCATTAATTTTTGTATATGATATGAGACAACGGTCCCCCTTCGTTCTTTTCTTTTTTGCATGGGCGGGCACCAGGAATTAAAACCAGGTCTCTGGCATGGCAGGCAAGAATTCTGCCTGCTGAGCCACTGTGGCCTGACCCCCTTCATTCTTTTGCAAATGAGTGTCCAGTTCTTCCAGTCCCATTTGTTGAAGACACATTCTTTCTCAATCGAGTAGACTTGGCAGCAATGACAAAACTCAATTGGCCGCAGATGTGAGGGTCTATTTCTGAATTTTCAACTCATTTCCATTGGTGTAGACATTTATCTTTGTGCCAGTACTATGCTATTTTGACCACTGTAGTTTGTAGTAAGTTTTAAAGTCAGAAAGTGTGATTCCTCCAACTTTGTCTTTTTCAAGATAGCTTTGACTACTTGGAGCCCCTTACTTTTCCGAATAAATATGATTATTCTGCAAAGAAGGCTGTGGGAATTTTGGTTGGGATTGCATTGAATCTGTACATCACTTTGAGCAGCTTTTAACAATATTTGGTTTTCCAATCCATGAGCACGGAACGAATTTCCATTTATTTAGGCCGTCTTTGGTTTCTTTTGGTAAAATTCTGTAGTTTTCTGTACACAAGTTCTTTATACCCATGGTTAATTACTAGATATTTCATTTTATTAGTTGCTATTGTAAATGGAAATTTTTTCTCTTGATTTCCTCCTCAGATCGCTCATTAGTAGGGTTTGGAAACTACTGATTTTTGCACGTCGATCTTGCACCCTGCCACTTTCCTGAATTTGTTTATTAATTCTAATAGATTTGTTGTAGATTTTTTGGACTTTTTAATTATAGACCATGTGTTCTGTGCATAGTGAAATTTTACTTCTTCCTTTTCAATTTCGATATCTTTTTTTTTTCTTGTCTAATTACTCTGGGTAGAACTTCCAGTACAATGCTGAATAATAGTAGTGACATAGGCATCCTTGTCTTGCTCTAGATCTTAGAGGGAAAGCTTTCAGTTTTTCACCATTGGGTATGACATTACCTGTAGATTTTTCATAGATGCTTTTTATCATATTGGAAAAGTTTCCTTCAATTCCTATTTTTGTAAGTGTTTTCATTAAGAAAGACTGCTGGATTTTGTCAGATGCCTTTTTTTATGTCAAGAGAGATAATTGTGTAGATTTTCTGTTCCTTCTGTTAACGAAGTATATTACATTAGTTGATTTTCCTTGCATACCTGGGATAAATCCCACTTGTTTATGGTTGTTCTAGATTGCTAGCTGCTGGAATGCAACACACTAGAGATGGATTGGCTTTTAATAAAAGTGAATTTATTTCATTAGTTCTTCAGAGGAAAGGCAGTTAACTTTCATCTGAGGTTTTTTTTTTTTTTTTTTTTTTTTTTTTTTTTTTTTTTACGTGGGAAGGCTCAGGGTAATCTCTGCTGGCCTTCTCTCCAGGCCTCTGGGTTCCAACAACTTTCCTCAGGGTGATTTCTTTCTGCATCTCCAAAGGCCTGGGCTGAGCTGCTAGTGCTGAGATGAGGTATGTCAAGCTGCTTGGTCTGTGCTACATTGTGCTTTCTCATTTAAGCACCAGCCAATTAAGTCAAATGTCATTCAGTGCAGCACACACACCTCCTAGCCGACTGCAGATATAATCAGCAACAGATGAGGTTCATGTACCATGTCTACAGCAACAGAACTAGACGCCTTCACTTGGCCAAGTTGACACCTAACTACCACAATGGTGTATAATTCTTTTAATTATTCAATATAATAAATTAATGAATAATCTAATACTTCATTTTTATTAATAATGACAATACATTAATAATTTAATAAATATAATAATTTAATATATGGTGGGACTTTATTTGCTAATTTTTTGTTGGAGATTTTTACATCTATATTCATAAAAGAAACTGGTCTTTAATTTTCTTTCCTTGAAGTAGCTTTATCAGGCTTTGAAATTAAGGTGCTCTTGGTCTGATAGAATGTGTTAGGCATTGTCCCCTCTTGTTCAGTTTTTTGGAAGAGTTTGAGGAGGATTGGCTTTACTTCTTCCTGGGATGTTTGGTAGAATTCACTTGTGAAGCCATCTGGTTCTGGGCTTTCCTTTGTTGGGAGGTTTTGACAGATTCAATCTCTTGTACTTGATGTGCAAATATCTTATATTTTTTCTAGAGTCAGTATAGGTTGTTTGTGTGTTTATAGAATTTTCTCCATTTCATTTAGGTGGTATAATTTGTTGGCATACAGTAGTTCATAGTATCCTCTTATTATCCTCTTTATTTCTTTGGGAACTGCAGTAATGACCTCCTTCTCATTTCTGATTTTATTGATTTGTATGCTCTCTGTTTTTTACTTTGTCAGCCTAGCTAAAGTTTTGCCAATTTTAGTGTTCTTTTCAAAAAACCAAAATTTGGTGCAGTTATTGCTCTCTATTTTGTCATTATTTTATTGTCTATTTCATTTACTTCTGCTCCAATCTTTATTTCTTTCCTTCTTGCCTTGGGTTTAGTTTGCTATTCTTTTCTATGTCTCCCACATAAAAAATTTGATCTTTGGTTTTAGCTTTTTTTTTACATAGGCAGGCACCGGGAATCAAACCCAGGTCCTTGGGCATGGCAGGCAAGCATTCTTACCTGCTGAGCCACTGTGGCCCACCCACTCTTCTTTTTTATTTAAGCATTTATAGCTATAAATTTCCCTCTGAAGGGCACTACCCATAAGTTTTGATATGTTGCGTTCATGTTTTCATTCATCTCAAAATATTTCCTGATTTCCATTGTGATTTCTTCTTTGACCTACTGATTGTTAAAGATTGTGTTATTAACTTTCATATATTTGTGGATTTTTCAGTTCTCTGCCTGTTTTTGATTTCCAGCTTCATTCCATTAAGGTCAGAGAAGATGCTTTGCATAATTTAAATCTTGTTAAATTTATTGAGTCTTGGTTTGTGCTCCAACATGTGGTCCCTCCTGGAGAATGATTCATGTACTGCGAGAAGAATCTGTACCCTGCCATTCTGATCTGCAGTGTTCTATATATATCTTTTAAGTCCTGTTTGTTTATTATATTCTAGTTCTCTGTCTCATTGATCTTCTGTGTAGATGTTCTGTCAATTGATGAAAGTGGTATGTTGAAGTCTCCAGTTATTGTTATATGTATCTGTTTCTCCCTTCAGTTATACCAGTGTTTGCCTCATGTGTTTTGGGGCACCATGGTTAGGTGCATAAAATTTTATGATTGACCTTTTTATTAATACATTGTGTCCTTCTTTGACTCTTGTAACATCTTTTAACTTAAAGTCTATTTTGTTCAATATTTGCATAGTTGCCCTAGTTCTCTTTTGGTTATTATTTACATGGATTCTCAATATGCTTTCACTTTCAATGTATTCATGTCTTTGAGTATAGGATGAATCTTATGTAAACAACATGCAGTTGAATCATGTTTTATTATCCATTGTATCAATATGAGTTTTTTGATCAAGTATTAAATTCCATTTTAACTTTCTTTGTTCCTTTGGTAAAGACAGTACTTCAGTCATTTTGTGTTTTAGTTTTTATGTCTTATATCCTTCTTGTCTCATTATCCTTTATTGTAGCCTTCTTTTCTATGTTATTGATCTTTTGTAATGTGTCTGACTAATCCCTTTCTCATTTCAATTTCAGTATATTTTTAAAATCCTTTCTTTGTGGTTATCCTGGTTTTGTATTACATGACCTACATCTGTGACTTATTAGTTTAAATATATACCAACTTAACTTTCAATGGCATAAATGTTCTCTGCTCCCATGTCCCTCCATTTCTTCTCTTTATGTAGTGTCCTTCCTACATTACCTCTATACCTTTGTGTGTCTATTATCAGGAAATATGATTTTTCTTGTTCAATTGTATTCTAACTCTAATAGGAATTAAAGTTTAGTTATTATAAAGTTATTGAGGATACAGTACTATGTGGTTTTGCATTTACCCATTTAGTTACCTTTACTGAAGATCTTCATTTCTTTATACAACTCCTGGCCACTCTTTCCTGCCTCTTCCTTTCAACCTGAAGGATTCCCTTTAACAATTCTTATAGGGCAGGTTTTTGGTGATGAACTCTCTCAGTTTCTGTTTATCTTTCAGTGTTTTAAACTCTCCCTTATTATTATTATTATTTGCATGGGCAGGCACCAGGAAATGAACTTGGGTCTCCAGCATGGCAGGTGAGAACTCTGCCTGCTGAGCCACCATGGTCCACCCTCTCCCTTAGTTTTGAAGGATAGTTTTGAAGGATAAATAATTTTTGGCTAGCAGTTTTTTCTTTTAGTGCATGGAGGTACTTTCTCACCTCCATGGCCTCTAATAAGAAATTGGCAATTAGTCAAATGGAGGATTGCTGTATGTGATGAATTGCTTTCAGAATTCTCCCTATTTCTATGGTGTTTGACATTCTGATTAGTTCATGTCTTGGAGTAGGTCTATTAGAGTTTATTCTGTTTGGACTGTGTTGTGCTTCTTGGCCATGTATACTGATATCTTTCATAAGAATTGGGAAATTTTCAGCCATTATTTCCTGTCACTTTTCCCTTCACTTCTCCTTCTGGGACTCTCATAATGCATATGTTGGCATGCTTGATGCTGTCACACAAGTCCCTTAGATAGTGTCCAGTTATTTCTATTCTTTTCTCTATGTGTTCAGATTGCATGAATTCAATTGTCCTGCATTCTTGCTTAGTGGTCTTTATATTTTGCCCTGTTCAAATCTGCTGTTGTATGCCTTTCATGTACTTTTAATCTCCATTATTGTGTTTCATCCCTATCATTTGTTATGTTTCTTTCTTCTTCTTCTTCTTTTTTTGCATGGGCAGTCACCAGGAATCGAGCTGTTATGTTTTCTCTCTATTTTTCTAGATATTCTTTTTGCTCACACATTGTCTTCTTAATATCTTTAGGCTCTGTATCCACCACTAGTTTATTTCTATCCATATGTTCCTTCATCTCCTTGAATTAATTTAGGAGATTTGTTTCCAGTTCTTTGATTCATTTTTCCAAAGTCTGTTGTCTCCTATGAGGTTTTAATTTGTTTCCTTGAATGAGCCATATCTTCTTGTTTCTTAGCATGGCTTATAATTTTTTGCTTTTGTCTGGTCATCTGATTGTTTTGATGTGCTAATTCTGAAGGTCCGTTTCTCCCTCTTTCCTAGGATTTTATTGTAGACTGGTTCTGTGTTAAGTCTGTTCTTTGATCTTAAGTTCAACTTATACTGGACCTTTAGAGTAGCCTTTTATTAACTGCTTAGATTTTCTCATGTCTGCTGCACCTAATTCTTGCAGTGTTTATATACTACATATTTTAAGATTGAGCTTTCACATGCAGTTGTTTCACGTCAGAGGAAAGAAAGACTTCCTTTCCTCTGTTCCTTCTCTAAGAATCCTGATCTGTTCAGTCTTTGTGTGGAATTTTCTTCCCAGATCCTATGAATTGTTAAACTTATCTCCCTTATTGAGTGCCCCCTTTTCATTATACTTTTAGGGCAACCCATCTTACCTTATAGAATTTCAGTCCCCCCCCCTTTATAAAAAAATTCCATGAGACTTTTCTTTTATGATATCCCAATATTCAAAAGGTCCTTTTTTTTTGTTAGATGACCAAGCAATCAAAACTAGGCTGAGTGTGTATACCTCTTGCCAACAGTTCTACCACAGTCTCTTTTGTTTCCTAGGGGCCCTTTTGTATTCATTTCTTGCCAGCTGCTTGTGTCCCCCACTGGGTCTCTGTAGACTTGGGGACCTGAATGTGATTGTGCGTAGGGTTCAAAGCCAGACTGTGACTGGCACTATGGTCTGAGTCCATGCCAGAAGGTTCCCAGGGCATGCGCCCCTGTGATATTTTAAGCTCCATGAGACTGTGTGTGTGTGTGTGGGGGGGGGCGGTTGGTGGTGTCCAGACTGGCAGGTTTGGGTCACAGATCTCTTACCTTTTTTTGAGTCAGCATTTAGAGTCTTTTTCCAGTCTTGATTGCTCTCCAGATTTCCACATAAGTGGTGTTTTTTACTTTATTAGTTGTTTCTGAGAGGAGAATTTTCCAGGGGATGTTTTACCTTGCCATGTTGGTATGTTGGGAACGTTCCTTATTTACTTACTTACTTTTTGCTAGCTTATTTTATCAGTTACTGAGAAGGGTGTTTAAAATTTTTGAATTAAGATTGTAGATTTAAAATACTTTTTCTTTTAATTTTGCCAGCTTTTGCTTTATTGATTTTTTTTTTTTGAGGGGTACATGGTCCCAGAATTGAACCCAGGTCTCCTGCATGGAAGGCGGGCATCGCTTTATTGATTTTGAAGGTATATTTTATGTACCATTCATAATAAACCTTTTGTGACCTGATATGTAAAGAATATGTCTCATAAACAGCATTTAATTCCTTTACTTTTTTATCCAATTTGACATTTGATATCTTTTAATTGGAGGATTTAGTCAATTTTCATTTAATTACTGAGGTAGTTGTATTTAATTATATCATATTGCAATTTGTTTTCTACTTGACTCATCTTTTCCTTGTGCCTTTAATTTTCTTTTATTGCTTTCTTTGGATTAAATCATTATTTTCATTACTTCATTTTTCTCTTCTAGTTTTTTAGTTGTACATTGCTTTATTATTACTTTAAGAGATTCTCTAGAAATTATACTGTACTTCATGGATTTATTATTGTCTCCCTTGTATTAGTACTTTTACTACTTCTCAACAGGCCCAAAACAATTTAACTCCATTTGCCCCTGTTTTGGTTTGCTAAAGCTACCGCAATGCAATATACCAGAAATGGAATGGCTTTTAAAAAGGGAATTTATTAAGTTGCAAGTTTATTCTTCTATTGCCATAGAAATGCCCAAACTAAGGCATCCGGAAAACTAAACCATCCAGAGAAATAAAGAAAGGGCTGATGATGTTCAAGGTTTCTCTCTCAGCAGGGAAGGCATATGGGGACATTTGCTAGCTTTCTGTCCTTACTTCTTCAAACAGCATTTCCCCAGGGGCATTTTCTTTCTGCATCTCCAAAGGTCTCTGGCTGTGTGGGCTCTGTCTGCTCTTTCCAAAATGATTCCCTCTCAAATGACTCCAGTAAGCAGCCCCACCTTAACCACCTAACCAAAAGATCCCACCCGCAATTGGGTGGGTCACATCTCCATGGAAACAAGCTTAATCAAAAGATCCCACCCAGTAATACTGAATCAGGATTAAAGAACATGGCTTTCCTGGGGTACACAATAGTTTCAAACCAACATAGCCTCTGTCACCTTTTGTGCTATTGTGCTTATGCATTTTAGTTCTACATGTGTTTTAAACCCATAAAAAAGTATTATTATTGCTACTTTAATTGTCAATATATATATTTTTATATTAGCTCCTACATTTACCTTTTGTTTTGCTTTTCATATCTTCCTATAGTTCAGTTCTTTCATTTGGGATCATTTTATTTTAGTCTGATAAACTTTCTCTAATAGTTATTTTAGGGTAGGTATTCTGGTGACTAAGTCTGTCAGTTTTGTTTTGTTTTGTTTTTTTGTCTGAAATATACTTTTTCTCCTCCAGTCTTTTTCAAATGTAATTTTATTGAGATACATGCCATACAATCCACCCAAAGTATACAGCGGTTCACAATATCATTGCATAGTTGTGCAGTCATCACCAAGATCAAGCCTAGAAATGTGCACTACTCCAGAAAGAAAAATAAAAAGAAAAAAGAAAACCCAAAACATCCTATACCCCTTACCCTCCGCTCCCTTTATTGGACCCTGGTATTACATTCTGCCCAATTTAAAGACTTACAGTAAAGGTAAGTTAACTAGCTTACAAGTACAGTGTACTATTGTCAGAGATAGATATATAAATGAGTAGAACAGAATAAAACATATAAAAGGAAGTCCACAGAGACATGGACAGCCAACTTTTTTTGCTATACAGCTATACAATCATTATAAAAGATCAAGGCTACTGAATTGCAGCTCAACAATTTCTGGAATTTGCTTTGAAGCTATTCTAATACACTAGAAACTAAAAAGGAATATCTATATAATTCAGTACATATTGTACAGAATTATATATTTTTTATAATTATAATACACTTTTAATATAATTATACTGAATTATAATTCATAATCAACTGCTAAATCCAAATTTCTGTGTTACACCTCTTCCCTCTGATTTATTCATTCTCTCTATCTTCAGGGATAGCTGAGCAATGTTCATTTTAGTTTTTTTCATGTTAGGAAGGGGTGTTGACCTTATGAGGGAGAGGTTTGAACCTAGTTGATATTCTTGGAGAGACTGGGAACTCAGGTTTTCAGGGCTTATCTGGCATAGGATCAATCCAGGGGTCTTATACTTCTGAAAAAATAAACTTAAAGGCTAAATATTTATGGAGATTTAGATAGAGCCCAGGGTGTTCTTTAGGGTTTTCAGGCATGCTATTGGTTGAGTCTCGGCATGCTGTGGCAACTTGCAACATCTGGCTGAATCTTGCATAAGAGTAACTTCCAGAATGATGTCTTGAGTTTATCTGAAATCTCTTAACCACTGAAACTTTATTTTGTTCTAGTTCTTTTTCCCTTTCTGGTCAAGGAGGCATTGCGAATCCCACAATGCTAGTGCCAGGCTCATCCCTGGGAGTCATGTCCCATGACACCAAGGAGACGTACACCCCTGGGAGTCATGTGCCATGTAGTGGGGAGGGTTTCAACTGTATTTGCAACGTTGGATTAGAGAGAAAGAGAGATACCCCACATCTGAGCAACAGAAGAGGTTCTCTGGAGGTGACTCTTAGGCATAGCTTTGGGTAAGCTTAGCTTCACCATTGCAGAGATAAGTTTCATAAGGGCATGCTTCAAGATTGAGGGCCTGGCTTATTACATCCCTAATGCTTCAGAGACTATGAGAAGCTCCTCAAGTGGGAAGTTAATAGTTCTACATTTTTCCTCAGTCCCTCAAGGGGACTTTGCAAATGCTTTTTAATTTTCTGCTCAGAATTCTCTGGAATATAACAGGATATTATTTCAACCTTACAAAATGACAAGATCTCATTTCCTATTCTAGGTTCCATGTCATTAGGTTGTTTATATAAACTAACCTGACAAGTTAAATTACTGTGCTATAGAATAATTATATCACGGACAAAACAAATATTACTTCCTTTGGTCTTCAAAGGAAGTTGAAGTTTTGAAATGCAGACAATATCATCCTTTTTGTTTTACCTTAGTCCTAAACAGATACATTTCATTCATATCTTTGAAGCCTGATCTCTTTTTTAGCTCTTTTTTTTTCAACAATTGCTATATAGAGTAAAACTGACTGTCAGAGCTGCAAACTATAACTCTAAGCCTCAGGTGTCTCACTGATACCCGAAGTTCCAGGAACCTCCCAGTTTATACACAAAGAGCACAGCATCTCAGAATTTAGAAGCAGCAGTTAAAACTAAGGAATAGATGTAAGAGTTTGCAATCTAGGAAACTAGATTGAAACTAGAATGAGCCTTATTGAGCATTCTGTACTCTCAAATTCTCAATTGCCCAATTTCTGTCTATTTTTTTCTTCTGCCTACTTTTTAGCACCTGATAACTAATGCTCTAGAATTCCGTTCTCAGAGAGTTTGCTCATTATAGTTAGTTTATATCAATGGGACCATTTGTTATTTCACAAAACATAGTGTCCTCAAGGATCATTTACCTGTGGTTTCCATACAACTCCATTCGTCTGCAGCTGCTCAATATTCTATTGTATGTACGTACCACAGTTCACCCTTCTGTTTATCAGTCGATATACCCTTGGGCCTTCTCCATCCATTGCAAATTGTGAATAATGCCACTATATACACAAGTGTGCAAATGTCTATTCATGTCCCTGCTTTCAGTTCTTCCAGGTATACACCTAAAAACAGGGTTGTAGAATCATAGGACAAGCCTATACTTAACTTCCTGTAGAACTACCACACTACCCTCTAGAGGGGCTGCGCCATTCTACGTCCCAACCAAAAATGAATGGTTATATATCTCTCACCACATCTTCTTTAGCATTTGTGCCTTTCTGTTTGTTTTTTAAAAAGTTTTATTCACATACCATACAGTCCATCCTATATTTACAATCAGTGGTTCCCAGTATAATTACACAGTTGGGCATTGTATTAGTTAGGGCTCTCTAGAGAAACAGAATCAACAGGGAACACTCACAAATATAAAATTTATAAAAGTGTCTCATGTGACTGTGGAACGCAGAGTTCAAAATCCACAGGGCAGGCTGTGAAGCCAACAATTCCGATGGAGAGTCTGGACGAACTCCACAGGAGAGCCTTCCCATCCAAGACAGGAAGAGCCTGTCTCTTCTGAATCCTCCTTAAAAGGCTTCCAGTGATCAGATTAAACATTACTCATTGCAGAAGACACACCCCTTTGGCTGATTACAAATGTAATCAGCTGTGGATGTAGCTGACATGATCATGATTTAATTCTATGAAATGTCCTCATCACAACAGACAGGTCAGCACTTGCACAACCAGACAAACGGGTACCACCACTTGGCCAAGTTGACACACGAACCTAACCATGACAAGCATTCACTACAACAATCTATATGAGAACATTTCCATTTCTTCCACAAAGAAAGAAGAAGAGGAAAAACAAAAGATGAGAGAAAAAACAAGAATCTCATAACTCTCCATTATATTCCCCTTTTTTATATTTAGCTTTTGTATATTACCTTTGTTACAGTAAATGAAAGATCACTTCAATGTTACTCTTAACCATAGACCCTAGTTTTCATTCATTGCATTTTTTCAATTCACGATCCCATTTTGAACACCTTGCAATGGTGACATTCATTTGTTCTCCCTCATGTAAAAACTTTCTTTTTTGCACATTTAATCACCATTATTGTCCACTCTAGGTTTCGCTAAGTTATACAGTCCCAGTTTTTATCCCTTATCTTTCCTTCTGGTGACATACATGCCCCTAGCCTACCTCTTTCAGTCATGCTCTTACTCAGCTTTGTTAATTATACTTACCATATTGTGCTACAATCTCACAGTTTTGTGCTATCCATTTTTGAAGATTTTCAACCAATTCAGTTGAACATTCTGTACTCCTTCAGCATCAAAAGCCCAATCTCTACCCTCTTTCTATTTCATAATAACGTGTCCTTGACTTTAACTCTCAGAGTTTGCTCAATATAGTTAATTTATATTAGTGAGACCATTCAGTATTTGTTCTTTTATTTCTGCCTTATTTCACTCAACATAAAGTCCTCAAGGTTCATGCACATTGTTGCATGTGTCATGACTTTATTCCATGTTAGAGGTGCATAATATTTCATCATGTGTACATAGCACAGCTTGTTTATCCCATTGTCCATTGATGGACATGTAGGCTGTTTCCATCTCTTTACAATCATGAATTATGGCACTATAAGCATTGATATGCAAATGTCCATTCATGTCCCTCCTTTCAGTTAAATCCTGGTAGTGGGATTGCTGGATTACACAGCAATTCTTTACTTAGCTTCCTGAGCAAACACCAAACTGCCTTCCAGAGTGGCTGCACCATTCTACATTCCCACCAACAGAGAATAAATGTTTTCCATATCCTCTCCTGTACTTGTAGTTTTCGGTTTTGATAATGGCCATTTCCCGTAGGTATGAGGTAACACATCTCATTGTGTCCTTTGCACAAAAATATTCGGTTTTGGGGAGATCTTGTTTATCTTTTTCTTCTTTCGTTGCTCGCCCTTTGGATGTAAGGTCTAAGAAACCACTTCCTACCACAAGATCTTTAAGATTTCCCTACATTTTCCTCTAAAAGTTTTATGGCCTTAGTTCTAATGTTAGGTCTTTGATCAATTTCATTAATTTTATATATGGGTCCTCTTTCATCTTTTATTTGGACATGGATATCAAATTCTCTAAGCAGCATTTATTGAAGAGTCTGCTGTGTCTCAGGCGGAGTTGATTTGACTGTCTCATCAAAAATCAGTTGTCAACATCTGAAATCTGGCAAGAAAAAGAAAATATAGGGAAAAAATGGAAAAATATGAACAGGGACTCAGGGAATTGAAAGACAATATGAAGTGCATGAATATATGTGTTGTGGGTATTCCAGAAGGAGAAGAGAAGGGAAAAGGAGGAGAAAAACTAATGGAGGAAATTATCACTGAAAATTTCCCAACTCTTATGAAAGACTTAAAATTACAGATCCAAGAAGTGCAGCGTACCTCAAATAGAATAGATCCAAATAGACATACTCCAAGACATTTACTAATCAGAATGTCAGAGGTCAAAGAGAAAGAGAGAATCTTGAAAGCAGCAAGAGAAAAGCAATCCATCACATACAAGGGAAGCCCAATAAGACTATGCGCAGATCTCTCAGCAGAAACGATGGAGGCGAGAAGACAGTGGGGTGATATATTTAAATTATTAAAAGAGAAAAACTGCCAACCAAGAATTCTATATCCAGCAAAATTGTCCTTCAAAAATGAGGGAGAAATGAAAACATTTTCAGACAAAAAAATCACTGAGAGAATTTGTGACCAAGAGACCAGCTCTGCAAGAAATACTGAAGGGAGCACTAGAGACATATACAAAGACAGAAGAGAGAGGTGTGGAGAAGAGGATAGAAAGGAAGACTATGAGTAAAGGTAAAAAGAAGGAAAATTAGATATGACATATAAAATCAGGAAGGCAAAATAGTAGAAGAAAGTACTACCCATGCAGTAATAATACTGAATGTTAATGGATTAAACTCTCCAATCAAAAGATATAGTCTGGCAGAATGGATTCAAAAACAAGACCCATCTATATGCTGTCTCTACTCAAAGGGCATGAGGGCAAGGACACAAATGGGCATTTACACACCAATGTTTATAGCAGCATTATTTATGTAGATAGTTGGTTGAACACCTTAAGTACATGGAACTTTGTATAGGACATGAGATTTTGTTGATTTGTCCAGATGATTCCCTGATGAATCCCAGAGTGATTTGATCAGTGAGTGGAAAAGTATTTGCAAAGTCCCCTTTGGGGAATGGTGAGAACGGGGTAAAACTCAACTTCCCTAAGTTGAATTCTTGATATTCTCACAAGCAGTATAGGCAACCAAAGCTATAGGCTGAGCCCCCAGTCTTGGGGTTTATTCATATGAAACTTAGCCCCACAGGGGATAGGTCAATTCTACTTAAAATCTACTTAAAAAAATTTATTTCTGCTCTAATCTTTATTATTTCTTTCCTTGTGTTTACTTTGGAGTTAGTTTGTGTTCTTTCTCTAGCTTCTCCAGGTAAACCTTTACTTTCTCAATTTTTTGGTTTTTCTTAAGTATAGACACCTAGGGCAGTAAATGTCCCTCTCAGCACTGCCTTTGCTACATCCCATAAGTTTAATATGTTTTGTTCTTATTTTAATTTTCCTTGAGTTATTTACTGTTTCTCTTGTAATTTATTCTTTGGTTATTTAAGAGTGTGTTGTTCAGCCTCCATATATGTATGCATTTTCCAGCCTTCTGCCTGTTATTGATTTCCAACTTTATTCCATTATGATCTGAGAAAATGTTTTGTATAATTGCAATCTTTTTAAATTTATTGAGACTTGCTTAGTGACTCAACATGTGATCTATCTTGGAGAATGACCCATGAGCACTTGAGAAAATGTATATACTGCTGTTGTGGGGTACTGTGCTCTGTAAAGATCTATTAAGTCTAGATCATTTTCCATATTATTCAGAATCTCTTATTCCTTATCGATCCCCTGTCTAGATGTTCTATCCATTGATGAGAGCGGTGTATTGAAGTCTCCAACTACTTATGGTAGAGGTTCTACTTCTCCATTGAATGTTGTCAGTATGTGCCTTATGTATTTTGGGGCACTCTGACTCAGTGCCTAACTATTTATGATTATCATTTCTTCTAGGTTGATTGTTCCTTTTATTAATATACATAGTGCCCTTCTTTGTCTCATTTATTTGTTTTATATGTGAAGTCTAATTTTTCTGATATTTTTATAGATAACCCCCTTTTCTCTGGTTGTTGTTTGCATAAGATATCTTTTTTCAACCTTTCACTTTCAACCAGTTTCTGTCTGTGGGTCCAAAGTGATTCTCTTGTAGAAAGCATAGAGATGGGCCCTGTTTTTTAATCAAATCTGCCAATCTACGTATTTTGATTTGGCTGTTTAATCCTTTGATGTTGGAAGGCACTGTCGATAATACGGGATAGAGGGATGGAACTAGTTGATGTTTCTGGAGAGGCTGTCCTCTCTATGATTTTTCACTTTTTGGTTCTTCTGTATGATCACTCAGTATCTTCTTTATATCCTTTATCTCTTTTGCCACATCTTCCTTCATCTCTTTGATTTGATGTGGAAGATTTGTTTGTACATTTTTTGTTGTTTCAACTCTTGTACATCAGTGAAAGTGTTAGTTGTCTCTTTGAGTGGGCCATATCTTTATATTGCCTCCTATAACTCATGATCTTTTGTGGTATCTAGGCATCTGATTTTCTTGGTTAGTTTATTTTGGAGGTCATTTTCTCTTTTTCCTAGGGTTTTCTTGTTGGTTGGTGTTCTGGTTTGCTAGCTGCCAGAATGCAACACACCAGAGACTGATTGGTTTTTAATAAAAGGGGATTTATTTTGTTGGTTCTTCAGAGGAAAGGCAGCTAACTTTCCACTGAGTTTCTTTGTTACGTGGAAGGCACAAGATGGTCTCTGCTGGTCTTCTCTCCAGGTCCCTGGGTTCCAACAACTTTCCCCGGGGTGACTTCTTTCTGCATCTCCAAAGGACTGGGCTGAGCTGCTAGTGCTGAGATGAGGAATGCTGAGCTGCTAGGCTGTGCTACATTGCAGTCTCTCATTTAAGCACCAGCCAAATAAGTCAAACGTCACTCATTGCAGCAGACACGCCTCCTAGCCCACTGCAGATGTAATTAGCAACAAATGAGGTTCACGTACCATTGGCTTGTGTCTGCAGCAACAAGACTAGGTATGCTCACCTGGCCAAGTTGGCAACTGAATCTAACTAATACAGTTGGCTTTGCTGACTGTCTGCTTTTTATCTTTCTCGCCAGCCAACTGTCATATTGACTCTCTCCCAAATTTCTTCCCCCAACCCCCAAATGAGATACCCATAGCAACCTGCTTTAGGATAGGAGATAGGCACTGGTCACCATAGCAAGTTCTCTGTGTGTGGGTAAAACAAATCTGCAGCTGCTATTGGTGCTGCTTTTTGTCTGCCAGCAAGATATTTGAGTTTGTTTTAGGGTACTGCTTTAACCATTGGGCCATCCATAATTCTCAGCCAATACAGGTCTGGGTTCCCATTGAAGGGGTATGGACCAGCTCCTATGGGCCAAGGATGGGTCTTGAGAAACTCTGAAAAGCCTTGTATTATTCCCTTGCGCTTTCCTGTCTGTCCCCAGATGGTGTTGTTTGTTAACTTAGTCATCCTCAGCAGTGTTTTCCTCCTGGACCCCAAGCTTTGTCTGACCATGCAGGACTGAAATGATGAGGTTCCTGTGGCCTCACTTTGCCAGCTAAAATCTGACTCAGTGTGGGCCTGTGTCAGGAGACTCCCTCCAGCTGTCCCAGTTTTCCACCATTCCCTATGCAAGATCAGGCCACCCACTGCAGTTTCTTTCAAGGGTTGGGAAAGGGCTGGAAACATAGTCCCTGTCCACATTTTCTCTAGCTCTTCATCCCTCACTGACCTGGGCCTTGAAATGTTCTTTCCCATCCCTTGGGTCTGCTAATGCTGGGGGCTCTGTCTCACTTCTGTGAGACATTTTATAGTCTGTGCCCACTGGAAGGTGATAGGAATCCTGGTTGCTGCTTCTGTGCCCTTCACAAAGTGAGGGTGAAGGGAGAGGACCAGCTGTTCTAGGATAGAATTTTCCTACCTGATACTTTTCATTCTTATTTGGCATTTTTAGGGTCCTTCTCCAGTCTGTACTTTTCTCCCAGAATTCCGAATAAGTCAGAGTTGTCCCCCTTCCCCCTTTTTTTAAATCTATGCGGAGAGGTTTTTAGTAGCTATTTGCTCTGCCATGTTAGTTACATCACCTGTCTTTCCTTCAGTTTTGAAGGACATTCTTGGTGGATATAGAATTCTGCCTTTCCCCTGGTACTTTAAAGGTCATTGTCTTCTGCTGAGAAGTTATCTGTCAATCTCAGTTCATCTTTTTTTCTCTTGCTGTCTTATAATTTTCTCTTTTTTTTCTCAATTTGACCATGATATACATAGGTTTGTTTTTTCTTTTTATTTATCCAGCTTGAAGTTAATAGAGTTTTTTTTTTTCATCTATGTCTTCTTGTCTTTCATTTGTTTTTGAAAATTCTCAGGCAGCATTTCTTCAATATTGCTTCTGTTTCATCTTTTCTCCAATCTCCTCCTTAGACATCACTTTAATTTTCACCTGGACACAGATATCTTATACTCTTTATAGTTTCCATTTGTATTTTTTCTCTGGGTTTCAACCTGGTTATTTTCTAATGACCGCTATTCCAGTTCATTAATTCTCTGCTTTCCCTTTTCTCATTTTCTATTAAACCTATACGTCAAATGCTTAACATTATTTATGGTACTTTTCACTTTTAAATGTTTTATTTGATTTTATTTTAATAGATTTTAAGTATTTGGTGAATATCTCTTTATTTTCATTCATTATTTTTTAACATATTAATTATAGTTACTTTAAAGTTCCTGATGGATACCTTTACTTTAAAGAATCATCTGTAGGTCTGTTTCTATTGACCTTTTTTGGTCCTGTTTTTTTTTAGATGATGGATATTATAGATAAAAAGCTGCAGAGGTTCTAGATGAAGTTGTCTTTCTCCAAAAAGGATATGTTTTCTGCTAGCAAGGAGATCGACTATAGTGAATCAACTTGTGCTTGGCATTGGTTAGTTTTAGTCTTTCTTAGGATTTGCCTATTTCAGTTTTGTCCTTACTTATGGAGTGAATCTATCATTCCTAAGATATAGCCTCTTCCTACCTCAGGAGCCTTTTGCCCATTTTGATGGTTCCTGAACTCCAATCTCTATCATTTCAGTACCAGGTGGTGGCTGAAATATCTGTTTACATTTTTAGGCTTCCAGTTTCTTTTCTTCTATTAGGTGTCTAGGAGTCTTGCTTTACAAAATGTAGTTTAGGGTGTGATCAATAATTTGAGAGAGATTTTTTCCTGTGTCCTGTGTGGTTCTATTTTCTCTGGGATTTTGCCCTTAGGTGCCAGCTTCTTTGGCAGTTCCGAATGCTGACCATTTTCTCTTCAACTCACTAAGACCACCAGTTTATGCTTGGGTCCTCTTTACTTTCACTCAAAATGATAAATTTCTCTCAGGGAAAAAAACAACAACTAATATCTCAAAATTTCCAGAGTCTCTCCCAAATCATAGCCCCTCATGTTCTGTCCATGTTGACTGCTCTATGATGCCTTCTTTCATTTCTTACAGCTTTTATAATTGTATTTGGCAGGAGCATTAGTCAGTAAAAGTTACTCTGTCATGGCAGGGCTTGGAAGTCTTTTATATCCATTTTAAGTGAATAAATTGAAAATCAAAATTAGAGAGCTTCTTCAACTTACCCAAGGCCAGATGGCTTGTAAATGGGAGATTTGGAGTTCAAACCTAGGTCTTTTTGATCTCATACCATGTTCTTATCCACCACACTCTCCTTCTTTCTCACATAATAGCTATTATTTACTGAGCTCCTGTTAAGTCCTGGGCAGCGATGACTGCTTTCCAAATAGTTAGTGTCTCTTACCTTTACAAAAACCCTACTAAATACATGGTACAATCTCTATCTTACTGGGACTCCTTCATACATTACACATTGCATTTCTCTTTTAGTTTTGAGATCACTCTCTTTGTCCTTTACATTTGACAATTTGCTCAATATGTAACAGTGTACTTTTTTTCAAGTTTATCCTATTTGATATTCTTTGGGATGTGTATGTTCATGTCTTTTGCTAATATTGGAAAGTTTTCCAACATTATTTCTTTGACTATTCCTTCCTTCTCTTTCTCCCTTTCTTCCCCTTTTTGGGACTCCCATAATGCTATATTGAGACACTTATGGTATCCCAGAGGTTTTGTAAGCCTTTTTTGCTTTATATAACCCATTTTTTCTTTCTGATCCTCAGTCTGACTCATTTCAGTTGTCTTGTCTTTGAGTTCACTGATTCTTTCTTTTGCCAGTTCTAATCTGCTTTTGAAATTCTCCTGGATATTGTGGTCTTCAACTCTCATAGTTCTGCTTGGTTCCTTTCTATCATTTCTATCTCTTTATTGTTCATTCATTGTTTTCCTAATGTTCTTTAGTTCTTCCTTTGTATTTCCTTCATCTTCTTGAGCATATTTAAAGATAGCTTTTTTAAAATCTTTTTTTATTGTTATGCCAATAGTGTGGTCTTCTTCCTCAGTATTTTCTGGATTTTTTTTTTCTCTTTCTTGGGCCATCATTTCCTGTTTCTTTGTCTTAAAATATTTTGTTGCACACTGTACATATTAATCTGTTAAAATGTGAACTCTGGGATTTATTCCCTGAGATTTCTGTTTCTTGAGCTTGTAATCAACTAGTGATAGGACAGAGTGTTCTTGAGTGTCATCCTTCTCAGGAAGGTCTGCCCAAGGTCCATGCAAAATGTAGGGTCCTCACTGTCTTTTCTGGGCATGTGTCTTGTCCTTGGCTTGTGCTGATAGTAGCTTAGGAGCTCCCCTGTTTATAGGAGCTTGTGTATTAGTTAGGGTTCTCTAGAGAAACAGAACCAACAGGGAACACTTGCAAATATAAAATTTATGAAAGTGTCTCACGTGACCGTAGGAACGCAGAGTCCAAAATCCACAGGGCAGGCTGCGAAGCCGATGACTCCAATGGATGGCCTGGATGAACTCCACAGGAGAGGCTCACCAGCCAAAGCAGGAATGCAACCTGTCTCCTCTGAGTCCTCCTTAAAAGGCTTCCCATGATTGGATTTAGCATCACTAATTGCAGAAGACACTCCCCTTTGGCTGATTACAAATGGAATCAGCTGTGGATGTAGCTGACGTGATCATGACCTAATCCTATGAAATGTCCTCATTGCAACAGACAGGCCAGCGCTTGCCCAATCAGATGAACAGGTACCACAACTTGGCCAAGTTGACACCTGTCCCTAACCATGACAGTCCACCCCTTGTCAACTTGGCACATATATATATATATATATATATATCACCTTAGACCATACTTAATTTCCAAATGAAAACAAATAAGCGCACATTTTTTTTTTTGACAATACTCAACTGTCCTGCATATAACTGGAAACACATTAAATCTCTCCAGAATAGCGTGCAAATCCTTGGGCAACATTCATTCTTAAACTTGATATCTTACAACTTAAATAGTATAACACAAACAAAACAGCATTACAGTCCCCGTTTCTGTAACTGATCACGTGGTCGAAGTTCATATTTATCACTACCTTCTTCCACTACCCATTCCATGTTCCCTTTCCCCTCAGCAAGCACTTCAGCTGGCCGTGGTTCTTTGCCTGGTGGGGTGACCCAAACCTTCATTCCTGAAGTCTCAGAGCCATTAGTGGTCCTGCCTGGATTGTGTTGTTGCAGTTTTCCATTGATTTTAATCACAGGGCATGGTAGTACTAATAGACGCCCCAGGGGATCTCCTATATTCCAAGAAAACTCTTCTTTACCTCCATTATGTAGTTGCAGTCCTACTTCCTTCTGATAGTCAGGGTCAATTACCCCAGACAATAATGTAATCCCCTTCTTGGTGTGTTGATCCAGAGGCATAAGTAGCCCAAAGTGGCCAGGTGGCAATCTTAACTTCCAGTTCAGTGGTATCACTGTTGTTTCTCCTGGAGAAAGCACACCCCGTTTTGGAACTAAAACCTGTAGACCAGCAGAACTCAGGGTAGCAGGGACAGGAAGCAAAAATTTTCCTAGTGGATCACTAGGAGTAATAGTGAGTGGCACCACACCCATTTCCACCCCTTGGTTCCTGGACCCATGGATCCTGGCTATGGGAGAAACAGCACCATACAGTGGACGCTGATTCAGAGCATACACAGCTTCCTGGAGAACATTACCCCAGGCTTTCAAGTTTTTGCCACCTAGTTGGCACCGTAATTGAGTTTTCAAAAGGCCATTCCACCGTTCTATCAATCCAGCAGCTTCTGGATGATGGGGAACATGGTAAGACCAGAGAATTCCATGAGCATGTGCCCATTCTCGCACTTCATTTGCTGTGAAGTATGTTCCTTGATCCGAAGCAATGCTATGTGGAATACCATGACGATGGATAAGGCATTCTGTAAGCCCACGGATAGTAGTTTTGGCAGAAGCATTGCGTGCAGGGAAAGCAAACCCATATC
Organism: Tamandua tetradactyla; assembly: GCF_023851605.1. Taxonomy (NCBI): domain Eukaryota; kingdom Metazoa; phylum Chordata; class Mammalia; order Pilosa; family Myrmecophagidae; genus Tamandua; species Tamandua tetradactyla. The sequence continues at coordinate 34,809,298 of NC_135346.1, read as the reverse complement.
CAGAGTATGTGTCTATTCCAGTTAGAACAAATCGCTGCCCCTTCCATGAAGGGAGTGGTCCAATGTAATCAACCTGCCACCATGTAGCTAGCTGGTCACCTCGGGGAATGGTGCCATATCGGGGGCTGAGTGTGGGTCTCTGCTGCTGGCAGATTGGGCACTCAGCAGTGGCTGTAGCCAGGTCAGCCTTGGTGAGTGGAAGTCCATGTTGCTGAGCCCATGCATAACCTCCATCCCTACCACCATGACCACTTTGTTCATGAGCCCATTGGGCAATAACAGGAGTTGCTGGGGAAACAGGCTGACTGGTATCCATAGAACGGGTCATCTTATCCACTTGATTATTAAAATCTTCCTCTGCTGAAGTCACCCTCTGGTGTGCATTCACATGGGACACAAATATCTTCATGTTTTTAGCCCACTCAGAAAGGTCTATCCACATACTTCTTCCCCAGACCTCTTTGTCACCAATTTTCCAATTATGGTCTTTCCAAGTCCCTGACCATCCAGCCAAACCATTAGCAACAGCCCATGAGTCAGTATACAAACGCACCTCTGGCCAGTTTTCCTTCCAAGCAAAATGAACAACCAGGTGCACTGCTCGAAGTTCTGCCCACTGGGAGGATTTCCCCTCACCACTGTCCTTCAAGGACACCCCAGATAGGGGTTGTAATGCTGCAGCTGTCCACTTTCGGGTGGTACCTGCATATCGTGCTGAACCATCTGTAAACCAGGCCCGAGTTTTCTCTTCCTCAGTCAATTCACTGTAAGGAACTCCCCAAGAGGCCATAGCTCTGGTCTGGGAAAGAGAAGGTAATGTGGCAGCAGGAGTGGAAACCATGGGCATTTGTGCCACTTCTTCATGTAACTTACTTGTGCCTTCAGGACCTGCTCTGGCTCTATCTTGTATATACCATTTCCACTTTACAATAGAGTGCTGCTGTGCACGCCCAACTTTATGGCTTGGTGGGTCAGACAACACCCAACTCATGATAGGCAACTCAGGTCTCATGGTAACTTGGTGGCCCATGGTTAAGCGTTCAGTCTCTACTAAGGCCCAGTAGCAGGCCAAAAGCTGTTTCTCAAAAGGAGAGTAGTTATCTGCAGCAGATGGTAAGGCTTTGCTCCAAAATCCTAAGGGTCTGCGTTGTGATTCTCCTATAGGGGCCTGCCAAAGGCTCCAGACAGCATCTCTATTTGCCACTGACACTTCCAGCACCATTGGATCTGCTGGATCATATGGCCCAAGTGGCAGAGCAGCTTGCACAGCAGCCTGGACCTGTCGCAGAGCCTCCTCTTGTTCAGGTCCCCACTCAAAATTAGCAGCTTTTCTGGTCACTCGATAAATGGGCCGGAGTAGCACACCCAAATGAGGAATATGTTGTCGCCAAAATCCAAAAAGACCCACTAGGCGTTGTGCCTCTTTTTTGGTTGTGGGAGGGGCCAGATGCAGCAATTTATCCTTCACCTTAGAAGGGATATCTCGACATGCCCCACACCACTGGACACCTAGAAATTTTACTGAGGTGGAAGGCCCGTGTATTTTTGTTGGATTTATCTCCCATCCTCTGACACGCAAATGCCTTACCAGTAAATCTAGAGTACTTGCTACTTCTTGCTCACTAGGTCCAATCAACATGATATCATCAATATAATGGACCAGTGTGATGTCTTGTGGGAGGGAGAAACGATCAAGGTCTCTGCGAACAAGATTATGACATAGGGCTGGAGAGTTGATATACCCCTGAGGTAGGACAGTGAAAGTATATTGCTGACCTTGCCAGCTGAAAGCAAACTGTTTCTGGTGGTCCTTACTAATAGCTATTGAGAAAAAAGCATTTGCCAGATCAATAGCTGCATACCAGGTACCAGGGGATGTATTGATTTGCTCAAGCAATGATACTACATCTGGAACAGCAGCTGCAATTGGAGTTACCACCTGGTTGAGTTTACGATAATCCACTGTCATTCTCCAAGACCCATCTGTTTTCTGCACAGGCCAAATAGGAGAGTTGAATGGGGATGTGGTGGGAATCACCACCCCTGCATCTTTCAAGTCCTTAAGAGTGGCAGTAATCTCTGCAATCCCTCCAGGAATACGGTATTGCTTTTGATTTACTATTTTGCTTGGTAGGGGCAGTTCCAGTGGCTTCCACTTGGCCTTTCCCACCATAATAGCCCTCACTTCATGAGTTAGAGAACCAACGTGGGGATTCTGCCAGTTGCTCAGTATGTCTATGCCAATTATACATTCTGGAACTGGGGAAATAACTACAGGATGGGTCCGGGGGCCCACTGGACCCACTGTGAGATGGACCTGAGCTAAAACTCCATTGATCACCTGGCCTCCATAAGCCCCCACTCTGACTGGTGGTCCAGAGTGACGTTTTGGGTCCCCTGGAATTAATGTCACTTCTGAACCAGTGTCTAATAATCCCCGAAATATTTGATCATTTCCTTTTCCCCAATGCACGGTTACCCTGGTAAAAGGCCGTCGGTCTCCTTGGGGAAGACTTAGAGGAAGGTTAACAGTATAAATTTGTGGCAGTGTAACAGGTTTCTTCCCCATAGGGACCTGGCCTCCCCTTCATTCAAGGGGCTCAGGGTCTGTAAACTGTTTCAAGTCTGGAAATTGGTTAAAGGGCTGTGACTCTGTGTTTTTGTAATTCAGGTTAGACTTCTGTTCCCTTGACCTAGAACTCTTTTGTTTATACAGCTCCAACAAGAATTTAGTAGGCTGCCCTTCTATTGTATTTCTAGGCACCCCATGATTTACTAGCCAATGCCACAAATCTCTGCGTGTCATATAATTTTGATGCCTCCTTTGAGTTTGTTGTCTATTATAATACCCACGTCTACCCTGTCTTTGGTGATTAAGTGCTGCCACCTGGCTTCTGCCAACTCGGGATCCTGTCATCCCCATTGTGTTTAAGGATTCCAGCTCAGTGATAGCAGTTCCTACAGTAATATCTGACCTACAGAGAAGTGCAACCACAGAGCTCTTGAGGGATGATGGTGCTAGTCTCACAAATTTATTTCTCACTGTTCTGGTAAAAGGTGCATCCTCTGGACATTCCTGGGGTGTAAGAGCAGGCTTTGCATGATAAATCCACTCTAACATCCCAATCTCTCTAAGCCTCTGGATCCCCTCATCTACATTATACCAGGGCAGTTCTGGCATTTCAACCTCAGGTAATGTTGGCCACCTTTTGATCCATGTTTCAACCAACCACCCAAACAAGCTGTTAACACCTTTTCTAACTGCTCGAGCTATAACATTGAATGCAGAATCTCTGCTTAGTGGGCCCATATCAATAAATTAAGCCTGATCCAGCCTTATATTTCTCCCACCATTATCCCACACTCTTAAGATCCATTGCCACACATATTCCCCTGATTTCTGTCTATATAAATTGGAAAACTCACACAGTTCTTTTGGAGTATAACGTACCTCCTCATGTGTGATACTTTGTACCTTACCTTTAGGGGCCTGTTGGGACTTTAGTCTAGTTATAGGTCTAGAAGAAATGAGGGGTGGTGGGGGTGGGTCATGAAAAGAATTAGAAATATCTTCCAAGCCATTTGCTTCAGGGCTTTCATTTGTAGTTTCATCTGGTGAAACAGGATTAATAACTCTAGGGCTAATCCCTTCAGGAGGAGGTTGGGTGGCCAATTCCTCAAGGCAAGCTGGAGGTGGGGCGGCTATGTCCTCAGGGCAGACTATTACAGGGTTATCTAAAGAAGGCTCAGCATGGTCTAGGGTTTCAACCTCACCCCCAACATCATTATCAATCCATATGTCACCATCCCATTTTTCAGGGTCCCACTCCTTTCCAATCAGTGCCCTCACTTTAACGGCAGACACCATGGAAGACTGAGATTTCAGTTTACGTTGTAAAGTTGCTACTCTAACAATAAGATTCTGAGTCTGATTTTCAGAGATCTCAAGTCTACGGCTACAGGAAATAAAATTTTCCTTCAGGATACTCATAGAAACCTCTACATCTTTCAGACGGCACTTAAGCTTCTTGTTTGAAGCCTTAAGCCCATCCCTTTCAGCCTTTAATGTAGACAGTGTATCTAACAACAACCAACCAACATCTCTATAACTCTTATTTCTACAAAACTCTGTAAAGGTGTCAAAAACATTATCCCCCAGAGTCTGGCTTCGTACAAGCGAAGCATTAGGAGAATCGAATGATGATATTTTGACTATCTCCTTTGCCAACTCAGTCCATGGATTGGGAGTGTCATTCTGATTACGGGAATCAGAGTCCTTAGTGTCTCTGAGCCCAGTCAGAGTAGAAAACCATTCATAAAAACCCATTTTTAAGATTCTGTTCCTTAAGAACCACTCCCGGTACCAAGATGTATTAGTTAGGGTTCTCTAGAGAAACAGAACCAACAGGGAACACTTGCAAATATAAAATTTATGAAAGTGTCTCACGTGACCGTAGGAACGCAGAGTCCAAAATCCACAGGGCAGGCTGCGAAGCCGATGACTCCAATGGATGGCCTGGACGAACTCCACAGGAGAGGCTCACCAGCCAAAGCAGGAATGCAACCTGTCTCCTCTGAGTCCTCCTTAAAAGGCTTCCCATGATTGGATTTAGCATCACTAATTGCAGAAGACACTCCCCTTTGGCTGATTACAAATGGAATCAGCTGTGGATGTAGCTGACGTGATCATGACCTAATCCTATGAAATGTCCTCATTGCAACAGACAGGCCAGCGCTTGCCCAATCAGATGAACAGGTACCACAACTTGGCCAAGTTGACACCTGTCCCTAACCATGACAGCTTGCATACCCCTTTTACTTCCCAGTGCACAGAATTTTCCTTCTACTGGGCATTCCACTGCTTGATTTAAAGCAGGTGAGCCTTTCCCCTTGGCCATCTGCCTCAAGTGTTTCTTACACTGTTTTCATTGTCTGAAGCTGCTCTTGCCTGGAGGGTAACTTCTGGGTGGCCGCAGGAGTGGAGGGGTAAGACACATTTAAGAGGAGTCCCCCAAGTCAGTCTTTTCCTGCTAGAGCAAGGCCAGTGACCCACAAAGAGAGCACCAGCAGGCTCCAGACTGCCCTGGAGAGGGACAGAGTGAGGGCCCAGGTAGATTGCTAGGAGTTTCTTATACGGTCCCCATAGCTGCACTTTTATTACTTGCCCTGAAAGTGTAGCCTCTTCAACTGTCCTCTGCAGCTCCAAGTAAGTGTATCTTCTTTAAGTCTCTTCTGTCACCTTTGTCTGAAACAGTGGTTATCCTCAGAGTAAGGCCTCCTGCAGTTTGAAGCTGTGACCAGTGATTGGCTTGTGTCCATACCCAGATCTTAAAGCATTTTTATGTTCCTTTCTGTCACCAGTACTCTAAGTTATAGGCTGGACCCCACTGCAGCCTGCTGCAAGAATGGGGCTGGGTGTCAGTAGCTGCCCAAGGAGAGTGCAGTTTATTGGTGTTTACTATAATTTACCAGCCTCTTGGTCTTCCCTGAATACTGTGCAGTGTTCTGCTAGACTCCAGAGTTTCAAACTGGTTGATTCAGAGAGTTCCCGTCTATTTAATACTTGTTTTGGTGGAAAGACTGATTCTTGGAGGCCCCTACTCTGCTATATTCTCATAATCCTCTCTTGAGGGTATATTTTTTTCAAAAGGAAATTTTGGACTCATTTAAACAAAAAAGGACAGCTCAGCTTGATTCAGGGTTTATTTTTGTCTCTAGGATCCATCTTTCAGCTCCGCTTTCCTAGGGAGCCTCCCTGGTGAGGCTACTCTTCCTCATTCCCATGGGAATTAGAAGGCTGCTGGTTCATGCCCAGAAGAAGAGAGTGAGTATACTTTTATGATTTTAGAAGTTTTTAAAAAGAGTGAGCACGGGAGTTATTAATGGAGCAAGGTTCCAAAGTCAAAGACAGAATGGGACCAATGTACCTGGGGAGGAGCTAGCCTAGGATAGCAGGAGAAACTCCTTTTTCTGTAAAGCAGGAGGACTGCTTTGAGTGAGTATAGCTATATTTCTACATTTCCATCCAACTCTAATAGTCTCTGACCCTCCAGAGATAAGATTTGCCTCCATATTCCAATCCAGTCTAATTAGCATTCTAGTCAGGCACCTGCTTGGCAGGTTCAATCTAAATCACTCTTTCTGGAAAATGAAATACACATTTTGCACGTGTTCCATCTTTAGGAGAAATCAATTAGGCATTATCCTTCAGCCATCAGAGCGCTGCTACCATTAAATCTCACCCCACACTTCTCCAACAGCATGGTCTCGTTTTTTTTTCTTCATTCCTTTTTACATTATCCCCAGTGTTGTTATGATGATCTGCTATGGAGCATGAACCATGCCTATATTGTGGGAACAGAGGTGGAATGTTGTGTGTGGGGAGAGGTGCTTCAGAGTTTGAAGTTTTCTGTCAAATATAATATTTCTAAGTGTCCTGCTTTGGGTACAGGTCCAGAAAGTATATCAACATCCTGTTGAGCATTGATCAGCATCCACTTGCTTTCCATGTGCTGGGGGCATTCAAAGGATAGAAGAGTCTGGATGAAGTGAGGTTTCAGTGATTATTTATAAGTGTCAAACAGAGAGCTAGATCACACGGTACAGTGGTTTGTGGACCACCCACACCTGCTATCTTAATACTGCTCATCAGGTATTAAAGTACAGGTTCTTGGGCTCCATTCATGCTCTCTTATATTAGAGTTTCTGAGGAGTGGCTCAGCACTTAAAAATACTTTCTCTCCTTCCCTTCCCTTTATAAACACTGAAGTTGGAACTATTGGCAGATGGTCTCCATGGGAAGCTTCATGGAAAAGGTGGTAGAACCTGAGCTTTGTATTAAAACATAGAGAAGAGGAGGAAGGACTTTCCAGAAAGAAGGGAGCGAGGCATAAAAATAAAGGCAGAAAAGTGTTGGCAAGGAAAGTTATTTGGATGGAGCACATGGTGTCAGCTGGGTAATGTGGCCAATGAAATTGAAAAGAGTGATTGGGATATGATAGTGAAAGGCCAATAGTTCTCTACTTTTTTTGTCTGATGTGATATAAATGAATTGTGATCTTTATATGCACACATTATCATAGGCATATGGAAATTTTGATACCATTTCTCAACTCGCCTCCTCCCTAAAGAAACACAAAACTCAAGCTTAGGATAATAAAGGAATTAGTGCCATAATCTGTTTTGCTGTGGTATTCATAAAAGAATTTAACAAGTATGCAAGCAGTGAAATGAATCACTTAAAGTTATTAACACATTGCCATTTATATGAACAAATAAACTAAGTTAATTTTTTGACAATTAAATTTTATTTTAGAAAATGAGTTTTTTTAAATTTAGATATCCATTCTATTTCCATTAAAGTGAGAATGGTCTATGAAAGAATAGGCCTAAATAAGTCCTGTTGCATTCAGTTGTTAAATAACGATATATAGGATTTACCTTTTCAATGTAATATTAATATGCATATATTATTGCCAGTTTTACTTAATGCTCACTTTTCATTTGGCGTGTTGATGACTGTGTCAGTGATGGTATGTGTATTTTTATAAGTATTCTTATCTATGTACAATGATGACAGAGAAAAACTATTCACTCTCCTCTCATCTAACTCTGCTGTTTTCCTTAATAAAAATTATCTAACCTCTTCAGTGTTGTTCAGAAGGTAGCTTTATTAGCCTTTGGAAAGTCCATAAATTCTCTATGTTGAGTGTACTATGTGTAGTTGCCCTCATTAAAAGCAGCTTGATTATGAGTCTAGTGTGAGGTTCCTGTTCAAAGCTGTAGTGAATTTTCTCTGTCACTGCCAGCCTAATATAAATGAAGTGTCCTTCTGGTCATTCAACAATCTGGCTTTGTTAAATTAATCTTTTATATGGATTAACTTTGCCTCCCCTCATTACGTATATTTTATGGTATACTACCCCAAACACGTTACCTAAAATAGGTGAAAGTTCATTAAGTTATTATTACAAGATGAGGTATCTTAAAATCTATAGTTTAACCTGTTGGTAAAACTCTAGGAGATGGAAATCACTGTAAAATCAAATTCAAAACACATAAGTAATATATAATTGTCGCAAAATGAAGAATACAGGTAGGAGGTTGTGAGTTATATGAAATTCCCACTTTGCAGTCTAAAAAATGCACTTTTTTTTTAGTCTTGAAAAAGTATAACAAAGACATTGACTTTATTGTAAGGATACCCTTAATTATGTTCTAATATATGCAAGGAATACATTGTAATCTTCAGTAGCTTAAATGTTTTCAGTGTTAATACATGGTAATAAACTTCACAGCTGTTAGAAGGTGTCCACAGAACTGTGGCGACTGGCAGTGGGAGTCCTTCGCAGAAGTAAAACATGATGAAACTGAGAAATAATCTGTTAGGGTATATCAGAGGGATTGGGGTGAGCGCATGGGATGAGGAGATCAACGAGAAGATGGTTTAATAACCCAGGGATGAACTGATGTGGACCTTTGTGACTGGTGGTGGTGGGATTTGGGAGGAGGGGACAAATGAGAAAGAGAAGGGAGCAAGAAGTCTTTGTAGGAGTCCTCGGGGAAAGGGGGAAGAAGATATTGCATCTTTAAGAGAGGAATATTTTCCAGTGGTGTCCTGTCTCTTGAGGAATGTAAAAAAGAACAAATCGGGGCAGTAATATGTTCTGTGTGGCAGCAAATACTCAGGTTATCCTTGGGGAGAGACATGAAAACCTCTGTTTTCAAAGACTGCAAATCATTTACATCTCCCTCGGCTGAGCGAAAGCCCCAGTTGTGTGATTTCTTAGCCAATTATGGGAACTTGCACAGCAAATACAGTGCATTTAATGCAAGGCCACAAATCTGGGACAACTTTCTGCTTTGAAGATTGATTTTATTTCATCTGTGATTTCCTTTTTACAGTTCTCATTTACAGGGGCATAATAGTGATGTCAAGGTAGATTTTAAGGCATGTTCTATTTGTGCTTCAGTCTCCATCTTGCTTCCTGAAAGGCAAGTTCTCAGGAACTTGGTGATTTACTGTTGGGATCCTATAGCCAGAACACTGAATGTTCAATCACAGAATGATTTAACAAGGAAATGTGAGTGCCTTGCAAAGTGGCCTTTTTAGTTGGCCACTTGTCCCTCTTAGGAATGAGTCTGGTCTGAGATTTGGGGTCCCTTTGAATAAAGAAATGCTGGCTATGAAAAACTGGGCACACCATAAAAAGACAATGAAAATTTCCAAAAAAATGGCTCTAAGGACTTCAACATCCTTCTGTCACTGCTTTTTCTTAGTGACTATTTGGACCTCTTATCTTGCACTGTGACAGTGGCTCATGCCTTTGTTCGCAGACTGTGTTTTAACTCTAATTTACCTAGATTGTCCTACCTCCTGATTATCTGTGGCTCTGACTTCTAATGACCCAGCACAGCATCATGTAATAATATATCCCTTAGCCAGTAGGGAGGAAGGGGCCTTGGCTTCATTCTCTTCTTCTAGTTCCCTCCTTTCAAAATAATAATAGTGGTATAAAGAATTGAGGTAACTTACAAAAACTATATTGAAAGAGAATAATAAAATAGGAAATGCCTTAGTTTTTCAGGACTGCCATGACAAATAGCACACACTGGTTGGCTTAACAACAGGAATTTATTGGGTCATGGTTTGGAGGCTAGAAGTCTACATTGACATATTGGCAAGTCATACCTTCACCTGGAATTTGTAGCTTTCTGGTATTGGCTTGCCAGCAATCCTTGGTGTTCCTTGCATCCGTGTCTCAGTCACGTAACACGTTTCTTTGGTTTGTACTGACTAACTGCATCTTAATTCCCGCTGTTTATAAAGACTCCAGCCGTATTGAATTAAGGTCTACTGTCTTGAAATTTGGCCGTACCTTAACTAATAACATCTTCGAAGGTCCTGTTTGCAAATGGGTTCACACCCACCAGGTTGGAGGTTAGGACTTGAAGATAGTTTCATGGGGGACATGATTTAATCCCCAACAAGAAGGATCTGTCTTCATACCCAGGGAATAGAGGGTCTAGACAATCTAGATGGTCCTATATGACTATATCTGGATATACTAGGTGTTAGGAGCTGAAAAATGGTTCCCCAAAGATATACCCATGGTTTAATTCCTGAAAGCTCTGTCATTTGGAAAAAGAAGCTTTGCAGATATGATTAAGTTAGGATCTTGAGATGAAATCATCTAGGATTATCCAGGCAGACCCTAAATCCAATCACAAGTGACCTTATAAGAGGGAGATAGAGGGAGAATTCATACACAGAAGTCATATTACTTCCGACTATGGAAGCAGAGATTAGAGTGATGCAGCCACGAAGTCAAGAAATGTCAGTGGCCAACAGAAGATGGACGGGGCAAAGAATAGATTCTCATCTGGAGCCTCTGGTGGAATTGTGGCCCTGCCAACCCCTTGGTTTTGGCTCAGTAATTCTGACTTTGGGTTTCTGGCTGCCACGATTGTAAGAAAATACATTTCTGTTGTTTTAAGCCACCGAGTCTCCCTCTCCATATATTTATACATGTTTATACACACACACACAAGTTTTTGAGAGATTTGTGGCAATTTGTAGCCACAGGAAACTATTACAGAAAAAAAAGCTATTTTTTAAAATGTTTTTTATGTGGCTAGAAGGTTTTTAACCTCTAATCATGGGGTTGACCTACAGAAAATATTTAGAGAGTGAGAGGTCCAGGAAGACCAATATTCTGATCTTCAGTGAGTTTGAAAGTTAGATGTGGTAGCAGTAACTTTACATCATCTCATCTCTAAACTTCCATTTGTCCTTTTGTCTAACAATTGAGGACATGCTATGAATCTGGCACTCTGCCAGTATTGTCTTTGGTCTTTTTCCTTTTCTAGGAAAAAATCTTTAGTTTCTCCCTTTTAAATATAACTTTTATTATCTAGTGATGACCTGAAATCTATACCTTGTGAGTTAGCCTCTTTATTGATAAGGAAATATAAAAAGTATAGGTTTGTAAGGACGCTGAGTTTGAAAAGAGATTCTGCCATGCATTTCCTTTTTTATTCCATGAACTATAAGCTACTAGCTTTCCAGAGCTGGAACTGGGTCCAATCAATAAAAAACATTGATTGACTAAGCCTTGAGCTGGAAACAAGATCTTGGCAATGGAAGAGCAGGAAGATACATAGCTTGGGTAGTGGGGAAATTCCAGATTGAACAGTCATCTTGGGGCAATTGCTAGTCCTCTTTTCTCTCCGAGTCTCAATTTTCCTATCTGTAAGGTGAAGAATTTGGATTAGAAAACTAATTCTACAGCACCAGAAAGTTTAAAATACTAGATTTAAAAGTAACATTTCATATCACTTTGTCCATTCTAGCCTTTTTACAGGTGAGGAAAGTGAGGACAACATTGAAGAAATGACACACAACAAGGCACTGGTGAAGCTAGAAGTAGGTTCTAGCACAGGTTTTCTCCATTGTACAATTTTTTTAATGTTTTTATTTTTTAACTTTTTTTATTGTATAATATAACATATATACAAAGCAGAGAAATTAAAAAGCAATCGTTTTCAAAGCACTCACCATAAGACCTCTCATATTTTTCCTTCTAGCTGCTCCAGAGTATAGGAGGCTAGAGGGCTTAAATACTTTATCATCACAATCGACTCTTTTTCCTTCTTTTTTGTGAAAAATAACATATATACAAAAAAAGCTATAAATTCCAAAGCACAGAAACACAATTAGTTGTAGAACATATTTCAGAGTTTGACATGGGTTATAATTTCATAATTTTAGGTTTTTACTTCCAGCTGCTATAAAATACTGGAGACTCAGCTTCTCTCTCATAGCAGCTTCTCTGATAGGATCTGATATGGCAGCAAGTAGATGGGCATGGATGTGCCAACACCCCAGACCAGAAGCAAGACCAGATAACCATGAGCATGAGGTCATGGTCTGCTCCAGCTTGATAATGCCTAGCAATGCCTGCAGCTCACTTCATGCCCACCCCTTTTTGCCTTTAAAAATCTAGGCCTCAGAAAGAAGGCTGGAGCCATCTCCTTCCTTTGCATTGGCTCTCACTCTGTTCCTTTGCTCAATAAATCCATGTTGCTTTGAAAAAAAAATACTGGAGACTAAAAGAGATATCAATTTAATGATTCATCATTTGTATTTATTTGTTAAATCCTATCTTCTCTGTATAACTCCACCATCACCTTTGATCTTTTTCCCACTCTTTAGGGGTATTTGGACCATGGCCATTCTAACTTTTTCATATTGAAAGGGTCTTTTACTAATATGGGCAGGGAGATGGAATGATCTGATTTTCTGGAGAGGCTGGGCTAGGGTTTAGGACTTATTTGGACCAGGAACCCATCTGGAGGTTGTAGGTTTCTGGAAAGTTACACTAGTGCCTGGAACCCTTGTTCTTTATATATTGCCCTAGGTGTTCTTTAGGAGTGGCCGGAATGGTCCTGGTTGGGGTTTGGCAGGTTGTGATAGGTAACAAGGTCTAACTGAAGCCCACGTAAGAGCAACCTCGAGAGCAGCCACTCGACTCTATTTGAACTCTCTCTGCAACTGATACTTTATTAATTATACTTCTTTTCCCCGTTTTGGTCAGGATGCAATTGTTGAGCCCATGGTGCCAGGTCTGGATTCATCCCTGGAAGTCATCATCACCAGGGAGAATTTCACCCCTGGATGTCATGTCCCACGTAGCGGGGAGGGCAATGATTTCACTTGCAGAGTTGGGCTTAGAGAGACTGATGCCACATCTGAGCAACATACGGGATCCTCCAGAAGTAACTCTTAGGCATGCCTGTAGGTAGTCTAAGCTTCTCTACTACCTACATAAGCTTCACAAAAGTAAGCTTCATGATCAAGGGCATGGTCTATTGATTTGGGTATCCCTAAGTTTCGACACAGTATTAGGGGATTCCCTGATGGTAAGGTTTAATAGTTCCATATTCTTTCTCCCATCCTTAGAGAACTTTGCCAATACTTTTGGATTACCTGCTTAATATACTCCAGCTTGTTTCCAGGCATTACAATAATCTATACAGGATTAAAGGACCTCTTTCTCATTCTGTGCTCTATTATTCATTTGTTCAAATAAGCTATGCAATAGGTTGAGATTCACTTCAGAACATTTCAGCCAGACCAAATAAACCTTTCTCCCATTAGTCTCAAAGACTGTGTGGTTCTAAAATATAGACACTGTCTTCCTTACCTCTATATACTGAATTAGTTTAACCCTAACCTGTTTGGCTTTGTTCTTATCTCTAAATATCAGGTTTTATATACAAAACAGCCTCTCAAAATCCCGAAATAATAATCACCACTACGGACTTAATGTGTCTGCTCTAAAAGCTTACAATCTAGGCCCCTGTTTTCTTATAAGCATTCTCTAAAGGTGACCATTACCATTCTTGTTCTTTTGTTTCAGGCTTATTTTGTCTCACCAAATGTCCCACAGGTTCATTCACATCATTGCATGCCTCACGACATTGTTCCTTCTTTGTAGCAGCACAACCTTCGTTCATAAGATTCACCAATCTATTTCTCCATCAGTGCATCCTTCAGCCACCTGCATTCACTGGGCACCATTTAGAGGGCCGAAAGCCCACAGTCCATCAACATTCTCAATTTTAGATAATTTCATTGTTTCCAGAAGAAAGAAACCAATAAACACACCCTCACCAAATAGGAAATATAAACCTCCTCTTAACTCTTATCCCTCTGCCCATTATTTGCCTTTGCTCTTGCTGTGGTAATGCTGATGGTTTCCTTTAGAACATAGCTCACAGCATGCAATAGGAGTTTTCCCCCTGTACCCAGGACTTAAACACTCTTTGTACAAGAATCATATCTCTGAAATAATTCTTGTAAGCTGACTCCTATTTCTAGTGTTAATCAGTGGGACATGTAGGTCTATACAATCCCTTTCAATCGTGGTCATTTTCAATATGGTAAGATTACTTATAGACTGACTAGAGAACTACCTTCACTCCTATCTATTCCATTACATTGGAGTTCAACCTCATTAGCTAACAGTTCACCCATCTCTAGCATCTATGCATCTCTACGTCCCCTATATTCTGTATTATAAGCCTCTGATTATACCTTTATGCTGGTCATGAAAGTGGAATCATACAGTATCTATCCTTTTGTGTTTGGCTAATTTTACTCAGCATTATGTCCTCAAGGCTCATCCATCTTGTTATGTGCTTCAGGACATCATTTTGTCTTACTGTTGCATAATATTCCATCGTACATATATACCACATTTTGCTGATCCACTCATCTGTTGATGGGCATTTGGATTGTTTCCATCCTTGAGTGATAATGAATAATGCTGCTATGAACATCAGTGTGCAAATGTCTGTTTGTGTCATGGCTTTCAGCTGTTCTGGATATATACCAAGTAATGCTATTGCTGGGTGATAGGGCAATGCCATATTTAGTTTCCTAAGGAACCGCCCGACAGTCTTCCATAGTTGCTGCACCATTATACAATCCCACCAGCAGTGCATAAGTGTCCCAGTTTTTCCACATCCTCTCCCACATTTATAATTTCCTGTTTGTTTAATAGCAGCCATTCTTCTATGTGTGAGGTGGTATCTCATTGTAGTCTTGATCTGCATTTCCCTTATAGTCAGTGAAAAAAGCTCTGTTCATGTGCTTTTGAGCCATCTGTATTTGCTCTTAAGAAAAATGCCTATTCATATATTTAGCCCTTTTAATAATTGGGTTCTTTTGTTGTTGAGTTGTATGATTTTTTTGTATATAAAGGAAATCAAACTTTGTCTGATATATGATTTCCAAATATTTTCTCCCATTGAGTTGGCTGCCTCTTCACCTTTTTGACAAAGTCTTTTGTGGTGCAGAAGCATTTGATTTTGAGGAGTTCCTATTTATATATTTTTTCTTTTGTTGCTTGTGCTTTGGATATAAAATTTAGGACGCTACCTCCTATTACTAGGTTTTGAAGATGTTTCCCTACATTTTCTTCTAGAAGCTTTATGGTGCTAGTTCTTATATATAGGTGTTTGATCCAGTTTGAGTTAATTTTTGTATAGGGAGTGAGATAGCGGTCCTCTTTCATTCTTTTGGCTATTGCTATCCAGTTCTTCCATGCCCAATTATTGAAAAGACTATTTTGTCCCATTTCAGAGGATTTGGGGGCCTTGTTGAACATCAGTTGACCATAGATTTGGTGGTCTATTTCTGCACTCTCAATTTGATTCCACTGATCAATGCTTCTATCTTTGTGCCAGTACCATGCCATTTTGACCACTGTGGCTTTATAATAGGGTTTAAAGTCAGGGAGTGTTAATCTTCCCACTTTGTTCTTTTTTAGGATGCTTTTAGCTATTTGGGTTCTCTTTCCTTTACAGATGAATTTGGTAATTAGCTTTTCCAAATCTTCAAAGTAGGTTGTTGGAATTTTGATTGGTACTGTGTTGAATCTGTAGATCAATTTGGGGAGAATTGATGACTTTATTTAGCTTTCCTATCTATGAGTAAGGAATGTCTTTCCACCTATTTAGCTCTCCTTTGATTTCTTTTAGAAATGTTTTGTAGTTTTCTGTGTACGATTTCTTTATGTCCCTAGTTAAGTTCATTCCTAAGTATTTGATTTTTTTAGTTGCTATTTTGAATGGAATTTTTTCCTTAACTGACTCCTCAGCTGGATCATTGCTTGTGTAAAGAAATGTTACTGATTTTTGCGCATTAATTTTATATCTTGCCACCTTGCTGAATTTGTTTATTAGCTCAGGTAACTTTGCTGTAGATGTCTCAGGATCTTCCAAGTATAGTATCATATCATTTGCAAATAATGAAAGTTTTACTTCTTCCTTGCCAGTCTGGATGCCTTTTATTTCTTTGTCCTGCCTGATTGCTCTATATACTTCTAGCACAATGTTGAATAATGGTGATGACAGTGGGCATCCTTGTCTTGTTCCTAATCTTAGGGGGAAGCTTTCAGTCTCTCTCCCTTGAGTACAATGCTAGCTATCAGTTTTTCATATATTCTCTTTATCATATTGAGGTAGTTACCTTTGATTCCTATCTTTTGGAGTGTTTTTATAAGAAAAGAATGCTGAGTTTTGTCGAATGCTTTTTCAGCATCAATCGAGATGATCATGTGATTTTTCCCTTTTGATTTGTTAATATGCTGTATTACATTAATCGATTTTCTTATGTTGAACCATCCTTGCATTCCTGATATACACCCCACTTGGCCATGGTGTATAATTCTTTTAATGTGCTGTTGCATTCTATTTGCTAATATTTTATTGAGAATTTTTGCATCTTTGTTCATTAGGGAGATTGGCCTGTAGTTTTTCTTTCTTATAGCCTCTTTACCCAGTTTTGGTATTAAAATGATATTAGCTTCATAAAATGAGATAGGTAGAGTTCCTTTTTCCCCAATTTTTTGAAGAAGTTTGAGCAGGATTGATGTTAGTTCGTTTTGGAATGTTTGATAAAATTCCCCTGTGAAGCCATCTGACCCTGGGCTTTTCTTTGTAGGAAGATTTTTGATGACTGATTGAATCTCTTTACTTGTGATTGGTTTGTTGAGATCTTCTTTTTCTTCCTGAGTCAGTATAGTTTGTTTGTGTGTCTCCAGGAATTTGTCCATTTCATCTAAGTTGTCTAGTTTTTTTGGCTTATAGTTTTTCATAGTATCTTCTTATGATTTCTTTTATTTCTTCAGGGTCTGTGGTAACACACCCCTTCTCATTTCTGCTTTTGTGTGTGTGTGTGCATCCTGTCTGTTTTTCTTTGTCAGTCTTGCTAGTGGCCCATCAATTTTATTGATTTTCTCAAAGAATCAACTTTTGGTTTTACTAATTCTTTCTATTGTTCTTTTGTTCTCCCATTCATTTATCTCTGCTTTAATCTTTGTTATTTCTCTTCTTCTGTTTGCTTTGGGGTTAGTTTTCTGTTCTTTCCCAAGTTTCTCCAGGTGTGCTGTTAAGTCCTCAATTTTTTGCTCTTTCTAATTTTTTTAGTATAGGCCTTTATGGCAATAAATTTCCTGCTCAGCACAGTCTTTGCTGCATCCCATAAATTCTGATAAGTTGTATTCTCATTTTCATTAATCTCTGGATAGCTACTGATTTCTCTAGCAATATCTTCTTTGACCTACTGGTTGTTTAAGAGTGTGTTATTTGATCTCCATATATCTGTGAATGTTCTCATTCTTCAGTGGTTATTGAGATCCAGCTTCATCCCGTTGTGATTAGATGATGTGCTTTGAATAATTTCAATGTTTATAAATTTATAAAGACCTGTTTTGTGCCCCAGCATGTGATCTGTCCTGGAGAATGTTCCATGAGCACTAGAGAAGAATGTATATCTTTGTGCTTTGGGGTGCACTGACCTACATATGTTTGTTCTGTCTAATTCATTTATTATGTTATTTAACTTCTCTATTTCCTTGTTGATCTTCTGGTTGTTCTATCTATACAGGAGAGTGGTGTATTGAAGTCTCCTATTATTGTTGAAACATCTATCACTCCCTTCAGTTTTGCCAATGTGTGTCTCATGTACTTCCGAGCTCCTTGATTGGGAACATAATCATTTATGATTGTTATATCTTCTTGGTGAATTGACACTTTAATTAGTATATAGTGTCCTTCTTTTTCTCTTATGATATCTTTAAATTTAAAGTCTATTTTGTCCAATATTAGTGTAGCTATTCCTGCTTTCTTTTGGTTGTAACTTGCATGGAAAATCTTTTTCCATCTTTTCATTTTCAATCTATTTGTATCCTTCTGTCTAAGATGAGTCTCTTGTAAGTAGTTTATAGCTGGATTATGTTTCTTAATCCATTCTGCCAATCTGTGTCTTTTAACTGGTAAATTTAGTCTGTTTACATTCAAAGTTATAATTGAAATAGCGTTTCTTGAATCTACCATCTTATCTTTTTTATTTTATTTGTCAGATCTGTATATTCTTTTTCTTCTTTCTCTTTATATTCTTTAAATTACCCTTTGTGGTGCTCTTCAATTCTGTGCCCTCCTCCTGACCTAGCACTCCTTTTTTTTTTTTAGCTGGCAGAACTCCTTTTAGTGTTTTTTGTTGGGCCAGTCTCTTGTTGACAAATTCTTTCAGGACTTCTTTGTGAAAGCTTTAATCTCTCCCTCAGATTTGAAGGACAGTTTGGCTAGGTACAGAATTCTTAGCTGGAAGTCTTTCTCTTTCAGGATCTTGAATATATCATACCACTGCCTTCTCACCTCCAGGGTGCTAGTTGAATAGTCTGAACTCAGTGTTTTTTGGTTTCCCTTGTATGTAGTAGATTGTTTTTCTCTTGCTACTTTCAAGATTTTCTGCTTCTCTTCAACATTTGACAGACTGATTGTATGTGTCTTGGGGAAGGCCTATTTGGATTTATTCTGTTTGGAGTTCGTTGGACTTCTTTGACTTGTATATTTATGTCCTTTATGAAGATTGGGATGTTTTCCCCTATTATATCCTCAACTACTCCTCCTAGCTCTTCACTTCTCCCCTCTCCTCCTGGGACACAAATACTTCTTAATATTTGTGTGCTTTGTTTTGTCTGTCATTTCCCTGAGATCCAATTCAATTTTTTCTTTTCTTTTTTTTGCTATTTGCTCTTTTGAGTCTTCAAAGTCAGTTATCCTGTCCTCTATATCATTTATTCTTTCTTCTGTCGCTTTAAATCTGGTGTTGTGTGCCTCTAGTATGGTTTTTATTTAGTCCACAGAGTCTTTAATCTCTGTGGTATCCACTATTTTTCTATTTATTCTTTCAAATTCCTCTTTGTGCTCTTCTGCTGTCTTCTTTATCTCCTTTATATCATTTGCTATCCCACTTAGTTTATTAAATTAAATTGTATGAATATCTTTGATTAGTTGTTCCAATGTCTGTATCTCCTCTGGTGTTTTAATTTGGTCATTAAGCAGGACTATATCTATCTGCATTGTGATATGCTTAGTGATCTTCTGCTGTCTTCATGGAGTGTAAATATCTTGACTGATTTATTTTGAGAGTTGATTTCTTTCAGTAGTCTAAGGCCTTGTGTTTGCAGGATGGTTTTACAACAGGGAACAGGGTATGGGATGGATGGGGCACTTAGTGTACTGATTTGTTTCAGGGCAGGTATAGTTGAAGGTTGGGGATATTACACTAATACTTGTGAACATGGGTGCCCACCAGCCAGGGAGGATGTAGCTGTGCGGGTACACCATTCTGGGGGTCTGTAACCCTGGTGTGTGCTGGTCTAAGGCACAGGGCCATTTGTGCGCATGCATAGAGCTGTGGCAGCAGACCACATTATGCCTTTATAGATTAGGGGCAGATGTGACCTGGCTGCACAAGTCTGCAGTTTCTCTGAGCTGGGAAGCATGGCTGAGGGCCGTGATCGTGTGCACTTCTAGAACTGCTGTAAAGTGCAGTTCCCAGAGCTGAATGATGTGAGTGGGGGCCTGTGTGCATGTGTGGGCCAAGAAGTACTGTAAACTGATGTGCAGAGCTCAGGGGGGCAGAGCATGGGGTGAGGCTGTGTGACACTATGGGCAGGAGGAGCAGGGGGTCAGGGGTAACCTGGGCAAGAAAGTTAGTGCCCGCATCCTTTATGTGCTGGCAACAGCCTGCAGGGAACAGGGAGGGGGAGGTAGTGCTTGGGAGGGGTGCAGGAAAGGTGGGTTGGGCTGCACTTAGGGTGGAGGTGTGGGGCAGGTATGTGCACTGGGTGCTGGTGAGGTGGGGGCACCTGGAGTGAGGGGAATGGGAGCAGGTGAGGGGGTTCGGGTGCTTGGGGTGTGGGGTGAGTCTCCATTCATGGGGCTGTACTGGTGAAGGTAGTACACCCAAGGAGCATGGCCTGGCTTACTTCCTAGTCCCTGGCTCTTGTCAGTGCACTCCTGCCAGGACTCCAGCTTTCTGCCTCTCAGTTCCTTGGCCTCTGCACCAGGGCTGCCCTGTATGGTGCAGAAGGCTCTCCCATGTCAGTCACACTCCCGAATCGCTGCCTCAATCACCCTCCTGTCCCTTCTCTAACTTTTCTATGGAGCAGGGCTAATCTTGAGCCACTCTATTTAGCCATCTTCCCGGAAGTCTCTTGCAATGGTTTTTTAATTGAGGGGATTCATGGATGGATTTGAGGATTTCTGTAAACTTTTTGAATTTTGTCTCTCTCTCTCTCTATCTATCTATATATTTTTTTTCTGAAAAAGGAAGTCTTTAATATAGACCACAGAAATCTGTGTTAAGGACTTTTCAAAAACCACCTATCCATTAATTCAACAAAGAGTTATTTTGCTTCTCCTACATACCAGGCAGTCTTCCAGGTTTGGGATGGAGCAGTGGACAGAGCAGACAGAAGTTCTTGTTCTCAAAAAACTTAAACTTTACAGGTGTAGGAAACAGACAATTGACAAGTAAAATATATTGTATATAAGATGGTGATGGGTGTAAGGAGAAAAATAAAGCCGGGATAGAGTTGTACAGTATAGGAAAGAATTTGGTCTCCAAAAAGAGGTCTGGCCTTTGTCTTGGTTCTTGGGAGTAATGTCTGAATTTTTAGAATTTACCAGGTTGGGTGTGTCTTTTAATTGCTGCCTCCCCCACCACACTTGATAGTTTTTGCTAATGAGATACTCAGGGTGAGGGCTGCCCATGTGAGAAAGATCAATCATGTGATTAGGGGGTTGGGGCTTTCAGTCCTGTCAGGTCAGTCCTGACCTATGGGAGGAGATGGGATCAGAAATTGAGTTCAATTGCATGGGTATTCATTCCATCAATCATAGCTATGTAAACTCCACTTAAACTCTGGGCTCTGAAGCTCTAGTTGAGCTGCCCATGGTTGGTAATACACAATGTGCCACGAGGGTGATACATTATCTGTCCACATAGGACAGAGAACTTTGAATTTGAGACCTTCTCAGACCTCACTCTATGTGCCTTTGTTTTTTGGCCCTTTTTATTCATATCCTTTTGCATTAATACAACTTTAATCCTAAGTATAGTGCTTTCCTGAGTTCTGAGTCATTCTAGCAGGGGTGGTGGGAACCCCTGAGTTTGTAGCCAGTTGTCAGAAGTACGGGTGGTCTGGGAGCTCCTGAACTTGCAGCTACTGCCTGAAGGGCCATCTTGTAGAGGATTATGCCCTTCAACTGTGGAGTCTGCCCTAACCCAGGGTAGAATTGGAGTTGTATTATAGTTAGTGTCGGAAGTTATGGCAGGCTTATAGCAGACCACTTCTGCTTTAGACTTGAATTGAAATGGAATCTTCTTATGAATGACAGGGCTCCTTCCTCCAGAGTTTGCAGCACACTGTCATGTAAGGAGCACAGCATAGCGTACTGCAGCCATTATACAAGAGGACAGCTAAAGTTAAAGGCACTTACCTCAGAAAGTGCCTCATCCTACTCCCTTGGGCATTTTTAGGGTTGCCTGTGCCTGCAAAGTGAGTGACTCATTCTCCTGAGCCACCTGAAGCTGGCTGCTGGGCCATCATTACTTATAGCATGCACATACTGCCCATTGCCAGAGTTGGTAATGATTTTAGGGTGGGCATTATTTATGGCTTACTGCATCACTTTGTCCCTGGGAAGAGGGGAAAGCAGGGCTGGCAGTGAGGCAAAACAGTAATTTACTGCCAGGCTGTGTTTGGGGATGAATATCTAAAGGTTAACTTGGTGGTCTGTGCTGCTACTTTTCCAATGTATTTTGAGTATGATCTGCTTGTCACATGGCTCATAGACACATGGCAGGTATGATTAATCCCATTTTAAAGTTTATGAGTGAAGGGGCAATGTGGGGTCATATGCAGGTTGGAGGCAGGGTCAGCCATTAATATCCGTCTTTTCTTGTCTCTCTGCAAATGCCCTTCCTGCTCTATCCACATCACTGGAGTCATCTCTGCCTCTCTTCTCTCCTTTATGTCCTATCAGCAAATAGTTCTCCTTGGAAATATATTTAAAATCTCCCCCATTTTCACCACCTCTACCATGACTACCCTAGACTAGATCCCATTATATCTTTTTAAGTTTATTTATTTTTATGGGTGTTCTATTTTGCTAGCTTCCAGAATGCAATATACCAGAAACAGAAAGGATTTTAAATAGGAAAATTTAGTAAGTTGCTAGTTTACAGTTTTAAGACCGAGAAAATGTCCCAATTAAAACAAGTTTATAGAAATATCCAATCTAAAGCATTCAAGGAAAGATACCTTGGTTCAAAAAGGCTGATGGTGTTTAGTGGTTCTCTCTCAGTTGGAAGGGTACATGGTGAACATGGAGGCTTCTGCTGGCTTTCTCATGCCTCTAAAAAGGGATTCTCTCCAAAATGTTTCCTCTTTTAAAGGGTTAATGGATGGAGTCACAACTCCATGGAGGCTATCCAATCAAAAGTTACCACCCACAATTGGCCGTGTTCCATGGGAACAATCAGAATGCTCCCAGGCAACAGTATTGAATGAGGATTAAAGGGCGTGGCTTTCTGGGGTCCACCACAGATTCAAACCAGCACAATGGGTTACAATTTCCATAATTTTAGGTTTTTATTTCTAGCTGTTTAAAGGTACTGGAAGCTAAAAGAAATATCGATATAATGATTCAGCACTCATACTCATTTGTTAAACCCTACCTCCTCTGTAGAACTCTACCATTACCTTTGACCAATCTTCCATTTTATATGGGTATTTGGGCTATGCCCATTCTAATTTTTCATGTTGGAGGGGCTATGAATAATATGGGATGGGGGATGGAACTAGTTGATGTTCTGGAAGGGCTGGCCCCTCTGTATTTCAGGACTTATCTGTTCCACGGACCCATCTGGAAGTTATAGGTTTTGGGGAGTTACCCTAGTACATGGAACCTTTGTAAAATCTTATATAATGCCCTAGGTATTCTTTAGGATTGGCAGGAATGGTTTTGGTTGGGGTTTGGCGAGTTGTGATAGGTAGCAATGTCTAACTGAAGCTTGTGTAAGAGTGACCTCCAGAGTAGCCTCTCAACTCTATTTGAACTTTCTCAGCCACCAATACCTTATTTGTTACATTTCTTTTCCCCTTTTGGTCAGGATGGCATTGTTGATCCCACAGTGCCAAGGCAGGTTTATCCCTGGGGATCATCTCCCATGCCTCCAGGGAGAATTTCATCCCTGGATGCTGCGTCCCATGTAGCGGGCAGGGCAATGGTTTCACTTGCAGAGTTGGGCTTAGAGAGAGAAAGGCCAAATCTGAGCAACAAAAGAGATCCTCCAGAGGTGACTCTTAGGAATATCTATAGGTAGTCTAAGTTTCTCTGCTATATATGCAAGCTTCACAAGAACAAGCTTCAAGATCGAGGGCTTGGATTATTGACTCAGGTGTTCCTAATGTTTGGAACACTGTCCAGGGTCTCCCTGGTGGATCACCATTATCTCTTGCATGGGTTGTTGCAATAAACTGTTAACTGGTCTCCTTGCTTTGACCCTTAAAACTCCCTGCTCTCATCTCATTCCCCACTTAGCCCATTAGCTAAGAGTAACTCTTAAAAATAAATCAAACCAAGTTATTCTCTGCATAATCTTTCCTAATAGTTTCCCATATCTTAGAATAAAAGCCAAAACTTTCCCTGAAACCTACTAGGTCCTTACATTATTTGACTACCATTTTCATCTAATTTCTCACTCTTCCCTCTTTTGCTCCCTCTGCTTCAGTCACACTGGCCTCTTTGCTTTCCTTGACTTTGATAAATACATTACCATTTCAGCGCTTTTGCACTTTCTCTTTCCTCTAGTTCTAAGGCTCTCCCTCCGCTCCACCCCAGATATTTTCATGACCATCTCCCTGACTTCATTTAGGTCTCTGCTCGTGTCTCTTCATCAGAGGTCTTTCCTGAACTTTCAGTTAAAACAGAAGCTCCTGTCATTCCCTATCCCCTTATGTTGCTTTATTTTTCTTCACAGTACCTGATGTTACATTTTAATTTTTTATCTAATTTTTGTCTCCTCTAATAGAATGCCTTGTTCACATTCAATCCCCAGTGCCTTGTAGAGTGCCAGGAAAACTTCCCTCTAACCAAAAACACTTATTGAGGATGCCCAGTAATGATAATGATGATATCAGAGGCTAACATTTTTAAATCACCCACTGTGTTCCAAGCACTGTGCAAAGTAATTGACACATTTTCTTATTTAATTGTTAGCTCTATTTTACAGACAAGGAAACAAAGGCTAACAGAAATGTTACCTAATATGCCTAGGACACATATCTACCAAATTGAGCCTATACCTGATTCTAAAACCTGTCTTCTTATTCACTTATGTTCTAGAGCTTCCCATTTTATTCAAACAGCATGATGGGAATGGATTCTTTGAAATAGGTTTTAAGCTTTTCCTTTACATGGTCCCAATTTCCCTACCCCAAGTTGATAATTTTCTTTTCTCCAGAAAAGTAATAGGACTGATTATTTTTGTTCAGTATCTATTCATGGGGGAAACTATTCTTTCAGGCAAGTGCTATAGGGGATATAGAGAAAAAGCATATTCAGTACTTATTATTCTGAGAAACTGCCAAACTGTCTTGGTGGTACCTCCTTGTGGTTTTTAGTGGGATTTCCATAATAGCTATGATGTTGACCATTTTTTCTTGTGCTTATTGGCCATTTATGTGTCTTCTTTGGAGATATGTCTATTCAAGTTTTCATCTATTTTAAAAATTGGTTGTTTGTCTTTTTGTTGCATTGTTGGATTTCTTTATATAATCTGGATATTAAACACTTATCATAGATATGGTTTACAAATATTTTCTCCCATTCTGTGTGTTGTCTTTTTACTTTCATGATGAAGTCCTTTGATATAAAAAAGTTTGTAATTCTGAAGAAGTCTCATTTATCTATTTTTTTTTTCTGCTCATACTTTTAATGTAAGTTCCATTACCTCACACAAGGTTCGGAAGATGCTTCCCAGTTTCGTCTAGAACTGTATAGACCTGTCTCCTACATCTGTGTCTTTGATTCATTTTGAGTTTATTTTTGTATATAGTGAGAGATAAGGGTCCCCCTTCATTCTTTTGTATTTGGATGTCTAGTTCTCCCAGCACTCCTTGTCAAAAATCAGTTGGCTTTAACTTATGTGTGAGACTAAAGCAAAAAATGTTTATTTGGTACAAACTTTATATTTTTTCTAGTGCATTACCTAATATAACTTATATGGACAGTTTAATTGAACACCATAAGTACATGGAACCTTGAGTAGGGCATGAGAGTTTGCAGGTTTGTCACGTATAAAGCCCTGATAAATCCCAGAGTGATTTGAACAGTGAATAAAAAAGTATGCAAAGTCCCCTTGGGAGAATGGTGAGAAAGAGAGAAAATTCAACTTCCCCATTTGGAGAAGGCCTGATAGTCTTGCAAACAGGGAGGACAAAAAAAAATCAATAGGCCAAACCCTCAATCTTAGCATTTGTTCATAGGAAACTTATCCCTGCAAAGGATAGGCTAAGCCTACTTAAAATTAGGCCTAAGGATCACCCCCAGAGAACCTCTTTTATTGCTCAGATGTGGCCTATCTCAGCCAACACGGCAAGCAAACTCACTGCCCTCCCCATCTCTATGTGGGACATGACTCCCAGGGTTGTGAAGCTGCCTGGCAACGTGGGATAGAAATCCTAGAATGAGCTGGGACTCAGCATCAAGGGACTGAGAAAACCTTCTCAACTGAAAGGGGGAAGAGAGAAACGAGACAAAATAAAGTGTCAGTGGCTGATGGATTCCAAACAGAATCGAGAGGTTATTCTTATGCATTATATAGATATCCCCTTTTTAGTTTAAGGTGTATTAGAGAGGCTAGAGGGAAGAGCCTGAAACTGTAGAGCTGTGTTCCAGTAGCTGTATTTCTTTAAGATGATCATATAATGATATAACTTTCACAAAGTGACTGTGTGATTGTGAAAACCTTGTTCTGATGCTCCTTTTATCTACAGTATGGACAGATGATTAAAAAATATGGATTAAAAATAAATAAATAATAGAGGGAACAAATGTTAAAATAAATTGAGTAGAGGGAAATACTAATGTTCAGTGAGAGGGAGGGGAAAGGGATATGATATGCATGAGTTTTTTCTTTTTATTTCTTTTTCTGGAGTGATGTAAATGTTCTGTGAAATTTGATCATGGTGATGAATATACAACTATGTGATGATATTGTGAGCCACTGATTGCAACCAAGTATGTAATGTTCATACATTAAGAATGTTCGTGTTGTATGTAGATCAGTTTTATTAATAAAAATAAAAATAAAAATAAATCAGCTGGCCTTAGGTGTGAGGGTTTATTTCTGAGCTCTTAGTTCAGTTCCATTGGTCTATATGTCTATCCTTGTGCCAGTAAAATGCTGTTTTGATTACTGCAAATTTGTAATAATTGAAATAATCGTTTCTGTCTGAAAAACTCCCTTTAGCATTGCTTTTAGTTCAGGTTTAGTGGTGATGAACTCTGTCAGCTTTTGCTTACCTTTGAATATCTTAATCTCCCCATCAATTTTGAAAGACAGTCTCACTGAATGTAAAATTCGTGGTTGGCGATTGTTTTCTTTTAGCACTTCACATGTTTCACCCCGCTGCCTTCTTGCCTCCATGATCTCTGATGAGAAACTGGAACTTAATCTTATTGGGACTCCCTTGTACATAACGCATTGCTTTTCTCTTGCAGCTTTGAGAACTTTCTACTTGTCCTTGGTATTTGATATTTTTAGGACTATGTATCTGAGCATGGTTGTTTTTTGAGTTTATTGTGTTTGGGGTTTGTTGGGTTCTTGAATGGTGTGTTTGTGTACATATTTGGGAATATAATATATATATATTATATATATAAAATAAATTCATTAAATTTGGGAAGTTTTCTGCCATTATTTCTTTGAATATTTTTATGTCACTTCCTCTTTCTTCCCTTTTTGGAATTCCTATAATGTTTACGTTGGTATACTTGATAGTGTTCTACAGGTCCCTTAAATTTTGTTCACTTTTTTTTATTCTTTTTTCTTTCTGTTCCTCAGTTTGATTCCTTTGAATTGTTCCATGTTCAGATTCACTGATTATTTCTTCTGCCTACTCTAATCTATTGAGTCCCTCTAGGGAATATTTTATTTCAGTTATTGTGTTCTTCAACTCCAGTATTTCTGTTGGTTCCTTAAAATTTTTTCTATTTCTTTTTTGAGATTCTCATATTCATTCATTATTTTCCTGCTATCCTTTAGTTCTTTCTCCATTTTCTTTTATCCTTGAGCATATTAGGATTATTTTTTAAAAAGTCTTTGTTTGGTACATACAAAGTCTGGCCTTTCTCATTGATGGTTTCTGCATTTTTGAGCTGTTCTTTTGGATGGGCTGTCATTTCCTGTTTCTTTGTCTTAAACTCTTTTATTGCACACTGTACATTTTGCTATTTTAAAGTGTTAATACTGGGGTTTATTCCATGCATTCTCTGTTCCTTAAGATTTATCCAGTTCTTGAGGGATAGAGATTTCCTTGAGTGCCAGGCACTAACAACAACAACAACAAAAAACACCTTTTGCAGTCTTTGTAAATTGGGTCTGTGGTAGCTGGTGCTCTCTGTCAGTTTAGCCCTCCTATCAAGAAGATCTGTCTGCTGTGTAAATGAAGTTTAGGGTCCTCTTCTTCTCTTCGGAGCCTGTGTCTTTTCCTGGGCTTGCATTTACTTGTTGCCTTAGGAATTCCCCCATTTACAGGCGTCCCAATGCCCCCTGTATGCCCTATGACATCTACCCCTCCCCCATCCTGGGTTCTCTGTTGTATTTTTAAAAGCAGATAATCCTTTGACTCAACCATTTTTCCTTAATTGATTCTTATACTGCTTTAGTTCTCTGTGAGCTTCTTCTGCCTGTAGGGCAAATTCTGGGAGTGTGCTCCAGAGATGGGTTTCCTGGTTCAGAATTTCAGGCTGCCACCTTAGATTGGCACAGATCTGCAGTCATCTCAGTATATGCATAGGGGTTGCTCTATTCCGTATGGACCAGAGTCAGGGAGCCACAATAGGAGCACAGGCTGGCTCCATACACCTCTAGGGAGGCAGTGAGGGAGGGGCCAGTAAGGATGCCCAAGCTTCCACCATTTTTAAAGTTGCATATTTTTGATTCAGCATTTGCCCAATTACTGCAACCATAACTATTTTCTGGAGTTTTGAGGAAAATTTCTCTGCCGTTTTTTGCTAGTTGTTCAAAGATTCTGTGGCGATATGGCACCCTGAAACATTTACATTAATATCTTAGTGGACTGGAAGACTTCTCAAAGGTTTTTAAAAATAGTAATAGTAATATGGTCAAAATTTCCTGAGGGTTTATATTTATAATCTCATTTAATCCTTTCTTCAAACAGAAGAGGAAGCAGAAACAAAGCTAGGTGACAGTACCTTGGCTGAGATTTCACAGGTTGCAGGAAGAAAAGCTGGAGTTTGAATCCCAGTCTGACTGCAGAGCCTTAATTTTTGTACTGTTGTACATGCTTGTAAATGTGGAACAGGCTGTTCAGTAATAGGGTTAGCCTCATTTCACAGAACAAGCAGGCCCTGTGAGGTGAAGGGACATAAGTCATGGTTCACAGGGGTTGGCAGCTAACCAACCTTATTGTGGAGACAGTAAGAGGATTTCAGGCAGATCCTATGATCTTCTTGACACTGAATGTGAAAGCATATGTGTGGTACTTAGGTTCACATGTCAACCTGGCCAGGTAAAGGTACCTCGTTCTGTTGCTGTAGACATGAGCCAATGGTACGTGAAGCTCATCTGTTGCTCATGACATCTGCAGTTGGCTAAGAGGAGAGCTGCTGCAATGAATGATGTTTGACTTAATTGGCTGGTGCTTAAATGAGAGAGCTCAACCTAGCACAGCCCAAGCAGCTCAGCATACCTCATCTCAGCACTCACAGCTCAGCCGAGGTCTTTGGAGATGCAGAAAGAAATCACCCTGGGGAAAGTTGTTGGAACCCAGAGGCCTGGAGAGAAGACCAGCAGAGATCACCCTGTGCCTTCCCGCGTAAGAAAGACCTCATTTGAAAGTTAGCTGCCTTTCCTCTGAAGAACTAATGAAATAAATCCCCTTTTATTAAGAGCCAGTCCATCTCTGGTGTGTTGCATTCTGGCAGCTAGCAAACTAGAACAATAAGTGTGTATACTTTTCTTGGGATAAGGTTCATATTCTTTTATCAGATTCTCAAAGAAGTTCATGATTCCAAAACACAAGATATGTGGTTGTTCCTTCTTTTTTTCTTCAAATGTAATTTTATTGAGATATATTCAAATGCATACTATCTATCCGAAGTATACAATCAATGTATAAACCACATGTTGTGCATTCATCATCATGATCAATCTTAGAACCTTTGCATTACTCCAGAAAAAGAAAGAGAAAAAATAAAACCCCAATTATCCCATACTCCTTATGCTCCCCCCATTGACGCCCAGTATTGCATTCTACCCAATTTAAAGACATACAGTAAAAGTAAATGAACTACCACAGTGTAGTATTGTCAGAGATAGATATATAGAGAGTGGAACAGAATAAAACATCCAGAAGTAGATCCATACAAACATGGGCAACCAATATTTTTTTTTCTTTTTGCTATATAGCTATCTAGTTCCTTCCTGCAGCTGTTCAATATTCTGTCATATGTATACACTACAGTTTGCCCTTCTGTCCATCAGTGGATGTACCCTTGTGCCATCTTCATGCATTTCAAATCATGAATAATGCCACCATAAACACCAGTGTGCAAATGTCTATTTGTGTCCCTGTTTTCAGTTCTTCTGTATATATCTAATAGTGGGGTTGCAGAATTATATGGCAAACTAGTAATGGGATTGCTGGATCATACAGCAATTCTATAATTAGCTTCCTGAAGGACTGCCAAACTGCCTTCCAGAGCAGCTGCACCATCTATATGCCCACGAACAGAGACTAAGTGTACCTATTTTTCCACATCCTCTTCAAGGTTTTTCTTTTTTGATAATGGCCATATTAGTAGGTATGAGGTGATATCTCATGATTTTGAATTGTATTTTGCTAATAACTTGTGAAGTTGAACATATTTTCATATACTTTTGAGCCATTTGTATTTCCTCTTTAGAAAAGTGTCTATCCCTGTCCTTAGCCCATTTTTAAATGGTTTTGTTTGTCTTTTTGTTGTTGAGTAGTGTATGACCTCTTATATATTCTGGATATTAAACCTTTATCTGATATTGATTTCCTAATATTGTCTCCCATTGTGTAGGCTGCTTTTTTTTTCCTTTCCTGACATAGTCCTTTGATACATAGAAGTATTCAGTTTTATTTTGTTCTTCTTTCATGGCTTGGGCTTTGGATGTAAGGTCTAGGAAACCACCTCCTACCTCAAGACCTTTGAGATATTTGCCTATATTTTCTTCTAAAAATTTTATGGTCTTAGTTCTAAGGCTTAGGTCTTTGATCCATTTTGACTTAATTTTAGTATAAGGCTCGAGATAGGGGTCCTCTTTCATGTTTTTGGATATGGATATCCAGTTCTCTGAACAACTTTTGTTGAAGTTGACTTGACTACCTTATCAAAAATCAGTTTTTCATAGATGATACAGTCTACTTCTGAACACTCAGCTTGGTTCCATTGGTCAGTATGTCTATCTTTATGTGCTATACTGTTTTGACCACTCTAGCTTTGTAATATGCTGTAAAGTCAGGTAGCGTGAGACCTCCCACTTCATTTTATTTCTCAAGATATTTTTAACTATTTTGGGCACCCTGACCTTCTAAATAAATTTGATTATTGGTTTTTCTATTTCTGCACAGTATATTGTTGGGATTGCATTGAATTTATAAACCAATTTGGGTAGAACTGACATCTTAATTCTATTTAGTGTTCAAATCCATGAACATGGTATGTTTTTCCATCTATTTAGATCTTTCTTGATGTCTTTCAGTAATGTTCTGTAGTTTTCTGGGTATAGGTCTCTTATGTCCTTGATTAAATTTATTCCTAAGGATGTGATTCTTTTCATTGCTATTGTAAGTGGATTTTTTTCTTGATTTCTTTCTCAAATTGTGCATTATTAGTATATAAAAGCAGTACTGATTTTGGGTGTTGTCTTGCACCCTGACAATTTGCTGTACTCATTTATTAGCTCTAGTAGTTTTGCTATAGATTTTTCAAGACTTTCCATATATAAGATCATGTCATATGCAAATAGAGTTTTGCTTCTTCCTTTCCAATTTGAATGTGTTTTATTCTTTTTCTTGCCTAAATGCTCGGCTGGAACTTACAGCACAATGTTGAATAACAGTGGTGACAGTAGGCACCCTTGTCTTATTCCTGATCTTAGAGGGAAAGTTTTCAGTCTTTCCCCATTGAGTTTTGGAATGTGTTTTCCAATTTGAATGCGTTTTATTTCTTTTTCTTGCCTAAATGCTCTAGCTGGAACTTACAGCACAATGTTGAATAACAATGGTGACAGTAGGCACCCTTGTCTTATTCCTGATCTTAGAGGGAAAGCTTTCAGTCTTTCCCCATTGAGTATGATGTTAGCTGTGGGTTTTTCATATATTCCCTTTATCATGTTGAGGAAGTTTCCTTCTATTCTTATTTTCTCAAGTGTTTTTATCAAGAAAGGATGCTGAATTTTTTCAAGCCTTTACTGCATCAATCAAGATGATCAGATGGTTTTTCTGATTTGATTTATTGATGTGGTGTATCACATTAATTGATTTTCTGGTGTTGAACTACATATCTGTAAATAAACTCACTTGGTCATGGTGTATAATTCTTTTAAAGGTGTTGCTAGATTTGATTTGCAAGTATTTTGTTGAGGATTTTTGCATTATATTTATTAAGGAGATTTGTCTGAATTTTTCTTTTAGTATCTTTGTCTGACTTTGGTTTTAGGTGGAAACTGACTTCCACTTAATGAGTTAGGTAGCTTTTCTCCCCTATTCAATTTTTTTTGAAGAGTTTGAACAGGATTGGTACTAATTCTTTCTTAACTGCTTGGTAGAATTCACATGTGAAGTTATTTGGTCCTGGCCTTTTTTGGGGGGGGGGCGGTTTGATGATTGATTCAGTCTTTTTACTTGTTTTTGGTTTGTTGAGGTCTTGTGTTTCTTCTTGAGTCACTGTTGATAGTTAATGCTTTTCTACGAAGCTGTCCGTTTCATCTATGTTGTCTAGTTTGTTAGCATATTAGTGTTCATTGTGTTCTCTCGTTATTTCCTTTTATTTCTGTGGGGCCAGTAGTTATGTCCTCCTCCCATTTCTGTATTTTATTTATTTGCATCCTCTCTCTTTTCTTCTTAGTCAGCCTAGTGAAGGGCCCATTGATTTTATTGATTTTCTCAAAAAACCAACTTCTGCTTTTGTTAATTCTCTATTGTTTTCATGCTTTCAATTTTATTTGTTCTCTCATCTTTGTTATTTATTTCTGTCTGTTTGCTTTGGGGTTAGTTTGCTATTCTTTCTCTATCTTGTCTAGATGGCCCTTTAATTCCTTGATTTTTGCTATTTCTTCTTTTTAAAATAGATACTTAAGGCAATATATTTTCCTCTCAGCACTGCCTTTGCTGCATCCCATAAGTTTTGATGTGTTGTGTTCTTATTTTCATTTGCCACAAGATATTTACTGAATTCACTTGTAATTTCTTCCTTGCCCCACTGGTTGTTTAAATGTGCATTGTTTTATCTCTACATATTAGTGAATTTTCCTGCTATACACCTGTTATTGATTTCCAACTTCATTCCATTACAGTCTGAGAAAATGTTTTGTATGATTTCTATCTTTTTAAAATTATTGAGACATGCTTTGTGACCCAACATGTGATCTATCCTGGAGAATGATCTATGAGCACTTGAGAAAATGTATATACTGCTGTTGTGGGGTAATATGTTCTGTAAAGCTCTGTTAAGTTTAGTTCATTTTCCATGTTATCCAAAATCTGATTCCTTATTGATCCACTGTCTAGATGTTCTATCCATTGATGAGATGGTGTATTGAAGTCTCCAACTATTATGATAGAGGTGTCTACTTCTCCATTCAATGTTGTCAGTGTGTGCCTCATGTATTTTGGCACATGCTGGCTCAGTACCTAAATATTCATATTGTTATTTCTTCTTGATTGATTGGTCCTTTTATTAATATATAGTGCCCTTCTTTCTCACTTTTATTTGTTTTATATGTGAAGACTTATTTGCCTGATATTAGTATAGCTATCCCCCCTTTTTTTCTGGTTGTTGTCTGCATGAAATATCTTTTTTCAGTTTTTAACTTTCAACCTATCTCTGTCTGAGGGTCTAAAGTAATTCTTTTGTAGACAGCATGGAGATGGATCCTGTTTGTTTGTCTTTAATCCATTCTTCCAGTCTGTGTTTTGATTGGGGAATTTAATCCGTTACATTTAATGTTATTACTGTAAAGGCAGTTCTTCAATCATTTTGTCTCTTGGATTTTATATGTCATACCTTACTTTTCTCTCTCTTTTTACTCTTTTAGTTACCTTTATTGCTTATTTTCATTTCAGCACTCTTCTCCATACTTCCCTCTTCTGTCTTTTCTATCTGCCTGTAGCACTCCTTTTATTATTTCCTGTAATCAGGTCTGTTACTCATGAACTCTCTGTGTCTTTTTACCTAAAAATATTTTAAACTTCCTTTCATTCGTGAAGAACATTTTTGCCAGATGTGGAATTCTTGGTTGGAAGCTTTTCTTGTTTAGTATCTGAAATATATCATACCACTGCCTTTTTATTCCCATAGTTTCTGCAGGAAATCTGTACTTAATCTTGTCAAGATTCCTTTGTATGTGATGGATCACTTTTCTCTTGCTGCTTTCAGAATTCCCTCTTTGTCTTTGACATTTGAAAATCTGATTAGTATATTTCTTGGGGTATTTCTCTTTGGGTCTATTCTTTTTGGGGTACATTGTGCTTTTTGAGCCTGTAATTTGACGTCTTTCATAAGAGTTGGGAAATTTTTCTGTGATTATTTCCTCCATTATTATTTCCTCCATTATGCTTTCTGTCCCTTTTCCCTTCTCTTCTACTTCTGGAACACCCAAAACACATGTATTTGTGTGCTGCATGTTGTCATTCAATTTCCTGAGATTGTGCTCATATTTTTTTCTATTCTTTTCCTTATCTCTTGTTTTCTGTGTAGGACTTCAGATCTTCTGTCTTCTAGTTCACTAATCCTTTCTTCTACCTTTTCAAATCTGCTGTTGTATGTCTCCATTGTGTTTTTCATCTCTTCTATTGTGGCTCTCATTCCCCCAAAGTTCTGCTATTTGTTTTAACAAGCTTTCAAGTTCTTCTGCATAGACACCCAGTGCCTTCAGATCTTTTGCCATATTTTCCTTCAACTCATTGAATTGATTTAGAAGATTTTTTGAGCATCTTTATTAGTTTTTCAATTCCTGTATCTCATTTGAAGTGTTAGTTTGTTCCTTTGACTGGGCCATATCTTCGTGCTTCCTAGTATGACTCATAACATTTTGCTAGTATTTAGGCATCTGATTTTCTTGATTAGTTTATTTTGGAAGTTGTTTTTTCTATTTTGCCTCATGTTTTCTTGTTTGATTGGTGTTATAGATGGCTAGCTGCCAGGATGTGATACAACAGAAATGGAATGGGCTTTAAAAAGGGGAAATTTAATAAGTTACAAGTTTACAGTTCTAAGTCCATTAAAATATCCCAGTTAAAGCGAGGATATAGAAATGTCCAATCTAAGGTATCCAAGGAAAGATACCTTGGTTCAAGAAGGATGATGAAGTTCAGGGTTTCTCGCTCAACTGGAAAGGCACATGGAGACATGGCAAAGTCTGCTAGCTTTCTCTCTAGGCTCCCCCAGGGCCTTTTCCTTCTTCATCTCCAAAGGTCTCTGGTTGTGAGGGCTCTGTAGCTCTTTCTAAAATGGTTCCCTCTTAAAGGACTCCAGTAAGCAACCTCACCTTGAATGGTTGGAGACATACCTCTATGGAAATCATCTAATCAAAAGTCACCATCCACAATTGGGTGGGTCACATCTCCATGGATAATTTAAAACTTCCACTCAGCAATACTGAATGAGAATTAAAGGAAATGGCTTTTCTGGGGTCTACCACAGGTTCAAACCAGCACCATTTGGCTTTGTTCTTCATCCATTCTTTGACATTTAGTTGAACTTATTCTGGACCTCTGGCATAGCCTCTGTTTAACTGCTCAGAATTTTTCATCTCTTGCTTTTCTAGTGCTTGCCTGCTTATATGGAAGTTTTTGACATTGCCCTTTGTGTGTGTGTGTGTGTGTGTGTGTGTGTGTGTGTGTGCGCGCGCACGTGTGCATGCCATTGTTTCACCCCTTGGAAAACTCTCTAGTTTCCCTCTTCCTCCTCAGGGACTATTGACTTTCTGTTTGCTTTGTTTTGTTGTTTTTGCATCTATATGTTTTTATCACTCCTATTATTACCTCTAACAACTTTTGCCTGGAGGTCTGGCTCTTCCCCAATCACATTTTCCCAGAAAAGACACACTCAGAACTCATGAAAAGAGAGTAATCAATATCAAGGTTCCCTAGGGATGAGACCCAGCAGGGTTCTATGCTTTTCCTGTCCTGCCCAGCAGATAGTGCCTGTCAGCCCACTGCTCCCGAGTGGCTAAAGTAGTATGGTGCCTTTAATTCTTAGCAGACCTTGTCTCTCTCAGGGGCATGGTTGAGACAGAAGCTGAGGCTGAAGTCTGACTTAAGCTGTTTCTGTTTTCCAGCTCCTGGGATCTGAATTCTCTAAATAACAGTCACCTCCTGTGCTGGTCCTTTCCACCCTCTATTTTTTTTTTTTTTTTTTTTTGATGGCTAGAACTGCTCTTCAGTCCCCTGTTCCCTGCAACCTGGAAAAGTTACAGGTCTCTAAAGATGACCCCCTTCCCCCACTGCTGGAAATGTGTTTGACACATGCTGAGCTCTGCTTTTGGTAGGTTGAAAATCCTGCTGGTATCCTAGTCCACAGGGCCTTAATTCTCTAAATGAGAGCTGCCACTTGTGCTGGGCCCTGCCCACCCCCACCCTGTTTACTTTGGGAAACTATGCTTTTTAAGGGATTATCTCCACCTGATTAGTTACTTGGTCTCTTGAGCATTCTTTAGGTCCACCCTTGCTTCAGGCATGGCTGAACACTAAAAATTCTAGCTGCTTTCTAGTTTTCTGTTTTCTTATTTTATATTGTGAAATATATATATACAAAAAGCATTAAATTTCAAAGTACATTTTAACTTAGAACAGATTTCAAATTTTGGTATGGTTACAGTTCCATAATTTCAGGTTTTTTTTCTAGCTGCTCCAAGACACTAAAGACTAAAAGGAAATATCAATATAATTATTTAATAATCACACTCATTTTTAAATCCTAATTTCTCTATTATAACTCCTCCTTTTCCTTTGATCTGTCTCCCAATCTTTAGGGATATTTGGGTCATGCCCATTATAACTTTTTTCATGTTGAAAAGGGGTGTTGACAGTATGGTTTAGGGGGATGGAACTAGTTGATGTTTTTGGAGATACTGCACCTCTGGGTTTCAGAACTTCTCTGAACCATCTGAAGGTTTTAGGTTTCTGAAAAGTAAACTTACTGTGTGCAACTTTTGGAGGATCTCAGATAAAGCCCTAGGTTTAACAGGAATGGTTTTGGTTGGGGTTTGGCAAACTTGGTAGCAATATCTACCTGAAGCTAGCATAAGAGTAGCTTCCAGAATAGCCTCTTGACTCTATTTGAACTCTCTTAGCCACTGATACCTTCTTTTCTTGCATTTCTTTCCCCCATTTTGGTCCAGAAGGTATTGATTCCACAGTGCCAGGGAGACTCCCACTCTGGATGTCATGTCCCATATAGGGGGGAGGGTAATGATTTTTCTTGCAGAGTTGTACTTAGAGAAAGAGAGAGGGAGGCCACATCTAAGCAACAAAAGAGGTCCTCTGGAAGTTACTCTTAGGTATAATTATAGGCAGGCTTAGTTTCCCCACTACAGAAATAAGTTTCATAAGAGCAGGGTCCACAATCAGGGGCTTGGCCTATTAACTTAGGCCCCGGTTTGTTTGTTTGTTTTCCCTCATGCAAAAACATGTCTTAATTTGTACATTTAGTCACTATCATTGTACACTCTAGGCATTCCTGGATTTTACCATCTCAGCCTTTATTGTCTATCCTTCTGGTTTCATACGTGCCCCCAGCCCTCCTCCTTCTATCATTTTCACATTCAGCTTCATTCAGTGTACTTACATTATTATGCTGCAATCAGGTAGTAATGTCCTATCCATTTCTGAATTTTTACAATGAGTCCTGCCATACAATCTGTATCCCTTCAGCTCCAATTACCCAAAATCTATCCCACTTCTATCTCCTGATAACCTCTGTTCTCAACTGAAATTCTCCAAGTTTATTCATTAATGTCAGTTCATATCAGTGAGACCATACAGGATTTGTCCTTTTGTTTCTGGCTAATCTCAGCATAATGTCTTCAAGGTCCATCCACATTGTTACATGCTTCAAGACTTTATTCTGCCTGACAGCTGTGTAATATTACATCATATATATATAAACCTCAGCTTGTTTAGCCACCCATTTGTTGATGAACATTTGGGCTGTTTCCATCTCTTGGCAATTGTAAATAATGTTACTATAAACATTGGTGTGCAAATGTCCATTTGTGTCCTTGCCCTCATGCCCTCTGAATAGACACCTAGCAATGGTATTGCTGGATCATATGGCAATTCTATACTTAGCTTCCTGAGGAACCACCAAACTGCCTTCCACAGATGTTGTACCACTTGACATTCCCACAAACAGTGGATAAGTGTGCCTCTTTCTCCACATCCTTTCCAGCACTTGTTGTTTTCTGTTTTATTGATAATGGCCCTTCTGGTGGGTGTGAGATGATATCTCATTGTAGTTTTGATTTGCATTTCCCTAATAGCCAGGGAAGTTGAGAATCTTTTCATGTGCCTTTTAGCCATTTGTATTTCTTCTTCTTCTGAGTGTATTTTCATGTCTTTTGCTCATTTTGTAATTGGGTTGTTTGTCTTTTTGCTGTTGAGTTGAACAATCTCTTTATATATTCTGGATACTAGATGCTTGTCTGATATGTCATTTCCAAATATTGTCTCCCATTGTGTAGGCTATCTTTTTACTTTCTTGACAAAGTTCTTTGATGCACAAAAGTGTTTAATTTTGAGGAGTTCCCATTTATCTATTTCTTTCTTCAATGCTCATGCTTTGGGCATAAGATCTAGAAAACTGCCTCCTATTACAAGTTTTATAAGATATTTCCCTACATTTTCTTCTAGCAGTTCTATGGTCTTAGATCTAATGTTTAGGTCTTTGATCCATTTTTAGTGAATTTTTGTATACGGGGTGAGATATGGATCTTCTTTCATTCTTTTGCATGTGGATATCCAGTTCTCCAAGCACTATTTATTGAAGAGACTGTTCTGTCCCAGGTGAGTTGGCTTGACCACTTTATCAAAGATCAATTGTCCATAGATGATAGGGTCTATATCTGAACATTCTATTCGATTCCATTGGTCAGTATATCTATCTTTATGCTAGTTCCATGCTGTTTTGACCACTGTAGCTTTGTAGCACGCCTTAAAATCAAGTAATGTGAGACCTCCGACTTCATTTTTTCTTTCTCAGGATATTTTTAGCTATTTGGGGCATGCTGAACTACCAGATAAATTTGGTTATTGGTTTTTCTATTTCTGCAAAGTAAGGTTTTGGAATTTTAATTGGTATTGCTTTGAATCTATAGATCAATTTAGGTAGAATTGACATCTTAATTACATTTAGTCTTCCAATCTATGAACACAGTATGCCCTTCCATTTATTTAGGTCTTCTGTGATTCTTTTAGCAATTTCTTGTAGTTTTCTTTGTATAGGTCTTTTGTATCCTTAGTTAAATTTATTCCTAAATATATTATTCTTTTGGTTGCAGTTGTAAATGGAATTTTTTTTCTTGAT
Organism: Tamandua tetradactyla; assembly: GCF_023851605.1. NCBI lineage: Eukaryota > Metazoa > Chordata > Mammalia > Pilosa > Myrmecophagidae > Tamandua > Tamandua tetradactyla. Next base: position 34,770,349 of record NC_135346.1, on the reverse strand, counting down.
TTCTCCCTCAGGTTGCCCAATACTAGTATATAGAAACACTACAGATTTTTGAGTGTTGATCTTGTAACCTGCCACTTTGCTGTACTCATTTATTAGCTCTAATAGTTTTGTTGTGGACTTTTTGGGGTTTTTGACATATATCATCATACCATCTGCAAACAGTGAGAGTTTTACTGCTTCCTTTCCAATTTTAATGCCTTGTATTTCTTTTGCTTGTCTAATTGCTCTTTATCTTGCCTAAAAATTCAACACAATGTTGAATAACAATGGTGACAGTGGACATCTTGTTTTGTTATTGATCTTAGGGAGAAAGCTTTCAGTTTTTCCCCATTAAGGATGATGTTAGCTTTGGGTTTTTCATACACTCCATTTATCATGTTGAGGAAGTTCCCTTCTATTCCTATCCTTTGAAGTGTTTTCAACAAGAAAGGATGTTGAATTTTGTCAAATGCCTTTTCTGCATCAATCAAGATGCTCATGTGGTTTTCTGCTTTGATTTGTTGATGTGGTGTTCTACATTAATTTATTATGTTATGTTGAACCATCCTTGCATACCTGGGATGAATCCTACTTGGTCATGGTGTATAATTCTTTTAATGTGCCACTGGATTCGATTTTCAAGAACTTTGTTGAGGATTTTTGCGTCTATATTCATTAGAGAGATTGGTCTGTAATTTTCTTTTCTTGTAGTATCTTTGTCTGGCTTTGGTATGAGGGTGAAGTTGGTTTCATAGGATGAGTTAGGTAGACTTCCCTTCTCTTCATTTTTTTTTTTTGAAGAGTTTGAGCAGGATTGGTACTAATTCTTTCTTGAATGCTTGGTAGAATTTACATGTAAAGCCATCTGGTCCTGGACATTTCTTTTTTGGGAGCCTCTTAATGGCTGATTTAATTTCTTTACTTTGATTGGTTTGTTGAGGTTATCTATTTCTTCTCGAATCAATATTTGTTGTTCATGCCTTTCTAGGGAGTTGTTCATTTCATCTACATTGTCTAGTTTATTAGCATAAAGTTGTTCATAGTATCCTCTCATTACCTCCTTTATTTCTGCAGGGTCAGTAGTTATGTCTCCTCTTCCATCCTGATTTTATTTATTTGCATCCTCTCTCTTCTTTTTGTCAACCTTGCTAAGGATCTATCAATTTTATTGTTTTTCTCATAGAACCAACTTCTGCTTTTGTTGACTTTTCTCAATTGTTTTCATGTTGGGGTCCCTGGTTTTGAGAGAGTATCAGGAGTTTACCAGGTGCTAAGGTTTAATAGTTCAATATTTTTTCTCCAGTCCCTCAAGAGACTTTGCCAATACTTTTTAATTATCTGCCTAACATACTCTGGGATGTATCTGGGTATTACTTTAAGCTATACAGAATTATAAGCCCTTATTTTCATTCTCAGCTCCAAGTGTTTGGGTTGTTTAAATGACCTATCCAAATTGGTTGAGTTAGATTGTGTGCTATAGAAAATTTAGGTTCAGTACAAAATAAATTTCTGTTAATTTTTGTCTCATATAGTAGGTGAAGTTCTAAAATATACACTGTCATCCTTTACCCTGTATTCTGATTTCCTTTAGTCCCAACCAGATTGGCTTCATTCTTATTTCTGATCTCTTTTGGTTTCCTTATCAGTTGTTGTATGTAGCATTGTAGACTTTCAGACCTGCAGAACTCCAACTCTGAGTTGGAGTTAGGTGTCACAGAGGTACCTAAAGTTCCAGAGAAATACCAGGTTATACACATATAATACAGCATCTCAGAATCTAGAAAGAACAATTAAAGCTCAGAAATAAATGTGACTGACAAAAAAGCTCACAATGTAGGCCTGAATTTTCATGTAAGTATTCTCTAAATTTGACTATACAATATTTTTCTGTTTGTTTCTGGCTTATTTGCAAAACATGTCTCTCAAGTTTCATTCACCTCATTGCATGCCTCATGACCTCATTCTGTTCTGTAGCCACATAATATTCTATCATATGTATACAACACAGTTCACCTTTCTGCTTCTTAGTCATTGCACCTGCTCCATTCTTTAATGGGCTGTTAAAAAGTAAAAAAAAAAAAGGAAAAAAGTCTTTTCAAATCCAGTCCCCAATCTATCAGGAATGCTAGTCAAGAGCCAGAGTTCATACCTGGTTCTATGTGCCCTTTTCTTGGGACTCACCTCTTTTCCAGTATTCTGAGCTCAGCCAGCTCCAAAAGCCTCTGTTTTTTTGTTTTGTTTTGTTTGTTTGTTTCCATCATCTCCATCTCTTTGTTGTTGGGGAGAGACCCCTGTTTTCTCTCATGTTTGTCAGGTAGATTTATCTGTGCTCAGGGTTTGTATTCAGCAGCCTAAATTTGTTAATCAAATCTGCAATTACAGCTTGGTTGAGCTGTCTTTTCCTTGCTCCTAGTAGAGAAAGCTTCTTTTTCTCACTGGGGTGAGACTCTGATATGCTTCTGTGTCTAGGAGGAGGGTACCAGGATGGAAGTTTACTTACAATTCTATGCTATGATCTTGGCCCTTGTACCCATTCCAGGCTGGTGTACAGAAGTCCCCCAAACCATTGTTCCAGACAGTTTACTAGCTACCCTAGAGGATGAACTAAATTCCATACTTGCCTATGCCACCATCTTGCCCAGCCTCACAAACTCTATATGGTTATTCTTAATATTTCTGGGTCTCCTCTGAGAATCTGATAAAAAGTTAAACACGCACCCAACAAAACCAAAACAAACCAAGCCAAGCCAAACCAAACCTTTGAGATGACTGAGTGTGATCATCTTATTTTATAGAAGTGTAATAGTTGCTTAGGGAGGGAAATGATTTGCTAACATAGTGGTGGTGACATGATAGTTACCGATGATGATTGTCATGATGTTGATAGTGTTGATTATGATGATGATGATGATAACAGCATTAACTACAATTTTCTGAGTACATGATATGTTTAAGGCACTGCTCTAAGCACTTTGCATGGGTTATCTCATTCAATCTTCACATCAACCCTATGAGGCAATTACAGTTAATTTTATTTTGTCGATGAGGAAATCATGGCATATGAAAGTTATTTGCCCAAAGTTATATAGCTAGGATATGGCTGAGGGAGTAATAGAACCCAAGTCTCCTTATTTTTATTTCAGGACTTTTGTCCTATTATGTAAGGACAGAGGAAGACAGGTCCCTTTCCTCTAGAATCCTGAAATCTTTTCTCACTGATGACTCCCTTGTGAGAAGTAGGCAGCATTGCCATGTCAGTGCTTCATAGCAGTATACTCCACCTAAGGCCTCATGAGTAGTGGAAATGCCCCACCTGGGGGGTGGCTTCCCAGCTTCTATTTGTAGTGACACTTACAGATGAGGCACATTTTCTTAACAAATAAGAATCTAATGGATTAGGTTTTATCTAATTTGCATTCTACATTCACTGTGCCTCTCTCTGCCTGATGCTGCTGGCATAATTAAACTTAATGTTCTTTTAATGATGTCTTCTTAACTGAAGGATTCATATGCAATTAACATCAAATGGGGATGGGCTGTCATAGGTCCAGGGCTGTTCTTGTTGATATTCCCCCACTCCCCCCATAAGAGTTCTGGTGTCATCTTGACCAAGTGATGATGCCCAGTTGTCTGGTCAGGCAGGCACTGGTCTGACTATTGCTACAAGGATATTTCATGGCTGGTATAAGATTGTCAGTTGATGGTATCCGTGGCTGATTACATGCGATCAACTAAAGACATGTCTTCCACAAATGAGATAATCCTATCAGTGGAAGACTTTTAAGGAAGAAGAGAGACTTTTTCAGCCAGCGAGCCTCTCCTGTAAAGTGCATCCAGATCCTTTATGAGAGCCACCAGCTTCACAGCCTACCGTACAGATTTTGGAGTCTTCTGTTTCCATAGTTGCATGAGACACATTTATAAATGTCATATTTCCATATATCTCCTGTTGGTTTTGTTTCTCTAGCGAACCCTAATACACTGATCTATGTTACTCCTCAGATATCTTCCATAACAGTAGCAACTACCAGTATTTATTGTGTCTTTATTGTATGCTAGGCATTTTTATTCATTATCTTACATTACCTTCAAAAGCCCTGTGAAGTTTGATATTTTATAAATTTTATTGATGGGAAGAATGTGACTCAGATGAAAGGATTTTTTCAGCTCCAACTGCTGGAAAGTGGTGGAACCGAGATTCAAACTCCATACTTATCCATGATGCTGTGTTCCTTCTCAAATATTCACTGTTGCTGGCAGAGTAAGAGGAAGTGGTGGCCAGAATGCATAGCCCTCAGGATCTTGTTCCAATTTAGTATTTACAGTCCTATCCCTCCTCTCATCCCCTATTTCCTGCCCACCCAGTCAGCCCTCAATGCCTGTCTATTCACTGCCCCACATGTACTCATGTAACAGTCTCTGCAGTTTTGCTCCAGTGTTTCCTCTGTTTGTATTACCCTCCTCCACTCTGTCATCCCATCACAGCTGCAAGTGCCAGTTCAGATCTCACCTCTGCCAAGATTCCTTTCCCATGTCCTCGTGTTTCTTTCCCCTTGTTTTCAAAGCATATTATTCCTATTATGAATGAAAGGCTTTGACATGTTGTAACTGAGTTACTCATTCGTATCTACTGCCTGACTTGATTGTGAACTATAGAGGGTCTGTTATTCTGCCTCTTTTCCCTCACCAGGCATCTAATTTTGTGCTTCCTGGACAACGGCTCTGATGTAAGAATGATAGTCACAATACTTAACAACTAGTATGGCATTTGTACTAACCATAAGAATGAACTCTGACTATACTGGTGTGCGCATCCAGCTGACTCTGATGTACATAAAGGGAACTGAAATGACCAGTAGGAAGGACTGCTAAATGGATTTCTTGTTAGTTCTCTTAAGCTCTGCTATACTGCTCCGAAATATCTACTTCACCTCCTGATCCAAGGCGATTTCCTTTCCAGGGATTTCTCTCTGATTGCATGTCCATTTTAATTGCCATGCCTTAGAAATCTGTTCCTTTCTTCAGATGCTCCAATTCACTACAGTCTTGGGACCTTTTCTCCTCCTTTCCTTCTGGCACAGATGGTTCTTGTACCAGCCCTTTCCATGGCTGGCTCCTTTGCCTTGGTCAGCTTTCTGTTCATATATCATCTCAGAAATGTTTTACTGACTATCCCACTAAAGACCAATCGCTTACTCTACTCCCAACCAATCTGTCATACCACCTTGATTGTTTCTTTCAGAGCATCTGCTACAATCTGATTTTTTTGTTTTGTTTTACTTATTAAGTTTTTTAATTCCTCATCAGAATATACATCCCATATGATCATGGATCTTGACTATCTTATTCACAGCTATATACCCAGCTGATACCTACTGAGTGCTCAACAAATGCAATTATTTATTGAATGAATAAATAAACAAGTGATTATGTGAGTGAATGAACAGCCAAGGAAACCTCTTTTATTTGAAAATCATTATTACCAATATACCTGGGCATCTTGCTACATATAGTATTTTGCTGCAGCATATAGTGATGAACCAGGAAGCTAATCTGATGAGACACAAAATTGAAATTTTCAAGATTTGAGACAGGACTTCCCAAACGAGCCTTTGTTCTGGTGTTTGTGTATGTTTCTGCATCTTTCTGTACATCTGCTTCATTTTCCTCTCTTACCAAGTAAAAGCCCTTCCTAACCTTCTGTGCTGGGTTGAAACTGTAATATATCCCAGAAAAGCCATGGTTTTTAAATCCAATCTTGTAGGGGTAGATCTATTGTTTGGTGGGAACCTTCGATCAGGTGGTTTCCATGGAGATGTGACCCACCCAACTCAAGGTGGGTCTTAATCCACTTACTGGAGTTCTTTAAGAGAGAGGCATTTTGAGAAAGCAGAGATGCTTGGAGATAGAAATGCCCCATGAGACGCTAAGCAAGAACCCACAGAAATTGAAAGAGCCAGAACCTGGAGATACTGGGCGTCACCAGATTAGCATCCTTTAGGAAGAAAAGACAGACACAAAATAACTATAGTGCACAGGAAAACAGAAGGATTTCAGAAAAGTGACTGGAAATCAGAAAAGGGAGAGACTACTTCTCGCCTAAGTGGAGTCAGTGACTCAGTTTTCTCTTTTAAGAATCATTTTCATGAAACATAAATGGAAGCTCCCTTGGGAAAAAGAGAAAGAAAAAAAGGAATCTCTTGATTTGGAGAGAAAAGAGGTTTTCTTCAAAAAGAAGAGAAGAAAAACATGTTATCAGGTAATATAGAGAGACCACATCTAAGTCCTAAGCCAACAAGTTCTACTTTACATTTTGGCACATAAGCTGGTGCATTATTTAAATGTATTTGTACTACATATATTTAAAAGACAACTGTGATTATTTCACTGATGATTTAGATTCAGGAATTTCTCTATAAATGCTGCTTTAAAAACAAGGTAGATTTCAGTTTGGGGGTTGTATTAATTAGGGCATACTAAATCATAGTAACAGACCCACAAGTGTGATGGTTCGACAAAATAGACATGATTTCTGGCTCATGTAAGAGGGGCAGTTCTCATGGGTGGGGGGGCAGAGAAGCTTCCTGCTGTATACAGTGGTCCAGCCTGTGTGGAGATTTTCTATGGGTCACGCCTAGAATTGGCATGCATCCTTTCAGCTCATCTCTCTTTGGCTAAACTCAGTAACATGGCCACAGCTAAGTACAAGGGAGGCTCAGAATATAGTCTATTTCTAAGAAAAAGAGAAAATGGATTTTGGTGAACAGCTTGCATTTGCTACCATTTCTTTAAAAAAAATCTAGAAATTAGGAAGGCAGTATAAAAGATTTTGCTATTTTATTTCACATAAGAAACACTATTATAAAATGTAACCACTTATATTCTGAACCGTCAGAAAGATCATCTATTTTTTTCTTTCTTGTTTAAATCTAAGAATTTCAGAGGTGGAAGGGACCTAAAATTTCTTAGACCTTAATTTTCAGATGAAGCCCAAGGAGGTTTGCTCAGAATACTTAAATCTCTTGTTGGGCCATCTGTCATCTCAACCTCAATGGGAAAGGAACATCTAGATGGAAAAATACAGGATTTATATTTGGAAGTTAAGAAGAGACTCACACTCAACAACCATTCAGAATCATAGACTCTTGACATTAGAAGGGAATGCAAACTGACCTTTACTCCAGGTGTTTCCTCTGTGGCATCTCAAATAGTTGTCCATGCTCTATTCAAACCAAGTCCTTTCCTTATTTTATCTAACAACCTTTTGGAGAATTAGTCATTCCCAGGCAGTGTACTGTGGAGTTCTAGGGTCCCACAAAAGGGTGTCTGGGTTATTTGGGGTTGTTAGAAGGAGGGCCACATAATGACTTTTGGGGACCCCTTCCTCCATAAAAATATTAAAAATTATATTTTATGCCAGCATTGTTATACAGATGAATATATTAATATTACACGGGCGGGCCGCGGTGGCTCAGCGGGCAAAGTGCTTGCCTGCTATGCCGGAGGACCTCGGTTCGATTCCCGGCCCCAGCCCATGTAACGAAAACGGAGAAACAAAATACAATAAAAACAAGAAAATGTTTAAAAAAAAAGATGTTTCCCTTTCTTCCTCTCTTCCTTCCTTCTATCCTTCCTTCCTTCTCTCTGTCTTTCCTTTAAAAAAAAAAAAAAAAAAAAAAAAAAAATATTACATAGGAAAATATTTTATTTGATCTAAAAGTTCACTTATTTTCCTTGTGGTTTTAGAAGAAATTAAAGCAATTTCACGAACTTCTGAAAGTATTGTGAGCTCTGGGCACTACACCCACTGTGTCTAATGAAAAATTTGGCCCCTGGGCTGAGTCTCCCCACTGCGCCCATCAGAGACTGTAAAAGTGAAAAATGTATGTCTTAGAATTGATGAGACATTGTATTTCCAAATCACAGATAAGAAAGCTTAGGATGTGAGGAAGTGACTTACAAGGTCATTTGGTAGGTGAGTGACAGAGCTGGGACCACTCTTCCCACATTCCATGCCTTTTCCACTCGTCCATCCACCTACCCATCTGTTTGTTCACTCACACATTCCATGTTTAGTGAGACCTGCTCTGTGTCAGATACACTACACCATAGCATCTCATGCCCCTTGATCTTCAGGACCAATGCAAATATTGTCATGTTCATTTCATAGTGGGGCCAACTTGCTCTCGGAGAGGTTGGGGAAGGGGATTCTCTGTACTCTTCTTGCTCCAGAAAGCCAGAATTTAAGCTCTGTAATATCACTTCTGGTACCAGCACCTCTTGAGCCTGGTATATAATGAATAGCTTTTATTTATTTATTAACTTTTTTTTGTATAGTATAACATATATATACAAAGCATAGAAATAAAAAAGCAATAGTTTTCAAAGCACTCTCCAACAAGTGGTTATAGGATGGATCCCAGAGTTTGTCATGGGCTACCATACGATCCTCTCATATTTTCTCTTCTAGCTGCTCCAGAATATAGGAGGCTAGAAGGCTTAAATTTTTTTTATGATCACAATCAACTTTTTCCCCTTCTGTTTTTGTGAAAAATAACATAGGTACAAAAAAAGCTATAAATTTCAAAGCACAGCACCACCATTAGTTGTAGAACATATTTCAGACTTTGCCATGAGTTACAATTCCACATTTTAGGTTTTTACTTCTAGCTGCTCTAACCTACTGGAGACTAAAAGAGATATCCATTTAATACTTCAGCATTCATATTCATTTAAGTCTTATCTTCTATGTATAACTCCACCATCACCTTTGATCTTTCCATACCTCTCTTTAGGGTTGTTCGGGCTATGGCAATTCTAAATTTTTGCTATTGGAAGTGTCTGTCACTAACATGGTATAGGGAGATGGAACTATCTGATGTAAGTTTTATTTTTTTTTAAAGATACTGTTTTTTATGACTCATGATCACATTCAATTTCTGCTTCACTCAATCAATAGAACATAACAGAGAAGGCACACATAATCAACACCATCTAGACACTTTAAAATAACTTCCATGCTTAGGTGGTAAGTGTGTACTAGGCACCATGCCTTTAGTACCGTTGGTATCCCTACTTTACAGATGGAGACACGGAGGTTCAATGAGGTCCAAGATTGGAGTCCAGCCCATCTGATTCTAGATCCCCCATTCTTAATCATTAAGCTCTTCTACCTCTTTTTTTCTGACTCTTCTCTTCTACTTTCCTTTTGAAGTTTTCCTTCTTCTTCTAGTTTTGAGCTCCATGACCAAAGATGTAAGAGGTTATACAGCTGCTGAATCAATCTAGTTATTCTGGGTCATAAGGAAGGTTTATAATTTCACTTACCATGCAATTTAGCAGGTCTTTAGTGACTGAAAAAAAAGCAAAGTATATTTTCCCCTGTGGCTCCTGGGTGGTCCATTCTCCAGAGTGCTTTCCATTTGAAGGATGCCCTGTAGGCTTCCTTGCCTGTACAGCTAGGCAGTACTGAAAGGAATTCCTGTGTTTGAACTTCTGTGGCTGGTGGCAGTTTTAAAAATATGTGCATAAAGAAGACTATTTGTTTCTAAGTCTAAGCTAATTTTCAAGATGGTGGAGTGTTATTGGCAAGCTATAGATGCATAAAGATATACATATATATTTAACAGTACGTGCAAAGGGCCCCAAACGGGCTTTTCCAAAGTAGAAACAGTGGTCCCTCTGCAGAAGAGAGGGAATAGGGGAGTTCTAATCTTTATGAAGCATATTTCTATAGGGTGTTCCTTTTTTCAATGGCCAATTGCTTTTTTTAATTAAAGAAATTAACTTCCAAGAAATGAAGACGTTGAAATGATTTTGGGTAAAGTCTTGTGGGCTCTCTGGGTTTCAGTTTTCTCATTTACAAAATGAGAAATTAAATGATCTCTAGGGGCTCTACCAAAACACTAATATTCTTAAAATCCTTTCTATCCTATTTTGTAAGGAGCAGCCTGTGTCGTCTGGCAGGTCATCAACAGGTTTAAGGGACCACTGTATTTTGATTTCAAGAGTAAATAAATTTGATTTTTTCTGCTGCCAGAAGCTGTGCAATATAGCATCTGACCTACTCATTCCACAAATACTTAACACATATGATGGGCCAGAGGGTATTTTAGGTGCAGAGGGCAGAGTGGTGAGCAAAAGAGCTGAGGTTTCAACTCTAGTGAGAAATAAAACAGAAAACAAACAAACAGAAAAGGATTAAAAAGCGATCATGGTCATGTGATAACTGATTCAGGAGCCTTTCTGAGTGGGGGGACGGGACATCTGAGACAAAGCTAAAGTAGAGAAAGGAGCAGGTGTGCAAACCACTGTGGGAAGGGCAATCCAGCAAGTAGGCGGTAAGCCTGGAATCCAGTGAGAGAGGGGTAGGTCCTGCAGATGAACTCTCCTGTGAGTCTGAAATTTGGTTAGAGCAGTGGATGCCAACTCTGATGAGGCTGTCAGCAGCCAGGATGGGGAGAAGTGGAAGCACTCCAGACAGATCCTGAAGCAGAACTGACAGGTTTTAGTAAAGGAGATGGTGAGGAGAGTAGGGAAAAGAAGGGAGGAATGAATGATATTATACAACTAAGGGACCACTGTGAACAGAGCTCTGCCAGGACTGCAGTGAAGTCTGAGAGCTCAGATCAGAATGTTAATTTCATTTAGCAGTTGCCTAAATGCTACACCTCCCTTCTCCCCACCTAGAGGTGAAGAGAGCGGAGGGGTATGCTGTGGCCTGGACCTCAGGGGAGTTTAAGGACAATTTTAGGCTGAACACCCTCATGCTATGAGGGAGCCCAAGCCATATGGAAAGGCTACAAGTCAGCAAACCTGGTCTTTGAATCATCCTGAAGCCGGTGCCCTACATGACAGGGAAGGAGCCTCGGGATGACTCCAGCTCTCCCCTCCCCTCCTCTGATGGTGAGTCACTCTCAGCCTTCGAGTCTTCCCACCTAACATGGAGCAGAGAAGCGCTCTTCCTTTTGTGCCCTGTCCAAGTTCCTGACCCAGTGAATCTGTGAGTTCTGGCACACCTTGGAGATATTGTGGGTTCAGTTCTAGACCACTGCGATAAAGCAAGTATCACAATAAAGCAAGTCACGTGCATTTGGTTTCTCAGTGCATATAAAAGTTATGTTTACACTATAATCTATTAAGTGTGCAGTAGCATTATATCTAAAAAAACAACGTGCATACCTTAATTAAAATGTGACACAGAGACATGATCTGAGCACTTGCTGTTGGAAAAATGGCACTGATAGACCTGTTTGACACAGAATTGCCAAAAATCTTCAATTTATAAAAAATGCAATATCTGTGAGGTACAGTAAACAAAATGTGATAAAGTAAGGTAGGCCCATATAATAAAATGGCTGTTTTAAGACATTATGTTTAAGTTTTGGTACAGTTTGTTATGCAGCAATAAAAACCAGAGCTGCAATCTAGGTTGGTAAATTCCTTGATTGGTATATTTAGAAAATCTGACCTTATCCTGGTTTGGCCACAAAGTCACTCATTTTAGGTTTTGATTCTAAGCAAAGATTATTTATATCATTTGGCGATTTGAAGCTAACTTCCCTCCATGCCATTTGGGGCACCCAGGAGAAGAGAACAGTTTCAGCCCCCTGAACTGCCCTGCATTCCCCCCTCGCTCCCCCATCCCACCAGGATTCGGATACCTGGCTGTCTCTGTGGGAGATGCTCTGTCATATGCAGAAGAGAGCCACCTGTGCAATCAGCTCAGACTACCTCTATTACCACAAAGTGGCAGATCTCCTGTCTTCCTTTCTTCTACTTTTCCTTAAAGATCCTTGGGCCTTAGAAACAAATGTCAGGTGAGGCTATTGGAGTTCTAGACTCAGCCTTGGTTGCAAACTTGCTCTTTGACATTAGAACAAGCCTCATTCCTTTTCAGGGCCTCCTTATTGGTGAATTAGGGATTTTACAAAACAAGAGCTAAGTGGTCCATCTGTGCCTGCCTCTCCCAACCCCTGCCCACCCACCACCCTGTGAAAGTCAACTGAGGCAAAATAAAATTATGAAAGGTTTTGTGTATTTATTTTTATTTCTCTAATTTGAAAGAAAAAATATTTTTTGAGAGCCAAAAGCCGCACAGAAGCTACTTAACCCCTTCTCATAGGTTGTCATGATTAACGTTTATTACTGAGCTCTAGAGTATTATAGGCTTTATGCGAAATGCTTTTCATGTTGAGATCATTTAATCAATCCAGTAACTCTTGGCGGTTGGCTCGTTGCTGCATTTTACAGCTGAGCAAGCAGAGACTCAGAGAGGTTAAATAACTGCCCAATATTATCTAACCCCCAGGATCTGAATATAAGACCCATAGCTCCCACTCGTAGCTACCAGACTGTGTTGCTTTTAGTCATCTCCAAACACAAAGGCCCTTTCTAGACTTGCATTTTGTGCTTTGGGGATTTTGTGAGCTCTTCTCCTCCAGGACTGACTCTATCAACAGCCTTGGGGGAGAGTTGGGACCCAGCAGGGTGGAGAACAGTCCTGTACACCTTTACTGACCACCAGGTCCCCCCACCCCAACATCTGGGGTGTATGCAGATAGGGGGCTTCCTCAGCCCTGCTTTTCCTGGCTGAGCTCAGTCACCGAGGGTGGCAGTGAGGGAGGGCAACCACAGCCACTTGCTTCCCTCCTGCCCATTTTCAGACCACTTCCTACTTGAGGACAGGGGCCGTCTCCTCAAAGTCCTAAATCCTAGTGAATAAACAGAACAGAATCACAGCGTCTACTAGTTGGGTAACATCTGCCACCTTCTAGCTTTTTTTTTTGTGGTAGGAATGTCAGGCTCGGGGGTCCCCATGGACCTGGGTCCAAATTTTGGCTCTGTCCTTTATTAGGTTTTAACCTTGAACAAATTACTAACTTTCCCTTTGCCCTACTTTCCTCATTTATTCTTTGGGATTAATAACAGTGTCTTTATTGCACAGGGTTCCTGTGAGGATTAAATAGCACGTAACACTGTGCTCATTCAATGTGAGCTGCTCTCTTCCTCATCATCTCCAAGACGAGGGAGCTGGGGGGTAGTGAGATATCTGGGGACTGCACTTTTGGGGTAAAGTGACAAGCTGGGACATCACTAGGGTGGAGAGGAAGAACCCAAACCATGGAAGTAATAGCAATAATGCTGTATTACAACTTGTATGGCACACTGTAGTTTATTTTATGTGTATATGTATACATGTGTACAAACATATGCAGACCTCTGCACATAGATAACATGTGTATTTAGCTTAGATGATCCTTGTTGTAAGCCTGGGGAATGAGGAAACCATGTTGCATGAGCTGATGAAGACCATGGAGATGTTTTATCTTCAGGGGTAGAGGGTAGGAGAAGGTGAGGATTACCTTCAGGTAATCCAGGAGGGAACATTTGAGAGGACAAACCAAGAATAAGTGTCTGGGGGATGTGTCTCTGGTTTATAGCCTGCATTTTCTAAAGTCGGAGCAGCCTGACTATGGACCCATAGTCCAGTGGTGACACATCCAAGTCCCTGGAGGCATACAAGTAAGAGGCATGTGTTAAGTAGTGTTACCATCTAGCCAGCCCTCCAGCTGTTTTAATTGCGTGAGAACATGATTCTGTGACATTTCACAGGATGAGCTCAATAGGTAGAAAAGGATAATCTGACGAGTCCTGGATATCTGTGATCTATCTTTGCCTTCCTTTCTCTGCCACAGGCACCTTCATAATACGATTAGAACAGCAAGAATGTCATTTCGGTGGAGTTGCAGCAGTGAGTCGGGTGCTGCCTTCATCTTTGACGTGAACCCCACGTGTTTCTTGCCACCCTTGGTCCTGCTGGGTGGGACTTGGAGGGGGATGCGCAGAGAGCGGGGGACAGTGGGCAGTGTGGGCTCAGGCAGAATGGCAGCCAGTGGGAAAGGAGCAAGTGGTAAGGCAGACCAGAAAAGAGCAAAGGGAATAGCTTCTGCCCGTGGATTGATCAGGCTCTCCAGGGACAGGGCCTGCCAAGTCGAAAGGAAATGACACTGCAGACACCTATCTCAGGGGCCGCAGGAGGACGTGCTTCTGCCAATGTAACTATTTAATGAGTCTTGTTTTTCTCTGGCAAGGAGAAAAGGTGGAGCTGCATGTAGAGAATTTGAAAGCATAATCCTTCTGAGATTAAGTCATCCATTATTAATCCACTAATTTGAGTCCTGAACATGTGCTAGGGTCTGCAGCAGAGTGGAGCAGAAAGATTTCTGGGGCCATAGTTAAAAGTCCTGGGCTGGCTTTGGTCAATATTAATTCCCCCTGAGCCTCTGTTTTCTCATCTGTAAAACGGGGATACTAGTGCCTGACCTGTACATCTGTAGGGTTATTGTGAGGCTAGAAAGGAGCCATGTGTGTGGAAAACATTTTGCAACTGGTCCTGCGGCAATTCTTTCTTTAGTGGGGTATGGGAAAAAAGATAAGGTGCTTTTCATCTGTAAATCCTCGTCTATGAAAAATGGACTAAGAGCTAGTTAACCAGGTCACTATTCTGAGTTCTGTTAATTAAAATGAAATGGCTGTTCAGATTGGTGTTGCTGGGAGCAACCCCTTTGTGAGAAGTGACAGGGACTTTTTAAAAAGCTAAAAATAAAAGCAGGGGCTTTCTGAAAAAATAGAATGTGCCCTGCAAAATTGCAGCTTAAGCAACATTTGGAATAAGCTGATTTCAGTTCAGTAGAGATAACCTATTAAAAATAGAAAAAGATGCTATAATAACCAATCTATAATCATTCCCCACTTTTTAAGACCCTCCTTTGTAATAAAAAACTTGTCAACCAATTATAACTTTCCCTTTGAAAACCTCTGATTTGTTTTTATAAGCCAGTGTAACTTACCATGTGAGACTCTTACTTTGAGATTTTCCTGTTTGAGCAGTTTCTCTTTCAATAAATCCAATACTTTGATTATATTAGAGACTTCTTAATGAAGATTGAACATTTATTTTTCTGTCAGTCTGGGATAAAGGAATGTCAGGAGCCAGGAAACCTTGTAATCCAGACGTGGTTTCACCAACTTTGACTTTGTGTGAGTGGTTTAACCTCTCTGAGTGTCACAGGCAAATATGAAGACAATCCCTGCCTCAGATGCCTGCGCTGGGCATTAAATGAGAGTAGATGTAATGCCATCAGGCTCTGCGTGTGGCTTACAGAAATTCGCATGTATTTTACTGGGACCTCCTGGTGCCCTGGCAGCTGAATAACCTGGCACTCTTCTGACAAGTATTCTTTAAGTATTTTTTAGCATTGTCTAAAAGACTGGTCACATGTCTTTGGGGAAATGGCAGCATGATTATTGTTTGCATGTCCCAGAGAGGAATGCGATCGGCTCCAAGATGAATGCCTTAGAAGGCATCCATTGCAACCACATGCAAGGCTTTTCTGAGGCATTCTGGGAGACAGACTTTGCCTGCTACTTAAATTTCTAGTAATGGCAGCAGACACACTTGTCCTGTCAGATCACTCTACCAAAGATTGTCTTGGCCTACAAATGATATTACTTTGCTTCCTCTCATTCCTTTGTTGGTAGGGCCAGCCCTTGCCCAATAACACCCTCAGGTTGGTGGACACATGCTTTTACATTCTTTCTCCACATAGGAGGTAACACACCTCCAGCAGTTTTCTGAGGTTGTCGTTTGGCAGAGAGCAGAGAGAACACATCAGGATCTGGAGGTTCATATCTAGTCCCAGCTCACCTATTTTTGCTTATGTAACTTTGAGCAAGCTTCTTCCCTCCCCAAACCTCAGGTTTTCATTTATAAAGTGGGAATGATAGTCTCTATTCTTTCCACCATTCAGGACATTCCTATGAGTCAAGACAGACAATAGTTCTGAAAGAGCTTTCTGGACTGCAGAATTCTTTGGCAATATGAAAGATTATTATTCCAGAGAAACCACTATTTTAAGTGCAAGAATCAAGTCTAGTAAGTGGATTTTTATATATGAGCCAATGGGTGGGAACAGATTTTTCAGGAACTCCTGAAATCAATAAACTGCAGCTTGGCCTTGCTGGCCTGTGTAGCAGTATGATTTGCCTCCATCATTTTTCTCTTTATGTACTTCCCATTTGTCTATACAACCTCCTTCAAGTTCTCATGGAATTTATGCATTTAGTGTGTTGCTTTCCCTCAAAGGCAACACATTTGATCTAAAGTTAATTGCCAACTGCAGGTGTCCAGTCTTTGCTGCAGAATAGAAATAAACATGAGCAATAAAAGTGCCTCTTTTCTCCCTGAAAGGATCCAGAGATACAGAGAGAGAGGGAAAGTAAGTTGAGAACCTTTGCTAATATATTGTTTTGCAAAAGATGAAGAAAACATTCCAAAAAATGTCCAAAACATTTTATGGACAGAAAGGAACTCCTTTAAAGCCTTATTTACTGCTTTCTTAACTCTAAATCTTTTTCAGAGAGCTTTTAATTATTTATAAGTTAACACTCACAACCTCCCAGGAGACAGGTTGGCAGGAAAGCGGTCCTTTCCCTGACAGCAGAGGAGAAAACGGAGGCTGACAGAAGTCAGGATGGTGATTTTGGCTGTCTTTGTATATGCTAATAGGGTTGGACAGGAGACGTTTGCATTCGAGCAAACCAATTTGAAATCAGTTGCTAGCCATCGAAACACCTCTTTAGAGCTCAATGACTGACTTTTTCTTAGTTACTATATGGTTCATAGCTGGTCACTAACTGATTAGTCAGGACTCCTTTGGGTCTTAGAAATCAAAATCTAAAAAAAGTAGCTTAGGTAAAAAAGGCAATTGATTAGCTTGTGTCGCTGGAAGTCCAGGTGAAGGCTGGCCTCTGGAGCAACTGAGTCTGGGGGCTCAGATGACATTAGGACTCTTCCCTTCTACCCTGTGTCCCGGCTTGGGTTAGTTGGCTTTGTCCTTGCTTACTGCAGGATGGTGTTCCTATGATTCAGAAGACAGCCCTTAGATAGGTTTTGCATAGACCTAAAAAGTAAGGCCCGCTTTTCATTCAAACTCCAGATCAAAAAAAAATTCCTGGGGGATGTTTCTAATTGGCCAAATTTGTCCTGTTCAATCATTGTGGCCAGGACGAAAAGAGACTAGGCTTGGGAGCTGATGGGGGAGTGGTGAGGGCTGGAGACTGAGACGGAAGCACAACTAGGACCACGTGTTCAGGGGGTGGCAGGAGCTGCTGCCCAAGGAAGGAGGTGCCAGGCAGCCAAAACCCCAGGAGTCTACTCCCAGAATTGGGCTAGATTTTTTCTGATGGCTTTCCAATGGCTGAGAAGTTAGTCTTTATATTGTTGCTAAATGGTTTCTCACCTAACCATTAAGCTGATTACTCAATCAAATTCAATTAACAGCTTCTTTTTTCCCCTCCCTAAATGAGTTTGCGTGTGAAGACAGGACCTCTAGGTCATAGCATATTTCCTTGAAAGAACAAATGAAATTATATATTTTTCTGATTATGGTTTTAAGGCAAAATGTTCGAGAAAAGGATAATGAACTATTTAATTTATGTAAAATATCTTGATAATTAATTTTAAAAATCATTTTCTTTCCTCCTGAAACTGTTTTTGATACTTGCTTAATCTGCCATTTCGAACTGCATGTGCATCCCACCTCAGGCTTTTCTGCTGATTAGTCTATTTCTGCTGTCTTTTTATGACTACTTTTTTTTTTAGGTGTATACATTAAAACAAAGACATCCTAATTGTAAAACTGTGCATGTGCCTTCCTTCAGCATTCTCTAATTTTTCATCCTGAATTCTTTGTTAACCTCCCCTGGGTGCCCACCCTAACCTTCAAATGCTTCTTTACTATTCCTATCATAGCTATTACAAGAAAATACCTTGTAACAGGCATTTAAACCCAATTTAACTTTGCCAGACATTTTTTTCCTTCCAAGGATATTTGCAAAGAGACTCTTCAAACTTTGTGAAATAAAAGGCTTGGTCCTGGATAAAGAATTTTAGGAATACAGTAAATATCAAGGCAGTTTTGGTGGGGAAAATTTTATCATGATTCTGAAGTCCTGCCATGTAGGTATTTGCCTACTTTATTTAGATTTATGACTACTTTTGCCTCAAGTTTTCACTTGCCTCTCTCCAAAACTCACCTTTCCCATATTGTGGTCCAGGTTATCCAGAAACACTTATCTCTATGAGGTTAGATAAAAAGCTAAATATTGAATTTTAGTGCTGAGCATATACTGCTATGCAGCATGTAAGGTTCCCTGGACTTTGAGCTGGGTGAATTGAGTTCTACTTAGTCTTACTTTTACCAGAAACTTAATATGGCACTCTTGACAAGTCACTCATTCTCTAGAGCCTCAAATTCACTTATTTATAAAACATATTTGGGTAAAATCATGATTAGATCAGCTCTAAGTTCCCTTCTCCACTCTGACAAACTTTTCTAAGTCTCATTCACGTAAAACATTTATCAAGTGGAAATGCTAGTATCTCTTCCCAAGGATATTGTGAGCATTATATCAGATAACATGTGAATCACCCACAGTGCAGTGTCGATGCTTGGTGAATGGCAAAAGTAATGTCATTGCTATCAAAGATTCTACCACAGAGTTCCAGTAAGTTGGTGTTTAGGGGCCGATTTTCTGTGCCTGTTTTCTTTGTTTGTAATAGAAGCCTTACTGTGACAATAGTCCAAACACATACACGTGGGATCCTTACATCAAACGACTCCTGCCACGTGATATATATATACACACACATGGCTCTGTTGCCAATACTTCCCATAGGCAAAAACTTAGAGTCCTTTAGGAATCCAGAATGTTCTATCATAGCAGGGATAGTGAATATATTACCAAAAGTTGTCTTTAGGTTATTTGTGGTCATGGTTTGTATTACCAACCCATCTTGACTCCCTTTTATGGAGTATAGATTGGGCCCAGAATCCTTCTCATTATAGTGCCTTTGGTGGCATTGATGCCTGTTGGTGTCCTTGAAGTCACTGCTAATTTGCATATTCAAGCAAGTGCTACCTACAGGTGGCCTTTTGGTTGTGTCCATCTGGTGCTTTTTGATGAGAGGAGAGCCATATGGACACATGGCTTCTTGTGTTCTGATATGGGAATCCCTGTGTGATAAGGTCTGACGGTTAAGTTCATGTGTCAGCTTGGCTAGGTTATGGTTTCCTGTAGTTTGGTCAAATACTAGCCTGCTTCTTACTATGAGAGTATTTCATAGATGGGATTTTGCATCTATAATTTGATTGCATTTGTAATCAGCAAAGGAAATTGCTTTCGGCAATGTAGGGGTCTCCTCATCTAAGCAGTTGGAGGTCTTAAAAACCAGAACTGAGGATTTCAGTGATCAGAAGATTAATTTCTGCCTCAACTTCAGCGTCGACTTCTGCTGGAAATTCTAGCCAGCCAGCTTCTCCTGGGGGAATTGGAGCTAAGGACTTGAGCATCACCTTTTTCAGAGTGTCCACCTTGCAGCCTGCCCCATGAAGTTTGGCTTGCCAGCTCCATGGTTGTGTGAGCCAGTTCCTTGTAATAAATCTTCTGTTGGTTCTGTTATTCTGTTTCTCTGGAGAACCCTGACTAATACTTGAACCCTGAGGATTACTTGAAGTGTAGATGGCAAAGTTTTACTTCCCCTTCTGAGCCTCAGTTTTCTGGTAATCCTGCCTCCCAGGGTTGCTGCCATGAGGATTAAGTGAGAGGAAATGTGTACAGTGCCTCTCACAGTAGGTGCTGAAAGTTTATTAGTTCCTTGCTAGAATCAAGATTTGATACCTGAATTTCTCTCCCAGCTCAAAATAGCTCAGCAACTTCTTCTTTATTGATGGATTAGGCATTAGCTGCTTGTCCCCAGTCCAGCCCTCTCTTTTGCTTCTCTCCTTGGCTACTGTGGTGCCAGCTATACTGGGTACTTGCTCTTTTCCAAACAGGTGCTGCTATTCTGTTTTCATTCTTTTTCTTGTTGTTTGCCTTTCCTTGAATGCCTTCTCTTCTACCTTTGGCAGTATAATGCCTACAAAGCCCTCAAGGTACCACACACAAATGCTACCACATCCTTCCCTTATATTCTCAGGCAGCAATGTCACCTCCTTTGGATACACACTTGCTTTTCAGCTCCACCTCTCCCATTCATCAAGTCATTCAACAAGTATTTATTGAGGTTCTATTATGGGCCAGGCATTGTGCTAGGACAGATAAGGTCCCTGGTTTTTTGAATGTATATTCTAAATGGGGGGAGATGAACAATAAGACATTATTAGGTAGGGATGAGTAATGTAGGAGTAACAGACTTTAGACCTAATTTAGATAGGATGGAGAGGGAAGTTCACTTTGGGGTGATAATATTTTGAGTTAAGACATGGGTGTTGAGAAGAAGCTTGACTTGCCGAGATCTGGATGAAGAGAGTTTCAAGCAGAAGAAATAGCAAGTGCAAGGGCCCTGAGGTCAGACTAGATTTGCCATGTTTGGGGAACAGGAAAGAAGATGTGGTAGCTGGAGAATCCAGGGGAGAGGGGTATGGAATATCTTCTAGCCATCTAGACAAAGCCCCCTGTATAGATGCACTAGAAACAAGGCAATGATGGGCATGTGGAAGACTGGACCCAGGCACATTGCCTTGTTTCTCCATCTTGCACTTACCACCTTTGATATTGTATTATAATTAATGGTTTTACATGTCTTATTTTTTCTATCAACTCTCAGAGGAATAGGACTATCACTTATTTGCCTCCTTATTTCCCACATCATCTAGCAAAATCCTATGGGCCAAGGTGCTCATTACTTACACTTTTTAGAAGGGGAGTCTATTCTGGGGTAAAAATGAAGTTTTCCAATCTTTGAAGGGATAGGGCTCACCTGTAGGTCTCTGAATTGGTTCTGACTACAGAGTCATCTGGAAGAAGGCATAGAGATCGGGCCAAGGGTAATTTACTTCCATACATAGTGTATCCTTCTATCTCCTGAGCCTCATGCTGTTAGCTCCATCTGATTACCTTCTCAGACACTCAGCCTTGTCTTTTCTGACCTGGCGAGATTTATGCCATGGGCGAAACTCTTCTGACCTCAGCTTACTTTCTTAAACTCAAACTTTTATTTGTCTAAATCCATGTAACTTTTCATCTCCTCTGTTGATTTACCTGATTTAGGATCCCTGTCCCTTT
Organism: Tamandua tetradactyla; assembly: GCF_023851605.1. Lineage (NCBI taxonomy): Eukaryota > Metazoa > Chordata > Mammalia > Pilosa > Myrmecophagidae > Tamandua > Tamandua tetradactyla. Next base: position 34,749,241 of record NC_135346.1, on the reverse strand, counting down.
CCTATTCAGCCCTGTTTTGGCATCATCCAGATCCCAAAATGCTATTGGTATTGGGATGCTATAATTATATAAGGCAGGGTTTCACAATCTCAGCACCATTGACACTTTGGTTTGGATGATTCTGTGTTGTGGAGTGCTCTTATGCATTGTAGGGTTTTTTTTTACCAGCATCCCTGGCCTCTACCCACTAGATGCCAGTAGCAAACTCTCTCCAAGTTGTGGCAACCCAAAGTGTCTTCAGACATTGCCAAATGTCCTCTGGGGTACAAAATCCCTCTAGGTTGAGAACCACTAATATGAGGCCACCACATATAGGGATCTTAGAGATCAGTTAGATCTCTCATTTACAAATGAAAATACTGAGGCCCAGAGACGGAAAATGACATGCCCAAGGTCCTTCAGCAAATTGGCAGTCTTCATATATGTTAAATATAAGTCTGGTGCATTTTCTTAGCATGGTAAAATCTCCAGAGGAGGTAGTCAGGAAAGTGGAAAGGTAGTTACTAGTAGAGACAGATTAGGATCTAGGCCACACCAGTGGTTGGCTGATGACTTTAGGTTTCAAACCTGTGAGCTTTCATTCCTCTTAGACAAAATGGAGGTGATAAAAACCCACCTTTTAGATTTGTTTGGAGGGCTAAATGAGATGTATGTGAAGCCCTAGCATCCTACTAGGTATATAGTTGGTGCTGAGCAAATGCCAGCTTCCTCCTTTCTTGGGGTGCTATAAAAGCAGCAAGATAGAAGTGAGGAGGAGGAGCTAGGCTGTCCACTGTAGGACTCAGAACGCCTGGAGAGGCTGACGGGCAGAGCCTTCCAGTGGACGTTGTTAAAAATTCAGGTGGTGGGAGTTGGTGTCTATAATGGAAATAGCCAAGTAGTTTTCCAGTTTGGAAAATAACTGGCTGTGTCGAAGGCTGATTCATTTGACAAAGTTGGGTTTTTTCCCCTCTCCTGAGGAGATACTTCTCGGATGATTTTCTTATCTCCAATGTCTTGTGTCTTTCTCTTCCTCCCACAGAATGTTGTTATTACAAACATGCCTAAAGGGTAAAGGAGCATTTAGAGATCAAGTTGGGGACTCTGTCTCTTCCTCACGTTGTATCAGGTGAATACAAAAACATTTTCTCCCTTAGGATCTCATGGAGATTTGATATTCTGGGCTGTCTTGCTCAGCCAAGACTCTACTAACAGAATATGAGATGCTGTTAATACCTAGTCAGCTTCCCATCTTTGTCCCTGGCCTTCACAAGAAAGCCCCACAGACATTCTTTTCCCAAGGCAGGATGTGCCCAGAACAAAAGGAAGGAGAAAGCAGACCGAATAAGTGGGCTTGTGTCAGGTCAACTGTACTCTGCTGTTGAACTGACCATTGGCAAAAATACAGTGCTTTATAATTTTCAAAGACATTTGCTTTGATCCTTGTGATTGCCTGATTGTAGTGGTTCTCAACCCTGGCTGCACACTATAATCACCTGGGAGTTAAAAACAAAACAACAACAATTAAAAAACAAAAGTAGGGCCATTTCAAACTAAACTATCTCTGGTGATGGGGCTTGGACCTTGGTGATTTTAAAAAGCTCCCTGGTTGATTTTCTTGTGTAGTCTTGGTCAAGAATGTCTACTTTGAGGCCAGAGGTTCATTTCTTTGAGGAAAATGAGGCTCGGGGTGGTTAATTTTCTTGTCCGAGGTTGCACAGGGCAGAGCTGGGGGGAAAAACCAGGTATTGTGAACCCTAGTGCACTGACTGACCTTTCCATTATGGTATACTGCTTCTTGACTAATGTGACCTTAGGAAAGTATCTTCAAGAACCTCAGTTATCTTATCTGCAAGATAGGATAGGAGTGGAACCACATAGACATTCTCTCCTAGAGAGCACTTTAGTATTTCATTAAGAAGGAACTTACCATCTTGTCTTACTTAGATCAGTTAAATTGCTTTTTGACATTATTTCAGTGCAAAATATTTATGCCAATTTCTGCAGGGCCTCGCTGACTCCATTTTAGTACTTGTCAGGGTGTTACTGATCAGTAAGCTGAATAATAATTACCCAGATAAGGCAAAAAAAAAAAAAAAAAAACCCAGCATTCGCTGATAATTGGCCTTTTTATTCCTGATCCCCCTCCACTTTGTGCACAGATGACATTAATAGTCTTGTAAATTATAAAAATCTGGGCTGGAAAGAAAATCAGAGGGCTATGTACTTCAACTTTTACATCTGCAGCAAATCTTTGATGGGCTTGTCCCAACTCCGAGGACAGCTTAAATTCAAATATGGGCCTACTTTGACCTTAAGAAGCTCCTTTCTTTAGTTGAACCTAAGTCCATTGCCTTGTAACTGCAAGAACTGGTCATTGTCTTGCATACACAGAAAAAAAACTTGCTGCTCCCTATCTAGCTTTGCATTTTCCCTTATTTTAAAGGCCCTAAAAGTGGGACCTTGCCTTTATAAAAATCCTGTCTAGATTAGTGATATCTGCATGCTCCAAGAGGAAAGGCTGGCTTTCCCTAAGGTGTGGCAGGTGAGCTTTAACCATTCCATACTCACTTACTTTCACATGACAGGTAGGTGGAGGACAGCTCTCCTGTTGTTTTCCTAGCCATCACTCATTGTGGCCAGGTTAACAGTGAGATGGCAGCTAAGTGATGATGTAAGGACTATGGATTCAGGCAGACTAAGTTCAGATCTCAGCTCTGTCACTTATATAACCATAAGTAAGTTGCACAACTTCCATAATTCTCACACTCCTCATTTGCAAGGTCTTAACTTAGAGGACCAATGTTATGTTAGGTATAAAATGTTCTTAATATACTAAGTGCTCAATATGATTGAACTCTGCTGTTGTGACCATCATGATCTCTATCCAGACTATTGGATAGTGAGAAAACAGGGACCAGCTTCTCCACCTGCCAGTTAGTGTTAAGTGATTTTCCACTCAGAGGCAATGAGTAAATCTGTGTTGGTGACTGCAGGTGGGTGAGATGATGACTGGAAATTCACACAAGTCTGTTTGCTTCTATCCCTTCTCCCAACCTGACTCTACCCCAGCAGTGACTGCCTGAAATGCCACTATCAGAGTTTTGTCCACTTAATTTAGACCTCTGGCCTCTGTTATTATGTAAAATTCCTTGGGAAAGAAAACACTTGAAGCTGTTCTTGTTCATCAATATCTAAATGTCAACAAGTGTCAGATACTTTACAGAAAGTCCATCTTGCTGGTGGGAAAGAAAAGCTTTCAGGCAAGAATAAGGCTGATATAGTCTGAGGACCACAATTATCTACTTATAAGCTCTGTCAGGATGTGGTTCTGGCTATGGCTTTGTCCACATCTGGACTCCAGTGTGGGGATGACTGGAGACATTCCCTGTGTACCATTTAGTTCCCCAGATATAGCATGACATCTGGAAGTCAAATGCTTCTCTCTATGCAGTTGGAACTGTGGCCCTTGAAAACCAAATACCAAATACTCTGTCTTTTTTTGTTGTCTTACTTGGATGAATCACTCACAGTGATCTAGGTCACCTGAAATGGCTTGTTTGAGGGCTGTTTGTGAGTCAGGCACAGTGGCCACCATTAAAAACTTACTGGACTCAGGCTCAACAATAATGATTGGCATACTCTAGAGCCCCAGCTTTAGAAATGGTACAAACATGGAATGGACAAATATGAAAAGTAGATAATGGATCCACAGTGATTTAATTCTCGGTGATATTTTCATTTTATGCAAATACCAAAAGGAAAAAAAAAAACTGGCTATTTGAAAGAAAAACAGGAACCAAAAATATATTTAGTGTTTGATCAAGCAAAAATCCTTCCACACATCTGCCAAGAGAGTTAAAACAAATGTATATGTTAAATAAGAGGCCCAAGTACCAAAGAGCAAAATTTAATGAAAGCCAGACTATTAAGTATGGATTCCTGTTGAGAAAAATGTCAGTCCCATTCAGAGTCTTCCCAGTGCTCTAGTTTTAAGAAAAGTATTGTAAAAATACATAAAACAAGTTAAATTTTTTCTTGCTTTTGCTTTCCCCTTTACCCCTCCACTGAAGAAAAGCATCTTCTACTGTGGGCTTGGATCCCACATAGCATAGGCCTTCATTTCCAGACAGACTTGCTCTCCCTGTCAGATCATATTACTGGTGGGCTCAGTGGCTGGAGAGGCATCTTACCAGGCCAAATACAAAAGGTCTTTGATGTTGATGGTGGGGGATTATTTCCAACTCTTCCAAAAGACAGTCTCCTTACTGCTAGGTCATAGATTCTGTAGCTGTAGGCTAAGAGTTTATAAGGGTGGAGGGTGGCTGAGACATCAGCTGGCAGTACAGAAAAGTGATAATCCATCTTGAAGGCCCTAGTTCATGTACTATGCCCACACTGATAAATGAAAAACTGAGTAAGATTTGAATTGAGAGGGCAAAGAATTTGATTTGGGGATAGTTCTTTGCTGTGGCTGATGAAAGGAGAATAGGAGAGACACAGAGATGGCAGGTGTCCACTGAGAGAATCCATGGATAAAGCCAATCATGCTGCATCTACCCTTAGGTTAGCTTCAAAACCTTTAACTTGTCAATTACTAATGATAGCCCCTAGCAGAGAAGACTGGTTAGAAGTAGAAGGTAAGGGAACAAGTCAGAGTGTGGTTATCAATAAAAGTTAGTGATACATGGCAAAAACTGAATCATGCATGTAGGAGAGTGGCTGCTGGAGAGCTAGAAGTCAACTGCACCAAGAATGAGAGTTGGGATTGCCAAGAAAGCTGTATGCCAGGGTCCCCACCCAGGCAAACCAAAGTTGCAGTCAGCCTGGGCTTCTCTCCACGAATCCTATCATTTCTCCAGTCTTGCTTTTGATCAGTTTTGTGCACATAATTATGGGCATACTGATTCTGGTCAGTGGAATACAATGACCTCATTCTGTCCTAGCCAGGTGGAAGGTCAGCCTTGTTGGGTTAGGGGTTAGGGCTAGGGATCTGAAAGTCCTGCGATATCATCATCAACTTAATCCATCTCCCTATCCTCCCCCAAATAATTCAGCTTTGGGAATCTTGCCTTCTTAAGATGACAGAATATTATCTAGTCACATGCTAAACAATACTGTATATTGGCATAAAATCCCAAATTCTCTGGGTTAGCAAAACCCTAAGCTTCATATTAGGACAGGGCACACACACCACGGAAAGCACTATTGCTTGTGGGTTCTGATGAGGCTTCCTCTTCTGAAATACTTCCATCATCTTTCTTTCACATTAGCTTGCACAGCATTCCCCCCATGTCAGAAGCTCTGTGGAGAAAGAGTCAACTCCACAGTGGGGCTGCCTGTTTCAGTGTCAAGTGAAGGAAAAGCGAGTATCGTGGCTGTCAGCTGTTCCCAAGGCTTTACTTGTTCAGGAAGCCAACTACCCTTCAATCACCAGAGTGCCTTGGACCTGCGCACAGCAGAAGGACATATTTCTCAGGGCTGAGGCTAGCTCTGTGAAGAAGCATACCACTCCACCTAGGACAAATGGAATGGCTCTTACATATGACAGGAGGCTTTCTCTGAGCCTCCAGCTGTAACTTCACAACTCCTCCTCTAGCTGAACATCTCCCTTGCCCTCTCTGCCACCTTCCCTCTGTGGCAGTGCCCCATCTGGGGAAGGCAGTCCAGTCTTCCAACAAAGTTGGTCTCCATCCATGGCTTGGGGCCAGGTAGTGGAGGGTAACTTGAATAGCCCCAATGGCAAAATAATTTGAAGGTTGCTTTTTTCCTCTTGTTTGCTTATGAGGTGGAACAAATCTTGTATCTCATCTGAAAACTGAAGAGGGATAGGTGGGGAGTATGAAGTAAGAAAGAAGGGGTCTAACAAAACTTGCAAACCATGGATATTAGTAAGAAAAAAATATTACACACACTAAGACACATTAACCAAATTAAAACAGTAGTTTCCTCATTAGTGTTCCAGTGACTCCACTTTCAGAGACACAGACACCGTTAGACAGAATTACTCTCCCCTTATTGCAGTACAAAGTGTTATTTATCATCCTCATTTAGCAAACAGAAAAAGGGTGAAAGAACATCAAAAAAAAGGAAAAGGGGCAGCAAAATGTTTTTTTAATTCTCCAGGAAAATCTGCTGAATCATTCTCCTTGTGGTTGTGGTTGTTGGTAGTGGTTGCGTTTCATTCTGTTGTTGTTTTTGGCATTGAAGGGTTTGGGATGGGGCTGGGGGAGCCCGAGCCTGTTCCCAAGGGACCTCCATCTGCTCCAGTTACAATCCCGTGGCTCCTAAGGGCATCCCTGAACTGTGGCTCATGCAAGGAATCGATTGCATGGACTTGGGGAAGTCATGGGTGACCACCCGGCCATTCTCTCCACTGCCACCACCGCTGGCTCCTGCCCCGCTGTTTCGAGGGAGGGTCGATGTCCGTATGGCTTCGTTGATGGATTGCTGTGGGATCAAACAGAAACCCTTTTCAGGAGGACCAGGGGTTCTTCCCCAGGTCCTTGGCAATGATTGGCAAAGAGAATAAGTCAACATTGGATTTTAAATGTCACCCCAATTCTCTTCCCTTGAACTAATGCTAATTTTAATGTCTCATAAATATACAAATCTGTAGCATAGCCCTGGACAAGTGTGACCCCCTTGCCCAGATCTGAGCCAGAGAGGGCCTCAGGTTCTCTTTGTTTAATGGGGTGTGCTTGTCTGGGGTTCTCTAAAATCCTTTCTGGTTCTTCTATTTTGTGATTCCTAAAGGTGAAATATTCCCATGATATTGTTGATAACCAAGTGGTAAAGTTTCTATGAATGGGGTTCAGGAAGCTTAGGTTCTAGTTCTAGTTCTGATATAAACTAGTTTTATTACCCTGAGCAATATGTCCTTCAGACCTTCCTTAATCTGCAGTTACCTGTGTGCCCACAGACTTCTATGGGCAAGAATGTTGTTACTGAGTGAAAAATGCTTTGAAATGTTAAAAAATATATAAGGTGTGTTATTGTTGGGTTAAAATTAAAAACGAATTCTTATTCACGTCAGGAAAAATGCTATCCTGCCTTTAGCAGCATGTGTTAAGGGAATATAGAACTTGTTTCAATAATACAATATGCAGAACTTAATTGGAAAGGGGCATGTGGTAAAGAAAATGAGGATGCATCCTGAAGAATCTGTGAGTCAACTGCTTCCATCAGCACATATAACCTGTACTTCCAGACTGATATATCACCTCGGTGTTACAATGCTTTTAGTTTCTAGAATATTGCCAAGTATGCAAATTAAATGCTTAGCATTCTTGAATTTGATCTAAGAAAAATCAACCATCCAGAATCCTTCTCAAAAAGTCTATGGAATAAATGAAAAAAAAAAAAAAGAAATTTAAAAAACCCAATAAAACAGAAACAGCAAAAATAAAATTAAAAACAAGTCTATGGTTTTCTCCCTTCCATAGTGCCATGATTCTAGTGACCAGTGAAGTCAGTCAATCCACTATGGCTAGACAGATATACATAGGCAGCTTTGATTCGATTTTTGTTCTTTCTGCTATGCTGCTGGGAGGATCCTCTTACTATTGGCAATGCTTATAATGTTTTTTACATTTTCTTTGTTTTTAAAATCTAGGATTAAGACAGATTTGCCCCATATGATGCACCACCTACACTGGTTCTGTTTCCTCCTCAAACCCCCGGACTTGATTTATTTAAATTCTCCATTGGCTGTCCTCCTCTGTAGAGGAAGTGTGATTTGGACTGCATCCTGTTAAATCAAAGGCCAAATAAACACCACTACGTTGCTATATGGGGGAAATGTGAAAATGAAAACATGAGGAACTAATGGTTATAAATTCTCACCTAAAAAAATGGTGAAAAGAAAATAATTTTTGTGTGTGTGTTTTGATTGGAAGTATGGAACTTTCTCTAGTTTGGAATGTCTGTCCTCTAAGATTTTGCTCTGCCAGATGCCTTTAATGAAAAAATAAAGTTTAAAGTTCACATAGATCACCTTGGGCTTTGTTTCTCAAAAGGTCATACACATTCCCATAATATTCCATTGAAGTTCAAGTGGTACTTGATTTTTTTATCTTAAAGGAGAAGATTGGTGGCACAGTTAACATTGGCACTTACCAAAGTCTAGTGTAATTTAGCCAGGCATTAGCTAAAATCCTCCAAGGCCACATCATTGAATTGGTTTTCAGAGAAACTGAGGGATTCTCAGAGGTCAATTTACTCCATCCTCCTATCAATACTGCCTGCTTACTTACATCCTTTCTAATACATTTATGGAATCTCAGGAGAAAAGATGAGTCAAAAGTTTGGAGAGGAAAACAATGCTAAAAGTCAACTAGATCCTAGTTCTCAAACTTGGTCATGCATTAAAATCACCTGGGGGACTTTTGGCAGTGGAAATACTGATGCTCCAGTCCTAGTCTTTGAGATACCAATTTAATTGGCATGGAGCATGGTTTGGACAGCTCAAGTTTAAAAAACTCCTTAGGTAATTGCAATATCCAACAAGTTTGAAAAACACCAATCTAGTTTCTCCCATTCACTGTAGAGAAATTGAAGACTTAAAGCCAACTTGCTTAGGGCTACACTTATATGTAACCTAGTGACACAGTAGGATGACCTTCTAAATTTTATTCTTTCTAACCCCTGTAGCTAAGCTGTTATGAGCTGATGTCATTCATCCCCTTGCCTTTGGGAATGTAATTTTCTATTGTCCATCCCTGATGTACCAGCCATTCTTACTGTTCACCCTTTCTTTTTGTTGTTTTCAAAACCGACACTCAGGGAGAAAAGGGAGGGTGAAATCTCCACCCCAAATTCCCCTACACCAGTCCTTCTGAGATTTGTTTCTCTAGCAGTGATTACATCCAGATTCTCAGCCCTTGCTTCTCTGAGAAAAGTCTGCCCAGTCTCTGTCCATCACAGAGGACCATAATAAAAGCTAACACCTTAGTAATGACCTCATCCCTGTATATGTGTTAAGAATCAGGGTGACCACCTGCTGTGGAGAATGTGCCCCTCTGCTATCAAATCTCTCAGCTGCTCATTAATTCCAGGGAAATGTGCAAGGCCTCAATTGCTGTTGCTTAAATACACCCCACGTTAGCACAGACACATCTAATTATGAAAGGTCAGCAGCTCTCCTGGGGATGGGAGAGGATGTGGATTATTTTCCTTTAGGAGCATCATGGTGAATAATAAAGACCCTGAGGAATAAAGACCTTGGTTGTTCTTAATGTCAGCTAAGGGGTCAGGTTTTAGTTCATTTTCTTAAGCTGAGGGGAGGGGCAGGAGATCTGAGACTTTATCAATTTGGAATGTGTCTTAGGTTAATATAATTTTTGCTACTAGATGGCTACTTGGGTTGTATTAAAAAATTATGGGCTGCCTGAAGTCCCTCTCTGATCCCCCACTCTCACATGCTACCTTTTTCCTTCAGTGTTTGCATGTCCCTATCTCCTGCTCTTCTTCCCATCTCTGGGCAGAAGTTCCAATCCTTGGGCTCTGACACTTGTGAATCCTTTCCTGGTGACTCTCTTCCCTTGGTCAGTTCCTCTTCACGCTTCATGTCTATTAAACATACTTGCTCAGGGAAGCTACTCTGACCCTTCTGGAAACCCTACTCCCCAATCTGCTCAACACTTGACAGCACCAGACATTTTTCTTCATCACACTCACTGAGCAGGCAAGTATTTGCTTATTTTCTGTCTTCCTCATCAAACTCTCAGCTTCCTGAAAACAGAAGCTATCTGTTTTGTTCATGACCATATCCCCAGTGCCAACCAATGCCAGCACACAGTGCTGCACGGGATATCCTTGTAGAACAAATGCATGCAGGGATCTTCCCACTGTCCCTGTGATGCTTGCTGTCTGTCCTACACATCTGACATGCCAAAGAGGAAGGAGAATCAACAATTACATGCTATGCACACCCTCTCCAACCATACCAGGAAGACCTAAGGAGAAGGGTGGCATCTTATTTGTTTTTGTGACCAGCACCGTGAATGGGACATGAAGGACACATAGTGGATGCTCAAAAATTATCTGTTGCCATATGGGTGGGACAGGAAAGAGAAATTCAGAAGTGACTTGCCTAGTGCCAAGGGCACAGGCTTTGTGATGGCCATGTGTGAGGTATGATTCCTGTTTCTCAGCTCCCAGCTTATGTGACCTTGGACAAGCTATATAGCCTCTCTGAACCCCTTTTTCTTCATCTATAGAATTACAAGAACAACACATTATGGGGTTAATGAAGATGTATATGAAGGTACTTTGAAGATGAGGGTTACTCAAAAAGGGTCTTTCCTTCTTCCTTTTCTTTCTCTTTCTTCTCTCCCTCCTTGACCTTTCTTTCCCTTCTCTGCCTCCTCTGCCTCTTTCCTCAAGCATGCAAAGTAGGGAAGGGCACTTTGAACAGCGTTGAGAATACAGGACTGGCTCTGAACTAAGGGTTCAAGGTCTTAAGAGCTGGCCAAATACTGTGATTGAGGGAAGAAACAAAAGGGAAGGTTATCACCAAAGGCCTCAGTGTGTATCGCTCTCTGTGTGAGGCTGGAGGCTGTACTTCTGAAAATTTTCAAGCTAATTGCCTTTAGAGAAGGCAAAGCACAGAATAATAAAGAGAACTGCAAAGCTGGAACGTCTGAGAGGCAAGCGGATGCATTCCACTTATCACCTCTGGATAAGAGAGGAGTTGATGGAGCTTCAAAAATTAAGAGCCGGATTGATTAATAAAGACAGTGGCAGGATCATTTCTGCAGTTGGAAGATTAAAAATTCTATCAGGAGCCTCAGTGAGTTGGGCAAGTCTTGCCAACCAGTGGATTAATTATAAAAGACTGTGGTGGGAGACCTTGAATTAATGATTCTAAGAGACCTTTGTGTTGCACCTGAGAAATTTAACATCTTTGTGGTAAAGGGAAGGGTGAGAATGTCTTGAAAAGGTTGCATTGTGACTCACTGGCCTCCACTATGGGTCTTGTCTTAACTTGAATATTGTGACTTCAGGGGTGAAGGTCAAAACTGCCTCGGTTTTAACAGGATCCCAATCTTTAGCCTCTCCTCTGCCCCTGGTACCACCATATGGCACTGGTCATGATTAGTGGGGGTCATGGGATCCCCATGGGAAGGGTTTCCTGTTTGGTGGGTGCCTGGTCTCATCAGATTTCATGAGCACAAACAGATGGGACAAAAGCCACCTTTGATGATGTTGCTTTTACTTCCCAGGCCAGGTGGTTTTGATGGTGGAATTTGCTTAATCTGAGAGCCATTCGCTTCTATGCCTCATGTCATCCTTCAAGAGACTTTTTCCCCTCTGGATACAATTCCACATTAACTTTACTAATATTTACCTTGCATGTTTGGAGGTCCAAAGAGAAATCAGGCACAGATTCTTAACCTTAAGAAACTCACAATTTATATAGCTCAAAAGACCCAGCAAGTGTAAGTGGGGACTATGAAGGGAAAGTTTTAAGGAGAATGTGGCTGGCCCTAGTAATAATAATATATTATTAAATAATGAGTTAATATAATAGCTATAATAAATGCTACTTATCATTGTTATTATTTATTGTTTTTACTATAGCCCAGGCATTCTGCCCAGACCTTTATATCCATAATCTCTTATAATCTACGTGCCAACTCTATGAGGTATGTACTAATGCTGCCTCCATTTTACAGAAGGAGAAAATGAGGAATAGAGAGTTATATAACTTGTCCGAGATGACATGCTAATCTGTAGAGCAGGTAGGATTTACTGCTGGGAAGCTTGGCTCCAGGGCCTCAGAAGACTACACAGCACTGCCTTCCCAGGGAGCATCGAGAAGGGGCACCTCTGATTTGTGTTGGGCCAATCCTGGGTCCTGATTTGGGTTAGTATGCATGGGAAAGATTTGGGGGGATTGTAAATGGTCAAGAAAACTTTATTTATGTTCTAGGAGTCCTCGCTATGTCTAGCCAAACTCTTTGAAGGTCTACACTAGTTTTAGGGTCTGAGGCCCTACCTTTACTGTGCTTTGTCCTTAGTGCATGCAAACTTTCCAAGGGGACATGGTGGGGGTGGGGATGGTCAAGGGCAGGAGTAAGTATTCCCAGGTCACACCACTATGCCTTAATTGCTCCTTGTTATAATATTTTAGAGGATTTGCATGTTAAATGGGCCCTATTTGCATGTTAAATGGGACAGAAAATGAGGTGAGGGATCAGCTTGTATAAAGGCACTAGGTGGGAACCATGGAGTGGATGGCTGTAGCGTGGAGTATGTAAGAAAAGCAGATGGCTTGGAAGGGGAAGATTGGATGGAGCCATGACATGGGAATTATGAATGGGGATTCATGACATGGGACAGAAGCACACCCATCCCCTCTGTGTATAGAACAATACAATTTCCAAACAGGGTGAACACATATCCAGAGATAACTCCAAGGGTGACCCTGGAGCTATGTGCATGACTGAAGTCCAGAGGCAGGGAGGGCCTGGGTAGGATGCCGTGTTTGGGCTCCAACAGAAGGTGAGCTGGCCTTAGAAGCAATTACATGGTAAAAAGTAGGCTTCTAAAGGCACATTCTAGGAGAGCAAATCTTGCCAGTGGGGCAACAATCTAGGGCACCATACCACCATCAGGATGTCTTTCAGAGTGATTGTGCATCTATTCTCTGCTCTCAATTTGAATCCTACTTGTCCTGCCTCTCAAATCCTGCCCCTTCCAAGAACCTTTTCTACTTCCTCTCTCCTACAGGCCTTCCTGTCTGTACCATAGGTTGCCTCATTTAGTAATTTTCCTATTCCCATTTATGTGTTGATGTTCAAAGGTGCTGAAGGTCACAGATTGTACCTCAGCCTCTGTGCCTCCTCATGGTGTGGTTCCCATAGCTTCTACCTCCATCAATATTTTCTTACTGAGGCTAAATGATGGAATAGGAGGGGCCTTGAAGGTCATTTAATCCAAAGTGCCTATGGATGGTGGAATCTATATTCTTTCCAAGAGTTATTCAGCCTCTACTTGCATACCTCCAGTGATGGGAGCTTTCGACCTATTAGGATTTACATCCCATCTTTGTGTAGTTCCATTCAAAAAGTAGCTCTCACTTATTTTGTTATCAACTTTTCTCCATCATTTGTATTTATTAGTTCTTGTTGTATACTATTCTGTTGAAATCAGAACTAGTCTGATTTCTTTCCCACCTGAAAATTTCATATTTTTACAGACTCTCTCATATTCTCCATAATTCTCCCCTTCTCTAAGTTCCTTCAGTTATAGTTCAGGTAGTCTGGGGAGCCTCCAAACTGCAAACTGCTAACCCTTCTCTGTGCATGCTCCTCTTTGCCACTGTCCATCTTACAGCATGGTACTAAGAAAGGACCCGATTTACCAAGCATGGCAAGATTAGCACAGAGCACAGAGTGGAAATCCTCTCCCATGTTTTGGGAGCGACACTTCTGTCGCTACAACGTCCCAGCCTTTACAGCAACTTTTCTTGTCTTAAGCTGTGTTGCCTGTCCACCTAAACCTCTAACACTTAAAATCTGAGTGCCCTATCTCTGGCTGATGCAGCTGTTTCCTTGGACCTTATGTTTGCCCCTGACACATCCCACCGTCTTTCCTTCCTCCTTTTTTCATAGCAGCCTCCCTCCCTGACACCTTCCTCCTAACAGCTTTCTGCCCCCTGTCCTGGGCTGACAGCAAAGAGACTCCCAGAAAACCCAGTCTACATCACAGAAAACGTTAGGAAAAAGGGCTGGGAAGACGATGCCACCTTCATCCGCTTGGATTCGCTACGGGATTTGTAGCAGAATTCGATTAAGGCAACCAGCATAGCTAGTCCAAGTCCTCCGATCAGGATGTAGAACACGCCTGCCACATTGCTGAGGCTCAGAGCGCTTGTCTTGTCCTAGGAAGAGGATGAGGGCAAGGAGTGGGAGGGGAGAGTAAAGTGAGCAAAGAGGCTAAAGACCATCAAAGCAACAATGTATTTACACACATACACTCAACCCCATCACCCTCTTTAACATTCATAAGTGTTGGAAAGGCTTTTTATACATCTTCCTAGTGTTAAACATCCCCCAGGAAAAAAATTTATGTTTATATATATATATATATATGTATATGTATGTATAAATAATAATTTTCAAGCATCCCTGGTTATGTTTAATTTATAATGACATTTCCCCCTCCCCAAAGCCTTTTCTAGGGTGGGAGAGGCCACAAGAAATTCAGGGACGTTTCTACCAAGACCTGCACCCTCAAACTTATTCTATCGGAAACCCTTGCTGCTTCTTTTTCAGCTTGGCTCCTATCCCTGATCCCCCCCTTTGCTCAGCAGCGCACTGAGCTGGTTCATTGTTTATGTCTCTGAGCATTTGTCTGAGAGTTGGTACTTAAAATGAACCTTCCCCTAGACATGCATTTGATCTCAATTTAATAAGACAGTTATTGTACATATAATAAAGACCAACTGATATATACCTTTAACTTACTGCTTGGAGTCCCATTTAGGGGGAAAACACCTAGGGGGCTTGAAATAGTAAAAAGGCACTGAGATAGAAAAATGGCTCTATTAAATCCTAATAATTATACTTAATTGGTGTCATTTTTCTATTGGAGGTGCTTGCTAAAAAACACTGGAGACAGGCCCAGGTGGCTGGATTTAGAAATCATTGTTGCCTGCGGTAAAAAAAAAAAAAAAACTTGCATTGGCTTGGATGAGAATGAATACAGAATTCCTAGAGCTTGGGGACAAGTACCCATGCCCAATAGGAGATAGACAGAGCTCCCTGTGGGGCCTGAGGAAGGCCATTAGCCTGGTGAGACCATCCCCGAGTCCTATCACCTCCACTGTGGTTAAAAGTGCTGAGGGTTAATGCTTTACCAAGTGGTGAGAACAAACAAAACTTGTGGCCATGGTAGGAGGTAATGGCTCAAGAAGAGGGGGAGTTTGCTCAATCACAGTCTTGATGCAAGTGAAGGAACATCTTTACCTCTTGTAAGAATTCTCATTCCCAGATGTCACGGTGGCACCTCTGTTTATATTGTTCACTCAGGTACAAGTAAAATAAAATGAAAGGCATGCCTCATCTGGCTCAGGTGCACACCATGGTTGGCAGCTTGGTGGCACTGAATGGAACATGACTTTTATACCTCTCTGTGTGTTCCTTTTCAGGTGAGGATGTAGGGTAACATCTCAATGAGTGGGGGACTGTGCTGCTGCTCTAGAGACTCCTGTAGCATCTGCCTATTAGAATCTGGGTATGTGGAAAGGAGTCACTCATTGACCAACTCAGTCATCTCTGCCCTAGTTCTACTGGGTGCATTGTACAGGATTCAGCAGGGCTGGGCTTGGGTACTGCAGCTGGCAAGTATAAGCATGCGTGCCCCTCCTCTGAAGCAGTCTTGGCTAACAGAACTATAAGATTATCTAAAGCACACCCCCTTGGTAGCTTCCTGTATTGCTAAAGCAGATGGCTCTTGAATATGGGTTACACTTGGCAAGGCATAGTCTGGCTTCGAAAGCAGTGGGAATGATTATTCACAGGGGCAGAATTTCTTCTGCTTTGTTATAATGGCCTGATAAGGGAAATGTGCAAAAATGAGTTCTGTGCTTAGCTCACGAGTTGGCTGAAAAAGTAAATTCCTACTTGGTATGATTTGCAGGACACTCAAAATATATCCCTCTTTATTTGTACAAGGGGTTCTGAAATTCTACCTTTGTTCTTTTGTTCTTCTACCTTTATTTGTCCTAAGGGTTCAAGGGGTCTGAAATTCTACCTTTGGAGAGTAATTCTTGAGAGTCCTTATGACTATCTGACTTTTATATAAAACTGTTCTGTGTGGATGGGGATGGGGCAAGGTGGGGTGCAGAAGCATCCTAACCTATTTTCAGCTCACACCTTAGCAGGAGTGATTAACAATGACACTGAGATGGAGTAGACAGGGAAGAAGCCTTTGGGAAGGTGGTCAACAAGAAGGGTGGAGAGCAAGGAATGCATCTTTCTGACTTCATAAGTGGATCAGCCTTTCAATAACTGAAGAGCACCTTGCCTCCTGGATCACCTTCCTCGTGGAAGGTGGTGGGCATCTTTTTCTGTTACTATCTCCAACACATACACGAGAGGGCAGCTGGTATACCTGCAGAAGGAAGTAGGACCAGATCTTCATATGGGAATGGGTGGGCCATGTCCTATATAACTGCAGAAGGAAGAAGTTCCAGTAACTGAGCATCTGATTATGTCTGGAGGTGGTGAGCATCCTGCATTTCTGAAGGATGCCTCTAGCTCATGGAGATGGCACTGAAGGCAGGGCATCCCATACAAATGAAGAGGGCAGCCAGATGGTATGGTGATTGCCACCTCTTATAGAACACAGTGTCACTCATCTTTCTCTAGTCTAAGACAATTCTATAATAGCAGGGGTCAGGGAAGTTCTTTTGGATCAAGGGAACACCTGGGCCCTATTGTTACCCATGCAGAAAGCAAACTCAGACATAGCTCAACTACCTAAATTAGGCATGATTTGATACAGTATAGGGTAAATGGCTGGTGTTGGTATCTTCTCAGCCCAGATAGTTGAGGAGTTTGCATTTAAGCAAAGATTTGTGATTTCCCTTATGTGTGCTATTAGCTTCTTGATAGCACCATGCCTGGCTTTTTTAGTTGTTTTTTTTTTTCCCCATGGAAACTTGAGGCCAGAATCTCTTCCATTTAGTTGCTGCTACTAACTCTCTTCTGGGAACTCTGATGTGATAAGATTGGGGAATGCTGGGGCTGGGACAGAATCTCTTTTATTTGAGGGTCTGAGTTCTGATTCCTCCACTGACCCCCACTATCTGCACAAGAGGGGCTTCCTCTGGGGCTTGTGTGCAAACATCTATGATCTCCTTTCATCGACAAGTCACAAACTTCTCAGCTACGACTAGGGAAAGGAGGGAGATGGAATTTAAGGCTTCTAAACACACCTCAGGGGACTCCACTCTCCTCCCATGAGCAGCTGCACTCCCCAAAAGCCAGGCAGCTTGGTGGTGGGAGTGAAAAAGTCACAACTTGTCTTTCACTAGGAGGAGGGAAAGAGAATGGCAGTATGGGGAAGAGTGACAGGTGAAAAGAAAAAGAAAACTCCCAGCTTTCAGAATTATTGGGTTTGTTGCTATGGTGATGAGGCCTCCCTTCATCTGTTCCTTTTAACCTGTTGTCTTGATTTGCTACCTCCCTCATGTGGAAGGGAGATTTTTTTTTTCATATTTCTCCTTGCTCTTCCCACGTATTAGGGGGCTGTCCCAGACTCTGTGTTTCTGAGCCAACATCCCTTCCAAGAATACGAGGCTGACTCAAGTCTTCATGAGGAGGTTTGAGC